>NW_027361687.1:89517500-91917500 GCF_039654945.1 Dendrobates tinctorius | reverse complement strand
GGACATTCTTTTTGGCAGGGTTTTTTGCGTGATTGCAGACAGCAGCAGCTTTTCTTTCCTGTCCTTTCTAGTTAGCGAGGGCCCCATCGTTTGCTCAGCCTATCTTTCTACCTGTGTCTGTGTTTTCATCTTGTTTCACCGACAATACATGTTGGGGACTGTCTATTGCTTTGGGGTCTGCTCTGGGGCAGTTTAGATTTTCCCATTCTTTCTTTACGCTTATTTAGTTCTCCGGCCGTGACGAGGCGTCTAGGACCACCGTAGGCACGCTCCATGGCTACTGCTAGTTGTTGTGGATAGGATCAGGGGTCTGCAATCCGCTAGTTACCAACCTCTCCGGTTTTCTGGGCTTAGCTTGCTTTTTGTTTTTTCCTCCTCGGTGACGCATTCATGACACCCTCCTTTTAAATCTCTGCC
Organism: Dendrobates tinctorius; assembly: GCF_039654945.1. Classification (NCBI taxonomy): domain Eukaryota; kingdom Metazoa; phylum Chordata; class Amphibia; order Anura; family Dendrobatidae; genus Dendrobates; species Dendrobates tinctorius. The sequence goes on along the minus strand of NW_027361687.1, from coordinate 91,917,083 downwards.
TGCTAAATTCCTAGATAACAAACAACTAATCTTGACAATCTTCAGCTCTTAAAAGAGCTTTTTGGAACGCTTTGTTATTGTAAGCTTTTTAACGCTTACTATATGGTCCTATCACTCTCACTATGCTCCTTTCACTCTTCCTACGTTCAGACTGCGCACTCCCTACGCTGATGCCGGCTGCAATGTGCACAATATAGCAGCCTTTAACTAGATGTGTATTTCCTGAAGGAAGTACAGATAGTGGTTTGAAATGGTGCCCGGGCTGCCCCTTTAAGATAGACTTGCATGCTGCCCCTGCAAGACTTTCAAGTCAAGATCCGTTTTAACTGCGGGTGCCTCTCAGGGGCCACTTTGGCCTCAGGGTCTGATTTGGTGGGTGGGGCCCCTCAGGATCCGATTCAGTGGCCTGGGCTCCTCAGGGCTTGAATTGGTGGCCAGGATCCCTCAGGGTCTGATTTTGTGGGTGTGGCCCCTCAGGGTCTGATTTTGTGGGTGTGGCCCCTCAGGGTCCGATATTGTGGGTGCGCCCCTCAGGGTCCGATTTTGTGGGTGGGGCCCCTCAGGGTCTGATTTTGTGGCCGGAGCCCCTCAAGGTCCGATTTTGTGACCGGGGCCCCTCAGGGAACGATTTTGTGGCGTGGACTCCTCAGGGTCCAATTTTGTGGTTGGGGCCCCTCTGGGTCCGATTTGGTGGGCGGGGCCCCTCAGGGTCCGATTTGGTGGACGGAGCCCCTCAGGGTCTGAATTGGTGGGTGGGGCCCCTCTGGGTCCGATTTGGTGGGCGGGGCCACACTGGGTCTGATTTGGTGGGTGGGGCCACTCTGGGTCTGATTTGGTGGGCGGGGCCGCTCTGAGTCCGATTTTGTGGGCGGAGCCCCTCAGGGTCTGGTTTAGTGGGCGGGGCCACTCTGGGTCTAATTTGGTGAGTAGGGCCCCTCAGGGTCCAATATGGTGGGCGGGGCACCTCAGGGTCCGATTTGGTGGGCGGGGCCACTCTGGGTCTGATTTGGTGGGCGGGGCCACTCTGCGTCTGATTTGGTGGGCGGGGCCACTCTCGGTCCAATTGGGTGGGCGGGGCACCTCAGGGTCCGATTGGTGGGCGGGGCACCTCAGGGTCTGATTTGGAGGCCAGGGTGGCTCAGTTTCCGTTTTGTAGGCCAGGGTTGATCAGCCTCCGATTTGTAGGCCAGGGTCAATCAGCCTCCGATTTGGAGCCTGGGGTCACTCAGCTTTCGATTTGGCGCGCCGGCCCTTTAAGACTCATTTTGGTGCGCCGGCTCTTTAAGAGTCACTTAGGCGCATCGGCCCTTTAAGAGCTAGTTTGGCGCACTGGGCTTCTAAATCCACTTTGGCGCACATTCTCTCTCAGGGGCTTGCGTCATGTGATGAAGCTAGATTTGCATTTGTGATCTGGGTTTCGCTTTAAGAGCTGATATTATCTGCCAGAAATTCTGTCTTGGAGGGGTCATGAAAAGTTTGTAGGCGTTGGCATAGTAACTGGGTGTGCCTGCGCATATCAATGAGCTTAACTGCTATTTGAATCGCCTCACGACTGCCCCATGTTTTCCCTATGGCAAAATTTTCCATTTGAAATGCATTGAGACAGTGCATTCCAATGACAGGAAAATGTTTTTTCAAACGCAAATTGCACAAAAACTATAAATCTGATCGACACGAAAAATACTTAGCACACCTCTCGTGAACGCTGGCTTCGAAACGACACCTCAACGGAGTCTGTGCGTGTAGCGGTTCGGGCCGCATTAATTGCGAAAAGCAACTGAATAGTAATAATAATACTAGATGTGTATTTCCTGAAGGAAGTACAGATAGTGGTTTGAAATGCTGCCCAGGCTGCCCCTTTAAGAGACTGGCCTGCTGCACCTGCAAGACTTTCAACTCAGGATCCGTTTTAACTGTGGGTGCCTCTCAGGGGCCACTTTGGCCTCAGGGTCCGATTTTGTGGGTGGGGCACCTCAGGGTCCGATTTGGTGGGTGGGGTCCCTCAGGGTCCGATTTGGTGGCCGGGTCCCCTCAGGGGCTGATTTGGTGGGTGGGGCCCCTAAGGGTCCGATTTTGTGGCCGGGGCCCCTCAGGGTCCAATTTGGTTGGCGGGGACCCTCGGGGTCCGATTTGGTGGGCGGGATCCCTCGGGGTCCGATTTGGTGGGCGGGGCCCCTCGGGGTCCGATTTGGTGAGCGGGGCCACTCTGGGTCTGATTTGGTGGGCGGGGCCCCTCAGAGTTCAATTTGGTCAGCGGGGACCCTCAGGGTCCGATTTTGTGAGTGGGGCCCCTCAGGGTCCGATTTTGTGGTTGGGGCCTTTCAGAATCCGATTTAGTGGGCGGGGCCCCTCAGGGTCCGATTTAGTGGGCGGGGCCCCTCAGGGTCCGATTTAGTGGGCGGGGCCCCTCAGGGTCCGATTTGGTGGGCGGGGCCCCTCAGGGTCCGATTTGGTGGGCGGGGCCCCTCAGGGTCCGATTTTGTGGCCGGGCCACTCAGGATCCGATTTTTGTGGCCGGAACCCCTCAGGGTCCAATTTTGTGGGTGGGGCCCCTCAGGGTCTGATTTTGTGGCCGGGGCCCGTCAGGGTCTGATTTTGTGGGTGGGGCATCTCAGGGTCCGATTTGGTGGGCGGGGCCCCTCAGGATCCAATTTGGTGGGCAGGGCCCCTCAGGGTCCGATTTTGTGGATTGGGCCCCTCAGGGTCCGATTTTGTGGCCGGGGCCCCTCAGGGTCCGATTTTGTGTCAGGGGCCCCTCAGGGTCCGATTTTGTGGTTGGGTCCCCTCAGGGTCCGATTTTGTGGTTGGGGCCCCTCAGGGTCCGATTTTGTGGCCGCGGCCCCTCAGGGTCTGATTTTGTGGCCGCGGCCCCTCAGGGTCCGATTTTGTTGCAGGGGCCCCTCTGGGTCCGATTTTGTGGGTGGGGCCCCTCTGAGTCCAATTTGGTGGGCGGGACCACTCTGGGTCCAATTTGGTGGGCGGGACCTCTCAGGGTCCGATTTTGTGGTTGGGTCCCCTCAGGGTCCGATTTTGTGGTTGGGGCACCTCAGGGTCTGATTTTGTGGCCGGAGCCTATCAGGGTCCAATTTTGTGACTGGGGCTCATCAGGGTCCGATTTTGTGGCCACGGCCCCTCAGGGTCTGATTTTGTGGCAGGGGCCCCTCTGGGTCCAATTTGGTGGGCGGGACCACTCTGGGTCCAATTTGGTGGGCGGGACCACTCTGGGTCCAATTTGGTGGGCGGGGCCTCTTAGGGTCTGATTTGGTGGGCGGGGCCCCACAGGGTCCGATTTAGTGGGCGGGGCCCCTCAGGGTCCGATTTGGTGGGCAGGGCCTCTCTGGGTCTGATTTGGTGGGTGGGGCCACTCTGGGTAAGATTTGGAGGCTGGGGTCGCTCAGCCTCCAATTTGGAGGCCGGGGTCGTTGAGCTTCCGATTTGGAGGCCGAGGTCAAAGAGCCTCCGATTTGGAGGCCGGGGTCGATGAGCTTCCGATTTGGAGGCCGGGGTCGATGAGCCTCCGATTTGGAGGCCGGGGTGGCTCAGCCTCCGATTTGGAGGCCGGGGTGGCTCAGCCTCCGATTTGGAGGCCGGGGTGGCTCAGCCTCCGATTTGGAGGCCGAGGTGGCTCAGCCTCCGATTTGGAGGCCGGGGTGGCTCAGCCTCTGATTTGGAGGCCGGGGTGGCTCAGCCTCCGATTTGGAGGCCGGGGTCGATGAGCCTCCGATTTGGAGGCCGGGGTGGATCAGCCTCCGATTTGGAGGCCGGGGTGGCTCAGCCTCCGAATTGGAGGCCGGGGTGGCTCAGCCTCCGATTTGGAGGCCGGGGTGGCTCAGTCTCCGATTTGGTGTGTCGGCCCTTTAAGACTCATTTGGGTGCGCTGGCCCTTTAACAATCACTTTGGCGCGTTGGCCCTTTAAGAGCTAGTTTGGCTCACTGGGCTTCTTTTAAATCCACTTTGGCGCAAACATTCTCTCTCAGGGGCATGTGTCATGTGATGAAGCTATATTTGCATTTGTGCTGTGGGTTTCGCTTTAAGAGCTGATATTATGTGGCAGAGGCTCTGTGCTGGGGTTCAAGTGAAGTTCGTAGGCGTTGGCATAGTAACTGGTTGTGCCTGCGCATATCAATGAGCTCTACTGCCATTTCAATCGCCTCAGGGCATGTTTTGCCATTTCCTATTGAAAAGCATTGGAGACAGTGCATTCCAATGACGGGAAGAAAAATTTTCAAACACAAATTGCGCAAAAACTACAAATCCGATCGACACGAGAAATACTTAGCACACCTCTCATGGACGCTGGCTTCGAAACGACACATCAACGGAGTCTGTGCGTGTAGCGGTTCGGGCCGCATTAATTGCGGAAATCAACTTAATAATAATAACTAGATTTGTATTTCCTGAAGGAAGTACAGATAGTGGTTTGAAATGGTGCCTGGGCTGACCCTTTAAGAGAGACTTGCCTGCTGCCCCTGCAAGACTTTCAACTCAGGATCCGTTTTAACAGTGAGTGCATCTCAGGCGCCACTTTGGCCTCAGGGTCCGATTTTGTGGGTGAGGCCCCTCAGGGTCCGATTTAGTGGCCAGGCCCCTCAGGGTCCAATTTGGTGGGTGGGGCCCCTCAGGGTCTGACTTTGCGGCCAGGGCCCCTAAGGGTCCGATTTTGTGGGTGGGGCCCCTCAGGGTCCGATTTTGTGGGTGAGGCCCCTCAGGGTCCGATTTGGTGGGCAGGGCCCATCAGGGTCGAATTTGGTGGGCGGGACCTCTCAGGGTCCGATTTGGTGGTTGGGGCCTTTCAGAATCCGATTTGGTGAGTGGGGCCCCTCAGGGTCCGATTTGGTGAGCGGGGCCCTTAGGGTCCGATTTGGTGAGCGGGGCCCCTCAGGGTCTGATTTGGTGTGCGGGATCTCTCAGAGTCCGATTTGGTGGGCGGGGCCACTCAGGGTCCGATTTGGTGGGCGGGATCTCTCAGAGTCCGATTTGGTGGGCGGGGCGCCTCAGGTTCCGATTTGGTGGGCGGGGCCCCACAGGATCCGATTTGGTGGGCCCCTCATGGTCCGATTTGGTGAGCGGGGCCCCTCAGGGTCCGATTTGGTGGGCGGGGGCACACTTTGGCGCACATTCTCTCTCAGGGGCATGCGTCATGTGATGAAGCTAGATTTGAATTTGTGCTGTGGGTTTCGCTTTAAGAGCTGATATTATGTGACAGAAGCTCTGTCCTGGGAGCGTCATGTGACGTTAGTAGGCGTTGACATAGTAACTGGGTGTGCCTGCACATATCAATGAGCTTAACTGCCATTTCAATCGCCTCACAACTGCCCAATGTATTCCTATGGCAAAATTTTCCCATTGAAATGCATTGAGGAAAATGTTTTTCAAACGTAAATAGCGCAAAAACTACAAATCCAAACGACACGAAAAATACTTAGGTCACCACTCGTGGATGCTGGCTTCGAAACAACACCTCAATGGAGTCTGTGCGTGTAGCGGTTCGGGCCGCATTAATTGCGGAAATCAACTGAATAATAAGGGCACGTTTTGGCATTTCCCATTCAAATGCATTGAGACAGTGCATTCCAATGACGGGAAAAAAAATTTTCAAACGCAAATTGCGCAAGAACTACAAATCCAATCGACACGAAAAATACTTAGCACACCTCTCGTGGATGCTGGCTTCAAAACGACACCTCAAGGGAGTCTTTGCGTGTAGCGGTTCGGGCCGCATTAATTGCGGAAATCAACTGAATAGTAATAATAATACTAGATGTGTATTTCCTGAAGGAAGTACAGATAGTGGTTTGAAATGGTGCCCGGGCTGCCCCTTTAAGAGAGACTTGCCTGCTGCCCCTGCAAGACTTTCAACTCAGGATCCGTTTTAACTGTGGGTGCCTCTCAGGGGCCACTTTGGCATCAGAGTCCGATTTTGTGAGTGGGGCCCCTCAGGGTCCGATGTTGTGGCCGGGGCCCCTCAGGGTCTGATTTTGTGGCCGGATCCCCTCAGGGTCCGATTTTGTGGCCGGGGCCCCTCAGGGTCCGATTTTGTGGGTGGGGCCCCTTAGGGTCCGATTTTGTGGGTGGGGCCCCTCAGGGTCCAATTTGGTGGGTGGGGCCACTCTGGGTCCGATTTGGTGGGCGTGGCCACTCTGGGTCCTATTTGGTGGGCGGGGCCACTCTGGGTCCAATTTGGATGCCAGGGTGGCTCAGCCTCCTTTTTGTAGGCCAGGGTCTATCAGCCTCCGATTTGGAGCCTTGGGTCACTCAGCTTTCGATTTGGCGCGCCGGCCCTTTAAGAATCACTTTGGCGCGTCGGCCCTTTAAGAGCCAGGGTGGCTCACTGGGCTTCTAAATCCACTTTGGCGCACATTCTCTCTCAGGGGCATGCATCATGTGATGAAGCTAGATTTGCATTTGTGCTGTGGGTTTTGCTTTAAGAGCTGATATTATGTGGCAGAAGCTCTGTCCTGGGGGCGTCATGTGACGTTCGTAGGCGTTGGCATAGTAACTGGGTCTGCCTGCGCATATCAATGAGCTTAACTGCCATTTCAATCGCCTCAGGGCATGTTTTGCCATTTCCCATTCAAATGCATTGAGACAGTGCATTCCAATGACGGGAAAAAAAACTTTTCAAACGCAAATTGCGCAAAAACTACAAATCCGATCGACACGAAAAATACTTAGTACACCTTTCATGGACGCTGGCTTCGAAACGACACCTCAACGGAGTCTGTGCGTGTAGCGGTTCAGGCCGCATTAATTGCGGAAATCAACTTAATAATAATAAGAAGAATAAGTTAACAGCGTTCGGATTACAATATAGTGGTTTTTTCAAACCACTATAATAATAAGAAGAACTAGATGTGTATTTCCTGAAGGAAGTACAGATAGTGGTTTGAAATGGTGCCCGGGCTGCCCCTTTAAGAGAGACTTGCCTGCTGCCCCTGCAAGACTTTCAACTCAGGATCCGTTTTAACTGTGAGTGCCTCTCAGAGGCCACTTTGGCCTCAGGGTCTGATTTGGTGGGTGGGGCCCCTCAGGATCCGACTCCTTGGCCTGGGCGCCTCAGGGCTTGAATTGTTGGCGGGGATCTCTCAGGCTCCGATTTTGTGGGTGTGGCCCCTCTGGGTTCGATTTTGTGGGTGGGCCCCTCATGGTTCGAATTTGTGAGTGGGGCCCCTCAGGGTCCGATTTTGTGGCCAGGGCCCCTCAGATTCTGATTTTGTGGCCGGATCCCCTCAGGGTCCGATTTTGTGGGTGGGGCCCCTCAGGGTCCAATTTTGTGGGTGACGCCCTTCAGGGCGCGATTTTGTGGCCGGGGCTCCTCAGGGTCCGATTTTGTGGTTGGGGCCCCTCAGGTTCCGATTTTGTGGGTGGGGCCACTCTGGGTTTGATTTGGTGGGTGGGGCCCGTCTGGGTCCGATTTTGTGGGTGTGGCCCCTCGGTCCGATTTTGTGGGTGTGGCCCCTCAGGGTCTGATTTTGTGGGTGTGGCCCCACAGGGTCCGATTTTGTGGGTGGGCCCCTCAGGGTCCGATTTTGTGAGTGGGGCACCTCATGGTCCGATTTTGTGGCCGGGGCCCCTCAGGGTCTGATTTTGTGGCCGGATCCCCTCAGGGTCCGATTTTGTGGGTGGGGCCCCTCAGGGTCCGATTTTGTGGCCGGGGCCCCTTAGGGTCCAATTTTGTGGGTGGGGCCCTTTAGGGCCCGATTTTGTGGCCGGGGCTCCTCAGGGTCCGATTTTGTGGTTGGGGCCACTCTGGGTCCGATTTTGTGGTTGGGGCCCCTCAGGGTCCGATTTTGTGGCCGGGGCCCCTCAGGGTCCGATTTTGTGGCCGGGGCCCCTCAGGGTCTGATTTTGTGGCCGGATCCCCTCAGGGTCCGATTTTGTGGGTGGGGCCCCTCAGGGTCCGATTTTTTGCCGGGGCCCCTCAGGGTCCAATTTTGTGTGTTGGGCCCTTTAGGGCCCGATTTTGTGGCCGGGGCTCCTCAGGGTCCGATTTTGTGGTTGGGGCCACTCTGGGTCCGATTTTGTGGTTGGGGCCCGTCAGGGTCCGATTTTGTGGCCGGGGCCCCTCAGGGTCCGATTTTGTGGCCGGGGCCCCTCAGATTCTGATTTTGTGGCCGGATCCCCTCAGGGTCCGATTTTGTGGGTGGGGCCCCTCAGGGTCCGATTTTGTGGCCGGGGTACCTCAGGGTCCAATTTTGTGGGTGAGGCCCTTCAGGGCGCGATTTTGTGGCCAGGGCTCCTCAGGGTCTGATTTTGTGGTTGGGGCCCCTCAGGTTCCGATTTTGTGGGTGGGGCTACTCTGGGTTTGATTTGGTGGGCGGGGCAACTGAGGGTCCGATTTTGTGGGTGTGGCCCCTCAATCCGATTTTGTGGGTGTGGCCCCTCAGGGTCTGATTTTGTGGGTGTGACCCCACAGGGTCCGATTTTGTGGCTGGGCCCCTCAGTGTCCGATTTCGTGAGTGGGGCCCCTCAGGGTCCGATTTTGTGGCTGGGGCCCCTCAGGGTCTGATTTTGTGGCCGGATCCCCTCAGGGTCCGATTTTGTGGGTGGGGCCCCTCAGGGTCCGATTTTGTGGCCGGGGCCCCTCAGGGTCCAATTTTGTGGGTGGGGCCCTTCAGGGCCCGATTTTGTGGCTGGGGCTCCTCAGGGTCCGATTTTGTGGTTGGGGCCCCTCAGGTTCCAATTTTGTGGGTGGGGCCACTCTGGGTTTGATTTGGTGGGTTGGCCCGTCAGGGTCTGATTTTGTGGGTGTGGCCCCTCGGTCCGATTTTGTGGGTGTGGCCCCTCAGGGTCTGATTTTGTGGGTGTGGCCCCACAGGGTCCGATTTTGTGGGTGGGCCCCTCAGGGTCCGATTTTGTGAGTGGGGCACCTCATGGTCCGATTTTGTGGCCGGGGCCCCTCAGGGTCTGATTTTGTGGCCGGATCCCCTCAGGGTCCGATTTTGTGGGTGGGGCCCCTCAGGGTCCGATTTTGTGGGTGGGCCCCTCAGGGTCCGATTTTGTGAGTGGGGCACCTCATGGTCCGATTTTGTGGCCGGGGCCCCTCAGGGTCTGATTTTGTGGCCGGATCCCCTCAGGGTCTGATTTTGTGGGTGTGGCCCCACAGGGTCCGATTTTGTGGGTGGGCCCCTCAGGGTCCGATTTTGTGAGTGGGGCACCTCATGGTCCGATTTTGTGGCCGGGGCCCCTCAGGGTCTGATTTTGTGGCCGGATCCCCTCAGGGTCCGATTTTGTGGGTGGGGCCCCTCAGGGTCCGATTTTGTGGCCGGCGCCCCTTAGGGTCCAATTTTGTGGGTGGGGCCCTCTAGGGCCCGATTTTGTGGCCAGGGCTCCTCAGGCTCCGATTTTGTGGGTGGGGTCCCTCAGGGTCCGATTTTGTGGGTGGGGCCCCTCTGGGTCTGATTTTGTGGGTGGGCCCCTCAGGGTCCGATTTTGTGGGTGGGGTCCCTCAGGGTCTGATTTTGTGGCCGGATCCCCTCAGGGTCTGATTTTGTGTGTGGGGCCCCTCAGGGTCTGATTTTGTGGCCGGGGCCCCTCAGGGTCCAATTTTGTGGGTGGGGCCACTCTGGATCCGATTTTGTGGGTGGGGCCACTCTGGGTCCGATTTGGTGGGTGGAGCCACTCTGGGTCTGTTTTGTTGGGCGGGGCCACTCAGGGTCCGATTTTGTTGGGCCCCTAAGGGTCTGATTTTGTGGCAGGGGCCCTTCAGGGCGCGATTTTGTGGCCAGGGCTCCTCAGGGTCCGATTTTGTGGTTGGGGCCCCTCAGGTTCCGATTTTGTGGGTGGGGCTACTCTGGGTTTGATTTGGTGGGCGGGGCCCCTGAGGGTCCGATTTTGTGGCCGGGGCCACTCAGGGTCCGATTTTGTTGGGCCCCTAAGGGTCTGATTTTGTGGCAGGGGCCCTTCAGGGCGCGATTTTGTGGCCAGGGCTCCTCAGGGTCCGATTTTGTGGTTGGGGCCCCTCAGGTTCCGATTTTGTGGGTGGGGCTACTCTGGGTTTGATTTGGTGGGCGGGGCCCCTGAGGGTCCGATTTTGTGGCCGGGGCCCCTCAGGGTCCGATTTTGTGGCCGGGGCCCCTCAGGGTCTGATTTTGTGGCCGGATCCCCTCAGGGTCCGATTTTGTGGGTGGGGCCCCTCAGGGTCCGATTTTGTGGGTGGGGCCCCTCAGGTTCCAATTTTGTGTGTTGGGCCCTTTAGGGCTCGATTTTGTGGCCGGGGCTCCTCAGGGTCCGATTTTGTGGTTGGGGCCACTCTGGGTCCGATTTTGTGGTTGGGGCCCGTCAGGGTCCGATTTTGTGGCCGGGGCCCCTCATTGTCCGATTTTGTGGCTGGGGCCCCTCAGATTCTGATTTTGTGGCCGGATCCCCTCAGGGTCCGATTTTGTGGGTGGGGCCCCTCAGGGTCCGATTTTGTGGCCGGGGTCCCTCAGGGTCCAATTTTGTTGGTGAGGCCCTTCAGGACGCGATTTTGTGGCCAGGGCTCCTCAAGGTCCGATTTTGTGGTTGGGGCCCCTCAGGTTCCGATTTTGTGGGTGGGGCTACTCTGGGTTTGATTTGGTGGGCGGGGCCCCTGAGGGTCCGATTTTGTGGGTGTGGCCCCTCAATCCGATTTTGTGAGTGTGGCCCCTCAGGGTCTGATTTTGTGGGTGTGGCCCCACAGGGTCCGATTTTGTGGCTGGGCCCCTCAGTGTCCGATTTCGTGAGTGGGGCCCCTCAGGGTCCGATTTTGTGGCTGGGGCCCCTCAGGGTCTGATTTTGTGGCCGGATCCCCTCAGGGTCCGATTTTGTGGGTGGGGCCCCTCAGGGTCCGATTTTGTGGCCGGGGCCCCTCAGGGTCCAATTTTGTGGGTGGGGCCCTTCAGGGCCTGATTTTGTGGCTGGGGCTCCTCAGGGTCCGATTTTGTGGTTGGGGCCACTCTGGGTCTGATTTGGTGGGCGGGGCCCCTCAGGGTCTGATTTTCTGGCTGGGGCCCCTCAGGGTCCGATTTTGTGGGTTGGGCCGCTCAGGGTCCGATTTTGTGGTTGGGACCCCTAAGGGTCCGATTTTGTGGTTGGGGCCCATGAGGGTCCGATTTTGTGGCCGAGGCCCCTCAGAGTCTGATTTTGTTGGGGCCCCTCAGGGTCTGATTTTGTGGCCGGGGCCCATCAGGGTCCGATTTTGTGGGTGGGGTCCCTTAGGGTCTGATTTTTTGGGCGGAGCCCTTCTGGGTCCAATTTGGTGGGCGGGACCACTCTGGGTACGTTTTGGTGGGCGGGACCACTCTGGTCCATTTTGGTGGGCGGGACCACTCTGGGTCCAATTTGGTGGGCGGGGCCACTCGGGGGTCGATTTGGTGGGCGGGGCCACTCGGGGGCCGATTTGGTGGGCTGGGCCACTCGGGGGCCGATTTGGTGGGCGGGGCCACTCGGGGTCCTATTTGGTGGGCGGGGCTACTCTGGGTCCGATTTGCTGGGTGGGGCCACTCTGGGTCCGATTTCTTGAGCTGGGCCACGCTGGGTCCGATTTGGAGGCCAGGTCGATCAGCCTCCAATTTGGAGGCCGGGGTGGCTAAGCCTCCGATTTGGGGTCACTCAGTTTTCGATTTGGCGCGCTGGCCCTTTAAGAATCACTTTGGCGCGTCGGCCGTTTTAGAGACAGGGTGGCGCACTGGGCTTCTAAATCCACTTTGGCGCACATTCTCTCTCAGGGGCATGCTTCATGTGATGAGGATAGATTTGCATTTGTGCTGTGGGTTTCGCTTTATGAGCTGATATTATGTGCCAGAAGCTCTGTCCTGGGGGCGTCATGTGACGTTCGTAGGCGTTGGCATAGTAAATGGGTGTGCCTGCGCATATCAATGAGCTTTACTGCCATTTGAATTGCCTCAGGGCATGTTTTAAGTTGCCCATTGAAAAGCATTGAGACATGCATTCCAATGACGGGAAAAAAAAATTTCAAACGCAAATTGCGCAAAAACTACAAATCCGATCGACACAAAAAATACTTAGCACATCTCTCGTGGACGCTGGCTTCGATAAAACACCTCAACGGAGTCTGTGCGTGCAGCGGTTCGCGTCACATTAATTACGGAAATAAACTGAATAAAAAGAAAAAGTTAGCAGCGTTCGGATTACAACATTAATACTAGATGTGTATTTCCTGAAGGAAGTACAGATAGTGGTTTGAAATGGTGCCCGGGCTGCCCCTTTAAGAGAGACTTGCCTGCTGACTCTGCAAGACTTTCAACTCAGGATCCGTTTTAACTGTGAGTGCCTCTCAGGGGACACTTTGCCCTTAGGGTCTGATTTGGTGGGTGGGGCCCCTCAGGATCCGATTCCATGGCCTGGGCTCCTCAGGGCTTGAATTGTTAGCGGGGATCCCTCAGGCTCCGATTTTGTGGGTGGGGCCCCTCAGGGTCCGATTTTGTGGGTGGGGCCCCTCAGGGTCCGATTTTGTGGGTGGGGCCCCTCAGGGTCTGATTTTGTGGCCGGATCCCCTCAGGGTCTGATTTTGTGGGTGGGGCCCCTCAGGGTCCGATTTTGTGGCCGGGGCCCCTCAGGGTCCAATTTTGTGGGTGGGGCCACTCTGGATCCGATTTTGTGGGTGGGGCCACTCTGGGTCCGATTTGGTGGGTGGAGCCACTCTGGGTCTGTTTTGTTGGGCGGGGCCACTCAGGGTCCGATTTTGTTGGGCCCCTCAGGGTCTGATTTTGTGGCAGGGGCCCCTCAGGGTCCGATTTTGTGGGTGGGGCCCCTTACGGTCTGATTTGGTGGGCGGGACCACTCTGGGTCCGATTTGGTGGGCGGGACCACTCTGGGTCCAATTTGGTGGGCGGGACCTCTCAGGGTCCGATTTGGTGGGCGGGGCTACTCTGGGTCCGATTTGCTGGGCGGGGCCACTCTGGGTCTGATTTGGTGAACGGAGCCCCTCTGGGTCCGATTTCTTGAGCGGGTCCACGCTGGGTCTGATTTGGAGGCCAGGGTCGATCAGCCTCCAATCTGGAGGCCGGGGTGGCTAAGCCTCCGATTTGGAGCCTGGGGTCACTCAGTTTTCGATTTGGCACGCTGGCCCTTTAAGAATCACTTTGGCGCGTCGGCCGTTTTAGAGACAGGGTGGCTCACTGGGCTTCTAAATTCACTTTGGCACACATTCTCTCTCAGGGGCATGCGTCATGTGATGAGGCTAGATTTGCATTTGTGCTGTGGGTTTCGCTTTAAGAGCTGATATTATGTGCCAAAAGCTCTGTCCTGGGGGCGTCATGTGACGTTCGTAGGCGTTGGCATAGTAAATGGGTGTGCCTGCGCATATCAATGAGCTTTACTGCCATTTGAATTGCCTCAGGGCACGTTTTAAGTTGCCAATTGAAAAGCATTGAGACACGCATTCCAATGACGGGGAAAAAAAATTTTCAAATGCAAATTGCGCAAAAACTACAAATCCGATCGACACGAAAAATACTTAGCACACCTCTCGTGGACGCTGGCTTCGAAACAACACCTCAACGGAGTCTGTGCGTGTAGCGGTTCGGGCCGCATTAATTGCGGAAATCAACTGAATAAAAAGAAAAAGTTAGCAGCGTTCGGATTACAACATTAATACTAGATGTGTATTTCCTGAAGGAAGTACAGATAGTGGTTTGAAATGGTGCCCGGGCTGCCCCTTTAAGAGAGACTTGCCTGCTGCCCCTGCAAGACTTTCAACTCAGGATCCGTTTTAACTGTGGGTGCCTCTCAGGGGCCACTTTGGCCTCAGGGTCCGATTTTGTGGGTGGGACCCCTCAGGGCCCGATTTTGTGGGTGGGGCCCCTCTGGGTCCGATTTTGTGGCCGGGGAACCTCAGGGTCCAATTTTGTGGGTGGGGCCCCTTAGGGTCCGATTTGGTGGACGGGGCCACTCAGGGTCCGATTTGGTGGGCGGGGCCACTCAGGGTCCGATTTGGTGAGTGGGGCCCCTCAGAGTTCAATTTGGTCAGCGGGGCCCCTCAGGGTCCGATTTTGTGGTTGGGGCCTTTCAGAATCTGATTTAGTGGGCGGGGCCCCTCCGGGTCTGAATTGGTGGGCGGGGCCCCTCAGTGTCCGATTTGGTGGGCGTGGCCCCTCAGGGTCCAATTTGGTGGGTTGGGCCCCTCAGGGTCCGATTTTGTGGGTTGGGCCCCTCAGGGTCTGATTTTGTGTCCGGGGACCCTCAGGGTCCGATTTTGTGGCCGGTGCCTCTCAGGGTCCGATTTTGTGGTTGGGGCCCCTCAGGGTCCGATTTTGTGTCCGGAGCCTCTCAGGGTCCGATTTTGTGGTTGGGGCCTCTCATGATCCGATTTTGTGGCCGGGGTCCCTCAGGGTCCGATTTTGTGGCCGGGTCCCCTCAGGGTCCGATTTTGAGGGTGGGGCCCCTCAGGGTCCAATTTTTTGGCCGGGGCGCCTCAGGGTCCAATTTTGTGGGTGGGGCCCCTCAGGGTCCAATTTTGTGGGTGGGGCCCCTCAGGGTCCAATTTTGTGGGTGGGGCCCCTCAGGGTCCGATTTTGTGGTTGGGGCCACTCAGGGATCGATTTTGTGGTTGGGGCCCCTCAGGATCCAATTTTGTGACCGGGGCCCTCAGGGTCTGATTTTGTGGGTGGGTCCCCTCAGGGTCCGATATTGTGGGTGGGGCCCCTCAGGATCCGATTTTGTGGGTGGGGCCCCTCAGGATCTGATTTTGTGGTTGGGGCCCCTCATGGTTCAATTTTGTAGGCGGGGCCCCTCAGGGTCTGATTTTGTGGCCGGGGCATCTCATGGTCCGATTTTGTGGGTGGGGCCCCTCATGGGTCCAATTTGGTGGACGGGGCCACTCAGGGTCCGATTTGGTGGGCGGGGCCACTCAGGGTCCGATTTGGTGAGTGGGGCCCCTCAGAGTTCAATTTGATCAGCGGGGCCCCTCAGGGTCCGATTTGGTGGGCGGGGCCCCTCAGGGTCCGATTTGGTGGGTTGGGCCCCTCAGGGTCCGATTTTGTGGGTTGGGCCCCCTCAGGGTCCGATTTTGTGTCTGGGGCCCCTCAGGGTCCGATTTTGTGGCCGGTGCCTCTCAGGGTCCGATTTTGTGGTTGGGCCCCCTCAGGGTCCGATTTTGTGTCCGGAGCCTCTCAGGGTCCGATTTTGTGGTTGGGGCCCCTCAGGATTCGATTTTGTGGCCGGGGTCCCTCAGGGTCCGATTTTGTGGCCGGGGCCCCTCAGGGTCCAATTTTGTGGGTGGGTCCCCTCAGGGTCCAATTTTTTGGCCGGGGCCCCTCAGGGTCCAATTTTGTGGGTGGGGCCCCTCAGGGTCCAATTTTGTGGGTGGGGCCCCTAAGGGTCCAATTTTGTGGTTGGGGCCCCTCAGGGATCGATTTTGTGGTTGGGGCCCCTCAGGATCCAATTTTGTGACCGGGGCCCTCAGGGTCTGATTTTGTGGGTGGGGCCCCTCAGGGTCCGATATTGTGGGTGGGGCCCCTCAGGATCTGATTTTGTGGGTGGGCCCCCTCAGGATCTGATTTTGTGGTTGGGGCCCCTCAGGGTTCAATTTTGTAGGCGGGGCCCCGCAGGGTCCGATTTTGTGGTTGGGGCCTTTCAGAATCTGATTTAGTGGGCGGGGCCCCTCCGGGTCTGAATTGGTGGGCGGGGCCCCTCAGTGTCCGATTTGGTGGGCGGGGCCCCTCAGGGTCCGATTTGGTGGGTTGGGCCCCTCAGGGTCCGATTTTGTGTCCGGGGCCCCTCAGGGTCCGATTTTGTGGCCGGTGCCTCTCAGGATCCGATTTTGTGGTTGGGCCCCCTCAGCGTCCGATTTTGTGCCCGGGCCCCTCAGGGTCCAATTTTGTGGGTGGGGCCCCTCAGGGTCCAATTTTTTGGCCGGGGCCCCTCAGGGTCCAATTTTGTGGGTGGGGCCCCTCAGGGTCCAATTTTGTGGGTGGGGCCCCTCAGGGTCCAATTTTGTGGTTGGGGCCCCTCAGGGATCGATTTTGTGGTTTGGGCCCCTCAGGATCCAATTTTGTGACCGGGGCCCTCAGGGTCTGATTTTGTGGGTGGGGCCCCTCAGGGTCCGATATTGTGGGTGGGGCCCCTCAGGATCCAATTTTGTGGGTGGGGCCCCTCAGGATCTGATTTTGTGGTTGGGGCCCCTCATGGTTCAATTTTGTAGGCGGGGCCCCTCAGGGTCTGATTTTGTGGCCGGGGCCCCTCATGGTCCGATTTTGTGGGTGGGGCCCCTCATGGGTCCAATTTGGTGGACGGGGCCACTCAGGGTCCGATTTGGTGGGCGGGGCCACTCAGGGTCCGATTTGGTGAGTGGGGCCCCTCAGAGTTCAATTTGATCAGCGGGGCCCCTCAGGGTCCGATTTTGTGGGTGGGCCCCTCAGGGTCCGATTTTGTGGTTGGGGCCTTTCAGAATCTGATTTAGTGGGCGGGGCCCCTCCGGGTCTGAATTGGTGGGCGGGGCCCCTCAGTGTCCGATTTGGTGGGCGGGGCCCCTCAGGGTCCGATTTGGTGGGTTGGGCCCCTCAGGGTCCGATTTTGTGGGTTGGGCCCCCTCAGGGTCCGATTTTGTGTCCGGGGCCCCTCAGGGTCCGATTTTGTGGCCGGTGCCTCTCAGGGTCCGATTTTGTGGTTGGGCCCCCTCAGGGTCCGATTTTGTGTCCGGAGCCTCTCAGGGTCCGATTTTGTGGTTGGGTCCCCTCAGGATTCGATTTTGTGGCCGGGGTCCCTCAGGGTCCGATTTTGTGGCCGGGTCCCCTCAGGGTCCAATTTTGTGGGTGGGGCCCCTCAGGGTCCAATTTTTTGGCCGGGGCCCCTCAGGGTCCAATTTTGTGGGTGGGGCCCCTCAGGGTCCAATTTTGTGGGTGGGGCCCCTCAGGGTCCAATTTTGTGGTTGGGGCCCCTCAGGGATCGACTTTGTGGTTGGGGCCCCTCAGGATCCAATTTTGTGACCGGGGCCCTCAGGGTCTGATTTTGTGGGTGGGGCCCCTCAGGGTCCGATATTGTGGGTGGGGCCCCTCAGGATCCGATTTTGTGGGTGGGCCCCCTCAGGATCTGATTTTGTGGTTGGGGCCCCTCAGGGTTCAATTTTGTAGGCGGGGCCCCGCAGGGTCCGATTTTGTGGTTGGGGCCTTTCAGAATCTGATTTAGTGGGCGGGGCCCCTCCGGGTCTGAATTGGTGGGCGGGGCCCCTCAGTGTCCGATTTGGTGGGCGGGGCCCCTCAGGGTCCGATTTGGTGGGTTGGGCCCCTCAGGGTCCGATTTTGTGTCCGGGGCCCCTCAGGGTCCGATTTTGTGGCCGGTGCCTCTCAGGATCCGATTTTGTGGTTGGGCCCCCTCAGCGTCCGATTTTGTGCCCGGGCCCCTCAGGGTCCAATTTTGTGGGTGGGGCCCCTCAGGGTCCAATTTTGTGGGTGGGGCCCCTCAGGGTCCAATTTTGTGGGTGGGGCCCCTCAGGGTCCAATTTTGTGGTTGGGGCCCCTCAGGGTCCAATTTTGTGGTTGGGGCCCCTCAGGATCCAATTTTGTGACCGGGGCCCTCAGGGTCTGATTTTGTGGGTGGGGCCCCTCAGGGTCCGATATTGTGGGTGGGGCCCCTCAGGATCCGATTTTGTGGGTGGGGCCCCTCAGAATCTGATTTTGTGGTTGGGGCCCCTCAGGGTTCAATTTTGTAGGCGGGGCCCCTCAGGGTCCGATTTTGTGGCAGGGGCCCCTCAGGGTCCGATTTTGTGGCCGGGGCCCGTGAGGGTCTGATTTTGTGGCCGGGTCCCCTCAGGGTCCGATTTTGTGGTTGGGGCCCCTCAGGGTCCGATTTTGTGATTGGGGCCCCTCAGGGTCCGATTTTGTGAGTGGGGCCCCTCAGGGTCCGATGTTGTGGCCGGGGCCCCTCAGGGTCTGATTTTGTGGCCGGATCCCCTCAGGGTCCGATTTTGTGGGTGGGTCCCCTCAGGGTCTGATTTTGTGGCCGGGGTCCCTCAGGGTCCGATTTTGTGGCCAGGGCCCTTCAGGGTCCAATTTTATGGGTGGGGACCATCAGGGTTCAATTTTTGGGCCGGGGCCCCTCAGGGTCCAATTTTGTGGATGGGGCCCCTCAGGGTCCAATTTTGTGGGTGGGGCCCCTCAGGGTCCAGTTTTGTGGGTGGGGCCCCTCAGGGTCCGATTTTGTGGTTGGGGCTCCTCAGGGATCGATTTTGTGGTTGGGGCCCCTCAGGATCCAATTATGTGACCGGGGCCCTCAGGGTCTGATTTTGTGGGTGGGGCCCCTCAGGGTCCGATATTGTGGGTGGGGCCCCTCAGGATCCGGTTTTGTGGGTGGGGCCCCTCAGGATCCGATATTGTGGGTGGGGCCCCTCAGGGTCCGATTTTGTGGCCGGGGCCCCTCAGGATCTGATTTTGTGGTTGGGGCCCCTCAAGGTTCAATTTTGTAGGCGGGGCCCCGCAGGGTCTGAATTTGTGGCCGGGGCCCCTCAGGGTCCGATTTTGTGGGTGGGGCCCCTTAGGGTCCGATTTGGTGGACGGGGCCACTCAGGGTCCGATTTCGTGGGCGGGGCCACTCAGGGTCCGATTTGGTGAGTGGGGCCCCTTAGAGTTCAATTTGGTCAGCGGGGCCCCTCAGGGTCCGATTTTGTGGGTGGGGCCCCTCAGGGTCCGATTTTGTGGTTGGGGCCTTTTAGAATCTGATTTAGTGGGCAGGGCCCCTCCGGGTCTGAATTGGTGGGCGGGCCCCTCAGTGTCCGATTTGGTGGGCGGGGCCCCTCAGGGTCCGATTTGGTGGGTTGGGCCCCTCAGGCTCCGATTTTGTGGGTTGGGCCCCTCAGGGTCCGATTTTGTGTCCGGGGCCCCTCAGGGTCCAATTTTGTGGCCGGTGCCTCTCAGGATCCGATTTTGTGGTTGGGCCCCCTCAGCGTCCGATTTTGTGGCCGGGGCCCCTCAGGGTCCAATTTTGTGGGTGGGGCCCCTCAGGGTCCAATTTTGTGGCTGGGGCCCCTCAGGGTCCAATTTTGTGGGTGGGGCCCCTCAGGGTCCAATTTTGTGGTTGGGGCCCCTCAGGGATCGATTTTGTGGTTGGGGCCCCTCAGGATCCAATTTTGTGACCGGGGCCCTCAGGGTCTGATTTTGTGGGTGGGGCCCCTCAGGGTCCGATATTGTGGGTGGGGCCCCTCAGGATCCGATTTTGTGGGTGGGGCCCCTTAGGATCTGATTTTGTGGTTGGGGCCCCTCAGGGTTCAATTTTGTAGGCGGGGCCCCTCAGGGTCCGATTTTGTGGCAGGGGCCCCTCAGGGTCCGATTTTGTGGCCGGGGCCCGTGAGGGTCCGATTTTGTGGCCGGGGCCCCTCATGGTCCGATTTTGTGGTTGGGGCCCCTCAGGGTCCGATTTTGTGATTGGGGCCCCTCAGGGTCCGATTTTGTGAGTGGGGCCCCTCAGGGTCCGATGTTGTGGCCGGGGCCCCTCAGGGTCTGATTTTGTGGCCGGATCCCCTCAGGGTCCGATTTTGTGGGTGGGTCCCCTCAGGGTCTGATTTTGTGGCCGGGGTCCCTCAGGGTCCGATTTTGTAGCCCGGGCCCCTCAGGGTCCAATTTTATGGGTGGGGCCCCTCAGGGTTCAATTTTTTGGCCGGGGCCCCTCAGGGTCCAATTTTGTGGGTGGGGCCCCTCAGGGTCCAATTTTGTGGGTGGGGCCCCTCAGGGTCCAATTTTGTCGGTGGGGCCCCTCAGGGTCCGATTTTGTGGTTGGGGCTCCTCAGGGATCGATTTTGTGGTTGGGGCCCCTCAGGATCCAATTTTGTGCCCGGGGCCCTCAGGGTCTGATTTTGTGGGTGGGGCCCCTCAGGGTCCGATATTGTGGGTGGGGCCCCTCAGGATCCGATTTTGTGGGTGGGGCCCCTCAGGATCCGATATTGTGGGTGGGGCCCCTCAGGGTCCGATTTTGTGGCTGGGGCCCCTCAGGGTCCGATTTTGTGGCCGGGGCCCGTGAGGGTCCGATTTTGTGGCCGGGGCCCCTCAGGGTCCGATTTTGTGGCCGGGGCCCCTCAGGGTCCGATTTTGTGGTTGGGGCCCCTCAGGGTCCAATTTTGTGGTTGGGGCCCCTCAGGGTCCGATTTTGTGGTTGGGGCCCCTCAGGGTCCGATTTTGTGAGTGGGGCCCCTCAGGGTCCGATGTTGTGGCCGGGGCCACTCAGTGTCTGATTTTGTGGCCGGATCCCCTCAGGGTCCGATTTTGTGGGTGGGGCCCCTCAGGGTCCGATTTTGTGGCCGGGGTCCCTCAGGGTCCGATTTTGTGGCCGGGGCCCCTCAGGGTCCAATTTTGTGGGTGGGGCCCATCAGGGTCCAATTTTTTGGCCGGGGCCCCTCAGGGTCCAATTCTGTGGGTGGGGCCCCTCAGGGTCCAATTTTGTGGGTGGGGCCCCTCAGGGTCCAATTTTGTGGGTGGGGCCCCTCAGGGTCCGATTTTGTGGTTGGGGCCCCTCAGGGATCGATTTTGTGGTTGGGTCCCCTCAGGATCCAATTTTGTGACCGGGGCCCTCAGGGTCCGATTTTGTGGGTGGGGCCCCTCAGGGTCCGATATTGTGGGTGGGGCCCCTCAGGATCCGATTTTGTGGGTGGGGCCCCTCAGGATCCGATTTTGTGGTTGGGGCCCCTCAGGGTTCAATTTTGTAGGCGGGGCCCCTCAGGGTCTGATTTTGTGGGTGGGCCCCCTCAGGGTCCGATATTGTGGGTGGGGCCCCTCAGGATCCGATTTTGTGGGTGCGGCCCCTCAGGATCTGATTTTGTGGTTGGGGCCCCTCAGGGTTCAATTTTGTAGGCGGGGCCCCTCAGGGTCCGATTTTGTGGGTGGGGCCCCTCAGGGTCCGATTTTGTGGCCGGGGTCCCTCAGGGTCCGATTTTGTGGCCGGGGCCCCTCAGGGTCCAATTTTGTGGGTGGGGCCCCTCAGGGTCCAATTTTTTGGCCGGGGCCCCTCAGGGTCCAATTCTGTGGGTGGGGCCCCTCAGGGTCCAATTTTGTGGGTGGGGCCCCTCAGGGTCCAATTTTGTGGGTGGGGCCCCTCAGGGTCCGATTTTGTGGTTGGGGCCCCTCAGGGATCGATTTTGTGGTTGGGTCCCCTCAGGATCCAATTTTGTGACCGGGGCCCTCAGTGTCCGATTTTGTGGGTGGGGCCCCTCAGGGTCCGATTTTGTGGGTGGGGCCCCTCAGGATCCGATTTTGTGGGTGGGGCCCCTCAGGATCCGATTTTGTGGTTGGGGCCCCTCAGGGTTCAATTTTGTAGGCGGGGCCCCTCAGGGTCCGATTTTGTGGCCGGGGTCCCTCAGGGTCCGATTTTGTGGCCGGAGCCCGTGAGGGTCCGATTTTGTGGTCGGGGCCCCTCAGGGTCCGATTTTGTGGCCGGGGCCCCTCAGGGTCTGATTTTGTGGTTGGGGCCCCTCAGGGTCCGGTTTTGTGGTTGGGGCCCCTCAGGGTCCGATTTTGTGGTTGGGGCCCCTCAGGGTCCAATTTTGTGGTTGGGGCCCCTCAGGGTCCGATTTTGTGGTTGGGGCCCCTCAGGGTCCGATTTTGTGAGTGGGGCCCCTCAGGGTCCGATGTTGTGGCCGGGGCCCCTCAGTGTCTGATTTTGTGGCCGGATCCCCTCAGGGTCCGATTTTGTGGGTGGGGCCCCTCAGGGTCCGATTTTGTGGCCGGGGTCCCTCAGGGTCCGATTTTGTGGCCGGGGCCCCTCAGGGTCCAATTTTGTGGGTGGGGCCCATCAGGGTCCAATTTTTTGGCCGGGGCCCCTCAGGGTCCAATTCTGTGGGTGGGGCCCCTCAGGGTCCAATTTTGTGGGTGGAGCCCCTCAGGGTCCAATTTTGTGGGTGGGGCCCCTCAGGGTCCGATTTTGTGGTTGGGGCCCCTCAGGGATCGATTTTGTGGTTGGGTCCCCTCAGGATCCAATTTTGTGACCGGGGCCCTCAGGGTCCGATTTTGTGGGTGGGGCCCCTCAGGGTCCGATATTGTGGGTGGGGCCCCTCAGGATCCGATTTTGTGGGTGGGGCCCCTCAGGATCCGATTTTGTGGTTGGGGCCCCTCAGGGTTCAATTTTGTAGGCGGGGCCCCTCAGGGTCTGATTTTGTGGGTGGGCCCCCTCAGGGTCCGATATTGTGGGTGGGGCCCCTCAGGATCAGATTTTGTGGGTGCGGCCCCTCAGGATCTGATTTTGTGGTTGGGGCCCCTCAGGGTTCAATTTTGTAGGCGGGGCCCCTCAGGGTCCGATTTTGTGGGTGGGGCCCCTCAGGGTCCGATTTTGTGGCCGGGGTCCCTCAGGGTCCGATTTTGTGGCCGGGGCCCCTCAGGGTCCAATTTTGTGGGTGGGGCCCCTCAGGGTCCAATTTTTTGGCCGGGGCCCCTCAGGGTCCAATTCTGTGGGTGGGGCCCCTCAGGGTCCAATTTTGTGGGTGGGGCCCCTCAAGGTCCAATTTTGTGGGTGGGGCCCCTCAGGGTCCGATTTTGTGGTTGGGGCCCCTCAGGGATCGATTTTGTGGTTGGGTCCCCTCAGGATCCAATTTTGTGACCGGGGCCCTCAGTGTCCGATTTTGTGGGTGGGGCCCCTCAGGGTCCGATTTTGTGGGTGGGGCCCCTCAGGGTCCGATTTTGTGGGTGGGGCCCCTCAGGATCCGATTTTGTGGGTGGGGCCCCTCAGGATCCGATTTTGTGGTTGGGGCCCCTCAGGGTTCAATTTTGTAGGCGGGGCCCCTCAGGGTCCGATTTTGTGGCCGGGGCCCCTCAGGGTCCGATTTTGTGGCCGGAGCCCGTGAGGGTCCGATTTTGTGGTCGGGGCCCCTCAGGGTCCGATTTTGTGGCCGGGGCCCCTCAGGGTCCGATTTTGTGGTTGGGGCCCCTCAGGGTCCGATTTTGTGGTTGGGGCCCCTCAGGGTCCGATTTTGTGGTTGGGGCCCCTCAGGGTCCGATTTTGTGAGTGGGGCCCCTCAGGGTCCGATGTTGTGGCCGGGGCCCCTCAGGGTCTGATTTTGTGGCCGGATCCCCTTAGGGTCCGATTTTGTGGGAGGGGCCCCTCAGTGTCCGATTTTGTGGCCGGGGTCCCTCAGGGTCTGATTTTGTGGCCGGGGCCCCTCAGGGTCCAATTTTGTGGGTGGGGCCCCTCAGGGTCCAATTTTTTGGCCGGGGCCCCTCAGGGTCCAATTCTGTGGGTGGGGCCCCTCAGGGTCCAATTTTGTGGGTGGGGCCCCTCAGGGTCCAATTTTGTGGGTGGGGCCCCTCAGGGTCCGATTTTGTGGTTGGGGCCCCTCAGGGATCGATTTTGTGGTTGGGTCCCCTCAGGATCCAATTTTGTGACCGGGGCCCTCAGGGTCCGATTTTGTGGGTGGGGCCCCTCAGGGTCCGATTTTGTGGGTGGGGCCCCTCAGGATCCGATTTTGTGGGTGGGGCCCCTCAGGATCCGATTTTGTGGTTGGGGCCCCTCAGGGTTCAATTTTGTAGGCGGGGCCCCTCAGGGTCCGATTTTGTGGCCGGGGCCCCTCAGGGTCCGATTTTGTGGCCGGAGCCCGTGAGGGTCCGATTTTGTGGTCGGGGCCCCTCAGGGTCCGATTTTGTGGCCGGGGCCCCTCAGGGTCCGATTTTGTGGTTGGGGCCCCTCAGGGTCCGATTTTGTGGTTGGGGCCCCTCAGGGTCCGATTTTGTGAGTGGGGCCCCTCAGGGTCCGATGTTGTGGCCGGGGCCCCTCAGGGTCTGATTTTGTGGCCGGATCCCCTCAGGGTCCGATTTTGTGGGAGGGGCCCCTCAGTGTCCGATTTTGTGGCCGGGGTCCCTCAGGGTCTGATTTTGTGGCCGGGGCCCCTCAGGGTCCAATTTTGTGGGTGGGGCCCCTCAGGGTCCAATTTTTTGGCCGGGGCCCCTCAGGGTCCAATTTTGTGGGTGGGGCCCCTCAGGGTCCAGTTTTGTGGATGGGGCCCCTCAGGGTCCGATTTTGTGGTTGGGGCCCCTCAGGGATCGATTTTGTGGTTGGAGCCCCTCAGGATCCAATTTTGTGACCGGGGCCCTCAGGGTCTGATTTTGTGGGTGGGGACCCTCAGGGTCCGATATTGTGGGTGGGGCCCCTCAGGATCCGATTTTGTGGGTGTGGCCCCTCAGTATCTGATTTTGTGGTTGGGTCCCCTCAGGGTTCAATTTTGTGGGTGGGGCCCCTCAGGATCCGATTTTGTGGGTGGGGCCCCTCAGGATCTGATTTTGTGGTTGGGGCCCCTCAGGGTTCAATTTTGTAGGCGGGGCCCCTCAGGGTCCAATTTTGTGGGTGGGGCCCCTCAGGGTCCAATTTTGTGGGTGGGGCCCCTCAGGGTCCGATTTTGTGGTTGGGGCCCCTCATGGATCGATTTTGTGGTTGGGGCCCCTCAGGATCCAATTTTGTGACCGGGCCCTCAGGGTCTGATTTTGTGGGTGGGCCCTCAGGGTCCGATATTGTGGGTGGGGCCCCTCAGGATCCGATTTTGTGGGTGGGGCCCCTCAGGATCTGATTTTGTGGTTGGGGCCCCTCAGGGTTCAATTTTGTAGGCGGGGCCCCTCAGGGTCCGATTTTGTGGCCGGGGCCCCTCAGGGTCCGATTTTGTGGGTGGGGCCCCTCAGGGTCCAATTTGGTGAGTGGGGCCACTCTGGGTCTGATTTGGTGGGAGGGGCCACTCTGGGTCCAATTTGGATGCCAGGGTGGCTCAGCCTCCTTTTTGTAGGCCAGGGTCTATCAGCCTCCGATTTGGAGCCTTGGGTCACTCAGCTTTCGATTTAGCGCGCCGGCCCTTTAAGACTCATTTTGGTGCGCCGGCTCTTTAAGAATCACTTTGGCGTGTCGGCCCTTTAAGAGCCAGGGTGGCTCACTGGGCTTCTAAATCCACTTTGGCACACATTCTCTCTCAGGGGCAAGTGTCGTGTGATGAAGCTAGATTTGCATTTGTGGTGTGGGTTTTGCTTTAAGAGCTGATATTATGTGTCAGAAGCTCTGTCTTGGAGAGGTCATGTGACGTTCGTAGGCGTTGGCATAGTAACTGGGTCTGCCTGCGCATATCAATGAGCTCAACTGCCATTTCAATCGCCTCAGGGCATGTTTTGCCATTTCCCATTCAAATGCATTGAGACATTGCATTCCAATGACGGGAAAAAAAATTTTCAAACGCAAATTGCGCAAAAACTACAAATCCGATCGACACGAAAAATACTTAGCACACCTCTCATGGACGCTGGCTTCGAAACGACACCTCAACGGAGTCTGTGCGTGTAGTGGTTCGGGCCGCATTAATTGCGGAAATCAACTTAATAATAATAATAATAAGAAGAAGAATAAGTTAGCAGCGTTCGGATTACAATATAGTGGTTTTTTCAAACCACTATAACTAGATGTGTATTTCCTGAAGGAAGTACAGATAGTGGTATGAAATGGTGCCTGGGCTGCCCTTTAAGAGAGACTTGGCTGCTGCCCCTGCAAGACTTACAACTCAGGATCCGTTTTAACTGTGGGTGCCTCTCAGGGGCCACTTTGGCCTCAGGGTCCGATTTTGTGGATGGGGCCCCTCAGGGTCCGATTTGGTGGCTGGGGCCCCTCAGGGTCCGATTTGGTGGCTGGGGCCCCTCAGGGTCCGATTTGGTGGCTGGGGCCCCTCAGGGTCCGATTTGGTGGTTGGGGACTCTAAGGGTCCGATTTTGCAGCCGGAACCCCTCAGGGTCCGATTTTGTGGGTGGGGCCCCTCAGGGTCCGATTTTGGTTCGATTTTGTGGCTAGGGCCCCTCAGGGTCCGATTGTGTGGGTGGGGCCCCTCAGGGTCCGATTTGGTTTGTGGGGCCCCTCAGGGTCCGATTTTGTGGCCGAGGCCCCTCGGTCCGATTTGGTGGGCGGGGCCACTCTGGGTCCAATTTGGTGGGTGGGGCCCCTCAGGGTCCGAATTTTTGGTTGGGGCCCCTCAGGGTCCGATTTTGTGGGTGGGGCCCCTCAGGGTCCGATTTTTTGTTCGGGGTCCCTCAGGGTCCGATTTTGTGGTCGAGGCCCCTCAGGGTCCGATTTTGTGGTCGGGGCCCCTCAGGGTCCGATTTGGTGGTCGGGGCCCCTCAGGGTCCGATTTGGAGGCCGGGGCGGCTCAGCCTCCGATTTGGAGGCCGGGGCGGCTCAGCCTCCGATTTGGAGGCCGGGGCGGCTCAGCCTCCGATTTGGAGGCCGGGGCGGCTCAGCCTCCGATTTGGAGCCCGGGGTGACTCAGCATCCGATTTGGAGCGCGGGGTGGCTCAGCCCCCTATTTGGAGCCTGGGATCACTCAGCTTTCGATTTGGCGTGTCGGCCCTTTAAGCCTCATTTCGGTGCGCCGGCACTTTAACAATCACTTTGGCGCGTCAGCCCTTTAAGAGCTAGTTTGGCTCACTGGGCTTCTTCTAAATCCACTTTGGCAGACATTCTCTCTCAGGGGCATGTGTCATGTGATGAAGCTAGATTTGCATTTGTGCTGTGGGTTTCGCTTTAAGAGCTGATATTATGTGGCAGAAGCTCTGTCTTGGGGGAGTCATGTGACGTTCGTAGGCGTTGGCATAGTAACTGGTTCTGCCTGCGCATATCAATGAGCTCAACTGCCATTTCAATCGCCTCAGGGCACCTTTTGCCATTTCCCATTGAAAAGCATTGGAGACAGTGCATTCCAATGACGGGAAAAAAATTTTTCAAATGCAAATTTCGCAAAAACTACAAATCCGAAAAATACTTAGCACACCTCTCGTTGACGTTGGCTTCGAAACGACACCTCAACGGAGTCTGTGCGTGTAGCGGTTCGGGCTGTATTAATTGCGAAAATCAACTGAATAATAATAATAATAAGAAGAATAAGTTAGCAGAGTTCGGATTACAATATAGTGTTTTTTTCAAACCAGTATAACTAGATGTGTATTTCCTGAAGGAAGTACAGATAGTGGTTTGAAATGGTGCCCGGGCTGCCCCTTTAAGAGAGACTTGCCTGCTGCCCCTGCAAGACTTTCAACTCAGGATACGATTTAACTGTGGGTGCCTCTCAGGGGCCACTTTGGCCTCATGGTCTGATTTTGTGGGTGGGGCCCCTCAGGGCCTGATTTTGTGGGTGGGGCCCCTCAGGGTCCGATTTTGTGGTTGGGTCCCCTCAGGGTCCGATTTTTTGGTTGGGTCCCCTCAGGGTCCGATTTTGTGGCCGCGGCCCCTCAGGGTCCGATTTTGTGGCCGGGGCCCCTTAGGGTCCGATTTTGTGGCAGGGGTCCCTCTGGGTCCGATTTTGTGGGTGGGGCCCCTCTGGGTCCAATTTGGTGGGCGGGACCACTCTGGGTCCAATTTGGTGGGCGGGGCCTCTCAGGGTGCGATTTTGTGACAGGGGCCCATCAGGGTCCGATTTTGTGGCCGCGGCCCCTCAGGGTCTGATTTTGTGGCAGGGGCCCCTCTGGGTCTGATTTTGTGGGCGGAGCCCCTCTGGGTCCAATTTGGTGGGCGGGACCACTCTGGGTCCAATTTGGTGGGCGGGACCACTCTGCGTCCGATTTGGTGGGCGGGGCCTCTCAGGGTCCGATTTGGTGGGCAGGGCCCCACAGGGTCCGATTTGGTGGGCGGGGCCACTCTGGGTAAGATTTGGAGGCTGGGGTCGCTTAGCCTCCAATTTGGAGGCCGGGGTCGTTGAGCTTCCGATTTGGAGGCCGAGGTCAAAGAGCCTCTGATTTGGAGGCCGGGGTCAATGAACTTCCGATTTGGAGGCCGGGGTCGATGAGCCTCCGATTTGGAGGCCGGGGTGGATCAGCCTCCGATTTGGAGGCCGGGGTGGATCAGCCTCCGATTTGGAGGCCGGAGTGGATCAGCCTCCGATTTGGAGGCCGGGGTGGATCAGCCTCCGATTTGGAGGCCGGGGTGGATCAGCCTCCGATTTGGAGGCCTGGGTCGATCAGCCTCCGATTTGGAGGCCGGGGTGGATCAGCCTCCGATTTGGAGGCTGGGGTGGATCAGCCTCCGATTTGGAGGCCGGGGTGGCTCAGCCTCCGATTTGGAGGCCGGGGTGGCTCAGCCTACGATTTGGAGGCCGGGGTGGATCAGCTACCGATTTGGAGGCCGGGGTGGATCAGCCTCCGATTTGGAGGCCGGGGTGGATCAGCCTCCGATTTGGAGGCCGGGGTCGATCAGCCTCCGATTTGGAGGCCGGGGTCGATCAGCCTCCGATTTGGAGGCCGGGGTGGCTCAGCCTCCTATTTGGAGGCCGGGGTGGCTCAGCCTCCGATTTGGAGGCCGGGGTGGCTCAGCCTCCGATTTGGAGGCCGGGGTGGCTCAGCCTCCGATTTGGAGGCCGGGGTGGATCAGCCTCCGATTTGGAGGCCGGGGTGGATCAGCCTCCGATTTGGAGGCCGGGGTGGATCAGCCTCCGATTTGGAGGCCGGGGTGGATCAGCTACCGATTTGGAGGCCGGGGTGGATCAGCCACCGATTTGGAGGCCGGGGTGGATCAGCCTCCGATTTGGAGGCCGGGGTGGATCAGCCTCCGATTTGGAGGCCGGGGTGGATCAGCCTCCGATTTGGAGGCCGGGGTGGATCAGCCTCCGATTTGGAGGCCGGGGTGGCTCAGCCTCCGATTTGGAGGCCGGGGTGGCTCAGCCTCCGATTTGGAGGCCCGGGGTGGATCAGCTACCGATTTGGAGGCCGGGGTATATCAGCCTCCGATTTGGAGGCCGGGGTGGCTCAGCCTCCGATTTGGAGGCCGGGGTGGCTCAGCCTCCGATTTGGAGGCCTGGGTCGATCAGCCTCCGATTTGGAGGCCGGGGTGGATCAGCCTCCGATTTGGAGGCCGGGGTGGATCAGCCTCCGATTTGGAGGCCGGGGTGGCTCAGCCTCCGATTTGGAGGCTGGGGTGGCTCAGCCTCCGATTTGGAGGCCGGGGTGGATCAGCTACCGATTTGGAGGCCGGGGTGGATCAGCCTCCGATTTGGAGGCCGGGGTGGATCAGCCTCCGATTTGGAGGCCGGGGTGGATCAGCCTCCGATTTGGAGGCCGGGGTGGCTCAGCCTCCGATTTGGAGGCCGGGGTGGCTCAGCCTCCGATTTGGAGGCCGGGGTGGCTCAGCCTCCGATTTGGAGGCCGGGGTGGATCAGCCTCCGATTTGGAGGCCGGGGTGGCTCAGCCTCCGATTTGGAGGCCGGGGTGACTCAGCCTCCGATTTGGAGGCCGGGGTGGATCAGCCTCCGATTTGGAGGCCGGGGTGGATCAGCCTCCTATTTGGAGGCCGGGGTGGATCAGCCTCCTATTTGGAGGCCGGGGTGGCTCAGCCTCCGATTTGGAGGCCTGGGTCGATCAGCCTCCGATTTGGAGGCCGGGGTGGATCAGCCTCCGATTTGGAGGCCGGGGTGGATCAGCCTCCGATTTGGAGGCCGGGGTGGATCAGCCTCCGATTTCGATGCCGGGGTGGCTCAGCGTCCGATTTGGAGGCCGGGGTGGCTCAGTCTCCGATTTGGAGGCCGAGGTGGCTCACCCTCCGATTTGGAGGCCGGGGTGGCTCAGCCTCCGATTTGGAGGCCGAGGTGGCTCAGCCTCCGATTTGGAGGATGGGGTGGCTCAGCCTCCGATTTGGAGGCCGGGGTGGCTCAGCCTCCGATTTGGAGGCCGGGGTGGATCAGCCTCCGATTTGGAGGCCGGGGTGGATCAGCCTCCGATTTGGAGGCCGGGGTCGCTCAGCCCCCGATTTGGAGGCCGGGGTGGCTCAGCCTCCGATTTGGAGGCCGGGGTGGCTCAGCCTCCGATTTGGAGGCCGGGGTGGCTCAGCCTCCGATTTGGAGGCCGGGGTGGCTCAGCCTCCGATTTGGATGTCGGGGTCGATCAGCCTCCGATTTGGAGGCCGTGGTGGCTCAGCCTCCGATTTTGAGGCCGGGGTGGATCAGCCTCCGATTTGGAGGCCGGGGTGGCTCAGCCTCCGATTTGGAGGCCGGGGTGGCTCAGCCTCCGATTTGGAGGCCGGGGTGGATCAGCCTCCGATTTGGAGGCCGGGGTGGATCAGCCTCCGATTTGGTGACCGGGGTGGATCAGCCTCCGATTTGGAGACCGGGGTGGATCAGCCTCCGATTTGGAGGCCGGGGTGGCTCAGCGTCCGATTTGGAGGCCGGGGTGGCTCAGCGTCCGATTTGGAGGCCGGGGTGGCTCAGCCTCCGATTTGGAGGCCGGGGTGGCTCAGCCTCCGATTTGGAGGCCGGGGTGGCTCAGCCTCCGATTTGGATGTCGGGGTCGATCAGCCTCCGATTTGGAGGCCGTGGTGGCTCAGCCTCCGATTTGGAGGCCGGGGTGGATCAGCCTCCGATTTGGAGGCCGGGGTGGCTCAGCCTCCGATTTGGAGGCCGGGGTGGCTCAGCCTCCGATTTGGAGGCCGGGGTGGATCAGCCTCCGATTTGGTGACCGGGGTGGATCAGCCTCCGATTTGGAGACCGGGGTGGATCAGCCTCCGATTTGGAGGCCGGGGTGGCTCAGCGTCCGATTTGGAGGCCGTGGTTGCTCAGCGTCCGATTTGGAGGCCGGGGTGGCTCAGTCTCCGATTTGGTGTGTCGGCCCTTTAAGACTCATTTGGGTGCGCTGGCCCTTTAACAATCACTTTGGCGCGTTGGCCCTTTAAGAGCTAGTTTGGCTCACTGGGCTTCTTTTAAATCCACTTTGGCGCACACATTCTCTCTCAGGGGCATGTGTCATGTGATGAAGCTATATTTGCATTTGTGCTGTGGGTTTCGCTTTAAGAGCTGATATTATGTGGCAGAGGCTCTGTGCTGGGGTTCAGGTGAAGTTCGTAGGCGTTGGCATAGTAACTGGGTGTGCCTGCGCATATCAATGAGCTCAACTGCCATTTCAATCGCCTCAGGGCATGTTTTGCCATTTCCTATTGAAAAGCATTGGAGACAGTGCATTCCAAAGACGGGAAAAAAAATTTTCAAACGCAAATTGCGCAAAAACTACAAATCCGATCGACACGAAAAATACTTAGCACACCTCTCATGGACGCTGGCTTCGAAATGACACCTCAACGGAGTCTGTGCGTGTAGCGGTTCAGGCCGCATTAATTGCGGAAATCAACTTAATAATAATAATAAGAAGAATAAGTTAGCAGCGTTCGGATTACAATATAGTGGTTTTTTCAAACCACTATAACTAGATGTGTATTTCCTGAAGGAAGTACAGATAGTGGTTTGAAATGGTGCCCGGGCTGCCCCTTTAAGAGAGACTTGCCTGCTTCCCCTGCAAGACTTTCAACTCAGGATACGATTTAACTGTGGGTGCCTCTCAGGGCCCACTTTGGCCTCATGGTCTGATTTTGTGGGTGGGGCCCCTCAGGGCCTGATTTTGTGGGTGGGGCCCCTCAGGGTCCGATTTTGTGGTTGGGTCCCCTCAGGGTCCGATTTTGTGGTTGGGTCCCCTCAGGGTCCGATTTTGTGGCCGCGGCCCCTAAGGGTCCGATTTTGTGGCCGGGGCCCCATAGGGTCCGATTTTGTGGCAGGGGTCCCTCTGGGTCCGATTTTGTGGGTGGGGCCCCTCTGGGTCCAATTTGGTGGGCGGGACCACTCTGGGTCCAATTTGGTGGGCGGGGCCTCTCAGGGTCCGATTTTGTGACTGGGGCCCATCAGGGTCCGATTTTGTGGCCGCGGCCCCTCAGGGTCTGATTTTGTGGCAGGGGCCCCTCTGGGTCTGATTTTGTGGGCGGAGCCCCTCTGGGTCCAATTTGGTGGGCGGGACCACTCTGGGTCCAATTTGGAGGGCGGGACCACTCTGGGTCCGATTTGGTTTGCGGGGCCTCTCAGGGTCCGATTTGGTGGGCAGGGCCCCACAGGGTCCGATTTGGTGGGCGGGGCCACTCTGGGTAAGATTTGGAGGCTGGGGTCGCTCAGCCTCCAATTTGGAGGCCGGGGTCGTTGGGCTTCCGATTTGGAGGCCGAGGTCAAAGAGCCTCTGATTTGGAGGCCGGGGTCGATGAACTTCCGATTTGGAGGCCGGGGTCGATGAGCCTCCGATTTGGAGGCCGGGGTGGATCAGCCTCCGATTTGGAGGCCGGGGTGGATCAGCCTCCGATTTGGAGGCCGGGGTGGATCAGCCTCCGATTTGGAGGCCGGGGTGGATCAGCCTCCGATTTGGAGGCCGGGGTGGATCAGCCTCCGATTTGGAGGCCGGGGTGGCTCAGCCTCCGATTTGGAGGCCGGGGTCGCTCAGCCTCCGATTTGGAGGCCGGGGTGGCTCAGCCTCCGATTTGGAGGCCGGGGTGGCTCAGCCTCCGATTTGGAGGCCGGGGTGGCTCAGCCTCCGATTTGGAGGCCGGGGTCGATCAGCCTCCGATTTGGAGGCCAGGGTGGCTCAGCCTCCTATTTGGAGGCCGGGGTGGCTCAGCCTCCGATTTGGAGGCCGGGGTCGATCAGCCTTCTATTTGGAGGCCGGGGTCGATCAGCCTTCTATTTGGAGGCCGGGGTCGATCAGCCTCCGATTTGGAGGCCGGGGTCGATCAGCCTCCGATTTGGAGGCCGGGGTGGCTCAGACTCCGATTTGGAGGCCGGGGTGGCTCAGCCTCCTATTTGGAGGCCGAGGTGGCTCAGCCTCCGATTTGGAGGCCGGGGTGGCTCAGCCTCCGATTTGGAGGCCTGGGTCGATCAGCCTCCGATTTGGAGGCCGGAGTGGATCAGCCTCCGATTTGGAGGCTGGGGTGGATCAGCCTCCGATTTGGAGGCCGGGGTGGCTCAGCCTCCGATTTGGAGGCCGGGGTGGATCAGCCTCCGATTTGGAGGCCGGGGTGGATCAGCCTCCGATTTGGAGGCCGGGGTCGATCAGCCTCCGATTTGGAGGCCGGGGTCGATCAGCCTCCTATTTGGAGGCCGGGGTGGCTCAGCCTCCGATTTGGAGGCCGGGGTGGCTCAGCCTCCGATTTGGAGGCCGGGGTGGCTCAGCCTCCGATTTGGAGGCCGGGGTGGCTCAGCCTCCGATTTGGAGGCCGGGGTGGCTCAGCCTCCGATTTGGAGGCCGGGGTGGATCAGCCTCCGATTTGGAGGCCGGGGTGGATCAGCCTCCGATTTGGAGGCCGCGGTGGATCAGCCTCCGATTTGGAGGCCGGGGTGGATCAGCCACCGATTTGGAGGCCGGGGTGGATCAGCCACCGATTTGGAGGCCGGGGTGGATCAGCCTCCGATTTGGAGGCCGGGGTGGATCAGCCTCCGATTTGGAGGCCGGGGTGGATCAGCCTCCGATTTGGAGGCCGGGGTGGCTCAGCCTCCGATTTGGAGGCCGGGGTGGCTCAGCCTCCGATTTGGAGGCCGGGGTGGCTCAGCCTCCGATTTGGAGGCTGGGGTGGATCAGCTACCGATTTGGAGGCCGGGGTATATCAGCCTCCGATTTGGAGGTCGGGGTGGCTCAGCCTCCGATTTGGAGGCCGGGGTGGCTCAGCCTCCGATTTGGAGGCCTGGGTCGATCAGCCTCCGATTTGGAGGCCGGGGTGGATCAGCCTCCGATTTGGAGGCCGGGGTGGATCAGCCTCCGATTTGGAGGCCGGGGTGGATCAGCCTCCGATTTGGAGGCCGGGGTGGCTCAGCGTCCGATTTGGAGGCCGGGGTGGCTCAGCGTCCGATTTGGAGGCCGGGGTGGCTCAACCTCCGATTTGGAGGCCGGGGTGGATCAGCCTCCGATTTGGAGGCCGGGGTGGATCAGCCTCCGATTTGGAGGCCGGGGTCGATCAGCCTCCGATTTGGAGGCCGGGGTCGATCAGCCTCCTATTTGGAGGCCGGGGTGGCTCAGCCTCCGATTTGGAGGCCGGGGTGGCTCAGCCTCCGATTTGGAGGCCGGGGTGGCTCAGCCTCCGATTTGGAGGCCGGGGTGGCTCAGCCTCCGATTTGGAGGCCGGGGTGGATCAGCCTCCGATTTGGAGGCCGGGGTGGATCAGCCTCCGATTTGGAGGCCGCGGTGGATCAGCCTCCGATTTGGAGGCCGGGGTGGATCAGCCACCGATTTGGAGGCCGGGGTGGATCAGCCACCGATTTGGAGGCCGGGGTGGATCAGCCTCCGATTTGGAGGCCGGGGTGGATCAGCCTCCGATTTGGAGGCCGGGGTGGATCAGCCTCCGATTTGGAGGCCGGGGTGGATCAGCCTCCGATTTGGAGGCCGGGGTGGCTCAGCCTCCGATTTGGAGGCCGGGGTGGCTCAGCCTCCGATTTGGAGGCTGGGGTGGATCAGCTACCGATTTGGAGGCCGGGGTATATCAGCCTCCGATTTGGAGGTCGGGGTGGCTCAGCCTCCGATTTGGAGGCCGGGGTGGCTCAGCCTCCGATTTGGAGGCCTGGGTCGATCAGCCTCCGATTTGGAGGCCGGGGTGGATCAGCCTCCGATTTGGAGGCCGGGGTGGATCAGCCTCCGATTTGGATGCCGGGGTGGCTCAGCGTCCGATTTGGAGGTCGGGGTGGCTCAGCCTCCGATTTGGAGGCCGAGGTGGCTCACCCTCCGATTTGGAGGCCGGGGTGGCTCAGCCTCCGATTTGGAGGCCGAGGTGGCTCAGCCTCCGATTTGGAGGCCGAGGTGGCTCAGCCTCCGATTTGGAGACCGGGGTGGCTCAGCCTCCGATTTGGAGGCCGGGGTGGCTCAACCTCCGATTTGGAGGCCGGGGTGGATCAGCCTCCGATTTGGAGGCCGGGGTGGATCAGCCTCCGATTTGGAGGCCGGGGTGGATCAGCCTCCGATTTGGAGGCCGGGGTGGATCAGCCTCCGATTTGGAGGCCGGTGTGGCTCAGCCTCCGATTTGGAGGCCGGGGTGGATCAGCCTCCGATTTGGAGGCCGGGGTCGCTCAGCCCCCGATTTGGAGGCCGGGGTGGCTCAGCCTCCGATTTGGAGGCCGGGGTGGCTCAGCCTCCGATTTGGAGGCCGGGGTGGCTCAGCCTCCGATTTGGAGGCCGGGGTGGCTCAGCCTCCGATTTGGATGTCGGGGTCGATCAGCCTCCGATTTGGAGGCCGGGGTGGCTCAACCTCCGATTTGGAGGCCGGGGTGGATCAGCCTCCGATTTGGAGGCCGGGGTGGCTCAGCCTCCGATTTGGAGGCCGGGGTGGATCAGCCTCCGATTTGGAGGCCGGGGTGGATCAGCCTCCGATTTGGTGACCGGGGTGGATCAGCCTCCGATTTGGACACCGGGGTGGATCAGCCTCCGATTTGGAGGCCGGGGTGGCTCAGCGTCCGATTTGGATGCCGGGGTGGCTCAGCGTCCGATTTGGAGGCCGGGGTGGCTCAGTCTCCGATTTGGTGTGTTGGCCCTTTAAGAATCATTTGGGTGCGCTGGCCCTTTAACAATCACTTTGGCGCGTTGGCCCTTTAAGAGCTAAATCCACTTTGGCGCACACATTCTCTCTCAGGGGCATGTGTCATGTGATGAAGCTAGATTTGCATTTGTGCTGTGGGTTTCGCTTTTAGAGCTGATATTATGTGGCAGAGGCTCTGTGCTGGGGTTCAGGTGAAGTTCGTAGGCGTTGGCATAGTAACTGGGTGTGCCTGCGCATATCAATGAGCTCAACTGCCATTTCAATCGCCTCAGGGCATGTTTTGCCATTTCCTATTGAAAAGCATTGGAGACAGTGCATTCCAAAGACGGGAAAAAAATTTTCAAACGCAAATTGCGCAAAAACTACAAATCCGATCGACACGAAAAATACTTAGCACACCTCTCATGGACGCTGGCTTCGAAACGACACCTCAACGGAGTCTGTGCGTGTAGCGGTTCGGGCCGCATTAATTGCGGAAATCAACTTAATAATAATAAGAAGAAGAATAAGTTAGCAGCGTTCGGATTACAATATAGTGGTTTTTTCAAACCACTATAACTAGATGTGTATTTCCTGAAGGAAGTACAGATAGTGGTTTGAAATGGTGCCCGGGCTGCCCCTTTAAGAGAGACTTGCCTGCTGCCCCTGCAAGACTTTCAACTCAGGATGCGATTTAACTGTTGGGTGCCTCTCAGGGGCCACTTTGGCCTCATGGTCTGATTTTGTGGGTGGGGCCCCTCAGGGCCTGATTTTGTGGGTGGGGCCCCTCAGGGTCCGATTTTGTGGTTGGGTCCCCTCAGGGTCCGATTTTGTGGTTGGGTCCCCTCAGGGTCCGATTTTGTGGTTGGGTCCCCTCAGGGTCCGATTTTGTGGCCGCGGCCCCTCAGGGTCCGATTTTGTGGCCGGGGCCCCTTAGGGTCCGATTTTGTGGCAGGGGTCCCTCTGGGTCCGATTTTGTGGGTGGGGCCCCTCTGGGTCCAATTTGGTGGGCGGGACCACTTTGGGTCCAATTTGGTGGGCGGGGCCTCTCAGGGTCCGATTTTGTGACTGGGGCCCATCAGGGTCCGATTTTGTGGCCGCGGCCCCTCAGGGTCTGATTTTGTGGCAGGGGCCCCTCTGGGTCTGATTTTGTGGGCGGAGCCCCTCTGGGTCCAATTTGGTGGGCGGGACCACTCTGGGTCCAATTTGGTGGGCGGGACCACTCTGGGTCCGATTTGGTGGGCGGGGCCTCTCAGGGTCCGATTTGGTGGGCAGGGCCCCACAGGGTCCGATTTGGTGGGCGGGGCCACTCTGGGTAAGATTTGGAGGCTGGGGTCGCTCAGCCTCCAATTTGGAGGCCGGGGTCGTTGAGCTTCCGATTTGGAGGCCGAGGTCAAAGAGCCTCTGATTTGGAGGCCGGGGTCAATGAACTTCCGATTTGGAGGCCGCGGTCGATGAGCCTCCGATTTGGAGGCCGGGGTGGATCAGCCTCCGATTTGGAGGCCGGGGTGGATCAGCCTCCGATTTGGAGGCCGGGGTGGATCAGCCTCCGATTTGGAGTCCGGGGTGGATCAGCCTCCGATTTGGAGTCCGGGGTGGATCAGCCTCCGATTTGGAGGCCGGGGTCGCTAAGCCTCCGATTTGGAGGCCGGGGTGGCTCAGCCTCCGATTTGGAGGCCGGGGTGGCTCAGCCTCCGATTTGGAGGCTGGGGTGGCTCAGCCTCCGATTTGGAGGCCGGGGTGGCTCAGCCTTCGATTTGGAGGCCGGGGTCGATCAGCCTCCGATTTGGAGGCCAGGGTGGCTCAGCCTCCTATTTGGAGGCCGGGGTGGCTCAGCCTCCGATTTGGAGGCCGGGGTCGATCAGCCTTCTATTTGGAGGCCGGGGTCGATCAGCCTTCTATTTGGAGGCCGGGGTCGATCAGCCTCCGATTTGGAGGCCGGTGTCGATCAGCCTCCGATTTGGAGGCCGGGGTGGCTCAGCCTCCGATTTGGAGGCCGGGGTGGCTCAGCCTCCTATTTGGAGGCCGGGGTGGCTCAGCCTCCGATTTGGAGGCCGGGGTGGCTCAGCCTCCGATTTGGAGGCCTGGGTCGATCAGACTCCGATTTGGAGGCCGGGGTGGATCAGCCTCCGATTTGGAGGCTGGGGTGGATCAGCCTCCGATTTGGAGGCCGGGGTGGCTCAGCCTCCGATTTGGAGGCCGGGGTGGCTCAGCCTCCGATTTGGAGGCCGGGGTGGATCAGCTACCGATTTGGAGGCCGGGGTGGATCAGCCTCCGATTTGGAGGCCGGGGTGGCTCAGCCTCCGATTTGGAGGCCGGGGTGGATCAGCTACCGATTTGGAGGCCGGGGTGGATCAGCCTCCGATTTGGAGGCCGGGGTGGATCAGCCTCCGATTTGGAGGCCGGGGTGGATCAGCCTCCGATTTGGAGGCCGGGGTCGATCAGCCTCCGACTTGGAGGCCGGGGTGGCTCAGCCTCCGATTTGGAGGCCGGGGTGGCTCAGCCTCCGATTTGGAGGCCGGGGTGGCTCAGCCCCCGATTTGGAGGCCGGGGTGGCTCAGCCTCCGATTTTGAGGCCGGGGTGGATCAGCCTCCGATTTGGAGGCTGGGGTGGATCAGCCTCCGATTTGGAGGCCGGGGTGGATCAGCTACCGATTTGGAGGCCGGGGTGGATCAGCCACCGATTTGGAGGCCGGGGTGGATCAGCCTCCGATTTGGAGGCCGGGGTGGATCAGCCTCCGATTTGGAGGCCGGGGTGGATCAGCCTCCGATTTGGAGGCCGGGGTGGCTCAGCCTCCGATTTGGAGGCCGGGGTGGCTCAGCCTCCGATTTGGAGGCCGGGGTGGCTCATCCTCCGATTTGGAGGCCGGGGTGGCTCAGCCTCCGATTTGGAGGCCGGGGTGGCTCAGCCTCCGATTTGGAGGCCGGGGTGGATCAGCCTCCGATTTGGAGGCCGGGGTGGATCAGCCTCCGATTTGGTGACCGGGGTGGATCAGCCTCCGATTTGGAGACCGGGGTGGATCAGCCTCCGATTTGGAGGCCGGGGTGGCTCAGCGTCCGATTTGGAGGCCGTGGTTGCTCAGCGTCCGATTTGTAGGCCGGGGTGGCTCAGTCTCCGATTTGGTGTGTCGGCCCTTTAAGACTCATTTGGGTGCGCTGGCCCTTTAACAATCACTTTGGCGCGTTGGCCCTTTAAGAGCTAGTTTGGCTCACTGGGCTTCTTTTAAATCCACTTTGGCGCACACATTCTCTCTCAGGGGCATGTGTCATGTGATGAAGCTAGATTTGCATTTGTGCTGTGGGTTTCGCTTTTAGAGCTGATATTATGTGGCAGAGGCTCTGTGCTGGGGTTCAGGTGAAGTTCGTAGGCGTTGGCATAGTAACTGGGTGTGCCTGCGCATATCAATGAGCTCAACTGCCATTTCAATCGCCTCAGGGCATGTTTTGCCATTTCCTATTGAAAAGCATTGGAGACAGTGCATTCCAAAGACGGGAAAAAAATTTTCAAACGCAAATTGCGCAAAAACTACAAATCCGATCGACACGAAAAATACTTAGCACACCTCTCATGGACGCTGGCTTCGAAACGACACCTCAACGGAGTCTGTGCGTGTAGCGGTTCGGACCGCATTAATTGCGGAAATCAACTTAATAATAATAATAAGAAGAATAAGTTAGCAGCGTTCGGATTACAATATAGTGGTTTTTTCAAACCACTATAACTAGATGTGTATTTCCTGAAGGAAGTACAGATAGTGGTTTGAAATGGTGCCCGGGCTGCCCCTTTAAGAGAGACTTGCCTGCTGCCCCTGCAAGACTTTCAACTCAGGATACGATTTAACTGTTGGGTGCCTCTCAGGGGCCACTTTGGCCTCATGGTCTGATTTTGTGGGTGGGGCCCCTCAGGGCCTGATTTTGTGGGTGGGGCCCCTCAGGGTCCGATTTTGTGGTTGGGTCCCCTCAGGGTCCGATTTTGTGGTTGGGTCCCCTCAGGGTCCGATTTTGTGGCCGCGGCCCCTCAGGGTCCGATTTTGTGGCCGGGGCCCCTTAGGGTCCGATTTTGTGGCAGGGGTCCCTCTGGGTCCGATTTTGTGGGTGGGGCCCCTCTGGGTCCAATTTGGTGGGCGGGACCACTCTGGGTCCAATTTGGTGGGCGGGGCCTCTCAGGGTCCGATTTTGTGACTGGGGCCCATCAGGGTCCGATTTTGTGGCCGCGGCCCCTCAGGGTCTGATTTTGTGGCAGGGGCCCCTCTGGGTCTGATTTTGTGGGCGGAGCCCCTCTGGGTCCAATTTGGTGGGCGGGACCACTCTGGGTCCAATTTGGTGGGCGGGACCACTCTGGGTCCGATTTGGTGGGCGGGGCCTCTCAGGGTCCGATTTGGTGGGCAGGGCCCCACAGGGTCCGATTTGGTGGGCGGGGCCACTCTGGGTAAGATTTGGAGGCTGGGGTCGCTCAGCCTCCAATTTGGAGGCCGGGGTCGTTGAGCTTCCGATTTGGAGGCCGAGGTCAAAGAGCCTCTGATTTGGAGGCCGGGGTCAATGAACTTCCGATTTGGAGGCCGCGGTCGATGAGCCTCCGATTTGGAGGCCGGGGTGGATCAGCCTCCGATTTGGAGGCCGGGGTGGATCAGCCTCCGATTTGGAGGCCGGGGTGGATCAGCCTCCGATTTGGAGTCCGGGGTGGATCAGCCTCCGATTTGGAGGCCGGGGTCGCTAAGCCTCCGATTTGGAGGCCGGGGTGGCTCAGCCTCCGATTTGGAGGCCGGGGTGGCTCAGCCTCCGATTTGGAGGCTGGGGTGGCTCAGCCTCCGATTTGGAGGCCGGGGTGGATCAGCCTTCGATTTGGAGGCCGGGGTCGATCAGCCTCCGATTTGGAGGCCAGGGGTGGATCAGCCTCCGATTTGGAGGCCGGGGTGGCTCAGCCTCCGATTTGGAGGCCGGGGTCGATCAGCCTTCTATTTGGAGGCCGGGGTCGATCAGCCTTCTATTTGGAGGCCGGGGTCGATCAGCCTCCGATTTGGAGGCCGGTGTCGATCAGCCTCCGATTTGGAGGCCGGGGTGGCTCAGCCTCCGATTTGGAGGCCGGGGTGGCTCAGCCTCCTATTTGGAGGCCGGGGTGGCTCAGCCTCCGATTTGGAGGCCGGGGTGGCTCAGCCTCCTATTTGGAGGCCGGGGTGGCTCAGCCTCCGATTTGGAGGCCGGGGTGGCTTAGCCTCCGATTTGGAGGCCTGGGTCGATCAGACTCCGATTTGGAGGCCGGGGTGGATCAGCCTCCGATTTGGAGGCTGGGGTGGATCAGCCTCCGATTTGGAGGCCGGGGTGGCTCAGCCTCCGATTTGGAGGCCGGGGTGGCTCAGCCTCCGATTTGGAGGCCGGGGTGGATCAGCTACCGATTTGGAGGCCGGGGTGGATCAGCCTCCGATTTGGAGGCCGGGGTGGCTCAGCCTCCGATTTGGAGGCCGGGGTGGATCAGCTACCGATTTGGAGGCCGGGGTGGATCAGCCTCCGATTTGGAGGCCGGGGTGGATCAGCCTCCGATTTGGAGGCCGGGGTGGATCAGCCTCCGATTTGGAGGCCGGGGTCGATCAGCCTCCGACTTGGAGGCCGGGGTGGCTCAGCCTCCGATTTGGAGGCCGGGGTGGCTCAGCCTCCGATTTGGAGGCCGGGGTGGCTCAGCCCCCGATTTGGAGGCCGGGGTGGCTCAGCCTCCGATTTTGAGGCCGGGGTGGATCAGCCTCCGATTTGGAGGCTGGGGTGGATCAGCCTCCGATTTGGAGGCCGGGGTGGATCAGCTACCGATTTGGAGGCCGGGGTGGATCAGCCACCGATTTGGAGGCCGGGGTGGATCAGCCTCCGATTTGGAGGCCGGGGTGGCTCAGCCTCCGATTTGGAGGCCGGGGTGGCTCAGCCTCCGATTTGGAGGCCGGGGTGGATCAGCCTCCGATTTGGAGGCCGGGGTGGATCAGCCTCCGATTTGGTGACCGGGGTGGATCAGCCTCCGATTTGGAGACCGGGGTGGATCAGCCTCCGATTTGGAGGCCGGGGTGGCTCAGCGTCCGATTTGGAGGCCGTGGTTGCTCAGCGTCCGATTTGGAGGCCGGGGTGGCTCAGTCTCCGATTTGGTGTGTCGGCCCTTTAAGACTCATTTGGGTGCGCTGGCCCTTTAACAATCACTTTGGCGCGTTGGCCCTTTAAGAGCTAGTTTGGCTCACTGGGCTTCTTTTAAATCCACTTTGGCGCACACATTCTCTCTCAGGGGCATGTGTCATGTGATGAAGCTATATTTGCATTTGTGCTGTGGGTTTCGCTTTAAGAGCTGATATTATGTGGCAGAGGCTCTGTGCTGGGGTTCAGGTGAAGTTCGTAGGCGTTGGCATAGTAACTGGGTGTGCCTGCGCATATCAATGAGCTCAACTGCCATTTCAATCGCCTCAGGGCATGTTTTGCCATTTCCTATGGAAAAGCATTGGAGACAGTGCATTCCAAAGATGGGAAAAAAAATTTTCAAACGCAAATTGCGCAAAAAATACAAATCCGATCGACACGAAAAATACTTAGCACACCTCTCATGGACGCTGGCATCGAAACGACACCTCAACGGAGTCTGTGCGTGTAGCGGTTCGGGCCGCATTAATTGCGGAAATCAACTTAATAATAATAATAAGAAGAATAAGTTAGCAGCGTTCGGATTACAATATAGTGGTTTTTTCAAACCACTATAACTAGATGTGTATTTCCTGAAGGAAGTACAGATAGTGGTTTGAAATGGTGCCCGGGCTGCCCCTTTAAGAGAGACTTGCCTGCTGCCCCTGCAAAACTTTCAACTCAGGATTCGTTTTAAGTGTGGGTGCCTCTCAGGGGACACTTTTGGCCTCAGGGTCTGATTTGCTGGACGGGGCTATTCTGGGTCTGATTTTGTGGGTGGGGCACCTCAGGGTCAGATTTGGTGGGTGGGGCCCCTCAGGGTCCGATTTGGTGGCCGGGTCCCCTCAGGGGCTGATTTGGTGGGTGGAGCCCCTAAGGGTCCGATTTTGTGGCCGGGGCCCCTCAGGGTCTGATTTGGTGGGTGGGGCCCCTCAGGGTCCGATTTTGTGGCCGGGGCCCCTCAGGGTCCGATTTGGTGGGTGGGGCCCCTCAGGGTCCGATTTGGTGAGCGGGGCCTCTCAGGGTCTGATTTGGTGGGCGGGATCTATCAGAGTCCGATTTGGTGGGCGGGGCCCCTCAGGGTCCAATTTAGTGGGCGGGGACACTCGGGGTCCGATTTGGTGGGCGGGATCCCTCGGGGTCCGATTTGGTGGGCGGGGCCCCTCGGGATCCGATTTGGTGGGCGGGGACCCTCGGGGTCCGATTTGGTGGGTGGGGCCCCTAGGGATCCGATTTGGTGAGCGGGGCCAATCTAGGTCTGATTTGGTAGGCGGGCCACTCTGGGTCCGATTTGGTGGGTGAGGCCCCTCAGAGTTCAATTTGGTCAGCGGGGCCCCTCAGGGTCCGATTTTGTGGTTGGGGCCTTTCAGAATCCGATTTAGTGGGCGGGGCCCCTCAGGGTCCGATTTGTTGGGCGTGGCCCCTCAGGGTCCGATTTTGTGGCCGGGTCCCATCAGGGTCTGATTTTGTGGCTGGGGTCCCTCAGGGTCCGATTTTGAGGGTGGGGCCCCTCAGGGTCTAATTTGGTGGGCGGGGCCCCTCAGGGTCTGATTTTGTGGGTTGGGCCCCTCAGGGTCTGATTTTGTGGCCGGGGCCCCTCAGGGTCCGATTTTGTGTCCGGGCCCCTCAGGGTCCGATTTTGTGGCCGGTGCCTCTCAGGGTCCGATTTTGTGGTTGGGTCCCCTCAGGGTCCGATTTTGCGGCCGGAGCCTCTCAGGGTCCGATTTTGTGGTTGGGGCCCCTCAGGATCTGATTTTGTGGCTGGGGTCCCTCAGGGTCCGATTTTGTGGCCGGGGCCCGTCAGGGTCCGATTTTATGGTTGGGGCCCCTCAGGGTCCGATTTTGTGGGTAGGGCCCCTCAGGGTCCGATTTTGTGAGTGGGGCCACTCAGGGTCCGATGTTGTCGCCGGATCCTCTCAGGGTCCGATTTTGTGGGTGGGGCCCCTCAGGGTCCAATTTTGTGGCCGGGGCCCGTCAGGGTCCGATTTTGTGGTTGGGGCCCCTCAGGGTCCGATTTTGTGGGTAAGGCCCCTCAGGGTGCGATTTTGTGAGAGGGGCCACTCAGGGTCCGATTTTGTGGGTGGGGCCCCTCAGGGTCCAATTTTGTGGCCAGGGCCCCTCAGGGTCCAATTTTGTGGGTGGGGCCCCTTAGGGTCCGATTTTGTGGGTGGGGCCCCTCAGGGTACAATTTGGTGGGCGGGGCCACTCTGGGTC
The DNA here is from genome assembly GCF_039654945.1 of Dendrobates tinctorius. Lineage (NCBI taxonomy): Eukaryota > Metazoa > Chordata > Amphibia > Anura > Dendrobatidae > Dendrobates > Dendrobates tinctorius. The sequence continues at coordinate 91,873,534 of NW_027361687.1, read as the reverse complement.
TGATTTGGTGGGCGGGGCCACTCTGGGTCCGATTTGGTGGGCGGGGCCACTCTGGGTCCGATTTGGTGAGCTGGGCCCCTCAGGGTCTGATTTGGTGGGCGGGATCTATCAGAGTCCGATTTGGTGGGTGGGGCCCATCCGGGTCCAATTTGGTTGGCGGGGACCCTCGGGGTCCGATTTGGTGGGCGGGATCCCTCGGGGTCCGATTTGGTGGGCGGGGCCCCTCGGGGTCCAATTTGGTGGGCGGGGCACCTCGGGGTCTGATTTGGTGGGTGGGGCCCCTCGGGGTCCGTTTTGGTGAGCTGGGCCACTCTAGGTCTGATTTGGTGGGCGGGCCACTCTGGGTCCGATTTGGTGGGAGGGGCCCCTCAGAGTTCAATTTGGTCAGCGGGGACCCTCAGGGTCCGATTTTGTGGGTGGGGCCCCTCACGGTCCGATTTTGTGGTTGGGGCCTTTCAGAATCCGATTTAGTGGGCGGGGCCCCTCAGGGTTCGATTTGGTGGGCGGGGCCCCTCAGGGTCCGATTTGGTGGGTGGGGCCCCTCAGGGTCCAATTTGGTGGGCGGGGCCCTCAGGGTCCCATTTGGTGGGCGGGGCCCCTCAGGGTCCCATTTGGTGGGCGGGGCCCCTCAGGGTCCGATTTGGTGGGCGGGGTCACTCTGGGTCTGATTTGGTGGGCGGGGCCACTTTGGGTCTGATTTGGTGGGCGGGGCCACTTTGGGTCTGATTTGGTGGACGGGGCCCTTCAGGGTCCAATTTGGTGGGCGGGGACACTGAGTCTGATTTTGTGGGTTGGGCCCCTCAGGGTCCGATTTTGTGGCCGGGGCCCCTCAGGGTCTGATTTTGTGTCCGGGGCCCCTCAGGGTCCGATTTTGTAGCCGGTGCCTCTCAGGGTCTGATTTTGTGGTTGGGGCCCCTCAGGGTCCGATTTTGTAGCCGGTGCCTCTCAGGGTCCGATTTTGTGGTTGGGGCCCCTCAGGGTCCGATTTTGCGGGTTGGGCCCATCAGGGTCCAATTTTGCGGGTGGGGCCCCTTAGGGTCCGATTTTGCGGGTGTGGCCCCTTAGGGTCCGATTTTGCGGTTGGGGCCCCTCAGGGTCCGATTTTGTGGCCGGGGCCCTTCAGGGTCAGATTTTGTGGCCGGGGCCCCTCAGGGACCGATTTTGAGGGTGGGGCCCCTCAGGGTCTAATTTGGTGGGCGGGGCCCCTCAGGGTCCGATTTTATGGGTGGGGCCCCTCAGGGTCCGATTTTGTGGGTGGGGCCCCTCGGTCCGATTTTGTGGCTGGGGCCCCTCAGGGTCTGATTTTGTGGCTTGGGTCCCTCAGGGTCTGATTTTGTGGGTGGGGCCCCTCAGGGTCCGATTTTGTGATCGGGGCCCCTCAGGGTCTGATTTTGTGGCCGGGGTCTCTCAGGGTCCGATTTTGTGGCTGGGGCCCCTCAGGGTCTGGATTTGTGGGTGGGGCCCATCAGGGTCCGATTTTGTGGGTGGGGCCCCTCAGGGTCCTATTTTGTGGCTGGGGCCCCTCAGGGTCTGATTTTGTGGCTGGGGTCCCTCAGGGTCTGATTTTGTGGGTGGGGCCCCTCAGGGTCCGATTTTGTGATCGGGGCCACTCAAGGTCCAATTTTGTGGCCAGGGTCTCTCAGGGTTTGATTTTGTGGCTGGGGCCCCTCAGGGTCTGGATTTGTGGGTGGGGCCCATCAGGGTCCGATTTTGTGGGTGGGGCCCCTCAGGGTCCGATTTTGTGGCTGGGGCCCCTCATGGTCTGATATTGTGGCTGTGGCCCCTCAGGGTCTGATTTTGAGGGTGGGGCCCCTCAGGGTCCGATTTTGTGATCGGGGCCACTCAAGGTCCAATTTTGTGGCCGGGGTCTCTCAGGGTCCGATTTTGTGGCTGGGGCCCCTCAGGGTCTGGATTTGTGGGTGGGGCCCATCAGGGTCCGATTTTGTGGCTGGGGCCCCTCATGGTCTGATTTTGTGGCTGTGGCCCCTTAGGGTCTGATTTTGAGGGTGGGGCCCCTCAGGGTCTTATTTGGTGGGCGGGGCCCCTCAGGATTCAATTTTGTGGGTGGGGCCCCTCAGGGTCTGATTTTGTGGGCGGGGCCCCTCAGGGTCCGATTTTGTGGGTGGGGCCCCTCAGGGTCCGATTTTGTGGGTGGGGCTCCTCAGGGTCCGATTTTGTGGCTGTGGCCCCTCAGGGTCTGATTTTGTGTGTGGGGCCCATCAGGGTCCGATTCTGTTGGTGGGGCCCCTCAGGGTCCGATTTTGTGACCGGGGACCCTCAGGGTCTGATTTTGTGGGTGGGGCCCCTCAGGGTCCGATTTTGTGGCTGGGGTCCCTCAGGGTCTGATTTTGTGGGTGGGGCCCCTCTGGGTTCGATTTTGTGGCCAGGGTCTCTCAGGGTCCGATTTTGTGGGTGGGGCCCCTCAGCGACCGATTTTGAGGGTGGGGCCCCTCAGGGTCTAATTTGGTGGGCGGGGCCCCTCAGGGTCCGATTTTGTCGGTGGGGTCCCTCATGGTCTGATTTTGTGGTTGGGGCCCCTCAGGGTCCGATTTTGTGGTCGGGGTCTCTCAGGGTCCGATTTTGTGGCCGGGTCCCCTCAGGGTCTGGATTTGTGGGTGGGGCCCCTCAGGGTCCGATTTTGTGGGTGGGTCCCCTCAGAGTCCGATTTTTTGGCTGGGGCCCCTCAGGGTCTGATTTTGTGGCTGGGGCCCCTCAGAGTCTGATTTTGAGGGTGGGGCCCCTCAGGGTCTAATTTGGTGGGCGGGGCCCCTCAGGGTCTGATTTTGTGGGTGGGGCCCCTCAGGGTCCGATTTCGTGACCTGGGTCCCTTAGGGTCTGATTTTGTGACTGGGGCCCTTCTGGGTTCGATTTTGTGAGCGGGGTCTCTCAGGGTCCGATTTTGTGGGTGGGGCCCCCCAGGGTCTTATTTTGCGGCTGGGGCCCCTCAGGGTCTGGTTTTGTGGGTGGGGCCCCTCAGGGTCTGATTTTGTGGGTGGGGCCCCTCAGGGTCTGATTTTGTGACCGGGGCACCTCAGGGTCTGATTTTGTGGTTGGGGCCCCTGAGGGTCCTATTTTGTGACTGGGGCCCCTCTAGGTTCGATTTTGTGGCCGGGGTCTCTCAGGGTCCGATTTTGTGGTTGGGGCCCCTCAGGGTCTGATTTTGTGGCCGGGCTCACTCAGGGTCCGATTTTGTGGGTGGGGCCCCTTAGGTTCTGATTTTGTGGGTGGAGCCCCCTGGGTCCAATTTGGTGGGCGGGACCACACTGGGTCCGATTTAGTGGGCGGTGCCCCTCATGGTCCGATTTGGTGGGCGGGGCCCCTCAAGGTCCGATTTGGTGGGCGGGGCCCCTCTGGGTCCGATTTGGTGGGCGGGGCCCCTCTGGGTCCGATTTGGTGGGTGGGGCCCTTCAGGGTCCGATTTGGTGGGCGGGTCACCTCTGGGTCCGATTTGGTGGGCGGGGCCCTTCAGGGTCCAATTTGGTGGGCGGGGTCAATCTGGGTCCGATTTGGTGGGCGGGGCTCCTCGGGGTCGGATTTGGTGGGCGGGGTCAATCTGGGTCCGATTTGGTGGGCGGGGCCGCTCAGGTTCCGATTTGGTGGGCGGGGCCCCTCAGGGTCCGATTCTGTTGGTGGGGCCCCTCAGGGTCCGATTTTGTGACCGGGGACCCTCAGGGTCTGATTTTGTGGGTGGGGCCCCTCAGGGTCCGATTTTGTGGCTGGGGTCCCTCAGGGTCTGATTTTGTGGGTGGGGCCCCTCTGGGTTCGATTTTGTGGCCGGGGTCTCTCAGGGTCCGATTTTGTGGGTGGGGCCCCTCAGCGACCGATTTTGAGGGTGGGGCCCCTCAGGGTCTAATTTGGTGGGCGGGGCCCCTCAGGGTCCGATTTTGTCGGTGGGGTCCCTCATGGTCTGATTTTGTGGTTGGGGCCCCTCAGGGTCCGATTTTGTGGCCGGGGTCTCTCAGGGTCCGATTTTGTGGCCGGGTCCCCTCAGGGTCTGGATTTGTGGGTGGGGCCCCTCAGGGTCCGATTTTGTGGGTGGGTCCCCTCAGAGTCCGATTTTTTGGCTGGGGCCCCTCGGTCTGATTTTGTGGCTGGGGCCCCTCAGGGTCTGATTTTGAGGGTGGGGCCCCTCAGGGTCTAATTTGGTGGGCGGGGCCCCTCAGGGTCTGATTTTGTGGGTGGGGCCCCTCAGGGTCCGATTTCGTGACCTGGGTCCCTTAGGGTCTGATTTTGTGACTGGGGCACCTCTGGGTTCGATTTTGTGAGCGGGGTCTCTCAGGGTCCGATTTTGTGGGTGGGGCCCCTCAGGGTCTTATTTTGCGGCTGGGGCCCCTCAGGGTCTGGTTTTGTGGGTGGGGCCCCTCAGGGTCTGATTTTGTGGGTGGGGCCCCTCAGGGTCTGATTTTGTGACCGGGGCACCTCAGGGTCTGATTTTGTGGTTGGGGCCCCTGAGGGTCCTATTTTGTGACTGGGGCCCCTCTAGGTTTGATTTTGTGGCCGGGGTCTCTCAGGGTCCGATTTTGTGGTTGGGGCCCCTCAGGGTCTGATTTTGTGGCCGGGCTCACTCAGGGTCCGATTTTGTGGGTGGGGCCCCTTAGGGTCTGATTTTGTGGGTGGAGCCCCCTGGGTCCAATTTGGTGGGCGGGACCACACTGGGTCCGATTTAGTGGGCGGTGCCCCTCATGGTCCGATTTGGTGGGCGGGGCCCCTCAAGGTCCGATTTGGTGGGCGGGGCCCCTCTGGGTCCGATTTGGTGGGCGGGGCCCCTCTGGGTCCGATTTGGTGGGCGGGGCCCTTCAGGGTCCGATTTGGTGGGCGGGGCACCTCTGGGTCCGATTTGGTGGGCGGGGCCCTTCAGGGTCCGATTTGGTGGGCGGGGTCAATCTGGGTCCGATTTGGTGGGCGGGGCTCCTCGGGGTCGGATTTGGTGGGCGGGGTCAATCTGGGTCCGATTTGGTGGGCGGGGCCGCTCAGGTTCCGATTTGGTGGGCGGGGCCCCTCAGGGTCCGATTCTGTTGGTGGGGCCCCTCAGGGTCCGATTTTGTGACCGGGGTCCCTCAGGGTCTGATTTTGTGGGTGGGGCCCCTCTGGGTTCGATTTTGTGGCCGGGGTGTCTCAGGGTCCGATTTTGTGGGTGGGGCCCCTCAGCGACCGAATTTGAGGGTGGGGCCCCTCAGGGTCTAATTTGGTGGGCGGGGCCCCTCAGGGTCCGATTTTGTCGGTGGGGTCCCTCATGGTCTGATTTTGTGGTTGGGGCCCCTCAGGGTCCGATTTTGTGGCCGGGGTCTCTCAGGGTCCGATTTTGTGGCCGGGTCCCCTCAGGGTCTGGATTTGTGGGTGGGGCCCCTCAGGGTCCGATTTTGTGGGTGGGTCCCCTCAGAGTCCGATTTTTTGGCTGGGGCCCCTCAGGGTCTGATTTTGTGGCTGGGGCCCCTCAGGGTCTGATTTTGAGGGTGGGGCCCCTCAGGGTCTAATTTGGTGGGCGGGGCCCCTCAGGGTCTGATTTTGTGGGTGGGGCCCCTCAGGGTCCGATTTCGTGACCTGGGTCCCTTAGGGTCTGATTTTGTGACTGGGGCCCCTCTGGGTTCGATTTTGTGAGCGGGGTCTCTCAGGGTCCGATTTTGTGGGTGGGGCCCCTCAGGGTCTTATTTTGCGGCTGGGGCCCCTCAGGGTCTGGTTTTGTGGGTGGGGCCCCTCAGGGTCTGATTTTGTGGGTGGGGCCCCTCAGGGTCTGATTTTGTGACCGGGGCACCTCAGGGTCTGATTTTGTGGTTGGGGCCCCTGAGGGTCCTATTTTGTGACTGGGGCCCCTCTAGGTTCGATTTTGTGGCCGGGGTCTCTCAGGGTCCGATTTTGTGGTTGGGGCCCCTCAGGGTCTGATTTTGTGGCCGGGCTCACTCAGGGTCCGATTTTGTGGGTGGGGCCCCTTAGGGTCTGATTTTGTGGGTGGAGCCCCCTGGGTCCAATTTGGTGGGCGGGACCACACTGGGTCCGATTTAGTGGGCGGTGCCCCTCATGGTCCGATTTGGTGGGCGGGGCCCCTCAAGGTCCGATTTGGTGGGCGGGGCCCCTCTGGGTCCGATTTGGTGGGCGGGGCCCCTCTGGGTCCGATTTGGTGGGCGGGGCCCTTCAGGGTCCGATTTGGTGGGCGGGGCACCTCTGGGTCCGATTTGGTGGGCGGGGCCCTTCAGGGTCCGATTTGGTGGGCGGGGTCAATCTGGGTCCGATTTGGTGGGCGGGGCTCCTCGGGGTCGGATTTGGTGGGCGGGGTCAATCTGGGTCCGATTTGGTGGGCGGGGCCGCTCAGGTTCCGATTTGGTGGGCGGGGCCCCTCAGGTTCCGATTTGATGGGCGGGGCCCCTCTGGGTCCGATTTGGTGGGCGGGGCCACTTTGGGTCCGATTTGATGGGCGGGGCCCTTCAGGGTCCGATTTGGTGGGCGGGGTCACTCTGGGTCTGATTTGGTGGGCGGGGACCCTCTTGGTCCGATTTGGTGGACGGGGCCCCTCTGGGTCCGATTTGGTGGGTGGGGCACCTCAGGGTCAGATTTGGTGGGCGGGGTCAATCTGGGTCCGATTTGGTGGGCGGGGCTCCTCGGGGTCCGATTTGGTGGGCGGGGTCAATCTGGGTCCGATTTGGTGGGCGGGGCTCATCAGGTTCCGATTTGGTGGGCGGGGCCCCTCAGGGTCCGATTTGATGGGCGGGGCCCCTCTGGGTCCGATTTGGTGGGCGGGGCAACTTGGGTCCGATTTGATGGGCGGGCCCTTCAGGGTCCGATTTGGTGGGCGGTGTCACTCTGGGTCCGATTTGGTGGGCGGAGCTTCTCAGGGTCTGATTTGGTGGGCGGGGCTCCTTAGGGTCCGATTTGGTGGACGGGGCCCTTCAGGGTCCGATTTGGTGGGCGGGGCCACTTGGAGTCTGATTTGGTGGGCGGGGCCCCTCAGGTTCCGATTTGGTGGGCTGTGCTACTCTGGGTCTGATTTTTTGAGCGGGGCCACACTGGGTCCGATTTGGAGGCCAGGGTGGCTCAGCCTCCGATTTGGAGGCCAGGGTGTTTGAGCCTACGATTTGGAGGCCGGGGTGGCTCAGCCTCCGATTTGGAGGCCGGGGTCACTCAGCTTTCGATTTGGCGCGCCGGCCCTTTAAGACTCATTTCGGTGCGCTGGCCCTTTAAGAATCACTGTGGCACGTCGGCCCTTTAAGAGCCAGGGTGGCTCACTGGGCTTCTAAATCCACTTTGTCGCACATTCTATCTCAGGGGCATGTGTCATGTGATGAAGCTAGATTTGGATTTGTGCTGTGGGTTTCACTTTAAGAGCTGATATTATGTGGCAAAAGCTCTGTCCTTGGGATGTCATGTGACGTTCGTAGGCGTTGGCATAGTAACTGGGTCTGCCTGCGCATATCAGTGAGCTCAACTGCCATTTCAATCGCCTCAGGGCACGTTTTGCCATTACCCATTGAAAAGCATTGGAGACAGTGCATTCCAATGACGGGAAAAAAAATTTCAAACGCAAATTGCGCAAAACCTACAAATCCGATTGACACGAAAAATACTTAGCACACCTCCCGTGGACGCTGGCTTCGAAACAACACCTCAACGGAGTCTGTGCGTGTAGCGGTTCGGGCTGTATTAATTGCAGAAATCAACTTAATAATAATAATAAGAAGAAGAATAAGTTAGCAGCGTTCGGATTACAATATAATGGTTTTTTCAAACCACTATAACTAGATGTGTATTTCCTGAAGGAAGTACAGATAGTGGTTTGAAATGGTGCCCGGGCTGCCCCTTTAAGAGAGACTTGCCTGCTGCACCTGCAAGACTTTCAACTCAGGATCCGTTTTAACTGTGGGTGCCTCTCAGGGGCCACTTTGGCCTCAGGGTCCGATTTTGTGGGTGGGGCCCCTCAGGGTCCGATTTGGTGGCCGGGTCCCCTCAGGGGCTGATTTGGTGGGTGGGGCCCCTAAGGGTCCGATTTTGTGGCCGGGGCCCCTCAGGGTCTGATTTGGTGGTTGGGGCCCCTCAGGGTCCGATTTTGTGGTCGGGGCCCCTCAGGGTCCGATTTGGTGGGTGGGGCCCCTCAGGGTCCGATTTGGTGAGCGGGGCCTCTCAGGGTCTGATTTGGTGGGCGGGATCTATCAGAGTCCGATTTGGTGGGCGGGGCCCCTCAGGGTCCAATTTGGTGGGCGGGGACCCTCGGGGTCCGATTTGGTGGGCGGGATCCCTCGGGGTCCGATTTGGTGGGCGGGGCCCCTCGGGGTCCGATTTGGTGGGCGGGGCCACTCTAGGTCTGATTTGGTAGGTGGGCCACTCTGGGTCTGATTTGGTGGGCGGGGCCCCTCAGAGTTCAATTTGGACCTCAGGGTCCGATTTTGTGGTTGTGGCCTTTCAGAATCCGATTTAGTGGGCGGGGCCCCTCAGGGTCCGATTTGGTGGGCGGGGCCCCTCAGGGTCCGATTTTGTGGCCGGGTCCCCTCAGGGTCTGGATTTGTGGGTGGGGCCCCTCAGGGTCCGATTTTGTGGGTGGGGCCCCTCAGAGTCTGATTTTGTGGCTGGGGCCCCTCAGGGTCTGATTTTGTGGCTGGGGCCCCTCAGGGTCTGATTTTGTGGCTGAGGCCCCTCAGGGTCCGATTTTGAGGGTGGGGCCCCTCAGGGTCTAATTTGGTGGGCGGGGCCCCTCAGGGTCTGATTTTGTGGGTTGGGCCCCTCAGGGTCTGATTTTGTGGCCGGGGCCCCTCAGGGTCTGATTTTGTGTCCGGGGCCCCTTATGGTCCGATTTTGTGGCCGGTGCCTCTCAGGGTCCGATTTTGTGGTTGGGGCCCCTCAGGGTCCGATTTTGCGGCCGGAGCCTCTCAGGGTCCGATTTTGTGGTTGGGGCCCCTCAGGATCAGAATTTGTGGCCGGGGTCCTTCAGGGTCCGATTTTGTGGCCGGGGACCCTGAGGGTCCAATTTTGTGGGTGGGGCCCCTCAGGGTCCGATTTTGTGGGTGGGGCCCCTCACGATCCGATTTTGTGGTTGGGGCCCCTCAGGGTTCAATTTTGTAGTTGGGTTCCCTCAGGGTCCGATTTTCTGGCCGGGGCCCCTCAGGGTCCAATTTTGTGGCCGGGGCCCGTCAGGGTCCGATTTTGTGGTTGGGGCCCCTCAGGGTCCGATTTTGTGGGTAAGGCCCCTCAGGGTGCGATTTTGTGAGTGAGGCCACTCAGGGTCCGATGTTGTGGCCGGATCCCCTCAGAGTCCGATTTTGTGGGTGGGGCCCCTCAGGGTCCAATTTTGTGGCCAGGGCCCCTCAGGGTCCAATTTTGTGGGTGGGGCCCCTTAGGGTCCGATTTTGTGGGTGGGGCCCCTCAGGGTACAATTTGGTGGGCGGGGCCACTCTGGGTCTGATTTGGTGGGCGGGGCCACTCTGGGTCCGATTTGGTGGGCGGGGCCACTCTGGGTCCGATTTGGTGAGCTGGGCCCCTCAGGGTCTGATTTGGTGGGCGGGATCTATCAGAGTCCGATTTGGTGGGCGGGGCCCATCATGGTCCAATTTGGTTGGCAGGGACCCTCGGGGTCCGATTTGGTGGGCGGGATCCCTCGGGGTCCGATTTGGTGGGCGGGGCCCCTCGGGGTCCGATTTGGTGGGCAGGGCCCCTCGGGGTCCGATTTGGTGGGCGGGGCCCCTCGGGGTCCGATTTGGTGGGCGGGGCCCCTCGGGGTCCGATTTGGTGGGTGGGGCCCCTCGGGGTCCGATTTGGTGAGCCGGGCCACTCTAGGTCTGATTTGGTGGGTGGGCCACTCTTGGTCCGATTTGGTGGGCGGGGCCCCTCAGAGTTCAATTTGGTCAGCGGGGACCCTCAGGGTCCGATTTTGTGGGTGGGGCCCCTCAGGGTCCGATTTTGTGGTAGGGGCCTTTCAGAATCCGATTTGGTGGGCGGGGTCCCTCAGGGTCCTATTTGGTGGGCGGGGCCCCTCAGGGTCCGATTTGGTGGGCTGGGCCCCTCAGGGTCCAATTTGGTGGGCGGGGCCCCTCAGGGTCCCATTTGGTGGGCGGGGCCCCTCAGGGTCCCATTTGGTGGGTGGGGCCACTCTGGGTCTGATTTGGTGGGCGAGGCCACTTTGGGTCCGATTTGGTGGACGGGGCCCTTCAGGGTCCAATTTGGTGGGCGGGGACACTGAGTCTGATTTTGTGGGTTGGGCCCCTCAGGGTCCGATTTTGTGTCCGGGGCCCCTCAGGGTCCGATTTTGTGTCCGGGGCCCCTCAGGGTCCGATTTTGTAGCCGGTGCCTCTCAGGGTCCGATTTTGTGGTTGGGGCCCCTCAGGGTCCGATTTTTGGGGCCGGGGCCCCTCAGGGTCCGATTTTGCGGGTGGAGCCCTTCAGGGTCCGATTTTGCGGGTGGGGACCCTCAGGGTCCGATTTTGCGGGTGGGGACCCTCAGGGTCCGATTTTGCGGGTGGGGCCCCTTAGGGTCCGATTTTGCGGGTGGGGCCCCTCAGGGTCCGATTTTGTGGCCGGGGCCACTTAGGGTCCGATTTTGCAGGTGGGGCACTTCAGGGTCCGATTTTGTGGCCGGGGCCCCTCAGGGTCCGATTTTGTGGCCGGGGCCCCTCAGGGTCCGATTTTGTGGCCGGGGCCCCTCAGGGACCGATTTTGTGGCCGGGGCCCCTCAGGGACCGATTTTGTGGCCGGGGCCCCTCAGGGACCGATTTTGAGGGTGGGGCCCCTCAGGGTCTGATTTTGTGGCTGGGGCCCCTCAGGGTCCGATTTTGTGATCGGGGCCCCTCAGTGTCTGATTTTGTGGTTGGGGCCCCTCAGGGTCCGATTTTGTGGCCGGGGTATCTCATGGTCCGATTTTGTGGCTGGGGCCCCTCAGGGTCTGATTTTGTGGCTGGGGCCCCTCAGGGTCTGATTTTGAGGGTGGGGCCCCTCAGGGTCTAATTTGGTGGGCGGGGCCCCTCAGGGTCCGATTTTGTGGGTGGGGCCCCTCAGGGACCGATTTTGTGGGTGGGGCCCCTCAGGGTCCGATTTTCTGGCTGGGGCCCCTCAGGGTCTGATTTTGTGGGTGGGGCCCATCAGGGTCCGATTCTGTTGGTGGGGCCCATCAGGGTCTGATTTTGTGACCGGGGACCCTCAGGGTCTGATTTTGTGGGTGGGGCCCCTTAGGGTCTGATTTTGTGACTGAGGCCCCTCTGGGTTCGATTTTGTGGCCGGGGTCTCTCAGGGTCAGATTTTGTGGGTGGGGCCCCTCAGCGACTGATTTTGAGGGTGGGGTCACTCATGGTCCGATTTTGTGGGTGGGGCCCCTCAGGGTCCGATTTTGTGGGTGGGGCCCCTCAGGTTCTGATTTTGTGGTTGGGGCCCCTCAGGTTCTGATTTTGTGGCTGGGGTCCCTCAGGGTCTGATTTTGTGGGTGGGGCCCCTCAGGGTCCGATTTTGTGACTGGGGCCCCTCAGGGTCTGATTTTGTGGTTGGGGCTCCTCAGGGTCCGATTTTGTGGCCGGGGTCTCTCAGGGTCCGATTTTGTGGCCGGGTCCCCTCAGGGTCTGGATTTGTGGGTGGGGCCCCTCAGGGTCTGATTTTGTGGGTGGGGCCCCTCAGAGTCCGATTTTGTGGCTGGGGCCCCTCAGGGTCTGATTTTGTGGCTGGGGCCCCTCAGGGTCTGATTTTGAGGGTGGGGCCCCTCAGGGTCTAATTTGGTGGGCGGGGCCCCTCAGGGTCTGATTTTGTGGGTGGGGCCCCTTAGGGTCCGATTTCGTGACCTGGGCCCCTTAGGGTCTGATTTTGTGACTGGGGCCCCTCTGGGTTCGGTTTTGTGGCAGGGGTCTCTCAGGGTCCGATTTTGTGGGTGGGGCCCCTCAGGGTCTTATTTTGCGGCTGGGGCCCCTCAGGGTCTGGTTTTGTGGGTGGGGCCCCTCAGCGTCTGATTTTGTGGGTGGGGCCCCTCAGGGTCCGATTTTGTGACCGGGGCACCTCAGAGTCTGATTTTGTGGTTGGGACTCCTGAGGGTCCTATTTTGTGACTGGGGACCCTCTAGGTTCGATTTTGTGGCCGGGGTCTCTCAGGGTCTGATTTTGTGGTTGTGGCCCCTCAGGGTCTGATTTTGTGGCCGGGCCCACTCAGGGTCCGATTTTGTGGGTGGGGCCCTTTAGGGTCTGATTTTGTGGGTGGAGCCCCCTGGGTCCATTTTGGTGGGCGGGGCCACTCTGGGTCCGATTTAGTGGGCGGTGCCCCTCATGGTCCGATTTGGTGGGCGGGGCCCCTCATGGTCCGATTTGGTGGGCGGGGCCCCTCTGGGTCCGATTTGGTGGGCGGGGCCCCTCTGGGTCCGATTTGGTGGGCGGGGCCCTTTACGGTCCGATTTGGTGGGCGGGGCACCTCTGGGTCCGATTTGGTGGGCGGGGCCCTTCAGGGTCCGATTTGGTGGGCGGGGCACCTCTGGGACCGATTTGGTGGGCGGGGCCCTTCAGGGTCCGATTTGGTGGGCAGAGTCAATCTGGATCCGATTTGGTGGGCGGGGTCAATCTGGGTCCGATTTGGTGGGCGGGGCTCCTCAGGTTCCGATTTGGTGGGCGGGGCCCCTCAGGGTCTGATTTGATGGGCGGGGCCCCTCTGGGACCGATTTGGTGGGCGGGGCCACCTTGGGTCCGATTTGATGGGCGGGGCTCTTCAGGGTCCGATTTGGTGGGCGGGGTCACTCTGGGTCCGATTTGGTGGGTGGGGCCCCTCAGAGTCCGAATTTGTGGCTGGGGCCCCTCAGGGTCTGATTTTGTGGCTGGGGCCCCTCAGGGTCTGATTTTGAGGGTGGGGCCCCTCAGGGTCTCATTTGGTGGGCGGGCCCCCTCAGGGTCTGATTTTGTGGGTGGGGCCCCTCAGGTTCCGATTTCGTGACCTGGGCCCCTTAGGGTCTGATTTTGTGACTGGGGCCCCTCTGGGTTCGATTTTGTGGCCGGGGTCTCTCAGGGTCCGATTTTGTGGGTGGGGCCCCTCAGGGTCTTATTTTGCGGCTGGGGCCCCTCAGGGTCTGGTTTTGTGGGTGGGGCCCCTCAGGGTCCGATTTTGTGACCGGGGCACCTCAGGGTCTGATTTTGTGGTTGGGGCCCCTGAGGGTCCGATTTGGTGGGCGGGGCACCTCTGGGTCCGATTTGGTGGGCGGGGCCCTTCTGGGTCCGATTTTGTGGTTGGGGCCCCTCAGGGTCTGATTTTGTGGCCGGGCCCACTCAGGGTCCGATTTAGTGGGTGGGGCCCTTCAGGGTCCGATTTGGTGGGCGGGGCACCTCTGGGTCCGATTTGGTGGGCGGGGCCCTTCAGGGTCCGATTTGGTGGGCGGGGTCAATCTGGGTCCGATTTGGTGGGCGGGGCTCCTCAGGTTCCGATTTGGTGGGCGGGGCCCCTCAGGGTCCGATTTGATGGGCGAGGCCCCTCTGGGTCCGATTTGGTGGGCGGGGCCCTTCAGGGTCCGATTTGGTGGGCGGGGCACCTCTGGGACCGATTTGGTGGGCGGGGCCCTTCAGGGTCCGATTTGGTGGGCGGGGCCCCTCAGGGTCCGATTTGATGGGCGGGGCCCCTCTGGGTCCGATTTGGTGGGCGGGGCCACTTTGGGTCCGATTTGATGGGCGGGGCCCTTCAGGGTCTGATTTGGTGGGCGGGGTCACTCTGGGTCCGATTTGGTGGGCTGGGCTCCTCAGGGTCTGATTTGGTGGGCGGGGCTCCTCAGGGTCCGATTTGGTGGACGGGGCCCTTCAGGGTCCAATTTGGTGAGCGGGCCACTCGGAGTCTGATTTGGTGGGCGGGGCCCCTCAGGATCCGATTTGGTGGGCTGTGCTACTCTGGGTCTGATTTTTTGAGCGGGGCCACACGGGGTCCGATTTGGAGGCCAGGGTGGCTCAGCCTACGATTTGGAGGCCGGGGTGGCTCAGCCTCCGATTTGGAGGCCGGGGTCACTCAGCTTTCGATTTGGCGCGCCGGCCCTTTAAGACTCATTTCGGTGCGCTGGCCCTTTAAGAATCACTGTGGCACGTCGGCCCTTTAAGAGCCAGTGTGGCTCACAGGGCTTCTGAATCCACTTTGGCGCACACATTCTCTCTCAGGGGCATGTGTTATGTGATGAAGCTAGATTTGCATTTGTGCTGTGAGTTTCACTTTAAGAGCTGATATTATGTGGAAGAAGCTCTGTCCTTGGGATGTCATGTGACGTTCGTAGGCGTTGACATAGTAACTGGGTCTGCCTGCGCATATCAATGAGCTCAACTGCCATTTCAATCGACTCAGGGCACGTTTTGCCATTACCCATTGAAAAGCATTGGAGACAGTTCATTCCAATGACGGGAAAAAAAAATTTCAAACGCAAATTGCGCAAAAACTACAAATCCGATCGACACGAAAAATACTTAGCACACCTCTCGTGGACGCTGGCTTCGAAACAACACCTCAACGGCGTCTGTGCGTGTAGCGGTTCGGGCTGTATTAATTGCGGAAATCAACTTAATAATAATAAGAAGAATAAACTAGATGTGTATTTCCTGAAGGAAGTACAGATAGTGGTTTGAAATGGTGCCCGGGCTGCCCCTTTAAGAGAGACTTGCCTGCTGCCCCTGCACGACTTTCAACTCAGTATCCGTTTTACCTGTGGGTGCCTCTCAGGGGCCACTTTGGCCTGTGGGGCCCCTCAGGGTCTGATTTGGTGGGTGGGGCCCCTCAGGATCCGATTCAGTGGACTGGGCTCCTCAGGGCTTGAATTGGTGGGCCGATTTGGTGGGCGAGGCCCCTCAGGGTCCGGTTTGGTGGGCACGGCCCCTCCGGGTCTGATTTGGCGGGTGGGACCCCTCTGGGTCCGATTTGGTGGGCGGGGCCCCTCAGAGTTCGATTTGGTGGGTGGGGCACCACAGGGCCCGATTTGATGGGCAGGGCGCCACAGGGTCTGATTTGGTGGGAGGGGCCACTCTGGGTCCAGTTTGGTGGGCGGGGCCCCACAGGGTCCGATTTGGTGAGTGGGGCCCCACTTGTCCAATTTCGTGGGCGGGGCTCCTCTGGTTCCGATTTGGTAGATGGGGCCTCTCAGGGTCCGATTTGGTGGGCGGGGCTCTTCAGGGTATGATTTGGCAGGCGGGGCCCATGAGAGTCTGATTTGGTGGGCGGCGCCCCTCATGGCCTGATGCATACTCTCTAGCAACATGTGCCTTATCTTTTCATTTTGCATTTTGTGGTTTGTTTTAACTCTCTCTGGAATCTCTTTCTATATCAGCACTCCTTCCCTTTAGGTCAGTTCCTTAAGAGGAACGTGAAACACACACACACACACACACTCACATTCACACTCACACACACATTCACACTCACTCACGCGGGGCCACTCTGGGTCTGATTAGGTGGGCGGGGCCCCTTAGTGTCAGATTTGGTGGGTGGGACCCCTCAGGGTCTGATTTGGTGGGCGGGGTCACTCTGGGTCCAATTTGATGGGCGGGGCCCTTCAGGGTACAATTTGGTAGGCGGGACCACTCTGAGTCTGATTTGGTGGGAGGGGCCCCTCAGGGTTCGATTTGGTGGGTGGGCCACTCTGGGTCCGATTTGGAGGGCGGGGCCACTCTGGGTCTGATTTGGTGAGCGGGGCCCCTCAGGGTCCAATTTGGTGGGCGGGGCCTCTCTGGGTCCGATTTGGTGGGCGGGGCCAATCCGGGGCCGATTTGTTGGCCTGGGTAGCTCAGCCTCCGATTTGTAGGCCAGGGTTGATCAGCCTCCGATTTGGAGCCTGGGGTCACTCAGCATTCGATTTGGCGCGCCGGCCATTTAAGGCTCATTTTGGTGCGCTGGCCCTTTAAGATTCACTTAGGCGCGTCGGCTGTTTAAGAGCTAGTTTGGCGCACTGGGCTTCTAAATTCACTTTGGCGTACATTCTCTCTCAGGGGCACGCGTCATGTGATGCAGCTAGATTTGCATTTGTGCTGTGGGTTTCGCTTTAAGAGCTGATATTATCGCCAGAAACTGTGTCCTGAGGGCGTCATGTGAAGTTCTTTGGCGTTAGCATAGTAACTGGTTCTTCCTGCGCATATCAATGAGCTGAACTGCCATTTGAAACGCCTCAGGGCATATTTTCTCTAAGGCAAAATTTCCCCATTGAAAAGCATTGAGACAATACATTCAAATGACGGGAAAAAAAATTTCTAATGCAAATTGTGCAAAAACTACAAATCCAATCGACACGAAAATTACTTAGCACACCTCTCGTGGATGCTGGCTTCGAAACGACACCTCAACGGAGTCTGTGCGTGTAGCGGTTCGGGCCGCATTAATTGCGGAAATCAACTGAATAATAAGAATAAGTTAGCAGCGGTCGGATTACAACATTAATACTAGATGTGTATTTCCTGAAGGAAGTACAGATAGTGGTTTGAAATGGTACCCGGCTGCCCCTTTAAGAGAGTCTTGCCTGCTGCCCCTGCAAGACTTTCAACTCAGGATCCGTTTTAGCTGTGAGTGCCTCTCAGGGTGGGTGGGGCCCCTCAGGGTCCGTTTTTGTGGGTTGGGCCCCTCAGGGTCCGATTTTGTGGGTTGGGCCCCTCAGGGTCCGATTTTGTGGTTGGGACCTCTCAGGGTCCGATTTTGTGGTTGGGGCCCCTCAGGGTCCGATTTTGTGGTTGGGACCTCTCAGGGTCCGATTTTGTGGTTGGGGCCCCTCAGGGTCCGATTTTGTGGCCGGGGCGCCTCAGGGTCCGATTTTGTGGTTGGGCCCCTCAGGGTCCGATTTTGTGGGTTGGGCCCCTCAGGGTCCGATTTTGTGGGTTGGGCCCCTCAGGGTCCGATTGTGTGGGTTGGGCCCCTCAGGGTCCGATTTTGTGGCCGGGGCCCCTCAGGGTCCGATTTTGTGGTTGGGACCTCTCAGGGTCCGATTTTGTGGTTGGGGCCCCTCAGGGTCCGATTTTGTGGCCGGGGCGCCTTAGGGTCCGATTTTGTGGTTGGGCCCCTCAGGGTCCGATTTTGTGGGTGGGGCCACTCAGGGTCCGATTTGGCGGGCGGGTCCCCTCAGGGTCCGATTTGGCGGGCGGGTCCCCTCAGGGTCCGATTTGGCAGGCGGGGAACCCCAGGGTCCGATTTGGCAGGCGGGGCACCCCAGGGTCCGATTTGGTGGGCGAGGCCCCTCAGGGTCCAATTTGGTGGGCGAGGCCCCTCAGGGTCCAATTTGGTGGGCGAGGCCCCTCAGGGTCCAATTTGTTGGGCGGGGCCCCTCAGGGTCCAATTTGGTGGGCGGGGCCACTCGGGGGCCGATTTGGTGGGTGAGGCCACTTGGGGGGGCCGATATGGTGGGCGGGGCCACTCGGGGGCCAATTTGGTAGGCGGGGCCACTCGGGGGCCGATTTGGTGGGCGGCGCCCCTCAGGGTCCGATTTGGTGGACGGGGCTACTCTGGGTCCGATTTGCTGGGCGGGACCACTCTGGGTCTGATTTGGTGAGCGGAGCCCCTCTAGGTCCGATTTCTTGAGCGGGGCCACGCTGGGTCCGATTTGGAGGCCAGGGTCGATCAGCCTCCAATTTGAAGGCCAGGGTGGCTAAGCCTCCGATTTGGAACCTGGGGTCACTCAGTTTTCGATTTGGTGCGCTGGCCCTTTAAGAATCACTTTGGCGCGTTGGCCGTTTTAGAGACAGGGTGGCTCACTGGGCTTCTAAATCCACTTTGGCGCACATTCTCTCTCAGGGGCATGCTTCATGTGATGAGGCTAGATTTGCATTTGTGCTGTGGGTTTCGCTGTAAGAGCTGATATTATGTGCCAGAAGCTCTGTCCTGGGGACGTCATGTGACCTTCGTAGGCGTTGGCATAGTAAATGGGTGTGCCTTCACATATCAATGAGCTTTACTGTCATTTGAATTGCCTCAGGGCACGTTTTAAGTTGCCCATTGAAAAGCATTGAGACATGCATTCCAATGACGGGAAAAAAAAATTTCAAACGCAAACTGCGCAAAAACTACAAATCCGATCGACACGAAAAATACTTAGCACACCTCTCGTGGACGCTGGCTTCGAAACAACAGCTCAACGGAGTCTGTGCGTGTAGCGGTTCGGGCACCATTAATTGCAGAAATCAACTGAATAAAAAGAAAAAGTTAGCAGCGTTTGGATCACAACATTAATACTAGATGTGTATTTCCTGAAGGAAGTACAGATAGTGGTTTGAAATGGTGCCCGGGCTGCCACTTTAAGAGACTTGCCTGCTGCCCCTGCAAGACTTTCAACTCAGTATTCGTTTTACCTGTGGGTGCCTCTCAGGAGCCACTTTGGCCTGTGGGGCCCCTCAGGGTCTGATTTGGTGGGTGGGGCCCCTCAGGATCCGATTCAGTGGACTGGGCTCCACAGGGCTTGAATTGGTGGGCGGGGCCACTCTGGGTCCGATTTGGTGGGCGAGGCCCCTCAGGGTCCGTTTTGGTGGGCACGGCCCCTCAGGGTCTGGTTTGGCGGGTGGGACCCCTCTGGGTCCGATTTGGTGGGTGGGGTCCCTCAGGGTTCGATTTGGTGGGTGGGGAACCATAGGGTCCGATTTGATGGGCGGGGCCCCACAGGGTTTGATTTGGTGGGAGGGGCCACTCTGGGTTCAATTTGGTGGGCGGGGCCCCACAGGGTCCGATTTGGTGAGTGGGGCCCCACAGGGTCCAATTTCGTGGGCGGGGCTCCTCTGGTTCCGATTTGGTAGACGGGGCCTCTCAGGGTCCGATTTGGTGGGCGGGTCCCCTCAGGATCCGATTTGGTGAGTGGGGCTCTTCAGGGTATGATTTGGCAGGCGGGGCCCATGAGGGTCTGATTTGGTGGGCGGCGCCCCTCATGGTCTGATTTGATCGGCGGGGCCACTCTGGGTCCAATTTGGTGGGCGGGGCCCTTCATGGTACAATTTGGTAGACGGGACCACTCTGAGTCTGATTTGGTGGGAGGGGCCCCTCAGGGTTCGATTTGGTGGGCGGGGCCACTGTGGGTCCGATTTGGAGGGCGGGGCCACTACGGGTCTGATTTGGTGAGCGGGGCCCCTCTGGGTCCGATTTGGTGGGCGGGGCCTCTTTGGGTCTGATTTGGTGGGCGGGGCCACTCCGGGGCCGATTTGTTGGCCTGGGTGGCTCAGCCTCCGATTTGTAGACCAGGGTCGATCAGCCTCCGATTTGGAGCCTGGGGTCACTCAGCATTCGATTTGGCACGCCGGCCCTTTAAGGCTCACATTGGTGCGCCGGCCCTTTAAGATTCACTTAGGCGCGTCGGCTGTTTAAGAGCTAGTTTGGCGCACTGGGCTTCTAAATTCACTTTGGCGTACATTCTCTCTCAGGGGCATGTGTCATGTGATGAAGCTAGATTTGCATTTGTGCTGTGGGTTTCGCTTTAAGAGCTGATATTATCGCCAGAAACCGTGTCCTGAGGGCGTCATGTGAAGTTCGTTGGCATTGGCATAGTAACTGGGTCTGCCTGCGCATATCAGTGAGCTAAACTGCCATTTGAATCGCCTCAGGGCATATTTTCTCTAAAGAAAAATTTCCCCAATGAAAAGCATTGAGACAATACATTCAAATGACGGGAAAAAAAATTTCTAATGCAAATTGCGCAAAAACTACAAATCCAATCGACACGAAAATTACTTAGCACACCTCTCGTGGACACTGGCTTCGAAACGACACCTCAACGGAGTCTGTGCGTGTAGCGGTTCGGGCCGCATTAATTGCGGAAATCAACTGAATAATAAGAATAAGTTAGCAGCGGTCGGATTACAACATTAATACTAGATGTGTATTTCCTGAAGGAAGTACAGATAGTGGTTTGAAATGGTGCCTGGGCTGCGACTTTAAGAGAGACTTGCCTGCTGCCCCTGCACGACTTTCAACTCAGTATCCGTTTTACCTGTGGGTGCCTCTCAGGGGCCACTTTGGCCTGTGGGGCCCCTCAGGGACTGATTTGGTGGGTGGGGCCCTCAGGATCCGATTCAGTGGACTGGGCTCCTCAGGGCTTGAATTGGTGGGCCGATTTGGTGGGCTAGGCCCCTCAGGGTCCGGTTTGGTGGGAACGGCCCATCAGGGTCTGATTTGGTGGGTGGGACCCCTCTGGGTCCGATTTGGTGGGCGGGGCCCCTCAGAGTTCGATTTGGTGGGTGGGGCACCACAGGGTCCGATTTGCTGGGCGGGGCCCCACAGGATCCGATTTGGTGGGTGGGGCTCTTCAGGGTATGATTTGGCAGGCGGGGCCCATGAGGGTCTGATTTGGTGGGCGGCGCCCCTCATGGCCTGATTTGGTGGGCGGGGCCACTCTGGGTCTGATTAGGTGGGCGGGGCCCCTTAGGGTCAGATTTGGTGGGTGGGACCCCTCAGGGTCTGATTTGGTGGGTGGGGCCACTCTGGGTCCAATTTGGTGGGCGGGGCCCTTCAGGGTACAATTTGGTAGGCGGGACCACTCTGAGTCTGATTTGGTGGGAGGGGCCCCTCAGGGTTCAATTTGGTGGGCGGGCCACTCTGGGTCCGATTTGGAGGGCGGGGCCACTATGGGTCTGATTTGGTGAGCGGGGCCCCTCAGGGTCCAATTTGGTGGGCGGGGCCTCTCTGGGTCTGATTTGGAGGGCGGGGCCACTCCGGGGCCAATTTGTTGGCCTGGGTGGCTCAGCCTCCGATTTGTAGGCCAGGGTCGATCAGCCTCCGATTTGGAGCCTTGGGTCACTCAGCATTCGATTTGGCGCGCCAGCCCTTTAAGGCCCATTTTGGTGCGCCGGCCCTTTAAGATTCACTTAGGCGCGTCGGCTGTTTAAGAGCTAGTTTGGCGCACTGGGCTTCTAAATTCACTTTGGCGTACATTCTCTCTCAGGGGCACGCGTCATGTGATGAAGCTAGATTTGCATTTGTGCTGTGGGTTTCGCTTTAAGAGCTGATATTATCGCCAGAAACTGTGTCCTGCTGGGGTCATGTGAAGTTCTTTGGCGTTGGCATAGTAACTGGGTCTGCCTGCGCATATCAGGGCATGTTTTCTCTAAGGCAAAATTTCCCCATTGAAAAGCATTGAGACAATACATTCAAATGACGGGAAAAAAAAATTTCTAATGCAAATTGCGCAAAAACTACAAATCCAATCGACACGAAAATTACTTAGCACACCTCTCATGGATGCTGGCTTCGAAACGACACCTCAACGGAGTCTGTGCGTGTAGCGGTTCGGGCCGCATTAATTGCGGAAATCAACTGAATAATAAGAATAAGTTAGCAGCGGTCGGATTACAACATTAATACTAGACGTGTATTTCCTGAAGGAAGTACAGATAGTGGTTTGAAATGGTCCCCGGGCTGCCCTTTTAAGAGAGACTTTCCTGCTGCCCCTGCAAGACTTTCAACTCAGGATCTGTTTTAACTGTGAGTGCCTCTTCGGGGCCACTTTGGCCTCAGGGTCTGATTTTGTGGGTGGGGCCTCTCAGGGTCCGATTTTGTGGCCGGGGCCCCTCAGGGTCCAATTTTGTGGGTGGGGCCCTTCAGGGCCCGATTTTGTAGCCGGGGCTCATCAGGGTCCGATTTCGTGGTTGGGGCCCCTCAGGGCCCAATTTTGTGGGTGGGGCCACTATGGGTCCGATTTGGTGGGTGGGGTCACTCTGGGTCCAATTTGGTGGGTGGGGCCACTCTGGGTCCGTTTTGTTGGGCGGGGCCACTCTGGGTCTGATTTGGTGGGCAGGGCCCCTCAGGGTCTGATATACTGGCCAGGGCCCCTCAGGGTCTGATTTTGTGTCAGGGGCCCCTCAGGGTCCGATTTTGTGGTTGGGACCCTAAGGGTCCGATTTTGTGGGTTGAGCCCCTCGGTCCGATTTTGTGGGTTGAGCCCCTCAGGGTCCGATTCTGTGTCAGGGGCCCCTCAGGGTCCGATTTTGTGTCAGGGGCCCCTCAGGGTCCGATTTTGTGGTTGGGGCCCCTCAGGGTCCGATTTGGTGGGCGGGGCCCCACAGAGTCCGATTTGGTGGGCGGGGTCCCGCAGGGTCCGGTTTGGTGGGTGGGGCCACTCTGGGTCCGATTTGGTGGGCGGGGCACTCTGGGTAAGATTTGGAGGCCTTGGTGGCTCAGCCTCCGATTTGGAGGCCGGGGTCGATCAGCCTCCGATTTGGAGGACAGATTGGCTCAGCCTCCGAGTAGGAGGCCGGGGTGGCTCAGCCTCCGATTTGGAGGCCGGGGTGGCTCAGCCTCCGATTTGGAGGCCGGGGTGGCTCAGCCTCCGATTTGGAGGCCGGGGTGGCTCAGCCTCCGATTTGGAGGCCGGGGTGGCTCAGCCTCCGATTTGGAGGCCGGGGTGGCTCAGCCTCCGATTTGGAGACCGGGGTCGATCAGCCTCCGATTTGGAGGCCGGGGTCGACCAGCCTCCGACTTGGAGGCCGGGGTGGCTCGGCCTCCGATTTGGAGGCCGGGGTGGCTCGGCCTCCGATTTGGGGGCCGGGGTGGCTCAGCCTCCGATTTGGAGGCCAGGGTGGCTCAGCCTCCGATTTGGAGGCCGGGTTCGACCAGCCTCCGATTTGGAGGCCGGGTTCGACCAGCCTCCGATTTGGAGGACGGGGTCGACCAGCCTCCGATTTGGAGGACGGGGTCGATCAGCCTCCGATTTGGAGGACGGTTTGGCTCAGCCTCCGATTTGGAGGCTGGGGTGGCTCAGCCTCCGATTTGGAGGACGGTGTCGATCAGCCTCCGATTTGGAGGACGGTTTGGCTCAGCCTCCGATTTGGAGGACGGTTTGGCTCAGCCTCCGATTTGGAGGCCGGGGTGGCTCAGCCTCCGATTTGGAGGCCGGGGTGGCTCAGCCTCCGATTTGGAGGCCGGGGTGGCTCAGCCTCCGATTTGGAGGCCGGGGTGGCTCAGCCTCCGATATGGAGGCCGGGGTGGCGCAGCCTCCGATTTGGAGGCCGGGGTGGCTCAGCCTCCGATTTGGAGGCCGGGGTGGATCAGCCTCCGATTTGGAGGCCGGGGTGGCTCAGCCTTCGATTTGGAGGCCGGGGTGGCTCAGCCTCCGATTTGGAGGCCGGGGTGGCTCAGCCTCCGATTTGGAGGCCGGGGTGGCTCAGCCTCCGATTTGGAGGCCGGGGTGGCTCAGCCTCCGATTTGGAGGCCGGGGTGGCTCAGCCTCCGATTTGGAGGCCGGGGTGGCTCAGCCTCCGATTTGGAGGCCGGGGTGGCTCAGCCTCCGATTTGAAGGCCGGGGTGGCTCAGCCTCCGATTTGGGGGCCGGGGTGGCTCAGCCTCCGATTTGGAGGCCAGGGTGGCTCAGCCTCAGATTTGGAGGCCGGGTTCGACCAGCCTCCGATTTGGAGCCTGGGTTCACTCAGCTTTCGATTTGGTGCGCCGGCCCTTTAAGAATCCCTTTGGCGCGTCGGCCCTTTAAGAGCCAATTTGGCGCACTGGGCTTCTAAATCCACTTTGGTGCACATTCTCTCTCAGGGGCATGTGTCATGTGATGAAGCTGCACCATGTCTTCCTATGGCAAAATTTTCCTATTGAAATACATTGAGACAATGCATTCCAATGATGGGGAAAAAAATTTTCAAACGCAAATTGCGCAAAAACTACAAATGTGATCGACACGAAAAATACTTAGCACACCACTCGTGGATGCTGGCTTCGAAACGACACCTCAGCGGAGTCTGTGCGTGTAGTGGTTCGGGCAGCATTAATTGCGGAAAATCAACTGAATAATAATAATAATAATACTAGATGTGTATTTCCTGAAGGAAGTACAGATAGTGGTTTGAAATGGTGCCCGGGCTGCCCCTTTAAGATAGACTTGCATGCTGCCCCTGCAAGACTTTCAAGTCAGGATCCGTTTTAATTGTGGGTGCCTCTCAGGGGCCACTTTGGCCTCAGGGTCTGATTTGGTGGGTGAGGCCCCTCAGGATCCGATTCGGTGGCCTGGGCTCCTCAGGGCTTGAATTGGTGGCCGGGATCGCTCAGGGTCCGATTTTGTGGGTGTGGCCCCTCAGGGTCTGATTTTGTGGGTGTGGCCCCTCATGGCCTGATTTTGTGGGTGGGGCCCCTCAGGGTCCGATTTTGTGGGTGGGGCCCCTCAGGGTCCGATTTGGTGGCCGGGGCCACTCAGGGTCCGATTTGGTGGCTGGGGCCACTCAGGGTCCGATTTGGTGGCCGGGGCCCCTCAGGGTCCGATTTGGTGGCCGGGGCCCCTCAGGGTCCGATTTGGTGGCCGGGGCCCCTCAGGGTCCGATTTGGTGGCCGGGGCCCCTCAGGGTCCGATTTGGTGGCCGGGGCCCCTCAGGGACTGATTTGGTGGGTGGGTCCCTCAAGGTCCGATTTTGTGGCTGGGGCCCCTCAGGGTCCGATTTTGTGGCCGGGGCCACTCAGGGTCCGATTTTGTGGCCGGGGCCACTCAGGGTCCGATTTTGTGGGCGGGCCCCACAGGGTCCGATTTGGTGGGCGGGGCCCCTCAGGGTCCGATTTGGTGGGCGGGGCCTCTCTGGGTCTGATTTGGTGGGCAGGGCCTCTCTGGGTCTGATTTGGTGGGTGGGGCCACTCTGGGTAAGATTTGGAGGCCGGGGTCGCTCAGCCTCCGATTTGGAGGCCGGGGTGGCTCAGCCTCCGATTTGGAGGCCGGGGTGGCTCAGCCTCCGATTTGGAGGCCGGGGTGGCTCAGCCTCCGATTTGGAGGCCGGGGTGGATCAGCCTCCGATTTGGAGGCCGGGGTGGATCAGCCTCCGATTTGGAGGCCGGGGTGGCTCAGCCTCCGATTTGGAGGCCGGGGTGGATCAGCCTCCGATTTGGAGGCCGGGGTGGATCAGCCTCCGATTTGGAGGCCGGGGTGGCTCAGCCTCCGATTTGGAGGCCGGGGTGGCTCAGCCTCCGATTTGGAGGCCGGGGTGGCTCAGCCTCCGATTTGGAGGCCGGGGTGGCACAGCCTCCGATTTGGAGGCCGGGGTGGCTCAGCCTCCGATTTGGAGGCCGGGGTGGCTCAGCCTCCGATTTGGAGGCCGGGGTGGCTCAGCCTCCGATTTGGAGGCCGGGGTGGCTCAGCCTCCGATTTGGAGGCCGGGGTGGCTCAGCCTCCGATTTGGAGGCCGGGGTGGCTCAGCCTCCGATTTGGAGGCCGGGGTGGCTCAGCCTCCGATTTGGAGGCCGGGGTGGCTCAGTCTCCGATTTGGTGTGTCGGCCCTTTAAGACTCATTTGGGTGCGCTGGCCCTTTAACAATCACTTTGGCGCGTTGGCCCTTTAAGAGCTAGTTTGGCTCACTGGGCTTCTTTTAAATCCACTTTGGCGCACATTCTCTCTCAGGGGCATGTGTCATGTGATGAAGCTAGATTTGCATTTGTGCTGTGAGTTTCGCTTTAAGAGCTGATATTACGTGGCAGAGGCTCTGTGCTGGGGTTCAAGTGAAGTTCGTAGGCGTTGGCATAGTAACTGGGTCTGCCTGCGCATATCAATGAGCTCAACGGTCATTTCAATCGCCTCAGGGCACGTTTTGCCATTTCCTATTGAAAAGCATTGGAGACAGTGCATTCCAATGACGGGAAAAAAAATTTTCAAACGCAAATGGCGCAAAAACTACAAATCCGATCGACACGAAAAATACTTAGCACACCTCTCATGGACGCTGGCTTCGAAACGACACCTCAACGGAGTCTGTGCGTGTAGCGGTTCGGGCCGCATTAATTGCGGAAATCAACTTAATAATAATAATAATAAGAAGAAGAAGAATAAGTTAGCAGCGTTCGGATTACAATATAGTGGTTTTTTCAAACCACTATAACTAGATGTGTATTTCCTGAAGGAAGTACAGATAGTGGTTTGAAATGGTGCCCGGGCTGCCCCTTTAAGAGAGACTTGCCTGCTGCCCCTGCAAGACTTTCAACTCAGGATCCGTTTTAACTGTGGGTGCCTCTCAGGGGCCACTTTGGCCTGTGGGGCCCCTCAGGGTCTGATTTGGTGGGTGGGGCCCCTCAGGATCCGATTTGGTGGGCGGGGCCACTCTGGGTCCGATTTGTAGGCCAGGGTGGCTCAGCCTCCGATTTGTAGGCCAGGGTCGATCAGCCTCCGATTTGGAGCGTGGGGTCACTCAGCTTTCGATTTGGCGCGCCGGCCCTTTAAGACTCATTTCGGTGCGTCAGCCCTTTAAGAATCCCTTAGGCGCGTCGGCCCTTTAAAAGCTAGTTTGGCGCACTGTGCTTCTAAATCCACTTTGGCGGACATTCTCTCTCAGGGGCATGCATCATGTGATGAAGCTAGATTTGCATTTGTGCTTTGGGTTTCGCTTTAAGAGCTGATATTATCTGGCAGAAACTGTGTCCTGCTGGGGTCATGTAAAGTTCGTATTCGTTGGCATAGTAACTGGGTGTGCCTGCGCCAGGGCCGACTCCAGGTTTTTGAGGTCCCCGGGCGAAAAAGTCTCAGTGGGCCCCCCCTTAACACATACCACGACTCATGCCGTGTGACATCCGTGGTGACCGCCAAAAACGGACTTGTCTCCGCGTGGATCACACGGACACGCATGTGATCCACACAGACACTCGCTCTGTGGCAAAACACGTTCATCTGAAGGAGGCTACTGATTAGTAGGGTACGCATGAAAGAAAGAAGAGAGCGAGAGAAAGAACAGAGAGAGAACAGAAAGAAAGAAAGAGGGGAAATAAAGAACAGAGAAAGAAAGAGAGAAAGAATGGAAGGAAGAACAGAGAGAGAAAGATACAGAGAGCGAGAGAAAGAAAGAACATAGAAAGAATGAACAGAGAAAGAAAGAGAAAGAAAGAAAATAAAGAACAAAGAGAAAGAAAGGAAGAACAGAGAGAGAAAGAAAAAGAAAAGAACAGAGAGAAAGAGAAAGAAAGAGGGTAAAGAAAGAAAGAACAGAGAGAAGGAAAAAAGAAAGAAAAAGAACAAAGAGAAAGAAAGAGTGGACGGAAAAAAAGAACAGAGAGAGAAAGAAAGAAAGTAAGAGGGGAAAAAAGAACAGAGAGGGAGAGAGTAAAAAAGAGGGGAAGAAAGAACGGAGAGAGAAAGAACACAGAGAAAAAGCGTCAACAGAAAAAAAGAACGGAGAGAGAGAAAGAAGGAGGGGAAAGAAAGAAAGAACAGAGAGGTAGAGAGAAAATGAAAGAGGGGAAAGAACAGATAGAAAGAAAGAGGGGAAAGAAAGATCAGAGAGAGAGAAAGAAAAAGAGGAAAGAGAGAACAGAGAGAGAGAGAGAGAAAGAACAGAGAAAGAAAGAAGGAAAGAAAGAAAGAACAGAGAGAGAGAAAAAAAGATTAGAGAGAAAGAACAGAGAGAGAAAGAAACAGAGAAAGAAAAATTCTATAAAGATACTATAGCAGCCCAGCTCCCATTGTAGTGCCCACCTGAGCCTCCTGGTGCAGGACATATCATGATCCGCTCACATGCCCGACATGCCCGATTCCAAGGCGATCCCGCTGTCCGCTCTGTCAGAGGAGGACACGGTGATGGATCTGAAGCATTCCCTGAAGTGCCTCCATGGTTCCGTCACAATCTCCTACTGAAATGACCTAATTTCTGGTCAGCTTCCAGCACGTCACTTCCGGCAGAACGTTACGTGCAAGTTTTAAATTGCTCCTTGGGGCTCCACTGTGTACTCCTGTGTCCCGCGGGGAAAGTATGCTCCCGGCTGGGGCAGTCTCTCTCTCAAAATCAGAACTGTCTCGCTGGATCCGGGACGGTTGGGACTCGGGAGGTATAAATGCTCACCACCATACACCTCGTACACACACGGCTCCGCTCCGTACACCCCCGGCTCTGCTCCTCTCCATAAACACACGGCTCAGCTCCGTACACACAGGGCTCCGTTCCGTACATCTCGTACACACACGGCTTCGCTCCGTACACATCGTACACACACGGCTCTGCTCCGTACACCTCGTACACACACGGCTCTGCTCCGTACACCTTGTAAACCCCTCCTGACCCCACCAAACAACACACACGGCTCTGCTACATCCACCTTGTAAAACCTCTCCTGACCCCACACAAGTACACACACGGCTCTGCTACATCTACCTTGCAAAACACCTCCTGACCCCACACAAAGTACACACATGGCTCTGCTACATCCACCTTGTAAACCCCTCCTGACCCCACACAAGTACAAACACGGCTCTGCTACATCCACCTTGTAAAACCTCTCCTGACCCCACACAAGTACACACACGGCTCTGCTACATCCACCTTGTAAACCCCTCCTGACCCCACACAAGTACACACACGGCTCTGCTACATCCACCTTGTAAAACCCCCTCCTGACCCCACACAAGTACACACACGGCTCTGCTACATCCACCTTGCAAAACCCCTCCTGACCCCACACAAGTACACACACGGCTCTGCTACATCCACCTTGTAAAACCCCCTCCTGACCCCACACAAGTACACACACGGCTCTGCTACGTCCACCTTGTAAACCCCTCCTGACCCCACAGAAGTACACACACGGCTCTGCTACATCCACCATGTAAAACCCCTCCTGACCCCACACAAGTACAAACACAGCTCTGCTACATCCACCTTGTAAAACCCCCTCCTCCTGACCTCACACAAGTACACACACGGCTCTGCTACATCCACCTTGAAAAACACCTCCTGACCCCACACAAGTACACACACGGCTCTGCTACATCCACCTTGAAAAACACCTCCTGACCCCACACAAGTACACACACGGCACTGCTATATCCACCTTGTAAAACACCTCCTGACCCCACACAAAGTACACAAACAGCTCTGCTACATCACTTTGTAAACCGCTCCTGACCCCACACAAGTACACAAACGGCACTGCTACATCCACCTTGTAAACCCCTCCTGACCCCACACAAGTACACACACGGCACTGCACCATCCACCATGTAAAACCCCTCCTGACCCCACACTAGTACACACACGGCTCTGCTACATCACCTTGTAAACCCCTCCTGACCCCACACAAGTACACACATGGCTCTGCTACATCCACCTTGTAAAACACCTCCTGACCCCACACAAATTACACACACGGCTCTGCTACATCCACCTTGTAAAACACCTCCTGACCCCACACAAAGTACACAAACAGCTCTGCTACATCACCTTGTAAACCCCTCCTGACCCCACACAAGTACACACACGGCACTGCTACATCCACCATGTAAAACCCCTCCTGACCCCACACAAGTACACACACGGCTCTGCTACATCCACCTTGTAAAACACCTCCTGACCCCACACAAAGTACATACACGGCTCTGCTACATCCACCTTGTAAAACACCTCCTGACCCCACACAAAGTACACAAACAGCTCTGCTACATCACCTTGTAAACCCCTCCTAACCCCACACAAGTACACACATGGCACTGCTACATCCACCTTGTAAAACACCTCTTGACCCCACACAAAGTACACACATGGCTCTGCTACATCACCTTGTAAACCCCTTCTGACCCCACACAAGTACACACACGGCTCTGCTACATCCACCTTGTAAACCCCTCCTGACCCCACACAAGTACACACATGGCTCTGCTACATCCACCATGTAAAACCCCTCCTGACCCCACACAAGTACACACACGGCACTGCTACATCCACCTTGTAAAACCCCTCCCTGACCCCACACAAGTACACACACGGCTCTGCTACATCACCTTGTAAAACACCTCCTGACCCCACACAAGTACACACACGGCTCTGCTACATCCACCTTGTAAACCCCTCCTGACCCCACACAAGTACACACACGGCTCTGCTACATCCACCTTGTAAACCCCTCCTGACCCCACACAAGTACACACATGGCTCTGCTACATCACCTTGTAAACCCCTCCTGACCCCACACAAGTACACACACGGCTCTGCTACATCCACCTTGTAAACCCCTCCTGACCCCACACAAGTACACACATGGCTCTGCTACATCCACCATGTAAAACCCCTCCTGACCCCACACAAGTACACACACGGCACTGCTACATCCACCTTGTAAAACCCCTCCCTGACCCCACACAAGTACACACACGGCTCTGCTACATCCACCTTGTAAACCCCTCCTGACCCCACACAAGTATACACACGGCACTGCTACATCCACCTTGTAAAACCCCTCCCTGACCCCACACAAGTACACACACGGCACTGCTACATCCACCTTGTAAAACACCTCCTGACCCCACACAAAGTACACACATGGCTCTACTACATCCACCTTGTAAACCCCTCCTGACCCCACACAAGTACACACACGGCTCTGCTACATCCACCTTGTAAACCCCTCCTGACCCCACACAAGTACACACATGGCTCTGCTACATCACCTTGTAAACCCCTTCTGACCCCACACAAGTACACAAACAGCTCTGCTACATCCACCTTGTTAAACCCCTCCCTGAGCCCACTGTCCCACACATAAACGTTACCTCATCCATCCAGACCAGCACCATAATGACAAGCGACCAGCACAACAGAGTGCTGCAGCCACCCTGATCATGTGACCCCTGACTCCTCCCCTCCTGTGACCTCATCACAGGTCCTGTGACAACACCGCACACAAGATTACAGCCGCAGGAAGCGATGATCATTGCTGGCAGTAAGGCTGTGTGCACACGATGCAGATATCCAGTGGATCCGCAGCGGATTTTACCGCGCAGAAACGTTGCATATCCGCATTGTGATGTACAGTAGCCTTAAAATCAATGAAAAAAAAACGCTGTGCAGACGCTGGGGATTTTTCCGCGCGGTTTTCCTGCGGTTCAAAATCCGCAGCATGTTACTTCTTTTGTGCGGTTTTCCATCTCCCCTGTCTCCAAAACCGCAGGGGGAAAACCGTACAAAAACCGCAATAAAACCGCAGGAAAAATGGAAGAAATCCGCAGGAAAAATGCAGGTCATTTGACCAGTGGATTTATTCCATTCTGAGCGGAAAAATCCGCAGGGCCAAAAAGTCGTCTGCACTCAGCCTAAGGGGCTGCGTCACTGCGTGGGTCCCTCGCGGAGGGCGCAGGTTGGGGTCAGTACATGGGGGCATGGCGGCGGCCGGCGGGTATCCCAGACAGCGTGAGTGGGCCCTCCCATCTCGCCAGGGCACCGGCAATTGCCCGGGTGCTGACGCCGGCCCTGGCCTACGCATATCAATGAGCATAACCGCCACCTCACGACTGCACCGTGTTTTCACTATGGCAACATTTTCCCATTAAAATGCATTGGAGACAGTGCATTCCAATGACAGGAAAATGTTTTTTAAAACGCAAATTGCGCAAAAACTACAAATCTCATCGACACGAAAAATACTTAGCACACCACTCGTGGACGCTGGCTTCGAAACAACACGTCAACGGAGTCTGTGCGTGTAGCGGTTCGGGCCGCATTAATTGCGGAAAATCAACTGAATAATAATAATAATACTAGATGTGTATTTCCTGAAGGAAGTACAGATAGTGGTTTGAAATGGTGCCCGGGCTGCCCCTTTAAGAGAGACTTGCCTGCTGCCCCTGCAAGACTTTCAACTCAGTATCCGTTTTAACTGTGAGTGCCTCTCAGGGGCCACTTTGGCCTCAGGGTCTGATTTGGTGGGTGGGGCCCCTCATGATCTGATTCCTTGGCCTGGGCTCCTCAGGGTTTGAATTGTTGGCAGGGATCCCTCAAGCTCCGATTTTATGGGTGTGGCCCCTCAGGGTCCGATTTTGTGGGTGGGGCCCTCAGGGTCCGATTTTGTGGCCGGGGCCCCTCAGGGTCTGATTTTGTGGCCAGATCCCCTCAGGGTCTGATTTTGTGGGTGTGGCCTCTCATGGTCCGATTTTGTGGGTGGGGCCCCTTAGGGTCTGATTTTGTGGGTGGAGCCCCCTGGGTCCATTTTGGTGGGCAGGTCCACTCTGGGTCCGATTTTGTGGTTGGGGCCCCTCAGGGTCCGATTTTGTGGTTGGGGCCCCTCAGGGTTCGATTTTGTGGGTGGGGCCCCTCAGGGTCCAATTTTGTGGGTGGGGCCCCTCAGGGTCCGATTTTGTGGGTGGGGCCCCTCAGGGTCCGATTTTGTGGGTGGGGCCGTCAGGGTCCGATTTTGTGGGTGGGGCCCCTCAGGGTCCAATTTGGTGGGCGGGGCCACTCTGGGTCTGATTTGGTGGGCGAGGCCACTCTGGGTCCGATTTCGTGGGCGGGGCCACTCTGGGTCCGATTTGGATGCCAGGGTTGCTCAGCCTCCTTTTTGTAGGCCAGGGTCTATCAGCCTCCGATTTGGAGCCTTGGGTCACTCAGCTTTCGATTTGGTGCGCCGGCCCTTTAAGACTCATTTTGGTGCGCCGGGTCTTTAAGAATCACTTTGGCGCGTCGGCCCTTTAAGAGCCAGGGTGGCTCACTGGGCTTCTAAATCCACTTTGGCGCACACATTCTCTCTCAGGGGCATGTGTCATGTGATGAAGCTAGATTTGCATTTGTGCTGTGGGTTTAGCTTTAAGAGCTGATATTATGTGGCAAAAGCTCTGTTCTGGAGATGTCATGTGACGTTCGTAGGCGTTGGCATAGTAACTGGGTCTGCCTGCGCATATCAATGAGCTCAACTGTCATTTCAATCGCCTCAGGGCACGTTTTGCCATTTCCCATTGAAAAGCATTGACACAGTGCATTCCAATGACGGGAAAAAAAATTTTCAAACGCAAATTGCGCAAAAACTACAAATCCGATCGACACGAAAAATACTTAGCACACCTCTCATGGACGCTGGCTTCGAAACGACACCTCAACGGAGTCTGTGCGTGTAGCGGTTCGGGCCGCATTAATTGCGGAAATCAACTTAATAATAATAATAATAAGAAGAAGAAGAATAAGTTAGCAGCGTTCGGATTACAATATAGTGGTTTTTTCAAACCACTATAATTAGCAGCGTTCGGATTACAATATAGTGGTTTTTTCAAACCACTATAACTAGATGTGTATTTCCTGAAGGAAGTACAGATAGTGGTTTGAAATGGTGCCCGGCCTGCCCCTTTAAGAGAGACTTGCCTGCTGCCCCTGCAAGACTTTCAACTCAGGATCCGTTTTAACTGTGGGTGCCTCTCAGGGGCCACTTTGGCCTCAGGGTCCGATTTTGTGGGTGGGACCCCTCAGGGCCCGATTTTGTGGGTGGGGCCCCTCTGGGTCCGATTTTGTGGGTGGGGCCCCTCTGGGTCCGATTTTGTGGGTGGGGCCCCTTAGGGTCCGATTTGGTGGGCGGGGCCACTCAGGGTCCGATTTGGTGAGTGGGGCCCCTCAGAGTTCAATTTGGTCAGCGGGGCCCCTCAGGGTCCGATTTTGTGGGTGGGGCCCCTCAGGGTCCGATTTTGTGGTTGGGGCCTTTCAGAATCCGATTTAGTGGGCGGGGCCCCTCCGGGTCTGAATTGGTGGGCGGGGCCCCTCAGGGTCCGATTTGGTGGGCGGGGCCCCTCAGGGTCCGATTTTGTGGGTTAGGCCCCTCAGGGTCCGATTTTGTGTCCGGGGCCCCTCAGGGTCCGATTTTGTGGCCGGTGCCTCTCAGGGTCCGATTTTGTGGTTGGGGCCCCTCAGTGTCCGATTTTGTGTCCGGAGCCTCTCAGGGTCCGATTTTGTGGTTGGGGCCTCTCAGGTTCCGATTTTGTGGCCGGGGTCCCTCAGGGTCCGATTTTGTGGCCGGGGCCCCTCAGGGTCCAATTTTGTGGGTGGGCCCCTCAGGGTCCAATTTTGTGGGTGGGCCCCTCAGGGTCCAATTTTTTGGCCGGGGGCCCCTCAGGGTCCAATTTTTTGACCGGGGCCCCTCAGGGTCCAATTTTTTGGCCGGGGCCCCTCAGGGTCCAATTTTTTGGCCGGGGCCCCTCAGGGTCCAATTTTTTGGCCGGGGCCCCTCAGGGTCCAATTTTTTGGCCGGGGCCCCTCAGGGTCCAATTTTGTGGGTGGGGCCCCTCAGGGTCCAATTTTGTGGTTGGGCCCCTCAGGGATCGATTTTGTGGTTGGGGCCCCTCAGGATCCAATTTTGTGGTTGGGCCCCTCAGGGATCGATTTTGTGGTTGGGTCCCCTCAGGATCCAATTTTGTGGCCCTCAGGGTCTGATTTTGTGGGTGGGGCCCCTCAGGGTCCGATATTGTGGGTGGGACCCCTCAGGATCCGATTTTGTGGGTGGGACCCCTCAGGATCTGATTTTGTGGTTGGGGCCCCTCAGGGTTCAATTTTGTAGGCGGGGCCCCTCCGGGTCCGATTTTGTGGCTGGGGCCCCTCAGGGTCCGATTTTGTGGCCGGGGCCCGTGAGGGTCCGATTTTGTGGCTGGGGCCCCTCAGGGTTCGATTTTGTGGCCGGGGCCCGTGAGGGTCCGATTTTGTGGCCGGGGCCCGTGAGGGTCCGATTTTGTGGTTGGGGCCCCTCAGGGTCCGATTTTGTGGTTGGGGCCCCTCAGGGTCCGATTTTGTGGTTGGGGCCCCTCAGGGTCCGATGTTGTGGCCGGGGCCCCTCAGGGTCCGATGTTGTGGCCGGGGCCCCTCAGGGTCCGATTTTGTGGGTGGGGCCCCTCAGGGTCCGATTTTGTGGGTGGGGCCCCTCAGGGTCCGATTTTGTGGGTGGGGCCCCTCAGGGTCCGATTTTGTGGGTGGGGCCCCTTAGGGTCCGATTTGGTGGGTGGGGCCCCTCAGGGTCCGATTTGGTGGGTGGGGCCACTCTGGGTCTGATTTGGTGGGCGGGGCCACTCTGGGTCCGATTTGGTGGGCGGGGCCACTCTGGGTCCGATTTTGTGGGCGGGGCCACTCTGGGTCCGATTTGGATGCCAGGGTGGCTCAGCCTCCTTTTTGTAGGCCAGGGTCTATCAGCCTCCGATTTGGAGCCTTGGGTCACTCAGCTTTCGATTTGGCGCGCCGGCCCTTTAAGAATCACTTTGGCGCGTCGGCCCTTTAAGAGCCAGGGTGGCTCACTGGGCTTCTAAATCCACTTTGGCGCACATTCTCTCTCAGGGGCATGCGTCATGTAATGAAGCTAGATTTGCATTTGTGCTGTGGGTTTTGCTTTAAGAGCTGATATTATGTGGCAGAAGCTCTGTTTTGGAGAGGTCATGTGACGTTCGTAGGCGTTGGCATAGTAACTGGGTCTGCCTGCGCATATCAATGAGCTTAACTGCCATTTCAATCGCCTCAGGGCATGTTTTGCCATTTCCCATTCAAATGCATTGAGACAGTGCATTCCAATGACGGGAAAAAAAATTTTCAAACGCAAATTGCGCAAAAACTACAAATCCGATCGACACGAAAAATACTTAGCACACCTCTCATGGACACTGGCTTCGAAACGACACCTCAACGGAGTCTGTGCGTGTAGCGGTTCGGGCCGCATTAATTGCGGAAATCAACTTAATAATAATAAGAAGAATAAGTTAGCAGCGTTCGGATTACAATATAGTGTTTTTTTCAAACCACTATAACTAGATGTGTATTTCCTGAAGGAAGTACAGATAGTGGTTTGAAATCGTACCCGGGCTGCCCCTTTAAGAGAGACTTGCCTGCTGCCCCTGCAAGACTTTAAACTCAGGATCCGTTTTAACTGAATGTGCCTCTCAGGGGCCACTTTGGCCTCAGGGTCTGATTTGGTGGGTGGGGCCCCTCAGGATCTGATTCCTTGGCCTGGACTCCTCAGGGCTTGAATTGTTGGCCGGGATCCCTCAGGCTCCTATTTTGTGGGAGTGGCCCCTCAGGGTCTGATTTTGTGGGTGTGGCCCCTCAGGGTCCGATTTTGTGGGTGTGGCCCCTCAGGGTTTGATTTTGTGGGTGTGGCCCCTCTGGGTCCGATTTTGTGGGTGGGCCCCTCTGGGTCCCATTTTGTGAGTGGGGCCCCTCAGGGTCCGATTTTGTGGCCGGGGACCCTCAGGGTCCGATTTTGTGGCTGGATCCCCTCAGGGTCCGATTTTGTGGGTGGGGCTCCTCAGGGTCCGATTTGGTGGCCGGGGCCCCTCTGGGTCCAATTTTGTGGGTGGGGCCCTTCAGGGCCCGATTTTGTGGCTGGGGCTCCTCAGGGTCCGATTTTGTAGTTGGGGCCCCTCAGGTTCCGATTTTGTGGGTGGGGCCCTTCAGGGTCTGATTTTCTGGCCGGGGCCCCTCAGGCTCCGATTTTGTTGGTTGGGCCCCTCAGGGTCCGATTTTGTGGTTGGGGCCCCTCAGGGTCCGATTTTGTGACCGGGCCCCTCAGGGTCCGATTTTGTGACTGGGGCCCATCAGGGTCCGATTTTGTGGCCGAGGCCCATCAGGGTCTGATTTTGTTGGGGCCCGTCAGGGTCTGATTTTGTGGCCGGGGACCCTCAGGGCCAAATTTTGTGGGTGGGGCCCCATAGGGTCTGATTTTGTGGGCGGAGCCCCTCTGGGTCCAATTTGGTGGGCGGGGACACTCGGGGGCCGATTTGGTGGGCGGGGCCCTTCAGGGTCTGATTTGGTGGGCGGGGCTACTCTGGGTCCAATTTACTGGGCGGGGCCACTCTGGGTCTGATTTGGTGAGCGGAGCACCTCTGGGTCCGATTTCTTGAGCGGGGCCACGCTGGGTCCGATTTGGAGGCCAGGGTCGATTAGCCTCCAATTTGGAGGTCGGGGTGGCTAAGCCTCCGATTTGGAGCCTAGGGTAATTCAGTTTTCGATTTGGTGCGCTGGCCCTTTAAGAATCACTTTGGCGCGTCGGCCGTTTTAGAGACAGGGTGGCTCACTGGACTTCTAAATCCACTTTGGCGCACATTCTCTCTCAGGGGCATGCTTCATGTGATGAGGCTAGATTTGCATTTGTGCTGTGGGTTTCGCTTTAACAGCTGATATTATGTGCCAAAAGCTCTGTCCTGGGGGCGTCATGTGACGTTCGTAGGCGTTGGCATAGTAAATGGGTGGGCCTGCGCATATCAATGAGCTTTACTGCTATTTGAATTGCCTCAGGGCACATTTTAAGTTGCCCATTGAAAAGCATTGAGACACGCATTCCAATGACGGGAAAAAAAATTTTCAAGCGCTAATTGCGCAAAAACTACAAATCCGATCGACACAAAAAATACTTAGCACACCTATCATGGACGCTGGCTTCGAAACAACACCTCAACGGAGTCTGTGCGTGTAGCGGTTCGGGCTGCATTAATTGCGGAAATCAACTGAATAAAAAGAAAAAGTTAGCAGCGCTCGGATTACAACATTAATACTAGATGTGTATTTCCTGAAGGAAGTACAGATAGTGGTTTGAAATGGTGCCCGGGCTGCCCCTTTAAGAGAGACTTGCCTGCTGCCCCTGCAAGACTTTCAACTCAGGATCCGTTTTAACTGTGAGTGCCTCTCAGGGGCCAGTTTGGCCTCAGGGTCTGATTTGGTGGGTGGGGCGCCTCAGGATCTGATTCCTTGGCCTGGGCTCCTCAGGGCTTGAATTGTTGGCGGGGATCCCTCAGGCTCCGATTTTGTGGGTGTGGCCCCTCAGGGTCCGATTTTTTGGGGCGGGGCCCCTCAGGCTCCGATTTGGTGGGCGGGGCCACTCTGGGTCTGATTTGGTGGGCGGGGACACTCTGGACCGATTTGGTGGGCGGGGACCTTCAGTGTCCAATTTGGTGGGCGGGGACACTGAGTCTGATTTGGTGGGTGGGGCCCCTCAGGGTCCGATTTGATGGGCTGTGCCACTCTGGGTCCGTTTTGGTGGACGGGGCCACTCAGTGTCTCATTTTTTTTAGCGGGGCCACGCTGGGTCCGATTTGGTGGGCGGGGCCCTTCAGGGTCCAATTTGGTGGGCGGGGACACTGAGTCTGATTTGGTGGGTGGGGCCCCTCAGGGTCCGATTTGGTGGGCTGTGCCACTCTGGGTCCGTTTTGGTGGGCGGGGCCACTCGGTCTGATTTTTTTAGCGGGGCCACGCTGGGTCCGATTTGGAGGTCGGGTGGCTCAGCCTCCGATTTGGAGCCTGGGGTCACTCAGCTTTCAATTTGGCGCGCCGTCCCTTTAAGACTCATTTCGGCCGCTTTAAGAATCACTTTTTGGCGCGTCGGCCATTTAAGAGCCAGTTTGGCTCACTGGGCTTCTTCTAAATCAACTTTGGCGCACATTCTCTCTCAGTGGCATGCGTCATGTGATGAAGCTAGATTTGCATTTATGCTGTTGGTTTCACTTTAAGAGCTGAAATTATCTGCCAGAAACGCTGTCCTAGAGAGGTCATGTGACGTTCGTAGGCGTTGGCATAGTAACTGGGAGAGCCTGCGCATATTAATGAGCTTAACTGCCACCTCACGACTGTGTTTTCCATATGGCAACATTTTCCCATTGAAATGCATTGAGGAAAATGTTTTTTCAAACGCAAATTGCGCAAAAACTCCAAATCCGATCGTCACGAAAAATACTTAGCACACCACTCGTGGACGCTGGCTTCGAAACGAGGCCTCAACGGAGTCTGTGCGTGTAGCGGTTCGGGCCGCATTAATTGCGGAATTCAACTGAATAGTAATAATAATACTAGATGTGTATTTCCTGAAGGAAGTACAGATAGTGGTTTGAAATGGTGCCCAGGCTGCCCCTTTAAGAGAGACTTGCCTGATGCCCCTGCAAGACTTTCAACTCAGGATCCGTTTTAACTGTGGGTGCCTCTCAGGGGCCTCTTTGGCCCCATGGTCCGATTTTGTGGGTGGGGCCCCTCAAGGCCCGATTTTGTGGGTGGGGCCCCTCAGGGTCCGATTTTGTGGCCGGGACACCTCAGGGTCCGATTTGGTGGGTTGGGGCCCCTCAGGGTCCGATTTGGTGGCCGGGGCCCCTCAGGGTCCGATTTAGTGGCCGGAACCCCTCAGAGTCTTATTTTGTGGGTGGCCCCTCAGGGTCTGATTTTGTGGCCGGGGCCCCTCAGGGTCCGATTTTGTGGCCGGAACCCCTCAGAGTCTTATTTTGTGGGTGGGCCCCTCAGGGTCCAATTTTGTGGCCAGGGCCCCTCAGGGTCCGATTTAGTGGGTGGGGCCCCTCAGGGTCCGATTTTGTAGCTGGGACCCCTCAGGGTCCGATTTTGTGGCCGGGGCCCCTCAGGGTCCGATTTTGTGATTGGGGGCCCTCAATGTCCGATTTTGTGGGTGGGGCCCCTCAGCGTCCGATTTTGTGGCCGGGGCCCCTCAGGGTCCGATTTTGTGGCCGGGGCCCCTCAGGGTCCGATTTTGTGGCCGGGGCCCCTTTGGGTCTGATTTTGTGGTTGGGGGCCCTCAGAGTCCGATTTTGTGGGTGGGGCCCTTCAGAGTCCGATTTGGTTGGCGGGGCACCTCAGGGTTCGCTTTGGTGGGCGGGGCCTCTCAGGGTCTGATTTTGAGAGCGGGGCCCCTCAGGATCCGATTTTGTGGCCGCGGCCCCTCAGGGTCTGATTTTGTGGCCGCGGCCCCTCGGGGTCCGATTTTGTGGCAGGGGCCCCTCTGGGTCCGATTTTGTGGGTGGGGCCCCTCTGGGTCCAATTTGGTGGGCGGGACCACTCTGGGTCCAATTTGGTGGGCGGGGCCTCTCAGGGTCCGATTTTGTGGTTGGGTCCCCTCAGGGTCCGATTTTGTGGTTGGGGCCCCTCAGGGTCCGATTTTGTGGCCGGGGCCTATCAGGGTCCAATTTTGTGACTGGGGCCCATCAGGGTCCGATTTTGTGGCCGCGGCCCCTCAGGGTCTGATTTTGTGGCAGGGTCCCCTCTGGGTCTGATTTTGTGGGCGGAGCCCCTCTGGGTCCAATTTGGTGGGCGGGACCACTCTGGGTCCGATTTGGTGGGCGGGGCCTCTCAGGGTCCGATTTGGTGGGCGGGGCCCCACAGGGTCCGATTTGGTGGGCGGGGCCGCTCTGGGTAAGATTTGGAGGCTGGGGTCGCTCAGCCTCCAATTTGGAGGCCGGGGTCGTTGAGCTTCCGATTTGGAGGCCGAGGTCAAAGAGCCTCTGATTTGGAGGCCAGGGTCGATGAGCTTCCGATTTGCAGGCCGGGGTAGATGAGCCTCCGATTTGGAGGCCGGGGTGTGGCTCAGCCTCCGATTTGTAGGCCGGGGTGGCTCAGCCTCCGATTTGGAGGCCGGGGTGGATCAGCCTCCGATTTGGAGGCCGGGGTCGATCAGCCTCCGATTTGGAGGCCAGGGTCGCTCAGCCTCCGATTTGGAGGCCGGGGTGGCTCAGCCTCCGATTTGGAGGCCGGGGTCGATCAGCCTCCGATTTGGAGGACGGGGTCGATCAGCCTCCGATTTGGAGGCCGGGGTCGATCAGCTTCCGATTTGGAGGCCGGGGTCGATCAGCCTCCTATTTGGAGGCCGGGGTCTATCAGCCTCCTATTTGGAGGCCGGGGTCGATCAGCCTCCGATTTGGAGGCCGGGGTGGCTCTGCCTCTGATTTGGTGGCCTGGGTCGATCAGCCTTCGATTTGGAGGCCGGGGTGGATCAGCCTCCGATTTGGAGGCCGGGGTGGATCAGCCTCCGATTTGGAGGCCGGGGTGGATCAGCCTCCGATTTGGAGGCCGGGGTCGATCAGCCTCCGATTTGGAGGCCGGGGTCGATCAGCCTCCGATTTGGAGGCCGGGGTCGATCAGCCTCCGATTTGGAGGCCGGGGTCGATCAGCCTCCGATTTGGAGGCCGGGGTCGATCAGCCTCCGATTTGGAGGCCGGGGTGGCTCAGCCTCCGATTTGGAGACTGGGGTGGATCAGCCTCCGATTTGGAGGCCGGGGTGGCTTAGCCTCCGATTTGGAGGCCGGGGTGTCTCAGCCTCTGATTTGGAGGCCTGGGTCGATCAGCCTCCTATTTGGAGGCCGGGGTGGATCAGGCTCCGATTTGGAGGCCGGTGTGGATCAGCCTCCGATTTGGAGGCCGGGGTGGCTCAGCCTCCGATTTGGAGGCCGGGGTGGCTCAGTCTCCGATTTGGTGTGTCGGCCCTTTAAGACTCATTTGGGTGCGCTGGCCCTTTAACAATCACTTTGGCGCGTTGGCCCTTTAAGAGCTAGTTTGGCTGACTGGGCTTCTTTTAAATCCACTTTGGCGCACACATTCTCTCTCAGGGGCATGTGTCATGTGATGAAGCTAGATTTGCATTTGTGCTGTGGGTTTCGCTTTAAGAGCTGATATTATGTGGCAGAGGCTCTGTGCTGGGGTTCAAGTGAAGTTCGTAGGCGTTGGCATAGTAACTGGGTCTGCCTGCGTATATCAATGAGCTCAACTGTCATTTCAATCGCCTCAGGGCACGTTTTGCCATTTCCTATTGAAAAGCATTGGAGACAGTGCATTCCAATGACGGAAAAAAAATTTTCAAACGCAAATTGCGCAAAAACTACAAATCCGATCGACACGAAAAATACTTAGCACACCTCTCATGGACGCTGGCTTCGAAACGACACCTCAACGGAGTCTGTGCGTGTAGCTGTTCGGGCCGCATTAATTGCGGAAATCAACTTAATAATAATAAGAAGAAGAATAAGTTAGCAGCGTTCGGATTACAATATAGTGGTTTTTTCAAACCACTATAACTAGATGTGTATTTCCTGAAGGAAGTACAGATAGAGGTTTGAAATAGTGCCTGGGCTGCCCCTTTAAGAGAGACTTGGCTGCTGCCCCTGCAAGACTTTCAACTCAGGATCCGTTTTAAATGTGGGTGCCTCTCAGGGGCCACTTTGGCCTCAGGGTCTGATTTGGTGGGTGGGGCCCCTCAGGATCCGATTCGGTGGCCTGGGCTCCTCAAGATTTGAATTAGTGGCCGGGATTCCTCAGGGTCCAATTTCTTGGGTGGGACCCCTCAGGGTCTGATTTTGTGGGTGTGGCCTCTCAGGGTCCGATTTTGTGGGTGTGGCCCCTCAGGGTCCGATTTTGTGGGTGGGTCCCCTCAGGGTCCGATTTTATGAGTGGGGCCCCTCAGGGTATGATTTTGTGGGTGGGGCCCCTCAGGGTATGATTTTGTGGGTGGTGCCCCTCAGGGTACGATTTTGTGGGTGGGGCCCCTCAGGGTACGATTTTGTGGATGTGGCCTCTCAGGGTCCGATTTTG
The DNA here is from genome assembly GCF_039654945.1 of Dendrobates tinctorius. NCBI lineage: Eukaryota > Metazoa > Chordata > Amphibia > Anura > Dendrobatidae > Dendrobates > Dendrobates tinctorius. The sequence continues at coordinate 91,831,658 of NW_027361687.1, read as the reverse complement.
TGGCCGGGGCCCCTCAGGGTCTGATTTTATGGCCGGGGCCCCTCAGGGTCTGATTTTGTGGGTGGGGCCCCTCAGGGTCCAATTTTGTGGCCGGGACCCCTCAGGGTCCGATTTTGTGGCCGGTGCCCCTCAGGGTCCGATTTTGCGGTTGGGGCCCCTCAGGGTCTGATTTTGTGGCCGGGTCTACTCAGGGTCCGAGTTTGAGGGCGGGGCCCCTAAGGGTCCGATTTTGTGGTTGGGGGCCCTCAGGGTCCGATTTTGTGGGTGGGGCCCCTCAGAGTTCAATTTGGTTGGCGGGGCCCCTCAGGGTTCGATTTGGTGGGAGGGGCCTCTCAGGGTCCGATTTTGAGGGAGGGGGCCCTCAGGGTCCGATTTTGTGGGCGGGGCCCCTGAGGGTCCGATTTGGTGGGCGGGGCCCCTCTGGGTTCGATTTTGTGGCCGGGGTCTCTCAGGGTCCGATTTTGTGGCCGGTGCCCCTTAGGGTCCGATTTTGTGGTAGGGGGCCCTCAGGGTCCGATTTTGTGGGTGGGGCCCCTCAGAGTCCGATTTGGTTGGCGGGGCCCCTCAGGGTCCAATTTGGTGGGCGGGGCCTCTCAGGGTCCGAATTTGAGGACGGGGCCCCTCAGGGTCCGATTTTGTGGGCGGGGCCCCTCAGGGTCCAATTTTGTGGGTGGGGCCCCTCTGGGTTCGATTTTGTGGCCGGGGTCTCTCAGGGTCTGATTTTGTGGCCGGGGCCCCTCAGGGTCCGATTTCGTGGTTGGGGCAACTCAGGGTCCGATTTTTTGAGCGGGGCCACGCTGGGTCCGATTTGGAGGCCAGGGTGGCTCAGCCTCCGATTTGTAGGCCAGGGTGGCTCAGCCTCCGATTTGGAGCCTGGGGTCACTCAGCTTTCGACTTGGCGCGCCGGCCCTTTAAGACTCATTTCGGTGCGTCGGCCCTTTAAGAGCCAGTTTGGCTCACTGGTCTTCTAAATCCACTTTGGCGCACATTCTCTCTCAGGGGCATGAGTCATGTGATGAAGCTAGATTTGCATTTGTGCTGTGGGTTTCGCTTTAAGAGCTGATATTATCTGCCAGAAACTCTGTCCTGGAGAGGTCATGTGAAGTTTGTAGGCGTTGGCATAGTAACTGGATGAGCCTGCGCATATCAATGAGCTTAACTGCCACCTCACGACTGTCCCATGTTTTCCCTATGGCAACATTTTCCCATTGAAATGCATTGAGGAAAATGTTTTTTTAAACGCAAATTGTGCAAAAACTACAAATCCGATAAATTCGAAAAATACTTAGCACACCACTCGTGGACGCTGGCTTCGAAACGAGGCCTCAACGGAGTCTGTGCGTGTAGAGGTTCAGGCCGCATTTATTGCGGAAATCAACTGAATAGTAACAATTATACTAGATGTGTATTTCCTGAAGGAAGTACAGATAGTGGTTTGAAATCGTCCCCGGCTGCCCCTTTAAGAGAGACTTGCCTGCTGCCCCTGCAAAACTTTCAACTCAAGATCCGTTTTAACTGTGGGTGCCTCTCAGGGGCCACTTTGGCCTCAGGGTCCGATTTTGTGGGTGGGGCCCTCAGGGCCCGATTTTGTGGGTGGGGCACCTCAGGGTCAGATTTGGTGGGTGGGGCCCCTCAGGGTCCGATTTGGTGGCCGGGTCCCCTCAGGGGCTGATTTGGTGGGTGGGGCCCCTAAGGGTCCGATTTTGTGGCCGGGGCCCTCAGGGTCTGATTTGGTGGTTGGGGCCCCTCAGGGTCCAATCTTGTGGCCGGGACCCCTCAGGGTCCAATTTTGTGGGTGGGGCCCCTCAGGGTCCGATTTTGTGGTCGGGGCCCCTCAGGGTCCGATTTGGTGGGTGGGGCCCCTCAGGGTCCGATTTGGTGAGCGGGGCCCCTCAGGGTCTGATTTGGTGGGCGGGATCTATCAGAGTCCGATTTGGTGGGCGGGGCCCCTCAGGGTCCAATTTGGTGGGCGGGGACCCTCGGGGTCCGATTTGGTGGGCGGGATCCCTCGGGGTCCGATTTGGTGGGCGGGGCCCCTCGGGGTCCGATTTGGTGGGCGGGGCCACTCTAGGTCTGATTTGGTAGGTGGGCCACTCTGGGTACGATTTGGTGGGCGGGGCCCCTCAGAGTTCAATTTGGACCTCAGGGTCCGATTTTGTGGTTGTGGCCTTTCAGAATCCGATTTAGTGGGCGGGGCCCCTCAGGGTCCGATTTGGTGGGCGGGGCCCCTCAGGGTCCGATTTTGTGGCGGGGTCCCCTCAGGGTCTGGATTTGTGGGTGGGGCCCCTCAGGGTCCGATTTTGTGGGTGGGGCCCCTCAGAGTCTGATTTTGTGGCTGGGGCCCCTCAGGGTCTGATTTTGTGGCTGGGGCCCCTCAGGGTCTTATTTTGTGGCTGGGGCCCCTCAGGGTCCGATTTTGAGGGTGGGGCCCCTCAGGGTCTAATTTGGTGGGCGGGGCCCCTCAGGGTCTGATTTTGTGGGTTGGGCCCCTCAGGGTCTGATTTTGTGGCCGGGGCCCCTCAGGGTCTGATTTTGTGTCCGGGGCCCCTTATGGTCCGATTTTGTGGCCGGTGCCTCTCAGGGTCCGATTTTGTGGTTGGGGCCCCTCAGGGTCCGATTTTGCGGCCGGAGCCTCTCAGGGTCCGATTTTGTGGTTGGGGCCCCTCAAGATCAGAATTTGTGGCCGGGGTCCTTCAGGGTCCGATTTTGTGGCCGGGGACCCTGAGGGTCCAATTTTGTGGGTGGGGCCCCTCAGGGTCCGATTTTGTGGGTGGGGCCCCTCACGATCCGATTTTGTGGTTGGGGCCCCTCAGGGTTCAATTTTGTAGTTGGGTTCCCTCAGGGTCCGATTTTCTGGCCGGGGCCCCTCAGGGTCCAATTTTGTGGCCGGGGCCCGTCAGGGTCCAATTTTGTGGTTGGGGCCCCTCAGGGTCCGATTTTGTGGGTAAGGCCCCTCAGGGTGCGATTTTGTGAGTGAGGCCACTCAGGGTCCGATGTTGTGGCCGGATCCCCTCAGAGTCCGATTTTGTGGGTGGGGCCCCTCAGGGTTCAATTTTGTGGCCAGGGCCCCTCAGGGTCCAATTTTGTGGGTGGGGCCCCTTAGGGTCCGATTTTGTGGGTGGGGCCCCTCAGGGTACAATTTGGTGGGCGGGGCCACTCTGGGTCTGATTTGGTGGGCGGGGCCACTCTGGGTCCGATTTGGTGGGCGGGGCCACTCTGGGTCCGATTTGGTGAGCTGGGCCCCTCAGGGTCTGATTTGGTGGGCGGGATCTATCAGAGTCCGATTTGGTGGGCGGGGCCCATCATGGTCCAATTTGGTTGGCAGGGACCCTCCGGGTCCGATTTGGTGGGCGGGATCCCTCGGGGTCCGATTTGGTGGGCGGGGCCCCTCGGGGTCCGATTTGGTGGGCAGGGCCCCTCGGGGTCCGATTTGGTGGGCGGGGCCCCTCGGGGTCCGATTTGGTGAGCGGGGCCCCTCGGGGTCCGATTTGGTGGGTGGGGCCCCTCGGGGTCCGATTTGGTGAGCCGGGCCACTCTAGGTCTGATTTGGTGGGTGGGCCACTCTTGGTCCGATTAGGTGGGCGGGGCCCCTCAGAGTTCAATTTGGTCAGCGGGGACCCTCAGGGTCCGATTTTGTGGGTGGGGCCCCTCAGGGTCCGATTTTGTGGTAGGGGCCTTTCAGAATCCGATTTGGTGGGCGGGGTCCCTCAGGGTCCTATTTGGTGGGCGGGGCCCCTCAGGGTCCGATTTGGTGGGCTGGGCCCCTCAGGGTCCAATTTGGTGGGCGGGGCCCCTCAGGGTCCCATTTGGTGGGCGGGGCCCCTCAGGGTCCCATTTGGTGGGTGGGGCCACTCTGGGTCTGATTTGGTGGGCGAGGCCACTTTGGGTCCGATTTGGTGGACGGGGCCCTTCAGGGTCCAATTTGGTGGGCGGGGACACTGAGTCTGATTTTGTGGGTTGGGCCCCTCAGGGTCCGATTTTGTGTCCGGGGCCCCTCAGGGTCCGATTTTGTGTCCGGGGCCCCTCAGGGTCCGATTTTGTAGCCGGTGCCTCTCAGGGTCCGATTTTGTGGTTGGGGCCCCTCAGGGTCCGATTTTTGGGGCCGGGGCCCCTCAGGGTCCGATTTTGCGGGTGGAGCCCTTCAGGGTCCGATTTTGCGGGTGGGGCCCCTCAGGGTCCGATTTTGCGGGTGGGGACCCTCAGGGTCCGATTTTGCGGGTGGGGCCCCTTAGGGTCCGATTTTGCGGGTGGGGCCCCTCAGGGTCCGATTTTGTGGCCGGGGCCACTTAGGGTCCGATTTTGCAGGTGGGGCACTTCAGGGTCCGATTTTGTGGCCGGGGCCCCTCAGGGTCCGATTTTGTGGCCGGGGCCCCTCAGGGTCCGATTTTGTGGCCGGGGCCCCTCAGGGACCGATTTTGTGGCCGGGGCCCCTCAGGGACCGATTTTGAGGGTGGGGCCCCTCAGGGTCTGATTTTGTGGCTGGGGCCCCTCAGGGTCCGATTTTGTGATCGGGGCCCCTCAGTGTCTGATTTTGTGGTTGGGGCCCCTCAGGGTCCGATTTTGTGGCCGGGGTATCTCATGGTCCGATTTTGTGGCTGGGGCCCCTCAGGGTCTGATTTTGTGGCTGGGGCCCCTCAGGGTCTGATTTTGAGGGTGGGGCCCCTCAGGGTCTAATTTGGTGGGCGGGGCCCCTCAGGGTCCGATTTTGTGGGTGGGGCCCCTCAGGGACCGATTTTGTGGGTGGGGCCCCTCAGGGTCCGATTTTCTGGCTGGGGCCCCTCAGGGTCTGATTTTGTGGGTGGGGCCCATCAGGGTCCGATTCTGTTGGTGGGGCCCATCAGGGTCTGATTTTGTGACCGGGGACCCTCAGGGTCTGATTTTGTGGGTGGGGCCCCTTAGGGTCTGATTTTGTGACTGAGGCCCCTCTGGGTTCGATTTTGTGGCCGGGGTCTCTCAGGGTCAGATTTTGTGGGTGGGGCCCCTCAGCGACTGATTTTGAGGGTGGGGTCACTCATGGTCCGATTTTGTGGGTGGGGCCCCTCAGGGTCCGATTTTGTGGGTGGGGCCCCTCAGGTTCTGATTTTGTGGTTGGGGCCCCTCAGGTTCTGATTTTGTGGCTGGGGTCCCTCAGGGTCTGATTTTGTGGGTGGGGCCCCTCAGGGTCCGATTTTGTGACTGGGGCCCCTCAGGGTCTGATTTTGTGGTTGGGGCCCCTCAGGGTCCGATTTTGTGGCCGGGGTCTCTCAGGGTCCGATTTTGTGGCCGGGTCCCCTCAGGGTCTGGATTTGTGGGTGGGGCCCCTCAGGGTCTGATTTTGTGGGTGGGGCCCCTCAGAGTCCGATTTTGTGGCTGGGGCCCCTCAGGGTCTGATTTTGTGGCTGGGGCCCCTCAGGGTCTGATTTTGAGGGTGGGGCCCCTCAGGGTCTAATTTGGTGGGCGGGGCCCCTCAGGGTCTGATTTTGTGGGTGGGGCCCCTTAGGGTCCGATTTCGTGACCTGGGCCCCTTAGGGTCTGATTTTGTGACTGGGGCCCCTCTGGGTTCGGTTTTGTGGCAGGGGTCTCTCAGGGTCCGATTTTGTGGGTGGGGCCCCTCAGGGTCTTATTTTGCGGCTGGGGCCCCTCAGGGTCTGGTTTTGTGGGTGGGGCCCCTCAGCGTCTGATTTTGTGGGTGGGGCCCCTCAGGGTCCGGTTTTGTGACCGGGGCACCTCAGAGTCTGATTTTGTGGTTGGGACTCCTGAGGGTCCTATTTTGTGACTGGGGACCCTCTAGGTTCGATTTTGTGGCCGGGGTCTCTCAGGGTCTGATTTTGTGGTTGTGGCCCCTCAGGGTCTGATTTTGTGGCCGGGCCCACTCAGGGTCCGATTTTGTGGGTGGGGCCCTTTAGGGTCTGATTTTGTGGGTGGAGCCCCCTGGGTCCATTTTGGTGGGCGGGGCCACTCTGGGTCCGATTTAGTGGGCGGTGCCCCTCATGGTCCGATTTGGTGGGCGGGGCCCCTCATGGTCCGATTTGGTGGGCGGGGCCCCTCTGGGTCCGATTTGGTGGGCGGGGCCCCTCTGGGTCCGATTTGGTGGGCGGGGCCCTTCACGGTCCGATTTGGTGGGCGGGGCACCTCTGGGTCCGATTTGGTGGGCGGGGCCCTTCAGGGTCCGATTTGGTGGGCGGGGCACCTCTGGGACCGATTTGGTGGGCGGGGCCCTTCAGGGTCCGATTTGGTGGGCAGAGTCAATCTGGATCCGATTTGGTGGGCGGGGTCAATCTGGGTCCGATTTGGTGGGCGGGGCTCCTCAGGTTCCGATTTGGTGGGCGGGGCCCCTCAGGGTCTGATTTGATGGGCGGGGCCCCTCTGGGTCCGATTTGGTGGGCAGGGCCACCTTGAGTCCGATTTGATGGGCGGGGCTCTTCAGGGTCCGATTTGGTGGGCGGGGTCACTCTGGGTCCGATTTGGTGGGTGGGGCCCCTCAGAGTCCGAATTTGTGGCTGGGGCCCCTCAGGGTCTGATTTTGTGGCTGGGGCCCCTCAGGGTCTGATTTTGAGGGTGGGGCCCCTCAGGGTCTCATTTGGTGGGCGGGCCCCCTCAGGGTCTGATTTTGTGGGTGGGGCCCCTCAGGTTCCGATTTCGTGACCTGGGCCCCTTAGGGTCTGATTTTGTGACTGGGGCCCCTCTGGGTTCGATTTTGTGGCCGGGGTCTCTCAGGGTCCGATTTTGTGGGTGGGGCCCCTCAGGGTCTTATTTTGCGGCTGGGGCCCATCAGGGTCTGGTTTTGTGGGTGGGGCCCCTCAGGGTCCGATTTTGTGACCGGGGCACCTCAGGGTCTGATTTTGTGGTTGGGGCCCCTGAGGGTCCGATTTGGTGGGCGGGGCACCTCTGGGTCCGATTTGGTGGGCGGGGCCCTTCTGGGTCCGATTTTGTGGTTGGGGCCCCTCAGGGTCTGATTTTGTGGCCGGGCCCACTCAGGGTCCGATTTAGTGGGTGGGGCCCTTCAGGGTCCGATTTGGTGGGCGGGGCACCTCTGGGTCCGATTTGGTGGGCGGGGCCCTTCAGGGTCCGATTTGGTGGGCGGGGTCAATCTGGGTCCGATTTGGTGGGCGGGGCTCCTCAGGTTCCGATTTGGTGGGCGGGGCCCCTCAGGGTCCGATTTGATGGGCGAGGCCCCTCTGGGTCCGATTTGGTGGGCGGGGCCCTTCAGGGTCCGATTTGGTTGGCGGTGCACCTCTGGGACCGATTTGGTGGGCGGGGCCCTTCAGGGTCCGATTTGGTGGGCGGGGCCCCTCAGGGTCCGATTTGATGGGCGGGGCCCCTCTGGGTCCGATTTGGTGGGTGGGGCCACTTTGGGTCCGATTTGATGGGCGGGGCCCTTCAGGGTCTGATTTGGTGGGCGGGGTCACTCTGGGTCCGATTTGGTGGGCTGGGCTCCTCAGGGTCTGATTTGGTGGGCGGGGCTTTTCAGGGTCCGATTTGGTGGACGGGGCCCTTCAGGGTCCAATTTGGTGAGCGGGCCACTCGGAGTCTGATTTGGTGGGCGGGGCCCCTCAGGATTCGATTTGGTGGGCTGTGCTACTCTGGGTCTGATTTTTTGAGCGGGGCCACACGGGGTCCGATTTGGAGGCCAGGGTGGCTCAGCCTATGATTTGGAGGCCGGGGTGGCTCAGCCTCCGATTTGGAGGCCGGGGTCACTCAGCTTTCGATTTGGCGCGCCGGCCCTTTAAGACTCATTTCGGTGCGCTGGCCCTTTAAGAATCACTGTGGCACGTCGGCCCTTTAAGAGCCAGTGTGGCTCACAGGGCTTCTGAATCCACTTTGGCGCACACATTCTCTCTCAGGGGCATGTGTTATGTGATGAAGCTAGATTTGCATTTGTGCTGTGAGTTTCACTTTAAGAGCTGATATTATGTGGAAGAAGCTCTGTCCTTGGGATGTCATGTGACGTTCGTAGGCGTTGACATAGTAACTGGGTCTGCCTGCGCATATCAATGAGCTCAACTGCCATTTCAATCGACTCAGGGCACGTTTTGCCATTACCCATTGAAAAGCATTGGAGACAGTTCATTCCAATGACGGGAAAAAAAAATTTCAAACGCAAATTGCGCAAAAACTACAAATCCGATCGACACGAAAAATACTTAGCACACCTCTCATGGACGCTGGCTTCGAAACAACACCTCAACGGCGTCTGTGCGTGTAGCGGTTCGGGCTGTATTAATTGCGGAAATCAACTTAATAATAATAAGAAGAATAAATTAGCAGCGTTCGGATTACAATATAGTGGTTTTTTCAAACCACTATAACTAGATGTGTATTTCCTGAAGGAAGTACAGATAGTGGTTTGAAATGGTGCCCGGCCTGCCCTTTAAGAGAGACTTGCCTGCTGCCCCTGCAAGACTTTCAACTCAGGATCCGTTTTAACTGTGGGTGCCTCTCAGGGGCCACTTTGGCCTCAGGGTCCGATTTTGTGGGTGGGACCCCTCAGGGCCCGATTTTGTGGGTGGGGCCCCTCTGGGTCCGATTTTGTGGGTGGGGCCCCTCTGGGTCCGATTTTGTGGGTGGGGCCCCTTAGGGTCCGATTTGGTGGGCGGGGCCACTCAGGGTCCGATTTGGTGAGTGGGGCCCCTCAGAGTTCAATTTGGTCAGCGGGGCCCCTCAGGGTCCGATTTTGTGGGTGGGGCCCCTCAGGGTCCGATTTTGTGGATGGGGCCTTTCAGAATCCGATTTAGTGGGCGGGGCCCCTCCGGGTCTGAATTGGTGGGCTGGGCCCCTCAGGGTCCGATTTGGTGGGCGGGGCCCCTCAGGGTCCGATTTTGTGGGTTAGGCCCCTCAGGGTCCGATTTTGTGTCCGGGGCCCCTTAGGGTCCGATTTTGTGGCCGGTGCCTCTCAGGGTCCGATTTTGTGGTTGGGGCCCCTCAGTGTCCGATTTTGTGTCCGGAGCCTCTCAGGGTCTGATTTTGTGGTTGGGGCCTCTCAGGTTCCGATTTTGTGGCCGGGGTCCCTCAGGGTCCGATTTTGTGGCCGGGGCCCCTCAGGGTCCAATTTTGTGGGTGGGCCCCTCAGGGTCCAATTTTGTGGGTGGGCCCCTCAGGGTCCAATTTTTTGGCCGGGGGCCCCTCAGGTTCCAATTTTTTGACCGGGGCCCCTCAGGGTCCAATTTTTTGGCCGGGGCCCCTCAGGGTCCAATTTTTTGGCCGGGGCCCCTCAGGGTCCAATTTTTTGGCCGGGGCCCCTCAGGGTCCAATTTTTTGGCCGGGGCCCCTCAGGGTCCAATTTTGTGGGTGGGGCCCCTCAGGGTCCAATTTTGTGGTTGGGCCCCTCAGGGATCGATTTTGTGGTTGGGGCCCCTCAGGATCCAATTTTGTGGTTGGGCCCCTCAGGGATCGATTTTGTGGTTGGGTCCCCTCAGGATCCAATTTTTTGGCCCTCAGGGTCTGATTTTGTGGGTGGGGCCCCTCAGGGTCCGATATTGTGGGTGGGACCCCTCAGGATCCGATTTTGTGGGTGGGGCCCCTCAGGATCTGATTTTGTGGTTGGGGCCCCTCAGGGTTCAATTTTGTAGGCGGGGCCCCTCCGGGTCCGATTTTGTGGCTGGGGCCCCTCAGGGTCCGATTTTGTGGCCGGGGCCCGTGAGGGTCCGATTTTGTGGCTGGGGCCCCTCAGGGTTCGATTTTGTGGCCGGGGCCCGTGAGGGTCCGATTTTGTGGCCGGGGCCCGTGAGGGTCCGATTTTGTGGTTGGGGCCCCTCAGGGTCCGATTTTGTGGTTGGGGCCCCTCAGGGTCCGATTTTGTGGGTGGGGCCCCTCAGGGTCCGATTTTGTGGGTGGGGCCCCTTAGGGTCCGATTTGGTGGGTGGGGCCCCTCAGGGTCCGATTTGGTGGGTGGGGCCACTCTGGGTCTGATTTGGTGGGCGGGGCCACTCTGGGTCCGATTTGGTGGGCGGGGCCACTCTGGGTCCGATTTTGTGGGCGGGGCCACTCTGGGTCCGATTTGGATGCCAGGGTGGCTCAGCCTCCTTTTTGTAGGCCAGGGTCTATCAGCCTCCGATTTGGAGCCTTGGGTCACTCAGCTTTCGATTTGGCGCACCGGCCCCTTAAGAATCACTTTGGCGCGTCGGCCCTTTAAGAGCCAGGGTGGCTCACTGGGCTTCTAAATCCACTTTGGCGCACATTCTCTCTCAGGGGCATGCGTCATGTAATGAAGCTAGATTTGCATTTGTGCTGTGGGTTTTGCTTTAAGAGCTGATATTATGTGGCAGAAGCTCTGTTTTGGAGAGGTCATGTGACGTTCGTAGGCGTTGGCATAGTAACTGGGTCTGCCTGCGCATATCAATGAGCTTAACTGCCATTTCAATCGCCTCAGGGCATGTTTTGCCATTTCCCATTCAAATGCATTGAGACAGTGCATTCCAATGACGGGAAAAAAAATTTTCAAACGCAAATTGCGCAAAAACTACAAATCCGATCGACACGAAAAATACTTAGCACACCTCTCATGGACACTGGCTTCGAAACGACACCTCAACGGAGTCTGTGCGTGTAGCGGTTCGGGCCGCATTAATTGCGGAAATCAACTTAATAATAATAAGAAGAATAAGTTAGCAGCGTTCGGATTACAATATAGTGTTTTTTTCAAACCACTATAACTAGATGTGTATTTCCTGAAGGAAGTACAGATAGTGGTTTGAAATCGTACCCGGGCTGCCCCTTTAAGAGAGACTTGCCTGCTGCCCCTGCAAGACTTTAAACTCAGGATCCGTTTTAACTGAATGTGCCTCTCAGGGGCCACTTTGGCCTCAGGGTCTGATTTGGTGGGTGGGGCCCCTCAGGATCTGATTCCTTGGCCTGGACTCCTCAGGGCTTGAATTGTTGGCCGGGATCCCTCAGGCTCCTATTTTGTGGGAGTGGCCCCTCAGGGTCTGATTTTGTGGGTGTGGCCCCTCAGGGTCCGATTTTGTGGGTGTGGCCCCTCAGGGTTTGATTTTGTGGGTGTGGCCCCTCTGGGTCCGATTTTGTGGGTGGGCCCCTCTGGGTCCGATTTTGTGAGTGGGGCCCCTCAGGGTCCGATTTTGTGGCCGGGGACCCTCAGGGTCCGATTTTGTGGCTGGATCCCCTCAGGGTCCGATTTTGTGGGTGGGGCTCCTCAGGGTCCGATTTGGTGGCCGGGGCCCCTCTGGGTCCAATTTTGTGGGTGGGGCCCTTCAGGGCCCGATTTTGTGGCCGGGGCTCCTCAGGGTCCGATTTTGTAGTTGGGGCCCCTCAGGTTCCGATTTTGTGGGTGGGGCCCTTCAGGGTCTGATTTTCTGGCCGGGGCCCCTCAGGCTCCGATTTTGTTGGTTGGGCCCCTCAGGGTCCGATTTTGTGGTTGGGGCCCCTCAGGGTCCGATTTTGTGACCGGGCCCCTCAGGGTCCGATTTTGTGACTGGGGCCCATCAGGGTCCGATTTTGTGGCCGAGGCCCATCAGGGTCTGATTTTGTTGGGGCCCGTCAGGGTCTGATTTTGTGGCCGGGGACCCTCAGGGCCAAATTTTGTGGGTGGGGCCCCATAGGGTCTGATTTTGTGGGCGGAGCCCCTCTGGGTCCAATTTGGTGGGCGGGGACACTCGGGGGCCGATTTGGTGGGCGGGGCCCTTCAGGGTCTGATTTGGTGGGCGGGGCTACTCTGGGTCCAATTTACTGGGCGGGGCCACTCTGGGTCTGATTTGGTGAGCGGAGCCCCTCTGGGTCCGATTTCTTGAGCGGGGCCACGCTGGGTCCGATTTGGAGGCCAGGGTCGATTAGCCTCCAATTTGGAGGTCGGGGTGGCTAAGCCTCCGATTTGGAGCCTAGGGTAATTCAGTTTTCGATTTGGTGCGCTGGCCCTTTAAGAATCACTTTGGCGCGTCGGCCGTTTTAGAGACAGGGTGGCTCACTGGACTTCTAAATCCACTTTGGCGCACATTCTCTCTCAGGGGCATGCTTCATGTGATGAGGCTAGATTTGCATTTGTGCTGTGGGTTTCGCTTTAACAGCTGATATTATGTGCCAAAAGCTCTGTCCTGGGGGCGTCATGTGACGTTCGTAGGCGTTGGCATAGTAAATGGGTGGGCCTGCGCATATCAATGAGCTTTACTGCTATTTGAATTGCCTCAGGGCACATTTTAAGTTGCCCATTGAAAAGCATTGAGACACGCATTCCAATGACGGGAAAAAAAATTTTCAAGCGCTAATTGCGCAAAAACTACAAATCCGATCGACACAAAAAATACTTAGCACACCTATCATGGACGCTGGCTTCGAAACAACACCTCAACGGAGTCTGTGCGTGTAGCGGTTCGGGCTGCATTAATTGCGGAAATCAACTGAATAAAAAGAAAAAGTTAGCAGCGCTCGGATTACAACATTAATACTAGATGTGTATTTCCTGAAGGAAGTACAGATAGTGGTTTGAAATGGTGCCCGGGCTGCCCCTTTAAGAGAGACTTGCCTGCTGCCCCTGCAAGACTTTCAACTCAGAATCCGTTTTAACTGTGAGTGCCTCTCAGGGGCCAGTTTGGCCTCAGGGTCTGATTTGGTGGGTGGGGCGCCTCAGGATCTGATTCCTTGGCCTGGGCTCCTCAGGGCTTGAATTGTTGGCGGGGATCCCTCAGGCTCCGATTTTGTGGGTGTGGCCCCTCAGGGTCCGATTTTTTGGGGCGGGGCCCCTCAGGCTCCGATTTGGTGGGCGGGGCCACTCTGGGTCTGATTTGGTGGGCGGGGACACTCTGGACCGATTTGGTGGGCGGGGACCTTCAGTGTCCAATTTGGTGGGCGGGGACACTGAGTCTGATTTGGTGGGTGGGGCCCCTCAGGGTCCGATTTGATGGGCTGTGCCACTCTGGGTCCGTTTTGGTGGACGGGGCCACTCAGTGTCTCATTTTTTTTAGCGGGGCCACGCTGGGTCCGATTTGGTGGGCGGGGCCCTTCAGGGTCCAATTTGGTGGGCGGGGACACTGAGTCTGATTTGGTGGGTGGGGCCCCTCAGGGTCCGATTTGGTGGGCTGTGCCACTCTGGGTCCGTTTTGGTGGGCGGGGCCACTCGGTCTGATTTTTTTAGCGGGGCCACGCTGGGTCCGATTTGGAGGTCGGGTGGCTCAGCCTCCGATTTGGAGCCTGGGGTCACTCAGCTTTCAATTTGGCGCGCCGTCCCTTTAAGACTCATTTCGGCCGCTTTAAGAATCACTTTTTGGCGCGTCGGCCATTTAAGAGCCAGTTTGGCTCACTGGGCTTCTTCTAAATCAACTTTGGCGCACATTCTCTCTCAGTGGCATGCGTCATGTGATGAAGCTAGATTTGCATTTATGCTGTTGGTTTCACTTTAAGAGCTGAAATTATCTGCCAGAAACGCTGTCCTAGAGAGGTCATGTGACGTTCGTAGGCGTTGGCATAGTAACTGGGAGAGCCTGCGCATATTAATGAGCTTAACTGCCACCTCACGACTGTGTTTTCCATATGGCAACATTTTCCCATTGAAATGCATTGAGGAAAATGTTTTTTCAAACGCAAATTGCGCAAAAACTCCAAATCCGATCGTCACGAAAAATACTTAGCACACCACTCGTGGACGCTGGCTTCGAAACGAGGCCTCAACGGAGTCTGTGCGTGTAGCGGTTCGGGCCGCATTAATTGCGGAATTCAACTGAATAGTAATAATAATACTAGATGTGTATTTCCTGAAGGAAGTACAGATAGTGGTTTGAAATGGTGCCCAGGCTGCCCCTTTAAGAGAGACTTGCCTGATGCCCCTGCAAGACTTTCAACTCAGGATCCGTTTTAACTGTGGGTGCCTCTCAGGGGCCTCTTTGGCCCCATGGTCCGATTTTGTGGGTGGGGCCCCTCAAGGCCCGATTTTGTGGGTGGGGCCCCTCAGGGTCCGATTTTGTGGCCGGGACACCTCAGGGTCCGATTTGGTGGGTTGGGGCCCCTCAGGGTCCGATTTGGTGGCCGGGGCCCCTCAGGGTCCGATTTGGTGCGTGGGGCCCCTCAGGGTCCGATTTGGTGGCCGGGGCCCCTCAGGGTCCGATTTGGTGGGTGAGGCCCCTCAGGGTCCGATTTTGTGGCCGGGGCCCCTCAGGGTCCGATTTTGTGGCCGGAACCCCTCAGAGTCTTATTTTGTGGGTGGCCCCTCAGGGTCCGATTTTGTGGCCGGGGCCCCTCAGGGTCCGATTTTGTGGCCGGAACCCCTCAGAGTCTTATTTTGTGGGTGGGCCCCTCAGGGTCCAATTTTGTGGCCAGGGCCCCTCAGGGTCCGATTTAGTGGGTGGGGCCCCTCAGGGTCCGATTTTGTGGCTGGGACCCCTCACGGTCCGATTTTGTGGCCGGGGCCCCTCAGGGTCCGATTTTGTGATTGGGGGCCCTCAATGTCCGATTTTGTGGGTGGGGCCCCTCAGGGTCCGATTTTGTGGCCGGGGCCCCTCAGGGTCCGATTTTGTGGCCGGGGCCCCTTTGGGTCTGATTTTGTGGTTGGGGGCCCTCAGAGTCCGATTTTGTGGGTGGGGCCCTTCAGAGTCCGATTTGGTTGGCGGGGCACCTCAGGGTTCGCTTTGGTGGGCGGGGCCTCTCAGGGTCTGATTTTGAGAGCGGGGCCCCTCAGGGTCCGATTTTGTGGCCGCGGCCCCTCAGGGTCTGATTTTGTGGCCGCGGCCCCTCGGGGTCCGATTTTGTGGCAGGGGCCCCTCTGGGTCCGATTTTGTGGGTGGGGCCCCTCTGGGTCCAATTTGGTGGGCGGGACCACTCTGGGTCCAATTTGGTGGGCGGGGCCTCTCAGGGTCCGATTTTGTGGTTGGGTCCCCTCAGGGTCCGATTTTGTGGTTGGGGCCCCTCAGGGTCCGATTTTGTGGCCGGGGCCTATCAGGGTCCAATTTTGTGACTGGGGCCCATCAGGGTCCGATTTTGTGGCCGCGGCCCCTCAGGGTCTGATTTTGTGGCAGGGTCCCCTCTGGGTCTGATTTTGTGGGCGGAGCCCCTCTGGGTCCAATTTGGTGGGCGGGACCACTCTGGGTCCGATTTGGTGGGCGGGGCCTCTCAGGGTCCGATTTGGTGGGCGGGGCCCCACAGGGTCCGATTTGGTGGGCGGGGCCGCTCTGGGTAAGATTTGGAGGCTGGGGTCGCTCAGCCTCCAATTTGGAGGCCGGGGTCGTTGAGCTTCCGATTTGGAGGCCGAGGTCAAAGAGCCTCTGATTTGGAGGCCAGGGTCGATGAGCTTCCTATTTGCAGGCCGGGGTAGATGAGCCTCCGATTTGGAGGCCGGGGTGTGGCTCAGCCTCCGATTTGTAGGCCGGGGTGGCTCAGCCTCCGATTTGGAGGCCGGGGTGGATCAGCCTCCGATTTGGAGGCCGGGGTCGATCAGCCTCCGATTTGGAGGCCAGGGTCGCTCAGCCTCCGATTTGGAGGCCGGGGTGGCTCAGCCTCCGATTTGGAGGCCGGGGTCGATCAGCCTCCGATTTGGAGGCCGGGGTCGATCAGCTTCCGATTTGGAGGCCGGGGTCGATCAGCCTCCTATTTGGAGGCCGGGGTCTATCAGCCTCCTATTTGGAGGCCGGGGTCGATCAGCCTCCGATTTGGAGGCCGGGGTGGCTCTGCCTCTGATTTGGTGGCCTGGGTCGATCAGCCTTCGATTTGGAGGCTGGGGTGGATCAGCCTCCGATTTGGAGGCCGGGGTGGATCAGCCTCCGATTTGGAGGCCGGGGTGGATCAGCCTCCGATTTGGAGGCCGGGGTGGATCAGCCTCCGATTTGGAGGCCGGGGTCGATCAGCCTCCGATTTGGAGGCCGGGGTCGATCAGCCTCCGATTTGGAGGCCGGGGTCGATCAGCCTCCGATTTGGAGGCCGGGGTCGATCAGCCTCCGATTTGGAGGCCGGGGTCGATCAGCCTCCGATTTGGAGGCCGGGGTGGCTCAGCCTCCGATTTGGAGACTGGGGTGGATCAGCCTCCGATTTGGAGGCCGGGGTGGCTTAGCCTCCGATTTGGAGGCCGGGGTGTCTCAGCCTCTGATTTGGAGGCCTGGGTCGATCAGCCTCCTATTTGGAGGCCGGGGTGGATCAGGCTCCGATTTGGAGGCCGGTGTGGATCAGCCTCCGATTTGGAGGCCGGGGTGGCTCAGCCTCCGATTTGGAGGCCGGGGTGGCTCAGTCTCCGATTTGGTGTGTCGGCCCTTTAAGACTCATTTGGGTGCGCTGGCCCTTTAACAATCACTTTGGTGCGTTGGCCCTTTAAGAGCTAGTTTGGCTGACTGGGCTTCTTTTAAATCCACTTTGGCGCACACATTCTCTCTCGGGCATGTGTCATGTGATGAAGCTAGATTTGCATTTGTGCTGTGGGTTTCGCTTTAAGAGCTGATATTATGTGGCAGAGGCTCTGTGCTGGGGTTCAAGTGAAGTTCGTAGGCGTTGGCATAGTAACTGGGTCTGCCTGCGTATATCAATGAGCTCAACTGTCATTTCAATCGCCTCAGGGCACGTTTTGCCATTTCCTATTGAAAAGCATTGGAGACAGTGCATTCCAATGACGGAAAAAAAATTTTCAAACGCAAATTGCGCAAAAACTACAAATCCGATCGACACGAAAAATACTTAGCACACCTCTCATGGACGCTGGCTTCGAAACGACACCTCAACGGAGTCTGTGCGTGTAGCGGTTCGGGCCGCATTAATTGCGGAAATCAACTTAATAATAATAAGAAGAAGAATAAGTTAGCAGCGTTCGGATTACAATATAGTGGTTTTTTCAAACCACTATAACTAGATGTGTATTTCCTGAAGGAAGTACAGATAGTGGTTTGAAATAGTGCCTGGGCTGCCCCTTTAAGAGAGACTTGGCTGCTGCCCCTGCAAGACTTTCAACTCAGGATCCGTTTTAAATGTGGGTGCCTCTCAGGGGCCACTTTGGCCTCAGGGTCTGATTTGGTGGGTGGGGCCCCTCAGGATCCGATTCGGTGGCCTGGGCTCCTCAAGATTTGAATTAGTGGCCGGGATTCCTCAGGGTCCAATTTCGTGGGTGGGGCCCCTCAGGGTCTGATTTTGTGGGTGTGGCCTCTCAGGGTCCGATTTTGTGGGTGTGGCCCCTCAGGGTCCGATTTTGTGGGTGGGTCCCCTCAGGGTCCGATTTTATGAGTGGGGCCCCTCAGGGTATGATTTTGTGGGTGGGGCCCCTCAGGGTATGATTTTGTGGGTGGTGCCCCTCAGGGTACGATTTTGTGGGTGGGGCCCCTCAGGGTACGATTTTGTGGATGTGGCCTCTCAGGGTCCAAATTTGTGGGTGTGGCCCCTCAGGGTCCGATTTTGTGGGTGGGGCCCCTCAGGGTACGATTTTGTGGCCGGGGCCCCTCAGGGTCTGATTTTATGGCCGGGGCCCCTCAGGGTCTGATTTTGTGGGTGGGGCCCCTCAGGGTCCAATTTTGTGGCCGGGACCCCTCAGGGTCCGATTTTGTGGCCGGTGCCCCTCAGGGTCCGATTTTGCGGTTGGGGCCCCTCAGGGTCTGATTTTGTGGCCGGGTCTACTCAGGGTCCGAGTTTGAGGGCGGGGCCCCTAAGGGTCCGATTTTGTGGTTGGGGGCCCTCAGGGTCCGATTTTGTGGGTGGGGCCCCTCAGAGTTCGATTTGGTTGGCGGGGCCCCTCAGGGTTCGATTTGGTGGGAGGGGCCTCTCAGGGTCCGATTTTGAGGGAGGGGGCCCTCAGGGTCCGATTTTGTGGGCGGGGCCCCTGAGGGTCCGATTTGGTGGGCGGGGCCCCTCTGGGTTCGATTTTGTGGCCGGGGTCTCTCAGGGTCCGATTTTGTGGCCGGTGCCCCTTAGGGTCCGATTTTGTGGTAGGGGGCCCTCAGGGTCCGATTTTGTGGGTGGGGCCCCTCAGAGTCCGATTTGGTTGGCGGGGCCCCTCAGGGTCCAATTTGGTGGGCGGGGCCTCTCAGGGTCCGAATTTGAGGACGGGGCCCCTCAGGGTCCGATTTTGTGGGCGGGGCCCCTCAGGGTCCAATTTTGTGGGTGGGGCCCCTCTGGGTTCGATTTTGTGGCCGGGGTCTCTCAGGGTCTGATTTTGTGGCCGGGGCCCCTCAGGGTCCGATTTCGTGGTTGGGGCCACTCAGGGTCCGATTTTGTGGGTGGGGCCCCTCACGATCCGATTTTGTGGTTGGGGCCCCTCAGGGTTCAATTTTGTAGTTGGGTTCCCTCAGGGTCCGATTTTCTGGCCGGGGCCCCTCAGGGTCCAATTTTGTGGCCGGGGCCCGTCAGGGTCCGATTTTGTGGTTGGGGCCCCTCAGGGTCCGATTTTGTGGGTAAGGCCCCTCAGGGTGCGATTTTGTGAGTGAGGCCACTCAGGGTCCGATGTTGTGGCCGGATCCCCTCAGAGTCCGATTTTGTGGGTGGGGCCCCTCAGGGTCCAATTTTGTGGCCAGGGCCCCTCAGGGTCCAATTTTGTGGGTGGGGCCCCTTAGGGTCCGATTTTGTGGGTGGGGCCCCTCAGGGTACAATTTGGTGGGCGGGGCCACTCTGGGTCTGATTTGGTGGGCGGGGCCACTCTGGGTCCGATTTGGTGGGCGGGGCCACTCTGGGTCCGATTTGGTGAGCTGGGCCCCTCAGGGTCTGATTTGGTGGGCGGGATCTATCAGAGTCCGATTTGGTGGGCGGGGCCCATCATGGTCCAATTTGGTTGGCAGGGACCCTCCGGGTCCGATTTGGTGGGCGGGATCCCTCGGGGTCCGGTTTGGTGGGCGGGGCCCCTCGGGGTCCGATTTGGTGGGCAGGGCCCCTCGGGGTCTGATTTGGTGGGCGGGGCCCCTCGGGGTCCGATTTGGTGAGCGGGGCCCCTAGGGGTCCGATTTGGTGGGTGGGGCCCCTCGGGGTCCGATTTGGTGAGCCGGGCCACTCTAGGTCTGATTTGGTGGGTGGGCCACTCTTGGTCCGATTTGGTGGGCGGGGCCCCTCAGAGTTCAATTTGGTCAGCGGGGACCCTCAGGGTCCGATTTTGTGGGTGGGGCCCCTCAGGGTCCGATTTTGTGGTAGGGGCCTTTCAGAATCCGATTTGGTGGGCGGGGTCCCTCAGGGTCCTATTTGGTGGGCGGGGCCCCTCAGGGTCCGATTTGGTGGGCTGGGCCCCTCAGGGTCCAATTTGGTGGGCGGGGCCCCTCAGGGTCCCATTTGGTGGGCGGGGCCCCTCAGGGTCCCATTTGGTGGGTGGGGCCACTCTGGGTCTGATGTGGTGGGCGAGGCCACTTTGGGTCCAATTTGGTGGACGGGGCCCTTCAGGGTCCAATTTGGTGGGCGGGGACACTGAGTCTGATTTTGTGGGTTGGGCCCCTCAGGGTCCGATTTTGTGTCCGGGGCCCCTCAGGGTCCGATTTTGTGTCCGGGGTCCCTCAGGGTCCGATTTTGTAGCCGGTGCCTCTCAGGGTCCGATTTTGTGGTTGGGGCCCCTCAGGGTCCGATTTTTGGGGCCGGGGCCCCTCAGGGTCCGATTTTGCGGGTGGAGCCCTTCAGGGTCCGATTTTGCGGGTGGGGCCCCTCAGGGTCCGATTTTGCGGGTGGGGACCCTCAGGGTCCGATTTTGCGGGTGGGGCCCCTTAGGGTCCGATTTTGCGGGTGGGGCCCCTCAGGGTCCGATTTTGTGGCCGGGGCCACTTAGGGTCCGATTTTGCAGGTGGGGCACTTCAGGGTCCGATTTTGTGGCCGGGGCCCCTCAGGGTCCGATTTTGTGGCCGGGGCCCCTCAGGGTCCGATTTTGTGGCCGGGGCCCCTCAGGGACCGATTTTGTGGCCGGGGCCCCTCAGGGACCGATTTTGAGGGTGGGGCCCCTCAGGGTCTGATTTTGTGGCTGGGGCCCCTCAGGGTCCGATTTTGTGATCGGGGCCCCTCAGTGTCTGATTTTGTGGTTGGGGCCCCTCAGGGTCCGATTTTGTGGCCGGGGTATCTCATGGTCCGATTTTGTGGCTGGGGCCCCTCAGGGTCTGATTTTGTGGCTGGGGCCCCTCAGGGTCTGATTTTGAGGGTGGGGCCCCTCAGGGTCTAATTTGGTGGGCGGGGCCCCTCAGGGTCCGATTTTGTGGGTGGGGCCCCTCAGGGACCGATTTTGTGGGTGGGGCCCCTCAGGGTCCGATTTTCTGGCTGGGGCCCCTCAGGGTCTGATTTTGTGGGTGGGGCCCATCAGGGTCCGATTCTGTTGGTGGGGCCCATCAGGGTCTGATTTTGTGACCGGGGACCCTCAGGGTCTGATTTTGTGGGTGGGGCCCCTTAGGGTCTGATTTTGTGACTGAGGCCCCTCTGGGTTCGATTTTGTGGCCGGGGTCTCTCAGGGTCAGATTTTGTGGGTGGGGCCCCTCAGCGACTGATTTTGAGGGTGGGGTCACTCATGGTCCGATTTTGTGGGTGGGGCCCCTCAGGGTCCGATTTTGTGGGTGGGGCCCCTCAGGTTCTGATTTTGTGGTTGGGGCCCCTCAGGTTCTGATTTTGTGGCTGGGGTCCCTCAGGGTCTGATTTTGTGGGTGGGGCCCCTCAGGGTCCGATTTTGTGACTGGGGCCCCTCAGGGTCTGATTTTGTGGTTGGGGCCCCTCAGGGTCCGATTTTGTGGCCGGGGTCTCTCAGGGTCCGATTTTGTGGCCGGGTCCCCTCAGGGTCTGGATTTGTGGGTGGGGCCCCTCAGGGTCTGATTTTGTGGGTGGGGCCCCTCAGAGTCCGATTTTGTGGCTGGGGCCCCTCAGGGTCTGATTTTGTGGCTGGGGCCCCTCAGGGTCTGATTTTGAGGGTGGGGCCCCTCAGGGTCTAATTTGGTGGGCGGGGCCCCTCAGGGTCTGATTTTGTGGGTGGGGCCCCTTAGGGTCCGATTTCGTGACCTGGGCCCCTTAGGGTCTGATTTTGTGACTGGGGCCCCTCTGGGTTCGGTTTTGTGGCAGGGGTCACTCAGGGTCCGATTTTGTGGGTGGGGCCCCTCAGGGTCTTATTTTGCGGCTGGGGCCCCTCAGGGTCTGGTTTTGTGGGTGGGGCCCCTCAGCGTCTGATTTTGTGGGTGGGGCCCCTCAGGGTCCGGTTTTGTGACCGGGGCACCTCAGAGTCTGATTTTGTGGTTGGGACTCCTGAGGGTCCTATTTTGTGACTGGGGACCCTCTAGGTTCGATTTTGTGGCCGGGGTCTCTCAGGGTCTGATTTTGTGGTTGTGGCCCCTCAGGGTCTGATTTTGTGGCCGGGTCCACTCAGGGTCCGATTTTGTGGGTGGGGCCCTTTAGGGTCTGATTTTGTGGGTGGAGCCCCCTGGGTCCATTTTGGTGGGCAGGGCCACTCTGGGTCCGATTTAGTGGGCGGTGCCCCTCATGGTCCGATTTGGTGGGCGGGGCCCCTCATGGTCCGATTTGGTGGGCGGGGCCCCTCTGGGTCCGATTTGGTGGGCGGGGCCCTTCACGGTCCTATTTGGTGGGCGGGGCACCTCTGGGTCCGATTTGGTGGGCGGGGCCCTTCAGGGTCCGATTTGGTGGGCGGGGCACCTCTGGGACCGATTTGGTGGGCGGGGCCCTTCAGGGTCCGATTTGGTGGGCAGAGTCAATCTGGATCCGATTTGGTGGGCGGGGTCAATCTGGGTCCGATTTGGTGGGCGGGGCTCCTCAGGTTCCGATTTGGTGGGCGGGGCCCCTCAGGGTCTGATTTGATGGGCGGGGCCCCTCTGGGTCCGATTTGGTGGGCGGGGCCACCTTGGGTCCGATTTGATGGGCGGGGCTCTTCAGGGTCCGATTTGGTGGGCGGGGTCACTCTGGGTCCGATTTTTTGGGTGGGGCCCCTCAGAGTCCGAATTTGTGGCTGGGGCCCCTCAGGGTCTGATTTTGTGGCTGGGGCCCCTCAGGGTCTGATTTTGAGGGTGGGGCCCCTCAGGGTCTCATTTGGTGGGCGGGCCCCCTCAGGGTCTGATTTTGTGGGTGGGGCCCCTCAGGTTCCGATTTCGTGACCTGGGCCCCTTAGGGTCTGATTTTGTGACTGGGGCCCCTCTGGGTTCGATTTTGTGGCCGGGGTCTCTCAGGGTCCGATTTTGTGGGTGGGGCCCCTCAGGGTCTTATTTTGCGGCTGGGGCCCCTCAGGGTCTGGTTTTGTGGGTGGGGCCCCTCAGGGTCCGATTTTGTGACCGGGGCACCTCAGGGTCTGATTTTGTGGTTGGGGCCCCTGAGGGTCCGATTTGGTGGGCGGGGCACCTCTGGGTCCGATTTGGTGGGCGGGGCCCTTCTGGGTCCGATTTTGTGGTTGGGGCCCCTCAGGGTCTGATTTTGTGGCCGGGCCCACTCAGGGTCCGATTTAGTGGGTGGGGCCCTTCAGGGTCCGATTTGGTGGGCGGGGCACCTCTGGGTCCGATTTGGTGGGCGGGGCCCTTCAGGGTCCGATTTGGTGGGCGGGGTCAATCT
The DNA here is from genome assembly GCF_039654945.1 of Dendrobates tinctorius. Lineage (NCBI taxonomy): Eukaryota > Metazoa > Chordata > Amphibia > Anura > Dendrobatidae > Dendrobates > Dendrobates tinctorius. The sequence goes on along the minus strand of NW_027361687.1, from coordinate 91,809,284 downwards.
GGGTCCGATTTGGTGGGCGGGGCTCCTCAGGTTCCGATTTGGTGGGCGGGGCCCCTCAGGGTCCGATTTGGTTGGCGGTGCACCTCTGGGACCGATTTGGTGGGCGGGGCCCTTCAGGGTCCGATTTGGTGGGCGGGGCCCCTCAGGGTCCGATTTGATGGGCGGGGCCCCTCTGGGTCCGATTTGGTGGGTGGGGCCACTTTGGGTCCGATTTGATGGGCGGGGCCCTTCAGGGTCTGATTTGGTGGGCGGGGTCACTCTGGGTCCGATTTGGTGGGCTGGGCTCCTCAGGGTCTGATTTGGTGGGCGGGGCTTTTCAGGGTCCGATTTGGTGGACGGGGCCCTTCAGGGTCCAATTTGGTGAGCGGGCCACTCGGAGTCTGATTTGGTGGGCGGGGCCCCTCAGGATCCGATTTGGTGGGCTGTGCTACTCTGGGTCTGATTTTTTGAGCGGGGCCACACGGGGTCCGATTTGGAGGCCAGGGTGGCTCAGCCTACGATTTGGAGGCCGGGGTGGCTCAGCCTCCGATTTGGAGGCCGGGGTCACTCAGCTTTCGATTTGGCGCGCCGGCCCTTTAAGACTCATTTCGGTGCGCTGGCCCTTTAAGAATCACTGTGGCACGTCGGCCCTTTAAGAGCCAGTGTGGCTCACAGGGCTTCTGAATCCACTTTGGCGCACACATTCTCTCTCAGGGGCATGTGTTATGTGATGAAGCTAGATTTGCATTTGTGCTGTGAGTTTCACTTTAAGAGCTGATATTATGTGGAAGAAGCTCTGTCCTTGGGATGTCATGTGACGTTCGTAGGCGTTGACATAGTAACTGGGTCTGCCTGCGCATATCAATGAGCTCAACTGCCATTTCAATCGACTCAGGGCACGTTTTGCCATTACCTATTGAAAAGCATTGGAGACAGTGCATTCCAATGACGGAAAAAAAATTTTCAAACGCAAATTGCGCAAAAACTACAAATCCGATCGACACGAAAAATACTTAGCACACCTCTCATGGACGCTGGCTTCGAAACAACACCTCAACGGAGTCTGTGCGTGTAGCGGTTCGGGCCGCATTAATTGCGGAAATCAACTTAATAATAATAAGAAGAATAAGTTAGCAGCGTTCGGATTACAATATAGTGTTTTTTTCAAACCACTATAACTAGATGTGTATTTCCTGAAGGAAGTACAGATAGTGGTTTGAAATAGTGCCTGGGCTGCCCCTTTAAGAGAGACTTGGCTGCTGCCCCTGCAAGACTTTCAACTCAGGATCCGTTTTAAATGTGGGTGCCTCTCAGGGGCCACTTTGGCCTCAGGGTCTGATTTGGTGGGTGGGGCCCCTCAGGATCCGATTCGGTGGCCTGGGCTCCTCAAGATTTGAATTAGTGGCCGGGATTCCTCAGGGTCCAATTTCGTGGGTGGGGCCCCTCAGGGTCTGATTTTGTGGGTGTGGCCTCTCAGGGTCCGATTTTGTGGGTGTGGCCCCTCAGGGTCCGATTTTGTGGGTGGGTCCCCTCAGGGTCCGATTTTATGAGTGGGGCCCCTCAGGGTATGATTTTGTGGGTGGGGCCCCTCAGGGTATGATTTTGTGGGTGGTGCCCCTCAGGGTACGATTTTGTGGGTGGGGCCCCTCAGGGTACGATTTTGTGGATGTGGCCTCTCAGGGTCTGAATTTGTGGGTGTGGCCCCTCAGGGTCCGATTTTGTGGGTGGGGCCCCTCAGGGTACGATTTTGTGGCCGGGGCCCCTCAGGGTCTGATTTTATGGCCGGGGCCCCTCAGGGTCTGATTTTGTGGGTGGGGCCCCTCAGGGTCCAATTTTGTGGCCGGGACCCCTCAGGGTCCGATTTTGTGGCCGGTGCCCCTCAGGGTCCGATTTTGCGGTTGGGGCCCCTCAGGGTCTGATTTTGTGGCCGGGTCTACTCAGGGTCCGAGTTTGAGGGCGGGGCCCCTAAGGGTCCGATTTTGTGGTTGGGGGCCCTCAGGGTCCGATTTTGTGGGTGGGGCCCCTCAGAGTTCGATTTGGTTGGCGGGGCCCCTCAGGGTTCGATTTGGTGGGAGGGGCCTCTCAGGGTCCGATTTTGAGGGAGGGGGCCCTCAGGGTCCGATTTTGTGGGCGGGGCCCCTGAGGGTCCGATTTGGTGGGCGGGGCCCCTCTGGGTTCGATTTTGTGGCCGGGGTCTCTCAGGGTCCGATTTTGTGGCCGGTGCCCCTTAGGGTCCGATTTTGTGGTAGGGGGCCCTCAGGGTCCGATTTTGTGGGTGGGGCCCCTCAGAGTCCGATTTGGTTGGCGGGGCCCCTCAGGGTCCAATTTGGTGGGCGGGGCCTCTCAGGGTCCGAATTTGAGGACGGGGCCCCTCAGGGTCCGATTTTGTGGGCGGGGCCCCTCAGGGTCCAATTTTGTGGGTGGGGCCCCTCTGGGTTCGATTTTGTGGCCGGGGTCTCTCAGGGTCTGATTTTGTGGCCGGGGCCCCTCAGGGTCCGATTTCGTGGTTGGGGCCACTCAGGGTCCGATTTTTTGAGCGGGGCCACGCTGGGTCCGATTTGGAGGCCAGGGTGGCTCAGCCTCCGATTTGTAGGCCAGGGTGGCTCAGCCTCCGATTTGGAGCCTGGGGTCACTCAGCTTTCGACTTGGCGCGCCGGCCCTTTAAGACTCATTTCGGTGCGTCGGCCCTTTAAGAGCCAGTTTGGCTCACTGGTCTTCTAAATCCACTTTGGCGCACATTCTCTCTCAGGGGCATGAGTCATGTGATGAAGCTAGATTTGCATTTGTGCTGTGGGTTTCGCTTTAAGAGCTGATATTATCTGCCAGAAACTCTGTCCTGGAGAGGTCATGTGAAGTTTGTAGGCGTTGGCATAGTAACTGGATGAGCCTGCGCATATCAATGAGCTTAACTGCCACCTCACGACTGTCCCATGTTTTCCCTATGGCAACATTTTCCCATTGAAATGCATTGAGGAAAATGTTTTTTTAAACGCAAATTGTGCAAAAACTACAAATCCGATAAATTCGAAAAATACTTAGCACACCACTCGTGGACGCTGGCTTCGAAACGAGGCCTCAACGGAGTCTGTGCGTGTAGAGGTTCAGGCCGCATTTATTGCGGAAATCAACTGAATAGTAACAATTATACTAGATGTGTATTTCCTGAAGGAAGTACAGATAGTGGTTTGAAATCGTACCCGGCTGCCCCTTTAAGAGAGACTTGCCTGCTGCCCCTGCAAAACTTTCAACTCAAGATCCGTTTTAACTGTGAGTGCCTCTCAGGGGCCACTTTGGCCTCAGGGTCTGGTTTGGTGGGTGGGGCTCCTCAGGATCTGATTCCTTGGCCTGGGCTCCTCAGGGTTTGAATTGTTGGCCGGGATCCCTCAGGCTCCTATTTTGTGGGTGTGGCCCCTCAGGGTCCGATTTTGTGGGTGTGGCCCCTCAGGGTCAGATTTTGTGGGTGTGGCCCCTCAGGGTCCGATTTTGTGAGTGGGGACCCTCAGGGTCCGATATTGTGAGTGGGGCCCCTCAGGGTCCGATATTGTGAGTGGGGACCCTCAGGGTCCGTTTTTGTGGGTTGGGCCCCTCAGGGTCCGATTTTGTGGGTTGGGCCCCTCAGGGTCCGATTTTGTGGCCGGGGCACCTCAGGGTCCGATTTTGTGGTTGGGACCTCTCAGGGTCCGATTTGGTGGTTGGGGCCCCTCAGGGTCCGATTTTGTGGTCGGGGCGCCTCAGAGTCCGATTTTGTGGTTGGTCCCCTCAGGGTCCGATTTTGTGGGTGGGGCTACTCAGGGTCCGATTTGATGGGCGGGTCCCCTCAGGGTCCGATTTGGTGGGCGGGTCCCCTCAGGGTCCGATTTGGCGGGCGCAGCCCCTCAGGGTCTGATTTGGTGGGCGTGGCCCCCCAGGGTCCAATTTGGTGGGCTTGGCCCCTCAGGGTCCAATTTGGTGGGCGGGGCCCCTCAGGGTCTAATTTGGTGGGCTTGGCCCCTCAGGGTCCAATTTGGTGGGCGAGGCCCCTCAGGGTCCAATTTGGTGGGCGGGGCCCCTCAGGGTCTAATTTGGTGGGCGGGGCCCCTCATGGTCCAATTTTCTGGCCGGAGCCCCTCAGGGTCCGATTTTGTGGGTTGGGCCTTTCAGGGTCTGATTTTCTGTCCGGGGCCCCTCAGGGCCTGATTTTGTGTCCGGGGCCCCTCAGTGTCCGATTTTCTGGCCGGTGCCCCTCAGGGCCTGATTTTGTGTCCGGGGCCCCTCAGGGTCCGATTTTGTGGTTGGGACCCCTCAGGGTCTGATTTTGTGGTTGGGGCCCCTCAGGGTCCGATTTTGTGGCCGGGGCCTCTCGGGGTCCGATTTTGTGGCCGACGCCCCTCAGGGTCCGATTTTGTTGGGGCCCCTCAGGGTCTGATTTTGTGGCAGGGGTCAATCAGCCTCCGATCTGGAGGCCGGGGTCGATCAGCCTCCGATCTGGAGGCCGGGGTCGATCAGCCTCCGATTTGGAGGCCGGGGTCGATCAGCCTCCGATTTGGAGGCCGGGGTCGATCAGCCTCCGATTTGGAGGCCGGGGTCGATCAGCCTCCGATTTGGAGGCCGGGGTCGATCAGCCTCCGATTTGGAGGCCGGGGTGGCTCAGCCTCCGATTTGGAGACTGGGGTGGATCAGCCTCCGATTTGGAGGCCGGGGTGGCTTAGCCTCCGATTTGGAGGCCGGGGTGTCTCAGCCTCTGATTTGGAGGCCTGGGTCGATCAGCCTCCTATTTGGAGGCCGGGGTGGATCAGGCTCCGATTTGGAGGCCGGTGTGGATCAGCCTCCGATTTGGAGGCCGGGGTGGCTCAGCCTCCGATTTGGAGGCCGGGGTGGCTCAGTCTCCGATTTGGTGTGTCGGCCCTTTAAGACTCATTTGGGTGCGCTGGCCCTTTAACAATCACTTTGGCGCGTTGGCCCTTTAAGAGCTAGTTTGGCTGACTGGGCTTCTTTTAAATCCACTTTGGCGCACACATTCTCTCTCAGGGGCATGTGTCATGTGATGAAGCTAGATTTGCATTTGTGCTGTGGGTTTCGCTTTAAGAGCTGATATTATGTGGCAGAGGCTCTGTGCTGGGGTTCAAGTGAAGTTCGTAGGCGTTGGCATAGTAACTGGGTCTGCCTGCGAATATCAATGAGCTCAACTGTCATTTCAATCGCCTCAGGGCACGTTTTGCCATTTCCTATTGAAAAGCATTGGAGACAGTGCATTCCAATGACGGAAAAAAAATTTTCAAACGCAAATTGCGCAAAAACTACAAATCCGATCGACACGAAAAATACTTAGCACACCTCTCATGGACGCTGGCTTCGAAACGACACCTCAACGGAGTCTGTGCGTGTAGCGGTTCGGGCCGCATTAATTGCGGAAATCAACTTAATAATAATAAGAAGAATAAGTTAGCAGCGTTCGGATTACAATATAGTGGTTTTTTCAAACCACTATAACTAGATGTGTATTTCCTGAAGGAAGTACAGATAGTGGTTTGAAATAGTGCCTGGGCTGCCCCTTTAAGAGAGACTTGGCTGCTGCCCCTGCAAGACTTTCAACTCAGGATCCGTTTTAAATGTGGGTGCCTCTCAGGGGCCACTTTGGCCTCAGGGTCTGATTTGGTGGGTGGGGCCCCTCAGGATCCGATTCGGTGGCCTGGGCTCCTCAAGATTTGAATTAGTGGCCGGGATTCCTCAGGGTCCAATTTCGTGGGTGGGGCCCCTCAGGGTCTGATTTTGTGGGTGTGGCCTCTCAGGGTCCGATTTTGTGGGTGTGGCCCCTCAGGGTCCGATTTTGTGGGTGGGTCCCCTCAGGGTCCGATTTTATGAGTGGGGCCCCTCAGGGTATGATTTTGTGGGTGGGGCCCCTCAGGGTATGATTTTGTGGGTGGTGCCCCTCAGGGTACGATTTTGTGGGTGGGGCCCCTCAGGGTACGATTTTGTGGATGTGGCCTCTCAGGGTCCGAATTTGTGGGTGTGGCCCCTCAGGGTCCAATTTTGTGGGCGGGGCCCCTCAGGGTACGATTTTGTGGCCGGGGCCCCTCAGGGTCTTAATTTATGGCCGGGGCCCCTCAGGGTCTGATTTTGTGGGTGGGGCCCCTCAGGGTCCAATTTTGTGGCCGGGACCCCTCAGGGTCCGATTTTGTGGCCGGTGCCCCTCAGGGTCCGATTTTGCGGTTGGGGCCCCTCAGGGTCTGATTTTGTGGCCGGGTCTACTCAGGGTCCGAGTTTGAGGGCGGGGCCCCTAAGGGTCCGATTTTGTGGTTGGGGGCCCTCAGGGTCCGATTTTGTGGGTGGGGCCCCTCAGAGTTCGATTTGGTTGGCGGGGCCCCTCAGGGTTCGATTTGGTGGGAGGGGCCTCTCAGGGTCCGATTTTGAGGGAGGTGGCCCTCAGGGTCCGATTTTGTGGGCGGGGCCCCTGAGGGTCCGATTTGGTGGGCGGGGCCCCTCTGGGTTCGATTTTGTGGCCGGGGTCTCTCAGGGTCCGATTTTGTGGCCGGTGCCCCTTAGGGTCCGATTTTGTGGTAGGGGGCCCTCAGGGTCCGATTTTGTGGGTGGGGCCCCTCAGAGTCCGATTTGGTTGGCGGGGCCCCTCAGGGTCCAATTTGGTGGGCGGGGCCTCTCAGGGTCCGAATTTGAGGACGGGGCCCCTCAGGGTCCGATTTTGTGGGCGGGGCCCCTCAGGGTCCAATTTTGTGGGTGGGGCCCCTCTGGGTTCGATTTTGTGGCCGGGGTCTCTCAGGGTCTGATTTTGTGGCCGGGGCCCCTCAGGGTCCGATTTCGTGGTTGGGGCCACTCAGGGTCCGATTTTTTGAGCGGGGCCACGCTGGGTCCGATTTGGAGGCCAGGGTGGCTCAGCCTCCGATTTGTAGGCCAGGGTGGCTCAGCCTCCGATTTGGAGCCTGGGGTCACTCAGCTTTCGACTTGGCGCGCCGGCCCTTTAAGACTCATTTCGGTGCGTCGGCCCTTTAAGAGCCAGTTTGGCTCACTGGTCTTCTAAATCCACTTTGGCGCACATTCTCTCTCAGGGGCATGAGTCATGTGATGAAGCTAGATTTGCATTTGTGCTGTGGGTTTCGCTTTAAGAGCTGATATTATCTGCCAGAAACTCTGTCCTGGAGAGGTCATGTGAAGTTTGTAGGCGTTGGCATAGTAACTGGATGAGCCTGCGCATATCAATGAGCTTAACTGCCACCTCACGACTGTCCCATGTTTTCCCTATGGCAACATTTTCCCATTGAAATGCATTGAGGAAAATGTTTTTTTAAACGCAAATTGTGCAAAAACTACAAATCCGATAAATTCGAAAAATACTTAGCACACCACTCGTGGACGCTGGCTTCGAAACGAGGCCTCAACGGAGTCTGTGCGTGTAGAGGTTCAGGCCGCATTTATTGCGGAAATCAACTGAATAGTAACAATTATACTAGATGTGTATTTCCTGAAGGAAGTACAGATAGTGGTTTGAAATCGTACCCGGCTGCCCCTTTAAGAGAGACTTGCCTGCTGCCCCTGCAAAACTTTCAACTCAAGATCCGTTTTAACTGTGAGTGCCTCTCAGGGGCCACTTTGGCCTCAGGGTCTGGTTTGGTGGGTGGGGCTCCTCAGGATCTGATTCCTTGGCCTGGGCTCCTCAGGGTTTGAATTGTTGGCCGGGATCCCTCAGGCTTCTATTTTGTGGGTGTGGCCCCTCAGGGTCCGATTTTGTGGGTGTGGCCCCTCAGGGTCAGATTTTGTGGGTGTGGCCCCTCAGGGTCCGATTTTGTGAGTGGGGACCCTCAGGGTCCGATATTGTGATTGGGGCCCCTCAGGGTCCGATATTGTGAGTGGGGACCCTCAGGGTCCGTTTTTGTGGGTTGGGCCCCTCAGGGTCCGATTTTGTGGGTTGGGCCCCTCAGGGTCCGATTTTGTGGCCGGGGCCCCTCAGGGTCCGATTTTGTGGTTGGGACCTCTCAGGGTCCGATTTGGTGGTTGGGGCCCCTCAGGGTCCGATTTTGTGGTCGGGGCGCCTCAGAGTCCGATTTTGTGGTTGGGCCCCTCAGGGTCCGATTTTGTGGGTGGGGCTACTCAGGGTCCGATTTGATGGGCGGGTCCCCTCAGGGTCCGATTTGGCGGGCGGGTCCCCTCAGGGTCCGATTTGGCGGGCGCAGCCCCTCAGGGTCTGATTTGGTGGGCGTGGCCCCCCAGGGTCCAATTTGGTGGGCTTGGCCCCTCAGGGTCCAATTTGGTGGGCGGGGCCCCTCAGGGTCTAATTTGGTGGGCTTGGCCCCTCAGGGTCCAATTTGGTGGGCGAGGCCCCTCAGGGTCCAATTTGGTGGGCGGGGCCCCTCAGGGTCTAATTTGGTGGGCGGGGCCCCTCATGGTCCAATTTTCTGGCCGGAGCCCCTCAGGGTCCAATTTTGTGGGTTGGGCCTTTCAGGGTCTGATTTTCTGTCCGGGGCCCCTCAGGGCCTGATTTTGTGTCCGGGGCCCCTCAGTGTCCGATTTTCTGGCCGGTGCCCCTCAGGGCCTGATTTTGTGTCCGGGGCCCCTCAGGGTCCGATTTTGTGGTTGGGACCCCTCAGGGTCTGATTTTGTGGTTGGGGCCCCTCAGGGTCCGATTTTGTGGCCGGGGCCTCTCGGGGTCCGATTTTGTGGCCGACGCCCCTCAGGGTCCGATTTTGTTGGGGCCCCTCAGGGTCTGATTTTGTGGCAGGGGTCAATCAGCCTCCGATCTGGAGGCCGGGGTCGATCAGCCTCCGATCTGGAGGCCGGGGTCGATCAGCCTCTGATTTGGAGGCCGGGGTGGCTCAGCCTCCGATTTGGAGGCCGGGGTGGCTCAGCCTCCGATTTGGAGACCGGGGTGGCTCAGCCTCCGATTTGGAGGCCGGGGTGGCTCAGCCTCCGATTTGGAGGCCGGGGTGGCTCAGCCTCCGATTGGAGGTCGGGGTGGCTCAGCCTCCGATTTTGAGGCCGGTGTCGATCAGCCTCCGATTTGGAGGCCGGGGTGGCTCAGCCTCCGATTTGGAGGCCGGGGTCGATCAGCCTCCGATTTGGAGGCCGGGGTCGATCAGCCTCCGATTTGGAGGCCGTGGTCGATCAGCCTCCGATTTGGAGGCCGCGGTGGCTCAGTCTCCGATTTTGATGCCGGGTTCAATCAGCCTCCGATTTGGAGCCTGGGGACACTCAGCTTTCGATTTGGCGCGCCGACCCTTTAAGAATCACTTTGGCGCGTCAGCCCTTTAAGAGCCAGTTTGGCTCACTGGGCTTCTAAATCCACTTTGGTGCACATTCTCTCTCAGGGGCATGCGTCATGTGATGAAGCTGCCCCATGTCTTAATATGGCAAAATTGTCCCATTGAAATGCATTGAGACAATGCATTCCAATGACGAGAAAAAAATGTTTCAGTTGCAAATTGCTCAAAAGCTACAAATCCGATTGACACGAAAAATACTTAGCACACCTCTAGTGGATGGTGGCTTCGAAATGACGCCTCAACGGAGTCTGTCCGTGTAGCAGTTCGGGCCGCATTAATTGCGGAAATCAACTCAATAAAGATAACAAAATTAACACTAGATGTATATTTCCTGAAGGAAGTACAGATAGTGGTTTGAAATGGTGCCCGGGCTGCCCCTTTAAGAGAGACTTGCCTGCTGCCCCTGCAAGACTTTCAACTCTGGATCCGTTTTTACTGTGGGAGCCTCTCAGGGGCCACTTTGGCCTCAGGGTCTGATTTGGAGGGTGGGGCCCCTCAGGATCTGATTCAGTGGCCTGGGCTCCTCAGGGCTTGAATTGCTGGCCAGGATGCCTCAGGGTCCGATTTTGTGGGTGTGGCCCCCAGGGTCTGATTTTGTGGGTGTGGCCCCTCAGGGTCCAATTTTGTGAGTGTGTTCCCTCAGGGTCCGATTTTGTGGGTGGGGCCCCTCAGGGTCTGATTTTGTGGCTGGGGCCCCTCGGGGTCCGATTTTGTGGCTGGGGCCCCTCGGGGTCCGATTTTGTGGCTGGGGCCCCTCGGGTCCGATTTTGTGGCTGGGGCCCCTCGGGGTCCGATTTTGTGACTGGGGCCCCTCAAGGTCTGATTTTGTGGCTGGGTCCACTCAGGGTCTGATTTTGTGGGTGGGGCCCCTTAGGGTCTGATTTTGTGGGCGGAGTACCCTGGGTCCATTTTGGTGGGCAGGGCCACTCTGGGTCCGATTTGGTGGGCGGGGCCCCTCAGGGTCCGATTTGGTGGGCGGGGCCACTCTAGGTCAGATTTAGTGGGCGGTGCCCCCTCAGGGTCCGATTTGGTGCGTGGGGCCCCTCAGAGTCCAATTTGGTGGGCGGGGTCACTTTGGGTCTGATTTGGTGGGCGGTGCTCCTCAGGGTACGATTTGGTGGGCGGGGCCACTCTGGGTCCGATTTGGTGGGCGGGGACACTGAGTTTGATTTGGTGGGCGGGACCCCTCAGGGTCCGATTTGGTGGGCTGTGCCACTCTGGGTCCGTTTTGGTGGGAGGGGACACTCAGGGTCTGATTTTTTTGACCGGGGCCACGCTGGGTCCAATTTGGACACCAGGGTGGCTCAGCCTCCGATTTGGAGGCCGGGGTGGCTTAGCCTCCGATTTGGAGCCTGGGGTCACTCAGCTTTCAATTTGGTGCGCCGGCCCTTTAAGACTCATTTTGGTGCGCCAGTCCTTTAAGAATCACTTTGGCGCGTCGGCCCTTTAAGAGCCAGTTTGGCTCACTGGGCTTCTAAATCCACTTTGGCGCACATTCTCTCTCAGGGGCATGCGTCATGTGATGAAGCTAGATTTGCATTTTTGCTGTGGGTTTTGCTTTAAGAGCTGAAATTATCTGCCAGAAACTCTGTCCTGGAGAGGTCATGTGAAGTTCGTAGGCGTTGGCATAGTAACTGGGTGAGCCTGTGCATATCAATGAGCTTAACTGCCACCTCACGACTGTCCCATGTTTTCCCAATGGCAACATTTTCCCATTGAAATGCATTGAGGAAAATGTTTTTTCAAACATAAATTGTGCAAAAACTACAAATCCGATCGACACGAAAAATACTTAGCACACCACTCATGGACGCTGGCTTCCAAACGAGGCCTCAACGGAGTCTGTGCATGTAGCGGTTTGGGCCGCATTAATTGCGGAAATCAACTGAATAGTAATAATAATACTAGATGTGTATTTCCTGAAGGAAGTACAGATAGTGGTTTGAAATGGTGCCCGGGCTGCCCCTTTAAGAGAGACTTGCCTGCTGCCCCTGCAAGACTTTCAACTCAGGATCCGTTTTAACTGTGAGTGCCTCTCAGAGGCCACTTTGGCCTCAGGGTCTGATTTGGTGGGTGGGGCCCCTCAGGATCCGATTCCTTGGCCTGGGCTCCTCAGGGCTTGAATTGTTGGCGGGGATCTCTCAGGCTCCGATTTTGTGGGTGTGGCCCCTCAGGGTCCGATTTTGTGGGTGGGGCCCCTCAGGTTCCGATTTTGTGAGTGGGGACCCTCAGGGTCCGATTTTGTGGCCGGGGCCCCTCAGGGTCTAATTTTGTGGCCGGATCCCCTCAGGGTCCAATTTTCTGGCCGTGGCCCCTCAGGGTCCGATTATGTGGGTTGGGCCCCTCAGGGTCCGATTTTGTGGCCAGGGCCCCTCAGGGTCCGATTTTGTGGCCAGGGCCCCTCAGGGTCCGATTTTGTGGCCGGGGCCCCTCAGGGTCTGATTTTGTGGTTGGGACCAATCAGGGTCCGATTTTGTGGTTGGGGCCCCTCAGGGTCAGATTTGGTGGGTTGGGCCCCTTAGGGTCTGATTTTGTGGGCGGAGACACTCTGGGTCCGATTTGTTCGGCGGGGCCACTCTGGGTCCGATTTGGTTGGCGGGGCCCCACATGGTCCGATTTGGTGGGCGGGGCCCCTCAGGGTCCGGTTTGGTGGGCGGGGCCTCTCTGGGTCTGATTTGGTGGGCGGGGCCACTCGGTAAGATTTGGTGGGCGGGGCCACTCTGGGTAAGATTTGGAGGCCGGCGTCGATGAGCTTCCGATTTGGAGGCCGAGGTCAAAGAGCCTCCGATTTGGAGGCTGGGGTGGCTCAGCCTCCGATTTGGAGGCCGGGGTGGCTCAGCCTCCGATTTGGAGGCCGGGGTGGCTCAACCTCCGATTTGGAGGCCGGGGTCGCTCAGCATCCGATTTGAAGGCCGGGGTGGCTCAGCCTCCCATTTGGAGGCCGGGGTGGCTCAGCCTCCCATTTGGAGGCCGGGGTGGCTCAGCCTCCGATTTGGAGGCTGGGGTGGATCAGCCTCCCATTTGGAGGCCGGGGTCGCTCAGCCTCCGATTTGGAGGCCGGGGTGGCTCAGCCTCCGATTTGGAGGCCGGGGTCGATCAGTCTCCGATTTGGAGGCCGGGGTCGATCAGCCTCCGATTTGGAGGCCGGGGTCGATCAGCCTCCGATTTGGAGGCTGGGGTGGATCAGCCTCCGATTTGGAGGCCGGGGTCGATCAGCCTCCGATTTGGAGGCCGGGGTGGCTCAGCCTCCGATTTGGAGGCCGGGGTGGCTCAGCCTCCCATTTGGAGGCCGGGGTGGCTCAGCCTCCGATTTGGAGGCCGGGGTGGCTCAGCCTCCCATTTGGAGGCCGGGGTGGCTCAGCCTCCCATTTGGAGGCCGGGGTGGCTCAGCCTCCGATTTGGAGGCCGGAGTGGCTCAGCCTCCGATTTGGAGGCCGGAGTGGCTCAGCCTCCGATTTGGAGGCCGGGGTGGCTCAGCCTCCGATTTGAAGGCCGGGGTCAATCACCCTCCGATTTGGAGTCCGGGGTGGCTCAACCTCCGATTTGGAGGCCGGGGTGGCTCAGCCTCCGATTTGGAGGCCGGGGGGTCGATCAGCCTCCCATTTGGAGCCTGTTGTCACTCAGCTTTCGATTTGGCGTGTTGGCCCTTTAAGACTCATTTCGGTGCGCCGGCCCTTTAACAGTCACTTTTGCACTTCGGCCCTTTAAGAGCCAGTTTGGCTCACTGGGCTTCTAAATACACTTTGGCGCACATTCTCTCTCAGGGGCATGTGTCATGTGATGAAGCTAGATTTGCATTTGTGCTGTGGGTTTCGCTTTAAGAGCTGATATTATGTGGCAGAAGCTCTGTTCTGGAGATGTCATGTGACGTTCGTAGGCGTTGGCATAGTAACTGGTTTTGCCTGCGCATATCAATGAGCTCAACTGCCATTTCAATCGCCTCAGGGCACGTTTTGCCATTTCCCCATTCAAATGCATTGGAGACAGTGCATTCCAATGACGGGAAAAAAAATTTTCGAACGCAAATTGCGCAAAAACTACAAATCTGATCGACACGAAAAATACTTAGCACACCTCTCATGGGCGCTGGCTTCGAAACGACACCTCAACGGAGTCTGTGCGTGTAGTGGTTCGGGCTGTATTAATTGCGGAAATCAACTTAATAATAATAATAATAAGAAGAAGAAGTTAGCAGCGTTCGGATTACAATATAGTGGTTTTTTCAAACCACTATAACTAGATGTGTATTTCCTGAAGGAAGTACAGATAGTGGTTTGAAATGGTGCCCGGGGTGCCACTTTCAACTCAGGATCCGTTTTAACTGTGGGTGCCTCTCAGGGGCCACTTTGGCATCAGGGTCCGATTTTGTGGGTGGGACCCCTCAGGGCCCGATTTTGTGGGTGGGGCCCCTCTGGGTCCGATTTTGTGGGTGGGGCCCCTTAGGGTCCGATTTGGTGGACGGGGCCACTCAGGGTCCGATTTGGTGGGCGGGGCCACTCAGGGTCCGATTTGGTGGGCGGGGCCCTCAGGGTCCGATTTTGTGTCTGGGGCCCCTCAGGTTCCGATTTTGTGTCCGGGGCCCCTCAGGGTCCGATTTTGTGTGCGGGGCCCCTCAGGGTCCGATTTTGTGTCCGGGGCCCCTCAGGGTCCGATTTTGTGGCCGGTGCCTCTCAGAGTCCGATTTTGTGGTTGGGGCCCCTCAGGGTCAGATTTTGTGTCCGGAGCCTCTCAGGGTCCGATTTTGTGGTTGGGGCCCCTCAGGATCCGATTTTGTGGCCGGGGTCCCTCAGGGTCCGATTTTGTGGCCGGGGCCCCTCAGGGTCCAATTTGGTGGGTGGGGCCCCTCAGGGTCCAATTTTTTGGCCGGGGCCTCTCAGGGTCCAATTTTGTGGGTGGGGCCCCTCAGGGACCAATTTTGTGGGTGGGGCCCCTCAGGGTCCAATTTTGTGGGTGGGGCCCCTCAGGGATTGATTTTGTCGTTGGGGCCCCTCAGGGATCGATTTTGTGGTTGGGGCCCCTCAGGATCCAATTTTGTGACCGGGGCCCTCAGGGTCTGATTTTGTGGGTGGGGCCCCTCAGGGTCCGATATTGTGGGTGGGGCCCCTCAGGATCCGATTTTGTGGGTGGGGCCCCTCAGGATCTGATTTTGTGGTTGGGGCCCCTCAGGGTTCAATTTTGTAGGCGGGGCCCCTCAGGGTTCAATTTTGTAGGCGGGGCCCCTCAGGGTCCGATTTTGTGGCCGGGGCCCCTCAGGGTCCGATTTTGTGGCCGGGGCCCCTCAGGGTCCGATTTTGTGGCCGGGGCCCGTGAGGGTCCGATTTTGTGGCCGGGGCCCCTCAGGGTCCGATTTTGTGGTTGGGGCCCCTCAGGGTCCAATTTTGTGGGTGGGGCCCCTCAGGGATTGATTTTGTGGTTGGGGCCCCTCAGGATCCAATTTTGTGACCTGGGCCCTCAGGGTCCGATTTTGTGGTTGGGGCCCCTCAGGATCCGATTTTGTGGCCGGGGTCCCTCAGGGTCCGATTTTGTGGCCGGGGCCCCTCAGGGTCCAATTTTGTGGATGGGGCCCCTCAGGGTCCAATTTTTTGGCCGGGGCCCCTCAGGGTCCAATTTTGTGGGTGGGGCCCCTCAGGGTCCAATTTTGTGGGTGGGGCCCCTCAGGGATTGATTTTGTGGTTGGGGCCCCTCAGGGATCGAATTTGTGGTTGGGGCCCCTCAGGATCCAATTTTGTGACCGGGTCCCTAAGGATCCAATTTTGAGGGTGAGGCCCCTCAGTGTCCGACTTTGTGGCCGGGGCCCCTCAGGGTCTGATTTTGTGGCCGTGTCTACTCAGGGTCCGATTTTGAGAGCGGGGCCCCTTAGGGTCCTATTTTGTGGTTGGGGGGCCCTCAGGGTCCGATTTTGTGGGTGGGGCCCCTCAAAGTCCGATTTGGTTGGCGGGGCCCCTCAATGTCCGATTTGGTGGGCGGGGCCTCTCAGGGTCCGATTTTGAGGGCGGGGCCCCTGAGGGTCCGATTTGGTGGGCGGGGCCCCTCTGGGTTCGATTTTGTGGCCGGGGTCTCTCAGGGTCCGATTTTGTGGCCGGGGCCCCTTAGGGTCCGATTTTGTGGTTGGGGGCCCTCAGGGTCCGATTTTGTGGGTGGGGCTCCTCAGAGTCCGATTTGGTTGGCGGGGCCACTCAGGGTCCGATTTGGTGGGCGGGGCCTCTCAGGGTCCGATTTTGAGGGCGGGGCCCCTCTGGGTTCGATTTTGTGGCCGGGGTCTCTCAGGGTCCGATTTTGTGGCCGGGGCCCCTTAGGGTCCGATTTTTTGGTTGGGGCCCCTCAGGGTCCGATTTTGTGGTTGGGGCCCCTTAGGGTCCGATTTTGTGGTTGGGGCCCTCAGGGTCCGATTTTGTGGGTGGGGCCCCTCAGAGTCCGATTTGGTTGGCGGTGCCTCTTTGGGTCCGATTTGGAGGTCGGGGCCACTACGGGTCTGATTTGGTGAGCGGGGCACCTCTGGGTCTGATTTGGTGGGGGGGCCTCTTTGGGTCCGATTTGGTAGGCGGGGCCACTCCGGGGCCGATTTGTTGGCCTGGGTGGCTCAGCCTCCGATTTGTAGGCCAGGGTCGATCAGCCTCCGATTTGGAGCCTGGGGTCACTCAGCATTCGATTTGGCGCACCGGCCCTTTAAGGCTCATTTTGGTGTGCCGTCCCTTTAAGATTCACTTAAGCGCGTTGGCTGTTTAAGAGCTAGTTTGGCGCACTGGGCTTCTAAATTCACTTTGGCATACATTCTCTCTCAGGGGCACGCGTCATGTGGTGAAGCTAGATTTGCATTTGTGCTGTTGGTTTCGCTTTAAGAGCTGATATTATCGCCAGAAACCGTGTCCTGAGGGCGTCATGTGAAGTTCGTTGGCGTTGGCATAGTAACTGGGTCTGCCTGCGCATATCAATGAGCTTAACTGCCATTTGAATCGCCTCAGGGCATATTTTCTCTTGAGACAATACATTCAAATGACGGGAAAAAAAATTTTCTAATGCAAATTGCGCAAAAACTACAAATCCAATCGACATGAAAATTACTTAGCACACCTCTCGTGGATGCTGGCTTCGAAACGACACCTCAACGGCGTCTGTGCGTGTAGCGGTTTGGGCCGTATTAATTGCGGAAATCAACTGAATAATAATAATAACGAGATGTGTATTTCCTGAAGGAAGTACAGATAGTGGTTTGAAATGCTGCCTGGGCTGCCCCTTTAAGAGAGACTTGCCTGCTGCACCTGCAAGACTTTCAACTCAGGATCTGTTTTAACTGTGGGTGCCTCTCAGGGGCCACTTTGGCATCAGGGTCCGATTTTGTGGGTGGGGCCCTCAAGGCCCGATTTTGTGGGTGGGGCCCCTCAGGGTCCGATTTTGTGGCCGGGGCACCTCAGGGTCCGATTTGGTGGGTGGGGCCCCTCAGGGTCTGATTTGGTGGCCGGGTCCCCTCAGGGGCTGATTTGGTGGGTGGGGCCCCTCAGGGTCCAATTTTGTGGCCGGGGGCCCCTCAGGGTCTGATTTGGTGGTTGGGGCCCCTCAGGGTCCGATTTTGTGGGTGGGGCCCTTCAGGGTCCGATTTTGTGGCCGGGGCCCCTCAGGGTCCAATTTGGTGGGTGGGGCCCCTCAGGGTCCGATTCTGTGGCCGGGGCCCCTCAGGGTCTGATTTGGTGGTTGGGGCCCCTCAGGGTCCGATTTTGTGGGTGGGGCCCCTCAGGGTCCGATTTTGTGGCCGGGGCCCCTCAGGGTCCAATTTGGTGGGTGGGGCCCCTCAGGGTCTGATTTGGTGGGTGAGGCCCCTCAGGGTCCGATTTTGTGGCCGGGGCACCTCAGGGTCCGATTTGGTGGGTGGGGCCCCTCAGGATCTGATTTGGTGGCCGGGTCCCCTCAGGGGCTGATTTGGTGGGTGGGGCCCCTCAGGGTCCAATTTTGTGGCCGGGGCCCCTCAGGGTCTGATTTGGTGGTTGGGGCCCCTCAGGGTCCGATTTTGTGGGTGGGGCCCCTCAGGGTCCGATTTTGTGGCCGGGGCCCCTCAGGGTCCGATTTTGTGGTTGGGGCCCCACAGGGTCCGATTTTGTGGTTGGGGCCCCTCAGGGTCCGGTTTTGTGGTTGGGGCCCCTCAGGGTCCGATTTTGTGGCCGGCGCCCCTCAGGGTCCGATTTCGTGGCCGGGGCCCCTCAGGGTCCGATTTCGTGGCCGGGGCCCCTCAGGGTCCGATT
The DNA here is from genome assembly GCF_039654945.1 of Dendrobates tinctorius. NCBI lineage: Eukaryota > Metazoa > Chordata > Amphibia > Anura > Dendrobatidae > Dendrobates > Dendrobates tinctorius. Next base: position 91,791,823 of record NW_027361687.1, on the reverse strand, counting down.
TTGTGGCCGGGGCCCCTCAGGGTCCGATTTTGTGGCCGGGGCCCCTCAGGGTCCGATTTTGTGGGTGGGGCCCCTCAGGGTCCGATTTTGTGGTTGGGGCCCCTCAGGGTCTGATTTTGTGGCCGGGTCTACTCAGGGTCCGATTTTGTGGGTGGGGCCCCTTAGGGTCTGATTTTGTGGGTGGAGCCCCCTGGGTCCATTTTGGTGGGCAGGTCCACTCTGGGTCCGATTTTGTGGTTGGGGCCCCTTAGGGTCCGATTTTGTGGTTGGGGCCCCTCAGGGTTCAATTTTGTAGGTGGGGTCCCTCAGGGTCCGATTTTGTGGCCGGGGCCCGTCAGGGTCCGATTTTGTGGCCGGGGCCAGTCAGGGTCCGATTTTGTGGTTGGGGGCCCTCAGGGTCCGATTTTGTGGGTGGGGCCCTCAGGGTCCGATTTTGTGGGTGGGGCCCCTCAGGGTCCAATTTGGTGGGCGGGGCCACTCTGGGTCTGATTTGGTGGGCGAGGCCACTCTGGGTCCGATTTCGTGGGCGGGGCCACTCTCGGTCCGATTTGGATGCCAGGGTTGCTCAGCCTCCTTTTTGTAGGCCAGGGTCTATCAGCCTCCGATTTGGAGCCTTGGGTCACTCAGCTTTCGATTTGGCGCGCCGGCCCTTTAAGACTCATTTTGGTGCGCCGGGTCTTTAAGAATCACTTTGGCGCGTCGGCCCTTTAAGAGCCAGGGTGGCTCACTGGGCTTCTAAATCCACTTTGGCGCACACATTCTCTCTCAGGGGCATGCGTCATGTGATGAAGCTAGATTTGCATTTGTGCTGTGGGTTTAGCTTTAAGAGATGATATGTGGCAAAAGCTCTGTTCTGGAGATGTCATGTGACGTTCGTAGGCGTTGGCATAGTAACTGGGTGTGCCTGCGCATATCAATGAGCTCAACTGCCATTTCAATCGCCTCAGGGCACGTTTTAAGCTTCCCATTGAAAAGCATTGACACAGTGCATTCCAATGACGGGAAAAAAAAATTTCAAACGCAAATTGCGCAAAACCTACAAATCCGATCGACACGAAAAATACTTAGCACACCTCTCATGGACGCTGGCTTCGAAACGACACCTCAACGGAGTCTGTGCGTGTAGCGGTTCGGGCCGCATTAATTGCGGAAATCAACTTAATAATAATAATAAGAAGAAGAATAAGTTAGCAGCGTTCGGATTACAATATAGTGGTTTTTTCAAACCACTATAATAATACTAGATGTGTATTTCCTGAAGGAAGTACAGATAGTGGTTTGAAATGGTGCCCGGGCTGCCCCTTTAAGAGAGACTTGCCTGCTGCCCCTGCAAGACTTTCAACTCAGGATATGATTTAACTGTGGGTGCCTCTCAGGGGCCACTTTGGCCTCATGGTCTGATTTTGTGGGTGGGGCCCCTCAGGGCCTGATTTTGTGGGTGGGGCCCCTCAGGGTCCGATTTTTTGGGTGGGGCCCCTCAGGGTCCGATTTTGTGGCCGGGGCCACTCGAGGTCCGATTTGGTGGCCGGGGCCCCTCAGGGTCTGATTTGGTGGCCGGGGCCCCTCAGGGTCTGATTTGGTGGGTGGGGCCCCTCAAGGTCCGATTTTGTGTCTGGGGCCCCTCAGGGTCCGATTTTGTGGCCGTGGCCAATCAGGATCCGATTTTTGTGGCCGGAACCCCTCAGGGTCCAATTTTGTGGGCGGGGCCCGTCAGGGTACGATTTTGTGGGTGGGACCTCTCAGGGTCCGATTTGGTGGGCGGGGCCCCTCAGGGTCCAATTTGGTGGGCAGGGCCCCTCAGGGTCCGATTTTGTGGGTTGGGCCCCTCAGGGTCCGATTTTGTGGCCGGTGCCCCTCAGGGTCCGATTTTGTGTCAGGGGCCCCTCAGGGTCCGATTTTGTGGTTGGGTCCCCTCAGGGTCCGATTTTGTGGTTGGGGCCCCTCAGGGTCCAATTTTGTGGCCGCGGCCCCTCAGGGTCTGATTTTGTGGCCGCGGCCCCTCAGGGTCCGATTTTGTGGCAGGGGCCCCTCTGGGTCTGATTTTGTGGGTGGGGCCCCTCTGGGTCCAATTTGGTGGGCGGGACCACTCTGGGTTCTATTTGGTGGGCAGGACCACTCCTGGTCCGATTTTGTGGTTGGGTCCCCTCAGGGTCCGATTTTATGGTTGGGGCCCCTCAGGGTCCGATTTTGTGGCCGGGGCCTATCAGGGTCCAATTCTGTGACTGGGGCCCATCAGGGTCCGATTTTGTGGCCGCGACCCCTCAGGGTCTGATTTTGTGGCAGGGGCCCCTCTGGGTCTGATTTTGTGGGCGGAGCACCTCTGAGTCCAATATGGTGGGCGGGAACACTCTGGGTCCAATTTGGTGGGCGGGACCACTCTGGGTCCGATTTGGTGGGCGGGGCCTCTCAGGGTCCGATTTGGTGGGCGGGGCCCCACAGGGTCCGATTTGGTGGGCGGGGCCACTCTGGGTAAGATTTGGAGGCTGGGGTCGCTCAGCCTCCAATTTGGAGGCCGGGGTCGTTGAGCTTCCGATTTGGAGGCCGAGGTCAAAAAGCCTCTGATTTGGAGGCCGGGGTCGATGAGCCTCCGATTTGGAGGCCGGGGTGGCTCAGCCTCCGATTTGGAGGCCGGGTTGGCTCAGCCTCCGATTTGGAGGCCGGGGTGGCTCAGCCTCCGATTTGGAGGTCGGGGTAGCTCAGCCTCCGATTTGGAGGCCGGGGTGGATCAGCCTCCGATTTGGAGGCCGGGGTGGATCAGCCTCCGATTTGGAGGCCGGGGTCGCTCAGCCTCCGATTTGGAGGCCGGGGTGGCTCAGCCTCCAATTTGGAGGCCGGGGTGGCTCAGCCTCCTATTTGGAGGCCGGGATGGCTCAGCCTCTTATTTGGAGGCCGGGGTGGCTCAGCCTCCGATTTGGAGGCTGGGGTGGATCAGCCTCCGATTTGGAGGCCGGGGTGGCTCAGCCTCCTATTTGGAGGCCGGGATGGCTCAGCCTCTTATTTGGAGGCCGGGGTGGCTCAGCCTCCGATTTGGAGGCCGGGGTGGATCAGCCTCCGATTTGGAGGCCGGGGTGGATCAGCCTCCGATTTGGAGGCCGGGGTGGCTCAGCCTCCGATTTGGAGGCCGGGGTGGCTCAGCCTCCGATTTGGAGGCCGGGGTGGCTCAGCCTCCGATTTGGAGGCCGGGGTGGATCAGCCTCCGATTTGGAGGCCGGGGTGGATCAGCCTCCGATTTGGAGGCCGGTGTGGATCAGCCTCCGATTTGGAGGCCGGGGTGGATCAGCCTCCCATTTGGAGGCCGGGGTGGATCAGCCTCCCATTTGGAGGCCGGGGTGGCTCAGCCTCCGATTTGGAGGCCGGTGTGGATCAGCCTCCGATTTGGAGGCCGGGGTGGATCAGCCTCCGATTTGGAGGCCGGGGTGGATCAGCCTCCCATTTGGAGGCCGGGGTGGCTCAGCCTCCGATTTGGAGGCCGGGGTCGATCAGCCTCCGATTTGGAGGCCGGGGTCGCTCAGCCTCCGATTTGGAGGCCGGGGTCGATCAGCCTCCGATTTGGAGGCCGGGGTGGCTCAGCCTCCGATTTGGAGGCCGGGGTGGCTCAGCCTCCCATTTGGAGGCTGGGGTCGCTCAGCCTCCGATTTGGAGGCCGGGGTCGCTCAGCCTCCGATTTGGAGGCCGGGGTGGCTCAGCCTCCTATTTGGAGGCTGGGGTGACTCAGCCTCCGATTTGGAGGCCTGGGTCGATCAGCCTCCGATTTGGAGGCCGGGGTGGATCAGCCTCCGATTTGGAGGCCGGGGTGGCTCATTGTCCGATTTGGAGGCCGGGGTGGCTCAGCCTCCGATTTGGAGGCCGGGGTGGCTCAGTCTCCGATTTGGTGTGTCGGCCCTTTAAGACTCATTTGGGTGCGCTGGCCCTTTTACAATCACTTTGGCGCGTTGGCCCTTTAAGAGCTAGTTTGGCTCACTGGGCTTCTTTTAAATCCACTTTGGCGCACACATTCTCTCTCAGGGGCATGTGTCATGTGATGAAGCTAGATTTGCATTTGTGCTGTGGGTTTTGCTTTAAGAGCTGATATTATGTGGCAGAGGCTCTGAGCTGGGGTTCAAGTGAAGTTCGTAGGCGTTGGCATAGTAACTGGGTCTGCCTGCGCATATCAATGAGCTCAACTGTCATTTCAATCGCCTCAGGGCACGTTTTGCCATTTCCTATTGAAAAGCATTGGAGACAGTGCATTCCAATGATGGGAAAAAAAATTTTCAAACGCAAATTGCGCAAAAAGTACAAATCCGATCGACACGAAAAATACTTAGCACACCTCTCATGGACGCTGACTTCGAAACGACACCTCAACGGAGTCTGTGCGTGTAGCGGTTCGGGCCGCATTAATTGCGGAAATCAACTTAATAATAATAAGAAGAATAAGTTAGCAGCGTTCGGATTACAATATAGTGTTTTTTTCAAACCACTATAACTAGATGTGTATTTCCTGAAGGAAGTACAGATAGTGGTTTGAAATGGTGCCCGGGTTGCCCCTTTAAGAGAGACTTGCCTGCTGCCCATGCAAGACTTTCAACTCAGGATCCGTTTTAACTGTGAGTGCATCTCAAGCGCCACTTTGGCCTCAGGGTCCGATTTTGTGGGTGGGGCCCCTCAGGGTCCTATTTAGTGGCCAGGGCCCTTCAGGGTCCGATTTGGTGGGTGGGGCCCCTCAGGGTCCGATTTAGCGGCCGGCGCCCCTCAGGGTCTGATTTCGTGGGTGGGGACCCTCTGGGTCCGATTTTGTTGCCGGGGCCCCTCAGGGTCCGATTTGGTGGTTGGAGCCCCTCAGGGTCTGACTTTGTGACCAGGGCCCCTAAGGGTCCGATTTTGTGATTGGGGACCCTCATGGTCCGATTTTGTGGCCGGGGCCCCTCAGGGTCCAATTTGGTAGGTAGGGCCCCTCAGGGTTCGATTTTGTGGGTGCGTCCCCTCAGTGTCCGATTTGGTGGATGGGGGTCCCTCTGGGTCCGATTTTGTGGCCGGGGCCCCACAGGGTCCGATTTTGTGGGTTTAGCCCCTCAGGGTCCGATTTGGTGGCTGGGGCCCCTCAGGGTCCGATTTGGTGGGCGGGGACACTCAGGGTCCGATTTGGTGGGCGGGGCCCCTAACGGTCCGATTTGGTGGGCTGGGACCCTCAGGGTCCGATTTGGTGAGAGAGGCCCCTCAGAGTTCAATTTGGTGAGCGGGGCCTCTCGGGGTCCGATTTGGTCAGCATCGCCCCATAGGATCAGATTTGGTGGGCGGGGCCCCCCAGGGTCTGATTTTGTGGTTGGGGCCCCTCAGGGTCCGATTTTGTAGGTGGAACCCCTTAGGGTCCGATTTTGTGTCCGGGGCCCCTCAGGGTCCGATTTTGTGTCCGGGGCCCCTCAGGGTCCGATTTTGTGGTTGAGGCCTTTCAGAATCCGATTTGGTGGGCAGGGCCCCTCAGGCTCCGATTTGGTGAGCGGGGCCCCTCAGGGTTCGATTTGGTGAGCGGGGCCTCTCAGAGTTCAATTTGGTGAGCGGGGCCCCTCAGGGTCCGATTTGGTGAGCGGGGCACCTCAGGGTCCGATTTTGTGGTTGGGGCCTTTCAGAATCCGATTTGGTGGGTGGAGCCGCTCAGGGTCCGATTTGGTGAGCGGGGCCCCTCAGGGTCCGATTTGGTGGGCGGGGCCCATCAGGGTCCGATTTGGTGGGCGGGGCACATCAGGGTCCGATTTGGTGGGCAGGGCCCCTCAGGGTCCGATTTGCTGGGCGGGGTCCCTCAGGGTTCTATTTGGTGGGCGTGGCCCCTCAGGGTCCGATTTGGTGGGCGGGGCCACTCAGGGTCCGATTTGGTGCGCGGGGCCCCCCAGGGTCCGATTTGGTGGGCGGGGACTTTCAGAATCCGATTTGGTGAGTGGGGCCCCTCAGGGTCCGATTTGGTGAGCGGGGCCCCTTAGGGTCCGATTTGGTGAGCGGGGACCCTCAGGGTCTGATTTGGTGGGCGGGGCCACTCAGGGTCCGATTTGGTGGGCGGGATCTCTCAGAGTTCGATTTGGTGGGCGGGGCCCCTCAGGGTCCGATTTGGTGGGCGGGGCCCCTCAGGGTCCGATTTGGTGGGCGGGGCCCCTCAGGGTCCGATTTGGTGAGCGGGGCCCCTCAGAGTTCAATTTGGTGAGCGGGGCCCCTCATGGTCCGATTTGGTGAGCGGGGCCCCTCTGTGTCCGATTTCGTGGGCGGGGCCCCTCAGGGTCTGATTTGGTGGGTGGGGCCCCTCAGGGTCCGATTTGGTGGGCGGGGGCACACTTTGCCGCACATTCTCTCTCAGGGGCATGCGTCATGTGATAAAGCTAGATTTGCATTTGTGCTGTGGGTTTCGCTTTAAGAGCTGATATGTGGCAGAAGCTCTGTCCTGGGGGCGTCATGTGACGTTCGTAGGCGTTGGCATAGTAACTGGGTGTTCCTGCGCATATCAATGAGCTTAACTGCCATTTCAATCGCCTCAGGGCATGTTTTGCCATTTCCCATTCAAATGCATTGAGACAGTGCATTCCAATGACGGGGAAAAAAAATTTCAAACGCAAAATTGCGCAAAAACTACAAATCCGATCGACACGAAAAATACTTAGCACACCACTCGTGGACGCTGGCTTCAAAACAACACCTCAACGGAGTCTGTGCGTGTAGCGGTTCAGGCCGCATTAATTGTGGAAATCAACTGAATAGTAATAATAATACTAGATGTGTATTTCCTGAAGGAAGTAGAGATAGTGGTTTGAAATGGTGCCCGGGCTGCCCCTTTAAGAGAGACTTGCCTGCTGCCCCTGCAAGACTTTCAACTCAGGATACGATTTAACTGTGGGTGCCTCTCAGGGGCCACTTTGGCCTCATGGTCTGATTTTGTGGGTGGGGCCCCTCAGGGCCTGATTTTGTGGGTGGTTCCCCTCAGGGTCCGATTTTTTTGGGTGGGGCCTCTCAGGGTCCGATTTTGTGGCCGGGGCCACTCAGGGTCCGATTTGGTGGCCGGGGCCCCTCAGGGTCCGATTTGGTGGCCGGGGCCCCTCAGGGTCCGATTTGGTGGGTGGGGCCCCTCAAGGTCCGATTTTGTGGCTGGGGCCCCTCAGGGTCCGATTTTGTGGCCGGGGCCAATCAGGATCCGATTTTTGTGGCCGGAACCCCTCAGGGTCCAATTTTGCAGGTGGGGCCCCTCAGGATCCGATTTTGTGGCCGGGGCCCGTCAGGGTCCGATTTTGTGGGTGGGACCTCTCAGGGTCCGATTTGGTGGGCGGGGCCCCTCAGGGTCCAATTTGGTGGGCAGGTCCCCTCAGGGTCCGATTTTGTGGCCGGGGCCCCTCAGGGTCCGATTTTGTGGCCGGGGCCCCTCAGGGTCCGATTTTGTGGCCGGGGCCCCTCAGGGTCCGATTTTGTGGTTGGGTCCCCTCAGGGTCTGATTTTGTGGTTGAGGCCCCTCAGGGTCCGATTTTGTGGTTTGGGCCCCTCAGGGTCCGATTTTGTGGCCGGGGCCTATCAGGGTCCAATTTTGTGACTGGGGCCCATCAGGGTCCGATTTTGTGGCCGCGGCCCCTCAGGGTTTGATTTTGTGGCAGGGGCCCCTCTGGGTCTGATTTTGTGGGCCGAGCCTTTCTGGGTCCAATTTGGTGGGCGGGACCACTCTGGGTCCGATTTGGTGGGCGGGGCCTCTCAGGGTCCGATTTGGTGGGCGGGGCCCCTCAGGGTCCGATTTGGTGGGCGGGGCCACTCTGGGTAAGATTTGGAGGCTGGGGTCGCTCAGCCTCCAATTTGGAGGCCGGGGTCGTTGAGCTTCCGATTTGGAGGCCGAGGTAAAAAAGCCTCTGATTTGGAGGCCGGGGTCGATGAGACTCCGATTTGGAGGCCGGGGTGGCTCAGCCTCCGATTTGGAGGCCGGGGTGGCTCAGCCTCCGATTTGGAGGCCGGGGTGGCTCAGCCTCCGATTTGGAGGCCGGGGTGGCTCAGCCTCCTATTTGGAGGCCGGGGTGGCTCAGCCTCCTATTTGGAGGCCGGGGTGGCTCAGCCTCCTATTTGGAGGCCAGGGTGGCTCAGCCTCCTATTTGGAGGCCGGGGTGGCTCAGCCTCCTATTTGGAGGCCGGGGTGGCTCAGCCTCCGATTTGAAGGCCTGGGTCGATCAGCCTCCGATTTGGAGGCCGGGGTGGATCAGCCTCCGATTTGGAGGCCGGGGTGGCTCAGCCTCCGATTTGGAAGCCGGGGTGGATCAGCCTCCGATTTGGAGGCCGGGGTGGATCAGCCTCCGATTTGGAGGCCGGGGTCGATCAGCCTCCGATTTGGAGGCCGGGGTCGATCAGCCTCCGATTTGGAGGCCGGGGTCGATCAGCCTCCGATTTGGAGGCCGGGGTGGCTCAGCCTCCGATTTGGAGGCCGGGGTGGATCAGCCTCCGATTTGGAGGCCGGGGTGGATCAGCCTCCGATTTGGAGGCCGGGGTGGATAAGCCTCCGATTTGGAGGCCGGGGTGGCTCAGCCTCCGATTTGGAGGCCGGGGTGGCTCAGCCTCCGATTTGGAGGCCGGGGAGGATCAGCCTCCGACTTGGAGGCCGGGGTGGATCAGCCTCCGATTTGGAGGCCGGGGTGGCTCAGCCTCCGATTTGGAGGCCGGGGTGGCTCAGCCTCCGATTTGGAGGCCGGGGTGGATCAGCCTCCGATTTGGAGGCCGGAGTGGATCAGCCTCCGATTTGGAGGCCGGGGTGGATCAGCCTCCGATTTGGAGGCCGGGGTCGATCAGCATCCGATTTGGAGGCCGGGGTGGCTCAGCCTCCGATTTGGAGGCCGGGGTGGCTCAGCCTCTGATTTGGAGGCCTGGGTCGATCAGCCTCCGATTTGGAGGCCGGGGTGGATCAGGCTCCAATTTGGAGGCCGGGGTGGATCAGGCTCCGATTTGGAGGCCGGGGTGGATCAGCCTCCCATTTGGAGGCCGGGGTGGCTCATTGTCCGATTTGGAGGCCGGGGTGGCTCAGCCTCCGATTTGGAGGCCGGGGTGGCTCAGTCTCCGATTTGGTGTGTCGGCCCTTTAAGACTCATTTGGGTGCGCTGGCCCTTTAACAATCACTTTGGCGCGTTGGCCCTTTAAGAGCTAGTTTGGCTGACTGGGCTTCTTTTAAATCCACTTTGGCGCACACATTCTCTCTCAGGGGCATGTGTCATGTGATGAAGCTAGATTTGCATTTGTGCTGTGGGTTTCGCTTTAAGAGCTGATATTATGTGGCAGAGGCTCTGTGCTGGGGTTCAAGTGAAGTTCGTAGGCGTTGGCATAGTAACTGGGTCTGCCTGCGCATATCAATGAGCTCAACTGTCATTTCAATCGCCTCAGGGCACGTTTTGCCATTTCCTATTGAAAAGCATTGGAGACAGTGCATTCCAATGACGGGAAAAAAAATTTTCAAACGCAAATTGCGCAAAAACTACAAATCCGATCGACACGAAAAATACTTAGCACACCTCTCATGGACGCTGGCTTCGAAACGACACCTCAACGGAGTCTGTGCGTGTAGCGGTTCGGGCCGCATTAATTGCGGAAATCAACTTAATAATAATAATAATAAGAAGAATAAGTTAGCAGCGTTCGGATTACAATATAGTGGTTTTTTCAAACCACTATAACTAGATGTGTATTTCCTGAAGGAAGTACAGATACTGGTTTGAAAAGGTACCCGGGCTGCCCCTTTAAGAGAGACTTGCCTGCTGCCCCTGCAAGACTTTCAACTCAGGAATCGTTTTAACTGTGAGTGCCTTTCAGGGGCCACTTTGGCCTCAGGGCATGATTTGGAGGGTGGGCCCCTCAGGATCCGATTCAGTGGCCTGGGCTCCTCAGGGCGTGAATTGCTGGCCGGGATCCCTCAGGGTCCGTTTTTGTGGGTGCATCCCCTCAGGGTCCGATTTTGTGGCCGGGGCCCCTCAGGGTTCGATGTTGTGGCCGGGGCCCCTCAGGGTCCAATTTTGTTGGTGGGGCCCCTCAGGGTCCGATTGTGTGGCCGGGGCCCCTCAGGGTCCGATTTTGTGGTCGGGGCCCCTCAGGGTCCGATATTGTGGCCGGGGCCCATCAGGGTCCGATTTTGTGGCCGGGGCCCCTCATGGTTCAATATTGTGAGTGGGGCTCCTCAGGGTCCGATTTTGTGGTCGGGGCCCCTCATGGTCCGATTTGGTGGTCGGGGCCCCTCAGGGTCCGATATGGTGAGCGGGGCCCCTCAGGGTCCGATTTGGTGGTCGGGGCCCCTCAGGGTCCGATTTGGTGGGAGTGGCCCCTCAGGGTCCGATTTGGTGGGCGGGGCCCCTCAGGGTCCGATTTGGCGACTCTGAGTCCGATTTGGTGGGCGGGGCCACTCTAGGTCCGATTTGGAGGCCAGGGTGTCTCAGCATCTGATTTGTAGGCCATGGTCGATCAGCCTCCGATTTGGAGCCTGGGGTCACTCAGCTTTCGATCTGGCGCGCTGGCCCTTTAAGACTCATTTTGGTGCGCCGGCCCTTTAAGAATCACTTTGGCGCGTCGGCCCTTTAAGAGCCAGTTTGGCTCACTGGGCTTCTAAATCCACTTTGGCGCACATTCTCTGTCAGGGGCATGCGTCATGTGATGAAGCAAGACTTGCATTTGTGCTGTGGGTTTTGCTTTAAGAGCAGAAATTATCTGGCAGAAACTTTGTCCTGGGGGGTCTTCAGAAGTTCATAGGAGTTGGCACAGTAACTGTGTGAGCCTGCACATATCAATGAGCTTAACTGCCACCTCACGACTGCCCCATGTTTTCCCTATGACAACATTTTCCTGTTAAAATGCATTGAGACAATACATTCCAATGACAGGAAAATGCTTTTTCAAACACAAATTGGGCAAAAACTACAAATCCGATCGACACGAAAAATGCTTAGCACACCACTCTTGGACGTTGGCTTCGAAATGACGCCTCAACGGAGTCTGTGCGTGTAGCAGTTCGGGCCGCATTAATTGCGGAAATCAACTGAATAGTAATAATAATACTAGATGTGTATTTCCTGAAGGAAGTACAGATAGTGGTTTGAAATGGTGCCCGGGGTGCCCCTTTAAGAGAGACTTGCCTGCTGCCCCTGCAAGACTTTCAACTCAGGATACGATTTAACTGTGGGTGCCTCTCAGGGGCCACTTTGGCCTCAGGGTCTGATTTTGTGGGTGGGGCCCCTCAGGGCCTGATTTTGTGGGTGGGGCCCCTCAGGGTCCGATTTTGTGGGTGGGGCCCCTCAGGGTCCGATTTTGTGGCCGGGGCCACTCAGGGTCCGATTTGGTGGCCGGGGCCCCTCAGGGTCCGATTTGGTGGCCGGGGCCCCTCAGGGTCTGATTTGGTGGGTGGGGCCCCTCAAGGTCCGATTTTGTGGCTGGGGCCCCTAAGGGTCCGATTTTGCGGCCGGGGCCACTCAGGATCCGATTTTTGTGGCCGAAACCCCTCAGGGTCCAATTTTGTGGGTGGGGCCCCTCAGGGTCCGATTTTGTGGCCGGGGCCGGTCAGGGTCCGATTTTGTGGGTGGGGCCTCTCAGGGTCCGATTTGGTGGGCAGGGCCCCTCAGGGTCCGATTTTGTGGGTTGGGCCCCTCAGGGTCCGATTTTGTGGCCGGGGCCCCTCAGGGTCCGATTTTGTGTCAGGGGCCCCTCAGGGTCCGATTTTGTGGTTGGGTCCCCTCAGGGTCCGATTTTGTGGTTGGGGCCCCTCAGGGTCCGATTTTGTGGCCGCGGCCCCTCAGGGTCTGATTTTGTGGCCGCGGCCCCTCTGGGTCCGATTTTGTGGCAGGGGCCCCTCTGCGTCCGATTTTGTGGGTGGGGCCCCTCTGGGTCCAATTTGGTGGGCGGGACCACTCTGGGTCCAATTTGGTGGGCGGGGCCTCTCAGGGTCCGATTTTGTGGTTGGGTCCCCTCAGGGTCCGATTTTGTGGTTGGGGCCCCTCAGGGTCCGATTTTGTGGCCGGGGCCTATCAGGGTCCAATTTTGTGACTGTGGCCCATCAGGGTCCGATTTTGTGGCCGCGGCCCCTCAGGGTCTGATTTTGTGGCAGGGGCCCCTCTGGGTCTGATTTTGTGGGCAGAGCCCCACTGGGTCCAATTTGGTGGGCGGGACCACTCTGGGTCCAATTTGGTGGGCGGGACCACTCTGTGTCCAATTTGGTGGGCGGGGCCTCTCAGGGTCCGATTTGGTGGGCGGGGCCCCACAGGGTCCGATTTGGTGGGCGGGGCCCCTCAGGGTCCGATTTGGTGGGCAGGGCCTCTCTGGGTCTGATTTGGTGGGTGGGGCCACTCTGGGTAAGATTTGGAGGCCGGGGTCGCTCAGCCTCCAATTTGGAGGCCGGGGTCGTTGAGCTTCCGATTTGGAGGCTGAGGTCAAAGAGCCTCCGATTTGGAGGCAGGGGTCGATGAGCTTCCGATTTGGAGGCCGGGGTCGATGAGCCTCCGATTTGGAGGCCGGGGTGGCTCAGCCTCCGATTTGGAGGCCGGGGTGGCTCAGCCTCCGATTTGGAGGCCGGGGTGGATCAGCCTCCGATTTGGAGGCCGGGGTGGCTCAGCCTCCGATTTGGAGGCCGGGATGGCTCAGCCTCCGATTTGGAGGCCGGGGTCGCTCAGCCTCCGATTTGGAGGCCGGGGTCGCTCAGCCTCCGATTTGGAGGCTGGGGTGGCTCAGCCTCCGATATGGAGGCCGGGATGGCTCAGCCTCTGATTTGGAGGCCGGGGTCGCTCAGCCTCCGATTTGTAGGCCGGGGTGGCTCAGCCTCCGATTTGGAGGCCGGGGTGGCTCAGCCTCCGATTTGGAGGCCGGGGTGGCTCAGCCTCCGATTTGGAGGCCGGGGTGGCTCAGCCTCCGATTTGGAGGCCGGGGTGGATCAGCCTTCGATATGGAGGCCGGGGTAGATCAGCCTCCGATTTGGAGGCCGGGGTGGATCAGCCTCCGATTTGGAGGCCGGGGTGGCTCAGCCTCTGATTTGGAGGCTGGGGTCGCTCAGCCTCCGATTTGGAGGCCGGGGTCGCTCAGCCTCCGATTTGGAGGCCGGGGTGGCTCAGCCTCCGATTTGGAGGCCGGGGTGGCTCAGCCTCCGATTTGGAGGCTGGGGTGGCTCAGCCTCCGATTTGGAGGCCGGGGTCGATCAGCCTCCGATTTGGAGGCCGGGGTCGATCAGCCTCCGAATTGGAGGCCGGGGTGGATCAGCCTCCGATTTGGAGGCCGGGGTGGCTCAGCGTCCGATTTGGAGGCCGGGGTGGCTCAGCCTCCGATTTGGAGGCCGGGGTGGCTCAGCCTCCGATTTGGAGGCCGGGGTGGCTCAGTCTCCGATTTGGTGTGTCGGCCCTTTAAGACTCATTTGGGTGCGCTGGCCCTTTAACAATCACTTTGGCGCGTTGGCCCTTTAAGAGCTAGTTTGGCTCACTGGGCTTCTTTTAAATCAACTTTGGCGCACACATTCTCTCTCAGGGGCATGTGTCATGTGATGAAGCTAGATTTGCATTTGTGCTGTGGGTTTCACTTTAAGAGCTGATATTATGTGGCAGAATCTCTGTTCTGGAGATGTAATGTGACGTTCATAGGCGTTGGCATAGTAACTGGGTCTGCCTGCGCATATCAATGAGCTCAACTGTCATTTCAATCGCCTCAGGGCACGTTTTGCCATTTCCTATTGAAAAGCATTGGAGACAGTTCATTCCAATGACGGGAAAAAAAATTTTCAAACGCAAATTGCGCAAAAACTACAAATCCGATCGATACGAAAAATACTTAGCACACCTCTCGTGGACGCTGGCTTCGAAACGACACCTCAACGGAGTCTGTGCGTGTAGCGGTTCTGGCCGCATTAATTGCGGAAATCAACTTAATAATAATAATAAGAAGAATAAGTTAGCAGCGTTCGGATTACAATATAGTGGTTTTTTCAAGCCACTATAATAATACTAGATGTGTATTTCCTGAAGGAAGTACAGATAGTGGTTTGAAATGGTGCCCGGGCTGCCCCTTTAAGAGAGACTTGCCTGCTGCCCCTGCAAGACTTTCAACTCAGGATCCGTTTTAACTGTGAGTGCCTCTCAGGGGCCACTTTGACCTCAGGGTCCGATTTTGTGGGTGGGGCCCCTTAGGGCCTGATTTTGTGGGTGGGGCCCTCAGGGTCCGATTTTGTGGCCAGGGCCCCTCAGGGTCCGATTTGGTGGGTGGGGACCCTCAGGGTAAATTTGGTGAGCGGGGCCCCTCAGAGTTAAATTTCGTGAGCGGGGCCCCTCAGGGTCCGATTTGGTCAGCGGGGCCCCTCAGGGTCTGATTTGGTGGGCGGGGCCCCTCAGGGTCCAATTTGGTGGGCAAGGCCCCTCAGGGTCCCATTTGGTGGGCGGGGCCACTCAGGGTCCGATTTGGTGGGCGGGGTCCCTCAGGGTCCGATTTGATGGGCGGGGCCACTCAGGGTCCGATTTGGTGGGCGGGGCCCTTCAGGGTCCTATTTGGTGAGCGGGGCCCCTCAGGGTCCTATTTGGTGGGCGGGGCCACTCAGAATCTGATTTGGTGGACGGGGACCCTCAGGGTCCAATTTGGTGAGCGGGGCCTCTCCAGAGTTCAATTTGGTGAGCGGGGCCCCTCAGGGTCCCATTTGGTGGGCGGGGCCCCTCAGGGTCTAATTTGGTGGGTGGGGCCCCTCAGGGTCCGATTTGCTTGGCGGGGGGCCATTCTGGGTCTGATTTGGTGGGCGGGGCCCCTCAGGGTCCGATTTTGTGGGTGGGGCCCCTCAGGGTCTGATTTTGTGGCCAGGGCCCCTCAGGGAACGATTTTGTGGCCGGGGCCCCTCAGGGTCCGATTTTGTGGGTGGGGCCCCTCAGGGTCCGATTTGGTGGGCTGGGCCACTCTGGGTTCGATTTTGTGGATGGGGCCCCTCAGGGTCTGATTTTGTGGGTGGGGCTCCTCAGGGTCCGATTTTGTGGTTGGGGCCTTTCAGAATCCGATTTGGTTAGCAGGATCACTCAGGGTACTATTTGGTGGGCGGGGCCCATAAGGGTCCGATTTGGTGGGCGGAGCCCATCAGGGTCCAATTTGGTGGGCGGGGCCCCTCAGGGTCCGATTTGGTGGGCGGGGCCCCTCAGGGTCCGATTTGGTGGGCGGGGTCCCTCAGGGTCCGATTTGGTGGGCGGGGGGGCGCACTTTGGCGCACATTCTCTCTCAGGGGCATGCTTCATGTGATGAAGCTAGATTTGCATTTGTGCTGTGGGTTTCGCTTTAAGAGCTGATATTATGTGGCAGAAGCTCTGTCCTGGGGGCGTCATGTGACGTTCGTAGGTGTTGGCATAGTAACTGGGTGTGCCTGCGCATATCAATGAGCTTTACTGCCATTTCAATCACCTCTGGGCACGTTTTAAGTTTCCCATTCAAATGCATTGAGACAGTGCATTCCAATGACGAGAAAAAAAATTTTCAAACGCAAATTGCTCAAAAACTACAAATCCGATCGACACGAAAAATACTTAGCACACCTCTCGTGGATGCTGGCTTTGAAACGACACCTCAACGGAGTCTGTGCGTGTAGCGGTTCGGGCCGCATTAATTGCGGAAATCAACTGAAAAATAAGAATAAGTTAGCAGCGTTCGGATTACAACATTAATACTAGATGTGTATTTCCTGAAGGAAGTACAGATAGTGGTTTGAAATGGTGCCCGGGCTGCCCCTTTAAGAGAGACTTGCCTGCTGCCCCTGCAAGACATTCAACTCAGGATCCGTTTTAACTGTGGGTGCCTCTCAGGGGCCAATTTGGCCTCAGGGTCCGATTTTGTGGGTGGGACCCCTCAGGGCCCGATTTTGTGGGTGGGGCCCCTCTGGGTCCGATTTTGTGGCCGAGGCACCTCAGGGTCCGATTTTGTGGGTGGGGCCCCTTAGGGTCCGATTTGGTGGACGGGGCCACTCAGGGTCCGATTTGGTGGGCGGGGCCAGTCAGGGTCCGATTTGGTGAGTGGGGCCCCTCAGAGTTCAATTTGGTCAGCGGGGCCCCTCAGGGTCCGATTTTGTGGGTGGGGCCCCTCAGGGTCCGATTTTGTGGTTGGGGCCTTTCAGAATCTGATTTAGTGGGCGGGGCCCCTCCGGGTCTGAATTGGTGGGCGGGGCCCCTCAGTGTCTGATTTGGTGGGCGGGGCCCCTCAGGGTCCGATTTGGTGGGTTGGGCCCCTCAGGATCTGATTTTGTGGTTGGGGCCCCTCAGGGTTCAATTTTGTAGGCGGGGCCCCTCAGGGTCCGATTTTGTGGCCGGGGCCCCTTAGGGTCCAATTTGGTGGACGGGGCCACTCAGGGTCCGATTTGGTGGGCGGGGCCACTTGGGGTCCGATTTGGTGAGTGGGGCCCCTCAGAGTTCAATTTGGTCAGCGGGGCCCCTCAGGGTCCGATTTTGTGGGTGGGGCCCCTCAGGGTCCGATTTTGTGGTTTGGGCCTTTCAGAATCTGATTTAGTGGGCGGGGCCCCTCCGGGTCTGAATTGGTGGGCGGGGCCCCTCAGTGTCCAATTTGGTGGGCGGGGCCCCTCAGGGTCCGATTTTGTGGGTTGGGCCCCTCAGGGTCCGATTTTGTGGGTTGGGCCCCTCAGGGTCCGATTTTGTGTCCGGGGCCCCTCAGGGTCCGATTTTGTGGCCGGTGCCTCTCAGGGTCCGATTTTGTGGTTGGGGCCCCTCAGGGTCCGATTTTGTGTCCGGAGCCTCTCAGGGTCCGATTTTTTGGTTGGGGCCCCTCAGGATCCGATTTTGTGGCCGGGGTCCCTCAGGGTCCGATTTTGTGTCCGGGGCCCCTCAGGGTCCAATTTTGTGGGTGGGGCCCCTCAGGGTCCATATTTGTGGGTGGGGCCCCTCAGGGTCCAATTTTGTGGGTGGGGCCCCTCAGGGTCCAATCTTGTGGGTGGGGCCCCTCAGGGTCCAATTTTGTGGTTGGGGCCCCTCAGGGATCGATTTTGGGGTTTGGGGCCCCTCAGGATCCAATTTTGTGACCGGGGCCCTCAGGGACTGATTTTGTGGGTGGGGCCCCTCAGGGTCTGATATTGTGGGTGGGGCCCCTCAGGATCCGATTTTGTGGGTGGGGCCCCTCAGGATCTAATTTTGTGGTTGGGGCCCCTCAGGGTTCAATTTTGTAGGCGGGGCCCCTCAGGGTCCGATTTTGTGGCCGGGGCCCCTCAGAATCCGATTTTGTGGCCGGGGCCCGTGAGGGTCCGATTTTGTGGCCGGGGCCCCTCAGGGTCCGATTTTGTGGTTGGGGCCCCTCAGGGTCCGATTTTGTGGTTGGGGCCCCTTAGGGTCCGATTTTGTGAGTGGGGCCCCTCAGGGTCCGATTTTGTGGCCGGGGCCCCTCAGGGTCTGATTTTGTGGCCGGATCCCCTCAGGGTCCGATTTTGTGGGTGGGGCCCCTCAGGGTCCGATTTGGTGGGCGGGGCCACTCTGGGTCCGATTTGGTGGGCGGGGCCACTCTGGGTTTGATTTGGTGGGCGGGGCCACTCTGGGTCCAATTTGGATGCCAGGGTGGCTCAGCCTCCTTTTTGTAGGCCACGGTCTATCAGCCTCCGATTTGGAGCCTTGGGTAACTCAGCTTTCGATTTGGTGCGCCGGCCCTTTAAGACTCATTTTGGTGCGCCGGCTATTTAAAAATCACTTTGGCACGTCGGCCCTTTAAGAGCCAGGGTGGCTCACTGGGCTTCTAAATCCACTTTGGCGCACATTCTCTCTCAGGGGCATGCGTCATGTGATGAAGCTAGATTTGCATTTGTGCTGTGGGTTTTGCTTTAAGAGCTGATATTATGTGGCAGAAGCTCTGTCCTTGGGGCATCATGTGACGTTCGTAGGCGTTGGCATAGTAACTGGGTCTGCCTGCGTATATCAATGAGCTCAACTGCCATTTCAATCGCCTCAGGGCACGTTTTGCCATTTCCCATTCAAATGCATTGGAGACAGTGCATTCCAATGACGGGAAAAAAAAATTTTCAAACGCAAATTGCGCAAAAACTACAAATCCGATCGACACGAAAAATACTTAGCACACCTCTCATGGACGCTGGCTTCGAAACGACACCTCAACGGCTTCTGTGCGTGTAGCGGTTCGGGCTGTATTAATTGCTGAAATCAACTTAATAATAATACGAAGAAGAATAAGTTAGCAGCGTTCGGATTACAATATAGTGGTTTTTTCAAACCACTATAACTAGATGTGTATTTCCTGAAGGAAGTACAGATAGTGGTTTGAAATGGTGCCCGGACTGCCCCTTTAAGAGAGACTTGCCTGCTGCCTCTGCAAGACTTTCAACTCAGGATCCGTTTTAACTGTGAGTGCCTCTCAGGGTCCACTTTGGCCTCAGGGTCTGATTTGGTGGGTGGGACGCCTCAGGATCTGATTCCTTGGCCTGGGCTCTTCAGGGCTTGAATTGTTGGCGGGGATCCCTAAGGCTCCGATTTTGTGGGTGTGACCCCTCAGGGTCTAATTTTGTGGGCGGGGCCCCTCAGGGTCCGATTTTGTGGGTGGGGCCCCTCAGGGTCCGATTTTGTGGGTGGGTCCCCTCAGGGTCCGATTTTGTGGCTGGGTCCCCTCAGGGTCTGATTTTGTGGGTGGGGCCCATGAGGGTCCGATTCTGTTGGTGGGGCCCCTCAGGGTCTGATTTTGTGACCGGGGACCCTCAGGGTCTGATTTTGTGGGTGGGGCCCCTCAGGGTCCGATTTTGTGGCTGGGGTCCCTCAGGGTCTGATTTTGTGGGTGTGGCCCCTCAGGGTCTGATTTTGTGGCCGGGGCCCCTTAGGGTCTGATTTTGTGACTGAGGCCCCTCTGGGTTCGATTTTGTGGCCGGGGTCTCTCAGGGTCTGATTTTGTGGGTGGGGCCCCTCAGCGACCGATTTTGAGGGTGGGGCCCCTCAGGGTCTAATTTGGTGGGCGGGGCCCCTCAGGGTCCGATTTTGTGGGTGGGGTCCCTCATGGTCTGATTTTGTGGGTGGGGCCCCTCAGGTTCTGATTTTGTGGTTGGGGCCCCTCACGTTCTGATTTTGTGGCTGGGGTCCCTCAGGGTCCGATTTTGTGGCTGGGGTCCCTCAGGGTCTGATTTTGTGGGTAGGGCCCCTCAGGGTCCGATTTTGTGACTGGGGCCCCTCAGGGTCTGATTTTGTGGGTGGGGCCCCTCAGGGTCCGATTTTGTGGCTGGGGTCCCTCAGGGTCTGATTTTGTGGGTGGGGCCCCTCAGGGTCCGATTTTGTGGCCGGGGCCCCTTAGGGTCTGATTTTGTGACTGAGGCCCCTCTGGGTTCGATTTTGTGGCCGGGGTCTCTCAGGGTCCGATTTTATGGCCGGGGCCCCTTAGGGTCTGATTTTGTGACTGAGGCCCCTCTGGGTTCGATTTTGTGGCCGGGGTCTCTCAGGGTCCGATTTTGTGGGTGGGGCCCCTCAGCGACCGATTTTGAGGGTGGGGCCCCTCAGGGTCTAATTTGGTGGGCGGGGCCCCTCAGGGTCCGATTTTGTGGGTGGGGTCCCTCATGGTCTGATTTTGTGGGTGGGGCCCCTCAGGTTCTGATTTTGTGGTTGGGGCCCCTCAGGTTCTGATTTTGTGGCTGGGGTCCCTCAGGGTCTGATTTTGTGGGTGGGGCCCCTCAGGGTCCGATTTTGTGACTGGGGCCCCTCAGGGTCTGATTTTGTGGTTGGGGCCCCTCATGGTCCGATTTTGTGGCCGGGGTCTCTAAGGGTCCGATTTTGTGGCCGGGTCCCCTCAGGGTCTGGATTTGTGGGTGGGGCCCTTCAGGGCCCGATTTTGTGGGTGGGGCCCCTCGGAGTCCGATTTTGTGGCTGGGCCCCTCAGGGTCTGATTTTGAGGGTGGGGCCCCTCAGGGTCTAATTTGGTGGGCGGGGCCCCTCAGGGTCTGATTTTGTGGGTGGGGCCCCTCAGGGTCCGATTTCGTGACCTGGGCCCCTTAGGGTCTGATTTTGTGACTGGGGCCCCTCTGGGTTCGATTTTGTGGCCGGGGTCTCTCAGGGTCCGATTTTGTGGGTGGGGCCCCTCAGGGTCTTATTTTGCGGCTGGGGCCCCTCAGGGTCTGGTTTTGTGGGTGGGGCCCCTCAGGGTCTGATTTTGTGGGTGGGGCCCCTCAGGGTCCGATTTTGTGACCGGGGCACCTCAGGGTCCGATTTTGTGGTTGGTGCCCCTCAGCGTCTGATTTTGTGGCCGGGCCCACTCAGGGTCCGATTTTGTGGGTGGGGCCCCTTAGGGTCTGATTTTGTGGGTGGAGCCCCCTGGGTCCATTTTGGTGGGCGGGGCCACTCTGGGTCCCATTTAGTGGGTGGTGCCCCTCATGGTCCGATTTGGTGGGCGGGGCCCCTCATGATCCGATTTAGTGGGCGGGGCCCCCTGGGTCCGATTTGGTGGGCGGGGCCCCTCTGGGTCCGATTTGGTGGGCGGGGCCCTTCAGGGTCAGATTTGGTGGGCGGGGCACCTCTGGGTCCGATTTGGTGGGCGGGGCCCTTCAGGGTCCGATTTGGTGGGCAAGGTCAATCTGGGTCCGATTTGGTGGGCAGGGCTCCTCAGGTTCCGATTTGGTGGGCGGGGCCCCTCAGGGTCCGATTTGATGGGCGGGGCCCCTCTGGGTCCGATTTGGTGGGCGGGGCCACTCTGGGTCCGATTTGATGGGAGGGGCCCTTCAGGGTCCGATTTGGTGGGTGGGGTCACTCTGGGTCCGATTTGGTGGGCGGGGCTTCTCAGGGTCCGATTTGGTGGACGGGGCCCTTCAGGGTCCGATTTGGTAGTCGGGGCCACTCAGAGTCTGATTTGGTGGGCGGGGCCCCTCAGGATCCGATTTGGTGGGCTGTGCTACTCTGGGTCTCATTTTTTGAGTGGGGCCACACTGGGTCCGATTTGGAGGCCAGGGTGGCTCAGCCTCCAATTTGGAGGCCGGGGTGGTTCAGCCTCCGATTTGGAGGCCGGGGTGGTTCAGCCTCCGATTTGGAGGCCGGGGTGGCTCAGCCTCCGATTTGGAGGCCGGGGTCACTCAGCTTTCGATTTGGCGCGCCGGCCCTTTAAGACTCATTTCGGTGTACTGGCCCTTTAAGAATCACTGTGGCACGTCGGCCCTTTAAGAGCCAGGGTGACTCACTGGGCTTCTAAATCCACTTTGTCGCACATTCTATCTCAGGGGCATGTGTCATGTGATGAAGCTAGATTTGCATTTGTGCTGTGGGTTTCACTTTAAGAGCTGATATTATGTGGCAGAAGCTCTGTCCTTGGGATGTCATGTGACGTTCGTAGGCGTTGGCATAGTAACTGGGTCTGCCTGCGCATATCAATGAGCTCAACTGCCATTTCAATCGCCTCAGGGCACGTTTTGCCATTACCCCTTGAAAAGCATTGGAGACAGTGCATTCCAATGACAGGAAAAAAATTTCAAACGCAAATTGCGCAAAAACTACAAATCCGATCGACACGAAAAATACTTAGCACACCTGTCATGGATGCTGGCTTCGAAACAACACCTCAACGGAGTCTGTGCGTGTAGCGGTTCAGGCCGCATTAATTGCGGAAATCAACTTAATAATAATAATAAGAAGAATAAGTTTGCAGCGTTCGGATTACAATATAGTGGTTTTTTCAAACCACTATAACTAGATGTGTATTTCCTGAAGGAAGTACAGATAGTGGTTTGAAATGGTGCCCGGGCTGGGGTTGCTCAGCCTCCGATTTGGAGGCCGAGGTGGCTCAGCCTCCTATTTGGAGGATGGGGTGGCTCAGCCTCCTATTTGGAGGCCGGGATGGCTCATCGTCCGATTTGGAGGCCGGGGTGGTGCAGCCTCCTATTTGGAGGCCGGGGTGGCTCAGCCTCTGATTTGGAGGCAGAGGTGGCTCAGCCTCCGATTTGGAGGCCGGGGTGGCGCAGCCTCCTATTTGGAGGCCGGGGTGGCTCAGCCTCTGATTTGGAGGCCGGGGTCGATCAGCCTCCGATTTGAAGGCCGGAGTGACTCAGCCTCTGATTTGGAGGCCGGGGTGGCTCAGCCTCCGATTTGGAGGCCGGGGTGGCTCAGCCTCCGATTTGGAGGCCGGGGTGGCTCAGCCTCCGATTTGGAGGCCGGGGTGGCTCAGCCTCCGATTTGGAGGCCGGGGTGGCTCAGGGTCTGATTTTGTGGGTGGGGCCACTCAGGAGCTGATTTGGTGTGGGGCCCCTCAGGGTCCGATTTGATGGGCGGGGCACCTCAGGGTCCGATTTGGTGGGCGGGGCACCTCTGGGTCCGATTTGGTGGGCGGGGCCACTCTGGGTCCGATTTGGTGGGCGGGGCCACTCTGGGTCCGATTTGGTGGGCGGGGCCACTCTGGGTCCGGTTTGGAGGCCAGGGTCGATCAGCCTCCGATTTGGAGCCTGGGGTCACTCAGCTTTCGATTTGGCGCGCCGGCCCTTTAAGAATCACTTAGGCGCGTCGCCGTTAAAGAGCCAGTTTGGCGCACTGGGCTTTTAAATCCACTTTGGCGCACATTCTCTCTCAGGGGCATGCGTCATGTGATGAAGCTAGATTTGTATTTGTGCTCTGGGTTTCGCTTTAAGAGCTGATATTATCTGCCAGAAACTCTGTCTTGGAGGGGTCATGAAAAGTTTGTAGGCGTTGGCATAGTAACTGGGTGTGACTGCGCATATCAATGAGCTTAACTGCTATTTGAATCGCCTCACGACTGCCCCATGTTTTCCCTATGGCAAAATTTTCCATTTGAAATGCATTGAGACAGTGCATTCCAATGACAGGAAAATGTTTTTTTCAAACGCAAATTGTACAAAAACTATAAATCTGATGGACACGAAAAATACTTAGCACACCTCTCATGAACGCTGGCTTCGAAACGACACCTCAACGGAGTCTGTGCGTGTAGCGGTTCGGGCCGCATTAATTGCGGAAATCAACTGAATAGTAATAATAATACTAGATGTGTATTTCCTGAAGGAAGTACAGATAGTGGTTTGAAATGGTGCCCGGGCTGCCCCTTTAAGAGAGACTTGCCTGCTACCCCTGCAAGAATTTCAACTCAGTATCCGTTTTACCTGTGGGTGCCTCTCAGGGGCAACTTTCGCCTGTGGGGCCCCTCAGGGTCTGATTTGGTGGGTGGGGCCCCTCAGGATCCGATTCAGTGGACTGGGCTCCTCAGGGCTTGAATTGGTGGGCGGGTCCACTCTGAGTTCGATTTGGTGGGCGAGGCCCCACAGGGTCCGGTTTGGTAGGCACGGCCCCTCAGGGTCTGATTTGGCGGGTGGGACCCCTCTGGGTCCGATTTGGTGGGCGGGGCCCCTCAGGGTTCGATTTGGTGGGTGGGGCACCACAGGGTCCGATTTGATGGGCGGGGCCCCACAGGGTCTGATTTGGTGATAGGGGCCACTCTGGGTTCAATTTGGTGGGCGGGGCCCCAGAGGGTCCGATTTGGTGAGTGGGGCCCCACAGGGTCCAATTTCGTGGTCGGGGCTCCTCTGGTTCCGATTTGGTAGACGGGGCCTCTCAGGGTCCGATTTGGTGGGCGGGTCACCTCAGGATCCAATTTGGTGAGTGGGGCTCTTCAGGGTATGATTTGGCAGGCGGGGCCCATGAGGGTCTGATTTGGTGGGCGGCGCCCCTCATGGCCTGATTTGGTGGGCGGGGCCACTTAGGGTCAGATTTGGTGGGTGGGACCCCTCAGGGTCTGATTTGGTGGGTGGGACGCCTCAGGGTCTGATTTGATGGGCGAGGCCACTCTGGGTCCAATTTGGTGGGTGGGGCCCTTCATGGTACAATTTGGTAGGCGGGACCACTCTGAGTCTGATTTGGTGGGAGGGACCCCTCAGGGTTCGATTTGGTGGGCGGGGCCTCTTTGGGTCCGATTTGGTGGGCGGGCCACTCCGGGGCCGATTTGTTGGCCTGGGTGGCTCAGCCTCAGATTTGTAGGCCAGGGTCGATCAGCCTCCGATTTGGAGCCTGGGGTCACTCAGCATTCGATTTGGCGCGCCGGCCCTTTAAGGCTCATTTTGGTGCGCCAGCCCTTTAAGATTCACTTAGGAGCGATGGGTGTTTAAGAGCTAGTTTGGCGCACTGGGCTTCTAAATTCACTTTGGCATACATTCTCTCTCAGGGGCACGCGTCATGTGGTGAAGCTAGATTTGCATTTGTGCTGTGGGTTTCGCTTTAAGAGCTGATATTATCGCCAGAAACCGTGTCCTGAGGGCGTCATGTGAAGTTCGTTGGCGTTGGCATAGTAACTGGGTCTGCCTGCGCATATCAATGAGCTAAACTGCCATTTGAATCGCCTCAGGGCATATTTTTTCTAAGGCAAAATTTCCCCATTGAAAAACATTGAGACAATACATTCAAATGATGGGAAAAAAAATTTCTAATGCAAATTGCGCAAAAACTACAAATCCAATCGACATGAAAATTACTTAGCACACCTCTCGTGGACGCTGGCTTCGAAACGACACCTCAACGGAGTCTGTGCGTGTAGCGGTTCGGGCCGCATTAATTTCGGAAATCAACTGAATAATAAGAATAAGTTAGCAGCGGTCGGATTACAAAATTAATACTAGATGTGTATTTCCTGAAGGAAGTACAGATAGTGGTTTGAAATGCTGCCCAGGCTGCCCCTTTAAGAGAGACTTGCCTGCTGCACCTGCAAGACTTTCAACTCAGGATCCGTTTTAACTGTGGATGCCTCTCAGGGCCCGATTTTGTGGGTGGGGCACCTCAGGGTCCGATTTGGTGGGTGGGGCCCCTAAGGGTCCGATTTGGTGGCCGGGTCCCCTCAGGGGCTGATTTGGTGGGTGGGGCCCCTAAGGGTCCGATTTTGTGGCCGGGGCCCCTCAGGGTCTGATTTGGTGGTTGGGGCCCCTCAGGGTCCAATCTTGTGGCCGGGGCCCCTCAGGGTCCGATTTGGTGGGTGGGGCCCCTCAGGGTCCGATTTGGTGAGCGGGGCCCCACAGGGTCTGATTTGGTGGGCGGGATCTATCAGAGTCCGATTTGGTGGGCGGGGCCCCTCAGGGTCCAATTTGGTGGGCGGGGACCCTCGGGGTCCGATTTGGTGGGCGGGGACCCTCGGGGTCCGATTTGGTGGGTGGGGCCCCTCGGGGTCCAATTTGGTGAGCGGGGCCACTCTAGGTCTGATTTGGTAGGCGGGCCACTCTGGGTCCGATTTGGTGGGCGGGGCCCCTCAGAGTTCAATTTGGTCAGCGGGGCCCCTCAGGGTCCGATTTTGTGGCCGGGTCCCCTCAGGGTCTGGATTTGTGGGTGGGGCCCCTCAGGGTCCGATTTTGTGGGTGGGGCCCCTCAAAGTCCGATTTTGTGGCTGGGGCCCCTCAGGGTCTGATTTTGTGGCTGGGGCCCCTCAGAGTCCGATTTTGAGGGTGGGGCCCCTCAGGGTCTAATTTGGTGGGCGGGGCCCCTCAGGGTCTGATTTTGTGGGTTGGGCCCCTAAGGGTCCGATTTTGTGGCTGGGGACCCTCAGGGTCCGATTTTGTGTCCGGGGCCCCTCAGGGTCCGATTTTGTGGTTGGGGCCCCTCAGGGTCCGATTTTGCGGCCGGAGCCTCTCAGGGTCCGATTTTGTGGTTGGGGCCCCTCAGGATCTGATTTTGTGGCCGTGGGTCCCTCAGGGTCCGATTTTGTGGCCGGGGCCCCTGAGGGTCCAATTTTGTGGGTGGGGCCCCTCAGGGTCCGATTTTGTGGGTGGGGCCCCTCAGGATCCGATTTTGTGGTTGGGCCCCTCAGGGTTCAATTTTGTAGGTGGGGTCCCTCAGGGTCCGATTTTGTGGCCGGGGGCCCCTCAGGGTCCGATTTTGTGGCCGGGGCCCGTCAGGGTCCGATTTTGTGGCCGGGGCCCGTTAGGGTCCGATTTGGTGGGCGGGGCCCCTCAGGGTCCTTTTTGGTGGGTGGGGCCCCTCAGGGTCCGATTTGGTGGGCGGCGCCCCTCAGGGTCCAATTTGGTGGGCGGAGCCCCTCAGGGTCCGATTTGGTGGGCGGGGCCACTCTGGGTCCGATTTTGTGGGTGGGGCCCCTCAGGATCCGATTTTGTGGTTGGGCCCCTCAGGGTTCAATTTTGTAGGTGGGGTCCCTCAGGGTCCGATTTTGTGGCCGGGGCCCCTCAGGGTCCGATTTTGTGGCCGGGGCCCGTCAGGGTCCAATTTTGTGGCCGGGGCCCGTTAGGGTCCGATTTGGTGGGCGGGGCCCCTCAGGGTCCTTTTTGGTGGGCGGTGCCCCTCAGGGTCCGATTTGGTGGGCGGGGCCCCTCAGGGTCCAATTTGGTGGGCGGAGCCCCTCAGGGTCCGATTTGGTGGGCGGGGACACTCTGGGTCCGATTTTGTGGGTGGGGCCCCTCAGAGTCCGATTTTGTGGCCGGGGACCCTCAGGGTCCGATTTTGTGGCCGGGGTCCCTCAGGGTCCGATTTTGTGGCTGGGGCCCCTGAGGGTCCAATTTTGTGGGTGGGGCCCCTCAGGGTCCGATTTTGTGAGTGGGGCCCCTCAGGATCCGATTTGGTGGGCTGTGCTACTCTGGGTCTGATTTTTTGAGCGGGGCCACACTGGGTCTGATTTGGAGGCCAGGGTGGCTCAGCCTCCGATTTGGAGGCCGGGGTGGTTCAGCCTACGATTTGGAGGCCGGGGTGGCTCAGCCTCCGATTTGAAGGCCGGGGTCACTCAGCTTTCGATTTGGCGCGCCGGCCCTTTAAGACTCATTTCGGTGCGCTGGCCCTTTAAGAATCACTGTGGCACGTCGGCCCTTTAAGAGCCAGGTTGTCTCACTGGGCTTCTAAATCCACTTTGTCGCACATTCTATCTCAGGGGCATGTGTTATGTGATGAAGCTAGATTTGCATTAGTGCTGTGGGTTTCGCTTTAAGAGCTGATATTATGTGGCAGAAGCTCTGTCTTGGAGAGGTCATGTGACGTTCGTAGGCGTTGGCATAGTAACTGCGTCTGCCTGCGCATATCAATGAGCTCAACTGCCATTTCAATCGCCTCAGGGCACGTTTTGCCATTTCCCATTGAAAAGCATTGGAGACAGTGCATTCCAATGACGGGAAAAAAAATTTTCAAACGCAAATTGCTCAAAAACTACAAATCCGATCGACACGAAAAATACTTAGCACACCTCTCATGGACGCTGGCTTCGAAACGACACCTCAACAGAGTCTGTGCGTGTAGCGGTTCGGGCCGTATTAATTGCGGAAATCAACTTAATAATAATAATAAGAAGAAGAATAAGTTAGCAGCGTTCGGATATCAATATAGTGGTTTCTTCAAACCACTATAACTAGATGTGTATTTCCTGAAGGAAGTACAGATAGTGGTTTGAAATAGTGCCTGGGCTGCCCCTTTAAGAGAGACTTGGCTGCTGCCCCTGCAAGACTTTCAACTCAGGATACGTTTTAAATGTGGGTGCCTCTCAGGGGCCACTTTGGCCTCAGGGTCTGATTTGGTGGATGGGGTCCCTCAGGATCCGATTCGGTGGCCTGGGCTCCTCAAGATTTGAATTAGTGGCCGAGATTCCTCAGGGTCCAATTTTGTGGGTGGGGCCCCTCAGGGTCTGATTTTGTGGGTGTGGCCTCTCAGGGTCCGATTTTGTGGGTGTGGCCCCTCAGGGTCCGATTTTGTGGGTGGGTCCCCTCAGGGTCCGATTTTATGGGTGGGGCCCCTCAGGGTACGATTTTGTGGGTGTGGCCCCTCAGGGTCTGATTTTGTGGGTGGGGCCCCTCAGTGTACGATTTTGTGGGTGTGGCCTCTCAGGGTCTGATTTTGTGGGTGTGGCCTCTCAGGGTCCGATTTTGTGGGTGGGTCCCCTCAGGGTCCGATTTTATGGGTGGGGCCCCTCAGGGTACGATTTTGTGGGTGGGGCCCCTCAGGGTCTGATTTTGTGGGTGGGGCCCCTCAGTGTACGATTTTGTGGGTGTGGCCTCTCAGGGTCCGATTTTGTGGGTGTGGCCCCTCAGGGTCCGATTTTGTGAGTGGGTCCCATCAGGGTCCGATTTTATGTGTGGTGCCCCTCAGGGTCTGTTTTTGTGGGTGGGGCCCCTCAGGGTACGACTTTGTGGCCGTGGCCCCTCAGGGTCCGATTTTGCCGCCGGGGCCCTTCAGGGTCTGATTTTATGGCCGGGGCCCCTCAGGGTCTGATTTTGTGGGTGGGGCCCCTCAGGGTCCGATTTTGTGGCCGGGACCCCTCAGGGTCCGATTTTGTGGCCGGGGCCCCTCAGGGTCCGATTTTGTGGCTGGGGCCCCTCAGCGTCCGATTTTGCGGTTGGGGCCCCTCAGGGTCTGATTTTGTGGGCGGGGCCCCTCAGGGTCCAATTTGGTGGGAGGGGCCCTCAGGGTCCGATTTTGTGGTTGGGGCCCCTCAGGGTCCAATTTGGTGGACGGGGCTTCTCAGGGTCCGATTTTGAGGGCGGGGCCCCTCAGGGTCCGATTTTGTGGGCGGGGCCCCTCAGGGTCCAATTTTGTGGGTGGGGCCCCTCAGGGTCCGGTTTTGTGGTTGGGGCCCCTCAGGGTCCGATTTTGTGGCTGGGGCCCCTCAGGGTCCGATTTTCTGGCTGGGACCCCTCAGGGTCCGATTTTGTGGCCGGGGCCCCTCAGGGTCCGATTCTGTGGCTGGGGCCCCTCAGGGTCCGATTTTGTTGGTTGGGCCCCTCAGGATACGATTTTGAGGGAGGGGCCCCTTAGGGTCCGATTTTGTGGCCGGGGCCCCTCAGGGTCCGATTTTGTGGTTGGGGCCCCTCAGGGTCTGATTTTGTGGCCGGGTCTACTCAGGGTCCGATTTTGAGGGCGGGGCCCCTCAGGGTCTGATTTTGAGGGCGAGGCCCCTCAGGGTCCGATTTGGTGGGCAGGGCCCTCAGGGTCCGATTTTGTGGCTGGGGCCCCTCAGGGTCCAATTTTGTTGGTTGGGCCCCTCAGGGTCCGATTTTCTGATTTGGGGCCCTCAGGGTCCGATTTCGTGGTTGGGCCCCTTAGAGTCCGATTTGGTTGGCGGGGCCCCTCAGGGTCCGATTTGGTGGGTGGGGCCTCTCAGGGTCCGATTTTGAGGGCGTGGCCCCTCAGGGTCCGATTTGGTGGGCGGGGCCCCTGAGGGTCCGATTTGGTGGGCGGGGCCCCTCAGGGTCCAATTTTGTGGGTGGGGCCCCTCTGGGTTTGATTTTGTGGCCGGGGTCTCTCAGGGTCCAATTTTGTGGCCGGGGCCCCTCAGGGTCCAATTTTGTGGTTGGGGCCCCTCAGGGTCCGATTTTGTGGTTGGGGTCCCTCAGGGTCCGGTTTTATGGTTGGGGGCCCTCAGGGTCCGATTTTGTGGTTGGGGCCCCTCGGTTCGATTTTGTGGCCGGGGCTCCTCAGGGTCCGATTTTGTGGCCGGGGCCCCTCAGGGTCCAATTTTGTGGCCGGGACCCCTCAGGGTCCGATTTTGTGGGTGGGGCCCCTCAGGGTCCGATTTTGTGGCTGGGGCCCCTCAGGGTCAGATTTTGTTGGTTGGGCCCCTCAGGATCCGATTTTGAGGGTGGGGCCCCTCATGGTCCGATTTTGTGGCCGGGGCCCCACAGGGTCCGATTTTGTGGTTGGGGCCCCTCAGGGTCTGATTTTGTGGCCGGGTCTACTCAGGGTCCGATTTTGTGGGCGGGGCCCCTCAGGGTCCGATTTTGTGGTTGGGGCCCCTCAGGGTCCGATTTTGTGGTTGGGGTCCCTCAGGGTCCAATTTGGTGGACGGGGCTTCTCAGGGTCCGATTTTGAGGGCGGGGCCCCTCAGGGTCCGATTTTGTGGGCGGGGCCCCTCAGGGTCCGATTTTGTGGCTGGGGCCCCTCAGGGTCCGATTTTGTGGCTGTGGCCCCTCAGGGTCTGATTTTGTTGGTTGGGCCCCTCAGGATCCGATTTTGAGGGTGGGGCCCCTCAGGGTCCGATTTTGTGGCCGGGGCCCCTCAGGGTCTGATTTTGTGGTTGGGGCCCCTCAGGGTCTGATTTTGTGGCCGGGTCTACTCAGGGTCCGATTTTGAGGGAGGGGCCCTTCAAGGTCTGATTTTGTGGGCGAGGCCCCTCAGGGTCCGATTTGGTGGGCGGGGCCCTCAGGGTCCGATTTTGTGGCTGGGGCCCCTCAGGGTCTGATTTTGTTGGTTGGGACCCTCAGGATCTGATTTTGAGGGTGGGGCCCCTCAGGGTCCGATTTTGTGGCCGGGGCCCCTCAGGGTCCGATTTTGTGGTTGGGGCCCCTCAGGGTCTGATTTTGTGGCCGGGTCTACTCAGGGTCCGATTTTGAGGGTGGGGCCCCTCAGGGTCTGATTTTGTGGGCGGGGCCCCTCAGGGTCCGATTTGGTGGGCGGGGCCCTCAAGGTCCGATTTTGTGGTTGGGTCCCCTCAGGGTCCGATTTTGTGATTGGGGGCCCTCAGGGTCCAATTTTGTGGTTGGGCCTTTCAGAGTCCGATTTGGTTGGCGGGGCCCCTCAGGGTCTGATTTGGTGGGCGGGGCCTCTCAGGGTCCGATTTTGAGGGCAGGGCCCCTCAGGGTCCGATTTTGTGGGTGGGGGCCCCTGAGGGTCCGATTTGGTGGGCGGGGCCCCTCAGGGTCCAATTTTGTGGGTGGGGCCCCTCTGGGTTTGTTTTTGTGGCCGGGGTCTCTCAGGGTCCGATTTTGTGGCCGGGGCCCCTCAGGGTCCGATTTTGTGGTTGGGGCCCCTCAGGGTTCGATTTTGTGGTTGGGGTCCCTCAGGGTCCGGTTTTATGGTTGGGGACCCTCAGGGTCCGATTTTGTGGCCGGGGACTCTCAGGGTCCGATTTCGTGGCCGGGGCCCCTCAGGGTCCAATTTTGTGGCCGGGACCCCTCAGGGTCTGATTTTGTGGGTGGGGCCCCTCAGGGTCCGATTTTGTGGCTGGGCCCCTCAGGATCCGATTTTGTTGGTTGGGCCCCTCAGGATCCAATTTTGAGGGTGGGGCCACTCATGGTCCGATTTTGTGGCCGGGGCCCCACAGGGTCCGATTTTGTGGTTGGGGCCCCTCAGGGTCCGATTTTGTGGCCAGCGCCCCTCATGGTCCGATTTCGTGGCCGGGGACCCTCATGGTCCGATTTTGTGGCCAGGATCCCACAGGGTCCGATTTTGTGGTTGGGGCCCCTCAGGGTCCGATTTTGTGGTTGGGGGCCCTCAGGGTCCGATTTTGTGGGTGGGGCCCCTCAGAGTCCGATTTGGTTGGCGGGGCCCCTCAGGGTCCGATTTGGTGGGCGGGGCCTCTCAGGGTCCGATTTTGAGGGCGAGGCCCCTCAGGGTCTGATTTTGTGGGCGGGGCCCCCGAAGGCCCGATTTGGTGGGCGGGGCCACTCAGGGTCCAATTTTGTGGGTGGGGCCCCTCTGGGTTCGATTTTGTGGCCGGGGTCTCTCAGGGTCCGATTTTGTGGTTGGGGCCCCTCAGGGTCCGATTTTGTGGTTGGGGCCCCTCAGGGTCCGATTTTGTGGTTGGGGGCCCTCAGGGTCCGATTTTGTGTCCGGGGCCCCTCAGGGTCTGATTTCGTGGTTGGGGCCCCTCAGGGTCCGATTTTGTGGCCAGCGCCCCTCAGTGTCCGATTTCGTGGCCGGGGCCCCTCATGGTCCGATTTCGTGGCCGGGGCCCCTCATGGTCCGATTTTGTGGCTGGGGCCCCTCAGGGTCCGATTTTGTGGATGGGCCGCTCAGGGTCCGATTTTGTGGCTGGGGCCCTTCAGGTTCCGATTTTGTGGCCGGGGCCCCTCATGGTCCGATTTTGTGGGTGGGGACCCTCAGGGTCCGATTTTGTGGTTGGGGCCCCTCAGGGTCTGATTTTGTGGCCGGGTCTACTCAGGGTCCGATTTTGAGGGCGGGGCCCTTCAAGGTCTGATTTTGTGGGCGAGGCCCCTCAGGGTCCGATTTGGTGGGCGGGGCCCTCAGGGTCCGATTTTGTGGCTGGGGCCCCTCAGGGTCTGATTTTGTTGGTTGGGACCCTCAGGATCTGATTTTGAGGGTGGGGCCCCTCAGGGTCCGATTTTGTGGCCGGGGCCCCTCAGGGTCCGATTTTGTGGTTGGGGCCCCTCAGGGTCTGATTTTGTGGCCGGGTCTACTCAGGGTCCGATTTTGAGGGTGGGGCCCCTCAGGGTCTGATTTTGTGGGCGGGGCCCCTCAGGGTCCGATTTGGTGGGCGGGGCCCTCAAGGTCCGATTTTGTGGTTGGGTCCCCTCAGGGTCCGA
This sequence comes from Dendrobates tinctorius, assembly GCF_039654945.1. NCBI lineage: Eukaryota > Metazoa > Chordata > Amphibia > Anura > Dendrobatidae > Dendrobates > Dendrobates tinctorius. The sequence continues at coordinate 91,759,665 of NW_027361687.1, read as the reverse complement.
TTTTGTGATTGGGGGCCCTCAGGGTCCAATTTTGTGGTTGGGCCTTTCAGAGTCCGATTTGGTTGGCGGGGCCCCTCAGGGTCTGATTTGGTGGGCGGGGCCTCTCAGGGTCCGATTTTGAGGGCAGGGCCCCTCAGGGTCCGATTTTGTGGGCGGGGGCCCCTGAGGGTCCGATTTGGTGGGCGGGGCCCCTCAGGGTCCAATTTTGTGGGTGGGGCCCCTCTGGGTTTGTTTTTGTGGCCGGGGTCTCTCAGGGTCCGATTTTGTGGCCGGGGCCCCTCAGGGTCCGATTTTGTGGTTGGGGCCCCTCAGGGTTCGATTTTGTGGTTGGGGTCCCTCAGGGTCCGGTTTTATTGTTGGGGACCCTCAGGGTCCGATTTTGTGGCCGGGGACTCTCAGGGTCCGATTTCGTGGCCGGGGCCCCTCAGGGTCCAATTTTGTGGCCGGGACCCCTCAGGGTCTGATTTTGTGGGTGGGGCCCCTCAGGGTCCGATTTTGTGGCTGGGCCCCTCAGGATCCGATTTTGTTGGTTGGGCCCCTCAGGATCCAATTTTGAGGGTGGGGCCACTCATGGTCCGATTTTGTGGCCGGGGCCCCACAGGGTCCGATTTTGTGGTTGGGGCCCCTCAGGGTCCGATTTTGTGGCCAGCGCCCCTCATGGTCCGATTTCGTGGCCGGGGACCCTCATGGTCCGATTTTGTGGCCAGGATCCCACAGGGTCCGATTTTGTGGTTGGGGCCCCTCAGGGTCCGATTTTGTGGTTGGGGGCCCTCAGGGTCCGATTTTGTGGGTGGGGCCCCTCAGAGTCCGATTTGGTTGGCGGGGCCCCTCAGGGTCCGATTTGGTGGGCGGGGCCTCTCAGGGTCCGATTTTGAGGGCGAGGCCCCTCAGGGTCTGATTTTGTGGGCGGGGCCCCTGAAGGCCCGATTTGGTGGGCGGGGCCACTCAGGGTCCAATTTTGTGGGTGGGGCCCCTCTGGGTTCGATTTTGTGGCCGGGGTCTCTCAGGGTCCGATTTTGTGGTTGGGGCCCCTCAGGGTCCGATTTTGTGGTTGGGGCCCCTCAGGGTCCGATTTTGTGGTTGGGGGCCCTCAGGGTCCGATTTTGTGTCCGGGGCCCCTCAGGGTCTGATTTCGTGGTTGGGGCCCCTCAGGGTCCGATTTTGTGGCCAGCGCCCCTCAGTGTCCGATTTCGTGGCCGGGGCCCCTCATGGTCCGATTTCGTGGCCGGGGCCCCTCATGGTCCGATTTTGTGGCTGGGGCCCCTCAGGGTCCGATTTTGTGGATGGGCCGCTCAGGGTCCGATTTTGTGGCCGGGGCCCTTCAGGTTCCGATTTTGTGGCCGGGGCCCCTCATGGTCCGATTTTGTGGGTGGGGACCCTCAGGGTCCGATTTTGTGGCCGGGGCCCCTCAGGGTCAGATTTTGTGGTTGGGGCCCCTCAGGGTCTGATTTTGTGGCCGGGTCTACTCAGGGTCCGATTTTGTGGGTGGGGCCCCTTAGGGTCTGATTTTGTGGAGCCCACTGGATCCATTTTGGTGGGCGGGGCCACTCTGGTTCCGATTTGGTGTGCGGGGCCCCTCAGGGTCTGATCTGGTGGGTGGGGCCCCTCGGGGTCTGATTTGGTGGGCGGGGCTCCTCAGGGTCCGATTTGGTGGGCGTGGCCTCTCTCGGTCCGATTTAGTGGGCAGTGCCCCTCAGGGTCCGATTTGGTGGGCAGGGCCCCTCTGCTTCCGATTTGGTGGGCGGGGCCCTTCATGGTCCGATTTGGTGGGCGGGGTCACTCTGGGTCCGATTTGGTGGACGGAGCTCCTCAGGGTCCGATTTGGTGGGCAGGGCCCCTCTGGGTCCGATTTGGTGGGCGGGGCCCTTCAGGGTCCGATTTGGTGGGTGGGGCCACTCTGAGTCTGATTTGGTGGGCGGGGGCCCTCAGTGTCCGATTTGGTGGGCTGTGCCACTCTGGGTCCGTTTTTGGTGGGCGGGGCCACTCTGGGTCCGATTTGGAGGCCAGGGTGGCTCATCCTCCGATTTTAAGGCCGGGGTGGCTCAGCCTCTGATTTGGAGCCTGGGGTCACTCAGCTTTCGATTTGGCGCGTTGGCCCTTTAAGACTCATTTCGGTGCGGCAGCCCTTTAAGAATCACTTTGGCGCTTCGGCCCTTTAAGAGCCAGTTTGGCTCACTGGGCTTCTAAATACACTTTGGCACATATTCTCTCTCAGGGGCATGTGTCATGTGATGAAGCTAGATTTGCATTTGTGCTGTGGGTTTCGCTTTAAGAGCTGATATTATGTGGCAGAAGCTCTGTTCTGGAGATGTCATGTGACGTTCGTAGGCGTTGGCATAGTAACTGGGTCTGCCTGCGCATATCAATGAGCTCAACTGCCATTTCAATCGCCTCAGGGCACGGTTTGCCATTTCCCCATTCAAATGCATTGGAGACAATGCATTCCAATGACGGGAAAAAAAATTTTCTAACGCAAATTGCGCAAAAACTACAAATCTGATCGACACGAAAAATACTTAGCACACCTCTCATGGACGCTGGCTTCGAAACGACACCTCAACGGAGTCTGTGCGTGTAGCGGTTCGGGCTGTATTAATTGCGGAAATCAACTTAATAATAATAACTAGATGTGTATTTCCTGAAGGAAGTACAGATAGTGGTTTGAAATGGTGCCCGGGCTGCCCCTTTAAGAGAGACTTGCCTGCTGCCCCTGCAAGACTTTCAACTCAGGATCCGTTTTAACTGTGGGTGCCTCTCAGGGGCCACTTTGGCCTCAGGGTCCGATTTTGTGGGTGGGACCCCTCAGGGCCCGATTTTGTGGGTGGGGCCCCTCTGGGTCCGATTTTGTGGCTGGGGCACCTCAGGGTCCGATTTTGTGGGTGGTGCCCCTTAGGGTCCTATTTGGTGGACGGGGCCACTCAGGGTCCGATTTGGTGGGCGGGGCCACCCAGGGTCCAATTTGGTAGGTGGGGCCACTCAGGGTCCGATTTGGTGAGTGGGGCCCCTCAGAGTTCAATTTGGTCAGCGGGGCCCCTCAGGGTCCGATTTTGTGGGTGGGGCCCCTCAGGGTCCGATTTTGTGGTTGGGGCCACTCTGGGTCTGATTTGGTGGGCGGGGCCACTCTGGGTCCGATTTGGTGGGCGGAGCACTTCAGGGTCCAATTTGGTGGGTGGGGACACTGAATCTGATTTTGTGGGTTGGGCCCCTCAGGGTCCAATTTTGTGGGTGGGGCCCCTCAGGGTCCAATTTTGTGGGTGGGGCCCCTCAGGTTCCGATTTTGTGGTTGGGGCCCCTCAGGGTTCGATTTTGTGTTTGGGGCCCCTCAGGATCCAATTTTGTGACAGGGGCCCTCAGGGTCTGATTTTGTGGGTGGGGCCCCTCAGGGTCCGATATTGTGGTTGGCGCCCCTCAGGATCCGATTTTGTGGGTGGGGCCCCTCAGGATCCGATTTTGTGGTTGGGGCCCCTCAGGGTTCAATTTTGTAGGCGGGGCCCCTCAGGGTCCGATTTTGTGGCCGGGGCCCGTGAGGGTCCGATTTTTTGGCCAGGGCCCGTGAGGGTCCGATTTTGTGGCCGGGGCCCCTCAGGGTCCAATTTTGTGGTTGGGGCCCCTCAGGGTCCGATTTTGTGGGTGGGGCCCCTCAGGGTCCGATTTTGTGAGTGGGGCCCCTCAGGGTCCGATGTTGTGGCCGGGGCCCCTCAGGGTCTGATTTTGTGGCCGGATCCCCTCAGGGTCCGATTTTGTGGGTGGGGCCCCTCAGGGTCCGATTTTGTGGGTGGGGCCCCTCAGGGTCAGATTTTGTGGCCGGGGCCCCTCAGGGTCCGATTTTGCATATGGGGCCCCTGAGGGTCCGATTTTGTGGCCGGGGCCCCTTAGGGTCCGATTTTGCGGGTGGGGCCCCTTAGGGTCCGATTTTTGGCCGGGGCCCCTCAGGGACCGATTTTGAGGGTGGGGCCCCTCAGGGTCTAATTTGGTGGGCGGGGCCCCTCAGGGTCCGATTTTGTGGGTGAGGCCCCTCAGGGTCCTATTTTGTGGCTGGGGCCCCTCAGGGTCTGATTTTGTGGCTGGGGCCCCTCAGGGTCTGATTTTGTGGCTGGGGTCCCTCAGGGTCTGATTTTGTGGGTGGGGCCCCTCAGGGTCCGATTTTGTGACCGGGGCCCCTCTGGGTTTGATTTTGTGGCTGGGGCCCCTCAGGGTCTGGATTTGTGGGTGGGGCCCATCCGGGTCAGATTTTGTGGGTGGGGCCCCTCAGGGTCCGATTTTGTGGCTGGGGCCCCTCATGGTCTGATTTTGTGGCTGTGGCCCCTCAGGGTCTGATTTTGAGGGTGGGGCCCCTCAGGGTCTAATTTGGTGGGCGGGGCCCCTCAGGGTCTGATTTTGTGGGTGGGGCCCCTCAGGGTCTGATTTTGTGGGTGGGGCCCCTCAGGGTCCGATTTTGTGGCTGGGGCCCCTCAGGGTCTGATTTTGTGGCTGGGGCACATCAGGGTCCGATTTTGTGACTGGGGCCCCACAGGGTCTGATTTTGTGGGTGTGGCCCCTCAGGGTCCGATTTTGTGGCTGGGGTCCCTCAGGGTCTGATTTTGTGGGTGAGGCCCCTCAGGGTCCAATTTTGTGGCCGGGGCCCCTTAGGGTCTGATTTTGTGACTGAGGCCCCTCTGGGTTCGATTTTGTGGCCGGGGTCTCTCAGGGTCCGATTTTGTGGGTGGGGCCCCTCAGCGACTGATTTTGAGGGTGGGGCCCCTCAGGGTCTAATTTGGTGGGCGGGGCCTCTCAGGGTCCGATTTTGTGGGTGGGGTCCCTCATGGTCTGATTTTGTGGGTGGGGCCCCTCAGGTTCTGATTTTGTGGTTGGGGCCCCTCAGGTTCTGATTTTGTGGCTGGGGTCCCTCAGGGTCTGATTTTGTGGGTGGGGCCCCTCAGGGTCCGATTTTGTGACTGGGGCCCCTCAGGGTCTGATTTTGTGGTTGGGGCCCCTCAGTGTCCGATTTTGTGGCCGGGGTCTCTCAGGGTCTGATTTTGTGGCCGGGTCCCCTCAGGGTCTGGATTTGTGGGTGGGGCCCCTCAGGGTCTGATTTTGTGGGTGGGGCCCCTCAGAGTCCGATTTTGTGGCTGGGGCCCCTCAGGGTCTGATTTTGTGGCTGGGGCCCCTCAGGGTCTGATTTTAAGGGTGGGGCCCCTCAGGGTCTGATTTTGTGGGTGGGGCCCCTCAGGGTCCGATTTTGTGGCTGGGGCCCCTCAGGGTCTGATTTTGTGGCTGGGGCCCATCAGGGTCCGATTTTGTGACTGGGGCCCCACAGGGTCTGATTTTGTGGGTGTGGCCCCTCAGGGTCCGATTTTGTGGCTGGGGTCCCTCAGGGTCTGATTTTGTGGGTGAGGCCCCTCAGGGTCCAATTTTGTGGCCGGGGCCCCTTAGGGTCTGATTTTGTGACTGAGGCCCCTCTGGGTTCGATTTTGTGGCCGGGGTCTCTCAGGGTCCGATTTTGTGGGTGGGGCCCCTCAGCGACCGATTTTGAGGGTGGGGCCCCTCAGGGTCTAATTTGGTGGGCGGGGCCCCTTAGGGTCCGATTTTGTGGGTGGGGTTCCTCATGGTCTGATTTTGTGGGTGGGGCCCTCAGGTTCTGATTTTGTGGTTGGGGCCCCTCAGGTTCTGATTTTGTGGCTGGGGTCCCTCAGGGTCTGATTTTGTGGGTGGGGCCCCTCAGGGTCCGATTTTGTGACTGGGGCCCCTCAGGGTCTGATTTTGTGGTTGGGGCCCCTCAGGGTCCGATTTTGTGGCCGGGGTCTCTCAGGGTCCGATTTTGCGGCCGGGTCCCCTCAGGGTCTGGATTTGTGGGTGGGGCCCCTCAGGGTCCGATTTTGTGGGTGGGGCCCCTCAGAGTCTGATTTTGTGGCTGGGGCCCCTCAGGGTCTGATTTTGTGGCTGGGGCCCCTCAGGGTCTGATTTTAAGGGTGGGACCCCTCAGGGTCTAATTTGGTGGGCGGGGCTCCTCAGGGTCTGATTTTGTGGATGGGGCCCCTCAGGGTCCGATTTCATGACCTGGGCCCCTTAGGGTCTGATTTTGTGACTGGGGCCCCTCTAGGTTCGATTTTGTGGCCGGGGTCTCTCAGGGTCCGATTTTGTGGTTGGGGCCCCTCAGGGTCTGATTTTGTGGCTGGGGCCCCTCAGGGTCTGATTTTGTGGGTGGGGCTCCTCAGGGTCCGATTTTGTGGCTGGGGTCCCTCAGGGTCTGATTTTGTGGGTGGGGCCCCTCAGGGTCTGATTTTGTGACCGGGGCCCCTTAGGGTCTGATTTTGTGACTGGGGCCCCTCTGGGTTCGATTTTGTGGCTGGGGTCTCTCAGGGTCCGATTTTGTGGCCGGGGACCCTCAGGGTCTGATTTTGTGGTTGGGGCCCCTCAGGGTCCGATTTTGTGGCCAGGGTCTCTCAGGGTCCGATTTTGTGGCCGGGGCCCCTCAGGGTCTGATTTATGGGTGGGTCCCCTCAGGGTCCGATTTTGTGGGTGGGGCCCCTCAGGGTCCGATTTTGTGGCTGGGGTCCCTCAGGGTCTGATTTTGTGGGTGGGGCCCCTCAGGGTCCGATTTTGTGACCAGGGCCCCTTAGGGTCTGATTTTGTCACTGGGGCCCCTCTGGGTTCGATTTTGTGGACGGGGTCTCTCAGGGTCCGATTTTGTGGCCGGGGCCCCTCAGGGTCTGGATTTGTGGGTGGGTCCCCTCAGGGTCCGATTTTGTGGGTGGGGCCCCTCAGGGTCCGATTTTGTGGCTGGGGTCCCTCAGGGTCTGATTTTGTGGGTGGGGCCCCTCAGGGTCCGATTTTGTGACCGGGGCCCTTAGGGTCTGATTTTGTGACTGGGGCCCCTCTGGGTTCGCTTTTGTGGCCGGTGTCTCTCAGGGTCCGATTTTGTGGCTGGGGCCCCTCAGGGTCTGATTTTGTGGGTGGGGCCTCTCAGGGTCTGATTTTGTGGGTGGGGCCCCTCAGGGTCCAATCTTGTGACCGGGGCACTTCAGGGTCTGATTTTGTGGTTTGGGCCCCTCAGGGTCCGATTTTGTGACCGGGGACCCTCAGGGTCTGATTTTGTGGTTGTGACCCCCTCATGGTCCGATTTCGTGGCCGGGGCCCCTCATGGTCCGATTTTGTGGCTGGGGCCCCTCAGGGTCCGATTTTGTGGATGGGCCGCTCAGGGTCCGATTTTGTGGCCGGGGCCCTTCAGGTTCCGATTTTGTGGCCGGGGCCCCTCATGGTCCGATTTTGTGGGTGGGGACCCTCAGGGTCCGATTTTGTGGCCGGGGCCCCTCAGGGTCAGATTTTGTGGTTGGGGCCCCTCAGGGTCTGATTTTGTGGCCGGGTCTACTCAGGGTCCGATTTTGTGGGTGGGGCCCCTTAGGGTCTGATTTTGTGGAGCCCACTGGATCCATTTTGGTGGGCGGGGCCACTCTGGTTCCGATTTGGTGTGCGGGGCCCCTCAGGGTCTGATCTGGTGGGTGGGGCCCCTCGGGGTCTGATTTGGTGGGCGGGGCTCCTCAGGGTCCGATTTGGTGGGCGTGGCCTCTCTCGGTCCGATTTAGTGGGCAGTGCCCCTCAGGGTCCGATTTGGTGGGCAGGGCCCCTCTGCTTCCGATTTGGTGGGCGGGGCCCTTCATGGTCCGATTTGGTGGGCGGGGTCACTCTGGGTCCGATTTGGTGGACGGAGCTCCTCAGGGTCCGATTTGGTGGGCAGGGCCCCTCTGGGTCCGATTTGGTGGGCGGGGCCCTTCAGGGTCCGATTTGGTGGGTGGGGCCACTCTGAGTCTGATTTGGTGGGCGGGGGCCCTCAGTGTCCGATTTGGTGGGCTGTGCCACTCTGGGTCCATTTTTGGTGGGCGGGGCCACTCTGGGTCCGATTTGGAGGCCAGGGTGGCTCATCCTCCGATTTTAAGGCCGGGGTGGCTCAGCCTCTGATTTGGAGCCTGGGGTCACTCAGCTTTCGATTTGGCGCGTTGGCCCTTTAAGACTCATTTCGGTGCGGCAGCCCTTTAAGAATCACTTTGGCGCTTCGGCCCTTTAAGAGCCAGTTTGGCTCACTGGGCTTCTAAATACACTTTGGCACATATTCTCTCTCAGGGGCATGTGTCATGTGATGAAGCTAGATTTGCATTTGTGCTGTGGGTTTCGCTTTAAGAGCTGATATTATGTGGCAGAAGCTCTGTTCTGGAGATGTCATGTGACGTTCGTAGGCGTTGGCATAGTAACTGGGTCTGCCTGCGCATATCAATGAGCTCAACTGCCATTTCAATCGCCTCAGGGCACGGTTTGCCATTTCCCCATTCAAATGCATTGGAGACAATGCATTCCAATGACGGGAAAAAAAATTTTCTAACGCAAATTGCGCAAAAACTACAAATCTGATCGACACGAAAAATACTTAGCACACCTCTCATGGACGCTGGCTTCGAAACGACACCTCAACGGAGTCTGTGCGTGTAGCGGTTCGGGCTGTATTAATTGCGGAAATCAACTTAATAATAATAACTAGATGTGTATTTCCTGAAGGAAGTACAGATAGTGGTTTGAAATGGTGCCCGGGCTGCCCCTTTAAGAGAGACTTGCCTGCTGCCCCTGCAAGACTTTCAACTCAGGATCCGTTTTAACTGTGGGTGCCTCTCAGGGGCCACTTTGGCCTCAGGGTCCGATTTTGTGGGTGGGACCCCTCAGGGCCCGATTTTGTGGGTGGGGCCCCTCTGGGTCCGATTTTGTGGCTGGGGCACCTCAGGGTCCGATTTTGTGGGTGGTGCCCCTTAGGGTCCTATTTGGTGGACGGGGCCACTCAGGGTCCGATTTGGTGGGCGGGGCCACCCAGGGTCCAATTTGGTAGGTGGGGCCACTCAGGGTCCGATTTGGTGAGTGGGGCCCCTCAGAGTTCAATTTGGTCAGCGGGGCCCCTCAGGGTCCGATTTTGTGGGTGGGGCCCCTCAGGGTCCGATTTTGTGGTTGGGGCCACTCTGGGTCTGATTTGGTGGGCGGGGCCACTCTGGGTCCGATTTGGTGGGCGGAGCACTTCAGGGTCCAATTTGGTGGGTGGGGACACTGAATCTGATTTTGTGGGTTGGGCCCCTCAGGGTCCAATTTTGTGGGTGGGGCCCCTCAGGGTCCAATTTTGTGGGTGGGGCCCCTCAGGTTCCGATTTTGTGGTTGGGGCCCCTCAGGGTTCGATTTTGTGTTTGGGGCCCCTCAGGATCCAATTTTGTGACAGGGGCCCTCAGGGTCTGATTTTGTGGGTGGGGCCCCTCAGGGTCCGATATTGTGGTTGGCGCCCCTCAGGATCCGATTTTGTGGGTGGGGCCCCTCAGGATCCGATTTTGTGGTTGGGGCCCCTCAGGGTTCAATTTTGTAGGCGGGGCCCCTCAGGGTCCGATTTTGTGGCCGGGGCCCGTGAGGGTCCGATTTTTTGGCCAGGGCCCGTGAGGGTCCGATTTTGTGGCCGGGGCCCCTCAGGGTCCAATTTTGTGGTTGGGGCCCCTCAGGGTCCGATTTTGTGGGTGGGGCCCCTCAGGGTCCGATTTTGTGAGTGGGGCCCCTCAGGGTCCGATGTTGTGGCCGGGGCCCCTCAGGGTCTGATTTTGTGGCCGGATCCCCTCAGGGTCCGATTTTGTGGGTGGGGCCCCTCAGGGTCCGATTTTGTGGGTGGGGCCCCTCAGGGTCAGATTTTGTGGCCGGGGCCCCTCAGGGTCCGATTTTGCATATGGGGCCCCTGAGGGTCCGATTTTGTGGCCGGGGCCCCTTAGGGTCCGATTTTGCGGGTGGGGCCCCTTAGGGTCCGATTTTTGGCCGGGGCCCCTCAGGGACCGATTTTGAGGGTGGGGCCCCTCAGGGTCTAATTTGGTGGGCGGGGACCCTCAGGGTCCGATTTTGTGGGTGAGGCCCCTCAGGGTCCTATTTTGTGGCTGGGGCCCCTCAGGGTCTGATTTTGTGGCTGGGGCCCCTCAGGGTCTGATTTTGTGGCTGGGGTCCCTCAGGGTCTGATTTTGTGGGTGGGGCCCCTCAGGGTCCGATTTTGTGACCGGGGCCCCTCTGGGTTTGATTTTGTGGCTGGGGCCCCTCAGGGTCTGGATTTGTGGGTGGGGCCCATCCGGGTCAGATTTTGTGGGTGGGGCCCCTCAGGGTCCGATTTTGTGGCTGGGGCCCCTCATGGTCTGATTTTGTGGCTGTGGCCCCTCATTGTCTGATTTTGAGGGTGGGGCCCCTCAGGGTCTAATTTGGTGGGCGGGGCCCCTCAGGGTCTGATTTTGTGGGTGGGGCCCCTCAGGGTCTGATTTTGTGGGTGGGGCCCCTCAGGGTCCGATTTTGTGGCTGGGGCCCCTCAGGGTCTGATTTTGTGGCTGGGGCACATCAGGGTCCGATTTTGTGACTGGGGCCCCACAGGGTCTGATTTTGTGGGTGTGGCCCCTCAGGGTCCGATTTTGTGGCTGGGGTCCCTCAGGGTCTGATTTTGTGGGTGAGGCCCCTCAGGGTCCAATTTTGTGGCCGGGGCCCCTTAGGGTCTGATTTTGTGACTGAGGCCCCTCTGGGTTCGATTTTGTGGCCGGGGTCTCTCAGGGTCCGATTTTGTGGGTGGGGCCCCTCAGCGACTGATTTTGAGGGTGGGGCCCCTCAGGGTCTAATTTGGTGGGCGGGGCCTCTCAGGGTCCGATTTTGTGGGTGGGGTCCCTCATGGTCTGATTTTGTGGGTGGGGCCCCTCAGGTTCTGATTTTGTGGTTGGGGCCCCTCAGGTTCTGATTTTGTGGCTGGGGTCCCTCAGGGTCTGATTTTGTGGGTGGGGCCCCTCAGGGTCCGATTTTGTGACTGGGGCCCCTCAGGGTCTGATTTTGTGGTTGGGGCCCCTCAGTGTCCGATTTTGTGGCCGGGGTCTCTCAGGGTCTGATTTTGTGGCCGGGTCCCCTCAGGGTCTGGATTTGTGGGTGGGGCCCCTCAGGGTCTGATTTTGTGGGTGGGGCCCCTCAGAGTCCGATTTTGTGGCTGGGGCCCCTCAGGGTCTGATTTTGTGGCTGGGGCCCCTCAGGGTCTGATTTTAAGGGTGGGGCCCCTCAGGGTCTGATTTTGTGGGTGGGGCCCCTCAGGGTCCGATTTTGTGGCTGGGGCCCCTCAGGGTCTGATTTTGTGGCTGGGGCCCATCAGGGTCCGATTTTGTGACTGGGGCCCCACAGGGTCTGATTTTGTGGGTGTGGCCCCTCAGGGTCCGATTTTGTGGCTGGGGTCCCTCAGGGTCTGATTTTGTGGGTGAGGCCCCTCAGGGTCCAATTTTGTGGCCGGGGCCCCTTAGGGTCTGATTTTGTGACTGAGGCCCCTCTGGGTTCGATTTTGTGGCCGGGGTCTCTCAGGGTCCGATTTTGTGGGTGGGGCCCCTCAGCGACCGATTTTGAGGGTGGGGCCCCTCAGGGTCTAATTTGGTGGGCGGGGCCCCTTAGGGTCCGATTTTGTGGGTGGGGTTCCTCATGGTCTGATTTTGTGGGTGGGGCCCTCAGGTTCTGATTTTGTGGTTGGGGCCCCTCAGGTTCTGATTTTGTGGCTGGGGTCCCTCAGGGTCTGATTTTGTGGGTGGGGCCCCTCAGGGTCCGATTTTGTGACTGGGGCCCCTCAGGGTCTGATTTTGTGGTTGGGGCCCCTCAGGGTCCGATTTTGTGGCCGGGGTCTCTCAGGGTCCGATTTTGCGGCCGGGTCCCCTCAGGGTCTGGATTTGTGGGTGGGGCCCCTCAGGGTCCGATTTTGTGGGTGGGGCCCCTCAGAGTCTGATTTTGTGGCTGGGGCCCCTCAGGGTCTGATTTTGTGGCTGGGGCCCCTCAGGGTCTGATTTTAAGGGTGGGACCCCTCAGGGTCTAATTTGGTGGGCGGGGCTCCTCAGGGTCTGATTTTGTGGATGGGGCCCCTCAGGGTCCGATTTCGTGACCTGGGCCCCTTAGGGTCTGATTTTGTGACTGGGGCCCCTCTAGGTTCGATTTTGTGGCCGGGGTCTCTCAGGGTCCGATTTTGTGGTTGGGGCCCCTCAGGGTCTGATTTTGTGGCTGGGGCCCCTCAGGGTCTGATTTTGTGGGTGGGGCTCCTCAGGGTCCGATTTTGTGGCTGGGGTCCCTCAGGGTCTGATTTTGTGGGTGGGGCCCCTCAGGGTCTGATTTTGTGACCGGGGCCCCTTAGGGTCTGATTTTGTGACTGGGGCCCCTCTGGGTTCGATTTTGTGGCTGGGGTCTCTCAGGGTCCGATTTTGTGGCCGGGGACCCTCAGGGTCTGATTTTGTGGTTGGGGCCCCTCAGGGTCCGATTTTGTGGCCAGGGTCTCTCAGGGTCCGATTTTGTGGCCGGGGCCCCTCAGGGTCTGATTTATGGGTGGGTCCCCTCAGGGTCCGATTTTGTGGGTGGGGCCCCTCAGGGTCCGATTTTGTGGCTGGGGTCCCTCAGGGTCTGATTTTGTGGGTGGGGCCCCTCAGGGTCCGATTTTGTGACCAGGGCCCCTTAGGGTCTGATTTTGTCACTGGGGCCCCTCTGGGTTCGATTTTGTGGACGGGGTCTCTCAGGGTCCGATTTTGTGGCCGGGGCCCCTCAGGGTCTGGATTTGTGGGTGGGTCCCCTCAGGGTCCGATTTTGTGGGTGGGGCCCCTCAGGGTCCGATTTTGTGGCTGGGGTCCCTCAGGGTCTGATTTTGTGGGTGGGGCCCCTCAGGGTCCGATTTTGTGACCGGGGCCCTTAGGGTCTGATTTTGTGACTGGGGCCCCTCTGGGTTCGCTTTTGTGGCCGGTGTCTCTCAGGGTCCGATTTTGTGGCTGGGGCCCCTCAGGGTCTGATTTTGTGGGTGGGGCCTCTCAGGGTCTGATTTTGTGGGTGGGGCCCCTCAGGGTCCAATCTTGTGACCGGGGCACTTCAGGGTCTGATTTTGTGGTTTGGGCCCCTCAGGGTCCGATTTTGTGACCGGGGACCCTCAGGGTCTGATTTTGTGGTTGTGACCCCCTCAGGGTCCGATTTTGTGGCCGGGGTCTCTCGGTCCGATTTTGTGGCCGGGGCCCCTCAGTGTCTGGATTTGTGGGTGGGTCCCCTCAGGGTCCGATTTTGTGGGTGGGGCCCCTCAGGGTCCGATTTTGTGGCTGGGGTCCCCCAGGGTTTGATTTTGTGGGTGGGGCCCCTCAGGGTCCGATTTTGTGACCGGGGCATCTCAGGGTCTGATTTTGTGGCTGGGGCCCCTCAGGGTCCGATTTTGTGGCTGGGGCCCCTCAGGGTCTGATTTTGTGGGTGGGGCCCCTCAGCGTCCGATTTTGTGACTGGGGACCCTCAGGGTCTGAATTTGTGGTTGGGGCCCCTCAGGGTCCGATTTTGTGGCCGGGGTCTCTCAGGGTCCGATTTTGTGGCCGGGGCCCCTCAGGGTCTGATTTATGGGTGGGTCCCCTCAGGGTCCGATTTTGTGGGTGGGGCCCCTCAGGGTCCAATTTTGTGGCTGGGGTCCCTCAGGGTCTGATTTTGTGGGTGGGGCCCCTCAGGGTCCGATTTTGTGACCGGGGCCCCTTAGGGTCTGATTTTGTGACTGGGGCCCCTCTGGGTTCGATTTTGTGGCCGGGGTCTCTCAGGGTCCGATTTTGTGGGTGGGGCCCCTCAAGGTCTGATTTTGTGGCTGGGGCCCCTCAGGGTCTGATTTTGTGGCTGGGGCCCCTCAGCGTCTGATTTTGTGGGTGGGGCCCCTCAGGGTCCGATTTTGTGACCAGGGCACCTCAGGGTCTGATTTTGTGGGTGGGGCCCCTCAGGGTCCTATTTTGTGACTGGGGCCCCTCTAGGTTCGATTTTGTGGCCGGGGTCTCTCAGGGTCCGATTTTGTGGTTGGGGCCCCTCAGGGTCTGATTTTGTGGGTGGGGCCCCTTAGGGTCTGATTTTGTGGGTGGAGCCCCCTGGGTCCATTTTGGTGGGCGGGTCCACTCTGGGTCCGATTTAGTGGGCGGTGCCCCTCATGGTGCGATTTGGTGGGCGGGGCCCCTATGGGTCCGATTTGGTGGGCGGGGCCCCTCTGGGTCCGATTTGGTGGGTGGGTCCTTCAGGGTCCGATTTGGTGGGCGGGGCTCCTCAGGGTCCGATTTGATGGGCGGGCCCCTCTGGGTCCGATTTGGTGGGCGGAGCCAATCTGGGTCCGATTTGGTGGGCGGGGAAACTCTGGGTCCGATTTGGTTGGCGGGGCCCTTCAGGGTCCGATTTGGTGGGCGTGGTCACTCTGGGTCCGATTTGGTGGGCGGGGCTCCTCAGGGTCCGATTTGGTGGACGGGGTCACTTAGGGTCCGATTTGGTGGACGGGGTCACTCTGGGTCCGATTTGGTGGGCGGGGCTCCTCAGGGTCCGATTTGGTGGACGGGGCCCTTCAGGGTCCGATTTGGTGGGCGGGGCCACTCGGAGTCTGATTTGGTGGGCGGGGCCCCTCAGGATCCGATTTGGTGGGCTATGCCACTCTGGGTCTGATTTTTTGAGCTGGGCCACACTGGGTCCGATTTGGAGGCCAGGGTGGCTCAGCCTCCAATTTGGAGGCCGGGGTAGCTCAGCCTCCGATTTGGAGGCCGGGGTCACTCAGCTTTCGATTTGGCGCGCTGGCCCTTTAACACTCATTTCGGTGCGCCGGCCCTTTAAGAATCACTTTGGCACGTCGACCCTTTAAGAGCCAGGGTGGCTCACTGGGCTTCTAAATCCGCTTTGGCGCACATTCTCTCTCAGGGGCATGCGTCATGTGATGAAGCTAGATTTGCATTAGTGCTGTGGGTTTCGCTTTAAGAGCTGATATTATGTGGCAGAAGCTCTGTCCTTGGGGCGTCATGTGACGTTCGTAGGCGTTGGAATAGTAACTGGGTGTGCCTGTGCATATCAATGAGCTTAACTGATATTTCAATCGCTTCAGGGCACGTTTTGCCATTACCCATTGAAAAGCATTGGAGACAGTGCATTCCAATGACGGGAAAAAAAAATTTTCAAAAGCAAATTGCGCAAAAACTACAAATCCGATTGACACGAAAAATACTTAGCACACCTCTCGTGGACGCTGGCTTCGAAACGACACCTCAACGGCGTCTGTGCGTGTAGCGGTTCGGGCCGCATTAATTGCGGAAATCAACTGGAAAATAATAAGAAGAAGAACTAGATGTGTATTTCCTGAAGGAAGTACAGATAGTGGTTTGAAATGGTGCTCGGGCTGCCCCTTTAAGAGAGACTTGCCTGCAGCCCCTGCAAGACTTTCAACTCAGGATCCGTTTTAAATGTGGGTGCCTCTCAGAGGCCACTTTGGCCTCAAGGTCTGATTTGGTGGGTGGGGCCCCTCAGGATCCGATTCGGTGGTCTGGGCTCCTCAGAATTTGAATTAGTGGCCGGGTCCAATTTTGTGGGTGGGGCCCCTCAGGGTCTGATTTTGTGGGTGTGGCCCCTCAGGGTCCGATTTTGTGGGTGAGGCCCCTCAGGGTCCGATTTTGTGGGTGGGTCCCCTCATGGTCCGATTTTATGGGTGGGGCCCCTCATGGTCCGATTTTGTGGGTTGGGCCCCTCAGGGTACGATTTTGTGGCCGGGGCCCCTCAGGGTACGATTTCGTGGCCGTGGCCCCTCAGGGTCTGATTTTATGGCCGGGGCCCCTCAGGGTCTGATTTTGTGGGTGGGGCCCCTCAGGGTCCGATTTTGTGGCCGAGGCCCCTCAGGGTCCGATTTTGTGGCCGGGGCCCCTCAGGGTCCGATTTTGTGGCCGGGGCCCATCAGGGTCCGATTTTGTTGGTTGGGCCCCTCAGAGTCCGATTTTGATGGTGGGGCCCCTCAGGGTTTGATTTTGAGGGCGGGGCCCCTCAGGGTCCGATTTGGTGGGCGGGGCCCCTCAGGGTCCAATTTTGTGGGTGGGGCCCCTCAGGGTCCAATTTTGTGGGTGGGGCCCCTCTGGGTTCGATTTTGTGGCCGCGGTCTCTCAGGGTCCGATTTTGTGGCCGGGGCCCCTCAGGGTCCGATTTTGTGGCCGGGGCCCCTTAGGGTCCGATTTTGTGGTTGGGGCCCCTCAGGGTCTGATTTTGTGGTTGGGGCCCCTCACGGTCCGGTTTTGTGGTTGGGGGCCCTCTGGGTCTGATTTTGTGGCCGGGGCCCCTCACGGTCCGATTTTGTGGTTGGGGCCCCTCAGGGTCCGATTTTGTGGCCGGCGCCCCTCAGGGTCCGATTTTGTAGCCGCGGCCCTTCAGGGTCCGATTTTGTGGCTGGGGCCCCTCAGGGTCCGATTTTGTGGCCGGGGCCCCTCAGGGTCCGATTTTGTGGCCGGGGCCCCTCAGGGTCCGATTTTGTGGTTGGGCCGCTCAGGGTCCGATTTTGTGGCTGGGGCCCCTCAGGATCCGATTTTGTGGCCGGGGCCCCTCAGGGTCTGATCTTGTGGGTGGGGCCCCTCAGGGTCCGATTTTGTGGCCGGGACCCTTCAGGGTCTGATTTTGTGGTTGGGGCCCCTCAGGATCTGATTTTGTGGCCGGGTCCACACAGGGTCCGATTTTGTGGGTGGGGCCCCTTAGGGTCTGATTTTGTGGGTGGAGCCCCCTGGGTCCATTTTGGTGGGCAGGGCCACTCTGGGTCCGATTTGGTGGGCGGGGCCCCTCAGGGTCTGATTTGGTGGGCGGGGCCCCTCGGGGTCTGATTTGGTGGGCGGGGCTCCTCAGGGTACGATTTGTTGGGCGTGGCCTCTCGGTCCGATTTAGTGGGCAGTGCCCCTCAGGGTCCGATTTGGTGGGCAGGGCCCCTCTGGGTCCGACTTGGTGGGTGGGGCCGCTCTGAGTCTGATTTGGAGGCCAGGGTGGCTCAGCCTCCGATTTGGAGGCCGGGGTGGCTCAGCCTCCGATTTGGAGTCTGTGGTTACTCAGCTTTCGATTTGGCGCGTCGGCCCTTTAAGACTCATTTCGGTGCGGCGGCCCTTTAAGAATCACTTTCGCGAGCCAGTTTGGCTCACTGGGCTTCTAAATACACTTTGGCGCACATTCTCTTTCATGGGCATGCGTCATGTGTTGAAGCTAGATTTGCATTTGTGCTGTGGGTTTCGCTTTAAGAGCTGATATTATGTAGCAGAAGCTCTGTCCTCGGGGCGACATGTGAAGTTCGTAGGCATTGGCATAGTAACTGGGTCTGCCTGTGCATATCAATGAGCTCAACTGCCATTTCAATCGCCTCAGGGCACGTTTTGCCATTTCCCATTCAAATGCATTGGAGACAGTGCATTCCAATGACGGGAAAAAAAATTTTCTAACGCTAACTGCGCAAAAACTACAAATCCGATCGACACGAAAAATACTAAGCACACCTCTCGTGGACGCTGGCTTCGAAACGACACCTCAATGGAGTCTGTGCGTGTAGCGGTTCGGGCCGCATTAATTGCGGAAATCAACTGGAAAATAATAAGAAGAAGAACTAGATGTGTATTTCCTGAAGGAAGTACAGATAGTGGTTTGAAATGGTGCTCGGGCTGCCCCTTTAAGAGAGACTTGCCTGCAGCCCCTGCAAGACTTTCAACTCAGGATCCGTTTTAAGTGTGGGTGCCTCTCAGGGGCCACTTTGGCCTCAGAGTCTGATTTTTTGGTTGGGGCCCCTCAGGATCCGATTCGGTGGCCTGGGCTACTCAGGGTTCTTATTGGTGGCCGGGATGCCTCAGGGTCCAGTTTTGTGGGTGGGGCCCCTCATGGTCTGATTTTGTGGGTGGGGCCCCTCAGGGTCCGATTTTGTGGGTGGGGCCCTTTATGGTTTGATTTTGTGGGTGGGGCCCCTCAGGGTCCAATTTGGTGGGCGGGGCCCCTCAGGGTCCGATTTTGTGGGTGGGGCCCCTCAGGGTCTGATTTTGTGGGTGGGGCCCCTCAGGGTCCGATTTTGTGGCTGGGGCCCCTCAGGGTCTGATTTTGTGGCTGGGGTCCCTCAGGGTCTGATTTTGTGGGTGGGGCCCCTCAGGGTCCGATTTTGTGGCCGGGGTCTCTTATGGTCTGATTTTGTGGCCGGGGCCCCTCAGGGTCTGGATTTGTGGGTGGGGCCCATCAGGGTCCAGTTTTGTGGCTGGGGCCCCTCAGGGTCTGATTTTGTGGGCGGGGCCCCTCAGGGTCCGATTTTGTGGCTGGGGTCTCTCAGGGTCCGATTTTGTGGCCAGGGCCCCTCAGGGTCTGGATTTGTGGGTGGGTCCCCTCAGGGTCCGATTTTGTGGGTGGGACCCCTTAGGGTCCGATTTTGTGGCTGGGGTCCATCAGGGTCTGATTTTGTGGGTGGGGCCCCTCAGGGTCCGATTTTGTGACCGGGGCCCCTCAGGGTTTGATTTTGTGACTGGGGCCCCTCTGGGTTCAATTTTGTGGCCGGGGTCTCTCAGGGTCTGATTTTGTGGGTGGGGCCCCTCAGGGTCTGATTTTGTGGCAGGGGCCCCTCAGGGTCTGATTTTGTGGGTGGGGCCCCTCAGGGTCTGATTTTGTGACCGGGGCACCTCAGGGTCTGATTTTGTGGTTGGGGCCCCTCAGGGTCCGATTTTGTGGCTGGGGCCCCTCAGGGTCCGATTTTGTGGGTGGGGCCCCTCAAGGTCCGATTTTGTGACCGGGGACCCTCAGGGTCTGATTTTGTGGTTGGGGCCCCTCAGGGTCCGATTTTGTGGCCGGGGTCTCTCAGGGTCCAATTTTGTGGCCGGGGCCCCTCAGGGTCTGGATTTGTGGGTGGGTCCCCTCAGGGTCCGATTTTGTGGTTGGCGCCCCTCAGGGTCCGATTTTGTGGTTGGAGCCTCTCAGGGTCCGGTTTTGTGGTTGAGGCCCCTCAGGGTCCGATTTTGTGGCTGGGGCCCCTCAGGGTCTGATTTTGTGGTTGGGGCCCCTCAGGGTCCGATTTTGTGGCCGGGGTCTCTCAGGGTCCAATTTTGTGGCCGGGGCCCCTCAGGGTCTGGATTTGTGGGTGGGTCCCCTCAGGGTCCGATTTTGTGGTTTGCGCCCCTCAGGGTCCGATTTTGTGGTTGGAGCCTCTCAGGGTCGGGTTTTGTGGTTGAGGCCCCTCAGGGTCCGATTTTGTGGCTGGGGCCCCTCAGGGTCTGATTTTGTGGGTGGGGCCCCTCAGGGTCCGATTTTGTGACCGCGGACCCTCAGGGTCCGATTTTGTGGTTGGGGCCCCTCAGGGTCCGATTTTGTGGCCGGGGTCTCTCAGGGTCCGATTTTGTGGTCGGGGCCCTTCAGGGTCTGGATTTGTGGGTGGGTCCCCTCAGGGTCCGATTTTGTGGGTGGGGCCCCTCAGGGTCCGATTTTGTGGCTGGGGTCCCTCAGGGTCCGATTTTGTGACCGGGGCCCCTTAGGGTCTGATTTTGTGACTGGGGCCCCTCTGGGTTCGATTTTGTGGCCGGGGTCTCTCAGGGTCCGATTTTGTGGGTGGGGCCCCTCAGGGTCTGATTTTGTGGCTGGGGCCCCTCAGTGTCTGATTTTGTGGGTGGGGCCCCTCAGGGTCTGATTTTGTGGGTGGGGCCCCTTAGGGTCTGATTTTGTGGGTGGGGCCCCTCAGGGTCCGATTTTGTGACCGGGGCACCTCAGGGTCTTATTTTGTGGTTGGGGCCCCTCAGGGTCCTATTTTGTGACTGGGGCCCCTCTAAGTTCGATTTTGTGTCCGGGGTCTCCCAGGGTCCGATTTTGTGGTTGGGGCCCCTCAGGGTCTGATTTTGTGGCCAGGTCCACTCAGGGTCCGATTTTGTGGGTGGGGCCCCTTAGGGTCTGATTTTGGGGGTGGAGCCGCCTGGGTCCATTTTGGTGGGCGGGGCCACTCTGGGTCCGATTTAGTGGGCGGTGCCCCTCATGGTCCGATTTGGTGGGCGGGGCCCCTCTGGGTCTGATTTGGTGGGCAGGGCCCCTCAGGATCCGATTTGGTGGGCTGTGCCACTCTGGGTCTGATTTTTTGAGCGGGGCCACACTGGGTCCGATTTGGAGGCCAGGGTGGCTCAGCCTCCGATTTGGAGGCCGGGGTGGTTCAGCCTCCGATTTGGAGGCCGGGGTGGCTCAGCCTCCGATTTGGAGGCCGGGGTCACTCAGCTTTCGATTTGGCGCGCCGGCCCTTTAAGACTCATTTCGGTGCGCCGGCCCTTTAAGAATCACTTTGGCACGTCGGCCCTTTAAGAGCCTGGGTGGCTCACTGGGCTTCTAAATCAACTTTGGCGGACATTCTCTCTCAGGGGCATGCGTCATGTGATGAAGCTAGATTTGCATTTGTGCTGTGGGTTTCGCTTTAAGAGCTGATATTATGTGGCAGAAGCTCTGTCCTTGAGGCGTCATGTGACGTTCGTAGGCGTTGGCATAGTAACTGGGTGTGCCTGCGCATATCAATGAGCTTAACTGCTATTTCAATCGCCTCAGGGCACGTTTTGCCATTTCCCATTGAAAAGCATTGGAGACAGTGCATTCCAATGACGGGAAAAAAAAATTTCAAACGCAAATCGCGCAAAAACTACAAATCCGATCGACACGAAAAATACTTAGCACACCTCTCGTGGACGCTGGCTTCGAAACAACACCTCAACGGAGTCTGTGCGTGTAGCGGTTCGGGCCGCATTAATTGCAGAAATCAACTGGAAAATAAGAAGAAGAAGAAGAAGATGAAGTTAGCAGCGTTCGGATTACAATATAGTGGTTTTTTCAAACCACTATAATAAGTTAGCAGCGTTCGGATTACAATATAGTGGTTTTTTCAAACCACTATAAATATCCCCTATGACACTGGAAGGCCAGCCAATCACAGTAATGTCACATCAAAAACGGCACCGGCATTACTGTGATTGACAAGCCAGCCCAGATTGTTCTTTGGCTGCAAATAAAGCACCAAACATGCTGGGCGGGTCACTCAAATATACTGAGGTGAATACCTATAAAAGCCGCCGCCACCATTTCTGGTCACTGTGCTGTGAATTCAGTTAGGGACAGGCTGCTGTTGAAGACTATGAGGGAAAGTTAGAAATAGCGATTCTCAAAACAATATTGTGCTTTACCCAGGCTACATAAACCACCACTGTAGCTTTCTTTTCCCTAGCAGCAGTGTTCACAGCTGTCTGCAAGGGCTGTGTGAGTGCAGCTCACGCTGTGGAGTGGGTCCTGCATCCACGTCTGGTTGTAGGCCGCCCAGCGTGCCTCACTGCTGCCTCATACATATTTTTCTTTTTGAGCTGCTTATTTTTAAAAAAATCTATCTAGTGTGCTTCCATCCGTATCCATATACGTTGGTTGCAAACACTAGTAGAAGACAGCGGAGCCTTTCTGCAGCCTTTCAGTGCTAGTGCCCACTTAGCTGCACTGTTCACGGCTGTCTGAGAGGTCTCTGACTGTGTGTGAGTGCAGCTCACGCTGAGTAGTGTGTCCTGCAGCTACGTCTGGTTGTAGGCCGCTCAGCGTGCGTTACTGCCTCACACATATTTTTCTTTAATTGCAGCTCATTTTTTCTTCTCCTATTAGTGTGCATCCATCCCTATCCATCTACATTGGTTGGTTGCAAACAGTGGCGTATCTAGGGGGGGCAGCCGGGGCATTTGCCCCGGGCGCAGCCAGCAGGGGGGCGCAGTCGGGTCGCCTAATGCAGCGGTCCGCAGTGTCCTCCCTGGCAGCTGCGTTCTGCCGCCCCCCGGCCTGGGAGTCGGCGGTTCTCTTTGTCAGCTGTCAAGCTGACAGCCGACGCAGAGAAGGAGCGCGTGCCGGCTCCCAGGGAGAAATTGTACTGGCGTCTATACAGATGCCAGTGAAATTGCAGCTCTGACCGCCGGGCCAGAGCGACGTCAGCAGCGTGATCAGGTCATGTGATCACGCTGCTGACGTCACTCCCTGGTGCCCAGAGAGAACCCTGGTGGTAAGTGTGCTCCACTGTGGAGCTGAAGAACCACCGAAGATGGGATTTGTAGAGGGGATGGGGGTTAATGTGTGTGGGGATTTGCAGAGGGCATGGGGGTTAATGTGTGGGGATGGGGGTTAATGAGTGGGGGCGTTAAGGAGTGGGGATGGGGTGTTAATGAGTGGGGGCGTTAATGAGTGGGGATGTGGGTTAATGAGTGGGGATAAGGGTTAGTGGGTGAGGGCATTAATGAGTGGTGATGGGGGTTAATATGTGGGGGGGTTAAAGGATGGGGGTTAATGTGTGAGGGCATTAATGAGTGAGGATGGAGGTTAATGTGTGGGGGGTTAATGAATTGGGATGGGGGTTAATGTGTGGAGGCGTTAATGAGTGGGGATGGAGGTTAATGTGTGGGGGAGTTAATGAATGGGGATGGGGGTTAATGTGTGGGGGCGTTAATGAGTGGGGATAAGGGTTAATGTGTGGGGGGGTTAATGAATGGGGATTGGGGTTAATGTGTGGGGGGTTAATGAGTGGGGATGGGGGTTAATGTGTGTGGGGGTTAAAGAGTGGTGATGGGGTTAATGAGTGGGGATGGGGTTAATGTGTGGGGGTATTTGGAGTGGGGATGGGGGTTATTTAATGTGTGGGGGGATTTGGAGTGGTGATGGGGATTAATGAGTGGGGATTGGGTTAATGTGTGGGGGGATTTGGAGTGGGGATGGGGGATTTAATGTGTGTGGGGGGATTTGGAGTGGGGATGGGGGGTTATTTAATGTGTGTGTGAGGGGATTTGGAGTGGGGATGGGGGTTATTTAATGTGTGTGAGGGATTTGGAGTGGATGGGGGGTTATTTAATGTGTGGGAGGATTTGGAGTGTGGATGGGGGATTTAATGTGTGTGTGGGGATTTGGTTTGGGGACGGAGGATTTAATGTGTGTAGGGGGATTTGGAGTGGGGATGGGGGATTTAATGTGTGGGGAGATTTGAGGACACAAAATGAAGAGTATGTATGAGTAAACAGTATGTGGGATTGGTGCAGACACAGTATGATGGGTGCAGACAGTATGGGGAGCGAACGGGTTAATGTAAGTGGACACAGTATGGGGAGTGAGGGTGATGGGATGTGTGCAGACACAGTATGGGGAGTCGGGGGTATGTGTGAGCAGACAGTATAGAGAGTGAGGCGGTAAATATATGAGAAGACAGTATGGTGAACAGGAGGGATGTTAGAGGAGACATTATGAGGAGGGAGGGGAATAGTGTGAAGCGACAGTATATTCCAGATATTTGTATTTAGGGGCAATATAATGACACTTCTATCTTTAAGGGGATCGTGTGGAGATTTGCTGCAGAAGACCAGAGAAGATGGAAGTCTGCAGAGACGGCTGGTGATGAGAAAACTCATCATGGGGTCTGGACAAGAAGAAGAAAAGGAGAACGACTCCAGAGATGACGACATCTATAAGGTACCTGGATGCAAATGTTATTTGTGATACTGACTAGTTCTCAAGTTTTTATTTATGTTAGGAACATTAAAGGGATTGTCCAGGTTTGTGCTGAGTCTGCAGTCATTCCTTGTGACTGCAGACTTCTGAATTCTCACAGTGCTCACTGAACGCTGTTAGGATTCTCTTGTGCCGGTAATTTACATACATGCGGTCACATGCCGACTAGACATGTGTGGCCTCACTCAATGAAAATGAACAGAGCGAGGCCAGGCACGTCTAGTCGGAGTGTGGCCAGAAGTATACAAATCACATGCTTGTGCTGACACGATTGTACATCGGCAAGGGAGAATCCTAAAAGTGTGCAGTGCATGCACTGTGAGAATTCAGAAGCTGCAATGTCAGGACTCAGCTCTGCAGGTTCCAGTACTCATCACATGGACACTTCACTCATATGCGATTTTCATAGTTATGGTCTTGTGACAACAAGCTTCTCATCCTGATTTCAGTTTTTTACTGAACATTGAGAGCATTAGGGAGAGCAGCTCGTGGGTACATGGCTAAGTGTGCAAGTCGCATATGTACTTGGGGGGGCGCTGAACCGAACTCTTGCCCCGGGTGCCAGAAAGCCTAGATACGCCTCTGGTTGCAAACACTATATAGGAGTAGATAGAGGAGCCTTTTCTTTCTGCTTGTGCCCTTCATCTGCAGCCAGATTAGTATTACCCAATTTTTTTGGAGCCGTCTGGTTGTAGGCCGCTCAGCATGTCACTGCCTCACACATTTTTCTTTTATTGCAGCTCATTTTTTCTCCTATTAGTGTGCATCCATCCGTATCCATATACGGTGGTTGCAAACACTCTAGGAGTACACAGCGGAGCCTTTCTGCAGCCTGTCAGTGCTAGTGCCCACTTAGCTGCACTGTTCACGGCTGTCTGAGAGGTCTCTGACTGTGTGTGAGTGCAGCTCATGCTGAGTAGTGTGTCCTGCAGCTACGTCTGGTTGTAGGCCGCTCAGCGTGCGTCACTGCCTCACACATATTTTTCTTAAATTTTAGCTCATTTTTTCTTCTCCTATTAGTGTGCATCCATCCATATCCATCTACATTGGTTGGTTGCAAACACTATATAGGAGTAGATAGAGGAGCCTTTTTTCTGGCTTGCGCCCTTCAGCTGCAGCCAGATTAGTATTACCCAATTTTTTTGGAGCCTCATCTTTTGCATTGTAGGTTGCCTGCCTGCATTGTAATAGCTCCAAAAAGTTGGTGATACTATCACTGTCAAATCTTTGGTCACATCCTTTTAGTTTTTTTCACACAAAAAAACAGTAAAGTTCACCAAACACTACATTTGAAAGTTGTGTAGGCCACATTAGTTCCTATTAAAGTGTAGTCCACACACACACTTCATAAAATTAGTGTTTCTTCTACCTGTAACCAGCTGTTCAGGAATAAGCACACTAAGCCCCCCTTTGTACTTTTCTGCCTATCTTTATCAGTCTAGCAAGATGAAGAAGGCAGGGAGTAAGGCACGTGGGCGTGGAGTTTCAGCAGGGAGAGGACGTGGGGATTCTGCAGGGAGAGGACGTGGGGATTCTGCAGGGAGAGGATGTGAGGATTCGGTGCCTGCTGTGGGCACCAGTGAGTCAGCATCCCCCAGTTTTAGGAGGCAACAGTCCTTTATGCGCAGCTTTGTAGGACCTCGCCTTACCCCACTGCTGCGGGAGGAACAAATTGAAGCCGTTGTGGGATGGATGGCAGCTAACGCATCGACTTCAATGACTTCCACATCCTCTCAGGGCCAGAGCACCGAAGAGCAACCATCTGTCTCTTCACCACCTGCCAAAAGTGCCCAGGCAGTCAGAGAGACCTGGACAGGAGCCATCACAGTCTCTACTTCTGTTCTCTGAATCTGTTGGCTTGGAAAGAGGGGTCCAGCCAAGCAGCATTCCAGAATGTGAAGAAGAGGGAGTATGCAGTGATGCACAACTTCTTTGTCCCTCTGAATCTGAAGAGGCAGGTGAGCCAGTGCCTATGGTCAGCACACCTCAGTACGCATCAGATGATGACGAGACACAGGTGCCACTTTCTGGTGTGTACGGTGCTGGCGAGACAACCCAGGAGAAGCAGGTGTTTGAAGAGGGGAGTGTAGATGATGAGGTCCTTGACCCATCATGGCGTGAGGAACAGGAAGGTGGTGGGAGCAGCTCTGAGGAAGAGATTCCCCGAACGGCCAAAAGAGGAGGGAGAGGGAGGGGGCAGACTTGCTTGCCTGTAGCCTCCACTTCGGCACCCGTTAGGAGCATTCCTCTTTCAAAAGGCAAAACGGGTGCTCCCAAGACTTGCAGTGCGTGGTCCTTTTCTGACACAGTTGCAGATGACATTTGCTTTGTCAAATGCAAGCTGTGTCATCAAAGAGTCAAAAGAGGGAAAAATGTCAGCAACCTAAGTACCACTAATATGTGGAAACATGTGCGGACCAAGCACGAGGTGGAGTTACACAGACACACTGAAGACGTAGGCCAACGTGCAGCACCACCTACCACCTCTTCAGCTCGTGTTGGGGCCTCTTCCTCCAGCTCACACACAGCTGGTTCGGCTTCCTCACAGGATCGCCAAGGAAGAACCTCTGGCACTGTTGTCCGGAGACCCTGTGACATTCCACCCACAGCACCACGTTCCCAGTCATCCTCACACTCCCAGGCCACTCGACAGCCATCGGTAGCACAGGCATGGGATAAAAGGCGGCCATACTCGGCAAACCATCCCCGAGCACTGGCTCTGAATGCTGGCATTGCCAAACTACTGGCCCTTGAAATGCTGTCATTCAGGCTGGTGGAGACTGACACCTTACGGGACTTCATGGCATTGGCAGTCCCACAATACACCGTGCCCAGACACTTTTATTTCAGCAGGCGAGCCATCCCTGCCCTGCAGAAACATGTGGAGGGAAAAATAAAACATGCGCTACTAAACGCCGTTAGTAGCAAGGTCCACCTGACCACCGATGTGTGGACCAGTAACCATGGACAGGGACGATACCTTTCCCTCACCACCCATTGGGTCATGTTGTGGAGCCTGGTACAGATCTGGAGAGTGGCGCTGTACGTGTTCTGCCAACTCCACGGATTGCAGGAATCCAGTCTGTACACATAGACTCCTCCTCCTACTCAAGTTCCTCAGAAACAGCGCAGCAGGAGCCTGTTACGACCGATATGAGCACAGCCATGGCCAAACGTCAACAGGCCGTACTCAAATTAATTTATTTGGGGAAGGAATCGAAGCCATACAGCGCAGGAGCTCTGGAATGCCATCAAGCAGGAGAGCGACGTGTGGTTTGTGCCAGCGAATCTCAAGCCGGGCTTGGTAGTGTGTGACAATGGCCGAAATCTGGTGGCAGCTCTTGGCCTAGGCAACCTCACTCACATCCCATGTCTGGCACATGTGCTGAACTTGGTCATACAGAGCTTTATGAGGGACTATCCGGATCTTGATGCACTGCTGCACAAGGTCCGCATGGAGTGCGCTCACTTGCGGCGTTCCAGCACGGCAAGATCGCGCCTTGCTGCTCTGCAGCACCGATTACGCCTTCCAAAACATTGCATCATATGTGACCTACCCACCAGGTGGAATTCAACGTTACATATGTTGGAGTGGTTGTGTGAGCAGCAGGCAGCAGTCATGGAGTACCAGCTGCATCAGGAGCAAACAAGTCGCACTGTGCGCCGGTCACACTTCAGCACCACTGAGTGGGCCTCTATGAAGGACATCTGCCTCGTTTTGCGTGCCTTCGATGATTCCACACGGATGGCGAGTGCAGATGATGCACTAGTCAGCATGACTGTCCCCCTTATCTGCGTGCTTCAAAAAACACTGCAAGCACTAAGGGATAAGGTTTTGGAAGAGGTGGAGGATGAGGAGTCCCAAATGCCATCTGCTTCTGGACAGTCTGCGCTACGTGGTTCCTCACAAAGGCCTAGGCAGGGGACACTTTGTGAGGAGGATGAGGAGGAGTCAATGGAGGAGGAAGACATCTCTCCACAGGAGGGAGGTACGCAAAGCTCTAGTCAGTATGTAGAGCGAGGGTGGGGTGATGCAGAGCAGGCAGAGATGACGCCTCAAGCAGGGGACAGCGTTTCTTGGGCAGTTGGGAGTCTGCAGCACATGGTTGATTTCATGCTGCAGTGCCTGAGAAACGACTGCCGCATCGCCCACATTCTCTACACGGCTGATTATTGGGTGTACACCCTCCTAGATCCTCGTTACCGGGACAACTTTCAAAGCCTCATACCAACGTTGAACCGGGAGCGTAAACTGCGGGAGTACCAAGACACACTGGTGCAGTCCATCATGTTTTCCATTCCACCCGACAGCAGTGGTGCTAGTGCTTTACAAAGCAGCTCTGTGCACTGAGGCAGTGGAGGAAACTCGGCACAAAGAGGCAGCAGAGGCAGCGCCTCAGCACAAGGCAAGACCACTATGGCCCAAATGTGGCAAAGTTTTGTGTGTCCGCCACAATTGTCTACACCATCACAGACGGCTCCAGTCAGCAGGAGGCAACGTTTCCGTCAGGACTACATGTCTTGCCCTGTCAGTGTACTCCCAGATGGCTCTTCCCCCTTCAAGTTTTGGGTCTCTAAGCTGGATACATGGCCAGAGCTTAGCCAGTATGCATTGGAGGTGCTGGCTTGCTCTGCTGCCAGTGTATTATCGGAACGCGTCTTTAGTGCCGCAGGTGGGGTACTAACAGACCGTCGCACGCGACTATCTTCCGATAACGTCGACCGGCTTACTTTTCTGAAAATGAACAAGGCCTGGATCTCTCCAGAATTTGCCAGTCCTCTTCCCGACTAAATAATTGGTTGGCAACTGTATCCAGGTCTCCTGTTGTGTTCATGTTTCTACCACCTGAACTATAATCTCTGGGCTTCAACACAGCCAGTTGTCGCTCAGATGTGTCGTCTGCACAGAGAAAAACACACTAGCTCCTGTGATAGTGGGATTCAGTAACGCCAGTTGCTCCCCTGCTGTGTGGACGGCAAAGTCTCCTGCTGCATCCACATTCAAACTCATACTGATTTTTAACCGTGCTCCACTTAGGCCTCTGGCTCCACTGTCTCTAGTATTTCCCCTGGCCTCCAACCCCGCCAGTTGCTGCTCTGAAGTGGCGTCTGCACAATCCACACTTGTTCCTGAGTTACTGGGGCTCAGTCACGTCAGTTGATCCCCTGATGTGTATCCGGCAAGGTCTCCTGCTTTGTCCACATTCCCATTACTGATGTGACAGAGCTCCTGTAACCCAGGAACAAGTGTGGATTGTGCTGTCGCCACTTCAGAGCTGTAACTGGCAGGGTTGTAGGTCAGGGGAAATACTAGAGACAGTGGAGCCAGAGGCCTAAGTGGATCACGGTTACAATCAGTAGTAGTCTACAACCTCTATAAAACCAGCTGCAAGTTGGCCTCAGCCTGCTCCATGCCTCAACCTGGGCTCCAACAACGCTAGTTGGTGTTCAGACGTGCCGTCTTCACAGAGAAAAACACACTAGCTCCTGTGTTAGTGGGGTTCAGTAACGCCAGCTGTTCCCCTGCTGTGTAGATGGCAAAGTCTCCAGCTCCATCCACATGCCATCAACATCAGGCCTCAGCCTGCTGCATGCTCATCCTGGGCTCCAGCAATGCCAGTTGGTGTTCAGAAGTGCCGTTTTCACAGAGAAAAACACACTAGCTCCTGTGTTAGTGGGGTTCAGTAATGCCTGCTGTTCCCCTGCTGTGTAGACGGCAAAGTCTCCTGCTGCCTCCACATGACAACAACATCAGGCCTCAGCCTGCTCCATGCCTCAACCTGGGCTCCAACAACGCTAGTTGGTGTTCAGAAGTGCCGTCTTCACGGAGAACAACACACTAGCTCCTGTGTTAGTGGGGTTCACTAACGTCAGCTGTTCCCCTGCTGTGTAGATTGCAAAGTCTCCAGCTCCATCCACATGCCAACAACATCAGGCCTCAGCCTGCTCCATGCCTCATCCTGGGCTCCAATAATGCCAGTTGGTGTTCAGAAGTGCCGTCTTCACAGAGAAAAACACACTACCTCCTGTGTTAGTGGGGTTCAGTAATGCCTGCTGTTCCCCTGCTGTGTAGACGGCAAAGTCTCCTGCTGCCTCCACAGGCCCAAAACATCAGGCCTCAGCCCGCTCCATGCCTCAACCTGGGCACCAACAGCGCCAGTTGGTGTTCAGAAGTGTCGTCTTCCCAGAGAACAACACATTAGCTCCTGTGCTAGTGGGGTTCAGAAACGCCAGCTGTTCCCCTGCTATGTAGACGGCAATGTCTCCTGCTGACTCCACAGGCCCAAAACATCAGGCCTCAGCTTGCTCCATGCCTCAACCTGGGCTCCAACAACGCCAGTTGGTGTTCAGAAGTGTCGTCTTCCCAGAGAAAAACACACTAGCTCCTGTGTTAGTGGGGTTCAGAAACGCCAGCTGTTCCCCTGCTGTGTAGACGGCAATGTCTCCAGCTGACTCCACAGGCCAAAAACATCAGGCCTCTGCATGCTCCATGCCTCAACCTGGGCTCCAACAACACAAGTTGGTGTTCAGAATTGTCGTCTTCCCAGAGAACAACACACTAGCTCCTGTGTTAGTGGGGTTCAGAAACGCCGGCTGTTCCCCTGCTGTGTAGACGGCAATGTCTCCTGCTGACTCCACATGCCAACAACATCAGGCCTCAGCCTGCTCCATGCCTCAACCTGGGCTCCAACAATGCCAGTTGGTGTTCAGAAGTGTCGTCTTCCCAGAGACCAACACACTAGCTCCTGTGTTAGTGGGGTTCAGAAACGCCAGCTGTTCCCCTGCTGTGTAGACGGCAATGTCTCTTGCTCCATCCATATTCAAACTACTACTGATTTTTAACCATGCTCCACTTAGGCCTCTGGCTCCACTGTCTCTAGTTTTTCCCCTGGCCTCCAACCCCGCCAGTTGCTGCTCTGTAGTGGCGTCTGCACAATCCACACTTGTTCCTGAGTTACTGGGGCTCAGTCACGTCAGTTGATCCCCTGATGTGTGTCCGGCAAGGTCTCCTGCTCTGTCCACATTCCCATTACTAGTAGTGTGAATGAGGACTGAGCAGGAAACCTTGCCAGACACACATCAGGGGATCAACTGACGTGACTGAGCCCCTGAAACCCAGGAACAAGTGTGGATTGGGCAGACGCCACTTCAGAGCAGCAACTTGCGTGGTTGGAGGCCAGGGGAAATACTAGAGACAGTGGAGCCGGAGGCCATAGTGAAGCAAGGTTACAATCAGTAGTAATCTACAACCTCTATAAAACCAACTGCAAGTTGGCATCCGCCTGCTGCATGCTTCATCCTGGGCTCCAACACAGCCAGTTGTAGGTTGGAAGTGCCGTCCGCACAGATAGAAACACTCGCTCCGGTGTCAGTGGGGTTCAGTAATGCCTGCTGTTCCCCTGCTGTGCGGACGGCAAAGTCTCCTGTTGCCTCCAAAATCATGCAACATCTTATTTTCTACTCGCTCCAAGTAGGCCTCAGCCTGCTCGGAGCATTGATCCTGGGCTCCAACACAGCCAGTTGTAGCTTGGAAGTGCCGTCTGCACAGATAGAAACACTCGCTCCGGTGTCAGTGGGGTTCAGTAACGCCAGCTGTTCCCCTGCTGTGTGGATGGCAAAGTCTCCTGCTGCCTCCAAAATCATGCAACATCTTATTTTCTACTTGCTCCAAGTAGGCCTCAGCCTGCTCGGAGCATTGATCCTGGGCTCCAACACAGCCATTTGTAGCTTGGAAGTGCCGTCCTCACAGATAGAAACACTCGCTCCTGTGTCAGTGGGGTTCAGTAACGCCAGCTGTTCCCCTGCTGTGTGGATGGCAAAGTCTCCTGCTGCCTACACAGTCACACTACTACTGATTTTTAACCATGGTCCACTTAGGCCTCTGGCTCTACTGTCTCTAGTATTTTCCCTGGCCTCCAACCCCGCCAGTTGCTGCTCTGAAGTGGCGTCTGCCCAATCCACACTTGTTCCTGGGTTACAGGGGCTCTGTCACATCAGTGGATCCCCTGATGTGTGTCCGGCAATGTCTCCTGCTCTGTCCACATTCCCATTACTAGTAATGTGAATGAGGACTGAGCAGGAAACCTTGCCGGACACACATCAGGGGATCCACTGACGTGACTGAGCCCCTGTAACCCAGGAACAAGTGTGGATTGGGCAGACGCCACTTCAGAGGAGCAACTTGCGGGGTTGGAGGCCAGGGGAAATACTAGAGACAGTAGAGCCAGAGGCCTAAGTGGAGCACGGTTACAATCAGTTGTAGTGTACAACCGATGTAAAACTTGCTCCAAGTAGGCCTCAGCCTGCTCCGTGATTGATCCTGGGCTCGAACATCGCCAGTTGCTGCTCAGAAGTGTCTTTGGCACGGGCACTCCCTCCTGCCCAGCCTGGTTCCAGCATGCCTGCTGTTTCTGGGTAGTGTCAACGTCACTTTGCCACCAATACGTTGTCCTGTCGTGTTGCGATCGGGTTAGCCGAGTCTATGGTGCCTGCCGTTTCGTTGCTTCCTATGTGGGCTGCGGGTTCTGGTAATAAAGGCTGGTTCCGTAGTGCCAATAGGACAAGCACCCCCTGTTGGACTGTGGGTTTCGGTAACTGCGGCCGGCTCACGGCCTTGCAACTTTGTTTTTTTCCTGGGTACCTTCTGCTACCCATCTGGGTTCCAGCACCGTCAGCTGGTTCTCGGCAGTGCCTTTGGCCTAGGTGCCTCCTTCTTGGTATCCGAGTTCCAGCAACGTCTGCTGGTCCTTGGTAGTGCTTTGTAGCACAGGTACCTCCTGCTTAGTAACCGTGTTCCAGCACCGTCAGCTGGTCCACGGTTGTGCCATTGGCTCTTGTTCCTTCTGCTGCCACTCTGGGTTCCAGCACCGTCAGCTGGTTCTCGGTAGTTCCATTGACTCTTGTAGCTAATGCTACTCATCCGGGTTCCAGCACCGTCAGCTGGTTCTCGTCAGAGCCTTTGGCCTAGGTGCCTCCTTCTTGGTTTCCGAATTCCAGCAATGTCTGCTGGTCCTTGGTAGTGCTTTGTAGCACAGGTACCTCCTGCTTAGTAACCGTGTTCCAGCACCGTCAGCTGGTCCACAGTTGTACCATTGGCTCTTGTTCCTTCTGCTGCCCCTCCGGGTTCCAGCACCGTCAGCTGGTCCTCGCTAGTTCCATTTGCTATTGTTCCTTCTGCTACCCATCCAGGTTCCAGCACCGTCAGCTGGTTCTCGGCAGTTCCTCAGCCTTCTTGTACCTTCTGCTACTTTTCCAAGTTCATGCTTGTGGAAATGGTTTTTGATTCTCACTCTGAATCTCCCTGACAATGACCCTGAAGACGACGACCCTGAAAACCACACAGAAGAATACCTAAAAGATGACCCTGAAGAAGATGAACAAGAGGACAAAGAACAGGAAGACAACCACCAAGATGCAGAACAACAAGAGACAGAGGACCAAGAAGCATAAAAACCAAAAGCAGAAGAACATTAAGCATAAGACTAAAAATCTGAGCAAATGAGATTATCAAATTTATAAGCAGAAGAAGACTAAGCAGTGTAAGGGGGTGAGTCCGTTCCTCCTCGTGGTGCCCCTGGAAAAGGCCTGCTGCTGCAGGCCCAACTGAGCACGGACAAATCATGTTGTAAATCTTTTGTGACAGGCTGAACGGAAGGTGTAATCTTCAAACTGGCTACGTCGATGGTGCCGTCAGCAACGATTTGGATTTCTGGATCACGGAGTGAACTACTTATACGATGGACTACTTGCTAGAGATGGGGTGCACCTTACGAAGACTGGAAAGCATGTATTTGGAAGTCGCCTTGCTACACTTGTAAGGAGAGCTTTAAACTAGAACAACATGGGAAGGGAAGCAAAAGACCAGAAAAAGCCATACACCTGACAAATGCTATTGAGAACTCTGCTAATAGAAGTGGAAAGGAAGAACAAAGACGAAAGAATCTAATTAATAACAATATTGGAGAAAGAGAAACCAATCACAAACTAAAATGTTTCTATACTAATGCACAAAGCATGGGCAACAAACAAGGAGAATTGGAACTACTAACACAGGAAAAGAAATATGATGTCATTGGAATCACTGAAACTTGGTGGGACGATACACATGATTGGAATACAAGACTAGAAGGATACAACTTATTTGCAAGAAACAGACTTGATAAACGAGGAGGGGGTGTTGCATTGTATGTTAGAAACGCATATATCTGCACAGAGATTGAAGCTTCAGAGACTGGGAGTTCTGTGGAAACTGTTTGGGTAAGAATACAAGGACGGAACAATGGAAAGGACACCATTGTAGGCATTTACTACAGGCCGCCTGTGCAAGCTGAAGATATGGATGAACTCTTTATGCATCAAATGGCCAAGTTCTCCAAAAAATATGACATAGTTGTCATGGGAGATTTCAACTATCCAGACATTTGTTGGGAATCTCTCTCAGGCAAAACTAACAGGTCAAGGAAATTCTTATCCTCTCTTGCTGACAACTTTATCTTCCAAAAGGTAGGGGAGAAAACAAGGGGAACTGCTACCTTGGATCTAATCCTTATAAACAGGGAGGAAATGGTTGAGGAGGTAAAAGTGGCTGGAACCCTAGGAGGTAGCGACCATGCTATTTTAGAATTTTGGATAACTAGAGGCGGAAGACCTGTGAAGACTCAGACGTCAAGGTTAGATTTCAGAAAGGCAGATTTTAAGGGATTCAGAAAGATAATTGGAGGGATCCAATGGCTGGATATCCTTAAAGACAAAAATGTCCAGGAAGGATGGGAAATCTTGAAAAATGAAATTCTCAAAGCACAGTTGTTAACAATTCCGAAAAGAGGGAAGAATAGGAAGCATTTAAGGAAACCAGGATGGGTGAACACAGAACTTAAGCACATGCTAAAAAGGAAGAAAAAAATGTTTATAAAATGGAAAGAGGGAGGCATATCTAAAGAAGAATATAATGCTGTCTGCAGAATCTGCAGGGCACAAATCAGATTAGCTAAAGCTGAAAATGAATTGAGGCTTGCAAGAGATGTCAAAAGCAATAATAAAGGATTTTGGGGATATGTCAAAAGTAAAAGAAAAGTCAAAGATGCTATAGGATTTTTACAGGATGAAAATGATGAAATGGTAAGACAGGATGTTGAGAAGGCTGAACTTTTAAATTCCTATTTTGCATCTGTTTTCTCTCAGAAAGGAAATGTAACACCAACTGTTATTCACTGTCCTATTAAGGGAATAGAAGAATCCAGGATATCTATAAACAGAAAGATAGTGAGGAAACACTTAGCTAACCTAAATGAATTCAAGTCTCCAGGTCCAGATGAATTACACCCCAGAGTACTGAAGGAGATAGCAGAAGAAATTTCTGAACCACTCTCCATAATCTTTGAAAATTCTTGGAGAACAGGAGAAGTGCCAGAAGACTGGAGAAGAGCAAATGTTGTTCCTATCTTCAAAAAGGGGAAGAAGGTGGACCCAGGCAACTATAGGCCGGTGAGTCTGACTTCTATACCAGGAAAGATCTTTGAACAAATTATTAAACAACATGTAAGTCAATACCTGGATAAGAATGAAGTGATCAAACAGAGTCAGCATGGGTTTGTAACTAATAAGTCATGTCAGTCTAACTTAATTTCCTTCTATGACGGTATCACTGATTGGGTGGATCAAGGAAATGCTGTAGATATAGTATATCTTGACTTCAGCAAAGCATTTGACAAAGTCTCTCATACAATCCTTATTGAAAAAATGACTAAGTATGGAATGGACAAGGCAACTGTTAGGTGGATTCATAGCTGGCTTAGTGATCGGACCCAAAGAGTGGTCGTAAATGGCTGCACATCCAGTTGGAAGAATGTCTCAAGTGGGGTACCACAGGGCTCTGTCCTGGGCCCTGTATTGTTCAACATCTTTATCAACGATTTAGATGAAGGAATTGAGGGTAAACTGATTAAATTTGCTGATGACACAAAGCTAGGAGGGATAGCTAATACTAGAGAAGAGAGAGAGAGGATTCAAAAAGATTTAAATAAACTGGAGAAGTGGGCAGTAACTAACAGAATGGTTTTTAACAGGGAGAAATGCAAAGTACTACATCTGGGCAATAAAAATGAAAAAAGCATATATAGAATGGGAGGAATAGGGCTAAGTGACAGCACATGTGAAAAAGACTTGGGTATACTAATAGATCACAGACTGAATATGAGTCAACAGTGTGATGCAGCAGCAAAAAAGGCAACTGCAGTTCTAGGATGTATTAACAGAAGCATACAGTCTAGATCACGTGAAGTCATTATTTCCCTCTACTCCTCTTTGGTCAGACCTCATCTGGAATATTGTGTCCAGTTTTGGGCACCACATTTTAAAAAAGACATCAACAAACTGGAGCAAGTTCAGAAAAGAGCGACCAGAATGGTGACCGGTCTGCAAACCCTGTCTTATGAGGAAAGGTTGCAGGATTTGGGAATGTTTAGTTTGCAAAAGAGAAGACTGAGAGGAGACTTAATAGCTGTCTACAAATATCTAAAGGGCTGTCACATTGTAGAAGGATCAACTTTATTCTCATTTGCACAAGGAAAGACTAGAAGCAATGGGATGAAACTGAATGGGAGGAGACACAGATTAGATATTAGAAAAAACTTTTTGACAGTTAGAGTGATCAATGAGTGGAACAGGCTGCCACGAGAAGTGGTGAGTTCTCCTTCAATGGAAGTCTTCAAACAGAGGCTGGACAGACATCTGACTGGGATGATTTAGCGAATCCTGCTTTGAGCAGGGGGTTGGACCAGATGGCCCAGGAGGTCCCTTCCAACTCTACGATTCTATGATTCTATGATTCTAACTGTTATAGATTTCAACTACAGGAATGCCTGACACAAATAAGAATGTGATGAAGAAGAAGAATAGGAAGAAGATGAAGAAGTAGAATATGAAGAAGAATAATAGTTGAATAAGAAGAATATGAAGAATGTAAAAAAATAGGAAGAAGGTGAAGAAGAAGAAGAAGAAGATGAATAAGGTGAAGAAGAAGTTGATGAAAAAGATGCTGCTGCTGAGGATGATGAAGGAGATAGTGTGGGAGAAGTAAAAAAGAAGGTGAAGAGCATGGAAGTAGTGAAACATACATATCTGACAAAATATTAAAGACTTTAACATAGTCAATATCTTTGTAACTACGAACGTCTTTAAAAAAAAAAAAAATTACTGCTATTCCATTTGATTGGGCTAAAGCTCTATGCCTTTAATGTCTCCTACACCTCCCACAATACATTCTACATTATTATTAGTTGTTTTTCTTCATGTAGAATTAACCTACAGGGAAAAAATGTTTGTTTTTTTTAATTCCGATATTTCTGTTCCATTGACTTGAATGGGACTTCCGGGATCGGAATCGGCGATACCCGATACTTTTTTTCTAGATCGGCCGATCCATTCCGATCTGATATTTTTCAGTATCGGGTCATATCGCTCAACACTACTCATCACTAGTTGCCTCTAAAGTATTTTCAGTACTTTGGTTATGATAATGGTGGTGTATGTGGGGCATGTGTTTGATGAGGGGAGGGAGTTTATAGAGCTCAGAAGAGTGGCGTGATTGTAAACTGTAATTTTTTTCTAACTTTATGTGTGCACATTGCGGCTACCTAATCAGGGCTCAGGAACCATACACAATTTCATAACACAACGGCTTGTGTCATTGGCTGCTGAAATCACATGTACCTCTCCATATAAAGAGTGGACATCTTGTTTTAGCAGGATTTTGACAATATAACAGTGCAGAGAGGCTGCAGCTGATGCTAGGACTGTTTGATGCTAGATATTAGCTAGTTAGCTAGGCATTTTTTTTCTTATTCAGATAGCTTAGCTAGGTAGTGTCCTGTGTGGCTGTGAAATCAACCTTCCAGCATATCTGTCACGATTGGGCTGGCGAGTAAACTGGGACCAGGGGCACCTTTTATGGCCCTGACACTAGGGGGCACCCTAACTCGCCCTGTTCCCCGGGATACCTCAGATGGCGAGGATAGCGGGGCCTCCGCCCTAGCCCTGTCTCCTAGCTATAGCCCTGCGTCTGTCCCCCTCCCCGCTCCCGGGGAAGAGAGGCGCTACTGTGTACCGAAGTACACCAAACCGACAGACAGGGGAACGAGACAAGGGTAAAAAAAAAGGTTCCACTCACAAATAATACTCTCACAAGCAACAGAGGTATACACCAGGGTGTAAAGGATGGGGGAAAAAAGCAAAGTAGGAATGGATGAGGAATCTCCAAGCGTACAGACCACACAGTCATCGCACAATAAACTCCTCCAGCACGCCTAACACCAGCTCCTCTCCCTCTCCAAATCCTTGAAGCAAATGCTATCTCAGACAAAGATCTGGCCTGTGGACCGAGTCTTTATAGGAGAGAGAAGTGGTTAACCCAGCACAGCTGAAAGCAGGGATTTCCACATGACTGATTAACCCCTGACCTGCTGAAAGCAACAAACACCCTTAAAATGCCAGAGAAGTGCTTCTCCTCAGCGGCAAAGCAGGAGCCACCAGATGCTGCGGTCTTCTGGCTCTGTTCTGTCGCTGTAACCCCGTGACAATATCTTTTTTTTGTGTGTAATTACTTGTGTAATATCTTCTTTCCTAACATCATACAGTAGAGGAGATCTCATTTTTAAATTGTTTGGAGCATCCAATCTGTTACACAGGCCTCATCCACACTGAAGCAATTTTTTAATCTGTGACTAACGCGATTCAGCACACCATATTTCACCTTCTCATTTAGTGCTGCTGTCACGCTCACCTCCCCGGCTCCGGCGCGTCCTGCGGCTTCTGTAGCCGCCGCTCTGACCGCTGCCGCCACAGCGCGTCCTGACCTTGCTCCTGCCACCACCGCGCTGCCCGCCTCTGCTGCCTCCCCTGTCGCCATGACGCCGGCGGTCTCCGCTCTCCCCCGTGGCTCCACGCTGACCATGCACTTCCGGTCACCTCGTCCCGCCTCCTCTGCTCCTCCCCAGGTACGCAGGCGCACGCCCCCCCAGACCAGGCGTCCTATCCCTCGGATCCTAGGCTCCGCCTCTCCCTAACCCGGAAGTCCACCTGCGTGCCCTATATCAGGCAGCCTCTCCCTAGGTTCCCTGCCTGATTATCAATTGTGCTTCGCGCTCTGATATCGGGTCCACGCTTCCTAGCGCTCTGTCTGTCTCTGTGCCTTGCACTCCTCCTGACTTCCCGCTAGTCTGCCTATTAGTTACCCTCTCGTGTTCCTTTCCAGGTCTGCTCCGTTCCTGTCCTGCTACCTGTTCCAGCATCCCTCCTGGTGGTCACCTCCATCCTCGCGGCAACAGCAGTCTCCCCTGTGGTCGTCTTCATTCCCCATCGGTTCTCCAGTCCTTCCCCTGCCTACGTCATCCTCCGGTTGTCCCCGGGTATCAGCTTCCGCGGCGATAGTCTCCCTTGGGTCTGCCCCTAACACTCCCTGTATAGGGGGTGGTCCACCTGGTCAGCTCGTCTAGGGGAGGTTCATCGTTGCGGTCCTGAGGGTTCAGCTTCCGGAGATTTGCAGCCTCACAGCATAACAGCATAATCAGGCCATGGACCCCGCTGGTACCCCGACCCCGACTCAAAAGGAACTCCTGTTCCTACGAGAAAACCAGGCGAGGATAATGTCCTTCCTCAAGTCCATGGAGTCCCATCTGTCATCCATACAGACCTCTGATCCCACTAGCGCCCCTCAGATGGCGGGTCTTCAGCAGGAGCTCGCACAGCAGCGTGACACTCAGGCCCACATTTTAAGCTACATGGCCTCAGTGGATAACCGTCTTCTGGCTCTCCAGTCTGCAGCCTCTGCGCCACCCCAGGCAGCAGCTTCCCACCCACCACCCCGTCTAGCAAAGCCCCCACGCTATAATGGCGATCCCAAATTATGCAGAGGGTTCCTAAATCAATGTCAGCTACACTTTGAGCTGTCCCCTCTGCAGTATCCCACTGACCGGGCCAAGGTTGCTTTTGTCGTGTCCCACTTGGAGGGGGAGGCTCTGGCTTGGGTAAACCCGCTCTGGGAACGAGATGATCCCATTGTCTCCCAGCTGTCTATTTTTCTGGACACCTTTCAGAAGGTGTTCGATGAACCAGGTTGTTTAGTCTCCACTACCAGCGCGCTGTTTAATCTCCACCAGGGGGCACTCTCGGTAGGTCAGTACGCCATTCGGTTCCATACCCTATCCTCTGAGTTGGGGTGGAACAATGAGGCCTTGGTGGGAGCCTTTTGGCGGGGACTCTCTGCCCGAATTAAAGACGAGTTAGCAGGACGTGATACTCCAGCCTCCCTGGAGGACTTGATCTCCCTGGCCACCCGTATCGACCTACGATTCCAGGAGCGATCCCACGAGGCCGCCAGAGAGAGAAGACCTCGCGTCCTTCCGGTCGCTCGCAGCCCTCCCCGCTCCCGTCCTGCGTCGTCTTCTGCGGTTTCTGCACCGGAGCCCATGCAAGTCGATCGTCTAAAACCTGTGGAGGAGCGTCGGAGAGAGAGGATCGAACAGAGGCTCTGCTTCTATTGTGGGAGTGTTTCCCACTTCCTCCGTTCCTGTCCTATTCGCCCGGGAAACGCCTCCGCCTAGGACAGGTAAGAGAGGCCTCCCTAAGTGATCATGATTCCTCTCTACCTTTGATTCTCTCCGTCCTTCTGCACATAGGCTCCAAACATTTCTCTGAGTGGGCTTACCTTGATTCAGGCGCAGCGAGCAACTTTATTCAGTTTGAGGTGGTTAAGAGACTTCGGATCCCTGTGCGATCCCTGGAGACTCCTCGGCAGATTGCTTCGGTCGACGGTCGACCCTTGCGGATGTCCGTTACGCAGGTCACTGAAGAAGTGGAACTTCAGATTGGAGCCTTACACCGAGAGAAGATTGTCTTTTATGTACTGCCCGCGCTATCCCATACCATCCTCTTGGGCCTACCCTGGTTGAGAACTCACAAGCCTACCTTGAACTGGCGCTCCGGGGACATCCTGCGCTGGGGACAGTCTTGTCAAGACAGATGTCTGTCTGCCGTTCTACCGAAGAACTTCACGCCTCTTACTGTAGCCTCCTCTGATCTTCCATCAGCCTATTGGGCTTTTTCGGACGTCTTCGATAAGAAGGAGGCGGAGGTTCTCCCCCCGCATCGACCCTACGATTGCCCAATAGATCTGGTCCCTGGGTCGACTCCACCTCGAGGTCGGATCTATCCTTTATCCCCTCCCGAGACACTGGCCATGACCGAATATATCCAGGAAAACTTGGCCAGAGGCTTTATTCGCAAGTCGTCGTCACCTGCAGGAGGTATTTGGTTATGCCTTTTGGCCTGGGCAATGCTCCCGCAGTGTTTCAGGAGTTCGTCAACGACGTGTTTCGAGACCTTCTCTACTCTTGTGTGGTGGTGTATTTGGACGATATCCTTGTATTTTCCCCGGACCTGGCTGTCCACCGAAAAGACGTCCGTCAAGTCTTACTACTATTAAGAGAGCATCGTCTCTACGCCAAACTCGAGAAATGCGCCTTTGAGCAATCTTCTCTGCCGTTCCTGGGTTATATCATTTCGGACTCAGCCCTACGTATGGACCCGGGAAAAGTGTCCGCCGTGCTCAAATGGCCGCGTCCCCAGGGAATCAAGGCGATCCAACGTTTCCTTGGTTTTGCCAATTATTATCGGCAGTTTATTCCACACTTTTCTACCTTGACCGCTCCAATCTCCGCCCTAACCCGAAAGGGAGCCAATCCTCACCTCTGGTCCTCGGAAGCTGAGGATGGTTTTCAGGCCTTGAGACAAGCCTTCGCTACGGCTCCCATCCTCCATCGTCCTGAGGTCAACAAACCTTTTATTCTCGAAGTAGACGCACCAGCCATCGGAGCAGGGGCAGTTCTTTCCCAGAGATCTCCCTCCGGTCGTCTGCTCACCTGCAGTTTTTTCTCGAAGATGTTCTCCTCCGCGGAGAGAAACTACGCCATTGGTGACAGAGAGTTGCTTGCCATCAAATTAGCCCTGGAGGAGTGGCGGTACCTTTTGGAGGGAGCTGTGCATCCGTTCAAAATCTACACCGACCACAAGAACCTTGCATACATCCAGTCAGCACAAATACTTAATCCCCGGCAAGCCAGGTGGTCGCTGTTCTTTGCCCGCTTCGACTTTGAACTGCATTTCCATCCTGGTGACAAGAATCTCAAAGCAGATGCCTTATCCAGGTCCTTTCTGGTCTCGGATCATGAAGAGGAACCATCGCACTTCATGGATCCCAGTAAGGTCATCACGGTCGCACCCGTTAGCTTGACTTCATTACCGTCGGGTAAGACCTTCGTGCAGGAAAGCGAGAGGAAACGAGTACTACGTTGGGGCCATGCCTCCAAACTAGCCGGCCATGTAGGCCTCAAGAAAACACTCCTTCTCATTTCTCGTTTTTATTG
Organism: Dendrobates tinctorius; assembly: GCF_039654945.1. NCBI lineage: Eukaryota > Metazoa > Chordata > Amphibia > Anura > Dendrobatidae > Dendrobates > Dendrobates tinctorius. The sequence continues at coordinate 91,717,945 of NW_027361687.1, read as the reverse complement.
GTGGCCATCTCTTCGTCAAGATGTCCGAAACTTTATCGCCTCGTGCCCAGCGTGTGCCATAAACAAAGTCCCACGGCACCTACCCTCCGAACTCCTACACCCGCTTCCGATTCCTTCGGCCCCCTGGCAGCACGTCGCAATGGACTTTATTACTGATCTGCCCCGGTCTTCTGGTCACACCGTCATCTTGGTCGTGGTGGATCGGTTTTCTAAGATGGCCCATTTTATTGCTCTGCCCGGCTTACCCTCCGCCCCTGAATTGGCGAAGATTTTCATCACCCATGTGTTCCGGATTCACGGCTTCCCCAAACATATCGTTTCCGACAGAGGGGTTCAGTTCACTTCACGGTTTTGGAGGGCCCTGTGCAGCATGATGGAGGTAACGTTGGACTTCTCCTCTTCCTACCATCCCCAGACCAACGGCCAGGCTGAATGCACGAATCAAATCCTTGTATCTTATCTCCGGCATTTTTCCAACGCCCACCAGAGAATGATTGGTCCAACCTACTCCCTTGGGCTGAATTCACTTACAACAACCATACCAGTGAATCCTCCTCCAAATCACCCTTCTTCATTGTCTATGGACAACATCCAGGTGTTCCTCTGCCGGTACCTCCTGTCTCGGGTGTGCCGGCGGCCGATCTTCTGACCGACGAGTTCTCCAGGGTCTGGCAGGAGACCAAAACCGCGCTTGATCAGGCTCAGGGTAGGATCAAGAAACATGCGGATAAAAGACGCCTGGATTCTCCACTGTACCAACCCGGAGATAAAGTATGGCTGTCTTCAAAATTTGTCCATCTAAAACAACCCTCGTACAAACTGGGTCCTCGGTATATAGGTCCGTTTGAAGTCTTGGCTCGTATCAATGATGTGGCCTACAAGTTAAAACTTCCCGCCTCGCTGAGAATTCCTAATTCGTTCCATGCTTCTCTCTTGAAGCCTGTTATTTTGAACCGTTTTCACCCTTCCACTGGCCGCTCACCCCTGCCTGTGTCCGCACAGGATTTCTTTGAAGTTAAAGACATTCTTGCGATGAAAAGATCCAGAGGTAGGACCCTCTTCTTAATTGACTGGAAGGGATTCGGTCCCGAGGAGAGATCTTGGGAGCCCCGCGAGAATATTCAGGCTCCTCGTATCCTAGCCCGATTCCTTTCTGGCCTTAAGAGGAGGGGGTGTAAGGAGGGGGGTACTGGCACGCTCACCTCCCCGGCTCCGGCGCGTCCTGCGGCTTCTGTAGCTGCCGCTCTGACCGCTGCCGCCACAGCGCGTCCTGACCTTGCTCCTGCCACCGCCGCGCCGCCCGCCTCTGCTGCGTCCCCTGTCGCCATGACGCCGGCGGTCTCCGCTCTCCCCCGTGGCTCCACGCTGACCAAGCACTTCCAGTCACCTCGTCCCGCCACCTCTACTCCTCCCCAGGTACGCAGGCGCACGCCCCCCCAGACCAGGCGTCCTATCCCTCGGATCCTAGGCTCCGCCTCTCCCTAACCCGGAAGTCCACCTGCGTGCCCTATATCAGGCAGCCTCTCCCTAGGTTCCCTGCCTGATTATCAATTGTGCTTCGCGCTCTGATATCGGGTCCACGCTTTCTAGCGCTCTGTCTGCCTCTGTGCCTTGCACTCCTCCTGACTTCCCGCTAGTCTGCCTATTAGTTACCCTCTCGTGTTCCTTTCCAGGTCTGCTCCGTTCCTGTCCTGCTACCTGTTCCAGCATCCCTCCTGGTGGTCACCTCCATCCTCGCGGCAACAGCAGTCTCCCCTGTGGTCGTCTTCATTCCCCATCGGTTCTCCAGTCCTTCCCCTGCCTACGTCATCCTCCGGTTGTCCCCGGGAATCAGCTTCCGCGGCGATAGTCTCCCTTGGGTCTGCCCCTAACACTCCCTGTATAGGGGGTGGTCCACCTGGTCAGCTCGCCTAGGGGAGGTTCGTCGTCGCGGTCCTGAGGGTTCAGCTTCCGGAGATTTGCAGCTTCACAGCATAACAGCTGCTGAATTTCAGCTGTGTGCAGAGGTGGTGCAGAGTAAAAAATCTAAATTTTAGTCACTAATACTGCACTCCTACTACACTATCTGAGCAACATGACTGGGAAAAAGAGGGTTCATGGTGGAAGAGGATTAGGTTTGGTGATCAAGGTTTATGTGGGGTAGGTTGTAATACTTGTGAAAGAACTAGTGAATCAACAAAGTCACATCCTATCCAAAGGCAAGTGACAACTTCTGTTACTGGATTTTGTGGTTTTTAGTGTGCTGCATTGTTCTCATGTAATTGAAGTCTGTGATATCTTTAGTGGGGCTTCTGTCTCTCCTGTTGCTGCTGCTGCAGAAGTTAACACTAATTTCTGGAGATGTGAACAGTCCTTCTTGGGTATTCATCTGCTTGATTGGCTGTAGTGGAAGTTGTGTTGGTCCTTATTGTACTATTTCTACTGTGGTGAAATTAATGCCACTTTGTTGTTGTCTGCCACTAATTTTTGGAAATGTGAACACTCCTGGTTGGGTGTCCAGCTGTCCACCTACTGGGTTGGGTGTAGTGTAACATCTGCCTGTCCTTATTATGCTATGTCTACTGTGGTAAAATGGATGCCTCTTTGGTCGTGTCTGTCACTAATTTTTGGAAATGTGTAGACTCCTGGTTCGGACTCTTTCGTGTGTGTTGCCTGTAGCAGTAGGCTTGCGGTACTGGCAGTCTTCCACTCTCTTTGAGCTAATTGCACGTGTTACTTTCCTTAGATTTTTCTGACAATAGTAGTCTACCAAACTGTTATTTGTGCCACATGAGTGTGGATGAGCATGAAAAAAGGTTGAGCTGTTGCATGTAGGAACAGGGCTCCCAGGACAGCCCGATGCCTTGCAGGAGAGAGTGTCCCGGAAAATGGGCTCGCTGTGTATCCAGGCCGGAACTAGGGGGGCTGTCATTCAGGTTCCCAGGGGGTACGTTTCTGGGGGAAATGGTTACAGGCTGGGACCAACAGTCATTCAGGAACCGTGGGGGCGGGACAAAGGAAGGGGGCGGGGTGACTATAAAAGGAGCACTAGAGACCAGCAGGACACACTCGGCGGGGAGAGAGACGTGGGAGACGAGAGACAGGAGGGAGGAGTCTAAGTGACATTGGAGAGTGAGCGTGAGTCAGCGATTTCGAGACAGAAAGGACGGGGGCTCACCTGACCAGGGGAGAGGGCGGTGCCGAGCAGCGCGAAGAGATACAGTGAGACCCACGACTGCCACTGCCCCGTTCCAGACCGCGGCTGCAGCCTGCACACCGAGACCCACGGCCGCCACTGCCCCGCTCCATACAGCAGCTGCGGCCTGTACTCTGAGACCCGCAGCCGCCACTGACCCATTCCAGAGTGCGGCTGCGGCCTGTAGGCTGAGCCCCGTGGCCGCCACTACCCCTCTCCAGACCGCGGCTGTAGCCTGTACGCTGAGACCCGCGGCCGCCTTTGCCTCACCTCCCAAAGAGGCAGCCCAGGTGGAAGGGAACCGGCCTGGGGCCTGCATCGCTTCCCCAGCACCTGGGCGTAGGAACGCCCGAAGCCTGCGACAACTCTTCTTCGGCTGGACCCGGCAGCTGAGACGCTGACCAGAGATCTCCCAGACAACAACTCTGCAGGACGTCAGAGATTGATAAGTGACACTTTGTTTCTTGTTAATTATAGTCCAAGGACCTGTAGTCGGCCATATCGTGGCCATATAGTTACCGTCTTTCGCCGTACTGTTTCACATCGTGTTAATTGTGTATTTGTGTCTGGCTTCCCTGTGTGGAAAACTATTGTCAGCTTTACTCTTCACCCATATAATCCATATATAAAACTTGAGTTTTCCCTTGCTCTGTCTCCGGCTGTCTCCGGCGAGTGCCACATTTGGCGTAGTCGGCAGGATGCAGTCTAGGAGCGTGGAAGCGGCAGACCGAGGGGGTGAGGGTGACCCCCGACCAGCATATCTTTAGGGGGTATGCTGAATAACCTGCCGAGGTTCACAGGCAGTAATACAATGCTGTGGAGCTGGATAGAGGGGATGCGGGGGTTGTTGAGGATGCACCCGATGACCCCTGACCTGAAGGCCGAGGTGGCCCTGATGGCATTAGATGGAGAAGCCCGGGACTCAGTGATGTTAAGACTCCCGGACAGCAAAACACTTTCATTAGGGTATTTCAGATCCTGGAAGAAACCCATGGGGATCCTACTGACGTAGGAGAACTGAGGACCCAGCTGTTTAGTCGCATGCAAAGTGAGGGGGAGACGGTAACGCAATACATGACTGTCTTTCAGGAACTATATACAGTCATTGAGAGAAAGGGCTGGGTAGGCGTGGGGCCATCGATATCACCCTACGTGACCTCTTGGTGACTGGACTGCGGGACCCATTGACAAAGCAGGCCTTGCGGGAGCAGGTACGAGTGAACCCGTGTTTGACCTTCTCCGAGAGTGAGGCACGCACATGAGAAGGAGAGCAAGGGGTGACAGTCCCCGTAGGGAAGGCCAAGAGCGCCGAAGCCTCTGTGATCGCCGTTGGTGAACCCCAGTGGGTGGAAGAAATGCGACAAGAGCTGAAGATTATCAGAGGCGAATTGGCTGAGGTGAAGTGGAGGGCCGAGGCTATGAGTAACCGGTCGGGTCCGAGCACGGAAATCCTGAGCCTTGTGGCCCCCGGACCATCCCGCCTTCGCGATCCTTCACCTGCTTAGATTGTGGCAAAGTGGGCCACTTCGCCCCGGGAGTGCCCTCGGCGTGGGAGGTACCCACCCCGCCAGCCATTAAACTAGAGAGCTCTGAGTTGGGGGGACACCGCTCGGAGCCAGAACCCACACCACGGGATGGTGAAGTCCCGAAGATTTAGTTGCAAAGAGTCCGTTGATTTGGGCATAGTTTGAGGGCCGCGCGGTGTGCTGCCTGGTGGATACGGGGTCACAAGTTACGACCATGCCAGAGACCTACTGTACTTCTGGCGGTACTTCCCTGAAGCCACAAGGCCCCAGTGGGGGTCCGTAATTAAGCTGCTGGCTGCCAACCTGCTACCGAATCCAGTCATTGGCGTAGCTTGTATGCAGATCTCAATGCGCGGCTAAGAACTGGGCGAACGAGGTGTAGTCCTGACTCAGGGGGATGCAGGCAATAGACAAGCTGTCACCTTGGGCATGAATGTACTAAAGGAATTCGGCAGCCTTCTCCTCAGTGAACCAGCCCAAGAGACTCTGAAACAATGGAGCACCCACATCCCCTAAGGGTAAGTCTTCCAACAGCTGGTGCGGGGGGCGCAAGTCCAAGAGGTTTGCCAGGAAGGGGAGGTGTTGGGGAAGGCGATTGCGCCTGTGGCTACCAAGCTCGTGCTTCCTCCCGGACAGACAGTAATCGCACTGCCTGTCTGGGCCCATGTACCCCTAGAAGGAGTGGAAGTACAGTTGGAGCCATCCTTCTCCGAGCGCTTGCCCCCCGGGCTCCTGGTGGCTCGCGCCCTGGCTACCGTAAGAAAGGGGACAGCCCTCCTACGCTGTGTTAATCTGGAGGACCAAGACATCATCATAAAACCTTGCAGCAAAATGGCCAAACTGGTAAAGCACCTGGAGAAGGTGCTCCCCCGCCCCCCGGCGCTGCGGCTGGGGGTAAGTTCAAAGAACCCCTGGGCCATGACTGTGAATTGCATCCAGACCTCGGGGTCCCTGCCTGAGCAGGAGGGGCGAGCGATCTTGGAGTAAATGCGAGCGGAACTCTCCGGGCTAGGGCAAGCCCAAATACAGCAGGTGGAAGCCCTCCTGGGCTATTACAAAGAGGTATTTGCTCGCCACAAAGACCATTTTGTCTACACGACGGCCAGTACACACAGAATCCCCACTGAAGGGATGGCCCCCATCAGCGAGCGCTATCAGCAGATTCCTCCACAGTTGTACCAGGAGGTAAAGACACTATTGAGCCAAATGCTGAGGAAGGGGGTCATCCAGGAAAGTCAGAGCGCCTGGGCATCCCCCATTGTGCTAGTACAGAAAAAGGACGGCACGCTGCACTTCTGCGTGGACTATCGGAAGCTGAACGCCTGCACCATCAAGGACTCATATCCACTTTTTTGTATAGAGAAATCCCTGTCTGCCTTGGGAAAGGCAAAATATTTCTCAACCCTGGACTTGGCTAGTGGATACTGGCAGGTACCGATGTCAGAAGAAGTTTGAGCGAAAACCGCCTTCATCTTGCCCATGGGGCTGTTCGAGTTTAATCAGATGCCTTTCGGACTGGCTAATGCCCCCGGAACCTTCCAGCGATTAATGGAGCAGTGCTTGGGTGACCTAAACTTCTAGGCCACCCTAATCTACCTGGATGACATTATCATCTATGCCGCCACGTTTAAGGACCACCTGTATTGTCTGGGCCAGGTGCTCGGCCGGCTACAAAAGTACGGGTTGAAGGTGAAGCACCAGAAATGCCTCCTGTTTCGCACACAGATTGAGTACCTAGGACACGTCGTCTCCGCCGAGGGCGCGAGGCCGTCTCTGGAGAAGGTCGCTGTGATACGAGAGTGGCCTACCCCCTAGACAGTGAAGGATGTGCGGGCCTTTCTGGGGCTGGCTGGATATTACCGTCGCTTCATGAGAAACTTCGCCCACCGAGCCTGACCCCTGCAGGATCTACTAAAAGGAACCCCGGCTTGTGCCAACAACTGGAAGATACAATGGCGAGAACCGCAGGAGGAAGATTTCCGAGACCTCAAAGCCGCACTCTCGGAGGCCCCAGTGTTGGCTTATGCGGATTTCTCGCAACTGTTTATTCTGCACACCAACTGGCGTTTGCTTGGGCTAAGGGCTGTGTTGTCCCAGATGCAGGACGGTCGAGAGAAGGTGATCGCCTATGGCAGTAAATCGCTTCACTACTCTGAACGAAATCCAGACAACTACAGCTACTTTAAGCTCAAGCTCCTCGCGTTGTTGTGGGCCATGACGGAGCGATTCGCGGAGTACCTAAGTGTTGGTGCAAACAGACAACAACCCACTAGCCCACCTCGAAAATGCCAAGTTGGGGGCCCTGGAACAACGGTGAGTAGCCAGAATGGCCAAATTTAAGTATAAGATCATTTACAAACGAGGGGCAGAGAACGTCCACACTGAAACCCTGTCCCGAATCCGTCACACGGCCCCAGGGTGGAACCGGGACGAAGAGTTGGAAGGAGAAGAAACACCATTTTCCTCAGGCACCACCGGGAGAGTGGCGGTTACAAGAGAACAGTCCCATGCAGGACCCACAAGGGGCATCCTAGAACAGTCCCAAGACGAATGGATACGTCTACAACAAGAAGATGAGGAAATCGGCCCCCTCCCACAATGGGTGGCCGTGAAACAGTTGCCCAGTGATGCTCAAAGAAGGACACTCTCTCAGGACATGTTACTAATGCTACGCCAGTGTGAGAGACTGGTGATCAAAAACAGACTGTTATATCCAAAGGTGGAATTATGCGCAGAGCCAACAGCCGCATGGCAGATGGTAGTGTCGGGGGCCTGGCAGGCTGAAATTGCCTGGGAAGCCCATGAAAAGGGGGCTCACTTCGGGGCGCAAAAGACTTTCCTGTGGCTACAGCGGATAGCCTACCATCCCCAGTTACAAACCGAAGTGGAAGAGATTTGCAGAAAATGCCGCCAATGTGAGCTGACTAAACCACCAGAGCAAAGAGCTCCTATACAGATGATAATAACAACGGCACCCCTCGAGCTGTTAATGATAGACTACCTGACCATCAGTCCAGCCCACCAGGGGTACGAGCACTGCCTGGTTATGGTGGACCATTTTACCAAATTTGCCGTGGTGACCCCCACCAGAGACCAAACAGCGGAATCCGCGGCCTACGCTATTTGTAAGAATTTTATTCAAGTGTGTGGTTGCCCTATTCACTCAGATAAGGGTGCCTGCTTCCTGGGAAAAGTAATGGAGGAGCTACATCGTCTGTACGGCATTGACAATTCTCGGACCACACCATACCATCCGCAGTGAAACGGGGCCTGCGAGCGATTTAATCGGACCCTAATCAAAATGCTGCGTACCCTGAAAGACCCGTTGGCCCGAGTATGTCCCTGAGCTGGTCTGGGTATACAACAACCGGGTACATCGAGTCGCTGGCTACACTCCATACTCGCTACTCTTTGGCCGAGAAGGAAAAGGGGATCACCGAGGTAGAATTGGACCTAGACGAGGAACAACCGTGGGCAGGGGTCTCCTCGTGGGTCCGAGATCACCGGTATCATCTGCAGACCCTACACAGACTAGTACAGACTAAGCGCTGAGACCTGGAACACCCAGGAAAAGTCCCATCACAATCCACAGAATTCCAAGTGGGAGATCGCATCCTCGTACGAGAGCGGTGCCCCCAAAACACATTGGAACACTGGTGGGAGGAGGATCCTTACCGAGTGCTACGTAGAATAAGCTCAGATCAGATAGGCCTGTATATGAGATACAGTCTGAAAAACAAGGGGACCAACTCATCCGAACAGTACATCGCAACATGTTACGGCCCTGTGCATCCATGGACCCCGAGCAATCCGAGGTCCCTCCTGAGGCCCCAGATCCTACACCAGTTGTCTGGGATGATGAAGATGAAGAAGACTTCCCAACAGAAAGGGCCGACACACCCTGGGCCAATGCCCCCGTGACCCCAGCTATCCAACCACCTCCCACCACCCCAGATGACTCCACCACATCAACCGAACTGTGACGCTCTGAGCGGTCTACAGCAGGAAAACCCCCAAAACTATATGAACAAGACCAATTTGTACGGCAAAAACGACTCCAACACCAGGACAGGTGTGCAAACCCCCCAAAACCCTCGCCCGAGGACTGGTGAGCAAAAAAGATGGGGAGTGTAGGAGAGAGAGTCCTGGAAAAAGGGAGGAGTCTAAGTGGTGTTGGAGAGCGAGAGTGAGTCAGCGCTTTCGAGACAGAAAGGACAGGGGTTCACCTGACCAGGGGAGAGAACGGTGCCGAACAGCACAAGGAGGAGATACAGCGAGACCCGCAGCCACCACTGCCCCATTTTAAACCATGGCTGCAGCCTGCACGCCGAGACCCGTGGCCGCCACTGCCCAGTTCCAGACCGTGGCTGTGGCCTGTACGCCGAGACTTGCGGCCGCCACTACCCCGCTCCATACCGCGGCTGCGGCCTGTACGCAGAGCCCCGTGGCTGCCACTACCCCTCTCCAGACCCCGGCTGCAGTCTGTACGCCGAGACCCGCGGCCGCCTTTGCCTCACCTCCCAAAGAGGCAGCCTCGGTGGAGGGGAACCATCCTGGGGCCTGCATCGCTCCCCCAGCACCTGGGCATAGGAACGCCTGAAGCCTGTGACAACTCTTCTTCGGCTGGACCCGGCGGTTAAAGCGCCGAACAAACATCTCCCAGACAACAGCTCTGCAGGACATCAGAGATTGATAAGTGACACTTCTTTCTCGTTAATTATAGTCCAAGAACCTATAGTCGGCCATATCGTGGCCATATAGTTACCGTCTTTCGCCATACTGTTTGACATCGTGCTAATTATGTTTTTGTGTCTGGCTTCTGGCGTGGAAAACCATTGTCAGCTTTACTCTTCACCCATATAATCCATATATAAAACATGAGTTTGCCCTTGCTCTGTCTCCGGCTCGTCACTGCATCCTGTGTACCTGCGAGTACCACAGCCTCTTCCACCTCTTCTTAATTTGAAGTTCAATTCAAAACTGTAAATGCTGGCACAGACTCTGATTCCTTATGCATGGCTGATTGCTGCTGTGCCATACTAAAATTTGTACTGATGGTGAATTGAGGCCACTTTCCTGGTATCTGCCCCTAATTTGTTATGCTTGGCAGCTTTTGGGCCCATGTGAAGAATTGCATATGCTTTCGATTTTGTCTCCCATTGTCTTCAATGGCGTTCTGCTATGTTTGCCAATTATTCGACAAATATTGTAAAGTCGGCGATGATAATCGGAATTGAACATTGAAATATTTGCTCATCTCTATGGAAGAGGTGCAGGAGGAGATGTTATAGTGGATTAAGAAAGATGGCGTGTGCTTGATATCTGAGATCAGTCAAAAACAGCAGGCATCGCTACTTCCGTGTCAAAGGACAGGTTCTCATTCAAACCGACTGTAGCGGGTGGAGGTTCTGTGGTCGGAGATCTGTGTGATAACATCTGTTACAATTTGGAATGAGGTGATTGGTGAGGCCTGCTATTTTGCATTTTATCACACTGAGATTCCCGGATTAATGAATGCTGATCAAGCATGTGCCAGTTCATGCAAGTAGTAGAACATTTATTGCATTTTTTAACTCTATTCTGTCGTTTTTTTAGCAAAGTTGGCATATAACATGATTTGTGTCACTTTTGATGGTCTGAAAAAATGACACAAGCTAGACAACTTTAGACTCTCGAAAGCTGCTGGCCACTGACAGAGTTAGGGCTGAGGATGCATTGCTTGTCTTGATTGCATAACTCTGTGTCCGTGGGAAGCCATAATGTATCCTCTTCATCTTCGTCCTCCTCCTCTGCTGAGCTACTTAGCTGCATGCCTCTGGGTTTACACCAAGTTGGAACTACTACCTCATTGCCATCCTCTTTGTTCTCCCACTCCTCACCTTGAGAGTCACCCTGCTCTTCCTGCCCTGATAGCACAGTACAGTCCGTGTACGCCTCAAGTATCTGAGCTTCCTCAGGATCACCTCCACCCCCTGGGGTTAACGTATTTTGACAAGGGTTTGGATTCTACTCGAACCCTACTTCATCCGCACCTGATCAAACTGAATATAATTGGGGCATCGGTTAAGATTGATTTCCTCCTCATGACTCTGTGAATGTTTGGAGCATAGTTCTGATACCCATGGCATAGAATGTGTGAACAGATCTGCAGACTCAGCCGTCTGTAGTTCCCTACAGTGAGTTGGGTGGTTGGAGTGTTGTTACATGGGGTAAAACAAGGGTAATTGGAGTGCCACCTCTGAGGACTGTACTGTGTGTGATGTTAAGGTGGAGGAAGAGGAGCATAGGCCACTTATTGCGGCATTTGCCATCTACTGGAGCACATGTTCTTTCTGGCCCTCATCTACAAAGCGCACTGCTGTGTGACGAAAAAAGGGAATGGAGTAGCCCTTCCTGTAAAAGAAGCAGTAAAAATGCTGCGCAATTGCTCACTGCAGCAAAGCAAACTTTCTTCTCATCTCTCATATCATATCTGTCTCACAACCCAAAACAGCTATTCAGTACTTTCAATTCTCTCCTCTGGCCACCAACTCCCCCTCCCTCTCCCTTCATCTCAGCTGAAGGCTTTGCCTCATTCTTCCAGCGGAAGATAGACAATGTAAGGCAAAGCTTTTGCTTAAAGTCCCCACAGCCCCCCCCCTCGTAAGTACTTAACTCTCCTCCAAAACTAACTTCACTATCATGGAAGATCAACTTTCCTCTTTACTCTCCAAATTGCAGCCATGGCAATGCTTGAGATGAGTGTGGTGACTTTGGAAGTGCCTGCAGCCTAAAAGCTTGTTGATTAGCTGTGCTGCAGACTTTCAACTTTAATCAGCAGCGAGGCCAAATAGTAAAATGGACTTTTTGTAGAAAGTCAGTATTCGGAAGGCAGCACCGGACTTTACAGCTCGGATTCGCTTGTCATTAATTACAATCTCTCACATAATTTTATTTTTTACAATCTTTTATATAATTTTATTGAGATGTACTTTAGAAATGTACTATATTTTTGCAAGTGTTTTGCAGTTTTTCTACTTTATTTCTAGTATTTAGCAGTTTAATTAAATCATACAATATCCACAAATATTTTATTATTAGTTTATGGCTTATACAATTTTTGGGGATTAAATTATTCTTCTACTTTTATGTTGTTTTATACTTTTCTCAAAAACAAAAGTTATTTTTCAAGTTGTTGTTGATAATTACTCATTTTTCATAGAATAAATGGCAGACATATAAAGCAACTGTCCTGAAAACATATGGTTTAGAGCTAGAGATGAGGAAATTTATTCTAGTGGAATTTAATTTTACAAAAATGTGCAATCGTCCAAATGCTGATTTTTTTGTTATTCACTTTTATGCGCAAAATGGCAATGAAGAGTGTTCAAGATGTTAAAAAAAAAAATACTCACTTTACCACACACCTTTCTGGCATTTCTTTTGAATGTCACCGCACAGGTCCTTGTTACATCTTCTGATTGTTGCTGCAAGATCTGAAACCCCAGAACTCATCATGCTAGGCTGGGGCTTGCAGGTTTGATGAGGCCTAAGGGCATTTCTGCACATGCACAGGTTAATATATTATGACATCATTATGTGCACCGTGACCATACGCATGCATGCACGCACAGAACTGTTTTGGACCTCATCAGAGCAAAAAAGTCCTATAGCATGGAGAAGTCTGAGAATTAAGTGCTCACAATGTCAATAAAAAGATGTCCTGAACAATAGATGAGTGATTGTGAGTAGCAGAGGGGCAACAGAGGTGAGAGGTAAGATTAGCATAAGTATTTTCTACCATACTCTTGGTTCTGGAGATGACCCTTTTGGGGTGAAAATAAAGTACAATAAATTCACAGATAACAACTTTCCTGATTTTCCAAATTGATTTTCCACGAAAAACAAAGAAAAAGAATTAAAATATTGCCTGGTCCGCGCATCTCTCTTTACAACTTGTAAATGTTACATTAGTGCAATCAGTGGCCAAATAATGCCGCAGAATTTATATTCGGAGTCTTGTCTAGGTGGAAACAATTAAGCCAAATAAATTGTAACTTTTTCAGTAATTTGTTGCTTCCTCTTATTAATATTACTAAGCCGACAGCATGACAGAATGCGTAAAAGGAAGGATAAACACGATTCCACTTTTGAGAAAGATGAATTACAATTATGAAAATCTGTAAAATGTAAAAGAAGATGTTAAAAACAAGTAAGGAGGTAACTTTTTTCATTGCGATGACATGGGCTTCAACGATCTGAGCTCTAAATTCTTTGCTGTTATTATGTATATGTTTAACATGTCTACGTAGGGATATAATTATTTTCAGAGCCGAACAGAAAAACAGAAAAAGACAAAAAGAAGACATTAAAACATAAGGTGTAAAGTAAGGTAAAATTTCTAAAAATAGGCTGCCTGGACTCTGAACAATATATGTCAAGTTTCGAAGTTGTATATCCGTCAATTTCACTGCAGCAGGAGCACTTATAAGAATGGAGGCAAAGACAGATGGAAGAAGGATCCAAGGAAACATCTTGGGGTACCTATGCTGAATGTATGCGTAAACTTTGTGGCTGCACTTCACAATCTTCAAGCAAAAGTGAATGGCGAGGAACGTGGAGAAGAGCAGTGTGCAGAATATTTGAGACAGGTACAAAATATTAATAGAATGTTTGGAATTTTGTAAAACGGAGTGAAATCCTTTTGTGATCACAACTAAGTCAAGGCTGACTTGAAGGACTCTATGAATAAGGATAAATAGACTAATTCCAGAGATGAGTTGATCACTTATATCAAGTTTTTTGTTCTTTATCCAGTCCAGAATATTCACAACCAATATGAACATGTATCCGGGAAACGTTACAAATATAGAAATCAAATTTATAGCAAATATGATGACGTCGAGAAACGCCATATCAGTATTGATACTAGTACTAGCAATCTGCAGCTCAATAACCTCTAGTCTTGAAGAAATGCTTATATTCTGCACACACATAAGACAAACAGCATAGTTAGCTGAAACGGGAAATGCAAAATATGACAATTGGATATGTGAAATGGAAAACTATTTGCGTGTTTAGAAAGTTTGCTGGAATTTGAATGTATGCCAGGTCAAGAATTGATTACCAGGAGAATTAACACCTTAGTGACCAGGCCTGGATGCGCCTTCATGACCTGCCATTTTTTTTCTCATTTTAAACTCTTCTCTTTTCATCCATCTATAGCTTTTCAATCTTTTCATTCACAGAAGGATTTTCATCATGCAAAACAAATGTTATTATATTTTATCACATTTTGGGGTACATCACATAGTAATTATATTTTTCTTTGGAAAAATATAATTTTTGTTTGTTTTTTGATGTGTCTATATATATATATTTATATATACACTCACTGGCCACTTTATTAGGTACACCATGCTAGTAACGGGTTGGACCCCCTTTTGCCTTCAGAACTGCCTCAATTCTTCGTGGCAGAGATTCAACAAGGTGCTGGAAGCATTCCTCAGAGATTTTGGACCATATTGACATGATGGCATCACACAGTTGGCGCAGATTTGTCGGCTGCACATCCCTGATGCGAATCTCCCGTTCCACCACATCCCAAAGATGCTCTATTGGATTGAGATCTGGTGACTGAGGAGGCCATTTGAGTACAGTGAACTCATTGTCATGTTCAAGAAACCAATCTGAGATGATTCGAGCTTTATGACATGGCGCATTATCCTGCTGAAAGTAGCCATCAGATGTTGGGTACATTGTGGTCATAAAGGGATGGACATGGTCAGCAACAATACTCAGGTAGGCTGTGGCGTTGCAACGATGCTCAATTGGTACCAAGGGGCCCAAAGAGTGCCAAGAAAAAATTCCCCACACCATGACACCACCACCACCAGCCTGAACCGTTGATACAAGGCAGGATGGATCCATGCTTTCATGTTGTTTACGCCAAATTCTGACCCTACCATCCGAATGTCGCAGCAGAAATCGAGACTCATCAGACCAGGCAACGTTTTTCCAATCTTCTACTGTCCAATTTCGATGAGCTTGTGCAAATTGTAGCCTCAGTTTCCTGTTCTTAGCTGAGAGGAGTGGTACCCGGTGTGGTCTTCTGCTGCTGTAGCCCATCTGCCTCAAAGTTCGACGCACTGTGCGTTCAGAGATGCTCTTCTGCCTACCTTGGTTGTAACGGGTAGCAATTTGAGTCACTGTTGCCTTTCTATCAGCTCGAACCAGTCTGCCCATTCTCCTCTGACCTCTGGCATCAACAAGGCATTTCCGGCCACAGAACTGCCGCTCACTGGATTTTTTTTCTTTTTCGGACCATTCTCTGTAAACCCTAGAGATGGTTGTGCGTGAAAATCCCAGTAGATCAGCAGTTTCTGAAATTCTCAGACCAGCCCTTCTGGCACCAACAATCATGCCACGTTCAAAGGCACTCAAATCACCTTTCTTCCCAATACTGATGCTCGGTTTGAACTGCAGGAGATTGTCTTGACCATGTCTACATGCCTAAATGCACTGAGTTGCCGCCATGTGATTGGCTGATTAGAAATTAAGTCTTAACACACAGTTGGACAGGTGTACCTAATAAAGTGGCCAGTGAGTGTATATATATAGCGCTACAGAATATTTGTCTATATTGTTTACTAGAGTTGAGCGACTTTTGGTTTTTTAGGGTCGAGTTTCGTTTCGTGAAACCCGACTTTTCCAAAAGTCGGGTCAAGCAAGATCGGCCGATTATAGGGAAAAGTCGGGGTCGTCCCGAAACACGAAACCCAATGTAAGTCAATGGGGAATAAAAGTCGGCAGTGAGAGGAGGACAGGAAACACACCTACAGTGCCCATTTGAATGCCAAAAGCATCAATTTTTCTTACTTAAGCTTGTCAACCTTAATTAACTTCATAATCCAAGTTACGCACTGAAAAATGGGGGTTATTTGGCTAAAGTTGTGGGGGGGTAGGGTTGGCTCCAGGTTTTCAGGTGCCCTGGGCGAAAGAGCGCCCCTTTAACACATACCAAAACTCATCATGCTCCGATACGGCAGAGAAATAGCGGTATAGTACAATGAAAAATACTTCAATTTTTACATCTCATGACGAGGCCCATCTATTTCTCCATACAGAATCATTGGTCCCATATAATGTTTGAAACAGTATATGATGAGCTCCACATAATGCTACAGTATATGTTGGTCCCCATGGATGAAGCTCCACTGTCTTATGGGCCCAAATAATGCTCCAAACATAATGGGCCCCATTTCTAATGCTCTAGTGTATAATGGGCCCTGTAAATGCTGCTCCAGTGTCTGATGTCCACCTTTGGAATGTTCCAGTGTATGGTGGGCCCCATCTATCATTCTCCAGAGTATAGTGCTCCCCAAAAATTGCTGTCCCAACATTGAAAACAATCAAATAAGTCTCCTCGTTAGGGAATCCCTGTACTTGTCTGGACTCCTCGTCGTCCCCATCTTCCATCTCACTGCACAGTATTTCAACTTTGCAAGTGCTGTGATCCTGAGCAAGCAGGGGGGGCCCACTCGTTGGCGACGGCACTGGCACAGGGCCCCTGATAGTACGGTGGTGTGTCTGATGGCTGGTGGGCCGAACCTGCACTTTCATCTGCAGCTTCCTCTTTGTCACCGTGTAAGATGGAACTGTATATGGGAAGGGTAACCTGAGTTTCATCAGGGTCAGATTCAGGCCGTGTAGCGTGCGAGGGGAATGTAGTGGTCTGGGTCAATGTACCAGCAGATTCATCGAGCAGTGGCTGGGCATCAGTGCACTTGTGTTGCCCCCAGGAGTACGGTCGCCACAGTGGCATTACCTTCCTCCTAGGGAGTGTGATGTCATGCTTGGGAGCAACGAAGGATCTCTCTAGCAGGTTAACTGACTGGGCGGCGTTATTCCCACGAGTCATGACCCTCCAAACAGCGTTCATGAAGGCAAAGTGTTTGTTTTACGTGGGCAGTATGGTTGCAAAGCTGAACCTTAAAGGAATGTCCAGAAGGGCACCACCAGGAGTGGAGCCTACGGTTAAATTCGACTCCACCTGGGAAACCTCAAACATGCCAGCTACAGAACAGATGCACACATTGCAAGCTTAATTCCGTTAACGAACGAGACTCCATCATGCCCCGCGGTCCGAGTCCGGCTTACTAGAGGGACACGTGAGGCTCTGGCACATGAGATTGGCCAATAACTGGTGTGTCATGCCCTTACATGTCCGTGGCTGCATGTGCGCTACACTGAAAAGGCCAGCGTTTGTCGCTTACAGGTGCAGATAACCCGCTGAACAACGTTAGTGATGGGGATCACTGATTACAATTATTACCCGCGAACAATGATTTCCCAGTAAGTGCAGGTCAACCGCAGTTCCGGAATTAGGCCTAACCGTCATTCCTGAAAAAATGAAAAACTTACGTGTGCAAACCACAGGTGCTGTAGCTTGCTTAACAGCTCGCCAGCCGTTCTCACGCCCAGTATGGATTACACGTGATTGCACAAAGGTGAGAAAGGGTACCGTATCCCCAGATAACATGTATGGATAGCGTACACATTCAAAATATATGTCTATACATCAGGAGGCAGGCTCAGACGGTGTTAGGCCCAGTATGGATTGCACGTGATTGCACAAAGGTTAGAAAGGGTACCGTATCCCCGGATAACATGTATGGATAACGTACACATTCAAAATATATGTCTATACATCAGGAGGCAGGCTCAGACGGTGTTAGGCCAAGTATGGATTGCACGTGATTGCACAAAGGTTAGAAAGGGTACCGTATCCCCGGATAACATGTATGGATAGCGTACACATTCAAAATATATGTCTATACATCAGGAGGCAGGCTCAGACGGTGTTAGGCCCAGTATGGATTGCACGTGATTGCACAAAGGTTAGAAAGGGTACCGTATCCCCGGATAACATGTATGGATAGCGTACACATTCAAAATATATGTCTATACATCAGGAGGCAGGCTCAGACGGTGTTAGGCCAAGTATGGATTGCACGTGATTGCACAACGGTTAGAAAGGGTACCGTATCCCCGGATAACATGTATGGATAGCGTACACATTCAAAATATATGTCTATACATCAGGAGGCAGGCTCAGACGGTGTTAGGCCCAGTATGGATTGCACGTGATTGCACAAAGGTTAGAAAGGGTACCGTATCCCCGGATAACATGTATGGATAGCGTACACATTCAAAATATATGTCTATACATCAGGAGGCAGGCTCAGACGGTGTTAGGTCCAGTATGGATTGCACGTGATTGCACAAAGGTTAGAAAGGGTACCGTATCCCCGGATAACATGTATGGATAGCGTACACATTCAAAATATATGTCTATACATCAGGAGGCAGGCTCAGACGGTGTTAGGTCCAGTATGGATTGTATGTGATTGCACAAAGGTTAGAAAGGGTACCGTATCCCCGGATAACATGTATGGATAGCGTACACATTCAAAATATATGTCTATACATCAGGAGGCAGGCTCAAACGGTGTCAGGCACAGTATGGATTTGACGGCCCAGACTACACAGCGGAGGAGCAGGGAGAGGTGAAGATTGCAAATGCTGGGGCCCTGCCCAAGCAAGGGGGGCCCACTCGTGGGCGTCGGTACTGGCACTGGGCCCCTCATAGTACGGCGGTGTGTCTGACGGCGGGTGTGCACCACCGTCAGAGACACTTGATTGCACTATGAGGGACCCTGTGCCAGTGCCCGCGCCCAAGAGTCGGCCTACCCACCTGCCAGGGCAACGGCACTCGCACGGTGTCGTGCGCTAGGTGGTGACCCCGGCCATGGGGGGGGGGAGGCAGCACAGTTAGGGAGTTTTAGAAAGTGGCATATGTTGATGTTGGACATTCAGCTGATGCAAAAGGTGAAATAGGTCAAGTCCCAGGAAGAGGTGGACCAAAGCAAGCCATTTTTCTGTCACCCTATGTGTCATCAGGGGAAGGTGGGACAAAATCCTTGGAAACCCATGCATGGTTCATTTTAATGAAGGTTAGATCATCCACATTTTGGGTTGACAGACGGGTCCTTTTTTCTGTCAGGATTGATCCAGCTGCACTGAAGACTCTTTCCGATAGCACACTTGCAGCTGGGCAAGCGAGCTCCTGTAAGGCATATTGTGCCAATTCAGGCCAGGTGTCCAGTTTAGCGGCCCAATAGTCAAAGGGGAATGACCTGTGCGGGAGAACATCGATATGGGAGGAAAAGTAGTTTGTAACCATAGTTGACAACTGCTGTTTCCTGTCACTTTCCATCGATGCAGTATTACCAGTTGTGTGAGCGGTACTTGAAAAATCAGTCCACAACATTGTCATGAAACCCCTGTCTCCAACGCCACTTCTGCTGTGTGCACCACGAACACCTCTGCCAAGCTGCCCCCGGCCCGTACGGCTCGTGTGAGAACCATCACCGCTGCTGTGTGCTGGGAATGCCTCAAGCAACCGATTTACCAGAGTTGCTTGTTTATTAGCCAATATTAGGTCAAGGTTGTCCTGTGGCATGATGTTTTGTAATTTGCCTTTATAGCGTGGATCCAGGATGCTGGCCAACCAGTAGTCGTCATCGTTCATCATTTTGGCAATGCGGGGGTCCCTTTTTAGGATCTGCAAGGCATAATCTGACATGTGGGCCAATGTTCCCGGTGTCAATGATGCACTGCGAGTGCTGGTTGGAGGAGCACTTTCTGGCAAATCCACATCCCTCCAGTCACGCACAAACCCTGTACCAGACCTTGCCACGCCAACATTTTCACTTGCCCCACGAGATGCATCCTCCTCCCCTAAGTAATCATCCCCATCATCCTCCTCCTCTTCTTCCTCCACCTCGTCCAGTAGAGGTCCCTGAGCAGACAATGGCTGAATGTCATCAAGGATTCCCTCCTCCTCTTCCTCCTCATCAACATTGGCTGCAGAAGCCTGCTCCTTAAGGTGCATCAAAGTTTGCATGAGCATACGCATAAGTGGGATGCTCATGCTTAGGATGGCGTCGTCTGCGCTTACCAGCCGTGTGCATTCCTCAAAACACTGAAGGACTTTACAGAGGTCTTTCAGCTTCGAACACTGCACACCTGTCAACTCCATGTCTGCTCTCAAAGTGCCTGGCCGTGTATCCTCCCACAAATGCATTATGGCCTGCCTCTGCTCGCACAGCCGCTCCACCATGTGCAGGGTGGAGTTCCACCTTGTTGCAATGTCGATAATGAGGCGGTGGTTGGGAAGGTGGAGCAATCGCTGCAGCTTCTGCATACAAACGGAGTGTACAGGCGACCGGCGGATGTGCGCGCACAGTCTTCGCACCTTCTGGAGCAGGGCTGTTAACTCCGGATAATTTTTGAGGAAGCACTGCACCACCAGGTTCAAGGTGTGAGCCAAGCAAGGTATATGGCTGAGTTTTGAAAGGGCTATGGCTGCCACAAAATTACGGCCGTTATCACTAACTACCTTGCCTGCCTCAAGATGTACACTGCCCAGCCATGACTCAGTTTGTCACTTCAAGTACTCGGCCAGCACCTCGGCGGTGTGTCTGCCGCCCAAACACATCATCTGCAACACAGCCTGCTGATGCTTTCCACTAGCTGCTCGATAGGGGGACACCTCGTGTGCAACAGTGGCAGCTGCAGATGGAGTGCTCGTACGACTGCGCTCTGTGGACGAGCTTTCGCTTCTGGAGGAGGAGGAGGAGGGTCGAACGCCTACAGCCAACTGTTTCCTATACCATGGGCTAGGCAGCACTGTCCCACCACCGCTGTCCCCTGTGGACCCTGCATCCACCACATTAACCCAGTGCGCAGTGATGGACACGTAACGGCCCTGGCCATGCCGACTGGACCATGCATCAGTTGTGAGGTGCACCTTTCCGCTCACTGACTGCTTGAGTGCATGGACAATGCGGTCTTTCACATGATGGTGGAGGGCTGGGATGGCTTTGCGAGAGAAGTGGCGACTGGGTAGGTCATAGCGTGGTACTGCATAGGCCATGAGTTTGCGGAAAGCTGCGCTTTCCACCAACCGAAAGGGCATCATCTCAAACGAGATTAGTTTGGCAATGTGGGCGTTCAAACCCAGTGTACGCGGATGAGAGACTGAGTACTTTCTTGACCTACTCATAGTGTCTGGGAGGGTGAGCTGGACTTGAGAGCTGCATATGGTGGAAGAAGCGGTGGACAGGGCGGACTGAGAGAGGGTTGATGATGGTGATGGAGTTGTTGTTCTTTCTGATGGCCTAGAATCAGTCTTTTGTTGATATAACAGTGGGATTCCCTGACTGCTGTGGCCTTGCAACAACACCTCAACATTTGCTGCTGTGCTAACCGGTGGGCTTACAGTGGGGGAAACAATGTAGCGTTGCTGACTACCTTCGTTGTGATCAGTTGCACATGTGGCACTTGAGGTTTGGTGTTGTGTCCACGCTTGCAAGTGCATGCTGGTTAAATGTCTAAGCATGCAACTGGTATTCAAATTTTTCAGATTTTTCCCTTGGCTAAAGGTCTTTGCGCACTTCTAGGCCTCTTTCACACATCAGGTTGTCGCCGTCAGGCGCGATCCGGCGCTTTTGACAAAAACCGGATCCGGCGAAATGCAATGCCGGATCCGGTTTCCCCCCCATTGACTTGCATTTGCGCCGGATCGCGCCGGATGGCCATGCGTTTCATCCAGTTTTCGCTGGATTCGGCATTGTGTCTCAATCCGGAGTCTGGAAAAAACGGCTACTGTAACGTTTTTTGTCTCCGGCGAAAAAGCCGGACACGCCGGATCCGGCGCGTCCGGCTTTTTCACACAATGAAAGCCTATGAGCGCCGCAATGCGCCGAATCCAGCGAAAGCCGGATCCGGCGGCCGGATCCGGTATTTTTGGTCTGAGCATGCTCAGTAGCTCTGCCCACAAGACACATATATAAAAGCAAGACAGTGGGACCCTCAGCCACACCCAACATGCCACCCAAGACAGCAACCAGGCGCAGGAGAAGGCAGGAGACCACTGCAGCACCATCAGCACCACCACCACGCCAAATGGAGCAGCAAATGGAACATGCTGAGGAGGGGAGTCCAGCAGCAGATGAGAGACGGTAATTATCAAATCCCCCATTCCTCCAAACTAGGGCCATGGAATATCAAGATATTCATTGGCCCTTTGTTTCTCTTTATTCAACAGCCGCCCAAGAGATGCAGCAGCAGCAGCAGCAGCAGAAATGGCATCACTGGCAGCAGCAACAGCAGCAGCAATACCCACAGCCATGGAGTCTGGCCATCAACAGGACAGCACATCTTCTTCTGGGAGCCCTCCCTCGCATCGTCAGCATTTGACGGTAAGTTTTTATTTCCAAAATCCATCATCTCTGTAATATATGTCTATTCATTGCCTTTTATTTCAAAACAGGAATCACAAGATGAAGAGGAGCTCCCAGAAGAAGAAGGAAGGGGTGGACAGACACCTGGAGTGGGCTCACAATTGGTAAGTTTTTGGCATCAAACGCAGAAACACAACATCACACTACACACAACACATAGAAAACAATGTTCTGCAGACCACACACAGCAAACAAATGCCTACATCCAAAGACATAACATTTTTTGTTTTCTTCTCTAGTCTTCCCAATCTGGTGCTCGGCCAAGAGGTCCTCGCAGTGCCTCCCAGGGTCGTCGGCGACAGCAACGCGGCGGTCACCAGCGTGTAAGTATAAATATTTTTGCTTTGTTTTTTTGCACTTTTTATTTCATTTCTTTTGTGGAGGCTAATTATGTTATTTTTGTCTTTTTCTTTAACAGCCTTCACAGCGTGCTCCCGACTCTGACGGTGAGGATGGAGGAATCGATGTGGACCACCTCATCGATCTCGTCAGAGAAAGGGAGCCGCTCTGGAATATGGCTGACCGCCGCCACGCTGACCTGATCGTTACCCGACGACTCTGGGAGGAAATCTGTTCGCTCCTTGTGGGCCGCTGGGAGGACCTCGATGCTCGGGCCCAGATTAAAGAGCGTAAGTATATACTGTACCGGTTGCTTGATGTAAACCAGTGTTTCCCGAACTCCAGTCCTCGTGGTCCCCACGGATCATGTGTTCAGGTTTTCTATTTACTATGGAAATCCTGAAAACATGACCCCTGGGGACCATGAGGACTGGAGTTTGGGAAACACTGATGTTGTATACTAACCACTCCTTTCTCGTTTCAGGGAACAGAATTGTGAATCGGTGGCGGTCTGTGAGGGATCGTTTCAAGAAGGAGTTCAATAAAGAGATGCGGGCCCCGAGTGGATCTGGAGGACGCAGGAGCAAGTACAAGTACGCACAAGCCCTGTCGTTCCTACGGGAAACAATGGTCACTAGAAGGTAAATATTACACACCACATGTGAAAAAAAATGTTAGATGTAACTTTTTTTTTTCAGCCAGTGCCATACCATGTCACTATTTTAATTGTTTTTTTTTCTCTTTATTCCACAGCACGGTGAGCAGCACTCGGGAGCCTGCACGATTGGACCCTTCTGAGGCGATCCCTGAGGAGACCGGCACCGAGGGACACTTCGACCGCCCCGGTACATCTGCACCTTCCCAGCCTTCCCACACATTCGACCCATCTGTCCCATCCACCAGCACAGGAGCATCGTGGCCGCCTACATTACATGAAGCTGCTGGTGAGGAGATCTCTTTCCCTTTACCCCACCCTTCTGCCCCTGCCACCTCTAGTACACCTGCGGGTACTGGGCGGCAGCGGCAGAGGGGTCAGGAAAATACTTATGCGCCAGAGTTCTTGCATCTGAATGCATCTTTCCAGAACTGTCTAAAAGTCTTGTCAGAGCAAATCTCCGCAGGCTTTCAGCAGATCAACTCCAGCATTCTGGAGGTGAAGACACTTCTGCAAACCATGCATTCAGAAGCAAGAGCTTCGCCAAACCACACCTTTTTCAGGTCTGTTGTGGAGCGCATGGAAACGCTATCTCCTACCCAGCAGATGCATGTAATGCATTCATGCCACGGTGCTCTCCAGCAAGTTACCTCCCAACCTCCTCCTCCCACCACAGTAGTTCCTCCACCTGCACCCCCTCCAGCCACTTTCCATCCTCCCCCTCCTATTACATCTGCACCCCCTCCAGCCACTTTCCATCCTCCCCCTCCTATTACATACCATCCACCTCCCCAGTACTAGCAACCTCCCCAGTACCAGCAACCTCCCCAGTACCAGCAACCTCCCCAGTACCAGCAACCTCCCCAGTACCAGCAACCTCCCCACTTCCAGCAACCTGCCCCGTACCAAACTCCTTCCCCGTACCAAACTCCTTCCCCATACAACTTGCCATCAACATCATCTGCTCCTACAGTCCCTGCCCAACCCTCCACTCCACCGCCCACCACCTCTTCTGCCTCCCACATGTCCACCCATTCTGTAGCTTTTTCCACACCATCACCTCTAACTGTTCCTTCCCCACCACGATCCCAATCCTCTCTCCACACTCCCAGTGTCGAAGTGTCCCGCAGCCCCTCCAGCAGTATTTCCACCCCACACTACACAGATTTATGATGTGTTTTGTAATAAAAATGCCCAGTTGGTTTCAAACCTTTATTAAAAAAGTTTTTTTAACTTTAAAAACAGTTTACAAAAAAAATATTTTAAATAAAAGTTAAATTATTGTTTACACTGGTTGTCTGTCATTTCTTTCTGCGGCAAAATATGTTTAAAAAAAAGGTTAAATACAGGGTATTTAAAAGGTAAAAAGGTATGCAAAACCAGGTATATAACTGTGGGTAAATTTTAGCTTTTTGCCACAGTTGTGTTCCTGGTTGTGTTTGAAGCAAAGTATTTCACCTAAAAAGTTGTGTTTATTGTTGGTGATTTCCTAACAATGTACACAACTTTTGTTAAAAGGTGAAATACTTTACATAAAACACAACCAGGTACACACCTGTGGCCTAAAGCTAAAAATAGAGACCATGACAAGATAGCCAACTTTGGTTGGCAAAGGTATATACTGTTGGTACAGAAGGTACACAAGTTTGGTTGGGCAAAAATCTTTCACACTCTGTCATCCTGCCAGTGTACTCTGCCTTGAGGTGACATAAAGTATAGTGCAAAATTGTCCCTCATTACTGAAACCGTCACAGAACTTCTAGTGGTAATGTCATGGTAATCTTGCAAGGTGGTTTTTTCAGAGGTGTCCTCAATGGAAATGGGTTCCTTGCAGATAACAAAATTGTGGAGTACCACGCAAGCTTTGATCACCGCGTCCCCAGTTTCTGTCTTGAGGTTGATCACAGTCAATAGGACCCGCCATTTGGCTGTCAGAATACCAAAGGTACATTCAACCATTCTTCTTGCTCTTGTGAGGCAGTAATTAAAAATGCGTTTTGTTCTTGTCAATCCTCTGCTAGAGTACGGTTTCAAAAGGTGTTCTGACAGCTGAAAGGCTTCATCCCCTACACAGACAAATGGCATAGGTGGACCAGATGTTTGCGGCAGCGGTCTAGGGGGTGGGAACTGGAAGGAGTTTCCATACAGTTTACGCCCCATGGCAGACAGTTTGAAAACTTGAGAGTCATTGGAGCGGCCATAGGCCCCAATATCAACAGCAATACATTAGTATTCCGCGTCAGCGATGGCCATGAGGACAATTGAAAAATATTTCTTGTAATTGAAATATTCCGATCCCGATCCGGCTGGCTTTACAATGCGGATATGTTTCCCGTCCACAGTGCCCAAGCAGTTGGGAAACTGACATATCTGTTGAAACTTTTCTGAAATTTCAATCCACCTCTCTGTTGTGGGCTCTGGTAAAAACTCTTCAGCTAAGGAGTCCCACAGTGCACGGCATGTGTACTTCACTATTCCAGATATGGTGGAAATCCCGAGTCTGTACTGGAAATGCAGTGACGAAAGGGATTCTCCAGTTGCAAGAAATCTGTGGGGAATTAAAAAACAATCAATTAGTTTTAAATCACAGCATTACATACCAAAACTCAGCTATAACACTTGGAGATACAAACTACCACCAACAAGATTGCAGTGAAAGTGTGCTCTGATGCGAGCACATCCAATAAATGTGGCTTACCTTAAAGTCACCATCAGACGCTCTGCGGGTGAAACAGAGAAGCGGCAATAGGTGTCTGCTTTTCTTATGAGGTGTGCAATGCGCTCCACCAAGTAATCAAAATTCTCCATTTTCATCCGAACATATCCAAAAAATTTATCCGGGTTTCGTCGAAGGTCCATACAGAGTGTAGAATAGACACCACACGTCATTCTCTTGGCTGTGATGGGGTGGATCCACAAACGTCGTCTACGATGCCTGATGCGCTGCTGTCTCGCTCTCTCCTTCTCCAGAACAATCACCCTCAAACGATTCGCCTCCGCTGTAAAATCCGCCAAATTCTTCAAAATATTTCCAATGACAACATCCATCTTCGCCAGTAACTTGCTCTTCTCTCCAACCTGCACTTTGTCCTGTACAACCTGTCAAAGAAGGGCTGTAGGAACACGAAGGCCACAAGGGGTGTTTTTAAAAACCGGATCCGGCGTAATCCGTCGAAAAACGGATAGAAAAACGGATGAACCGGATGAGACGGATCCGGTTTTGTCTGTCAAGAACAAGACGGATCCGGCAGAAAACCGGATCCGTCACATCCGGTTTTACAAAACATTTGCCGGATCCGGCGTTCCGGCACGACGCCGGATCGCGCCTGACGCCGAAAACCTGATGTGTGAAAGTAGCCTTACAGATAACCTTGGCCTGATCATGAGGATTTTGTTCAAAAAAGTGCCACACTGCACTCTTCCTACTTTGTCAGACATTTTGCGGCCTAGCACGCTGTGATCTTTTGACCCTCTGGACAAGCTGTCCAGCAACTCTTTTGATTTTTGGAACCTGTCTTTGGAGTGCTCCGGGCCTGCCAGATAACAGCTGTTGTGATGTCGATGTCTGCTGTGGATGCTCCTCATCTGAGCTATTGGAAGCAGCACCCTCTTCCCCCAATGGATGCCAATCTGGGTCAACAACTGGGTCATCCATCACCTCCTCTTCAATGTCATGTGTACCTTCCTCTGTGTCACCGTGTATGGTGGTATAGTGTGCGGGAAGGGGCACCTGAGTCTCATCAGGGTCAGAATCTGGCTCTGTACACTGCGAGGACAATGTAGTGCTCTGAGTGAATGTACCAGCAGAATCATCCATCAGCGGCTGTGCATTAGTGCACTCCATGTCAGATTCATCTTGGCCTGGGTAATTCACCATTTCACTTGATAATCCAGGCATGGTATGTGAAAACAGCTCCATGGAGTAATCAGTAGTATGGCCTGCGTCATCCTTCAATCTTGGTTGCGGTGAAGGACACAAGGAAAGGTGTGGTTCATGAACATGAGCCTCCAATGACGACTCAGTGCTTTTACTTTTTACAACTGAAGAAGAGGAGGCGATAGAGCTGGAGGCCGAGTCAGCAATGTAAGACAAAACTTTTTCCTGATGCTCTGGCTTTAAAAGCGGTTTGCCAACTCCTAGAAAACTAAGCCTTCGAGGCCTTATGGAGCCAGACGATGACGCAGGCTCAACAACTCCTGCATTCGGGCCTATTTTGCTCTTGCCACTACCATCAGATCCACCACCAACACCATCATTACCAGCTGCCAACCCCCGCCCAATTCCACGGCCTCTTCCACCAGCCTTCCTCATTTTTGGTAGAAATGTAGACAAAATCCAACAAACTATATAGTAATGTAAAACAAGGTACAAGGTGTCTATAGGACAGGGGAGATTTTGAATTTCTGCACACACTTGTGGACACTGGACACTTTTGTGTGAGGCCCACTGAATATCTGAGCGCTATGTCACAGGCTCGATGGCACAGCTGTGACCAAAGTGACTAGAGGATAACGGAGATTTTGAATTTCTGCAGACACTTGTGGACACTGGACACTTTTGGATTGTGTGAGCCCACTGAATATCTGAGCGCTATGTCACAGGCTCAATGGCACAGCTGTGACCAAAGTGACTATAGGATAACGGAGTTTTTGAATTTCTGCAGACACTTGTGGACACTGGACACTTTTGGATTGTGTGAGGCCCACTGAATATCTGAGCGCTATGTCACAGGCTCGATGGCACAGCTGTGACAATAGTGACTAGAGGATAAGGGAGATTTTTAATTTCTGCAGACACTTGTGGAGACTGGACACTTTTGGATTGTGTGAGCCCACTGAATATCTGAGCGCTATGTCACAGGCTCGATGGCACAGCTGTGACCAAAGTGACTAGAGGATAACGGAGATTTTGAATTTCTGCAGACACTTGTGGACACTGGACACTTTTGGATTGTGTGAGCCCACTGAATATCTGAGCGCTATGTCACAGGCTCGATGGCACAGCTGTGATAAAAGTGACTAGAGGATAAGGGAGATTTTGAATTTCTGCAGACACTTGTGGACACTGGACACTTTTGGATTGTGTGAGCCCACTGAATATATCTGAGCACTATGTCACAGGCTCGATGGCACAGCTGTGACCAAAGTGATTAGAGGATAACGGAGATTTTGAGTTTCTGCAGACACTTGTGGACACTGGACACTTTTGGATTGT
Organism: Dendrobates tinctorius; assembly: GCF_039654945.1. NCBI lineage: Eukaryota > Metazoa > Chordata > Amphibia > Anura > Dendrobatidae > Dendrobates > Dendrobates tinctorius. The sequence goes on along the minus strand of NW_027361687.1, from coordinate 91,689,687 downwards.
GTGAGGCCCACTGAATATCTGAGCGCTATGTCACAGGCTCGATGGCACAGCTGTGACCAAAGTGACTAGAGGATAACGGAGATTTTGAATTTCTGCAGACATTTGTGGACACTGGACACTTTTGGATTGTGTGAGCCCACTGAATATCTGAGCGCTATGTCACAGGCTCGATGGCACAGCTGTGACCAAAGTGACTAGAGGATAACGGAGATTTTGAATTTCTGGTGACACTTGTGGACACTGGACACTTTTGGATTGTATGAGGCCCACTGAATATCTGAGCGCTATGTCACAGGCTCGATGGCACAGCTGTGTCCAAAGTGACTAGAGGATAACGGAGATTTTGAATTTCTGCAGACACTTGTGGACACTGGACACTTTTGGATTGTGTGAGGCCCACTGAATATCTGAGCGCTATGTCACAGGCTCGATGGCACAGCTGTGACCAAAGTGACTAGAGGATAACGGAGATTTTGAATTTCTGCAGACACTTGTGGACACTGGACACTTTTGGATTGTGTGAGCCCACTGAATATCTGAGCACTATGTCACAGGCAGAGATTGGCTAGTGTATCACAAACTACAAGGTGTATGTAGAATTGGGCAGAATAGGAATCTCCCTAGAGTGCAGGTCTGTAAGAACGGAACATGTCCTCGACTTATTCTCACAGAGTGACACAGATAGCTTCACTGTGGCTGTGATAACAGCCGTTACACGGTACTGTGTGAGGAGCGTACACCGCTGTATGGTGTGAAAAAATGCACGCTCAGTACCTCAGCAGGACAAAAAAAAAAAATTGGGATTGCTTTTAAAAAAGCAGTTTGCAGCTCAGTACCTCAGCAAGACAAAAAAAAAAATTGGGATTGCTTTTAAAAAAGCAGTTTGCAGAGCAGTGGGTAAACAGCAATGCAGCTGTCAGGAAGCCTTAGAAGGCAGCCCAACAACCAACACCACAATATAGCCTCCCCTTGCACTGCACATACAGTGACTGGTGTGTTGTACAGGCACAATCGCTAGCAGCAGAAGCAGTTTTTTTTTCTTCTTCCCTGCCTAACGCTCTCCCTACAGAATCAGCAGCAACCTCTCCCTATGCTAAGATCGGCAGAAGTAAGATGGCGGTCGGCGTGCACGCCCTTTTATACCCCCTGTGACGCCCACCAAAGCAAGTCAATCACTTGCATGCCCTTCTGAAAGATGGTGGTGACCCGTGCCTATGTCATCACGTTGCCCACAGTGTCCGTGGATCCTGATTGGCTGAAAAAGAGCGCAAAACAAACTTTTGAAACGCGACTTTGGCGCGTAAGTCGCCGACCTCGTGGCCGACCTCATCCTAGGGTCGGGTTTCGTTTCATGAAACCCGACTTTGCCAAAAGTCGGCGACTTTTGAAATTTTTCGACCCGTTTCGCTCAACTCTATTGTTTACTGTTCTCATTTCACACTAAATAGCCAGTTAAATGATTTCTCTAGATTACAGTCCTATGGATACCTACTATATGTATTTGATTATGTGTGTAATAAAATAGATTTTATACTAAAAGAAGTTTTATATTTTTTGTTGAGAATTTTATTTTTGATTATTTTTTATTTGCAGATGTTTTATACATGACTTTATTATTTACATAATATATACCCAATGATGATAATCATGTGATCACCAGTCCCACAGAAGCCCCTGATGTGCCGATGCTTCTGTTCACTTCTGTGCGATTTGTAGCCAGCAAAATAGAAGCAGTGGTGTTAAACACTAGTGCATGCCCTCATCATCTCCAGCTGTGACTACTCCATATATCTGTGACCTAGCCTCCTGGTAATTACCTGCATGCAACTTCTGATCCTCACAAGATCTTCTTCTCTACTCCCCTCTTGTCTCCTCTTCTGTACATCCCCCCTACTTTGAAATCCTCTACCCCAACATATCAGACTCACTTACCGTGGAAACCTTCAAAAGTAACCTAAAGAATCAACTCTTCTGGCAAACCTACAACCTGCAGTATCCCACGTTCCACCAAACTGCTGCACGACCAGGTCTACCCTCACCTACTGTATACTCATCAATCCCTTGTAGACTGTGAGCCCTCGTGGGCAGGGTCCTCTCTCCTCCAGTACCAGTTGTGACTTGTATTGTTTAAGATTTTTGTACTTGTTTTTATTATGTATACCCCTTTTCCCGTGTAAAGCAATTTGGAATAAATGGCACTATAATAATAAATAATACCCTACTTCTGTCTTCTCCTCAGTCAAGATTGCAGGAGCAGAAGCTTTAACACCATGCAATCAACTTACAAAAGCAAAAGGTTAAATGGTTATTAATGGTCGTATGAGTAATCTTTTGTCATGCTGAAAGCACCTTGGCAAATCATCAATATTCGCTACTGGCAGCTCCCTGTGCAATTTACACCCAATGGCATCCCTGATGTGCTTCATGGGAGACAAATTCTAAAATGCTACAGGTTATGGTAATGGTAGCGTTTTTAGGATGTGCAGATTGCTCACAATTGCATGAGCAACTTGCAGCCTTGTCAAATTCCTTTGCAGACTCTTAAAGTGAAAAGCAAGTCTGTTCAAAAATAATTTCTGGATGACAGACTGTATGGTAACATTATGCAACCATGCAGTCAGCCATTTAGATGTAGCAGAGCTAGACCTGTCATGGGTAGTGTTGAGCTATACCTTCCGATATCGGGAAATATCGAATCGGATTGGATCGGACCGATACCCAAAAAGTATCGGATATCGCCGATTCCGATACCAGAAACCAATGCAAGTCAATGGGACAGAAATATCAGAATTAAAATAAACCCTTTCTTTCCTTGTAGGTTAATTCTACATGAAGGAAAACAACTAAGAATAATGTAGAATGTATTGGGGGAGGTGGAGGAGACAATAAAGGCATAGAGGTTTAGCCCAATCAAATGGAATAGCAGGAATAATTTTTTTTTTTAAGACGTTCGGAGTTACAAAGATATTGACTATGTTAACCTTTTTTATATTTTGTCAGATATGTATGTTTCACTACTTCCATGCTCTTCACCTTCTATTTTACTTCTCCCACACTTTCTCCTTCATGATCCTCAGCAGCAGCAGCATCTTTTTCATCAACTTATTCTTCACCTTATTCATCTTCTTCTTCACCTTCTTCCTATTATTCTATTTTTTTACATTGTTCATATTCTTCTTATTCAACTATTATTCTTCTTCATATTCTACATTTCATCTTCTTCCTATTCTTCTTCTTCATCATATTCTTATTTGTGACAGGCATTCCTGTAGTTGTTATCTATAAAAGTTTGAAGATTACACCTTCCGTTCTGCCTGTCACAAAAGCTTTACAACAGGATTTGTCTGCGTTCAGTTTGGCCTGCAGCAGCAGGCATTTTCCAGGGGCACAACGAGGAGGAACGGACTCACCCCCATACACTGCTTAGTCTTCTTCTGCTTATAAATTAGATAATATCATTTGCTCTGATTGTCAGTCTTATGCTTAATGTTCTTTTGATTTTTGTTCTTCTGCTTTTTGTTCTGCTTCTTGGTCTTCTGTCTCTTGTTGTTCTGTATCTTGGTGGTTGTCTTCATGTTCTTTGTTCTCTTGGTCATCTTCTTCAGGGACATCTTTTTGGTCGTCTTTGGGGTGGTTTTCAGGGTCGTCGTCTTCAGGGTCGTCTTTGGAGTCATCGTCGTCTTCTTCGTGGTGGTCTTCAGGGTCGTCTTCAGTGTCATCCTGTTTGAGGTCGTCGTCTTCTTCAGGGTGGTCTTCAAGGTCGTCATCTTCAGGGTCGCCATCAGGGAGATCCAGAGTGATTACCTAAAACCATTTCAAAAAGCTTGAACTTGGAAATGTAACAGAAGGTACAAGAAGGCTGAGGAACTGACGAGAACCAGCTGACAGTACTGGAACCCAGATGGGTAGCAGAAGGAACAAGAGCCAATGGCACTACCCAGGACCAGCTGATGGTACTGGAACCCGGTTACTAAGAAGGAGGAACCTGTGCTACAAAGCACAGCCAAGGACCAGCAGACGTTGCTGGAACTCGGTTACCGAAAAGGAGGCACCTAAGCCAAAGGTACTGCCGAGAGTCAGCTGATGGTATTGGAACCCGGATGGGTAGCAGAAGGCACCCATGAAAAAGAAAGTTGCAAGGCCGCAAGCCGGCCGCAGTTACCGAAACCCACAGTCCTACAGGGGTTGCTTGTCCTATTGGCACTACGGAACCAGCCTTTATTGCCAGATTCCGCAGCCCACATAGGAAACATCTAAACTGCAGGCACCATAGAGTCAGCTAACCCGACCGCAACACGACAGGGCAACGTATTGGTGGCAAAGTGACATTGACACTAAACGGAAACAGCTGGCGTGCTGGAACCAGGCTGGGCAGGATGGAGAACCTGTGCCAAAGAAACTGCCGAGAACCAGCTGGCGGTGCTGGAACCCGGATGGGTAGCAGAAGCTACATGAGCCAATGGAACTACCGAGGACCAGCTGACGATGCTGGAACCCAGAGGGGCAGCAGAAGGAACAAGAGCCAAGGGCACTACCGAGGAGTAGCTGATGGTACTGGAACCCGGTTACTAAGAAGGAGGTACCTGTGCTAGAAAGCACTACCAAGGACCAGCAGACGTTGCTGGAACTCGGATACCGAGAAGGAGGCACCTAAGCCAAAGGCACTGCCGAGAACCAGCTGACGGTACTGGAACCCGGAGGGGTAGCAGAAGGTACCCATGAAAAGCAAAGTTGCAAGGCCGCGAGCCGGCCACAGTTACCGAAACCCACAGTCCTACAGGGGGTGCTTGTCCTATTTGCACTACGGAACCAGCCTTTATTGCCAGATCCCGCAGCCCACATAGGAAGCAACTAAACTGCAGGCACCATAGAGTCGGCTAACCCGACCGCAACACGACAGGACAAAGTTTTGGAGGCAAAGTGACGTTGACACTACCTGGAAACAGCTGGCGTGCTGGAATCAGGCTGGCAAGGAGGGAGAGGCCTGATTGGAGCAAGTTTAAAATCTGTAGTTGTGTGAGTGTGGACAGAGCTGGAGAAATTGTCGGACACACAGCTGGGGATCAGCTGAAATTACTGAACCCCAATAACACTGGAGCATATGTTGACTGTGCAGACAGCACTTCTGAGCAGCAACTGGCGATGTTGGAGCCCAAGGTTAATACTACAAATATAGTGGAGTGAGAGGTAGTGTTGAGCAATACCATCCGATATCGTGAAATATCGGATCGGATTGGATCGGACCGATACCCAAAAAGTATCGGATATCGATACCGGAAACCAATGCAAATCAATGGGACAGAAATATTGGAATAAAAAAAAACCCTTTCTTTCCTTGTAGGTTAATTCTACATGAAGAAAAACAACTAATAATAATGTAGAATGTATTGGGGGAGGTGGAGGAGACATTAAAGGCATAGAGGTTTAGCCCAATTAAATGGAATAGCAGGAATATTTTTTTTTTTATAAAAACGTTCGGAGTTAGAAAGATATTGACTATGTTAACCTTTTTTTATATTTTGTCAGATATGTATGTTTCATGACTTCCATGCTCTTCACCTTCTTTTTTACTTCTCCCACACTTTCTCCTTCATGATCCTCAGCAGCAGCAGCATCTTTTTCATCATCTTCTTCTTCACCTTCTTCCTATTATTCTTTTTTTTTACATTCTTCATATTCTTCTTATTCAACTATTATTCTTCTTCATATTCTACTTCTTCATCTTCCTATTCTTCTTCATCATATTGTTATTTGTGACAGTCATTCCTGTAGTTGTTATCTATAAAAGTTTGAAGATTACACCTTCCGTTCTGCCTGTCACAAAAGCTTTACAACAGGATTTGTCCGCATTCAGTTTGGCCTGCAGCAGCAGGCATTTTCCAGGGGCACCGCAAGGAGGAACAGACTCACCCCTATACACTGCTTAGTCTTCTTCTGCGTTTAATTTAGATAACATCTTTTGCTCTGATTTTTAGTCTTATGCTTAATGTTCTTGTGCTTTTTGTTCTTGTGCTTTTTGTTCTTCTGCTTCTTCGTCTTCTGCTTCTTGGTCTTCTGTCTCTTGTTGTTCTGTATCTTGATGGTTGTCTTCATGTTCTTTGTCCTCTTGGTCATCTTCTTCAGGATCATCTTTTTGGTCTTCTTCGGGGTGGTCTTCCGGGTCGTCGTCTTCAGGGTAATCGTTTTCGTGGTCGTCGTCTTCTTCGGGGTGGTCTCCAGGGTCGTCGTCTTCAGGGTCGTCGTCAGGGAGATCCAGAGTGATAACCAAAAACCATTTCCAAAAGATTGAACTTGGAAATGTAGCAGAAGGTACAGGAAGGCTGAGGAACTGCCGAGAACCAGCTGACGGTTCTGGAACCCGGATGGGTAGCAGAAGGAACAAGAGCCAATGGCACTATCGAGGACCAGCTGACGGTGCTGGAACCCGGAGGGGCAGCAGACGGAACAAGAGTCAATGGCACTACCAAGGACCAGCTGACGGTGCTGGAACCTGGTTACTAAGCAGGAGATACCTGTGCTAGAAAGCACTACCAAGGACCAGCAGACGTTGCTGGAACTCGGATACCGAGAACGAGGCACCTAAGCCAAAGGCACAGCCGAGAACCAGCTGATGGTGCTGGAACCTGGATGGATAGCAGAAGCTGCAAGAGCCAATGGAACTACCGAGGACCAGCTGACGGTGCTGGAACCTGGTTACTAAGCAGGAGGTACCTGTGCTAGAAAGCACTACCAAGGACCAGCAGATGTTGCTGGAACTCGGATACCGAGAATGAGGCACCTAAGCCAAAGGCACTGCCGAGAACCAGCTGACGGTGCTGGAACCCGGGTGGGTAACAGAAGCTACAAGAGCCAATGGAACTACCGAGGACCAGCTGACGGTGCTGGAACCCAGAGGGGCAGCAGAAGGAACAAGAGCCAATGGCACTACCGAGGACCAGCTGATGGTACTGAAACCCGGTTAATAAGCAGGAGGTACCTGTGCCAGAAAGCACTACCAAGGATCAGCAGACGTTGCTGGAACTGGGATACCGAGAAGGAGGCACATAAGCCAAAGGCAATGCCGAGAACCCGCTGACAGTGCTGAAACCCGGATGGGTAGCAGAAGCTACAAGAGCCAATGGAACTACCGAGAACCAGCTGACGGTGCTGGAACCCGGAGAGGCAGCAGAAGGAACAAGAGCCAATGGCACTACCGAGGACCAGCTGATGGTACTGGAGCCCGGTTACTAAGCAGGAGGTACCTGTGCTAGAAAGCACTACCAAGGACCAGCAGACGTTGCTGGAACTCGGATACCGAGAAGGAGGCACCTAAGCCAAAGGCACTGCCGAGAACCAGCTGACGGTACTGGAACCCGGATGGGTAGCAGAAGGTACACATGAAAAACAAAGTTGCAAGGCCGCGAGCCGGCCACAGTTACTGAAACCCACAGTCCTACAGGGGGCGCTTGTCCTATTTGCACTACGGAACCAGCCTTTATTGCCAGATCCCCCAGCCCACATAGGAAGCACCTAAACTGCAGGCACCATAGAGTTGGCTAACCCGACCGCAACACAACAGGACAAAGTTTTGGAGGCAAAGTGACGTTGACACTACCTGGAAACAGCCGGCGTGCTGCAACCAGGCTGGCCAGGAGGGAGTACCCGTGCCAAAGACACTGCCGGGAACCAGCTGGCAGTGCTGGAACCTGGGGTAAATACTACAAACAGAGTGGAGACAGAGGCCTGATTGGAGCAAGTTTAAAATCTGTAGTTGTGTGAGTGTGGACAGAGCAGGAGAAATTGCCGGACACACAGCTGGGGATCAGCTGACATTACTGAACCCCAATAACACTGGAGCACATGTTAACTGTGCAGACCGCACTTCTGAGCAGCAACTGGCGATGTTGGGGCCCAGGGTCAATAGTACAAACAGAGTGGAGGCAGAGGCCTAATTGGAGCAAGTTTAAAATCTGTAGTTGTGTGAGTGTGGATAGAGCAGGAGAAATTGCCGGACACACAGCTAGGGATCAGCTGACATTACTGAATCCCAATAGCACTGGAGCATACTTCTGAGCAGCAACTGGCGGTGTTGGAGCCCAGGGTTAATACTAAAAATATAGTGGAGTCAGAGGTAGTGTTGAGCGATACCATCCGATATCGTGAAATATCGGATCGGATTGGATCGGAACGATACCCAAAAAGTATCGGATATCGATACCGGAAACCAATGCAAGTCAATGGGACAGAAATATTGGAATTAAAAAAAAACCCTTTCTTTCCTTGTAGGTTAATTCTACATGAAGAAAAACAACTAATAATAATGTAGAATGTATTGGGGGAGGTGGAGGAGACATTAAAGGCATAGAGGTTTAACCCAATTAAATGGAATAGCAGGAATATTTTTTTTTTTAAAGATGGTCGGAGTTACAAAGATATCGACTATGTTAACCTTTTTGATATTTTGTCAGATATGTATGTTTCATGACTTCCATGCTCTTCACCTTTTTTACTTCTCCCACACTTTCTCCTTCATGTTCCTCAGCAGCAGCAGCAGCATCTTTTTCATCAAATTCTTCTTCACCTTATTCATCTTCTTCTTCTTCACATTCTTCCTATTATTTTTTTTACCTTCTTCATAGTCTTCTTATTCAACTATTATTCTTCTTCATATTCTACTTCTTCATCTTCTTCCTATTCTTCTTCTTCATCATATTCTTATTTGTGACAGTCATTCCTGCAGTTGTTGTCTATAAAAGTTTGAAGATTACACCTTCCGTTCTGCCTGTCACAAAAGATTTACAACAGGATTTGTCCGCGTTCAGTTTGGCCTGCAGCAGCAGGTATTTTACAGGGGCACCACGAGGAGGAACGGACTAACCCCCTTACACTGCTTAGTCTTCTTCTGCTTTTAATTTAGATAACATCTTTTGCTCTGATTTTTAGTCTTATGCTTAATGTTCTTGTGCTTTTTGTTCTTCTGCTTGTTCTTCAGAAGCTACAAGAGCCAATGGAACTACCGAGGACCAGCTGACGGTGCTGGAACCCGGAGGGGCAGCAGAAGGAACAAGAGTCAATGGCACTACAGAGGACCAGCTGACGGTGCTGGAGCCTGGTTACTAAGCAGGAGGTACCTGTTCTAGAAAGCACTACCAAGGACCAGCAGACATTGCTGGAACTCGGATACCGAGAAGGAGGCACCTAAGCCAAAGGCACTGCCGAGAACCAGCTGACGGTACTGGAACCCGGATGAGTAGCAGAAGGTACCCATGAAAAACAAAGTTGCAAGGCCGCGAGCCGGCCGCAGTTACCGAAACCCACAGTCCTACAGGGGGTGCTTGTCCTATTGGCACTACGGAACCAGCCTTTGTTGCCAGATCCCGCAGCCCACATAGAAAGCCCATAAACTGCAGGCACCATAGACTCGGCTAACCCGACCGCAACATGACAGGACAAGGTATTGGTGGCAAAGTGACGTTGACACTACCCGGAAACAGCAGGTGTGCTGGAACCAGGCTGGGCAGGAGGGAGTACCTGTGCCAAAGACAATGCCAGGAAACAGCTGGCAGTGCTGGAACCCAGGGAAAATACTACAAACAGAGTGGAGACAGAGGCCTTATTGGAGGAAGTTTAAAATCTGTAGTTGTGTGAGTGTGGACAGAGCAGGAGAAATTGCCGGAAACACAGCTGGGGATCAGATGACATTTCTGAACCCCAATAACACTGGAGCATATGTTGACTGTGCAGACAGCACTTCTGAGCAGCAACTGGCGAAGTTGGAGCCTAGGGTCAATCAGGGTGTAGGCTAATGCCTAATTTCATGAAGTTTAATATCTGTTGTAGACTACTACTGATTTTAAACGTGCTCCAATTAGTCATCTGCAGGGGAGCAGCTGGCGTTACTGAACCCCACTAACACAGGAGCTAGTGTTTTTCTCTGTGCAGACGGCACTTCTGAGCAACAACTGGCGGTGTTGGAGCCCAGGGTCATTCATGGAATAGGCTGAGGCCTACTTGGAGCCAGTGTAAAATCTGATGTAGTTTGAATGTGAAGGGAGCAGGAGATATTGCCGGACACAAAGCAGGGGAGCAGCTGGCGTTACTGAACCCCACTAACACAGGAGCTAGTGTTTTTCTCTGTGCAGACGGCACGTCTGAGCAGCAACTGGCAGTTTTAGAGCCCAGGGTCAATCATGGAGTCGGCTGAGGCCTACTTGGAGCAAGTGTAAAATCTGATGTAGTTTGAATGTTGAGGGAGCAGGAGATATTGCCGGACACACAGCAGGGGAGCAGCTGGCGTTACTGAACCCCACTAACACAGGAGCTAGTGTTTTTCTCTGTGCAGACGGCACTTCTGAGCAACAACTGGCGGTGTTGGAGCCCAGGGATTACAGTTCAGGTGGTAGAAACATGAACACAACAGGAGACCTGGATACTGTTGCCAACCAATTATTTATTCTGGAAGAGGACTGGCAAATTCCGGTGAGATCCAGGCCTTGTTCATTTTCAGAAAAGTAAGCCGGTCAACGTTATCGGAGGATGGCATGCGACGGTCTGTTAGTACCCCACCTGCGGCACTAAAGATGCGTTCCGATAATAGACTAGCAGCAGGGCAAGCCAGCACCTCCAATGCATACTGGCTAAGCTCTGGCCATGTATCCAGCTTAGAGACCCAAAACTTGAAGGGGGAAGAGCCGTCTGGGAGTACACTGAGAGGGCAAGACATGTAGTCTGTCACCATCTGATGGAAACGTTGCCTCCTGCTGACTGGAGCCATCAGTGATGGTGTAGACAATTGTGGCGGACACACAAAACTTTGCCACATTTGGGCCATAGTTGTCTTGCCTTGTGCTGAGGCGCTGCCTCTGCTCCCTCCTTGTGCCAAGTTAAATCCACTGGCTGGACGCACAGAGGTGCTTTGTAAAGCACTAGCACCACTGCTCTCGGGTGGAATGGAGAACATGATGGAATGCACCAGTATGTCTTGGTACTCCCGCATTTTAAGCTCCCGGTTCAACAGTGTTATGAGGCTTTGTAAGTTGTCCCGGTAGCGAGGATCTAGGAGGGTGTACACCCAATAATCAGCCGTGTTGAGAATGTGGGCGGTGCAGCGGTCATTTCTCAGGCACTGCAGCATGAAATCAACCATGTGCTGCAGACTCCCAACTGCCCAAGAAACACTGTCCCCTGCTTGAGGCGTCATCTCTGCCTGCTCTGCATCACCCCACCCTCGCTGTACATACCGACTACTAGAGCATTGTGTACCTCCCTCCTCTGGAGAGATGTCTTCCTCCTCCATTGACTCCTCCTCTTCCTCCTCACAAAGTGTCCCCTGCCTAGGCCTTTGTGAGGAACCACGTTGCGCAGACTGTCCAGAAGCAGATGGCATTTGTGACTCCTCATCCTCCACCTCTTCCAAAACCTCCTCCCTTAGTGCTTGCTGTGTTTTTTGAAGCAGGCAGATAAGGGGGACAGTCATGCTGACTAGTGCATCATCTGCACTCGCCATCCGTGTGGAATCATCGAAGGCACGCAAAACATGGCAGATGTCCTTCATAGAGGCCCACTCAGTGGTGGTGAAGTGTGACCGGCGCACAGTGCGACTTGTTTGCGCCTGATGCAGCTGGTACTCCATTACTGCTGCCTGCTGCTCACACAATCGCTCCAACATAAGTAATGTTGAATTCCACCTGGTGGGTAGGTCACATATGTTGCAATGTTCCGGAAGGCGGAATCGGCGCTGCAGAGCAGCAAGGCGCGATCTTGCCATGCTGGAACGCCGCAAATGAGCGCACTCTATGCGGACCTTGTGCAGCAGTGCATCAAGATCCGGATAGTCCCTCAGAAAGCTCTGTTAGTTAACATGCCTACATGCTTAACAAGATGTGGCAAAAACTTCTGAGGATTCCTCACTGGCTGAATCAAATCAAACTGGCTCATAGCATTATGGGAACTTCCGATTCCGGTATTCGATATGCAAAAAGTATCGGAACTCAGTATCGGAATCCCGATACCGCGAATATCGTCCGATACCCGATATTTGCGGTATCGGAATGCTCAACACTAAGTCAGAGGCCTAATTGGATCAAGATTAATATCTGTTGAAGACTACTACTGATTTTAAACTTGCTCCAATTAGGCCTCTGGCTCCACTCTGTTTCTAGTATTTACCCTGGGCTCCAACACCGCCAGTTGCTGCTCAGAAGTGCCGAAGGGGGAAGAGCCGTCTGGGAGTACACTGACAGGACAAGATATGTAGTCTGTCACCATCTGACAGGAACGTTGCCTTCTGTTGACTGGAGCCATCTGTGATGGTGTAGACATTTGTGGCGGGCACACAAAACTTTGACACATTTGGGCCATACTGGTCTTGCCTTGTGCTGAGGCGCTGCTTCTGCTTCCTCTTTGTGCAGAGCTTCTTCCACTGCCTCGACGCACAGAGCTGCTTTGTAAAGCACTAGCAGCACTGCTCTCGGGTGGAATGGAGAACATGATGGAATGCACCAGTGTGTCTTGGTACTCCCGCATTTTACACTCCCGGTTCAACGGTGTTATGAGTCTTTGTAAGTTGTCCCGGTAGCGAGGATCTAGGAGGGTGTATACCCAATAATCAGCCGTGTTGAGAATGTGGGCGATGCGGCGGTCGTTTCTCAGGCACTACAGCATGAAATCAACCATGTGCTGCAGACTCCCAACTGCCCAAGAAACGCTGTCCCCTGCTTGAGTCGTCATCTCTGCCTGCTCTGCATCACCCCACCCTCGCTCTACATACTGACTACTAGAGCATTGTGTACCTCCTTCCTCTGGAGAGATGTCTTCCTCCTCCATTGACTCCTCCTCTTCCTCCTCACAAAGTGTCCCCTGCCTAGGCCTTTGTGAGGAACCACGTTGCGCAGACTGTCCAGAAGCAGATGGCATTTGTGACTCCTCATCCTCCACCTCTTCCAAAACCTCCTCCCTTAGTGCTTGCAGTGTTTTTTGAAGCAGGCAGATAAGGGGGACAGTCATGTTGACTAGTGCATCATCTTCACTCGCCATCCGCGTGGAATCATCGAAGGCACGCAAAATGTGGCAGATGTCCTTCATAGAGGCCCACTCAGTGGTGGTGAAGTGTGAACAGCGCGCATTGCGACTTGTTTGCGCCAGATGCAGCTGTTACTCTATTACTGCTGCCTGCTGCTCACACAACCACTCCAACATATGCAACGTTGAATTCCACCTGGTGGGTAGGTCACATATGATGCGATGTTCCGGAAGGCGGAATCGGCGCTGCAGAGCTGCAATGCGCGATCTTGCCATGCTGGAACGCCGCAAGTGAGCGTACTCTATGTGGACCTTGTGCAGCAGTGCATCAAGATCTGGATAGTCCCTCAAAACATCTGCACGACCAAGTTGAGCACATGTGCCAGACATGGGATGTGAGTGAGGTTGCCTAGGCCCAGAGCTGCCACCAGATTTCAGCCATTGTCACACACTACCAAGCCTGGCTGGAGATTCGCTGGCACAAACCACACGTTGCTCTCCTGCTTGATGGCATTCCAGAGCTCCTGCGCTGTGTGCCTTCGATTCCCCAAAGAAATTAATATCAGTACGGCCTGTTGATGTTTGACCACGGCTGTGCTCATATCGGTCGTAACAAGTAAGCAATCATGGGTCCATGTGGAGGTAGAACGTTACGGCTCCACCAGCACTGATTCAGAGGAACTTGAGTATGAGGAGGAGTCAATGTGTACAGACTGGATTCCTACCATCCTTGGAGTTGGCAGAACACGTACAGCGCCACTCTCAAGATCTGTACCTGGCTCCACAACATTGACCCAATGGGCAGTGAGGGAAAGGTATCGTCCCTGTCCATGGATACTGGTCCACACATCGGTGGTCAGGTGGACCTTGCTACTGATGGCGTTTAGTAGCGCATGTTTAATTTTTTCCTCCACATGCTTTTGCAGGGCAGGGACGGCTTGCCTGCTGAAATAAAAGCGGCTGGGCACGGTGTATTGTGTGACTGCCAATGCCATGAAGTTACGGAAGGTGTCAGTCTCCACCAGCCTGAATGAGAGCATTTCAAGGGCCAGTAATTTGGCAATGCCAGCATTCAGAGCCTGTGCTCGGGGATGGTTTGCCAAGCATGGCTGCCTTTTCTCCCATGCCTGTGCTGCCGATGGCTGTAGAGTGGCCTGGGAGTGTGAGGATGACAGGGAGCTTGGTGCTATGGGTAGAATTACACTGAGTCTCTGGACAACAGTGCCAGAGGTTCTTCCATGGCGATCCTGTGAGGAAGCCAAACCAGCTGTGTGTGAGCTGGAGGAAGAGGTCCCAACACGAGCTGAAGAGGTGGTAGATGGTGCTGTAGGTTGGCCTACGTCTTCAGTGTGTCTTTGTAACTCCACCACGTGCTTGGTCCGCACATGTTTCCACATATTTGTGGTATTGAGGTTGCTGACACTTTTCCCTCTTTTGACTTTCTGATTACACAGCTTGCATTTGACAAAGCAAATGTCATCTGTAACTGTGTCAAAAAAGGACCACGCACTGCAAGTCCTGGGAGCGCCCGTTTTGGGTTTTGGAAGAGGAATGCTCCTAATGGGTGCCGAAGTGGAGGCTACAGGCAAGTAAGTCTGCCCCCTCCCTCTCCCTCCTGTTTTGGCCGTTCGGGGAATCTCTTCCACAGAGCTGCTCCCACACTTTCCTGTTCCTCACGCCATGATGGGTCAAGGACCTCATCATCTACACTACCCTTTTCAAACACCTGCTTCTCCTGGGTAGTCTCACCAGCACAGTACGCACCAGAAAGTGGCACCTGAGTCTCATCATCAGATGCATACTGAGGTGTGCTGACCATAGGCACTGGCCCACCCACCTCTTCAGATTCAGAGAGACAAAGCAGTTGCGCATCACTGCATTCTCCCTCTTCTTCTCATTCTAGAATGCTGCTTGGCTGGCCCCCTCTTTCCAAGCCAAGAGATTCAGAGAACAGAAGTAGAGATGGCTCCTGTCCAGGGCTCTCTGACTGCCTGGGCAATTTGGCAGGTGGTGAAGAGACAGATGGTTGCTCTTCAGTGCTCTGGACCTGAGAGGATGTGGAAGTAATTGAAGTCTATGCGTTAGCTGCCATCCATCCGACAACGGCTTCAACTTGTTCGTCCCGCAGCAGTGAGGTACGGCGAGCTTCTACAAAGCTGCGCATAAAGGACTGTTCCCTGGTAAAACTAGGGGATGCTGAGTCACTGGTGCCCGCAGCAGGCACAGAATCCCCACATCCTCTCCCTGCTGAATCCCCATGTCCTCTCACTGCTGCAACTCCACGCCCACGACCACGTGCCTTACTCCCTGCCTTCTTCATCTTGGTAGACTGATAAAGATAGGCAGAAAAGTACTAAGGGCTTAGTGTGCTTATTCCTGAACAGCTGCTAACAGGTATAAGAAACACTAATTTTATAAAGTGTGGACTACACTTTAATATGAGCTAATGTGGCCCACACAACTGTAAAGTGGAGTGTTTGGTGAACTTTATTTACATGTTTTTTTTTTCCACAAAAAAAAAGGATGTGACCAAAGATGTAAAAGCGATAGTATCACAAACTTTTTGTAGCTATTACAATGCAGGAAGGTAACCTACAATGCAATAGATGAGGCTCCAAAAAATAGGCTAATACTAATCTGGCTGCGGCTGCAGGGCACAAGCCAGCAGAAAGGCTCCTCTATCTACTCCTATATAATGTTTGCAACCAATCTAGCTGGATACGGATGGAAGCACCCTAATAGGAGAAATTCAGGAAAAATAAACAGCACTACAGCAAAAAAGGACAATGTATGAGGCAGTGACACACACTGAGCGGACTACAACCAGAGGTGGCTGCAGAACACACTACAGCGTGAGCTGCACTCACACACAGAGACCTCACAGACAGCCGTGAACAGTGCAGAGAACTGTGCACTAGCACTGAAAGGCTGCAGAAAGGCTCCGCTATCTACTCCTATATAGTGTTTGCAACCAATGTAGATGGATACGGATGGATGCACACTAATAGGAGAAATCAGGAAAAATGAGCAGCAATAAAGCAAAAAAAGGACTATGTATGAGGCAGTAACGCACGCTGAGCGGACTACAACCAGAGGTGGCTGCAGAACACACTACAGCATGAGCTGCACTCACACACACAGACCTTGCAGACAGCTGTGAACAGCGCTGCAAGGCAAAAGAAAGCTTCACACAGCGGTTGCTAAAGTAGCCTGGGTAAAACACAATATAGCAAATCGCTATCTCAAACTGTCCCTCAGAGTTAGAACAGCAGCGTCCTGTCCCTAACTGAATTCACAGCAGTGAACCCAAAATGGCGGCGGCGGCTTTTATAGTGCCATGCCATTAGTTAACATGCCTACATGCCTAACAGGATTTCCCCACACTTCTTAGGATTCCTCATTGGCTGAATCAAATCAAACTGGCTCATAGCATTATGGGAACTTCCGATTCCGGTATTCGATATGCAAAAAGTATCGGAACTCAGTATCGGAATTCCGATACCACGAATATCGCCCGATACCCGATATTTGCAGTATCGGAATGCTCAACACTAGTCATGGGACAAATAGATTATCATCATCTCTGTGGAAAGGTGAGGAATATTGTTTTTTTTTAAACTCTTTTGCAGAAGACAATGGGGAATGGGCGAGGTCGTTAGTATGGTTAGTAAGTTCAATTAAGATTTATTAAAGTAGTCTGTGTCATTCTTTCAATTAAAGGACTTTTTTCTGGGTGTCTTTATTTTTTTACAATATGACTATGGGGTTAGTAATGAGGGTGTATTATTGACGCCTCCCATTACTAACCTCGGGACTTAATGTCTGCTGACAATTCAAAGGTGACATCAATCCCCTGAACTATCACCCACTTACTACCTCTACAGGGCAAGTGGGAAGATCGAGGATAAGTGCCAGAATTGGCACATCTTATAGATGTGCCTTTTCTGCAGCAACTGAGAGCTGATGTTTTTAGCCTGGGGGCCAGTACTCATGGCCCCTTCCTAGGCTATTCATATCAGCCCACAGCTCTCGAAATAGCATTTGCTGGTTATTAATTATAGGGGACCCTATGTCATTTTTTAGGGTCCCTCATTTTAATAGCCAGTAAAGGCTTAGTATTCAACTGGGAGCTGATATTAGTAGACTAGGAAGCTCCATGGGTATTATCCACTTCACAGGCTATAAACATCGTCCAACAGCCATCGGCTTTCCCTCTGCTGGTTAAGAAAATTACGCTGGAGCCCACACCTTTTCAGAAAAATAATCGTTTTATCATTAAATACATGTACAGTAAGCTGCACACACACTGTACTAATTATATATGTCACTAACATCTGTATATCTACCTTTTCTGTCTGTATCTACTGTATGTAATCCATCTAGTCTATGCTGTTGACTCCTGCTGTGATTTTACAGTTCACAGAAGAGGAATTGCGGGCTTTTACTTTATCTATCTACTGTATCTATTTATCTACATAAAAGATTGGTAAGATGAGAAAGCTTGGGCTAGGGGAAAATGTGTGTAGATGGGTAGGTAGCTGGCTTAGTGTTAGAAAACAAAGAGTGATTATTAATGGTGCATACTCAGATTGGGCCAGGGTTACTAGTGGGGTACCACAGGGTTCTGTATTGGGCCCCCTACTATTTAATATATTTATTAATGATCTAGTGGATGGCTTACACAGTAAAATATCAGTATTTGCAGATGATACAAAACTATGTAAGGTAGTTAACACAAAGGAGGACAGTTTGCAACTACAGACAGATTTGAGTAAATTGGAGAATTGGGCTGAAAAATGGCAAATGAGGTTTAACACAGATAAGTGTAAGGTTATGCACATGGGAAGGAGAAACAGATGCTACAATTACTTACTAAATGGGAAACTGCTGGGGAAATCAGACATGGAAAAAGACTTAGGCATCTTAGTCAATAAGAAGCTAAATTGAAGTGCCCAGTGTCAGGCAGCTGCCACCAAAGCAAATAGGGTCATGGGATGCATTAGAAGAGGTCTGGGGACACGAGATGAAAACATAATTCTCCCTCTGTACAAATCGTCAGACCACATTTGGAGTATTGTGTGCAATTTTGGACGTCGGTGCTCAAGAAAGACATTACTGAACTTGAAAGGGTTCAAAGGCGATCTACTAAAATGATAAATGGAGTTGGTTCACTACAATACCCAGAAAGGTTATCAAAATTAGGTCTATTTACTCAAGAAAAGAGAAGACTTAGGGGAGACCTAATATATATGTACAAGTATATCAGAGGGCAATACAGAGAGCTCTCCAATGAACTGTTTGTTACAAGGACTGTGACAAGAACAAGGGGGCATTCTCTTCGTTTGGAGGAAAGACAATTTCTGCACCAGCATAGAAGAGGGTTGTTCACGGTAAGAGCAGTGAGGCTCTGGAATTCTCTTCCTGAGGAAGTGGTGTTTGCCAACTCACTGAATGAATTTAAGAAAGGAATGGATGCTTTTCTTGTGAGTAATAGTATAGAAGGTTATAAATAACAGAATATTATAGGTAGATGGTTGACCCAGCTTAGGGGAAGGAATTTTTTTCCCTATGGAGAAAATTGGCTTCTACTCTGTGGGTTTTTTGCCTTCCCCAGGATCAACAATGCAGAACAACTGCACTAAAAAAAGGCTGAACTAGATGGACATAAGGTCTTCCTTCAGCCTTCAAAACTATGTTACTATGTTACATAATATACGAGATATATACATCCATATATGTGTGTCACTGACATCTATATATTTACTAGTGATGAGCGAATAGTACGGTATCTGGCTATTCGGCAAGTAATTAGGTATTCGCCTCAGTATATTCGAGAGACCTGCACAGCATGGTGTGTCCCTAATGAGGATGCCTCCACCTCAAGGAAGAAGTGCTTATTCAGATCCGTACGATGCAGAACAGGTGCGGTGGAGATGCACCGTTTGAGAGAGTGGAGGGCCTCTTCAGCCTTGGGGGACCAGTTTTTTGGATCGGCAACCTTTCGGGACATGGTAGAGATTGGAGCAGTCAGAGTGGAGACGTGCGTAATGAATTGCCGATAGTAAATAGCAAAGCCAAGGAATCTTTGGATTGCTTTGACTCCCACAGGCAGCGGCCATTTAAGGATGGAAGAGACCTTCTCAGAATCCATCCTGAGTCTGCTGTCTGAGACAATGTATTCCAAAGAAGGGAAGAGAGGACTGTTCGAAAACACACTTCTCTTACTTGGCATAGAGTCAATTCTCCCTAAGATGCTGAAGAACTTGCCGAACTGCTCATCTGTGGGAGGCCAGATATACCAGAATATCATCCAGATATACCACAACGCAGGTATAAAGCAGGTCCTGGAAGATATCGTTGATGAACGCTTGGAAAATGTCCCGGGCTTTACTGAGACCGAAGGGCATCACTCGGTATTCATAATGTCCGTCCCTGGTGTTGAAAGCACTCTTCCATTCATCTCTTGGCGAATGCGGATCAGATTATAGATCTAATTTGGTGAAGCTCCTGGCACCTCTTAATCAGTCAAACAACTCAGGAATCAGTGGGATAGGATATTTATTTTTCACCGTGATCTGGTTGAGACTTCGATCGTCTATAAAGGGTCATAGAGATCTGTCCTTCTTCTTGACAAAGAAAAACCCGGCCCCAGCAGGAGAAGAGGATTTCCGAATGAACTCCCTAGCCAAATTCTCCTGGATGTAGTCTGACATAGCTTGAGTCTCAGCTGTGGACAGAGGGTAAATTTGGCCTCTAGGGGGTGTAGACCCGGGAATCAAGTCAATAGGGCAGTCATATGGCCTGTGGAGCGGCAAAATCTCTGCCTGCTTCTTGTCAAATATGTCAGCGAAGGACCAATAGGCAGAAAGCAAACCGGGCAGCGATGCCGAACTAGCTCGTGCCTTAGCCGGGTGTATGGGAGCTGGACACCTACCATGACAGAAATGTTCCCAGCAGAGCACCTCTCCCGTTCTCCAGTCCAACACAGGTTCATGCTTACGCAGCCATTTTAGGCCCAAGAGAAAGGCATGAGACACGTTGGAGAGGACATAGAAGACCATCTTCTCCACATGGAGCATCCCAATACGTACCTCAACCGGCTCAGTAGCCAAACGAACCATCTCCCAAAGAGTTCTCCCATCGACAGATGTTATTGCCAGGGGGTTCTGGAGTGGATGAAGTAGGATTTGACACCAATCCACTACAGTCTGAAGGATGAAATTTCCGGCTGCCCCGGAATCCAAATATGCTTACTCTATAAACCGGGATTCACCGGTTGTCACGGCCACAATAAGAATCAGCTGTTGAGAGACATATTTTCCATTTAGAAAGACCTCTCCTACCACCCTTCGATGCCTGCCCCAAGATGCCGGAGCTTCTCTCTCCTTGAAAAAACAGAGCCAGATGCTGATGTTTTCTTTCACGTGTCACCTCACTGGCACGCTCACGGAAGCTGAGGTCTATACAGATGGCGAGAGAGATCAGATCGTCGAGGGTGGTTGGTAGGTCTCAACCGGTTAGCTCATCCTTAAAATCTCTGGAAAGCCCCTTCCACAATGTTGCCAGCAAAACTTCATTGCTCCATTCGAGTTTGGACACCAGGGTGCGAAAGCGTAATGCACATTACCCCACGGAAGAATTGGTCTTACGTAAATGGAGCAAAGCAGAAGCTGTAGAGGTGGTTTGCCTGGGTTCGTCGAACACTTTGTGAAAAGCTTCCAAGAATACGGGCAAATTGGAGATGATCGGATCCTCTCTCTCCCACAATAGGTTCAACCACACCAGAGCCGCGCCTCCAAGGAGTGACATTAGAAATGCCACCTTTGCTCATTCCAGCAGAAAGTGGTGCGGAAGAAGTTCAAAATGTAGCTGGCACTGGTTGATGAACCCGTGTTAGAGCTTCGGATTGCCATCAAAATGTGGTGAGGCTGCAAGTCGAAGGCCAGGATCTTGAACTAAGCAAATTGTCTGGGAAGTCTCTGGAGGAGACACGGCTGTTTCAAGATGATGGAACTCTGGAGGGATGTTTAAGGCCTCCAACTTAGTGGTTAAGGACTGCAACTGCGTGGACAGCACTTTCTTTGCGTTCTTCTATCAGCAAAGCTCCTGGTACATGGTTCATAAAGGCAGGGTCCAGAGTCCAGCAGGATCCATGACCTGAGCAAACTGTCACGGTCGTGGTTTCTGAATCCACTGTGCCACAAACAGCGGAGAGCCAGGAGGGGCGTGACTAAACGATCACCTGACTATTCACTAGAGCCTCTTATGGTGAGTTTAAACTTGGCTCCTGATGAGCGCCAGGTGCCACGCCAGGGCAGACCAATGGTCGCGCAGCAGCTGGAGGCAGGTAGGATTTGCTTCAGAGTGCAGGAAACAGGACTGGTACTTGGAGTACAACAGGCAGGATTTGTACTTGGAATATAACAGTCAGGATTTACACAGGTGTGCAACCTTACACAACATAGACTGAAACAGGAAGGTTGCTAAGGCACCTCCCCAGTGGAGAGGAAGCAATATATACATAATGCCTCCAAACCATTGGCTGGGGAGGAAATAGCAAGTGCATGCGCTGGCCTTTTAAGAGGGTGGGAGCATGCATGCTCGTGCCCTAAGAACATGGCTAGAAGTGCTGCTGAGAGCATGCGGAGCATGAGGTAGAGAGGAACCAGCTGCAGCACGGGTGAGTGAACTGACACGCCAGTAACCTGGCGTGGTGCTAACACTGAGGAGGAGAAGAGGCAGGAAGTTGAATACAAAACACTGATGGAAGCTGGGCTTGCTTTTCGTGGTGTGGGTAAGATGTGTGATTTCCCAGCCTCTGACTTTGTCCCAGACTTCACCAGGTTAACCTAGTGTGCCGCCAGGGAGAAGTATCGTCCCTTTCCACAAGAACTTGTCCACGAGTCTGTGGTTAGATGGACTGTGACTGTGTTGGCCAGAGAAATGTTGATATTGTGTAACCCTTGCTTATGTAATGCAGAGACAGCACACCAGGAAATATTGTGGTGGCTGAGTACCTTGGGGCTGCTATCGCTAAGAGGTCACAGAAAGACTCAGTTCCTACAATTGGAAATGGCAACTTTCCCGTGCTAGCAATCTGGCAATATGGGTGTTTAGCATTTGGGCCTGTGGGCGGCTGGCTGGATATTTCTGCTTTCCAGTAAATATCTGAAAATTAAGAGAAAAAGTACCACTGCAAGAAAGCGCACACTGCACCAATTATAGTGAAACTAGAAAATGTTTTATTGATGCAAAGAGTTACACATTAAAATCATGATAAAAACATGACAGGCATCCAAAACATGCATGATACGTGAATATAACACATACTAGACATATTTAATACAAACATCTATATATAGTCTGACCAAATTATACCAATAAGCAGTCGACCTCCCTATCACTTGGCTCATGAGGACCATGTGGCCCTAACACTACATGGCCACTAGCCACATGTAGTGTTAGGGCCACATGGTCCTCATGAGCCAAGTGATGGGGAGGTCGACTGCTTATTGGTATAATTTGGTCAGACTATATATAGATGTTTATATTACATATGTCTATTATGTGTTATATTCAATTATCATGCATGTTTTGGATGCCTGTCATGTTTTTATCATGATTAGTGTTGAGCTTTCCGATACCGCAAGTATCGGGTACCGGCCGATATTAGCTGTATCGGAATTCCGATACTGACTTCCGATACTTTCTTCATATCGGACACCGGAATCGGAAGTTCCCATAATGCTATCAGCACGCTCGCTTTGATTCAGCCAATGGGAATCCTCTGAAGCGTGGGCACATCCTGTTAGGCATGTAGGCATGTTAACTATTGGCATGGCTGTGATTGGCTGCTGAAATTATGTCATGATGCACTATAAAAGCCACCGCCGCCGCCATTTCTGGTCACTCTGCTGTGAATTCAGTTAGGGACAGGCTGCTGTTGAAGACTGTGAGGGACAGTTAGAAATAGCGATTCTAAAAGCAATATTGTGCTTTACCCAGGCTACATAAACCACCACTGTAGCTTTCTTTTGCCTAGCAGCAGTGTTCACAGCTGTCTGCAAGGGCTGTGGAGTGGGTCCTTCCGCCACGTCTGGTTGTAGGCCGCCCAGCGTGCCTCACTGCTGCCTCATACATATTTTTCTTTTTGAGCTGCTTATTTTTAAAAAATTCTATCTAGTGTGCTTCCATCCGTATCTATATACGTTGGTTGCAAACACTAGTAGTAGACAGCGGAGCCTTTCAGCAGCCTTTCAGTGCTAGTGCCCACTTAGCTGCACTGTTCACGGCTGTCTGAGAGGTCTCTGACTGTGTGTGAGTGCAGCTCACGCTGAGTAGTGTGTCCTGCAGCTACGTCTGGTTGTAGGACGCTCAGCGTGCGTCACTGCCTCACACATATTTTTCTTTAATTGCAGCTCATTTTTTCTTCTCCTATTAGTGTGCATCCATCCATATCCATCTACATTGGTTGGTTGCAAACACTATATAGGAGTAGATAGAGGAGCCTTTTTTCTGGCTTGCGCCCTTCAGCTGCAGCCAGATTAGTATTACCCAATTTTTTTGGAGCCTCATCTTTTGCATTGTAGGTTACCTGCCTGCATTGTAATAGCTCCAGAAAGTTGGTGATACTCAGACTTTCAAATCTTTGGTCACATCCTTTTAGTTTTTTTTCCCCCCCAAAAAACAACAAAGTTCACCAAACACTACATTTGAAAGTTGTGTAGGCAACATTAGCTCCCATTAAAGTGTAGTCGACACACACACGTCATAAAATTAGTGTTTCTTATGCCTGTAACCAGCTGTTCAGGAATATCATAGACCAAAAAAGAGGCATGTAAATAATAGGGATCACCAGTAGAATATATAAAGATACAAAGTTATTAAACCTTTTATTGAAACATCCAAAACAAACAACACGCAGTGCAAATATAAAAACAATTAAAACCGCACAAATGCGTTCATTTTACATACCCAAAAAGGGAAAAAACCTCTAACACAAACCCCACATAATTCATGTATACTGCATGTATACCTTCAATACAACAGTTATGGTAATGCACTCAATATCAAATGATAGAAGAACCCATACACATCACCTAGCACCTATGCGGTTATATATACAAAATAACTAATGGATCCAACAAAGAGATAGGACCTACATGTATACAAATAAGATAATGCATATGTCCTTGATGAAAAAATGCCCACAGCATATAGAAAGTGCACAATCCAAGGTGTATGCGTAGAAGTAAAGAATGGTATGCTACTGCTGCAATGTAAGCAAGCAGAGGATCTAGGGGCCCAATGGCAATTGGCCCCCAGCATACAACCTGTTGGAGGCACAATGATGCTGGCAAGCGGAAACTAGGTCCAGTGAGCGGTATAGGTGGAATGAAGAGGGGTGAGGCAGAGGCACAAGAGCCCGACGCGTTACGCCAGAACAACTGGCTTCATCAGGAGCAGTGGCATGTTGTGAGTGGATGGTGTATAAATACCCAAATCATAAACTCACAGCTCGGGAACAGGTGTGGATCAGAGGAGTCGTGCGGGGCCCAGACACAGAGCGGTGCTCGCACGCCGGAAATGAGGTACCCGGCTTTGCGCAGCCGCAGTGGGCCAGAATGAAGTGTAATTGATGGTGTACAAAGATGGCGTCAAAAGAAGTCCATTGCGCATGCTCAAATCAGCGCAGCTTCCAGGGACAGACTGCTATGAGGATGAAATGAATAATGCGTCGCCCGCATCATATCAAGGAATGGAAGCCATAGAAGTGTATACACATTGATGAGAACAAACTCAAATAATATAACTAAAACAATATAGTAATCAGAGTATGTACAACGCATGCGCTGAGGAAGCTCCTTGCCCAAGGACACAATTCTATTCTAATACAGATAGACACAGTAATCTGCCCATATGTATGGCAAGAAAAGAGTAGAGTGAGTAGCTGTGTCATCACAGCAAAGCCCCATGTGCACACATAAAGTGGTACAAACAGTATGAAGCAGGTAACCCATAATATATAAAATAGATAGCAACTTCATAATATCATCATAATATATAAAATAGATAGCAACTTCATAATATCATCATTTATCAAATGGCTAGAACCCAATCCTGTATGTATTTGACAAACCAAAAGGACTGTTCTTAAATTTTAAATTTTAAAAAAACCATGGTTTTTTGTGCCGATCGAATGCAATTCATCTGCAAGGTTAGAAATGACACTAAAATATATATATGCTCCTTATATTTTATTTTGATTTTGCCATTATGGCTCTCTATAAACATATGATCAAAACAATATACATGCTCACTGGATATCAATATAACCAGTGTCACCAAAAAAACGAAAAAGATCTAGATACGGAATATACTAATGTCATAAATTACTGACTACCATAAAGTAGCCAATAAACCAGCAGACGCTGTAGAAGGCAAGTGGGTCCATTGAAGAGCCAAATATTTGATTGCAGTGGGTATAATTCTCAGCCAGAAACACGTCTGTACTCAGGTATCTACCAGATTGTCAGGAGGCAGTTCCAACCAATTGTCAATCGAATATATACCAATTCCACACAGTAGGTTCACATGTCTCGATATACCAGGAGCAGTCACATAGGCCAAATAATGGGTAGTAGAGGTGTCAGTATCCAATTGGGCCGAAAAAACGGGATCAAAAAGGCTGTTGAAAAAAGATGTAAAAACATGTAAAAACAATAAATGGCTGAGGCCAAGGAGACTATAAGGAGATAACCCAAAAAGAAAAGAAACAAACAAAGAATCATAATTGTTTATAAAACCCTGTGAAGAGTAATTCTTCATTGAGACCTCTTGGAGAGAGGCTGCCCAGATTATGAATCCATTTGGATTCACATCTGAGCAGCCACGGGCCTACATCACCCCCTCTAATGTTTAAAGGCACCTCTTCCAAAACCATTGCCCTTAGTCCCGTAGAGCGTCCATGATGTACCTTTAAAAAGTGCGCTGCCACAGGAGTAATGTGTTTGCCTTTGTCCCGATCCCTATTGGCAGTGGAGATATTAGATAGGTGTTGCTGTAATCTCCTTCTGAATTCTTGAGTTGTTTGTCCCACATATATTTTTGGACAATTACAGACAAGAGCATAAACTAAATTGTGTGACTTGCAATTAAAGTATGCCTTTTTGGGTACAATCTGAAAGGGATGGATAGACAGTAAGATACCATGTCGAGCAACCATATACTGGCAAACATTGCAATCACCACAAGGGTAGGTTCCCAAAACCCTAGCCCCCCTGTTGAGTCTAACCGTGGGGCGTACATAGTGGCTATGGCATAGCCGATCCTTAAGGTTACGGGCCCGTCGTGCTACCAGACTGGGTGAGTTGGAAATATGTGGAACCAATTTGGCTTCACTTAGTAAGATACCCCAATTTTGGCCCAAGATTTTTCGTACATCATGCCACTGATTATTATAAGTAGTCACTATCCCTATAGGTCTTGAAGACTCACGTGGCTTCCTTTGTAGCAGTTCTGCACGTGTACTTGTCCTTGCTCTTTGGTATGAGGCAGAAATGACTTTCTTGGGGTAACCGCGGCTTTTGAAGCGGTCTGTCAGTGTTCTTGCTTGAAATGAGAAATCCGATAGATTGCTGCAATTCCTTTTGGCTCGAAAGAACTGACCTGTGGGGATACCGTTTTTTAAGTGTTGGGGGTGAAAGCTGGTGTAATGTAGGAGGCTATTGGTTGCTGTTGGCTTACGGTATAGATTAGTAGAAATATGCGAACCAATTCTAGATATGATCAGTCTTCTAGCTATTTTTTATCTTCGGATCACAGCGATCCGGAAGGAGCAGCAGGAGGGGCAGACGTAAGACTAGGCGGCACAAGGAAAAGAAACAGGGGCTACAAACAGACGTCTCCAGATTACAAAAGGGAAATGAGGTACAACCACAGGAAACGGTGACCACCCTTCCCTCTTTGTCTGTAACAGGTGTAATACCCGGTACAGGTAATCTACAAATTATTAACTTAACGTCTCACAATCTTACCACGGCTGAGAGATCTGTTGTAGAACGGGGACTAACGTTTGCTCCTATGAACATCTTGGATAAATTTACCCTTGTAAAGGATGTGTATCTCTTTTGTCGTCAGCTGACCTTTAAACTGCTTTACCATCATCCTTCCCCAGCTGACAATTTTCCGAATGCTGATAGACAAGTCCTTAGAGATCTGATGGATATTATGAAGTTGCTATCTATTTTATATATTATGGGTTACCTGCTTCATACTGTTTGTACCACTTTAGGTGTGCACATGGGGCTTTGCTGTGATGACACAGCTACTCACTCTACTCTTTTCTTGCCATACATATGGGCAGATTACTGTGTCTATCTGTATTAGAATAGAATTGTGTCCTTGGGCAAGGAGCTTCCTCAGCGCATGCGTTGTACATACTCTGATTACTATATTGTTTTAGTTATATTATTTGAGTTTGTTCTCATCAATGTGTATACACTTCTATGGCTTCCATTCCTTGATATGATGCGGGCGACGCATTATTCATTTCATCCTCATAGCAGTCTGTCCCTGGAAGCTGCGCTGATTTGAGCATGCGCAATGGACTTCTTTTGACGCCATCTTTGTACACCATCAATTACACTTCATTCTGGCCCACTGCGGCTGCGCAAAGCCGGGTACCTCATTTCCGGCGTGCGAGCACCGCTCTGTGTCTGGGCCCCGCACGACTCCTCTGATCCACACCTGTTCCCGAGCTGTGAGTTTATGATTTGGGTATTTATACACCATCCACTCACAACATGCCACTGCTCCTGATGAAGCCAGTTGTTCTGGCGTAACGCGTCGGGCTCTTGTGCCTCTGCCTCACCCCTCTTCATTCCACCTATACCGCTCACTGGACCTAGTTTCCGCTTGCCAGCATCATTGTGCCTCCAACAGGTTGTATGCTGGGGGCCAATTGCCATTGGGCCCCTAGATCCTCTGCTTGCTTACATTGCAGCAGTAGCATACCATTCTTTACTTCTACGCATACACCTTGGATTGTGCACTTTCTATATGCTGTGGGCATTTTTTCATCAAGGACATATGCATTATCTTATTTGTATACATGTAGGTCCTATCTCTTTGTTGGATCCATTAGTTATTTTGCATATATAACCGCATAGGTGCTAGGTGATGTGTATGGGTTCTTCTATCATTTGATATTGAGTGCATTACCATAACTGTTGTATTGAAGGTATACATGCAGTATACATGAATTATGTGGGGTTTGTGTTAGAGGTTTTTTCCCTTTTTGGGTATGTAAAATGAACGCATATGTGCGGTTTTAATTGTTTTTATATTTGCACTGCGTGTTGTTTGTTTTGGATGTTTCAATAAAAGGTTTAATAACTTTGTATCTTTATATATTCTACTGGTGATCCCTATTATTTACATGCCTCTTTTTTGGTCTATGATGTAGTTCTTCAGCATGTAACTGGTGATCCCATACAGCGGTGCCCTCCACATTTTTTGAGGTTACAGCTGTTCAGGAATAAGCACACTAAGGCCCCCCTTTGTACTTTTCTGCCTATCTTTCTCAGTCTAGCAAGATGAAAAAGGCAGGGAGTAAGGCACGTGGCCGTGGAGTTTCAGCAGGGAGAGGACGTGGAGATTCTGCATGGAGAGGACGTGGGGATTCTGCAGGGAGAGGACGTGGGGATTCTGTGCCTGCTGTTGGCACCAGTGAGTCAGCATCCCCCAGTTTTAGCAGGCAACAGTCCTTTATGCGCAGCTTTGTAGGACCTCACCATACCCCACTGCTGCGGGAGGAACAAATTGAAGCAGTTGTCGGATGGATGGCAGCTAACACATCGACTTCAATTACTTCCACATCCTCTCAGGGCCAGAGCACCGAAGAGCAACCATCTGTCTCTTCACCACCTGCCAAAGTTCCCAGGCAGTCAGAGAGCCCTGGACAGGAGCCATCACAGTCTCTACTTCTGTTCTTGGAATCTATTGGTTTGGAAAGAGGGGGCCAGCCAAGCAGCATTCCAGAATGTGAAGGAGAGGGAGTATGCAGTGATGCACAACTTCTTTGTCCCTCTGAATCTGAAGAGGCGGGTGGGCCAGTGCCTATGGTCAGCACACGTCAGTACGCATCAGATGATGACGAGACTCAGTTACCACTTTCTCGTGCGTACGGTGCTGGCGACACAACCCAGGAGAAGCAGGTGTTTGAAGAGGGGAGTGTAGATGATGAGGGCCTTGACCCATCATGGCGTGAGGAACAGGAAGGTGGTGGGAGCAGCTCTGAGGAAGAGATTCCCCGAACGGCCAAAACAGGAGGGAGAGGGAGGGGGCAGACTTACTTGCCTGTAGCCTCCACTTCGGCACCCGTTAGGAGCATTCCACTTTTAAAAGGCAAAACGGGCGCTCCCAAGACTTGCAGTGCGTGGTCCTTTTTTGACACAGTTGCAGATGACATTTGCTTTGTCAAATGCAAGCTGTGTCATCAGAGAGTCAAAAGAGGGAAAAATGTCAGCAACCTAAGTACCACTAATATGTGGAAACATGTGCAGACCAAGCACGAGGTGGAGTTACACAGACACACTGAAGACGTAGGCCAACGTACAGCACCACCTACCACCTCTTCAGCTCGTGTTGGGGCCTCTTCCTCCAGCTCACACACAGCTGGTTTGGCTTCCTCACAGGATCGCCAAGGAAGAACCTCTGGCACTGTTGTCCGGAGACCCTGTGACATTCCACCCACAGCACCACGTTCCAAGTCATCCTCACACTCCCAGGCACTCGACAGCCATCGGTAGCACAGGCATGGAAGAAAAGGTGGCCATATTCGGCAAACCATCCCTGAGCACAGGCTCTGAATGCTGGCATTGCCAAACAACTGGCACTTGAAATGCTGTCATTCAGGCTGGTGGACACTAACACCTTCCGGGACTTCATGGCATTGGCAGTCCCACAGTACACCGTGCCTAGCCGCTTTTATTTCAGCAGGCGAGCTGTCCCTGCCCTGCAGAAACATTTGGAGGCAAACATAAAACATGCGCTACTAAACCCCGTCAGTAGCAAGGTCCACCTGACCACCGATGCGTGGACCAGTAACCATGGACAGGGACGATACCTTTCCCTCACTGCCCATTGGGTCAATGTTGTGGAGCCAGGTACAGATCTGGAGAGTGGCGCTCTACGTGTTCTGCCAACTCCACGGATTGCAGTAATCCAGTCTGTACACATTGACTCCTCCTCCTACTCAAGTTCCTCTGAAACAGCGCAGCAGGAGCCTGTTATGACCGATATGAGCTCAGCCGTGGCCAAACGTCAACAGGCCGTACTCAAATTAATTTCTTTGGGGAATCGAAGCCACACAGGGCAGGAGCTCTGGAATGCCATCAAGCAGGAGAGCGACGTGTGGTTTCTGCCAGCGAACCTCCAGCCGGGCTTGGTAGTGTGTGACAATGGCCGAAATCTGGTGGCAGCTCTTGGCCTTGGCAACCTCACTCACATTCCATGTCTGGCACATGTGCTCAAGTTGGTCATGCAGAGCTTTCTGAGGGACTATCCGGATCTTGATGCACTGCTGCACAAGGTCCGCATAGAGTGCGCTCACTTGCGTCGTTCCAGCACGGCAAGATCGCGCCTTGCTGCTCTGCAGCGCCGATTGCGCCTTCCAGAACATCGCATCATATGTGTCCTACCCACCAGGTGGAATTCAACGTTACATATGTTGGAGCGGTTGTGTGAGCAGCAGGCAGCAGTCATGGAGTACCAGCTGCATCAGGTGCCAACAAGTCGCAATGTGCGCCGGTCACACTTCAGCACCACTGAGTGGGCCTCTATGAAGGACATCTGCCTCGTTTTGCGTGCCTTCGATGATTCCACGCGGATGGCGAGTGCAGATGATGCACTAGTCAGCATGACTGTCCCCCTTATCTGCCTGCTTCAAAAAACACTGCAAGCACTAAGGGATGAGGTTTTGGAAGAGGTGGAGGATGAGGAGTCCCAAATGCCATCTGCCTCTGGACAGTCTGCGCTACGTGCTTCCTCACAAAGGCCTAGGCAGGGGACACTTTGTGAGGAGGATGAGGAGGAGTCGATGGAGGAGGAATACATCTCTCCACAGGAGGGAGGTACACAAAGCTCTAGTCAGTATGTACAGCGAGGGTGGGGTGATGCAGAGCAGGCAGAGATCACGCCTCAAGCAGGGGACAGCGGTTCTTTGGCAATTGGGAGTCTGCAGCACATGGTTGACTTCATGCTGCAGTGCCTGAGAAACGACCGCCGCATCGCCCACATTCTCTACATGGCTGATTATTGGGTGTACACCCTCCTAGATACTCGCTACCGGGACAACTTGCAAAATCTCATACCAACGTTGAACTGGGAGTGTAAACTGCGGGAGTACCAAGACATACTGGTGCAGTCCATCATGTTTTCCATTCCACCCGACAGCAGTGGTGCTAGTGCTTTACAAAGCACCTCTGTGCGTCGAGCCAGTGGAGGAAACTCGGCACAAAGAGGGAGCAGAGGCAGCGCCTCAGCACAAGGCAAGACTACTATGGCCCAAATGTGGCAAAGTTTTGTGTGTCCGCCACAATTGTCTACACCATCACTGACGGCTCCAGTCAGCAGGAGGCAACATTTCCGTCAGATGGTGACAGACTACATGTCTTGCCCTGTGAGTGTACTCCCTGGTGGCTCTTCCCACTTCAAGTTTTGGGTCTCTAAGCTGGATACATGGCCAGAGCTTAGCCAGTATGCATTGGAGGTGCTGGCTTGCCCTGCTGCCAGTGTATTATCGGAACGCGTCTTTAGTGCCGCAGGTGGTGTACTAACAGACCGTCGCACGCGACTTTCTTCCGATAACGTCGACCGGCTTACTTTTCTGAAAATGAGCAAGGCCTGGATCTCCCCAGAATTTGCCTGTCCTCTTCCCGACTAAATAATTGGTTGGCAACTTTATCCAGGTCTCCTGTTGTGTTCATGTTTCTACCACCTGAACTATAATCCCTGGGCTTCAACACAGCCAGTTGTCGCTCAGATATGTCGTCTGCACAGAGAAAAACACTAGCTCCTGTGTTAGTGGGGTTCAGTAACGCCAGCTGCTCCCCTGCTGTGTGGACGGCAAAGTCTCCTGCTCCATCCACATTCAAACTACTACTGATTTTTAATCCTGCTCCACTTAGGCCTCTGGCTCCACTGTCTCTAGTATTTCCCCTGGCCTCCAACAAAGCCAGTGACAGCTCTTAAGTGACGTCTGCATAATCCACACTTGGTCCAATGTTACTTGGCCTCAGTCACGTCAGTTCATCCCCTGATGTGTGTCCGGCAAGGTCTCCTGCTCTGTCCACATTCCCATTACTAGTAGTGTGAATGAGGACAGAGCAGGAGACCTTGCCGGACACACATCGGGGGATCAACTGACGGGACTGAGGCAAAGTAACACAGGAACAAGTGTGGATTGTGCTGATGCCACTTCAGAGCTGTCACTGGCGGGGTTGGAGGCCAGGGGAAATACTAGAGACAGTGGAGCCGGAGGCCATAGTGGAGCATGGTTACAATCAGTAGTAGTCTGCTACCTCTATAAAACGTGCTGCAAGTTGGCCTCAGCCTGCTCCACGCCTCATCCTGGGCTCCAACAACGCCAGTTGGTGTTCAGAAGTGCAGTCTTCACAGAGGAAAAACACACTCGCTACTGTGTCTGTGGGATTCAGTAATGCCAGCTGTTCCCCTGCTGTGTAGACTGCAAAGTCTCCTGCTGCCTCCACATGCCAACACCATCAGGCCTCAGCCTGCTCCATGCCTCATCCTGGGCTCCAACAACGCCAGTTGGAGTTCAGAAGTGCCGTCTTCGTAGAGAAACACACACTAGCTCCTGTGTCTGTGGGGTTCAGTAATGCCAGCTGTTCCCCTGCTGTGTAGACGGCAAAGTCTCCTGCTGCCTCCTCATACCAACACCATCAGGCCTCAGCCTGCTCCATGCCTCATCCTGGGCTCCAACAACGCCAGTTGGTGTTCAGAAGTGCCGTCTTCGCAGAGAAACACACACTAGCTCCTGTGTCTGTGGGGATCAGTAATGCCAGCTGTTCCCCTGCTGTGTAGACGGCAAAGTCTCCTGCTGCCTCCTCATACCAACACCATCAGGCCTCAGCCTGCTCCATGCCTCATCCTGGGCTCCAACAACACCAGTTGGTGTTCAGAAGTGTCGTCTTCACAGTGAAACACACACTAGCTCCTGTGTTAGTGGGGTTCAGTAATGCCAGCTGTTCCCCTGCTGTGTAGACGGCAATGTCTCCTGCTCCATCCACATGCAAACTACTATAGATTTGTAACTGTGCTCAACTTAGGCCTCTGGCTCAACTGTCTCTAGTATTTCCCCTGGCCAACAACCTCGCCAGTTACAGCTCTGAATTGGCATCTGCACAATCCACACTTGTTCCTGAGTTACTGTGGCTCAGTCCCGTCAGTTGATCCCCCGATGTGTGTCCGGCAAGGTCTCCTGCTCTGTCCACATTCACATTACTAGTAGTGTGAATGAGGACTGAGCAGGAGAGCTTGCCAGACACACATCAGGGGATCAACAGATGGGACTGAGCCACAGTTATACAGGAACAAGTGTGGATTGTGCAGACGCCACTTCAGAGCTGTCACTGGCGGGGTTGTTGGCCAGGAGAAATACTAGAGACAGTGAAGCCGGAGGCCATAGTGGAGCACGGTGACAATCAGTAGTAGTCTACAACTTCTATAAAACCAGCTGCAAGTTGTCCTCTGCCTGCTGCATGCTTCATCCTGGGCTACAACACAGCCAGTTGTAGCCTGGAAGTGCCGTCCACACAGATATAAACACTCGCTCCTGTGTCTGTGGGGTTCAGGAACGCCAGCTGTTACCCTGCTGTGTGGATGGCAAAGTCTCCTGCTGCCTCCAAACTCACACTACAACGCTTTTTCTCCTCGCTCCAAGTAGGCCTCAGCCTGCTCGGAGCATTGATCCTGAGCTACAACACAGCCAGTTGTAGCCTGGAAGTGCCGTCCACACAGATATAAACACTCGCTCCTGTGTTAGTGGGGTTCAGTAACGCCAGCTGTTCCCCTGCTGTGTGGATGGCAAAGTCTCCTGCTGCCTCAAAAATCACACTACAACGCTTTTTCTCTTCGCTCCAAGTAGACCTCAGCCTGCTTGTAGCATTGATCCTGGGCTACAACACAGCCATTTGTAGCCTGGAAGTGCCATCCGCACAGATTGAAACACTCGCTCCTGTGTTAGTGGGGTTCAGTAACGCCAGCTGTTCCCCTGCTGTGTGGATGGCAAAGTCTCCTGCTGCCTTCAAACTCACACTACAACGCTTTTTCTCCTCGCTCCAAGTAGACCTCAGCCTGCTTGTAGCATTGATCCTGGGCTACAACACAGCCAGTTGTAGCCTGGAAGTGCCGTCCGCACAGATATAAACACTCGCTCCTGTGTTAGTGGGGTTCAGTAACGCCAGCTGTTCCCCTGCTGTGTGGATGGCAAAGTCTCCTGCTGCCTCAAAAATCACACTACAACGCTTTTTCTCCTCGCTCCAAGTAGACCTCAGCCTGCTTGTAGCATTGATCCTGGGCTACAACACAGCCATTTGTAGCCTGGAAGTGCCATCCGCACAGATTGAAACACTCGCTCCTGTGTTAGTGGGGTTCAGTTACGCCAGCTGTTCCCCTGCTGTGTGGATGGCAAAGTCTCCTGCTGCCTTCAAACTCACACTACAACGCTTTTTCTCCTCGCTCCAAGTAGGCCTCAGCCTGCTCGGAGCATTGATCCTGGGCTACAACACAGCCAGTTGTAGCCTGGATGTGCCGTCCACACAGATTGAAACACTCGCTCCTGTGTTAGTGGGGTTCAGTAATGCCAGCTGCTCCCCTGCTGTGTGGACGGCAAAGTCTCCTGCTCCATCCACATTCAAACTACTACTGATTTTTAACCCTGCTCCACTTAGGCCTCTGGCTCCACTGTCTCTAGTATTTCCCCTGGCCTCCAACCCCGCCAGTGACAGCTCTGAAGTGGCGTCTGCACAATCCACACTTGTTCCTGTGTTACTTGGCCTCAGTCACGTCAGTTGATCCCCTGATGTGTGTCCGTAAAGGTCTCCTGCTCTGTCCACATTCCCATTACTAGTAGTGTGAATGAGGACAGAGCAGGAGACCTTGCCGGACACACATCAGGGGATCAACTGACGGGACTGAGGCCAAGTAACACAGGAACAAGTGTGGATTGTCTGACGCCACTTCATAGCTGTCACTGGTGGGGTTGGAGGCCAGGGGAAATACTAGAGACAGTGGAGCCAGAGGCCTAAGTGGAGCACGGTTACAATCAGTAGTAGTCCACTCCCTCTATAAAACGTGCTGCAAGTTGGCCTCAGCCAACTCCATGCCTCATCCTGGGCTCCAACAATGCCAGTTGGTGTTCAGAAGTACCATCTTAACAGACAAACACACACTAGCTCCTGTGTTAGTGGGGTTCAGTAATGTCAGCTGTTCCCCTGCTGTGTAGATGGCAAAGTCTCCTGCTGCCTCCACATGCCAACCCTATCAGGCCTCAGCCTGCTCCATGCCTCATCCTGGTCTCCAACAATGCCAGTTGGTGTTCAGAAGTGCCGTCTTAACAGAGAAACACACACTAGCTCCTGTGTTAGTGGGGTTCAGTAACGCCAACTGTTCCCCTGCTGTGAGGATGGCAAAGTCTCCTGCTGCCTCCAACATCACACTACATGTTATTTTCCACTTGCTCCAAGTAGGCCTCAGCCTGCTCGGAGCATTGATCTTGGGCTTCAACACAGCCAGTTGAAGCTTGGAAGTGCCGTCCGCACAGATAGAAACACTCGCTCCTGTGTTAGTGGGGTTCAGTAATGCCAGCTGTTCCCCTGCTGTGTGGATGGCAAAGTCTCCTGCTGCCTCCAAACTCACACTACAACGCTTTTTCTCCTCGCTCCAAGTAGGCCTCAGCCTGCTCGGAGGATTGATCCTGGGCTACAACACAGCCAGTTGTAGCCTGGAAGTGCCGTCCGCACAGATTGAAACACTCGCTCCTGTGTTAGTGGGGTTCAGTAACGCCAGCTGTTCCCCTGCTGTGTGGATGGCAAAGTCTCCTGCTGCCTCCAAACTCACACTACAAAGCTTTTTCTCCTCGCTCCAAGTAGGCCTCAGCCTGCTCGGAGCATTGATCCTGGGCTACAACACAGTCAGTTTTAGCCTGGATGTGCCGTCCACACAGATTGAAACACTCGCTCCTGTGTTAGTGGGGTTCAGTAATGCCAGCTGCTCCCCTGCTGTGTGGACGGCAAAGTCTCCTGCTCCATCCACATTCAAACTACTACTGATTTTTAACCCTGCTCCACTTAGGCCTCTGGCTCCACTGTCTCTAGTATTTCCCCTGGCCTCCAACCCCGCCAGTGACAGCTCTGAAGTGGCGTCTGCACAATCCACACTTGTTCCTGTGTTACTTGGCCTCAGTCACGTCAGTTGATCCCCTGATGTGTGTCCGTAAAGGTCTCCTGCTCTGTCCACATTCCCATTACTAGTAGTGTGAATGAGGACAGAGCAGGAGACCTTGCCGGACACACATCAGGGGATCAACTGACGGGACTGAGGCCAAGTAGCACAGGAACAAGTGTGGATTGTGCTGACGCCACTTCATAGCTGTCACTGGCGGGGTTGGAGGCCAGGGGAAATACTAGAGACAGTGGAGCCAGAGGCCTAAGTGGAGCACGGTTACAATCAGTAGTGGTCTACAACCTCTATAAAACGTGCTGCAAGTTGGCCTCAGCCAACTCCATGCCTCATCCTGGGCTCCAACAATGCCAGTTGGTGTTCAGAAGTGCCGTCTTAACAGAGAAACACACACTAGCTCCTGTGTTAGTGGGGTTCAGTAATGCCAGCTGTTCCCCTGCTGTGTAGATGGCAAAGTCTCCTGCTGCCTCCACATGCCAACCCTATCAGGCCTCAGCCTGCTCCATGCCTCATCCTGGTCTCCAACAATGCCAGTTGGTGTTCAGAAGTGCCGTCTTAACAGAGAAACACACACTAGCTCCTGTGTTAGTGGGGTTCGGTAACGCCAACTGTTCCCCTGCTGTGCCGATGGCAAAGTCTCCTGCTGCCTCCAACATCACACTACATGTTATTTTCCACTTGCTCCAAGTAGGCCTCAGCCTGCTGGGAGCATTGATCTTGGGCTTCAACACAGCCAGTTGAAGCTTGGAAGTGCCGTCCGCACAGATAGAAACACTCGCTCCTGTGTCTGTGGGGTTCACTAACGCCAGCTGTTCCCCTGCTGTTGTGAGTTCATTTTTCCCTTCACCAGTGAGGTCTGATGAACTCCCTCTTCTGGCGAAGGAAGGTAGTGAGGCTGATTACCAAACAGCTGAGCAGGTAGATGATGACTGGGTCACAGGAACTGATGACTGGATATAAGGCAGCCGACGCCCTGCTGCCTTGCCGGTGAT
Source organism: Dendrobates tinctorius (assembly GCF_039654945.1). Classification (NCBI taxonomy): domain Eukaryota; kingdom Metazoa; phylum Chordata; class Amphibia; order Anura; family Dendrobatidae; genus Dendrobates; species Dendrobates tinctorius. Next base: position 91,652,212 of record NW_027361687.1, on the reverse strand, counting down.
TTTCCTGCTGGATTCTTGGAGACCAGTCTGATTTCTGCTTCTCAAAGCTAAGTTTTTCTGTGCTGCTTTATACTCTTCAGTTTTGTTTTTGTTTTGCCTTGTTTCTTGGCAGTTCTGCCATCCCCGGCCGGGGGTGAGCTGAATTCCATTTTTGTCTCTGATCTTTTGATCTCTGGCTCTGTCTTCAGAATATACCTGAGTGCAGATATAGTCTTTTTGAAGCCTAGCGACTTCAGGGCCTGTTTTTCCTATCAGTCTGTTGGTTCATTTTTGGATAGGGTTTTTGCGGATTGCAGACAGCAGCTTTTCTGTCCTGTCCTATTTAGTTAGCTTGGGCCCCATCATTTTCTCAACCTATCTTTCTATCTGTGTTAGTGTTTTTCATCTTGCTTCACAGTCATTATATCTTGGGAGCTGCCTATTGCTTTGGGGTCTGCTCTGGGGCAGTTTAGATTTCCCCTTTCTTTCTTTAGGCTAATTTAGTTCTCCGGCTGTGATCGAGGGGTCTAGGGCACTGTAGGAACCCCCCACGGCTACTGCTAGTTGTTGTGGATAGCTTCAGGGGTCAGCAATCCGATAGCTTCCAACTTCTCTGGTTTTCTGGACTTAGCTATTATTTTTGTTTTTTCCTCCTTCGGTAACTCATCCATAACACCCTGCTGTGCAGATGGCAAAGTCTACTGCTGCCTCCAACATCACACTACTACTGACTTTTAACTGTGGTCCACTTAGGCCTCTGGCTGTACTGTCTCTAGTATTTCCTCTGGCCTCCAACCTTGCCAGTCGCTGCTCTGATGTGCCGTCTGCACAATCCACACTTGTTCCTGTGTTACTGGGGCTCAGTCACGTAAGTTGATCCCCTTATGTGTGTCCGGCAATGTCTCCTGCTCTGTCCCCATTCCCATTAATAGTTGTGGGAATGTGGACAGAGCAGGACACCTTGCCGGACACACATCAGGGGATCAACTGTCGTGACTGAGCCCCAGTAACTCAGGAACAAGTGTGGATTGTGCAGACAACACTGCAGAGCAGCAACTGGCGTGGTTGGAGGCCAGGGGAAATACTAGAGACAGTAGAGCCAGAGGCCAAAGTGGAGCACGGTTACAATCAGTAGTTGTGTACAACTAATTTAAAACTCGCTCCAAGTTGGCCTCAGCCTGCTGCATGATTGACCCCTGGGCTTCAACATCGCATGTTGCTGCTCAGAAGTGTGTTTGCCACGGGTACTCCCTCCCGCCCAGCCGGGTTCCAGCACTGTCAGCTGTTTCTCGGCAAAGCCTTTGGCCTAGGTGCCTCCTTCTTGGTATCCGAGTTCCAGCAACGTCTGCTGGTCCTTGGTAGTGCTTTTTAGCACAGGTAACTCCTGCTTAGAAACCATGTTCCAGCACCGTCAGCTGGTCCACGGTTGTGCCATTGGCTCTTGTTCCTTTTGCTGCCCCTCCGGGTTCCAGCACTGTCAGCTGGTTCAGGGCAGTGTCTTTGGCACGGGTACTCCCTCCTGCCCAGCCTGGTTCCAGCACGCCTGCTGTTTCCGAGTAGTGTCAACGTCACTTTGCCACTGATACGTTGTCCTGTCGTGTTGCGGTCGGGTTTGCCGAGTCTATGGTGCCTGCAGTTTCAGTGCTTCCTATGTGGACTGCGGGTTCTGGTAACAAAGGCTGGTTCCATAGTGCCAATACGAAAAGCACCCCCTGTAGGACTGTGGGTTTCGGTAACTGCGGCCTGCTCATGGACGCAACACTTTGTTAATCATGGGTACCTTCTGCTACCCATCCGGGTTCCAGCAACGTCAGCTGGTTCCCGGCAGAGCCTTTGGCCTAGGTGCCTCCTTGTCGGTATCCGAGTTCCACCAACGTCTGCTGGTCCTTGGTAGTGCTTTGGAGCACAGGTACCTCCTGCTTAGTAACCGTGTTCCAGCACCGTCAGCTGGTCCACGGTTGTGCCATTGGCTCTTGTTCATTCTGCTGCCCCTCCGGGTTCCAGCACCGTCAGCTGTTTCTCGGCAGTGTCTTTGGCACGGGTACTCCCTCCTGCCCAGCCTGGTTCCAGCACGCCTGCTGTTTCCGGGTGGTGTCAACGTCACTTTGCCACTGATACGTTGTCCTGTCGTGTTGCGGTCGGGTTAGCCGAGTCTATTGTGCCTGCAGTTTCAATGCTTCCTATGTGGACTGCGGGTTCTGGTAACAAAGGCTGGTTCCATAGTGCCAATAGGAAAAGCACCCCCAGTAGGACTGAGGGTTTCGGTAACTGCGGCCTGCTCGCGGACGCGACACTTTGTTAATCATGGGTACCTTCTGCTACCCATCTGGATTCCAGCAACGTCAGCTGGACCCCGGCAGAGCCTTTGGCCTAGGTGCCTCCTTGTCAGTATCCGAGTTCCACCAACGTCTGCTGGTCCTTGGTAGTGCTTGGTAGCACCGGTACCTCCTGCTTAGTAACCGTGTTCCAGCACCGTCAGCTGGTCCACAGTTGTGCCAGTGGCTCTTGTTCATTCTGCTGCCCCTCCGGGTTCCAGCACCGTCAGCTGGTTCTCGGCAGTATCTTTGGCACGGGTACTCCCTCCTGCCCAGCCTGGTTCCAGCACGCCTGCTGTTTCCGGGTAGTGTCAACGTCACTTTGCCACTGATGCTTTGTCCTGTCGTGTTGCGGTCGGGTTAGCCGAGTCTATTGTGCCTGCAGTTTCAGTGCTTCCTATGTGGACTGCGGGTTCTGGTAACAAAGGCTGGTTCCATAGTGCCAATAGGAAAAGCACCCCCTGTAGGACTGTGGGTTTCGGTAACTGCGGCCTGCTCGCGGATGCGACACTTTGTTAATCATGGGTACCTTCTGCTACCCATCCGGGTTCCAGCAACATCAGCTGGTTCCCGGCAGAGCCTTTGGCCTAGGTGCCTCCCTGTCGGTATCCGAGTTCCACCAACGTCTGCTAGGTCCTTGGTAATGCTTTCTAGCACAGGTACCTCCTGCTTAGTAACCGTGATCCTGCACCGTCAGCTGGTCCAAGGTTGTGCCATTGGCTCTTGTTCATTCTGCTGCCCCTCCGGTTTCCAGCACCGTCAGCTGGTCCACGGTTGTGCCATTGGCTCTTGTTCATTCTGCTGCCCCTCCGGGTTCCAGCACCGTCAGCTGGTTCTCAGCAGTGTCTTTGGCACGGGTACTCCCTCCTGCCCAGCCTGGTTCCAGCACGCCTGCTGTTTCCGGGTAGTGTCAACGTCACTTTGCCACTGATATGTTGTCCTGTCGTGTTGCGGTCGGGTTAGCCGAGTCTATGGTGCCTGCAGTTTCAGTGCTTCCTATGTGGACTGCGGGTTCTGGTAACAAAGGCTGGTTCCATAGTGCCAATAGGAAAAGCACCCCCAGTAGGACTGAGGGTTTCGGTAACTGCGGCCTGCTCGCGGACGCGACACTTTGTTAATCATGGGTACCTTCTGCTACCCATCCGGGTTCCAGCAACGTCAGCTGGTTCCCGACAGAGCATTTGGCCTAGGTGCCTCCTTGTCGGTATCCGAGTTCCACCAACGTCTGCTGGTCCTTGGTAGTGCTTTGGAGCACAGGTACCTCCTGCTTAGTAACCGTGTTCCAGCACCGTCAGCTGTTCCACGGTAGTCCCATTGGCTCTTGTTCCTTCTGCTGCCCCTCCGAGTTCCAGCACCGTCAGCTGGTCCTCGCTAGTTTCATTTGCTCTTGCAGCTTCTGCTACCCATCCGGGTTCCTGCACCGTCAGCTGGTTCTCGGCAGTGCCTTTGGCCTAGGTGCCTCTTTGTCGGTATCCGAGTTCCACCAACGTCTGCTGGTCCTTGGTAGTGCTTTGTAGCACCTCCTGCTTAGTAACCGTGTTCCAGCACCGTCAGCTGGTCCACGGTTGTGCCATCTTGTTCATTCTGCTGCCGCTCTGGGTTCCAGTACCACCAGCTGGTTCTCGCCAGTTCCTCAGCCTTCTTGTAACTTCTGCTACTTTTCAAAGTTCAAGCTTGTGGAAATGGTTTTTGATTCTCACTCTGGATCTCCCTGACAATGACCCTGAAGACGACGACCCTGAAGACCACACAGAAGAATACCTAAAAGATGACCCTGAAGAAGATGACCAAGAGGACAAAGAACAGGAAGACAACCACCAAGATGCAGAACAACAAGAGACAGAAGACCAAGAAGCATAAAAACCAAAAGCAGAAGAACATTAAGCATAAGACTAAAAATCTGAGCAAATGAGATTATCAAATTTATAAGCAGAAGAAAACTAAGCAGTGTATGGGGGTGAGTCCGTTCCTCCCCGTGGTGCCCCTGGAAAAGGCCTGCTGCTGCAGGCCAAACTGAACGCGGACAAATCCTGTTGTAAATCTTTTGTGACAGGCTGAACGGAAGGTGTAAACTTTTATAGATAACAACTACAGGAATGCCTGACACAAATAAGAATATGATGAAGAAGAATAGGAAGAAGATGAAGAAGTAGAATATGAAGAAGCAGAAGAAGAAGAAGTAGAATATGAAGAAGAATAGAAGAAGAAGAAGAGGAAGAAGAAGAGGAAGAAGAAGAAGAAGAAGAAGAAGAAGAAGAAGAAGAAGAAGAAGAAGAAGAAGAAGAAGAAGAAGAAGAAGAAGAAGAAGAAGAAGAAGATACTGCTGTTGCTGAAGATGATGAAGGAGAAAGTGTGGGAGAAGTAAAAATGAAGGTGAAGAGCATGGAAGTAGTGAAACATACATATCTGACAAAAAATTAAAGACTTTAACATAGTTAATATCTTTGCAACTACGAACGTCTTTAAAAAAAAAAAAAAATTCCTGCTATTCCATTTGATTGGGCTAAACCTCTAAGGCTTTAATGTCTCCTACACCTCCCACAATACATTCTACATTATTATTAGTTGTTTTTCTTCACGTAGAATTAACCGACAGGGAAAGAAAGGGTTTTTTTTAATTCCGATATTTCTGTTCCATTGACTTGAATGGGACTTCCGGGATCGGAATCGGCGATACCCGATACTTATTTTAGATCGGCTGATCCATTCCGATACGATATTTTTCAGTATCGGGTGGTATCGCTCAACACTAATCATGATTTTAATGTGTAACTCTTTGTATCAATAAAACATTTTCTAGTTTCACTATAATTGGTGCAGTGTGCGCTTTGTTGCAGTGGTTCTTTTTCTCTTAATTTTCACTGCTTATTTTCCACTGCTGCGGCACCTGGCCTTTATATATAACAGGATATTGTGCACAGTTCGGTGCGCCCAGAATTGTTAATTGTGTTTCTAGTAAATATCTAGGACAGGGAAAACTGAATGCTGCACTGGGACAATGCATTGGAAGTGGTTGCTGACTTTTGGGTGTGTGAAACCACTGCTTGTGGGCAGGAGGCATCACCTGCTTCATGGTCAGCAGATTGGGAAGGGTGTCATACAGGGGAAGGGGCAGTGGATTCACCCTCAGACACAGATTTGGTACCCAAGCGTTCTGCCCACCTACTGGGGTGCTTGGCTTCCATGTGCTTTTGCATGCTGGTGGTGCTCAGGCTGGCAGTGTTCTTGCCTCTTCTTAGCTTGGTTTAGCATATGCTGCAAATTACAGTTTTTTATCTGAAGGACTTTCAGAAAAAAAACTGCCACACAGGGAAACAATGCCCCCTTGGCCTGTTGTCTAGCCGAGTGTGGGGACTCTGTGGAACAGTTGACTAAGTTCTACATATAGACAAACCACTACCTCTTCTTGCCTATTTTCTTGGTACGGATCCATCCCTCTCTGCACTTCTGTGCTCGCTAGGCATGCCACCATGCCAGGCTTGATCATTGGCCTCATCATTGGCCATGTCGTCTTCCAATTCCTCAGTCTGATCCTCCTTCTGAGCAGTGATTTGAGGCTGACCTAATGGCAAGTGCCTCATGATTATCCTCCACCTCTTCAGACATCAATTGGCCTTCCCCAATGTGCCTTTCTCCTGGCCGTGGGTGCTCAAAAATTTGGGTATCACTGAACTCTACCTCCTCATGACCCTTTTTAATGGTGCGCGCACGTTGAGAGACCTGATAAATTACAAGTGAACTTAAACAGGTCCTCAGAGTGGCCATATGTCTCCTGGGACTCTTTATGTTGGGAGGTAGAAGGACCAGGTTGAGGATTCAGAGGCCCAGCCTCTTGGCTACTGAGACTGGACCATGTGGAAGACTTTTTGGTGCTGTTTGTCAACACACTGGAGCCTTTGTCTGTCATCCAACCCACAACATCCTCGCACTTCTCTGGGTTCATTAGTGGTGTACAGCGCTGACTAAATTTCGACAGGAACCTAGAACGAGATACTGTCACTTTCCGATCTGTCACAGGGTCTTGACAGGCACCACCACATTCACTTTCCTTAATATTACCCTTTTATTTTACACAAGTACCCTTACAAAGGTCTTATATAAAAATTCACTGTATCTAGCAATGTGTAGCTTTTTTTTGGAGATCGTCTTGCTGTCATTTCCAAATGCGTGCGGAGTAATGAAGATTATTGCCCCTGCTAAATCGTCACGTAAAATTATTTGTATCTGGATTACGCCAGTCGCACAACTGCTAGATAAAGATACACTATTTTTTAGAATAGAAAATTATGATTTTTTTTTCAATGTTCTTGATGACGCTCTGCAAATGTGAAGTAATAAAGATTATTGCACCTACTAAGTTGTCATGTACGATTATCTCTACCCAGATTGCACCAGTCGCACAACTGCTAGATACAGAAATGCTATTTTTTTAAATTTAGAATAGGAAATTATGATTTTTTGTCAATCTTCTTGCTAACTTACTCAAAATGCGGAGTAATGAAGATTATTGCCCCTGCCAAATTGTCACATGCGATTATCTCTACCTGTATTGCGCCAGTCGTACAACTGCTAGACAAATATTTGATTTTTGAAGTCAGAAATAGCAGAGAGCTGCAGCATGTACATGCAATGATCAGAAGACCCAGGTGCCTGCCATTCACCGGTCCCTCTTATGAAATCTCTCCCTATTGAATCCCCATCTAATAAACAAAATCAAGTAATCTTGACAATCTTCAGCTCTTAAAAGAGCTTTTTTGGAATAAATAATGCTCACTATAACTCTCTATCACTGTCCCTACTCTCCTTTTACTCTCCCTATGCTTACATTACGTTCTCACTACGCTGTTACCGGCTACAATGCGCAAGATTGCGCATTGTCTCTATGATGCTGGAAGGTCAAGCCAATCATAGTAATGCCACACCAAAGATGACGCCAACATTAGCATGATTGGCAAGACAGCCCAGCATGTTCATTGGCTGCAAATAAAGAGCTGTGCAGCATGGAGTGAGGGGACCATGCATACCACGAAAGGGGAGTGAGGGGACCATGCATATCATGAAAGGGGGGTGAGGGGACCATGCATACCAGGAAAGAAGGGTGAGGGGACCATGGACATCAGTAAAGGGGGTGAGGGGACCATGCATACCACAAAAGGGGGGTGAGGGGACCATGCATACCAGGAAAGGGGAGTGAGGGGACCATGCATACCACGAAAAGTGAGTGAGGGGACTATGCATGCCACAAAAGGGGGGTGAGGGGATCATGCATAGCACGAAAGGGGGGTGAGGGGACCATGCGTACCAGGATTGGGGGTGAGGGGTAGCATGTATACCAGGATAGGGGGGTGAGAGCACCATGCATACCAGGATAGGGGTGAGGGGACCATGCAAACCAAGATTGGGGGGTGAGAGGACCATGCATACCAGGATTGGGGGGGTGAGGGGTAGCATGCATACCAGGATTGGGGGGTGAGGGGACCATGCATACCAGTAATGGAGGATAAGAAGACCATGCATACCAGGATTAGGGGATGGGAGGACCATGCATACCATGATAGGGGGGGTGAGAGGACCATGCATACCAGGATTGGGGGGTGAGAGGACCATACATGCCAGGAATGAGGGTGAGTGGACCATGCATGCCAGGATAGGGGGGTAAGAGGATCATGCATACCAGGATACGGGAGTGAGAGGACCATGCATACCAGGATAGGGGGGTGAGGGGACCATGCATACCAGGATTGGGAGGGTAAGAGGACCATGCATAACAGGATTGAGGGGTGAGGGGGCCATGCATACTAGGATTGGGGGATGAGGGGTAGCATGCATACCAGGATAGGGGGGTGAGGGGACCATACATACCAGGATAGCTAATATATCTAGTAAGTCATGTCAGACTAACTTAATTTCCTTCTATGACGGAATCATTGATTGGGTGGATCAAGGAAATGCTGTAGATATAGTATATCTTGACTTCAGCAAAGCATTTGACAAAGTATCTCATACAATCCTTATTGAAAAAATGACTAAGTATGGAATGGACAAGGCAACTGTTAGGTGGATTCATAACTGGCTTAGTGATCGGACCCAAAGAGTGGTCGTAAATGGCTCTACATCCAGTTGGAAGAATGTCTCAAGTGGGGTACCACAGGGCTCTGTCCTGGGCCCTGTATTGTTCAACATCTTTATCAACGATTTAGATGAAGGAATTGAGGGTAAACTGATTAAATTTGCTGATGACACAAAGCTAAGAGGGATAGCTAATACTAGAGAAGAGAGAGAGAGGATTCAAAAAGATATAAATAAACTGGAGAAGTGGGCAGCAACTAACAGAATGGTTTTTAACAGGGAAAAATGCAAAGTACTACATCTGGGCAATAAAAATGAAAAAAGCATATACAGAATGGGAGGAATAGGCCTAAGCAACAGCACATGTGAAAAAGACTTGGGTATACTAATAGATCACAGACTGAATATGAGTCAACAGTGTGATGCAGCAGCAAAAAAAGCAAATGCAATTCTAGGATGTATTAACAGAAGCATACAGTCTAGATCACGTGAAGTCATTATTTCCCTCTACTCCTCTTTGGTCAGACCTCATCTGGAATATTGTGTCCAGTTTTGGGCACCACATTTTAAAAAAGACATCAACAAACTGGAGCAAGTTCAGAAAAGAGCAACCAGAATGGTGACCGGTCTGCAAACCCTGTCTTATGAGGAAAGGTTGCAGGATTTGGGATTGTTTAGTTTGCAAAAGAGAAGACTGAGAGGAGACTTAATAGCTGTCTACAAATATCTAAAGGGCTGTCACATAGTAGAAGGATCAACTTTATTCTCATTTGCACAAGGAAAGACTAGAAGCAATGGGATGAAACTGAATGGGAGGAGACACAGATTAGATATTAGAAAAAACTTTTTGACAGTTAGAGTGATCAATGAGTGGAACAAGCTGCGACGAGAAGTGGTGAGTTCTCCTTCAATGGATGTCTTCAAACAGAGGCTGGACAGACATCTGACTGGGATGATTTAGCGAATCCTGCTTTGAGCAGGGGGTTGGACCAGATGGCCCAGGAGGTCCCTTCCAACTCTACGATTCTATGATATATATATATATATATATATATATATACACATATATATTAAAAGCCGGCGGATGCCGCGTACAGTATAGAGTAGAATAGGTTAGAATAGATATAGTAGATCTGTACACATAGAATATATATCTAATATATAAAGCTCAAAGTGTGTATGTATGTGTGTGTGTGTGTGTGTGTGTGTGTGTGTGTATGTGTGTATGTCCGGGATAGGCATCCGCACCGTCGCAACTACAGCCACAAAATTTGGCACAGTCACACGTCTGGACCCCGAGAGCGTCCTAAGCTATGTTGTGAGGTGAAATTTTAACCCCGCACGTTACAATTCACCAAACAATTTTGCCCCTATCTACATACTGGGGGAAAAAATGTGTGTGTCAAGCCCCGCCCCTCATTGTGATGTCATAATGCCCCTATTTGCATACTGGGGAAGCAGTGTGTGGGTATCAAGCCCCGCCCCTCATTATGATGTCACAATGGTTGCCATGGCGACGCTGATGTCATCAAAGGTTGCAAGCCCTGCCGCCGCTCATTATGATGTCATAATGGTTGACTATGGAATGGAGGATGTGTGATGAGTATATGGGCACCGGACTATGGGATGGAGGATATGTATGATGGGTATATGGGAACGGGACTATGAGATGGCGGATATGTATGATGGGTATATGGGCACTGGACTATGGGATGGAGGATATGTATGACGGGTTTATGGGCATGGGACTATGAGATGAAGGATGTGTGATGGGTATATGGGCACTCGACTATGGGATGGTGAATATGTATGATGGGTGTATGGGCATGGGACTACGGGATGGATAATATGTATGATGGGTATATGGGCACGGGCCTATGGGATCTACAGCTAGTATATATATATATATATATATATATTGTAGGGATTCGACTCGCTTAGGTGCAGCGGGAGACAAACATGAGGCACGTTCCTTTAAAATTTCACCAGGTTTATTACTCCATAAACCATAGACAGCATAACACTGAAATGTAACCTTCACTTCAGGCAAAGGAACAGAAGTGTCCGTGGCTTCAGACTCGGACTGAGAGTCTCAGCACATGCTGGGAGCTGTAGTCCTCCCCATATACACTCTCTGTAGTGTCCCACCTGGACACATGGAAGTCTGTCCACACTCAGACAGACTCTCTCCACACTCTCACATGTGCCAAACACCTCAATTACATAGCCCTGTAACCACACCCACAGGTGATCACATGACTATGACATCACTAAAGGTTGTATAGACACACACAGGCTTCCCTGACACAGTGTAACAGAAAGATCAGCAGTACCTCTGCTGATCAATACACCCTGGAGCCTGCATCCCAAGGCCACCCACCTTGAGACCCATAATGGTCATTTAGGACCCTGCTCCTGTTACCACACTGAATGTGCCTGTACACCCGTCCTGGGACACCCACTCAGTGCCCCCTAGCTGACATAGTGGTAACTACACCACATACCTCCCCCCTCTGTTCAAACTTGTGGGGTTGAACACATGACATCACCCAGGGATCTTGAGACCTGGCACCCATGTCACCTTGCCCTACCAGTCGGGAGGACCATCTCCGTCTGTTTCGGTAGTCATACTGCATATTTACGTTAGGCCTCCCCTGCCCCCAGCGGTCAGTATCTCGGCCTTGGGCCTTCCCGTCAACGTCCGTCAGTGTGACCAGACACTCTTTAGTCTCCGCCTGTCTGCAGTGTGCTCCATCACGCGACCTTTCTCTCACTGACTGGCTCTCCCAGTTCGCACGGTCATGAGTCCCACGTCCAGCTGGGCCAACTGGCTGGTCTGAGTCTGACCCTCTGTCGCTATGTCCACCACCAAGTCTCGTGCCTATGTTACTAAGATTAGACCGGCCACTTGCGGACTCTCGACGTTCTTGCCTTCGACTACCTGTCCTTTCATTCCTTGGAGGATCCCTTCGGGTCCTTACACCTTGGGTTGGAGGGGGACGCCACCTGACATTCTGTATCTGCTTACTCACCTGCAGTCGATCCTGTCTTAGCTGCTCAATCTCCTTCAGGTACGCTACCCGATATTCCAGGAGCATGCGAAGCGTCTCAATGCTTTCCACCGAACCAACCACAATGACAGGAACCATGTCATCTTCAACAGCGACTTGGATTTCACCAGCAGGTGGGATCCTCACTCTCTTCACACTGGATCGATTCACCATCTCCTGCATCACCTTTCCAAGTCTGCCAATGACTTTCCCTACCAGATTTCTGGGTACCGGAATTAAGTCTTCCACAAAGCCCAGCCGACTTTGAGCCTCCCTTGCAAGCTCCAGACGTCGAGCGGCTTTCCTATTACGCTCCACGAGCATCTGTTTCGTGTGGAGACATTGTAGGTGCATCTCCTTCAGGACAGCCACCCTTCTCTCTGTGTCTTCCGTTTCTGCCAGTATCACCAACTGGTCTGTTTCTGGTGCCCAGCTCACACTATAGGCCTTTACTGCCTTTTTAAAGGTCTCATGCACACCTTCGCTGGCACACGCTTTTCGCACGTCTTCGGGTACCTCCATCACACACTTGAAGGTCATGGACTTGCTCTCATCCTGGACAGATGGCTCTGGGTTCCCCACGGACACTTCCCTCAAGGTATCTGCCAAGACCGGGTGACTGTCTTGTGTAGCTCTTGGCTCACCATCTTCCTGAGATTTACAGTCTTCAGGACCCTTTTCCAAGATGGGCTTTGGCAGTTCTGCCTTGCTATCAGTCGGGCACGGCCGCTGTACGTCTTCGCCCATCCACTTCTCCTGCAGAAGACCTTTTACTACTCCACTGAGTTCTTGCAGAACTTTATCTCGCTCCTCTGCCAGGTAGCGACGCTCATCCTCTCTCCTGAGAATCTCCTGTTGATGCTTCTCTTGGGCCTCTCTGAGCACCTCCATATCTTCCAACAGGGTCTTGTTCATGGTTTTACAAGTGGACAGGTGACCTCTGAGCTCAGAGACTTCCTTCTCCAGCTCATCCACTCTATGCTCAGCTGCTTGCCTTAGGACTCTTTCCCGTTCGACATGTTTTGTTACAGTCTCCTTTATCAGCTGTATCTCACGATCCTGCTCTCTTTTGTCCATCACGTGTCTCACTACTACCTCTTTAATTATATCGTTAAAGGGTACCACTGGGTCAGTCACCCCAGTCGAGTGAACCCTCCAGTTACCGTCCAGCACCAATGTGTCTAGTCCAGTCGTCTCAACTCCCAGCCCACCATCTGTCTTATCACGAGACGTCAGGTCCGTCAGTTGGGCAGATGTACTTCTTCCTCTGGTCAGTTCTACCTCTGACCTGTCCATGTCAGGAGCCGTCACTGTCTCAGTGTCCGCTTGCCCCACAGTCGAAGCATCTCCATCGTCAGACCAAACGTCATCAAACAAAAGAAAGTCCCGGCCCCTCTCCCAGGCATAGACTAAGTCCCGTGGTATTCCTCTACCTTGGCACTCACCACCTTTGGTCCCCTCAAACACTACTCTGTCTACTGCGTAGTTCACCGTGACCCCGTGTTTACAGCGAACCCTGATGTTTTTCTCGGTCAGAGAGAAAACAAGAGGAGTTCCTGTCAGAGTCACCTGACTCTCTGATTCCAGCCGACCAAAGGCTAGTTCCCGGTGCAGCATCACTGTATACATCTGTGGCCCGTCATTACTACCTGGAAAGGATATTCCACATTCTGAAAAAGACCTGCACATACACTGCGGTACTCCAGACATATCTACTGAGTCACCCAGTGTTGTCACTTCTTCACACTTGACCCCTTTCTGGACCACCACCCCACTTTGGGTTGCCACTCCAATTTGGGTCACCGCCCCCTTTTGGAACTCCACCCCTTTTGGGGTTACCACTCCAACTTGGGTCACCGCCCCCTTTTGGGACTCCACCCCTTTTTGGGTTACCACTCCAATTTGGGTCACCGCCCCCTTTTGGGTCACCGCCCCCTTTTGGGTCACCGCCCCCTTTTGGGATTTCCCCATGTCCGTCCTGCAGAACCTCTTAGGCCACAGTTCACACAGTACAGTTTGTCTTTTAACGATACCACACAAGTCTTTGCTGGCACCACCACAGCTCCTGCTGTCACTGATCACCGGCACCTCCGGCTGCTATTCACACACATACACAGCGGCTGGTGTCACTGCAGCTCCTGCTGCGCCATCTTCGTGGACCCGCCGATCCACCGGAAGCCGCTTGTCACCTTCGTAACCCCGCCGGGTTACTGGAAGCCGCTTGTCACCCTCAAAGATAAAAAAGCCACAAAAGTGCACCCATAGGGCCTTACCAGTGCAGGTATAATGGGTTATGCAGCAATAATACAGGGTACTCACCCTTAATAGTTGTGTAAAGCCACAACTACTGTATCCGCTTAGTCACATGCCATAAAGCTGCAGCAGGATGGCGTAGACAGACAGCGTCTGCTACCAATGCTCCCAGGGCAGATCCCTTAAAGAAAACACCAGGTCCCTGTGCTGCGAGACCTTCGTGACCCCACTGAGGCACAGCAAGCACCGTCAGGTTTTGCAGAGGAAAAGAAAAAAAAAAGAAAAAAAAAAACACATGCACAGTCTCTCACATGTCCTGTTCGTGTGCCACTCAGGACGTACCGTCTCCGCCTGAGACCATCCAACACACAGGGCACACCGGGTGCTATTCAGGGAGCCGACCCTCCTCCCAGGGTCTCCCAACACACCGGTCTCACCAGGTCCAGGGGCTCAGCGAGTGCTCATCAGGACATCCGTCTCCGCCTGAGACTGCCCAACACACGCCTCACCAGGTCCAAGGTCATATCACGTGTTCCAGGGATCCGATTCCTCTCCCAGAACCTCCCAACACTGACCCTCCAGGACCTTGCTCACTGACCCCTCCAGGTACACAGTCTCTCACTGACCCTGGTCAGTGCAACACAGACTCCTGTCTGTTACCTGTGTCGGCAACACAGGTTCCTGGACGCCTCTTCTCCTCAGAGGTATCCCACAAATATTAATACAGTCACTTTCTCTGACCTCGGTCAGTATTACTCACGGTTGTCAGACCGTCTGCTCTCCTGGCTCAGAATCGCCAGCGTTGCCACACGTGCCTCTGGGAGTCGCTGCCCGCAGTCTGTCACCAATTTTAGGGATTCGACTCGCTTAGGTGCAGCGGGAGACAAACATGAGGCACGTTCCTTTAAAATTTCACCAGGTTTATTACTCCATAAACCATAGACAGCATAACACTGAAATGTAACCTTCACTTCAGGCAAAGGAACAGAAGTGTCCGTGGCTTCAGACTCGGACTGAGAGTCTCAGCACATGCTGGGAGCTGTAGTCCTCCCCATATACACTCTCTGTAGTGTCCCACCTGGACACATGGAAGTCTGTCCACACTCAGACAGACTCTCTCCACACTCTCACATGTGCCAAACACCTCAATTACATAGCCCTGTAACCACACCCACAGGTGATCACATGACTATGACATCACTAAAGGTTGTATAGACACACACAGGCTTCCCTGACACAGTGTAACAGAAAGATCAGCAGTACCTCTGCTGATCAATACACCCTGGAGCCTGCATCCCAAGGCCACCCACCTTGAGACCCATAATGGTCATTTAGGACCCTGCTCCTGTTACCACACTGAATGTGCCTGTACACCCGTCCTGGGACACCCACTCAGCGCCCCCTAGCTGACATAGTGGTAACTACACCACAATATATATATATATATTTATATATATGCTAAATTGTTGGTTATGGTAGCTAAAGTAGAATTTTCAATTTTCAGTGACTGTTAGGGTTGGCGGAAAGCACCAAATGAAATATAATAATAATAAGGTTTGTTCGCAACCCGGGGTCCACCGTGCAGAGATGGAACCTTCTACTAAGCAATGGCGGAAAATGATGTCAGTTGAACACCAAAAACACGTGGGTTAGATGTCACCCAGTGTGAACAATGACGAACTCTGTTACTTCACAAAGCCACAGCAACTACAAAAGTAGAACACTGTTCCATGTTAAATGTAACAGGGCTCAGCGGATATGGCGTGAGTGAGGTCCCTAGGCTCAACCCCTAGAATGCAGGGACTCGCGTCTGACCGGACCCACAATGCGCACGACGTCACATAAGCGATGCCACTATTTGGCTCTGGCGCTAGGCACTGACTCTGCCTCCTACCTGCACTATCAGCCTAGGCACTAGCTGGCAGGGCTGAGCTACTCATGCATAGCAAGGGTAGGGGTTTCGTAATGAGTCAGTCACCAGAGACAATCATACGTGCATACAACACACACACCACATGTTCTATACTAGGGCACGGCTATGCGGCTGTGAGATCCTTTTATAGGCCCAGAAGAGAACGTCCGGCTGCAAGTTAGGTGGTGCCAGAGTCTTGCCCGAGGGCAAAGACTCAGGGAAACTGAAGCGACAGTTCTCAGATTCTCCATCGGCACAATAAGCCGAGGCTCGGCTCCCTCCTCAGATGAGACAACAAAATGGGAGAGAGTGTCAACGTGTAGATTCTTCTCCCCAGAGAAGAAATGAAGGGTGAAATTAAATCAGGAAAAGAATAAAGACCATTTGGCCTGGCAAGAATTCAGGCGCTGTGCCAATTGTAAATATAGTAGGTTTTTGTGGTCAGTGTACACCTTGAATGGGTGCCAAGCCCCTTCCAGTAGATGTTTCCACTTGGAAAAAGCCTACTTCATGGCCAGTAACTCCCTATCTCCGATGGAGTAGTTCCTCTCTGCTGGTGTGAAGGTCTTAGAGTAAAAGAAACACAGATGTTTCTGACTTTGAGCATCCTTTTGGTAGAGGACTGCTCCTGCACTGACGGACAAGGTGTCCACCTCCAAAACGAATGGTTTATCTACATCGCGGCGATGTAACACAGGAGCCCTGGTGAAGCGTGACTTCACAGATGTGAAAGCCTTAGAGACTTCTTAACACACCTTGGGATTGGCTCCTTTGTTGATGAGAGCAACCAAAGGAGCTACCAAGGTAGAGAAGTGGGGAATGAACTGGCGATAATCAACCCCATGAAGAGCTACACCGCTTTAAGGGAATGACGTTCTTGCCAGCTCATCACAGACTCCAGTTTGGCTGGATCCATAGCCAAGCCCTTGGATGAGATGATATAGGCAAGGAAAGGGAAGGATTCCTGCTCAAACATGCACTTCTCTAACTTAGCATAAAGGGAGTTGGCGCACAAGAGGTTGAAATCTTGCAGACATCTTTTCGTTGGGTATCAATATCTGGCAAATAGATGAGGATATCGTCCAGATATACAACAACTGAGGTGCACAGCATATCCCGGAAGATGTCATTAATAAAGTTTTGGAAGACGGCCGGGCGTTACAAAGGCCGAACGGCATCACCAGATCTTCATAGTGACCGTCCCTTGTATTAAACGCAGTCTTCCACTCGTCCGCTTCGCAAATGCGTATCAGATTATACACGCCCTGCAGATCCAGCTTAGTAAATATCCTTGCTGCTCGAAGCCTATCAAAGACCTCCGAGATGAGGGGTAGAGGATATTTATTTTTTACAGTAATGGCATTGAAACCCCAATAGTCTATGCTTGGACGTAACTCCCCACTCTTCTTCTGAATGAAGAAGAACCCAGCCCCAGCAGGAGACATTGACTTCCTAATAAACCCCCTCGCCAGATGCTCTTTGATATACTGGGACATAGCCTCCATCTCTGGGAGTGAAAGGGGGTAGACACGTCCCCGGGGAGGTTCTTTACCAGGCAAGAGGTCTATAGGACAGTCATAGGGGTGATGAGGCGACAGGGTCTCTGCTGCCTTCTTGGAGAACACATCCACGTATTGCCAATACTGTTTGGGTAGCGAGACTAGATCTGCAGGTATTTGAGATGACCCAATCTGCACGTGGGTCTTGTGACACTGTCTCTGGCATGCTCTACTCCACCCACATCCTTCATCCCATAGTCCCATGCCCTTATACCCATCATACATATTCGCCATCCCATAGTCGAGTGCCCATATACCCATCACGCATCCTTCATCTCATAGTCCCATGCCCATATACCCATCATACATATCCTCCATCCCATAGTCCCGTGCCCATATACCCATCATACATATCTGCCATCCCATAGTCCCGTGCCCATATACCCGTCATACATATCCTCCATCCCATAGTCCAGTGCCCATATACCCATCACACATCCTCCATCCCATAGTCCCGTGCCCATATACCCATCATACTTATCCGCCATCCCATTGTCCCGTGCCCATATACCCATCATACATATTCTCCATCCCATAGTCCAGTGCCCATATACCCATCACACATCCTCCATCCCATAGTCAACCATTATGACATCATAATGAGCGGCGGGGCTTGCAACCTATGATGACATCAGCGTCGCCATGGCAACCATTATGACATTATAATGAGGGGCAGGGCTTGATACACACACACTGTTTCCCCATTATGTAGATAGGGGCATTATGACATCATAATGAGGGGCGGGGCTTGACACGCACACACTTTTTCCCCATTATGCAGACAGGGGCAAAATTGTTTGGTGAATTGGAACGCACGGGGTTAATATTTCGCCTCACAGCATAGCCTAGGATGCTCTCGGGATCCAGACGTGTGACTGTGCCAAATTTTGTGGCTGTAGCTGCGACGGTGCTGATGCCAATCCCGGACATACACACATACATACACACATACATACATACACACTTTGAGCATTATATATTAGATAAACAGATCAAGAGAAAAGCAGTGGATATGCAACAAAAAGCTGTAAGAGGCACGTATCATGTTGTAAAGTAAAAATAAAAGTAAACTAAAATGTATAAAGCTTAAAGAAAAGGGGAAAGGTAAGCTGTTGTTAGGTAACTCGAATTTATGTGCAGTCGATGTGTTACTTGACCATATATACTGTATATACAATGCATAAAAATGAAAAACTAGATGCAAACATTATTGCAGAAGTAAAATACAGGTACTAGATTACTGGCCAGGTATGATCTGTCTACTCTGTGTGTCTGATACCATAACATACTGTATATTGTGCTATTAAAGTTCAAGTGCAAATCAGTCCGAGTTTGCTAATCCATTTGATATGATAATCCCCACATGGTAAAGTACAGATAGATCTTTGTCAAATTAGTGACTAGAATTTTTCAGGTTCAAGCTACAGGCTACTGGCTCAGGTATATATTCCCTCTCTATCATATCCTAGTGTAGTTCAATATTTAAAGCTACATTGTGATATCCATATTAGCAGATTACTAATCTGATGTGAACAGCCACTTCTTTCCTCAGAAACATTGGTATCTCTAGTATTAGATCAGAAAAAAAAGTGTGGACATTAGTGTAAGTTGCCTTTACTTACCACAGCACTCATGGTATACAGTATTTCCTACAAGATCAGATAGATAGGGAGAACAACAGTGTTAGCACCCTGTTTTTATCTCAACACTAGTGTTGAGCATTCTGATACCGCAAGTATCGGGTATCGGCCGATACTTGCTGTATCGGAATTCCGATACCGACATCCGATATTTTTTCAATATCGGGCATCGGAATCGGAAGTTCAAAGTTGATTGACAGCCGAAATGACATCATCATGATGCGCGGTGTGTGCGCATCATGATGCGCCGTCATTTCGGGCCTTCCGGTGGTCTCTGCCGGCCTGCCGGGGGGCTGTGCCGGCCTGCCGGGGGGCTGTGTGGACTGCCCGGGGTCTGTACCGGCCTGCCGGGGGGCTGTGCTGGCCTGCCGGTGGTCTGTGCACCCTGTGGGGGTCTGTACCGGCCTGCCGGGGGGGCTGTGCTGGCCTGCCGGGGGGCTGTGCACCCTGTGGGGGTCTGTACCGGCCTGCCGGGGGGCTGTGCTGATGTCCGGGGGTCTGTGCAGGCATCGTCCGATGGGACTACAAGTCCCATCTGGCGATGCCTGCTACCATGACAGTGATTGACACATTAGCCAATGATGGGACAGTAGTAGTCCCTAGTCTCACTTTATGGTAAATTCCCACACAGCTTTTACCATAAAGTGAGACTAGGGACTTTTTTTTTTTAAGTGGCGGAGGAATACAGTGCGGAAGGATACCTACCTTCCGTCATTGGATTCCTGCAGCCCGTAGAGAGCGGCAGCATCAGCTGATGCTGCAGTTCTCTACCCAAGATCGTCGTGGGACACACTCGTGGACTGCTTCGGATCATGGGTGAGTATTTTTGTGGTTTGTTATGTTAATATTTATTCCGTAAAAGACAATGGCTTCGGGGAACAATGTGACAAGTATTGGTAAGTATGTTACTCTATGTTATATGTACTGTATGTCTATGTATGTATTGTATGAATGTATTGTATGCAGCATGCATGTAGTATGTATGTAGTATGTATGTAGCATGTGTGTAGCTTGTAGTATATATGTAGCATGCATGTAGTATATATGTAGTATGTATGTAGCATGTAGTATGTATGTAGCATGCATGTAGTATATATGTAGTATGTATGTAGCATGTAGTATGTATGTAGCATGCATGTAGTATGTATGTAGTATATATGTGGTATGTATGTAGCATGTAGTATGTATGTAGCATGCATGTAGTATATATGTAGTATGTATGTAGCATGTAGTATGTATG
Source organism: Dendrobates tinctorius (assembly GCF_039654945.1). Lineage (NCBI taxonomy): Eukaryota > Metazoa > Chordata > Amphibia > Anura > Dendrobatidae > Dendrobates > Dendrobates tinctorius. The sequence goes on along the minus strand of NW_027361687.1, from coordinate 91,632,195 downwards.
TAGCATGTAGTATGTATGTAGCATGTAGTATGTATGTAGCATGCATGTAGTATATATGTAGTATGTATGTAGCATGTAGTATGTATGTAGCATGCATGTAGTATATATGTAGTATGTATGTAGTATATATGTAGCATGTAGTATGTAGATTCAAGATTCAAGATTCAAGATTCAAGATTCAAAGATTCAAAGAAGCTTTATTGGCAGGACTAAATACACATTAGTTTTGCCAAAGCAGGTGTACAGAAGGGAATAGGGATAGGGACTGTAGGGATGTTGGGAAGGGGCTGTAGGAAAGGTGGATGGGGCAGATCCAGGATGGGGCTATAGAAGTCCATGGCATAGGGAAGGTGGATGGGGGCATGGGGACAGATCCAGGATGAGGCTATAGAAGTCCATGGCATAGGGAAGGTGGATGGGGGATTGGGGCATATCCAGGGTGGGTGCCATAGAAGTCCATGGCATATCATAGTTCTCTTTCTCGCAGTCTATGGCATTCACTCACATATTGCGCTGCTATCTCCACTGCTCTCTCTTCTTCCCCCAGCAGGATGTATGTTTTCTCTTCCTCCTTCATGGTGGTGAAATCCGGGAAGAGATGTGAGAGTCTCCTGAAGTGAGTGTCCCTCACTGCTGAGTACTTGGAGCAGTGTAGCAGGAAGTGTGTCTCATCCTCCAGGGCCTCCTGGTCACAGTGTTGGCACAGTCTTTCCTCCCTGGGCTTGTAGCTCTGCCTGTGTATGTATGTAGCATGCATGTAGTATTTATGTAGTATGTATGTAGTATGTATGTAGCATGTAGTATGTATGTCGCATGCATGTAGTATATATGTAGTATGTATGTAACATGTAGTATGTATGTAGCATGCATGTAGTATGTATGTAGTATATATGTGGTATGTATGTAGCATGTAGTATGTATGTAGTATGTATGTAGCATGTAGTATGTATGTAGCATGCATGTAGTATGTATGTAGTATGTATGTAGCATGCATGTAGTATGTATGTAGCATGCATGTATGTAGTATGTATGTAGCATGTATGTAGCATGTAGTATATATGTAGTATGTATGTAGCATGCATGTAGTATGTATGTAGTATGTATGTAGCATGTATGTAGTATGTATGTAGCATGTAGTATATATGTAGCATGCATGTAGTATGTATGTAGTATGTATGTAGCATGTAGTATGTATGTAGCATGTAGTATGTATGTAGTATGTATGTAGTATGTATGTAGCATGTAGTATGTATGTAGCATGCATGTAGTATGTATGTATGTAGTATTTTTTTTTTTTTTTTTTACATTTAACACATTAGCCGGATGATGGGACTACTACTGTCCCATCATTGGCTAATGTGTCAATCACTGTCATGGTAGCAGGCATCGCCAGATGGGACTTGTAGTCCCATCGGACGATGCCTGCACAGACCCCCGGACATCAGCACAGCCCCCCGGCAGGCCGGCACAGCCCCCCGGCAGGCCGGTACAGACCCCCACAGGGTGCACAGATCACCGGCAGGCCAGCACAGCCCCCCGGCAGGCCGGTACAGACCCCGGGCAGTCCGCACAGCCCACCGGCAGGCCGGCACAGCCCCCCGGCAGGCCGGCATAGACCCCCGGAAGGCCCGTACAGACCCCCGAGAGGCTGTACAAGGGCAGGAAAGGGTTTTTCCAATTCCGATACCGGAAGTCTCATAGACTTGAATGGGACTTCCGGTATCGGCATCGGCGATACCGATACTTTTTTTAAAGATCGGCCGATCCATTCCGATCCGATATTTTGAAGTATCGGACGGTATCGCTCAACTCTACTCAACACCTATAGTATTTGATCAGATAGACGGGTTGACAGCAATGTGAGCAGACACTTGTTACCTCAGGGAGCACGGAAAGTCAGAATGCAAAGATAAAGTTCAAGACAGAGTACATGGCCAAAGCGCGTACAGACAGCACGGTGAGGCGTAGTACAGAAACAGGCTTGTGCAAGAGAGTACGATAGGACAGAGTGTAGGAAGGAAGCAGAGCTTGTGCTAAAGGAGCACAATAAGACAGAGTACAGAGAAAGCACACAAGGCTTGATACAGGACACAGGACCAGGTACAAGACACCAGAGGAAGACAGGACACCAGACGAAGTACAGGACAAAAAACGAACACAGATGGGTGGCCATCACACCCAGGGCTGTGGGGTACTCGGTACCGGGCCCGATGAGCTTCAATGGGAGATGTCATGGCAGCTGAGACCCGGCCCATGGCCCTGGGTGCCCATTGTAAAAAGGGTTGTTTCAGTGTGCTGACAGTAGTGAAAGTTTATAAATGATTCGTGATGCCACCTGTGGTATTCGGCAATAGAGATCTAAGCCAACGCTGCAGACAGATCCTCTGGGACAGATGGTGTGGTGCAGCAGTGATGTTATAGCCCTCCACAGGCAGGGCTGTAGTCCCAGGGCAGTGTAGATGAAGTGACACTTAGATGATGTAGTGTCAGGCGAGAGGGATGTAGCGGTACTGGGCAGGTTAGCGCAGGAATAAGTGGAGGACACCAGGGCATGTAGTTCCAAAGCTTTACTCACAGTCCGTTGTGCAAACAGGTGCCCGCTTCCGTGCCGTGTCCTCCGGGTCAGGGACTCAGTCAACTTCCAGGCCAGATGGAATACTCCCTTCCAACACTCCACCAACATATGTGCCTTTTCTGAACGTCTCCTCTTATAGCGCCTTTGAGTGAAGTACTCCTAGTACTGAGTTACACTGGAGTTCCTCCTGTCAGATGTTCCTATTAACTCTACTTGTACGGCAGACAGCTGTAGCCTGCTTCGGGGACTCCTTGCTGTTAAGTCCCGGCTCACTAATATGTTGCTGTTGTGCCCCCAAGTCTTGTGTGGGAATAAAGTGGTCACTACTTCTATTCCTCCGATGTCTTCTGCAGGACCATTAATATCTGTACAACCTCGGGGACCGGACCCTGGCCTTGCGCTTAGAACTTGAAAAGGGTTCTCCTCTATCCCTGGTTCTTGTTCTCTTATTCTCCTCACGTTCCATGCTAATCCTTCTTTCCAATGGAGAATCAAGCTTCCTTCCTTCCTCTGTCTCTTTCCTGTGCCAGCAGACCCAGGTCACTGTGGCCTGCTGCAGCACTTCTCTCTTCCATCCCTCTCCCGGGGATCTTCTCTGTCTCACACTCTGTCCTTCTACATCTTCACTCACTCACTGAATGAAAGACTGACTGACTCAACTCTTCCCGCTCTTTTGGTGCGAACTAAACTCCACCCACCTCCCAGCACGTTTCGTGTTCCAAGCAGGGAGCCACCAAGGGGTGCTTTGCTATACTCCAAGCAGGGAGCCGCCAAAGGTGTTTTGCTACAATACTTTGTGGTGTGGGGTGCAGGTGTTGGAGCATGGTCATGTGTTTCCACCTTACCTGGATGGTGGGGCTCCACACCTCAGGAGGAGTTGCAGTACCTCTGTGGCGACTGAGCCTCAGGGGTACCTCATACCTCCCCCGTTAAACACAGCACATCCGCGGGCTGCAAAGAAACAAAGTTGACAATGCAGGAACATACAAATTTTTATATTGCATAATAAACAGTTCTTATCTAATCTCAATATGAGAGGCACTCATTCTTGAACGTTACAAACAATTTAACTGTCTATCTATATTTAAAGTTATGCTACCTAATTTAAAGTGCTATAGAAGCAAATTCACTATCAGCTTGAGTAACACATTTTCTAGCAACACATTTCTTTTCTGTTATCTTTCACATTTTCTACTCTCTTCTTTACCTTTTGTCTTAGGAGTGACAACCGTTATTGCTAGTTTCGTCATCTGCATATCTTTATTCAATTCTCACATCTTTATTCAAACATTGTAAAACATTCACTGTATCTCTATCTCAATTAAACCCTATGAAATCTGTCATTAATACTTTCACTTCCTAGTTTCTTATTCAAAAATGCTAAGTATTATCAATAAGTGCAAAGAGCAGACATTGGACCGGCCATCATGTCTGGAAATGTCCTTATACGAGGTAGTCCTTGTTCCAAGGGCAGGTTCCTATGTAAAACCAAGAGAAAGCAACTAAAGAGGTGCAAACTATATACATTAACAGTTCTGGATCACTCAGCATCCATGATCTCCACAGTTCAAGTGTAAAGGCTGCCGATCAAACTGGGCAACAACTGGGAAGAAACAAAAACATGATAACCAAAAAGAAAAATAGAAAACAAGAAATACCCTCCAAGGTAACAAAGCTAGTTATTAGGGCTAGTTATCCCCTCCTGGGGTTCTGGAAGCTGGTTCTCTTCAGGCATAGCGGCTGCCTGAGGTACAACAGGTGTTTTGAGATCAACGGCTGCCGGCGATGTCTCTGCTACCAATGATTCTGTAGGAGTGGCAGCTGGTACCGATGGATAAGACTCTTCATCTTCAGGGGGTACCGCTGTTCTGGTCCTTGGTCTAACATCTAGGGATGCCGTGGCCTGTTGGCATTGGTAGGAAGCCGGGGGTTTTGTAGCTGGGGCCAGGAGAACCCCTGATGCATTTCACAGTCCCAAAGTGGCTTAAGACTCTCCCAAGCCCTGAAGGTGTCGTATGGTGCGCGCCTGTTCCAACCGCACCCTCCTCAGCAGGGATCTCTTCCATCTCCCCATCTCCATCAACCTAGTGCTCCTGGATGACTCGTCCAACACCCCCATTTCAAGCTCCAGCAGGCCAGCCTCCGACAATGAGAATTCGGGGGGTAGCCCGTTAGGAGGGCCAGCATCTATACTCAGTGCCTCCCAGTGGTGCAGTCTCAGCTCTGGTGCCGGTACGGTGCGTGTCCTGGTGGCAGCGGGGGTCGTGGTTGTTGTCCAGGTGGATACCGGAGGTGGTGTTAACGGAGAGATTGCAGGGGATGCTGCCGGTGGTGTTGCAGCGGCCGCCGGCTCTACAGGGTTTGTCTGGGAGAGATCCGGTGCAACGATGGTGGGTACCGGTAACTGGGGTACCGCGGGTGTAGGTCCTCCAGGGCGGGCTGCCACTTCTTCCTCCAGAGCGCCTCCTGCTTCAGCCGCAGTTTGCGAGTCAACCGGGCAATCTCTTCCTCCAGCTGCTGGCGGTTCATCCTGGAAGCCGGGTCGGAGCCTTCAGCCATGGCGCCGGGAAGATTCAACTCAACCTCCTCGTGCTCCGCAGGCCTCCTCCCTTCTCTTTCCAATATGGCGTTCTGACGTGCTTCTTCCCGCCTCGGCTCTTTTCCTGCCACTGACTTCCGCTCCTCCTTCTGGGGGCAGCGTCTTCTTCCAACTCCTCCATACCAAGCCAGTATACGAACCCCTCGGGGGGGTGGGCCATGTTGCTGTCACATAGAAGTTCAGACAGGGGAGGCCCAGGACAGTTCGTGGTCTTTTCTTAGGACCACGCAGGTTGTCACACCCTTCTTCACCGTGCCAGCGAACATTTTTAACATTCATCTCATAGTCTATCAAATTAGGTCTTCTGCACATTTCCAAAAGTTTTAAGTCCAACAGATCTCAGGCACACAGAACTCGATGGCATCGGGTCTCGTCATCCTGTTCGTGACGCCAAAAATGGGTCGCCCTCACACCCAGGGCTGTGGGGTACTCGGTACCAGGCCCGATGAGCTTCAATGGGAGATGTCACGGCAGCTGGGACCTGACCCGTGGCCCTGGGCGCCCATTGTAAAAGGGGTTGTTTCAGTGTGCTGATGGTAGTGAAAGTTTATAAGTGATTTGTGACGCCACCTGTGGTATTCGGCAATAGAGATGTAAGCTGACGCTGCAGACAGATCCTCTGGGACAGATGGTGTGGTGCAGCAGTGATGTTATAGCCCTCCACAGGCAGGGCTGTAGTCCCAGGGCAGTGTAGATGAAGTGACACTTAGATGATGTAGTGTCAGGCGAGAGGGATGTAGCGGTACTGGGCAGGTTAGCGCAGGAATAAGTGGAGGACACCAGGGCATGTAGTTCCAAAGCTTTACTCACAGTCCGTTGTGCAAACAGGTGCCCGCTTCCGTGCCGCGTCCTCCGGTTCAGAGACTAAGTCAACTTCCAGGCCAGATGTAATACTCCCTTCCAAAACTCCGCCAACATATGTGCCGTTTCTGAACGTCTCCTTTTATAGCGCTTTTGAGTGAAGTACTCCGAGTACTGAGTTACACTGGAGTTCCTCCTGTCAGATGTTCCTATGAACTCTACTTGTATTGTAGACAGCTGTAGCCTGCTTCGGGGACTCCTTGCTATTAAGTCCCGGCTCACTAATATGTTGCTGTTGTGTCCCCAAGTCTTGTGTGGGAATAAAGTGGTCACTACTTCTATTCCTCCGGCCTTGCGCTTAGAACTTGAAAAGGGTTCTCCTCTAACCCTGGTCCTTGTTCTCTTATTCTCCTCACGTTCCGTGCTAATCCTTCTTTCCAATGGAGAATCAAGCTTCCTTCCTCTGTCTCTTTCCTGTGCCAGCAGACCCAGATCACTGTGGCCTGCTGCAGCACTTCCCTCTTCCATCCCTCTCCCGGGGATCTTCTCTGTCGCACACTCTGTCCTTCCACATCTTCACTCACTCACTGAATGAAAGACTGACTGACTCAACTCTTCCTGCTCTTTTGGTGCGAACTAAACTCCACCCACCTCCCAGCATGTTTCGTGTTCCAAGCAGGGAGCCAACAAGGGGTGCTTTGCTATACTCCAAGCAGGGAGCTGCCGAAGGTGCTTTGCTACACTTCTTTGTGGTGTGGGGTGCAGGTGTTGGAGCGTGGTCAGGTGTTTCCACGTTACCTGGATGGTGGGGCACCACACCTCAGGAGGAGGTGCAGTACCTCTGTGGCAACTGAGCCTCAGGGGCACCATACACTCATCAGCCTGGAAGCTGCGCATGGGATGTACTTGGACGTTCCAACATGACAATGACAAGGCCAAGTCAACCTGTCATTGGCTACAGCTGAACAAAGTGAAGGTTCTATAGTGGTCATCACAGCCTCCTGACCTCAAGATCATTGAGCCACTGGGGAGATCTCAAGCGTGCAGTTCATGCTAGACAGCCCAGGAATTTACAGGAACTGGAGGTTTTTTGCCAATAAGAGTGGGCTTTACCACCTGAGAAAACAAAGAACCTCATGCACAACTACCACAAAAAACTTCAAGCCGTCATTTATGTTAGAGGGGGCAATACACATTATTAAGACATGAGGTATGTGAACTTTTGATCAGGGTCATATAGATGTTTTGGGTTTTCATCATGATTTGAAAAGAGAAAACACAGTAGTTTGACAATAAATGGCTTCACCCAACCACTAACCATGAGTGGAGAAAAAGTGTTGGTGTTATCATTCATATGCTCTGAAAAAAGTCCAAGAAAGCAAAAATTCAGCCAGGGTAAGTAAACTTTTGATCACAACTGTATTTATTCATTTTTAATGGTGGAAAAGGGCAGTGACTTGAATTGTTATTTTTTTAAAAGCATTGTTTTAAAGTTTCAATGTATTTGTTATTCCCTTATCAGACTTAAACCTGTGATCATTCAATCACTTATGCAATATGCTGCCACTGCCAGTACGTCCAGAGTATTGCTGTATACAGCAAAAATCATGGTCCTTCACAGTAGAACCATCATGACAGGCAAAGGGATATACAGCAGATCACTGCCCATGATATCAAACCATCATCATCCCACAATCGCATCATAGCGCAGGGCTGCCAGTAGGAATTTTGGAGCCCCACACTGTCAAAATTTTCAGGGCCCTCGTGAGACTCCACCCAGATTCCGATCCAGCATTCGCCTCTGCCCCTCAAACTGTCCACAGTCCCATTGCTCTCTATTGGGAAAGTTCAATTTGTGCACCACGTCTTCAACAATCACACATTAAAAGCCAGCAGCCTTTGTTTTTGCCAAAAGATTTTTTAATCCACCACCACGACAAGGTCGACTCTTTTGGCAGAGCCCTACTCTAATCTATCCTATTAATCATTTGTTAAAATATCCAATACAAATAAGGTACACTCACTGGCCACTTTATTAGGTACACCTGTCCAACTGTGTGTTAAGACTTAATTTCTAATCAGCCAATCACATGGCGGCAACTCAGTGCATTTAGGCATGTAGACATGGTCAAGACAATCTCCTGCAGTTCAAACCGAGCATCAGTATGGGGAAGAAAGGTGATTTGAGTGCCTTTGAACGTGGCATGATTGTTGGTGCCAGAAGGGCTGGTCTGAGTATTTCAGAAACTGCTGATCTACTGGGATTTTCACGCACAACCATCTCTAGGGTTTACAGAGAATGGTCCGAAAAAGAAAAAAAATCCAGTGAGCGGCAGTTCTGTGGCCGGAAATGCCTTGTTGATGCCAGAGGTCAGAGGAGAATGGGCATACTGGTTCGAGCTGATAGAAAGGCAACAGTGACTCAAATTGCCACCCGTTACAACCAAGGTAGGCAGAAGAGCATCTCTGAACGCACAGTGCGTCGAACTTTGAGGCAGATGGGCTACAGCAGCAGAAGACCACACTGGGTACCACTCCTCTCAGCTAAGAACAGGCATCTGATGGCTACTTTCAGCAGGATAATGCGCCATGTCATAAAGCTCGAATCATCTCAGATTGGTTTCTTGAACATGACAATGAGTTCACTGTACTCAAATGGCCTCCTCAGTCACCAGATCTCAATCCAATAGAGCATCTTTGGGATGTGGTGGAACGGGAGATTCGCATCAGGGATGTGCAGCCGACAAATCTGCGCCAACTGTGTGATGCCATCATGTCAATATGGTCCAAAATCTCTGAGGAATGCTTCCAGCACCTTGTTGAATCTCTGCCACGAAGAATTGAGGCAGTTTTGAAGGCAAAAGGGGGTCCAACCCGTTACTAGCATGGTGTACCTAATAAAGTGGCCAGTGAGTGTATATTTTTATATATTTTTCAATGTTTAAAATTACCAATAATACCACATACAAGAGATAAATACCACTGCATCATGACCAGACAACATATTACCATCACAGTGACTGAATAATAGCACATACAAGGAACAAATATCGCCACACCATGACCAGATCACATATTACCACCACAGTGACCAAATAATACTACATACAAGGAATAAATACCACTGCACCATGACCAGACAACGTATTACCACCGCATAGTCACCTATAACACTACATACAAGGAACAAATACAGCCACACCATGGCCCGACCACATAGTACCACCACACAGTGATCAAATGCTACAATGCTAATCATTAATAAAAAACACAATACTAATATCACCATAAGTGCCATTATAAACAGGAGATATGTACTTAATATGCAGTGCTTGTGTACAGTGACCAGTGACATTATACACAGGAGCTCTGTATACAGTTTCAGTGTCCAGGTAATACAGATATCACTAATGACATTGTACAGTACACAGGATCTCTGTATATAGTGTCTTTGTAAAGGTAATACAGTGATCACTGGTGACATTGTACATAAGAGTTCTGTATACAGTGTCAGTGTAAAGGTAATACAGTGATCACTAGTGATATTGTGCACAGGACCTCTGTATAAAGTATACAGTTTATAGTGTCAGTGTACAGGTAACACACTGACTCACCAGTGATGTCTCTAGGTGAAATCCTTCATCTTCGCTTTTCATCTTCATTCAGGAAAGACCGCCATCACTTCTTTCAGCTAGAGTAGTAAGGGGGCTGTATTACTTGTCAAAAAGAAATCTGACAGGTACCACACCCCTATCAAAGTGTATCAAACACGCCCCTTTTATACAATTGATATCAAATTGTTATAAAAGGGTTGTGCTTGATACACTTTTATATCAATTTGATATAATTTTGTTATAAAGGTTTTATCATAGGACAAAATATTTATATGTCCATTATTTTCTCTTTTATAGGCCTTTTAATAAAGTAGAATAAAAGTAGAATAAAAGGATCATGACTGAATCACTTTTATATCAATCACTATTGTTTGATATAAAAGGCTGTGTTTGATACGCTTTTATATGGTCAATAAAGGGACCCTTTTATAGCCTTTTTATACTTTAATTAGTATTGATTCATTGGGCATATTATTTATATGGCCAATATTTTAATAAAGGAAACATTTTATTCGAATTGTAAATAAAAATGAGAGACGCCATTTTTATGAAAAAATAATAGTGTTTATTGAACAACAATCAAATACATTTTTATAGTGTTTATTGAACAACAATCAAATACATTTTTTATAAAGCATAACATTTGACATTTAAAAGTGTTACAATCATATATAACAATTTGTATATTTAATATTATAAATATATACATCATATTTCTTACATAATAATTTAATGCATTACAATTGAACCAAATCCAGCATATTAGAGCCGGGTATTACAGTACCTTTGAAAATAAACTTTATCATTCCACAATGCAATATTTGTGTTTTGCAACACCTTGTTTAGTAGAAGTTCTGCATTCTTTTTATATCGTGGATTTACATGACTTACAATTTCATTGACAGCGGGGCTTTTATCAACGGGTGAATTTGACAATTGTTGGTGATTAGATTCTGTAGTGTTAATGATCTTTAAAGTTGATAGTTCCTTAGCATCTTGTTTAGCATGAACCAAGTATCTCTGCAGTATATCACTATATTTTTTAATTTTCACGTCATCCGGCATGTCCCGACGCTGTAAAATCTCACTAATTTCACCATCAAGACGTTGGATAACACTTTGGTGAATGTCTGTAATAGGGGGCCGAAGTTTGATTAGCTCCTGCTTGGGAACAAGATACATTTTCTCGGCATGTTCCATTATTTGCTGGTAAGCAGGCTTGTTATTATTGGGATTGCAAAGCCTAAAAGAGGACCTATAAAGCCGCCAGTCTGCTTTAGTAGCTGCTTCTTTTTCTTTATGATGTGAGATTTATTACTCATGGTTTTTATAGCTTTTCGCCACTTTTTTAGTATATTTTTTTGTCGCTCTTTCAGAGGGATTCGACCTTTTAAGATGTTTAACACAATCTCCCCTATAGCTGTAATTAAATCATGACTCGCATTGCACAAAATAGATTTTCTGATAGAAGGCGGGGCCTTCACCAGAGTTTTTAAGAGCTTCCAGTTACGCCGTATTCTCTCCGACATCTTTACAACACTATAGTCGCAGTGTAGAATGTCTGATTTTGTTTAATATTCACTTTTCAGAAGTATTTTTCTTTTGAACATACACAGCCGGTAACGCTGGAGGAAACAGGCCCGTCGTCAAGCGAAGATCCTCAGGGGTATCGGCTCTTAAGTCTAGCAACAAATACCCATAAGGCACCTGCATGGCATCCTCAAAAGCTTCTAAGAAATAGAATGTTTTTCCTGGATACATTTGTCGCGCTACTGTTACAATTTGCAATTTATCCCGAGGGTTAATAAAAAGGACCATGTACTTTGTGTTTAAATTCATAGTGGGGCTTTTCTTTCCTTGACAAAATATGTTTTGTACCAGGTAGAAAATGCTGAGGTTTCTGTGGTGGACATACTTTGTAAATGCTTTTTCTATTTCGCAGTTATCACTAGCACTCCCATGAGATCATCAACAATAGTCAAATTTACCTTTTCAGGAGGGAATAATTCATCATCTACGAATGTATGCGGCAGACCCTCCACAAATCTGATGAAGGGAAAAGAAAGAGATATTTCATCATATAGCTTCTGCCAGCAGGAATAAAACCAAACAATATTATCAGGTTTATGAGAAAAATGAGTGTCAATATTATTTAACAATTGTTTTACAAAGTAACTTTTTCAAGAATTAGACGGGCCTGCTAGAATACTCGAGAATGGATGTTGCAGACATGGGTCCTTCACGAGTCACAATTAATATCCAAATGGCACGGTGGTAAAATCGTCTAATAGCCTGCGCTTTGTGTAACACACTTTTGGGTATTTCTTAATGGCCTCGTCTCAACGAACCAGAACTTTTTATTTTTCACAATGCCGGGCTGCTCGACGACAATACGCTTCTGCGTTTCAGAATCAGAATTACGCGGGTAGTCCAGAACAAGATCTTTTAGACTGCTGAAATTAATAGATCGAGCACTACCAACATTTAATGTTATTCCCTTCACTTTTAAGACAGTTTTACCGGTGTTGAGTTTGTATCCGTAGGTCTTTGGGCCAGCAGATACAAACTCAGTGATGTAAGTGTCATCAGGTATCTGTGACGAGCGTCAGCTTACGCTCAGTCGTTCTTCTTTGAAAGAGTGGACCCTCTGGGCCGTGGCACCCACCCACCTAGGGCGAGCTGACCTAATAAGAACCACCTCCTATACAGGGAGTGTCAGGGGCAAGACCAAGGGGGTGAGCCACCACGGCAGCTGGACCAGACGGCCGGCTCAGGGAAACAAGAAAAGGCAAGACGAGTCGTTAATTCAAAGAAACATCATTAAGGAACACTTCAGGTACAACAGGAGCAAAACGTGAACACACAGAACATAAAGCAAGGTGCGTGCAAGGGCACGCCGAGGTCCAAGGCTTGAGGAACTCTTCAGGGTGCAACAGGAGCAAACGTGAACACACAGAGTTCGTATAACAGGGTGCGTGCAAGGGCACGCCAAGGTCCAAGCATGGTACGTGCAGATGGTACGCGGACCTCGGGCTCCGGACAACAGTCCACGATCAACCAGGGCATCAGGGTCTGTAGCTCAGAGGGTGATCGGCAGGATCCGGACATCCAGAAGTCATCCAGGGTTCCATGCAAGGAAACAAGATAGAGTTAGTGACATGGTGCGTGTCAACAGACACGCCAGGATCAGATCACAGGACAGAGGTTTGCGCATGCCAAGGGGCATGCCAGGAACAGGTCAGGTTCACAGGATGGTGGCCTGCGCATGCCAAGGGGTATGCCAGGGACAGGTCAGGTTCACAGGAGGGTGGCCTGCGCATGCCAAGGGGCATGCCAGGGAGAGGCACAGAGTACGGTGGCATCGGAATCCAAATGCTGGCATCGACCGACAGGGTCCAGGTATCTGGCTACGGACATCAGCGCCGGACATCAGGCCGCAGTCATCTAGGTCCGGACCTCTGGCAGCGGTCGGCAGGTTATGGAATCCGGCAGGCAAACTAGGGGACAGAGAAGAGCAAAAGAGACAAAGGCTTTGTGCAAGAGTAGCACGAAAAGGCACAGTGCGAGAACCAGCATGAGTGCAAGGAAGCACAGAGACCACGGCTGGGAGCACCGGTAGGTAGTACCGACGATGGCAGTTGCAAGCGGGCACGATTAGAGGCGGCACCGCTGTGGGGCCACACAGCCAGACCACTATAGCACTGGACGGGGTACGGCTGGGGCGGCATGGCTGATGCACACCAGGCAGGCGACCAGGCACATGCACGGAGGCACGGAGCCACAAGGCAGGGCTAGGCAAAGGGTACAGGACAGAGCCACATGTGAGACAGCATGGCAAAGCCTAGTACGAAATGTGCAAGAGCGCACGAAACAACAGGGACAAGACAAAAAATGAGGCAGAGACCTGCACATGTGGAGAGCATGCCAGGGACAGGGACAGTCTAGCAGTGGAGAGTAGGCTGAAGCCCAGAGCCGGGCCAAGGAAGGACCTTGGGACTAGACAGGGTACAGAGCGAGGCCTGCACGTGTAGAGACACGCCAGGGAGAGATTCAGAGCAGAGGCCTGCACGTGTAGAGACACGCCAGGGACAGGGACAGTCTAGCAGCGGAGCGTAGGCCGAAGCCCAGAGCCAGGCCAAGGAAGTACCTTGGGACTTGACAGGGTACAGAGCGAGGCCTGCACTTGTAGAGACACGCCAGGGAGAGGTTCAGAGCGGAGACCTGCATGTGTAGGGAGACACGTCAGGGCAGGGTACAGAGACGGAGACCTGCACGTGTAAGGACACATCAGGGCAGGGTACAGAGATGGAGGCCTGCATGTGTAAGGACACGTCAGGGCAGGGTACAGAGACGGAGGCCTGCACGTGTAAGGATATGCCAGGGACAGAGACAGAGGCAGGGTACCTGAAGCCACAAAGCAGAGCGAGACATGACACGTGGACAGAAACACGGAACAGAATCAGAGCAAACAAGGACTACAAGGCAAAGCAGAGCAGGGACAAAACATGACACGAAGGACAAACACTAGACAAGACACAAGGCCAGAGACGGAATGCGAGCACGGAGCGTGTGCAGAGAAGCACGACAGAGCAGAGTGCAAGGGCACAGAATAGAGGGAGCGCCCCACAGACCAAGCAGCCATGCAGGGACACAACACAATACTAAGGCCCTGAGCATAGGAAGGGGCGGCCTGATATAGGGCATAGCACCTCCTCTTCCAGGTCAGGGCCAGGGGAGCACTTCCGGGTTCAGCTCCACAGGATAACAGAGCGTAGTCACATGATCAGAGTTCCAGACATGACGATACGACTGCAGAATCAGTGCTGAAACCTAGACAGGTCACATGATCAGAGTTCTAGACATGACAAGATGATTACCAAACCAGAAATTGCAGGATCCTAGGAAAGGTCACATGATCAGCGTTCCAGACATGACGAGATGATTGCAGAACCAGACAGTGCAGGATCCAGACAGGGACACCTGATCAGAGATTCTAGACATGACGAGAAGATCACAGAAGACAGAGCAGAAACGCAGGCATCCTGCAGCTCAGACATGAGGTGAGTGTGCACACTGCTCTAGGGAATGAGCAGGATAGCAGACAAGATATTTGCATGCAAATCGCTCCAGGAGTTCTTGAGAGAAAACAGACAGGGCAGACATGACAGACATGGCGGACATGACAGTACCCCCCTCCTTAAGCCCTCTCTTACCGGGGGTGGAAAGAAGAAAAAAAAAATTCTTCGGCAGAAACCAGAGTTTAGTACAAACCACTCCAACAAGGTTGTTCCGACATCTGAAACAGACACTTGCACCGGTCAAGACACGGGCATCCAGTGGGGAGGACTGCGGGTAGACAAGCAAGTCTTCTTACTCTGGCTGCTATCATTTCCAAATGAGTTCAGAGGTCAAGGGCCGGGTCTGATTTACACCAGAAGAGT
Organism: Dendrobates tinctorius; assembly: GCF_039654945.1. Lineage (NCBI taxonomy): Eukaryota > Metazoa > Chordata > Amphibia > Anura > Dendrobatidae > Dendrobates > Dendrobates tinctorius. Next base: position 91,617,165 of record NW_027361687.1, on the reverse strand, counting down.
GGCCGGGGTACCGCCATTTTCCAACGAGTTCAGGAGACATAGACCAGATCAGATTCTTCATCAGACGGGTTAGCAGAGGTACCAGTGGAGTCCATGGCCTGAGTATTCTGTGACGAGCGTAAGCTTACGCTGAGTGTTTCTTCTTTGAAAGAGTGGACCCTCTGGGCCGTGGCACCCACCCACCTAGGGGAGCTGACCTAATGAGAACCACCCCCTATACAGGGAGTGTCAGGGGCAAGACCAAGGGGGTGAGCCACCACGGCAGCTAGACCAGACGGCCGGCTCAGGGAAACAAGACAAGGCAAGACGAGTCATTAATTCAAAGAAACTTCATTAAGGAACACTTCAGGTACAACAGGTGCAAAACGTGAACACACAGAACATAAAGCAAGGTGCGTGCAAGGGCATGCCGAGGTCCAAGGCTTGAGGAACTCTTCAGGGTGCAACAGGAGCAAACGTGAACACACAGAGTTCGTATAACAGGGTGCGTGCAAGGGCACGCCGAGGTCCAAGCATGGTACATGCAGATGGTACGCGGACCTCGGACTCCGGACAACAGTCCACGATCAACCAGGGCATCAGGGTCTGTAGCTCAGAGGGTGATCGGCAGGATCCGGACATCCAGAAGTCAGCCAGGGTTCCATGCAAGGAAACAAGATAGAGTTAGTGACATGGTGCGTGTCAACGGACATGCCAGGATCAGGTTCACAGGACAGAGGCTTGCGCATGCCAAGGGGTATGCCAGGGACGGGTCAGGGTCACAGGACGGTGGCCTGTGCATGCCAAGGGGTATGCCAGGGACGGGTCAGGTTCACAGGACGGTGACCTGCGCATGCCAAGGGGCATGCCAGGGAGAGGCACAGAGTACGGTGGCATCGGAATCCAAATGCTGGCAACGACCGACAGGGTCCAGGTATCTGGCTACAGAAATCAGGTCCGGACATTAGGCCGCAGTCATCTAGGTCCGGACCTCTGGCAGCGGTCGGCAGGTTATGGAATCCGGCAGGCAAACTAGGGGACAGAGAAGAGCAAAAGAGACAAAGGCTTTGTGCAAGAGTAGCACGAAAAGGCACAGTGCGAGAACCAGCATGAGTGCAAGGAAGCACAGAGACCACGGCTGAGAGCACCGGCAGGTGGTACCGATGATGGCAGTTGCAAGCGGGCACGACTAGAGACGGCACCGCTGCGGGGCCACGCAGCCAGACCACTATAGCACTGGACGGGGTACGGCTGGGGCACACAGGTGAGCACGGCTAGAGGTGGCACGGCTGAGGCACACCAGGCAGACGACCAGGCACGTGCACGGTGGCACGGAGCCACAAGGCAGGGCTAGGCAAAGGGTACAGGACAGAGCCACATGCGAGACAGCATGGCAAAGCCTAGTACGAAATGTGCAAGAGCACACGAAACAACAGGGACAAGACAAAGAACGAGGCAGAGACCTGCACATGCGGAAAGCATGCCAGGGACAAGGACAGTCTAGCAGCGGAGCGTAGGCCGAAGCCCAGAGCCGGGCCAAGGAAGGACCTTGGGACTAGACAGGGTACAGAGTGAGGCCTGCATGTGTAGAGACATGCCAGGGAGAGATTCAGAGCGGAGGCCTGCACGTGTAGAGACACGCCAGGGACAGGGACAGTCTAGCAGCGGAGCATAGGCCGAAGCCCAGAGTCGGGCCAAGGAAGAACCTTGGGACTAGACAGGGTACCTAGCTAGGCCTGCACATGTAGAGACACACCAGGGAGAGGTTCAGAGCGGAGGCCTGCACGTGTAGGGAGACTCGTCAGGGCAGGGTACAGAGAAGGAGACCTGCACGTGTAAGGACACGCCAGGGACAGAGACAGAGGCAGGGTACCTGAAGCCACAAAGCAAAGCGAGACATGACACTTGGACAGAAACACAGAACAGAATCAGAGCAAACAAGGACTACAAGGCAAAGCAGAGCAGGGACAAAACATGGCACGAAGGACAAACACTAGACAAGACACAAGACCAGAGACGGAATACAAGCACGGAGCGTGTGCAGAGAAGCACGACAGAGCAGAGTGCAAGGGCACAGAATAGAGGGAGCGCCCCACAGACCAAGCATCCATGCAGGGACACAACACAATACTCAGGCCCTGAGCATAGGAAGGTGCGGCCTGATATAGGGCATAGCACCTCCTCTTCCAGGTCAGGACCAGGGGAGCACTTCCGGGTTCCGATCCACAGGATAACAGAGCGTAGTCACATGATCAGAGTTCCAGACATGATGAGACGACTGCAGAATCAGTGCTGAAACCTAGACAGGTCTCATGATCAGAGTTCTAGACATGACAAGATGATTACCAAACCAGACAGTGCAGGATCCTAGGAAAGGTCACATGATCAGCGTTCCAGACATGACGAGATGATTGCAGAACCAGACTGTCATGATCCAGAACGGGATTTTGCTTTTACCCGTCCTGGTTAGACTATGGGTTAATTGTGCTGCCTCTCTCTGGCAGCAGGAGGCTATTTAGTGCTCACTGGACCTGGGTCCGGTGTCAGTTATACTCCTGCCCTCGGCTGAGTTAAGTGACCTCTTGTATACGTGTGCCTTGTGCCTGATATCTTGCTTGCTTGTTCGGTTGTGATCTGGTTCTGCCCCTGTTACGAGTTCTGCCTGACCCTCTTGTACTGCGCTACCTCTCGTGTATGACTCTTTGCTTGTGACCCGACTTCTCTCTGCTCGTCCCCTTGGTACCACGTCGCCCTCTTGTGTGTGACCTTTGGCTTTGTCTGACTACCCGTCTGTTTGTCCCTCCTGTACCTCATTTGCCCGTACGGTTGTGACCTCTGTTTTGCCTGACTCTGAGTTGTTGTATGGTGTCCTGTCCTATCTGTAAACAGGACGCTAAGCCCCGCCCCCTTGCAGTCACATGACCATAGGTCCCGTGTAGAGTTGAGCGACTTTTGGTTTTTTAGGGTCGCGTTTCGTTTCGTGAAACCCGACTTTTCCAAAAGTCGGGTCGAGCAAGATCGTCCGATTATAGGGAAAAGTCGGGGTCGTCCCGAAACACGAAACCCAATGTAAGTCAATGGGGAATAAAAGTCGGCAGTGAGAGGAGGACAGGAAACACACCTACAGTGCCCATTTGAATGCCAAAAGCATCAATTCTTCTTTCTTAAGCTTGTCAACCTTAATTAACTTCATAATACAAGTTACGCACTGAAAAATGGGGGTTATTTGGCTACAAACTGTGGGGGGGGAGGGCTGGCTCCAGGTTTTCTTGTGCCCTGGGCGAAAGAGTGCCCCTTTAACACATACCACAACTCATCATGCTCCGATACGGCAGAGAAATAGCGGTATAGTACAATGAAAAATACCTCACTTTTTACATCTCATGACGAGGCCCATCTATTTCTCCATACAGAATCATTGGTCCCATATAATGTTTGAAACAGTACATGATGAGCTCCACATAATGCTACAGTATATGTTGGTCCCCATGGATGAAGCTCCACTGTCTTATGGGCCCAAATAATGCTCCAAACATAATGGGCCCCATTTCTAATGCTCTAGTGTATAATGGGCCCTGTAAATGCTGCTCCAGTGTCTGATGTCCACCTTTGGAATGTTCCAGTGTATGGTGGGCCCCATCTATCATTCTCCAGAGTATAGTGCTCCCCAAAAATTGCTGTCCCAACATATGTATGGATAGCGTACACATTCAAAATATATGTCTCAGGAGGCAGGCTCAGACGGTGTCAGGCCCAGTATGGATTGCACGTGATTGCACAAAGGTTAGAAAGGGTACCGTATCCCTGGATAACATGTATGGATAGCGTACACATTCAAAATATATGCCTCAAGAGGCAGGCTCAGACGGTGTCAGGCACAGTATGGATTGCACGTGATTGCACAAAGGTTAGAAAGGGTACCGTATCCCCGGATAACATGTATGGATAGCGTACACATTCAAAATATATGTCTCAGGAGGCAGGCTCAGACGGTGTCAGGCACAGTATGGATTTGACGGCCCAGATTACACAGCGGAGGAGCAGGGAGAGGTAAAGATTGCAAATGCTGGGGCCCTGCCCAAGCAAGGGGGGCCCACTCGTGGGCGTCGGTACTGGCACTGGGCCCCTCATAGTACAGCGGTGTGTCTGACGGCGGGTGTGCACCACCACCGTCAGAGACACTTGATTGCACTATGAGGGACCCTGTGCCAGTGCCCGCGCCCAAGAGTCGGCCTACCCACCTGTCCAGGGCAACGGCACTCGCACGGTGTCATGCGGTAGGTGGTGACCTCGGCCATGGGGGGGGAGGCAGCACAGTTAGGGAGTTTTAGAAAGTGGCATATGTTGATGTTGGACATTCAGCTGATGCAAAAGGCGAAATAGGTGAAGTACCAGGAAGAGGTGGACCAAAGCAAGCCATTTTTCTGTCACCCTATGTGTCATCAGGGGAAGGTGGGACAAAATCCTTGGAAACCCATGCGTGGTTCATTTTAATGAAGGTTAGATCATCCACATTTTGGGTTGACAGACGGGTCCTTTTTTCTGTCAGGATTGATCCAGCTGCACTGAAGACTCTTTCCGATAGCACACTTGCAGCTGGGCAAGCGAGCTCCTGTAAGGCATATTGGGCCAATTCAGGCCAGGTGTCCAGTTTAGCGGCCCAATAGTCAAAGGGGAATGACCTGTGTGGGAGAACATCGATATGGGAGGAAAAGTAGTTTGTAACCATAGTTGACAACTGCTGTCTCCTGTCACTTTCCATCGATGCAGTATTACCAGTTGTGTGTGCGGTATTTGAAAAATCAGTCCACAACATTGTCATGAAACCCCTGTCTCCAACGCCACTTCTGCTGTGTGCACCACGAACACCTCTGCCAAGCTGCCCTCGGCCCGTACGGCTCGTGTGAGAACCATCACCGCTGCTGTGTGCTGGGAATGCCTCAAGCAACCGATTTACCAGAGTTGCTTGTTTATTAGCCAATATTAGGTCAAGGTTCTCCTGTGGCATGATGTTTTGTAATTTGCCTTTATAGCGTGGATCCAGGATGCTGGCCAACCAGTAGTCATCATCGTTCATCATTTTGGCAATGCGGGGGTCCCTTTTTAGGATCCGCAAGGCATAATCTGACATGTGGGCCAATGTTCCCGGTGTCAATGATGCACTGCGAGTGCTGGGTGGAGGAGCACTTTCTGGCAAATCCACATCCCTCCAGTCACGCACAAACCCTGTACCAGACCTTGCCACGCCAACATTTTCACTTGCCCCACGAGATGCATCCTCCTCCCCTAAGTAATCATCCCCATCATCCTCCTCCTCCTCCTCTTCTTCCTCCACCTCGTCCAGGAGAGGTCCCTGAGCAGACAATGGCTGAATGTCATCAAGGATTCCCTCCTCCTCTTCCTCCTCATCAACATTGGCTGCAGACGCCTGCTCCTTAAGGTGCGTCAAAGTTTGCATGAGCAGACGCATAAGTGGGATGCTCATGCTTAGGATGGCGTCGTCTGCGCTTACCAGCCGTGTGCATTCCTCAAAACACTGAAGGACTTTACAAAGGTCTTTCAGCTTCGACCACTGCACGCCTGTCAACTCCATGTCTGCTCTCAAAGTGCCTGGCCGTGTATCCTCCCACAAATGCATTATGGCCTGCCTCTGCTCGCACAGCCGCTCCACCATGTGCAGGGTGGAGTTCCACCTTGTTGCAATGTCGATAATGAGGCGGTGGTTGGGAAGGTGGAGCAATCGCTGCAGCTTCTGCATACGAACGGAGTGTACAGGCGACCGGCGGATGTGCGCGCACAGTCTTCGCACCTTCTGGAGCAGGGCTGTTAACTCCGGATAATTTTTGAGGAAGCACTGCACCACCAGGTTCAAGGTGTGAGCCAAGCAAGGTATGTGGCTGAGTTTTGAAAGGGCTATGGCTGCCACAAAATTACGGCCGTTATCACTAACTACCTTGCCTGCCTCAAGATGTACACTGCCCAGCCATGACTCAGTTTGTCGCTTCAAGTACTCGGCCAGCACCTCGGCGGTGTGTCTGTCGCCCAAACACATCATCTGCAACACAGCCTGCTGACGCTTTCCACTAGCTGCTCGATAGGGGGACACATCGTGTGCAACAGTGGCAGCTGCAGATGGAGTGCTCATACGACTGCGCTCTGTGGACGAGCTTTCGCTTCTGGAGGAGGAGGAGGAGGAGGGTCGAACGCCTACAGCCAACTGTTTCCTATACCGTGGGCTAGGCAGCACTGTCCCACCACCGCTGTCCCCTGTGGACCCTGCATCCACCACATTAACCCAGTGCGCAGTGATGGACACGTGATGGCCCTGGCCATGCCGACTGGACCATGCATCAGTTGTGAGGTGCAACTTTCCGCTCACTGACTGCTTGAGTGCATGGACAATGCGGTCTTTCACATGATGGTGGAGGGCTGGGATGGCTTTGCGAGAGAAGAAGTGGCGACTGGGTAGGTCATAGCGTGGTACTGCATAGGCCATGAGTTCGCGGAAAGCTGTGCTTTCCACCAACCGAAAGGGCATCATCTCAAACGAGATTAGTTTGGCAATGTGGGTGTTCAAACCCAGTGTACGCGGATGAGAGACTGAGTACTTTCTTGACCTACTCATAGTGTCTGGGAGGGTGAGCTGGACTTGAGAGCTGCATATGGTGGAAGTAGCGGTGGACAGGGCGGACTGAGAGAGGGTTGATGATGGTGATGGAGTTGGTGTTCTTTCTGATGGCCTAGAATCAGTCTTTCGTTGATATAACAGTGGGATTCCCTGACTGCTGTGGTCTTGCAACGACACCTCAACATTTGCTGCTGTGCTAACCGGTGGGCTTACAGTGGGGGAAACAATGTAGCGTTGCTGACTACCTTCGTTGTGATCAGTTGCACATGTGGCACTTGAGGTTTGGTGTTGTGTCCACGCTTGCAAGTGCATGCTGGTTAAATGTCTAAGCATGCAACTGGTATTCAAATTTTTCAGATTTTTCCCTCGGCTAAAGGTCTTTGCGCACTTCTTACAGATAACCTTGGCCTGATCATGAGGATTTTGTTCAAAAAAGTGCCACACTGCACTCTTCCTACTTTGAAAACAAAAAGCAAAAAACACAAATATCCTGAACTAAAAAGTAAAAAATGTATACTGCAAATAATGCATAAAGGTAATAATAATAAGGGTATTTAGTAAACATAATTTTGATCAAAATAATGTACAAGCCATCCCGCCACGTCACGGCAACCCTTGTGGGACAGTCCCTACTCTAGTATTTAAAACCTTTTCACTTGCCAAGTGGCGTGAATGTGAACAAGGGTCGAGCGGCTGAACCACTAGTAACAGTGTAGGCCAGACTGGATGGCTTTCCCAGCTCAGAAAGAGGGCGGTCACACCCATATATGCACTGAATGCACAATGAAATGAATAAAAATCAAATCTGAACTGAGAAAAGTAAGTTAATGTGTATGCACAATGTAAGTGCATATCAACACATGACCATTAACCAGAGAAAACAAAAAGCAAAAAACACAAATATCCTGAACTAAAAAGTAAAAAATGTATACTGCAAATAATGCATAAAGGTAATAATAATAAGGGTATTTAGTAAACATAATTTTGATCAAAATAATGTACAAGCCATCCCGCCACGTCACGGCAACCCTTGTGGGACAGTCCCTACTCTAGTATTTAAAACCTTTTCACTTGCCAAGTGGCGTGAATGTGAACAAGGGTCGAGCGGCTGAACCACTGGACACTTGTGGATTGTGTGAGGCCCACTGATATCTGAGCGCTATGTGACACGCTCGATGGCACAGCTGCCTGAGACCAAAGTGACGAGAGGATAATGGAGATTTTGAATCTCTGCGCACACTTTTGGACACTGGACACTTGTGGATTGTGTGAGGCCCACTGATATCTGAGTGCTATGTGACAGGCTCGATGGCACAGCTGTGACCAAAGTGACGAGAGGATAATGGAGATTTTGAATCTCTGCGCACACTTTTGGACACTGGACACTTGTGGATTGTGTGAGGCCCACTGATATCTGAGCGCTATGTGACACGCTCGATGGCACAGCTGCCTGTGACCAAAGTGACGAGAGGATAATGGAGATTTTGAATCTCTGCGCACACTTTTGGACACTGGACACTTGTGGATTGTGTGAGGCCCACTGATATCTGAGCGCTATGTGACAGGCTCGATGGCACAGCTGCCTGTGACCAAAGTGACGAGAGGATAATGGAGATTTTGAATCTCTGCGCACACTTTTGGACACTGGACACTTGTGGATTGTGTGAGGCCCACTGATATCTGAGCGCTATGTGACAGGCTCGATGGCACAGCTGTGACCAAAGTGACGAGAGGATAATGGAGATTTTGAATCTCTGTGCACACTTTTGGACACTGGACACTTGTGGATTGTGTGAGGCCCACTGATATCTGAGCGCTATGTGTCACGCTCGATGGCACAGCTGCCTGTGACCAAAGTGACGAGAGGATAATGGAGATTTTGAATCTCTGCGCACACTTTTGGACACTGGACACTTGTGGATTGTGTGAGGCCCACTGATATCTGAGCGCTATGTGACACGCTCGATGGCACAGCTGCCTGTGACCAAAGTGACGAGAGGATAATGGAGATTTTGAATCTCTGCGCACACTTTTGGACACTGGACACTTGTGGATTGTGTGAGGCCCACTGATATCTGAGCGCTATGTGACAGGCTCGATGGCACAGCTGTGACAAAAGTGACTAGAGGATAAGGGAGATTGGATTGCTTTTAAAAAAGCAGTTTGCGGAGCAGTGGGTAAACAGCAATGCCAGCGTGTCAGAAAGCCTTAAAAGGCAGCCCAACAACCAACACCACTGATACACCACAATATAGCCTCCCCTTGCACTGCACACACAGTGACTTGTGTGTTGTGCAGGCCAAATCGCTAGCAGCAGAAGCAGTTTTTTTGTCTTCTTCCCTGCCTAACGCTCTCCCTACAGAATCAGCAGCAACCTCTCCCTATACTAAGATCGGCAGAAGTAAGATGGCGGTCGGCGTGCACGCCCTTTTATACCCCCTGTGACGCCCACCAAAGCAAGCCAATCACTTGCATGCCCTTCTGAAAGATGGTGGTGACCCGTGCCTAGTGTCCGTGGATCCTGATTGGCTGAAAAAGAGCGCAAAACAAACTTTTGAAACGCGACTTTGGCGCGTAAGTCGCCGACCTCGTGGCCGACCTCATCCTAGGGTCGGGTTTCGTTTCATGAAACCCGACTTTGCCAAAAGTCGGCGACTTTTGAATTTTTTCGACCCGTTTCGCTCAACTCTAGTCCCGTGCCAGATTATTCAGTTTCAGTGTCCGCAGGTCCCTGGACTGGACCCTGACACTATTAGCCTGAAGCACGCATGGTCACCTCTGCTGACCTGCTCCACAGGTATCTATTAGCACTGCTTCTGTACTCAGGACACGCGCACTGGCTCTATGAGCAAGTGCAGTGCGGTGTCTCTGACATTATAACTGACCCATACCATTTTTTTTTTTTCTCTCTCTGCTCCCATTCACCTGTGTGTGTGATGGATCCTATGCACACTCTTTCTGAACAGGTTAAGCATCTGACGCAGATGTCTCAGAAACTCCTTGGAGAACAACGAGTCCTGGCTCAGTCTCAACAGCTGATCGCTGACACTGTGCAGGGGGTTCTTTCATTGGGGGCTCGGGATGTTACATTAATTTCCCCTGAGTCTCCAGTGAACTTACCAGATACCTTTTCTGGAGATAAAAATGACTTCAGAGTTTTTGAGGTGGGCTGTAAGCTTTTTTTTTCCTTAAGACCACACTCTTCTGGGGATGAGAGTCAGAGAGTGGGGGTCATTATGTCTCTGTTAAGGGGAGCCCCCCAAGCTTGGGCTTTCTCCCTTCCTACCACGGCCCCTGAGCGTATGACTGTGGATGCATTTTTTGAGGCCCTGAGGCATATTTATGATGAGCCTGATCGGGTGCGTATGGCTGAGGACAGGCTGATGAATGTTTGCCAGGGGAACCACTCAGCCGAGTGGTTTTGCTCAGAGTTCAGACGCTGGGCTGCTGAGGTCTGCTGGAACGACGCCGCCCTCCGGGGGTTGTTCCGTAGAGGCCTGTCTGAGCATCTGAAAGACGCCTTGGCTCTCCACCCCCCACCTGATGCCCTGGAGGAAGCTATGACACAGGCCGTCCGAATGGATCGCAGGTTACGGGCAAGGGGAGTGATACAAACCGAGACATCATTATTCTCCCAAGGAAGGGGAGTCAGTTCTTCATGGAAAATCATGGAGATGGGAACCATCAACCTTCAGGAGGAAGAAAGGAGACAACGACACGTGAGAAAATGCTGTGTTCACAGTGGCGAGTCTGGACATTGGAAAAAGGATTGCCCCTTCCGGCCACTAACCAACAAGCGACTGAGCCCGGGTGATTATCGTGGAGGTCACCCAGGCTCTCAGGTACCCGTTTCTGCATTTTCTAAAATGTCTTTTCAAGTGGAACTTTGTTGTGGGAGTGTCTCCACTTCCACTTCTGCCTTCGTGGATTGCGGTTCATCATTGAACTTAATTGACTCTGACTTGGTGGCCAGGTGTAAGTTAGGGACAGTTAGGTTGGAGACTCCGATTCACCTTGTTGCTATTGACAAAACACCACTGGTTACGAATGACATTGTGTCTTGTACTGAAGAGTTTCTCCTTAAAGTGAGTTCCTTACACCAGGAACGTATTTCATGTTTTGTAATAAACAACCTGCCTGCGGGACTGGGGTTGGGGTTCCCCTGGTTACGTCTGCATAATCCTGTGGTTAATTGGGAATCTCGGGATATTGGTAAATGGGGTCCCTATTGCTCTGAGAAATGTCTTGTTTCTGTGTCTGTGTCGTCCGTGTCGTCCATGGGTCTAGAAGGCATTCCGGAGTGCCTGATAGATTACACAGACGTTTTCTCCGAAAAGGAGGCTGAGGTTTTACCACCACACCGCCCATTTGATTGTGCTATTGACCTGGTTCCAGGTGCTAAATTGCCCAAAGCCTGCCTGTATAACCTCTCGGGTCCGGAACGGGCTGCGATGAAGGAGTATATTTCCGAGAGTCTCCGTAAGGGGCATATTCGTCCTTCTGTTTCTCCTGTGGCGGCAGGGTTCTTTTTTGTAAAAAAAAAAAACGGTGGTTTGCGCCCATGCCTCGATTTTCGTGAGTTAAATAAAATAACTGTGAGGAATACTTATCCCCTTCCACTTATTCCTGATTTATACAATCAGTTGTCCGGAGCTAAGTGGTTTTCGAAATTAGATCTACGGGGAGCGTATAACCTTATCCGAGTCCGTGATGGAGATGAGTGGAAGACCGCTTTTCTCACTACTGAAGGGTTGTTTGAAAATTTGGTCATGCCCTTCGGCCTGACCAACACTCCAGCGGTCTTCCAAAATTTCATAAATCATGTGTTCTCCGATTTGATTGGACGTTTTATGGTGGTGTATTTGGATGACATTTTAATCTACTCGCCTGATAAACAAGCTCACATTGGTCATGTTCGGGCAGTTCTCCTAAGGCTCAGGGAGAACTGTCTTTTTGCTAAACTTGAAAAATGTTAATTTTTTGTGCAGGAACTGTCCTTTCTGGGGTTCATCGTGTCTGCTGAAGGGTATCGCATGGATCCTAATAAGGTGCAGGCCATTCTCGAGTGGGTTCAACCGTGTGATTTGAAGGGTCTGCAACGTTTTCTAGGGTTCGCTAATTATTATCGGAAATTTATAAGGGGGTTCTCACAGGTGGTCAAACCCCTCACAGACATGACTCAAAAGGGGGCCGATATCAAGAATTGGTCAACCGCAGCGGTAGCGGCATTTCAGTTTTTGAAAAAATGTTTCATGTCGGCCCCGGTTCTTATTCAGCCGGACCCCTCTGAACCATTTATTGTTGAGGTAAACGCCTCAGAGGTGGGGGTGGGGGCGGTATTGTCCCAGGGACCCGCCACTTTGACCAATTTAAGACCTTGCGCCTTTTTCTCAAAGAAGTTCTCCCCTGCGGAGAGAAACTATGATGTGGGGAATCGGGAACTTCTGGCAGTAAAACTGGCCTTTGAAGAATGGAGACATTTTTTGGAGGGGGCTGTTCATCCTATAACGGTAATCACGGACCACAAAAACCTAGCTTACATTGAGTCAGCTAAAAGGTTGACTCCCAGACAGGCTAGATGGTCACTTTTTTTTTCCCGATTCAACTTCTCGATCACTTTCCGACCAGGATCCAAGAATATCAGAGCGGATGCGTTGTCACGCAGTCTAGATCCGGTGTCCCCCCCGGAACCTCCATCCTCCATTCTTCAGCCTGGGGTGGTGGTGGCAGAGGTTTCTAATGTGTTGGAACGGGAGATTCGAGAAGCCCAGGCTCTTGCACCTCCAGCTAAGCCGGTGGATAAACTTTATGTGCCAGCTCAGTTTCGTCTCAAGGTCCTCCAGGAGTTCCATGACTCAGTTCTGGGTGGACATCCAGGGATCTCAGCGACCCGGAAGGCCATTGCTAGAATATTCTGGTGGTCTTCTTTAGCCTCTGATGTTGGGGAGTATGTGTCTGCGTGTGAGGTTTGTGCCCGTGTGAAAACTCCCCATAACCGACCGGCCGGGGAATTGGTACCACTGCCAATTCCTGAGAGACCATGGACTCATCTGTCCATGGATTTCATCACCAACCTTCCCCCTTCCAAGGGTAATACCGTGGTCTGGGTCGTAGTGGACAGGTTTAGTAAGCAGGCACATTTTGTACCTTTGGCAGCTCTACCTAATGCGGAAACATTGTCCAGATTGTTTGTGGAGCATGTGGTGCGGTTGCATGGGGTACCCCTGAATGTGGTGTCTGATAGGGGAGTGCAATTTGTGTCCAGATTTTGGAGAGCCTTTTGTAGGAGGTTGGGCATTGGTCTGTCCTTTTTATCCGCCTACCATCCAGAGACTAATGGGCAGACTGAGCGGACCAATCAGTCTCTGGAGCAAATTCTGCGCTGTTTGACCTCAGCCCAACAGGATGATTGGTGTTCTGTGTTACCATTGGCTGAGTTTGCATTTAACAACCGCACTAACCAGTCTACGGGTACATCTCCATTTTTTTGCAATTATGGGTTTCATCCTCATTTTGGAGAATTTTCCCGCTTGAATTCTGGGTGTCCTGGGGCGGATGAGACGATCCAGCGGTTGGGGGAGGTATGGCGGGAGGTCCAGAATAATATTACGAAGGCCCAGGACAAATTTAAATTTTTTGAGGACAAAAAACGATCCGTGGGTCCAGTGTTTCAGGTCGGAGATAAGGTATGGTTATCCACCAAAAATATAAGGCTCAAGGTCCCCTCTGCGAAGCTTGGACCCAAGTTTATAAATCCTTATGTAATTACCGAAGCAGTTAACCCAGTGGCTTTTCGGTTGAGTCTTCTGCCATCTCTAAGGATCCCTAATGTTTTCCATAAGGCCCTTTTGAAACCTGTGAGGTCCGGTGGGGAGGGGTCATCATCTTCGCCGACACCGGTTTTGGTAGATGGGCAGGCTGAGTACGAGGTGGAACGAATTGTCGACTCCAGGTTGGTCCGTCGCGCCCTTCAGTATCTGATACATTGGAAGGGCTACGGTCCTGAGGAACGCTCGTGGGTTCCTGCTCGATCAGTTCATGCGGATCGGTTGATCCGAGCCTTTCACGCCAAGTACCCTGAGAGACCTGGGGGTCCGGTGGCCCCCCATTGAGAGGGGGGTACTGTCATGATCCAGGACGGGATTTCGCTTTGACCCGTCCTGGTTAGACTATGGGTTAATTGTGCTGCCTCCCTCTGCCAGCAGGAGGCTATTTAGTGCTCACTGGACCTGGGTCCGGTATCAGTTATACTCCTGCCCTCGGCTGAGTTAAGTGACCTCTTGTATACGTGTGCCTTGTGCCTGATATCTTGCTTGCTTGTTCGGTTGTGATCTGGTTCTGCCCCTGTTACGAGTTCTGCCTGACCCTCTTGTACTGCGCTACCTCTCGTGTATGACTCTCTGCTTGTGACCCGACTTCTCTCTGCTCATCCCCTTGGTACCACATCGCCCTCTTGTGTATGACCTTTGGCTTTGTCTGACTACCCGTCTGTTTGTCCCTCCTGTACCTCATTTGCCCGTACGGTTGTGACCTCTGTTTTGCCTGACTCTGAGTTGTTGTATGGTGTCCTGTCCTATCTGTAAACAGGACGCTAAGCCCCGCCCCCTTGCAGTCACATGACCATAGGTCCCGTGCCAGATTATTCAGTTTCAGTGTCCGCAGGTCCCGTGCCTCTTTACCTTCCAGCGCTGACTGGACCCTGACACTATTAGCCTGAAGCACGCATGGTCACCTCTGCTGACCTGCTCCACAGGTATCTATAAGCACTGCTTCTGTACTCAGGACAAGCGCACTGGCTCTATGAGCAAGTGCAGTGCGGTGTCTCTGACACAGACAGTGCAGGATCCAGACAGGGACACCTGATCAGAGATTCTAGACATGACGAGAAGATCACAGAAGACAGAGCAGAAACGCAGGCATCCTGCAGCTCAGATATGAGGTGAGTGTGCACACTGCTCTAGGGAACGAGCAGGATACCAGACAAGATATGCGCATGCACATCACTCCAGGAGTTCTTGAGAGAAAACAGACAGGGCAGACATGACAGACATGGCAGACATGACAGTATCTCACTGGTCAATTCCCCCAGGTAATCACCTAAAGGAGGACTCCACTCACCTTCTCTCTGCACAAAGATAACAGAATCAGTATCGTGATAAAGACACCTTTCCTGCAGCCTGTCCAGCAGAGAGTAAAGCGCTAGTCAAGCATATGCTGTTGTAAAACAGGCTATAAAAATGTTTGTGTTCTTGGTGATGGTGTGGTGCCCTTCTGTATATTTCCAATGAATTGTTGCGGTTTCATCATCAATAAAATGCAACATCGAAACATCGTAATACGGTAAAAAAACATGTTGAAACAGTTCATCAGGATTGCTAATAATGCTGGTACATGGTAAATTAGATTTCTGGGCAAACTTTCCCCATAAAGAATTTAAGAAAAGTTTGGAGATCTGTCTCTTAGCAGGGTTCTCTCCTATATTTTCAGAGCGTAATTGCACCCCTTCTTTGTCAAGAAAGGAATCAATGTACTGTTGTTTCTTACTGTCATCAGTGCACCAGCTAGGATAGCCTGATGCCTCCTGCTTATCCCTAAGATGTAATTTAATGTACCGAGAAAACAGGCGATCACTGGTTTTAGGAAAATCCCAAATTTCATAAATGTGGGCTATCCTATAACCTTTCTCTACAGCCATCTCAAGCTCTATAGTGCACCATGTACCTGCCAGAGCCCGCTCTTTATCACTATGTGTACATTCCTCTGTCTGCGAATTTACAGAGCATGTGTAGCATAGAGGAAACAATAATTTTTTGCTGAGTTTTACTGGTAGAACAGGAAAAAATAAATCTCTCGGAGGACAGACCTTGACTTTGGCAATACCAAAGTAATTTTTAATGTACCCAAAACCCTCATAGATAATGTGTGGATGACCAACGGGGTATGTTTTAGTTTTATTTACAAAGGGATACAGGCTGGTGAAATAATAGTAATGTAGTGTCTCCCCAGGTTTCAGTTGGTGATAAAGTTTAATGGCGTTAGTACGTCCCCCATAAAGAGCATCGCGGGGATCTAAAGGGGTAGGGAATTCCATTTGTAGAAGAAATGATTGAAGATTAGAATCTTTTTGAATCATTTCATTCCATTCATGTTCCCACAGTACTCTCACTGTGTAGCCACACCACTGCAGGTAACGTTTTTTAGCTAAAAAGGCATAGTATAATTGACCATAGGAGGTGTTTGTGACCTTATTTGCATCAAATTCATTATAGCAGACTGGGCACCCATGATAAAAGCACCCCTGAAATTCGAATGCAATATGTCTGTCGTTAACATAGGCATAACCGTCTAAAAAATATTTCCCAACTCGTTTTTTCACCCCCTCTTAAAGCATGTTGGATTACTATGTTCTCTGTGTGGGATACATACATGAGCCACTGTATAGCGGGTGATGAAAAGCGTTTTTTTGTCTTGTGATAATCATCACCTGGTAAAATGGCAATGGTCTTTTTTGGAAGAAATGTAAACCTGTACATTGACATACATACAGATGCAAGGGTTGAAAAGGATCAACACATCTGGACGCTTCAATTTTTTTCTTTTCTCGCTTACAGTATATTTTCACATTTTTCTGCATCATTTCCATGACACGCTCCCTGTAAAGTTCATATGAGTGTCTCAGAATCTCAACATCTTGTTTGCAGTAAGACTTTAGTTCAGAATTAAAGTCAAAAGTTGTATTTTCCTGCGTCTCATACCACTCCATGAATTCCCCTTTCTCACTAGGTGACATATACTCTACCCCATAATATTTCACAGCTGGTAGGGGACCCACATAGTTTTGATTTTCTTTGGTGTTAAAAAAGTGAGGGAAATGTCCTTTTGAGCCTGAGAACCCCATAGCCTGCGGCATCTTACTAAGTTTCATCGGTATGAAATTTAGGGAGTCAATAAACCTCTGTTCCAAATCAGGCAGTGTTACACACAAGAGACGGCCACCTCGGGATATCAATTTCACACAGAGTTTTTCAGAAATCAGTGCCTTAACAATAAAGTATGCGTCGTATCTTCCAGCATTGTGGGCTATAAAGGTATATCCAGAAAATTTACCGGATGTACAGAATTGCACAAAATCATGAGTTGCTGATTTACCTTCAAACTCCCAGGAGGGGCTACCATACAGAGTTGTAGCATAAATATAATTTGGGATGTGAGTACCTGTCTCCTGCATACATTCAAAGTCATAAAATAAATATTGATCTGTCGCCTCCTTTGGTACATACCGGCGCATGTAACAAAGGTGCTCATCAAATTTATTTAAACGTCTGTGACAGACAGGACAACGCAATCCTTTACATTTATGTTCAGAATCACTTTCTCTGGGGACAAAATGATGACATTTATCACAAAATATTTTAAGTCTGCAGAATGTTGGATTATCTGCAGATAAATGAGTGTGGTGGTCTAAGAACTCACTGGACCGACAAAACACACGACAAATTGACAGCGAGGTGGCTGATCCATTGTCGGTTCTCTCCACACAAATCTCTCTTTGACAAGCCTTGCAAAAATATTGACACGAATGATTAAATTTGTGATGAAACAACGAATTGCATCTTTCACAAAAGTAATCCGCACCTATAAAACCCTTCATATTTTTGATACCGTAGTAGTGATTATCATGATGCAATATGAAAATAGTTCTAGCACTAGAGTATTACCTGTTTGAAAATATCGCCAGTCGCCCTGACTGTAGTATAATACTTTAATGTTGATACCCAGATGTTTCTCAAAAGCTTCAATATCACTAAAACTTATAGGTTGGTCCTCAGGGATAGCCAGTGCTGCGTGTATGGTTTTAGCACGATTCAGTAAAACTGTATTGCCATCATCAGTGTCGGTGATCAGGGCGCACACGCTAGCTGCAAAGCACATATTTGTGCTGTAATTATTATAGTCGTAAAGCCAGCGTTTCTTTTGCTTAATGATTTGACTACTCGCTAAAGATTTCAGACGTCTTTTTATGCCTCCGCGTCTCTTTTTAATAATTGTTAAGACTAATTTCAGGGAGTTGTTTGCTAAGCATTCAACATTGCTTTGCAATGTGCGAGCTATGGCATTTAAGAATGCTTCAGAACTAAAATCCTCCCTTGTCTGTTTTGTAGTGAAAATGAGATCTAACGTGTCACCGCTATCAAGCCTTAACTGAACAAAGTCTCCAGGATCAATGTCTCTGATGAATCTGTCCAGCAAAGACTGAATGGCTCCATGAACGATGTTTAGGGCTTCTACAAATGATTGAATGCGGTCTAAATTTGCAAATCTGAAATGATCAATACACATGCGAGCATTGAAATTGCGGACATCTCTTTGATGGTGATAAAAATGTTGTAAAAATACTGATTGATCTACGTACTGTACATTATCATCAACATGACCATCAGATGCATCATCATGTCCATTTTCATCTATGTCCCGTACATTTTCATCAACATGACCGTCAGCTGCAACATCATGTACATTTTCAGCCTGTGTTTCAAGAGGCTCAAAGCTTTGAGCGATTGGAGACACATCGGTGCTAACATCCCTATGGGGATCATGGCTGTTAAACGAGGAACTCTGTGCATGAATCAACAGCTGAGGGTTTTGTGTAGTTATCGGTCTGTGAGTTAACTCTCGCAGGCTTCTAGCTGCTAGTGAACGTCTTGCACTAACCAACAGCCTTCAAGCTCGTTTAATTGTTCTCGATCTATAGCCCCTTTGTGGAGATATTTTAGACAACTTCTGCAGACCATAACCAACCAAGCCTAGTCACACTGAATTATTTTTATTTGATTTCACAAAGACTGATGGACCATCTGCACAGTCTCTTTTGAACGAATATAGCTCATCAACAATGTCAGGTGTTGGGGTAGCAGTTTGTAACCTTTTATAAGTGTCACAGAAATATTTAAGATGAGTAATAACGTTTTTGTAATTTAGGTACTGAGGCGCCATATCATGAAACACCTTATACTGTTCTTCAGGCCACCCAGGGGTAATTGGGGTATTGTGTACTTTTTGTTTTTTACTTGCCCTCTGGGTCTGGGTTGATACTGTTCATCTCTTTAAAGGATTTACAATTGCAAATTCATTAGACGTTCCTGCAAAAGTAATATCTGCAGGGTGTATAGTATGACACACACGTATATTGTCCAGATTAGAGGTCTTCTTACCCTCAGCAAGCTGATCAATTTCTCTGTTGATGGCTTCACATTCAGCTTGTGGCACACTGTCCACGGAAGTGATTGAATGTGTAATATTGGGTGCGGCTGAGTCGGCGTTATATTTTCGGGCTGAAGACTTCAGTACCGCCTTCCTAGGTTGCTTAGGTTTCACAGGACTTTCTTCATCTGACAGAACAATGATTGTGAAAGCGGAGTTGATCTCACAGCCAGATTAACTCTTTGTTGGGGGTTCTGCGTTGGACCGTAAGAATGTGCTCCTGCAGTACTTGAGGCTGCAGCAATGGCTGTGCATCTTTTTTTAGCATATTCTTTGTATCTAAAAGAAAAAAGTTACATGTGTCAGATGTCCATGAAGCTTGAGTAACAATGGAAATGTTACACGTACCAGATAGTCAAGAAACACATATAAGTGTTTGTATAAAGATAGTATTTTAGGTTGTACCCCTTATGAGCAGGGGCATCATTAATTTTGCTTTAATTATTGTTTTGATAACTGTTACTTATGACTGGTTGTCTATGAATAACTGAATTATAAATCTCTGCAGAATATGTAAGCTCTATATAAATAAAGATTATTATCATTATTACAGAAAACTAAATATATAATTACAAGAATGTTCTGGGTATTGGTCTTCTGCGGGCTCTGGGTTCATAGTCGTCTCACTATTCACCGTCAGTGGGATGGATGCATTATCATTTGAATATAGCATTTTTCTGGCCGCTCGTTTATCAGCTGTAAATAAAATAAAACTATTACACAGTCCTGAAATGATTTTCTTCACGGTACTGATTATCTACTGTTTTTCAAGCTCACATTACCTTTTCGAATCAGCAGCGCCATATTTTTTGGTTTCCCGCTAGGCCTGATAGAAACCCTGGGAGTCCTCATCTTGAGCGATGTGTTTCGCGGTTTCCGCGGCTTTTTAGGACTGTTAGAAACCATGGACCCATCAACATTATAGAAGTCTTTCAAGTGTTGGTTACCTGTATAAGAAATTAGGGGAAATTTCATCCCTGCATAGGCCGTATCTTTTTTCAAAGAGATGTTACTTTTTTCCATATGTTCTTACCTTTTTCATATGTTTGTCGCGTCCGCAGCGGATTCGTCAGATTTACAGGTTCAGTAACATGGCTGTTTTCTTGCTTATCGGCCGCTTGCAGCATCTCAGCATCTGTATGAGAAATTGTATTTAGTTTCACGTCTACATATGATTAAAGCAGTTATTATACAAATATACAGCTTACCAGTGATAGGATAATGTGAAATTGCAGCGCTTGATTCTCCGCCAGCATTAAAAGGCGCTAAAGGGCCTTCATTTATGGAATCCAAATCCAAAGTCTGATACACCTCAGAAAAGTTGGGCCCTATAGACTCTTCTTAAAAAGAACAAAATATTATATAATTAATACTGTATACAAAACAAAGCTTTAATCAGATTGTCTAACACTCCGTTCATTATATTCAATATAAGTCCTACCTAGTTGTTGGAATTGTGTGCTCGTAAGAACAAAATCGTAGGCTTCCATCTTAACTAAAATTATTAAAAGTGTGAATACTATTATACTTTTAAAATTATTAACTAAAACTATGCAGTGGAAAGTACTATAATATAAAATTATAATCTAAGTCTATGCCGAAGAAATACATTTTATATACTATATGATAAATGATACAAAAGGCAAATAAAATTATATGCGAACGTCAATTAAATAATTATACATCAAATAAATATTGTATGAAATATCTAAATTTCTTCTAAATGAGCAAATCTATTCTAAGGAAAATACAGTGCGAACAACAATTAAATAAATATACAGCAAATAAATATTGTATTAAATATCTAAATTTCTTCTAAATGAGTAAATCTATACTAAGGAAAATACAATTATATCCTATATAATAAATATTACTATTAGAGTTGAGCGACTTTTGGTTTTTTAGGGTCGCGTTTCGTTTCGTGAAACCCGACTTTTCCAAAAGTCGGGTAGAGCAAGATCGTCCGATTATAGGGAAAAGTCGGGGTCATCCCGAAACACGAAACCCAATGTAAGTCAATGGGGAATAAAAGTCGACAGTGAGAGGAGGACAGGAAACACACCTACAGTGCCCATTTGAATGCCAAAAGCATCAATTCTTCTTACTTAAGCTTGTCAACCTTAATTAACTTCATAATACAAGTTACGCACTGAAAAATGGGGGTTATTTGGCTAAAGTTGTGGGGGGGGAGGGCTGGCTGCACGTTTTCATGTGCCCTGGGCGAAAGAGCGCCCCTTTAACACATACCACAACTCATCATGCTCCGATACAGCAGATAAATAGCGATATAGTACAATGAAAAATACCTCACTTTTTACATCTCATGACGAGGCCCATCTATTTCTCCATACAGAATCATTGGTCCCATATAATGTTTGAAACAGTATATGATGAGCTCCACATAATGCTACAGTATATGTTGGTCCCCATGGATGAAGCTCCACTGTCTTATGGGCCCAAATAATGCTCCAAACATAATGGGCACCATTTCTAATGCTCTAGTGTATAATGGGCCCTGTAAATGCTGCTCCAGTGTCTGATGTCCACCTTTGGAATGTTCCAGTGTATGGTGGGCCCCATCTATCATTCTCCAGAGTATAGTGCTCCCCAAAAATTGCTGTCCCAACATTGAAAACAATCAAATAAGTCTCCTCGCTAGGGAATCCCTGTACTTGTCTGGACAGGTGCTGTAGCTTGCTTAACAGCTCGCCAGCCATTCTCACGCCCAGTATGGATTGCACGTGATTGCACAAAGGTTAGAAAGGGTACCGTATCCCTGGATAACATGTATGGATAGCGTACACATTCAAAATATATGTCTCAGGAGGCAGGCTCAGACGGTGTCAGGCCCAGTATGGATTGCACGTGATTGCACAAAGGTTAGAAAGGGTACCGTATCCCTGGATAACATGTATGGATAGCGTACACATTCAAAATATATGTCTCAGGAGGCAGGCTCAGACGGTGTCAGGCACAGTATGGATTGCACGTGATTGCACAAAGGTTAGAAAGGGTACCGTATCCCCGGATAACATGTATGGATAGCGTACACATTCAAAATATATGTCTCAGGAGGCAGGCTCAGACGGTGTCAGGCCCAGTATGGATTGCACGTGATTGCACAAAGGTTAGAAAGGGTACCGTATCCTTGGATAACATGTATGGATAGCGTACACAATCAAAATATGTGTCTCAGGAGGCAGGCTCAGACGGTGTCAGGCACAGTATGGATTGCACGTGATTGCACAAAGGTTAGAAAGGGTACCGTATCCCCGGAAAACATGTATGGATAGCGTACACATTCAAAATATATGTCTCAGGAGGCAGGCTCAGACGGTGTTAGGCCCAGTATGGATTGCACGTGATTGCACAAAGGTTAGAAAGGGTACCGTATCCCTGGATAACATGTATGGATAGCGTACACATTCAAAATATATGTCTCAGGAGGCAGGCTCAGACGGTGTCAGGCACAGTATGGATTGCACGTGATTGCACAAAGGTTAGAAAGGGTACCATATCCCCGGATAACATGTATGGATAGCATACACATTCAAAATATATGTCTCAGGAGGCAGGCTCAGACGGTGTTAGGCCCAGTATGGATTGCACGTGATTGCACAAAGGTTAGAAAGGGTACCGTATCCCCGGATAACATGTATGGATAGCGTACACATTCAAAATATATGTCTCAGGAGGCAGGCTCAGACGGTGTCAGGCCCAGTATGGATTGCACGTGATTGCACAAAGGTTAGAAAGGGTACCGTATCCTTGGATAACATGTATGGATAGCGTACACAATCAAAATATGTGTCTCAGGAGGCAGGCTCAGACGGTGTCAGGCACAGTATGGATTGCACGTGATTGCACAAAGGTTAGAAAGGGTACCGTATCCCCGGAAAACATGTATGGATAGCGTACACATTCAAAATATATGTCTCAGGAGGCAGGCTCAGACGGTGTTAGGCCCAGTATGGATTGCACGTGATTGCACAAAGGTTAGAAAGGGTACCGTATCCCCGGATAACATGTATGGATAGTGTACACATTCAAAATATATGTCTCAGGAGGCAGGCTCAGACGGTGTTAGGCCCAGTATGGATTGCACGTGATTGCACAAAGGTTAGAAAGGGTACCGTATCCCTGGATAACATGTATGGATAGCGTACACATTCAAAATATATGTCTCAGGAGGCAGGCTCAGACGGTGTCAGGCACAGTATGGATTGCACGTGATTGCACAAAGGTTAGAAAGGGTACCATATCCCCGGATAACATGTGTGGATAGCGTACACATTCAAAATATATGTCTCAGGAGGCAGGCTCAGACGGTGTTAGGCCCAGTATGGATTGCACGTGATTGCACAAAGGTTAGAAAGGGTACCGTATCCCCGGATAACATGTATGGATAGCGTACACATTCAAAATATATGTATCAGGAGGCAGGCTCAGACGGTGTTAGGCCCAGTATGGATTGCACTTGATTGCACAAAGGTTAGAAAGGGTACCGTATCCCTGGATAACATGTATGGATAGCGTACACATTCAAAATATATGTCTCAGGAGGCAGGCTCAGACGGTGTTAAGCCCAGTATTGATTGCACGTGATTGCACAAAGGTTAGAAAGGGTACCGTATCCCTGGATAACATGTATGGATAGCGTACACATTCAAAATATATGTCTCAGGAGGCAGGCTCAGACGGTGTCAGGCACAGTATGGATTGCACGGGATTGCACAAAGGTTAGAAAGGGTACCGTATCCCCGGATAACATGTATGGATAGCGTACACATTCAAAATATATGTCTCAGGAGGCAGGCTCAGACGGTGTTAGGCCCAGTATGGATTGCACGTGATTGCACAAAGGTTAGAAAGGGTACCGTATCCCTGGATAACATGTATGGATAGCGTACACATTCAAAATATATGTCTCAGGAGGCAGGCTCAGACGGTGTCAGGCCCAGTATGGATTGCACGTGATTGCACGAAGGTTAGAAAGGGTACCGTATCCCTGGATAACATGTATGGATAGCGTACACATTCAAAATATATGTCTCAGGAGGCAGGCTCAGACGGTGTCAGGCACAGTATGGATTGCACGTGATTGCACAAAGGTTAGAAAGGGTACGTATCCCCGGATAACATGTATGGATAGCGTACACATTCAAAATATATGTCTCAGGAGGCAGGCTCAGACGGTGTTAGGCCCAGTATGAATTGCATGTGATTGCACAAAGGTTAGAAAGGGTACCGTATCCCCGGATAACATGTATGGATAGCGTACACATTCAAAATATATGTATCAGGAGGCAGGCTCAGACGGTGTTAGGCCCAGTATGGATTGCACGTGATTGCACAAAGGTTAGAAAGGGTACCGTTTCCCCGGATAACATGTATGGATAGCGTACACATTCAAAATATATGTCTCAGGAGGCAGGCTCAGATGGTGTTATGCCCAGTATGGATTGCACGTGATTGCACAAAGGTTAGAAAGGGTACCGTATCCCTGGATAACATGTATGGATAGCGTACACATTCAAAATATATGTCTCAGGAGGCAGGCTCAGACGGTGTCAGGCACAGTATGGATTGCACGTGATTGCACAAAGGTTAGAAAGGGTACCGTATCGCCGGATAACATGTATGGATAGCGTACACATTCAAAATATATGTCTCAGAAGGCAGGCTCAGACGGTGTTATGCCCAGTATGGATTGCACGTGATTGCACAAAGGTTAGAAAGGGTACCGTATCCCTGGATAACATGTATGGATAGCGTACACATTCAAAATATATGTCTCAGGAGGCAGGCTCAGACGGTGTCAGGCACAGTATGGATTTGACGGCCCTGATTACACAGCGGAGGAGCAGGGAGAGGTAAAGATTGCAAATGCTGGGGCCCTGCCCAAGCAAGGGGGGCCCACTCGTTGGCGTCGGTACTGGCACTGGGCCCCTCATAGTACAGCGGTGTGTCTGACGGCGGGTGTGCACCACCACCGTCAGAGACACTTGATTGCACTATGAGGGACCCTGTGCCAGTGCCCGCGCCCAAGAGTCGGCCTACCCACCTGTCCAGGGCAATGGCACTCGCACGGTGTCGTGCGGTAGGTGGTGACCCCGGCCATGGGGGGGGAGGCAGCATAGTTAGGGAGTTTTAGTAAGTGGCATATGTTGATGTTGGACATTCAGCTGATGCAAAATGCGAAATAGGTGAAGTACCAGGAAGAGGTGGACCAAAGCAAGCCATTTTTCTGTCACCCTATGTGTCATCAGGGGAAGGTGGGACAAAATCTTTGGAAACCCATGCGTGGTTCATTTTAATGAAGGTTAGATCATCCACATTTTGGGTTGACAGACGGGTCCTTTTTTCTGTCAGGATTGATCCAGCTGCACTGAAGACTCTTTCCGATAGCACACTTGCAGCTGGGCAAGCGAGCTCCTGTAAGGCATATTGGGCAAATTCAGGCCAGGTGTCCAGTTTAGCGGCCCAATAGTCAAAGGGGAATGACCTGTGTGGGAGAACATCGATATGGGAGGAAAAGTATTTTGTAACCATAGTTGACAACTGCTGTCTCCTGTCACTTTCCATCGATGCAGTATTACCAGTTGTGTGAGCGGTATTTGAAAAATCAGTCCACAACATTGTCATGAAACCCCTGTCTCCAACGCCACTTCTGCTGTGTGCACCACGAACACCTCTGCCAAGCTGCCCCCGGCCCGTACGGCTTGTGTGAGAACCATCACCGCTGCTGTGTGCTGGGAATGCCTCAAGCAACCGATTTACCAGAGTTGCTTGTTTATTAGCCAATATTAGGTCAAGGTTCTCCTGTGGCATGATGTTTTGTAATTTGCCTTTATAGGGTGGATCCAGGATGCTGGCCAACCAGTAGTCGTCATCGTTCATCATTTTGGCAATGCGGGGGTCCCTTTTTAGGATCCGCAAGGCATAATCTGACATGTGGGCCAATGTTCCCGGTGTCAATGATGCACTGCGAGTGCTGGGTGGAGGAGCACTTTCTGGCAAATCCACATCCCTCCAGTCACGCACAAACCCTGTACCAGACCTTGCCACGCCAACATTTTCACTTGCCCCACGAGATGCATCCTCCTCCCCTAAGTAATCATCCCCATCATCCTCCTCCTCCTCCTCTTCTTCCTCCACCTCGTCCAGGAGAGGTCCCTGAGCAGACAATGGCTGAATGTCATCAAGGATTCCCTCCTCCTCTTCCTCCTCATCAACATTGGCTACAGACGCCTGCTCCTTAAGGTGCATCAAAGTTTGCATGAGCAGACGCATAAGTGGGATGCTCATGCTTAGGATGGCGTCATCTGCGCTTACCAGCCGTGTGCATTCCTCAAAACACTGAAGGACTTTACAAAGGTCTTTCAGCTTCGACCACTGCACGCCTGTCAACTCCATGTCTGCTCTCAAAGTGCCTGGCCGTGTATCCTCCCACAAATGCATTATGGCCTGCCTCTGCTCGCACAGCCGCTCCACCATGTGCAGGGTGGAGTTCCACCTTGTTGCAATGTCGATAATGAGGCGGTGGTTGGGAAGGTGGAGCAATCGCTGCAGCTTCTGCATACGAACGGAGTGTACAGGCGACCGGCGGATGTGCGCGCACAGTCTTCGCACCTTCTGGAGCAGGGCTGTTAACTCCGGATAATTTTTGAGGAAGCACTGCACCACCAGGTTCAAGGTGTGAGCCAAGCAAGGTATGTGGCTGAGTTTTGAAAGGGCTATGGCTGCCACAAAATTACGGCCGTTATCACTAACTACCTTGCCTGCCTCAAGATGTACACTGCCCAGCCATGACTCAGTTTGTCGCTTCAAGTACTCGGCCAGCACCTCGGCGGTGTGTCTGTCGCCCAAACACATCATCTGCAACACAGCCTGCTGACGCTTTCCACTAGCTGCTCGATAGGGGGACACATCGTGTGCAACAGTGGCAGCTGCAGATGGAGTGCTCGTACGACTGCGCTCTGTGGACGAGCTGTCGCTTCTGGAGGAGGAGGAGGAGAAGGAGGGTCGAACACCTACAGCCAACTGTTTCCTAGACCGTGGGCTAGGCAGCACTGTCCCACCACCGCTGTCCCCTGTGGACCCTGCATCCACCACATTAACCCAGTGCGCAGTGATGGACACGTAACGGCCCTGGCCATGCCGACTGGACCATGCATCAGTTGTGAGGTGCACCTCTCCGCTCACTGACTGCTTGAGTGCATGGACAATGCGGTCTTTCACATGATGGTGGAGGGCTGGGATGGCTTTGCGAGAGAAGAAGTGGCGACTGGGTAGGTCATAGCGTGGTACTGCATAGGCCATGAGTTCGCGGAAAGCTGTGCTTTCCACCAACCGAAAGGGCATCATCTCAAACGAGATTAGTTTGGCAATGTGGGCGTTCAAACCCAGTGTACGCGGATGAGAGACTGAGTACTTTCTTGACCTACTCATAGTGTCTGGGAGGGTGAGCTGGACTTGAGAGCTGCATATGGTGGAAGTAGCGGTGGACAGGGCGGACTGGGAGAGGGTTGATGATGGTGATGGAGTTGGTGTTCTTTCTGATGGCCTAGAATCAGTCTTTTGTTGATATAACAGTGGGATTCCCTGACTGCTGTGGCCTTGCAACGACACCTCAACATTTGCTGCTGTGCTAACCGGTGGGCTTACAGTGGGGGAAACAATGTAGCGTTGCTGACTACCTTCGTTGTGATCAGTTGCACATGTGGCACTTGAGGTTTGGTGTTGTGTCCACGCTTGCAAGTGCATGCTGGTTAAATGTCTAAGCATGCAACTGGTATTCAAATTTTTCAGATTTTTCCCTTGGCTAAAGGTCTTTGCGCACTTCTTACAGATAACCTTGGCCTGATCATGAGGATTTTGTTCAAAAAAGTGCCACACTGCACTCTTCCTACTTTGGCAGACATTTTGCGGCCTAGCATGCTGTGATCTTTTGACCCTCTGGACAAGCTGTCCAGCAACTCTTTTGATGTTTGGAACCTGTCTTTGGAGTGCTCCGGGCCTGCCAGATAACAGCTGTTGCGATGTCGATGTCTGCTGTGGATACTCCTCATCTGAGCTATTGGAAGCAGCACCCTCTTCCCCCAATGGATGCCAATCTGGGTCAACAACTGGGTCATCCATCACCTCCTCTTCTATGTCATGTGCACCTTTCTCTGTGTCACCGTGTATGGTGGTATAGTGTGCGGGAAGGGGCACCTGAGTCTCATCAGGGTCAAAATCTGGCTCTGTACACTGCGAGGACAATGTAGTGCTCTGAGTGAATGTACCAGCAGAATCATCCATCAGCGGCTGTGCATCAGTGCACTCCATGTCAGATTCATCTTGGCCTGGGTAATTCACCATTTCACTTGATAATCCAGGCATGGTATGTGAAAACAGCTCCATGGAGTAATCAGTAGTATGGCCTGCGTCATCCTTCAATCTTGGTTGGGGTGAAGGACACAAGGAAAGGTGTGGTTCATGAACATGAGCCTCCAATGACGACAGTGCTTTTACTTTTTACAACTGAAGAAGAGGAGGCGATAGAGCTGGAGGCTGAGTCAGCAATGTAAGACAAAACTTTTTCCTGATGCTCTGGCTTTAAAAGCGGTTTGCCAACTCCTAGAAAACTAAGCGTTCGAGGCCTTATGTAGCCAGACGATGTCGCAGGGTCAGCACCTCCTGCATTCGGTCCTATTTTGCTCTTGCCACTACCATCAGATCCACCACCAACACCATCATTACCACCTGCCAACCCCCGCCCAATTCCACGGCCTCTTCCACCAGCCTTCCTCATTTTTGGTAGAAATGTAGACAAAATCCAACAAACTATATAGTAATGTAAAACAAGGTACAAGGTGTCTATAGGACAGGGGAGATTTCGAATTTCTGCACACACTTGTGGACAGTGGACACTTTTGGATTGTGTGAGGCCCACTGTTATCTGAGCGCTATGTGACAGGCTCGATGGCACAGCTGCCTGTGACCAAAGTGACGAGAGGATAATGGAGATTTTGAATCTCTGCGCACACTTTTGGACACTGGACACTTGTGGATTGTGTGAGGCCCACTGATATCTGAGCGCTATGTGACACGCTCGATGGCACAGCTGCCTGTGACCAAAGTGACGAGAGGATAATGGAGATTTTGAATCTCTGCGCACACTTTTGACACTGGACACTTGTGGATTGTGTGAGGCCCACTGATATCTGAGCGCTATGTGACACGCTCGATGGCACAGCTGCCTGTGACCAAAGTGACGAGAGGATAATGGAGATTTTGAATCTCTGCGCACACTTTTGGACACTGGACACTTGTGGATTGTGTGAGGCCCACTGATATCTGAGCGCTATGTGACACGCTCGATGACACAGCTGCCTGTGACCAAAGTGACGAGAGGATAATGGAGATTTTGAATCTCTGCGCACACTTTTGGACACTGGACACTTGTGGATTGTGTGAGGCCCACTGATATCTGAGCGCTATGTGACAGGCTCGATGGCACAGCTGTGACAAAAGTGACTAGAGGATAAGGGAGATTGGATTGCTTTTAAAAAAGCAGTTTGCGGAGCAGTGGGTAAACAGAAATGCCAGCGTGTCAGGAAGCCTTAAAAGGCAGCCCAACAACCAACACCACTGATACACCACAATATAGCCTCCCCTTGCACTGCACACACAGTGACTTGTGTGTTGTGCAGGCCAAATCGCTAGCAGCAGAAGCAGTTTTTTTGTCTTCTTCCCTGCCTAATGCTCTCCCTACAGAATCAGCAGCAACCTCTCCCTATACTAAGATCGGCAGAAGTAAGATGGCGGTTGGCGTGCACGCCCTTTTATACCCCCAGTGACGCCCACCAAAGCAAGCCAATCACTTGCATGCCCTTCTGAAAGATGGTGGTGACCCGTGCCTAGGTCATCACGTTGCCCACAGTGTCCGTGGATCCTGATTGGCTGAAAAAGAGCGCAAAACAAACTTTTGAAACGCGACTTTGGCGCGTAAGTCGCCGACCTCGTGGCCGACCTTATCCTAGGGTCGGGTTTCGTTTCATGAAACCCGACTTTGCCAAAAGTCGGGGACTTTTGAATTTTTTCGACCCGTTTCGCTCAACTCTAATTACTATACAACAATTGCCCATAATATTAATTAAATAATGTGTTAATACTTACTATTTTAAAGAGTAGAAATTGCTGCCCAGTATAAACGGAAAACTGTCTCTATTGCTGAATGGTAAGGACATCACCTAAATGCCTGTTTTAAAGCCACACAGCAGGGTTACTCCACCTACTTTCACATCTCAGTTCCGCCTCACCAAAAGGTCTTAAGCAATCAGCAGAAAGTCTACACCTCCAGTTAACACCCACAAGAGCATCCCAGTTACAGCCCATCATGCTGACCCAAGCAATCATGATATACTCATATTATACTGATATCAATCATGATATATTTGTATTACATTCCACATTTAATTTCATTTTATACATTTTGAATTTCTGATAAAGACGGTATTCGTTCATGAGAACATGTCTTCTAGACACGATGAAAAAATATTAGAGAAACAATATTTTATGCCTAAAGCATCAGGATCATACGGCGGCATTGATAAATTATATAGAGAAACTAGAGATTGCGGAATTAAAAAAACAATTGTGCGTGATTGGTTAACCCCTTTCTGCCATCCGACGTACTATCCCGTCCATGGGACCTGGGCCCCTATGCCCATGGACGGGATAGTACGTCGGCGCGATCAGCGGCGCCCACGTGGTGAGCGCCGCTGATCGCGGCCGGGTGTCAGCTGATTATCACAGCTGACACCCGGCACAATGTGTCAGGGGCGGTCACGGACCGCCCCCGACACGTTAACCCCTTGCACACCGCGATCAAACATGATCGCGGTGTACCGGGGGTTAATGGGAAGCATCGGCAGGGAGGGGGCTCCCTCCGTGCTTCCATGAGCCCCCCACGGCAGCGCAATGTGCAGCGCTGCTGCGGGGGGCTCCTTTCCTCCAGGCCCCCGAAGGCCCCCGTCGCCATCTTGGATTCGGGGGCCTGAGGAAGCTGGCTTCCTCAGTGCCTGCAAAGCGCAGGCATGAGGAAGCCTTCTGCAGTGCCTGTGTCAGATCGCTGATCTGTCACAGTGATCTGTGATGTGACAGATCAGCAATCTGTCACAGGACAGTGATGTCCCACCTGTGACTATTTAATAAAGTAAAAAAAAAATAAAAAAAAGTGTTAAAATAATTTAAAAAAAAAATCGCCAAATAAATTAGAAAAAAAAAAAAATATTAAAATATTATATAAAATATTCCCCCAATAAATCCATTTTTTGGAAATAATAAAAAAAAAAACAATAAAAGTACACATATTAGGTATCGCCGCGTCCGTAATGACCCATCCTATAAAACTGTCCCATTAGTTAACCCCTTTAGCGAACCCTTTAAAAAATAAAAATAAAAAACGAAGCAAAAAATAATGATTTATTATCATACCGCCAAACAAAAAGTGTAATAACGCGCGATCAAAAAGACGCATATAAATATCCATGGTACCACTGAAAACGTCATCTTGTCCCGCAAAAAACGAGCTGCCACACAGCATCATCAGCGAAAAAATAAAAAAGTTATAGCTCACAGAATAAAGCGATGCAAAAATAATTATTTTTTATATAAAATAGTTTTCATTGCATAAAACCGACAAAAACATAAAAAAGACCTAAATGAGGTATCGCTGTAACCGTACTGAAACGAAGAATAAAACCGCTTTATCAATTTTACCGCACGCGGAACGGTGTAAACGCACCCCCCCAAAAGAAATTCATGAAGCGCTGGTTTTTGTTCATTCTGCGTCCCAAAAATAGGAATAAAAAGCGATCAAAAAATGTCACGTGCCCGAAAATGGAACCAATAAAAACGTCAACTCGTCCCGCAAAAAATAAGACCTCACATGACTCGGTGGGTCAAAATACGGAAAAATTATAGCTCTCAATATGTGGTGATGCAAAAACTATTTTTACAATAAAAAGCGTCTTTTAGCGTGTGACAGCTGCCAAACATAAAAACCACCATAAATAGTAAATCAAACCCCCCGTTATCACCCCTTTAGTTAGGGAAAAATAATAAAATAAAAAAAAGTATTTATTTCCATTTTCCCATTAGGGTTAGGGTTAGGGTTAGGGCTAGGGTTACGGTTAGGGCTAGGGTTAGGGTTAGGGTTAGGGTTAGGGCTAGGGTTAGGGCTAGGGTTAGGGCTAGGGTTAGGGCTCAGATTAGGGTTAGGGGTGTGTTGGGGTTAGGGTTGGAGTTATAATTGGGGGGTTTCCACTGTTTGGGCACATCAGGGGCTCTCCAAATGCAACATGGCGTCTGATCTCAATTCCAGCCAATTCTGAGTTGAAAAACTCAAATGGTGCTCCTTCCCTTCCAAGCTCTGCCATGCGCCCAAACAGTGTTTTACCCCCACATGTAGGGTATCAGCCTACTCAGGACAAATTGCAAAACAATTTTTGGGGTCCAATTTCTCCTGTTACCCTTAGGAAAATAAAAAATTGGGGGCAAAAATATCATTTTTGTGGAAAAAAATGATTTTTTTATTTTCACGTACGAGTGTTATAAACTTCTGTGAAGCACTTGGGGGTTCAAAGTGCTCACCACACATCTAGATAAGTTCCGTGGGGGGTCTAGTGTCCAAAATGGGGTCACTTGTGGGGAGTTTCAATAGTTTAGGTACATCAGGGGCTCTCCAAACGCACATGACACCCGCAGACCATTCCATCAAAGTCTGCATTCCAAAACGTCACTGCTTCCCTTCCGAGCCCCGACGTGTGTCCATACAGTAGTTTTCTCCCACATATGGGGTGTCAGCGTACTCAGGCCAAATTGGACAACAACTTTTGGGGGTCCAATTTCACCTGTTACCCTTGGGAAAATGAAAAAATTGGGGACTAATTGATCATGTTTCTGGAAAAAATACGATTTTTTTATTTTCATGCCCTGGCATTATAAACTTCTGTGAAGCCCTTGGGGGTTCAAAGTGCTCACCTCACATCTAGATAAGTTCCTTAGTGGGTCTAGTTTTCAAAATGGGGTCATTTGTGGGGGGTTTCCACTGTTTAGGTACATTAGGGGCTCTCCAAAGGCAACATGACACCCGCAGACCATTCCATCAAAGTCTGCATTCCAAAACGTCACTACTTCCCTTCCGAGCCCCGACGTGTGCCCATACAGTAGTTTTCTCCCACATATGGGGTATCAGCATACTCAGGACAAATTGGACAACAACTTTTGGGGTCCAATTTCTCCTGGTACCCTTGGGAAAATAAAAAAATAGTGACTAAAAGATCATGTTTGTGGAAAAAATACAAATTTTTTATTTTCACGCCCGGGCATTATAAACTTCTGTGAAGCACTGGGGGGATCAAAGTGCTCACCACACATCTAGGTAAGTTCCTTAGGGGGTCTAGTTTCCAAAATGGTGTCATTTGTGGGGGGTTTCCACTGTTTTGGTACATCAGGAGTTTTCCAAACGCGACATGGTGTCCGATCTCAATTCCAGCCAAAAACGTCAAATGGCGCTGCTTCCCTTCCGAGCTCTGCCATGCGCCCAAATAGTGGTTTACCCCCACATGTGGGGTATCAGCGTACTCAGGACAAATTGCACAATAACTTTTACGGTCCTGTTACCCTTGGAAAAATAAGAATTGAGGGTGAAAAGATCATTTTTGTGGAAAAAATATGATTTTTTAATTGTATGGCTTTATGTTATAAACTTCTGTGAAGCCCATGGGGGTTCAAAGTTCTCACCACACATCTAGATAAGTTCCTTAGGGGGTCTAGTTTCCAAAATGGTGTCATTTGTGGGGGGTTTCCACTGTTTTGGTACATCAGGGGTTTTCCAAACGCGACATGGTGTCCGATCTCAATTCCAGCCAAAAACGTCAAATGGCGCTGCTTCCCTTCCGAGCTCTGCCATGCGCCCAAATAGTGGTTTACCCCCACATGTGGGGTATCAGCGTACTCAGGACAAATTGCACAATAACTTTTAGGGTCCTGTTACCCTTGGGAAAATAAAAATTGGGGTGAAAAGATCATTTTTGTGGAAAAAATATGATTTTTTAATTGTACCGCTGTACGTTATAAACTTCTGTAAAGCCCTTGTGGGTTCAAAGTTCTCACCACATATCTAGATAAGTTCCTTGGGGGGTCTAGTTTCCAAAATGGGGTCACTTGTATGGGGTTTCCACTGTTTAGGTACATCAGGGACTCTCCAAACGTGACATGGCGTCCAATCTGAATTCCAGCCAATTTTGCATTGAAAAAGTCAAACGGCGCTCCTTCCATTCTGAGCTCTGCCATGCACCGAAATAGTGGTTCCCCCCCACATATCAGGTATCTGCGTACTCAGGACAAATTGCACAATAACTTTTGCAGTCCAATTTCTCCTGTTACCCTTGGTAAAATAAAAAAAATTGAACCTGAAGTATTTTTTTTATGAAAAAAAGTTAGATGTTCATTTTTTTTTAAATATTCAAAAGAATTCCTGTGACGCACCTAAAGGGTTAATAAACTTCTTGAATGTGGTTTTGAGCACTTTAAGGGGTGCAGTTTTTAGAATGGTGTCACTTTTGGGTATTTTCTATCATATAGACCCCTCAAAGTGGCTTCAAATATGATGTGGTCCTAAAAATAAAATGGTGTTGTAAAAATGAGAAATCGCTGGTCAACTTTTAACCCTTATAACTTCCTAACAAAAAAAAATTTTGGTTCCAAAATTGTGCTGATGTAAAGTAAACATGCGGGAAATGTTAGTTATCAAGTTTTTTGTGTGCCGTATCTCTGTGATTTAAGGGCATAAAAATTCAAAGTTGGAAAATTGCGAAATTTTCAAAATTTTCGCCAAATTTCCGTTTTTCTCACAAATAAACGCAAGTTATTTGAATGAAATTTTACCACTAACATGAAGTACAATATGTCACGAGAAAGAAATGTCAGAATCACCGGGATCCATGGAAGCGTTCCAGAGTTATGACCTCATAAAGGTACAGTGGTCAGAATTGTAAAAATTGGCCCGGTCATGAACGTGCAAACCACCTTTGGGGGTGAAGGGGTTAAATAACTAGGATAGCTATTTGTTGCACAAGCCCGTGAGAAAAAGATTTCTGACAAATAAGATCATGGTCTCAAACATGGATGCATTGTGGCAAGGAGATTTAGTGAGTTTAATTGACTATTTGAAGGAAAATGATAATGTCAAATATATCCTTACCGTGATTGATTGCCTATCAAAATTTGCGTGGTGCGTAGCCTTATCAAACAAGACTGGTGCGGCTGTAGCCAGTTCATTCGAACTGATATTTCAAAATGACAAGCGCATACCGAAAAAATTACAGACGGATCGGGGCAAAGAATTCATTAATTCGTCGATGAAGCGCCTTTGTAAAACGTATGATATTCTACATTATCTTACGAATAATGCAGTTAAGGCCTCTATTGTGGAGCGGTTTAATCGCACATTAAAAACTCAAATGTGGCGGTATTTTACAAAAAATAACACAAATAGGTATATTGATATTTTACCAGATTTGGTTGATAGCTACAATCGAACCTATCATTCTACCATTCGATGTAGACCAATTGATGTTACAAGCAAAAATTCACTACAAATATGGAAAAATATTTATAGCACTAGCATGAAAAATAAGCGTATTAAGCCTTCTTTTAAAATTGGTGACAATGTACGATTGGTCCAATATAAACGTATATTTATGAAAGCATATGAACAATCATATACCGATGAAATATTTATCATATCCGAAATTAACACAAAATTCCAATTCCCCCTCTACAAAATCGTGGATTTGTACGGAGAACCTGTGATTGGGTCATTTTATAAGCAGGAACTACAAAAAATCACATCGGATGAGAATCACATCTACAAAATAGAAAAAGTATTAAGAAAAAAGCGCGTCAGAGGGTCCACCCTGTATCTTGTTAAATGGAAGGGATATCCAGAAAAATTTAATACTTGGATTAAAGAAAAATAGCTGACAGACCTCTAATCATGGATTCTGAATAATTTTATATTACCCTAGCGTGTAATGCGTCAAGTAAGCTATTCCCAGACAACACGATTTCGACTTTTACCACTAAACTGGCAAAGCCTGTACATCTTGTAGGCCCATATGAAGTTGCCCTCACAGAATTTCAGTATCCCCACACCTGGTTTACCTTCGAAAATAGCGAAGGCACTTTTTTCTTGGAAAACGAGGGGATGTTCTAAGAGAATATTTTGTAAAAGCAGGCTATTATTTAAATATTTCGGAACTTATAAGGGCCATTAATGAGCGTATCGACAGTTTGAAGATCGCCTTCGAAGGAATTAAACTTCGTTATGATGAAGTGAAGAGAAGTGTTACTCTATCGGATACACCCACGATACATTTTGCTCCAGGCCCAAAATTGGCTCATATTTTAGGGCTACCACCTTATATTGAGGCCTATGATAATAGTGTGATTAGACCCAAGGAGAAGATCTACGCAGATATCATGAACGGATTTTATACCTTATTTGTTTACTCGGACATTATTAACCATCAGCTAGTCGGAGATTCTTACGTCCAGCTTCTGAGAACTGCGCAGGTGACTGGTAAAAGTGGGGAGATCATCACACTTCAATACACAAGACCTGATTATGTACCTCTATGCAAACAGCACTTTGATTCTGTAAGCATCTCTATCTTGACTGATCAGGGTACGCCTGTTAAATTCAAGTGCGGAAAAACTATTTTGCGATTACATTTCAGGCCGCGTCGTGATCGACACGTCAAAATGGTGTCACAACGTGTTTACGGAGACCCAACCATTTATGCCCGCTACTATATTGC
The DNA here is from genome assembly GCF_039654945.1 of Dendrobates tinctorius. Taxonomy (NCBI): domain Eukaryota; kingdom Metazoa; phylum Chordata; class Amphibia; order Anura; family Dendrobatidae; genus Dendrobates; species Dendrobates tinctorius. The sequence goes on along the minus strand of NW_027361687.1, from coordinate 91,580,424 downwards.
TCAGACGGACCACGGTTTAGAGGATTTTCGCGGCGATGAGTACATGTATGGGACTGGGCTTGCAGGAATATTTAGAGGCTTATTTAGAAAAGCGGTTCCTCTATTGAGAAAAGGACTCGAATTAGTAAAGCCCCATGTAAAGACAGCTGTTTCAAATATTGCTAAGGACGCCATTGCCTCTTTCTCAGCATCTGCTATGAATAGGCTAAACACCCCTCCTCAGGAAGGCTCCGGTATTGTTCATGCTGCTAAAAAACAGAAAAAAAGAAAAAGGTGTGTTCGCTATTCACCCCCACCAATGCTCATGAATAAAAACACTCCCGCAAGACGCAAACGGTAGAAAAGAGTAAGACGCTGTGTTGAAGACATCTTTTAGGAAAATATATAAAATAAATATATTATATATAAAATGTCCTTCATACATGATGCTTCGGTGGAGTGCATGAAATCAGAACTGGATATTTTTCAAATACCTCCTACGCAGGTTTCTGTTGAGAAATCAATATTTATAGAAGTTCAGCCTATTGCGGCTCTGGTGGACAATGCCCCACTGGAATTTTTCATATCGGGAAGCGGTGAATATTACTATGATTTAAATAATACCCTACTTTACATAAGTTGCCGGGTCGTAAAACAAGATAATTCTGCCATCGCGGATGGAGCCCATGTAGGTCTCATTAACTATCCATTATCGACTCTTTTTAATCAAGTTGATGTCACCCTGGGTGATCGCCTCATCTCACAATCAGACAATCTATATAGCTATAGGGCCTACATTGAAACTCTGCTAAATTACAGCGCACAGACTTTAGCCTCCCAATTCACATCAGGATTATTCTATAAAGATACCCCTGGACATCATGATGTACGAATCCTGGATGGTGCCAATGTGGGCTTCAACAAGCGGGCCAATGCAGTCGGTCACTCGAAGCCCGTCGATTTGCTCGGCCCAATTTTTAGCAATATTTTTAATCAGCCGAAGCTTATATTGAATGGACTTGACCTTAAAATCAAGCTGACGCGAAATAAAGACACTTTTTCTTTAATGCCCGATGAGGTTGACCCACTCAAAGTACAGATACTGAACGCATGTCTCTATGTAAAAAGAGTCCAGGTGGCTCCCGCTGTGAGGATTGGTCACTCTCAGGCCTTACTATCTGCTACAGCAAAATATGCTATTGATAGGGCCAGTAAGAAAGTGTACAGCATTCCTGCTGGCACCTAAATTTCTAATATAGAGAACCTATTTTTAGGGACCATACCATGAGTAGTTATATTGGGTTTTGTAGATAATGAGGCCTTTAGCGGGACGTATAATAAAAATCCACTGTACTTTCATCATTATAATGTAAACCATGCGGCTTTATATTTGGATGGTCAGCAGATTCCCTCCCAGCCATTCCAACCTAATTTCAATATTGAATTAGCTGTAAGAGAGTATATGGCTCTCGCTCATATTTCTGGAAAGCAGAAGGCTGATTAGGCGCTGGCAATTGACCGAGGAGAATTTATGGATGGCTATACATTTTTTGCATTTGATTTATCAGCCGACCAAGAACCTGGAGGTCACTTCTCTCTCATTAAAACTGGGAACCTGCGTTCTGAAGTCCGATTTGCGCTAGCCACACCTCATACGATAAATATGGTGGTATACGGCGTGAATTCGTCTATTCTAGAAATTAATAACCGCCGTGAAGTATTGTATGATTTCTACTGATGATGGATTCCCTGCAGCTCACTACGTTATTGAAAGCCGATCACTATACAGAGGCCATATTTTATGGTATCCGTGTGACTTGCTACCGTCAAATAGAGTAACTCAGAGGCCTGCGGCGTACATCGTAAATACAGATCGCTCCAATCAGAGCGGCAAACATTGGATATTAATTTTACTTTGCAATGAAAAGAATGCGATATTCTTTGACAGTTATGGACTCTCGCCAGACAGCATACTTTTTCCAGATGAATTTAGAATCTTCCTAAAGAGAAATAGCAAATTATTTAGCTATCAAGACAGGCAAATTCAGAATAATTATAGTACTGTGTGTGGATATTATTGTGTGTATATCCTAAAGAAACTTGCAAGGGGCCTTTCATTCCGTGAGATTTTGCAACATTTTACTGATGACTTAAATCATAATGATAATTTAGTATATAAATCTGTAAAGCAAGATTTACTTGAATCAAACTGTTCCCCCTGCAAACATTCTTTTATATTTAAGCAGCGTTGCTTATTACTGTGTAATATGTAGGATATTACACATATTACAATGAGTGTATGATTCCTTTATTATTATAAAAGCCAATGAATCAATACTAATTGAAGTTAACCACGGGAAAGTGTCTAGGATGCAGTGACATCTGTTTATCAGTTGTTTTTGTTGAGTTAGTTGTGTAAATAGTGACCTTTCTGGTCTGTTCAATTAAAATATCGTGACCCTATTGTAAGTCCATACCTTAACAACTTATCATCTTGTCATGTTTACATCTGTATGTCATTTCAACTTTGACCTTTCTGGTCTGTTCAATTAAAATATATGGAGCCTATTGTAAGTCCATACCTTAACAACTTATCATATTGTCATCTTTACATCTGTATCTCTTTTCATCTTTGACCTTTATGGTCTGTTTACTTAAAATACATAACCCCTATTGTATTGCAATGGTACATCCTGTCTGCATTCGATTTTCTGCATTCCTGAAATCCTACGGGGAAAGGTGCCAGTACACACGAAGTGCAAGCACACAGAAAATACACACAGGCTTTATATTGCCCTGTACTATATATACACTCACTGGCCACTTTATTAGGTACACCTGTCCAACTGTGTGTTAAGACTTAATTTCTAATCAGCCAATCACATGGCGGCAACTCAGTGCATTTAGGCATGTAGACATGGTCAAGACAATCTCCTGCAGTTCAAACCGAGCATCAGTATGGGGAAGAAAGGTGATTTGAGTGCCTTTGAACGTGGCATGATTGTTGGTGCCAGAAGGGCTGGTCTGAGTATTTCAGAAACTGCTGATCTACTGGGATTTTCACGCACAACCATCTCTAGGGTTTACAGAGAATGGTCCGAAAAAGAAAAAAAATCCAGTGAGCGGCAGTTCTGTGGCCGGAAATGCCTTGTTGATGCCAGAGGTCAGAGGAGAATGGGCAGACTGGTTCGAGCTGATAGAAAGGCAACAGTGACTCAAATTGCCAACCGTTACAACCAAGGTAGGCAGAAGAGCATCTCTGAACGCACAGTGCGTCGAACTTTGAGGCAGATGGGCTACAGCAGCAGAAGACCACACTGGGTACCACTCCTCTCAGCTAAGAACAGGAAACTGAGGCTACAATTTGCACAAGCTCATCGAAATTGGACAGTAGAAGATTGGAAAAACGTTGCCTGGTCTGATGAGTCTCGATTTCTGCTGCGACATTCGGATGGTAGGGTCAGAATTTGGCGTAAACAACATGAAAGCATGGATCCATCCTGCCTTGTATCAACGGTTCAGGCTGGTGGTGGTGGTGTCATGGTGTGGGGAATTTTTTCTTGGCACTCTTTGGGCCCCTTGGTACCAATTGAGCATCGTTGCAACGCCACAGCCTACCTGAGTATTGTTGCTGACCATGTCCATCCCTTTATGACCACAATGTACCCAACATCTGATGGCTACTTTCAGCAGGATAATGCGCCATGTCATAAAGCTCGAATCATCTCAGATTGGTTTCTTGAACATGACAATGAGCTCACTGTACTCAAATGGCCTCCTCAGTCACCAGATCTCAATCCAATAGAGCATCTTTGGGATGTGGTGGAACGGGAGATTCGCATCAGGAATGTGCAGCCGACAAATCTGCGCCAACTGTGTGATGCCATCATGTCAATATGGTCCAAAATCTCTGAGGAATGCTTCCAGCACCTTGTTGAATCTCTGCCACGAAGAATTGAGGCAGTTCTGAAGGCAAAAGGGGGTCCAACCCGTTACTAGCATGGTGTACCTAATAAAGTGGCCAGTGAGTGTATATATATATATATACACTCACTGGCCACTTTATTAGGTACACCATGCTAGTAACGGGTTGGACCCCCTTTTGCCTTCAGAACTGCCTCAATTCTTCGTGGCAGAGATTCAACAAGGTGCTGGAAGCATTCCTCAGAGATTTTGGACCATATTGACATGATGGCATCACACAGTTGGCGCAGATTTGTCGGCTGCACATCCCTGATGCGAATCTCCCGTTCCACCACATCCCAAAGATGCTCTATTGGATTGAGATCTGGTGACTGAGGAGGCCATTTGAGTACAGTGAACTCATTGTCATGTTCAAGAAACCAATCTGAGATGATTCGAGCTTTATGACATGGCGCATTATCCTGCTGAAAGTAGCCATCAGATGCCTGTTCTTAGCTGAGAGGAGTGGTACCCAGTGTGGTCTTCTGCTGCTGTAGCCCATCTGCCTCAAAGTTCGACGCACTGTGCGTTCAGAGATGCTCTTCTGCCTACCTTGGTTGCAACGGGTGGCAATTTGAGTCACTGTTGCCTTTCTATCAGCTCGAACCAGTCTGCCCATTCTCCTCTGACCTCTGGCATCAACAAGGCATTTCCGGCCACAGAACTGCCGCTCACTGGATTTTTTTTCTTTTTCGGACCATTCTCTGTAAACCCTAGAGATGGTTGTGCGTGAAAATCCCAGTAGATCAGCAGTTTCTGAAATACTCAGACCAGCCCTTCTGGCACCAACAATCATGCCACGTTCAAAGGCACTCAAATCACCTTTCTTCCCCATACTGATGCTCGGTTTGAACTGCAGGAGATTGTCTTGACCATGTCTACATGCCTAAATGCACTGAGTTGCCGCCATGTGATTGGCTGATTAGAAATTAAGTCTTAACACACAGTTGGACAGGTGTACCTAATAAAGTGGCCAGTGAGTGTATATATATATATATATTGATTTGATTAACTGCAGCGCTGTGTGATAAATAAAATGTAATTGAATGTACTTCTGAAATGACAGTGTAAATGTCAAATGTAATGCTTTATAAAATGTATTTGATTGTTCTTCAATAAACACTATTATCTTTTTTATAAAAGTAGCGTCTCTCATTTTTATTTACAATTCGAATAAAATGTTTCCTTTATTAAAATAATGGTCAAATAAATAAAATACCAAATGGCTATAAAACGCACCTTTATTAGTCATATAAAACACAGCCTTTTATATCAAACAATAGTGATTGATATAAAAGTGATTCAATCACGATCCTTTTATTCTACATTTATTCTACTTTATTAAAAGGCCTATAAAAGAGAAAATAATGGACATATAAATATTTTGTCCTATGATACATCTTTTATATCAAAATTATATCAAATTGATATAAAAGTGTATCAAACACAACCCTTTTATAACAATTTGATATCAAATTGTATAAAAGGCGCGTGTTTGATACACTTTGATAGGGGCATGGTACCTGTCAGATTTCTTTTTGACGAGTAATACAGCCCCCTAACTACTAGCTAGGGCTCATCTGCAGGAAATAACAGTTATCTAGAGCACCGCTCACAGAGCAAATTACTTATTTTTTTCTCAACTTCTACACTACACCACATTAAGAAAAAAAGGCGACATAGTGTTGCTCTTCACAGTAAGAGGACCCCCATTGAAAACAGTTTCCTCAAAAAATAAAATACGTGGCTGCAGTAATAATATCCCTTAATTAGTTGCTTGGGTAATATATCCCCTTCCTGGCCCCCTTGTGTCTCATTCCTGTCTCCATCCATATGTTCTCCCATCCTGCCCTCATGAGTATCCATTCTCCCCATGTGATGTCCCATCCTGCCCCATATAATCTCCCCATCCTGTCCCATCTGCATCCATTCTGCCCCGTATGTCTCCATTTTACCCCATCTGTCTCCATCCTGCTCCATCTGTCTCATGATCCTGCCTCATCTGTGACATTATCCTGCCCTACCTGTCTCCATCGTATTCATCTTGCCCCATTATCCTGCACCATGCGTATCCATCCTGCCCCATGATTCTGCCCCATGATCCTGCGCCATCTGTCTCCATCCTGCCCCATGATCCTGCACCATGTGTCTCTATCCTGCCCCATGATCCTGCACCATGCATCTCCATCCTGCCCCATGATCCTGCACCATGCATCTCCATCCTGCTTCATCTATCTCTATCCTGTCCCATCTGTCTCCATCCTGCCTGTGATTCTGCACCACGTGTCTGCCATCTCCACCATATCTTCATCCTGCCTCATGATACTGCATCATGTGTCTCCATGCTGCCCCATATTCTGTCCCATCTGCCTTCATCATGTCCCATCTGTCTCCATTCCTCTCTGTCTCCATCTTGCTCCATCTCATGATCCTGCACCTTGTGTCTCTGTCCTGCACCATGAACCTACACCATGTGTGTCCATCCTGCCCCATGATCCTGCACCATGTGTCTCCATCCTGCCCCATCTGTCTCCATCCTGCCTCATGATCTTGAAATATCTGTCTCCATTCTGCCCCATGTATCCATCTTGCACCATGACCTTGTACCATGTGTCTCCATCCTGCACTATCTGTCTCCATACTGCCCCATCTGTCTCCATCTTGCCCCATTTGTCTCCATCCTGCTCCAACTGTCTCCATCCTGCTCCATCTGTATCCATCCTATCCAATCTGTCTCCATCCTGCCCCATGATCTGGCACCATCTGTCTCCATCCTGTCCCATGTCTCCATCCTGTGTGTCATCCTGCACTATTTATCTCTATCTTGCCCCATGTCTCCATCCTACACCATGTGTCTCCATCGTGCACCATTTGTAACCATCCTGCCTCATGATCCTGCTCCATGTGTCTAAACCCTGCACCATGTAATATGGTTCAGGATCATGAGTACGGAAGGAGAAAGATGGGGCAGTGTTGTGAACTCATTTTCTGGTCTGCCTCTGGTTTCTGGTGAGGGAGCTGGTTGTGCTGACAGAGGAGTTGGGAGTTCTCTTTCCGGGCTCCCTCTGGTGGTGGCAGGAGGTAATGAAGCTGATCTAGTTAACAGAGACCTGCCACCTGATAATGAGGATGAGGATTGGACATCTGGAGACTCAGACTGGATTTAAGACAGCCGACTCCCTATTCCCATGTTGGTGATTTTTTCATGCCTCCTGAGGTCTTAGGTTGCAGCTCAGTTCCTGTCTTCTCAAGCTAAATGTTCTCTGCTAATGTTCACATTTGTTTTGGTTTGGTCTATTCAGTTTTTTGTGTGGTCAGCCAGCCCCGGCTGGGGCTGTGCTGAATTTCCATTCTTATGTCACTGTATGTGCTAGTTTACTTTTTGTCCCTTATTAGATTGGCCTCTTTTTGCTCTGTTCTCAGAATATGCCAGAGTGCTGATATAGTGGGAGAAGTCTAGTGACTTCAGAGGTTTTTTGCTATCAGAAGTGTTGGACATTTTTTGCAGGGTTTTTTGGCATGATTGCAGACAGTATCTTTCATTTCCTGTCCTTTCTAGTTAGGGTGGGCCCCATCATTTGCTCAGCCTATTTTCCTACCTGTGTTTGTGCTTTCATCTTGTCTCACCGTCAATACATGTGTGGGGGCTGTCTATTCCTTTGGGGTCTGCTCTGGGGCAGTTTAGATTTCCCCTTTTCTTGCTTTAGGCATATTTAGTTCTCCAGCTGTGAAGAGGCATCTAGAATCATCGTAGGTACGCTCCACGGCTGCTGTTAGTTGTGTGGATAGGATAAGGGGTCTGCAATCTGCGTAGTTACCAACCTCTCTGATTTTCTATGACTTAGCTTGGTCTTGTTTTCCTCCTCGGTGACCCAATCATAACAGGGCAGGATGGAGACACATGGTCCACGTGTCTCCATCCTGCTGTCCAAATATATTGTGGCTTGCCACTTTCAATAAAAAAAGCAAAACACTTTCTCTTTACCTGGCCACAGTCCAGCGCCGATGTCCACCCCAGGCATTTCAAGCTTGTTTTCACCGGCAAGTGACAATGATTTCATACGCCGGCAACATGCTCGCTGACATCAGTTGCCAGCTTCCTATTGGCTGGCGACTTTTAACTATTGCCTTGCGGGCCCTCAGGGCAATAGATTTTAACTGAACCTGTGTCTACTGCACCAGCAGAATCTTGCAGCTGGGGCCCGGTGTGCAGAAGAGAGGGGGCCCGATGCAAGGCCCGGTGAGCAGACGAGAGGGGACCCGATGCGGACCCCCTCTGCTCAGCGGGCCCCATACACCAGTCAGTGCATTAATGTCCTGATGGCGGCCATGTCACAGGGGTTCCAATGGGCTGCAATAGCTGCACGTCTTCCTTATTGGCACGCTGCAAATATTGCTCTCAAAGTTCGGCAGCAAGATTTAACAGGTCAAAAGCAATGGGCAGGGCTGCTTTTCACAAGCAGCGGTTAGAAGCAGATGATGGCTGAATATCACAGCCATTATCTGCTGGGAAAGATGCCAGCTTGGAAAATTTTGTTTGGCTTCACTACAAGGCAAAACTTAATTTTAAAGTCTTCATCTATGGAAGAATTAGTTGCAACTCTTCATGAATTGGCTGGAGGATGCTGCCATTGAAATCAATTATAAATTGTAATATAATAGTACGTTAAATTAAGAAAAAAAAATGAGAGTTACTCAGTGCTTCTGAAGAATTCGACAAATCTAATGGTATCATCTAAGAGCATTTATTGATACATCGCTAAAAAGCTGGACTACATTTTTAATATACCAAAATCATATTAAGGAATATTTCACCATACTGTAGAGTCAATAAATTGCTAAATTGTTACATTTCTATATCAGAAGTCTGGTTAGTGCAGCAGTGGAGACGTTCTTGTGTGCAGAAATATAATTTATATAAATATATAATTTTACACTTTAGAAATTAGGTGCAATAAAGAAACATGCAAAGGCTATTTCACTAAGACAGACCTTGCCTATATCAGTCTTTAGGAAGAGTTCACTGCAATGTAACATGCCAATTCTTTAAGAAGCATATACAACTCAATGAAATTGGTGCGTCTTGTAAGTGGCCTGCACCTCCCTGAGTATGAAATGCTGGCACTAGTGATAAACTTAATGGACAGGCATAGCTGCAACGAGGTGGTGAAGAACCTCATGGCTTCCCCTCTCTCTCCTGTGGGATACCTGGATAGAGTACCTGTGAATATAATATGTGTACTGTGAAATATGTTACTGCTATGATACACTGTGTTATTGCGTATTATTGTGCTGTGTTTGCCATGTCCTGTGCAATGTTCCTGTGTTCCCCACTGTATGCACTGTTGTAGAGTTAGGGATATCAGGGGTTAACTTTGTGGGCTGGACTTGCAGATCAGAGCCTGGGCAGTTTGCCCAGGGCAGACGCTCAGCTGTGGCTGTGAGCCTGTGCTGTACCCCAGAAGGGGTAAAGACTGTTACCTGGACCCCAGTAGGTGTAAAGGGTGCTGCCTCGGGCCTTCTCAATCTCATACTAAAACATAACATAAAGTAGCCAAAATGCAAGAATGTTACAAAATGTAGTTGTAATTTTCTTCAATAAATTATTATTGTGCGCTGCCCTATTTAAGTGATAACATTTTCCAGCAGTTGCTTTTCTAAGTAAAAACAAATAAGCCAAATGAAAGGAAGCTTTTTTTGTAATTTGCTACTTACTGTTATTAATATTGCTAAACCAAGAATATGACTCACTGCATAAAAATAAAGAAGGGCACGATTCAATCATTGTAATATATGGGCTGCAATTGAAAAAGTTTGTATAGTAAAATAAAAAAGATTAAATATGAGTAAAGAGAGAACCTTTTTAATTGCCGTGACATGAGCCTTAATATTCTGAGTTCTAACGTGTCCTGTACTATTATGCATATGATTAATATGTCTACACAGAGATAAAATTATATTCAGAGCTGAAGTGCAAATCAATAAAAAACAAAAAGAAGAAAACACAATATAGGGTATAAAATAAGCTAAAACTTGTAAAATGGATTGTCCTGTTCTTTGCAGAGCTTGTGTTGAGTTTAGAAATTGGGGTGTCCATTGGAGCGCAACAGGAGAACTTAGAAGAAGAGTAGTAAAGGCAGATGGAAGAAAGATCCATGGCAACATCTTGGGGAAGTCACGCTGTACAGAGATGTAGAGCTTGTGGTTGATGTTCACAATCTTCAGGCAAAAGTGAATGGCGAGCATTGTGGAGAAGAGCAATGTGCCGAATACAGTAGACATAAACAAAAAAATAATTATAAGTCTTTCGTTTGTTGTAATTATATGATATACGTTTGTGATCAAAATGCAGTCATAGATGACTTGAAGGATCCGATGAGTAAGGAAACACAGACTAATTCCAGAGATGAGTTGGTCACTTATATCCAGTCTTTTATTCTTCATCCAGTCCAGAGTATTCACAAATAGTATGAACATGTATCCAGGGAATGTTATGCAAAGAGAAATCAAATCTACGACCAATGTGATGATATCCATAAATATTTTCATACTGATACAAGCAAATTAAATAGAAGGCAGTGAGTAGCTCAATGTCCTCTTATTTTGGGAAATGCTTGTGCCTTTCTCACACATTACATAGAATTTATAGTGAAAATACATTGATGGAAAGTCTCACTATTTGATAAATGAAATGCAAATATCTTGTATGTTTGAATAGTTTGATGGACATTAAATCCTGCACTGTGTGTGTGCCAAGTCAAGAAATTTTCCAATGAGTAAAACGAGACTTGGTATGGCTACAATTTTTTAGTTTTGCCCACACACTATTCACATCACGTTGAAATATGGTAAAGTAAAAATACTGTATGACAATCAGGAAGCACTGTATGTTAAAGGGCTATTTCTTATATGTACAAAATAAGCCTTATTTGGGATCTACGCTAGAGACAAGGGAACTTTATGTAGAAAGCATGAGCTGCTGTACTCATTGATGCACAGCAAGCAATAACAGACAACAAGAGCAGTGGTGGATGCACAACCATAGACCAAGTGAGGGTGAGTAAAGAATAGGAACCTGCTGGCAGCTTGATTGTCACTATTAGAATATGCCTCAACAGTGTTTTACTTTGTCTTTTGGCATCATCACTTCACGAAATGTGAGATGACTTTGGATGCACAGAAAACATTCCAATGCCTGATCAGTGCAGGAAACCAGAGGAATAAAGTGAAGAGGCCCAGGGATTCAGGACTCTACACCAGTGATAAGAAGATACACCAAGGACCACAAGGGGAATTGTGTAGAACATAGGGGATGGAGAGGTGAGTTGTAAGGTGAGTATTAATATATATATATATATATATATATATATATATATATACACACACACACAGTGCCTTGCAAAAGTATTCAGCCCCCTGGAACTTTTCAACCTTTTCCCACATATGATTCAAACATAAAAATACCAAACGTAAATTTTTGGTGAAGAATCAACAACAAGTGGGACACATTTGTGAAGTTGAACAAAATATATTGGTTATTTTAAATTTTTGTGGAAATTCGAAAAGTGGGGCGTGCAATATTATTCGGCCCCTTTAACTTAATACTTTGTTACGCCACCTTTTGCTGCGATTACAGCTGCCAGTCGCTTGGGGTATGTCTCTATCAGTTTTGTACATCGAGAGACTGAAATTCTTGCCCATTATTCCTTGGCAACAGCTCGAGTTCAGTGATGTTAGATGGAGATCGTTTGTGAACAGCAGTTTTCAGCTCTTTCCACAGATTCTCGGTTGGATTCAGGTCTGGACTTTGACTTTGCCATTCTAACACCTGGATACGTTTATTTGTGAACCATTCCATTGTAGATTTTGCTTTATGTTTGCGATCATTGTCTTTTTGGAAGAAAAATCTCCGTCCCAGTCTCAGGTCTTTTGCAGACTCCAACAGGTTTTCTTGAAGAATGGTCCTGAATTTAGCTCCATCCATCTTCCCATCAATATTAACCATCTTCCCTGTCCCTGCTGAAGAAAAGCAGGCCCAAACCATGATGCTGCCACCACCATGTTTGACAGTGGGGATGGTGTGTTCAGGGTGATGAGCTGTGTTGCCTTTAGGCCAAACATATCATTTGGCATTGTTCCCAAAATGTTTGATTTTGTTTTCATCTGACCAGAGCATCTTCTTCCACAAGTTTGGTGTGTCTCCTAGGTGGCTTGTTGCAAACTTTAGATGACACATTTTATGGATATCTTTGAGAAATGGCTTTCTTCTTGCCACTCTTCCATAAAGGCCAGATTTGTGCAGTGTACGACTGATTGTTGTGCTATGGACAGACTATCCCACCTCAGTTGTAGATCTCTGCAGTTCATCCAGAGCGATCATGGGCCTCTTGACTGCATCTCTGATCAGTCTTCTCTTTATTTGAGATGAAAGTTTAGAGGGCCGGCGGGGTCTTGGTAGATTTGCAGTGGTATGATACTCCTTCCATTTCAATATGATCCCTTGCACAGTGCTCCTTGGGATGTTTAAAGTTTTGGAAATCATTTTGTATCCAAATCCAGCTTTTAACTTGTCCACAACAGTATCACGGACTTGCCTGTTGTGTTCCTTGGGCATAATGGTGCTCTCTGTGCATCAAACAGAAACCTGAGACTATCACAGTGCAGGTGCATTTATACGGAGACTTGATTACACACAGATGGATTATATTTATCATCATTAGTCATTTAGGACAACATTGGATCATTCAGAGATCCACAATGAACTTCTGGAGTGAGTTTGCTGCACTGAAAGTAAAGTGGCTGAATAATGTTGCACGCCCCACATTTCAGTTTTTGAATTTCCACAAAAATTTAAAATAACCAATAAATTTCGTTCAACTTCAAAATTGTGTCCCACTTGTTGCTGATTCTTCACCAAAAATTTACATTTGGTATCTTTATGTTTGAAGTATGATATGTGGGAAAAGGTTGAAAGGTTGAATATATATATATTCATTTTTCTTTTACCTTTTTTATAGCTCTTTCTGGTTTAGAAAAATGGGGAGCAGCCAGCTGTATTTTAGCAAATGCTAATTTTTGTAAAATTAGAGTAGAATTCAACTCCACTCACACAAATTCACTTGTTCTCAGTAATTGTTCTTTAGTCCTGCACATTGTCTTGGAGGAATTTTAGCTTGATGGATCAAATGGACATTGGATATCCTACTGTGAAGCTTGAGGTGCAAGAGGTGAGTGAATAAATTTGAAAGGAAATTAATTCTACTCAAACTTGACAAAAATCCGCATTTGCCAAACTGCTGATTTTTTTGTAGTTTCAGTGTGAATTCAGCAAAATGTCTGCTGGACACAATTTTTTTACACCATAATGGGCTATCAAAAGGTAAAATAGTAAAATCATTATACTCAACTGCTAACCTCTTCAGTCTCTCTGCTCCTCACTACCACTTGTCCGGTTCTTACCGCATCTACTGATGTGTTAAATCTTTGGGTCTGAAGCGCTCTGTTCTGTCGAATTTTCCTGTGTAAAGGCATCCAGAAGAATTTTGCGCAAGTATCTGGAAGGTCATAAAAAAGTATTTCTAAAGTCTGTTTATGATATGTAAATGAGGGTTTTGACTAGTCAATGGGGCATTAGTGTCCTTAGACTAATCGGCCCACTTATATGATATCACAAACCATTTGGCCATTATAACATGACTTACAAGTGGCAGTGTAACCGCAAATGCTATTCTTACCTTGTGCATGAGCGCAGCTTCTTCTTCTTGCATCATTGACGATCTGAAGCCTGGTATACGCATGTTGGCTTTTGAGAGGAGAAATGTGTAAGATTGGGAGCGCAGACTACTTCCAATCTTGCGCATTTGCCTCTCTGAAGCCAAGACGCAAATGGAGTGCCTGCCAGGGCCGTGGGGTACTCGATACCAAGCAGTTCTTTTAAAGGGGAAGTGTCACGATAGTGGTGACCCGGTCATTGGCTCTGGGCATCCAATGAAAATGTTGAATAAAGTTTATAGGGGATGATTTAAAAGGGAATTAGTTTGTGACGCCACCTGTTGTATTCGGTAAATAGGGTGTTAGCCGATCCTGCTTCAGAGTTCGCTGGGGCTGATGATGATGCCGCAGAGTTGTTGCAGCTCTCCCCAGGTAGAGCTGGGCCCCAGGGCAACTGTATGTGTGAGTGATGAGATGATGATGGTGGTTGTAGTGCAGGGCAGATGGTATAGCAAACAAATCTGAGGACACAGTGGGGTTGTAGTTTTCTTTACCTTTACTGGATGTATAGAGGTGCAGACCAGTGCACTGATTACAAATAACAAGGGAGGTCTGGGCAGCCCGAAGCAACTCAAGATCCACTCAGCCAGGTGGGTTGGAGGCCTCCTTATTGCACTGCTCTATTTGAGGTCCTTGCTGCTCTGCTCAGTCATCTGTACCTCTGTTCCTCTCACTGTCTGTCAGAAAATGTTACCCGCATGGCAGGCAGTTTGAGCCTTTCTCAAGTGTCACTCCACGTGGCATCTCCAGGCTCTAACCTGCTGCTGTGCCTTCAGGTGTGTGATGGGGCCAGAAGACCTGCAATCTTCTGTCCTCTGGATTTAGCTGCTGAGACTGTAGTGTTCTGCAGCCACGGACTCCGTTGTCCAGTTTTCCCGCTGAGCTCTAGGATGAGCGTAGTCACAGCTCCTCTTCCCTATACTTTTCTCTTCCTCTCTGACTCAGATTGCACTCCAGTCTAGGGACAAGCTCCTCACTTGTCCAGTCCCCCAGCATTGACTGACTGAAACACTAACTAAATTCCTCCTCCTGACCAGAGAGAGCAGCTCCCCTCAAGTTGGGTTCAGAAATCCCCCTGCTGACCCGGAGCAGGAACTGTGTTGCATGCTGTGTATACCTGGCCAGGGGATCCCTTCTTGCTTTAGGCCTGACATCACCCCGTGTGAGGGAGGCAATGCCATTGTGGCAACTGGACTCCTGCGGTGCCACACATACACCCAGCTTCAGATGATCAATGATGTGAGGGGAAGAAGCCAAACGCATGCGCTAGGTAGATATAGCTATGTTATCTCACCCACAGGGGCATGATATCATCTAAGTGGGCCGACTAGTTTGGGGACACTAATGCCCCATTAACTAGTTAAAGCACTCATTTATGTATCATAAATGGACTTTAGAAATACTTTTTATAAAATCTGTTAGGCACTGTTAGGCAGGGTATTAACAAATGCAGACACAACTGTTGATTGTTCTGGGGCAACGGGAACCTGACAGGTTCCCTTTAATCCCCACAAAAAAAAAAACACGCCTAGCCGATATCTTTTACCAATAAGGAGAGTTCATCAGTCATGAGTGAAAACAAACATGTCCATTTTAACTATAAATTAATTTTACACTATTTTGATCTTTTGGAATCCCTTTTTAAAGAGTTGACAATATCATTTTGAATTGTAATTATCCTCTTATGGTATATTACTTTATAATTTAATTTATTGGTTTTGGAGATTAACTTCTTCCCGACATATGATTTAGAGTGACTTCATATACTGGGTCCCTGACTTTGATGCCGGCTCGCAAGCTGAGCCTGCATCCTTCATTACAAATGATGGCTGTGCTATTCCGCCATCATCTGCCTTTGACAGCTGCAAGTGGACGGAAGCCCATCATTCTATTTGCCCATCAGCACTCCCATGATTTGATCACGGGTGTCGATAGGTTTGCCATGACAGTCAGGGATCAGCTGGAAACCTACTTGCTTGTTATGATGGTATTCATGTGAAGACAGCCTGTGACTGGCATTTATTTTAGTCTGTGTTTTTATTCCTAATACACTTCTACCTCCAGCACAAGCGATGGGGTGATCGCAGGTTTAAGTTGCCTAAGTGAACTAATACGTAAATTAGAAAGTGAAAAAGAATATACTGTATATGAAAAAAAAATGAAAGTTCAAATCACTCCCATTTTTACCCATTAAAAATTAAGGAATAAGAAAAAATACTCATATTTGGTGTCGCAGCATTTGTAAAAGAACAAGTTATAAAATTATAAAATGAATTAATTTGATCGGTAGACGGTACAATGAGAAAAAAAATCGAAGCGTCCGAATTACATTTTTCTAGCCTCAGCAAAACTTTGATAAAATCCAATAAAAGGACATTAAAACATTATATCTTCCCCTAATGGCATCAATAAAAACGTGAGTTCAGTGCCTTAAAATTTAACTCTCACACAGCCTCATTGACCAAAACTGAAAATTTACAATTTTTTTCACTACCTAAATAAAAGAAAACTATGCATATTTGATATCTGCATAATTGCACTGACCAGGTCAATTTTACCAAACAGTGAATATGGTAAATAGAAGCCAAAAAAAACAAGTGTGGGAATGCATTTTTCAGCAATTTCAATGCTCTTAGAATTTCTTTTCTGCTTTCCAGTGAATCACATGATAAAATGAATGGAGTTATTCAAAAGTACAATGGGTTTAAAAAAAACAAGCCTTCATATGGCTATGTGGATGGAAAGATAGAAAAGATATGTCTCTTGAAAGAATGGGAGGAAAAAGCAAAAACAAAAAAAAATGGAAAGTGAGACCGGATTAAAGTTAATTTTATTGGGTTGCCAATATGGAAAGTTTTTATGATATAAAGAAATCATAAAAAATTGGTTGCACTATAACAAATCAATTTACTCAATTTATTTCCTTGTGAGATATTTTTAATAGAATTCTCTAATTGTAGAATTTTCATTTCTTGACTTTTACTAGCCAAACACTCTGATAACTGATATTTACAGATGGACAACCCCGAAAGCCTACTGTATGGGCACAGACACTGAACATGGACTTCACAAGGAAGTCCGTGTTACTGTTCGGGTTCGGCTGCCCAAACACCGGGTGTTTGTCGCACTGTCATGTGCATGGTAGCACAGCAAACACCAATTCTGATCGGCGGTGAAATCATCCCCGCCGGTCAGAGAGCCACGGTTCCCATGCTGTCAAAAGACAGTGAGAGCGCTCAGTTGTGAGCGGAGGTTTAAAGATTACCTCCGATCATTGGTGTCAGCTGATGGGACTATTGATCTCATCATCTGACACCTGCTACCGCTAATTACAGTGAGAGCAGGAGCAGCGGATTGGAGTATTCGTTAGCCACTCCAGCGCTGTAAATAAATAATTTTAAAAAAATGTGGCGTGGGTTGCTAACCAGCCAGACAAAACTCACATCTGGGGACTGTAACCCTCAGCTGTCAGCTTCAGCAAGGCTAGTTATCAAGAATAGAGACGTCCCCACACTGTTTTTTTTAATTATTTCAATAATTTTGACAATCAGCCTTGCTAAAGTAGGTAGCTGGGGGCTAGTATTCTCAGGCTGGCAAGGGGCCATGGATATTGGCCCCTCCTAGGCTAAAAATAGCAGCCTGCAGCTGCCCAGAAAAGGCACAAATATTAGATGCGGTGATATCCCCGCTTGCACCATGAAAGTTTTACTCATCCCCCTAACCGAGGTTACCACAGTTCATCCTGACTGGGAACGGAGCCTCAGTGACTCGACATAACCTTGAGGATGTCACCACTATTCTCTAAGGCTGCGCTCGCAGCAGTTCAGTCATCACTGGTTTTCAGCCTGGATGGTCGCATCTTAGCACCGTCCAGGATGAAACTGTTTATCCCCCAGACATGAATTATGGTGTGGGACAGAATGATGGACAGGTATGGTATATTGTGTTTTTTTTTATTTTACTGTTATTACAGGAAAACGAGGGCTTTGCTGGAATTAGGCGTTTTAATAAAAATTGAAAACTATGTTCTTATTTCAAATAATGGGCTTTATTCTGGCTGTGTCTTTATTTACCATATAACTATTGGATTAGTAATGGATGGGTGTCTTATAGACGTCTCTCCATTACTAATCCATGGGCTTGATGTCACCTGACAATACAAATGTGACATCAACTCCACAAATATGAACCCCACTTACCACCGCTTAAGGGCAAGTGGGAAGAGCCAGGCAAAGAGCCAGAATTAGTGCTTCTAATAGATGTGCCTTTTATGGGCAGCTGTGGACTGCTATTTTTAGGCTGAGGGGCCAATATCTATGGCCACTTACCAGCCTAAGAATACCAGCCCCCAGCTGTTTGCTTTAGCAAGGTTGGTTGTCAAAAATAGGGGGGACGCTACACCGTTTTTTTAAATTATTTATTTAAGTAATTAAAAAAACAGCATGGGGACCCCTCTATTTTTGATAACTAGCCTTGCTGAAGCTGACAGCTGAGGGTTGCAGCCCCCAGGTGTGAGATTTGTCTGGCTGGATAGCAAAAATACAGGGAAACCCATGCCATTTTTTAAAAAAATTATTTAGTTACAGCGAAGGTGCAGCTAATGAATACTTCCATCCGCCACTCCTGCTCTCACTGTAATTTGTGGCAGCAGGTGTCAGATGATGGGATCAGCAGTCCCATCAGCTGACATCAGTGACCGGAGGTAAGCTTTATACGTCCGAATACAGCTGAGCGCTCACACTGTCTTTGGACAGCGTGGGAACCCGGCTCTCTGACCAGCGGGGATGATTTTACCGCCGATCAGAAGCGGTGTTTGCCACGCTGTCCTGCACATTACAGAGCAGCAAACACTGGATGTTCGGTCCCCCATTCAAGGGAATGGGGTCCGGTTTCGGATTAGGGTCCGGGTACTGTTCTGGTACCCGAAACTGAACTTTTTGTAACTGTTCGGCCGAACCCATCAGACCCGAACATTCAGGTGTCCGCCAATCTCTACTGTCATTCATCTGTCATGGCTCTAAATGAATAATCATTTATTTGCCAACGCATCCAATGATAACTCATTATAGTCCAAATTTGCCTTTTCAGAGGACTTTTTTCGTTTTTTTATTCTTTAGAGTTTTTTTCTAACCTTAAGCAATAGTGGTAAAATAAACCCTTATAAAGTTAATTATATTCAATCTGAAAGGTCCTGATCAGGCACTAGTGAAGGTTCTTATGTATGTAGAAATGTATAAGCTTCATAGCTTCATAATGAAGAGGATAAGTTCATATTGAAATTAGTTTCCACTAATGAATAGTGAGTAAACAATTATGCAAACAAATTGTACATTTTTCTGTAACTTGCTGCTACCACATATTAGTATTGGTACACCGAGACTATGACACAATGCAAAAAGTATAGGAAAAAGAGGAATCCACCTTCGGGATAAAAAAAAGACCATAAAAAAAAGTATTAAAACAAATTGGAAAAGATTAAAAGCCAGTAAAGTTATAACTGTTTTAATTGCAGTGACATGAGCCTCAACAATCTCAGATCTAACTTCTCTGAGGTTGTTATTAATCTGCTTTATATGTCTACAAAGAGATAAAATTATGTTCAGAGCTGAGCAGAAAAATAATAGAAGACACAAAGAAGAAAACAAAATATATGGAGAGAAAAATAGTCCAAAGGATTTAAGCCTTGGATTCTGTAGAACATCTGTTGAGTTTAGATCTTGTTCTTGTGCCAACTCCAGTTTACCAGGAGCACTTATAAGAACAGAGATAACGACAGTTGAAAGCAAGATCAATGGAAACACCTTGGGAAACTTTTGCTGAAAATAGATGTAAAATTGGTTGTTGACATGGACAATCTTGAGGCAAAAATGTACAGAGAGTAACGTGGATAAGAGCAAAGGGCATAATATTAGAGATAGATACAAGTGAATACTGTTCTTGTCATTTATAATTGTATAATATCTATGTATAATCACAATATAGTCAATAATTCCATAAATGACTCTGTGAATAAGGATAAATGCACTAATTGCAGAGACGAGTTGATCACTTATGTTAAGTCTTTTGTTCTTTTTCCAGTCCAGAATATTCACAATTAATATGAACATGTATCCTGGGAGTGCTATCAAGATTGAAATCAAATCTGTAACTAGTATAATAATTTCCAAAACTTCCATCCTAATGGTAATGATATTAGTAGTGGATATAGAAAGCAATAAGCGCCTAACTCTTGAACAAATGTTTTTGTTCTGTACAAAAATGATGGAGAATAAATAACACTGGAAAAGAAAGATGCAAATTATATCAAAATTAGATATGTGAAATGCAAAAACTGTTCCATGTTTCATTTTTTAGGAACTAAATTGTTGACCTCAGTAAAAAAATCATGTCCATGATTAGAAGGAAACAACTAATCTATACTATCAATAAGTATTGTATTGTTTAGTGCTCATGGTGACATATGCTGCAGAATGGAGAATAAGAGCAGCATTCTTATAAACCATGCACTTTGGAACACATCTTATTTGTCTTAATATAAAAGATAAAAGAATTGTTTAAATATTTAATTTGCAAGTGTTACGGTGTTACAGGTGCTAAAGAGGAAAATAAAGATTTTACCCGAGAGTGGCCCCTCTGGGTCACGACTCCAGAGCCCCCGGGGGCGAGTGCCCAGATGAGGACCACCCCATATACAGGGAGTGTTAGGAACAGACCTCCAGGGGATGGAGCCGCAACAGCCGGAACCAAAGGGACGACTGGGACAATAGAGGGTAAGAAGGCACAGACGTGTCCGGTAAGCAGGGCACCGGGCAACATGGAGACCAAATGGTGTACTGGACCGGAGAGCCGGAGAAGAGCAGGACTGGAGGCTGCAAAGGAAAAGTAGCACGATGAGGTAATAGGCGTAGGAAGGCAACAACGGGGATGGAGACGGAGACCGGAGAGCAGGAGGCAGGACAGAGGAGGAAAGGCACAAGGGAGACAGGGAGTGCAAAGTACAGGAGAGGCTGACCGAGACGAGGCAGGCAAAGGACAAGGGAGAACCAAGAGGCACAAAACACAGCACGGACAACGGACAGGAGGGGGCCTGAGAACACAGTGGACGCTGCACCAGACAACGTCACCGCATATGATAACCAGGCGTCTTACCAGAGCAGGCACCGAGCATAAGTAGCGGTGGGTGCCGCCATGTTGGGGGCGGGACCAGGGCATCACATTACCCAGGAGGATGTGTGCATGTACCCGCAGCCGAGGGAGCCGGAGGCCGGGCGCGGGGACGCGCCAAGCAGCAGGAGCCGTGACAGTACCCCCTTCTTTACGCCTCCTCCTCCTAACATTGGAGAGAAACCATCTCATAATGCGGGGAGCATCAATATTCTCCTGGGGTACCCATGATCTCTCCTCGGGACCAAAGCCCTTCCAATCAATCAAAAACAGAGTCTTTCCTTTAACAGTCTTCATAGCCAAAATATCTCGTACCTCAAAGGTGTTATCCGAACTACATGGTTGGGACGTTTGAGAAGGTGCAGAATGAAAGTGGTTAAACACGGCTGGTTTAAGGAGAGATACATGGAAGGTGTGGGGAATCCTTAAGGAGGCGGGTAATTTCAGCTTGTAGGCCACATCGTTGATGCGGCTTAAGACCTCAAAGGGACCAATGTAACGTGGACCTAACTTGTAGGAGGGGATTTTCAACCTGATATGTCGGGAAGCTAACCAAACCTTATCCCCAGAGCGATACGGGGCAACGTCTAGCCGTCTTTTGTTGGCATACCGCTTCATTCTGAGGCTGGCACTCTCAAGAGCCACTTTGGTCTCCCTCCAACTCTGAGAGAAGTCCACAGACAAGGAATCCGCTGCCGGCACACCCGAGGTGGGGGACACGGGAAAAGGGATGCCGGGGTGTTGACCAAAAACCACTAAAAAAGGAGATTTGGAGGAGGCTTCACTTGGATGATTGTTGTAGGCGAATTCTGCCCAAGGAAGGAGAGAGGCCCAGCCATCCTGATGAGCATTGGAAAAATGCCGAAGGTAAGATGTTAGCGTCTGGTTGACTCGCTCGACTTGACCATTCGACTGAGGGTGATAGGCTGAGGAGAAATCCATCGTTATCTTCAGTAATCCGCAGAGAGCCTGCCAACGGGAGGTAAACTGGATGTCATGTCGGACACTGTTCACTCCAGGGTGTCCAGCAGACAGCGGTAATACCCTGTTGGGTATTCTGTTCCAGTCGGGATAGGGTTAACCAGGTTGTCATGCTGGCTGAGGGCTGGGCCACGCCCTTGGTCTTTAAATAGTTCGTCCTGACTATGGGCGTCGCCGACTATAGCTTTAGCCTAGTGCTAGCAATACAGGTCAGCAGTGGTGGTTTTGGAGCGTCTGATATCTGGTGCAGTATATCCCTCAGTGGTTCTTTCTCCAATCTGTTATATATATATTTGGTTGCCCTTGCACATTATTGTATTCCCTTGTGTATTAACTGTGTGGTGTTTCTTTTACCCCTATCCATACGTATTTGTGGGGTCTGGTGTCTGGTCCCCTCACTGAGTGGAGGGAGGTGGGTTCAGCTTAGGGCTGGACAGGAGACAGGGACAGGGTGGAGGCTCAGGCAGGCACACCTTCAGTGTAAACCCTGGGTAGAGGGACAGACAGGGTTCCCCTAGTCTGAGGGACATCGCAGGGGTCCCGGGGTTTTTTGCCTAAAGTAACCTAGGCATACCATGACATTATAGTCGGCCCAAATAATAAAGTGAGAGAAAAAAAAAAAGGTATAGATAGGGAATATAGGGGTTACTTACTATGGATCCTATACTTTCCCTAACCAAGCAGCTGGAGGCTCTATCCATACAGGTCACTGAACTCAGGGGGGCAGTCCAGCAACAAGGTCTGTCAGCTCCTGCAGTACCTGCTGAGGCTGCAGCCAGGGCAGCTGAGCCCAAGTTTCCCCTTCCTGAACGATTTGCTGGTGATCGTGGTAAGTTCACGGTGTTTCGTGAATCATGCAAATTGTATTTCCGTATGCGTCCACATTCCTCAGGTAATGAGGCTCAACGCGTGGGCTTGGTGATTTCTTTGCTGAGTGGTGATCCACAGGCTTGGGCCTTTTCACTCCCTTCTGACTCACCGGCATTTGAATCTGTAGATTTTTTTTTCTCTGCTCTGGGTTTGATCTATGACGATCCGGATAGATTAAACTTAGCAGAGTCTAAGATACGCTCACTGCTACAGGGTGATCGACCAGCTGAGGATTACTGCACGGAATTCCGGCGCTGGGCGGTGGACACGCAGTGGAATGACCCTGCGCTTAGAAGTCAATTTTTGCATGGGGTTTCTGGAAGGGTTAAACAGACTCTCCTAATGTACGAGACTCCCGCTTCTCTGGAGGCTGCGATGGCACTTGTAGTACGCATAGACCGACGTCTCCGTCAGGGGGCGCTGGTTTCGTTGCCTCCGGGAGGTGGGGGAGTGGTCGGTGAGGTTGCCGCAGGTGAATCCGTGGAACCCTTGCAGATCGCTGGTATAGCACAGTCACCGAGTAACAAGCCTAAACGTCCTTGGCACAGAAGGCAGGGGCTCTGTTTTTTTTGTGGCAAAGGAGGACATTTTATTAACGCTTGCCCCCTGGTACATAAGAAGGGCGCGCCGGCGGAAAACTGATTGGCTCAGAGGGTTTGGAGGAGTCTAGTCTGAGCCTTTGTGTATCCTCCGTCATGGTTTCCCAGTGTATGCTCCCTGCTAGGGTGGTACTTGGGGGGCAAATGCTCTCTATTACAGTATTTATTGATAGTGGCTCAGCTGCCAATCTCATTGATGAGAGGTACGCGCATACAGCGGGATTTCCGGTGGAGAAATTGCCGAACCCCATCCGGGTGGTTACCATCAATGCTTCCCCGTTGTCTCAAGGGGAGATCACAGAGTGTGTGTTGGATATACAACTCCACATCGGAGTATTACACTCAGAGCGGGTAACTTGTAAGGTGCTTAGTAACTTACCGGCTCAGATGGTTCTGGGCTTTCCATGGTTGTCAATGCATAATCCTGTTATTGATTGGAAGACCCAGGACATAATTCAGTGGAGCAGGGAGTGTCAGGAGAGGTGCCTGGCTACATGTATTTCCGCTTTGACCCCCAGTATCCCGGAGCCGTTGCTGGATTATGCGGATGTATTTTCTGAGAAGGGTTGTTCAGAACTACCACCGCATCGCCCCTATGACTGTGCTATTAGGTTGAAACCAGGGGCCAAGTTACCTAAAGCTAGAATGTTTAATATCTCAGGTCCCGAGAGGCTAGCTCTCAAGGAATACATTGCGGATAGCCTGAGCAAGGGTCATATTAGACCTTCCTCTTCTCCTCTGGCTGCTGGCTTCTTCTTTGTTAAAAAGAAGGATGGCGGTTTACGCCCGTGTCTGGATTTCAGAGAACTCAACCAGATTACGGTCCGTGATCCTTACCCTATGCCACTTATACCCGATTTATTCAACCAAGTGGTTGGTGCCAGGTGGTTCTCCAAACTGGACCTCAGGGGGGCATACAATCTTATAAGAGTCCGTCAGGGGGATGAGTGGAAGATGGCATTCAATACCCCTGAGGGTCACTTTGAGAGTTTGGTAATGCCGTTTGGGTTGACTATGGCACCGGCGGTCTTTCAACACTTCATTAATGATGTCTTCTCTCAGCTGTTGGGGAGGTTCGTTATAATTTATCTTGACGACATCCTCATTTTCTCTCGCGACCATGATACACATATAGAGCATGTTAGACAGGTTCTGCAGTTGCTCAGAGAGAACAGGCTCTATGTCAAGCTTGAAAAATGTGTGTTTTTCATACAGGAGCTACCATTCTTGGGTTATATAATCTCCGCCTCAGGTTTTAAGATGGACACCGCAAAGGTGCAGGCGGTACTACATTGGGATCGGCCTGATAATCTTAAGGCGCTTCAGCGATTTCTTGGCTTCTCCAATTACTATAGGAAATTTATTAAGAACTTCTCTATGATTGCCAAACCACTGACTGACATGACTAAGAAGGGTACCGACTTTTCTGACTGGTCTGAGCCTGCGGTACAGGTGTTTGAATTCCTCAAGAATAGTTTTGCCGCAGCGCCCATTCTGGTGCAGCCCGATGTCTCCTTACCGTTTGTCGTGGAGGTGGATGCATCGGAGGTTGGAGTGGGGGCTGTACTGTCTCAGGGCCCTTCTTGGGCCAAGTTGCATCCGTGTGCCTTCTTCTCCAAGAAGCTGTCGCCTGTGGAGCGTAATTATGATATTGGCAACAGGGAATTATTGGCCATCAAATTGGCATTTGAGGAGTGGCGACACTTCTTGGAGGGGGCTGTTCATCAGATTACTGTGATAACCGACCATAAGAATTTGCTTTATCTAGAATCTGCTAAGCGCCTGTCCTCCAGACAGGCTCGCTGGGCATTATTCTTCACCCGGTTCAACTTCATTGTTACCTATCGACCTGGGTCGAAGAATGTTAAGGCAGATGCTTTATCCAGGTGTTTTCCTGGTGGAGAGTTATGTGAAGAGCCGGTGCCTATTCTCCAAAAGGGTGTGGTGGTATCTGCCATCACGACAGAGATTGAGGCAGAGATTGCGGAGGCTCAGGAGGTGGTACCGCTGGGGTTGCCTGCTAATAAATCTTTTGTGCCGCTACATCTACGCTCTAGAGTGTTGGGCGAACATCACGACACGGTACTGGCAGGTCATCCAGGGGTTAAGAGCACTCTGGAACTGGTATCGCGTCGTTTTTGGCGGCCTAAAATCCGGCAGGATGTGGCCTCATATGTGGCTGCCTGTACCACGTGCGCACGGGCCAAGACTCCTCGTTCCCGTCCCACTGGTAGCTTGCAGCCTCTCGGGGTGCCCAGTAAGCCATGGACTGAGATTTCCATGGATTTTATTACTGACTTGCCCGCCTCGGCAGGGAACTCGGTCATTTTGGTAATTGTTGATAGGTTCTCCAAAATGTCACATTTCGTTGCTTTACCGTCTTTGCCCAATGCTAAGACTCTTGCTCAGATATTTATTCGCGAGGTGGTCAGACTTCATGGTGTCCTGTCTGACATTGTGTCTGATCGAGGTACGCAGTTTGTGGCAAAGTTTTGGAGAGCTTTTTGTTCTCGCCTTGGGATCAAATTGTCTCATTCATCGGCTTTCCACCCTCAGTCGAATGGGCAGACTGAGCGGATGAACCAAAACCTTGAGCAATACTTGCGCTGCTTTATTTCTGACAATCAGGAAGAGTGGTCAGCGTTTCTTCCTCTGGCAGAATTCGCAATAAACAACCATTGCCAGGAATCGTCTGGGGAATCTCCTTTTTTTTGTGTGTATGGTCAACATCCCCAATTTTGCACCTTGCGTCAGGGGTAGAGTTGAGCGATACCAGCCGATACTTGAAAATATCGGATCGGAATGGATCGGCCGATCTTAAAAAAAAGTATCGGTATCGCCGATTCCGATACCGGGAACCAATGCAAGTCAATGGGGCCAAAATATCGGAATTAAAAAAAACCCTTTCTTTCCTTGTAGGTTAATTCTACATGAAGAAAAACAACTAAGAATAATGTAGAATGTATTGTGGGAGGTGGAGGAGACATTAAAGCCATAGAGTTTTAGCCCAATCAAAAGGAATAGCAGGAATTAAACTTTTTTTTTAAAGACGTTAAGAGTTACAAAGATATTGACTATGTTAGCCTCATTTATATTTTGCCAGACATGTATGTCTTCTTCTTCTTTCTTCTTCTTTCTTATTCTTCTTCCCTTTTTTACCTTCTTCTTCTTATTATTCCTTTTTTTACATTCTTCTTCTTCTTCTTCCTTTTTTTACATTCTTCTACTTCCTTTTTTTACATTCTTCTTCTTCTTCCTTTTTTTACATTCTTCTTCTTATTCCTTTTTTTACATTCTTCTTCTTCTTCCTTTTTTAAATTCTTCTACTTCCTTTTTTTACATTCTTCTTCTTCTTCTTCTTCCTTTTCTTACATTCTTCATATTCTTCTTATTCAACAATTATTATTCTACATATTCAACTTCTTTATCTTCTTCCTATTCTTCTTCATCATATTCTTGTTTGTGTCAGGCATTCCTGTAGTTGTTATCTAGAAAAGTTAGAAGTTTACACCTTCCGTTCTGCCTGTCACAAAAGATTTACAACAGGATTTGTCCGCGTTCAGTTTGGCCTGCAGCAGCAGGCCTTTTCCAGGGGCACCACGAGGAGGAACGGACTCACCCCCATACACTGCTTAGTCTTCTTCTGCTTATAAATAAGATAATATCATTTTCTCAGAGTATTAGTCTTATGCTTAATGTTCTTCTGCTTTGTTTTTTTATGCTTCTTTGTCTTCTCTCTCTTGTTGTTCTGCATCTTGGTGGTTGTCTTCCTGTTCTTTGTCCTCTTGAACCAGCTGACGGTACTGGCACCCGGAGGGGCAGCAGAAGGAACAAGAGCCAATGGCACTACCGAGGACCAGCTGATGGTGCTGGAACCCGGTTACTAAGCAGGAGGTACCTGTGCTACAAAGCACTACCAAGGACCAGCAGACGTTGCCGGAACTCGGATACCAAGATGGAGGCACCTAGGCCAAAGGCTCTGACGAGAACCAGCTGACGGTGCTGGAACCCGGAGGGGTAGCATAAGCTGCAAGAGCAAATGGAAATAGCGAGGACCAGCTGACAGTGCTGGCACCCGGAGGGGCAGCAGAAGGAATAAGAGCCAATGGCACAACCGAGGACCAGCTGACGGTGCTGGAACCCGGATACTAAGCAGTAGGTACCTGTGCTACAAAGCACTACCAAGGACCAGCAGACGTTGCCGGAACTCGGATACCGAGATGGAGGAACCTAGGCCAAAGGCTCTGACGAGAACCAGCTGACGGTGCTGGAACCCGGAGGGGTATCAGAAGTTACCCCTGAAAAGCAAAGTTGGCATGCCGCAAGCTGGCCGCAGTTACCGAATCACACAGTCCTACAGGGGGTGCTTGTCCTACTGGCACTATGGAACAAGCCTTTCTTACCAGAACCCGCAGTCCACATAGGAAGCACCTAAATTGCTGGCACCCTAGCCTCGGCTAACCCAACCGCAACACGACATGGCAACTTGGGGTGGCAAACTGACATTGACACTTCCCGGAAACAGCAGGCAGGGCTGGAACCAAGCTGGGCAGGAGGGAGTACCCGTGCCAAAGTCAGTTATGAGCAGCAACTGGTGATGTTGGAGCCCAGGACAAGCACTTAGCAGGCTGAGGCCTGATGTGCTGTCAATTGGGAGGCAGCAGGACAGATTGCCATCAAAACAGCAGGGGAACAGCTGACGTTACTGAACCCCACAAACACAGGAGCTAGTGTTTTACTCTGTGAAGACGGCACTTCCGAGCAACAACTGGCTGTGTTGAAGCCCAGGGACAAGCACGGAGCAGGCTGAGGCTGCATTGAAGAAATTTTAAGATCGGTTGTAGACTACTAATTTTAACCAAGCTCCACTTAGGCCTGTGGCTTCACTGATTTTCGTATTTCCCCTGTCCTCCAACCCCGCCAGTTACAGCTCCGAAGTGGCGTCTGCACAATCCACACTTGTTCCTGTGTTACAGGTGTTCAGTCCGGTCAGTTAATCCCCTGATGTGTGTCCGGCAATGTCGCCTGCTCTGTCCACATTCCCATAATGGGAATGTGGACAGAGCAGGCGACATTGCCGGACACACATCAGGGGATTAACTGACCGGACTGAACACCTGTAACACAGGAACAAGTGTGGATTGTGCAGACGCCACTTCGGAGCTGTAACTGGCAGGGTTGGAGGACAGGGGAAATACGAGAGACAGTGGAGCCACAGGCCTAATTGGAGCACGGTTAAAAATCAGTAGTGGTACGACTGTGTAGGCAGCAGGAGACTTTGCCATCTACACAGCAGGGGATCAGCTGACGTTACTGAACCCCACTGAGACAAGGGAGCAAGTATCTCTTTCCGTGTGGACGGCACTTCCGAACTACAACTGGCTGTGTTGAAGCCCAGGAAATTGGAGGGTGTAGGCAGAGGCCTACTGTATTTTGAATGAGGTGACAGCAGGAGAGACTGCCATCCACACAGCAGGGGATCAGCTGACGTTACTGAACCCCACTGAGACACGGGAGCAAGTATCTCTTTCCGTGTGGACGGCACTTCCGAACTACAACTGGCTGTGTTGAAGCCCAGGAAATAGGAGGGTGTAGGCAGAGGCCTACTGTATTTTGAATGAGGTGACAGCAGGAGAGACTGCCATCCACACAGCAGGGGATCAGCTGACGTTACTGAACCCCACTGAGACACGGGAGCAAGTATCTCTTTCCGTGTGGACGGCACTTCCGAACTACAACTGGCTGTGTTGAAGCCCAGGAAATAGGAGGGTGTAAGCAGAGGCCTACTGTATTTTGAATGAGGTGACAGCAGGAGAGACTGCCATCCACACAGCAGGGGATCAGCTGACGTTACTGAACCCCACTGAGACACGGGAGCAAGTATCTCTTTCCGTGTGGACGGCACTTCCGAACTACAACTGGCTGTGTTGAAGCCCAGGAAATTGGAGGGTGTAGGCAGAGGCCTACTGTATTTTGAATGAGGTGACAGCAGGAGAGACTGCCATCCACACAGCAGGGGATCAGCTGACGTTACTGAACCCCACTGAGACACGGGAGCAAGTATCTCTTTCCGTGTGGACGGCACTTCCGAACTACAACTGGCTGTGTTGAAGCCCAGGAAATTGGAGGGTGTAGGCAGAGGCCTACTGTATTTTGAATGAGGTGACAGCAGGAGAGACTGCCATCCACACAGCAGGGGATCAGCTGACGTTACTGAACCCCACTGAGACACGGGAGCAAGTATCTCTTTCCGTGTGGACGGCACTTCCGAACTACAACTGGCTGTGTTGAAGCCCAGGAAATTGGAGGGTGTAGGCAGAGGCCTACTGTATTTTGAATGAGGTGACAGGAGGAGAGACTGCCATCCACACAGCAGGGGATCAGCTGACGTTACTGAACCCCACTGAGACACGGGAGCAAGTATCTCTTTCCATGTGGACGGCACTTCCGAGCTACAACTGGCTGAGTTGAAGCCCAGGAAATAGGAGGGTGTAGGCAGAGGCCTACTGTCTTTGGAATGCGGAGACAGCAGGAGAGACTGCCATCTCCACAGCAGGGGAACAGCTGGCATTGCTGAACCCCACTAACACTTGAACGAATGTGTTTGGCTCTGTGGAGACGACACTTCTGAACACCAACTGACGCTGTTGGAGCCCAGGATTAGGCGAGGAGCAGGCTGGGGCCTACTGGATTTTGGCAGGTGAAGGCAGCAGGAGACTTGCCATCTCCACAGCAGGGGAACAGCTGGCAGTGCTGAAACCCACTAACACTCGAACGAATGTGTTTGGCTCTGTGGAGACGACACTTCTGAACACCAACTGACGCTGTTGGAGCCCAGGATTAGGCGAGGAGCAGGCTGGGGCCTGTTGTTTTTGGCAGGTGAAGGCAGCAGGAGACTTGCCATCTCCACAGCAGGGGAACAGCTGGCAGTGCTGAAACCCACTAACACTCGAACGAATGTGTTTGGCTCTGTGGAGACGACACTTCTGAACACCAACTGACGCTGTTGGAGCCCAGGATTAGGCGTGGAGCAGGTTGGGGCCTACTGGATTTTGGCAGGTGAAGGCAGCAGGAGACTTGCCATCTCCACAGCAGGGGAACAGCTGGCAGTGCTGAACCCCACTAACACTTGAACGAATGTGTTTGGCTCTGTGGAGACGACACTTCTGAACACCAACTGACGCTGTTGGAGCCCAGGATTAGGCGAGGAGCAGGCTGGGGCCTGTTGTTTTTGGCAGGTGAAGGCAGCAGGAGACTTGCCATCTCCACAGCAGGGGAACAGCTGGCAGTGCTGAAACCCACTAACACTCGAACGAATGTGTTTGGCTCTGTGGAGACGACACTTCTGAACACCAACTGACACTGTTGGAGCCCAGGATTACGCATGCCGCATGCAGAGGCCAATGGGCAGCGGTTTTTATGGAGGTTGTGGACTACTACTGATTCTAACCATGCTCCACTTAGGCCTCTGGCTCCACTGTCTACTATTTACCCTGGCCTCCAACCCCGCCAGCTACATCTCTGAAGTGGCGTCAGCACAATCTACACTTGTTCCTGTGTTACTGGTGCTCAGTCCCGTCAGTTGATCCCCTGATGTTTGTCCGGCAAGTTCGCCAGCTCTGTCCTCATTCCCACTACTGGTTATGGGAATGTGGACAGAGCAGGAGACCTTGCCGGACACACATCAGGGGATAAACTGATGGGACTGAGCCACAGGAACACAGGAACAAGTGTAGATTGTGCTGACGCCACTTCAGAGATGTAGATGGCGGGGTTGGAGGTCAGGGGAAATAGTAGAGACAGTGGAGCCAGAGACCTAAGTTGGGCACGGTTAAAAATCAGTAGTGGTTTGAATGTTGATGGAGCTGGTGACTTTGCCGTCCACACAGCAGGGGATCAGCTGGCATTACTGAACCCCACTAACACAGGAGCTAGTGTGTTTCTCTGTGCAGACGACACATCTGAGCGACAACTGGCTGTGTTGAAGCACAGGGATTATAGTTCAGGTGGTAGAAAAATGAACACACCAGCAGACCTGGATACAGTTGCCAACCACTAATTTAGTCTGTAAGAGGAATGGCAAAGTCTTTGGAGATCCAGGCCTTGTTCATTTTCAGAAAAGTCAGCCGGTCAACATTATCGGAAGATAGTCGCGTGCGACGGTCTGTTAGTACACCACCTGCGGCACTAAAGACACGTTCCGATAATACACTGGCAGCAGGGCAAGCCAGCACCTCCAATGCATACTGGCTAAGCTCTGGCCATGTATCCAGCTTAGAGACCCAAAACTTGAAGGGGGAAGAGCCATCTGGGAGTACAGCGACAGGGCAAGACATGTAGTCTGACACCATCTGACGGAAGCGTTGCCTCCTGCTGACTCGAGGCGTCGCTGATGGTGTAGACAATTGTGGTGGACACACAAAACTTTGCCACATTTGGGCCATAGTGGTCTTGCCTTGTGCTGCGGCGCTGCCTCTGCTCCCTCTTTGTGCAGAGTTTCCTCCACTGCCTCGACGCACAGAGCTGCTTTTTAAAGCACTAGCAACAATGCTGTCGGGTGGAATGGAAAACATTATGGACTGCACCAGTGACTCTTCGTACTCCCGCATTTTACGCTCCCGGTTCAACGTTGGTATGAGCCTTTGTACGCTGTCCCGGTAGCGAGGATCTAGGAGGGTGTACACCCAATAATCAGCCGAGACGAGAATGTGGGCGATGCGGCGGTCGTTTCTCAGGCACTGCAGCATGAAATCAACCATGTGCTGCAGACTCCCAACTGCCAAAGAACCGCTGTCCCCTGTTTGAGGCGTGACCTCGGCCTGCTCTGCATCACCCCACCCTCGCTGTACATACTGAGTAGAGGTTTGTGTACCTCCCTCCTCTGGAGAGATGTCTTCCTCCTCCATCGACTCCTCCTCATCCTCCTCACAAAGTGTCCCCTGCCTAGGCCTTTGTGAGGAAACACGTAGCGCAGACTGTCCAGAAGCAGATGGCATTTGGGACTCCTCATCCTCCACCTCTTCCGAAACCTCATCCCTTAGTGCTTGCAGTGTTTGTTGAAGCAGGCAGATAAGGGGGACAGTCATGCTGACTAGTGCATCATCTGCACTCGCCATCCGCGTGGATTCATCGAAGGCACGCAAAACGAGGCAGATGTCCTTCATAGAGGCCCACTCAATGGTGCTGAAGTGTGAACGGCGCACAGTGCGACTTGTTTGCGCCTGATGCAGCTGGTACTCCATGACTGCTGCCTGCTGCTCACACAACCGCTCCAACATATGTAAAGTTGAATTCCACCGGGTGGGTAGGTCACATATGATGCGATGTTCCGGAAGGCCAAATTGTCGCTGCAGAGCAGCGAGGCGCGATCTTGCCGTGCTGGAACGTCGCAAGTGAGCGCACTCTATGCGGACCTTGTGCAACAGTGCATCAAGATCCGGATAGTCCCTCAGAAAGCTCTGCACGACCAAGTTAAGAACATGTGCCAGACATGGGATGTGTGTGAGGTTGCCTAGGCCAAGAGCTGCCACCAGATTTCGGCCATTGTCACACACTACCAAGCCCGGCTGGAGATTCGCTGGCCCAAACCACACATCGCTCTCCAGCTTGATAGCATTCCAGTGCTCCTGCGCTGTGTGGCTTCGATTCCCCAAAGAAATTAATTTGAGTACAGCCTGTTGACGTTTGGCCACGGCTGTGCTCATATCGGTCGTAACAGGCTCCTGCTCTGCTGTTTCTGAGGAACTTGAGTAGGAGGAGGAGTCTATGTGTACAGACTGGAGTCCTGCAATCCGTGGCGTTGGAAGAACACGTACAGCGCCACTCTCCAGATCCGTACCCGGCTCCACAACATTGACCCAGTGGGCAGTGAGGGAAAGGTATCATCCCTGTCCATGGTTACTGGTCCACGCATCGGTGGTCAGGTGGACCTTGCTACTAACGGCGTTTAGTAGCGCATGTTTTATTTTGCCCTCAACATGTTTCTGCAGGGCAGGGACGGCTCGCCTGCTGAAATAAAAGCGGCTGGGCACGTTGTATTGGGGGACTGCCAATGCCATTAAGTCCCGGAAGGTGTCAGTGTCCACCAGCCTGAATGACAGCATTTCAACTGCCAGAAGTTTGGCAATGCCAGCATTCAGAGACTGTGCTCGGGGATGGTTTGCCGAGTAAGGGCGCCTTTTATCCCATGCCTGTGCTACCGATGGCTGTGATGGATGGGAACGTGCTGCTATGGGTGTAATCTGACAGGGTTTCCGGACAACAGTGGCAGAGGTTCTTCCTTGGCGATCCTGTGAGGAAGCCGAACCAGCAGTGTGTGAGCTGGAGGAAGAGGCCCCAACACGAACTGAAGAGGTGGTAGGTGGTGCTGTACGTTGGCCTACGTCTTCAGGGTGTCTCTGCAACTCCAACTCGTGCTTGGTGCGCACATGTTTCCACATATTTGTGGTATTGAGGTTGCTGACATTTCTCCCTCTTTTGACTCTCTGATGACACAGCTTGCATTTGACAAAGCAAATGTCATCTGCAACTGTGTCAAAAAAGGACCACGCACTGCAACTCTTGGGAGCGCCCGGTTTGCCTTTGGAATGAGGAATGCTCCTAACGGGTGCCGAAGTGGAGGGTACAGGCAACCAAGTCTTCCCCCTCCCTCTGCCTCCTGTTTTGGCCGGTAGGGGAATCTCTTCCTCCGAGCTGCTCCCACCACCTTCCTGTTCCTCACGCCATGATGGGTCAAGGACCTCATCATCTTCCCTCCCCTCTTCAAACAGCTGCTTCTCCGGGGTTGTCTCGCCAGCACCGTACGCACCAGAAAGTGGCAACTGAGTCTCGTCATCATCTGATGCGTACTGAGGTGTGCTGACCATAGGCACTGGCCCACTCGCCTCTTCAGATTCAGAGGGACAAAGAAGTTGCGCATCACTGCATACTCCCTCTTCTTCACATTCAGGAATGCTGCTTGGCTGGCCCCCTCTTTCCAAGCCAACAGATTCGGAGAACAGAAGTAGAGACTGTGATGGCTCCTGTCCATGTCTCTCTGACTGCCTGGGCACTTTGGCAGGTGGTGAAGAGACAGATGGTTGCTCTTCGGTGCTCTGACCCTGAGAGGATGCGGAAGTAATTGAAGTCGATGCGTTAGCTGCCATCCATCCGACAACGGCTTCAATTTGTTCCTCCCTCAGCAGTGGGGTACGTTGAGGTCCTACAAAGCTGCGCATAAAGGACTGTTGCCTGCTAAAACTGGGGGATGCTGATCCACTGGTGCCCGCAGCAGGCCCAGAATCCCCACGTCCTCTACCTGTAGAATCCCCACGTCCTCTCCCTGCAGAATCCCCACGTCCTCTCCCTGCTGAAACTCCACGCCCACGCGCCTTACTCCCTGCCTTCTTCATCTTGCAAGACTGCTTAAGATAGGCAGAAAAGTACAAAGGGGGGCCTTAGTGTGCTTATTCCTGAACAGCTGGTTACAGGTACAAGAAACACTAATTTTATGAAGTGTGTGTGTGTGGACTACACTTTAATAGGAGCTGATGTGGCCTACACAAGTTCCAAATGTAGTGTTTGGTGAACTTTTTTTGTGGTTTCTTTGTTGGAAACAAACTCAAAGTATGTGAACAAAGAATTGAAACTGATAGTATCACCAACTTTTGGGAGCTATTACAATGCAGGCAGGTAACCTACAATGCAAAAGATGAGGCTCCAAAAAAGCTGCACTCACACACAGTCAGAGGCCTCTGAGACAGCCGTCAACAGTGCAGCTAAGTGGGCACTGGCACTGACAGGCTGCAGAAAGGCTCCGCTGTGTACTCCTATATAGTGTTTGCAACCACCGTAGATGGAGACGGATGGATGCACACTAATAGAAGAAAAAATGAGCTGCACTCAAATAAAAATATGTGTGAGGCGCTGACGCACGCTGAGCGTCCTACAGCCAGACGTAGCTGCAGGACACACTACTCAGCGTGAGCTGCACTCACACACAGTCAGAGACCTCTCAGACAGCCGTGAACAGTGCAGCAAAGTGGACACTAGCACTGAAAGGCTGCAGAAAGGCTCCGCTGTCTACTACTAGTGTTTGCAACCAACGTATATGGATACGGATGGAAGCACACTAGATTGAAATTATGTAAAAAATGCAGCTCAAAAAATAAAAGATGTATGAGGCAGCAGTGATCACACTGGGTGGCCTACAGCCTGACGTGGCTGCAGGACCCACTCCACAGCGTGAGCTGCACTCACACAGCCCTTGCAGACAGCTGTGAACACTGCTGCTAGGGCAAAGAAGGCTACAGTGGTGGTTTATGTAGCCTGGGTAAAGCACTAGATGTTTGGTGGAATCGCTATTTCTAACTGTCCCTCACAGTCTTCTACAGCAGCCTGTCCCTAACTGAATTCACAGCAGAGTGACCAGAAATGGCGGCTGCGGTGGCTTTTATAGTGCATCATGACATCATTTCGGCAGCCAATCACAGCCATGCCAATAGTTAACATGCCTACATGCCTAACAGGATGTGCCCACACTTCGGAGGATTCCCATTGGCTTAATCAAAGCAAGCAGGCTCATAGCATGATGGGAACTTCCGATTCCGATTCCGGAATCCGATATGACAAAAGTATCGGAAGTCCGTATCGGAATTCCGATACCGCTAATATCGGCCGATACCCGATACTTGCGGTATCGGAATGCTCAACACTAGTCAGGGGTGCTCAGTTGGCGTCCCTGAGGAGGACCAGTTGGGAGCTCAATTGTCGTCTGTTTGGAGGAGAGTCAAGCAGCGCTTGTTGAAGGTGGGTTCCAGGTACAAACGGGTGGCTGACTGCAGACGTGTGCCAGGTCCGGACCTGTGTGCGGGTGATTGGGTGTGGTTATCTACTAGGAACATTAAGCTCAAGATACCGTCACTTAAGTTGGGTCCCAGGTTCATTGGCCCATTTAGAATCTCCGCAGTGATCAACCCCGTGGCATTTCGTTTGGAGTTGCCGGCTGTGTATAAGATTCATAATGTATTTCACAAAGCATTGCTAAAGAAGGTCGTGGGTTTGGTGGATGGTTCCCCCGGGCCACCACCTCCCGTCTTGGTGGATGGCGCGTTGGAATTTGAGGTGTCCAAAGTGGTGGACTCTAGGGTTGTGCGTCGCACTCTACAGTACCTGGTCCACTGGCGTGGCTATGGTCCTGAGGAGAGGACATGGGTGCCGGCCTCTGACATTCATGCTGATCGACTGGTTACTATGTTCCATCGTCGCCATCCGGACAAGCCAGGTCCTCGACATGGTGAGGTTCCGGAGGTCCCTCGTAGAAGGCAGGGTACTGTCATGTCGGACACTGTTCACTCCAGGGTGTCCGGCAGACAGCGGTAATACCCTGTTGGGTATTCTGTTCCAGTCGGGATAGGGTTAACCAGGTTGTCATGCTGGCTGAGGGCTGGGCCACGCACTTGGTCTTTAAATAGTTCGTCCTGACTATGGGCGTCGCCGACTATAGCTTTAGCCTAGTGCTAGCAATACCGGTCAGCAGTGGTGGTTTTGGAGCGTCTGATATCTGGTGCAGCATATCCCTCAGTGGTTCCCTAGTCTGAGGGACATCGCAGGGGTCCCGGGGTTTTTTGCCTAAAGTAACCTAGGCATACCATGACACTGGACTCCTCAATCTGAGACAATATGCTGAGGGAAACCATGGAGGTGAAAAATGTGAAGCAAAAAGATCTTTGCCAACTCGGGAGCGGTAGGTAGACCAGGCAGAGCGATGAAGTGGGCCATTTTGGAAAATCGGTCCACGACCACCAATATCACTGTGCATCTAGAAGAAGGAGGCAAGTCAGTGACGAAATCCATGGCAATATGAGTCCAGGGGTTTGCCGGTACTGGTAACGGATGCAGGAGTCCCGCAGGAACATGCCGGGGAACGTTGTTCCGGGTGCAAGAAGGACTGGAGGTGATGAAGTCTTGGACATCCTTGCGAAGCGAAGGCCACCAGTAATGGCGTGAGACAAGCGAGAGAGTCTTTTTAACTCCG
This sequence comes from Dendrobates tinctorius, assembly GCF_039654945.1. Lineage (NCBI taxonomy): Eukaryota > Metazoa > Chordata > Amphibia > Anura > Dendrobatidae > Dendrobates > Dendrobates tinctorius. The sequence goes on along the minus strand of NW_027361687.1, from coordinate 91,543,083 downwards.
GCATGTCCAGAGAATCTTGATGAGTGACTCCAGTGTAGAACCTTTAATCTATCTCCACTCCGAACAAAGGTCTTACCAGATGGTGGGGAGACCAGGCTTACTGGAGCTACGGTAAGGATCTTGGCAGGGTCAATGAGATGGATTGGACCCTCCTCCTTGTCAGCAGCCAGGAAGGACCGTGAAAGAGCATCCGCCTTGATGTTCTTCTCCTCGGGTCGGAAGTGGAGTTCAAAGTCAAATCTTTTGAAAAACAGTGACCATCTGGCCTGTCGAGGATTGAGCCTCTGGGCGGACTGAAGATAGGCCAAATTCGTGTGATCCGTGAAAATGATGAACGGATGGAGAGCACCCACGAGAAGATGACGCCACTCCTCAAGAGCCATCCTTATTGTTAGGGTCGGCGGAACGCACTAGATATAAATAATAGGAGTTGCGTTCGCCGCCCGGGGTCCACCGTGCGTTATATGGTAAGACCTCTGCTGGACAATGGCAGATGCACCAAACAGTGAAGTACTGCACTCGGGTTAATGTCACCCGAACGCTAAGAGTGGCTCTGTTAAGACACAGAGTCGCCTGACAATAAAGAATGTAGGAAGCTGGCCCTGCTAGCCTCACAGGATGACTAGAGAGTGGCTTGCAGCCGCAACCGCCAATGGACGCTGCTACCACAGCGCGGCAGTAACTATAGCCGCTGCACGACGCCGCCGGAAGGCCGGACCCCGTCGGACGCTAGTGTGCAGTGCTGGAGGCACAGTGGCGTGTAGCTTGCCACAATCTGGCGCTGACTAACCAACACTGTCACCATTCGTATTATCAGAGGGAAGGGGATTCTTAATAAGTCAGTCACCAGTCCATGCATCCATCACCATACACACACAGCATAATATGCTACACTAGCGCATGGCCGAGCCACCATGCAATCTTTTTATAGCCATGCGCTTCCGGGACCTTCCAGTACCCTGGGAAGGACCAATCAGATCCGACACAGGACCTGAAAATGTGACCCCTGCTCTCCACTGAGAGGTCACCTTGCGGGCATGCCCAGTAGCACGTCATGAGGACTTAGCCTCTGGAGTGGTTCCCTGCAGAGCAGGTTGCATTACCATTGCTGCACCAGAGATGGCAGCAACATCCAGGCTCATCGAACGAGTCTGAGCAGGACGCCTGGCTCGCTGTGATTGCTGAGCAGGTCCCTGAGCGGTCAGAGCAGAATGGGAGACCGCAGGATGTTTGGCTCTGGATTTCTGCTGTGCAGTGTCAGGAATCTGATGCCTAACATTACCCCACCCTCCTAAGGCCGCCTCGCTGCGCTCAAAGGCCGCAATCAGGAGTGGAGCATGGATGTTCTCCACCGGCTCCCAGGTCCGAGCCTTTGGTCCATGACCATTCCAATCCACTAAATAAAATTTTTTGCCACGGACAATCCTGCGTCCCACGATGGCGGTAACCTCAAACTCATCAGATGACAAATCAGATGACCTGGCGGATGACTCGGAGAACCGGGCCATATGAACTGGTTTGAGGAGGGACACATGGAAAACGTCCGAAATGGCTAAATGTGGAGGAAGAGCCAGGCGGTAGACCACCGAGCTAATTCGCTCAAGGACCTTGAAAGGTCCAATGTATCGTGGCGAGAGCTTGGGGGACTTGACCCGCAGTTTGATATTTCGGGTAGAGAGCCACACCATGTCGCCAGGGGAGAAGCTTGGAGCGGGTCGCCGATGCGTGTTGGCGGACGCCCTCATCCTTTCTTTAGAGGCACAGATAGCATCCTGAGTGTGATCCCAAATATCACGGGCCTCCACTGCCCAGTCTGCCACCCTGGAGTCAGCGTAGGACACTGGCATTGTGACAGGGACGCGTGGATGTTGGCCGTAGTTTAGGAGAAAGGGCGTCTGACCAGTGGAATCAGCCACTGCATTGTTTAGGGCAAATACAGCCCATGGTAGCAAGGATGCCCAGTCATCCTGCCTGGCAGAGACAAAATGCCGCAGATACGTGACCAAGGTCTGATTGGCTCTCTCAACCAAGCCGTTTGTCTCGGGATGGTAAGCGGAGGACAGATTTAGCTCGATGCTGAGTAGACTGCAGAGCTCTCTCCAAAACCGAGATGCAAACTGGGGCCCTCGGTCACTCACAATTTTGTCTGGCATGCCATGAAGTCGGAATACATGTTTAATGAACAGTGTGGCAAGACCACGAGCGGAAGGCAACCGTGCGAGTAGCACCAGATGCACCATTTTAGAAAAATGGTCGGTGATCACCCAATTGACCGTACTGCCACCAGACTTGGGCAGGTCAACCACGAAGTCCATGCCAACCATCTCCCAAGGTCTATCCGCCACTGGCAGGGGAAACAACAGCCCCGCCGGCCTCTGTCTAGAGGGTCTGTTCCGAGCAAGCGAGACGCATGCTTGCACATATTCCCTGACATCTCGAGCCATATGCGGTCACGAATAAGACCTTGCCAGGAGTTCGGTGGTCCGTTTATTACCAAAATGACCACCCACCCTGGAGGCGTGTGCCCAGGCGAGGACCTCCGGCCATAGCTGAGGAAGCACCAAGGTCTTGCCCGGTGGCACTGACTCGAGTGAAACTGGAGCCACGGTCGTAAAACTCTCTGGCGGGAGAATAAGCCGAGGCTCAGCCTCTCCCTCTTCCGCCGAAAACACCGAGCGTGAAAGAGCATCCGCACGGATGTTCTTCTCTCTGGAAAGATAATGCAGGGTGAAGCAGAAGCGGGAAAAGAAGAGCGACTACCTAGCCTGACGGGAGTTCAGGCGCTGGGCCGTCTGCAAATAGACCAGATTTTTGTGGTCCGTGTATACCTGGAAGGGAAACCGAGCCCCCTCCAGGAGATGTCTCCACTCAGAAAAGGACAACTTCATGGCCAGCAGCTCCCTGTCACCGATGGAGCAATTCTTCTCTGCCGGTGAGAAGGTCTTTGAGAAGAAGAAGCATGGATGCTTCCGACCTTGAGCATCCTTCTGGAAGAGGACTGCTCCTGCACCGACGGAAGAGGCATCTACCTCCAGTATAAATGGCTTGTTCACATCGAGACGATGTAGGATGGGAGCGCCATCAAAGTGGGATTTGATAGACTAGAAGGCCTTGGAGACCTGTTCAGACCAAGCATTAGGATTAGCTCCTTTCTTGGTGAGAGCAACCAAAGGAGCCACCAATGTGGAGAAGTGCGGTACAAACTGGCGGTAATAATTTACGAACCCTAAGAAGCGCTGCACCGCTTTGGGTGAATGGGGTTCCTGCCAGTCCATCACCGCTTGTAGTTTGGTCGGATCCATAGCCAATCCCTGGGCTGAGATGATGTAGCCCAGGAACGGCAAGGACTCCTGCTCAAACTGACATTTCTCCAGCTTGGCGTATAGAGAGTTCGCCCGTAGACGGTTGAAGACCCTGCATACGTCTCTCCGGTGGGTGGTCAAATCTGGCGAGAAGATGAGTATATCATCCAGATAGACCACCACCGAAGTAGAGAGCATGTCGCGGAAGATGTCGTTGACGAAATTTTGGAAGACAGCTGGCGCATTACACAGGCCGAAAGACATGACCAGATATTCATAGTGGCCATCCCTGGTATTAAAGGCTGTCTTCCACTCGTCTTCCTCGCGAATGCGGATCAGGTTGTATGCCCCCCGTAGATCTAGTTTCGTAAAGAACCGGGCCCCTTGCAACCTGTCAAACAGTTCAGAGATCAGCGGAAGAGGGTATTTGTTCTTTACTGTTATGGCATTGAGACCTCTGTAATCAAGGACTTGGCCTGCATATCCGTTTCTCTGAAGTCCTTGCCTTATGTCTGTCGCTCAGTTTCTGCTTTGCCCTTAGTTTAGTTCATTTTTGCCCTCATCCAGGATGGAGTCACGAGCCTCAACGGGGGCCATCTTATTTCCTGTGTTGATCTCTCTTGTTCCTGTCTGCTTGGTATATAAGGATGCTCTGTATGATTACTCATTGCTTGAGTATACTTGTTCTTGGACTTGTTATCAAGCTGGAAGGACTGCTACCTAGCTCGTCTCTTCGTTACCTTGGGATACCCCGCTTGCCTGTGAATCTTGGTCTCACTGTAAAGACTTGTTTCTTCGGATCAGCTCTGCACCCACCTCCACTTCAAGGACTGTTTCTTGCTAGCAGGCCTGGCCTGCTCTCCAGGTCTCCGGATCTGGCAACGTGGACTTCATATGTCTCCAAGGTCTGCACCTGTACGTTTGCTCACTGCATTATTATCTTCATCTCCTTTTACCCTGCTGTGCCTTATCTGTAAACCTGCTTGATAGAGTTGAGCGAAACGGGTCGAAAAATTTCAAAAGTCGCCGACTTTTGGCAAAGTCGGGTTTCATGAAACGAAACCCGACCCTAGGATGAGGTCGGCCACGAGGTCGGCGACTTACGCGCCAAAGTCGCGTTTCAAAAGTTTGTTTTGCACTCTTTTTCAGCCAATCAGGATCCACAGACACTGTGGGCAACGTGATGACTAGAGTTGAGCGACTTTTGGTTTTCTAGGGTCGCGTTTCGTTTCGTGAAACCCGACTTTTCCAAAAGTCGGGTCGAGCAAGATCGTCCGATTATAGGGAAAAGTCGGGGTCGTCCCGAAACACGAAACCCAATGTAAGTCAATGGGGAATAAAAGTCGGCAGTGAGAGGAGGACAGGAAACACACCTACAGTGCCCATTTGAATGCCAAAAGCATCAATTCTTCTTTCTTAAGCTTGTCAACCTTAATTAACTTCATAATACAAGTTACGCACTGAAAAATGGGGGTTATTTGGCTACAAACTGTGGGGGGGAGGGCTGGCTCCAGGTTTTCATGTGCCCTGGGCGAAAGAGCGCCCCTTTAACACATACCACAACTCATCATGCTCCGATACGGCAGAGAAATAGCGGTATAGTACAATGAAAAATACCTCACTTTTTACATCTCATGACGAGGCCCATCTATTTCTCCATACAGAATCATTGGTCCCATATAATGTTTGAAATAGTATATGATGAGCTCCACATAATGCTACAGTATATGTTGGTCCCCATGGATGAAGCTCCACTGTCTTATGGGCCCAAATAATGCTCCAAACATAATGGGCCCCATTTCTAATGCTCTAGTGTATAATGGGCCCTGTAAATGCTGCTCCAGTGTCTGATGTCCACCTTTGGAATGTTCCAGTGTATGGTGGGCCCCATCTATCATTCTCCAGAGTATAGTGCTCCCCAAAAATTGCTGTCCCAACATTGAAAACAATCAAATAAGTCTCCTCGCTAGGGAATCCCTGTACTAGTCTGGACAGGTGCTGTAGCTTGCTTAACAGCTCGCCAGCCGTTCTCACGCCCAGTATGGATTACACGTGATTGCACAAAGGTGAGAAAGGGTACCGTATCCCCAGATAACATGTATGGATAACGTACACATTCAAAATATATGTCTCAGGAGGCAGGCTCAGACGGTGTTAGGCCCAGTATGGATTGCACGTGATTGCACAAAGGTTAGAAAGGGTACCGTATCCCTGGATAACATGTATGGATAGCGTACACATTCAAAATATATGTCTCAGGAGGCAGGCTCAGACGGTGTTAGGCCCAGTATAGATTGCACGTGATTGCACAAAGGTTAGAAAGGGTACCGTATCCCTGGATAACATGTATGGATAGCGTACACATTCAAAATATATGTCTATACAGCATGAGGCAGGCTCAGACGGTGTTAGGCCCAGTATGGATTGCACGTGATTGCACAAAGGTTAGAAAGGGTACCGTATCCCTGGATAACATGTATGGATAGCGTACACATTCAAAATATATGTCTATACAGCATGAGGCAGGCTCAGACGGTGTTAGGCCCAGTATGGATTGCACGTGATTGCACAAAGGTTAGAAAGGGTACCGTATCCCTGGATAACATGTATGGATAGCGTACACATTCAAAATATATGTCTATACAGCATGAGGCAGGCTCAGACGGTGTTAGGCCCAGTATGGATTGCACGTGATTGCACAAAGGTTAGAAAGGGTACCGTATCCCTGGATAACATGTATGGATAGCGTACACATTCAAAATATATGTCTCAGGAGGCAGTCTCAGACGGTGTCAGGCACAGTATGGATTTGACGGCCCAGATTACACAGCGGAGGAGCAGGGAGAGGTAAAGATTGCAAATGCTGGGGCCCTGCCCAAGCAAGGGGGGCCCACTCGTGGGCGTCGGTACTGGCACTGGGCCCCTCATAGTACAGCGGTGTGTCTGACGGCGGGTGTGCACCACCACTGTCAGAGACACTTGATTGCACTATGAGGGACCCTGTGCCAGTGCCCGCGCCCAAGAGTCGGCCTACCCACCTATCCAGGGCAACGGCACTCGCACGGTGTCGTGCGGTAGGTGGTGACCCCGGCCATGGGGGGGGAGGCAGCACAGTTAGGGAGTTTTAGAAAGTGGCATATGTTGATGTTGGACATTCAGCTGATGCAAAAGGCGAAATAGGTGAAGTACCAGGAAGAGGTGGACCAAAGCAAGCCATTTTTCTGTCACCCTATGTGTCATCAGGGGAAGGTGGGACAAAATCCTTGGAAACCCATGCGTGGTTCATTTTAATGAAGGTTAGATCATCCACATTTTGGGTTGACAGACGGGGGTCCTTTTTTCTGTCAGGATTGATCCAGCTGCACTGAAGACTCTTTCCGATAGCACACTTGCAGCTGGGCAAGCGAGCTCCTGTAAGGCATATTGTGCCAATTCAGGCCAGGTGTCCAGTTTAGCGGCCCAATAGTCAAAGGGGAATGACCTGTGTGGGAGAACATCGATATGGGAGGAAAAGTAGTTTGTAACCATAGTTGACAACTGCTGTCTCCTGTCACTTTCCATCAATGCAGTATTACCAGTTGTGTGAGCGGTATTTGAAAAATCAGTCCACAACATTGTCATGAAACCCCTGTCTCCAACGCCACTTCTGCTGTGTGCACCACGAACACCTCTGCCAAGCTGCCCCCGGCCCGTACGGCACGTGTGAGAACCATCACCGCTGCTGTGTGCTGGGAATGCCTCAAGCAACCGATTTACCAGAGTTGATTGTTTATTAGCCAATATTAGGTCAAGGTTCTCCTGTGGCATGATGTTTTGTAATTTGCCTTTATAGCGTGGATCCAGGATGCTGGCCAACCAGTAGTCGTCATCGTTCATCATTTTGGCAATGCGGGGGTCCCTTTTTAGGATCTGCAAGGCATAATCTGACATGTGGGCCAATGTTCCCGGTGTCAATGATGCACTGCGAGTGCTGGGTGGAGGAGCACTTTCTGGCAAATCCACATCCCTCCAGTCACGCACAAACCCTGTACCAGACCTTGCCACGCCAACATTTTCACTTGCCCCACGAGATGCATCCTCCTCCCCTAAGTAATCATCCCCATCATCCTCCTCCTCCTCTTCTTCCTCCACCTCGTCCAGGAGAGGTCCCTGAGCAGACAATGGCTGAATGTCATCAAGGATTCCCTCCTCCTCTTCCTCCTCATCAACATTGGCTGCAGACTCCTGCTCCTTAAGGTGCGTCAAAGTTTGCATGAGCAGACGCATAAGTTGGATGCTCATGCTTAGGATGGCGTCGTCTGCGCTTACCAGCCGTGTGCATTCCTCAAAACACTGAAGGACTTTACAAAGGTCTTTCAGCTTCGACCACTGCACACCTGTCAACTCCATGTCTGCTCTCAAAGTGCCTGGCCGTGTATCCTCCCACAAATGCATTATGGCCTGCCTCTGCTCGCACAGCCGCTCCACCATGTGCAGGGTGGAGTTCCACCTTGTTGCAATGTCGATAATGAGGCGGTGGTTGGGAAGGTGGAGCAATCGCTGCAGCTTCTGCATACGAACAGAGTGTACAGGCGACCGGCGGATGTGCGCGCACAGTCTTCGCACCTTCTGGAGCAGGGCTGTTAACTCCGGATAATTTTTGAGGAAGCACTGCACCACCAGGTTCAAGGTGTGAGCCAAGCAAGGTATGTGGCTGAGTTTTGAAAGGGCTATGGCTGCCACAAAATTACGGCCGTTATCACTAACTACCTTGCCTGCCTCAAGATGTACACTGCCCAGCCATGACTCAGTTTGTCGCTTCAAGTACTCGGCCAGCACCTCGGCGGTGTGTCTGTCGCCCAAACACATCATCTGCAACACAGCCTGCTGACGCTTTCCACTAGCTGCTCGATAGGGGGACACATCGTGTGCAACAGTGGCAGCTGCAGATGGAGTGCTCGTACGACTGCGCTCTGTGGACGAGCTTTCGCTTCTGGAGGAGGTGGAGGAGGAGGAGGAGGGTCGAACGCCTACAGCCAACTGTTTCCTATACCGTGGGCTAGGCAGCACTGTCCCACCACCGCTGTCCCCTGTGGACCCTGCATCCACCACATTAACCCAGTGCGCAGTGATGGACACGTAACGGCCCTGGCCATGCCGACTGGACCATGCATCAGTTGTGAGGTGCACCTTTCCGCTCACTGACTGCTTGAGTGCATGGACAATGCGGTCTTTCACATGATGGTGGAGGGCTGGGATGGCTTTGCGAGAGAAGAAGTGGCGACTGGGTAGGTCATAGCGTGGTACTGCATAGGCCATGAGTTCGCGGAAAGCTGTGCTTTCCACCAACCGAAAGGGCATCATCTCAAACGAGATTAGTTTGGCAATGTGGGCGTTCAAACCCAGTGTACGCGGATGAGAGACTGAGTACTTTCTTGACCTACTCATAGTGTCTGGGAGGGTGAGCTGGACTTGAGAGCTGCATATGGTGGAAGTAGCGGTGGACAGGGCAGACTGAGAGAGGGTTGATGATGGTGATGAAGTTGTTGTTCTTTCTGATGGCCTAGAATCAGTCTTTCGTTGATATAACAGTGGGATTCCCTGACTGCTGTGGCCTTGCAACGACACCTCAACATTTGCTGCTGTGCTAGCCGGTGGGCTTACAGTGGGGGAAACAATGTAGCGTTGCTGACTACCTTCGTTGTGATTAGTTGCACATGTGGCACTTGAGGTTTGGTGTTGTGTCCACGCTTGCAAGTGCATGCTGGTTAAATGTCTAAGCATGCAAGACATAGCGCTCAGATATTAAGTGGACCTCACACAATCCAAAAGTGTCCAGTGTCCACAAGTGTGGGCAGAAATTCAAAATCTCCCTTATCCTCTAGTCACTTTTTTCACACCTGTGCCATCGAGCCTGTGACATAGCGCTCTAATATTCAGTGGGCCTCACACAATCCAAAAGTGTCCAGTGTCCACTAGTGTGTGCAGAAATTAAATATCTCCCCTGTCCTATAGACACCTTGTACCTTGTTTTACATTACTATATAGTTTGTTGGATTTTGTCTACATTTCTACCAAAAATGAGGAAGGCTGGTGGAAGAGGCCGTGGAATTGGGCGGGGGTTGGCAGCTGGTAATGATGGTGTTGGTGGTGGATCTGATGGTAGTGGCAAGAGCAAAATAGGACCGAATGCAGGAGGTGTTGAGCCTGCGTCATCGTCTGGCTCCATAAGGCTTCGAAGGCTTAGTTTTCTAGGAGTTGGCAAACCGCTTTTAAAGCCAGAGCATCAGGAAAAAGTTTTGTCTTACATTGCTGAATCAGCTTCCAGCTCTATCGCCTCCTCCTCCGCCTTCTGAAGTTGTAAAAAGTAAAAGCACTGAGTCGTCATTGGAGGCTCATGTTCATGAACCACACCTTTCCTTGTGTCCTTCTCCCCAACCAAGATTGAAGGATGACGCAGGCCATACTACTGATTACTCCATGGAGCTGTTTTCACATACCATGCCTGGATTATCAAGTCAAATGGTGAATTACCCAGGCCAAGATGAATCTGACATGGAGTGCACTGATGCACAGCCGCTGATAGATGATTCTGCTGGTACATTCACTCAAAGCACTACATTGTCCTCGCAGTGTACAGAGCCAGATTCTGACCCTGATGAGACTCAGGTGCCACTTCCGCACACTATACCACCATACACGGTGACCCAGAGGAAGGTGCACATGACATTGAAGAGGAGGTGATGGATGACCCAGTTGTTGACCCAGATTGGCATCCATTGGGGGAAGAGGGTGCTGCTTCCAATAGCTCAGATGAGGAGCATCCACAGCAGACATCGACATCGCAACAGCTGTTATCTGGCAGGCCCGGAGCACTCCAAAGACAGGTTCCAAAAATCAAAAGAGTTGCTGGACAGCTTGTCCAGAGGGTCAAAAGATCACAGCGTGCTAGGCCGCAAAATGTCTGCCAAAGTAGGAAGAGTGCAGTGTGGCACTTTTTTGAACAAAATCCTCATGATCAGGCCAAGGTTATCTGTAAGAAGTGCGCAAAGACCTTTAGCTGAGGGAAAAATCTGAAAGATTTGAATACCAGTTGCATGCTTAGACATTTAACCACCATGCACTTGCAAGCGTGGACACAACACCAAACCTCAAGTGCCACATGTGCAACTGATCACAACGAAGGTAGTCAGCAACGCTACATTGTTTCCCCCACTGTAAGCCCACCGGTTAGCACAGCAGCAAATGTTGAAGAGTCGTTGCAAGGCCACAGCAGTCAGGGAATCCCACTGTTATATCAACGAAAGACTGATTCTAGGCCATCAGAAAGAACAACAACTCCATCACCATCATCAACCCTCTCTCAGTCCGGCCTGTCCACCGCTACTTCCACCATATGCAGCTCTCAAGTCCAGCTCACCCTCCCAGACACTATGAGTAGGTCAAGAAAGTACTCAGTCTCTCATCCGCGTACACTGGGTTTGAACGCCCACATTGCCAAACTAATCTCGTTTGAGATGATGCCCTTTCGGTTGGTGGAAAGCGCAGCTTTCCGCGAACTCATGGCCTATGCAGTACCACGCTATGACCTACCCAGTCGCCACTTCTTCTCTCGCAAAGCCATCCCAGCCCTCCACCATCATGTGAAAGACCGCATTGTCCATGCACTCAAGCAGTCAGTGAGCGGAAAGGTGCACCTCACAACTGATGCATGGTCCAGTCGGCATGGCCAGGGCCGTTACGTGTCCATCACTGCGCACTGGGTTAATGTGGTGGATGCAGGGTCCACAGGGGACAGCGGTGGTGGGACAGTGCTGCCTAGCCCACGGTATAGGAAACAGTTGGCTGTAGGCGTTCGACCCTTCTCCTCCTCCAGAAGCGAAAGCTCGTCCACAGAGCGCAGTCATACGAGCACTCCATCTGCAGCTGCCACTGTTGCACACGAGGTGTCCCCCTATCGAGCAGCTAGTGGAAAGCGTCAGCAGGCTATGTTGCAGATGATGTGTTTGGGCGACAGACACACCGCCGAGGTGCTGGCCGAGTACTTGAAGCGACAAACTGAGTCATGGCTGGGCAGTGTACATCTTGAGGCAGGCAAGGTAGTTAGTGATAACGGCCGTAATTTTGTGGCAGCCATAGCCCTTTCAAAACTGAGCCACATAACTTGCTTGGCTCACACCTTGAACCTGGTGGTGCAGTGCTTCCTCAAAAATTATCCGGAGTTAACAGCCCTGCTCCAGAAGGTGCGAAGACTGTGCGCGCACATCCTCCGGTCGCCTGTACACTCCGTTCGTATGCAGAAGCTGCAGCGATTGCTCCACCTTCCCAACCACCGCCTCATTATCGACATTGCAACAAGGTGGAACTCCACCCTGCACATGGTGGAGCGGCTGTGCGAGCAGAGGCAGGCCATAATGCATTTGTGGGAGGATACACGGCCAGGCACTTTGAGAGCAGACATGGAGTTGACAGGTGTGCAGTGGTCGAAGCTGAAAGACCTCTGTAAAGTCCTTCAGTGTTTTGAGGAATGCACACGGCTGGTAAGCGCAGACGACGCCATACTAAGCATGAGCATCCCACTTATGTGTCTGCTCATGCAAACTTTGACGCACCTTAAGGAGCAGGCTTCTGCAGCCAATGTTGATGAGGAGGAAGAGGAGGAGGGAATCCTTGATGACATTCAGCCATTGTCTGCTCAGGGACCTCTCCTGGATGAGGTGGAGGAAGAAGAGGAGGAGGAGGATGATGGGGATGATTACTTAGGGGAGGAGGATGCATCTCGTGGGGCAAGTGAAAATGTTGGCATGGCAAAGTCTGGTACAGGGTTTGTGCGTGACTGGAGGGATGTGGATTTTCCAGAAAGTGCTCCTCCAACCAGCACTCGCAGTGCATCATTGACACCGGGAACATTGGCCCACATGTCAGATTATGACTTGCAGATCCTAAAAAGGGACCCCCGCATTGCCAAAATGATGAACGATGACGACTACTGGTTAGCCAGCATCCTGGATCCACGCTATAAAGGCAAATTACAAAACATCATGCCACAGGAGAACCTTGACCTAATATTGGCTAATAAACAATCAACTCTGGTAAATCGGTTGCTTGAGGCATTCCCAGCACACAGCAGCGGTGATGGTTCTCACACGAGCCGTACGGGCCGGGGGAAGCTTGGCAGAGGTGTTCGTGGTGCACACAGCAGAAGTGGCGTTGGAGACAGGGGTTTCATGACAATGTTGTGGACTGATTTTTGAAGTACCGCTCACACAACTGGTAATACTGCATCGATGGAAAGTGACAGGAGACAGCAGTTGTCAACTATGGTTACAAACTACTTTTCCTCCCATATCGATGTTCTCCCACACAGGTCATTCCCCTTTGACTATTGGGCCGCTAAACTGGACACCTGGCCTGAATTGGCACAATATGCCTTACAGGAGCTCGCTTGCCCAGCTGCAAGTGTGCTATTGGAAAGAGTCTTCAGTGCAGCTGGATCAATCCTGACAGAAAAAAGGACCCGTCTGTCAACCCAAAATGTGGATGATCTAACCTTCATTAAAATGAACCATGCATGGGTTTCCAAGGATTTTGTCCCACCTTCCCCTGATGACACATAGGGTGACAGAAAAATGGCTTGCTTTGGTCCACCTCTTCCTGGGACTTGACCTATTTCGCCTTTTGCATCAGCTGAATGTCCAACATCAACATATGCCACTTTCAAAAACTCCCTAACTGTGCTGCCTCCCCCCCCATGGCCGTGGTCACCACCTAGCGCACGACACCGTGCGAGTGCCGTTGCCCTGGACAGGTGGGTAGGCCGACTCTTGGGCGCGGGCACTGGCACAGGGTCCCTCATAGTGCAATCAAGTGTCTCTGACGGTGGTGGTGCACACCCGCCGTCAGACACACCGCAGTACTATGAGGGGCCCAGTGCCAGTACCGACGCCCACGAGCGTGCCCCCCTTGCTTGGGCAGGGCCCCAGCATTTGCAATCTTTACCTCTCCCTGCTCCTCAGCTGTGTAGTCTGGGCCGTCAAATCCATACTGTGCCTGACACCGTCTGAGCCTGCCTCCTGATGTATAGACATATATTTTGAATGTGTACGCTATCCATACATGTTATCTGGGGATAAGGTACTCTTTCTCACCTTTGTGCAATCACGTGTAATCCATACTGGGCGTGAGAACGGCTGGCGAGCTGTTAAGCAAGCTACAGCACCTGTGGTTTGCACACGTAAGTTTTTCATTTTTTCAGGAATGACGGTTAGGCCTAATTCCGGAACTGCGGTTGACCTGCACTTACTGGGAAATCATTGTTCGCGGGTAATAATTGTAATCAGTGATCCCCATCACTAACGTTGTTCAGCGGGTTATCTGCACCTGTAAGCGACAAACGCTGGCCTTTTCAGTGTAGCGCACACGCAGCCACGGCCATGTGTGCATCTTTTCTGTAGCTGGCATGGTTGAGGTTTCCCAGGTGGAGTCGAATTTAACCGTATGCTCCACTCCTGGTGGTGCCCTTCTGGACATTCCTTTAAGGTTCAGCTTTGCAACCATACTGCCCACGTAAAACAAACACTTTGCCTTGATGAACGCTGTTTGGAGGGTCATGACTCGTGGGAATAACGCCGCCCAATCAGTTAACCTGCTAGAGAGATCGTTCGTTGCTCCCAAGCATGACATCACACTCCCTAGGAGGAAGGTAATGCCACTGTGGCGACCGTACTCCTGGGGGCGACACAAGTGCACTGATGCCCAGCCACTGCTCGATGAATCTGCTGGTACATTGACCCAGACCACTACATTCCCCTCGCACACTACACGGCCTGAATCTGACCCTGATGAAACTCAGGTTACCCTTCCCATATACAGTTCCATCTTACACGGTGACAAAGAGGAAGCTGCAGATGAAAGTGCAGGTTCGGCCCACCCGCCATCAGACACACCACTGTACTATCAGGGGCCCTGTGCCAGTGCCGTCGCCAACGAGTGGGCCCCCCCTGCTTGCTCAGGATCACAGCACTTGCAAGGTTGAAATACTGTGCAGTGAGATGGAAGATGGGGACGACGAGGAGTCCAGACAAGTACAGGGATTCCCTAGCGAGGAGACTTATTTGATTGTTTTCAATGTTGGGACAGCAATTTTTGGGGAGCACTATACTCTGGAGAATGATAGATGGGGCCCACCATACACTGGAACATTCCAAAGGTGGACATCAGACACTGGAGCAGCATTTACAGGGCCCATTATACACTAGAGCATTAGAAATGGGGCCCATTATGTTTGGAGTATTATTTGGGCCCATAAGACAGTGGAGCTTCATCCATGGGGACCAACATATACTGTAGCATTATGTGGAGCTCATCATATACTGTTTCAAACATTATATGGGACCAATGATTCTGTATGGAGAAATAGATGGGCCTCGTCATGAGATGTAAAAAGTGAAGTATTTTTCATTGTACTATACCGCTATTTCTCTGCCGTATCGGAGCATGATGAGTTGTGGTATGTGTTAAAGGGGCGCTCTTTCGCCCAGGGCACATGAAAACCTGGAGCCAGCCCTCCCCCCCCCCCACAACTGTAGCCAAATAACCTCCATTTTTCAGTGCGTAACTTGTATTATGAAGTTAATTAAGGTTGACAAGCTTAAGTAAGAAGAATTGATGCTTTTGGCATTCAAATGGGCACTGTAGGTGTGTTTCCTGTCCTCCTCTCACTGCCGACTTTTATTCCCCATTGACTTACATTGGGTTTCGTGTTTCGGGACGACCCCGACTTTTCCCTATAATCGGACGATCTTGCTCGACCCGACTTTTGGAAAAGTCGGGTTTCACGAAACGAAACTCGACCCTAAAAAACCAAAAGTCGCTCAACTCTACTGCTTGATTCTGATAAATACTACGGATCTGAAAACCTATGAGCTCAGGCCTCTTTTCTGATCCACGTCACCGACCTCCATTGCACGGGGTATATAAAGTTATAACACCGCTCTTCTTCTGAACGAAAAAGAACCCTGCACCAGCTGGCGACACCGACTTCCTGATAAAACCTCTAGCCAGGTTCTCCCGGATATATTGTGACATAGCTTCTGTTTCAGGGAGTGATAGAGGATACACACAACCCCTAGGAGGTTCTGTGCCTGGCATGAGGTCTATCGGGCAATCATATGGGCGGTGTGGCGGGAGCGTCTCCACAGACTTTTTGGAGAAGACGTCCGCGTACTGATGGTAGGATTTAGGAAGCGCGGAGAGATCCGCAGGCACTTCAGTGGAAGCCACCTGAAGACTGCCCTTCAGACACCTTCTCTCTCAATCCTTGCTCCAAGCCAGTATTTTCCCTGATGCCCACTCTATATGAGGAGAGTGGCAACGGAGCCAGGGAAGACCAAGTAGCACCTGATCAATACCATCAGGTAAAATGAGCAGGGACAAGATCTCTCAATGGGAGGGAGAGATAGAAAGCCCGAGTGGAACTGTCTGATGGGTTACCTGAGTGGGCAAATGCGCCCCATTAACCACCATGATGGTCAGTGGTTGAGGCAGCAACACCCGAGGGATAGCGTGTTTCTGTGCAAAGGTTGAGGACATAAAATTCCCTTCAGCCACGGAATCCACGATAACCTCTGCCTCCCAGGTGAAGGGACCACTGTCTAAGGTACCCCAGAATACCGGTTTGGGTGAGAAGGGTTTCATGTTGGACTGACCACCTCCTATGAAAACAGGACGTTGGCGTTTTTTCGCCCGCAAAGGACACGCGCTAGCAGAGTGACCAAATTGTGGGCACTGATAGCAACGTAAATAGCTTCACACCGGTGGTGGCTTGGAGTCGGTGCGAGACACCTCCATAGGTTCAGAGGGTACGAGCTCCTGTGCAGGATATCTCAGCGGCTCGGTGAAAGTGGGAGCCAAATTAACCCTTCGTCTGGATTGTGCACATTCCAGCCCGCGCTCCGTAAACCGGAGGTCAATGCGGGTGGAAACTGCAATCAATTCCTCCAGACTTGTGGGAACTTCTCTAGTAGCTAGAGCATCTTTTACATGCCCAGCCAACCCTCTCCAAAACACCGGGACTAATGCTTTGTCCGGCCACTCTAATTCGGAAGCCAATGTCCGGAACAGGACGGCATAATGGCTGACCGAGAGTGACCCCTGTGTTAGGGACAGAAGTTGAAGAGAGGTGTCGTGTGTGATCCGTGGGCCCAAAAAGACCTGCTTCAGGGCCGCGAGGAACTGAGCAGCACCCTGAACCACAGGATCATCACGTTCCCACAACAGTGTAGCCCACTGTAATGCCTGGCCAGACAAGAGTGACACAATAAATCCCACCTTAGCCCACTCTGTAGGAAACCGTGCAGCCAGAAACTCGAGCTGAATTGAGCACTGGCTCACGAATCCCCTACAGGTGGCACTATCACCCGAAAATTTGTCGGGAAGCGGGAGGCGAGTAATTGTCGACGTGGGCAAAAGTGCGGGCACACATACGACAGCCTCAGCAACTGTCTAAGCAGCAGCTAGTGCAGTATTCGCAGCTGAGTTGGCGCTCTCAATAGCCGCCAACCTGCTCTCCAGCTGCCGAATATAGCGCTGCAACTGCTGCACGTCTGCCATTACCAGCCAGACTCTGGCGCTAGTGTAATGTTAGGGTCGGCGGAATGCACCAGATATAAATAATAGGAGGTGCGTTCGCCGCCCGGGATCCACCGTGCGGTAGATAAGACCGCTGCTGGACAATGGCAGATGCACCAAACGGTGTAGCACTGCGCTCGGGTTAACGTCACCCGAACGCTAAGAGCAGCTCTGTTAAGACACAGAGACAATAAAGAATGTAGGACACTGGCCCTGTTAGCCTCACAGGATGACCAGCGAGTGGCGTTGCAGCTGCAACTGCCAATGGATGCTGCTACCGCAGCGCGGCAGTAACTATAGCCGCTGCATAACGACGCCGGAAGGCCGGACCCCGTCGGAAGCTAGTGTGCAGTGCAGGAGGCACTGTGGCATGTAGCTTGCCACAATCTGGCGCTGACTAACCAACACTCTGTCACCATTCATATTATCAGAGGGAAGGGGTTTCTTAATAAGTCAGTCACCAGTCCATGCATCCATCACCATACACACAAAGCAAAATATGCTACACTAGGGCATGGCCGAGCCGCCATGCGGGCTTTTTATAGCCATGCGCTTCCGGGACCTTCCAGTACCCTGGGAAGGACCAATCAGATCCAACACAGGACCTGAAAATGTGACCCCTGCTCTCCACTGAGAGGTCACCTTGCGGGCATGCCCAGTAGCACGACATGAGGACTTAGCCTCTGGAGTGGTTCCCTGCAGAGCAGGTTGCACTACCATTGCTGCACCAGAGGTGGCAGCAACATCCAGGCTCACAGAACGAGTCTGAGCAGGATGCCTGGCTCTCCATGATTGCTGAGCAGGGCCCTGAGTGGTCAGAGCAGAATGGGAGACCGCTGGATGTCTGGCTCTGGATTCCTGCTGTTTAGTGTCAGGAATCTGACGCCTAGCATTTATGGCCAAGAGTTCTCTATCTCCAACGGCATAATTCCTTGCAGGAGCGGAGAAAGCCTTTGAAAAGAATCCGCAGGTAAGAGTGTGGCCTGAGGAGGATTTCTGCAGGAGAACTGCTCCAGCTCCCACCGAGGATGCGTCAACCTCGAGGATGAATGGCCTGATGGCATTCGGACGATGAAGTACAGGAGACTTAGCAAATTCTTGCTTCAGGGCCTCGAAGGCAGCCTCTGCTTCAGAGGGCCAATGATTGGGATCGGCTCCTTTGCGGACAAGAGCTGAGATGGGCTTAGACAAAGAAGAGAAATGAGGGATAAATTGCCTATAATAATTGGCAAAACCCAGAAACCGCTGAATTGCCTTGACTCCAAGGGGACGTGGCAAATTGAGAACTGCCGAGACCTTCTCCGGATCCATCTCTAATCCTGAGTTTGAAACGATGAAACCAAGAAAAGGCAAAGAAGTTTGCTCAAAGAGGCATTTCTCCAACTTGGCAAAAAGGTGGTTCTCTCTGAGACATAGAAGGACTTGGCGGACGTCACGGCGGTGTGTGGCCAGATCAGGGGAGAAGACCAAGATGTCGTATAGGTAGACTACGACACAGGAGTAGAGGAGATCTCGAAAGACATTATTAACGAGTTCTTGGAACACTGCAGGTGCGTTGCAAAGCCCAAAGGGCATAACCAAATACTCGTAGTGCCCATCTCGCGTGTTAAACGCAGTCTTCCACTCGTCCCCGAAGCGTATGCGAACCAGATTGTAGGCCCCTCATAGATCAAGCTTAGTGAACACACGCACCCCCTTCAAGTGATCAAAAAGCTCAGAGATGAGTGGTAGTGGATATTTATTCTTCACCGTGATACGATTCAAGCCACGATAATCGATACAGGGATCCATCTTTCTTTTTTACGAAAAAGAAGCCTGCTCCTGCAGGGGACGAAGACTTCCGAATGAAGCCTCTAGCCAAGTTGTCTTGGATGTATTCAGACATGGCTTGGGTCTCTGCCGGGGAGAGAGGATAAATCCTACCACGAGGCGGAATGGTACCAGGAACGAGCTCGACGAGGCAGTCGTAGGGACGGTGCGGAGGAAGAGTCTCAGCCTCTTTTTTGTCAAAAACATCCAAAAAATCATGGTACACCGACGGCAATCCATGGGGAACAAGAGAAGGACGAGGGATACCTATGCGACGCACCGACAGCAGACACCGAGCCTGACAAGACTCCCCCCAGCGCAAGACGTTGCCACTATGCCAATCTAAGGTGGGCTCGTGGAGCCGCAGCCAAGGAAGACCAAGCAGGATAGGATGGGAAATACGTTTTACGTCTTAGCAGGTAATTTTCTCCTTGTGCAGAGCCCCCACCTGCAACTCCACTTCTTGAGTCACTAGAGTAACAGTCTCTAGCAGGGGTCGACCATCTATGGAGGTGAGAACTTGCGGTTTTTGCAAGGCCCTCACGGGAACAGAAAGCTTATTAACCTCTTCTAGCCTACTAAAATTCCCGGCGGCATCCGAGTCCACATAGGCCACCAGAGAAGCCCGCTTCCCACCAACATGCAAGAGGACAGACAAAGTGAGAGGCAGAAAGGTATCATATACACCTAGGGAGGCCTCTCTTACCTGGCCTAGGCACAGAAGTTTTCCGGATGTTCCGGACAAGTACGGATGAGATGGGAACTGCTACCGCAGTAGAAACACTGACCGTGGTGGATCCTCTCCCTACGACGCATGTCAGAGAGCTTCAGGCGGTCCACCTGCATAGGTTCGGGTGCTGGAGGTGAGGGGAGACTCCTAGGTCGAGGACTAGGTGGCCTGCGGACAGAAGAAAATGGACGAGAGACCCTTCTCTCCCTGGCATGCTCTTGAAAGCGGAGGTCAATTCGGGTAGCTAAAGAGATCAAATCCTCGAGAGCTGTTGGGGTGTCACAACCAGCGAGCTCATCCTTTATACGACTCGAGAGGCCGCGCCAGAAAGCGCCCAGCAAGGCCTCATTATTCCAACCTAAGTCAGAGGAAAGGGTCCTAAACTGGATAGCATACTGGCCCACAGTTAAAGAACCTTGACATAAGTTAAATAAAGCCTCAGTGGTGGAGGCTAAATGGCCCGGTTCGTCAAAAACTCGACGAAAAGTATCCAGAAAAACGGAAAGCTGAGTAACTACTGGGTCATCACATTCCCAGAGCGGGTTGACCCAAGCCAAAGCGTCTCCCTCTAGATGAGAAATGATGAAGGCCACTTTGGCTCGGTCAGTGGGGTACTGCTGGGGCAGCAGTTCAAAATGGAGACGGCACTGATTTAAAAAACCCAGCATAATTTGGCGTCTCCGCTATATCGGGATGGCTTGGCCAACCGCGGAGGAGGATGGGAACCCGCGGCTGGAGGAGCAGATGCGGCCGAGTGCAAAGCGAGCAACCGACCGTCCACCGAAGCCATGTAGCTGAGGATATGCGACTGGGTGTCTCACTGCTGAGCCAATTCCTGTTGCAAGCCAGCCAACTGGGTGACATTTCCAGGGTCAGAGAACTGGAGGGCGGAAAGATGCGAGTCCATAGTTTTCATGAAGGACATCATGCGCGTCTGGTTCTCCCGAAGGAAAACTAACTCTTTCTGAGTGGCCGTGGCTCCAGTGGGGTCCATGGCCTGGTTATGCTGTTACGGTGTTACAGGTGCAAAAGAGGAAAATAAAGATTTTACCGGAGAGTGGACCCTCTGGGTCACAACTCCAGAGCCCCCGGGGGCGAGTGCCCAGGTGAGGAACACCCCCTATACAGGGAGTGTTAGGGACAGACCTCCAGGGAATGGAGCCACAACAGCCGGAACCAAAGGGTCGACTGGGACAATAGAGGGTAAGAAGGCACAGACGTGTCCGATAAGCAGGGCACCGGGCAACACGGAGACCATGTGGTGTACTGGACCGGAGAGCCGGAGAAGAGCAGGACTGGAGGCTGTAAAGGAAAAGTAGCACGATGAGGTAATAGGCGTAGGAAGGCAACAATGGGAAAGGAGATGGAGACCAGAGAGCAGGAGGCAGGACAGAGGAGGAAAGGCACAAGGGAGACAGGGAGTGCAAAGTACAGGAGAGGCTGACCGAGACGAGGCAGGCAAAGGACAAGGGAGAACCAAGAGGCACAAAACACAGCACAGACAATGGACAGGAGGGGGCCTGAGAACACAGTGGACGCTGCACCAGACAGCGTCACCGCATATGATAACCAGGCATCTTACCAGAGCAGGCGCGGAGCATAAGTAGCGGTGGGCGGGACCAGGGCGTCACATTACCCAGGAGGCTGTGTGCTGTGTGCACATACCCGACACCGAGGGAGCCAGAGGCCGGGTGCGGGGATGCGCCGAGCAGCAGGAGCGCGCCGGGCAGAGCGCGCAGGAAGGTGAGCAGGAGCCGTGATAGCAAGCTTTGCTGAATTACCCCCAAAAAATTCAATTTGTGGCAATATTAAAATGCCTCTGGTTGCCTGATAAATATGTGCGTAAGACTCTGAAGTCTCATTGGTCTGTATTGAACCATTTTTGAGCTTTTTACTGCAAAAACAGCCCTAGTAAAGTCCAAGTGATCTTAATCAATCTGGATAAGTGAAAATGGCTGGCAACAATTGGAAACCAACAGAATATTTAACAACACTGCATTATCAACATGTTTTTGCCTACTTAAATTGTAAAAAGGGTCAAAAAATTATCCTTTTCTTAGGTGTAGATGCTTGTTTTGCAGGCACTTCAAACATAAAAAGCAGTGCCTTTTTCAGAAAGAATGGTTCAAAAATCATCCTTCTATAGGGTGCATCAAAGTGTTTGTGATGCTAGTCACTACTCACAGACTAGTCTTCAGGTGGGAAAGTCAAGGAGTCCAAGGTCAATAGCCAGAATGGTACATCATGAATAGAGGGGTGAATCACTTGTGTACTAAGGTTACAGACCAGGGTCAGAATTCCAGAAAAGCAGAATAATAAGACACGGGGGCCAGGCAAATAGATGGTTATATGTAGGGTTGAGCGACTTTTGGTTTTTTAGGGTCAAGTTTCGTTTCGTGAAACCCGACTTTTCCAAAAGTCGGGTCGAGCAAGATCGTCCAATTATAGGGAAAAGTCGGGGTCGTCCCGAAACACGAAACCCAATGTAAGTCAATGGGGAATAAAAGTCGGCAGTGAGAGGAGGACAGGAAACACACCTACAGTGCCCATTTGAATGCCAAAAGCATCAATTCTTCTTACTTAAGCTTGTCAACCTTAATTAACTTCATAATAAGTTACGCACTGAAAAATGGGGGTTATTTGGCTACAGTTGTGGGGGGGAGGGCTGGCTCCAGGTTTTCATGTGCCCTGGGCGAAAGAGCGCCCCTTTAACACATACCACAACTCATCATGCTCCGATACGGCAGAGAAATAGCGGTATAGTACAATGAAAAATACTTCACTTTTTACATCTCATGACGAGGCCCATCTATTTCTCCATACAGAATCATTGGTCCCATATAATGTTTGAAACAGTATATGATGAGCTCCACATAATGCTACAGTATATGTTGGTCCCCATGGATGAAGCTCCACTGTCTTATGGGCCCAAATAATGCTCCAAACATAATGGGCCCCATTTCTAATGCTCTAGTGTATAATGGGCCCTGTAAATGCTGCTCCAGTGTCTGATGTCCACCTATGGAATGTTCCAGTGTATGGTGGGCCCCATCTATCATTCTCCAGAGTATAGTGCTCCCCAAAAATTGCTGTCCCAACATTGAAAACAATCAAATAAGTCTCCTCGCTAGGGAATCCCTGTACTAGTCTGGACTCCTCGTCGTCCCCATCTTCCATCTCACTGCACAGTATTTCAACCTTGCAAGTGCTGTGATCCTGAGCAAGCAGGGGGGGCCCACTCATTGGCGACGGCACTGGCACAGGGCCCCTGATAGTACGGTGGTGTGTCTGATGGCGGGTGGGCCGAACCTGCACTTTCATCTGCAGCTTCCTCTTTGTCACCGTGTAAGATGGAACTGTATATGGGAAGGGTAACCTGAGTTTCATCAGGGTCAGATTCAGGCCGTGTAGCGTGCGAGGGGAATGTAGTGGTCTGGGTCAATGTACCAGCAGATTCATCGAGCAGTGGCTGGGCATCAGTGCACTTGTGTCGCCCCCAGGAGAACGGTCGCCACAGTGGCATTACCTTCCTCCTAGGTAGTGTGATGTCATGCTTGGGAGCAACGAACGATCTCTCTAGCAGGTTAACTGGGCGGCGTTATTCCCACGAGTCATGACCCTCCAAACAGCGTTCATCAAGGCAAAGTGTTTGTTTTACGTGGGCAGTATGGTTGCAAAGCTGAACCTTAAAGGAATGTCCAGAAGGGCACCACCAGGAGTGGAGCCTACGGTTAAATTCGACTCCACCTGGGAAACCTCAACCATGCCAGCTACTGAAAAGATGCACACATTGCAAGCTTAATTCCGTTAACGAACGAGACTCCGTCATGCCCCGCGGTCCGAGTCCGGCTTACTAGAGGGACACGTGAGGCTCTGGCACATGAGATTGGCCAATAACTGGTGTGTCATGCCCTTACATGTCCGTGGCTGCATGTGCGCTACACTGAAAAGGCCAGCGTTTGTCGCTTACAGGTGCAGATAACCCGCTGAACAACGTTAGTGATGGGGATCTGTGATTACAATTATTACCAGCGAACGATGATTTCCCAGTAAGTGCAGGTCAACCGCCGTTCCGGAATTAGGCCTAACCGTCATTCCTGAAAAAATGAAAAACTTACGTGTGCAAACCACAGGTGCTGTAGCTTGCTTAACAGCTCGCCAGCCGTTCTCACGCCCAGTATGGATTGCACGTGATTGCACAAAGGTGAGAGAGTACTGTATCCCCAGATAACATGTATGGATAGCGTACACATTCAAAATATATGTCTATAGATCAGGAGGCAGGCTCAGCCGGTGTTAGGCCCAGTATGGATTGCACGTGATTGCACAAAGGTGAGAAAGGGTACCGTATCCCCGGATAACATGTATGGATAGCGTACACATTCAAAATATATGTCTATACATCAGGAGGCAGGCTCAGACGGTGTTAGGCCCAGTATGGATTGCACTTGATTGCACAAAGGTGAGAAAGGGTACCGTATCCCCGGATAACATGTATGGATAGCGTACCCATTTAAAATATATGTCTATACATCAGGAGGCAGGCTCAGACGGTGTCAGGCACAGTATGGATTTGACGGCCCAGACTACACAGCGGAGGAGCAGGGAGAGGTAAAGATTGCAAATGCTGGGGCCCTGCCCAAGCAAGGGGGGCACACTCGTGGGCGTCGGTACTGGCACTGGGCCCCTCATAGTGGTGTGCACCACCACCGTCAGAGACACTTGATTGCACTATGAGGGACCCTGAGCCAGTGCCCGCGCCAAAGAGTCGGCCTACCCACCTGTCCAGGGCAACGGCACTCGCACGTTGTCGTGCGCTAGGTGGTGACCACGGCCATGGGGGGGGAGGCAGCACAGTTAGGGAGTTTTTGAAAGTGGCATATGTTGATGTTGGACATTCAGCTGATGCAAAAGGCAAAATAGGTCAAGTCCCAAAAAGAGGTGGACCAAAGCAAGCCATTTTTCTGTCACCCTATGTGTCATCAGGGGAAGGTGGGACAAAATCCTTGGAAACCCATGCATGGTTCATTTTAATGAAGGTTAGATCATCCACATTTTGGGTTGACAGACGGGTCCTTTTTTCTGTCAGGATTGATCCAGCTGCACTGAAGACTCTTTCCGATAGCACACTTGCAGCTGGGCAAGCGAGCTCCTGTAAGGCATATTGTGCCAATTCAGGCCAGGGGTCCAGTTTAGCGGCCCAATAGTCAAAGGGGAATGACCTGTGTGGGAGAACATCGATATGGGAGAAAAGTAGTTTGTAACCAAAGTTGACAACTGCTGTCTCCTGTCACTTTCCATCGATGCAGTATTACCAGTTGTGTGAGCGGTACTTGAAAAATCAGTCCACAACATTGTCATGAAACCCCTGTCTCCAACGCCACTTCTGCTGTGTGCACCACGAACACCTCGCCAAGCTTCCCCCGGCCCGTACGGTTCATGTGAGAACCATCACCGCTGCTGTGTGCTGGGAATGCCTCAAGCAACCGATTTACCAGAGTTGCTTGTTTATTAGCCAATATTAGGTCAAGGTTCTCCTGTGGCATGATGTTTTGTAATTTGCCTTTATAGCATGGATCCAGGATGCTGGCCAACCAGTAGTCGTCATCATTCATCATTTTGGCAATGCGGGGGTCCAGTTTTAGGATCTGCAAGGCATAATCTGACATGTGGGCCAATGTTCCCGGTGTCAATGATGCACTGCGAGTGCTGGTTGGAGGAGCACTTTCTGGAAAATCCACATCCCTCCAGTTACGCACAAACCCTGTACCAGACCTTGCCACGCCAACATTTTCACTTGCCCCACGAGATGCATCCTCCTCCCCTAAGTAATCATCCCCATCATCCTCCTCTTCCTCCACCTCGTCCAGGAGAGGTCCCTGAGCAGACAATGGCTGAATGTCATCAAGGATTCCCTCCTCCTCTTCCTCCTCATCAACATTGGCTGCAGAAGCCTGCTCCTTAAGGTGCGTCAAAGTTTGCATGAGCAGACGCATAAGTGGGATGCTCATGCTTAGGATGGCGTCGTCTGCGCTTACCTGCCGTGTGCATTCCTCAAAACACTGAAGGACTTTACAGAGGTCTTTCAGCTTCGACCACTGCACACCTGTCAACTCCATGTCTGCTCTCAAAGTGCCTGGCCGTGTATCCTCCCACAAATGCATTATGGCCTGCCTCTGCTCGCACAGCCGCTCAACCATGTGCAGGGTGGAGTTCCACCTTGTTGCAATGTCGATAATGAGGCGGTGGTTGGGAAGGTGGAGCAATCGCTGCAGCTTCTGCATATGAACGGAGTGTACAGGCGACCGGCGGATGTGCGCGCACAGTCTTCGCACCTTCTGGAGCAGGGCTGTTAACTCCGGATAATTTTTGAGGAAGCACTGCACCACCAGGTTCAAGGTGTGAGCCAAGCAAGGTATGTGGCTGAGTTTTGAAAGGGCTATGGCTGCCACAAAATTATGGCCGTTATCACTAACTACCTTGCCTGCCTCAAGATGTACACTGCCCAGCCATGACTCAGTTTGTCGCTTCAAGTACTCGGCCAGCACCTCGGCGGTGTGTCTGTCACCCAAACACATCATCTGCAACACAGCCTGCTGACACTTTCCACTAGCTGTTCGATAGGGGGACATCTCTTGTACAACAGTGGCAGCTGCAGATGGAGTGCTCGTACGACTGCGCTCTGTGGACGAGCTTTCGCTTCTGGAGGAGGAGGAGGAGGAGGAGGAGGGTCGAACGCCTACAGCCAACTGTTTCCTATACCGTGGGCTAGGCAGCACTGTCCCACCACCGCTGTCCCCTGTGGACCTTGCATCCACCACAATAACCCAGTGCGCAGTGATGGACACGTAACGGCCCTGGCCATGCCGACTGGACCATGCATCAGTTGTGAGGTGCACCTTTCCGCTCACTGACTGCTTGAGTGCATGGACAATGCGGTCTTTCACATGATGGTGGAGGGCTGGGATGGCTTTGCGAGAGAAGAAGTGGCGACTGGGTAGGTCATAGCGTGGTACTGCATAGGCCATGAGTTCGCGGAAAGCTGAGCTTTCCACCAACCGAAAGGGCATCATCTCAAACGAGATTAGTTTGGCAATGTGGGCGTTCAAACCCATTGTACGCGGATGAGAGACTGAGTACTTTCTTGACCTACTCATAGTGTCTGGGAGGGTGAGCTGGACTTGAGAGCTGCATATGATGGAAGTAGCGGTGGACAGGGCGGACTGAGAGAGGGTTGATGATGGTGATGGAGTTGGTGTTCTTTCTGATGGCCTAGAATCAGTCTTTCGTTGATATAACAGTGGGATTCCCTGACTGCTGTGGCCTTGCAACGACACCTCAACATTTGCTGCTGTGCTAACTGTGGGGCTTACAGTGGGGGAAACAATGTAGCGTATTTAGATTGTGAGCCCCATCGGGGACAGTGATGAAAATGTATGCAAACTGTAAAGCGCTGCGGAATATGTTAGCGCTAGAGTTGAGCGATACCAGCCGATACTTGAAAATATCGGATCGGAATGGATCGGCCGATCTTAAAAAAAAGTATCGGTATCGCCGATTCCGATACCGGGAACCAATGCAAGTCAATGGGGCCAAAATATCGGAATTAAAAAAAACCCTTTCTTTCCTTGTAGGTTAATTCTACATGAAGAAAAACAACTAAGAATAATGTAGAATGTATTGTGGGAGGTGGAGGAGACATTAAAGCCATAGAGGTTTAGCCCAATCAAATGGAATAGCAGGAATTAAACTTTTTTTTTTAAAGATGTTAGGAGTTACAAAGATATTGACTATGTTAGCCTCATTTATATTTTGCCAGACATGTATGTCTTCTTCTTCTACTTCCTTTTTTTACATTCTTCTTCTTCTTCTTCTACTTCCTTTTTTTACATTCTTCTTCTTCTTCTTCTACTTCCTTTTTTTACATTCTTCTTCTTATTCCTTTTTTTACATTCTTCTTCTTCTTCTTCTACTTCCTTTTTTTACATTCTTCTTCCTTCTTCTTCTTCTTCTTCTTCTTCTTCTTCTTCTTCCTTTTCTTACATTCTTCATATTCTTCTTATTCAACAATTATTATTCTACATATTCAGCTTCTTCATCTTCTTCCTATTCTTCTTCATCATATTCTTGTTTGTGTCAGGCATTCCTGTAGTTGTTATCTAGAAAAGTTAGAAGTTTACACCTTCCGTTCTGCCTGTCACAAAAGATTTACAACAGGATTTGTCCGCGTTCAGTTTGGCCTGCAGAAGCAGGCCTTTTCCAGGGGCACCACGAGGAGGAACGGACTCACCCCCATACACTGCTTAGTCTTCTTCTGCTTATAAATAAGATAATATCATTTGCTCAGAGTATTAGTCTTATGCTTAATGTTCTTCTGCTTTGTTTTTTTTATGCTTCTTTGTCTTCTCTCTCTTGTTGTTCTGCATCTTGGTGGTTGTCTTCCTGTTCTTTGTCCTCTTGAACCAGCTGACGGTACTGGCACCCGGAGGGGCAGCAGAAGGAACAAGAGCCAATGGCACTACCGAGGACCAGCTGACGGTGCTGGAACCCGGTTACTAAGCAGGAGGTACCTGTGCTACAAAGCACTACCAAGGACCAGCAGACGTTGCCGGAACTCGGATACCGAGATGGAGGCACCTAGGCCAAACGCTCTGACGAGAACCAGCTGACGGTGCTGGAACCCGGAGGGGTAGCATAAGCTGCAAGAGCAAATGGAAATAGCGAGGACCAGCTGACAGTGCTGGCACCCGGAGGGGCAGCAGAAGGAATAAGAGCCAATGGCACAACCGAGGACCAGCTGACGGTGCTGGAACCCGGTTACTAAGCAGGAGGTACCTGTGCTACAAAGCACTACCAAGGACCAGCAGACGTTGCCGGAACTCGGATACCGAGATGGAGGCACCTAGGCCAAAGGCTCTGACGAGAACCAGCTGACGGTGCTGGAACCCGGAGGGGTAGCATAAGCTGCAAGAGCAAATGGAAATAGCGAGGACCAGCTGACAGTGCTGGCACCCGGAGGGGCAGCAGAAGGAATAAGAGCCAATGGCACAACCGAGGACCAGCTGACGGTGCTGGAACCCGGTTACTAAGCAGGAGGTACCTGTGCTACAAAGCACTACCAAGGACCAGCAGACGTTGCTGGAACTCGGATACCAAGATGGAGGCACCTAGGCCAAAGGCTCTGATGAGAACCAGCTGACGGTGCTGGAACCCGGAGGGGTATCAGAAGTTACCCCTGAAAAGCAAAGTTGGCATGCCGCAAGCTGGCCGCAGTTACCGAATCACACAGTCCTACAGGGGGGTGCTTGTCCTACTGGCACTATGGAACAAACCTTTCTTACCAGAACCCGCAGTCCACATAGGAAGCACCTAAACTGCTGGCACCCTAGCCTCGGCTAACCCAACCGCAACACGACATGGCAACTTGGGGTGGCAAACTGACATTGACACTTCCCGGAAACAGCAGGCAGGGCTGGAACCAAGCTGGGCAGGAGGGAGTACCCGTGCCAAAGTCAGTTATGAGCAGCAACTGGCGATGTTGGAGCCCAGGACAAGCACTTAGCAGGCTGAGGCCTGATGTGCTGTCAATTGGGAGGCAGCAGGACAGATTGCCATCAAAACAGCAGGGGAACAGCTGACGTTACTGAACCCCACAAACACAGGAGCTAGTGTTTTACTCTGTGAAGACGGCACTTCCGAGCAACAACTGGCTGTGTTGAAGCCCAGGGACAAGCACGGAGCAGGCTTAGGCTGCATTGAAGAAATTTTAAGATCGGTTGTAGACTACTAATTTGAACCAAGCTCCACTTAGGCCTGTGGATTCACTGATTTTCGTATTTCCCCTGTCCTCCAACCCCGCCAGTTACAGCTCCGAAGTGGCGTCTGCACAATCCACACTTGTTCCTGTGTTACAGGTGTTCAGTCCGGTCAGTTAATCCCCTGATGTGTGTCCGGCAATGTCGCCTGCTCTGTCCACATTCCGATAATGGGAATGTGGACAGAGCAGGCGACATTGCCGGACACACATCAGGGGATTAACTGATCGGACTGAACACCTGTAACACAGGAACAAGTGTGGATTGTGCAGACGCCACTTCGGAGCTGTAACTGGCAGGGTTGGAGGACAGGGGAAATACGAGAGACAGTGGAGCCACAGGCCTAATTGGAGCACGGTTAAAAATCAGTAGTGGTACGACTGTGTAGGCAGCAGGAGACTTTGCCATCCACACAGCAGGGGATCAGCTGACATTACTGAACCCCACTGAGACACGGGAGCAAGTATCTCTTTCCGTGTGGACGGCACTTCCGAACTACAACTGGCTGTGTTGAAGCCCAGGAAATAGGAGGGTGTAGGCAGAGGCCTACTGTATTTTGAATGAGTTTACAGCAGGAGAGACTGCCATCCACACAGCAGGGGATCAGCTGACGTTACTGAACCCCACTGAGACACGGGAGCAAGTATCTCTTTCCGTGTGGACGGCACTTCCGAACTACAACTGGCTGTGTTGAAGCCCAGGAAATAGGAGGGTGTAGGCAGAGGCCTACTGAATTTTGAATGAGGTGACAGCAGGAGAGACTGCCATCCACACAGCAGGGGATCAGCTGACGTTACTGAACCCCACTGAGACACGGGAGCAAGTATCTCTTTCCGTGTGGACGGCACTTCCGAACTACAACTGGCTGTGTTGAAGCCCAGGAAATAGGAGGGTGTAGGCAGAGGCCTACTGTATTTTGAATGAGTTTACAGCAGGAGAGACTGCCATCCACACAGCAGGGGATCAGCTGACGTTACTGAACCCCACTGAGACACGGGAGCAAGTATCTCTTTCCGTGTGGACGGCACTTCCGAACTACAACTGGCTGTGTTGAAGCCCAGGAAATAGGAGGGTGTAGGCAGAGGCCTACTGAATTTTGAATGAGGTGACAGCAGGAGAGACTGCCATCCACACAGCAGGGGATCAGCTGACGTTACTGAACCCCACTGAGACACGGGAGCAAGTGTCTCTTTCCGTGTGGACGGCACTTCCGAACTACAACTGGCTGTGTTGAAGCCCAGGAAATAGGAGGGTGTAGGCAGAGGCCTACTGTATTTTGAATGAGTTTACAGCAGGAGAGACTGCCATCCACACAGCAGGGGATCAGCTGACGTTACTGAACCCCACTGAGACACGGGAGCAAGTATCTCTTTCCGTGTGGACGGCACTTCCGAACTACAACTGGCTGTGTTGAAGCCCAGTAAATAGGAGGGTGTAGGCAGAGGCCTACTGAATTTTGAATGAGGTGACAGCAGGAGAGACTGCCATCCACACAGCAGGGGATCAGCTGACGTTACTGAACCCCACTGAGACACGGGAGCAAGTATCTCTTTCCGTGTGGACGGCACTTCCGAACTACAACTGGCTGTGTTGAAGCCCAGGAAATAGGAGGGTGTAGGCAGAGGCCTACTGTATTTTGAATGAGTTTACAGCAGGAGAGACTGCCATCCACACAGCAGGGGATCAGCTGACGTTACTGAACCCCACTGAGACACGGGAGCAAGTATCTCTTTCCGTGTGGACGGCACTTCCGAACTACAACTGGCTGTGTTGAAGCCCAGGAAATAGGAGGGTGTAGGCAGAGGCCTACTGAATTTTGAATGAGGTGACAGCAGGAGAGACTGCCATCCACACAGCAGGGGATCAGCTGACGTTACTGAACCCCACTGAGACACGGGAGCAAGTATCTCTTTCCGTGTGGACGGCACTTCCGAACTACAACTGGCTGTGTTGAAGCCCAGGAAATAGGAGGGTGTAGGCAGAGGCCTACTGAATTTTGAATGAGGTGACAGCAGGAGAGACTGCCATCCACACAGCAGGGGATCAGCTGACGTTACTGAACCCCACTGAGACACGGGAGCAAGTGTCTCTTTCCGTGTGGACGGCACTTCCGAACTACAACTGGCTGTGTTGAAGCCCAGGAAATAGGAGGGTGTAGGCAGAGGCCTACTGTATTTTGAATGAGTTTACAGCAGGAGAGACTGCCATCCACACAGCAGGGGATCAGCTGACGTTACTGAACCCCACTGAGACACGGGAGCAAGTATCTCTTTCCGTGTGGACGGCACTTCCGAACTACAACTGGCTGTGTTGAAGCCCAGGAAATAGGAGGGTGTAGGCAGAGGCCTACTGAATTTTGAGTGAGTTTACAGCAGGAGAGACTGCCATCCACACAGCAGGGGATCAGCTGACGTTACTGAACCCCACTGAGACACGGGAGCAAGTATCTCTTTCCGTGTGGACGGCACTTCCGAACTACAACTGGCTGTGTTGAAGCCCAGGAAATAGGAGGGTGTAGGCAGAGGCCTACTGAATTTTGAATGAGGTGACAGCAGGAGAGACTGCCATCCACACAGCAGGGGATCAGCTGACGTTACTGAACCCCACTGAGACACGGGAGCAAGTATCTCTTTCCGTGTGGACGGCACTTCCGAACTACAACTGGCTGTGTTGAAGCCCAGGAAATAGGAGGGTGTAGGCAGAGGCCTACTGAATTTTGAATGAGGTGACAGCAGGAGAGACTGCCATCCACACAGCAGGGGATCAGCTGACGTTACTGAACCCCACTGAGACACGGGAGCAAGTGTCTCTTTCCGTGTGGACGGCACTTCCGAACTACAACTGGCTGTGTTGAAGCCCAGGAAATAGGAGGGTGTAGGCAGAGGCCTACTGTATTTTGAATGAGTTTACAGCAGGAGAGACTGCCATCCACACAGCAGGGGATCAGCTGACGTTACTGAACCCCACTGAGACACGGGAGCAAGTATCTCTTTCCGTGTGGACGGCACTTCCGAACTACAACTGGCTGTGTTGAAGCCCAGGAAATAGGAGGGTGTAGGCAGAGGCCTACTGAATTTTGAATGAGGTGACAGCAGGAGAGACTGCCATCCACACAGCAGGGGATCAGCTGACGTTACTGAACCCCACTGAGACACGGGAGCAAGTATCTCTTTCCGTGTGGACGGCACTTCCGAACTACAACTGGCTGTGTTGAAGCCCAGGAAATAGGAGGGTGTAGGCAGAGGCCTACTGTATTTTGAATGAGTTTACAGCAGGAGAGACTGCCATCCACACAGCAGGGGATCAGCTGACGTTACTGAACCCCACTGAGACACGGGAGCAAGTATCTCTTTCCGTGTGGACGGCACTTCCGAACTACAACTGGCTGTGTTGAAGCCCAGGAAATAGGAGGGTGTAGGCAGAGGCCTACTGAATTTTGAATGAGGTGACAGCAGGAGAGACTGCCATCCACACAGCAGGGGATCAGCTGACGTTACTGAACCCCACTGAGACACGGGAGCAAGTATCTCTTTCCGTGTGGACGGCACTTCCGAACTACAACTGGCTGTGTTGAAGCCCAGGAAATAGGAGGGTGTAGGCAGAGGCCTACTGTATTTTGAATGAGTTTACAGCAGGAGAGACTGCCATCCACACAGCAGGGGATCAGCTGACGTTACTGAACCCCACTGAGACACGGGAGCAAGTATCTCTTTCCGTGTGGACGGCACTTCCGAACTACAACTGGCTGTGTTGAAGCCCAGGAAATAGGAGGGTGTAGGCAGAGGCCTACTGAATTTTGAATGAGGTGACAGCAGGAGAGACTGCCATCCACACAGCAGGGGATCAGCTGACGTTACTGAACCCCACTGAGACACGGGAGCAAGTATCTCTTTCCGTGTGGACGGCACTTCCGAACTACAACTGGCTGTGTTGAAGCCCAGGAAATAGGAGGGTGTAGGCAGAGGCCTACTGAATTTTGAATGAGGTGACAGCAGGAGAGACTGCCATCCACACAGCAGGGGATCAGCTGACGTTACTGAACCCCACTGAGACACGGGAGCAAGTATCTCTTTCCGTGTGGACGGCACTTCCGAACTACAACTGGCTGTGTTGAAGCCCAGGAAATAGGAGGGTGTAGGCAGAGGCCTACTGAATTTTGAATGAGGTGACAGCAGGAGAGACTGCCATCCACACAGCAGGGGATCAGCTGACGTTACTGAACCCCACTGAGACACGGGAGCAAGTGTCTCTTTCCGTGTGGACGGCACTTCCGAACTACAACTGGCTGTGTTGAAGCCCAGGAAATAGGAGGGTGTAGGCAGAGGCCTACTGTATTTTGAATGAGTTTACAGCAGGAGAGACTGCCATCCACACAGCAGGGGATCAGCTGACGTTACTGAACCCCACTGAGACACGGGAGCAAGTATCTCTTTCCGTGTGGACGGCACTTCCGAACTACAACTGGCTGTGTTGAAGCCCAGGAAATAGGAGGGTGTAGGCAGAGGCCTACTGTATTTTGAATGAGTTTACAGCAGGAGAGACTGCCATCCACACAGCAGGGGATCAGCTGACGTTACTGAACCCCACTGAGACACGGGAGCAAGTGTCTCTTTCCGTGTGGACGGCACTTCCGAACTACAACTGGCTGTGTTGAAGCCCAGGAAATAGGAGGGTGTAGGCAGAGGCCTACTGTCTTTGTAATGCGGAGACAGCAGGAGAGACTGCCATCTCCACAGCAGGGGAACAGCTGGCAGTGCTGAACCCCACTAACACTTGAACGAATGTGTTTGGCTCTGTGGAGACGACACTTCTGAACACCAACTGACGCTGTTGGAGCCCAGGATTAGGCGAGGAGCAGGCTGGGGCCTACTGGATTTTGGCAGGTGAATGCAGCAGGAGACTTGCCATCTCCACAGCAGGGGAACAGCTGGCAGTGCTGAACCCCACTAACACTTGAACGAATGTGTTTGGTTCTGTGGAGACGACACTTCTGAACACCAACTGACGCTGTTGGAGCCCAGGATTAGGCGAGGAGCAGGCTGGGGCCTACTGGATTTTGGCAGGTGAAGGCAGCAGGAGACTTGCCATCTCCACAGCAGGGGAACAGCTGGCAGTGCTGAACCCCACTAACACTTGAACGAACGTGTTTGGTTCTGTGGAGACGACACTTCTGAACACCAACTGACGCTGTTGGAGCCCAGGATTAGGCGAGGAGCAGGCTGGGGCCTACTGGATTTTGGCAGGTGAATGCAGCAGGAGACTTGCCATCTCCACAGCAGGGGAACAGCTGGCAGTGCTGAACCCCACTAACACTTGAACGAATGTGTTTGGTTCTGTGGAGACGACACTTCTGAACACCAACTGACGCTGTTGGAGCCCAGGATTAGGCGAGGAGCAGGCTGGGGCCTACTGGATTTTGGCAGGTGAAGGCAGCAGGAGACTTGCCATCTCCACAGCAGGGGAACAGCTGGCAGTGCTGAACCCCACTAACACTTGAACGAACGTGTTTGGCTCTGTGGAGACGACACTTCTGAACACCAACTGACGCTGTTGGTGCCCAGGATTACGCATGCCGCATGCAGAGGCCAATGGGCAGCGGTTTTTATGGAGGTTGTGGACTACTACTGATTCTAACCATGCTCCACTTAGGCCTCTGGCTCCACTGTCTCTACTATTTACCCTGGCCTCCAACCCCGCCAGCTACATCTCTGAAGTGGCGTCAGCACAATCTACACTTGTTCCTGTGTTACTGGTGCTCAGTCCCATCAGTTGATCCCCTGATGTTTGTCCGGCAAGTTCGCCAGCTCTGTCCTCATTCCCACTACTGGTTATGGGAATGTGGACAGAGCAGGAGACCTTGCCGGACACACATCAGGGGATAAACTGATGGGACTGAGCCACAGGAACACAGGAACAAGTGTAGATTGTGCTGACGCCACTTCAGAGATGTAGATGGCGGGGTTGGAGGTCAGGGGAAATAGTAGAGACAGTGGAGCCAGAGACCTAAGTTGGGCACGGTTAAAAATCAGTAGTGGTTTGAATGTTGATGGAGCTGGTGACTCTGCCGTCCACACAGCAGGGGATCAGCTGGCATTACTGAACCCCAGTAACACAGGAGCTAGTGTGTTTCTCTGTGCAGACGACACATCTGAGCGACAACTGG
Organism: Dendrobates tinctorius; assembly: GCF_039654945.1. NCBI lineage: Eukaryota > Metazoa > Chordata > Amphibia > Anura > Dendrobatidae > Dendrobates > Dendrobates tinctorius. The sequence continues at coordinate 91,507,656 of NW_027361687.1, read as the reverse complement.
CTGTGTTGAAGCACAGGGATTATAGTTCAGGTGGTAGAAAAATGAACACACCAGCAGACCTGGATACAGTTGCCAACCACTAATTTAGTCTGTAAGAGGAATGGCAAAGTCTTTGGAGATCCAGGCCTTGTTCATTTTCAGAAAAGTCAGCCGGTCAACATTATCGGAAGATAGTCGCGTGCGACGGTCTGTTAGTACACCACCTGCGGCACTAAAGACACGTTCCGATAATACACTGGCAGCAGGGCAAGCCAGCACCTCCAATGCATACTGGCTAAGCTCTGGCCATGTATCCAGCTTAGAGACCCAAAACTTGAAGGGGGAAGAGCCATCTGGGAGTACAGCGACAGGGCAAGACATGTAGTCTGACACCATCTGACGGAAGCGTTGCCTCCTGCTGACTCGAGGCGTCGCTGATGGTGTAGACAATTGTGGTGGACACACAAAACTTTGCCACATTTGGGCCATAGTGGTCTTGCCTTGTGCTGCGGCACTGCCTCTGCTCCCTCTTTGTGCAGAGTTTCCTCCACTGCCTCGACGCACAGAGCTGCTTTGTAAAGCACTTGCAACAATGCTGTCGGGTGGAATGGAAAACATTATGGACTGCACCAGTGACTCTTCGTACTCCCGCATTTTACGCTCCCGGTTCAACGTTGGTATGAGCCTTTGTACGCTGTCCCGGTAGCGAGGATCTAGGAGGGTGTACACCCAATAATCAGCCGAGACGAGAATGTGGGCGATGCGGCGGTCGTTTCTCAGGCACTGCATCATGAAATCAACCATGTGCTGCAGACTCCCAACTGCCAAAGAACCGCTGTCCCCTGTTTGAGGCGTGACCTCGACCTGCTCTGCATCACCCCACCCTCGCTGTACATACTGAGTAGAGGTTTGTGTACCTCCCTCCTCTGGAGAGATGTCTTCCTCCTCCATCGACTCCTCCTCATCCTCCTCACAAAGTGTCCCCTGCCTAGGCCTTTGTGAGGAAACACGTAGCGCAGACTGTCCAGAAGCAGATGGCATTTGGGACTCCTCATCCTCCACCTCTTCTGAAACCTCATCCCTTAGTGCTTGCAGTGTTTGTTGAAGCAGGCAGATAAGGGGGACAGTCATGCTGACTAGTGCATCATCTGCACTCGCCATCCGCGTGGATTCATCGAAGGCACGCAAAACGAGGCAGATGTCCTTCATAGAGGCCCACTCAATGGTGCTGAAGTGTGAACGGCGCACAGTGCGACTTGTTTGCGCCTGATGCAGCTGGTACTCCATGACTGCTGCCTGCTGCTCACACAACCGCTCCAACATATGTAACGTTGAATTCCACCGGGTGGGTAGGTCACATATGATGCGATGTTCTGGAAGGCCAAATCGTCGCTGCAGAGCAGCGAGGCGCGATCTTGCCGTGCTGGAACGTCGCAAGTGAGCGCACTCTATGCGGACCTTGTGCAACAGTGCATCAAGATCCGGATAGTCCCTCAGAAAGCTCTGCACGACCAAGTTAAGAACATGTGCCAGACATGGGATGTGTGTGAGGTTGCCTAGGCCAAGAGCTGCCACCAGATTTCGGCCATTGTCACACACTACCAAGCCCGGCTGGAGATTCGCTGGCCCAAACCACACATCGCTCTCCAGCTTGATAGCATTCCAGAGCTCCTGCGCTGTGTGGCTTCGATTCCCCAAAGAAATTAATTTGAGTACAGCCTGTTGACGTTTGGCCACGGCTGTGCTCATATCGGTCGTAACAGGCTCCTGCTCTGCTGTTTCTGAGGAACTTGAGTAGGAGGAGGAGTCTATGTGTACAGACTGGAGTCCTGCAATCCGTGGCGTTGGAAGAACACGTACAGCGCCACTCTCCAGATCCGTACCCGGCTCCACAACATTGACCCAGTGGGCAGTGAGGGAAAGGTATCGTCCCTGTCCATGGTTACTGGTCCACGCATCGGTGGTCAGGTGGACCTTGCTACTAACGGCGTTTAGTAGCGCATGTTTTATTTTGCCCTCAACATGTTTCTGCAGGGCAGGGACGGCTCGCCTGCTGAAATAAAAGCGGCTGGGCACGTTGTATTGGGGGACTGCCAATGCCATTAAGTCCCGGAAGGTGTCAGTGTCCACCAGCCTGAATGACAGCATTTCAACTGCCAGAAGTTTGGCAATGCCAGCATTCAGAGACTGTGCTCGGGGATGGTTTGCCGAGTAAGGGCGCCTTTTATCCCATGCCTGTGCTACCGATGGCTGTGATGGATGGGAACGTGCTGTTATGGGTGGAATCTGACAGGGTCTCCGGACAACAGTGGCAGAGGTTCTTCCTTGGCGATCCTGTGAGGAAGCCGAACCAGCAGTGTGTGAGCTGGAGGAAGAGGGCCCAACACGAACTGAAGAGGTGGTAGGTGGTGCTGTACGTTGGCCTACGTCTTGAGGGTGTCTCTGCAACTCCAACTCGTGCTTGGTGCGCACATGTTTCCACATATTTGTGGTATTGAGGTTGCTGACATTTCTCCCTCTTTTGACTCTCTGATGACACAGCTTGCATTTGACAAAGCAAATGTCATCTGCAACTGTGTCAAAAAAGGACCACGCACTGCAACTCTTGTGAGCGCCCGGTTTGCCTTTGGAAGGAGGAATGCTCCTAACGGGTGCCGAAGTGGAGGGTACAGGCAACCAAGTCTTCCCCCTCCCTCTGCCTCCTGTTTTGGCCGGTAGGGGAATCTCTTCCTCCGAGCTGCTCCCACCACCTTCCTGTTGCTCACGCCATGATGGGTCAAGGACCTCATCATCTTCCCTCCCCTCTTCAAACAGCTGCTTCTCCGGGGTTGTCTCGCCAGCACCGTACGCACCAGAAAGTGGCAACTGAGTCTCGTCATCATCTGATGCGTACTGAGGTGTGCTGACCATAGGCACTGGCCCACTCGCCTCTTCAGATTCAGAGGGACAAAGAAGTTGCGCATCACTGCATACTCCCTCTTCTTCACATTCAGGAATGCTGCTTGGCTGGCCCCCTCTTTCCAAGCCAACAGATTCCGAGAACAGAAGTAGAGATTGTGATGGCTCCTGTCCATGTCTCTCTGACTGCCTGGGCACTTTGGCAGGTGGTGAAGAGACAGATGGTTGCTCTTCGGTGCTCTGACCCTGAGAGGATGCGGAAGTAATTGAAGTCGATGCGTTAGCTGCCATCCATCCGACAACGGCTTCAATTTGTTCCTCCCGCAGCAGTGGGGTACGTTGAGGTCCTACAAAGCTGCGCATAAAGGACTGTTGCCTGCTAAAACTGGGGGATGCTGATCCACTGGTGCCCGCAGCAGGCCCAGAATCCCCACGTCCTCTACCTGTAGAATCCCCACGTCCTCTCCCTGCAGAATCCCCACGTCCTCTCCCTGCTGAAACTCCACGCCCACGCCCACGCCCCCGCGCCTTACTCCCTGCCTTCTTCATCTTGCAAGACTGCTTAAGATAGGCAAAAAAGGACAAAGGGGGGCCTTAGTGTGCTTATTCCTGAACAGCTGGTTACAGGTACAAGAAACACTAATTTTATGAAGTGTGTGTGTGTGGACTAGACTTTAATAGGAGCTGATGTGGCCTACACAAGTTCAAAATGTAGTGTTTGGTGAACTTTTTATGTGGTTTCTTTGTTTGAAACAAACTCAAAGTATGAGAACAAAGAATTGAAACTGATAGTATCACCAACTTTTTGGAGCTATTACAATGCAGGCAGGTAACCTACAATGCAAAAGATGAGGCTCCAAAAAAATTGGGTAATACTAATCTGGCTGCGCCGGCAGGGCACAAGCCAGAAAAAAAGGCTCCTCTATCTACTCCTATATAGTGTTTGCAACCAACCAATGTTGATGGATACGGATGGATGCACACTAATAGGAGAAGAAAAAATGAGCTGCACTCAGAGACAAATATGTGTGAGGCAGTGACGCACGTTGAGCGTCCTACAACCAGACGTAGCTGCAGGACACTCTACTCAGCGTGAGCTGCACTCACACACAGTCAGAGACCTCTCAGACAGCCGTCAACAGTGCAGCTAAGTGGGCACTGGCACTGACAGGCTGCAGAAAGGCTCCGCTGTGTACTCCTATATAGTGTTTGCAACCACCGTAGATGGAGACGGATGGATGCACACTAATAGAAGAAAAAATGAGCTGCACTCAAATAAAAATATGTGTGAGGCAGTGACGCACGCTGAGCGTCCTACAGCCAGACGTAGCTGCAGGACACACTACTCAGCGTGAGCTGCACTCACACACAGTCAGAGACCTCTCAGACAGCCGTGAACAGTGCAGCAAAGTGGACACTAGCACTGAAAGGCTGCAGAAAGGCTCCGCTGTCTACTACTAGTGTTTGCAACCAACGTATATGGATACGGATGGAAGCACACTAGATTGAAATTATTTAAAAAATGCAGCTCAAAAAATAAAAGATGTATGAGGCAGCAGTGATCACACTGGGTGGCCTACAGCCTGACGTGGCTGCAGGACCCACTCCACAGCGTGAGCTGCACTCACACAGCCCTTGCAGACAGCTGTGAAAACAGCGCTGCTAGGGAAAAGCAAGCTACAGTGGTGGTTTATGTAGCCTGGATAAAGCACAATATTGTTTTTAGAATCGCTATTTCTAACTGTCCCTCACAGTCTTCTACAGCAGCCTGTCCCTAACTGAATTCACAGCAGAGTGACCAGAAATGGCGGCTGCGGTGGCTTTTATAGTGCATCATGACATCATTTCGGCAGCCAATCACAGCCATGCCAATAGTTAACATGCCTACATGCCTAACAGGATGTGCCCACACTTCGGAGGATTCCCATTGGCTTAATCAAAGCAAGCAGGCTCATAGCATGATGGGAACTTCCTATTCCGATTCCGATCCCGGAATCCGATATGAAAAAAGTATCGGAATTAAGTATCGGAATTCCGATACCGCTGATATCGGCCGATACCCGATACTTGCGGTATCGGAATGCTCAACACTAGTTAGCGCTATATAAAAATAAAGATTATTATTATTAGCGTTGCTGACTACCTTCGTTGTGATCAGTTGCACATGTGGCACTTGAGGTTTGGTGTTGTGTCCACGCTTTCAAGTGCATGCTGGTTAAATGTCTAAGCATGCAACTGGTATTCAAATTTTTCAGATTTTTCCCTCGGCTAAAGGTCTTTGCGCACTTCTTACAGATAACCTTGGCCTGATCATGAGGATTTTGTTCAAAAAAGTGCCACACTGCACTCTTCCTACTTTGGCAGACATTTTGCGGCCTAGCACACTGTGTTCTTTTGACCCTCTGGACAAGCTGTCCAGCAACTCTTTTGATTTTTGGAACCTGTCTTTGGAGTGCTCCGGGCCTGCCAGATAACAGCTGTTGCGATGTCGATGTCTGCTGTGGATGCTCCTCCTCCTCATCTGAGCTATTAGAAGCAGCACCCTCTTCCCCCAATGGATGCCAATCTGGGTCAACAACTGGGTCATCCATCACCTCCTCTTCAATGTCATGTGCACCTTCCTCTGTGTCACCGTGTATGGTGGTATAGTGTGCGGGAAGGGGCACGTGAGTCTCATCAGGGTCAGAATCTGGCTCTGTACACTGCGAGGACAATGTAGTGCTCTGAGTGAATGTACCAGCAGAATCATCTATCAGCGGCTGTGCATCAGTGCACTCCATGTCAGATTCATCTTGGCCTGGGTAATTCACCATTTGACTTGATAATCCAGGCATGGTATGTGAAAACAGCTCCATGGAGTAATCAGTAGTATGGCCTGCGTCATCCTTCAATCTTGGTTGGGGTGAAGGACACAAGGAAAGGTGTGGTTCATGAACATGAGCCTCCAATGAAGACTCAGTGCTTTTACTTTTTACAACTTCAGAAGAGGAGGCGATAGAGCTAGAGGCTGAGTCAGCAATGTAAGACAAAACTTTTTCCTGATGCTCTGGCTTTAAAAGCGGTTTGCCAACTCCTAGAAAACTAAGCATTCGAAGCCTTATGGAGCCAGACGATGACGCAGGCTCAACACCTCCTGCATTCGGTCCTATTTTGCTCTTGCCACTACCATCAGATCCACCACCAACACCATCATTACCAGCTGCCAACCCCCGCCCAATTCCACGGCCTCTTCCACCAGCCTTCCTCATTTTTTGTAGAAATGTAGACAAAATCCAACAAACTATATAGTAATGTAAAACAAGGTACAAGGTGTCTATAGGACAGGGGAGATTTTGAATTTCTGCACACACTTGTGGACACTGGACACTTTTGGATTGTGTGAGGCCCACTGAATATTAGAGCGCTATGTCACAGGCTCTATGGCACAGGTGTGAAAAAAGTGACTAGAGGATAAGGGAGATTTTGAATTTCTGCACACACTTGTGGACACTGGACACTTTTGGATTGTGTGAGGCCCACTGAATATTAGAGCGCTATGTCACAGGCTCGATGGCACAGGTGTGAAAAAAGTGACTAGAGGATAAGGGAGATTTTGAATTTCTGCACACACTTGTGGACACTGAACACTTTTGGATTGTGTGAGGCCCACTGAATATTAGAGCGCTATGTCACAGGCTCGATGGCACAGGTGTGAAAAAAGTGACTAGAGGATAAGGGAGATTTTGAATTTCTGCACACACTTGTGGACACTGGACACTTTTCTATAGTGTGAGGCACACTGAATATTAGAGCATTATGTCACAGGCTCAATGGCACAGGTGTGAAAAAAGTGACTAGAGGATAAGGGAGATTTTGAATTTCTGCACACACTTGTGGACACTGGACACTGTTGGATTGTGTGAGGCCCACTGAATATTAGAGCGCTATGTCACAGGCTCGATGGCACAGGTGTGAAAAAAGTGACTAGAGGATAAGGGAGATTTTGAATTTCTGCACACACTTGTGGACACTGGACACTTTTGGATTGTGTGAGGCCCACTGAATATTAGAGCGCTATGTCACAGGCTCGATGGCACAGGTGTGAAAAAAGTGACTAGAGGATAAGGGAGATTTTGAATTTCTGCACACACTTGTGGACACTGGACACTTTTGGATTGTGTGAGGCCCACTGAATATTAGGTGCGCTATGTCACAGGCTCGATGGCACAGGTGTGAAAAAAGTGACTAGAGGATAAGGGAGATTTTGAATTTCTGCACACACTTGTGGACACTGGACACTTTTCGATTGTGTGAGGCCCACTGAATATTAGAGCGCTATGTCACAGGCTCGATGGCACAGGTGTTAAAAAAGTGACTACAGGATAAGGGAGATTTTGAATTTCTGCACACACTAGTGGACAATGGACACTTTTGGATTGTGTGAGGCCCACTGAATATCACAGCGCTATGTCACAGGCAGAAATTGGCTAGTGTATCACAAACTACAAGGTGTATGTAGAATTGGGTAGAATAGGAATCTCCCTAGAGTGTAGGTCTGTAAGAACGGAACAAGTCCTCCACTTATCCTTCCACAGTGACACACAGATAGCTTCACTGTGGCCGTGATAACAGCCGTTACACGGTACTGAGAGGAGTGTGCACGTACACGGCTGTCCGGTGTACGTTAAATTGTCAAGAACCGTGTTTTTTAAGTATACGGACTGACACACACTGTCTCTCTATAGTTTTGAATGCGATCAAACAGCAAATATATTTAACTGTTTGAAAGCGAGACAAAACTAGTAGGTGCAGGTCTGTAAGAACGGAACATGTCCTCGACTTATTCTCACAGATTGACACACAGATAGCTTCACTGTGTCCGTGATAACAGCCGTTACACGGTACTGAGAGGAGCGTGCACGTACACGGCTGTCCGGTGTACGTTAAATTGTCAAGAACCGTGTTTTTTAAGTATACGGACTGACACACACTGTCTCTCTATAGTTTTGAATGTGATCAAACAGCAAATATATTTAACTGTTTGAAAGCTAGACAAAACTAGAAGGTGCAGGTCTGTAAGAATGGAACATGTCCTCGACTTATTCTCACAGAGTGACACACAGATAGCTTCACTGTGGCTGTGATAACAGCCGTTACACGGTACTGTGTGAGGAGCGTACACCGCTGTATGGTGTGAAAAAATGCACGCTCAGTACCTCAGCAGGACAAAAAAAAAAATTGGGATTGCTTTTAAAAAAGCAGTTTGCAGAGCAGTGGGTAAACAGCAATGCAGCTGTCAGGAAGCCTTAGAAGGCAGCCTAACAACCAACACCACTGATACACCACAATATAGCCTCCCCTTGCACTGCACACACAGTGACTGGTGTGTTGTACAGGCAAAATCGCTAGCAGCAGAAGCAGTTTTTTTTTCTTCTTCCCTGCCTAACGCACTCCCTACAGAATCAGCAGCAACCTCTCCCTATGCTAAGATCGGCAGAAGTAAGATGGCGGTCGGCGTGCATGCCCTTTTATACCCCCTGTGACGCCCACCAAAGCAAGCCAATCACTTGCATGCCCTTCTGAAAGATGGTGGTGACCCGTGCCTATGTCATCACATTGCCCACAGTGTCCGTGGATCCTGATTGGCTGAAAAAGAGCGCAAAACAAACTTTTGAAACGCGACTTTGGCGCGTAAGTCGCCGACCTCATCCTAGGGTCGGGTTTCGTTTCATGAAACCCGACTTTGCCAAAAGTCGGCGACTTTTGAAATTTTTTGACCCGTTTCGCTCAACTCTAGCAATAATAGTTAATGAACCCCATAAAGTGCTACACCACTTTGCGAGAATGGAGAGTAGATGAGAATATCATCCAGATAGACTATGACCGAGGTGGTGAGCATATCCGGGAAGATATCATTCAAAAAGTCTTGGAAGACGGCAGGGGCATTACAGAGCCCGAAGGGCATCACCAGTTATTCATAGTGCCTGTCCCTGGTGTTAAATGCTATCTTCCATTTGTCTCCCTCACAGATGCGAATCAGGTTGTAAGCACCCTGCAGATCAATTTTAGTAAAAACCCTCACTCCCCGCAACCTATCAAAGAGCTCAGATATCACCGGAAGAGGGTACTTATTTTTAACTGTTATGGTGTTAAGATCCTTGTTATCTATGCATGGATGTAGTTCTCCGTTCTTCTTCTGCACGAAGAGGAACCCAGTATGACACTGACTTCCTAATGAATCCACTTGCCAGATTCTCCTGGATGTACTGGGTCATCGCCTCCATCTCCAGGCAAGAGGTTAATAGGACAGTCATAGGGGCGGTGAGGCGGAAGAGTCTCCGCCGCCTTCATGGAGAACACGTCCGTATAGGGCCAATAGTGCTTGGGGAGAGAGGAAAGATCTGCTGGTACCTCTGTAGTAGCAACCTGAACCCACTCCATCTGACTTCTGCCCTCACAAGATTCACTCCATCCCAAAATTCTCCCTGTGGACCACTCTATATGAGGAGAGTGGTAACTTAGCCAGGGTATCCCTAACAGGACCTCATCAATTTCCTTGGGAATATCAAGCAGAGAGATTATCTCCTGATGGGACGGCGACATAGAGAGGGTAGATGGTTTGATGTGTTATCTGTGATGGCAGTGTCGACCCATTAACCACTCATACGATCACTGGCTTGGTGAGCATCACTAGGGGTATTGCGTGCTATTGGGTGAAGGCAGATGACATGAAGTTGCCTTCCGCCTCGGAATCCACACAAAGCTTGACCGTAATAGTGAATGGGCCAATGGTTATTGTTTCCTTGAAGGACAGTTTGGAGGAAAATGCTGCTGTGTCTAGCGAACCTCCTCCTATAGTCACTAGATACAGTCGTTTCCCAACCGCTGGGGACATTTCCTGGCATAATGTCCGGACTGCTGGCAGACAGGACAGACCATGGGTATTTGAGCGACTCAGGACTTGAGAAGCCTCCATGACCTCATGTGGCTCGGACACCTGGACCAGAGATTCCAGACATTTGGCAAAGGTGGGAGCCAGCCAAAACCTCTGCCTACACTGCGCTCTCTCCAACCTTCACTCGTTAAAGTGAATGTTGATGCGAGTTGATACCTCTATTAGCTCCTCAAGTGTGGCGGGAATCTCCCTAGAGGCCAAGGCGTCCTTCACATGGTCAGCCAGCCCCCTCCAAAATAATGGGATGAGTACTTTATCTGGCCACTCCAGCTCAGATGCTAAAGTCCAGAAGTGGCCAGCAAAATGGCTGACCATGGACGAGCCCTTTGTCAATGCCAGCAGTTGGAGCGCCGTATCATGGCTGACACGAGATCACAAAAAGACTTGTCTCAGAGTACTCAGGAACCGTGGAGCACTCTGCAACACATGATCGTCATGCTCCCACAGCAGCGTAGTCCACTCCAACACCTTGTCCGACAGGAGGGATATTATGAATCCCACCTTTGCTCTCTCTGTGGGAAAAGGTGCAGTCAGGAGCTCCAGGTGTATTGCACACTGGCTCATGAATCCCCTGCACAACTTGCTGTTACCAGCAAACTTGTCTGGCAACGGAAGGCGGGATAATGTTGGAACAGGGGTGGCAGTGGAAAAACTGGCTGCTGCCATGCTAGCAGCCTGAGCAGCTACTGCGGTAACATTCACAGCTGAAGTTGTGCACTCGAGAGCCACCAACCTGCCCTCCAGCTGCTGGATGTAATTCTGCAGTCGCCTTTCATTCGCCATTTGTAGCCAGACCCTGGCGCTAGTATAATGCTAGGGCTGGTGGAACGCACCAAATAATATTAAGGTAGTAATAAGGTGCGTTCGCAGCCTGAGGTCCACCGTGCAGAGATGTTACCTCCTGCCCGGTAATGGCAGACACTATAAGGCGGTATAAATAGATGAAGACACGCAGGTTAACGTCACCCGGTGTGTACAGAGGTGGACTCTGCTGCTTCACAGAACAGCACTACCACGGAATATAATTGCCGTAGCCTGTTTAAGCTCACAAAGCTCAGCAAAGTGAGCGCTAGTGAACAGTCACAGAACTCTGCCCCAAAGACACAGGGTTAGAGTCCCTCTAGACCAGTGTTTCCCAAACTCCAGTCCTCATGGACCCCAAGGGTCAAGTTTTCAGGATTTCCTTATTATTGCACAGATGGTGGAAGTATCATCAAGGCATCAGGAATTCTCTCTCCTGTGCAACTCTATGGAAATCCTGAAAATATGACCGGTGGGGTCCGTGAGGACTGGAGTTTGGGAAACACTGCTCTAGACTCACTAGCACTCGGTGCTGCAACTGCGGTGCCAGGGAGAGACTACGCTAATAGATTTAGCACACTACATGCGTGCAGCACCTCTCTCGCAGATGCCACTAACCAACTCTAACTAAGGCTTGGAAAGCACACTAATTGTGCACAGCGGTGCACTGGCGGTTTTTGCTGATTTGACACAGTATACTTGTGCCTAGTGCTGGTTGGCACTGTCATGTCCTCACTAAATGAACAGGGATTAATGTAGCTTAACGGGCAGCTAAACCGCTATACCAGGGTCCAATAAGGACTGTAGGTGAATCTGTGTTTTATTGAACGTAGGGTATATTGATGTGGTGAAACTACAAACAGAAACATATAAATACAATCAGTACTGGGTTCATAGGAATGCATATATACATAACATACATATCTGCACTACTAGCTGACCAAGAGAGCTAACTAAGCTGGCTAATATGAGATTGGGATTAAATACAGGGAGCATGTTACATACCAGCGATGCTGATGCAAGGGGAGTAGAGAATTTAGATGTTCCCATGAAGCAGGCTTGATAGAAAATGGAGGACTGAAGAGAAAAATGAGGCTGGACTAGACCATAATGCTTTGCAAACTTACCCAAAATACATTGTGGATTGGAGGGAAAGAGAAGATTAGAAAGTGAAACTAATACACACAATAACACTGCAGTTATGGCTTTGGTCAGTAGATGGAGCCAAAGATACAAAAACAGTAAAATATATAGAAACTTGTACATTCTATACATTATAGAAAATAACAGTATATTTCCAGACAGACATTCAAATATTGGATTAGATGTCGGAGACAGAACACTCCCCGTCTGGCATCAAACGGATGTCACCATTCTTATTCTCCGAAGACAGCAATAAGACCAGCTCAGTTACTGGTCTGGAAAATGTCTTAAGTTCATCCCCTTTGGCCATCCTAAGTTTGATTTTGCGGACATTGCCATCTTTACTCGGGAATGTTGCAGTCACTAGTCCAAGTGGCCACTGGTTTCGGTGGGCTTGACAGTCTTTCACAAGGATGAGGTCACCAATCCTCAGATTAGGCCTGGTAGATTTCCACTTCGTCCGTGGCTGCAGGGTAGACAAATACTGTTTGCGCCACCTGTCCCAGGATGTATTGGCAAGACTTTGTACCTGTCTCCATTGGCACTTGTAGAGGTCCATATCATAGAATCCTCCTGTTTTCTGGGTGAGGAGAGTAGCTGGAGTCAATGTATGAAGTGTAGACACTTGAGGGTGGATTTCAGCATCTGAGTCCTCTCCTATTAGTTCAAAGGTATCTGGACAGTTTTGGTCCTGAGAGCCATGTTGTGCTCTCTAGTCGACTTGTGTCAACTGCTCTAGTTGCATGATCTGCAGTATTTTGGTCCGTGAGAATGTAATGCCACTGTTTTGGATGAACTGATCTCCTAATTCGTAGCACTCTGTTGTTGACATAAACGTAGAATCACATGGTTTCGTTGTGAATGTATCCCAGGACTACTTTGCTGTCTGAGTGGAACTTGGCTTGCGTCAGGTCGATATCCATCTCAGATGCAATGAACTCTGCTAACTCGATGGATAGGACTGCAGCACAAAGTTTTAACCTTGGTATGGTGTGCTCTGGTTGTGGAGCAAGTTTGGCCTTCCCCATAATGAATCTAATGTGGCTCTGACATTTGGAGTCCACAGTTTTGAGATAGGCAACAGCAGCAATTGCTTTGACAGAAGCATCTGGAAATACATACAGTCTTTGGCTTTGTATTTCTGTAGACGGCACAGGGGAGTATGGTCTTGAAACATTCAGGTTGGAGAGGGCTGCTAAAGAGTTCTTCCATACTTCCCACTGGACGCTCTTATCAGGTGGCAGAGGTGCATCCCAGTCAGAAGTCTCCTTAGTTAAGTCTCTTAGTATAGCTTTGCCTTGCATAGTAACAGGAGCTGCAAAACACAAGGGATCGAACAGGCTGTTGATGGTAGACAGGACAGCTCTATGGGTGTAAGGCTTTTCTTCCTGGCTGACCTGAAAGGTAAAAGTGTCTGACTGTAGATTCCAGAGATGCCCGAGTGCATTGGTGTGGGGTCTGACCCCAAGTCCAGGTCTCTGAGACCGTTACACAAGTCTTGGGAAGGGAATGCATTCATGAGTTCTTGGCTGTTTGAGGCTATTTTGTGAAGCCTGAGGTTGGAGCAAGCAAGCATCTCTTGGGATTTCCTGAGAAGACTGATGGCAGTCTCATTTGAAGGCATGGCTTTCAGACAGTCATCAACATAAAAGTATTTTTCTATGAATTGTCTGACATCTGATCCGTATTCTGTTTCTCCTTCTTGAGCTGACCTTTAGAGTCCATAGATGGTGACTGCAGAAGAAGGACTATTGCCAAAGATGTGCACTCTCATGCGATACTCTGTGACATCTTTAATAGGATCATTGTCTCTGTACCAGAAGAATCTTAGGAAGTTTCTGTGTCTCTCTCTCACAAAGAAACAATGGAACATTTGCTGGATATCAGCGATGAAGGCAATGGAATCCTTACGGAAGCGCCTAAGTACTCCCAGCAGTTTGTTATTGAGGTCTGGTCCTGTCAGTAGAACATCATTCAGGGAGATATCATCAAACTTATCACTGGAGTCAAACACCACTCTTATCTGGCCCAGTTTCTTAGGGTGGTATACTCCAAACATGGGTAAGAACCAGCATTCTTTGAGTCTTTGAGAGTGGGAGCTAGTTCTGCATGGCAGTTCTCAAAATATCTTAGACATGAAGGAGAAAAAGTGATCTTTCATCTCCGGTTTCCTTTGCAGATTATGTTCAAGGGAGGAGAAATGTTTTAATGCCTGATTTCTGTTGTTTGGTAGACGTGGTCTGTGGGTTTTGAAAGGGAGAGGCGCGACCCAGCTGTTGGTCTCATCTTTTACAAGACCCTTGTCCATTACCTTTACCTCTAGGAACAACTTGTCGTCAACCGACATTGCCACTTGGTTGTCTTGCTTAGTTCTCTGGAAGACTGTTCACCCCAACTGATCCTCATAGCTTCCTAACACCATACTGCTGTCATGAGTAGTCTATTAAATGATTTGGTAGTTGGATGCTGTGTGGTAGTTCCTTGACATGGAACTCGTTGTTGCAAGGTTGAAACAGAGATGGGCGTTTCTCCTATGTATAGTTAGCATTCTTGTCACAGAAGATGGGGCGTGCTGTTATGAGCTCATTTTCTGCTCCACCAGTTGAGAGTTCTCCTTCCGCTCTCCCTCTGGTGGTGACAGGAGGTAGTGAGGTTGGTTTAATTGGTAGTGATCTACCACCTGATGAGGAAGATAACGATTGGATCTCTGGAGTATCAAACTGGATATAAGACAGCCGACGCAGCTATCCTGTTGCTGGTGATTCAGTCTGCTTCTCAGGTCTTGGACTTCAGCTCTCTTCAAGTCTTCTCAAGTTAAGTTTGTTTTTGCGAATGATCACACTTGCGCTTGTTGGTCAATTCAGTTTCTTGTGTGGTCAGCTTGCCCCTGCTGGGGCTATGCTGAACTTCCACTCCTATTTATCTGTATTTGCCAAATTTGCCTTTTGTCCCTTATTAGATTGGCCTCTTTTTGCTCTGTTTCAGAATATTTCAGAGTGCTGATATAGTGGGAGAAGTCTAGTGACTTCAGGGTTAATTTTGCTATGAGACGTGTTGGACATTATTTTGGTAGGGTTTTTTGGCAGATTGCAGACAGTGGCGTTCCTTTCCTGTCCTTTCTAGTTAGTCGGGCCCCATCGTTTGCTCAGTCTATTTTCCTGCCTGTGTTTGTGTTTTCATCTTGCTTCACTGTCAATACATGTGTGGGGGCTGTCTATTCCTTTGGGGTCTGCTCTGGGGCAGTTAGTTTTCCCTTTTCTTGCTTTAGGTTTATGTAGTCCTCCGGCGGTGACGAGGCGTCTAGGAACAATGTAGGAACGCTCCACTACTACTGTTAGTTGTGTGGTTAAGATCAGGGATCTGCAATCTGCATAGTGACCAACCTCTCTGGTTTTCTGGGACTTAGCTTTTTGTTGTTCCTCCTCGGTGATCCATTCATAACAGCGTGCATATGACCCAAGCATAAGTTTCCTATTATGACCCATCCTAGGTCTAGCTTTTGGGCATAGGTAGCATTCCATTGATATGACTTCTCATTTTATGAACCTATAGGATATCTCTTCCCAACAGCAGCATTATCTGTGTCTGAGGGTCGAGTTCCGGTATAAGGTGTGCTAAGCGCTTTAAGTGAGCATGATGGATTGCCACATCTGGTGTAGGGATTTCAGATCTGCTGTCTGGGATCTGATTACACTCAATGATTGTAGGTAGTAGTAGGCAGAATTGTCCATCTAAGGACTAATTTGGTAGTCAGTGGTTTTCCTGCCCGCTGTTGTCACAGAACCTGCACATGTCTTTAATGAGTTAGGAGTGCTTGGTTCTTTAATGTTGAATAGGTCAAAAAATGTTGATCTAGCCAGGGATCGATTACTTTGTTCAGCCAAGATAGCATACAGTCTTACAGCTTTGTCTCTATGACCCCAGATGGTACACACTGACGAGGCATATTTTAGAACCATACCTATTGTCCTGTTACAGACTTCAGTACATTGTGACGTGATTTCTGGCGTAGCTACATCAGTGCTCCTTTCCTCCCCGCCATGCTCACTGTCAGCTGGCGTGTTTTGCACATTCCATGGAGCTTGACCAGGGTGTAGGGCAGTGTTGTGATCTGTGGTACCACATTCTGTGCATTTTACTCTGACCTTACAATCTTTGGCGAGATGAGTGGTGGATGAGCAGCACTTGTAGCAGTAGACAAAAAGCAGGACTTAGGATTAATGCTGGTTACAATAGCTGGACCTGGGAAAACAGCAGTAACCAACCGCATAGCATTAGCCTGAGCAAGATGCTGGGACCGATGTCTCTGCTGAGAAGGATTCTCTGTGGCTGAAGAATAACGGGAGACCACAGAGGACATGGTTTGAGATTCCCCCTGTGCAGCAGTGGGAACTTGACACCTAATACCTTCTCGAGTGGAGTAGTCTCTTGCCTCCTGTCCATCACTGCACCCCGCAACCTGCTCACATGTGCACAGGCACTTTTCAAAACGGGTAAGTGTATGCAACCCTTATAACTTGGGTACAGGCAGTACGTTTACTTTATGCCCCTGCTTTCCATGTTATCAGTTTATAATTAACCCCTTTCTGACATCAGACGTACTATCCCGTCCATGGGACCCGGGCCCCTATGCCCATGGACGGGATAGTACGTCTAGCGCGATCAGCGGCGCCCACGTGGTGAGCGCCGCTGATCGCGGCTGGGTGTCAGCTGATTATCACAGCTGACACCCGGCACAATGTGTCAGGGGTGGTCACGGACCGCCCCGACACGTTAACCCCTTGCACACCGCGATCATGTTTGAACCGGGGGTTAAAGGAAAGCATCGGCAGGGAGGGGGCTCCCTCCGTGCTTCCCTGAGCCCCCCACGGCAGCGCAATGTGCAGCGCTGCTGCGGGGGGCTCTTTCCCTGCAGGCCCCCGGATCCAAGATGGCGACGGGGGCCCTCGGGGGCCTGCAGGGAGCTGGCTTCCTCAGTGCCTGCAAAGCGCAGGCATGAGGAAGTCTGCAGTAGTGCATGTGACAGATCGCTGATCTGTCACAGTGATCTGTTATGTGACAGATCAGCGATCTGTCACAGGACAGTGATGTCCCACCTGGGACTATGTAATAAAGTTAAAAAAAATAAAAAAAAGTGTTAAAATAATTTAAAAAAAATCGACAAATAAATTAGAAAAAAATATATATTCCCCCAATAAATCCATTTTTTGGAAATAAAAAAAAAACAATAAAAGTACACATATTAGGTATCGCCGTGTCCGTAACGACCCGCCCTACAAAACTGTCCCATTAGTTAACCCCTTTAGCGAACCCCTTAAAAAATAAAAATAAAAAACGAAGCAAAAAATAATAATTTATTATCATACCGCCAAACAAAAAGTGTAATAACTCGCAATCAAAAGACGCATATAAATATCCATGGTACCGCTGAAAACGTCATCTTGTCCTGCAAAAAACGAGCTGCCACACAGCATCATCAACGAAAAAATAAAAAAGTTATAGCTCGCAGAATAAAGCGATAAAAAATAATTATTTTTTATATAAAATAGTTTTCATTGCATAAAACCACCAAAACATAAAAAAATGACCTAAATGAGGTATCGCTGTAACCGTACTGAACCGAAGAATAAAACCGCTTTATCAATTTTACCGCACGCGGAACGGTGTAAACGCACCCCCCCAAAAGAAATTCAATAAAAAGCGATCAAAAAATGTCACGTGCCCGAAAATGGTACCAATAAAAATGTCAACTCGTCCCGCAAAAAATAAGACCTCACATGACTCGGTGGGTCAAAATATGGAAAAATTATAGCTCTCAATATGTGGTGATGCAAAAACTATTTTTACAATAAAAAGCATCTTTTAGCGTGTGACAGCTGCCAAACATAAAAGCCGCCATAAATAGTAAATCAAACCCCCCGTTATCACCCATTTAGTTAGGGAAAAATGATAAAATAAAAAAAATGTATGTATTTCCATTTTCCGATTAGGGTTAGGGTTATGGCTAGGGTTAGGTCCAGGGCTAGGGCTAGGGTTAGGGCTAGGGTTAGGGCTACGGTTAGGGCTGAGATTAGGGTTAGGGGTGTGTTGGGGTTCGGGTTGGAGTTAGAATTGGGGGTTTCCACTCTTTGGGCACATCAGGGGCTCTCCAAATGCAACATGGCGTCTGATCTCAATTCCAGCCAATTCTGAGTTGAAAAAGTCAAATGGGGCTCCTTCCCTTCCAGGCTCTGCCATGCGCCCAAACAGTGTTTTATCCCCACATGTAGGGTATCATCAGCGTACTCAGGACAAATTGCAAAACAACTTTTGGGGTCCAATTTCTCCTGTTACCCTTAGGAAAATAAAAAATTGGGGGCAAAAATATCATTTTTGTGGAAAAAAATGATTTTTTTTATTTTCATGTCCGAGCATTATAAACTTCTGTGAAGCTCTTGGGGTTTCAAAGTGCTCACCACACATCTAGATAAGTTCCGTGGGGGGTCTAGTGTCCAAAATGGGGTCATTTGTGGGGAGTTTCAATAGTTTAGGTACATCAGGGGCTCTCCAAACGCACATGACACCCGCAGACCATTCCATCAAACTCTGCATTCCAAAACGTCACTACTTCCCTTCCGAGCCCCGACGTGTGTCCATACAGTAGTTTTCTCCCACATATGGGGTATCAGTGTACTCAGGACAAATTGGACAACAACTTTTGGGGTTCAATTTCTCCTGTTACTCTTGGGAAAATAAAAAAATTGGGGACTAATTGATCATGTTTGTGGAAAAAAAACAATTTTTTTATTTTTATGCCCGGGCATTATAAACTTCTGTGAAGCCCTTGGGGGTTCAAAGTGCTCACCACACATCTAGATAAGTTCCATGGGGGGTCTATTGTCCAAAATGGGGTCATTTGTGGGGAGTTTCAATAGTTTAGGTACATCAGGGGCTCTCCAAATGCACATGACACCCGCAGACCATTCCATCAAAGTCTGCATTCCAAAATGTCACTACTTCCCTTCCGAGCCCCGACGTGTGCCCATACAATAGTTTTCTCCCTCATATGGGGTATCAGCGTACTCAGGACAAATTGGACAACAACTTTTGGGGTCCAATTTCTCCTGTTACCCTTGGGAAAATGAAAAAATTGGGGACTAATTGATCATGTTTGTGGAAAAAATACGATTTTTTTATTTTCATGCCCGGGCATTATAAACTTCTGTGAAGCCCTTGGGGGTTCAAAGTGCTCACCACACATCTAGATAAGTTCCTTAGGGAGTCTAGTTTCCAAAATGGGGTCATTTGTGGGGGGTTTCCGCTGTTTAGGTACATTAGGGGCTCTCCAAAGGCAACATGACACCCGCAGAACATTCCATCAAAGTCTGCATTCCAAAACGTCACTACTTCCCTTCCGAGCCCCGACGTGTGTCCATGCAGTAGTTTTCTCCCACATATGGGGTGTCAGCATACTCAGGACAAATTGGACAACAACTTTTGGGGTCCAATTTCTCCTGGTACCCTTGGGAAAATTAAAAAATGGTGACTAAAAGATCATGTTTGTGGAAAAAATACAAATTTTTTATTTGTTATAAACTTCTGTGAAGCACTGGGGGGTTCAAAGTGCTCACCACACATCTAGATAAGTTCCTTGGGGGGTCTAGTTTACAAAATGGTGTCATTTGTGGGGGGTTTCCACTGTTTTGGTACATCAGGGGTTTTCCAATCGCGACATGGTGTCCGATCTCAATTCCAGCCAAAAACGTCAAATGGCGCTGCTTCCCTTCCGAGTTCTACCATGTGCCCAAATAGTGGTTTACCCCCACATGTGGGGTATCAGTGTACTCAGGACAAATTGCACAATAACTTTTAGGGTCCTGTTACCCTTGGGAAAATAAAAATTGGGGTGAAAAGATCATTTTTGTGAAAAAAATATGATTTTTTAATTGTACCGCTGTACGTTATAAACTTCTGTGAAGCCCTTGTGGGTTCAAAGTTCTCACCACATATCTAGATAAGTTCCTTGGGGGGGTCTAGTTTCCAAAATGGGGTCACTTGTAGGGGGTTTCCACTGTTTAGGTACATCAGGGACTCTCCAAACGTGACATGGCGTCCGATCTGAATTCCAGCCAATTTTGCATTGAAAAAGTCAAACGGCGCTCCTTCTATTCTGAGCTCTGCCATGCGCCCAAACAGTCGTTCCCCCCCACATATCAGGTATCGGCGTACTCAGGACAAATTGCTCAATAACTTTTGCAGTCCAATTTCTCCTGTTACCCTTGGTAAAATAAAAAAAATTGAACCTGAAGTATTTTTTTTGTGAAAAAAAGTTAGATGTTCATTTTTTTTTAAATATTCAAAAAAATTCCTGTGACGCACCTAAAGGGTTAATAAACTTCTTGAATGTGGTTTTGAGCACCTTAAGGGGTGCAGTTTTTAGAATGGTGTCACTTTTGTGTATTTTCTATCATATAGACCCCTCAAAGTGGCTTCAAATGTGATGTGGTCCGTAAAAATATAATGGTGTTGCAAAAATGAGAAATCGCTGGTCAATTTTTAACCCTTATAACTTCCTAACAAAAAAAAATTTTGGTTCCAAAATTGTGGTGATGTAAAGTAAACATGTGGGAAATGTTAGTTATCAAGTGTTTTTGTGCCGTATCTCTGTGATTTAAGGGCATAAAAATTCAAAGTTGGAAAATTGTGAAATTTTCAAAATTTTTGCCAAATTTCCGTTTTTCTCACAAATAAACGCAAGTTATTTGAATGAAATTTTACCACTATCATGAAGTACAATATGTCATGAGAAAACAATGTCAGAATCACCAGGATCCATGGAAGCGTTCCAGAGTTATGACCTCATAAAGGGACAGTGGTCAGAATTGTAAAAATTGGCCCGGTCATGAACGTGCAAACCACACTTGGGGGTGAAGAGGTTAATGGTGGACCCTCTCAGCACAAGCACGTTATGATTGTTGCAATATTACTACAATTGTACTAGGAGAGTATATGCTTACATGATCTTCCAATACTGCATACTTATGTAATTTGTGGAACTGCCTCTTTCCCCTAACACCTCATTCCCAGGGCTTCTATTGTGGATCCTATCTTTTTCTTCCTCACTAATTTTTGTTTATATGATTATGTATGTTGCTTTTCATTGTATCAATAAAATCATGATTAATTTTTGAAGTCAGCACAACAATTATCTTTATTTATATATTTTAGGAGTTTCTTCTATAATTTTTATTATCATTTTTTAATTAAGACTGCACTATTTATTATGTTCATTATATTAATCACAAATTGTCTTATCAATTACCCTGTAAATTATTTAACATTTACATCCATTTCTGCAGGACAAACCTATAACATCAAAACTTAATGAATTGCAATATCATTTGTAAAATATATTTTATTGAATGCACTACATGCAATATGCAATATGTCTGATGCACTGTGGGACCTTCAAAACAATGCATCAGGAGTAGAGATGAGCGACTTTGCCTTTTTTAGGGTCAAGTCGGATTTAATGAAACCCGACTTTCGCAAAAGTCAGGTCGAACGAAATCGGCCCACTATAGGGAAAAGTCGGAGGCCGACAAACACGAAACCCAATGCAATTCAATGGGGAAGTAAAGTCGGCAGTGAGTGTAGGACAGTAAACACACCTACAGTGCCCATTTCAATGCCAAAGACATTAATTCTTATTACTGAAGCTTGTCAACCTTAATTTACTTCATAATAATAGTTACGTATTGAAAACTGGGGCTTATTTGGCTAAAGTTGTGGGGGGGTAGGGCTGGCACAAGGTTTTCGTGTACCCTGGGCCAAAGAGTGTCAGTGTGCCCCTTTAACACATACCACAACTCATGACGCTCCGATACGGCACAGAAATATAGGTATAGTACAATGACAAATACTTCACTGCTTACATGACATGACTGATATCTATTTTAAATTGTAAAATAGCTCAAAAAACGGACAGTATATTACTCCATACAGTGTTATGGCCTCCACATTGTGCGCCATACAGAATAATGAGCCCCATATATTTCTCCATACAGAATAATTGGTCACATATAATGTTCCATACAGTATATGATGAGCTCCACATAATGCTACAGTATATGAAGTTCCCAATGGACTATGCTCCAGTGTGTTATGGGCCCAAATAATGCTCCATATATAATGGGCCCCATTTCTAATGCTCCAGTGTATAATGTGCCCCATAGATGCTGCTCTAGTGTCTGATCTGCCCCATTTGGAATGCTCCAGTATATGATGGGAATCATGGATGATGCTCCAGTGTATAATGGGCCCTAATAATGCTCCATATATAATGGGCTCCATTTCTAATGCGCCTGTGTATAATGGGCCCCGTAAATGCTGCTCCAGTGTCTGATGTCCCCCATTTGGAATGCTCCAGTATATGATGGGACTCATGGATGATGCTCCAGTATATGATGAGCCCTAATAATGCTCCATATGTAATGGGCCCTATTTCTAATGCTCCAGTGTATAATGGGCCCTGTAAATGCTGCTCCAGTGTCTGATGTCCCTCATTTGGAATGCTCCAGTATATGATGGGCCCCATTTTTAATTAACCCAGGCATGGTATGTGAAAATAGCTCCATGGAGTAATCGTAAGTGTGTGCTGCCACATCCTTCACTTATGGTGTGGGTGAAGGACACAAGGAAAGGGGTTGCTCCTGACCAGAAGCCTGCACTTACGACTCAGTGCTTGTATTTTTTTAAACTTCAGAAGAGGAGGCGATAGAGCTGGAGGCTGTTTCAGCAATGTAAGCCAAAAGCAGTTCCTGATGCTCCAGCTTTAAAGCAGTCTACCTACTCCAGAGCCTTACAGACCTTCCAGAGCTACACCGTGATGCAGGCTCAACACCTCCTGCCTTAGCTGCTATTGTGTTTTTGGCACTACCAGCAGATGCACCACCTCCATCAGTACCAGATGGCCCCCCACGCCCACGTCCGCGTCCTCTTCCACCATACTTCCTCATGTTTTGGAAAATAGACCCAAAATACCAGCAGATATATGGTACTGTATCAGAAGCATACAACTCTATACAGTCTAGGGATAACAGTAAATCTCCATATATATTTCATGAGTCATACACAGATGCTCACAGGCTCAGTATGGATTACCCAATAAAATAAAAAGTTGAAAAAGGGTACAGTATCACCAGATACAAGGTATATATAGTATAGTGTAAACATTCTGAATCCCCGTATACATTTCAGGAGGCAGGCACAAACACTCTCAGGCCCAGTATGGATTACACAAGAATATGAAAAGCTGTAAATGGGTAATGTAACACAAGCGTACAGCTGTATATAGTGCTGGGGTAATCTTAAAGCTCCTAATATATTGCCGGAGTAACAGCCAGATGTTCACAGGCTCATTATGGATTACACCAGAATCTCTGTCTATACTTTCGAAGTCAGACACAGACACTCACAGGCTCACTATGTCGCACACCAGAATTTAAAAAGTAGAAAAAGGGAAAGGTAGTCAAAGCGTACAACAGTATACAGTTTTGAGGTACTTTTAAATCTTCGCATATACTTCAATCTCAGTAAGCCAGTCCAGACTCTCTGCTACTGGAAACTACATGGATACAAGTACAGGCGGAAAGTCGAGTGTTAGCAGAAATTTGGGAATTACTCATCGCGGGAAAACCTCCCGGTAGATGTTGCAGAGGCAATGCAGACCCTCAATTACTGTGTCTGTGGAGACAACAAAAACGGTTCTTTGTGAAGAAAGGATTGCTTTATCGCAGTAGCGTGGATCACATCACCGTTACTCGTCGCCATCAAATTGTGATCACAGGGAGAGATGTAGACATGGTCCTCATTGCCTATCATGATGTGTCTGGTCATTTTGGAGTGCAAAAGACAGAAGCCACAGGCCGTTGGCGATTCTATTGGATTGGCATGAGAGGAGACATTGAAAAATGGTGGCAGGAATGTCACACGTCTGTGACTATCACAACTGTGACAGTTGATCATAAAGCATCACTGCATCCGCTTGTAAGTTGACGTCCATTACAAATGGTAGCCATTGATCATCTGAAGGTAGAGGCCAGCAGGACAGGCCATAGCTACATCTTAACCATCATCGATCAATACACCAAATTTCTAGTGGCCGTCCCTGTGAAGGATTTAACTGCACAGACTACACAACGGTGGAGCAGGGAGAGGTAAGTATTGCAACTTGCAAGTGCTGTGGCCATGACTAAGCAGGGGGGGCAACCTCGTGGTCGACGGTACTGGCACAGGGCCCCTCACAGTACGCTGATGTGTCTGACAGCGAGTGGGTCCCCCCCACCATCAGAGACACTGTATTGTACTATAAGGGGCCCTGTGCCAATGCCGTTGGCCATCAATGGGCCCATCCACCTGTTCAGAGCAACGGCACTTGCCCGGGTGTGCCAGGTGTTGACCCAAGCTATTTTGGGGTGGGTGAGTGGGCAGCCCTCTTAGGGAGGTTTAAAAAATGGCATATGTTGATGTGTTGGCTGGACATTCAGTTGCTGCAAAGGGCGGAATAGGGCAAGTCCGAGGAAGAGGAGGACAAAAGCGAGGCAGTTTTCTGGCAACATATGTGTCATCAGGGGAAGGTGGGACAAAATCCTTTGAAACCCATGCATGGTTCATTTTAATGAAGGTTGGATCATCAACATTTTGGGTCGACAGATGGGTCATTTTTTCTGTCAGGATTGATCCAGCAGCACTGAAGACTCTTTCAGATAACACACTAGCAGCAGGGCAAGCGAGCTCCTGTAAGGCATATTGTGCCAATTCAGGCCAGGTGTCCAGTTTAGAGGCCCAATAGTCAAAGGGGAATGACCTGTGAGTAGAGTTGAGCGACTTTTGGTTTTTTAGGGTCGCGTTTCGTTTCGTGAAACCCGACTTTTCCAAAAGTCGGGTCGAGCAAGATCGTCCGATTATAGGGAAAAGCCGGGGTCGTCCCGAAACACGAAACCCAATGTAAGTCAATGGGGAATAAAAGTCGGCAGTGAGAGGAGGACAGGAAACACACCTACAGTGCCCATTTGAATGCCAAAAGCATCAATTCTTCTTACTTAAGCTTGTCAACCTTAATTAACTTCATAATACAAGTTACGCACTGAAAAATGGGGGTTATTTGGCTAAATTTGTGGGGGGGAGGGCTGGCTGCAGGTTTTCATGTGCCCTGGGCAAAAGAGCGCCCCTTTAACACATACCACAACTCATCATGCTCCGATACGGCAGAGAAATAGCGGTATAGTACAATGAAAAATACCTCACTTTTTACATCTCATGACGAGGCCCATCTATTTCTCCATACAAAATCATTGGTCCCATATAATGTTTGAAACAGTATATGATGAGCTCCACATAATGCTACAGTATATGTTGGTCCCCATGGATGAAGCTCCACTGTCTTATGGGCCCAAATAATGCTCCAAACATAATGGGCCCCATTTCTAATGCTCTAGTGTATAATGGGCCCTGTAAATGCTGCTCCAGTGTCTGATGTCCACCTTTGGAATGTTCCAGTGTATGGTGGGCCCCATCTATCATTCTCCAGAGTATAGTGCTCCCCAAAAATTGCTGTCCCAACATTGAAAACAATCAAATAAGTCTCCTCGCTAGGGAATCCCAGTACTTGTCTGGACAGGTGCTGTAGCTTGCTTAACAGGTCGCCAGCCGTTCTCACGCCCAGTATGGATTGCAAGTGATTGCACAAAGGTTAGAAAGGGTACCGTATCCCTGGATAACATGTATGGATAGCGTACACATTCAAAATATATGTCTATACAGCATGAGGCAGGCTCAGACGGTGTTAGGCCCAGTATGGATTGCACGTCATTGCACAAAGGTTAGAAAGGGTACCGTATCCCCGGATAACATGTATGGATAGCGTACACATTCAAAATATATGTCTATACAGCATGAGGCAGGCTCAGACGGTGTTAGGCCCAGTATGGATTGCACGTCATTGCACAAAGGTTAGAAAGGGTACCGTATCCCCGGATAACATGTATGGATAGCGTACACATTCAAAATATATGTCTATACAGCATGAGGCAGGCTCAGACGGTGTTAGGCCCAGTATGGATTGCACGTCATTGCACAAAGGTTAGAAAGGGTACCGTATCCCCGGATAACATGTATGGATAGCGTACACATTCAAAATATATGTCTATACAGCATGAGGCAGGCTCAGACGGTGTTAGGCCCAGTATGGATTGCACGTCATTGCACAAAGGTTAGAAAGGGTACCGTATCCCCGGATAACATGTATGGATAGCGTACACATTCAAAATATATGTCTATACAGCATGAGGCAGGCTCAGACGGTGTTAGGCCCAGTATGGATTGCACGTCATTGCACAAAGGTTAGAAAGGGTACCGTATCCCCGGATAACATGTATGGATAGCGTACACATTCAAAATATATGTCTATACAGCATGAGGCAGGCTCAGACGGTGTTAGGCCCAGTATGGATTGCACGTCATTGCACAAAGGTTAGAAAGGGTACCGTATCCCCGGATAACATGTATGGATAGCGTACACATTCAAAATATATGTCTATACAGCATGAGGCAGGCTCAGACGGTGTTAGGCCCAGTATGGATTGCACGTCATTGCACAAAGGTTAGAAGGGGTACCGTATCCCCGGATAACATGTATGGATAGCGTACACATTCAAAATATATGTCTATACAGCATGAGGCAGGCTCAGACGGTGTTAGGCCCAGTATGGATTGCACGTCATTGCACAAAGGTTAGAAAGGGTACCGTATCCACGGATAACATGTATTGATAGCGTACACATTCAAAATATATGTCTATACAGCATGAGGCAGGCTCAGACGGTGTTAGGCCCAGTATGGATTGCACGTCATTGCACAAAGGTTAGAAGGGGTACCGTATCCCCGGATAACATGTATGGATAGCGTACACATTCAAAATATATGTCTATACAGCATGAGGCAGGCTCAGACGGTGTTAGGCCCAGTATGGATTGCACGTCATTGCACAAAGGTTAGAAAGGGTACCGTATCCCTGGATAACATGTATGGATAGCGTACACATTCAAAATATATGTCTATACAGCATGAGGCAGGCTCAGACGGTGTTAGGCCCAGTATGGATTGCACGTCATTGCACAAAAGTTAGAAGGGGTACCGTATCCCCGGATAACATGTATGGATAGCGTACACATTCAAAATATATGTCTATACAGCATGAGGCAGGCTCAGACGGTGTTAGGCCCAGTATGGATTGCACGTCATTGCACAAAGGTTAGAAAGGGTACCGTATCCCCGGATAACATGTATGGATAGCGTACACATTCAAAATATATGTCTATACAGCATGAGGCAGGCTCAGACGGTGTTAGGCCCAGTATGGATTGCACGTCATTGCACAAAGGTTAGAAAGGGTACCGTATCCCTGGATAACATGTATGGATAGCGTACACATTCAAAATATATGTCTATACAGCATGAGGCAGGCTCAGACGGTGTTAGGCCCAGTATGGATTGCACGTCATTGCACAAAGATTAGAAGGGGTACCGTATCCCCGGATAACATGTATGGATAGCGTACACATTCAAAATATATGTCTATACAGCATGAGGCAGGCTCAGACGGTGTTAGGCCCAGTATGGATTGCACGTCATTGCACAAAGGTTAGAAAGGGTACCGTATCCCCGGATAACATGTATGGATAGCGTACACATTCAAAATATATGTCTCAGGAGGCAGGCTCAGACGGTGTCAGGCACAGTATGGATTTGACGGCCCAGATTACACAGCGGAGGAGCAGGGAGAGGTAAAGATTGCAAATGCTGGGGCCCTGGCCAAGCAAGGGGGGCCCACTCGTGGGCGTCGGTACTGGCACTGGGCCCCTCATAGTACAGAGGTGTGTCTGACGGCGGGTGTGCACCACCACCGTCAGAGACACTTGATTGCACTATGAGGGACCCTGTGCCAGTGCCCGCGCCCAAGAGTCGGCCTACCCACCTGTCCAGGGCAACGGCACTCGCACGGTGTCGTGCGGTAGGTGGTGACCCCGGCCATGGGGGGGGAGGCAGCACAGTTATGGAGTTTTAGAAAGTGGCATATGTTGATGTTGGACATTCAGCTGATGCAAAAGGCGAAATAGGTGAAGTACCAGGAAGAGGTGGACCAAAGCAAGCCATTTTTCTGTCACCCTATGTGTCATCAGGGGAAGGTGGGACAAAATCCTTGGAAACCCATGCGTGGTTCATTTTAATGAAGGTTAGATCATCCACATTTTGGGTTGACAGACGGGTCCTTTTTTCTGTCAGGATTGATCCAGCTGCACTGAAGACTCTTTCCGATAGCACACTTGCAGCTGGGCAAGCGAGCTCCTGTAAGGCATATTGGGCCAATTCAGGCCAGGTGTCCAGTTTAGCGGCCCAATAGTCAAAGGGGAATGACCTGTGTGGGAGAACATCGATATGAGAGGAAAAGTAGTTTGTAACCATAGTTGACAACTGCTGTCTCCTGTCACTTTCCATCGATGCAGTATTACCAGTTGTGTGAGCGGTATTTGAAAAATCAGTCCACAACATTGTCATGAAACCCCTGTCTCCAACGCCACTTCTGCTGTGTGCACCACGAACACCTCTGCCAAGCTGCCCCCGGCCCGTACGGCTCTTGTGAGAACCATCACCGCTGCTGTGTGCTGGGAATGCCTCAAGCAACCGATTTACCAGAGTTGCTTGTTTAGTAGCCAATATTAGGTCAAGGTTCTCCTGTGGCATGATGTTTTGTAATTTGCCTTTATAGCGTGGATCCAGGATGCTGGCCAACCAGTAGTCGTCATCGTTCATCATTTTGGCAATGCGGGGGTCCCTTTTTAGGATCCGCAAGGCATAATCTGACATGTGGGCCAATGTTCCCGGTGTCAATGATGCACTGCGAGTGCTGGGTGGAGGAGCACTTTCTGGCAAATCCACATCCCTCCAGTCACGCACAAACCCTGTACCAGACCTTGCCACGCCAACATTTTCACTTGCCCCACGAGATGCATCCTCCTCCACTAAGTAATCATCCCCATCATCCTCCTCCTCCTCCTCCTCTTCTTCCTCCACCTCGTCCAGGAGAGGTCCCTGAGCAGACAATGGCTGAATGTCATCAAGGATTCCCTCCTCCTCTTCCTCCTCATCAACATTGGCTGCAGATGCCTGCTCCTTAAGGTGCGTCAAAGTTTGCATGAGCAGACGCATAAGTGGGATGCTCATGCTTAGGATGGCGTCGTCTGCGCTTACCAGCCGTGTGCATTCCTCAAAACACTGAAGGACTTTACAAAGGTCTTTCAGCTTCGACCACTGCACGCCTGTCAACTCCATGTCTGCTCTCAAAGTGCCTGGCCGTGTATCCTCCCACAAATGCATAATGGCCTGCCTCTGCTCGCACAGCCGCTCCACCATGTGCAGGGTGGAGTTCCACCTTGTTGCAATGTCGATAATGAGGCGGTGGTTGGGAAGGTGGAGCAATCGCTGCAGCTTCTGCATACGAACGGAGTGTACAGGCGACCGGCGGATGTGCGCGCACAGTCTTTGCACCTTCTGGAGCAGGGCTGTTAACTCCGGATAATTTTTGAGGAAGCACTGCACCACCAGGTTCAAGGTGTGAGCCAAGCAAGGTATGTGGCTGAGTTTTGAAAGGGCTATGGCTGCCACAAAATTACGGCCGTTATCACTAACTACCTTGCCTGCCTCAAGATGTACACTGCCCAGCCATGACTCAGTTTGTCGCTTCAAGTACTCGGCCAGCACCTCGGCGGTGTGTCTGTCGCCCAAACACATCATCTGCAACACAGCCTGCTGACGCTTTCCACTAGCTGCTCGATAGGGGGACACATCGTGTGCAACAGTGGCAGCTACAGATGGAGTGCTCTGTGGACGAGCTTTCGCTTCTGGAGGAGGAGGAGGGTCGAACGCCTACAGCCAACTGTTTCCTATACCGTGGGCTAGGCAGCACTGTCCCACCACCGATGTCCCCTGTGGACCCTGCATCCACCACATTAACCCAGTGCGCAGTGATGGACACGTAACGGCCCTGGCCATGCCGACTGGACCATGCATCAGTTGTGAGGTGCACCTTTCCGCTCACTGACTGCTTGAGTGCATGGACAATGCAGTCTTTCACATGATGGTGGAGGGCTGGGATGGCTTTGCGAGAGAAGAAGTGGCGACTGGGTAGGTCATAGCGTGGTACTGCATAGGTATGAGTTCGCGGAAAGCTGTGCTTTCCACCAACCGAAAGGGCATCATCTCAAACGAGATTAGTTTGGCAATGTGGGCGTTCAAACCCAGTGTACGCGGATGAGAGACTGAGTTCTTTCTTGACCTACTCATAGTGTCTGGGAGGGTGAGCTGGACTTGAGAGCTGCATATGGTGGAAGTAGCGGTGGACAGGGCGGACTGAGAGAGGGTTGATGATGGTGATGGAGTTGTTGTTCTTTCTGATGGCCTAGAATCAGTCTTTTGTTGATATAACAGTGGGATTCCCTGACTGCTGTGGCCTTGCAACGACACCTCAACATTTGCTGCTTTGCTAACCGGTGGGCTTACAGTGGGGGAAACAATGTAGCGTTGCTGTCTACCTTCGTTGTGATCAGTTGCACATGTGGCACTTGAGGTTTGGTGTTGTGTCCACGCTTGCAAGTGCATGCTGGTTAAATGTCTAAGCATGCAACTGGTATTCAAATTTTTCAGATTTTTCCCTCGGCTAAAGGTCTTTGCGCACTTCTTACAGATAACCTTGGCCTGATCATGAGGATTTTGTTCAAAAAAGTGCCACACTGCACTCTTCCTACTTTGGCAGACATTTTGCAGCCTAGCACGCTGTGATCTTTTGACCCTCTGGACAAGCTGTCCAGCAACTCTTTTGATGTTTGGAACCTGTCTTTGGAGTGCTCCGGGCCTGCCAGATAACAGCTGTTGCGATGTCGATGTCTGCTGTGGATGCTCCTCATCTGAGCTATTGGAAGCAGCACCCTCTTCCCCCACTGGATGCCAATCTGGGTCAACAACTGGGTCATCCATCACCTCCTCTTCTATGTCATGTGCACCTTCCTCTGTTTCACCGTGTATGGTGGTATAGTGTGCGGGAAGGGGTACCTGAGTCTCATCAGGGTCAGAATCTGGCTCTGTACACTGCGAGGACAATGTAGTGCTCTGAGTAAATGTACCAGCAGAATCATCCATCAGCGGCTGTGCATCAGTGCACTCCATGTCAGATTCATCTTGGCCTGGGTAATTCACCATTTCACTTGATAATCCAGGCATGGTATGTGAAAACAGCTCCATGGAGTAATCAGTAGTATGGCCTGCGTCATCCTTCAATCTTGGTTGGGGTGAAGGACACAAGGAAAGGTGTGGTTCATGAACATGAGCCTCCAATGACGACTCAGTGCTTTTACTTTTTACAACTGAAGAAGAGGAGGCGATAGAGCTGGAGGCTGAGTCAGCAATGTAAGACAAAACTTTTTCCTGATGCTCTGCCTTTAAAAGCGGTTTGCCAACTCCTAGAAAACTAAGCGTTCGAGGCCTTATGTAGCCAGACGATGACGCAGGGTCAGCACCTCCTGCATTCGGTCCTATTTTGCTCTTGCCACTACCATCAGATCCACCACCAACACCATCATTACCAGCTGCCAACCCCCGCCCAATTCCACGGCCTCTTCCACCAGCCTTCCTCATTTTTTGTAGAAATGTAGACAAAATCCAACAAACTATATAGTAATGTAAAACAAGGTACAAGGTGTCTATAGGACAGGGGAGATTTTGAATTTCTGCACACACTTGTGGACAGTGGACACTTGTGGATTGTGTGAGGCCCACTGATATCTGAGCGCTATGTGACACGCTCGATGGCACAGCTGCCTGTGACCAAAGTGACGAGAGGATAATGGAGATTTTGAATCTCTGCGTACACTTTTGGACACTGGACACTTGTGGATTGTGTGAGGCCCACTGATATCTGAGCGCTATGTGACACGCTCGATGGCACAGCTGCCTGTGACCAAAGTGACGAGAGGATAATGGAGATTTTGAATCTCTGCGTACTCTTTTGGACACTGGACACTTGTGGATTGTGTGAGGCCCACTGATATCTGAGCGCTATGTGACACGCTCGATGGCACAGCTGCCTGTGACCAAAGTGACGAGAGGATAATGGAGATTTTGAATCTCTGCGTACACTTTTGGACACTGGACACTTGTGGATTGTGTGAGGCCCACTGATATCTGAGCGCTATGTGACACGCTCGATGGCACAGCTGCCTGTGACCAAAGTGACGAGAGGATAATGGAGATTTTGAATCTCTGCGTACACTTTTGGACACTGGATACTTGTGGATGGTGTGAGGCCCACTGATATCTGAGCGCTATGTGACACGCTCGATGGCACAGCTACCTGTGACCAAAGTGACGAGAGGATAATGGAGATTTTGAATCTCTGCGTACACTTTTGGACACTGGACACTTGTGGATGGTGTGAGGCCCACTGATATCTGAGCGCTATGTGACACGCTCGATGGCACAGCTGCCTGTGACCAAAGTGACGAGAGGATAATGGAGATTTTGAATCTCTGCGTACACTTTTGGACACTGGACACTTGTGGATGGTGTGAGGCCCACTGATATCTGAGCGCTATGTGACACGCTCGATGGCACAGCTGCCTGTGACCAAAGTGACGAGAGGATAATGGAGATTTTGAATCTCTGCGTACACTTTTGGACACTGGACACTTGTGGATGGTGTGAGGCCCACTGATATCTGAGCGCTATGTGACACGCTCGATGGCACAGCTGCCTGTGACCAAAGTGACGAGAGGATAATGGAGATTTTGAATCTCTGCGTACACTTTTGGACACTGGACACTTGTGGATGGTGTGAGGCCCACTGATATCTGAGCGCAATGTGACACGCTCGATGGCACAGCTGCCTGTGACCAAAGTGACGAGAGGATAATGGAGATTTTGATTCTCTGCGTACACTTTTGGACACTGGACACTTGTGGATTGTGTGAGGCCCACTGATATCTGAGCGCTATGTGACACGCTCGATGGCACAGCTGCCTGTGACCAAAGTGACGAGAGGATAATGGAGATTTTGAATCTCTGCGTACACTTTTGGACACTGGACACTTGTGGATTGTGTGAGGCCCACTGATATCTGAGCGCTATGTGACACGCTCGATGGCACAGCTGCCTGTGACCAAAGTGACGAGAGGATAATGGAGATTTTGAATCTCTGCGTACACTTTTGGACACTGGACACTTGTGGATGGTGTGAGGCCCACTGATATCTGAGCGCTATGTGACACGCTCGATGGCACAGCTGCCTGTGACCAAAGTGACGAGAGGATAATGGAGATTTTGAATCTCTGCGTACACTTTTGGACACTGGACACTTGTGGATGGTGTGAGGCCCACTGATATCTGAGCGCTATGTGACACGCTCGATGGCACAGCTGCCTGTGACCAAAGTGACGAGAGGATAAGGGAGATTGGATTGCTTTTAAAAAAGCAGTTTGCGGAGCAGTGGGTAAACAGCAATGCCAGCGTGTCAGGAAGCCTTAAAAGGCAGCCCAACAACCAACACCACTGATACACCACAATATAGCCTCCCCTTGCACTGCACACACAGTGACTTGTGTGTTGTGCAGGCCAAATCGCTAGCAGCAGAAGCAGTTTTTTTGTCTTCTTCCCTGCCTAACGCTCTCCCTACAGAATCAGCAGCAACCTCTCCCTATACTAAGATCGGCAGAAGTAAGATGGCGGTCGGCGTGCACGCCCTTTTATACCCCCTGTGACGCCCACCAAAGCAAGCCAATCACTTGCATGCCCTTCTGAAAGATGGTGGTGACCCGTGCCTATGTCATCACGTTGCCCACAGTGTCCGTGGATCCTGATTGGCTGAAAAAGAGCGCAAAACAAACTTTTGAAACGCGACTTTGGCGCGTAAGTCGCCGACCTCGTGGCCGACCTCATCTTAGGGTCGGGTTTCGTTTCATGAAACCCGACTTTGCCAAAAGTCGGCGACTTTTGAATTTTTTCGACCCGTTTCTCTCAACTCTACCTGTGAGGGAGAACATCGATATGGGAGGAGAAGTAGTTTGTAACCATAGTTGATAACTGCTGTCTCCTGTCACTTTTAATCGATGCAGTATTAGCAGTCGTGTGAGCGGTACTTGAGAAATTATTCCACAACATGGTCATTAAACCCCTGTCTCCAACGCACTTAGGCTGTGTGCACCATGAACACCTCTTCCATTGTGCCCACTATGGCGTGTGGGAGAACCAGCACTGCTGCTGTGTGCTGGGAAAGCCTCAAACAAACGGTTTACGAGAGTTGCTTGTTTGTTAGCCAATATTATCTCTAGGTTCTCCTGTGGCATGATGTTGTGCAATTTGCCTTTCTAGCGTGGATAGAGGATGCTGGCCAGCCAGTAGTCATCATCCCTCATCACTTTGGCAATGCGGGGGTCCCTTTTTAGGATCCGCAAGGCATAATCGCACATGTGGGCCAATGTTCCAGGTGTCAATGCTGCACTGCCACTGCTGGGTGTAGGAGCACTTTCTGGCAAATCCACATCCCTACAGTCACGCACAAACACGTTACCTGACCTTGGAACGCCAACATTTTCTCTTGCCCCCTGAGAAGCATCCTCTTGCCCAAAATAATCATCCCCCTCATCCTCCTCCTCTTCCTCTTCTTCCTCCACCTCATCCAGGACAGTTCCCTGACCAGACAATGGCTCACTGTCATCAAGGTTTCCCTCCTCCTCCTCTGCTGCAGACGCCTGATCCTTAAGGTGCGTCAAACTTTGCATGAGCAGACGCATAAGTGGGATGCTCATGCTTATAATAGCGTCATCTGCGCTTTCCAGCCTTGTGCATTCCTCAAAACACTGAAGGACTTTACAGAGGTCTTTCAGCTTTGATCACTGCACACACCGACAGTTCCATGTCTTCCGTCAAACTGCCTGCCTGTGTATCCTCCCACAAATGCATTACAGCCTGCCTCTGTTCGCACAGCCTCTCAACCATGTGCAGGGTGGAGTTCCACCTTGTTGCAACGTCTATGATTAAGCGGTGCTTGGGGAGGTGGAGCAATCGCTGCAGCTTCTGCATATGAGTGGAGTGGACGTTTGAGCGACGGATGTGCGAGCACAGTCTTCGCACCATATGTAGCAGGATGTTAACTCCAGATAATTATTAAGGAAGCACTGCACCACCAGGTTCAAAGTGTGAGCCAGTCAAGGTATGTGTGTGAGTTTTGCACGGGCTATGGCTGCCACAAAATTACGGCCATTATCACTGACTACCTTGCCTGCCTTAAGATGTAGACTGCCCAGCCATGACTCAGTTTGTCGCTGCAAGTAGTCGGCCAGTACCTTCTCGGTGTGTCTGTTGTCGCCCAAAGACTTCATCTTTAACACAGCCTGCTGATGCTTACCACTAGCTGTTCGACAGTGGGACACCTCGTGTGCAACACTGCCAGCTGCGGATGGAGTACTCGTGCGACTGCGCACTGTGGACGAGCTTTCACTGATGGAGGAGGAGGGTCGAAAGCCTACAGCAACCTGTTTCCTATACCGTGGGCTAGGCAGCACTGTTCCAACACCGCTGTCTCCTGTGGAGCCTGCATCCACCATATTAACCCAGTGTGCAGTGATGGACACGTAACAGCCCTGGCCATGCCTACTGGTCCATGCATCTGTTGTGAGGTGCACCTTTCCACTCACTGACTGTTTTAGTGCATGGACAATGCGGTCTTTCACTTGCCGGTAGAGGGCAGGGATGGCTTTTCGAGAAAAGAAGTGCCGACTGGGTAGGTCATAGTATGGGACAGTAAAGGCCATGAGCTCGCGGAAAGCTTCGCTTTCAACCAAACGGCAGGGCATCATCTCTAATGAGATTAGTTTGGCAATGTAGACATTCAAACACAGTGTACGCAGATGAGAGGATGAGTACTCTCTTGTCCTACTCAGAGCGTCTGGTAGGGTGAGCTGGACTGGAGAGCTGCTTATGGGGGAAGTAGCAGTGGACCGGACGGAGTGAGAGGGGGTTGGTGATGGTATTGGTGGTGATGACCTAGATTCAGTGTTGTGTTGCAAAACCATTGTGATTCCCTGAGTGCTTTGGCCTTGTGACGACACCTCCACATTTAGTGCTGGTGGTGTGCTTATCGGTGGCGGTGGTCTTACAGTGGAGGAAGTGATGGAGCGTTGCTGGCTACCTTCAGTTGGAGCAGGTGCACATGTGCTACCTGAGGTTTTGTAGTTCGTCCACGCTTGCAAGTGCATGTTGATTAAATGTCTAAGCATGCAACTGGTATTCAAATTTCTGAGTTGTTTACCTCGGCTAAAGGTCCTTCCACACTTCTTACAGGTAACCTTTGCCTCATCAGTAGGATTTTGGACCACACTGCACTCTTCCTACTATGGTATACATTTTCTGGCCTTGCGCACTGTGCTAAGTTGACCGTCTGGCCAAGCTGTCCTGCAACTCTTTTAGTTTTTGGTCCACGTTTCTGGACAGCTACGGGCCTGCCAGATAACCGCTGCTGCGATGTCAATGCCTGCTGCGGATCCTTCTCCTTATCTGAACTATTGTCAGCGCCACCCTCCTCCCCCAATGGATGCTAATCCGGGTCAAGAACTGGGTCATCCATCACCTCCTCTTCAAAGTCATCTGCACCTTCCTCTTTACCTTCCTCTGTGACACCGTGTAAGGTGGTATAGTATGCGGGAAGGGGCACCTGAGTTTCATCAGGGTCAGATTCTCGCTCAATAGACTGCGAGGGCAAGGTAGAGCTCTGGGTCAATGTACCAGCAGAATCATCTAGCAGTGGCTGTGCATCAGTGCATTCCATGTCAGATTCATCTTGGACTGGGGAATTCAGGATTTGCCTGGACAACTCAGGCATGGTATGTGAAAAGTTCCTTACACTTGCCTGTCCTACTCTAACATGAAAACCACAGAAAGAAGAAAGAATCCTCCAATATTTGAGAAAAAAAACAAAACAGGCAGAGATGCTTACCTTTATAGACAGGCCTCAATACAAATACACTAACAGGGTGCAGCGGACCCAAGTAAAATGGCAACTGCACAGGTGCAATAATACCTAATGAAACTGCCAGCCTACAATCAGGGATTGGCCATGTGGCACACCAGTGCAAAAAAATAATCTGTATGTGGCAATGTTCACACAGGGAATGCAGAGCATATGGTTCACAGCCTCTTAGTAACACTATATAGGGAGGCTGCCCAGTGCTAACTATAATGTATCCCGTGTAGTGTTGAGCATTCCGATACCGCAAGTATCTGGTATCGGCCGATATTAGCTGTATCGGAATTCCGATACATAGTTCCGATACTTTTTTCATATCGAATACCGGAATCGGAAGTTCCCATAATGCTAGGAGCCCGCTCGATTTGATTCAGCCAATGGGGATACTCAGAAGTGTGGGCACATCCTGTTAGGCATGTAGGCATGTTAACTACTGGCATGGCTGTGATTGGCTGCTGAAATGATGTCATGATGCACTATAAAAACCGCTGCAGCCGCCATTTCTGGTCACTCTGCTGTGAATTCAGTTAGGGACAGGCTGCTATTGAAGACTGTGGGGGACAGTTAGAAATAGCGATCATCTAAAATATCTATTGCTCTACCCAGGCTACATAATCCACCACTGTAGCATTTTTGTAGCCCAGCAGCGCTGTTTTAATAGCTGTCTGCAAGGGCTGTGTGAGTGCAGACCCACCCTGTGTAGTGTGTCCTGCAGGCACGTCTGCTTGTAGGCCGCCCCGCGTGTGTCTCTGCCTCATACACATTTTTATTTTATTGCTGCTTTTTTTTTCTCCTCTATAGTGTGCTTCCATACGTATCCATATACGTTGGTTGCAAACACTAAAGGAGTGGACAGCGGAGCCTTTCAGCAGCCTTTCAGTGCTATAGCCCATTTCTCTGCACTGTTTTTGGCTGTCTGATAGGTCTCTCTGTGTGTGAGTGCAGCTCACGTTGCAGTGTGTTCTACAGCCACTGCTAGCTGTAGTCCGCTCAGCGTGCGTCACTGCCTCATACATAGTCCTTTTTTTGCAGCTAATTTATCCAGATTTTTGTTCCTATATTAGTGAGCTTCCATCCACATCCATTGTCATTGGTTGGTTGCAAACACTATATAGGATTAGATAGAGGAGCCTTTTTGCTGGCTTGTGCCCTTCAGGGCCAGCCAGACTAGTATCACCATATTTTTTGGAGCCTCATCAATTGCATTGTAGGTTAGCTTCCTGCATTGTAATCGCTCCAAAAAGTTTGTGATACTATAGCTTTCAAACTTTGGTCACATCCTTTTCTTCCCCCCCCCCCAAAAAAAAAAGGAAATAAAGTTCACCAAACACTCCACTTTACAGTTGTGTAGGCCACATTAGATCATATTAACCCCTTCATGACCCAGCCTATTTTGACCTTAATGACCTGGCCATTTTTTGCAATTCTGACCAGTGTCCCTTTATGAGGTAATAACTCTGGAACACTTCAATGCATCTTAGCGATTCTGAGATTGTTTTTTCGTGACATATTGGGCTTCATGTTAGTGGTAAACTTAGGTCGATAATCTTTGCGTTTATTTGTGAAAAAAACAGAAATTTGGCGAAAATTTTGAAAATTTCGCAATTTTCAAATTTTGAATTTTTATTCTGTTAAACCAGAGAGTGATGTGACACAAAATAGTTACTAAATAACATTTCCCACATGTCTACTTTACATCAGCACAATTTTGGAAACAATTTTTTTTTTTTGTTAGGAAGTTATAAGGGTTAAAAGTTGACCAGCGATTTCTCATTTTTACAACATTTACAAAACCATTTTTTTTTAGGGACCACCTCACATTTGAAGTCACTTTGAGGGGTCTATATGGCAGAAAATACCCAAAAGTGACACCATTCTAAAAACTGCACCCCTCAAGCTACTCAAAACTATATTCTAGGAGATTATTAACCCTTCAGGTGCTTCACAGGAACTAAAGCAACGTGGAAGGAAAAAATGGACATTTTATTTTTTGCACCACAAATTTTCTTTTATCATTAATTTTTTTCATTTTCACATGGGCTACAGGATAAAATGGATCATAAAATTTGTTGGGCAATTTCTCCTGAGTACACTGATACCTCATATGTGGTCATAAACCACTGTTTGGGCGCACGGCAGGGCTCGGAAGGGAAGGAGCACATTTGACTTTTTGAATGGAAAATATGCTGGAATATTTAGCGCTTGCCATGTCGCGTTTGGAGAGTCGCTGTGCGCCTAAGCACTGGAGATTCCCCCCAAGTGACCCCATTTTGGAAACTAGACCCCCCAAGGAACTTATCTACATGCATAGTGATCACTTTGAACCCCCCAGGTGCTTCACAAATTGATCGGTAAAAAAAAAAAGTACTTTTTTTCACAAAAATTTTCTTTTGGTCTCAGTTTTTTCATTTTCACATGGGCAACAGGATAAAATGGATCCTAAAATGTGTTGGGCAATTTCTCCTGAGTGCACAGATACCTTATATGTGGTCATAAACCACTCTTTGGGCGCACGGCAGCGTCCGTAAGTGAAGGAGCGCTATTTGACTTTTTGAATGGAAAATTCGCTCCAATCGTTATCGGACACCATGTCGCGTTTGGAGAGCCCCTGTGTACCTAAACATTGGAGCTCCCCCACAAGTGACACCATTTTGGAAACTAGACCCCTTAAGGAACTTATCTAGATGTGTAGGGAGCACTTTGAACCCCCAAGTGCTTCACAAAAGTTTATAACGTAGAGCAGTGAAAATAAAAAATCATTTTTTTTCCTCAAAAAAGAATTTTTTAGCACGCTATTTTTTATTTTCACAAGGGTAACAGGAGAAAATGGACCACAAAAGTTGTTGTCCAGTTTGTCCTGAGTACGCTGGTACCCCATATGTGGGGGGGAACCACTGTTTGGGCGCACGGCAGGGCTCAGAAGGGAAGGAGTGCCATTTGACTTTTTGAAATGAAAATTAGCTCCAATCGTTAGCGGACACCATGTCGTGTTTGGAGAGCCCCTGTGTGCCTAAACTTTGGAGCTCCCCCACAAATGACCCCAGTATGGAAACTAGACCCCCTAAGGAACTTATCTAGATGCATAGTGAGCACTTTGAACCCCCAGGTGCTTCACAGAAGTTTATAACGCAGAGCCGTGAAAATAAAAAATATTTTTTTTTCTTAAAAAAAATATTTTTAGTCCGCAATTTTTTATTTTCACAGGGGTACCAGGATAAATTGGACCCCAAAAGTTGTTTTACAGTTAGTCCTGAGTACACTGGTACCCCATATGTGGGGGGGACCACTGTTTGGGCACATGTCGGGGCTCAGCAGGGAGGTAGTGACATTTTGAAATGCTGACTTTGATGGCATGGTCTGAGGGTGTCATGTTACATTTGCAGAGCCCCTGTATGCCTAAACAGTAGAAACCCCCGGCATGCGACCTCATTTTGGAAACTAGACCCCCCAAGGAACTTATCTAGATGTGTGGTGAGCACCTTGAACCCCCAAGTGCTTCACAGAAGTTTATAACGCAGAGCCGTGAAAATAAAAAATCATTTTTTTTCCTCAAAAAAAAAAAGATTTTTAGCCCGCAATTTTTTTTCACAACAGTAACAGGATGAATTGGACCACAAAAGTTGTTGTACAATTTGTCCTGAGTACGCTGATACCCCATATGTGGGGGGGAACCACTGTTTGGGCACACGTCAGGGCTCGGAAGGGAAGTAGTGACATTTTGAAATGCTGACTTTGATGGCATGGTCTGCGGGCGTCATGTTACATTTGCAGAGCCCTTGATGTACCTAAACTGTTGAAACCCCCCACAAGTGACCCCATTTTGGAAACTATACCCCATAAGGAAGTTGCCTAGATGTGTAGTGAGCACACTGAACCCCCAAGTGCTTCACAGAAGATTATAACGCAGAGCTATGAAAATAAAAAAAAAAAATTTTCCTCAAAAAAATGATTTTTTAGCTCGCAATTTTTTATTTTCACAAGGGTAACAGGAGAAATTGGACCTCAAAAGTTGTTGTCCAGTTTGTCCTGAGTATGCTGGTACCCCATATGTGGGGGGGAACCATTGTTTGGGCACACGTCAGGGCTCGGAATGGAAGTAGTGACGTTTTGAAATGCAGACTTTGATGGAATAGTCGGAGGTCGTAATTACGTTTGCAGAGCCCCTGATGTGCCTAAACAGTGGAAACCCCCCACAAGTGACCCCATTTTGGAAACTAGACCTTCCAAGGAACGTATGTAAGATGTGTTGTGAGCACTTTGAACCCCCAAGTGCTTCACAGAAGTTTATAATGCAGAGACGTGAAAATGAAAAAATAATTTTTTTCCACAAAAATAATTTTTTAGCCCCCAATTTTTTATTTTCCCAAGGGTAACACGGGAAATTAGTCCCCAAAAGTTGTTGTGCAATTTTTTCTGAGTACGCTGATACCCCATATGTTGGGGTAAACCACTGTTTGGGCACATGTCAGGGCTTGGAAGGGAGGGTGCACCGTTTGACTTTTTGAACGCAAAATTGGCTGGAATCAATGGTTGCACCATGTCGCGTTTGGAGACCCCCTAATGTGCCTAAACAGTGGAAACCCCTCAATTCTAACTCCAACCCTAACCCCAACACACCCCTAACCACAGCCCTAACCCTAACACATCCCTAACCACAAGCCTAACCCTAATTCCAACGCTAACCCTAATTCCAACCCTAATTCCAACCCTAACCCTAATTCCAACCCTAACCCTCTTTCCAACCCTAACCCTCTTTCCAACCCTAACCCTCTTTCCAATCCTAACCCTAACCCTCTTTCCAACCCTAACCCTAACCCTCTTTCCAACCCTAACCCTCTTTCCAACCCTAACCCTAACCCTCTTTCCAACCCTAACCCTCTTTCCAACCCTAACCCTAACCCTCTTTCCAACCCTAACCCTCTTTCCAACCCTAACCCTCTTTTCAACCCTAACCCTAACCCTAACCCTCTTTTCAACCCTAACCCTAACCCTAGCCCTCTTTTCAACCCTAACCCTAACCCTAATGGAAAAATAAAAATAAAAATATTTTCTTTACTTTATTAGTTGTGCCTACCTATGGGGGTGATAATCGGGGGGTTTATTTACTTTTTCTTTCATTTTGATCAGTGTGAGAGTGATCAAAATGAAAGAATGGAATCTGCAGCCGGCAGATTCGGGCGGGCGCACTGCGCATGCGCCCGCCATTTTCAAGATGGCGGCGCCCATGAACCGGACCCGCTGGACACCGGGCGTGACAGGGGGACTTAGAAGGTGCCGGGGGAGGTGTGATGGGGTGAGGGGGTTATCGGAAGCTGGCGGGGAGTAGAGGGAATGGGAGGGGGCAGATGATGACAGCGGCGGCAGATCGCCGCTGTCATTCAGTTGCGGTTGGGGCGATCGCCGGTGGGGGGGTGGAATTGGTGTTTCCAGCCATGTCCGATGCTACAGCAGCATCGGCCATGGCTGGATTGTAATATTTCATCAATTTTCATTGATGAAATATTACTATCTCTCTGATTGGCTGTTTCACTTTTAACAGCCAATCAGAGCGATCGTAGCCACATGGGGGCGAAGCCACGCCCCCTGTGGTGAAGAACAAAGCCCCCTGTATCTGCGGGTCGGGTGACCTTTCAGTGACCCCGGTCACCCGACCCGCAGGGGGGCTTTAAAGTCATGACGCCACATAGGCGTCATGGGTCGTTCTGGCACAACGTTTCATGACGCCTACGTGGCGTCAAAGGTCGTGAAGGGGTTAAAGTGTAGTACACACACTCTTAGCCAAACTAGTGTTTCTTATACTGGTTAGCAGGTGTTCAGGAATAAGAACACTAAGCCACCCCTTTTTTACTTTTCTGCCTATCTTTATCAGTCTACCAAGATGAAGAAGGCAGGGAGTAAGTCACGTGGTCGTGACCGTGGAGTTTCAGCAGGGAGAGGACGGGGGGATTCAGCAGGGAGAGGACGTGGGGATTCGGTGTCTGCTGCGGCCACCAGTGACCCGGCATCCCTCACTTTTACCAGGCAACAGTCCTTCATGCGCAGCTTTGTAGGACCTCGCCGTACCCCACTGCTGCGTGACGAACAAATTGAAGCCGTTGTCGGATGGATGGCAGCTAACGCATCCACTTCAATGACTTCCGCATCCTCCCAGGGCCAGAGCACTGAAGAGCAACCATCTGTCTCTTCACCACCTGCCAAATTGCCCAGGCAGTCTGAGAGCCCTGGACAGGAGCCATCTCAATCTTTACTTCTGTTCTCAGAATCTGTTGGCTTGGAAAGAGGTGGCCAGCCAAGCAGCATTCTAGAGCGTGAAGAAGAGGGAGTATGCAGTGATGCGCAACTGCTTTGTCCCTCGGAATCTGAAGAGGCAGGTGGGCCAGTGCCTATTGTCAGCACACCTCAGTGCTCATCTGATGATGATGAGACTCAGTTGCCAATTTCTGGTGCGTACGGTGCTGGCGAGACAACCCAGGACCAGCCGGTGCTTGAAGAGGGGAGTGGAGATGATGAGGTCCTTGACCCATCGTGGCGTCAGCCACAGGAAGGTGGTGGGAGCAGCTCTGAGGAAGAGATTCCCCGAACGGCCAAAAGAGGAGGGAGAGAGCGGGGGCAGACTTGGTTGCCTGTAGCCTCCACTTTGGCACCCGTGAGGAGCAATCCTCTTCCAAAACAGAAAACGGGCGCTCCCAGGACTTGCAATGCGTGGTCTTTTTTTGACACAGTTGCAGATGACATTTGCTTTGTCAAATGCAAGCTGTGTCATCAGAAAGTTAAAC
Organism: Dendrobates tinctorius; assembly: GCF_039654945.1. Classification (NCBI taxonomy): domain Eukaryota; kingdom Metazoa; phylum Chordata; class Amphibia; order Anura; family Dendrobatidae; genus Dendrobates; species Dendrobates tinctorius. The sequence continues at coordinate 91,464,017 of NW_027361687.1, read as the reverse complement.
GAGGGAAAAATGTGAGCAACCTCAATACCACAAATGTGGAAACATGTGCGTACCAAGCACGAGGTGGAGTTACACAGACTCACTGAAGATGTAGGCCAACCTTCAGCAGCACCTACCACCTCTTCAGCTCGTGTTGGGGCCTCTTCCTCCAGCTCACACACAGCTGGTTCGGCTTCCTCACTGGATGGCGTTCCATCCAGAACCACTGCCACTGCCACTGTTGTCCAGAGACCCAGTGAAATTCCACCCACTAAACCACGTTCTCAGTCATCAGCACACTCCCAGGCCACTCACCAGCAATCGGTAGCACAGGCATGGGAGAAAAAGCGGCCATACTCGGCAAACCATCCCCGAGCACTGGCTCTGAATGCCTGCATTGCCAAACTACTGGCCCTTGAGATGCTGTCATTCAGGCTGGTGGAGACTAACACCTTCCGGAACTTGATGTCATTGGCAGTTCCACAATACAATGTGCCCAGCCGCTTTTATTTCAGCAGGCAAGCCGTCCCTGCCCTGCAAAAGCATGTGGAGGGAAAAATTAAAAATGCGCTACTAAACGCCGTCAGTAGCAAGGTCCACCTGACAACTGATGCGTGGACCAGTAGCCATGGACAGGGACGATACCTTTCCCTCACTGCCCATTGGGTCAATGTTGTGGAGCCGGGTACAGATCTGGAGAGTGGCTCTGTATGTATTCTGCCAACTCCAAGGATTGCAGGAATGCAGTCTGTACATATTGAGTCCTCCTCCTACTCTAGTTCCTCGGAATCAGCACTGCATAAGCCTGTTAGGCCAGATATGAGCACAGGTGTGGCCAAACGTCAACAGGCTGTCCTTAAATTAATTTCTTTGGGGAATCGGAGCCACACAGCACAGGAGCTCTGGAATGCCATCAAGCAGGAGAGCGATGTGTGGTTTGTGCCAGCGAATCTCCAGCCAGGTTTGGTAGTGAGTGACAATGGCCAAAATCTAGTGGCAGCTCTGGGCCTAGGCAACCTCACTCACATACCATGTCTGGCACATGTGCTCAATTTGGTCGTGCAGAGCTTTCTGAGGGACTATCCAGATCTTGATGCACTGCTGCACAAGGTTCGCCTAGAGTGTGCTCACTTGCGGCGTTCCAGCATGGCAAGATCGCGCATTGCATCTATGCAACACCGATTCCACCTGCCAGAACATCGCATCATATGTGACCTCCCCACCAGGTGGAATTCAACGTTACATATGTTGGAGCGGTTGTGTGAGCAGCAGGCAGCAGTAATGGAGTACCAGCTGCATCAGGCGCAAACAAGTCGCACTGTGCGCCGGACACACTTCACCACCACTGAGTGGGCCACTATGAGGGACATCTGCCAAGTTTTGCATGCCTTCGATGACTCCACGTGGATGGCCAGTGCAGATGATGCACTAGTCAGCATGACTGTCCCCCTTATCTGTCTGCTTCAAAAAACCTTACAAGCTCTAAGTGAGGAGGTTTAGGTCGAGGATGAGGAGTCAGAAATGCCATCTGCTTCTGGCAAGTCTGTGCAACGTGCCTCCACACAAAGGCCCAGGCAGGGGACACTTAGTGAGGAGGATGACGAGGAGTCAATGGAGGAGGAGGAACACATCTCTCCAGAGGAGGGAGGTACACAAGGCTCTAGTAGTCAGTGTGTACAGCGAGGGTGGGGTGATGCTGAGCAGGCTGAGATGCTGCCTCAAGCTGGGGACAGCGTTTCCGGTCCAGTTGGCAGTCTGCAGCACATAGTTGATTTCATGCTGCAGTGCTTGTTAAATGACCGCCGCATCGCCAACATTCTCTACACGGCTGATTATTGGGTGTACACCCTCCTAGATCCTCGCTACCGGGACAACTTACAAAGCCTCATACCACGGTTGAACCGGGAGCGAAAAATGCGGGAGTACCAAGAAACACTTGTGCAGGCCATCATAATCTCCATTCCCCCCGCAAGTGTTGCTGGTAGTGCTTTTCAAAGCAGCCATGTGGGTAGAGGCAGTGGAGGAAGCTCTGCACAAAGAGGTAGCAGAGGCAGTGCCGCAGGACAAGGCAAGGCCAGTATGGCCCAAATGTGGAAAAGTTTTGTGGGACCGCCACAAACGGCTACACCATCACAGACGGCTCCAGTCAGCAGGAGGCAACGTTTCCGTCAGATGGTGACAGACTACTTGTCTTGCCCTGTTAGTGTACTCCCAGACGGCTCTTCCCCGTTCAAGTATTGGGTCTCTAAGCTGGATACATGGCCAGAGCTTAGCCAGTATGCATTGGAGGTGCTGGCTTGCCCTGCTGCCAGTGTATTATCGGAACGTGTCTTTAGTGCTGCAGGTGGTGTGGTAACAGACCGTCGCACGCGACTATCCACCGATAATGTTGACCGGCTTACTTTTCTGAAAATGAACAAGGCCTGGATCTCACCTGAATTTGCCAGTCCTCTTCCAGAATAAATAATTGGCTGGCAACAGGATCCAGGTCTCCTGTTGTGTTCATGTTTCTATGACCTGAACTTTATTTCCTGGGCTACAGCAACGCCCGTTGTTGCTCAGAAGTGCTGTCCACACAGACAAAACACTCGCTCATGTGTAATTGGGGTTCGGTAACGTCAGCTGATCCCCTGCTGTGTGTATGGCAAAGTGTCCTGCTCCCTCCACAGTCAAACAACCTCAGATTTACACCTGGCTCCAAGTAGGCCTCGGCCTACTACCTGATTTTCCCTGGGCTCCGACACCGCCAGTTGGTGCTCAGAAGTGCTGTCCGCACAGACAAAACACTCGCTCATGTGTAAGTGGGGTTCGGTAACGTCAGCTGATCCCCTGCTGTGTGTACGGCAAACTCTACTGCTGCCTACAACTTCTGACTACCTCTGATTTAATATGTTCTCTGATTTGCCCTCTGTCTCCACTCTGTTTTGAGTATTTCCTCCGGCCTACAACACCGCCTGTTTCTGCTCTCAAGTGCCGTCTGCACAATCCACACTTGTTCCTGTGTTACCTGGGTCCTGTAACATCTGCTCATCTCCAGAGGTGAGTCCGGCAATGTCTCCTGCTTTGTCTACATTCCCACTACTTGTAGTCGAAAAGTGGACAGAGCAGGAGACATTGCCTGACTCACCTCTAGGGAGAAGCTGCTGTTACAGAACCCCAGTAACACAGGAACAAGTGTGGGTTGTACAGATGGCATTTCAGAGCAGCAACTGGCGTGGTTGGAAGACAGAGGAAATACTCGAAACAGAGTGAAGACAGAGGCCTAATTGGAGTACGTTGACAGTTAGTAGTAGTCTAGAAACAAACAATCGAAAACTGCCACCAAGTAGGCCTCGGCCTACTACCTTATTTTCCCTGGGCTCCGACACCGCCAGTTGGTGCTCAGAAGTGCTGTACGCACAGACAAAATACTCGCTCATGTGTAAGTGGGGTTCGGTAACGTCAGCTGATCCCCTGCTGTGTGTATGGCAAAGTGTCCTGCTCCCTCCACAGTCAAACAACCTCAGATTTACACCTGGCTCCAAGTAGGCCTCGGCCTACTTCCTGATTTTCCCTGGGCTCCGACACCGCCAGTTGGTGCTCAGAAGTGCTGTCCGCACAGACAAAACATTCGCTCATGTGTAAGTGGGGGTCGGTAACGTCAGCTGATCCCCAGCTGTGTGTACGGCAAACTCTACTGCTGCCTACAACTTCTGACTACCTCTGATTTAATATGTTCTCTGATTTGCCCTCTGTCTCCACTCTGTTTTGAGTATTTCCTCCGGCCTACAACACCGCCTGTTTCTGCTCTCAAGTGCCGTCTGCACAATCCACACTTGTTCCTGTGTTACCTGGGTCCTGTAACATCTGCTCATCTCCAGAGGTGAGTCCGGCAATGTCTCCTGATTTGTCTACATTCCCACTACTTGTAGTGGAAAAGTGGACAGAGCAGGAGACTTTGCCTGACTCACCTCTAGGGAGAAGCTGCTGTTACAGAACCCCAGTAACACAGGAACAAGTGTGGGTTGTGCAGACGGCATTTCAGAGCAGCAACTGGCATGGTTGGAAGTCAGAGGAAATACTCGAAACAGAGTGAAGACAGAGGCCTAATTGAAGTACGTTGACAGTTAGTAGTAGTCTAGAAACAAACAATCGAAAACTGCCACCAAGTAGGCGTCGGCCTACTACCTTATTGTTAAATATTAATAATCCGTTAATTTCGTATAAGACTCAGTTCTGTACATTGCTGACACGACATAGGCTATTTTTGTAAGCTTGGCTCATGGTACAGGACAACTCCATATATACCTGGATCACGTGCTTCAAGAGACGTATATAATTCATGGCTAACTGTAGAGGTCGCTCGCTCCTTACCTCACCATCATGAGACACAGACGCAAGATGTCATCTCTGCACGGACATAACTGAACAGCTGGTATGTTAATCCAACTCACATCCAGAGAAGCTACGCACTACAGGACACATGTCTTTTCAGAGTTCCAGGAAGGAAGGTTACAAGCTTAGCTATGAACTAATGGACAATCTCTCTTTCTCCTATTTTTATGTTTTTCTGTAATAATCTTTTCTTTGATGGAAGAATCCAAATAAACCACTATATTTTTATCTGGTAACTAGTCCTGAGTATTTTACAAGGATAGGCATTATTTTACATTGGAGAGCCAGCCAGATCTGAATTTTTGTATTTTTTTTTGCGGATTTCCCTCAACTTGCCCAAAAGGGGGATTGAACTTTGCTAACATTAGTCACATGTGCAAGTTATCAGGAACTCCACTACTCACAAGAATCAGACAGAACCTAGAAGTGAGGACTAAGAAGTGCCAGATACATTGAGAAGTACTACAAGTGCCAAAGTGCCAGACGTGCTGAAGCCAGACGTGTGAAGACAAGTGCCCAGCGTTGTCCATCAAAGGAACAAGCTGAGACATTTCAAGGTAAGAGAAATAAAATGGATGTCATTAATTCTCTTGCTAAGCAGAGTAAATTGAAAATTAAGTCTGTAGACAAGTCTAATCCAGAAGTATTATGGCTTAGCTTATATGCAGAGTGTGAACTGGAGAATCAGAAGTTAGATTCTAAGTTTTTCAATAGAGAAAAAGAGAGATTAATAAATATTCTACTGATGGTAGATATATATCATAGATCTGTGTCAGAGAAATCCAAAAATGATTGTGTGAAGGAAAATAGTGATGTTCCCAAGATACATTGTAATGTAGAAAAGCAGTTACAAGATGAAAGGCAAATAGTAGCAGCGGCCATTGAAGGTGACCTTGCAGACGTGGAACAAGATGGAGAAGTAGGAGGGGACTTCAGAACTGACGTAGATGCCGTACAAGGGAAAGACGTGCCACTAAAAATAGACTACTCAGAGGCCCAACTCCGAAGTAAAGTAAGGAAAAGTTTGCTAAAAATATGCAAAATCATTCCTGCATATGATAACAAAATCCATGTTTGTAGAAACTCTGAGGTTTTTGAAAGTTGTGTTGACAAATTTGATTTATCTAACGAGGAGAACAATCAGTTGTTCAAAATGTGGATCCCTGTAAACTTTGCTAGGAGATTATCTTTAAAGATATCTGGTGAAACACATGAGAACTTAAATGATAAAGACAGATTAAAAATTCTGATTTTTTGTTCATCAAATGAAAATCATCCAGATATTGATATTCTTCAAAAATTAAGGATTGGTCGGAAGGAATGTACTTTTACGTTTATGTCCATATATGAACGTCTGTACAAAATGCTGAGTGAGAATGTCAAAACACCGTCCCTCATAAGGAGTTTTGTAAGCAAATTTTGTTTTTTAAATCCTGCATCTCATGTTATTGCGTCACAAAAGATTCTTTATTGGAATGTGCGCAATCCCTTGATTTTGCCAGAAAACACGAGAATCGTGAAAGGAAAGTAAACTGTGCTAATTTTCTGAAGACTGCCAGAGTAAAATCTTATCAGAAGCCTGTATTAGCAAAGCCTTCTAAAATGAGTTTTCCCCGAAATCAAATCTATGAAGAACGAAGAAAATCACATGTTTGTTTTAAGCCATATGGAATGATGCAAAGGATCACCGAAAAGACACAGATTGAATTAAGGAAAATGATGAGTTTTGATCTTCTTTCTGTAAAAAAGATGGCCGAATGTGACAGACAGAAGCAGGTGGTGAGTGACATCATTGACTTTGAGCTGAAGGGTCTATCGGAGCAGCTCAGAAAATCTGTTAACTTCAAAGTAGCAAGAATATTTAAAGACATCTTTTACAGGGAAAGAGTGGGTGTAGGAATTGGCTAAAAAAGTAATTATATATATTGTGTAAAAGAATTATACAATTAGTCAGTTATATGTAATTATTTTATAGAGTATAATCCTGTAGTTCTATAGTTTTGTATATACATATTTATACAGTATATATAGAGTGTTTGCAGAAGCAGAGATAGTAGAACTGTATTTTTTTAATGAAAATTAAAATCTACATCAGTAATAATATTTAGAATTATGAATATGATATTAACCTTCTCTTTTATTTTTCCTTAGAATTTTCATTTCAAAGCAGGACTTAATCGGAAAAATTCTCTTACAAGGATTTATGCCTTTATTTACACAGGAAGTTGCAGTAATTGCATGATTTCATATATTTAACACTTAAAAGGAAATAACTAACTGCATTTTAAATGTGTTCTGTGTGTGTGCCTTTACTGCATGGCTTGAATGACAACCACAGCATATGAAATTTGAACTTTGTTCTAATAATAAGTATACCAGTATACTATGTCCCTGTTCTTTAGGAAAATAATTTTTAAGGGGGTCTCAACTTTTGCAAACCAATGGAATTTCTTTTCCAGGCCTAAATGTCAAGTATAGCTATACAACATATATTTATGTCATGTGTATTTGGGGAATATTCAAAGAAATATTAAGACTAAATTTAAATAGTTTACAATGCATTGATAATTAGGATAATTTGGGTTAAAATACGTGTATTCATCACACCACTGTATGTGGGATAATATGTGACACAGTCTGAGTGACAGTGACTGAGTGTATGAGCAGCTGCTGAGCGAGTAATGTGATACGTTTGGTGTGTGAGGCCTCAGGATTCTGAATGCAAGAAAAAAAACAAAAAAAAACCTGTCTTTAGGAGAAATATGCAAATCAGTTAAATTATTAGAATATTAAGATATAATGAAATATCTACACAATATATATTTCTATATTTCTATATTTCTTTAGTAATTTCTTGATTTAGTTAATTGTGATAAGTGCAAAGTGCAATCGCACATCAAAATGGTTTATGAAGAAAATCTACATTTAAATTTATTTTTCCAAAGGATAATTTTATGATATTCAAATTAATTTTAATGGTTACACATCTTCAGAAAAATAATGGTATAAGCAAGTATAATATTCACACAATTTATAAATTAATTATTTTTAATTTTGGTTTTGATAAATGAATTATTTCATAGAACAATATTTTTTGGTATTAAGGGGGAAAATATGTTTTTGAATCTGACTACATCATCACATTTGATTAATACCTCTTCTTCACACATTTTAATAGAAAAGAAATATTAATAAGGTGCAATGGTATAAGTATTGGGTATAATAACATTAAGTATTATAAAGAGTCATTTCTTTACACTAAGAGGAGTATTACATGCAAAGTTGCATAATTTGAATATTTTGGTAACACAAGTTTATGACAATTATGAAAAAATCCAGATCATGGAAATATTAAGGGTATATGTTACTGAAGACATAACTACTCTGCATCAACATAAAGGCCTTATTTTTATTTTTATTCTTATTATTTTTAATTTTCAATTTTTTATTCTATTTTTATTTTAATTCTTAAATTTTTATTTTTTCTGTCAATCAATATTTAATAAAGTAATATCTACTATAACTATAGAATATTGCTTCATTAAATATAGTGATGATATGGTTCTATTACAAAGGAAAATGTTTCACTTCTGAGTTATATGCAACAATTCTTTCATTCATTCATTCGCTCACTCATATATTCTTATTTTGGTTCATGGCTATACATTCCTACATATTATTAGTATAATAAATAGATTCCTTATTAATAAAGATGAAAACACTTGTTACATAAAACACAGTGACACCTATGGGTTGAAAAAGGTAATTACACCTATGACATAAAAAATGTTCTATCACATGAAAAAAATATGGATAATAATGTATTATCACTTATTATTGGTTTATTATTTCAAACATTGAAATCCATATACGGTACAAATTCTGATAATAATTATATGGATATTACTGATTGCTATGGTACGCTGTGATATTATAGGATAGGAAAATGACCAGATTTGGTATAGAATAGGGAATGAAGACTTCAAGCAAGATACTGAAATTACGTTAATAAAGACTTTTCACATTTCTAAACTTTATTGATTGCTACCAGTTGCAAGAAGAAGAATGCCGCTATCCAGAAGTCCCAGCAGGTAACAAAGCTATGATTTCTGAGTAATAGACTGAGTCAAATCACAAGTGCAGTATCCACCACTGACAGCCACAATTAAAGTGTCTAACCTGACAACCAGAGGACGATGCTCCTATGATGCTGAGGTGAACGGTGTTATCACGTTCTTATCAAGTTCCAGAGGTTTCCAATCACCTGAAAAGCTTCGATGAAGGCTGGTGAACAATAAGGTAATTGTCAGGAAGCTACAACCCTGACATATGTCCTGTGCATTAGGACAAGGACTGGTTATGGTGCTATGTTTAGCAAGGAAGAGTCATTTTAACCCCTTGCTTTGCTGACCAAAGACGTCACACCTGTTCAAAGACCAGTACCGATGGGGGATTCCAGAATATCCAAGGCGAGCCAATGTAAGCCCAGGTTTTTAAAGGTGACACTGCACAGATATTAAAGCTGCATTTCATCTATAGACTTTGTTTTTGTATCAACATTTCAATTTATGGACTTTGATTTGATACGCAACACGATTTCTACAACATCTACTGTGGGGCAAAAAAGTATTTAGTCAGTCAGCAATAGTGCAAGTTCCACCACTTAAAAAGATGAGAGGCGTCTGTAATTTACATCATAGGTAGACCTCAACTAAGGGAGACAAACTGAGAAAAAAAAATCCAGAAAATCACATTGTCTGTTTTTTTTTTAATTTTATTTGCATATTATGGTGGAAAATAAGTATTTGGTCAGAAACAAGCAATCAAGATTTCTGGCTCTCACAGACCTGTAACTTCTTCTTTAAGAGTCTCCTCTTTCCTCCACTCATTACCTGTAGTAATAGCACCTGTTTAAACTTGTTATCAGTATAAAAAGACACCTGTGCACACCCTCAAACAGTCTGACTCCAAACTCCACTATGGTGAAGACCAAAGAGCTGTCAAAGGACACCAGAAACAAAATTGTAGCCCTGCACCAGGCTGGGAAGACTGAATCTGCAATAGCCAACCAGCTTGGAGTGAAGAAATCAACTGTGGAGCAATAATTAGAAAATGGAAGACATACAAGACCACTGATAATCTCCCTCGATCTGGTGCTCCACGCAAAATCCCACCCCGTGGGGTCAGAATGATCACAAGAACGGTGAGCAAAAATCCCAGAACCACGCGGGGGGACCTAGTGAATGAACTGCAGAGAGCTGGGACCAATGTAACAAGGCCTACCATAAGTAACACACTACGCCACCATGGACTCAGATCCTGCAGTGCCAGACGTGTCCCACTGCTTAAGCCTGTACATGTCCGGGCCCGTCTGAAGTTTGCTAGAGAGCATTTGGATGATCCAGAGGAGTTTTGGGAGAATGTCCTATGGTCTGATGAAACCAAACTGGAACTGTTTGGTAGAAACACAACTTGTCGTGTTTGGAGGAAAAAGAATACTGAGTTGCATCCATCAAACACCATACCTACTGTAAAGCATGGTGGTGGAAACATCATGCTTTGGGGCTGTTTCTCTGCAAAGGGGCCAGGACGACTGATCCGGGTACATGAAAGAATGAATGGGGCCATGTATTGTGAGATTTTGAGTGCAAACCTCCTTCCATCAGCAAGGGCATTGATGATGAAACGTGGCTGGGTCTTTCAACATGACAATGATCCAAAGCACACCGCCAGGGCAACGAAGGAGTGGCTTCGTAAGAAGCATTTCAAGGTCCTGGAGTGGCCTAGCCAGTCTCCAGATCTCAACCCTATAGAAAACCTTTGGAGGGAGTTGAAAGTCTGTGTTGCCAAGCGAAAAGCCAAAAACATCACTGCTCTAGAGGAGATCTGCATGGAGGAATGGGCCAACATACCAACAACAGTGTGTGGCAACCTTGTGAAGACTTACAGAAAACGTTTGACCTCTGTCATTGCCAACAAAGGATATAACACAAAGTATTGAGATGACATTTTGTTTCTGACCAAATACTTATTTTACACCATAATATGCAAATAAAATGAAAAAAAAACAGACAATGTGATTTTCTGGATTTTTTTTCTCAGTTTGTCTCCCATAGTTGAGGTCTACCTATGATGTAAATTACAGACGCCTCTCATCTTTTTAAGTGGTGGAACTTGCACTATTGCTGACTGACTAAATACTTTTTTGCCCCACTGTATATGCTATAGAAAAACTGTGTTTTTAAAAGAACCAAGAAGAAGACAGAAGACATCAAAATGAAGACCAGATGACATCAGATGATGACTGGACCTGAGATGCTTCAATTTAGACTTAGGGAAGTATAATTATACATATTTTATATGAATATTGTTCACGGCTTACCATAACATGAATTCACATCAATTATGTCATTGAGTACTTATAACGGTAATCTGATATTATTATTATTATTGATATTAAATTATTTTGTCAAAAAAAGAAAAGAAGAAAGAAGATCTTGTTATATTTTGAGGGTTCCAATTAATGTCTGTCTCCCTCAAAAGGGGGAATTGTTAAATATTAATAATCCGTTAATTTCGTATAAGACTCAGTTCTGTACATTGCTGACACGACATAGGCTATTTTTGTAAGCTTGGCTCATGGTACAGGACAACTCCATATATACCTGGATCTCGTGCTTCAAGAGACGTATATAATTCATGGCTAACTGTAGCGGTCGCTCGCTCCTTCCCTCACCATCATGAGACACAGAAGCAAGATGTCATCTCTGCACGGACATAACTGAACAGCTGGTATGTTAATCCAACTCACATCCGGAGAAGCTACGCACTACAGGACACATGTCTTTTCAGAGTTCCAGGAAGGAAGGTTACAAGCTTAGCTATGAACTAATGGACAATCTCTCTTTCTCCTATTTTTATGTTTTTCTGTAATAATCTTTTCTTTGATGGAAGAATCCAAATAAACCACTATATTTTTATCTGGTAACTAGTCCTGAGTATTTTACAAGGATAGGCATTATTTTACACTTATTTTCCCTGGGCTCCGACACCGCCAGTTGGTACTCAGAAGTGCTGTCCGCACAGACAAAACACTCGCTCATGTGTAAGTGGGGTTCGGTAACGTCAGCTGATCCCCAGCTGTGTGTATGGCAAATTGTCCTGCTCCCTCCACAGTCAAACAACCTCAGATTTACACCTGGCTCCAAGTAGGCCTCGGCCTACTTCCTGATTTTCCCTGGGCTCCGATACTGCCAGTTGGTGCTCAGAAGTGCTGTCCACACAGAAAAAAACAATCGTTCATGTGAAAGTGGGGGTCGGTAACGTCAGCTGATCCCCTGCTGTGTGGAGGGCAAACTGCTGCTGCCTCCAAATTGTAACTACTTCAGATTTAAACATTCTCTGATTTGGCTTCTGTCTCCACTCTGTCTCTAGTATTTCCATTGACCTCCAGCACCGCCAGTTCCTGCTCACAGTTGCCGTCCGCGCATTCCACACTTGTTCCTGTGTTCCTGGTGTTCTGTTACGTGAGCAGATCCCCCAATGTGTGTCCGCCACTGTCTCCTGGGCAGTCCACCTTCCCACTGCAAGCGGTGGGAATGTGGACAGAGCAGGAGACAGTGGCAGACACACATCAGGGGATCTGCTGACATTACAGAACCACAGGAACACGTGTGGATTGGGCAGACGGCTGCTGTACGCATAAACTGGCGGTGTTGGTGGTCACGTGAAATCCTGGAAACAGAGTGGAGACAGATGCCTAATTGGAGCACGTTGACAGTCTGTTGTAGCCTACAAACAATGTAAAACTGCCACCAAGTAGGCCTCGGCCTGCACCCTGATTGTCCCTGGGCTCCAACAACGCTAGTTGGTGCTCCGAAGTGCTGTCCACACAGAAAAACACACTGGTTCATGTGAAAGTGGGGGTCAGTAATGTCAGCTGATCCCCTGCTGTGTGGAGGGCAAAGTGTCCTGCTCCCTCCAAAGTCAAAATACCTCAGCTTTACACCTGGCTCCTAGTAGGCCTCGGCCTGCACCCTGATTGTCCCTGGGCTCCAACAACGCCAGTTGGTGCTCGGAAGTGCTGTCCACACAGAAAAAAACACTCGTTCATGTGAAAGTGGGGTTCGGTAACGTCAGCTGATCCCCTGCTGTGTGGAGGGCAAACTGCTGCTGCCTCCAAATTGTAACTACTTCAGATTTAAACATTCTCTGATTTGGCTTCTGTCTCCACTCTGTCTCTAGTATTTCCCCTGACCTCCAGCACCGCCAGTTCCTGCTCATAGTTGCCATCCGCGCATTCCACACGTGTTCCTGTGTTACTGGGGTTCTGTAATGTCAGCAGATCCCACAATGTGTGTCCGCCACTGTCTCCTGCGCTGTCCACCTTCCCACTGCAAGTGGTGGGAATGTGGACAGAGCAGGAGACATTGGCAGACACACATCAGGGGATCTGCTGACATTACAGAACCACAGGAACACGTGTGGATTGGGCAGACGGCTGCTGTACGCATAAACTGGCGGTGTTGGTGGTCACGTGAAATCCTGGAAACAGAGTGGAGACAGATGCCTAATTGGAGCACGTCGACAGTCTGTTGTAGCCTACAAACAATGTAAAACTGCCACCTAGTAGGCCTCGGCCTGCACCCTTATTGTCCATGGGCTCCAACAACGCTAGTTGGTGCTCGGAAGTGCTGTCCACACAGAAAAACACACTTGTTCATGTGAAAGTGGGGGTCAGTAACGTCAGCTGATCCCCTGCTGTGTGGAGGGCAAAGTGTCCTGCTCCCTCCGAAGTCAAAATACCTCAGCTTTACACCTGGCTCCTAGTAGGCCTCGGCCTGCACCCTGATTGTCCCTGGGCTCCAACAACGCTAGTTGATGCTCGGAAGTGCTGTCCACACAGAAAAACACACTTGTTCATGTGAAAGTGGGGGTCAGTAACATCAGCTGATCCCCTGCTGTGTGGAGGGCAAAGTGTCCTGCTCCCTCCGAAGTCAAAATACCTCAGCTTAACACCTGGCTCCTAGTAGGCCTCGGCCTGCACCCTGATTGTCCCTGGGCTCCAACAATGCTAGTTGGTGCTCGGAAGTGCTGTCCACACTGAAAAACACACTTGCTCATGTGAAAGTGGGGGTCAGTAACGTCAGCTGATCCCCTGCTGTGTGGAGGGCAAAGTGTCCTGCTCCCTCCAAAGTCAAAATACCTCAGCTTTACACCTGGCTCCTAGTAGGCCTCGGCCTGCACCCTGATTGTCCCTATGCTCCAACAACGCCAGTTGGTGCTCGGAAGTGCTGTCCACACAGAAAAAAACACTTGTTCATGTGAAAGTGGGGTTCGGTAACGTCAGCTGATCCCCTGCTGTGTGGAGGGCAAACTGCTGCTGCCTCCAAATTGTAACTACTTCAGATTTAAACATTCTCTGATTTGGCCTCTGTCTCCACTCTGTCTCTAGTATTTCCCCTGACCTCCAACACCGCCAGTTCCTGCTCGCAGTTGCCGTCCACGCATTCCACACTTGTTCCTGTGTTCCTGGTGTTCTGTTACGTGAGCAGATCACCCAATGTGTGTCCGCCACTGTCTCCTGCGCTGTCCACCTTCCCACTGCAAGTGGTGGGAATGTGGGCAGAGCAGGAGACAGTTGCAGACACACATCAGGGGATCTGCTGACATTACAGAACCCCAGTAACGCAGGAACACGTGTGGATTGGGCAGACGGCTACTGTACGCATAAACTGGTGGTGTTGGTGGTCACGTGAAATCCTGGAAACAGAGTGGAGACAGATGCCTAATTGGAGCACGTTGACAGTCTGTTGTAGCCTACAAACAATCTATAACTACCACCATGATTGTCCCTGGGTTCCAACAACGCCAGTTGGTGCTCGGCAGTGTCTTTGGCACGGGTACTCCCTGTTGCCCAGCCTGGTTCCAGCACGCCAGCTGTTTCCAGGTAGTGTCAAGGTCACTATGCCACCAATCCGTTGTCCTGTCGTCTTGCGGCCGGGTTAGCCGACTCTACGGTGCCTGCAGTTTAGGTGACTCCTATGTGGGCTGCGGGAACTGGCACTGAAGGCTGGATCCGTAGTGCCAATGGGACATGGACCCCCTGTAGGACTGTGGGTTTCGGTAACTGCGGCCGGCTTGCGGCCTGGCTACTTTGCTTTGGATGGGTACCTTCTGCTACCCACCCGGGTTCCAGCACTGTCAGTTGGATCTCGCCAGAGCCTTTGGCCTAGGTGCCTCCATCTCGGTATACGAGGTCCAGCACCCTCAGCTGGTCCTTGGTAGTGCTTTTTAGCACAGGTACCTTCTGCTTAGCAACCATGGTCCATCACCGTCAGTTTTGTCCTCGGTAGTGCCATTGGCTCTTGTTCCTTCTGCTACCCATCCGGGTGCCAGCACTGTCAGCTGGTTCTCTCCAGAGCCTTTGGCCTAGGTGCCTCCATCTCGGTATCTGAAGTCCAGCACCGTCAGCTGGTCCTTGGTAGTGCTTTTTAGCACAGGTACCTTCTGCTTAGTAACCATGGTCCATCACTGTCAGTTGGTCCTCGGTAGTGCCATTGGCTCTTGTTCCTTCTGCTACCCATCCGGGTTCCAGCACTGTCTGCTGGTTCTCGCCAGAGCCTTTGGCCTAGGTGCCTCCATCTCGGTATCCGAGGTCCAGCACCCTCAGCTGGTCCTTGGTAGTGCTTTTTAGCACAGGTACCTTCTGCTTAGTAACCATGGTCCATCACCGTCAGTTGGTCCTCGGTAGTGCCATTGGCTCTTGTTCCTTCTGCTACCCATCTGGGTTCTAGCACTGTCTGCTGGTTCTAGCCAGAGCCTTTGGCCTAGGTGCCTCCATCTCGGTATCCGAGGTCCAGCAACGTCAGCTGGTCCTTGGTAGTGGTTTCTAGCACAGGTACCTCCTGCATAGTAACCGGGGTCCAGCACCGTTAGCTGTTCCTCAGTAGTGCCATTGGCTATTGTTCCTTCTGCTGCCACTACGGGTTCCAGTACTGTCAGCTGGTTCTCGCCAGTTTCTCAGCCTTCTTGTACCTTCTGCTACATTTCCAAGATCAAGCTTTTTGAATTTGTCTTTGGTAATCCTTATTGATCTCCATGACGACGACCCTGATGATGACGACCCTGAAGACCACACCAAAGAAGACCAGAAATATGACCCTAAATAATAAGACCAAGAGGACAAAGAACATGAAGACAACCACCAAGATACAGAACAAAAGACAGAAGAACAAGAAGCAGAAGAAGCAAAAGCAGAAGAACAGAAAGCAGAAGAACATTAAGCATAAGACTAAAAATCAGCATAGAAGAAATCAAAATTATAAGCAGAAGAAGACTAAGCAGTAAATGGGGGTGAGTCCGTTCCTCCTCGTGGTGCCCCTGGAAAATGCCTGCTGCTGCAGGCCAAACTGAACGCGGACAAATCCTGTTGTAAATCTTTTGTGACAGGCAGAACGTAAGGTGTAATCTTATAACTTTTATAGATAAGTACTACAGGAATGCCTGTCACCATAAGAAAATGAAGAAAAAGAAGAATAGGAAGAAGATGAAGAAATAGCATATGAAAATTAATAATAGCTGAATAAGAAGAATATAAAGAATGGAAAAAAAAATTAATGGGAAGAAGGTGAAGAAGAAGAAGAAGATGAATAAGGTGAAGAAAAAGTTGATGAAAAAAATGCTACTGCTGCTGATCATGAAGGAGAAAGTGTGGGAGAAGTACAAAAGGAGGTGAAGAGCATGGAAGTTGTGAAACATACATATCTGACTAAATATAAAAAAGTTAACATAGTCAATATCTTTTTAACTCCGAACGTCTTGAAAAAAAAATTGGAATTAATGCTATGCCATGTGATTTGAATAAACCACTATGCCTTTAATGTCTCCTCCACCTCCCACAATACATTCTACATGATTCTTATTTGTTTTCAATTATGTAGAATTAGCCAACAAGGAAATAAAGGGCTTTTTTAAATTCCGATACCGGAAGTCCCATTGACTTGAATGGGACTTCCGGTATCGGAATCGGCGATACCCGATATTTTTTTCGTATCGGGCGATACCATCCGATACGATATTTTGGGGTATCGAACGGTATCGCTCAACACTAATCTCATGTGAACAGAGGCCACAGTTTACAGAACCATTTGGGCCCAACTGCACCCTGAAAAGATGAAAAGTGCACAAAAACATATCAATATATGTAAGGTATTGGTTAATATTATGGCCATAATACGTAAGTTGGCAAAACAACGTCAAAGTTCCATACACTTGCCAGTCCTACTCTAACATGAAAACCACAGAAAGAGGAAAGAATCCTCCAATATTTGAGAAAAAAACAAAACAGGCAGAGATGCTTACCTGTATAAACAGGCCTCAATACAAATGCACTAACAGGGTGCAGCAGACCCAAGTAAAATGGCAACTGCACAGGTGCAATAATACCTAATGAAACAGCCAGCCTACAATCAGGGATTGTCCGTGTGACACACCAGTGCAAAAAAATAATCCGTATGTGCCAATGCTCACACAGGGAATGCAGAGCATATGGTTCACAGCCTCTTAGTAACACCATATAGGGGGTGCTGCCCAGTGCTAACTATAATGCATCCCATGTGAATGGTATGCGAGAAGAGCTCCATAAGAGTAATCTGAAGTGTGGGCTGCCGCATCCTTAACTCTTGGTGGGGGTGAAGGACACAAGGAAAGGTGCTTTTCCTGACCAGAACCCTGCACTGACGACTCCGTGCTTGCAGGTTTCAAACGTTCAGAAGAGGAGGCAATAGAGGTGGTGGCTGTTTCGGCAATGTACGCCAAAACCTGTTCCTGATGCTCCAGCTTTAAAAGCGGTTTTCCTTCTCCAAGAAAAGGGAACCTTACAGGCCTTCTTGGGCCATACGATGACGCAGGCTCAACACCTCCTGCCTTAGCTGCTATTGTGCTTTTGCCAGAACCAGCCGATGCACCACCACCATCAGTACCAGCTGCGCCCCCCTGCCCACGTCCGCGGCCTCTTCCACCATACTTCCTCATGTTTGGGAAAATGTACCAAAAATACCAGCAGAGAGATGGTACTGTATGAGGAGCGTCCACCAGTGTAAGGTGTATTAAAAAAATTAAATCTACGTATATATCTTGTTAGTCACAGACGCTCTCACAGTATGTATTTTACCGTAATCCAACAAGCAGATATACGGAACTGTATCAGAAGTGAACAGCTGTATATGTTTTTTGTGTAACTAACAATCTCCGTATACGTATTTATGGAGTGTCACACACACACGCTGACTCTGTATAGATGTGACTGTAATGCGAATGGCAGATATACAATATTGTTTGAGAATCGGACAACTCTATACGGTGTGTGTATGGAAAATTGTCAATCTCCGTCTATTTTTATACGGACTGACACACGCTGTCTCTGTCTAGATTTGACCGTTATCAAACAACAGATATATGAAACTGTTTGAAAAGAGGACAGCTCTCTAAGGTGTAGGTCTGGAAAAATGGAAAATCTCCTCGGCTTGTTTTTCCAGAGTCACACACAGATAGCTTCTATTTGTCCGTGATACCAGCCAGTACACGGTAGTGTGTGAGGAGCGTACACCGCTATACGGTGTGTGTATGGAATATTGTCAATCTCCGTCTATTTTTATACGGACTGACACACGCTGTCTCTGTCTAGTTTTGACCCTAATCAAACAGCAGATATACGAAACTGTTTGAAAAGCGGACAGCTGTCTCCGTGTAGGTCTGGAAAAATGGAAAATCTCCTCGGCTTGTTTTTCTAGAGTCACACCCAGATAGCTTCTATTTGTCCGTGATACAAGGCGGTACATGATAGTGTGTGAGGAGCGTACACCGCTATACGGTGTCTGTATGGAAAATTGTCAATCTCCGTCTATTTATATACGGACTGAGACACGCTTTCTCTGTCTAGTTTTGACCGTTATCAAACAGCAGATATACGAAACTGTTTGAAAAGCGGACAGCTCTATAAGGTGTAGGTCTGGAAAAATGGAAAATCTCCTTGGCTTGTTTTTCCAGAGTCACACCCAGATAGCTTCTATTTGTCCGTGATACCAGTACACGGTAGTGTGTGAGGAGCGTACACCGCTAGACGGTGTGTGAAAAAATGAATGCTCAGTAACTCACCAGAACAAAATAATAAAAGTTGGAGTGCTTTGAAAAAAGAAGTTTGAATAGCAGTGTGCACAGAGCAATGCAGCTAGCAGGTAGCCTTAAAAGGCAGCCTAATCACCACCAGCGCTGCTGCACACAACAAAAATCCTCCGCTTTCACTGCACACTAACTGTACAGTGAAAAGCGCTATCAGCAGAAGCAATTTTTTTTCTTCTTCCCTGCCTAACGCTCTCCCTATTCAGAATCAGCAGCAGCAGCACCTCTCCCTATTCTAAGATCGTCAGAAGTAAGATGGCAGTCACGGCCTTTTATACCCACTGTGACGCCACACAAAGCCAGCCAATAACTTCAATGCCCTTCTCTAAGATGGTGCGTCCTCCATCATTGGCTGAGAAAAGGTGCTGGAAGCATTATTTGAAACACGACTTTGGCGCTCGGCTCCGCAACCTCATGGCCGACCTCAAACTACGGTCGGGTTTCGCTCGGCGAAACCCGACTGTAGCTAAAGTCGACTATTTTTGATTTTGACCGACCCGTTTCGCTCAACTCTAATCAGGAGCCATATATCGGATGTAGTCAGACTGTCATACATATCTCAGCTGTCATGATCAAGGATGGGGTTTCGCTTTGGCCCGTCCTGGTCTGACTGGGGGTTAACTGTTCCGCCTCTCCCTGGCAGAGGGCGGCTATTTAATGCTCACTGGACCTAGGTCCGGTGTCAGTTATACTCCTGCCCTCGGCTGAGTTAGTTGACCTTGTGCATACGTGTGCCTTGTACCTGATATCTTGCTTGCTTGTTTGGTTTTGATCCGGTTCTGTCCCTGTTACGAGTTCTGCCTGTCCCTCTTGTACTGCGCTACCTCTCGTGTATGACTCTCTGCTTGTGACCCGACTTCTCTCTGCTCATCCCCTTGGTACCGCGTCGCCCTCTTGTGTATGACTTTGGCTTTGTCTGACTTCCCGTCTGTTTACCCCTCCTGTACCTCGCTGTCCGTACTGTGAATGACCTCCATTTTGCCCGACTCTGAGTTTTCTGTCTTCTCTGAAAGCAGGATGCTAAGCCCCCCCCCATTGCAGTCACATGACCGTAGGTCCCGTGCCGGCTTGCTAAACTTCATCACTCAGG
This sequence comes from Dendrobates tinctorius, assembly GCF_039654945.1. Classification (NCBI taxonomy): domain Eukaryota; kingdom Metazoa; phylum Chordata; class Amphibia; order Anura; family Dendrobatidae; genus Dendrobates; species Dendrobates tinctorius. The sequence continues at coordinate 91,444,393 of NW_027361687.1, read as the reverse complement.
TCCTCTGCACCTATACTTTCTGTTTATCCTGGTCCCCAGGGGTCCCTATGGTGCAAGTGAATCCCTGCTCAGCGGAGGCTGTACGCCGGCGCTGTCAGGATCCTGATATCAGCGGTATCTCAACATTTTTTGCATGTGCATAAAGGAGATCTATTATCCCTGGCATTTTAAGGTATTGAAAAAGTATTTAATCCAGAAAGAGGAGGTAGCCTTATACATAAGTTTCCGAACAGAGAATCTTTCTGGATATTTATGCTAAACACAAGGACCCCTACAAGACTTAATGTGAGGTAAGATTTGATTCTGCAATATACATGAAATAATTATGACATATGAGTTACATGGCTAACATGTTTGATTTTTTTAACAGCTTTCGCTCCAAATAAACTCACACCTTTTCCACAGGTGTTCTAATTATAACACCACGACCATTGGCTTAGGTTCAGCCTGCAACCAGCCAGTTCTTGTATACTTAGCTGGTCTTCACAATCTTGGTTTATAAACAGTGAGTACGTCTACCAAGCTGAAACGTGCTAGGTTCAGTCCTTCCACAGGCACCGCTACTGTTTTAGGCTGTGTGCCCACGATGCGTTTTGTTAAGCGTTTCCGCAGCGTTTGAGCCGGATCAGACACAGCAGAAATGCTTAAAAGATGCATCAAATTAATTAGCATGCGTTTTTGGCTTTTTGTGCCAATGCATGCGTTTTTAACCGCTCAGGAATCACTTAGCGGCTAAAAACGCAGCATGCACATTAATTCCCGCATTGCTCAGCGTTTTTAGCCATCCCCAATGTTCACAGAAATCGCGTGTCAAAAAAAGCGTCAAAGAACGCGAAAGAAACTTGCGGAAAAAGACGCATGTTTTCTGGGAAAGGGGATCCTTTTCCTGAGCGTTTAAAAACGCTAGCATGGGCACATAGCCTAAATGTTTAATTAACCCCTTAACGAACACCGATATGCCTTTTAACGATGGTAGTTAAGGGTACTTAAACCACAGCGCCGTTAATTATCGGCGCTGTGGAAAAGGTGTATAGCGCCCCCCAGAGTCGGATTTTCTCTGGGGTCTTGGCTGCCAGGGGTAGCCGAGACCCCAGAGAACATGCTACGGGTTGGATTTTACTGACCCCACTTTTGCGATCGCCGTTATTAACCGTATAACGGCGACCGCGAAAAAAAAGCCGCAATTTTGCATTTACTTTCTCTCTTCTCTGATGTGATTGCACATCAGAGGAGAGAGAAATAGGGTCCGCGATCAACCCGTTACCTCCCAGTGGTCCTGGGCCCGCGTGCTTCCTCTCCATGGGCGCCGCCATCTTCTTCCTGTAAGAAACTGGCGGGCACTTGCGCAGTGCGCCCGCCGAGATCTGCTGGATGGCAGATTCCATTCATTCATTTTGATCACTGTGATAAACCCTATCACAGTGATCAAACTAAAAAAATAGCAAATAACCCCCTCCTTTATTATCCCTTAGTAAGGGAAATATAATGAAATAAAGAAAATATATATGTTAGGTGCCAGGTTTCTCCCTCTGCACGGGAGGAATCCCTAACCTTGCAGAGGATGCTGTTTAGAAGAGACGTCAATCCTGGCATCTTACTCAGGCTAGTGCTGTCAGGTTGGTTACTGCTGCCACCTCTGGTTCAGCTATAACAACCCGCACTAGCCAGCAGCAAGCAGCTCTTGGGACTAAGTCCTTCTTTCAGCCCACTGAGCATGCCCATGGGACGACCTCTCATTGGAGACCGAAGGTCACATGCTCAGGTCCTGTTGCTGCTCCGATTGGACTACTAGGAAGGTCCCAGAAGGCTGCAACTATAAAAGGTTTGCATGGCAGCACCGCCATGCGCTAATATAGAAAATTATAGACCATGTGGAGTGAGTGTTGTATGCACGTTTGAATGTCTCTGGTGAATGACTCATTAAGAAACCCCTACACTTGGTACGCATGTGTTGTGCAGCCTTGACTGTTAGCACCCAGACTGAGGTGCAGGTAGGAGGCAGAGTCAGGGACTGGCATCAACGCCAAGTGGTGGCTTTGTCTGTACACCACGGTGCACTTGGTCGGCACTAAACGGTAGCCAGCTTCAATCAGTGGCATCCGCAGGTGCGACGCCGCATTCTAAGTAAGTCTAGAGGGACTCAGACCCCGTGTCCTTGGGGCAGAGGTCTGTGACCTTATACTGAGCGCTCACTTTGCCGAGCTCTGTGAGCTTTAACAGGCTTTGGCATTTATGTTTCACGGTAGTGCGGTTCTGTGAAGGAACAGAGCCTGCGTCTGTACACATCGGGTGACGTTAACCCGCGTGTGTTCGTCTCTTATACTACCATATAGCATCTGCAATTACCGAGCAGCAGTTTGCAATCTCTGCACGGTGGACCCGGGGCTGCGAATGCATCTTCATACCATCTCTATATTACTTGGTGCGTTCTAACATTATTTTAGCGCCAGGGTCTGGCTAGTAATGGCGGATGAGCAGTGACACCACAGGTACATCCAGCAGCTGGAGGGAAGGTTGGCAGCTCTCAAGTGTCCAACCTCAGCTGCAGATCTTACCATAGTCGCTGTTCAGGCAGCCACGAAGGCTGCCTCCTGTGTGTCCACTGCCATCTCTGCCTCGACTTTGTCCTGCCTTCTGCTGCCCGAGAAGTTCTCGAGCGATAGTGTCTCTTGTAGGGGTTTCGAGAACCAGTGTACTATACAACTAGAGCTGCTGGCTGCACGATTCCCCTCCGAGCGGACTAAGGTGGGATTTCTCATATCTCTCCTGTCGGGCAGGACTTTGGAGTGGGCTACACCACTGTGGGAGCGTGGCGATCATGTGGTGCAGAGTGCCTCGTAGTTTTTGGCCACTCTGAAGCAGGTCTTCCTAGGACCATGAGTCACCCATGATATGGCGCTACAGCTGCTTGCATTGACGCAGGGTTCATCCTTGGTCAGCAATTATGCCATTGAGTTCCGGACTCTGGCTTCAGAGCTGGAGTGGTCAGACAAGGTCCTCGTTCTGGTGTTCTGGAGAGGTCTGACTGACCATGTGAAGGACGCCCTGGTCACCAGGGAGGTTCCCGCCACACGGGAGGAGCTTATCACCGTCTCCACCCGTACTGACCTTCATTTCACGGAGCGAAGATTGGAGCGGTCGCAGAGGCAGAGGTTTAGGTTGGCTCCTAGTTTTGCTAAACCTCTGGAATCTCTCAATCAGGCATCCAAGTCCCAAGAGGCCATGGAGGTTTCTCGTGCGAGATCCAGGTCCTGGTCCGCTCGAGCACCCGTGGTCTGTCATGTTTGCCGGCAGTCTGGTCCCCTTGCCAACAGGTGCACACAGCGGTCGGGAAAATGCTCACGCCTAGTGACTATTGGAGGAGGCCTACTAGACACAGTGGTATTTTACTCCAAGCTGTCCTTTAAGGGGACGCTTGAGCTAGGTCCATCCACTCTTGCGGTGGAGGTTTGTGTGGACTCCGGAGCGAAGGGCAATTTTATGTTGTCTGCCTTTGCTCAACGGCACGCAATACCCCTGGTTTTGTTATCTAAGCCAGTCAACGTCAGAGTGGTGAATGGCTCGACACTATCCTCATAGATTACCCTCCAGACCACCCCGTTGGTACTCTCGGTGTCTCCTTCCCATCAGGAAATGATATCTCTCCTCATCATGCCCGAGGGTATCGATCAGGTCCTGTTAGGGGTCATATGGTTGCGTCATCATTCTCCCCATACAGAGTGGTCCTCGGGGAGAATTCTCAGTTGAAGTAAATCCTGTAAAAGTAGATGTCAGAGGGAGTGCCTTCAGGTTGCCTCCACTTAGGTTCCCGCAGAACTTTCCTCTCTCCCCAAACACTATCAACAGTATGCAGACGTGTTCTCCAAGAAGGCGGCAGAGATCCTTCTGCCACACCGCCCCATGACTGTCCTATTGACCTCTTGCCTGGTGTTGAGCCTCCCCGGGGTCGAGCCTATCCCCTATCTCTCCCGGAGACAGAGGCCATGTCTCAATACATCAGGGAGCAACTGGCAAGAGGATTCATTAGGAAGTCGGTGTCACCAGCGGGGGCGGGATTCTTCTTTGACCAAAAGAATAATGGAGAACTACGTCCTTGCATCGATTACAGGGGTCTTAACGCCATCACCTTAAACAATAAATACCCCCTGACCCTGATATTAGAACTGTTTGATAGGTTACGGGGAGCGAGGGTTTTCACTAAACTAGATCTGCGAGGGGCTTATAACCTGATCTGCATCCGTGAGGGGGACGAATGGAAGATGGCATTTAACACCAGGGATGGCCATTATGAGTACTTGGTCATGCCCTTTGGGTTCTGTAATGCTCCTGCCGTCTTCCAAGACTTTGTAAATGACATCTTTCGGGATCTGCTCTCCACCTTGGTTGTTGTTTATCTGGATGATATCCTCATCTACTCTCCAGATATGGACTCCTACCTTAGAGAAGTTTGCAAATTCTTCGACCACTTATGGGCAAACTCCCTCTATGCCATGTTGGAGAAGTGCCTGTTTGAGCAGGAGTCCTTGCTTTTCCTGGGCTATATCATTTCTGCCCAGAGTTTGGCTATGCATCCTGCCAAACTGCAGGCGGTAATGGACTGGCAGGAACCCCACTCCCTCAAAGCGGTGCAGTGCTTTATGTGGTTCGTTAATTACTATCACTGGTTCATTCCCCATTTCTCCACCTTGGGGGCTCCCTTGGTTGCCCTCACCAAGAAGGAAGCAAATCCCAAGTTGTGGTCGGAACAGGTCTCCAAGGCCTTCTCCTCTATTAAATCCCATTTTGCTAGCGCTCCCATTCTACATAGTCCCGATGTGGATACACCCTTCATCTTGAAGGTGGATGCCTCTTCCGTCAGTGCCGCAGCAGTCCTCTTCCAGAAGGACGCTCAAGGTCGGAAGCAGCCTTGCTTCTTCTTCTCAAAGACCTTTTCACCGGCGGAGAGGAATTATTCTATCAGGGAAAGGGAGTTGCTAGCTATGAAGTTGGCCTTCTCGGAGTGGAGACACCTCCTGAAGGGGGCTCGGTTCCCCTTCCAGGTGTTTACCGACCACAAAAGCTTGGTCTATTTGCAGACAGCCCAGCGGCTAAATTCTCATCAGGCCAGGTGGCCCTGTTCTTCTCCCGGTTCCTTTTCACCCTTCATTTTCTCTCCGGTGAGAAGAATGTCCGTGCCGCTGCTCTCTCTCGCTCCATGGTGTCATCAGAGGTGGAGCCTCGGCTGATTGTCCCATCTGAGAGCCTGAGGACCGTGGCTCCAGTCGCCATCGAGTTGGTGCCTCCTGGCAAGACATTCGTTCCTGCCCGTCGGCGACTGGAGATCATCTCTTGGGCTCACTCGTCCAGGGTTGGTGAACATTTTGGGACAAAACGGATATCTCAGCTTCTGGCAAGGACGTACTGTTGACCTCATATGGTCCGAGACGTTGGAGACTATATTCAGGCATTCTGAGCCCAGAACAGGTCTCCTCGGCAACGGCCTGCTGGGCTACTTTAACCCCTGCCAGTGGCTGACAGGCCCTGGGAGATGGTCAGCAAGGACTTTGTGGTGGGCCTGCCCAAATCCGGTGGCAGCACGGTCATTTAGGCTGTCACCGATCATTTCTCGAAAATAGTGAACCTGGTGCCTCTTTCACGGCTACCGTCTCCACGGGCCTTGGCAGCGTTGTTCATTAAGCATGCCTTTCACCTACCTGGTATGCCGAACAAGATTGTCAGTGACCGGGGTCCCCAGTTTGTGTCTTGGTTCTGGAGAGAGCTCTGTCGCTTGCTCAGCATTGAGCTAACCCTCTCTTCAGCCTATCATCCCGAGACGAGCGGGTTGGTAGAGAGGACCAACCAGACCCTGGTCACATATCATCGACATTTTATCTCGGCCAGGCAGGATGACTGGGCATCCTTACTACCATGGGTGGAGTTCGCCTTGAACAATGCTGTGGCCGATTCCACTGGTCAGACCCCATTCCTCCTTAATTACGGCCAACATCTGTGCGTCCCTGTGCCTGTGCCCATGTCGTCCACCTACTCTAGGGTGGCAGACTGGGAGGTGGAATCATGTGATATTTGGGACAGCACTCAGGATGCCATCCGGCCTCCAAGGAAAGAATGAGGTCCTCTGCTGATGCACACCGGCGCCCTGCTCTGACTTTTGCTCCCGGCGACTTAGTGTGGCTCTCTGCCATAACATTAGGCTGCGGGTTGAGTCCACCAAGTTCACGCCTCGCTATATAGGTCCCTTGGAGGTTTTTGAACAGATAAATCCGGTGGTTTATCGGCTGAATCTTCCTCCACACCGGGGTATTTCCGACACCTTCCACGTGTACCTCCTTAAGCCTGTCCACATGTCCCGGTTCTCAGTCATCAGCTGGGACATCAGGCTCATCCTCGTATGAGTATGAGGTGAATGCCATTGTGGGGTGAAAGGTGGTATGCAGCAAAAAAGATTATCTGGTGGACTGGAAGGGTCATAGCCCGGAGGTTAGGACCTGGGAGCCTGTGGAGAACATCCACACTCCTCTGCTCATTGCTGCCTTTGAGCATAGCGAGGCTCAGGGGGAGGGGGCCCTATGAGGGGGGTAATGTTAGGCGTCGGGTTTCTCCCTCTGCACAGGAGGAATCCCGAGCCTTGCTTTCTGCGGTCTCATCCAGTCTTGACCGCAGAGGATGCTGCTCAGGAGAGACGTCGATCCCGCTGTCTTACTCAGGCTAGTGCTGTCATGTTGGTTGCTGCAACATCTGGTTCAACTATAGCAACCCGCATTAGCCAGCAGCAAGCACCTCTTTGGACTAAGTCCTTCTTTGAGCCCACTGAGCATGACCGTGGGACGACCTCTCATTGGAGACCGGAGGTCACATGCTCAGGTCCTGTTGCTGCTTCGATTGGACCACTAGGAAGGTCCCGGAAGGCTACAACAGTAAAAGGTTTTCATGGCCACATGGCCATGCGCTAATTTAGAAAAATATAGACCATGTGGAGTGCGTGTTCTATGCATGTATGAATGTGTTAGGTGTCGGGTTCCTGTCGCTGCACAGCAGGAATCCCGAGCCTTGCATTCGGCAGTCTCCCATTCCTCTCCGGCTGCAGATGAGGCTGCTCAGCAGACTCAACGATTCTGGCGCTCTGCTCAGACCAGATCTGTGGGCTTGGTTGCTGCTGGCACCTCTGGTCCAGCTATAGTAATGCATGCTGGTTAGCAGCGAGCTACTCCAGGGACTAAGTCCTCCTTTCGGCCCACTGAGCATGCTCGTGGGATGATCTCTTACTGGAGATCAGAGGTCACATGCTCAGGTCCTTCTCCAGCTCAGATTGGACCATCAGAAAGGTCAGGTCCCGGAAGGACGCTGCTATAAAAGGTTCGCATGGCCGCTCGGCCATGCGCTAGTATAGACTGCATTACCAGACTATGAGGAGTGAGTGTTGTATGCATGTATGAATGTCTCTGGTGAATGACTCATTAAGAAACCCCTACCCTTGGTACGCATGTGTTGTGCAGCCTAGCCTGTAAAGTGCCTAGGCTTAGGTGTAGGTAGAGGCAGAGTCTGAGACTGGCATCAGTGTCCACCGCTGGCTCTGCATGCCACGGTGCATGTGCTCGACACTCCTCCATAGTCAGCGTTTATAGTGGCGTCCGCAGGTGCGACACTACGCACCCAGAAGGTCTAGAGGGACTCTGACCCCGTGTCCTTGGGGCAGAGTTCTGTGACCGCATTCTGTGCGCTCCCTTGCCAAGCTCTGTGAGCTTTCAACAGGCTCGGCATTTATGTTCTGCGGTAGAATTGAGCGAAACGGGTCGGTCAAATTCATAAGTCGCCGACTTTTGCTTAAGTCGGGTTTCATGAAACGAAACCCGACCATAGCGTAAGGTCGGTGACCAGAGCGCCAAAGTCACATTTCAAATGATACTTCCAGCGCCCTTTTTCAGCCAAAGATGGAGGATGCACACTGTGGGCAACGCGATGACATGGGCAGCGGTCACCACCATCTTTGAGAAGGGCATGCAAGTGATTGGCTTGCTTTGTGTGGTGCCACAGGGGCAATAAAAGGGTGTGCACGCCGACCGCCATCTTACTTCTGCTGATCTTAGCATTAGGGAGAGGTTGCAGCTGCTGATTCTGAATAAGGGAGTGTCATGTCGGACACTGTTCACACCAGGGTGTCCGGCAGACAGCGGTAATACCCTGTTGGGTATTCTGTTCCAGTCGGGATAGGGTTAACCAGGTTGTCATGCTGGCTGAGGGCTGGGCCACGCCCTTGGTCTTTAAATAGTTCGTCCTGACTATGGGCGTCGCCGACTATAGCTTTAGCCTAGTGCTAGCAATACCGGTCAGCAGTGGTGGTGTTGGAGCGTCTGATATCTGGTGCAGTATATCCCTCAGTGGTTCTTTCTCCAATCTGTTATATATATATTTGGTTGCCCTTGCACATTATTGTATTCCCTTGTGTATTAACTGTGTGGTGTTTCTTTTACCCCTGTCCATACGTTTTTGTGGGGTCTGGTGTCTGGTCCCCTCACTGGGTGGAGGGTGGTGGGTTCAGCTTAGGGCTGGACAGGAGACAGGGACAGGGTGGAGGCTCAGGCGGGCACACCTTCAGTGTAAACCCTGGGTAGAGGGACAGACAGGGTTCCCCTAGTCTGAGGGACATCGCAGGGGTCCCGGGGTTTTTGCCTAAAGTAACCTAGGCATACCATGACATTATAGTCGGCCCAAATAATAAAGTGAGAGAAAAAAAAAAAAAAGGTATAGATTGGGAATATAGGGGTTACTTACTATGGATCCTATACTTTCCCTAACCAAGCAGCTGGAGGCTCTATCCATACAGGTCACTGAACTCAGGGGGGCGGTCCAGCAACAAGGCCTGTCAGCTCCTGCAGTACCTGCTGAGGCTGCAGCCAGGGCAGCTGAGCCCAAGTTTCCCCTTCCTGAACGATTTGCTGGTGATCGTGGTAAGTTCACGGTGTTTCGTGAATCATGCAAATTGTATTTCCGTATGCGTCCACATTCCTCAGGTAATGAGGCTCAACGCGTGGGCTTGGTGATTTCTTTGCTGAGTGGTGACCCACAGGCCTGGGCCTTTTCACTCCCTTCAGACTCACAGGCATTTGAATCTGTAGATTTTTTTTTCTCTGCTCTGGGTTTGATCTATGACGATCCGGATAGATTAAACTTAGCAGAGTCTAAGATACGCTCACTTCTACAGGGTAATCGACCAGCTGAGGATTACTGCACGGAATTCCGGCGCTGGGCGGTGGACACGCAGTGGAATGACCCTGCGCTTAGAAGTCAATTTTTGCATGGGGTTTCTGGAAGGGTTAAACAGACTCTCCTAATGTACGAGACTCCCGCCTCTCTGGAGGCTGCAATGGCACTTGTAGTACGCATAGACCGACGTCTCCGTCAGGGGGCGCTGGTTTCGTTGCCTCCGGGAGGTGGGGGAGTGGTTGGTGAGGTTGCCGCGGGTGAATCCGTGGAACCCATGCAGATCGCTGGTATAGCACAGTCACCGAGTAACAAGCCTAAACGTCCTTGGCACAGAAGGCAGGGGCTCTGTTTTTTTTTGTGGCAAAGGAGGACATTTTATTAACGCTTGCCCCCTGGTACCTAAGAAGGGCGCGCCGGCGGAAAACTGATAGGCTCAGAGGGTTTGGAGGAGTCTAGTCTGAGCCTTTGTGTATCCTCCGTCATGGTTTCCCAGTGTATGCTCCCTGCTAGGGTGGTACTTGGGGGGCAAATGCTCTCTATTACAGTATTTATTGATAGTGGCTCAGCTGCCAATCTCATTGATGAGAGGTTCGCGCATACAGCGGGATTTCCGGTGGAGAAATTGCCGAACCCCATCCGGGTGGTTACCATCAATGCTTCCCCGTTGTCTCAAGGGAAGATCACAGAGTGTGTGTTGGATATACAACTTCACATCGGAGTATTACACTCAGAGCGGGTAACTTGTAAGGTGCTTAGTAACTTACCGGCTCAGATGGTTCTGGGCTTTCCATGGTTGTCAATGCATAATCCTGTTATTGATTGGAAGACCCAGGACATAATTCAGTGGAGCAGGGAGTGTCAGGAGAGGTGCCTGGCTACATGTATTTCCGCTTTGACCCCCAGTATCCCGGAGCCGTTGCTGGATTATGTGGATGTATTTTCTGAGAAGGGTTGTTCGGAACTACCACCGCATCGCCCCTATGACTGTGCTATTAGGTTGAAACCAGGGGCCAAGTTACCTAAAGCTAGAATGTTTAATATCTCAGGTCCTGAGAGGCTAGCTCTCAAGGAATACATTGCGGATAGCCTGAGCAAGGGTCATATTAGACCTTTCTCTTCTCCTCTGGCTGCTGGCTTCTTCTTTGTTAAAAAGAAGGATGGCGGTTTACGCCCGTGTCTGGATTTCAGAGAACTCAACCAGATTACGGTCCGTGATCCTTACCCTATGCCACTTATACCCAATTTATTCAACCAAGTGGTTGGTGCCAGGTGGTTCTCCAAACTGGACCTCAGGGGGGCGTACAATCTTATAAGAGTCCGTCAGGGGGATGAGTGGAAGACAGCGTTCAATACCCCTGACGGTCACTTTGAGAGTTTGGTAATGCCGTTTGGGTTGACTATGGCACCGGCGGTCTTTCAACACTTCATTAATGATGTCTTCTCTCAGTTGTTGGGGAGGTTCGTTATAATTTATCTTGACGACATCCTCATTTTCTCTCGCGACCATGATACACATATAGAGCATGTTAGACAGGTTCTGCAGTTGCTCAGAGAGAACAGGCTCTATGTCAAGCTTGAAAAATGTGTGTTTTTCGTACAGGAGCTACCGTTCTTGGGTTATATAATCTCCGCCTCAGGTTTTAAGATGGACACCGCAAAGGTGCAGGCGGTACTACATTGGGATCGGCCTGATAATCTTAAGGCGCTTCAGCGATTTCTTGGCTTCTCCAATTACTATAGGAAATTTATTAAGAACTTCTCTATGATTGCCAAACCACTGACTGACATGACTAAGAAGGGTACCGACTTTTCTGACTGGTCTGAGCCTGCGGTACAGGCGTTTGAATTCCTCAAGAATAGTTTTGCCGCAGCGCCCATTCTGGTGCAGCCCGATGTCTCCTTACCGTTTGTCGTGGAGGTGGATGCGTCGGAGGTTGGAGTGGGGGCTGTACTGTCTCAGGGCCCTTCTTGGGCCAAGTTGCATCCGTGTGCCTTCTTCTCCAAGAAGCTGTCGCCTGCGGAGCGTAATTATGATATTGGCAACAGGGAACTATTGGCCATCAAATTGGCATTTGAGGAGTGGCGACACTTCTTGGAGGGGGCTGTTCATCAGATTACTGTGATAACCGACCATAAGAATTTGCTTTATTTAGAATCTGCTAAGCGCCTGTCCTCCAGACAGGCTCGCTGGGCATTATTCTTCACCCGGTTCAACTTCATTGTTACCTATCGACCTGGGTCGAAGAATGTTAAGGCAGACGCTTTATCCAGGTGTTTTCCTGGTGGAGAGTTATGTGAAGAGCCGGTGCCTATTCTCCAAAAGGGTGTGGTGGTATCTGCCATCACGACAGAGATTGAGGCAGAGATTGCGGAGGCTCAGGAGGTGGTACCGCCGGGGTTGCCTGCTAATAAATCTTTTGTGCCGCTACATCTACGCTCTAGAGTGTTGGGCGAACATCACGACACGGTACTGGCAGGTCATCCAGGGGTTAAGAGCACTCTGGAACTGGTATCGCGTCGTTTTTGGTGGCCTAAAATCTGGCAGGATGTGGCCTCATATGTGGCTGCCTGTACCACGTGCGCACGGGCCAAGACTCCTCGTTCCCGTCCCGCTGGTAGCTTGCAGCCTCTTGGGGTGCCCAGTAAGCCATGGACTGAGATTTCCATGGATTTTATTACTGACTTGCCCGCCTCGGCAGGGAACTCGGTCATTTTGGTAATTGTTGATAGGTTCTCCAAAATGTCACATTTCGTTGCTTTACCGTCTTTGCCCAATGCTAAGACTCTTGCTCAGATATTTATTCGCGAGGTGGTCAGTCTTCATGGTGTCCCGTCTGACATTGTGTCTGATCGAGGTACGCAGTTTGTGGCAAAGTTTTGGAGAGCTTTTTGTTCTCGCCTTGGAATCAAACTATCTCATTCATCGGCTTTCCACCCTCAGTCGAATGGACAGACTGAGCGGATGAACCAAAACCTGGAGCAATACTTGCGCTGCTTTATTTCCGACAATCAGGAAGAGTAGTCAGCGTTTCTTCCTCTGGCAGAATTCGCAATAAACAACCATTGCCAGGAATCGTCTGGGGAATCTCCTTTTTTTTGTGTGTATGGTCAACATCCTCAATTTTGCACCTTGCGTCAGGGGTGCTCAGTTGGCGTCCCTGAAGAGGACCAGTTGGGAGCTCAATTGTCGTCTGTTTGGAGGAGAGTCAAGCAGCGCTTGTTGAAGGTGGGTTCCAGGTACAAACGGGTGGCTGACTGCAGACGTGTGCCAGGTCCGGACCTGTGTGTGGGTGATTGGGTGTGGTTATCTACTAGGAACATTAAGCTCAAGATACCGTCACTTAAGTTGGGTCCCAGGTTCATTGGCCCATTTAGAATCTCCGCAGTGATCAACCCAGTGGCATTTCGTTTGGAGTTGCCGGCTGTGTATAAGATTCATAATGTATTTCACAAAGCATTGCTAAAGAAGGTCGTGGGTTTGGTGGATGGTTCCCCCAGGCCACCACCTCCCGTCTTGGTGGATGGCGCATTGGAATTTGAGGTGTCCAAAGTGGTGGACTCTAGGGTTGTGCGTCGCACTCTACAGTACCTGGTCCACTGGCGTGGCTATGGTCCTGAGGAGAGGACATGGGTGCCGGCCTCTGACATTCATGCTGATCGACTGGTTACTATGTTCCATCGTCGCCATCCGGACAAGCCAGGTCCTCGACATGGTGAGGTTCCGGAGGTCCCTCGTAGAAGGCGGGGTACTGTCATGTCGGACACTGTTCACACCAGGGTGTCCGGCAGACAGCGGTAATACCCTGTTGGGTATTCTGTTCCAGTCGGGATAGGGTTAACCAGGTTGTCATGCTGGCTGAGGGCTGGCCCACGCCCTTGGTCTTTAAATAGTTCATCCTGACTATGGGCGTCGCCGACTATAGCTTTAGCCTAGTGCTAGCAATACCGGTCAGCAGTGGTGGTGTTGGAGCGTCTGATATCTGGTGCAGTATATCCCTCAGTGGTTCTTTCTCCAATCTGTTATATATATATATTTGGTTGCCCTTGCACATTATTGTATTCCCTTGTGTATTAACTGTGTGGTGTTTCTTTTACCCCTGTCCATACGTTTTTGTGGGGTCTGGTGTCTGGTCCCCTCACTGGGTGGAGGGTGGTGGGTTCAGCTTAGGGCTGGACAGGAGACAGGGACAGGGTGGAGGCTCAGGCAGGCACACCTTCAGTGTAAACCCTGGGTAGAGGGACAGACAGGGTTCCCCTAGTCTGAGGGACATCGCAGGGGTCCCGGGGTTTTTGCCTAAAGTAACCTAGGCATACCATGACAGGGAGAGCGTTAGGCAGGGAAGAAGAACAAAAAAACTGCTTCTGCTGGTAGCAGTTTCCACTGTACAACACAACAGTTTGTGTGCAGTGACAGGGGAGGCTATATTTTTGTGCATCAGCTTTGTTGGTTATTAGGCTGCTTTATAAGGCTCCCTGATATCTGCATTGCTGTTTGCACACTGCTGTGCAAACTGCTTTTTTAAAAGCAAAAATACTTTTCTTCCTCTTTTCTGCACAGTTACCAAGCGTTCATTTTTCCACACTTTTGTGTGCAGCAGTCCTGCTTATTAGGCTGCCTGCTGCCATACTTGGACTGAGAGCATCACTGTCAGCCTCCTAAAATCTCTAGGGAGCTTCCAATTCTCCCCAATACTATATACACACCTTGTGCCTGGTCATACACCTGCCTATTTCAGCCTGTTAAATTGAGGAGTAATCTATAGTGGGCCTGAGATAATAGTTCAGCCTCCTAAAATCTCTAGGGAGCTTCCAATTCTCCCCAATACTATATACACACCTTGTGCCTGGTCATACACCAGCCAATTTCAGCCTGTTACATTGTGGTGTAATCTATAGTGTGCCTGAGATAATAGTTCTGCCTCCTAAAATCTCTAGGGAGGTTCAAATTCTCCTCAAAACTATATACACCTTGTACCTTGTTTTACAGTACCATATAGCTGATGGTTTTTTGGGTACTTTTTCCCAAAAAATGAGGAAGTATGGTGGAAGAGGCCGTGAACGTGGGCGGGGGTTGCCAGCTGGTACTGATGGTGGTGGTGCATCTGCTGGTAGTGGCAAAAGCACAATAGCACCTAAGGCAGGAGGTGTTGAGCCTGCGTCATCGTCTGGCTCCACAAGGCCTCGGAGGCTCCCTTTTCTGGGAGTAGGTAAACCGCTTTTAAAGCCGGATCTTCAGGAACAAGTTTTGGCTTACAATGCTGACACAGCCTCCAGCTCTATCGCCTCCTCTTCTGAAGTTTCAAAAAATAAAAGCACTGAGTCGTCAGTGCAGGCTTCTGGTCAGGAACAACACCTTTCCTTGTGTCCTTCACCCACATCAAAAGTGAAGGATGCCGCAGCACACACTTCAGATTACTCCATGGAGCTCTTTTCACATACCATGCCTGGGTTATCAAGTCAAATCGTGAATTCCCCAGTCGAAGATGAATCTGACATGGAGTGCACTGATGCACAGCCACTGCTAGATTTTTCTGCTCGTACATTCACTCAGAGCACTACATTGTCCTCGCAGTGTACTGAGCCAGAATCTGACCCTGATGAAACTCAGGTACCCCTTCCCGCATACTATACAACCTTACACGGTGACACAGAGGAAGGTGCACATGAAATTGAAGAGGAGGTGATGGATGACCCAGTTGTTGACCAAGATTGGCATGCATTGGGGGAAGAGGGTGCTGCTGCCAATAGCTCAGAAGAGGAGGAGGATCCGCAGCAGGCATTGACATCGCAACAGCTGTTAGCTGACAGGCCCGTAGCAGTCCAAAAACGGGTTACAAGAACCAAAAGAGTTGCAGGACAGCTTGACCCCATGGCCAACAGCGTGCAAGGCCTCAAAATGTCTTCCATAGTAGGAAGAGTGCAGTGTGGCACACTTTTTTGAACAAAATCCTAATGATCAGGCAAAGGTTATCTGTAAGAACAGCGTAAAGACCTTTAGCCGAGGGAAAAATCTGAGAAATTTGAATACCAGTTGCATGCTTAGACATTTAACCACCATGCACTTGCAAGCGTGGACGGACTACCAAACCTCACGCACAACATGTGCACCTGCTCCAAATGAAAGTAGTCAGCAACGGTACATCGCTTCCCCCACTGTAAGCCCACCGGTTAGCACACCACCAGCAGCAAATGTTAAGATGTCGTCGCAAGGCCAAAGCAGTCAGGGAATCACAATGTTATGTTATATTACGAAAGACTGAATCTAGGCCATCAGCAAGACCATCAACACCATCACCAACCCTCTCTCACTCCGCCATGTCCACCGCTAGTTCCACCATATGCAGCTCTCAAGTCCAGCTCACTCTACCAGAGACTCTGAGTAGGACAATAAAGTACTCATCCTCTCATCCGCATACACTGTGTTTGAACGCCCTCATTGCCAAACTAATCTCCTTGGAGATGATACCCTATCGGTTGGTTGAAAGCGAAGCTTTCCGCGAGCTCATGGCCTACGCAGTACCACACTATGACCTACCCAGTCGGCACTTCTTTTCTCGAAAAGCCATCCCAGCCCTCCACCTGCATGTGAAAGACCGCATTGTCCATGCACTCAAGCAATCAGTGAGTGGAAAGGTGCACCTCACAACAGATGCATGGTCCAATAGGCATGGCCAGGGCCATTACATTTCCATCACTACGCACTGGGTTAATGTGGTGGATGCAGGGTCCACAGGGGACAGCGGCGGTGGGATAGTGCTGCCTAGCCCATGGTATAGGAAACAGTTGGCTGTAGGCATTCGACCCTCCTCCTCCTCCAGAAGCGAAAGCTTGTCCACAGAGCGCAGTCGCACGAGCACTCCATCCGCAGCTGCCAGTGTTGCACACGAGGTGTCCCACTATCGAACAGCTAGTGGTAAGCGTCAGCAGGCTGTGTTGAAGATGATGTGTTTGGGCGACAACAGACACACCGCGGAGGTACTGGCCGACTACTTGCAGCCACAAACTGAGTCATGGCTGGGCAGTCTACATCTTGAGGCAGGCAAGGTAGTTAGTGATAACGGCCGGAATTTTGTGGCAGCCATAGCCCTTTCAAAACTCAGACACATACCTTGCCTGGCTCACACCTTAAACCTGGTGGTGCAGTGCCTCCTCAATAATTATCCAGAGTTAACAGCCCTGCTCAATAAGGTGCGAAGACTGTGCTCGCACATCCGCCAGTCGCCCGTACACTCCAGTCGTATGCAGAAGCTGCAGCGATTGCTCCACCTTCCCAAGCACCGCCTAATTATTGACATTGCAACAAGGTGGAACTCCACCCTGCACATGGTTGAGAGGCTGTGCGAACAGAGGCAGGCTGTAATGCATTTGTGGGAGGATACATGGGAAGGCAGTTTGAGGGCAGACATGGAGTTTTCTGGTGTGCAGAGGTCGAAGCTGAAAGACCTCTGTAAAGTACTTCAGTGTGTTGAGGAATGCACACGGCTGGTAAGCGCAGACAACGCCATCATAAGCATGAGCATCCCACTTATGCGTCTGCTCATGCAAACTTTGACTCACATTAAGGAGCAGGCGTCTGCAGCCGAGGAGGAGGAGGAAGAGAAGGAGGGAAGCCTTGATGACAGTCAGCCATTGTCTGCTCAGGGAAGTCTCGTGGACGAGGTGGAGGAAGAAGAGGAAGAGGAGGAGGAGGAGGATGATGGAGATGATTATTTAGGGGAGGAGGATTCTTCTCAGGGGACAAGATAAAATGTTGGCGTGGCAAGGTCAGGTACAGGGTTTGTGCCTGACTGGAGGCATGTGGATTTGTCGGAAAGTGCTCCTCCACCCAGCACTCGCAGTGCATTATTGACACCTGGAACATTGGCCCACATGTGTGATTATGCCTTACAAATCCTAAAAAGGACCCCCGCATTGCCAAAATGATGAACGATGATGACTACTGGTTTCACAGCATCCTGGATCCATGCTATAAAGGCAAATTCCAAAACATCATGCCACAGGAGATCCTAGGTCTAATATTGGCTAACAAACAAGCAACTCTGGTAAACCGTTGGTTTGAGGCTTTCCCAGCACACAGCAGCAGAGATGGTTCTCACATGAGCCGTAGGGGGCAACATGGAAGAGGTGTTCGTGGTGCACACATCCGAAGTGGCGTTGGAGACAGGGGTTTCATGACCATGTTGTGGACTGATTTTTCAAGTACCGCTCAGACGATTGGTAATACTGCACTGATTGTAACCATAGTTGACAACTGCTGTTTCCTGTCACTTTCAAACTACTTCTCCCATATCAATGTTCTCCCTCACAGGTCATTCCCCTTTGACTATTGGGCCTGTAAACTGGACACCTGGCCTGAATTGGCACAATATGCCTTACAGAAGCTCACTTGCCCTGCTGCTAGTGTGCTATCTGAAAGAGTCTTCAGTGCTGCTGGATCAATCCTGACAGAAAAAAGGACCCGTCTGTCGACCCAAAATGTTGATGATCTAACCTTCATTAAAATGAACCATGCATGGGTTTCCAAGGATTTTGTCCCACCTTCCCCTGCTGACACATAGGTTGCCAGAAAAATGACTCGCTTTTGTCCTCCTCTTTCTCGGACTTCTCCAATTCCTCCATTTGCAGCTGCTGAATGTCCAACATCAACATATGCCATTTTTTCAACCTCCCTAACTGGACTGCCTCCCCCCCAGGGCCGGGGTCACCACCTGGCGCACGCACCCGTGTGAGTGCTGTTGCCCTGGACAGGTGGGTGGGCCAACTCTTGGGTGCCGGCACTGGCACAGAGTCCCCCATAGTGCAATCAAGTGTCTCTGATGGTGGGGGTGCACACCCGCCGTCAGACACATCGGCGTACTATGAGGGGCCCAGTGCCAGTACCGCCGCCCAGGAGTGGGCCCCCCCTGCTTGCTCAGGGCCCCAGCACTTGCAATACTTACCTCTCCCTGCTCCACCGCTGTGTAGTCTGGGCTGTTAAATCCTTCACTGGGACTGCCACTACAAATTTGGTGAACTGATAGATGATGGTCAAGACATAGCTATGCCCTGTCCTGCTGGGCTCTATCTTCAGATGATCAATGGCTTCCTACTCACAGACGTGTGACATTCCTGCCCACATTTTTAAATGTGTCTTCTCATGCCAATCCAATAAAATCGCCTATGGCCTGTGGCTTCTGTCTTTTGCACTCCAAATTTACCTGACAGATCATGACAGGCAGTGAGGACCATGTCTACATCTCTCCCTGTGATTACAATTTGATGGAGATGAGTAACAGTGATAGGATCCACGGTACTGCGATACAGCAAACCTTTCTTCACAAAGATCTGTTTTCACTGTCTCCACAGACAAAGTAATTGAGGGTCAGCATCGCCTCTGAGAATTCTCCCGGGAGTTTTTCCCGTGATTAGTAATTACAAAATTTATGCAGTCACTCGACTTTCCGTCTGTTCTTGTATCCATCTCATTTCCTCTTGCGGAGAGTCTGGACTGTCTTACTGAGACTGAAATATATAAGAAGATTTAAAAATACCCCAACAGTGTATACTGGTGTACGCTTCGAATACATTACCCTTTTTCAACTTTTTAGATTCTTGTCTAATCCATACTGAGGCTGTGAGTGTCTTTGTCGGACTCCGGAAATATACACAGAGATTTTTATTGTTTAAACTATGCTATATATACACCTGTTATCTGGTGATACTGTACCCTTTCTCAACTTTCTACAATCTTGTCGAATCCATATTGGGCCTGAGACCGTCTGAGTCTGCCTCCTGATTAGAAATGAGCGGTGTTCGAGTGGAACTGTTCGCCAAGTTCAAATTCCAGCTGTTTTGGGTGGTGTTCGAGCCGTTCATCGAACTCAAAAACTTTGCTTAAAATTCGGCTGTTCGAGGTTCCATTTGAGAACGGTTCGTTCACCAAAAGCGTAACTTTCTTTTCACATTAATAATGGTTTTCAATGTTAATAGACAGTTTCATGGCATAGTAGCGGTGCCTGGTAGCCAGCGGTGTAGTACACCTGTCAAGGGGCTATACAGTTTGATTTTCTAATAATGTTTTACCGCATCTTCTCCAGTAAATCCTTTTAGGCCTTGTAGCACTGTCTGCTACTCTGCAGAGGAGCCCACCCATGAACCAAGCTGTGCCGCCTGTTTATGTAAGAACCATTTTTTAACTCCATTTAGCCCAGTCAATACTTTGGGCTTAGTACCTGTGTCTACTGCTCATCAGAGGAGCCCACCCGTGAACCTAGCTATGCCTCCTGTTTATGTAAGCACTGTCTGCTACTCATCAGAGTTGTCCACCCGTGAACCAAGCTATGCCGCCTGTTTATGTAAGAACTGTGTGCTACTCAGCAGAGCAGAGGAGCCCAGCTGTTAAGCAAGCTACAGCACCTGTGGTTTGGACACTTAATTTTTGCACATTCTTTCTGGATTGCCAGTTAGTCCTAATTTCGGAATTCCGGTTGACCTGCACTCACTGGGAATTCCTCGTTCGCGGGGAAGAATTGGAATCACAGATCCCCATCATTAACAGGGTTCAGCAGGTTATCCGCACCTGTAAGCGACACACGCTGGTCCTTTCAGTGTAGCGCACGTGCAGCCGCGGACATGTAAGGGCATGACAGACCTGTTATTGCTTGATCTCGCGTGCCAGAGCCTCGCGAGTCTCTCTAGTAAGCTGGCCGCGGACCACGGGGGCATGCCGGAGTCTAGTTCGTTAACGGAATTAAGCTAACAAATCGCTAGCACAACTAAAAACGGCCATGCACCGCCATCCACAGGATCGAGAAACCTTGCAATCTGTCCATCTTTTCCGTAGCTGGCCTGGTTGAGGTTGCCCGTGTGGGGTCCAATTAAGCCGCAGGCTCCACTCCTTGTGGTGGTGCCCTTCTGGATATTCCTTTAAGGTTCAGCTTTGCAACCATACTGCCCCTGTAAACCAAACACTTTGCCTTCATGGACGCTGTTCAGAGAGTCGTGGGAATAACGCCGCCTGATCGGCAGTTGGCATAATTTATGGTGAGAAGTCCGACGGTATATGATCGTCTTCGATTTTAGAATTTTAGAATTTTTAGATGTTAGATTTTTATTCCAGCCTTTCTTGACTTTATAAGGGCATTACATGCCTATATCTGTGTCTCCTCCTCCTCCTTTTACTCCTCCACCTCTTTTTTATATGTATTTGCCCTTTTCCATATGTTATTTGTGTCTTCTGAGCATTTTATCTGCTTTGGGCCACCTTTTAAGGTGTTTTGTATGTGTTTTCTATGTGTTTGTGTTTGCCTGCCATTGTTTTCAATGGGGTTCGATGGTGTTCATTGAACGTTCGACTAACATTCGACGAACTTGCCTCCTGTTCGACGAACCGAACCGAACTCGAACACTAGCGGGGTGGCTCAACACTACTCCTGATATATAGATGAACATTTTTAATGTTTAAACTATTCTATATATACCTGGTACTGTACTCTTTCTGCCAGAAAGTCCTCCTCCACAAGTCCTCCTCCACCCTCCACTCTAAGTGTATCATTGACACCTGGAACATTGGCCCACATGTGTAATTATTTCTGGCGGATCTTCTTTTTATATTGTGGTGTGATCCATCCTGAGTGTGTGAGAGTCTGTGGGTTACTCCTGCAATTTATATGTAGATTTAAAAATTACCCCAACACTGTATACAGCTCTACGCTTGTGATACATTACCCATTTGATGCTTTTTATATTCTGGTCTAATCCAAACTGACAAAGTGAGAGTCTGTTTCTGACTCTGGAAATAAATTCTGAGATTGACAATGACGCCTACACTGTATACAGCTGTACGCTTCAGATCCATTATAGTTTTACAGCTTTTTATATTGTGTTGTAATCCATATTTAGGCTGAGAGCGTCTGTGTCTGCCTCCTGAAATATATACGGAGATTTAGAATGTTTAAACTATACTATATATACCTGCTATTTGATGATACTATACCCTTTTTCTACTTTTTATATTCTTGTCTAATCCATACTGAGCCTGTGAGCGTCTCTGTGTGACTCATGAATTATATATGGAAATTTACAATTATCCTTTGACTGTATACAGCTGTACGCTTCTGATACAGTACCATATATCTGATGTTATTTTGGGTACATTTTTTCCAAAATTTAGAAGTATGGTGGAAGAGGCCGTGGACGTGGGCATGGGGGTGCCTGATGGTGTTGGTGCATCTGCTGGTAGTGGCAAAAGCACAATAGCAGCTAAGGCAGGAGGTGTTGAGCCTGCGTCACGGTCTGGCTCCAGAAGACTGGGAAGGCTACCTTTTCTGGGAGTAGGTTAACCGCTTTTAAAGCCGGAGCATCAGGAACTGGTTTTGGCTTACATTGCCGAAACAGACTCCAGCTAATATGCTCTCCTCTTCTGAAGTTTCAAAAAATGCAAGCACTGAGTCATCAAGTGCTGGCTCCTGGTCAGGAAGAACTCTTTTCCTTGTGTCCTTCACCCCCACCAAAAGTGAATGATGCAGCAGGCCACACTTCACATTAGTCCATGTAGCTCTTTCTCACATACCATGCCTGGGTTATCAAGTCAAATCGTGAATTCCCCAGTCCAAGATGAATTTGTCATGGAGTGTGGGTCGCCAGCCAGGGCAGTGGGGTTAATCGGTACCGGGCCGGTGTCTCAGAGGGTTGTGTCACGGTGGTGGTGACCCAGTCCGTGGCCCTGGGCGTCCATGCAAAGGGGTGAATAACGTTTATGGGTGAATGATACGTGACGCCACCTGTGGTTTCTGATCAGATTGACCAGCGCTGCAGTGTCGCTTCTCTGGGACAGATGTTGTGGTGCAGCTAAGATGTAGAAGCCCTGCACAGGTAGGGTCGTAGTCGCAGGGCGGATGAAAGAGTTGGTTGATGGTGTGCAGCGCATGGTGTAGCAGAGCCGTACGCCAGGCGCAGGAGAAAGATGACAGACACAGTCATGCAGTTCCTTTACCTGTATTTGGTAAGTGCCGTCCAGGACCCAGAGTACAGATGGAGAAGGAGTTGGTCAGCCTGGAAGCAAATTAGGAATTCTCTCTCTGCAGATAGGTAGTGTGGCCTCCGTTCTAGTGCTTATCTGAGGTACTCGCAGTACTGAGTTCACTGAAGTTCCCCTGTTGACTCTCTTTTGGAACTTTCTCGTCTGGCAGGCAGCCATAGCCTTTTCCTTCTGGCTCACACACGTCACTGCTGAGGCCTCCGAGCCTTAGTTGGGAACCGAGCATTTACAGCTGCTACTTCCTCCGGTTTCTGCTGCAGGACCGTCAGTGTCCCTACAAACTCGGAGACCGGAATCCGGACCATGTGCTCCAGCTAGGAGTGAGCCTTAACTCTGCTCATCCTCCAGCTCCCCTTCTCACGTACACACACTTCCCCTTCTCTTCACAGACTGCCCTAACTTCCCTCCTCCCGACCACAGAGAGCAGCTCCTCAGCAGTCAGGTTCAGAGCTCTCCCTGCTGGCCTGGAGTGAGAACTGTGTTGTGTGCTGGTTTAACTGCTAGAGAGATCCTTCATTGCTCCCAAGCATGACATCACACTCCCTAGGAGGAAGGTAATGCCACTGTGATCACCGTACTCCTCGGGGCACCACAAGTGCACTGATGCCCAGCCACTGCTAGATGATTCTGCTGGTACATTGACCCAGAACACTACATTCCCCTCGCACTCTACACAGCCAGAATCTGACCCTGATGAAACTCAGGTTCTCCTTCTCGCATACTATACCACCTTACACGGTGACAAAGAGGAAGATGCAGATGAAAGTGCAGGTTCCTTGAGCAGTTGGGGGGGCATACTCATGGGCGATGGCACTGGCACAGGGCCCCTCATAGTATGCAAAAGTGTCTCTGCTGGTGGGAAGACCCACCCACCGTCAGAGACATCGCCGTACTATGAGGGGCCCTGTGCCAGTGCCGTCGCCAACGAGTGGGCCCCCCTGCTTGCTCATGATCACAGCACTTGCAAAGTTGAAATACCTCTCCCTGCTCCACCACCGTGATGTCTTCCGCGCTTCCTGACAGTGACATTCTGGTCAGAGAGCGCGATGACATCACGTCTGTACGCCCTCTGCCTAAACAGTCCAAGTGCAGAGAGATGAAAGATGGGGACGACGAGGAGTCCAGAGTACAGGGATTCCCTAGCGAGGAGACTTATTTAATTGTTTTAAAGGTTGGGAGCAATTTTTGGGGAGCGCTATACTCTGGAGAAAGATATATGGGGCCCACCATAAACTGGAGCATTCCAAAGGTGGACATCAGACACTGGAGCAGCATTTACAGGGCCCATTATACACTGGAGCATTAGAAATGGGGCCCATTAAATATGGAGCATTATTTGGGCCCATAAGACAGTGGAGCTTCATCCATGGGGACCAACATATACTGTAGCATTATGTGGAGCTCATCATATACTGTATCGAACATTATATGGGACCAATGATTCTGTATGGAGAAATATATGGGCCGCATTACTCTGTATGGCGCACTATGCGGTGGCCATAATACTGTATGGAGTAATGTACTGTCCGTTTTTGAAGCTATTGGAGAATTTAAAATGGATATCAGTCATGTGATGTAAGAAGTAAATTATTTTTCATTGCACTATACCGCTATTTCTCTGCCGTATCAGAGGATCATGAATTGTGGCATGTGTTAAAGGAGCCCAGTGACACTCTTTGGCCCTGGGCCCACGAAAATCTGGAGCCAGCCCTATACCCCCACAACTTTAGCCAAATAACCCCCGTTTTCAATGCCTAACTATTATTTTAAAGTAAATTAAGGTTGACAAGCTTAAGTAATAAGAATTGATGTTTTTGGCATTAAAATGGGCACTGTAGGTGTGTTTCCTGTCCTCCACTCACTGCCGACTTTTCTTCCCCATTGACTTGCATTGGGTTTCGTGTTTCAGTCGGCCTTCGACGTTTCACGATAATCGGCCGATTGCGTTCTACCTGATTTTTGCGAAAGTCGGGTTTCATGAAACCCAACTCGACCCGAAAAAAGGCAAAGTCGCTCATCTCTATTCTGCGGTAGTGCGGCTCTGAGAAGCAACAGAGTCTGCCCCTGTACACAATGGATGATGCTAACCCATGTGTGCTTTGCTATTATACCGCCATATAGCATCCGCCATTACTGAGCAGCAGTTTGCCATCCCTGCACGATGGACCCCGGGCTGCGAACGAACCTTATTGCCATCTTTTAATACTTAGTGCGTTCCGCCAGCCCTAACATTATTCTATCGCCAGGGTCTGGCTAGTAATGGCAGACGAACAACAACTGCAGCGGTACATCCAGCAGCTGGAGGGTAGGCTGGCAGCACTCAGCCTCAGCTGTGGATGTTACCACAGTCGATGTTCAGGCAGCCACAGAGGCTGTCTCTCGTGTGTCCCCTGCCATTCCTGCCCTGACCTTGTCCCGCCTCCCATTGCCTGAGAAGTTGTCGGGCGATAGTGCTTCTTGTAGGGGATTCGTGAGCCAGTGTACCATACAGCTGGAGTTGCTGGCTGCACGATTCCCCTCTGAGTAGGCTAAAGTGGGATTTGCTATTTCCCTCTTGTCAGACAGGGCTCTGGAGTGGGCCACACCGCTGAGGGAGCTTGGTGATCATGTGGTGCAGAGTGCCTCGCGGTTCTTGGGTACTCTGAAGGAGGTCTTTTTGAGACCGCGAGTCACTCATGATACCGCGAGTCACTCATGATACCGCGCACCAGCTGCTGGAGTTATCGCAGGGCTCGTCTCAGGTCAGCCATTATACCATCCAGTTCCGGATGCTGGCTTCAGAACTGGAGTGGTCAGATAAGACCCTCATTCCAGTGTTCTGGAGAGGTCTGGCTGCCATGTAAAGGACACTCTGGCCACCAGGGAGATTTCTGCCACACTGGAGGAGCTTATCACAATCTCCACCCGCATAGACCTTCATTTTTTGGAGCGAAGGTTGGAGCGGTCCCAGTGTAGGCAGAGGTTTAGTTTGGCACCTAGTTTTACTAAACCTCCGGAACCTCCCTATCTGAGCCCCAAGAGGCCATGGGGAATTCTTGCGCGGGATCCAGGTCCTGGTCCGCGCGAGCACCTGTGGTCTGTCACATTTGCCGGTAGTCTGGTCACCCTGCCAACAGGTGCCCATAGTGGCCAGGAAGACGCTTGTGTCTAGTGGCTGTTGGAGGAGGCCTACTAGATACTGCAACGTTTTCCTACAAGCTGTCCTTTGAGGGCATGCTTGAGTTTGGCTCTTCCACTCTGACGGTGGAGGATGGTGGATTCTGGGGCGGAGGGCAATTTCATGTCGTCTGCCTTCGCCCAACGGCACGCAATTTCACTGTTTTTTTTCAGCCAGTCACCATCAGAGTGGTGAATGGAGCGACACTACCCTCTCAGATCACCCACCAGACAACCCCGCTGATACTCTCGCTGTCTCCTTCCCATCAGGAGATGCTATCTATCTACTTGTCATGCCCGAAGGTATCGACCAGGTCCTCTTAGGGGTCCCCTGGTTGTGTCGTCACTCTCCCCATATAGAGTGGTCCTCAGGGAGAATTCTCAGGTGGAGTAAATCCTATGAGGGTAGATGTCAGAGGGAGTGCATTCAGGTTGCCTCCACTGAAGTCCCCACAGATCTTTCCTCTCTCCCCAAATGCTAACAACAGTATGCAGATGTATTCTCCAAGAAGGCGGCGGAGACCCTTCCGCCTCACCGCCCCTACGACTGTCCTATTGACCTCTTGCCTGGTGCTGAGCCTCTCCGGGGTCGAGTCTATCCCCCATCTCTCCCAAAGACAAAGGCCATGTCAGTATATCAGGGAGAATCTGGTAAGAGGATTCATTAGGAAGTTGGTGTCACCAGCTGGGGCGGGATTCTTCTTTGTCCAGAAGAAGAATGGAGAATTATGTCCCTGCATAGATTACAGGGGTCTTAATGCCATCACCGTTAAGAATAAGTATCCTCTGCCCCTGATATCGGAACTGTTCGATAGGCTACGGGGAGCGAGAGTATTTACTAAGCTTGATCTGCGGGAGGTTTACAACCTGATTCGCATCCGTGAAGGGGATGAATGGAAGAAAGCTTTTAACACCAGGGATGGGCACTATGAATACCTGGTGACGCCCTTCCAGCTCTGTAATGCTTCAGCTGTCTTCCAAGACTTTGTAAAAGACATCTTCCGGGGTATGCTCACCACCTCAGTTGTAGTCTATCTGGATGATATCCTCTTCTACTCTCCAGATGTTGACTCTCAACGGAGAGATGTTTGCAAAGTTTTCGACCCCCTACGGGCAAACTCCCTCTACGCGAAGTTGGAGAAGTGTGTGTTTGAGCTGGAGTCCTTGCCTTTCCTGGGCTATATCATGTCCGCCCAGGGATTAGCCATGGATCCTGCCAAGCTACAGGCGGTGATGGATTGGCAGGGGCCCCATTCTCTCAAAGCGGTGAAGCGCTTTATGGGGTTCATAAATTATTACCGCCAATTCATCCCCCACTTCTAGACGTTGGTAACCTCCTTGGTGGCCCTCACCAAGAAGGTTGCAAATCCCAAGTTGTGGTCGGAACCTGTCTCCAAGGCCCTTTCCTCCAATAAGTCCCATTTCGCTACCGCTCCCATTCTACATCGCCCAGATGTAGATAAACCCTTCATTCTGGAAGTGGATGCCTCTTCCGTCGGTGCTAGAGCTGTCCTGTTTCAGAAAGACATGCAAGGTCGTAAGCACCCATGCTTCTTTTTCTCCAAGACCTTCACACCGGCAGAGAGGAATTATTCCATTGGGGAAAGGGAGTTGCTAGGGATGAAGTTGGCCTTCTCGGAGTGGAGACACTTCCTGGAGGAGGCTCGCCACCCTTTCCAGGTGTTCACCGACCACAAGAACTTGGTGTATTTGCAAACAGCCCAGCGGCTAAATTCTCGCCAGGCCAGATGGTCCTTGCTCTTCTCCCGGTTCCACTTCACCCTCCATTTTCTCTCTGGGGAGAAGAAGGTCTGGGCCGATGCTCTCTCCCGCTCCGTGGTATCATCGGCGGAAGAGGAGGAGGAGCCTTGGCTGATCGTCCCATCCGAGAGCCTGAGGACTGTGGCTCTGGTCGCCCTTGAGTCAGTACCTCCGGGCAAGACATTTGTCCATGCCCGTCTGCGACCGGAGGTCCTCTCTTGGGCTCATTCGTCCAGGTTGGGTGGACATTTCGGGACAAAACGGAAGTCTGAGCTTCTGGCGAGGACGTACTGGTGGCCGCATATGGCCTGTGACGTCAGGGACTATATTCAGGCGTGCATCTCTTGCGCCCAGAATAGGTCCTCTCGGCAGCAGCCCGCTGGGCTACTTTACCCTCTGCCGGTAGCAGACAGGCCCTGGGAGATCGTCAGTATGGACTTTGTGGTGGGGCTACCCAAGTCCAGTGGAAGCACAGTCATTTGGGTTGTCACCAACCATTTCTCCAAAATGCTGCACCTGGTACTTCTCTCCTGGTTACCTTCTGCACGGGGCCTGACAGCGTTGTTCATTAAGCACGTTTTCCGCCTGCACGGTATGCCTGACAGGATTGTCAGCGACCGGGATCCCCAGTTCGCGTCTCGGTTCTGGACAGAGCTCTGTAGCCTGCTCAGCAATGAGGTAAATCTCTTCTCGGCCTATCATTCCGAGGCGAACGGGTTGGTAGAGAGAGCCAACCAGACCCTGGTCACATATCTACGACATTTTGTCTCGGCCAGGCAGGATGACTGGGCATCCTTGCTGCCATGGGCTGAGTTCACTTTGTACAAAGCTGTGGCCGACTCCACCGGCCAGACCCCATTCCTCCTAAATTACGGCCAGCTTCCACGCATTCTTGTGCCCATGCCCGTGTCATCCACCGATTCCAGGGTGGCAGACTGGGTAGTGGAGGCACGTGACATTTGGGATCGCACTCAGGATGCTATCCGGGCCTCGAAGGAGAGAATGAGGGCCTCCGACGACACACACGGGTGCCCCGCTCCGACTTTTGCTCCTGGCGACTTGGTGTGGCTCTCTACCCATAACATCAGGCTGCGAGTCAAGTCCACAAAATTCGCACCTCACTACATTGGCCCCTTCAAGGTCCTTGAGCAGATCAACCCTGTGGTCTACCGTCTGGCCCTTCCACCACATTTGGCTATCTCTGACACCTTCCACGTGTCCCTCCTTAAGCCTGTCCTCATGTCCCGTTTCTTTGAGTCATCTGCCGGGACATTGGACGAGTTTGAGGTTAATGCCATCGTGGGATGCAGGGTGGTGCGTGGTAAAAATTTTTATTTGGTGGACTGGAAGGGTCATGGTCCAGAGGCTCAGACCAGGGAACAACATCTGAGCGCCACTTCTCATTGCGGCATTTGAGCTTAGCAAGGCGGGGGGGGGGTAATGTTAGATATGAGGCTCCTGTCACTGCACAGCAGGAATCCTGAGTCTTGCATTCGGCAGTCTCCCATTCCTCTCTGGCCACAAAGGAGGCTGCTTAGCAGACTCATCGATGCTGGGGCTCTGCTCAGACCAGCTCTGTGGGTTTGGTTGCTGCTGCTACTACCTCTGGTCCAGCTATAGCAATGCATGCTGGTCAGCAGCGAGCTACTCCAGGGACTAAGACCTCCTTTCGGTCCACTGAGCATGCCTGTGGGATGATCTCTCATTGGAGATCGGAGGTCACATGCTCAGGTCCTTCTCCAGCTCAGATTGGACCATCAGAAAGGTCAGAAAGGTCCCGAAAGTATGCTGCTATAAAAGGTTCGCATGGCCGCTCAGCCATGCGCTAGTATAGACTGCATTACCAGACTATGAAGAGTGAGTGTTGTATGCATGTATGAATGTCTCTGGTGAATGACTCATTAAGAAACCCATACCCTTGGTACCAGTGGCGGATTAAGTGGACTATGGGCCCGGGGCTGTTCATAAAACCTGGGCCCCTGTACCCCCCTTCCCACCTGAGCGCTGTGGTCCACGTGCGGGAATTGACAGCCGTACGGACCGCAGCACTTGGTTTTCTGCGGGTCCATACGGAAAACCCGCCACCATACCACCACGTGTGGACATGGCCTAAAAAGACGTTGCACATAAGCTGTAGGCCTACGGCCAATACGCACAAAATCACGCTCCATCACCCCATCATTGCCTGCTCCATCACCCCATCACTGCCTGCTCCATCACCCCCATCACTCCCCTCATTGCCTGCTCCATCACTGCCTGCTCCATCACCCCATCACTCCCATCATTGTCTGCTCCATCACCCCATCATTGCCTGCTCCATCACCCCATCACTCCCCTCATTGCCTGCTCCATCACCGCCTGCTCCATCACCCCATCACTCCCATCACTGCCTGCTCCATCACCCCATCACTGCCTGCTCCATCACCCCCATCATTGCCTGCTCCATCACCCCATCATTGTCTGCTCCATCACCCCATCATTGCCTGCTCCATCACCCCATCACTCCCCTCATTGCCTGCTCCATCACCCCATCACTGCCTGCTCCATCACCCCCATCATTGCCTGCTCCATCACCCCATCATTGTCTGCTCCATCACCCCATCATTGTCTGCTCCATCACCCCATCACTGTCTGCTCCATCACCCCCATCATTGCCTGCTCCATCACCCCCATCATTGTCTGCTCCTTCACCCCATCACTGCCTTCTAGACCATCACTCCCATCATTGCCTGCTCCATCATACACACAGACATACACACACACACACAGACATACATACATACACACAAGACACCACCTCTCTCCTCTCACCTGTCCGCAGCATCGCCCGAGCTTCCTCCCTCACACAGCAGCGGCCGCTGAATGATGATGTCATTCAGCGGCGCTCCTCTGTGTGAAACAGGAAGCGCGGCCTCCGGGCAGGAAGCAGGACGGACCCTTGCCGCTCCGCTCCTGCTATTCACTCTTGCAGGCAGCGGAGCTGCCGTGATCGCATCGCTCCCTGCCCGCCGCTGCACTGCACTGCAGGGTGGAATTGCTGCTGCCGCGCCGCCCCCACACACATGCCGCCTGGGGCGGACCGCCCCCCCCACCACGCTACGCCAGTGCCCTGGGCCCCCAAAAAACCTTGGGCCCGGGGCGACCGCCCCATCCGCCCCTATTAAGATCCGCCATTGCTTGGTACGCATGTGTTGTGCAGCCTAGCCTGTTAAGCGCCCAGGCTTAGGTGTACTGTAGGTAGAGGCAGAGTCTGAAACTGGCATCAGTGTCCGCTGCTGGCTCTGCACACCACGGTGCACGTGCTCGACACTCCACCATAGTCAGCGTCTATAGTGGCGTCCGCAGGTGCGACACCACGCGCCAAGAAGGTCTAGAGGGACTCTGACCCCTTGACCTTGGGGCAGAGTTCTGGGACCGCATTCTGAGCGCTCCCTTTCCAAGCTCTGTGAGCTTTAAACAGGCTACAGCATTTATGTAGTGCGGCTCTGTGAAGCAACAGAGTCCGCCCATGTACACACCGGGTGACGCTAACCCGTGTGTGTTTTTCTATTATACCGCCATATAGCATCTGCCATTACTGAGCAGCAGTTTACCACCACTGCACGGTGGACCCCGGGCTGTGAACGCACCTTATTACCATCTTTTAATATTTGGTGCGTTCCGCCAGCCATAACAGAATGTCTCTGGTGAATGACTCATTAAGAAACCCCTACCCTTGGTACGCATGTGTTGTGCAGCCTGTGCAGGTAGGAGGAAGAGTAAGAGACTGGCATCAACGCCAAGTGGTGGCTTTGTGTTAGGGCTGGCGGAATGCACCAAATAATAAAGATGGTAATAAGGTGCGTTCGCAGCCCGGGCTCCACCGTGCAGGGGTGGTAACCTGCTGCTCAGTAATGGCGGATGCTATAAGGCGGTATACTATAAGAACACACGCGGGTTATCGTCACCCGGTGTGTACAGGGGTAGACTCTGTTGCTTCACAGAGCCGCACTACCACTGTTAGGCTGGGTTCACACGTAGCGGAACTCTCACGGAAATTGCCGAGAGAATACCGGAATTCCATTCCGCGGGAAAAATCGCATTTTAAATTCCCGCGATTTTCCCGCAGAAAAACTAGCATTTTGCAAGCATAATTAGCTTACAGAATTGCTAGCGTTTTCCAAGCTATCTGTAGCATCGCTTGGAGAACTGATTGACAGGTTGGTCACACTCGTCAAACATAGTGTTTGACGAGTGTGACCAACTTTTTACTATTGAGGCCGCCTATGCGGCCTCAATAGTAAAAGATAGAATGTAAAAAATAATAATTAAAAAAATATATTGTTATTCTCACCTTCCGATGTCCCACGCAGCCTTCCCGCCTCGCTCCCGGTCCCAGTAATCCTTTGCGGCAATTACCGTGATGACGTCCGTTCTCGCGGGATCGCGACGTCTCGCGGTCATTCGCGATGATGTCGCGTGAATGACCGTGAGACTTCGTGATCCCGCGAGAACAGACGTCATCGCTCGCAAAGGCTTACTGGGACCGGGAGCGTGGAGAGAGGCGGGAAGGCTGCGCGGGATGTAGGAAGGTGAGAATAACAATATTTTTTATTTTAAATTCTATTTTTTACAGGGATATGGTACCCAAAGCCCAGAGGACAGTCTCCTCTCCTCCGGACCGTGGGTACCGTCCGCAAATGTTCTGCTTACATTTCGCATGGTGTGCACAGCCACATGCGGAAAGTAAGCAGAACACTGCATTCCTAAGGGGGTGGGATCGCCGCGTTTCCGCGAAATTAATGAGCATGATGCGTTTTTTTACCGCAAAGCGATTCCGCCGCGGTAAAAACCGCAGCATTAGCACAGCATTGCGGAATCCCATAGGAATGCATGGGATGCTTATTTTTTGCGGCAAAATCGCGCGGTTAAAATCGCAGCGGAAACGCGAAAAAAACACGACGTGTGAACTCTGCCTTAGGTGTCTGATTTCAGTCACTGCACAGCGAGAATCCCAAGCCTTACTTCCAGCGGTCTCCCATTCCTTTCCAGCCGCAGAGGAGGTTGCTCAGCAAACTCGTCAGTTTAGGTGCTCTGCCCAAACCAGCTCCATGGGTTTGCTTGCTGCTGCCTCCTCTGGCGCAGCTATGACAATACATGCTGCTCAGCAGCGAGATTCTCTAGGGACTAAGTCTCCATGTCGGGCCACTGAGCATGCCCGCGGAGTGATCTCCCATTGGAGATCGAAGGTCACGTGCTCAGGTCCTGCTCCTGTTCGGATTGGCCCATCCGAGAAGCCAGGAAGGTCCCAGACGCTCGCAGCTATAAAAGGTTTGCATGACCGCTCGGCCATGCGCTAGGATAAGACTATATTTACAGACTATGTGGAGTGAGTGATGTATGCACACATGAATGTCTCTGGTGAATGACTCATTAAGAAACCCCTACCCTTGGTACGCATGTGTTGTGCAGCCTAGCCTGCTAGCGCCCAGGCTTAGGCGTAGGTAGGTCAGAGGTTGAGTCAGGCATCAGTCTTCACCAGGGACTCGGCACGCCAAAGTGCACGTGCTCCATAGCCAGCGTCTATAGCAGCGTTCGCGGCAGCGACACCGCACGTTCAGTGGGCCTAGAAGGACTCTAACCCAGTGTCCTTGGGGTAGAGTTCTGTGGCCGTACACTGTGCGCTCTTTTGGCCGGGCTCTGTGAGCTTAACAGGCTCCAGCATTTACGTTCAGCGGTTGTGCGGCTCTGTGCATTAATAGAGTTCGCCCCTGTTCACATTGGGTGATGTAACCCACGTGAGACTGGTTTCACACCGCTTAATTCTTCCGCCATTACTTAGCAGCAGTGTACCACCTCTGCACGGTGTACCCCGGGCTGCGAACGCACCTACTATTATTTTATAATTTGGTGCGTTCCGCCAGCCCTAACATGATCCTAGCGCCAGGGTCTGGCTAGTAATGGCGGAAGAACAGCAACTGCTGCAGTACATCCGGCAGCTGCAGGGCAGGTTGGCGGCTATCGAGCGTTCAGCCTCAGCTGCGGATGTTACTGCGGTCGCTGTTCAGGCAGCCACAGAGGCTGTCTCCCGTGTGACCACAGCCATTCCTGCCCCGACTTTGTCCCGCCTCCCGTTGCCCGAGAAGTTCTCGGGTGATAGTGCTTCTTGTAGGGGTTTCGTAAGTCAGTGCTCTATACAGCTGGAGCTGCAGGCCGCACAATTCCCCTCTGAGCGGGCTAAAGTGGGATTTATTATTTCCCTCTTGTCAGGCAGGGCATTGGAGTGGGCCACACCGCTGTGGGAGCGTGGTGATCATGTGGTGCAGAGTGTCTCGCGGTTCTTGGACACTCTGAAGCAGGTCTTCCAGGGACCACGAGTCACCCATGACACCGCGCTCCGGCTGCTGGCATTGTCACAGGGCTCGTCCATGGTCAGCCACTTTGCCATCCAGTTCCGGACGCTGGCCTCAGAGTTGGAGTGGCCAGATAAGGTCCTCATTCCGGCATTCTGGAGAGGTTTGGCTGGCCATGTGAAGGACGCTCTTGCCACCAGGGAGATTCCCGCTACACTGGAGGAGCTTATCACTGTCTCCACCCGTACTGATCTTTGCTTCGCCGAGCGAAGGGTGGAGCGGGACCAGTGTAGGCAGAGGTTTAGGTTGGCACCTAGTTTTACTAAACCTCTGGAATCTTCCGATCGGGCATCCGAGCGTCAGGGGGCTTCCCGTGAGGGATCCAGGCCCGGTCCGCTCAAGCTCCTGTGAGCTGTCATGTTTGCCGGCAGTCCGGTCACTTTGCCAACCGGTGCCCACAGCAGCTGGGAGAATGCTCGCGCCTAGTGGCTGTAGGAGGGGGCGCACTAGAATCAGCAATGTTTTCCTCCAAGCTGTCCTTTAAGGGGACACTTGAGTTTGATTCTTCCTCTTTGGCGGTGGAGGTTTGCGTGTATTCCGGGGCAGAGGGCAATTTTATGTTATCAGCCTTCGCTCAATGACACGCTATACCCCTGGTTAATGTTACAGATTAAACAGAGTCAGCATGGGTTTGTAACTAATAAGTCATGTCAGACTAACTTAATTTCCTTCTATGACGGTATCACTGATTGGGTGGATCAAGGAAATGCTGTAGATATAGTATATCTTGACTTCAGCAAAGCATTTGACAAAGTCTCTCATACAATCCTTATTGAAAAAATGACTAAGTATGGAATGGACAAGGCAACTGTTAGGTGGATTCATAACTGGCTTAGTGATCGGACCCAAAGAGTGGTCGTAAATGGCTGCACATCCAGTTGGAAGAATGTCTCAAGTGGGGTACCATAGGGCTCTGTCCTGGGCCCTGTATTGTTCAACATCTTTATCAACGATTTAGATGAAGGAATTGAGGGTAAACTGATTAAATTTGCTGATGACACAAAGCTAGGAGGGATAGCTAATACTAGAGAAGAGAGAGAGAGGATTCAAAAAGATTTAAATAAACTGGAGAAGTGGGCAGCAACTAACAGAATGGTTTTTAACAGGGAGAAATGCAAAGTACTACATCTGGGCAATAAAAATGAAAAAAGCATATATAGAATGGGAGGAATAGGGCTAAGTGACAGCACATGTGAAAAAGACTTGGGTATACTAATAGATCACAGACTGAATATGAGTCAACAGTGTGATGCAGCAGCAAAAAAGACAAATGCAATTCTAGGATGTATTAACAGAAGCATACAGTCTAGATCACGTGAAGTCATTATTTCCCTCTACTCCTCTCTGGTCAGACCTCATCTGGAATATTGTGTCCAGTTTTGGGCACCACATTTTAAAAAAGACATCAACAAACTGGAGCAAGTTCAGAAAAGAGCGACCAGAATGGTGACCGGTCTGCAAACCCTGTCTTATGAGGAAAGGTTGCAGGATTTGGGAATGTTTAGTTTGCAAAAGAGAAGACTGAGAGGAGACTTAATAGCTGTCTACAAATATCTAAAGGGCTGTCACATTGTAGAAGGATCAACTTTATTCTCAATTGCACAAGGAAAGACTAGAAGCAATGGGATGAAACTGAATGGGAGGAGACACAGATTAGATATTAGAAAAAACTTTTTGACAGTTAGAGTGATCAATGAGTGGAACAGGCTGCCACGAGAAGTGGTGAGTTCTCCTTCAATGGAAGTCTTCAAACAGAGGCTGGACAGACATCTGACTGGGATGATTTAGCGAATCCTGCTTTGAGCAGGGGGTTGGACCAGATGGCCCAGGAGGTCCCTTCCAACTCTACGATTCTATGATTCTATGATTCTATGGTTATGATGTCTACACCAGTCACCGTCAGAGTGGTGAACGGCGCCACTCTACCCTCACAGATAACCCACCAGACCGTCCCCTTGTTACTCTCAGTGGCTCCATCTCATCAGGAAACGATATCCCTCCTCGTCATGCCCGAGGGTATTAACCAGGTACTTCTAGGGGTCCCCTGGCTGCGGTACCTCTCCCCCCATATAGAGTGGTCTTCAGGGAGGATTATTGGGGGGGTAAATCATGTGAGGGTAGATGTCTGAGGGAGTGCATTCAGGTTGCCTCCACCGAGGTTCCCACTGATCTCTCCTCGCTCCCCAAACACTATCGACAGTATGCGGACGTGTTCTCCAAAAAGGCGGCGGAGACGCTTCCACCGCATCGCCCCTATGACTGTCCTATTGACCTCTTGCCTGGTGCTAAGCCTCCCTGGGGTTGAGTCTATCCCCTATCTCTCCCGGAGACAGAGGCCATGTCTCAATACATTAGGGAGAAACTGGCAAGAGGATTCATTAGGAAGTCAGTGTCACCAACGGGGGCGGGATTCTTCTTTGTCTAGAAGAAGTGTGGGGAACTACATCCTTGCATTGATTAAAGAAGTCTTAATGCCATCACTGTTAAGAATAAGTATCCTCTGCCCCTGATATAAGAGCTGTTTGATAGGCTATGGGGAGCGAGGGTGTTTTCCAAACTTGATCTGCGGGTGGCTTACAACCTGATTCGCATTCTTGATGGGGACGAATGGAAGATGGCATTTGACACCAGGGATGGGCACTATGAATACCTGGTGATGCCCTTCGGCCTCTGTAATGCCCCGGCTGTCTTCCAAGACTTTGAGAGTGATATCTTCCGGGATATGCTTACCACCTCGGTTGTAGTCTATCTGGATGATATTCTCATCTACTCTCCAGATATTGACTCCCACCGGAGAGATGTTTGCAGAGTTTTCGGAGCAGGAGTCCTTGCCTTTCCTGGGCTATATCATCTCCGCTCGGGGATTGGCCATGGATCCTGCCAAGCTACAGGCGGTGATGGATTGACAGGAACCTCATTCTCTCAAAGCTTTGCAGCGCTTTATGGGGTTCATAAATTATTATCGCCAATTCATCCCCCACTTCTCGACTTTGGTAGCACCCTTGGTAGCCCTCACCAAGAAGGGTGCAAATCCTAAGTTGTGGTCGGAACCGGTCTCCAAGGCCTTCTCCTCCATTAAGTCCCATTTCGCTAGCGCTCCCATTCTACATTGCCCCGATGTAGATAAGCCCTTCATTCTGGAAGTGGATGCCTCCTCCGTCGGTGCTGGAGCGGTCCTGTTTCAGAAAGACATGCAAGGTCGGGATCACCCATGCTTCTTTTTCTCCAAGACCTTCACACCGGCGGAAAGGAATTATTCCATCGGGGAAAGGGAGTTGCTAGGGATGAAGTTGGCCTTCTCGGAGTGGAGACACTTCCTGGAGGAGGCTCGCCACCCTTTCCAGGTGTTCACCGACCACAAGAACTTGGTGTATTTGCAAACAGCCCAGTGGCTAAATTCTCGCCAGGCCAGATGGTCCTTGCTCTTCTCCCGGTTCCACTTCACCCTCCATTTTCTCTCTGGGGAGAAGAACATCTGGGCCGATGCTCTCTCCCGTTCTGTAGTATCATCGGAGGAAGAGGAGGAGGAGCCTTGGCTGATTGTCCCATCCGAGAGCCTGAGGACTGTGGCTCTGGTCGCCCTTGAGTCAGTACCTCCGGGCAAGACATTTGTCCCTGCCTGTCTGCGACCGGAGGTCCTCTCTTGGGCTCATTCGTCCAGGGTGGGTGGACATTTCGGGACAAAACGGACCTCTGAGCTTTTGGCGAGGACGTACTGGTGGCCGCATATGGCCCGAGACATCAGGGATTATATTCAGGCGTGCGTCTCTTGCGCCCAGAATAGGTCCTCTCGGCAGCGGCCCGCTGGGCTTCTTTTTCCTCTGCCGGTAGTGGACAGGCCCTGGGAGATGGTCGGTATGGACTTTGTGGTGGGGCTGCCCAAGTCCAGTGGCAGCACAGTCATTTGGGTATTCACGGACCATTTCTCTTAGATGGTGCACTTGGTACCTCTCTCCCGGTTACCTTTTGCGCGGGACCTGGCAGTGTTGTTCATTAAGCACGTTTTCCACCTGCATGGCATGCCGGACAAGATTGTTAGTGACCGGGGTCCTCAGTTTGCGTCCCGGTTTTGGAGAGAGCTTTGTTCCCTGCTCAGCATTGAGCTGAATCTCTCCTCAGCCTATCATCCCAAGACGAACGGGTTGGTTGAGAGAGCCAACCAGACCCTGATCACATATCTTCGACATTTTGTCTCGGCAAGGCAGGATGACTGGGCCTCCCTGCTCCTGTGGGCAGAATTCACTTTGAACAATGCCGTGGCCGGCTCCACCATCAGACCCCATTCCTTCTAAATTACGGTCAGCATCCGCGTGTCCCTGTGCCCATGCCCGTGTCATCCACCGACTCCAGGGTGGCAGACTGGGCGGTGGAGGCACGCGACATTTGGGATCGCACCCAGGATGCTATCCGGGCTTCCAAGGAGAGAAGGAGGACCTCCGCTGACGCACACCGGCTCCCTTCTCTGACTTTTGCCCCTGGCGACTTGGTGTGGTTCTCCACCGAAACATCAGGCTGCGGGTAGAGTCCGCTAAGTTCGCACCGCGCTACATTGGCCCCTTCAAGGTCCTCGAGCAGATCTGCTCTGTGGTCTACCGTCTGGCCCTTCCACCACACTTGGCTATCTCAGATACATTCCACATGTCCCTCCTTAAGCCTGTTCATTTGTCCCGGTTCTCCGAGTCATCTGCCGGGACATCAGACTTGTCTTCGGACGAGTTTGAGGTCAATGCCATTGTGGGATGCAAGGTGATGCGGGGCAAAAAGTTTTATTTGGTGGATTGGAAGGGTCATGGTCCAGAGGCTCGGACCTGGGAGCTAGTGGAGAACATCCATGCTCCTCTTCTCATTGTGAAGTTTGAGCGCAGCGAGGCTCAGAGGGGAGAGGGCCCTAGGAGGGGGGGTAATGTTAGGCATCGGATTTCTGTCGCTGCACAGCGAGAATCTCAAGCCTTACTTCCAGCGGTCTCCCATTCCTCTCCAGCCGCAGAGGAGGTTGCTCAGTAAACTCGTCAGCCCAGGAGCTCTGCCCAGGCCAACTCCGTGGGTTTGCTTGCTGCTGCCACCTCTGGCACAGCTATGACAATTCATGCTGCTCAGCAGCGAAATTCTCCAGGGACTAAGTCCCCATGTCGGGCCACTGAGCATGCCCGAGAGTGATCTCCCATTGGAGATCGAAGGTCACGTGCTCAGGTCCTGCTCCTGTTCGTATTGGCCCATCCGAGAAGCCAGGAAGGTCCCAGACACTCGCGGCTATAAAAGGTTTGCATGACCACTCGACCATGCGCTAGTATAAGACTGTATTTACAGACTATGTGGAGTGAGTGATGTATGAACGCATGAATGTCTCTGGTGAATGACTAATTAAGAAACCCCTACCCTTGGTACGCATGTGTTGTGCAGCCTAGACTGCTAGCACCCAGGCTTAGGCGTAGGTAGGACAGAGGTTGAGTCAGGCATCAGTCCTGACCAGGGACTCGGTACGCCTCAGTGCACGTGCTCCATAGCCAGCGTCTATAGAGGCGTAAGCGGCAGCGACACCACGCGTTCAGTGGGTCTAGAAGGACTCTAACCCTGTGTCCTTGGGGTAGAGTTCTGTGGCCGTACACTGTGCGCTCTTTTGACCGGGCTCTGTGAGCTTTACAGGCTCCGGCATTTACGTTCAGCGGTTGTGCAGCTCTGTGCATTAACAGAGTTCGCCCCTGTTCACATTGGGTGATGTAACCCACGTGTAGTGTTGAGCATTCCGATACTGCAAGTATCGGGTATCGGCCGATATTCACTGTATTGGAATTCCGATACTTAGTTCCGATACTTTTAGCATATCGAATACCGGAATCGGAAGTTCCCATAATGCTATGAGTCAGTTTGATTTGATTCAGCCAATGACAATCCTCAGAAGTGTGGGCACATCCTGTTAGGCATGTAGGCATGTTATCTAATGGCATGGCTGTGATTGGCTGCTGAAATGATGTCATGATGCACTATAAAAGCCGCCGCAGCCGCCATATCTGGTTCACTCTGCTGTGAATTCAGTTAGGGACAGGCTGCTTTTCAAGACTGTGAGGGACAGTTAGAGATAGCGATTTTCACAATCATAGTGTGCTTTACCCAGGCTACATAATCCACCACTGTAGCTTTCTTTTGCCTTGCAACAGTGTTCACAGCTGTCTGCAAGGTCTGTGTGAGTGCAGCTCCCGCTGAGTAGTGTATCCTGCAGCCACGTCTGGCTGTAGGCCGCTCTGCGTGTCACTGCCTCATACATATTTTTATTTTTTTGCTGCTCATATTTCATTCTCCTATTAGTGTGCACTGTGCATCCATCTGTATCCATATACGTTGTGTGAGAATCATGTGGGAATAGTGGATGAGGGCAGGTATATCTCGCCCAGATACCTTCCCAATGTGGCGTAGTCTGGTCAGTATCGCACCTGGTTACTAATGAATAATGGGAAGCGGATATAAAAGGATGCCAGGTGGTTGGGTGAGTGTCTCAGCCTGGGAACACAGAGAGCCTGTCTGTGTGAGAGACACACGTGAGTGAAAGCAGTGCCCACTGCAACTGTGGTTTGGCTGGACGGGAGAAGCCCGACAGTTGGTAGTTAGGTTGTACCTTGTTTAGTTAGTGCCGGACAGGCAAGGATTTGTTTTATGTTTTATTTCCTTTATGCATTGCTTTCACCATTAATAAACCTGACCCAGTGTCAGTTATACCCGAATCCCAGCTCTGCGCCTGAGTTTCATGCTGAACGCACGTGACCTTTGACCCCAGCAAAGGCGATCCCGGAGTGTTTTATCACATTGTGGTGGAGAACGCGGGCATCACGTTGGAAGCATGAGCATGGAGGACGTGGTGAAAGCGCTGGTACAGTCCACCGCCGTCCATGTAGAAGCTAATCGGGTGATGATGGCCCAGCTGAAGGAGTTGGTGGACATGACAGCTACCGATCGTTCGCTGCTCCAGCAGGTGGCGCAGCGTCTGGCAAGCTTACCTGAGGTTAACCTGGAAGCCGAGTCAAGAGTGATTCACATGAGTCGGTACTGGTAGAAGATGACAACCGAAGATGACGTCGAGGCATATCTGACCACGTTTGAACGGACGGCGGTGCGAGAAAAATGGCCGAAGGCACGATGGGCCGGCCTGATTGCCCCGTTTCTTTCCGGTGAGGCCCAAAAGGCTTATTATGACTTGAAGCCGTGCAGGACTTTGACAAACTGAAAGCCGAGATCTTGGCCCGGCTGGGAGTGACGACCGCTGTCCGTGCACAAAGAGTGCATCAATGGACTTATCAGCCGGATAAACCACCGCGGTCACAGATGTTCGACCTGATCCACGTGACGAAGAAGTGGCTACAACCCGAGGTGCTGACAGCGCCATAGATAATCCAGAGAGTCGTCATGGAAAAGTACCTGAGAGCTCTACCGCCAGCCCTGAGGAAGTGGGTAAGCCATGGAAATCCTACGACGGCAGATCAACTGGTGGATCTGGTTGAACGTTACTCCGTGACGGAAGGACTCCGAGATGACGCTACCCCTCCTCGTTCTTCATCATCTCCACGTGGAACCGGTAAGACTGTTCCAGGTAGTAGGGGAGAAGGAAAAATCCCTAAGACAGTGGGGGAGGAAACCGGGACTGCCCGCAATGCGAGGCCGAGAGTAACAAACTATGGTCTAAGCAAGGGGCCCGTTAGGTGTTTCCGCTGCCAAGAGATGGGCCACATTGCTGTGAACTGTCCGGTCACTACTGAACCCATGCAGTGCGACGTCACAGACTCTAAAAAACGCATGTCTATGGTTGCACGGGTAGTGAGTGTGAATGCCGGTCAAAAGGATGTGGAAAAACTCTTGGGTGATTTAACTGTTGATGGCAAATATGTGGTGGCAGTGTTAGACTCGGGAAGTGTGGTGACTCTGGCGAAGGCCAGTCTGGTGTCAGCCCCGACTGGACCATCAGACAAATTTTCTGTAACGTGTGTGCATGGAGACACCTGTTCGTACCTCACCACGGTCATATGCATTACTACTTCCTATGGGTCTGTGCAACATAAAGTGGGACTCGTCCCGGCGTTATTGCATGATGTTATCCTGGGCCAGGATTTTCCCCACTTCTGGCAATTGTGGGAGAATCAGTTGATACCCCAGGGTAATAGGGTACATGATTCTTCTCCCAGGGCACGTGTGGGTCCCGAACCCCTGGAAGAGGTATCCCCGGAAGACTCGGGGGGAAGAGTCTGCTGGAAACTACAGTTCCCGTTTTCAGTCATGGCGGGTGATACGGAGGAGACCGGGGAAGAGGAGGACGACATCCGTCCACCTCCCCGTTTGCCGGATTTAGAAGTTCAGAAAGATGACTTCCAAAGCGAGCAAATAAAGGATCCTACCCTTTCTCAGGCTAGGACAAATGTAAAAGTGATAAATGGGGTACCCGTAGAACCTGGCTCTAGGCTGGCATATCCTTACATGGTTCTGGAGAATGATTTACTCTATCAGATAGAGAAAAAGGGGGAAGACACGGTGCAACTATTAGTCGTGCCAAAACCCTACCGCGGCAGGTGCTGGACCTGGCCCACGGACATGTGATGGGAGGTCACCTGGGAGTCCAGAAAACCACCAAAAGGATATTACACTGTTTTGTTTGGCCAGGCATGCATCACGATATTCGTGTATATTGTGAGTCTTGCCCTGACTGCCAAGCCTCTGCACCTAAGCCCCGGTTCTGTAGCCCTTTGGTACCCCTACCTATTATTGAAGTCCCGTTTGAGAGGATTGGGATGGATTTAGTTGGGCCCCTTCCACGGTCTGCACGTGGACACCAACATATCCTGGTCATCTTGGATTATGCCACTCGTTACCCGGAGGCCATCCCTTTGCGTAACACGGCCACCAAGACGATTGCCAAGGAACTGGTGCATGTGTTTAGTCGGGTCGGTATACCAAAACAGATACTCACCGGCCAGTGGACACCCTTTATGTCCAGGGTAATGAAGGAGCTCTTCCGATTGTTACAAATCGAACCGTTACGCACATCCGTGTATCACCCTCAAACAGACGGGTTGGTCGAACGGTTCAATAAAACTCTGAAGCAGGTGCTGAGAAAGGTGATAGACAAGGATGGGAAGAACTGGGACTATTTACTTACGTATTTGCTTTTTGCTATCAGGGAAGTACCCCAGTCTTCCACGGGATTCTCGCCTTTCGAGCTATTGTACGCCCGACGTCCTCGCGGACTGTTAGACGTTGCAAAAGAAACCTGGGAGGGTCAGGTAACTCCATTTAAAACAGTGATAGATCACGTCACCCAAATGCAGGGCCGTATTGCGGCTGTTATGCCTATCATCAAAGAACACATGATGCAGGCTCAAGGAGCCCAAAAAAGAATCTATGATAGGGGCACCAAGATCCGTACGTTTGCACCTGGAGATAGGGTGTTGATCCTGGTCCCCACGGTGGACAGTAAGTTCCTGGCAAATTGGCAGGGCCCCTTTGAGATTAAGGAAAGAGTTGGTGAAGTAAGCTACAAAGTATATCAGGCAGGTAAACGAAAACCTGAACAGATTTATCATGTAAATCTGATAAAACCCTGGAAAGATCGGTCTGCCTTGTCAGCGGAGCTAGCCCGTCCCGTCTGCTCGCATTCCGTACCGGAGGTACGGGTTGCAGAGACTCTCTCGGAGCGGCAAAAGACTGAGGTCAGGCAGTTTCTACTTCACAACCAAAAGTTTTTCTCAGAAAAACCCGGGCAGACTACGCTAATGAAACATGACATCGTAACGGAACCTGGTGTCACAGTTCACATAAAACCCTACCGAATCCCGGTAGCGCGCCGTGAAGCCGTTTCCCGAGAAGTGAAGGCAATGTTAGAGTTAGGAGTCATTGAGGAATCGCACAGTGCTTGGTCCAGCCCGATTGTGCAAATTCCTAAACCGGACGGCACCATCCGGTTCTGCAATGACTTCAGGAAACTGAATGCGGTCTCAAAATTTGATGCCTACCCTATGCCCCGGGTCGACGAGTTAATAGATCGGTTAGGAAAAGCCCGGTATATTACGACCCTAGATCTAACAAAGGGGTATTGGCAGATCCCTCTGGCTGAGGCTGCCAGAGAAAAGACGGCATTTGCTACGCCGGAAGGTTTATTTCAGTATGTGTATATGCCGTTTGGACTGCACGGGGCACCGGCGACCTTCCAGAGACTGATAGATCGAGTCCTGAGGCCACATAGGCGGTACGCTTCGGCCTATTTGGATAACATTTTCATTTACAGCTTGGACTGGGAGACTCATCTCCAGAAAGTACAAGCTGTGATTGACGACCTGTGGGAGGCAGGTCTAACCACGAACCCCAAGAAATGTCACATCGGGCTAGAAGAAGCCCGGTATTTGGGATATGTAATTGGGAGGGGTATTGTTAAACCCCAGCTCGATAAGATTCAGGCGGTTCAGGACTGGCCGCAACCTGTCAACAAGAAGCAGGTGCAAGCCTTTCTGGGGATCGCCGGCTATTATCGCCGGTTCATACCCAAATTTGCAGCCATCGCTACCCCCCTGGCGGGTCTTACAAAAGGGAAAGACTTCGTCATGATTAATTGGAGTTTAGCGGCTGAAGAAGCCTTCCATAGCCTAAAACGGACACTTTGCTCTCAACCAGTACTGGTGACTCCGGACTTCTGCAGTGAGTTTGTGGTACAAACGGATGCCTCTGATACCGGTATCGGGGCCGTACTGTCACAAGTGAGGGACGGAGTGGAACACCCAGTCCTCTATCTCAGCAGGAAGCTGAACAAACATGAGCAAAAGTATGCAGTCATAGAAAAAGAGTGCCTAGCCATTAAATGGGCTCTAGAGGCCCTCAAATATTACCTGGTGGGCCGAAAGTTCAGGCTGATCACTGACCATGCCCCTCTCAAGTGGATGCACTTGAACAAGGAACGGAATAGCCGGGTGACCCGGTGGTTCCTTGCTCTGCAGGCCTACACTTTTACGGTGGAGCACCGCCCAGGGGTACAGATGGGGAATGCAGATGCCCTGTCCAGAGTGCACTGTTTGGCGGGTGTCATTGCTCGACCGGAGTGGTCTGAGCAGGGGGGGGTATGTGAGAATCATGTGGGAATTGTGGATGAGGGCAGGTATATCTCGCCCAGATACCTTTCCTATGTGGCCTAGTCTGGTCAGTATCGCACCTGGTTACTAATGAATAATGAGAAGCGGATATAAAAGGATGCCAGGTGGTTGGGTGAGTGTCTCAGCCTGGGAACACAGAGAGCCTGTCTGTGTGAGAGACACACGTGAGTGAAAGCAGTGCCCACTGCAACTGTGGTTTGGCTGGACGGGAGAAGCCCGACAGTTGGTAGTTAGCTTGTACCTTGTTTAGTTAGTGCCGGACAGGCAAGGATTTGTTTTATGTTTTATTTCCTTTATGCATTGATTTCACCG
Source organism: Dendrobates tinctorius (assembly GCF_039654945.1). Lineage (NCBI taxonomy): Eukaryota > Metazoa > Chordata > Amphibia > Anura > Dendrobatidae > Dendrobates > Dendrobates tinctorius. Next base: position 91,399,436 of record NW_027361687.1, on the reverse strand, counting down.
TTAATAAACCTGACCCAGTGTCAGTTATACCCGAATCCCAGCTCTGCGCCTGAGTTTCATGCTGAACGCACGTGACCTTGGACCCCAGCAAAGGCGATCCCGGAGTGTTTTATCACAGTTGGTTGCAAACACTATAGGAGTAGACAGCGGAGCCTCTCTGCAGCCTTTCAGTGCTAGTGCCCATTTTGATGCACTGTTCACGGCTGTCTGAGAGGTCTCTGACTGTGTGTGAGTGCAGCTCATGCTGAGTAGTGTGTCCTGCAGCTACGTCCGGTTGTAGGTCGCTCAGCGTGCGTCACTGCCTCACACATATTTTTCTTTTATTGCAGCTCATTTTTTATTCTCCTATTAGTGTGCATCTATCCATATCCATATACGGTGGTTGCAAACACTATAGGAGTAGACAGCGGACCCTCTCTGCAGCCTTTCAGTGCTAGTGCCCACTTATCTGCACTGTTCACGGCTGTACTGAGTGGTCTCTGACTGTGTGTGAGTGCTGCTCACGATTACGCCTTCCGGAACATCGCATCATATGTGACCTACCCACCAGGTGAAATTCAACATTATATATGTTGGAGCAGTTGTGTGAGCAGCAGGCAGCAGTCATGGAGTACCAGCTGCATCAGGCGCAAACAAGTCGCACTGTGCGCCGGTCACACTTCAGCACCACTGAGTGGGCCTCTATGAAGGACATCTGCCTCATTTTGCGTGCCTTCGATGATTTCACGTGGATGGCGAGTGCAGATGATGCACTAGTCAGTATGACTGTCCCCTTTATCTGCCTGCTTCAAAAAACACAGCAAGCACTAAGGGAGGAGGTTTTGGAAGAGGTGTGTCATGATCTGAAGTGGATCTGACAGTTTTAAAAGCACAGAGTGAACTTTTTTTCCTTTTGGCAAGTTGCCAAAGTGACTTGACTGTCCCTGGTGGTGGTTAGTGGTATCGCACTTTAGGTTTAATGTGCACGTAATTATGAATCAGGTGTGGGGCTCTATAAATGAGTCTCAGGGTGTGCAATCACTGCTGGTGATATTCATTCATTGATTCTGAGTTTGTGAGAGCCTGGTGGAAGGATGGAGCTGAAGAGGAGTCCTGCGCAGTCAGCCAGAGGAGACGAGTGGCAGCTAATGGTGTCTGCAGGAATTGCTGGCATGGCGTGGAGGAGTCGCAGTTTATGGTGTCGGCGGCAAGTGCGTGCATGGCTTGGTGGAGTGGTGACTATGGAGAGAGTTGCATTCGGCATGCTCGACTTGGTTGCCGAGAGCTGGACTCAAGCATGCTTAGATTCTTGGCAGAGGCTGACTCATCATTGGGACTCTGTGACTGGACTGCTGCAACTGGTGATGGACTCTGCTCCAAGGCTGCACTATGGTGAAGGATCCTGTTATGGTGATGGATCTGGGTGGAGGAGAAGACGCACGCAGGTGGTGGGGCTCTGTTACTAGGAGTGTACGCAACAGAGCAAAGCTAAGTGGTGTTTCCCCTATATTGTCTTCTTTCCTTATGTGTTGTTAGTGCAGCGGTGGGATTAGTCTCCCCACCGACCTACTCCCTAGTGAGGGTTTAGGGTCAGGGCGAGCAAGGGTTTAAGGTTCGCGTGCGGCGACAGGTGCGGAGCCTGTATAGTGAATGTTAGGAGTGCAGGGACACTGGCTCAGGGGAGTGCAGGAGGTCTCCACGTCCCCATTCCCTATTGCAGGGCCCCCGTTGTTAATGTTTCCCAGGTTCCCCCTTATTATTTAAATTTGCTGTACTGGAGGCAGGGTTTCCAGAATGTATTTATAACGTGTAATACCTAAATTCACCAGGTGGAGGCGGCGTATCCATCTGCACGTATTTTTTAAATTCGCCCCACTGGAGGCGCTGGATCCTGGGTCACATGTGTTATGGGTTCGCCTTGCGGTAACATCTGCGTCCAGACACACGTTGACCGTGATAGGTGGAGGATGAGGAGTCACAAATGTCATCTGCTTCTGGACAGTCTGCGCTACGTGGTTCCTCACAAAGGCCTAGGCAGGGGACACTTTGTGAGCAGGATGAGGAGGAGTCAATGGAGGAGGAAGACATCTCTCCAGAGGAGGGAGGTACACAATGCTCTAGTCAGTATGTACAGCGAGGGTGGGGTGATGCAGAGCAGGCAGAGATGACGACTAAAGCAGGGGACAGCATTTCTTTGGCAGTTGGGAGTCTGCAGCACATGGTTGATTTCATGCTGCAGTACCTGAGAAACGACCGCCGCATCGCCCACATTCTCAACACGACTGATTATTGGGTGTACACCCTCCTAGATCCTCACTAACGGGACAACTAACAAAGCCTCATATCACCGTTGAACCAGGAGCGTAAACTGCGGGAGTACCAAGACACACTGGTGCATTCCATCATGTTCTCCATTCCACCCGAGAGCAGTGCTGCTAGTGCTTTACAAAGCAGTTCTGTGCGTCGAGGCAGTGGAGGAAGCTCTGCACAAAGAGGGAGTAGAGGCAGCGCCTCAGCACAAGGCAAGACCACTAAGGCCCAAATGTGGCAAAGTTTTGTGTGTCCGCCACAAATGTCTACACCATCACAGACGGCTCCAGTCAACAGGAGGCAACGTTTCCGTCAGATGGTGACAGACTACATGTCTTGCACTGTCAGTGTACTCCCAGATGGCTCTTCCCCCTTCAAGTTTTGGGTCTCAAAGCTGGATACAAGGCCAGAGCTTAGCCAGTATGCATTGGAGTTGCTGGCTTGCCCTGCTGCCAGTGTATTATCGGAACGCGTCTTTAGTGCCGCAGGTGGTGTACTAACAGACCATCGCACGCGACTATCCTCCGATAACGTTGACTGGCTTACTTTTCTGAAAATGAACAAGGCCTGGATCTCGAAAGAATTTGCCAGTCCTCTACCAGAATAAATAATTGGTTGGCAACAGTATCCAGGTCTCCTGTTGTGTTCATGTTTCTACCACCTGAACTGCAATCCCTGGGCTTCAACAGTTGTCGCTCAGAAGTGCCATCTGCACAGAGAAAATCACTAGCTCCTGTGTTAGTGGGGTTCAGTAACACCATCTGCTCCCCTGCTGTGTGGACGGCAAAGTCTCCTGCTCCCTCCACAATCAAACTACTACTGATTTTTAACCGTGCTCAACTATGGCTTCTGGCTCCACTGTCTGTAGTATTTCCCCTGGCCTCCAACCCCACCAGTTGCTGTTCTGAAGTGGCATCTGCACAATCCACACTTGTTCCTGTGTTACTGGGACTCAGTCATGTCAGTTGATCCCCTGATGTGTGTCCGGCAAGGTCTCCTGCTCTGTCCACATTCCCATTACTAGTAGTGTTAGCTCCTGTGTTAGTGGGGTTCAGTAACATCTGCTGTTCCCCTGCTGTGTGGACGACAAAGTCTCCTGCTGCCTCCATATTCAAAAAGCATCAGGCCTCAGCCTGCTCCATGCTTGATCCTGGGCTCCAACAACGCCAGTTGGTGTTCAGAAGTGCCGTCTTCACAGAGAAAAACACACTATCTCCTTTGTTAGTGGGGTTCAGTAACATCTGCTGTTCCCCTGCTGTGTGGACGACAAAGTCTCCTGCTGCCTCCATATTCAAAAATCATCAGGCCACTGCCTGCTCCATGCTTGATCCTGGGCTCCAACAACGCCAGTTGGTGTTCAGAAGTGCCGTCTTCACAGAGAAAAACACACTATCTCCTGTGCTAGTGGGGTTCAGTAACGTCAGCTGTTCCCCTGCTGTGTGGACGACAAAGTCTCCTGCTGCCTCCAGATTCAAAAAGCATCAGGCCTCAGCCTGCTCCATGCTTGATCCTGGGCTCCAACAATGCCAGTTGGTGTTCAGAAGTGCCGTCTTCACAGAGAAAAACACACTAGCTCCTTTGTTAGTGGGGTTCAGTAACGTCAGCTGTTCCCCTGCTGTGTGGACGACAAAGTCTCCTGCTGCCTCCACATTCCAAAAGCATCAGGCCTCAGCCTGCTCCATGCTTGATCCTGGGCTCCAACAATGCCAGTTGGTGTTCAGAAGTGCCGTCTTCACAGAGAAAAACACTAGCTCCTGTGTTAGTGGGGTTCAGTAACGTCAGCTGGTCCCCTGCTGTGTGGACGACAAAGTCTCCTGCTGCCTCCACATTCAAAAATCATCAGGCCACTGCCTGCTCCATGCTTGATCCTGGGCTCCAACAACGCCAGTTGGTGTTCAGAAGTGCCGTCTTCACAGAGAAAAACACTAGCTCCTATGTTAGTGGGGTTCAGTAACGTCTGCTGTTCGCCTGCTGTGTGGACGACAAAGTCTCCTGCTGCCTCCACATTCAAAAACCATCAGGCCTCAGCCTGCTCAATGCTTGATCCTGGGCTCCAACAACGCCAGTTGGTGTTCAGAAGTGCCGTCTTCACAGAGAAAAACACTAGCTCCTGTGTTAGTGGGGTTCAGTAACGTCAGCTGTTCCCCTGCTGTGTGGACGACAAAGTCTCCTGCTGCCTCCACATTCAAAAAGCATCAGTCCTCAGCCTGCTCCATGCTTGATCCTGGGCTCCAACAACGCCAGTTGGTGTTCAGAAGTGCCGTCTTCACAGAGAAAAACACACTAGCTCCTGTGTTAGTGGGGTTCAGTAACGTCAGCTGTTCCCCTGCTGTGTGGACGGCAAAGTCTCCTGCTGCCTCCACATTCAAAAAGCATCAGGCCTCAGCCTGCTCCATGCTTGATCCTGGGCTCCAACAACGCCAGTTGGTGTTCAGAAGTGCCGTCTTCACAGAGAAAAACACACTAGCTCCTGTGTTAGTGGGGTTCAGTAACGTCAGCTGTTCCCCTGCTGTGTGGACGACAAAGTCTCCTGCTGCCTCCACATTCAAAAGCCATCAGGCCTCTGCCTGCTCCATGCTTGATTCTGGGCTCCAACAACGCAAGTTGGTGTTGAGAAGTGCCGTCTTCACAGAGAAAAACACTAGCTCCTGTGTTAGTGGGGTTCAGCAACGTCTGCTGTTCCCCTGCTGTGTGGACGACAAAGTCTCCTGCTGCCTCCACATTCAAAAAGCATCAGGCCTCAGCCTGCTCCATGCTTGATCCTGGGCTCCAACAATGCCAGTTGGTGTTCAGAAGTGCCGTCTTCACAGAGAAAAACACAAGATGCTGTGTTAGTGGGGTTCAGTAACGTCAGCTGTTCCCCTGCTGTGTGGACGACAAAGTCTCCTGCTGCCTCCACATTCAAAAATAATCAGGCCTCAGCCTGCTCCATGCTTGATCCTGGGCTGCAAAAACACCAGTTGGTGTTCAGAAGTGCCATCTTCACAGAGAAAAACACACTAGCTCCTGTGTTAGTGGGGTTCAGTAACGTCAGCTGTTCCCCTGCTGTGTGGACGGCAAAGTCTCCTGCTGCCTCCACATTCAAAAAGCATCAGACCTCAGCCTGCTCCATGCTTGATCCTGGGCTCCAACAACGCCAGTTGGTGTTCAGAAGTGCCGTCTTCACAGAGAAAAACACTAGCTCCGGTGTTAGTGGGGTTCAGTAACGTCTGCTGTTCCCCTGCTGTGTGGACGACAAAGTCTCTTGCTGCCTCCACATTCAAAAAGCATCAGGCCTCAGCCTGCTCCATGCTTGATCCTGGGCTCCAACAATGCCAGTTGGTGTTCAGAAGTGCCGTCTTCACAGAGAAAAACACTAGCTCCTGTGTTAGTGGGGTTCAGTAACGTCTGCTGTTCCCCTGCTGTGTGGACGACAAAGTCTCCTGCTGCCTCCACATTCAAAAACCATCCGGCCTCAGCCTGTTCAATGCTTGATCCTGGGCTCCAACAACGCCAGTTGGTGTTCAGAAGTGCCGTCTTCACAGAGAAAAACACAAGCTCCTGTGTTAGTGGGGTTCAGTAACGTCAGCTGTTCCCCTGCTGTGTGGACGACAAAGTCACCTGCTGCCTCCACATTCAAAAAGCATCAGGCCTCAGCCTGCTCCATTCTTGATCCTGGGCTCCAACAACGCCAGTTGGTGTTCAGAAGTGCCGTCTTCACAGAGAAAAACACTAGCTCCTGTGTTAGTGGGGTTCAGTAACGTCTGCTGTTCCCCTGCTGTGTGGACGACAAAGTCTCCTGCTGCCTCCACATTCAAAAGCCATCAGGCCTCTGCCTGCTCCATGCTTGATTCTGGGCTCCAACAACGCAAGTTGGTGTTGAGAAGTGCCGTTTTCACAGAGAAAAACACTAGCCCCTGTGTTAGTGGGGTTCAGCAACGTCTGCTGTTCCCCTGCTGTGTGGACGACAAAGTCTCCTGCTGCCTCCACATTCAAAAAGCATCAGGCCTCAGCCTGCTCCATGCTTGATCCTGGGCTGCAAAAACGCCAGTTGGTGTTCAGAAGTGCCATCTTCACAGAGAAAAACACACTAGCTCCTGTGTTAGTGGGGTTCAGTAATGTCAGCTGTTCCCCTGCTGTGTGGACGGCAAAGTCTCCTGCTGCCTCCACATTCAAAAAGCATCAGACCTCAGCCTGCTCCATGCTTGATTCTGGGCTCCAACAACGCCAGTTGGTGTTCAGAAGTGCCGTCTTCACAGAGAAAAACACTAGCTCCTGTGTTAGTGGGGTTCAGTAACGTCTGCTGTTCCCCTGCTGTGTGGACGACAAAGTCACCTGCTGCCTCCACATTCAAAAAGCATCAGGCCTCAGCCTGCTCCATGCTTGATCCTGGGCTCCAACAACGCCAGTTGGTGTTCATAAGTGCCGTCTTCACAGAGAAAAACACAAGATGCTGTGTTAGTGGGGTTCAGTAACGTCAGCTGTTCCCCTGCTGTGTGGACGACAAAGTCTCCTGCTGCCTCCACATTCAAAAATAATCAGGCCTCAGCCTGCTCCGTGCTTGATCCTGGGCTGCAAAAACGCCAGTTGGTGTTCAGAAGTGCCATCTTCACAGAGAAAAACACACTAGCTCCTGTGTTAGTGGGGTTCAGTAACGTCAGCTGTTCCCCTGCTGTGTGGACGACAAAGTCTCCTGCTGCCTCCACATTCAAAAACCATCAGGCCTCTGCCTGCTCATTGCTTGATTCTGGGCTCCAACAACGCCAGTTGGTGTTCAGAAGTGCTGTCTTCACAGAGAAAAACACACTAGCTCCTGTGTTAGTGGGATTCAGTAACGTCAGCTGTTCCCCTGCTGTGTGGACGACAAAGTCTCCTGCTGCCTCCACATTCAAAAAGCATCAGTCCTCAGCCTGCTCCATGCTTGATCCTGGGCTCCAACAACGCCAGTTGGTGTTCAGAAGTGCCGTCTTCACAGAGAAAAACACACTAGCTCCTGTGTTAGTGGGGTTCAGTAACGTCAGCTGTTCCCCTGCTGTGTGGACGGCAAAGTCTCCTGCTGCCTCCACATTCAAAAAGCATCAGGCCTCAGCCTGCTCCATGCTTGATCCTGGGCTCCAACAATGCCAGTTGGTGTTCAGAAGTGCCGTCTTCACAGAGAAAAACACAAGATGCTGTGTTAGTGGGGTTCAGTAACGTCAGCTGTTCCCCTGCTGTGTGGACGACAAAGTCTCCTGCTGCCTCCACATTCAAAAATAATCAGGCCTCAGCCTGCTCCATGCTTGATCCTGGGCTGCAAAAACGCCAGTTGGTGTTCAGAAGTGCCATCTTCACAGAGAAAAACACACTAGCTCCTGTGTTAGTGGGGTTCAGTAACGTCAGCTGTTCCCCTGCTGTGTGGACGGCAAAGTCTCCTGCTGCCTCCACATTCAAAAAGCATCAGACCTCAGCCTGCTCCATGCTTGATCCTGGGCTCCAACAACGCCAGTTGGTGTTCAGAAGTGCCGTCTTCACAGAGAAAAACACTAGCTCCTGTGTTAGTGGGGTTCAGTAACGTCTGCTGTTCCCCTGCTGTGTGGACGACAAAGTCTCCTGCTGCCTCCACATTCAAAAACCGGCCTCAGCCTGTTCAATGCTTGATCCTGGGCTCCACCAACGCCAGTTGGTGTTCAGAAGTGCCGTCTTCACAGAGAAAAACACAAGCTCCTGTGTTAGTGGGGTTCAGTAACGTCAGCTGTTCCCCTGCTGTGTGGACGACAAAGTCACCTGCTGCCTCCACATTCAAAAAGCATCAGGCCTCAGCCTGCTCCATTCTTGATCCTGGGCTCCAACAACGCCAGTTGGTGTTCAGAAGTGCCGTCTTCACAGAGAAAAACACTAGCTCCTGTGTTAGTGGGGTTCAGTAACGTCTGCTGTTCCCCTGCTGTGTGGATGACAAAGTCTCCTGCTGCCTCCAAAATCACACTGCATCTTATGTTCTACTCGCTCCAAGTAGGCCTTTAGCCTGCTCCATGATTGATCCTGGGCTTCAACACAGCCAGTTGTTGCTTGGAAGTGCCGTCCGCACAAAGAGAAACACTAGCTCCTGTGTCAGTGGGGTTCTGTAATGCCAGCTGCTCCCCTGCTGTGTGGATGGCAAAGTCTCCTGCTGCCTACACAGTCACACTACTACTGATTTTTAACTGTGCTCCACTTAGGCCTCTGGCTCCACTGTCTCTAGTATTTCCCCTGGCCTCCAACCCCGCCAGTTGCTGCTCTGAAGTGGCGTCTGCACAATCCACACTTGTTCCTGAGTTACTGGGGCTCAGTCACGTCATTTGATCCCCAGATGTGTGTCCGGCAAGGTCTCCTGCTCTGTCCACATTCCCATTACTAGTAGTGGGAATGTGGACAGAGCAGGAGACCTTGCCGGATACACATCAGGGGATCAACTGACGTGACTGAGCCCCTGTAACCCAGGAACAAGTGTGGATTGTGCAGATGCCACTTCAGAGCAGCAACTGGCATGCTGCATGATTGACCCTGGGCTCTAACATCGCCAGTTGCTGCTCAGAAGTGTCTTTGGCACGGGTACTCACTCCTGCCCAGCCTGGCTCCAGCACGCCTGCTGTTTCTGGGGATTGTCAACGTCACTTTGCCACCAAAACGTTGTCCACTCGTGTTGCGGTCGGGTTAGCCAAGTCTATGGTGCCTGCAGTTTAGGTACTCCCTATGTGGGCTGCGGGTTCTGGTAATAAAGGCTGGTTCCATAGTGCCAATAGGACAAGCACCCCCTGTAGGACTGTGGGTTTCGGTAACTGCGGCCGACTCGCGGCCTTGCAACGTTGTTTTTCAGGGGTAGCTTCTGCTACCCATCCGGGTTCCAGCACCTACAGCTGGTCCTCGGCAGTGTCTTTGGCACGGGTACTCCCTCCTGCCCAACCTGGTTCCAGCACGCCTGCTGTTTTCGGGTAGTGTCAACGTCACTTTGCCACCAAAACGTTGTCCAGTCGTGTTGCGGTCGGGTTAGCTGAGTCTATGGTGCCTGCAGTTTAGGTGCTCCCTATGTGGGCTGCGGGTTCTGGTAATAAAGGCTGGTTCCGTAGTGCCAATAGGACAAGCACCCCCTGCTGGACTGTGGGTTTCGGTAACTGCGGCCGACTCGCGGCCTTGCATCGTTGTTTTTCAGGGGTAGCTTCTGCTACCCATCCGGGTTCCAGCACCGTCAGCTGGTTCTCGGCAGTGCCTTTGGCCTAGGTGCCTCCTTCTCAGTATCCGAGTTCTAGCAACGTCTGCTGGTCCTTGGTAGTGCTTTGTAGCACAGGTACCTCCTGCTTAGTAACCGGGTTCCAGCACCGTCAGCTGGTCCACTGTTGTGCCACTGGCTCTTGTTCCTTCTGCTGCCCCTCCAGGTTCCAGCACCGTCAGCTGGTCCTCGCTAGTTCCATTTGCTCTTGTTCCTTCTGCTACCCATCCGGGTTCCAGTACCGTCAGCTGGTTCTCGGCAGTGCCTTTGGCCTAGGTGCCTCCTTCTCGGTATCCGAGTTCCAGCAACGTCTGCTAGTCCTTGGTAGAGCTTTATAGCACAGGTACCTCCTGCTTAGTAACCGTGTTCCAGCACCGTCAGTTGGTCCATGGTTGTTCCATTGGCTCTTGTTCCTTCTGCTGCCCATCCGGGTTCCAGTACCATCAGCTGGTTCTCGGCAGTTCCTCAGCCTTCTTGTACCTTCTGCTACTTTTCAAAGTTCACGCTTGTGGAAATGGTTTTTGGTTCTCACTCTGGATCTCCCTGACGACGACCCTTAAGACGACGACCCTGAAGACCACACCGAAGAAGACCAAAAAGATGACCCTGAAGAAGATGACCAAGAGGACAAAGAACATGAAGACAACCACCAAGATGCAGAACAACAAGAGACAGAAGAGCAAGAAGCAGAAAAACCTAAAGCAGAAGAACATTAAGCATAAGACTATAAATCAGAGCAAATGATATTATCTAAATTATAAGCAGAAGAAGACTAAGCAGTGTATGGGTGTGAGACTGTTCCTCCTCGTGGTGCCCGTGGAAAATGCCTGCTGCTGCCTGAACACGGACAAATCCTGTTGTAAATCTTTTGTGATAGGCAGAACGGAAGGTGTAATCTTCAAACTTTTATAGATAACAACTACAGGAATGCCTGTCACAAATAAGAATATGATGAAGAAGAAGAATAGGAAGAAGGTGAGTAAGAAGAATATAAAGAATGTACAAAAAAAGAATAATAGGAAGAAGATGAAGAATGTAAAAAAAAAGAATAATAGGAAGAAGGTGAAAAGAAGAAGATAAATAAGGTGAAGAAGAAGTTGATGAAAAAGATGCTGCTGCTGCTGAGGATCATGAAGGAGAAAGTGTTGGAGAAGTAAAAAAGAAGGTGAAGAGCATGGAAGAAATGAAACATACATATCTAACAAAATATACAAAAGGTTAACATAGTCAATATCTTTGTAACTCCGAACATCATTAAAAAAAAAATTTATTCCTGCTCTTCCATTTGATTGGGCTAAACCTCTATGCCTTTAATGTCTCCTCCACCTCCCCTCATACATTCTGCATTATTCTTAGTTGTTTTTCTTCATGTAGAATTAAACTACAAGGAAAGAAAGGGTTTTTTTTAATTCCGATATTTCTGTTCCATTGACTTGAATGGGACTTCCAGGATCGGAATCGGCGATACCCGATACTTTTTTTATTTTGGCCGATCCAATTCGATCCGATATTTTTCAATATTGGGTGGTATCGCTCAAGACTACCCACGTGTGACTGGTTTCACACTGCTTAATTCTTCTGCCATTACTTAGCAGCAGTGTACCACCTCTGCACGGTGGACCCCGGGCTGCGAACGCACCTACTATTATTTTATAATTTGGTGCGTTCCGCCAGCCCTAACAACCACTGAACATAAACGCCGGAGACTGTTTGTGCTCACAGAGCTCGGCTAAAAGAGCGCACAGTGTACGGCCAAGAGACGCACGCCTGAATATAGTCCCTGACGTCACGGGCCATATGCGGCCACCAGTACGACCTCCCCAAATGCTCAGAGGTCCGTTTTGTCCCGAAATGTCCACCCACCCTGGACGAATGAGCTCAAGAGAGGACCTCCGGTCGCAGATGGGCAGGGACAAATGTCTTGCCCCGAGGTACTGACTCAAGGGCAAACGGAGCCACAGTCTTCAGGCTCTCGGATGGGACGATCAGCCAAGGCTCCTCCTCCTCTTCCTCCGATGATACCATGGAGCGGGAGAGAGCATCGGCCCGGACGTTCTTCTACCCGGAGAGAAAATGGAGGGTGAAGTGGAACAGGGAAAAGAACAAAGACCATCTGGCCTGGCGAGAGTTTAGCTGCTGGGCTGTTTGCAAATAGACCAAGTTTTTGTGGTCGATGAACACCTGGAAAGGGTGGCGAGCCCCCTTCAGGAGGTGTCTCCACTCCGGGAAGGCCAACTTCATCGCTAGCAACTCCCTGTCCCCGATGGAATAATTTCTCTCCGCCGGTGTGAAGGTCTTGGAGAAAAAGAAGCAGGGGTGCCTCCGAACTTGCGTGTCCTTCTGAAACAGGACCACTCCAGCACCGACGGAAGAGGCATCCACTTCCAGAATGAAGGGCTTATCTACATCGGGGTGATGTAGAATGGGAGCGCTAGCAAAATGGGACTTAATGGAGAAGGCCTTGGAGACCGTTTCCGACCACAACTTGGGATTTGCACCCTTTTTGGTGAGGGCTACCAAGGGTGCTACCAAAGTCGAGAAGTGAGGGATGAATTGGCAATAGTAAGTTATGAACCCCATAAAGCGCTGCACCGCTTTGAGAGAATGAGGTTCCTGCCAATCCATCACCACCTGTAGCTTGGCAGGATCCATGGCTAATCCCCTGGCGGAGATGATATAGCCCAGGAAAGGCAAGGACTCCTGCTCAAACACACACTTCTCCATCTTGGCATAGAGGGAATTTGCCCACGTGCGATCGAAAACTTTGCAAACATCTCTCCGGTGGGAGTCAATATCTGGAGAGTAGATGAGAATATCATCCTGATAGACTACAACCGACGTGGTAAGCATATCCCGGAAGATATTGTTCACAAAGTCTTGGAAGACGGCCGGGGCATTACACAGAGGCCGAAGGGCATCACCAGGTATTCATAGTGCCCATCCCTGGTGTTAAATGCTGTCTTCCATTCATCCCCATCACGGATGCGAATCAGGTTGCAAGCCCCCCCCGCAGATCAAGTTTGGAAAACACCCTCGCTCCTCGTAGCCTATCAAACAGCTCTGATATCAGGGCCAGAGGATACTTATTCTTAATGGTGATGGCGTTAAGACCTCTGTAATCATTGCAAGGACATAGCTCCCCACTCTTCTTCTCGACAAAGAAGAATCCCGCCCCCGTTGGTGACACTGACTTCCTAATGAATCCTCTTGCCAGATTCTCCCTGATGTATTGAGACATGGCCTCTGTCTCCGGGAGAGATAGGGGATAGACTCAACCCCGGGGAGGCTCAGCACCAGGCAAGAGGTCAATAGGACAGTCATAGGGGCGATGCGGTGGAAGGGTCTCCGCCGCCTTTTTGGAGAACACGTCCGCATACTGTCGATAGTGTTTGGGGAGCGAGGAGAGATCAGCGGGAACCTCGGTGGAGGCAACCTGAAAGCACTCCCTCAGACATCTACCCTCACATGACTTACTCCATCCAATAATCCTCCCTGAGGACCACTCTATATGGGGGAGTGGTAACACAGCCAGGGGACCCCTAGAAGTACCTGGTCAATACCCTCGGGCATGACGAGGAGGGATATCATCTCCTGATGAGTTGGAGCCACAGAGTAACAAGGGGACGGTCTGGTGGGTTATCTGTGAGGATAGAGTGGCGTCGTTCACTTATCTGACGGTGACTGGTGTAGACATCATAACCAGGGGTATAGCGTGCCGTTGAGTGAAGGCTGACAACATAAAATTGCCCTCTGCCCTGGAATCCACGCAAACCTCCACTGCCAGAGTGGAAGAATCCAACTCAAGTGTCCCCTTAAAGGACAGCTTGGAGGAAAACATCGCTGATTCTAGTGCGCCGCCTCCTACGGCCACTAGGCGCGAGCGTTCTCCCAGCTGCTGTGGGCACCGGTTGACAAGGTGACCGGACTGCCGGCAAACATGACAGCTCACAGGAGTTCGAGCGGACCGGGGCCTGGACCCCTCATGGGAAGCCCCGTGACGCTCGGATGCCTGATCGGAAGATTCCAGAGGTTTAGCAAAACTAGGTGCCAACCTAAACCTCTGCCTACACTGGTCTCGCTCCAACCTTCGATCGGCGAAGTAAGATCAATACGGGTGGAGACAGTGATAAGCTCCTCCAGTGTAGCGGGAATCTCCCTGGTGGCCAGAGCGTCCTTCACATGGCCAGCCAAACCTCTCCAGAATGCCAGAATGAGGACCTTATCTGGCCACTCCAACTCTGAGGCCAGCGTCCGGAAGTGGATGTCAAAGTGGCTGACCATGCACGAACCGTGTGACAATGCCAGCAGCCGGAACGCGGTGTCATGGGTGACTCGTGGTCCCTGGAAGACCTGCTTCAGAGTGTCCAAGAACCGCGATACACTCTGCACCACATGATCACCATGCTCCCACAGCGGTGTTGCCCACTCCAAAGCCCTACCCGACAAGAGGGAAATAATAAATCCCACTTTAGCCCGCTCAGAGGGGAATCATGCGGCCAGCCGCTCCAGCTGTATAGAGCACTGGCTTACGAAACCCCTACAAGATGCACTATCACCCGAGAACTTCTCAGGCAGCGGGAGGCGGGACAAAGTCGGGGCAGGGATGGCTGTGGTCACACGGGAGACAGCCTCTGTGGCTGCCTGAACAGCGACCACAGTAACATCCACAGCTGAGGCTGAACGCTCGAGAGCCGCCAACCTGCCCTGCAGCTGCCGGATGTACTGCAGCAGTCGCTGTTCGTCCGCCATTACTAGCCAGACCCTGGCGCTAGGATAATGTTAGGGCTGGCGGAACGCACCAAATAATAAAGATAGTAATAAGGTGTGTTCCCAGCCTGGGGTCCACCGTGCAGGGGTGGTGACCTGCTGCTCAGTATTGGCGGATGCTATAAGGCGGTATACTATAAGAACACATGCGGGTTATCGTCACCCAGTGTGTACAGGGGCGGACTCTGTTGCTTCACAGAGCCACACTACTGCTGAGCATAAACACCGGAGCCTGTTTGTGCTCACAGAGCTCGGCTAAAAGTGTACGGCCACAGAACTCTTCCCCAAGGGCACAGGGTTAGAGACCTTCTAGGCCCACTGAACGCGCGGCGTCGCTGCCACGAGCGCCGCTATAGACGCTGGCTATGCAGCACGTGCACTGAGGCGTGCTGAGTCCCTAGTGAGGCCTGATGCCTGACTCAATCTCTGACCTACCTACACCTAAGCCTGGGCACTAGCATGCTAGGCTGCACAACACATGCGTACCAAGGGTAGGGGTTTCTTAATGAGGCATTCACCAGAGACATTCATACATACATACATCACGCACTCCACATAGTCTGTAAATACAGTCTTCCTAGCGCATGGGCAAGCGGCCATGCGAACCTTTTATAGCCACGGGCGTCCGGGACCTTCCTGGCTTCTCGGATGGGCCAATCCGAACACGAGCAGGACCTGAGCACGTGACCCTCGATATCCAATGGGAGATCACTCCACGGGCATGCTCAGTGGCCCGACTTGAGGACTTAGTCCCTGGAGAATCTTGCTGCTGAGCAGCATGCATTGTCATAGCTGTGCCAGAATTGGCAGCAGCAAGCAAACCCACGGAATTGGCCTTGGCAGAGCGCCGGAGCCGACGAATCTGCTGAGCAGGCTCCACTGCGGCTGAAGAAGAATGGGAGACCGCTGGGTTTCAAGGCTCTGGATTCCTGCTGTGCAGTGGCAGGAACCCAACGCCTAACACTTTGTCTGTACACCACGTTTCACTTGGTCGGCACTCCACGGTAGCCAGCGTCAATTAGTGTTGTCCGCAGGTGCAATGCCGCACGCTTAGGGACGCTAGAGGGACTCTGACCCAGTGTCTTTTTGGTAGTGCTCTGTGACCGTATACTGAGCCCTCACTTTGCCGAGCTCTGTGAGCTTTAACAGGCTTTGGTATTTATGTTCCGCGGTGTTGCGTTTTTGTGAAGAAACAGAGTCCGCCTCTGTACACACCGGGTGACGTTAACCCGCGTTTGTTCTTCTCTTATACCACCATATAACATCTGCCATTACCGAGCAGCAGTTTACAATCTCTGCACGGTGGATCCCGGACTGCAAACACACCTTTATGCCATCTCTATATTATTTGGAGTGTTCCACCAGCCCTAACATTATTTATTTTCATTTTTCCATTAGAGTTAGGTTTAGTGTTCGAATTAGGCTTAGTGTTTGAATTAGGGTTAGGGTTGGAATTAGGGTTAGGGTTGAAATTAGGGTTAGGGTTGGGATTAGGATTAGGGTTGGGATTAGGGTTACATGTGTGATGGGGTTAAGGTTGTGGTTGGGGTTAGAGTTGGAGTTAAAATTGTGGGGTTTCCACTGTTTAGGCACATCAGGGGGTCTCCAAACGCGACATGGCACCACCATTGATTCCAGCCAATTTTTCATTCAAAAGGTGCTCCCTCCCTTCCGAGTCCCGACGTGTGCCCAAACTGTGGTTTACCCCAACATATGGGGCATTAGCGTACTCAGGACAAATTGTACACCAACATTGGGGTTCTAATTTCTCCTGTTACACTTGGAAAAATAAAAAATTGGGGGCTAAAAATATCATTTTTGTGGAAAAAAAAGATTTTTTATTTTCACTGCTCTGCATTATAAACTTCTGTGAAGCACTTGGGGGTACAAAGTGCTCACTACACATCTAGAAAAGTTCCTTTAGGGGTCTAGTTTCCAAAATGGTGTCAATTGTGGGGGGCGGTTCACTGTTTAGGCACATCAGGGGCTCACCAAATGCAACATGGTGTCTAATCTCAATTCCAGCCAATTCTGCATTGAAAAAGTCAAGCAGCGCTCTTTCCATTCTGAGCTCTGCCGTGTGCACAAACAGTGGTTTACCCCTATACTTTGGGTATGGGCATACTCAGGATAAATTGCACAACAAGGTTGAGTGTCTAATTTCTCCTGTTACCCCTGTAGAAATAATAATTTCTGGTCGAAAAATCATTTTTGCAGAAAAAATGATTTTTTTATTTTCACGGCTCTTCATTATAAACTTCTGTGATGCACTTTTAGGGTCAAAGTTCTCACCACACATCTAGATAAGTTCCTTAAGGGGTCTAGTTTCCAAAATGATGTCACTTGTTGGGGGTTTCCAAAATGATGTCACTTGTTGGGGGTTTCCACTTTTTAGGCACATCAGGGGCTCTCCAAACGCAAACATGGCGTCCAATCTCAATTCCAGACAATTCTGAAAAAGTCAAATGGCGCAACTTCGGTTCCAAGCCCTGCCGTGCACCCAAACAGTGGTTTACCCCAACATATGGGGTATTGGTGTATTCAGTAGAAATTGCACAGCAAATTTTGTGGTTCATTTTCTCTTTTCACTCTTGTGAAAATAAAAAAATTGGTTCTGAAGTAAAATGTTTGTAAAAAATAGTTAAATGTTAATTTTTTCCTTCGACATTGATTCAGTTCCTGTGAGGCTCGTAAAGGGTTAATAAACTTCTTGAATGTGGTTTTGTGCACCTTGAGGGGTGCAGTTTTTAGAATGGTGTCACTTTTGGGCATTTTATGTCATATACTGTAGACCTCTCAAAGTGACTTCAAATGTGATGTGGTCCCTAAAAAAATGGTTTTGTAAATTTGTTGTAAAAATGAGAAATCACTGGTCAACTTTTTATTTATTAAGTACTAGATGGTGGCCCGATTCTAATGCATCTGGTATTCTAGAATATGTATGTAGTCATCTCCTGCCGGCCATGACCAATCAGTCATGCAGCTGGAGATGACCCGCAGCAACCGTCGGAAGATAAGCGGCTACCGACGCAGATCTCCCGACGGTAGGGGTGGCGGCTGGCCAGGCCAATCAGTGACGCGGGATTTCCGTTACAAACAGAGAGACAGACAGACAGAATTATACGATTAGATAGTAGATTTTTTGTGACATATCTCTCTGATTTAAGGCATAAAAATTAAAAGTTTTAAAATTGCAAAATTATAAACGTTTTCAACATATTTCTGTTTTTTTCCATTTTTTCATAAATAAATGCAAGTCATAAGGAAGAAATTTTACCACTAACATGTAGTAAAATCTGCATTAAAGCATTAAAGCATCATAGATTGACAGCAGTCAGAATTGTAAAAATTGACCTGGTCATTAAGCTGCAAATTGGCTCTGTCACTAAGGGGTTAAAGCTTGTCTACATGACATTTTACCTGCTACCTTGCTGGACATCTCCTTTTTCTGCGCTGAAAGAGAGGTAATGGGCCTAACAATGATTGAGAGACTTGGACTAGTGAAGGGTTCCGAGCGAGAGTTCCAGAGCATCAGTAGTGGAATAAATAGGATGCGGAACCAGTGAACAAGTACTGTAATGGAGATTTGTTAGACAGGACTGTAGCATTAACCCCTGGATGTATTTTCATTTTTGTTTTTTCATTTTTTGCTCCCCTTCTTCCCAGAGCCATAACTTTTATATTTTTTTGTCAATATCCCCATGTGAGGGCTTATTTTTTGTGGGACGAGTTATACTTTTGAACAACACCATTGGTTTTAACATATTTTGTCTTCGAAACTGGAAAAATATTCCAAGTGCGGTGAAATTGGAAAAAAGTGCAATTCCTCAATTGTTTTTTTGTTTTACTTTTTTTACTAGGTTCACTAAATGCTAAAACTGACCTGCTATTATGATTCTCCAGGTAATTACACGTTCATAAACGCCAAACATATCTGGGTTCTTTTCTATGTAAGTGGTGAAAAAAATTCCATTTTCCGAGACCCGTAAAGTCCCCATTTTTTGTGATCTTATGTTGGGTGAGGGCTTTAATTTTGCACCAAGCTGATGTTTTTAATCATATCATATTGGTGCAGATACGATCTTTTGATTGCCTGTTATTACATTTTAATGCAATGTTGCAGCCACCAAAAAAACATTCCTGGCGTTTTTACTTTTTTCTCGATACGCCATTTAGCAATTAGGTTAATTCTTTTTTTATATTGATAGATCGGGCGATTCTGATTGCAGTGATACCAAATATGTGTATGTATTTTTTAAATTTTTAAAATATTTGTAACCCTTTTGTTACATTTTACTATTCCGTCCATGTAACCTCGGACACCACGCTCCTACCATGTAAGACACCCCCGGTAGGACCAGTACCCCAAATTACCCTGAAAGTGGATGGCGTTGTCAGATCTTTTCTTGTGGACACTGGTGCAACCAGAAGTGTGATGAGACATGTGGAACTCCCAGACCCCGCCTGCCTGCCTGTTCCTCTGTGTCCTGCGTGGGGATTGATGGTCAAGTCAGACATTCCCATCTTACAAAGCCCCTGAGTGTGTGGACACAGCCAGGGCAATCCATCCTGTCCCACTTTTTTGGTGTCAAAAACCTGCCCACTCAACTTGCTGGGAGCAGACCTACTGCAGAAGCTGAAAGCGACCATAGTGTTCCAGGATGATGGGACCATGACACTCTCCTTACCTCTGACCCAAAAGAAATCAATCATGCTGGCAGTGCTGCAGGAGCCTCAAACAACCAATGCAGGCCTACCCCAGGAGGTGCTGGACGTAGTACCAGAAGATCTATGGTCCAAGGGACCTCAGGATGTGGGGAAACTTCAAGTAGCCCCGATGCAGGTGACATTCAAGCCAGGTTCCCCATACCCACGCAAGGCCCAGTATCCCCTGTCCATTGCCCAGAGTCAAGCCGTCTCTGACCAACTGAAAGTCTTCCTGGCAATAGAAGATATTGTTCCCTGCACGATGCCCTGCAATACCCAGCTTTTTCCAGTCATGAAGACTGTGAAAAGAGAACCAGCCAAGTTCAGAATGGTGCATGACCTGAGAGATGTGAACGAAGCCACCGTCTTTGAAACCCCAATTGTGCCAAATCCGCACACTCTGCTCTCAAATGTGCCAACCACAGCAACAGTGTTCACAGTTATCAACCTGACCAATGCTTTCTTCAGTGTTCCTCTTCACCCAGACGACCAGTTCCTGTTTGCCTTCATGCACCAAGATGTGCAATACACATGGACAGTGATGCCCAGGGGGCTCAAAATATCCCTTCACAGTTCACCAAAGCAATGTCCTCCATCCTCGCTAACTGGATCACAGACCATGCAGAAGTCGTTCTTCTACAGTATGTGGACGATTTGCTCCTGTGTGCAGCTGATGTTGATATCTGCGCAGCCCATTCCTTGGCTCTCCTACTCTACCTGGTGGAGCAGCAATGCAAGGTTTTGAAGAACAACGTCCAGTGGTGTCAGAAGCAAGTTACGTTCCAGGGACACTGTATTGCCCACAAACGAAACACCTGACAGACGACCGGAAGACCACTGTGGAGCAGATGGCTCCTCCAGCAACTCCAAAGATGCTGCAGGCCTTCCGTGGTCTATTTTCGTATTGCAGAACTTGGATCCCTGATGCTTCAGTTTTAATGCAGCCTCTGTATGATTGCATCAATGCAAACCCGTTCCTCCTATCGGATGCAGCCTTCATCTCGTTCAGGAAATTGAAAGACTCCATAGTTTTGGCGCCAGCACTAGGCCTCCCTGACTACGAGAAGCCATTCCGTCTTTACCTAATGGAAAAAGAAGGTCATGCCACTTGCGTCCTGACACAGATCCACGGCGGAAAACAGAGGCCTCTAGGCTACTTCTCTGTCTGCCTGGATCAAGTTGTAAGGGGGCCGGCACCTGCATGAGGGCAGTATTTGCAGCACACACCCTCCTGGACAAGACTGCTGTCATCATCCTTGGACACCCACTGGAGATCCTTGCTCTGCACGACATCTCAGCAATTCTCAATCAAACCCAGCTGAAACATCTCTCCACTGCCAGACATCAACGCCTCCAGGGCTCTCTGCTTTTGCCTGACAATGTCACCATCTCCAGATGCACCGTCCTCAATCCGGCCACTCTACTCCCACTCCCAAGGGGGGATATGGTTATGGACTCTTCAGAACAAAATCTACAGGATACCTTTCATAAGGGTGTGGATTTGCTCCGCACTGATAACCATGATTGTTTCAGCATCATGCAACAGGAAACAGCCCGACTGCCCAATGTGGTGGAAGAGCCACTGACCAACCCAGAGTTGATTCTCTACGTAGATGGCTCCAGATTTGCAGATGATGAAGGAAAATTCCACATGGGATGTGCAGTGACAAGCAATCAAGAAATTCTATGGTCCAGAAGTTTGTCACCTAGCTTGTCAGCCCAAGAAGCGGAACTGATAGCGCTGAGGAAGGCCTGCCACATTGCGAAGGACAAAACTGCAAACATCTATACCGATTCCAGGTACTCACATGGCATAGCACATGACTTTGGACCCATCTGGGCTGCAAGGGACTTCATCACAGCAAGCGGGACAACTGTGAAGTATCATGGAGCCATCAGGGACCTGCTGGATGCACTCCAACTTCCGAAAGTGGTGGCAGTGTTAAAAGTCAAGGCACATGGAAAACTGAACACAGTAGAGGCACGAGGCAACAACATGGCAGACATGGCAGCCAAAGAAGCAGCCAGAGGAAGAAAATATGGAGAAGTGGGAGAGGTCGTAGAGCAGGACGGCTACTACATGACAACTGAAGACAAGAAACCTGAAGACAAGAAACCTGACAAGATGACGTACTGGGATCTGTTCAAGAAGCTGCAAGATCAAGCCCCGAATGAAGAGAAGGAAGTCTGGATGCAGAAGGGGGCAACACATGAAGAAGGAAGGGTATACGCAATGGACTACAAGCCCTGTGTACCTCAAAGCATGTACCCAATGGTGGTTCAGTGAGCACATGGGCCCACACACAGATCGAAGACACAGATGAATGATCTGATCGGTGCTTACTGGCTTGCTCCAGGGATTTCTATCCTAACAGCCAAGTTTACCAGCAGCTGTTTTACCTGCGGCAAATGCAACCCTGGAGGAATGGAGAAGGTTCCCCCACATCATCTGGCCAGGCCACTATACCCCTTCCAGAGGATCCAGATCGACCACATCCAAATGCCGCCAAGTGGAGAATTTGAATATGCCCTAGTGGTCGTGGACGTGTTCTCAGGATGGCCCAAAGCTTTCCCAGTGAGGAACTACTGCCAAGAAGCTGCTCTCAGAAATAGTGTGCATATACGGGGATCCAGAAGTGATAGAGAGTGATCAGGGACCCGCATTCACAGCAAACCTGACACAAGAGATCTGGTCAGCAGTAGGGTCAGATTTAGGCCTACACACTCCCTACCACCCCCAGAGCAGTGGAAAGGTAGAATGAATGGGACACTTAAGAGCAGGATGTTGAAAGTTGCCCAAGAGACAAACAAACCATGGCATGAGCCACTCTCAATTGCACATTTTAGTGTGAGGTACACTCCCATAGGCCCATAAAAACTGTCACCAATTGAGATTGTGTTTGGGTCTAGTCCCAGGTTAGGTGTACTCTTCCCCCTGCAGTTGACTATGCAATATGATACCTTGTCTGCTTATGCAATCGAACTGACAAAAAAGCTTGCTGATGTCCATTCTCGAGTTTTCTCTTCCTTGCTAGATACAGGATCGATAACCGGTACTCACTCCTTGAAGCCGGGTGACTGGGTGTTGGTGAAAAAGTTTGTGAGGAGAACACTCGATCCCAGATTTGATGGTCCCTTCCAAGTGCTGCTGACGACACCAAGCTCTGTGAAACTAGAGGGAAGACACACTTGGATGCACGCATCGCACTGCAAGAAGGCTCCCATACCAGTAGATACCCCTAAGCCAGAAAGATTTTGTTTATTCTCTATGTGATACCTGTTCTGGGGGTGGGAGCACCTTATATGGGAGACATCACCAAAGATGGGGCTTATACGGTTTTCTGGTTTGACTACATAAGCACACATAATCACATACCTATTTGATTACTATGATGTAGTGTAGAGTTGAGGGAAACAGGTCGAAAAATTTCAAAAGTCTCCGACTTTTGGCAAAGTCGGGTTTCATGAAACGAAACCCGACCCTAGGATGAGGTCGGCCACGAGGTCGGCGACTTAAGCGCCAAAGTCGCGTTTCAAAAGTTTGTTTTGCTCTCTTTTTCAGCCAATCAGGATCCACGGACACTGTGGGCAACGTGATGACATAGGCAGGGGTCACCACCATCTTTCAGAAGGGCATGCAAGTGATTGGCTTGCTTTGGTGGGCGTCACAGGGGGTGTAAAAGGGCGTGCACGCCGACCGTCATGTTACTCATGCTGATCTCAGAATAGGGAGAGCTGCTGCTGATGATGATTTTGTAGGGAGAGCGTTAGGCAGGGAAGAAGACACCAAAAACTGCTTCTGCTGCTAGCGATTTTGCCTGTACAACACACCAGTCACTGTGTGTGCAGTGCAAGTGGAGGCTATATTTTGCTGGATCAGCGGTGTTGGTTGTTAGGCTGCCTTCTAAGGCTTCCTGACGGCTGCATTGCTGTTTACCCACTGCTCTGCAAACTGCTTTTTTAAAAGCAATCCCAATTTTTTTTTTGTCCTGGTGAGGTACTGAGCGTGCATTTTTTCACACCATACAGCGGTGCACACTCCTGACACAGTACCGTGTAACGGCTGTTATCACAGCCACAGTGAAGCTATCTGTGTGTCACTCTGTAAGGATAAGTCGAGGACATGTTCCGTTCTTACAGACCTGCACCTTCTAGTTTTGTCTAGCTTTCAAACAGTTAAATATATTTGCTGTTTGATTACATTCAAAACTATAGAGAGACAGCGTGTGTCAGTCCGTATACTTAAAAAACACGGAGCTTGACAATTTTACGTACACCGGACAGCCGTGTACGTGCACGCTCCTCTCTCAGTACCGTGTAATGGCTTTTATCACGGCCACAGTGAAGCTATCTGTGTGTCGCTCTGTAAGGATAAGTCGAGGACATGTTCCGTTCTTACAGACCTGCACCTTCTAGTTTTGTCTAGTTTTCAAACAGTTAAATATATTTGCTGTTTGATCACATTCAAAACTATAGAGAGACAGCATGTGTCAGTCCGTATACTTAAAAAACACGGAGCTTGACAATTTTACGTACACCGGACAGCCGTGTACGTGCACGCTCCTCTCTCAGTACCGTGTAACGGCTGTTATAACGGCCACAGTGAAGCTATCTGTGTGTCGCTCTGTAAGGATAAGTCGAGAACTTGTTCCGTTCTTACAGACCTACACTCTAGGGAGATTCCTATTCTGCCCAATTCTATATACACCTTGTAGTTTGTCATACACTAGCCAATTTCTGCCTGTGACATAGCGCTGTGATATTCAGTGGGCCTCACACAATCCAAAAGTGTCCAGTGTCCACAAGTGTGAGCAGAAATTCAAAATCTCCATTATCCTCTAGTGACATTTTTCACACCTGCGACATCGAGCCTGTGACATAGCGCTGTTATTCAGTGGGCCTCACACAATCCAAAAGTGTCCAGTGTCCACAAGTGTGTGCAGAAATTCAAAATCTCCGTTATCCTCTAGTGACATTTTTCACACCTGCGACATCGAGCCTGTGACATAGCGCTGTGATATTCAGTGGGCCTCACACAATCCAAGAGTGTCCAGTGTCCACAAGTGTGTGCAGAAATTCAAAATTTCCATAATCCTCTAGTGACATTTCTCACAACTGCGACATCGAGCCTGTGACATAGCGCTGTGATATTCAGTGGGCCTCACACAATCCAAAAGTGTCCAGTGTCCACAAGTGTGTGCAGAAATTCAAAATCTCCGTTATCCTCTAGTGACATTTTTCACACCTGCGACATCGAGCCTGTGACATAGCGCTGTGATATTCAGTGGGCCTCACACAATCCAAAAGTGTCCAGTGTCCACAAGTGTGTGCAGAAATTCAAAATCTCCGTTATCCTCTAGTGACATTTTTCACACCTGCGACATCGAGCCTGTGACATAGCCCTGTGATATTCAGTGGGCCTCACACAATCCAAAAGTGTCCAGTGTCCACAAGTGTGTGCAGAAATTCAAAATCTCCATAATCCTCTAGTGACATTTCTCACACCTGCGACATCGAGCCTGTGACATAGCGCTGTGATATTCAGTGGGCCTCACAATCCAAAAGTGTCCAGTGACCACAAGTGTGTGCTGAAATTCAAAATCTATGTTATCCTCTAGTGACATTTTTCACACCTGCGACATCGAGCCTGTGACATAGCGCTGTGATATTCAGTGGGCCTCACACAATCCAAAAGTGTCCAGTGTCCACAAGTGTGTGCAGAAATTCAAAATCTCCGTTATCCTCTAGTGACATTTTTCACACCTGCGACATCGAGCCTGTGACATAGCGCTGTAATATTCAGTGGGCCTCACACAATCCAAAAGTGTCCAGTGTCCACAAGTGTGTGCAGAAATTCAAAATCTCCGTTATCCTCTAGTGACATTTTTCACACCTGCGACATCGAGCCTGTGACATAGCGCTGTGATATTCAGTGGGCCTCACACAATCCAAAAGTGTCCAGTGTCCACAAGTGTGTGCAGAAATTCAAAATCTCTCTTATCCTCTAGTGACATTTTTCACACCTGCGACATCGAGCCTGTGACATAGCGCTGTGATATTCAGTGGGTCTCACACAATCCAAAAGTGTCCAGTGACCACAAGTGTGTGCTGAAATTCAAAATCTCTGTTATCCACTAGTGACATTTTTCACACCTGCGACATCGAGCCTGTGACATAGCGCTGTGATATTCAGTGGGCCTCACACAATCCAAAAGTGTCCAGTGTCCACAAGTGTGTGCAGAAATTCAAAATCTCCGTTATCCTCTAGTGACATTTTTCACACCTGCGACATCGAGCCTGTGACATAGAGTTTTGATATTCAGTGGGCCTCACACAATCGAAAAGTGTCCAGTGTCCACAAGTGTGTGCAGAAATTCAAAATCTCCTTTATCCTCTAGTGACATTTTTCACACCTGCGACATCGAGCCTGTGACATAGCGCTGTGATATTCAGTGGGCCTCACACAATCCAAAAGTGTCCAGTGTCCACAAGTGTGTGCAGAAATTCAAAATCTCCGTTATCCTCTAGTGACATTTTTCACACCTGCGACATCGAGCCTGTGACATAGCACTGAGATATTGAGTGGGCCTCACACAATCCAAAAGTGTCCAGTGTCCACAAGTGTGTGCAGAAATTCAAAATCTCCGTTATCCTCTAGTGACATTTTTCACACCTGCGACATCGAGACTGTGACATAGCGCTGTGATATTCAGTGGGCCTCACACAATCCAAAAGTGTCCAGTGACCACAAGTGTGTGCTGAAATTCAAAATCTCTGTTATCCACTAGTGACATTTTTCACACCTGCGACATCGAGCCTGTGACATAGCGCTGTGATATTCAGTGGGCCTCACACAATCCAAAAGTGTCCAGTGTCCACAAGTGTGTGCAGAAATTCAAAATCTCCGTTATCCTCTAGTGACATTTTTCACACCTGCGACATCGAGCCTGTGACAAAGAGTTTTGATATTCAGTGGGCCTCACACAATCCAAAAGTGTCCAGTGTCCACAAGTGTGTGCAGAAATTCAAAATCTCCGTTATCCTCTAGTGACATTTTTCACACCTGCGACATCGAGCCTGTGACATAGCGCTGTGATATTCAGTGGGCCTCACACAATCCAAAAGTGTCCAGTGTCCACAAGTGTGTGCAGAAATTCAAAATCTCCGTTATCCTCTAGTGACATTTTTCACACCTGCGACATCGAGCCTGTGACATAGCGCTGTGATATTCAGTGGGCCTCACACAATCCAAAAGTGTCCAGTGTCCACAAGTGTGTGCAGAAATTCAAAATCTCCGTTATCCTCTAGTGACATTTTTCACACCTGTGACATCGAGCCTGTGACATAGCGCTGTGATATTCAGTGGGTCTCACACAATCCAAAAGTGTCCAGTGTCCACAAGTGTGTGCAGAAATTCAAAATCTCCGTTATTCTCTAGTGACATTTTTCACACCTGCGACATCGAGCCTGTGACATAGCGCTGTGATATTCAGTGGGCCTCACACAATCCAAAAGTGTCCAGTGTCCACAAGTGTGTGCAGAAATTCAAAATCTCCGTTATCCTCTAGTGACATTTTTCACACCTGCGACATCGAGCCTGTGACATAGCGCTGTGATATTCAGTGGGCCTCACACAATCCAAAAGTGTCCAGTGTCCACAAGTGTGTGCAGAAATTCAAAATTTCCATAATCCTCTAGTGACATTTCTCACACCTGCGACATCGAGCCTGTGACATAGCGCTGTGATATTCAGTGGGCCTCACACAATCCAAAAGTGTCCAGTGTCCACAAGTGTGTGCAGAAATTCAAAATCTCCGTTATCCTCTAGTAACATTTTTCACACCTGCGACATCGAGCCTGTGACATAGCACTGTGATATTCAGTGGGCCTCACACAATCCAAAAGTGTCCAGTGTCCACAAGTGTGTGCAGAAATTCAAAATCTCCGTTATCCTCTAGTGACATTTTTCACACCTGCGACATCGAGCCTGTGACATAGCCCTGTGATATTCAGTGGGCCTCACACAATCCAAAAGTGTCCAGTGTCCACAAGTGTGTGCAGAAATTCAAAATCTCCATAATCCTCTAGTGACATTTCTCACACCTGCGACATCGAGCCTGTGACATAGCGCTGTGATATTCAGTGTGCCTCACAATCCAAAAGTGTCCAGTGACCACAAGTGTTTGCAGAAATTCAAAATCTCCGTTATCCTCTAGTGACATTTTTCACACCTGCGACATCGAGCCTGTGACATAGCGCTGAGATATTCAGTGGGCCTCACACAATCCAAAAGTGTCCAGTGTCCACAAGTGTGTGCAGAAATTCAAAATCTCCGTTATCCTCTAGTGACATTTTTCACACCTGCGACATCGAGCCTGTGACATAGCGCTGTGATATTCAGTGGGCCTCACACAATCCAAAAGTGTCCAGTGTCCACAAGTGTGTGCAGAAATTCAAAATCTCCGTTATCCTCTAGTGACATTTTTCACACCTGCCACATCGAGCCTGTGACATAGCGCTGTGATATTCAGTGGGCCTCACACAATCCAAAAGTTTCCAGTGTCCACAAGTGTGTGCAGAAATTCAAAATCTCCGTTATCCTCTAGTGACATTTTTCACACCTGCGACATCGAGCCTGTGACATAGCGCTGTGATATTCAGTGGGCCTCACACAATCCAAAAGTGTCCAGTGTCCACAAGTGTGTGCAGAAATTCAAAATCTCCGTTATCCTCTAGTGACATTTTTCACACCTGCGACATCGAGCCTGTGACATAGCGCTGTGATATTCAGTGGGCCTCACACAATCCAAAAGTGTCCAGTGTCCACAAGTGTGTGCAGAAATTCAAAATCTCCGTTATCCTCTAGTGACATTTTTCACACCTGCGACATCGAGCCTGTGACATAGCGCTGTGATATTCAGTGGGTCTCACACAATCCAAAAGTGTCCAGTGTCCACAAGTGTGTGCAGAAATTCAAAATCTCCGTTATTCTCTAGTGACATTTTTCACACCTGCGACATCGAGCCTGTGACATAGCGCTGTGATATTCAGTGGGCCTCACACAATCCAAAAGTGTCCAGTGTCCACAAGTGTGTGCAGAAATTCAAAATCTCCGTTATCCTCTAGTGACATTTTTCACACCTGCGACATCGAGCCTGTGACATAGCGCTGTGATATTCAGTGGGCCTCACACAATCCAAAAGTGTCCAGTGTCCACAAGTGTGTGCAGAAATTCAAAATTTCCATAATCCTCTAGTGACATTTCTCACACCTGCGAAATCGAGCCTGTGACATAGCGCTGTGATATTCAGTGGGCCTCACACAATCCAAAAGTGTCCAGTGTCCACAAGTGTGTGCAGAAATTCAAAATCTCCGTTATCCTCTAGTAACATTTTTCACACCTGTGACATCGAGCCTGTGACATAGCACTGTGATATTCAGTGGGCCTCACACAATCCAAAAGTGTCCAGTGTCCACAAGTGTGTGCAGAAATTCAAAATCTCCGTTATCCTCTAGTGACATTTTTCACACCTGCGACATCGAGCCTGTGACATAGCCCTGTGATATTCAGTGGGCCTCACACAATCCAAAAGTGTCCAGTGTCCACAAGTGTGTGCAGAAATTCAAAATCTCCATAATCCTCTAGTGACATTTCTCACACCTGCGACATCGAGCCTGTGACATAGCGCTGTGATATTCAGTGTGCCTCACAATCCAAAAGTGTCCAGTGACCACAAGTGTGTGCAGAAATTCAAAATCTCCGTTATCCTCTAGTGACATTTTTCACACCTGCGACATCGAGCCTGTGACATAGCGCTGAGATATTCAGTGGGCCTCACACAATCCAAAAGTGTCCAGTGTCCACAAGTGTGTGCAGAAATTCAAAATCTCCGTTATCCTCTAGTGACATTTTTCACACCTGCGACATCGAGCCTGTGACATAGCGCTGTGATATTCAGTGGGCCTCACACAATCCAAAAGTGTCCAGTGTCCACAAGTGTGTGCAGAAATTCAAAATCTCCGTTATCCTCTAGTGACATTTTTCACACCTGCGACATCGAGCCTGTGACATAGCGCTGAGATATTCAGTGGGCCTCACACAATCCAAAAGTGTCCAGTGTCCACAAGTGTGTGCAGAAATTCAAAATCTCCGTTATCCTCTAGTGACATTTTTCACACCTGCGACATCGAGCCTGTGACATAGCGCTGTGATATTCAGTGGGCCTCACACAATCCAAAAGTGTCCAGTGTCCACA
This sequence comes from Dendrobates tinctorius, assembly GCF_039654945.1. Taxonomy (NCBI): domain Eukaryota; kingdom Metazoa; phylum Chordata; class Amphibia; order Anura; family Dendrobatidae; genus Dendrobates; species Dendrobates tinctorius. The sequence continues at coordinate 91,370,216 of NW_027361687.1, read as the reverse complement.
AGTGTGTGCAGAAATTCAAAATCTCCGTTATCCTCTAGTGACATTTTTCACACCTGCGACATCGAGCCTGTGACATAGCGCTGTGATATTCAGTGGGCCTCACACAATCCAAAAGTGTCCAGTGTCCACAAGTGTGTGCAGAAATTCAAAATCTCCGTTATCCTCTAGTGACATTTTTCACACCTGCGACATCGAGCCTGTGACATAGCGCTGAGATATTCAGTGGGCCTCACACAATCCAAAAGTGTCCAGTGTCCACAAATGTGTGCAGAAATTCAAAATCTCCGGTATCCTCTAGTGACGTTTTTCACACCTGCGACATCGAGCCTGTGACATAGCGCTGTGATATTCAGTGGGCCTCACACAATCCAAAAGTGTCCAGTGTCCACAAGTGTGTGCAGAAATTCAAAATCTCCGTTATCCTCTAGTAACATTTTTCACACCTGCGACATCGAGCCTGTGACATAGCACTGTGATATTCAGTGGGCCTCACACAATCCAAAAGTGTCCAGTGTCCACAAGTGTGTGCTGAAATTCAAAATCTCCGTTATCCTCTAGTGACATTTTTCACACCTGCGACATCGAGCCTGTGACATAGCCCTGTGATATTCAGTGGGCCTCACACAATCCAAAAGTGTCCAGTGTCCACAAGTGTGTGCAGAAATTCAAAATCTCCATAATCCTCTAGTGACATTTCTCACACCTGCGACATCGAGCCTGTGACATAGCGCTGTGATATTCAGTGTGCCTCACAATCCAAAAGTGTCCAGTGACCACAAGTGTTTGCAGAAATTCAAAATCTCCGTTATCCTCTAGTGACATTTTTCACACCTGCGACATCGAGCCTGTGACATAGCGCTGAGATGTTCAGTGGGCCTCACACAATCCAAAAGTGTCCAGTGTCCACAAGTGTGGGCAGAAATTCAAAATCTCCGTTATCCTCTAGTGACATTTTTCACACCTGCGACATCGAGCCTGTGACATAGCGCTGTGATATTCAGTGGGCCTCACAATCCAAAAGTGTCCAGTGTCCACAAGTGTGTGCAGAAATTCAAAATCTCCGTTATCCTCTAGTGACATTTTTCACACCTGCGACATCGAGCCTGTGACATAGCGCTGTGATATTCAGTGGGCCTCACACAATCCAAAAGTTTCCAGTGTCCACAAGTGTGTGCAGAAATTCAAAATCTCCGTTATCCTCTAGTGACATTTTTCACACCTGCGACATCGAGCCTGTGACATAGCGCTGTGATATTCAGTGGGCCTCACACAATCCAAAAGTGTCCAGTGTCCACAAGTGTGTGCAGAAATTCAAAATCTCCGTTATCCTCTAGTGACATTTTTCACACCTGCGACATCGAGCCTGTGACATAGCGCTGTGATATTCAGTGGGCCTCACACAATCCAAAAGTGTCCAGTGTCCACAAGTGTGTGCAGAAATTCAAAATCTCCGTTATCCTCTAGTGACATTTTTCACACCTGCGACATCGAGCCTGTGACATAGCGCTGTGATATTCAGTGGGCCTCACACAATCCAAAAGTGTCCAATGTCCACAAGTGTTTGCAGAAATTCAAAATCTCCGTTATCCTCTATTGACATTTTTCACACCTGCGACATCGAGCCTGTGACATAGCGCTGTGATATTCATTGGGCCTCACACAATCCAAAAGTGTCCAGTGTCCACAAGTGTGTGCAGAAATTCAAAATCTCCGTTATCCTCTAGTGACATTTTTCACACCTGCGACATCGAGCCTGTGACATAGCGCTGAGATATTCAGTGGGCCTCACACAATCCAAAAGTGTCCAGTGTCCACAAATGTGTGCAGAAATTCAAAATCTCCGGTATCCTCTAGTGACATTTTTCACACCTGTGACATCGAGCCTGTGACATAGCGCTGTGATATTCAGTGGGCCTCACACAATCCAAAAGTGTCCAGTGTCCAAAAGTGTGTGCAGAAATTCAAAATCTCCGTTATCCTCTAGTGACATTTTTCACACCTGCGACATCGAGCCTGTGACATAGCGCTGTGATATTCAGTGGGCCTCACACAATCCAAACGTGTCCAGTGTCCACAAGTGTGTGCAGAAATTCAAAATCTCCGTTATCCTCTAGTGACATTTTTCACACCTGCGACATCGGGCCTGTGACATAGCGCTGTGATATTCAGTGGGCCTCACACAATCCAAAAGTGTCCAATGTCCACAAGTGTTTGCAGAAATTCAAAATCTCCGTTATCCTCTATTGACATTTTTCACACCTGCGACATTGAGCCTGTGACATAGCGCTGTGATATTCATTGGGCCTCACACAATCCAAAAGTGTCCAGTGTCCACAAGTGTGTGCAGAAATTCAAAATCTCCCCTGTCCTATAGACACCTTGTACCTTGTTTTACATTACTATATAGTTTGTTGGATTTTGTCTACATTTCTACCAAAAATGAGGAAGGCTGGTGGAAGAGGCCGTGGAATTGGGCGGGGGTTGGCAGCTGGTAATGATGGTGTTGGTGGTGGATCTGATGGTAGTGGCAAAAGCAAAATAGGACCGAAAGCAGGAGGTGTTGAGCCCACGTCATCGTCTGGCTCCACAAGGCCTCGAAGACTTAGTTTTCTAGGAGTTGGCAAACCGCTTTTAAAGCCAGAGCTTCAGGAAAAAGTTTTGTCTTACATTGCTTACTCAGCCTCCAGCTCTATCGCCTCCTCTTCTGAAGTTGTAAAAAATAAAAGAACTGAGTCGTCATTGGAGGCTCATGTTCACGAACCACACCTTTCCTTGTGTCCTTCACCCCAACCAAGATTGAAGGATGACGCAGGCCATACTAATGATTACTCCATGGATCTGTTTTCACATACCATGCCTGGATTATCAAGTGAAATGGTGAATTACCCAGGCCAAGATGAATCTGACATGGAGTGCACTGATGCACAGCCGCTGATGGATGATTCTGCTGGTACATTCACTCAGAGCACTACATTGTCCTCGCAGTGTACAGAGCCAGATTCTGACCCTGATGAGACTCAGGTGCCCCTTCCCGCACACTATACCACCATACACGGTGACACAGAGGAAGGTGCACATGACATTGAAGAGGAGGTGATGGATGACCCAGTTGTTGACCCAGATTGGCATCCATTGGGGGAAGAGGGTGCTGCTTCTAATAGCTCAGATGAGGAGGAGGAGCATCCACAGCAGACATCGACATCGCAACAGCTGTTATCTGGCAGGCCTGGAGCACTCCAAAGACAGGTTCCAAAAATCAAAAGAGTTGCTGGACAGCTTGTCCAGAGGGTCAAAATATCACAGCGTGCTAGGCCGCAAAATGTCTGCCAAAGTAGGAAGAGTGCAGTGTGGCACTTTTTTGAACAAAATTATCATGATCAGGCCAAGGTTATCTGTAAGGCTGAGTTCACACGTGGCGTTTTTTTCGCGTTTCCGCGGCGGTTTTAACCGCACGATTTTGCTGCGAAAACGCGAAAAATAAGCATCTCATGCATTCCTATGGGATTCCGCGATGCTGTGCTAATGCTGCAGTTTTTACCGCGGCGGAATGGCTTCGCGGTAAAAACCGCAGCATGCTCATTAATTTGCAGAATCGAGGCGATCCCGCACTCATAGGAATGCATTGTTCCGCTTATTTCCCGCATGTGGCTGTGCACACCATGCGAAAAGTAAGCAGAACATTTGCGGATGGTACCCACGGTCCGGAGGAGAGGAGACTGTCCTCCGGGCTGTGGGTACCATAGCCCTGTCAAAAATAGAATTTAAAAATAAAAAATATTGTTATTCTCACCCTCCAGCGTCCCGCGCAGCCTTCCCGCTTCTCTTCACGCTCTCGTTCCCAGTAGTCCTTTGCGAAAATGCCCGCAATGGCGTCCGTTCTCGCGGGATCGCGAAGTCTCGCGGTCATTCGCGCAACGTCATCGCGAATTACCGCGAGACGTCGCGATCCCGCGAGAACTGACGTCATCGCGGGCATTTTCGCAAAGGATTACTGGGAACGGATGCGCGGGACGTCGGAGGGTAAGAATAACAATTTTTTTTTTTTTTTTTTTTTTTTTTACTTTCTATCTTTTACTATTGATGCCGCATAGGCGGCCTCAGTAGTAAAAAGTTGGTCACACTTGTCAAACACTATGTTTGACGAGTGTGACCAACCTGTCAATCAGTTCTCCAAGCGATGCTATAGATCGCTTGGAGAACGCTAGCATTTTGCAAGCTAATTACGCTTGCAAAATGCTAGTTTTTCCGCGGGAAAATCGCGGGAATTTAAAATGCGATTTTCCCGCGGACTGGAATTCCGGAATTCTCGCGGTAATTTCCGCGAGAGTTCCGGTACGTGTGCACTTAGCCTAAGTGCGCAAAGACCTTTAGCCGAGGGAAAAATCTGAAAAATTTGAATACCAGTTGCATGCTTAGACATTTAACCAGCATGCACTTGCAAGCGTGGACACAACATCAAACCTCAAGTACCACATGTGCAACTGATCACAAAAAAGGTAGTCAGCAACGCTCCATTGTTTCCCCCACTGTAAGCCCACCGGTTAGCACAGCAGCAAATGTTGAGGTGTCGTTTCAAGGCCACAGCAGTCAGGGAATCCCACTGTTATATCAACGAAAGACTGAATCTAGGCCATCAGAAAGAACACCAACTCCATCACCATCATCAACCCTCCCTCAGTCCGCCCTGTCCACCGCTAGTTCCACCATATGCAGCTCTCAAGTCCAGCTCACCCTCCAAGAGACTATGAGTAGGTCAAGAAAGTACTCAGTCTCTCATCCGCGTACACTGGGTTTGAGCGCCACATTGCCAAACTAATCTCGTTAGAGATGATGCCCTATCGGTTGGTGGAAAGCGCAGCTTTCCGTGAACTCATGGCCTATGCAGTACCACGCTATGACCTACCCAGTCGCCACTTCTTCTCTCGCAAAGCCATCCCAGCCCTCCACCATCATGTGAAAGACCGCATTGTCCATGCACTCAAGCAGTCAGTGAGTGGAAAGGTGCACCTCACAACTGATGCATGGTCCAGTCGGCATGGCCAGGGCCGTTACGTGTCCATCACTGCGCACTGGGTTAATGTGGTGGATGCAGGGTCCACAGGGGACAGCGGTGGTGGGACAGTGCTGCCTAGCCCACTTATAGGAAACAGTTGGCTGTAGGCATTCGACCCTCCTCCTCCTCCTCCAGAAGCGAAAGCTCGTCCACAGAGCGCAGTCGTACAAGCACTCCATCTGCAGCTGCCACTGTTGCACACGAGGTGTCCCCCTATCGAGCAGCTAATGGAAAGCGTCAGCAGGCTGTGTTGCAGATGATGTGTTTGGGCGACAGACACACTGCCGAGGTGCTGGCCGAGTACTTTCTGCGACAAACTGAGTCATGGCTGGGCAGTGTACATCTTCAGGCAGGCAAGGTAGTTAGTGATAACGGCCGTAATTTTGTGGCAGCCATAGCCCTTTCAAAACTCAGCCACATACCTTGCTTGGCTCACACCTTGAACCTGGTGGTGCAGTGCTTCCTCAATAATTATCCGGAGTTAACAGCCCTGCTCCAGAAGATGCAAAGACTGTGCGCGCACATCCGCCGGTCGCCTGTACACTCCATTCGTATGCAGAAGCTGCAGCGATTGCTCCACCTTCCCAACCACTGCCTCATTATCGACATTGCAACAAGGTGGAACTCCACCCTGCACATGGTTGAGCGGCTGTGCGAGCAGAGGCAGGCCATAATGCATTTGTGGGAGGATACAAGGCCAGGCACTTTGAGAGCAGACATGGAGTTGACAGGTGTGCTGTGGTCGAAGCTGAAAGACCTCTGTAAAGTCCTTCAGTGTTTTGAGTAATGCACACGGCTGGTAAGCGCAGATGACGCCATCCTAAGCATGAGCATCCCACTTATGCGTCTGCTCATGCAAACTTTGACGCACCTTAAGGAGCAGGCGTCTGCAGCCAATGTTGACGAGGAGGAAGAGGTGGAGGGAATCCTTGATGACATTCAGCCATTGTCTGCTCAGGGACCTCTCCTGGACGAGGTGGAGGAAGAAGAGGAGGAGGAGGATGATGATGGGGATGATTACTTAGGGGAGGAGGATGCATCTCGTGGGGCAAGTGAAAATGTTGGCGTGGCAAGGTCTGGTACAGGGTTTGTGCATGACTGGAGGGATGTGGATTTGCCAGAAAGTGCTCCTCCACCCAGCACTCGCAGTGCATCATTGACACCGGGAACATTGGCCCACATGTCAGATTATGCCTTGCAGATCCTAAAAAGGGACCCACGCATTGCCAAAATGATGAACGATGACGACTACTGGTTGGCCAGCATCCTGGATCCACGCTATAAAGGCAAATTACAAAACATCATGCCACAGGAGAACCTTGACATAATATTGGCTACTAAGCAAGCAACTCTGGTTAACCGGTTGGTTGAGGCATTCCCAGCACACAGCAGCGGTGATGGTTCTCACACGAGCCGTACAGGCCAGGGGCAGCTTGACAGAGGTGTTCGTGGTGCACACAGCAGAAGTGGCGTTGGAGACAGAGGTTTCATGACAATGTTGTGGACTGAGTTTTCATGGACCGCTCACACAACTGGTAATACTGCATCGATGGAAAGTGACAGGAGACAGCAGTTGTCAACTATGGTTAACAACTACTTTTCCTCCCATATCGATGTTCTCCCGCACAGGTCATTCTCCTTTGACTATTGGGCCGCTACACTGGACACCTGGCCTGAATTGGCACAATATGCTTTACAGGAGCTCGCTTGCCCAGCTGCAAGTGTGCTATCGGAAAGAGTCTTCAGTGCAGCTGGATCAATCCTGACAGAAAAAAGGACCCGTCTGTCAACCCAAAATGTGGATGATCTAACCTTCATTAAAATGAACCATGCATGAGTTTCCAAGGATTTTGTCCCACCTTCCCTTGATGACACATAGGTTGCCAGAAAAATGGCTTGCTTTGGTCCTCCTCCTATTCCGCGAACTTGACCTATTTCGCCTTTTGCAGCAGCTGAATGACCCACATCTACATATGCCACTTTGTAAACCTCCCTAAGTGGGCGGCCCCTCCCATGGCCGGGGTCACCACCTAGCGCACAAAACCGTGCGAGTGCCGTTGCCCTGGACAGGTGGGTAGGCCGACTCTTGGGCACGGACACTGGCATAGGGTCCCTCATAGTGCAATCAAGTGTCTCTGACAGTGGTGGTGCACACCCGCCGTCAGACACACTGCCGTACTATGAGGGGCCCAGTGCCAGTACCGACGCCCACGAGTGTGCCCCCCTTGCTTGGGCAGGGCCCCAGCATTTGCAATGTTTTCCTCTCCCTGCTCCTCTGCTGTGTAGTCTGGGCTGTCAAATCCTTCACTGGGACTGCCACAACAAATTGATTGAACTGAAAGATGATGGTTAAGATGCAGCTATGCCCTGTCCTGCTGGCCGGGCTCTAGCTCCAGATGATCAGTGGCTTCCATTTCTTATGGACGTCGACTCACAATTACATGCAGTGGTGGTTTATCATCAGCTTTCACAGTTTTCCTACTCACAAACGTGTGACATTCCGGCGCACATTTCAAAATGTGCCCTCTCATGCCAATCAAATAGAATCGCCTACGGCCTGTGGCTTCTATCTTTTGCACTCCAAAGTTACGTGACAGATCATGATAGCCAGTGAGCACCATGTTTACATCGCTCCCTGTGATAAAAATTGGATTGAGTAACAGTGATGGAATCAACGGAAGTGCGATACAGCAAGACTTTATTCACAAAAAAATGTTTTCACTGTCTCAACACACAAATTAATTGAGGGTCAGCATCGCCTATGAGAATTGTGACGGAAGTTTTTCCCATGAATAATAATTCCTAGATTTCTGCAATCAATAGCCTTTATGTCACTAATTGTATGCATCTCATTTCCTATTGCGGAGAGGCTGGACTGTATTACTGAGACAGAAATATATATGAAGATTTAAAAATAACACCAAAAGTATATAGTTGTGTACGCCTCAAATGCATTTCCTTTTTTCCACTTTTTAGATTGTTGTGTAATCCATACTGAGAACACGGAGATTTTACATGTTTAAACTATGCTATATATACCTGCTATCCAGTGATAAAGTACTCTTTCTCAACTTTGTACAATCTGGTCAAATCCATACTGGGCCTGAGAACATCTGAGTCTGCCTCCTGATCTATAGACATATATTTTTAATGTGTAAACTAGGCTACATATATACTTGTTATCCGGTGAAACTGTACCCTTTATCAACTTTCTACAATGTTGTTGAATCCATACTGGGCCTGAGAACGGCTGCCGAGCTGTTAAGCAAGCTTCAGCACCTGTGGTTTGGACACGTAATTTTTTCAGGAATGACGGTTAGGCATAACTCCGGAATTGCGGTTGACCTGAACTTACTGGGAAATCATCATTCGCGGGGAATAATCTGAATCCCAGATCCCCATCACTAGCGGAGTTCAGCAGGTTATCTGCACCTGTAAGCGACAAGAGCTGGTCCTTTCAGTGTAGCGTGCATGCAGCCCCGGACATGTACTGGAATGCTAGACCTGTTATTGCTCGATCTCATGTGCCACAGCCTCGCGTATCCCTCTAGTAAGCTTGAAGCGCACCGCGGGGCCATGCCGGAGTCTCAGTCGTTAATGGAATAAAGCTGAGAAATCGCTAGCACAACTACAAACGGACATACCACACCACACACAGAATCGACAAAGCTTGCAATCTGTCCATCTTTTCTGTAGCTTGTATGGTAGTGGTTTCCCGGGTGCAGTCCAATTAAGCCACAGGCTCCACTCCTGGTGGTGCCCTTTGGGACGTTCCTTTAAGGTTCAGCTTTGCAATCATACTGCCCCCTGAAACCAAAAACTTTGCCTTCAGGGACACTGTTTGGAGGTTCGTGGGAATAACGCCGCCCAATCAGCAGTCGGCATATGGGTCGCCCTCCCAGGGCTGTGGGGTACTCGGTACCGGGCCGGTGTCAGTGGAATGTGTCACAGCAGCGGTGACCCGGACGGTGGCCCTGGGCACCCATGTAAATGGCGTGGTATAATGGTAAAGAGTTTATATAGATAGTTTGACCCCACCTGTGGTGTTCGGCAACATAGATGTTAGGCCAATGCTGCATGCAGATCCTCTGGGACTGATGGTGTTGTGCAGCAAAGATGGTGAAGCTCCCCACAGGTGGAGCTGGAGTCCCAGGGAAGTGTAGATGTAGTGATGGGGGAAAGGCACAGGCGGTGTAGGTGCTGGTACCCAGATGTAGCGGTGCTGGAATAACTGTAGGACACCAGAGCGTGCAGTTCCAAAGCTTTACTCACAGTCTGCAGGTTACACAGATGCCTGCCTCTGTGCTGTGCCCTCCGGGTCAGGACCTCTGCCAACCTCCGGGACCAGAATGGAAAGCTCTCTTCCAACACTACACCAACATGTACCTTCCTGAACGTCTCCTTTCTAGCGCTTGTGGGGGAAGCACTCACAGGACCGTGGTTCACTGAAACGCCTCCTGTCTAACAGATGTTCCTCTGACTTTACTTGTATGGCAGACAGCTGTAGCCTTTTCCTTCTGCCTCGCACACGTCGATGCTGGGGCCTCCGATCCTTAGTTGGGTACAGAGCATTAATAGCTGCTACTTCCCCCGGTTTCTGCGGCAGGAACCTCAGTGTCCCTACAAACTCGGAGACCGGAATCCGGACCATGCGCTCCAGCTAGGAGTGAGCCTTAACTCTGCTCATCCTCCAGCTCCCCTTCTCACGTCCACACACTTCCCCTTCCCTGCACAGAGTGCCCTAACTTACCTCCTCCCGACCACAGAGAGCAGCTCCTCAGCAGTCAGGTTCAGAAGTCTCCCTGCTGGCCTGGAGTGGGCAATGTGTTGTGTGTTGGTTTCACTGCTAGAGAGATCCTTCGCTGCTCCCAAGCTTGACAACACACTCCCTAGGAGGAAGGCAATGCCACAGTGGCGACCGTTCTCTTGGGGATGCCACAAGTGCACTGAGGCCCAGCCACTGCTGGATGATGCTGCTGGTACATTGACCCAGACCACTACATTCCCCTCGCACTCTACACAGCCAGAATCTGACCCAGAGGAAACTCAGGTTCCCCTTCCCACATACTATACCACCTTACAAAGAGGAAGGTGCAGATGAAAGTGCAGGTTCCTTGAGCAGGTGGGGGGGCATACTCATGGGCGATGGCACAGGGCACCGCATAGTACGCAAAAGTGTCTCTGCCGGTGGGAGGGCCTAAACAGCCAAGTGCAGTGAGATGGAAGATGGGGACGACAAGGAGTTCAGAGTAGTGCTGGGATTCCCTAGCAAGGAGACTTATGTAATTGTTTTCAATGTTGGGACAGCAATTTTTGGGGAGCACTATACTCTGGTGAATGATATATGGGGCCCACCATACACTGGAGCATTCCAAAGGTGGACATCAGACACTGGAGCAGCATTTACAGTGCCCATTATACACTAGAGCAGTAGAAATGGGGCCCATTATATATGGAGCATTATTTGGGCCCATAAGACAGTGGAGCTTCATCCATTGGGACCAACATATACTGTAGCATTATGTGGAGCTCATCATATACGGTTTGAAACATTATATGGGAATAATGATTCCGTATGGAGAAATATATGGGCCTCATTACTCTGTATAGCGCACTAAGTGCTGGCCATAATACTGTATGGAGTTATATACTGTCCGTTTTTGGAGGTATTGGAGAATTTAAAATGGATATCAGTCATGAGATGTAAGAAGTGAAGTATTTTTCATTGTACTATACTGCTATTTCTTTGCCGTATCGGAGCATTATGAGTTGTGGTATGTGTCAAAAGGGCGCTCTTTGGCCCTGGGCCCACGAAAACCTGGAGCCAGCCCTCCCCCCCCACAACTGTAGCCAAATAACCCCCATTTTTCAGTGCGTAACTAGTATTATGAAGTTAATTAAGGTTGACAAGCTTCAGTAACAAGAATTTATGCTTTTGGCATTCAAATGGGCACTGTTGGTGTGTTTCCTGTCCTCCTCTCTCTGCCGACTTTAATTCTCCATTGACTTACATTGGGTTTCGTGTTTCGGGACGACCCCGACTTTTCCCTATCGTCGGCCGATTTTGCTCGACCCGACTTTTGGAAAAGTCGGGTTTCATGAAAAGAAAATCGACCCTAAAAAACCAAAAGTCGCTCAACACTAATGTAGTGTACTGCCCACCCACAGTGCTGGAGAGATTGGGAGGTGGGACCCAGTACATTTGTGTAGTGGATGATCATTCGGGAGACAAATGAAATTATTGGGGAGCTGCCACATGGAATACTGGAGAGAGTTGGGGGTACAAACCACAGTCAGCCCAGGACAGGAAAGATAAAAATGGTAAATCACTAATTGACCACATGCGCCTTACTAAGTAAACTTTTGTGAGAGGGTGCAGCACCAAGGGTGAATGTAACCGACTCATACTCAGCATTGAAAATCCCTCCCCAGACGATGCAGGTATATATATACTAAGCAGTACCTGGTCGTCAGATGAGCATTGTCCTCCCACACATTATTTGGGAAAATTCAGACTGGCAAACATGCAGTTAGGCCCATATATGTTTGGAGAGAGACAACGTTTTTCTAATTTTGGTTCTAGGCATTACCACAATGAATTTTAAACAAAACAATTCAGATGCAGTTGAAGTTCAGACTTTCAGCTTTCATTCGAGGGTATCCACATTAAAATTGGATGAAGGGTTTAGGTGTTTCAGCTCCTTAACATGTGCCACCCTGCTTTTAAAGGGACCAAAAGTAATTGGACAATCGACTCCAAGGCTATTTCATGGACAGGTGTTGGCAATCCCTTCGTTATGTCATTCGCAATTAAGCAGATAAAAGGCCTGGAGTTGATTTGAGGTGTGGTGCTTGCATTTGGAAGGTTTTGCTGTGAAGGAAACATGCGGACAAAGGAGCTCTCCATGCAGGTGAAACAAGCAACCTTAAGCTGCAAAAACAGAAAAAAAAATCCGAGAAATTGCTACAACATTAGGAGTGGCAAAATCTACAGTTTGGTACATACATCCTGAGAAAGAAAGCAAGTACTGGTAATCTCATCATTGCAAAAAGACCTGGGCGCCCACAGAAGACAACAGTGGTGGAAGATCGCAGAATAAACTCCATGGTGAAGATAAACCCCTTCACAACAGCCAACCAAGTGAACAACACTCTCCAGGAGGTAGGTGTATCAATATCCAAATCTACCATAAAGAGAATACTGCATGAAAGTAAATACAGAGGGTTCACTGCACGGTGCAAGCCACTCATAAGCATCAAGAATAAAAAGGCTAGACTGGACTCTGCTAAAAAAAAATCTAAAAAAGCCAGCACAGTTCAGGAAGAACATTCTTTTGACAGATGAAACCAAGATCAACCTCTACCAGAATGATGGAAAGAAAAAAATATGGCGAAGGCGTGGTACAGCTCATGATCTGAAGCATACCACATCATCTATAAAACACAGCGGAGGCAGTGTGATGGCTTGGGCATGCATGGCTGCCAGTGGCACTGTGTCACTAGTGTTTATTGATGATGTGACACAGGACAGAAGCAGCCAAATGAATTCTGAGGTGTTCAGAGCCATACTGTGTGATCAGATCCAGCCAAATGCAGCCAAACTGATTGGTCGTCGTTTCATACTACCAATGGACAATGACCCAAAACATAAAGCCAAAGCAACCCAGGAGTTTATTAAAGCAAAGAAGTGGAATATTCTTGAATGGCCAAGTCAGTCACCTGATCTCAACCCAATTGAGCATGCATTTCACTTGTTAAAGACTAAACATCAGACAGAAATGCCCTCAAACAAACAGCAACTGAAAACCACCGCAGTGAAGGCCTGGCAGAGCATCAAAAAGGTGGAAACACAGCGTCTGGTGATGTCCATGAGTTCAAGACTTCAGGCAGTCATTGCCATCAAAGGGTTTTCAACCAAGTACTAGAAATGAACATTTTATTTACAATTAATTAATCTGTCCAATTACTTTTGGTCCCTTTAAAAACAGGGTGGCACATGTTAAGGAGCTCAAACTGCTAAACCCTTCATCCAATTTTAATGTGGATAATCTCAAATGAAAGCTGAAAGTCTGAACTTCAACTGCAACTGAATTGTTTTGTTTAAAATTCATTGTGGTAATGTCTAGAACGAAAATTAGAAAAATGTTGTCTCTGTCCAAATATATATGGCTCTAACTGTAGCTGTCAAACCCAAGAAACCCCAACAGACCCCAGTAACATGAGAGTGTTGATAGATCCAACTTATGAGGAAACTCTAGCAGTGGAGACAGGGTTTGCTGAAACCAACTACTGGCTAGAATGGGTGAAGTATACGGCCCAACAGCACAATGGGAGTGGCTGTTTTGAATGTGCTGGTGCCAGACCCCACCTAGGCACAGTGCCACTTAACATCCCAGAGTCCCAACAGGCCTGCTTCCTCCTCTGACTCCACATCCTGCAAAAACTGGAAGTCTAAGTACCCACTCATGGTTAAAGATACACCCCCTGGGATAGGGATAATAATAATAATAATCTTTATTTTTATATAGCGCTAACATATTCCACAGCGCTTTACATTTTGCACACATTATCATCACTGTCCCCGATGAGGCTCACAATCTAGATTCCCTATCAGTATGTCTTTGGAATGTGAGAGGAAACCGGAGTACCTGGAGGAAACCCATGCAAACACGGGGAGAACATACAAACAGGGATAACAATCTACCCTGGTAATTACACCTGTTACACACGCACAGGAATTGGCAGAAATGTGAAGAACTTTACCGGGGGATTTTGCTCAGAATTTAGCACCACTACTGTTAACCTGGTCAATCATGTGGTTTCCCTGGGTGACATATATTGGATCTGTGGTGACATGAAAATATGTAGTAGACTAGAAGGTGTTTGGGTAGACCAATGTGCTCTGGCGAAAATCCTGATGCCCTTCCACCTTTTTCCTTACACACATGTGTCCACGCCCAGTGCTGGGGGAAAAAGACCAAAAAGGGAAAATGTTCCGAAAGGCAGTTTTGATCCACATGTATACATTAGACACCACAGGTGTACCTAGGGGGAAACCTGATGAATACAAGGCCAGAGACCAGGTTAAGGCAGGATTTGAGTCACTACTGCCAATAGTAACTGTAAACAAAAATGTAGACTGGATAAATTACATCTACTATAATCAGCAGAGATTTGTTAACTACTCATGAGACGCTTTGAAGGGTCAAGCAGGCCAGTTAGGCCCCACTTCCATAATGGCATTCCAGAATAGGATGGCCTTAGACATGATTTTAGCCGAGAAAGGAGGCGTTTGTAAGATGATCAAAGACACATGTTGCAACTTCATTCCAGACAACACCTGTCCAAATGGTAAAGTCACAGTGGCAATACAAAAACTCACTGAGTTATCTGTGGAATTGAAACAAAACTCAGGAGTCACTGATACTTGGGACCAATACTTTGGGTGGATGAGTGGGTCGCAGAGAATGCTTGCACAGGTTGGGGCAGCCATACTGGTGGTATTCATTTTTGTGATAATTACTGGCTCCTGTGTTATCCCTTGTATTCGCAGGATGATGAAAAAACTGCTCATGAGACAACAAATCTGATGCCACTCACTGCCTTGGATTCTTCACCTGTCCGGATCGACATCCCGCCTCATCTGCCTGACAACCTCGCCGAACTGCCAGAACTGCCTCATGAAGAGTACACACCCCTGACCAAGCATGCTGTCGAATACGAGACTATGATTGCACCGAACCCCCGTTAGGGTCAGATCTCCTGACCGCCCATTTGCGAAAAGTCTGTACAGGGGGAGGTGTATGCACTAGGCATGCATCAGCCCACTGGCAGCATAAAAGAGTTGCAGCGCTTTGGGACAGGAGCAGGATTTAGGGCAAGTGATATCTATGGGGTGGATTGTGATGGAAATATATATATATATACATATATATATATATATTTAATGTAGATCTCACTTGCATGCATGTTGCTATATACTGATATATACTCAAATATAATCACAGCTAACATGAACTTTATAATCAATTGCTGAGAATGACCTACTGAGCCCATGAGCCAGCCAGCACAAACCAGACTGTTGTGTGATATGTTTGCTAGACATGGGAAAAGAGGAAGTAGCACAAGATGTACCAGTTGATGTCTTGATTTTTGCTGAATGGCAGGGAAATGGCTACAGTAAATCATGTATTGCTAAATCACCCTTTTGTTCGAAACTTCCATATACGTTCATATACTCAAACCAGCCAATATCATAGAAGCGCAACCTTATGTTAATCAACTAACCACCATTTCTATATGCATCTATAAATATATGTATGTACAATAAAGCTTCAGAGAGATTTTGAAGGAATATTCTCTGTTAGGTGTCAGGTTTCTGCGTCTGCTCTGCAGGAATCCAGACCCTTACATTCTGCGGTCTCTTGCTGTTTATCTACCGCAGAGGAGATTGCCTTGCAGCAAATCTCTCCAGGGGCTAAGTCTCTCTGTCCTCCTACTGAGCATGCTCATGAGACGATTTCCCATTGGAGATTGGGAATCATGTGCTCAGGTCCTGCTTCAGATCTCATTGGTCCATCTCGGATATCTGGAAGCTTCCGGAAGGTCCCGGCTGCTATAAAAAGCGCGCATGGCCGTTCTGCCATGCGCTAGTATAGTCTCTAGTTGCTACTGTGTGAATGATGATGGATGTATGATTCTGGTGAATGACTCATTTGAAACCCCTTTCCTCTGATATTACGTATGTGGACAGGGACTAAGCTTAGAGTCAGCGCCAGCGCGCCACTACTACATCATCCACAGTTGCTACCGTCCGACATTGCGCTTATGTACTAGCTTTGTCGTCTAGCAGCAGTGTCCTACGCCGTGTTGTAGTTGCAGCCCTCCTTAGCATCCGCAGTTGCGATGTCGCACGCACGGTAGGTCTAGACGGACGCAGTTCCGCTGTCTTTGGCTCTGCTCCTGTGACCAGATACCGTGTGTGTATTTACTCTGAGTACTGTGACTCCAACAGGCTCAGCCTTATTGTATTTGTCTTTGTTGGCACCTCTGAGACTTAACAGAGATTGCTCTGCGTACCTGGGTGACGTTTAACCCACGTGCGCATTTCCGCCATATTGCTTGCCTGCCACCACTTAGCAGCAGTCATATCATCTACTGCACAGTGGACCCCGAGCGGCGAACGCACTTTATTATTATTTTTATTTAGTGCGTTCTGCTGTTCCTAATATTATACTAGCGCCAGGGTCTGGCTAGTGATGGCAGAACAGCAGCAACTCTTACAGTATATTTGGCAGCTACAGGGTCGGGTAGCTACTCTTGAGAGTGCTATCTCAGCTGCGAAATACACTGAAGCTGCTGTACAGGCAATTGCAGACATAGTTTCACGTATGTCCACATCCTCCCACGCGCCGACAGTAACCCGCCTCCCGTTGCCTGATAAATTTTCTGGCGATGGCGCCTCCTGTAGGGGTTTCATCAGCCAGTGCTCTATCCAGCTGGAGTTACTGGCTGCGCGATTCCCTATGGAACGGGCCAAGGTGGGGTTTATTGTTTCCCTTCTGTCGGGCAAGGCGTTCGAGTAGGCTACGCCACTATAGGAGCGTGGTGACCCAAAGGTTCGGACCACTGCTCAGTTTTTAACAGCTATTAAGCAGGTCTTCCTGGGACCATGGGTCACGCACGACACCTCTCTTCAGCTACTTGCTTTGACTCAGGGATCCCTCTTGGTTAGTCAGTATGCCGTTCGTTTTCAGACACTGGCTTCCGAGCTGGAGTGGTCTGACAAAGCCCTCATCCCTGTGTTTTGGAGAGGTTTGGCGGAGCATGTTAAGGATGCTCTCTACCAGAGAGGTTCCTGCAAGTTTGGAAGAGCTGATTGCCATTTCCACCCGCATTGATCTCCGTTTTTCGGAGCGCAGCCTGGAGCGTGCTTAATCCAAACGGAAAGTTACCTCGGCTCCCAACTTTTTTGAGCCTCTGGAACCACCCGAGCCAGAGACTCCACTCCCAGAGCCCATGGAGGTGTCTCGCGCTGTTCTCGAGGCGCGTCCGGCACAAAACTCCATTTGCGGTTACCATTGTCAACACACTGTTTCTCAGGACAACAGTGCCCCACAATGGCCAAACTCTGTGCCGCCGGGCAAGACCTTTGTCCCTCCCCACCTTCGGCCAAGGGTTCTCACGTGAGCACATGCCTCCAGGAGGGGGGGTAACTGTGGCTAAATGTAGACCACAAAACTCCTGGCGGGGTCATATTGATGGCCACACAGGGCTCGAGACATTAAAAAGTATATTCGGGCCTGCGCCTTTTGTGCTCTTACTAGCTTCCTTAAACAGAGAGTGGAGACGCCAGCCGACGCACTGCAGCATTCCACTTAAGCTTCTGCTCCTGGCGATTTAGCTTCCCCCGTTGTCTCCCACGCATCCCTTCTCAATCCTGGCGACCTTGCCGCCTCTGATGCCTTCCACGTGTCCCTTTTTTCCTTGTCACCTACCGGGACATCAGACTTGCCTTTGGACGCGTCTGAGGCCTATGCCCCTGACGGGCACAAGGTGGTGGATCGGAAGGCTCAGGGAGGAGGGGGCCCTAGGAGGGGGGTAATGTTAGGCATCATGTTTCTGCGTCTGCTCTGCAGGAATCCAGACCCTTACATTCTGCGGTCTCTTGCTGTTTATCTACCGCAGAGGAGATTGCCTTGCAGCAAATCTCTCCAGGGGCTAAGTCCCTCTGTCCTCCTACTGAGCATGCTCATGAGACGATTTCCCATTGGAGATTGGGAGTCATGTGCTCAGGTCCTGCTCCAGATCTCATTGGTCCATCTCGGAGATCTGGAAGCTTCCGGAAGGTCCCGACTGCTATAAAAAGCGCGCATGGCCGTTCCGTCATGCGCTAGTATAGTCTCTAGTTGCTACTGTGTGAATGATGATGGATGTATGATTCTGGTGAATGACTCATTTGAAACCCCTTCCCTCTGATATTACGTATGTGGACAGGGACTAAGCTTAGAGTCAGCGCCAGCGCGCCACTACTACATCATCCACAGTTGCTACCGTCCAACATTGCGCTTGTGTACTAGCTTTGTTGTCTAGCAGCAGTGTCCTACGCCGTGCTGCAGTTGCAGCCCTCCTTGGCATCCGCAGTTGCGACGTCGCACGCACGGTAGGTCTAGACGGACGCAGTTCCGCTGTCTTTGGCTCTGCTCCTGTGACCAGATACCATGTGTGCATTTACGCTGAGTACTGTGACTCCAACAGGCTCAGCCTTATTGTATTTGTCTTTGATGGCACCTCTGTGACTTAACAGAGATTGCTGTGCGCACCTTGGTGACGTTTAACCCACGTGCGCATTTCCGCCATGTTGCTTACCTGCCATCACTTAGCAGCAGTCATATCATCTACTGCGCGGTGGACTCCGAGCGGCGAACATACTTTATTATTATTTTTATTTAGTGCGTTTCACCATTCCTAACAGTTCTCTGTCACATGTGTGTAGAGCCTCATTCTTTCTTTGAGCGCTCAAAAACACTCTGGCTAATTAGGACAGGCCGAAGCACACACAGGGATAGATTTATCCTAACCAAATTTCCATAACAGGAGTACCAAATGAATACTGGGAACTGTGGTTGCAAGTGGTGATCCTGTACGTGGGTTCAAAGGCTTATTTGGATGCATGTAACTTTGGTGCAGGGTAGGTCTTGCATTCAATGCATAAGCAAACAGTATGGATGCACCAAATGAATACTTGTAACTATGGTTACATGCGGCCAACCAGTACCTCAGTTCAAAGGCTTATTGGGGTGCATGTAACTTTGGTGGAGGGCAGACCTGGCATTCAATGCATAAGCAAACAGTATGGGAGCACCAAATGAACAATGAGAAATATGGTTGCATGTGACCATCTGATGCGTGGGTTCAAAGGCTTATTGTGGTGCATGTAACTTTGGTGCAGGGCAGGCCTTGCGTTCAATGCATAAGCAGTTTGGGAGTACCAAATGAATACTGGGAATTTTGTTTGCATGTGGCCTTCCAGTATGTGTCTTCAAAGGCTTATTGGGGTGCTTGTAAAATTGGTGCAGGGCAGGCCTTGCATTCAATGCAAAAGCAAACAGTATGGGAGTACCAAATGAATACTGGGAACTATCGTTGCATGTGTCCATCCACAACATGGGTTCAAAGGCTTATTGGGGAGCATGTAAATTTGGTGCAGGGCAGAACTTGCATTCAGTGTATAAGCAAACAGTATGGGAGTACTAAATGAATACTGAGAACTATGGTTGCATGTGGCCAACCAGTACCTCGGTTCAAAGGCTTATTGGGGTGCATATCATTTTGGTGCAGGACAGGCCTTGCGTTCAATGAATAAGCAAACCGAATTGGAGTACCAAATGAGTAATGTGAAGTGGGTTTTTATGTGGCCATCCAGTATATGACTTCATAGGTTTATCGGGGTGCATGTATCTTTGATGCAGGGCAGGCCTTGCATTCAATACATAAGCAAACAGTATGGCAGTACCAAATGAATGATGTGAACTTGGTTTTCCTGTGGCCATCCAACACGTGTGTTTAAAGGCCTATTGGGTTGGATGTAACTTAGGTGCAGGTTAGGCCTTGCATTCAGTATTTAAGCAAACTGTATAGGAGTGCCAAATGAATACTTGGAACTTTGCTTGCATGTAGTCATTTATGACTTCTGTTCAATGAATTATTGGGGTGCGTTCAAATTTTGAGCAGCACTGCCAATCACTGCATAAGTAATAACAATATAAAGGACCCAATGTTTAATAATGGGAACAAGAAAGCATAGCCTGCTGATAGCTCTCTAAGAATAGTGAGAGCTGACTGCTGGTTCTATAAAAATAGACTTTGTGACTTTTAGTCCCTCCTTCATAAATGAAACAGGATGTATCTGATGTGTAACACACCACATGGCCATATAAGATTGTAAATTGTTAAAGTGACATTTCCCAGTGAATGCATTTGTCTTGGTTGAAGCAATGGTAAAGTTGAAAAACATTTCGTGTGAACATAGCCCAAGTGGTGGAGGAACATTTTTGATTTGAGTTATTCATTTTGCCTTATATAAAGTCATGATCCTGGAAAGTATGTTCCTTAGCATATTTCCCAGGAAAATCCATTTTGGTTTTATTTTTGTATATTTTATTGTGCGTCTGTAAAAATGGCATAAGAATCGAACAACATTGTTCACAACAGTGACCTGGGAGTCAGAAATGCTTCCAGGGGTCTTCACGATGATGTTCCCATGTCATTTGAGCACTATTGCCATCATTTTCAGTCATTTTTAAAATCTAAAAGTGCTGATTATGTCAGGAGAGCTGCACCCAATAATCTAAGTGATACATCGTTGGATTCAGCTTCTCTTTGCCTACATCAGGCTGCTTTCAGATGAGGAAGCAAAAATCTGCTTACAGATTTCCTTTAAAGTTGAAAGATAAGCCAGTATGGTCAAGTGGCAGCAAAGATACATTGAAGCATTCAAAGGGCTCTCAGTGTTCTGAAGACACAGCTAGGTATAAGCTTAAAGCCACATTGATGGAAGTTATAGAATTGGGATATGTTCTTTAGTTGTCAAACTTTACACAGACTTTGTTTCCTAGAATAATTTACTGTATATGTTTTCAATGATCCATTTATTTTAAAGCTTCATAAAGCAAAAATTAACTCCACCAGACTCCCTCATGTCTGGATTATGCCGGTACTCACATTACATATCAAGCATCGAATAACATAGAGCAGTGCTTGAGTCTCTTAGAGTTTCATAGAACATTTTTTCAAGATATGTAAATTAATAGCAAGTACTGAATCTATTTTCCTACATTGGAGAACAGGCTGGCAGTATACAAATCCAATCTTTTATCAAACTATCCAATTTGCAAACAGCATGGCATTTGATAGATACGACTGGAATAGAATTTGCATCTTCTCCTCATCCGAGTTGACTTTAATGTCCATTTTATATAATAACAAGTACAGTGGAAAAGCTCTTCTTACCAATAAGCCATCACTGACCCTCTCCATCATCTACAGCTTTGTACAGATACAAATATGAGTAAAGCTTGGAATTACTTTTTTCTTCTTACAGATTTTGTTTCTTTGCTGATTATTGTTCCCGGGTACCTGTTCATCTTAGTTGTGAATTTTCTGGAGTGGATAAAGACCAAACAGCTTGACATAAGAGATCAGCTCATCACTGGATTGAGTACATTATGCTGTATTCATCGATTCCTGCAACTAAGCGTTCACTGCATTCTGTTCATTGATGAGGTTCAAATGACCTTTTATCCATTGATGACCACAACCTTTTTGCATCTGTCTCTCATTTTCTGTACTTTACTTTTCTCCATGTGGCTCGCCGTTCACTTCTGCTTGAAGGTTGTGAACATCAACCAAAAACTCTACCTCTCTATTCAGAGTAGGTTCCCCAAGATGTTTCCATGGATCCTTCTTCCATCCGTCCTTGTTTCTCTACTTATAAGTGGTCCGGCTGCACAGATCATGGCACAGCAACAATTTAATTTTACTAACATTTTACTAAATTACTTACCTCCAAAATCATTTCCATTTTTTCGATTGTATTTTGGGGCTTCCTTCATCTGCTTTTTTGTATTTTTGATTGCCATCATGTTTCTCCTCTTATCTTTGTGGAGACACATGAGACAAAGAGCAGGGACTATTAAAGCTCATATGATCGCAGTGAAAACTCTGACCTCTTTACTGTTTGCTAATGTCTTATATTTTATTTTAGTTCTTTTATTGGTAGAAAATTTGGGTGGAGAACTAGCGATCCGCATTCTTCTCTTTTCATACACAGTTTGCCATATTCTTGCCTTACCACTATTAATATATATCAACAGCAAATTGCAAAATAAGTTTTGGAGCATTTGGTCTAAATTGCTGTGTTTTAAAAGTTCGACACAGATGGTTCAAACAAAGTAATAGAAGTGAAGCATAGGAATGTATCATTTGACTACATTTTCATGGGAATGTGTCAGAGAATAACCTGCTGTTTAATTTTTTTTTCCAGTTTAATTTATAAATTTATATTTTAAATAATATTGATAATTTATTTTTCATACCACAACAGTAATTGTATTTATTCTATTTCAAATGTATTTAAAAAAAAAAGTTTATCATTTTTCATATCACAATATATGTTTAAAATATTTTTTTTTCATTTTAAAGGTATTTACAAAAATTTATTTTCTTTCATATCACAAAAGAATGTTTATTTTTTTTTTAATTTTAAATGTATGTTTAAAGAAATGTTGGTAAGTTTCTTTTTCATATGAATATCGTATTCTTAATATTTTACTTTCTTTTAAGGCTTTGTGCACACGTAGCGGAACTCTCGCGGAAGTTACCGCGAGAATTCCGGAGTTCCATTCTGTGGGAAAATCACATTTTAAATTCACACGATTTTCCTACGGAAAAACTAGCGATTTGCAGGCGTAATTAGCTTGGAGAATGCTAGCGTTCTCCAAGCGATCTGTAACATCGCTTGGAGAACTGATTGACAGGTTGGTCACACTCGTCAAACATAGTGTTTGACGAGTGTGACCAATATTTTACTATTGAGGCTTCCTATGCAGCATCAGTAGTAAAAGATATAATGTTAAAAATAAAAATAAAAAATTGTGATAGTCTCACCTTCTGACGTCCCGCACAGCCTTCGCAGGCCTCAGTGACGCTTCCGTTCCCAGTAATGCCTTGCGAGACCATTAATGACGTCGCGGTCTCGCGAGGAATAGGGACCGCTAAAGTAATCGCGAGACCGCGACGTCATCAAGGGTCTCGCAAGGCATTACTGGGAATGGAAGCGTCGCTCAGGCACGGGAAGGCTGCGCGTGACGCTGGAAGGTGAATATAACACCATTTTTTATTTTTTATTCTATTTTTTACAGGGATATGGTACCCACAGCCCGAAGGACAGTCTCCTCTCCTCCGGACCGTGGGTACCATCCGCAAATGTTCTGCTTACTTTTCGCATGGTGTGCACAGCCACATGTGGGAAGTAAGTGGAACAATGCAATCCTATTGGTGCGGGATCGCCGCGATTCCGCAATATAATGAGCATGCTGTGTATTTTTCCGCGATGCGATTCCGCTGCGGGAAAATCTGCAGCATTAGCACAGCTTTGCGGAATGCCATAGGATTGCATGGGATGCTTTTTTTTGTGTTTTTGTGACAAAATCGCGTGTTAAAAAACGCCGCGAAAATGCAAAAAAACCGCGACGTGTGAACGCAGCCTAAATGTACAGGGTGGGCCATTTATATGGATTCACCTAAATAAAATGGGAATGGTTGGTGATAACAACTTCCTGTTTGTGGCACATTAGTATATGGTAGGGGGAAACTTGTCAAGATGGGTGGTGACCATGGTGGCCATTTTGAAGTCGGCCATTGTGTTGGATTGTCAATGCAACCCTCTTCTCCCACTCTTGACACACTGATAGCAACACCGCAGAAGAAATGCTAGCACAGGCTTCCAGTATCCATTGTTTCAGATGCTGCACATCTCGTATCTTCACAGCATTGACAATTGCCTTCATATGACCCCAAAGATAAAAGTCTGAGGGGGTCAGATCGGGAGACCTTGGTGGCCATTCAACTTACCCATGATGATCTATCCACTTTCCAGGAAACTGTTCATGTAGGAATGCTCAGACCTGACAAACATAATTGATGGTATGGTGTGGTGTATGGGGTACAAAGATAGTGGGGCCATTCTTCATCAATGGAAACCTCAATGCCACTGGATATCTGAAATTGCTACATGATGATGTGTTGTCCTCTTTATGCATTGAAGATGACACGTTCCCTGAGTTTTCCAGCAAGATGTTCCACTACCATATTATGGGTGTTAGGTCCGAGCATTCCTACAAGGAATCTGACCCCTTAGACTATCATTTCTTCTGCGGTGTTGCTATCAGTGTGTCAAGATTGAAATTAGAGGGTTGCATTGACAATCCAACACAGTGGATGCATTTTGAACACATTTTATAAGTGGTCATAAACTTGTAAATAACTCCTGAAAGAATAAAGTTACATTAAAACCAAGCACACCATTGTTTTTCTTATGAAATTCTAAATAAGTTTGATGTGTTACATGCCCGTCTTCCCATTGGAAAAAATAAAGTTGGAACCACAATGGCCACCATGGTAACCACCTATCTTGAAAAGTTTCCCCCCTTCCATATACTAATGTGCCACAAAAAAGAAGTTGATATCACCAATCATTCCCATTTTATTTAGGTGTATCCATATAAATGGCCCACCCTGTATTTAATTTTTTTTTATTTCACTGTAGTATGTTTAAAATTGCAAAATATTGGTAATTTTTCCACATCAGAATAGTATCCTTTATCCCCAAGGGTGGTTTGCATGTTAATGACCAGGCCAATTTTTACATTTTTGACCACTGTCCCTTTATGAGGTAATAACTCTGGAACGCTTCCATGGATCCCAGTGATTCTGACAATGTTTTCTTGCGACATATTGTGGTTCATGAGAGCGGTAAAATTCTTTGATATGACTTGCGTTTATTTGTGAAAAAAATGGAAATTTTGCAAAAAATGTTGAAAATTTAGCAATTTTCCAACTTTGAATTTTCATGCCCTTAAATCACAGAGATATGTCACACAAAATACTTAATAAGTAACATTTCCCACATGTTTACTTTACATCAGCACAATTTTGGAACCAATTTTTTTTTGTTAGGAAGTTATAAGGGTTAAAATTTAAACAGCAATTTCTCATTTTTACAACACCTTTTTTTTTGTGGCCACATCACATTTGAAGTCACTTTGAGGAGTCTATATGACAGAAAATACCCAAAGTGACACCATTCTAAAAGCTGCACCCCCCTGAAGATGGTTAAAACCACATTCAAGAAGTTTATTAACCCTTCAGGTGTTTCACAGGAATTTTTGGAATGTTTAAAAAAAATGTACATTTAACTTTTTTCGCAAAAAGTTTTCTACTTCAGATCCATTTTTTTTTTATTTTACCAAGGGTAACAGGAGTAATTGGACCCAAAAAGTTGATGTACAATTTGTCCTGAGTACACTGATACCCCATATATGCAGGTAAACATTGTTTGGGTGCATGGCAGAGCTTGGAAGGGAAGGAGTGCCATTTTACTTTTCAATGCAAAATTTGCTGGAATTAAAATTGGACTCCATGCCGCGTTTGGAGAGCCGCTGATGTGCCTAAACAGTTTGAACCTCACACAAGTGACATCATTTTGGATACTAGACCCCCTAAGGAACTTATCTAGCTCTTATCTTTGAACCAGGGCCGGACTGGGACAAAAAAGCAGCCCTGCCACACAAACCTCACCAGCCCACAAACTATAACACTCCTCACTCCGATCAGTGAATTTTGCTTTAATTTGTCGTTCCCCTCACTCTCCTAAAAGGAGATATTTGAAGAGCCACATGTGAAAGCTGCCGCAGTGCGTATGATCGACCACAGCTGCATTTACATGGTGCTCTTCAGAGCTCTGATTTTCAGGATCATGGGGGTCCCAGCAGTCGGATCTCCAGGAAGTGGAAAGTTATCCCCTATCCAGAGGAGAGTGGATTACTTGGGATAATGCATTTAAATGTCTTTTCCAATATTTTATTTTTATTTGGCCATAGTAATATTGAAAATACTATGCCAACATTGACCCTCCGAAAGTCCAAAGTCACCTCTACGACAACACGACAGGAGAAGTGGTACTGTGCAGTGCATACAGGGCCGGCTCCATGTTTTTGTGGGCCCCGGGGGAAAGTCTCAGTGGCCCCTTTAACACATACCACAATTCATAATGCACAGATACAGCAGAGAAATATAGGTATACAATGCCAAAGATTTCACTTCTTACATTACATGAGTGATAACTATTGTAAAATTCTACAATAGGTCATAAATCAGACAATATAGTCCTCCATACAGAATTATGGGCACCACATAGCATTTTATATAGAATAACATGCCCCATATATTGCTCCATACAGAATAATGAGCCCTATATATTGCTCCATAAAATATAATGAGCCCATATATTGCTCCATACAGAATAATGAGCCCCATATATTGCTCCCTACTGTTAGGAACGGCGGAACGCACTAAATAAAAAATGTAAATAAAGTGCGTTCGCCACTCGGGGTCCACCGTGCAGTAGGTGTAGAAACCGCTGCTAGATGGTGACAGAGCAATAAGGCGGTAGTGTGCACAGGGTTGGAGGTCACCCAGGTGCACCAAGCAATCTCTGTTGGGCTCACAGAGCTGCACAAACAAAAGGAAAATATAATGACGCTGAACCTGTTAGTGACACAGGAACTCAGCAACACACACGGGGTAACAGGTCACGGGAATAGCCCCAGACGAGGCACTACATCCGAACAGACCTACCGTAGATAACCATGCGTATGGCGTCGCAACTGCGGAAGCACAATAATGCTGCAACTGCAGCGAGGCAAGAACTGTGCCATGGAGAATCACCGCTATAACGCTGGCGCGATGTAGGATGCTAGCAAGTGTGTTTGTGGAGCATAAGCGCGCTGACGCTGGCGCAGAAGCTGGCTAGAACTCAATCCCTCACACATTCGTATTATCAAAGGAATGGGGTTTCAAATGAGTCATTCTCCAGATCATGCATCCATCAACATACACACAGCAGCAAGTACGACTATACTAGCGCATGGCGGAACAGCCATGCGCACTTTTTATAGTGAACGGGACCTTCCGGAAGTCTCCAGAACCCTGAGCTGGACCAATGGAATCAGCAGCAGGACCTGAGCACCTGACTCCTGAACTCCAATGGGAGATCGTCCCACGAGCATGCTCAGAGGATGGTATGAAGGACTTAGCCTCCGGAGAGAGTTGCTGCAAAGCAATCTCCTCTGCAATCTCTTCTGCAGTGAACAGAGAGCAGTAGACTGCAGAATGTGAGGGTCTAGATTCCTGCATAGTCAGGGCAGAAATCTGACTCCTAACACCTACAATATAATGAGCCCCATAAATTGCTCCATGCAGAATAATGATCCCCATATAATGCTCCAAACAGTATAATCAGCCCCATATATTGCTCCGTACAGAATAATGAGTCCCATAAAATGATCCATACAGAATGATCCCCATATGTTGTTCCATACAGTATAATGAGCCCCATATAATGCTCCAAACAGTGTAATGAGCCCCATACAATGATCAAAACAGTATAATGTGCCCCATATAATACTCCATACAGTATAATTAGCCCCATACCTTGCTCCATACAGAATGGGCCCCATATAATGCTCCAAACAGTACATGATGGGCCCTATATATAGATCGAAGCTCCAAACAGAATAATGGGCCCCATATGATGCTCCAGTATATAATGGGCCCCATATTATGCTTCAGTATAATGGGCCCCATATGATGGTCCATATGATGCTCCAGTACTGTATATGATGGGCCCCATATATTACTCAAAACATTAAAAAAATGAAATCCTTCCCTCTTCTCGCTGGCTGCTGCTCTGCTCCAGACTCTTCAATGTCAGTGTCTTCCGGCTCTCTGCACTGTGACTGTTCAGGCAGAGGGAGCACAGAAGTGAGGTCATTGCATCCTCTGACCTGAAACGTCACTGTTAGAAAACGCCGCAGTGGAGGAGTGGAAGAGGTAAGTATCGCAAGTGCTGGGGCCCTGAGCAAGCGGGGAGGGACAGACTCTTTATTAGATCATGTGGCAACATTTCAGTTCCACAGCAGAGAAAGGCAATAAAGAGTCCGCCACTTTTCTCACAACTTATCGGAGTGATCATATATATATATATATATATATATATATATATGTACTAGATGGTGGCCCGATTCTAACGCATCGGGTATTCTAGAATATGTATGTAGTTAATTTATGAAGTTTTAATAATAATGCAATAATGCACCCCCCAATCCTGATATGCATGGTTCTCTCACCCCCCAATACTGATATGCATGGTCCCCTCACCCCCCAATCCTGATATGCATAGTCCCCTCACCCCCCAATCCTGGCAAGCATGGTGCCCTCACCCATCAATCCTGGAATGCATGGTCCTCTCACTCTCCAATCCTGGTATGCATGGTCCTCTCACCCCTCTTTCCTGGTAAGCAAGATCCCCCTCACCCCCTTTCCCTGGTATGCTTGGTCCCCTCACGCCCCAATCATGATATGCATGGTCCCCTCACCCCCCAATCCTGATATGCATGGTCCTCTCACCCCCCAATCCTGATATGCATGGTACCCCTCACCCCTCAATCCTGGTAAGCATGGTCCCCTCACCCTCCAATCCTGGAATGCATGGTCCACTCACCCCCCAATCCTGGTATGCATGGTCCTCTCACCCCTCTTTCCTGGTAAGCATGGTCCCCCTCACCCCCTTTCCTGGTATGCATGGTTCCCCTCACCCCCCTATCCTGGTATATATGGTCACTCTCACCCCCCTATCCTGGTATGCATGGTCACCCTCACCCCCTATCCTGGTATGCATGGTCACCCTCACCCCCATATCCTGGTATGCATGGTCACCCTCACCCCCCTATCCTGGTATGCATGGTCCCCTCACCCCCCAATCCCGGTATGCATGGTCACCCTCACCCCCCAATCCTGGTATGCATGGTCTCCCCACCTCCCCTATCCTGGCATGCATGGTCCCCTCACCTCCCTATCCTGGTATGCATGGTGACCCTCACCCCCCTTTCCTGGTATGCATGGTCCTCTCACCCCCCTCAATGTTGGTATGCATGGTCACCCTCACCCCCAATCCTGGTATGCATGGTCCCCTCACCCCCCCTTTCCTGGTATGCATGGTCACCCTCACCCCCTTTGCTGGTATGCATGGTTCCCCTCGCCCCATTTCTGGTGTTCATGGTCCCCCTCACCCCCCTTTTCTGGTATGCATAATCCCCACCATTGCTGGTATGCATGGTCCCCCTCCCTCCCATTGCTGGTATGTGTGGTCACCCTCACCCCGCTTTCCTGTTATGCGTGGTCCCGTCATCCCCCTTTCCTGGTACGCATGGTCTCTGTTAAAAAAAAATTAGTTATATACTCACCTTCTGATGGCCTGCGATCTCCACGCCACGTGCCCGGCCTCGCAGTCCCAGTAATGCCTTGCGCGAAACACCGTTGATGACATCGCGCTCTCGTGAGAGTGACGTCATCTCCGGTCTAAGGCGCAAGGCATTACTGGGACTGCGAGGCCGGGCGCGTGGAGTGGAGATCGCGGGCCGTCGGAAGGTGAGTATAACCTTTTTTTATTTGAATTCTATTTTTTACAGATGCACTGCGCCCGATTGAGCGCTGCGCCCGACTGCGACTGCCGCTGATTGCAATCAGCGGCAGGCATAGCTTACCGTTACAAACAGCTGCGCCTGCCGCTGATTGGTCATGGCCGCCAGGCTGCGACCAATCAGCGCCGTGGGATTTTCGTTACAGGCAGACAGACAGACATGATAAGACGAGTATATATATTTAGCAATACACGCAGCCGCACACTCCGGTCCGAGTGTTGATGCGAAAGACTCGTGCTAGTTTCTCGAATCACACACGCTAGTGTGACCCGGGACCAAGTCACAATATCCCATATATAATGTATATAGACTGCTGTATATACATTATGTAGGTGATACTATGATTGCAAAGATTTAGCAGCCATTATCACCTATATAATGTATAAACAGCAGAGTCACAGTATCACCCATTTAATGTATATAGACTGCTGTATATACATTATATAGGTGATACTGTGATTATACACAGACTTACCAGTCAGTATCACCTATATATTGCATACACAGCAGTCTATATACAGTATACAGGTGATAGTGCAAGTGTTGTAATACCCAGGTATGCAGATGGGAGGAGGATGAACAGCTGAGGTGCATCCATCATCGGGCGTGCAGAGAAGCGGGTCCCTGGCTCGGACGGAGAAGCGGAATATACAGTATCGGGGGACAGGCATCACCGAGGAGGCACATAGATCACAGGGGGACACAGAGATCAACGTGGGGTGGCACAACAATCACAGGGGGGAGGTACAGAGATAACAGGGGGGGCACATATCTGGGGGGCACAGAAATCACGAGGGTGGCATAACGATCACAAGAGGGCACATAGCTGGAGGGCACAGAGATTACAGGGGACACAGAGATCACATGGGAGCACAAATATCACAGGGGATACATAGCAGGGGGGCAAAGGGATCACAAGGGGGCACATAGATCACAAGGGGGCCGAAAGCTGGGAGCCACAGAGATCACAGGGGTGCATGTAGCGTAGCTAAGGTGCACAGATCACAGGGGGCATATAGCTAACAGGGGGGCACAGATCACAGGGGTGCATATAGTTGGTGGGCACAGATCATAGGCATGCATATAACTGGGGGGCACAGATCACACGGGGAATATAGTTGGGGGCACAGATCACAGGGGGGCATATAGCTGGGGGGTACAGATCGCAGGGGTGCCTATAGTTGGGGCACAGTTCATGGTGGGAATATAGTGGGGGTACAGATCACAGGGGGCATAAAGCTGGGGGGCACAGATCACAGTGTGGCATATAGTTGGGGGTACATAGATTATATTGGGGCACATAGCTGGGTGGCACATAGCTGGGGGGCACATAGCTGGGGAGCACATATCTGAGGGGCACAGATCACCAGGCACAGAAATTACCAGGCACAGAAATTACATGCAGACAGGTACAGACTGGGGCTGAAATTCAGCCCTGCCATTTGAAATCAAAAAGCCCCATGCCTTCCCTGTCCCCAAGCACCAGATGGGATATATTACTAATATTACCCTGAATGGAGGAAAGCAAGATTTACTACAAGATCAATATTTCTAATGATACCCATGGCTTGGTGGGGTAAGTGACGGAACCAGTGACATTGTGATCCTTCACAACTCTTAACTGAATGGGTGTCTTGAGAACACCGATTCTGTTAATAACGTAGCAGACAAGGCAGCCCACACTGAGCACTGAGCTCCTCTTCTGGGACAGGAGATAGGTACAGCATTGAGCGCTAACCCCGCCCACCTCGATGACATCATCATTCACATGCAGGCAGCTATCTGTAATGAAACTGCATGCACTTAGAAGGTTAAACTGCCAGCAGCTGGAAGGGCTGCTGCCGGAGAATTGTGCACTGTGGGGACCTGCCTGCCAGTCACATGTAGCCCGTGGGCCGGCGGTTCCCCATCTGTTTTAAAGGGCCGGCAGCGGCCCACTTAGCTACTGGCTCATTAGACAGGTTAGCAATCCGGGCCTGCTTTGAACCCCCAAATGCTACCCAGAAGATTAAACCCTACAAAAGTTAATATAAAAAATCATAATTTTTTACAAAAATTATATTTTTTCAACGCAAAATTGCCTGGAATTGAGATATTGAGATCCGATGCCATGTCGAGTTTGGAGAGGCCCTGATGTGCCTAAACAGTGGAAACCTCCACAAGTGACACAATTTTGGAAACTAGACCCCCCAGGGAGCTTATCTAGATGTGTGGTGAGCACATTGAACCCCCAAGTGTTTCAGTAAAGTTTACAACGCCCGGGTGTGAAAAAAAAAATCATATTTTTTTCACAAACATGATCTTTTAGTCCCTAATTTTTTATTTTCCCAAGGGTAACAGGAGAAATTGGACCCCAAAAGTTGTTGTCTAATTTGTGCTGAGTACGCTGATACCCCATATGTTGGGGGGAACACTGTTTGGGCACATGGCAGAGCTCGGAAGGGAAGGAATGCCATTTGGCCCTAATCCAAACCCTACCCCCAACTCTAGCCCCAACCTTAATCCTAACTTTAGCCCCAACCCTATCCCTAATGTTAGCCCCAACCCTAAACTTAACTTTAGCCCCAACCCTAAACTTAACTTTAGCCCCAACCCTAACTTTAGCCCCAACCATAACCCTAACTTTAGCTCAACTCTAACCCTCATGGGAAAATGGAAATAAATATATATTTTTTAATTTTATTGTTTTTCCCTAACTAAGGGGTCTAATCACACTGATCAAAATGAACCAATAGGAAAAAATCTCTAATTTTGCCAGGTGCCGACCGGCAGATCTCGGCAGGCGCACTGCGCATGTGAACGCCATTTTCTCCCAGAAGAAGTCAGCGGTGTAGGGGACTTCAGGGGGGCTTGCAAGTACAAAGAAGGTACCGGGGGGGTGATCGGGGGACCGGGAGACCTTATTTCTCTCTCCTCTGATGTGCGATCACATCAGAGGAGAGAGAAATTAAATGGAAAATCTGCCTTTTTTTGCTCGCCGTTACACCGTTAATAACGGCGATTGCTACACCTGGGTCGGTAAAAACTGACCTGAATCATGTTATCTGAGGTCTCGGCTACCCCACGCAGCCTAGACCCCAGAGAAATTCTGATGCTGGGGGGGCACTATAACCTTAAATCTCAGTGCCGTTAAAAACAGGGCTGTGGTTTAAGTACCATTAACTACCGCCATTAAGGGTTGTTAAGGCGTTAAATGTAACTCTCATCATTCTCCCCTGCTCGTGCCGATCACCGGAAGAGCAGGGGAAAATGACAAGAGCCATGTTCACCACCTTGCACTGGGGAACAGCGCCTACTGCAACACGTCTTCCCTGGCGCCCGTCTGTGTGGTACTGATGCGGCATACACATGCCACACGTGTGCCGCAAGTATTACACACACGGACACTGACATCTCCGGTACCGTAAATATCAGGACGTGTGAAAGAGGCGTTATACAGTAGCGGGTTTTTATGTTTGGCAGCTGTCACACGCTAAAAGATGCATCTACACCGTTCCACATCTGGTAAAATTGATAAGGCAGTTTTATTCTTAGCAAGAGGAAGAAAAAAAATTGATCCAGCTGGAGACGGAGGCGGCTGCAATTAACAAAGCTTTATTGGACAACTTAAAAATATGTTGGTTCTAGAAAAATTTTCTTATCGCAAACACCAAGCACACCAGTGAGGAGCATCAACGCGCTTCAACTAGTTTTATTCTTCGGGTCAGTACGATTACAGCGATACCTCATTTATACCTTTTTTTATGTTTTGGCGCTTTCTATATATACATAAAACTCAAAATCTGTAGTAGCCAGCTCTATACAAATCCACAGTTCTTGACTGATTTGAGTGAAATTTGGCATGACCCACCTCTCCACCCACAGGAGCAGAATACTCTGCACGTTACATCTCACTAGCATCCCCTGTCATGTGATTGGGGCCCCAGAATTTAGGCTCTATACATATAATGGGGAAATGTGAAATCTGTAGTAGCACGCTCTATACAAATTCACAGTTCTCACCCGATTTGGTTGAAATTTGGCATGCCCCCTCTCAACCCACAGCAGAAGGACACTGCGCACATTACATCTCGCTAGCATCCCCCCGTCATGAGATTGGGGCCCCTGAAGTTAGGCATTACACATATAATAGAGAAATGTGAAGATGAAAGTAAAAGTGCTGAAGGGAAAACAACAGTTGTGACTGACAGAGACATATTATAGCGACGGTGCCAAAGAGTTGCTGCTAAAGGGGCCACACCACCACACACAACACACAACCATTTCTCAAACACTATACAAACATCACACAGACAGCATACATACACCAACCCACAAGCACAACAACACAAATGCCACAACACACCACACAAGCACCAGACCACTCTAGACACACACAACACAAACACCACCCCATAAATGCAACAACACCACCCCATAAATACCGCATGCACACCACACACACATGCACGCAAGGACCACATACATGTGCAAACACACTCAGATGGATGCACCCTACGCACATGGATGAACATTACTGAGCAGCAATATTGGTCAGGCAAAAAATGCCTCATAGTAAGATTGTCATTATTGCTTTCTATATAGGTAGCTTTCATCACTGAAGCTGCTGAAGTAAAGTGAAAGCTGAGCTCTGATTGGTAGCTATGGGCAACTAGACAGGTCTGCCTGAGAGGCGGTTTTCATTACTAAGATGTGAGCTCCTTCAGGTCAAAGTAATACTGTGTGAGGGCTGCAGAGTCTCCATCCCAATGTTATTGAAGCCCCTATTCTTTTGGGAAGCTCTAAGGGAGCAAATGATTTCATTCTGCGTATTCCTTTGCTACCAAGTGACATGCCTTCAATTTTAAGCGTCTGCAGTTCCCAATCTGACTTGCATTTGCTATGACTATAAGCAAAGCACAAGGTCAATCACTTAAAGTAGCCGGCATTAATTTGGAGAGGTCGTGTTTTTCACATGGACAGTTGTACGTTGCATGCTCTAGAGTAGGTAACCCCAACAATCTTTTCATATATGCACCTGAAGGTAAAAACAGAAACATTGTTTACCAAAAAGCCCTACATCCCAGTGGATGGCCATGGAACAAGGAAGTGGAATAAGATTCTGCAGGTGAACAACTGGCTACGTCGATGGTGCCGTCAGCAAAGATTTGGATTTCTGGATCACGGAGAGAATTACTTATACGATGGACTACTTGCTAGAGATGGGGTGCACCTTACGAAGACTGGAAAGCATGTATTTGGAAGTCGCCTTGCTACACTTGTAAGGAGAGCTTTAAACTAGAACAACATGGGAAGGGAAGCAAAAGACCAGAAAAAGCCATACACCTGACAAATGCTATTGAGAACTCTGCTATTAGAAGTGGAAAGGAAGAACAAAGACAAAAGAATCTAAATAATAAAAATATTGGAGAAAGAGAAACCAATCACAAACTAAAATGTTTCTATACTAATGCACAAAGTATGGGCAACAAACAAGGAGAATTGGAACTACTAACACAGGTAAAGAAATATGATGTCATTGGAATCACTTAAACTTGGTGGGACAATACACATGATTGGAATACAAGACTAGAAGGATACAACTTATTTGCAAGAAACAGACTTGATAAACGAGAAGGAGGTGTCGCATTGTATGTTAGAAACGCGTATATCTGCACAGAGATTGAAGCTTCAGAGACTGAGAGTTCGGTGGAAACTGTTTGGGTAAGAATACAAGGACAGAACAATGGAAAGGACACCATTGTAGGCATTTACTACAGGCCGCCTGTGCAAGCTGAAGACATGGATGAACTCTTTATGAATCAAATGGCCAAGTTCTCCAAAAAATATGACATAGTTGTCATGGGAGATTTTAACTATCCAGACATTTGTTGGGAATCTCTCTCAGGCAAAACTAACAGGTCAAGGAAATTCTTATCCTCTCTTGCTGACAACTTTATCTTCCAAAAGGTAGGGGAGAAAACAAGGGGAACTGCTACCTTGGATCTAATCCTTATAAACAGGGAAGAAATGGTTGAGGAGGTAAAAGTGGCTGGGACTCTACGAGGTAGCGACCATGCTATTTTAGAATTTTGGATAACTAGAGGCGGAAGACCTGTGAAGACTCAGATGTCAATGTTAGATTTCAGAAAGGCAGATTTTAAGGGATTCAGAAAGAGTATTGGAGGGATCCAATGGCTGGATATCCTTAAAGACAAAAATGTCCAGGAAGGATGGGAAATCTTGAAAAATGAAATTCTCAAAGCACAGTTGTTAACAATTCCGAAAAGAGGGAAGAATAGGAAGCATTTAAGGAAACCAGGATGGATGAACACAGAACTTAAGCACATGCTAAAAAGGAAGAAAAAAATGTTTATAAAATGGAAAGAGGGAGGCATATCTAAAGAAGAATATAATGCTGTCTGCAGAACCTGCAGGGCACAAATCAGATTATCTAAAGCTGAAAATGAATGAGGTTTGCAAGAGATGTCAAAAGCAATAATAAAGGATTTTGGGGATATGTCAAAAGTAAAAGAAAAGTCAAAGATGCTATAGGATTTTTACAGGATGAAAATGATGAAATGGTAAGACAGGATGTTGAGAAGGCTGAACTTTTAAATTCCTATTTTGCATCTGTTTTCTCTCAGAAAGGAAATGTAACATCAACTGTTCTTCACTGTCCTATTAAGGGAATAGAAGAATCCAGGATATCTATAAACAGAAAGATAGTGAGGAAACACTTAGCTAACCTAAATGAATTCAAGTCTCCAGGTCCAGATGAATTACACCCCAGAGTACTGAAGGAGATAGCAGAAGAAATTTTTGAACCCCTCTCCATAATCTTTGAAAATTCTTGGAGAACAGGAGAAGTGCCAGAAGACTGGAGAAGAGCAAATGTTGTTCCTATCTTCAAAAAGGGGAAGAAGGTGGACCCAGGCAACTATAGGCTGGTGAGTCTGACTTCTATACCAGGAAAGATCTTTGAACAAATTATTAAACAACATGTATGTCAGTACCTGGATAAGAATGAAGTGATTAAACAGAGTCAGCATGG
The DNA here is from genome assembly GCF_039654945.1 of Dendrobates tinctorius. Lineage (NCBI taxonomy): Eukaryota > Metazoa > Chordata > Amphibia > Anura > Dendrobatidae > Dendrobates > Dendrobates tinctorius. Next base: position 91,333,810 of record NW_027361687.1, on the reverse strand, counting down.
GTTTGTAACTAATAAGTCATGTAAGACTAACTTAATTTCCTTCTATGACGGAATCACTGATTGGGTGGATCAAGGAAATGCTGTAGATATAGTATATCTTGACTTCAGCAAAGCATTTGACAAAGTATCTCATACAATCCTTATTGAAAAAATGACTAAGTATGGAATGGACAAGGCAACTGTTAGGTGGATTCATAACTGGCTTAGTGATCAGACCCAAAGAGTGGTCATAAATGGCTGCACATCCAGTTGGAAGAATGTCTCAAGTGGGGTACCACAGGGCTCTGTCCTGGGCCCTGTATTGTTCAACATCTTTATCAATGATTTAGATGAAGGAATTGAGGGTAAACTGATTAAATTTGCTGATGACACAAAGCTAGGAGGGATAGCTAATACTAGAGAAGAGAGAGAGAGGATTAAAAAAGATATAAATAAACTGGAGAAGTGGGCAGCAACTAACAGAATGGTTTTTAACAGGGAGAAATGCAAAGTACTACATCTGGGCAATAAAAATGAAAAAAGCATATACAGAATGGGAGGAATAGGGCTAAGTGACAGCACATGTGAAAAAGACTTGGGTATACTAATAGATCACAGACTGAATATGAGTCAACAGTGTGATGCAGCAGCAAAAAAGGCAAATGCAATTCTAGGATGTATTAACAGAAGCATACAGTCTAGATCACGTGAAGTCATTATTTCCCTCTACTCCTCTTTGGTCAGACCTCATCTGGAATATTGTGTCCAGTTTTGGGCACCACATTTTAAAAAAGACATCAACAAACTGGAGCAAGTTCAGAAAAGAGCGACCAGAATGGTGACCGGTCTGCAAACCCTGTCTTATGAGGAAAGGTTGCAGGATTTGGGAATGTTTAGTTTGCAAAAGAGAAGACTGAGAGGAGACTTAATAGCTGTCTACAAATATCTAAAGGGCTGTCACATTGTAGAAGGATCAACTTTATTCTCATTTGCACAAGGAAAGACTAGAAGCAATGGGATGAAACTGAATGGGAGGAGACACAGATTAGATATTAGAAAAAACTTTTTGACAGTTAGAGTGATCAATGAGTGGAACAGGCTGCCATGAGAAGTGGTGAGTTCTCCTTCAATGGAAGTCTTCAAACAGAGGCTGGACAGACATCTGACTGGGATGATTTAGCGAATCCTGCTTTGAGCAGGGGGTTGGACCAGATGGCCCAGGAGGTCCCTTCCAACTCTACGATTCTATGATTCTATGATTCTATGATTCTACAATAGATAGTTGTTTAACTATAAATCACTTTTACTCTTTTGTCCGTGAATTACTTATAGATTACACTGGAGGGAGAGGGGAAAGGATTCACTATGTTATTAATTGGGTGTAAATGTTTTATATGTGTGTGTAAGTTGCATACATTTTCATTTTTGATAAAAAAATAGTTAAAAAAAGAGTTGTAATAGTTTATACTACATAATATGTATTGAATATGTAAAATCAATAAACATGTTGAAATTAAAAAAAAGTTGTTGTTCACATCAATGTTACTTCAAATTAGTAAAATACCAAAATAATAAAAATTTAAAGGGGAAAAAAAAAATTACTGTAGCATGGTGACACTGAAAATTTTACTTTAGCTACCATAACCACCAATTTAACATATTTTACACGAGCGAAGCCACGGGTATTCTACTAGTTATATAATAAAAACTAATTAATAGAAAAAAATGATTGTTTTTGCATCACTTTATTCTTACAGCTATAACTTTTTTATTTTTTTGCTGATGATGATATATGGCAGCTCGTTTTTTGTGGAACAAGATGAAGTTTTCAGCGGTACCATGTTTATTTATATCCGTTTGTTTGATCACGTGTTATTCCACTTTTTGTTTGGTGGTATGATGATAAAGTATTGTTTTTTATGGTGTTCACTAAAGAGGTTAAATAGTGGAACAGTTTTATAGGTCGGGTCATTATGGTCCTGGTGATTCCAAATATGTACACTTTTATTGCTTAGATTTTAATATTCAAATATTTATTTAATGATAGAATAAATATTTATTTTGTATTATTTTTTTAAATATTTTTACAATTATTTAAAAAATTTTTTTACTTCATTCTAATTTTTACACTTTGTCCCACTATGGGACACTCATTTTTTGCACGCTGATTGCTTCTATAGCATGCAAATGAAGCAATCTTACCTGAGAGACTTCCTGATCATGCAGGACAGGAAGTTTCCCAGCTCTGGTAATCCGGATGTGGTCATGTCGACATAGGGTTACCATGGGAGTGATCGGGACCCTGCGTCATGCTCCTGGCACTTAGTGCCGGGTGTCAGCTGTGAGAATCAGCTGACACCCAGCCTCAATCGGCCACAGAACACCCGTGTGAGCAGGGAAAACAATTACATCTTTTATTCTGAATGGTTGATCCTGCTTTCACAGTTGTTTATGTTGGTGTTGCCTGTCATTGTAATCCGGTTGTGGTGATAATGAGTCTGATGAAAAGTTTTGCCTGACAGGAAAAATGAGTGCAAAATAGTCCCAGTGAAAACTGTAAGATTTTATTTATTTTTAAAGCAACATCATAATATGAAAAAAGAACTTTAGCAAAATTATTTTAAAAATACACTTATCACAAAAAACACGATTTATAAGATAAGCCACTTTTTACTTATATATTGTCTTGAATATAAGGAGATAACAGCCAATCATTAAAGTACAGATAAAAAGCTAAAGAAAACTGCCAATAGCAGAATAAAACATAGGGGCCTATTCATTAATCCCTTAGGGTACCATTACACTACGCAACACACCAGCGATGCCGACAACGATACGACCTGGTAAGGATTGCTGATACGTCGCTACATGGTCGCTAGTAAGCTGTCAAACAGACAGATCTACTCAGCGACACAGCAAAGATCCGGCGATCCGTATAACGACCTCGGCAGTGATTGGGACCTTGTCACAGCATCTATTCTGACGACTCTCGCCTGTGTCCTCGAGTTCTGCGTTGTCAACGAGGTCGCTCGTCGGTGTCAAACACAGAGATGCGCGCTGGCCAGCGGGACACCAGCGATAAAAAAATAGCCCAGGACAATTGAGCACGATCAGCGAGATCGCAGCGGGGGCCCAGTCGCCGCTATGTGTCACATGTAGCGAGATCGCTGGCGAGGTCACTGTTGCTTCACAAAACCTGTGGCGTTTCAGCGATCTCGCTAATGATCTCGCTATGTGAGATGGGACCTTTAGTGACGGAGTCAATTTGCAGATTAATGACAAGGCCAATTTTTACAATTCTGGCCACTGTCACTTTATGAGGTTATAACGCTGGAACGCTTCAACAGATCCTGCTGATTCTGAGAATTTTTTTTCATGACATATTGTACTTCATGTTAGTAGTAAAATTTATTCGATATGACTTTTATGAAAAAAATGGAAATATGGCGAAAAAATTTAAAATTTCTCAATTTTTAAACTTTTAATTTTTATGCCCTTAAATCAAAGAGATATATCACACAAAATAGTTAATAAATAATATTTCCACATGTCTACTTTACATCAGCACAATTTTGTAAACAATTTTTTTTTGTTATTAAGTTATAAGGATTAAAAGTTTATCAGCGATTTCACATTTTTACAACAAATTTTTTTTCTATTTTCCCAAATGTAAAAAGAGAAAATGAACCACAAAATTTGTTGTGCAATTTCTCCTGAATATGCCGATACCCCATATGTGGCAGCAAACCACTGTTTGGGCGCAGAGCACAGCTCGGAAGGGAAGGATCATCGTTTGACTTTTTCAATGCAGAATTGGCTGGAACTGAGATCAGGCGCCCTGTCACCCCTGATGTGCCTAAACAGTGGAAACCACCCAATTCTAACTCCACCCCCAACCCAAACATACCTCTAACCCTAAACCAAACTGTAACCATAACCTTAAACACAACCCTAACCCCAACACATAGCTAACCCTAATCCCAACCTTAACCATAACCCTAACCACAAACCTAACCCCAACACACCCCTAAATCTAATCCCAACCCTTACCATAACCCTAACCATAAACCTGACACCAACACATCCCTAACCCTAATCCCAACCCTAATCGTAATCCCAATCATAACCATAGCCCTAGCCCTAGCTCTAACCCTAGCCCTAGACAACATAGCTCTAACCCTTGTGTCAGAACGGAGATCACACACTGACTCTGTATGACTGGTGGCTTGAACACCCCAAAGCTCCCAGAAGGCAACAAAACAGTCATAGATTTTAATGGGGAGGGAGAACTCTCGCCAAGGGCAGCCTCTCCTACTGGCCCAGGGTTCTGGAGTACAGGCTTCACAGGGCAGAGACCTCCAGGATGTTCTTTCACCAGATCAGATTCCGACTGCAACTTTGCCAGCCTCTTTTTATTAGACCTCTTGGATCTTGCACGGGAGGCCGCATTGGCAGACTGTGGAACAGGTGGGTGCTGGACGGTCATAGACGGATGAGACGATTCACTCACAGGTTCCTCTTGTCTGGTCTTTCTCTGGAAAATTGGATGGGAAGACTTTTCAAGTGCAGCTGGACGAGGCATGTCAAAGACTTTATGGAAGGGGGACAAATCCATATTAAAGCATCTCCAGATAGGTAGGACATGATGTATCCCACCTTGACCCGATCAGAGGGGAAACAACCTGCATTATGCAGGATGTAGCACTGGCATTTTTCATGAACCCTTGTCACTCAATAGGATTCCCATAGAATCTAGGCTGGTCTGCTGGGTCATGCTCTTCATAGGCCAGGTGCTGATTGTAGATGTGTCTGGCTGTGACTGCTGATCCTACTCGGGGACAGGACACTTGGTAAGGTGCAAGTGACTGGCAGGCTGGTGGGCACGGCAGGCATGGCTGGTATCCAGGCAGGCATGGCTGAGACACTGGGCAAGAAGGCATGGCTTGGAGACAAAGAGCAAGCAGGCATGGCTTGGAGACACAGGGCAAGCAGGCACTGCTTGGAGACACAGGGCAAGCAGACACGGCTTGGAGACACAGGGCAAGCAGGCACGGCTTGGAGACACAGGGCAAGCAGGCACGGCTTGGAGACACAGGGCAAGCAGGCACGGCTTGGAGACACGGGGCAAGCAGGCATGGATTAGAGACACAGGGCAGGCAGGCACGGCTTGGAGACACAGGGCAGGTAGGTGTGGTGTATGAAGGAACAGGTAGGGACATGTTCACACAGCAGGAGCGGGTACTGGCTGGAAGGAATGGAATCTGGAGGAATAGGTAGGGTCCTGTTCAAACAGGAGGTGCAGGTACAGGTACTGATAGGAGAGAGTGGAATATGACAAAGCAGGAGTGCGGAGTAGGCGGAACTGCAGGTGTTCAGAGTAGGTGGAGCCGCAGGAGTGTGGAGTAGGCGGAGCCGCAGGAGTGCGGAGTAGGCGGAGCCGCAGGTGGGCGGAGTAGGTGGAGGCACTGGTGGGCGGAGTAGGTGGAGCTGCAGGTGGGTGGAGTAGGCGGAGCCTGCAAGAGTGCAGGGTAGGCGGAGCTTGTAAGGGTGCAGGGTAGGCGGAGCTTGCAAGAGTGCAGATTACAGACAGGGAGGACACAGGGAAAGACACAGCAGGGAAAGGAACCACAGTCAAGGAGATTGACAGACAGAGGTAGGACAGTGTTCACACAGAGAAACAGTACAAGACAAGGTACAGGGACCAGGAAATACTGCCTCCTGGAGGCAGCAAGACAAAGCTGAGACAAGACACAAAGACCAGGATATTCTGCCTCCTGGAAGGCAGACAGAATTACTAGGCAAGGTACCGAGACACAGAGATTAGCAATAAGAGCCTTCAGAGAAGGCGAGACACAAGACAGGGCCTGGCTTACTCAACAGCAAAACACAAACTGAGTTTAGACATTGCACAGGCCATTTTCCAGTGGGTGTGGCAGACCTAAATAGTAGAGTGCTCTAGATAATTGGTCAGGGACAGATTAGACAGGTGCACCCTGACTGCATAAGAACCAGAGAGTTCTGGCACCACCCCCTATACACACATAGCCAGGAAGCATGCAGAAGAGCAGAGGAACAGAGCATAGGGCTGGCAGCAGACAGAATTCACAGCATGGCTTGGAGCAGTGAGTAAGTTGGTGTGCGGGAGATGAGAGGCCATCCAGTGATGCTAGTAGGGTTGTTACACCTAGCCCTATCCCTAGCCCTAACCCTATCCCTAATCCTAACCTTAACTTTAGCCCATTTCACTTTAGCCCAACCCTAACGCTAACTTTAGGGGGTGAAAAAAGGGGGTTTCATTTAGTATTCTTTCATTTTGATCACTGTGATAGGGTCTATCACAGTGATCAAAATAAACCATGCACATGCGCCCACTATTTTCTCCCAAAAGAAGATGTCGGGGGACATCACGGGGGCATGGAGGGATTTCGGAGGTAACCGGGGATTATCAAGGGACCAGGGGACTCTATTTCTCTCTCCTCTGATGTATCCAAAATTGTTTCATAAAAAGTGTTTTATGCCAGAAAAATGGTTTAACCCCTTCCTGACATGTGCCATATATAAACTGCTCTGTGGGATCTGCGTTCCCGCAAAGAGAAGTATATGTATGGTACACGCTGAGTGCTGCAGTGCAATCGAGTGCGTGTGTCAGCTCTATGTGAGAGCTGACATCCTGCATCTTTGAGGGAACGCCATGGCCGTAGTCGAGGCAGAAATTAATGGTATATTTGTGCCCTGGTCTCCCATCATATGAAAATAATGTGCATTCAACAATGTACCCGTCACTCTGCTCTCTATGCCATCAGGTTCATTTCTGGCCCATTGTAAGCTCTCTCCCCCCGTTTGCACATTGAGAGAGACGGAGTACAGCTCAAACTTCAAATGGTCAACTTTACTAGCATTTAGTCTCAGCACGTCCACATCCATTACAGCATCAGATACAGTTTCCAAACAGTGCATTTCTTTCACTTTCCCTGTGCTCTGTCCTGCTTCTTTTGGCCTGTTCCTGGCCCTTACTGACTCGGTTACAGCAGTGTACTCCCTGTCCAGCATCCCTACTCTCAGGAGTTCCCCTGTCCATTTCACTGTGGACAAAAGGGCATCAGCCCAAGTACCAAGCTGCCACAAGATGGAGGGACTTGCCTTCCTGCTTTGCTGTACTTTCTAGCCACCTTAGGCCTTGGACGGCTGGGCTTTCCACATTAACGTTGCTTAGCTGTCTGCCCTGTAAGGGCTCTAAAGCATTACTAATTACTATAAGAAAACCCTCCTGGCTTACCCAAAGACAGCTCCTCCTATGTTAACTATTTACGGTGTGCTACATAACTAAACATCTTGTGGACCATCTAGGTACTGCACTTTCCCTATACAATTGTAAGGGAATGGAAAATGTTATTGTTTTATCTTTTACCTCTTTCTCGTATTTTACTGGTACTGTCACATGTTCAAGTGTATTACCAATATGTGTGTGTCACATAGGTACTGCTACACTACTCTGTGTATAATGTATATTTATGTAAATGCTATGTATAACTACTGTTAAAGTTGTAGGGAAAGCATAGTACCCCAGTTAGGCCTCTAGATGAGGGTGGAGTGCATACTCAGCCTGTAAATAGTTAAAGTAGGAGGAGCTAATGACAATTAAGCTGAGGAACAGCTGAGATTTGAATCAGTTGGGTGGGAGCACCCTGACAGGGCAGTCAGCTCTGTAACGTTAAAGACACGAGCCCAGCTGTTCAGGGCCTGAGGGCCACAGATGACAACGCTGCAGAACACAGTGCTCGGATCGACAAAGGTTCAAGATGAACAACCAAGGGGTGAGCTGAATAATTCTCTGTTTTCTCTGCATGCTTGCTCTGCTTATATTCATGCTCCCCTTTTTCTTATGGACATAAATCATAAGAACTTTATTGCAAATAATTGGAATTGCATATGTGGAACTATTGACTTTGTCTTTTGTAGCTAGCTATTTCTTGATCACTGGGGATTTGTCTTGGTTTCTTCTCATTTATAAGAAATTACTTTGATTTTTAACATGGACACTCTAATTGGTTCTAGTAGAAGTGAATGTGCTGTGCAAGTGCTTCAAACTATTGAGAAAACTCTTGATACACCACCGGATATGCTTAATCTCATGCATGAGATAGAAAAATTGTCTCTTAATGAAACACGAATATGGTGGGATAAGACCACACTGGAAAATTATATTCATAAAGGTATGATTCCCCGTGGTCTAAGAATAAAAAAAATACCTACCACAATATATAACGACGACTTCACTCAAGCTTAGAACATTATTCTATCTAATTGTTCAACACAATTATTGCAATTAATTGTTAAGCATGAAGCCCAGGAACTAACTCAAATCCAGACTGATTTAAACAAAAATCTTTTGTCTTTGAAATCATCTATATCAAATCTATATCAACTAATTCTTATGAAAATTTCCAAAAGGATTCGAAATCCAAGATGCAATCTTTGGAGGACTCCATAGTGGACCTCAAGAAAAGGAAATTTAACTGTGATATTTTCGATTACTCAAATAACGAAGTCTATGAGTGGGGCAGATGGGAGAGAATTAACAACACTCCCAAATCGATTTTAAAGAAACGCACACGCACGTTTGTTAACTCTTCTCACAGGAATCAAGTTACTTTCTTTTCCTCGGACATAGAATCATCAGACATTTCCACTGATCCTTCCTGTGATTTATTGGACATTAATCGTACTAAGAAAAATAAATCACAAATGAGTTACTATAAAAAACCACAGAAATTTTTTTTAAAAAACGGACAAGGTGGGCAAGAAGGAAGCACACAAGACACTCCGTTTTTTTAAAAAAAACGCCTGAGGAGTTCCAACTAGGCGAATCATTAGACGTTATTAATTTATCGTCTTTTTCCTTATCTTCAGCAGAATTATCACTACTATCCAAAGACTTAAATTTTGTACCTGTGTACCCGAATCTTGATGTTTTCTCCACAATAAAGCAAAACAGAAGCCGCGGAGACACCATCACGTGTTTCTCAACGCAAGCAATGACCAGCCAGGTCTTTGTCCGGGAAGGAACAACCACGGGAAGGGCAGTCTCCAATGAAGGAAACCACCTATGCCAAAACATGGTATCCATCCACATACAGCTGTTTCGGGGTATTGCCCCTCATCAGTGTGGAGTAGGAAACTGGCTGGTAGGAGCAATGCCTAGTAAAAAGACTATGAAAAGGAGGATGAATGAACTCATGGAGATCAACATCCGACACTGCGGAGACACCATCACGTGTTTCTCAACGCAGTGATTCTAGAGCACTGCCCCCATCCCTTATGGGAAATATGCAACACGTATGCTCTAGAATCACTGCGTTGAGAAACACGTGATGGTGTCTCCGCAGTGTCGGATGTTGATCTCCATGAGTTCATTCATCCTCCTCTTCATATTCTCCACAATAAAGGACATAAATAAATTTGTAAGAGATCTTACCATAAAAAAAGCATTTTTTTTCTGATGATGGATCTAATGATAAATCTGAATTTTCTCATAAAAAAATCTTTTTCTTGGGAAGAATTTTTTGCAACAGACTTGCTTATTGTGTTTATCAGATTTAAATAATTCTGATTCATCTTCTGATCCTTTAACCTCTTATTTTCCTTTTAGGACCAAAAATCCTTCTTTTTACCCGGTGCAAACCAGGACTAATGATATGGAAAATTTCTAAGAGTGTGTGGAAAAGGACATCAAACGGTTGATAAGTAATTCTAATAACAAATCACCTAAATTTAACCTCACTTATGCTGAAAGGGAGGCCCTAGCTAGTTTAAAGGCTAATACACAGATAATCAAAATGTCTGATAAGGGTGGATTGGTAGTTGTAGTGAATGAGTGTGACTATCTTGCGGCAATTAATAAAATGATATCAGAAATAATATTTGCATGCCTTTACAAGAAGACCCCACAATCCCTTTTTCCAAAAAAAGTAAAGACATTATTGAGGAAGGTAAAAAAACAGGGCTTTTTTTGCAAAGAAGCAATCTGAATTTCTTCAGATCCTGTTATCCCCATTTTGCACGCGTTGCCGAAAATGCACAAAAACATTTTTCCTCCACCTATGCGCCCACTAGTAGCAGGAATAGGTTCTATTAATGAACGTCTGGGGCGGATTCTGTTCTCCCACTTTTAGTACATCGTATTCCAGGTTACTTAAAAGACACTAAAGATGTCCTTAATATGTTTCACGCTGTAACCTGGGAATCTAATTGGACATGGATCACATGTGATGTGATATGATTATATACTAGCATTCCCCACAATGTTGTGATTTCAGCGAGACAGTTTTATTTACAAAAGTATAGTTCATACTGCATGGATTTACAGAATTATATTGTTGCGGTTTTGCACTTTCTATTATCTCATAATTATTTTCTTTTTGATAGCAAATTTTTTTACAGAGTAATGGTGTTTCAATGGGGGCCAAGTTCTCACCGTCTGTTGCGAACCTGGTTATGGCATGGTGGGAGGAAGTTTTCATTTTTAATGCCAATAATCCTTTTTTGGATCAAATTGAATGGTATTCAAGATATATTGATGATTTATTAATAATTTGGAAAGGTGATTTGGATATTATTCCTCTTTTTATTGAGTACATCAATCTGAACCAATTCAATTTGAAGTTTAAATATTTTTACGATTCTAACAATATTTGTTTTTTGGATCTGTGTTTGATTGGCAAACCTCATCAGCACATTTCCACCTCAACCCATCGAAAAGAAACCGCAGGCAATACAATTCTGCATACTCGTAGTTTTCACCCAGCCCACACAATTAAGGCAATCCCAGTAGGGGAATTAGGCCTGTTTCACTCATCTGTTTTTCAGCTCAGTCAAAATCCGCTAAAATGGTGGAAAATGGATCCGTAGGCGGATTGAAAGAAGCGAGTGGCACCGGACCGTTGTGTTGACGGATCCTTGTAAGGTTGAATTTTAAAGGAACCCGTGCCTGGAAAAAGGAGGGAGAGAGAGAGAGAGAATTTCTCAGCCGCCAGAACGGTATTTAGGGTTAAATTTCTGGCAAAGGCAATTCTTCCGGGCAAATGCGGATCCGGCCAGCAAAAAAAGTTTCAGTGTCCGTCCAGTCATGTCAGCGGATGCCAAAATTTTGGCGGATCCGTGAAAAAACGGATCCTACGGATGACCATCCGTCAAGATCCGCCGATAATGCAAGTCAATGGGAAGAAAAACGGATCCGCCAAGAAAAATGGCAGATCCGTTTTTTTGCAAAACGGCGGATTTTGACTGATGGTGACAGACGGATGTGTGAAAGAGGCCTTAACTTGATCAAAAAGAAACTGCAGTGAAAAAACAGCTTTTCAAAAAGAATTTTTTTCTATAAAAAAACGCTTGAATAAACACGGTTATCCGAATTGGATGATTAACAGAGCTGTTCACATTGTTAATAATAAAACTAGAGATAATCTTATTAAATCGAATGTCTCTGTACAATCAAATAATCACCGTCCCACTATGGTACTCACGTATAGTCCCTATTTTAAACAGATTTGCAATATAATTAACAAAAATTTGTATTTGCTCCGTAATGATAAGGTTATGGATGAAATATTAAGAGATGGCGCAAGAATTGTCTCTAGGAGAGCATTGACCTTGGGCAATAATTTATCACTGAACTTATATGTAGCTCAAACAATAATTATAAAAAAAATACCTGGTTGTCTACAACAGGTTACTACAGTATAGATGTGGTCAAACACCATGCAAAACTTGTTTTTTTTTTCATGCAAAACCTTATCTTTTTCTGACTCAGCTAACAATAAAAATTATAAAATCATTTTTAAACTGCAATTCAAACTATGTTGTTTATGTTGGTGAGTGCGTGAAATGTAATTTGAAATACGTGGGCTCCATGATTCGAAAATTGAAAGAAAGAATACGCAAACATCTTCATGATATTGTGCAACCCACTAATCGCAATGTGTCTAATTTATCTAAACACTTTATTTCTGTTCATAATAGGGATTTATCTGGTATGAAATTATATGCAGTAGAACGAATAAAAAGAAATGTTCGTGGTGGAGATAGAGAAAAATTCCTACGTGACAGAGAAGCATTCTGGACATACCTACTCGACACACGTGTGCCCCTGGGTTTAAATCTAAGAAGAGAGTTCATGCTTCATTATTAATTCTGTGTATATATTTGTTCATTTTATATATATTTTCTATATTATCTCTGATTCTCTTAATCATGTTTTGCTTTCTCTTTATATTTTTTGTATATTTTATTATGTTTTTCTTTTTGCATCTTTGTATTTTAATTAATTTATTTCATTCACCTGTGTGTCAACCTAATATACTGCTCAACTAACTTTGTGAGGTTTCTCTGAGTCTAAGAGCTGGTAATGCTCGAAACGCGTACAGAGCCTCTCTGGACAATCCCCATGCGGTAGTCTGATTTGGACATGCCGACTCAGTAATCATAGCAGCTACGTAATTTTTTAATCAGTACAAATAAAATATTTGAATTTTAGCCTGGGGAGCTGGACTTTTTTTTCCTTTGAAGCATTTCCACACGTTCCAACGTTCCAGGCAGAGACGTGACCATGCTCGAATCAGCAAAGGTTCAAGATGAACACCCAAGAGGTGAGCTGAATCATTCTCTGTTTTCTCAGAACACATCAGCACAGATCACAGCCGCACAGATCACAGCCACACAGAACATAGCAGTGCAGATGACAACACTACAGATGGTAATGAGACAGTTGGCAGTGGTACGGCAGCACAGATCACTCATTTTGAGGCATCTTGCTATGTGGGCAGATGCCCTTTTGTCTGGGGCAAAACAAACAGGGGAATTTCCAAAAGTGGTAAAGCTAGACATGGAGGATGGTGTGATGCTGAACGGGATGGGACGTTCTGGGAATGTTCTGGGAGATGCCAATGAGAAAATAGGGAAAAAGAGGAAAGCAAATTGTGTGTTGCCTGATGTTCACACTGTGGCTGTACTGGAGGGACTGAGAGCAAAAATAAGTAAATTTCCTTGTTCAAAGTTGGAATTGGACTGTGTCTGTTTTTGCCAAAATAGTGGAGAAAGATGTGCTGCCACCTGGAGAAGGCCCTGAAGGTGAGAAAAATGGAGCTGCATGTTTGCTGGCAGAAAGCTGTCATGTCTATGTGAGGGGAGGCCAGGACACCATTGCCCCGGAGTCCTCGGCCATGACTATGGTCTTGGCTGACCCTTACATTTGGCGTAGTCAGCAGGATGCCAAATTCGTGCAGCGCGGGAGTGCTGAAGAAGATGAAACTGATGTGACAGGAAAAGATGACTGTGATGTGACAGCAAAAGATGAAACTTATGTGACAAGAAAAGAAGAAATTGATGTGACAAGGAAAGATGAAATTGATGTGATAAGAGAAGATGAAACTGATGTGACAGGAAAGAATAAGACTGAAGATTTGAGAAAGGTGACAAGTGTCTCAGATGCTATTGAAACCCTGGAAGATTTGATGTGGATTGACATACTGTCATGCAGAGATGCCGCAAGGAGAGTAGAGACTGAAATTCAGAAAGTGACCATTTTATTGGACATGTCTAAACCTTTATGTGGGACTGAAAACGCCTCAGTGACTAAGATGGCGGTTAAAAAAAATGGCGGTGAGTGGCGTCATAAGAGAAAATGACAACTGTGACTCCACCCTTCGTGGGTGTGCCCTGGAAAGAGCGCAAAAATTTGCCTGCCAGTCATCGCTGATCTAACCATTGTGGGTGTGGCTAAAGGAAAGAGGACCACACCCTCCACTTTTGAATGCTGCAAAATGGGTGGAGTGGATCGAGTTGACCCAACCCAGTAAAGGGTGGGGTCTGGAAGTGACCTGTGGAAGCAGCTGTACGGAACCCTCTCGTAATCTGGGATCGGTGACGATAGAGCCCCGCTACTTTCGTCCCTGCCAAGGTATGGGCAGCGTAGAATGGAGGTGGCGAGAGGAGGAGAGTCCGCGGCCCAGAAGAGCGAGCAGAGGAGTGGAAGAGGTGGAAGCTTACCTGACCTGGGATTTTCCATCAGCACCCGACCGGCGGCTGCTGGAGTCAGGGAGGAGAGATGAGTCTGCCCAGTGACACCAGCAGAAGAGGCCTGCACCATTGACGTTGCTAATCCAGAGGATATTGGAGGCGAATTAAGCCTTTGAGGAACCTGGACCAGAAGCCAGGGATGAGCCGGATCCTGATGCAGTAGTGACAGAGCACACCGCGGAAGGATACAGCAATCACGGGTCAGGTTCAGCTAATGTGACCAGAGCAGAGAGTGCACCCCAGCCCCTGACCTTGGATGAATGGTCGCTGCTACAGGCCTCAGTTGCAGAATCTGTTGTTCAGCCCCTTATCTTGGAAGAAAAGTCCATGCCCCAACTCTGTCCCCGAGGCCCAGTCTCCTTCCGCCACTGTGATGTCCCTGGGTGCCTCCCATTTCCACCAGCCGGGAGAGGGCCTTTTTCCTTTGCCTAGTCAGGCCGCCTAGATCGAGAGTGTTGTCAGGCACAAAAAGCAACAGGAGCGTGAGATCTGGGTGGAGTTATGCCAACGCGGGGAAGACGTTATGGCAGACCGCCACAACAGGGGGCAGCTAGATTACACCGACGTGGGCCGCGGCTATGGTTTTATCTGTGAAATGGGACCAATGCCAAGGTCTACATCAATGTGGCCTCGGTCAAATTTAGCCGGCCCCTGCATGAGGGAGACTGGGTTACCATCTTCAGGGAGTATGGCCCTCGCGGCTACTACGTTGTGGCCATCAAACTTCAAAATGAGGAGGACTTGGAGCTGTATTTGGGCCCGGAGTGGTCTCATCCGGATCCTAGTGTCCAGGATATTGCCCAGCCTGGCCCTACATCTGGATTCCCTGGGTAAACTATAACATCTACAGCTGCAGAGTCATTGAACCGGACATGGCAACCAAGACATAATGAACCGCAACGGGATGAGTGCCGATGAATTGCTACTTCTGAATGGGACTGTTTCACATCCTCATAACTGTGCTTTTTGCACCAGCTGAAATAGTGACTGTTCCGCATCTCTATGGGTGGAAAAGCCCCAATGCGCCCCTATAGCCGGTTGCATTATGGCCGGACGGCCCCAAGTGAATGTTGATTTTTTTTTTCTTGTCTTCTTTTGTTGTACCTGTTGCACCCTTTCTGCTGGAAACCAGAACCATGCCCTAGTAATGTATTCCAGATTACATGCGGCTGCAGCAACAGACTGTTTTCAGGACAGGCAGCGCACATGACACAAAGGGCAATGCTACCCTCAAAGGAAGGGTGATGTTTTTATTCCCTCAAGAACTGTTGATATAAATGAATATACGTTGGGTCCTAATATGCGAGACCATGCTGCCCTTAAAGGAAGGGGGAGCCCAACCCCAAAAACTGCGGACCTTATACATGGAACACTTTTGTATATATGTTTTTGTCCCATGGATGGATGGGACCGGAGTTCAATGAACGTTGTCTTGGAAAGAGACTGTTATGGGCTGGTGGAATGCACCAAATAATAAAGAAGGTATTTAGGTGCGTTCGCAGCCTGGGGTCCACCCTGCAGAGATGGTAAGTGCTGCGCTGTAATGGCAGATGTTATATGGTGGTATAATAGAGGAACACATGGGGTTAACTTCACCCAGTGTGTACAGAGGCAGACTCTGTTACCTCACAGAGCCTCACGACCGCCAAATATAAATGCCGAAGCCTGTTTATGCTCACAGAGTTCGGCTGGGTGAGCGCTATTAAAATAGTCACAGGACTCTGCCCCAGAAGCAAAGGGTTAGAGTCCCTCTAGACCAGGGGTCCCCAACCGCCGGTCCGCGGCCCAGCACCGGGCCGCTGCAGTGCCCTTGCCGGTCCGCGGACACAAGGGGAGCCAGGGGCGGTCAGTGGCGTAGCGGGGGCTGGGGCGGCGCGCAGTGTAGCGGCGGCCAGGGAGCGATCCAAGCAGCTCCGCTGCCTGCAAGAGGGAATAGCAGGAGCGGAGCTGCAAGGACCCGTCCAGCTTCCTGCCCACCGCCCATGCTTCCTGTCTCTGACTGACACAGAGAGGAGCGCGGCCGCTGCTGTGTCAGAGCGAGGAAGCGCGGGCGATGCTGCGGACAGGTGAGAGGAGAGAGGTGTGTGTATGTATGTCTGTCTGTGTGTGTACATATATGTCTGTGTGTGTGTGTTTGTCTGTGTTTGTGTAGGTGGAGCCTGGCCCTGGAGGAGATGGGGACATGAGGAGAAGACCGTGATGGGGAGAGAAGACCATGAGGGGGTAATGGGAGAAGGCCATGATGGGGGTGATGGAGAGACGTCAATGATGGGGAGAAGGCAATGATGGGGAGAAGGGAGTGATCGGGTGAAGGCAATGATGGAGAGACGGCAGTGATGGGGAGAAGTGAGTGATGGGGTGAAGGGAGTGATGGAGACACGGCAGTGATGGGGTGAAGGGAGTGATGGAGAGACGGCAGTGATGGGGTGAAGGGAGTGATGGAGAGACGGCAGTGATGGGGTGAAGGGAGTGATGGAGAGACGGCAGTGATGGAGAGACGGCAGTGATGGGGAGAAGGGAGTGATGGGGTGAAGGCAATGATGGAGAGACGGCAGTGATGGGGAGAAGGGAGTGATGGGGAGAAGGGAGTGATGGAGAGACGGCAGTGATGGGGAGAAGGGAGTGATGGGGTGAAGGCAATGATGGAGAGACGGCAGTGATGGGGAGAAGGGAGTGATGGGGAGAAGTGAGTGATGGAGAGATGGCAGTGATGAGGTGAAGGGAGTGATGGGGTGAAGGCAATGATGGAGAGACGGCAGTGATGGGGTGAAGGGAGTGATGGAGAGACGGCAGTGATGGGGTGAAGGGAGTGATGGAGAGACGGCAGTGATGGGGTGAAGGGAGTGATGGAGAGACGGCAGTGATGGAGAGACGGCAGTGATGGGGAGAAGGGAGTGATGGGGTGAAGGCAATGATGGAGAGAAGGCAGTGATGGGGAGAAGGGAGTGATGGGGAGAAGGGAGTGATGGAGAGATGGCAGTGATGGGGTGAAGGGAGTGATGGGGTGAAGGCAATTGTCATGATCTCAGTGCGGGTTTGACTCGCACACGTGGGGTTAATGTTTGGAACCAGTGCTGATGCCTGGCATTTCTGGGGTTAAAGGTTGTGATCCCGATGCAGGCTTACCTGCACACCTGGGGCTATGATTGTGGTCTCTCCCTGGTTCTGGGGGAGGCTTCTTATAGCCTCAGGACGCTCCCATCCCTGTCAGTTATACTCTTGCCCTTGGCATTGTGTGGTGACCCCTGAGTGTGTTAGTGCTGTGTTCTGGTTGCTTGATTCTCTGTGTATGACTCGGTCTGTTCCCTGGATATCGCTTTGGATTCTGCCTGGTACCTCCTATGTCTGTTTGGTTTTGATCTCTGCTTGGCCCTGATTATCCGCTCTGTCTCCTCCCTGGTACTGTACTGATATCTTGTGTATGACCTTTTGCTTTGTCTGACCTCTCATCTGTTTATCCCTCCTGTACCTCGCTTGTCTGTACCGTGCATGACTTCTGCTTTGCCATAATCTGAGTTCTCTGGCTTCTCTGACACTATTAGTTGAAGCACGCTTTGTCACCTCTGCTGCCCTGCTCCCCAGGTAACTCTTAGCACTGCTTCTGTACTCAGGACACGTGCACTGGCTCTATGAGCAAGTGTAGTGCGGTGTCTCTGACATTATAACTGACCAAAAAAAAAGTGTGTGTTATCCTCATGGATCCCATACAAGCCTTGGCTGATCAGGTCAAGCACCTGACCCAAATGTTCCATAAGCTCAATGTGGAACAACGCACGATGGCCCAGACCCAGCAACAGTTGGTGGTTACTGTGCAGGGGGCTGTCGATGCAGGGGCTTCTGGTTCTGGGGGTAGGGATGTGTCATTAGCGTCCCCTGAATCTCCGGTCAAATTACCAGACCTTTTCTCAGGGGATAAAAAGGAGTTCAGGTCTTTCAGAGAAGGATGCAAGCTTTTTTTTTCTCTAAGGCCCCGCTCCTCCGGGGATGTGTTCCAGAGGGTGGGGGTCATTATTTCCCTACTTCGGGGGGCTCCGCAAGCATGGGCTTTCTCACTGTCTTCCTCTGCTCCTGAACGTATGTCAGTGAACGCATTCTTTGAGGCCCTCGGGCACATTTATGATGAACCTGACCGAGTGCGATTGGCAGAGGACATGGTGATGAGTGTCTGTCAGGGGAAACACTCAGCTGAGTGGTTTTGTTCTGAGTTCCGCCGCTGGGCGGCAGAGGTCTCTTGGAGCGACGCCGCACTCCGAGGACTCTTTCGCAGAGGCTTGTCCGAGCGGCTGCATGATGCCTTGGCGTTACATCCCCCACCTCTCTCGAGTTCGCCATGACCCAGGCTGTCCGGATGGACCGCAGGCTGCGGGCCAGAGGGGTGATGCAGGTGGATACTCCATTATTCCCCAGTGGAAAAGAGACTGCCCCTGAGCCCATGGATGTAGGCGCCCTCTCCCTGAAGGATACGGAGAGGAAACGCCGGAAGGACAAGCAGTTATGCTTTTACTGCGGTAAAACGGGACATTGGAAAAGGGAGTGCCCGAATTGCCCGTCTTCAAACCCGGTCGGTGGGAAACGACTAGGTCTGGGTAGTCAACGGGGAGGCTGCTCAGACCCTCAGGTACCATTTTCCTCGTTTTCTAAAGTAGTACTGCCTGTGGAACTGTTTGTGGATGGTAGTTCTTTTTCCTCTACAGCCTTCGTGGACTGCGGATCATCTATTAATCTTATTGACTCCCAATTGGTCACACACTGCAAGATAGGGACAGTTAGGCTCAAGGTTCCGATCAAGGTGATGGCCATTGACTCATCTCCCCTCACTTAGGAGGGAATTCGCTTTATGTCTGATGTGTTTTCGCTCAGAGTGAGCGCTACTCATGTGGAAAACATAAGTTGTTTTGTGCTGGACAATCTACCTGCAGGGTTGGTGTTGGGCATGCCCTGGTTACAACACCATAACCCAGTTATTAACTGGAAAACGGGGGAGATTGTACAATGGGGGTTTAATGATTTTGAGTTATATGATAAATCTGCACTGCTGGTTGAACCTGTTAAATCTGTGTCTGTATCATCTGTCGAGCTGGAAGGTATTCCGGAATGCCTGAAGGACTTCGAAGATGTATTCTCCGAAAGCGAGGCCGAGACGTTACCGCCACATAGACCCTTTGACTGCGCTATTGAGCTGGTCCCGGGGGCTAAATTACCCAAAGCCCGTCTGTTTAATTTGTCCGGCCCTGAGCGCTTGGCTATGAAGGAGTACATTACTGAAAGTCTGCGCAAAGGACACATACGTCCTTCAGTGTCACCTGTGACAGCAGGTTTCTTTTTTGTAAAGAAAAAAGATGGCGGGTTACGTCCCTGTCTTGACTTCCGGGAGCTTAATCAAATTACTGTACGGAATACGTACCCCCTCCCGTTGATTCCCGATTTATGTAACCAACTATCAGGGGCAAAGTGGTTTTCTAAACTGGACCTTCGGGGGGCATATAATTTGATAAGGGTCCGAGAGGGGGATGAATGGAAAACCGCGTTCCTCACGACCGAGGGATTATTTGAAAATTTAGTCATGCCGTTTGGTCTTACCAACGCCCCTGCCATATTTCAGAATTTCATCAATGTGGTATTCTCGGATCTCATTGGTCGTTTTGTCATTATCTACTTAGATGATATTTTGATATATTCCCCCGACAAGTATTCTCATTTGGAACATGTACGAACTGTGCTCCAAAGGCTGAGAGAAAATCATTTGTATGCTAAATTGGAAAAATGTGTATTCTGTGTACAAGAGTTGTCCTTTTTGGGGTTAATTGTATCCGGTGAGGGTTTTCGCATGGACCCCAAGAAGGTGCAGGCCATTGCGGATTGGGTGCAACCCCGAGATCTTAAGGGTCTTCAGCGCTTCTTGGGGTTCGCCAATTATTACCGCAAATTTATCCGGGGGTTTTCGCAAGTGGTCAAACCTCTCACGGATCTAACATGCAAAGGTGCGGTTGTGAGAAATTGGTCCTCGCTCTCAAAAGAGGCCTTTGCGACGCTGAAAAAATGTTTTATGTCTGCTCCTGTGTTAGTGCAGCCAGATCCATCCAAACCATTCGTCGTGGAAGTGGACGCCTCTGAGGTGGGGGTGGAGGCGGTGTTGTCCCAAGGGCCTGCCACTCTAACCAACCTCAGGCCATGTGCTTTCTTTTCCAAGAAGTTCTCTGCTGCGGAAAGAAATTACGACGTAGGCAATAGAGAGCTTCTTGCGGTCAAATTGGCGTTTGAAGAATGGAGGCACTTTTTGGAGGGGGCCAGTCACCCGGTTACGGTGATCACGGATCACAAAAATTTGTCGTACATTGAGTCTGCTAAAAGACTAACGCCCAGACAAGCCCGTTGGTCACTTTTTTTTTCCCGTTTTCAGTTTACAATTACATTTCGTCCAGGGTCTATGAATGTCAAGGCTGACGCCTTATCACGCAGTTTTCAGCCGGTGTCGCCCCCTGAGCCACCATCCTCCATTCTTCACCCTGGGGTTGTGATAGCAGAGGTCTCATCTGAATTGGAACGGGAGATTCAGGGGGCCCAGTCGCAGGCCTCGGCGGCCAAGCCGGAGGGGAAGTTGTTTGTCCCAGAGCAACTTCGCCTGAAACTCTTGCAGGAGTTCCATGAATCCAAGCTGAGTGCTCACCCTGGTATTTCAGCCACACGTCTGGCGGTGGCTAGGATCTTTTGGTGGCCTACCCTTGGTTCGGACATAAAAAAATTCATTGCTGGTTGTGGGGTCTGCGCTCGTTCTAAAAGCTCTCATAGCCGGCCGGCAGGGGAGCTGATACCCTTGGCAGTGCCCGAAAGGCCATGGACTCACTTATCCATGGATTTTGTTACCAATCTCCCTCCATCTAAGGGTAATACAGTGGTATGTGTAGTGGTGGACAGGTTTTCTAAGCAGGCTCATTTTGTACCCCTGTCCGCACTACCGTCAGCTGAGACGTTGTCCAGGTTGTTTGTGCAGCATGTGATCCGGTTGCATGGGGTACCCCTGAATGTAGTGTCTGATAGTGGTGTGCAGTTTGTGGCTAAGTTTTGGCGTGCTTTCTACAAAAAATTAGGTATGTCTCTGTCCTTTTCGTCTGCATACCATCCTGAGAGCAATGGGCAGATGGAGCGCACTAACCAGTCCTTGGAACAGATCCTCACGTGTCTAACCTCTGCTAGACAGAGTGACTGGTGCGATGCACTGCCGTTGGCTGAATTTGCCTTCAATAGTCGGGTGAGTCAATCCACTGGTAGGTCCCCTTTCTTGATTAACTATGGGTTCAGTCCTCATTTTGGTGAGTTTTCTCGTCTGGATTCGGGGTGCCCTGGGGCTGAGGACTCTGTTCAGCGGTTAAAAGATACATTGGCAGAAGTCCAGCGGCGTATATCCAGGTCTCAAGGCAGGTATAAGTTTTTCGCGGACAGGAAACGAACACCTGGTCCCATGTTTTGGGTGGGAGAGAAAGTTTGGCTCTCCACGCGAAACATTAAGTTAAAGATTCTGTCAGCCAAGTTAGGACCCAAATTCATTGGCCCGTACAAGATTGTGGAAAAAAATCAATCCAGTGGCGTATAGGCTGTGCCTTCCACCCTCTTTCAAGATCCCTAACGTCTTCCACAAATCTCTACTGAAACCTTTTGAAGCAGTCCGGGGAGACTCCGAGTCTGCTGCTTCTCCTGTTTTGGTCAAGGGGCAGGTGGAGTACGAGGTTGGTCATATCACAGATTCCAGGTTGGTAAGGCGGTCGGTACAGTACCTGGTTCATTGGAAGGGGTATGGCCGGAGGACAGGTCCTGGGTACCGGCCCGGTTGATACATGCTGATCGCCTGGTACGGGCTTTCCATGCTAAGTACCCGGGCAAGCCTGGGGGTCCAGAGGCCCCCCATTGAGAGGGGGGTACTGTCATGATCTCAGTGCGGGTTTGACTCGCACACGTGGGGTTAATGTTTGGAACCAGTGCTGATGCCTGGCATTTCTGGGGTTAAAGTTTGTGATCCCGATGCAGGCTTACCTGCACACCTGGGGCTATGATTGTGGCCTCTCCCTGGTTCTGGGGGAGGCTTCTTATAGCCTCAGGACGCTCCCATCCCTGTCAGTTATACTCTTGCCCTTGGCATTGTGTGGTGACCCCTGAGTGTGTTAGTGCTGTGTTCTGGTTGCTTGATTCTCTGTGTATGACTCGGTCTGTTCCCTGGATATCGCTTTGGATTCTGCCTGGTACCTCCTATGTCTGTTTGGTTTTGATCTCTGCTTGGCCCTGATTATCCGCTCTGTCTCCTCCCTGGTACTGTACTGATATCTTGTGTATGACCTTTTGCTTTGTCTGACCTCCCGTCTGTTTATCCCTCCTGTACCTCGCTGGTCTGTACTGTGCATGACTTCTGCTTTGCCATAATCTGAGTTCTCTGGCTTCTCTGACACTATTAGTTGAAGCACGCTTTGTCACCTCTGCTGCCCTGCTCTCCAGGTAACTCTTAGCACTGCTTCTGTACTCAGGACACGTGCACTGGCTCTATGAGCAAGTGTAGTGCGGTGTCTCTGACAGCAATGATGGAGAGACGGCAGTGATGGGGTGAGGGGAGTGATGGGGAGAAGGGAGTGATGGGGTGAAGGCAATGATGGAGAGACGGCAGTGATGGGGTGAAGGCAATGATGGGGAGAAGGGAGTGATGGGGTGAAGGCAATGATGGGGTGATGGAGCAGGCAAGGATGGGGGTGATGGAGCACTCATTCAAATCCTATGGTGAGTTGAGTCACATTATAAATATTATTTAATTATAAGTATGCACTGCTACACTACAACCGCGTCCATAGCCCTGCCCCCTTATGACCAAAGCCCCGCCCCTGCCACACCTCCATCCCCGCCCTGCCGGGCCATGGAAAGAATGGTCTTGCTTGAAACCGGTCCCTGGTGCAAAAAAGGTTGGGGACCACTGCTCTAGACCATTAGCGCTCAGCGCCGCAGCTGCAGTACTAGCAAGAGAATAACAGAAATACAAATGCACCAAGTGTGCACTGCACCGCTCTGGCGGACGCCTCTAACCACCCAGACCAAGCGAGGAAAGCGCTAGACCTGTGCACGGCACCGCGCTGTTGGATGCAGTTACTTATTGCGGTAACTGAGGTGCCAAGAACTGTACAGCACCGTATGGCGCTGAGTGAGGTGCTGTGACTAGGTAGCTCGGTGGTGTGAGACAAGCCACTAGTAGATGCTGCCTCTAAACCCTATACCCTACAACCAAACACAAACAGAGGGAAGGAGTCATAAGGAGTCAGTCACCAGTTTCAAGCATCCATCATCACTCACACAAATAGCAAAAAGAGTCTATACTAGTGCATGGCCGAGCGGCCATGCAAGCCTTTTATAGCAGGATCCTTCCAGGACCTTCCTGATGGCCCAATCCGAGCTGCTTGAGGACCTGAGCATGTGACCTTCGACCTCAAATGAGATGTTGTCCCAACTGGCATGCTCAGTAGGCTGCAAAAAGGACTTAGTCTCTGGAGCTGCTCGCTGCTGGGTAGTGCGGATTGCTAAAGCTGAACCAGAGGTGGCAGCAGCAATCAACCTGACAGCAGTAGCTTGAGCAAGGCGCCGGGATCGACGGCTTTGCTGAGCAGCCTCCTCTGCGGTCAGGACTGAATGGAAGACCACAAAAGGCAAGGCTTGGGATTCCTCCTGGGCAGAGGCAGGAACCAAACACCTAACACTTTTCTTACCACAGATAGTTTTAATGGACTGTAGGTGACCTGGAGGACTGTGAGCCAGGCACATCTGTTTAGAAAAGTGTAAGAGTTTAATAAGAACATTGCTTATGTTGAGCTAAGTTGAATTATGTTTAAATGCCTCTCTGGTGGAGAATTGACTGTAAAGATTAAAGTGAGTATGGAATGGTCAGGGACGAGCATTGTTAAAGGAAGGTGAATGTAAGGGAATGAAAAATGTTATTGTTCTATCTTTTACCTCTTTCTCGTATTTTACTGGTACTGCTACATGTTCATGTGTATTACCATTATGTGTGTGTCACATAGATACTGCTACACTATTCTGTGTATTACCTTAAGGGATAAAAGTGTAATGTATATTTATGTAAATGCTATGTATAACTGCTGTTATAGTTGTAGGGAAAGCATAGTACCCCAGATAGGCCACTAGATAGGGTGAAGTGCATACTCAGCCTTTAAATAAGAGGAGCTAATGGTTGTTAAGCTGAGGAACACCTGAGATTTGAATCACTTGGTGCCAGAGCGCCCTGTGTTGTGAATTCTCTCTCTGGCTTCCCTCTGGTGATTACTGAAGGTAGTGGAGCTGGTCAGTTTGACAGAGGGGTTGCGAGTTCTCTTTCTGGACTCCCTCTGGTGGTTACTGGAGGTAGTGGAGCTGATCTGATTGACAGAGGCTTGCCACCTGATAATGAAGAAGACGATTGGAGATCCGGAGTTTCTGATTGGGATTTAAGACAGCTGACTCCCTCTATCCCTGCTGGTGATTTTCTTCCTGTGCCTCCTGAGGTCTGATGTTTCCTGCTCTTTCCCTGCATGTTCAACTAAGTGGTTCATTTGTTGATCTGTTTGCATTTGATGTGGCTTTGTCTATCTCTGCTTTGTGCGGGTCATTCAGCTCTGGCTGGGGCTATGCTGAATCACCGCCCATAGGTTACTGCATGTGCCAGTTTGTTTTGTCCCGTTATATTGGTCTCTTTTGCTTTGCTTTCAGAATATACCAGAGTGTTGATATAGTGGGGGCGAAATCGTGCGACTTCAGTGTTTTTGTGCATCAGACGTGTTGGACTTTTTGCAAGGTTTTTTGCGTGATTGCAGACAGTGTCTTTCCTTTCCTGTCCTGTCTAGTCAGTGTGGGCCCCATTGTTTGCTCAGCCTATTTTTCTGCCTGCGTATGTGTATTCATCTTGCCTCACCGACAATATATGTTTGGGGGCTATCTATTCCTTTGGGGTCTGCTCCGGGGCAGTTTAGATTTCCCTTTTCTTGCTTTAGGCTTAGTTAGCTCTCCGGCTTTGCTGAGGCGTCTAGGATCATTGTAGGCACGCTCCATGGCTACTGTCAGTTGTGTAGACAGGATCAGGGGTCTGCATCCGCTTAGTTACCAAACTCTCTGGTTTTCTGTGGCTTAGCTTGGGCCTGTTATCCTCCTCGGTGCCCATTCATAACAGCCCTGACAGGGCAGTCAACTCCGTAAAGTTAAAGACACGGGCCCAGTTATTCAGGGCCTGAGGGCCACAGATGACAACACAGCAGAACACATCAGCGCAGGTCACAGCCGCACAGATCACAGCAGCGTAGTACATAGCAGTGTAGATGACTACACTAAAGATGGTAGTGAGACAGTTGACAGTGTTATGAAAGCACAGATCGCTCATTTTGAGGCATCGTGCTACTTAGGCAAACGCCCTTTTGTCTGGGGTGAAACAGACAGGGGAACTCCCAATAATGTTAAAGTTGGACAGGGAGGATGTTGTGATGCCGAATGGGACGGGATGTCCCAGGAATGTTCTGGAAGATGCCAGTGAGAAAATAGGGAAAGAGAGAAAAGCAAATTGTTTGTTGCCTGATGTTCACACTGTGGCTCTACTGGATGGACTGAGAACACAAATAAGTAAAGTTCCTTGCTCAAAGTTGGAATTAGACTGCATCTCTGTTTTTGCCAAAAGAGTGGAGAAAGATGGGCTGCCACCTGGAGAAGGCCCTGATGGTAAGAAGAATGGAGCTGCAGGTATGCTGACAGAAAGCTGTCATGTCTATGTGAGGGGAGGCCAGGAATCCATTGCCCCGGAGTCCACAGCTACGACTACAATTTTGGCCGACCCTTACACAGTGATAAAGGACATAACAATATTTGCACATAACGAGTTGTGCAGTAGACCAATGTAGATCTATACAGTAAGCGGAATAACCCCTTACACAGCAAAACCCACAATCGGTGCTAGCAGAGATTGCAGACGTTTAACCCTTCTGATGCCACTGTCAATTGTGACAACGATATCGAGGAGATCGCATAGGAAATGGGCTCCCTGTGTGCTTTCATCAGCACAATGCGATGCAATTGCATTGTGCTGATGGTCGCTATGGTGACTGCTGGCTGCAATACGGCTTTGGTGTCCTTCAGGGAAGGTGACCTGTCAGTGACTGTTCAGAGCAGAATCTGACACCTACTTCTCTGACTGTCAGGTGCAGCTCTGATGCTGTGCAGTGCAGAAGCATTGCAGATTATCAGATCAGTGATCTGTTGCTATGCAGTGATGTCCCATTCTGGGATAATGTAAAAAAAGAAAAAAAAGGATTAAAAAGTGTACAAATATTTTTTAAAGATCTCCAAATAAAGAACAAAAAAAATACAAATATTATTCAAATGAATACATTTATTTAACTCCTTTCTGACATCGGGCATAATAGTACTCCGATGTCGGACTCCCAATGATTGGTGCGGGCTCTGGCACTGAGCCCACACCTTTCCAGGCACATGACAGGTGATATATACAGCCGTGGGTGTAAGTGCTGTTAACTAGCTAAATGCCGCTGTCAATATCTGACATCGACATTTAAATAGAGCTCACTGGAAAAGCGTCACTAAACCCACCCATCGGTGACCTGTCATATGATCGCAGGTCACCTATTGATTGGCATGACAATCAGAGGCCTCCAGCAGACCTCTATGGTTGACATATCCAGATTGCTATGAGCGCCGCCCAGTGGTCAGCGCTCATAGCAAGTGAGCATTTCTGTTACATACAGGCTACCTGATCATCGCCTGTATGTAGGAGAGCTGATCAGACAACTGCAGCTTCTAGTCTCTCATGGAGACTCTTGAAGCATGCAAAAAGTAAAAAAAAAGTTTTAAAAAATATATTTAAAAAGTATATAAAAGTTCAAATCACCCCCCTTTCGCCCCATACAAAATGAAACAAACAAAAAAATCTAATATACTCATATTTGGTGCTACCGCCTTCAGAATAACGCGATCTTTCATTCATTATACATAAAGAATTAACCCAATCGTTAAATGGCGCAATGAGAAAAAAGTCAAAAAGCCAGAATTAGGTTTTTTTTGGTCTGGTCGCAGCAATATTGCATTAAAATGCAATTACGGGCGATCAAAAGATCGTATCTGCACCAAAATGGTATCATTAAAAACGCCAATTCGGTATGCAAGAAATAAGCCCTCAACCAACCCGAGATCATGAAAAATGGAGATTCTACGAGTATTGGAAAATGGAGCAATTGTTAGTTTTTTTAACAAACTTTAGAATTTTTTCATCACATAAAAAAGAATCTAGCCATGTTTGGTGTCTATAAACTCACAATGAGCTGGAGAATTATAACGGCAGGTCAGTTTTAGCATTTAGTGAACATGGTTAAAAAAACAAATATGGGATTGCACTTCTTTGCAATTTCACCGCACTTGGTATTGGCTTCCTGTTTTCCAGTACACAATACGTTAAAAATAGAGATGAGCGACTTTGCCTTTTTTCGGGTCGAGTCGGGTTTCATGAAACCCGACTTTCTCAAAAGTCGGGTCGAACGAAATAGGCCGATTATCGTGAAAAGTCGAAGGCCGACTGAAACACCAAATCCAGTGCAAGTCAAGCAAGTCAATGGGGAAGCAAATTCGGCAGGGAGTGGAGGACATTAAACACACCTACAGTGCCCATTTCAATGGCAAAAACATCAATTTTTATTATTGAAGCTTGTCAACCTTAATTTACTTCATAATAATAGTTACGCACTGAAAACTGGGTGTTATTTGGCTAAAGTTGTGGAGGAGTAGGGCTGGCTCCAGGTTTTCATGTGCCCTGGGCCAAAGAGCGCCCCTTTATCACATACCACAACTCATGATGCTCCGATATGGTAGAGAAATAGCGGTATAGCACAATGAAAAATACTTCACTTTTTGCATCTCATGACTGATATCGATTTTAAATTCTCCAATAGCTCCAAAAATGGACAGTATATTACTCTATACAGTATAATGGGCACCGCATAGTGCGCTATATAGAGTAATCAGACCCATATATTTCTCCATACAGAATCGTTGGTCCCATATAATGTTTGAAACATATGTATGTATATGATGAGCTCCACATAATGCTACAGTACAGTCATGGCCAAAAGTTTTGAGAATGACACAAATATTATATTTTCACATGTTCTGCTGCCCTCTGGTTTTTATATGTGTTTGTCAGATGTTTTTATCACATACAGAAATATAATTGCAATCATATTATGAGTAACAAAAGGTTATATTGACAGTTAGAATGAGTTAATGCAGCAAGTCAATATTTGCAGTGTTGACCCTTCTTCTTCAGGACCTCAGCAATTCTCCCTGGCATGTTCTCAATCAACTTCTGGATCAAATCCTGACTGATAGCAGTCCATTCTTGCAAAATCAATGCTTTTATTTTGTCTGAATTTGAAGGTTTTTGTTTGTCCACCCGTCTCTTGATGATTGACCACAAGTTCTCAATGGGATTAAGATCTGGGGAGTTTCCAGACCATGGTCCCAAAATCTCTATGTTTTGTTCCCTGAGCCATTTAGTTATCACCTTTGCTTTATGGCAAGGTGCTCCATCATGTTGAAAAAGGCATTGTTGATCGCCAAACTGCTCTTGGACGATTGGGACAAGTTGCTCTTGGAGGACATTCTGGTACCATTCTTTATTCATGGCTGTGTTTTTAGGCAAGACTGAGAGAGAGCCCATTCCCTTGGCTGAGAAGCAGCCCCACACATGAATGGTTTCAGGATGCTTGACAGTTGGCATGAGACAAGACTGGTGGTAGCGCTCACCTGGTCTTCTCCGAATAAGCCGTTTTCCAGATGTCCCAAACAATCGAAAAGGGGATTCATCAGAGAAAATGACTTTACCCCAGTCCTCAGCAGTCCACTCCCTGTACCTCTTGCAGAATATCAGTCTGTCCATGATGTTTTTTCTGGAGAGAAGTGGCTTCTTTGCTGCCCTCCTTGAGACCAGGCCTTGCTCCAAGAGTCTCCGCCTCACAGTGCGTGCAGATGCACTCACACCTGCCTGCTGCCATTCCTGAGCAAGCTCTGCACTGCTGGTAGCCCGCTCCCGCAGCTGAAACACTTTTAAGAGACGGTCCTGGTGCTTGCTGGTCTTTCTTGGGCGCCCTGGAGCCTTTTTGGCAACAAGGGACCCTCTCTCCTTGAAGTTCTTGATGATGCGATAGATTGTTGACTGAGGTGCAATCTTTCTAGCTGCGATACTCTTCCCTGTTAGGCCATTTTTGTGCAGTGCAATGATGACTGCACATGTTTCTTTAGAGATAACCATGGTTAACAGAAGAGAAACAATGATGCCAAGCACCAGCCTCCTTTTAAAGTGTCCAGTGGTGTCATTCTTACTTAATCATGACAGATTGATCTCCAGCCCTGTCCTCATCAACACCCACACCTGTGTTAATGGAGCAATCACTGAAACGATGTTAGCTGGTCCTTTTAAAGCAGGGCTGCAATGATGTTGAAATGTGTTTTGGGGGATAAAGTTCATTTTCTAGGCAAATATTGACTTTGCAAGTAATTGCTGTTAAGCTGATCACTAGTGTTGAGCATTCCGATACCGCAAGTATCGGGTATCGGCCGATACTTGCTGTATCGGAATTCCGATACCGACTTCCGATATTTTTTCAATATCGGAAGTCGGCATCGGAATCGGAAGTTCAAAGTTGATTGACAGCCTGACGTCATCATGATGCGCGGTGTGTGCGTATCACGATGCGCCGTCATTTCGGGCCTTCCGGGGGTCTCTGCCGGCCTGCCGGGGGGCTGTGTGGACTGCCCGGGGTCTGTACTGGCCTGCCGGGGGGCTGTGCCGGCCTGCCGGGGGGCTGTGTGGACTGCCCGGGGTCTGTACCGGCCTGCCGGGGGACTGTGCCGGCCTGCCGGTGGTCTGTGCACCCTGTGGGGGTCTGTACCGGCCTGCCGGGGGGCTGTGCCGGCCTGCCGGGGGGCTGTGCCGGCCTGCCGGGGGGCTGTGCTGATGTCCGGGGGTCTGTGCAAGCATCGTCCGATGGGACTATAAGTCCCATCTGGCGATGCCTGCTACCATGACAGTGATTGACACATTAGCCAATGATGGGACAGTAGTAGTCCCATCATCCGGCTAATGTGTTAAATGTGAAAAGAAAAAAAAAAAATACTACATACATACTACATGCATGCTACATACATACTACATGCTACATACATACTACATATATACTACATACATACTACATGCATGCTACATACATACTACATACATACTACATACATACCACATATATACTACATACATACTACATGCATGCTACATACATAATACATACATACTACATACATACTACATGCATGCTACATACATACTACATACATACTACATACATACTACATGCATGCTACATACATACTACATACATACTACATACATACCACATATATACTACATACATACTACATGCATGCTACATACATACTACATACATACTACATGCATGCTACATACATACTACATGCTACATACATACTACATATATACTACATGCATGCTACATACATACTACATACATACTACATATATACTACATATATACTACATACATACTACATACATACTACATGCATGCTACATGCATACTGCATGCTACATACATACTACATACATACCACATATATACTACATACATACTACATGCATGCTACATACATACTACATACATACCACATATATACTACATACATACTACATGCATGCTACATACATACTACATACATACTACATACATACTCCATGCATGCTACATACATACTACATGCTACATACATACTACATATATACTACATGCATGCTACATACATACTACATACATACTACATATATACTACATATATACTACATATATACTAAATACATACTACATGCATGCTACATACATACATACTACATACATACTACATGCATGCTACATACATAACACATATATACTACATATATACTACATGCATGCTACATACATACTACATGCAACATACATACTACATATATACTACATGCATGCTACATACATACTACATGCTACATACATACTACATATATGCTACATACATACTACATATATACTACATGCATGCTACATACATACTGCATGCTACATACATACTACATGCTACATACATACCACATATATACTACATACATACTACATGCATGCTACATGCTACATACATACCACATACATACTACATACATACTACATGCATGCTACATACATACTACATGCTACATACATACTACATATATACTACATGCATGCTACATACATACTACATGCTACATATATACTACATGCTACATACATACTACATGCATGCTACATACATACTACATACATACTACATGCATGCTACATGCATACTACATGCTACATACATACCACATACATACTACATATATACTACATGCATGCTACATACATACTGCATGCTACATGCATGCTACATACATACTACATACATACTACATGCTACATACATACCACATATATACTACATACATACTACATACATGCTACATACAATACATTCATACAATACATACATAGACATACAGTACATATAACATAGAGTAACATACTTACCAATACTTGTCACATTGTTCCCCGAAGCCATTGTCTTTTAAAGGAATAAATATTAACATAACAAACCACAAAAATACTCACCCACGATCCGAAGCAGTCCACGAGTGTGTCCCACGACGATCTTGGGTAGAGAACTGCAGCATCAGCTGATGCCGCCGTTCTCTACGGGCTGCAGGAATCCAATGACGGAAGGTAGGTATCCTTCCGCACTGTATTCCTCCGCCACTTAAAAAAAAAAAAGTCCCTAGTCTCACTTTATGCCATTGCTGTGTGGGAATTTCCCACGCAGCAATGGCATAAAGTGAGACTAGGGACTTAGGGACTTTTTTTTTTTAAGTGGCGGAGGAATACAGTGCGGAAGGATACCTACCTTCCGTCATTGGATTCCTGCAGCCCGTAGAGAACGGCGCATCAGCTGATGCTGCAGTTCTCTACCCAAGATCGTCGTGGGACACACTCGTGGACTGCTTCGGATCGTGGGTGAGAATTTTTGTGGTTTGTTATGTTAATATTTATTCCTTTAAAAGACAATGGCTTCGGGGAACAATGTGACAAGTATTGGTAAGTATGTTACTCTATGTTATATGTACTGTATGTCTATGTATGTATTGTATGAATGTATTGTATGTAGCATGTATGTAGTATGTATGTAGTATATATGTGGTATGTATGTAGCATGTAGTATGTATGTAGCATGCATGTAGCATGCAGTATGTATGTAGCATGCATGTAGTATATATGTAGTATGTATGTGGTATGTATGTAGCATGTAGTATGCATGTAGCATGCATGTAGTATGTATGTAGTATGTATGTAGCATGCATGTAGTATGTATGTAGCATGTAGTACATATGTAGCATGTAGTATGTATGTAGCATGCATGTAGTATATATGTAGTATGTATGTAGCATGTAGTATGTATGTAGCATGCATGTAGTATGTATGTAGCATGTAGTATGTATGTAGCATGCATGTAGTATATATGTAGTATGTATGTAGCATGCATGTAGTATGTATGTAGCATGTAGTATGTATGTAGCATGCATGTAGTATATATGTAGTATGTATGTAGTATGTATGTAGCATGTAGTATGTATGTAGCATGCATGTAGTATATGTAGTATGTATGTAGTATGTATGTAGCATGTAGTATGTATGTAGCATTTAGTATGTATGTAGCATGCATGTAGTATATATGTAGTATGTATGTAGTATATATGTAGCATGTAGCATGCATGTAGTATATATGTAGTATGTATGTAGTATGTATGTAGCATGCATGTAGTATATATGTACTATGTATGTAGCATGTAGTATGTATGTAGCATGTAGTATGTATGTAGCATGCATGTAGTATGTATGTATGTAGTATTTTTTTTTTTTTTTTTTTTTTACATTTAACACATTAGCCGGATGATGGGACTACTACTGTCCCATCATTGGCTAATGTGTCAATCACTGTCATGGTAGCAGGCATCGCCCGATGGGACTTGTAGTCCCATCGGACGATGCCTGCACAGACCCCCGAAGCCTGCACAGCCCCCCGGCAGGCCGGCACAGCCCCCCGGCAGGCCGCCACAGCCCACCGGAGCCTGCACAGACCACCGGCAGGCCGGCACAGCCCCCCGGCAGGCCGGCACAGCCCACCGGAGCCTGCACAGCCCCCCGGCAGGCCGGCACAGCCCCCCGGCAGGCCGGCACAGCCCCCCGGCAGGCCGGCACAGACCACCGGAGCCTGCACAGACCCCTTGGCAGGCCGGCACAGCCCCCCGAAAGGCCCGTACAGACCCCAGAGAGGCTGTACAAGGCAAAAATAGGGTTTTTCTTATTCCGATACCGGAAGTCCCATAGACTTGAATGGGACTTCCGGTATCGGAATCGGCGATACCGATACTTTTTTTTAAGATCGGCCGATCCATTCCGATCCGATACTTTGAAGTATCGGACGGTATCGCTCAACTCTACTGATCACTCTTTATAACATTCTGGAGTATATGCAAATTGCCATTAGAAAAAATGAAGCAGTAGACTTTGTAAAAATTAATATTTGTGTCATTCTCAAAACTTTTGGCCATGACTGTATATGTTGGTCCCCATGGATGAAGCTCCAATGTCGTATGGGCCCAAATAATGCTCCATATATAATGGGCCCCATTTCTAATGCTCCAGTGTATAATGGGCCCTGTAAATGCTGCTCCAGTGTCTGTCCACCTTTGGAATACTCCAGTGTATGGTGGGCCCCATATATCATTCTCCATAGTATAGTGCTCCCCAAAAATTGCTGGCCCAACATTGAAAACAATTAAATAAGTTTCCTCACTAGGGAATCCCTGTACTAGTCTGGACTCCTCGTCGTCCCCATCTCCCATCTCACTGCACTTGGCTGTTTAGGCAGAGGGCATACAGACGTGATGTCATTGCGCTCTCTGATCAGAATATCACTATGAGGACACGCGGAAGACGTCATGGCGGTTGAGCAGGGAGAGGTCAGTATTTCAACGTTGCAAGTGCTGTGATCCAGAGCAAGCAGGGGGGGTGCACTCGTTGGGAGGGCCGTTGGGTGGGGTGGGGTGGGCCCTCTCACCAGCAGAGACACCGGCAGAGACACTTTTGCATACTATGAGGGGCCCTGTGCCAGTGCCATTGCCCATGAGTATGCCCCCCACCTGCTCAAGGAATCTGCACTTTCATCTGCACCTTCCTCTTTGTCACCTTGTAAGGTGGTATAGTATGCGGGAAGGGGAACCTGAGTTTCCTCAGGGTCACATTCTGGATGTGTAGAGTTTGAGGGGAATGTAGTGGTCTGGGTCAATGTACCAGCAGAATCATCTAGTAGTGGCTGGGCATCAGTGCACTTGTGGCGTCCCCAGGAGTACGGTCGCCACAGTGGCATTACCTTCCTCCTAGGGAGTGTGATGTCATGCTTGGGAGCAACGAAGGATCTCTCTAGCAGTTCAACCAACACACAACACATTTCCCACTCCAGGCCAGCAAGGAGACCTCTGAACCTGACTGCTGAGTTGCTGCTCTCTGTGGTCGGGAGGAGGTAAGTTAGGGCACTCTTTGCAGGGAAGGGGAAGTGTGTGGACGTGAGAAGGGGAGCTGGAAGATGAGCAGAGTTAAGGCTCACTCCTAGCTGGAGCGCTTGGTCCGGATTCCGGTCTCCGAGTTTGTAGGGACACTGACATTCCTGCAGCCGAAACCGGAGGAAGCAGCAGTTGTAAATGCTCTGTACCCAACTAAGGCTCGGAGGCCCCAGCATCGACGTGTGGGAGCCAGAAGGAAAAGGCTATGGCTGCCTGCCATACGAGAAAGTTCCGAAAGAGTCAACAGGGGGAACTTCATTGAACTCAGCACTGCGAATACCTCAGATAAGCGCTAAAACGGAGGCCACACTACCTATCTGCAGAGAGAGAATTCCAAATTGGCTTCCAGGCTGACCAATTCCTTCTCCATCTGTACTCTGGGTCCTGGAGGGCACTTACCAAGTACAGGTAAAGGAACTGCATGACTGTGTCTGTCATCTTTCTCCTGCTCCTGGCGCACGGCTCTGCTACATCCTGCACTGCACACCATCTACCAACTTTTTCATCTGCCCTGCGACTACGGCCCTACCTGGGCAGGGCTTCTACATCTTAGCTGCACCACAACATCTGTCCCAGAGAAGCGACACTGCAGCGCTGGTCAATCTGATCAGATACCACAGGTGGCGTCACGTATCATTCACCTATAAACGTTATTCACCCCTTTGCATGGACGCCCAGGGCCACGGAACGGGTCACCACCACCGTGACACATCCCTGTGAGACACCGGCCCGGTACCAATTAACCCCACTGCCCTGGCTAGCCACCCTCACTCCATGTCTGATTCATCTTGGACTTGGGAATTCACGATTTGACTTGATAACCCAGGCATGGTATGATAGAAAGAGCTACATGGACTAATGTGAAGTGTGGCCTGCTGCATCATTCACTTTTGGTGAGGGTGAAGGACACAAGAAAAGGGGTTCTTCCTGACCAGGAGCCAGCACTTGACGACTCAGTGCTTGCTTTTTTTTAAACTTCAGAAGAGGAGGGCATATTTGCTGGAGTCTGTTTCGGCAATGTAAGCCAAAACAAGTTCCTCGTGCTCCGCCTTTAAAAGCGGTTAACCTACTCCCAGAAAAGGTAGCCTTTCAGGCATTCCAGAGCCAGACCATGACGCAGGCTCAACACCTCCTGCCTTAGCTGCTATTGTGCTTTTGCCACTACCAGCAGATGCATCACCACCATCAGCACTAGCTGGCCCCCCCACGCCCTTGTCCGTGGCCTCTTCCACCAAACTTCAAAATTTAGCAGAAAATAGACCCAAAATAACATCAGATATATGGCACAGTATCAGAAGCGTACAGCTCAATTCAGTCAAAGGATAATTGTCAATCTCCCTATATATTCCATCAGTCACACAGAGACACTCACAGGCTCAGTATGGATTAGACAAGAATATAAAAATTAGACAAAGTGTACAGTATCATCAGATAGCAGGTATATATAGTATAGTTTAAACATTCTAAATCTCCGTAGATATTTGAGGAGGCACACGCAGACACTCTCAGGCTCAGTATTGGATTACAACACAATCTGAAAAGCCGTAAAACGATAATGGATCTCAAGAGTACAGCTGTACACAGTGTAGGTGTCATTGTTGTCAATTTCAGTATTTATTTCCACAGTCATTAAATAACTCTCACTTGGTCAGTTTGGATTAGACCAGAATATAACAAGCAGTAAATGGGTAATGTATCCCAAGCGTAGAGCTGTATACAGTGTTGGGGTAATTTTTAAATGTACATCTAAATTGCAGGAGTAACCCATAGACACTCACACGCTCAGGATGGATCACACCACAATATAACAAGAAGATCCGCAAGAAATAATCACACATGTGGGACAAAGTTCCAGGTGTCAAAGATACACTTAGAGTGTTGGTTGGAGGAGGACTTCCTGGCAGAAAGGGTAAAGTATCACCAGATACCAGGTATATATAGCATAGTTTAAACATTAACAATGTACTTCGATATATCAGGAGAAGCGTTGAGCCACCCCGCTAGTGTTTTGGTTCGTCGCACAGGAGGCAAGTTCGTCGAATGTTCGTTGAACGTTCGAAGAACACCGGCGAACCCCATTCAAAACAATGGCAGGCAAACACATACAAACACATAGAAAACAATTACAAAACACCTTTAAAGGTGTCCCAAAGCAGACAAAATGCTCAGAAGACAAAAATAACATATGGAAAATGGCAACTACATTTAGAAAAGAGGTGGAGGAGTAAAAGGAGGAGGTGGAGGAGACACAGATATAGGCTTGTCATGCCCTTATGAAGTCAAGAAAGGCTGGAATAAAAATGTAAAATACAAACCGAAAAAAAAAAAAAAATTCTGAAATCGAACACGATCATATACCATCGGACTGCCCACCAATAAATTCTGGCAACTGCCGATGGGGCGGCGTTATTCCCACGAACCTCCAAACTGCGCCCATGAAGGCAAAGTGTTTGGTTTCCGGGGGCTGTATGATTGCAAAGCTGAACCTTAAAGAAATGTCCAAAAGGGCACCACCAAGAGTGGAGCCTGTGGCTTAATTGGACTCCACCCGGGAAACCACAACCATACAAGCTACAGAAAAGATGGACAGATTGCAAGCTTTGTTGATTCTGTGTGTGGTGTGGTATGTCCGTTTGTAGTTGTGCTAGTGATTTCTCAGCTTTATTCAGTTAACGACCGAGACTCCGGCACTGGACCACAAACCAGACTACCCTGGAAGGGGCGTGACTACGACAGCTACCTCGGTCTTCACTGGAGCCTCTGATGGTGAGGTCAGGCTTGTGCGGCAGATAGCTGTCGGGTGCCACTCCAGGGTGGTGTCTGGCTGTGGCTGCTGGTCACACTTGTGGACAAGTCACTTTGACAGAGGCTATAGACAGGCAGGCAGGTAGACATGACAGGCAAGGCTGAGACACAGGGCAGGCGGGCACGGCTTGGAGACACAGGACAGGTGGGCACGGCTTGGAGACACAGGACAGGCGGGCACGGCTTGGAGACACAGGAAAGGCGGGCACGGCTTGGAGACACAGGACAGGCGGGCACGGCTTGGAGACACAGGACAGGCGGGCACGGCTTGGAGACACAGGACAGGCGGGCACGGCTTGGAGACACAGGACAGGTGGGCACGGCTTGGAGACACAGGACAGGCAGGCACAGCTTGGAGACACAGGACAGGCGGGCACGGCTTGGGGACACAGGACAGATTGGCGTGGTATGAGAAGGAGCAGGTAGGGACCTGTTCACACATCAGGTGTAGGCAGGAGGGAGTGGTGTATGCTGGAACAGGATCTGGACCTGTTCACACAGGAGGTGCAGGTATGGATATAGGCAGGAAGGAGTGGAATATGAAGGAACAGGTATGGACCTGTTCACACAGGAGGAGCAGGCAGGCAGAGCCACAGGAGTGCGGAGCAGGCAGAGCCGCAGGAGTGCAGAGCAGGCAGAGCGGCTAGGGTGCAGATGCACAGATAGAGCTGTGAGGGTGCAGATGCACAGATAGAGCTGCGAGGGTGCAGATGCACAGATAGAGCTGCGAGGGTGCAGATGCACAGAAAAAGCTGCGAGGGTGCAGATGCACAGATAAAGCTGCGAGGGTGCAGATGCACAGATAAAGCTGCGAGGGTGCAGATGCACAGATAAAGCTGCGAGGGTGCAGATGCACAGATAAAGCTGCGAGGGTGCAGATGCACAGATAAAGCTGAGAGGGTGCAGATGCACAGATAAAGCTGAGAGGGTGCAGATGCACAGATAAAGCTGTGAGGGTGCAGATGCACAGATAAAGCTGCGAGGGTGCAGATGCACAGATAAAGCTGCGAGGGTGCAGATGCACAGACAAAGCTGCGAAGGTGCAGATGCACAGACAGGGAGGACACAAGGAAAGACACAGCAGAGAAGGAACCACAAACAAGGAGACTGACAGACAGAGGTAAGATTGAGTTCAGACAGAGACACAGGGACAAAGACACAAGGACCAGGATATTCTGCCTCCTGGCAAGCAGACAGAGAACAGACAAGGCACCGGGAACAAGACTCAAGGGCCAGGATATTCAGCCTCCTGGCATGCAG
The DNA here is from genome assembly GCF_039654945.1 of Dendrobates tinctorius. Taxonomy (NCBI): domain Eukaryota; kingdom Metazoa; phylum Chordata; class Amphibia; order Anura; family Dendrobatidae; genus Dendrobates; species Dendrobates tinctorius. Next base: position 91,294,944 of record NW_027361687.1, on the reverse strand, counting down.
ACTAGGTACAAGGCAAGACAAGAAGTATTCCTCCAGAGAAGGAGATACACAGAACAGGGCCTGGCTTCCTCAGCAGCAAGACACTAACTGAGTATAGACATTGCCCAGGCAATGTTTCAGTGGGAGTGGTGAAACTAAATAGTCAAGGGCTCCAGGTGATTGGTCAGGGACAGATTACACAGGTGCACCCTGACTGCATAAGAACCAGAGAGTTCAGGCGCCGCCCCCCTATACACACAGTCTGGAAACATGGAGAGCAGAGGCACAGAGCTGGCAACAGACAGAATTCACAGCATGGCTTGAAGCAGAAAGTAAGTTGGTGTGCGGGGGATGGGAGGCCATGTAGTGATGCCAGCAGGGTTGTTACACCCGCGGTATGCATCAAGCTTACTAGAGGGATACGCGAGGCTCTGGGACGCGGGATCGAGCAATAACAGGTCTATCATGCCCTTACATGTCCATGGCTGCATGCGTGCTACACTGAAAGGACCAGCTTTTGTCGCTTACAGGTGCTGATAACTCGCTGAACACTGTTAGTGATGGGGATCTGGGATTCCAATTATTCCCCGTGAACGATGATTTCCCAGTAAGTGCAGGTCAACCGCAATTACCGAATTAGGCCTAACCGGCATTCCTGACAAAATGAAAAAATTACGAGTCCAAACCACAGGTGCTGTAGCTTGCTTAACAGCTCGGCAGCCGTTCTCAGGCCCAGCATGGATTCGACAACATTGAAGAAAGTTGATAAAGGGTACAGTTTCACCGGATAACACGTATATATGTAGCATAGTTTACACATTAAAAACCTATGTCTATAGATCAGGAGGCAGGCTCAGACGGTCTCAGGCCCAGTATGGATTAGACGTAATTGGACAAAGGTGAGAAAGGGTAACGTATCACCGGATTACATGTATGTATAGTATAGTTTACACATTAAAAACCTATGTCTATAGATCAGGAGGCAGGCTCAGACGGTCTCAGGCCCAGTATGGATTAGACATGATTGGACAAAGGTGAGAAAGGGTAACGTATCACCGGATTACAGGTATGTATAGCATAGTTTACACATTAAAAACCTATGTCTATAGATCAAGAGGCAGGCTCAGATGGTCTCAGGCCCAGTATGGATTAGACGTGATTGGACAAAGGTGAGAAATGGTACATTATCACTGGATAGCAGGTATATATAGCATAGTTTAAACATTTAAAATCTCCGTGTTCTCAGTATGGATTAAACAACAATCTAAAAAGTAGAAAAAAGGAAATGTTTTTGAAGCGTACACCAGTATACACTTTTGGTGGTATTTTTAAATCTTCATATATATTTCTGTCTCAGTAAGACAGTCCAGCCTCTCCGACATAGTAAATGAGATGCATACAATTACTGACATAAAGTCTAGTGATCGCAGAAATCTAGGAATTAACAATCACGGGAAAAACTGCGGTCACAATTCTCTGAGGCGATGCTGACCCTCAATTAATTTGTGTGTGGATGGAGACAGCGAAAACATAACTTTGTGAAGAAAGTGTTGCTGTATCGCAGTACCGTTGATCCCATTAGTGTTACTCATCTCCATCAAATTTTAATCACAGGGAGAGATGTAAACATGTTGCTCACTGCCTATCATGATCTGTCATGTAACTTTGGAGTGCAAAAGACAGAAGCCACAGGCCGTAGACGATTATATGGGATTGTCATGAGAGGGCACATTTAAAAATGTGTGCCGGAATGTCACGCGTCTGTGAGTAGGAAAACTGTGAAAGCTGATGATAAACCACCACTGCATGTCATTGTGAGTCGAGGTCCATAAGAAATGGAAGCCATTGATAATCTGAAGCTAGAGCTCGGCCAGCGGGACAGGGCATAGCTACGTCTTAACCATCATCTATCAGTTCAACAAATTTGTAGTGGCAGTCCCAGTGAAGGATTTGACAGCCCAGACTACACAGCGGAGGAGCAGGGAGAGGTAAACATTGCAAATGCTGTGGCCCTGCCCAAGCAAGGGGGGCACACTCGTGGGTGTCGGTACTGGCACTAGGCCCCTCATAGTACGGCGGTGTGTCTGATGGCGGGTGTGCACCCCCACCATCAGAGACACTTGATTGCACCATCAGGGACCCTGTGCCAGCGCCCGTGCCCACGAGTCGGCCCACCCACCTGTCCAGGGCAATGGCACTCGCACAGTTGGGTGCGCTAGGTGGAGACCCCGGCCATGGGGGGGAGGCAGCCCAGTTAGGGAGGTTTACAAAATGGCATATGTTGATGTTGGACATTCAGCTGCTGCAAAAGATGAAATTTGGCAAGTGCGAAGAAGAGGAGGACCAAAGCAAGTCATTTTTCTGGCAACCTAGGTGTCATTAGGGGAAGGTGGGACAAAATCCTTGGAAACCCATGCATGCAAACTTGCAGCAGGGCAAGCGAGCTCCTGTAAGGCATATTGTGCCAATTCAGGCCTGGTGTCCAGTTTAGCGGCCCAATAGTCAAAGGGGAATGACCTGTGAGGGAGAACATCGACATGGGAGGAAAAGTAGTTTGTAACCATAGTTGACAAGTGTTGTCTCCTGTCACTTTCCATCGATGCAGTATTACCAGTCGTGTGAGCGGGACTTGAAAAATCAGTCCACAACATGGTCATGAAACCCCTGTCTCCAACGCCACTTCTGATGTGTGCACCACCAACACCTCTTCCAAGCTGCCCCTGGCCCCTACGGCTCATGTGAGAACCATCACCACTGCTGTGTGCTGGGAATGCCTCAACCAACCGGTTTACCAGAGTAGCTTGTTTGTTAGCCAATATTAGGTCAAGGTTCTCCTGTGGCATGATGTTTTGGAATTTGCCTTTATAGCGTGGATCCAGGATGCTGGCCAACCAGTAGTCGTCATCGTTCATCATTTTGGCAATGCGGGGGTCCCTTTTTAGGATCTGCAAGGCATAATCTGACATGTGGGCCAATGTTCCCGGTGTCAATGATACAGTGCTACTTGGTGGAGGAGCACTTTCTGGCAAATCCACATCCCTCCAGTTACGCACAAACCCTGTACCAGACCTTGCCACGCCAACATTTTCTCTGGACACACGAGAAGCATCCTCCTCCCCTAAATAATCATCCCCATCATCACCCTCTTCCTCCTCTGCCTCTTCTTCCTCCACCTCGTCCAGGAGAGGTCCCGGAGCAGACAATGGCTGACTGTCATCAAGGATTTCCTCCTCCTCTTCCTCTTCATCAACCTCGGCTGCAGACGCCTGCTCCTTAATGTGCGTCAAAGTTTGCATGAGCAGACGCATAAGTGGGATGCTCATGCTTATGATGGCGTCGTCTGCGCTTACCAGCCGTGTGCATTCCTCAAAACACTGAAGGACTTTACAGAGGTCTTTCAGCTTTGACCACTGCACACCTGTCAACTCCATGTCTGCCCTCAAAGTGCCTGTCCGGGTATCCTCCCACAAATGCATTACGGCCTGCCTCTGTTCGCACAGCCGCTCAACCATGTGCAGGGTGGAGTTCCACCTTGTTGCAACGTCGATAATGAGGCGGTTCTTGGGAAGGTGTAGCAATCGCTGCAGCTTCTACATACGACTGGCGTTTACGGGCGACCGGCGGATGTGCGAGCACAGTTTTCAAACCTTCTGGAGCAGGCCTGTTAACTCTGGATAATTATTGAGGAAGCACTGCACCACCAGGTTCAAGGTGTGAGCCAAGCAAGGTATGTGTCTGAGTTTTGAAAGGGCTATGGCAGCCACAAAATTAAGGCCGTTATCGCTGACTACCTTGCCTGCCTCAAGCTGTAGACTGCCCAGCCATGACTCAGTTTGTTGCTGAAAGTAGTCGGCCAGTACCTCCGCGGTGTGTCTGTCGCCCAAACACATCATCTTCAACACAGCCTGCTGACGCATTCCACTAGCTGATCGATAGGGGGACACCTCGTGTGCAACACTGGCAGCTGCGGATGGAGTGCTGCTGCGACTGCGCTCTTGGGACGAGCTTTCGCTTCTAGAGGAGTAGGAGGAGGAGGGTCGAACGCCTACAGCCAACTGTTTCCTATACCGTGGGCTAGGCAGCACTGTCCCACCACCGCTGTCCCCTGTGGACCCTGCATCCACCACATTAACCCAGTGCGCAGTGATGGACACGTAACGGCCCTGGCCATGCCTACTGGACCATGCATCAGTTGTGAGGTGCACCTTTCCACTCACTGATTGCTTGAGTGCATGGACAATGCGGTCCTTCACATGAAGGTGGAGGGCTGGGATGGCTTTGCGAGAAAAGAAGTGGCGACTGGGTAGGTCATAGCGTGGTACTGCGTAGGCCATGAGTTCGAGGAAAGCTGCGCTTTCCACCAACCGATAGGGCATCATCTCTAACGAGATTAGTTTGGCAATGTGGGCGTTCAAACCCAGTGTACGCGGATGAGAGGATGAGTACTTTCTTGTCCTACTCATAGTCTCTGGCAGGGTGAGCTGGACTTGAGAGATGCCTATGGTGGAACTAGCGGTGGACAGGGCGGACTGAGAGAGGGTTGATGATGGTGATGGAGTTGGTGTTCTTTCTGATGGCCTAGATTCAGTCTTTCGTTGATGTAACATTGTGATTCCCTGACAGCTTTGGCCTTGCAACGTCACCTCAACATTTGCTGCTATGCTAACCGGTGGGCTTACAGTGGGGGAAACAATGTAGCGTTGCTGACTACCTTCTTTGGGAGCATTTGCACATGTGGTACTTGAGGTTTGGTGTTCCGTCCACGCTTGCAAGTGCATGGTGGTTAAATGTCTAAGCATGCAACTGGTATTCAAATTTTTCAGATTTTTCCCTTGGCTAAAGGTCTTTGCGCACTTCTTACTGATAAGCTTGGCCTGATCATTAGGATTTTTGCTTTTTGTAACCCGTTTTTGGACTGCTCCGTGCCTGCCAGATAACTGTTGCGATGTCGATGCCTGCTGCGGATCCTCCTCCTCCTCTTCGGAGCTATTGGCAGCGGCACCCTCTTCCCCCAATGGATGCCAATCTGGGTCAACAACTGGGTCATCCATCACTTCCTCTTCAATGTCATGTGCACCTTCCTCTGTGTCACCGTGTACGGTGGTATAGTATGCGGGAAGGGGCACCTGAGTTTCATCAGGGTCAGAATCTGGCTCAGTACACTGCGAGGACAATGTCGTGCTCTGAGTGAATGTACCAGCAGAATCATCTATCAGTGGCTGTGCATCAGTGCACTCCATGTCAGATTCATCTTGGCCTGGGTAATTCACCATTTCACTTGATAACCCAGGCATGGTATGTGAAAACAGCTCCATGGAGTAATCTGTTGTGTGGCCTGCCGCATCCTTCAATTTTGGTTGGGGTGAAGGACACAAAGAAAGGTGTGGTTCATGACCATGAGCCTCCAAAGACGACTCAGTGCTTATATTTTTTACAAGTTCAGAAGAGGAGGCGATAGAGCTGGAGGCCGAGTCAGCAATGTAGGTCTGAAGCTCTGGCTTTAAAAGCGGTTTACCTACTCCCAGAAAAGGGAGCCTTCGAGGCCATGTGGAGCCAGACGATGACGCAGGCTTAACACCTCCTGCATTAGGTGTTATTTTGCTTTTGCCACTACCAGCAGATCAAACACCAACACCATCATTAACAGCTGGCAACCCCCGCCCACTAACAAGGCCTCTTACACCACACTTCCTCATTTTTTTTAAAAATGTACCCAAAATTCCACCAACGATATGGAACTGTAAAACGAGGTACAAGGTGTACATAGGACAGGGGAGAATTTAATTCTCCTACCACTTCAGGACACTGATGTATTGTGTCAGGCCAGTGTATATCACACCGCTGTATGACAGGCTGAATTTGGCTTGTGTGAAAAATGTGACAGAGGACGGCAGAAATGGATTGTCCTTACACACTTCTGGACACTGATGTATTGTGTGAGGCCCAATGTATATCACACCGCTGTATGACAGACTGAATTAGGCTGGTGTGAAAAATGTGACATAGGATGGCAGAAATGGATTGTCCTTACACACTTCTGGACACTGATGTATTGTGTGAGGCCCAATGTATATCACACCGCTGTATGACAGGCTGAATTTGGCTGGTGTGAAAAATGTGACATAGGACGGCAGAAATGGATTGTCCTTACACACTTCTGGACACTGATGTATTGTGTGAGGCCCAATGTATATCACACCGTTGTATGACAGGCTGAATTTGGCTGGTGTGAAAAATGTGACATAGGACAGCAGAAATGGATTGTCCTTACACACTTCTGGACACTGATGTATTATGTCAGGCCAGTGTATATCACACCGCTGTATGACAGGCTGAATTTGGCTGGTGTGAAAAATGTGACATAGGACGGCAGAAATGGATTGTCATTACACACTTCTGGACACTGATGTATTGTGTCAGGCCAGTGTATCTCACACCGATGTATGACAGGCTGAATTTGGCTGGTGTGAAAAATGTGACATAGGACGGCAGAAATGGATTGTCCTTGCACACTTCTGGACACTGATGTATTGTGTCAGGCCCAGTGTATATCACACCGCTGTATGACAGGATGAATTTGGCAGGTGTGAAAAATGTTATATAGGACGGGAGAAATGGAATGTCCTTACACACTTCTGGACACTGATGTATTATGTCAGGCCAGTGTATATCACACCGCTGTATGACAGGCTGAATTTGGCTGGTGTGAAAAATGTGACATAGGACGGCAGAAATGGATTGTCCTTACACACTTCTGGACACTGATGTATTGTGTGAGGCCCAATGTATATCACACCGCTGTATGACAGGCTGAATTTGGCTGGTGTGAAAAATGTGACATAGGACGGCAGAAATGGATTGTCCTTACACACTTCTGGACACTGATGTATTGTGTGAGGCCCAATGTATATCACACCGTTGTATGACAGGCTGAATTTGGCTGGTGTGAAAAATGTGACATAGGACGGCAGAAATGGATTGTCCTTACACACTTCTGGACACTGATGTATTGTGTCAGGCCCAGTGTATATCACACCGCTGTATGACAGGATGAATTTGGCAGGTGTGAAAAATGTTATATAGGACGGGAGAAATGGAATGTCCTCACACACTTCTGGACACTGATATATTGTGTCAGGCCAGTGTATATCACACCACTGTATGACAGGCTGAATTTGGCTGGTGTGTAAAATGTGATATATGACGGGAGAAATGGAATGTCCTTACACACTTCTGGACACTGATATATTGTGTGAGGCCCAATGTATATCACACCGCTGTTTGACAGACTGAATTAGGCTGGTGTGAAAAATGTGACATAGGATGGCAGAAATGGATTGTCCTTACACACTTCTGGACACTGATGTATTGTGTGAGGCCCAATGTATATCACACTGCTGTTTGACAGACTGAATTAGGCTGGTGTGAAAAATGTGACATAGGACGGCAGAAACGGATTGTCCTTACACACTTCTGGACACTGATGTATTGTGTGAGGCCCAATGTATATCACACTGCTGTATGACTGGCTGAATTTGGCTGGTGTGTAAAATGTGATATAGGACGGGAGAAATGGAATGTCCTTACACACTTCTGGACACTGATGTATTGTGTCAGGCCAGTGTATATCACACCGCTGTATGACAGGCTTAATTTGGCTGGTGTGTAAAATGTGATATATGACGGGAGAAATAGAATGTCCTTACACACTTCTGGACACTGATGTATTGTGTGAGGCCCAATGTATATCACACCGCTGTATGACAGACTGAATTAAGCTGGTGTGAAAAATGTGACATAGGACGGCAGAAATTGATTGTCCTTACATACTTCTGGACACTGATGTATTGTGTGAGGCCCATTGTATGTCACACCACTGTATGACAGACTGAATTAGGCTGGTGTGAAAAATGTGACATAGGACAGCAGAAATGGATTGTCCTTACACACTTCTGGACACTGATGTATTGTGTGAGGCCCAATGTATATCACACCGCTGTATGACAGACTGAATTAGGCTGGAGTGAAAAATGTGACATAGGACGGCAGAAATGGATTGTCCTTACACACTTCTGGACACTGATGTTTTGTGTGAGGCCCAATGTATTTCACACCGCTGTATGACAGGATGAATTTGGCAGGTGTGAAAAATGTTATATAGGACGGGAGAAATGGAATGTCCTTACACACTTCTGGACTCTGATGTATTGTGTCAGGCCCAGTGTATATCACACCGCTGTATGACAGGATGAATTTGGCAGGTGTGAAAAATGTTATATAGGACAGGGCAGGATTGGAATCTCCCTAGAGTGAAGGTCTGTAAGAAAGGAACAACTTCTCGACTTATCCTTACAGAGTCACACCCTTAGGTTCACTGTGGCCGTGATAACAGCCGTTACACTGTACTGAAAGAGCAGCGTGCACGTACACCGCTGTCCGGTGTATGTTAAATTGTCAAGCTCCGTGTTTTTTAGTATATGGACTGACACATGCTGTCTCTCTATAGTTTTGAATGTAATCAAACAGCAAATAGACTAGACTGTCTGAAAAACAGACAAAACTATAAGGTGGAGGTCTGTAAGAATGGAACAACTCCTCTACTTATCCTTACAGAGTCACACCCTTAGCTTCACTGTGGCCGTGATAACAGCCGTTACACGGTACTGAGAGAGCAGCGTGCACGTACACCGCTGTCTGGTGTATGTTAAATTGTCAAGCTCCGTGTTTTTTTAGTATACGGACTGACACATGCTGTCTCTCTATGGTTTTGAATGTAATCAAACAGCAAATTGACTAGACTGTTTGAAAAACAGACAAAACTATAAGGTGGAGGTCTGTAAGAACGGAACAACTCCTCGACTTATCCTTTCAGAGTCACACCCTTAGCTTCACTGTGGCCGTGATAACAGCCGTTACACGGTGCTGAGAGAGCAGCGTGCACGTACACCGCTGTCCGGTGTAAGTTAAATTGTCAAGCTCCGTGTTTTTTTAGTATACGGACTGACACATGCTGTCTCTCTACAGGTTTGAATGTAATCAAACAGCAAATAGACTGGACTAGACAGGCAAAATCGCTAGCAGCAGCAGCTGATTTTTTTTCTTCTTCCCTGCCTAACGCTCTCCCTACAGAATCTGCAGCAGCAGCATCTCTCCCTATACTGAGATCAGCAGAAGTAAGATGGCGGTCGGCGTGCACGCCCTTTTATACCCCCTGTGACGCCCCTCAAAGCAAGCCAATCACTTGCATGCCCTTCTCAAAGATGGTGGGGACCGCTGCCTACGTCATCACGTTGCCCACAGTGTCCGTTCTTCCTCATTGGCTGAAAAAGGGCGCTGAAGCATGTTTTGAAACGTGACTTTGGCGCTAAAGTCGCCGACCTCGTGGCCGACCTCACGCTGAGGTCGGGTTTCGTTTCATGAAACCCGACTTTGGCGAAAGTCGGCGACTTTTGAATTTTTTCGACCCGTTTCGCTCAACTCTACCTGGGTGTAAATTTCCCAAGGGTCGGCTTTTCAACTTATCAGTACCCGAACATGATACTATGCGATCCTATATTAAGGAGTCGTTGGAGAAGGGTTATTTTAGACCATCCTCGTCACCTTTAGGTTCTGTTTTCTTTTTTGTGGCCAAGAAAGATGGTTCATTAAGACCGTGTATTGATTATCGTTCCTTTAACAAGATGACGGTTAAATATCAGTACTCGTTACCTCTGATGTCTGATTTATTCTCCAGAGTTAAGAGTGCCTGCTGGTTTACTAAGCTTGACCTCAGGGGGGCGTATAATCTTATTCGCATCAAGCACGGGGATGAATGGAAGACGGCGTTTAATACTCCGTAGGGACATTTTGAGTACCTGGTGATGCTTTTTGGGCTCACTAATGCCCCTTCTGTCTTCCAGTCCTTTATGAATGATATTTTCTGTGACTTTGTGGATAAGTTTTTGATCATCTATTTGGATGATATTTTGATCTTTTCTAGTGATTGGGATTCTCATGTGGAACACGTCCTGACTGTGTTCTGGATTTTGAGGGAGAATTCCCTGTTTGTTAAGGGATCGAAATGCCTCTTTGGTTTACAGAGGATTTCATTTTTGGGATTTATCTTGTCTCCGTCGACTATTGAAATGGACCCGGCCAAGGTACAGGCCATTTATGATTGGATTCAGCCAACTTCTTTGAAGGCCCTCCAGAAGTTTTTGGGTTTTGCTAATTTCTGTCGTAAATTTATAGGTATTTTTTCTGGTATTGTCAAACCACTGACTGATCTGACCAAGAAGGGCGCTGATGTGCTGAATTGGTCTCCTGAGGCTGTCTCAGCATTTCAGGAGCTTAAGCGGAGATTTACTTCAGCTCCAGTTTTACGGCAACCTGATGTCTCACTTCCATTTCTGGTGGAGGTAGATGCTTCTAAGATTGGTGCAGGAGCTGTTTTGTCCCAAAAAGACCCTGTGACTTCTAAGATGAATCTGTGTGCCTTCTTTTCTCGAAAGTTCTCCACATCTGAACTCAACTATGACGTGAGGAATCGGGAATTGTTGGCCATGAAATGGGCATTTGAGTAGTGGAGACATTGGTTGGAGGGAGCTAGACATCAAGTTGTGGTCGTCACCGATCACAATTTGATTTATCTGGAGTTGGCCAAATGCTTGAATCCTAGACAGTCTAGATGGGCCTTGTTTTTCACGCGTTTTAATTTTGTGGTCTCTTTTCTTCCAGGCACTAAGAATGTTAAGGCAGATGCCCTTTCTAGGAGATTCTTTGCCGATTCTCTTAATGTGACCAAGCCTACTACCATCCTAGGTGAAGGGGTAGTTCTTTCTGCCATTTCGCCCGATTTGAGATGCGCCCTGGAGGAAATTTAGGAGGATAAACCTGAGCGTTGCCCTATGGGAAAATTGTATGTTCCTGACCAGTGGAGAAAGAGAGTGATGTTTGAAATTCATTGCTCCACATTGGCTGGTCATCCAGGTATTTTTTGTTCCAGAGATTTGGTGAGTCGGCCTTTTTGGTGGCCCGCCTTATCTCATGATGTCAGGAATTTTCTACAGTCCTGTGGGACTTGTTCTCGGTCTAAACCCTGTTCTCATTCTAGTGGGTTGCTAATGCCCCTGCCGGTGCCCAAGAGGCCATGGACCCATATCTCAATGGATTTTATTTCTGATCTTCCTGTCTCTCAGAGAATGACTGTTATCTGGGTGATTTGTGATAGATTTTTGAAGATGGTCCATCTTGTACCACTCCCAAAGTTGCCATCTTCCGCTGAGTTGGTACCCTTGTTTTTACAACAGGTGGTTCGGTTATATGGGATTCCTGAGAACATTGTGTCCGACAGAGGAGTCCAGTTTGTTTCCAGATTCTGGAAAGCATTTTGTTCCAATCTGAGAATTCAGTTATCCTTCTCTCCGCGTTTCATCCCCAGACCAATGGACAGACTGAGAGAACAAACCAGACCTTGGAGTCTTATTTAAGATGTTTTATATCTGCTGATCAGGATGATTGGGTCTCAATTTTGCCCTTGGCCGAATTCATGCTGAACAATAGAGCTAGTTCTGCTACTTTGATGTCACCCTTTTTCTGTAATTTTGGGTTTCATCCTCGATTCTCTTCAGGGCAAGTGGAATCTTCATCCTGCCCAGGTGTGGACACTGTGGTTGAGAGAATGCAGCAGATTTGGGACCAAGTGGTGGATAAGTTTTCACTCTCTCAGGAAAAGGTCCAGCGATTTTCCAACCGGCATAGCACCATTGGTCCCCGGTTTAAAGTGGGTGATATGGTTTGGTTGTCTTCTAAGAATATTCCTATGAAGGTTGCATCTCCAAAATTTAAGCCAAGATTTATTGGACCTTATAAGATTTTGGAGATTCTTCATCCAGTTTCTTTTCGATTGGCTCTTCCAGTTACGTTCAAGATCCATAACGTATTTCACAAATCTCTGTTGAAGAGGTTTGTTGAGCCAGTGGTTCCTATGGCAGCACCTCCTGACCCTGTGTTGGTGAAGGCAATGTGGAATTTGAGGTAGAGAAAATATTGGATTCTCGTTTGGTTAGACGGAGACTCCAGTATTTGGTCAAATGGAAGGGTTATGGCCAGGAGGATAATTCTTGGGTCTCTGCCTCTGATATTCATGTCAATAGATTGGTTCGTGCTTTTCACCGGGCCCATCCTGATCGGCCTGGTGGCGTGGATGAGGGTTCGGTGACCCCTCCTCAAGGGGGGGTACTGTTGTGAGTTCATTTTCTGGTCTACTAGTTGTGAGTTCTCCTTCCAGGCTCCCTCTGGTGGTAACAGGAGGTAGTGAGGCTGATTTAATCAGTGGAGATCTGCCACCTGATAAGGAGGATGACGATTGGACTTCAGGAATCTCAGACTGAATTTAAGACAGCCGATGCCCTATTCTGGTGCTGGTGATTCCTTCTGGCTTGTCAGGTCTTGGTTCTCAGCTCTGTTCCAGTCAGCTCAAGCTAAGTTTTTCTGCTATTATTCACACTTGATTTTGCTGGTTTATTCAATTTTTTGTGTGGTCAGCCAGCCCCGGCTGGGGCTGTGCTGAATTTCCACTCTTATTTATCTGTATTGGCCAATTTGTTTTTTTGTCCCTTATTAGATTGGCCTCTTTTTGCTGTCTCAGAATATTTCAGAGTACTGATATAGTGGGAGACGTCTAGTGATTTCAGGGTTAATTTTGTTATCAGAAGTGTTGGACATTATTTTTGTAGGGTTTTTGGCAGATTGCAGACAGTGTCTTTCCTTTCCTATCCTTTCTTGTTAGTTTGGGCCCCATCATTTGCTCAGCCTATTTTCCTGCCTGTGTTTGTGTTTTCATCTTCTTTCACCGTCAATACATGTGTGGGGGCTGTCTTTCCTTTGGGGTCTGCTCTGGGGCAGTTAGTTTTCCCCTTTTCTTGCTTTAGGCTTATTTAGTCCTCCGGCTGTGACGAAGCGTCTAGGTTCATCGTAGGAACGCTCCACGGCTGCTGCTAGTTGTGTGGTTAGGATCAGGGATCTGCAATCTGCATAGTTACTAACCTCTCTGGTTTTCTGTGACTTAGCGTGCTTTGTTTTTTCCTCCTCGGTGACCCATTCATAACACACATCGGTTTCTGTCTACAGTCTGTTCGTGGCAAAAAAGTGACCACCCCCCAGTCGTCACACGTACCTACACTTGGCGTAGTCGGCAAGATCATCATACCCTTGTGGATTACAAAATTAGACTGTGTTTGGGATTGTTGGCTTTAATCAGAAGGATCTGGAGCAGAAAAGAACTTTGCAGAATGACGGTGGCGTATAAACACCAGAAAGAATCGCAGTAGTTTACTGCCAAGTTGGACAATCAGGGGCTATGTCGAACCCGCCCCTGAGGGGACCGGTGTACATCCACTGACAGCCACCCGCTCCTCTTGAACGTTGACAAATAGGTGGAGGGGCTGGCCCCACCCTGGTACGGGAGTGATAAACAGGCTGGGTGCAGCTGCCTCGCGCCACTAAGCTTCTGGACATCGGACGTGATGCGACAATGCAGCTCCCGTGGCCTCGGATGCCTGGAATGGAGGTGGCATCAGGAGATTGAGGCCTTTCAAGAGACTTGCCCCTGGGAGCCAATGTCGGTATCACGGACACCTACCCGGGAAAAGGAACGACCCTGGACCCTGCCGGAGCGGCCGCTGGAAGGACCACTATGGATTCTCCCCACGAAATCATCGGACCTGGAGATTGGCCCTGTCGGATGGCGGGGTGAAGAACATCAGCTGCTGGAGGAGCTGCGGGGTGGCCTGTTGGGAGCCACGGCGTCAGGAATCTCCGTTATCCTCTAGTGACATTTTTCACACCTGCGACATCGAGCCTGTGACATAGCGCTGTGATATTCAGTGGGCCTCACACAATCCAAAAGTGTCCAGTGTCCACAAGTGTGTGCAGAAATTCAAAATCTCCGTTATCCTCTAGTGACATTTTTCACACCTGCGACATCGAGCCTGTGACATAGCGCTGTGATATTCAGTGGGCCTCACACAATCCAAAAGTGTCCAGTGTCCACAAGTGTGTGCAGAAATTCAAAATCTCCGTTATCCTCTAGTGACATTTTTCACACCTGCGACATCGAGCCTGTGACATAGCGCTGTGATATTCAGTGGGCCTCACACAATCCAAAAGTGTCCAGTGTCCACAAGTGTGTGCAGAAATTCAAAATCTCCCCTGTCCTATAGACACCTTGTACCTTGTTTTACATTACTATATAGTTTGTTGGATTTTGTCTACATTTCTACCAAAAATGAGGAAGGCTGGTGGAAGAGGCCGTGGAATTGGGCGGGGGTTGGCAGCTGGTAATGATGGTGTTGGTGGTGGATCTGATGGTAGTGGCAAAAGCAAAATAGGACCGAATGCAGGAGGTGTTGAGCCTGCATCATCGTCTGGCTCCACAAGGCCTCGAAGGCTTAGTTTTCTAGGAGTTGGCAAACCGCTTTTAAAGCCAGAGCTTCAGGAAAAAGTTTTGTCTTACATTGCTTACTCAGCCTCCAGCTCTATCGCCTCCTCTTCTGAAGTTGTAAAAAATAAAAGCACTGAGTCGTCATTGGAGGCTCATGTTCATGAACCACACCTTTCCTTGTGTCCTTCACCCCAACCAAGATTGAAGGATGACGCAGGCCATACTAATGATTACTCCATGGAGCTGTTTTCACATACCATGCCTGGATTATCAAGTGAAATGGTGAATTACCCAGGCCAAGATGAATCTGACATGGAGTGCACTGATGCACAGCCACTGATAGATGATTCTGCTGGTACATTCACTCAGAGCACTACATTGTCCTCGCAGTGTACAGAGCCAGATTCTGACCCTGATGAGACTCAGGTGCCCCTTCCTGCACACTATACCACCATACACGTTGACACAGAGGAAGGCGCACAAGACATTGAAGAGGAGGTGATGGATGACCCAGTTGTTGACCCAGATTGGCATCCATTGGGGGAAGAGGGTGCTGCTTCCAATAGCTCAGATGAGGAGGAGGAGCATCCACAGCAGACATCGACATCGCAACAGCTGTTATCTGGCAGGCCTGGAGCACTCCAAAGACAGGTTCCAAAAATCAAAAGAGTTGCTGGACAGCTTGTCCAGAGAGTCAAAATATCACAGCGTGCTAGGCCGCAAAATGTCTGCCAAAGTAGGAAGAGTGCAGTGTGGCACTTTTTTGAACAAAATCCTCATGATCAGGCCAAGGTTATCTGTAAGAAGTGCGCAAAGACCTTTAGCCGAGAGAAAAATTTGAAAAATTTGAATGCCAGTTGCATGCTTAGACATTTAACCAGCATGCACTTGGAAGCGTGGACACAACACCAAACCTCAAGTACCACATGTGCAACTGATCACAAAGAAGGAAGTCAGCAACGCTACATTGTTTCCCCCACTGTAAGCCCACTGGTAAGCCCAGCGGCAAATGTTGAGGTGTCGTTGCAAGGCCACAGCAGTCAGGGAATCCCACTGTTATATCAACGAAAGACTGAATCTAGGCCATCAGAAAGAACACCAACTCCATCACCATCATCAACCCTCTCTCAGTCCGCCCTGTCCACTGCTACTTCCACCATATGCAGCTCTCAAGTCCAGCTCACCCTCCCAGACACTATGAGTAGGTCAAGAAAGTACTCAGTCTCTCATCCGCGTACACTGGGTTTGAACGCCCACATTGCCAAACTAATCTCGTTAGAGATGATGCCCTATCGGTTGGTGGAAAGCGCAGCTTTCCGCGAGCTCATGGCCTATGCAGTACCACTCTATGACCTACCCAGTCGCCACTTCTTCTCTCGCAAAGCCATCCCAGTCCTCCACCATCATGTGAAAGACCGCATTGTCCATGCACTCAAGCAGTCAGTGAGTGGAAAGGTGCACCTCACAACTAATGCATGGTCCAGTCGGCATGGCCAGGGCCGTTACGTGTCCATCACTGTGCACTGGGTTAATGTGGTGGATGCAGGGTCCACAGGGGACAGCGGTGGTGGAACAGTGCTGCCTAGCCCACAGTATAGGAAACAGTTGGCTGTAGGCGTTCGCCCTCTCCTCCTCCTCCAGAAGCGAAAGCTCGTCCACAGAGCGCAGTCGTACGAGCACTCCATCTGCAGCTGCCACTGTTGCACACGAGGTGTCCCCCTATCGAGCAGCTAGTGGAAAGCGTCAGCAGGCTGTGTTGCAGATGATGTGTTTGGGCGACAGACACACTGTCGAGGTGCTGGCCGAGTACTTTTAGCGACAAACTGAGTCATGGCTGGGCAGTGTACATCTTGAGGCAGGCAAGGTAGTTAGTGATAACGGCCATAATTTTGTGGCAGCCATAGCCCTTTCAAAACTCAGCCACATACCTTGCTTGGCTCACACCTTGAACCTGGTGGTGCAGTGCTTCCTCAATAATTATCCGGAGTTAACAGCCCTGCTCCAGAAGGTGCGAAGACTGTGCGAGCACATCCGCCGGTCGCCTGTACACTCCATTCGTATGCAGAAGCTGCAGCGATTGCTCCACCTTCCCAACCACCGCCTCATTATCGACATTGCAACAAGGTGGAACTCCACCCTGCACATGGTGGAGCGGCTGTGCGAGCAGATTCAGGCCATAATGCATTTGTGGGAGGATACACGGCCAGGCACTTTGAGAGCAGACATGGAGTTGACAGGTGTGCAGTGGTCGAAGCTGAAAGTCCTTCAGTGTTTTGAGGAATGCACACGGCTGGTAAGCGCAGACGACGCCATCCTAAGCATGAGCATCCCACTTATGCGTCTGCTCATGCAAACTTTGACGCACCTTAAGGAGCAGGCGTCTGCAGCCAATGTTGACGAGGAGGAAGAGGTGGAGGGAATATTTGATGACATTCAGCCATTGTTTGCTCAGGGACCTCTCCTGGACGAGGTGGAGGAAGAAGAGGAGGAGGAGGATGATGATGGGGATATTACTTAGGGGAGGAGGATGCATCTCGTGGGGCAAGTGAAAATGTTGGCATGGCAAGGTCTGGTACAGGGTTTGTGCGTGACTCTAGGGATGTGGATTTGCCAGAAAGTGCTCCTCCACCCAGCACTCGCAGTGCATCATTGACACCGGGAACATTGGCCCACATGTCAGATTATGCCTTGCAGATCCTAAAAAGGGACCCACGCATTGCCAAAATGATGAACGATGACGACTACTGGTTGGCCAGCATCCTGGATCCACGCTATAAAGGCAAATTACAAAACATCATGCCACACGAGAACCTTGACCTAATATTGGCTACTAAGCAAGCAACTCTGGTTAACCGGTTGGTTGAGGCATTCCCAGCACACAGCAGCGGTGATGGTTCTCACACGAGCCATACAGGCCGGGGGCAGCTTGGCAGAGGTGTTCGTGGTGCACACAGCAGAAGTGGCGTTGGAGACAGGGGTTTCATGACAATGTTGTGGACTGATTTTTCACGGACCGCTCACACAACTGGTAATACTGCATCGATGGAAAATGACAGGAGACAGCAGTTGTCAACTATGGTTAACAACGACTTTTCCTCCCATATCGATGTTCTCCCGCACAGGTCATTCCCCTTTGACTATTGGGCCGCTAAACTGGACCCCTGGCCTGAATTGGCACAATATGCCTTACAGAAGCTCGCTTGCCCAGCTGCAAGTGTGCTATCGGAAAGAGTCTTCAGTGCAGCTGGATCAATCCTGACAGAAAGAAGGACCCGTCTGTCAACCCAAAATGTGGATGATCTAACCTTCATTAAAATGAACCATGCATGGGTTTCCCAGGATTTTGTCCCACCTTCCCTTGATGACACATAGGTTGCCAGAAAAATGGCTTGCTTTGGTCCTCCTCTTATTCCGCGAACTTGACCTATTTCGCCTTTTGCAGCAGCTGAATGACCCACATCTACATATGCCACTTTGTAAACCTCCCTAAGTGGGCGGCCCCCCATGGCCGGGGTCACCACCTAGCGCACAAAACCGTGCGAGTGCCGTTGCCCTGGACAGGTGGGTAGGCCGACTCTTGGGCGCGGGCACTGGCATAGGGTCCCTCATAGTGCAATCAAGTGTCTCTGACAGTGGTGGTGCACACCCGCCGTCAGACACACCGCCGTACTATGAGGGGCCCAATGCCAGTACCGACGCCCACGAGTGTGCCCCCCTTGCTTGGGCAGGGCCCCAGCATTTGCAATGTTTACCTCTCCCTGCTCCTCCGCTGTGTAGTCTGGGCTGTCAAATCCTTCACTGGGACTGCCACTACAAATTGATTGAACTGAAAGATGATGGTTAAGATGTAGCTATGCCCTGTCCTGCTGGCCGGGCTCTAGCTCCAAATGATCAGTGGCTTCCATTTCTTATGGACGTCGACTCACAATTACATGCAGTGGTGGTTTATCATCAGCTTTCACAGTTTTCCTACCCACAAACGTGTGACATTCCGACGCACATTTCAAAATGTGCCCTCTCATGCCAATCAAATAGAATTGCCTACGGCCTGTGGCTTCTGTCTTTTGCACTCCAAAGTTACGTGACAGATCATGATAGCCATTGAGCACCATGTTTACATCGCTCCCTGTGATAAAAATTGGATTGAGATGAGTAACAGTGATGGAATCAACGGAAGTGCGATACAGCAAGACTTTATTCACAAAAAAATGTTTTCACTCTCTCAACACACAAATTAATTGAGGGTCAGCATCGCCTATGAGAATTGTGACGGAAGTTTTTCCCGTGAATAATAATTCCTAGATTTCTGCAATCAATAGCCTTTATGTCACTAATTGTATGCATCTCATTTCCTATTGCGGAGAGGCTGGACTGTATTACTGAGACAGAAATATATATGAAGATTTAAAAATAACACCAAAAGTATACAGTTGTGTACGCCTCAAATGCATTTCCTTTTTTCCACTTTTTAGATTGCTGTGTAATCCATACTGAGAACACGGAGAATTTACATGTTTAAACTATGCTATATATACCTGCTATCCAGTGATAAAGTACCCTTTCTCAACT
The DNA here is from genome assembly GCF_039654945.1 of Dendrobates tinctorius. Taxonomy (NCBI): domain Eukaryota; kingdom Metazoa; phylum Chordata; class Amphibia; order Anura; family Dendrobatidae; genus Dendrobates; species Dendrobates tinctorius. Next base: position 91,275,974 of record NW_027361687.1, on the reverse strand, counting down.
TTGTACAATCTGGTCAAATCCATACTGGGCCTGAGAACATCTGAGTCTGCCTCCTGATCTATAGACATATATTTTTAATGTGTAAACTAGGCTACATATATACGTGTTATCCGGTGAAACTGTACCCTTTATCAACTTTCTACAATGTTGTTGAATCCATACTGGGCCTGAGAATGGGTGCCGAGCTGTTGAGCAAGCTACAGCACCTGTGGTTTGGACACGTAAATTTTTCAGGAATGACGGTTAGGCCTAACTCCGGAATTGCGGTAGACCTGAACTTACTAGGAAATCATCGTTCGCGGGGAATAATCTGAATCCCAGATCCCCATCACTAATGGAGTTCAGCAGGTTATCTGCACCTGTAAGCGACAAAAGCTGGTCCTTTCAGTGTAGCGTGCATGCAGCCCCGGACATGTACTGGAATGCTTGACGCGTACCGCGGGGCCATGCCGGAGTCTCGATCGTTAACGGAATAAAGCTGAGAAATCGCTAGCACAACTACAAACGAACATACCACACCACACACAGAATTGACAAAGCTTGCAATCTGTCCATCTTTTCTGTAGCTTGTATGGTAGTGGTTTCCCGGGTGCAGTCCAATTAAGCCACAGGCTCCACTCCTGGTGGTGCCCTTTTGGACATTCCTTTAAGGTTCAGCTTTGCAATCATACTGCCCCCGGAAACCAAAAACTTTGCCTTCAGGGACGCTGTTTGGAGGTTCATGGGAATAACGCCGCCCGATCAGCAGTCGGCATATGGGTCGCCCTCCCAGGGCTGTGGGGTACTCGGTACCGGGCCGATGTCAGTGGGATGTGTAACAGCAGCGGTGACCCGGACGGTGGCCCTGGGCACCCATGTAAATGGCGTGGTATAATGGTAAAGAGTTTATATAAATAGTTTGACGCCACCTGTGGTATTCGGCAACATAGATATTAGGCCGACGCTGCATGCAGATCCTCTGGGACTGATGGTGTTGTGCAGCAAAGATGGTGAAGCTCCTCACAGGTGGAGCTGGAGTCCCAGGGAAGTGTAGATGTAGTGATGGGGAAAAGGCACAGGCGGTGTAGGTGCTGGTACCCAGATGTAGCGGTGCTGGAATAACTGTAGGACACCAGAGCGTGCAGTTCCAAAGCTTTAATCACAGTCTGCAGGTTACACAGATGCCTGCCTCCATGCTGTGTCCTCCGGGTCAGGACCTCTTCCAACCTCCGGGACCAGAATGGAAAGCTCCCTTCCAACACTCCGCCAACATGTACCTTCCTGAACGTCTCCTTTCTAGCGCTTGTGGGGGAAGCACTCACAGGGCCGTGGTTCACTGAAACGCCTCCTGTCTAACAGATGTTCCTCAGACTTTACTTGTATGGCAGACAGCTGTAGCCTTTTCCTTCTGCCTCACACACGTCGATGCTGGGACCTCCGAGCCTTAGTTGGGTACAGAGCATTTATAGCTGCTACTTCCCCGCGGTTTCTGCTGCAGGAACGTCAGTGTCCCTACAAACTCGGAGACCGGAATCTGGACCATGTGCTCCAGCTAGGAGTGAGCCTTAACTCTGCTCATCCTCCAGCTCCCCTTCTCACGTCCACACACTTCCCCTTCCCTGCACAGAGTGCCCAAACTTACCTCCTCCCGACCACAGAGAGCAGCAACTCAGCAGTCAGGTTCAGAGGTCTCCCTGCTGGCCTGGAGTGGGAAATGTGTTGTGTGTTGGTTTCACTGCTAGAGAGATCCTTCGTTGCTCCCAAGCTTGACAACACACTCCCTAGGAGGAAGGCAATGCCACAGTGGCGACCGTACTCTTGGGGACGCCACAAGTGCACTGAGGCCCAGCCACTGCTGGATGATGCTGCTGGTACATTGACCCAGACCACTACATTCCCCTCGCACTCTACACAGCCAGAATCTGACCCAGAGGAAACTCAGGTTCCCCTTCCCGCATACTATACCACCTTACACGGTGACAAAGAGGAAGGTGCAGATGAAAGTGCAGGTTCCTTGAGCAGGTGGGGGGGCATACTCATGGGCGATGGCACTGGCACAGGGCACCGCATAGTACGCAAAAGTGTCTCTGCCGGTGGGAGGGCCTAAACAGCCAAGTGCAGTGAGATGGAAGATGGGGACGACAAGCAGTTCAGAGTAGTGCAGGGATTCCCTAGCAAGGAGACTTATGTAATTGTTTTCAATGTTGGGACAGCAATTTTTGGGGAGCACTATACTCTGGTGAATGATATATGGGGCCCACCATACACTGGAGCATTCCAAAGGTGGACATCAGACACTGGAGCAGCATTTACAGGGCCCATTATACACTAGAGCAGTAGAAATGGGGCCCATTATATATGGAGCATTATTTGGGCCCATAAGAAAGTGGAGCTTCATCCATTGGGACCAACATATACTGTAGCATTATGTGGAGCTCATCATATACGGTTTGAAACATTATATGGGAATAATGATTCCGTATGGAGAAATATATGGGCCTCATTACTCTGTATAGCGCACTAAGCGCTGGCCATAATACTGTATGGAGTTATATACTGTCCGCTTTTGGAGGTATTGGAGAATTTAAAATGGATATCAGTCATGAGATGTAAGAAGTGAAGTATTTTTCATTGTACTATACTGCTATTTCTCTGCCATATCGGAGCATCATGAGTTGTGGTATGTGTTAAAGGGGCGCTCTTTTGCCCTGGGCCGACGAAAACCTGGAGCCAGCCCTCCCCCCCACAACTGTAGCCAAATAACCCCCATTTTTCAGTGCGTAACTAGTATTATGAAGTTAATTAAGGTTGACAACCTTCAGTAACAAGAATTTATGCTTTTGGCATTCAAATGGGTACTGTTGGTGTGTTTCCTGTCCTCCTCTCACTGCCGACTTTAATTCTCCATTGACTTACATTGGGTTTCGTGTTTCGGGACAACCCCGACTTTTCCCTATAGTCGGCCGATTTTGCTCGACCCGACTTTTGGAAAAGTCGGGTTTCATGAAACGAAACTCGACCCTAAAAACCCAAAAGTCGCTCAACACTACTCAAGGCGTACAAGGGTGCTGTTTGTGAGCAAAGTCTTTTCCTGATGTATTTCTTCATCGTTTTCCTGAGTGAGAGCCTGGTACTGGTTCCTGAGAAGTATGGGTGCTGACTGACTCCTGATCCTCCTGCTTCTCTGGGTCACATGTCTCCATTCCTCTGTTTCTTCAGGTGCACTTTGAATTTCTTCTCTTTCTGTAACATGAAGAGATAATTCTGCTCTGTCTAAGAACTCTTCACCTTCCTTAATGATCTTAATGTTATTGTAAAGGTCTGTGAAGCACCTGTGAGCTTAAGGTGCTCAATACACATCTAGATAAAGTTCCAAAGGGGTCTAATTTGATTTCTTTATTTCCAATGCTCTACGCTATAAACTTCTATGTACCACCTATGTGTTCAAGGTACTGTGATAAAACACTCCGGGATCGCCTTTGCTGGGGTCAAAGGTCACGTGCGTTCAGCATGAAACTCAGGCGCACAGCCGGGGTCCCGGTATAACTGACACTGGGTCAGGTTTATTAAAGGTGAAAGCAATGCATAAAGAAAAAAAACATATTACAAATCCTTGCCTGTCCGGCACTAACTAAACAAGGTACAACCTAACTACCAACTGGCGGGCTTCTCCCGTCCAGCCAAACCACAGTTGCAGTGGGCACTGCTTTCACTCACGTGTGTCTCTCACACAGACAGACTCTCTGTGTTCCCAGGCTGAGACACTCACGCAACCACCTGGCATCCTTTTATATACGCCTCCCATTATTCATTAGTAACCAGGTGCGATACTGACCAGACTAGGCCACATAGGAAAGGTATCTGGGCGAGATATACCTGCCCTCATCCACTATTCCCACATGATTCTCACAGTACTCAATACACATCTAGATAAGTTCCATAAGGGGTCTAGTTTCCAAAATGGTGTCACATGTGGCGGATTTCTACTGTTTAGGCACATCATGGGCTCTCCAAATGTGACATGACAATCGCTAATTATTCCAGCATGTTTTAAATTAAAAAAGCCAAATGACACTCCTTTCCTTCCAAGCACTGCCGTGCACCCAAACTGTTGTTTTCCTCCACTTATTGGGTATCTGTGCACTCAGGAGAAATTGCACAACAAATTGCATGGAGAAATTTCCCCTATGAAAATGCAAAATTTGGAGCTAAAATAGATTTATTGGGGAAAAATGTGATTTTTTTATATTCACGGCTTATCGTTATAAACTTCTGTGAAGCACTTGTGGGATTAAGGTGCTCAATACACATCTAGATGAGTTCCTTAAGGGGTATAGTTTCTAAAATGGTGTCAATTGTGAGGTCTTTCCACTGTTTAGGCACATATTTTGTGTGCCATATCTCTGTGATTTAAGGGCATAAAAATTAAGTTTGAAAATTGCAACATTTTCAAAATTTTCACCAAATTTCAATTTTTTCCACAATTAAACGCAAGTCATATCAAAGAAATTTTACCACTATCATAAAGTACAATATGTCATGAGAAAACAGTGTCAGAATCACTGGGATCCGTTGAAGCGTTTCAGAGTTATGACCTCATAAAGTGGCAGTGGTCAGAATTGTAAAAATTGGCCTGGTCAGGAAGGTGAAAACAGGCCTCGTGGTGAAGGGATTAAAATAGTGTCACATCTGGTAATCATCCAAATATTTCATATAGATCCACAGGACCTTCTCTGTTTTGTGGAGACGGTCTATGTGATATTATTAGACATTGAGGTTGTACATAACCCACACTTATATTTTAGATGTAAAACATTTGTCAAATCTGATCACATCAGAAACGTCTTCCATAGAAATGTACGTGATCTGTGGTTGTTTAAAAAATGGTTACAAGTAGGAAATGGAAAGAAATAAGCAGAAATCTAACTGTGCAGCTTCTTGTATGATCACTCATGATAAGCATTTCCCACATGTTCTACACAGGGCAATGTTATCAGTCTCTGCATCCTGTACTCACCCATCCCACTGAGCCCAAATTAGATAGAGCCAGTGGTCGACATTCTCCTGTTGTGTTTGGTGAAGATTGTCACTAATATAATTACAGACACCAAAGTATACAGCAGTAGGAAGATTACACATGAAGACATGGACTTGGAGAAATTTCTAATATTTGCTGCCTTACAACTTTTCCACTTCAAATTTGCTTATGAAATAACTTCCCAAACTCTGGATAAAGGTAAAGTTAACAATATTTTATTTCTGTTTTTCCTTCTTCATGTTGCATGAAGGAATTCAACTTTTTCTTAAGTTTTATATAAATGTTGACATAATGGTCAGGAGTTTCCTTCAGTTTGATTGAGTTTTGTATGGTCAGATACCTTATTTTAATAATTGATTACATTTTCATTCATCATAAATATTTTTTATTGAAATTTGAAAAAGAAAAATTAGAGATCCAGTAAAATCGGAGTTCATGGCTTAAGTTTATAGTAAAATCTAATCATTGATGTTGATTAGTATCAACTCTGAAGTTAAAAGGTTTATCTTATAGTTTATCTTACGGACTTTCTTTGTCTCATATTATTACTTACAGTTGCAATATTCACTTTAAGTCTTTTATTATAACACTAATAATATTGTATAACACCATTAAAATTTTTAACACTTTGTGGTAATTTTACATACGGTACATTTGTTGAAAATAATTTCTATTGGTTCTAATCCAGTTATTTTGGTGGCAAACACTTATTTTCTATAAGCCCCATTCAGCGGAATCAGAAAATTTTGCTACAGATGTGTCATTTGTTTAAATTCACCCTTATATTGCACAATACTGTGATAGTACATGAATATGAAATGTGTTGATAGTTATGTTACAAAAATGTAAACGCTCTCAGAATCGAGTGAATATCTTAAAATTCAATTTGCTCAATTCAGAACAGAGATTACATTCACATCAATTTGGTGCAAATAAAGTCTTCCAAAAAAAATATCAATAAAATTATTATAACTCTCCTCAACCTTCCAGTCACCTCTCTTTGATATTTTTATGATAGGCTCCTCTTCCTTCTTCTCCAGTCTGGCTCCATTCTGCTCCAGTCAGTTCCATTGCTAACTAGACCCATATGATCATGAGAGCACAATGCGCATCAATGATGTGTGCACTAGGAACCTTGTTATTGACAAGGATGGCATAACATTTGACTGCATAGGGCCTGGTCTGTTACTGGACAATCGGAACAGAAAAAGACTGGAAGAGGAGACTGCAGGAAGAAGAAGCAGCTGTGGGACAAATAAGTGGAGAGCTGAAGAGAAGTGAATATAAGAAATTTTTTTTTTCAAACTCCTTCTTGTTAGGCGTCGGATTCCTGTAGCTACACAACAGGAGTCCAGACCCTCACATACTGCTTGTCAACAAGTCATTCCTGAGGCTAAGTCCCACTGCCACCGCACTGAGCATGCTCATGAGACGATCTCCCATTGGAGCTCGGGAGTCACGTGCTTGGGTCCTTCCCCTGATCTGATTGGTCCATCTCAGGGATCTGGAAGGTCCCGGCAGGGCATGGCTATAAAAAGGACCGCCAAGCGCTAGTATAGACATTACTTGCTAGATGTGTGAATGGTGACGGATGGATGATTCTGGTGACTGACTCATTTGAAACCCCTTCCCTCTGATATTACGCATGTGGATAGGGAATTAGTTCAGCAGTCAGCGCCAGTCAGTAGCAAGCCTTAGGCCACTGTACACACCGCGCCTCTACACTAGCGTCCGATTGTGCTACTCCTCACGGCACTATCGTCTTGTGGCAGTATCCTATGCCGCGCTGCAGTTGCAGCTCTCTTTGGTGCCCGCAGTAGCGACACCGCACACACAGTAGGTCTAGACGGATGCAGTTCCTTCTGCCTTTGGTTCTGTGCCTGTGACCTAATACCGTGTGTGCATATATCTGAGTCCTGTGACGCTAACAGGCTCAGCCTTTTGTGTTTACCCCTACTGGTATCTCTGTGATTAAACAGTGATTGCTCTGCGCACCTGGGTGACGTTTAACCCCGTGCGCATTATACCACCATATAGCACGTCTGCCATTACTCAGCAGCAGTTATAACACCTTCTGCACGGTGGACCCCGAGCAGCGAATGCACTTTATTTATTTATTTTATTTAGTGCGTTCCGCCGTTCCTAACACTTCTGAACCTTTTGTCAAGATGGTGGGAAGCAGGCTGCTATTAAACTGGATTTGCACAAATCAAATTTTTAAAAATGCAGATTCCTTAAGATCTGAATTTCTGAGGGTAAATTCATAGCAAATTTAATTTGTTTAAAATGGATTCATTCATATCTGCTCATAATTGATTAAAGAAAAGTAATTATATATGCTGCTTTAGTCACGTATGACAGATTTGTGCAACAATTGGTCACGTATTGGAAGTAACATGTCTTAAGTGAGCAGCTGATGGTTCTGAGAATTGTTTCTTCAGGTAGAGAAGAGATGATAGGCATAAGAGAAGTCTTGTAGGAGAGATAAAGATAGTGATATTGAGGAGGTCACATCGAGGAGTATAGAACTTAGAGTACTTTGTAGGGTAAAATGACAATTAATTTACTGTGTGTTATATCTTTTGAGTATGGGTTGTTAAAATTGAAAAAATAAAATTTAAGTAAAAACTTTATTAAATAAATATCACAATTGCTACAGCCTTTTCCTTACATATGATTGTAGTAGTACTAGTATGTTAGAGAACATTTGCTAAACTAATGGTCTATTTGCTATATTAAAGGGAACCTGTAAGCTGTTTTGGCAGATATAAGATGCGGCCACAGCCTATAAGGGCTTATCTACAGCATTCTATAATGCTAAAGTTAAGTCCCCGATCCGACATGAAAGATAAGAAAAATAAATTTCATTATACTCACCCGGGTGGCGGTCCGGTGCAGTCCGGTCCGATGGGTGTCTCAGGTCCGGGTCCAGCGCCTCCCATCTAATTGCGATGCCACCCTCCTGCTTGCTTCATAGCTCCCCGGCACCGTGCTCCTGTGCAGGCGTACTTATCTGCCCTGTTAAGGGCAGAGCAAAGTACTGCAGTGTGCTGGCAGTGGGCCTCTCTGACCTTTCCCGACGCCTGCGCACTGCAGTACTTTGGTCTGCCCTCAACAGGGCAAATAAGTATGCCTGCACGGGAGCGCGATGCCAAGGACCATGAAGCAAGCAGGAGGGTAGCAATCATAAGAAGATGGGAGGCGGCGGAGCAGGAACTACGACACCCATCGGACCGGACGGCCCCCCCGAGTGAGTATAATAAAGGTTATTTTTCTTATCTTGCAGGTCGGATCGAGGGCTTATCTACAGCATTATAGAATGCTGTAGATAAGCCCTGAAAGGCAGTGGCCGCATCTTATATTGGCCAAACCTGGTAACAGGTTCGCTTTAATGGTCACTTTTTATAATTTTATATAATGGCTACTCGAAAGTTAATGATAGAAACTCATTTTATGGTACTCTAAGGCTAGTTTCACACTAGCGTTTGTGAGCGCAGCGACGGCCTGCGCACGGCCGCCGCTAAGCCCTGCCCCTGCCGCGCCTCCGATGGTAGCTCCGCCTACCGGTGCATGACGCTGCATGCGCCCTGCGTCCCCTATCTTTATCACTGGGGGCGCAGGCCGTGCGCAGTATGCATTTGGCGGCGCATGCGCCTTTTTGATGGTGCGCCGGTGCAACCAAACTGCAGCAGGTTGCGTTTGGCACTGGTCGGTGCACCGTCAAAAGGACACATGCGCCGCCAAACGCATACTGCACACGGCCTGCGCCCCCAGTGATAAAGATAGGGGGCGCAGGTCGCATGCAGCGTCTTGCGCCGGTAGGCGGAGCTACCGGCGGAGGCGCGGCAGGGGGCGGGGCTTAGCGGCGGCCGTGCACAGGCCATCGCTGCGCTCACAAACGCTAGTGTGAAACTAGCCTAAGATTGATGAATGTACAGCATTTTTTTCCTAGTACAACTGTAAGCATGTTTTACAGGAACATATTAAAATTCATTTCTAAACCTGATTTATCTTTTTTATTTCCTTCGGTATTTATTGGAATAGAAACAACCCCTAAAATATGCAAAAAATTAAATCTGGCCTCATATTGAACTTATTCAAAGCAAAACTGTTTTATTACAGAATGTAACCTTAGTCTTATGTTAAAATTACCACGCTGTAATGTGCGAGCTCCATGTCTTGTGCTTTTAGCGATCACCTTCCCATGAGAGTCATATTTTTGTTTTTGAGCGCTCCTCTTTTCTTCCCTTTCTCCCATAACTTTGTTTTTTTTATTTCTCATCTGCATAGCCATTTTGCAGTTTAGTTATAGTTTTTTTTTACATACAATGCAAAATGCAACAAAAAATCTAATCAAAGTAGCTAAGAAACACAGAAATTCCATTATTGTTTTCTTGGTTTTGTTTTTATGTCATTCAGTGAACAATAAAAATACTCTGGCAACAATTAACTCCAGGACAGTATGATTGCGGCAATATCAAACTTTCTTTTTTATATTTTAGTGTTAATATAGGTCCAGAATTTGTGAAAAAAAAAAAAATTGTTCTTAACATTTTAATTTTTTCATTGTGAGGAGTTGTGTGAGAGACCATTTTTGGAGAACATACAATGTTTTGAACACTTTCTATTTCATTTTTCGGAGAATTCAAGATGAGTGAAAACTCATATTTCAAGAATTTTGATTTTTCTTTACATTATTTACTATATTGGGTGAATAATTTTGCTTTTTCATAAATTGTCCTTCTTTAGACATTGAGTTGCTAAATATGTTTCTTTTTTTAAATTTTTGGATGGCAAATAAGGTGATAAAATTCCAGCATTATGCTGGTGCAGGCGCTTCTCACAAAATTAGAATATAAACAAGTTAATTTATTTCAGTTCTTCAATACAAAAATAGGAACTCATACATTATATAGAGTCATTACAAACAGAGTCATCTATTGCAAGTGTTTATTTCTGTTAATGTTGAGGATTATGGCTTACAGCCAATGAAAACCCAAAAGTCATTATCTAAGTAAATTAGAATACTTTATAACACCAGCTTCAAAAATGATACTAAGATCCAAAATGTTGGCCTACTGATATACTGTATATGTTCAGTAAATGCACTCAATACTTGGTCGGGGCTTCTTTTTCTTTTTGCATCAATCATTACGGCATAAATGCATGGCATGGAGGTGGTCAGCCTGTGGCCCTGCTAAGGTGTTATGGAAGCCTAGGTTCCTTTGATAATAGACTTCACCTCATCTGCATTGTTGGGTCTGGTGTCTCATCTTCCTCTTGACAATACCCCATAAATTCTCTATGGGGTTAAGGTCAGGCAAGTTTGCTGGCCAATCAAGCACAGTGATACTGTTGTTTTTAAACCAGGTATTGGTACTTTTGGCAGTGGGGACAGGTGCCAATTCTTGCTGGAGAATTAAATTTCCATCTCCAAAAAGCTTATCGGCAGAGCATGAAGTGCTCTAAAATTTCCTGGTAGAGGGCTGCGCTGACTTTGGTCTTGATAAAGCACAGTGGACCTACACCAGCAGATGACATGGCTGCCCAAACCATCACTGCTTGTGGAAACTTCACACTAGACCTCAACCAGCTTGGATTGTGCACCTCTCCACTCTTCCGCCAGACTATGGGACCTTGATTTACTTTCATCTGAAAACAACACCTTGAACTACTGAGCAACAGTCCAGTTCTTTTTCTCCTTGGCCCAGGTAAGATGCTCCTGGTGTTGTCTATTGGTCATGAGTGGCTTGACAAAAGGAATGTGACACTTGTAGCCCATGTCCTGGATACATCTGTGTGTGGTGGCTCTTGAAGCAATGATTCCAGCAGCAGTCAACACCTTGTGAATCTTCCCCAAATTTTTTAATGGCCTTTTCTTAACAATCCTTTCAAGGCTGTGGCTATCCCAGTTGCTTGTGCACCTTTTTCTACCACACTTTTTCCTTCCACTCAACTTTCCATTAATATGCTTGGATACAGCACTCTGTGAACAGCCGGCTTCTTTAGCAATGACCTTTTGTGGCTTACCCTCCTTGTGGAGTGTGTCAATGACTGTCTTCTGGATATCTGTCAGGTCAGCAGTGTACCCCGTGATTGTGGAGGCTACTGAAACAGACTAAGGGACCTTTTTAAATGCTTAGGAAGCCTGTGCAGGTGTTTTTGTTAATTATTCTAATTTACTGAGATAATGACTTTTCGGTTTTCATTGGCTGTACGCCATAATCATCAACATTAACAGAAATAAACACTTGAAATAGATCACTCTGTTTGTAATCACTCTATATAATATGAGTTTCACTTTTTGTATTGAAGAACTGAAATAAATTGACTTTTTGATGATATTCTAATTTTGTGAGCAGCACCTGTACATCCCTTTTTAGGTGAGAGTTTAATACAACAAAAGGTGTCAATTTCTAAAAATGAATACTATGAGTATCATTCACATTGTCACGTTTTTTTCAGCATAGCACCATTTGTACAAAAGAAAAGTGAGAAGTTAACATAAACCATAATTTAACATGTATTTAATATTTTCTTCCGTTTCTTCATTATATACATTTTAAACTTGGAATAAAATAAAGGATACATATAATATATGTGAATTACTGAAATTTAAAAGACCAATTAATGACCATAGAGTGAGGCATAAAATAAAAACAAATCTATATTTACCTTCACTTATCTACTCTCACCTTGTGTCCCTGTCCGGGGGGCTGATATAATGGTACGTGACCACTTTAGCCAGTGAGGTCAGTTATTCTTTTCTACCATAACTTTTTTATGATTCACATTTTTATTCTTTCAATAACTAGACTTGTTTGTTGTGAAAAAAAATATAAATTTTTTGAATTGCTATTTTTTGGGGGGTTAATTTGAGTTTTTAAATTATTTTTATTCTTTTTGTTGGTCACTTAGAATAAATGACATTCCCATTTTATAATTAGTTGTTTTTATGGAGTTAGCGAAACCAAATACGCTTCACTTTCTTAATTTATTTTTAAATGGTAATTTACCGTTATCTACGGAACTTGTTTTTTTATTTTTTTTATTTTTCAGATAAGGTTTTACTTTTGATTTATTTTTATTTTTACATTCAACTCTGATTGCTAGTATAATGCACTGTAACACTGCAGTGATTTCCTCCTGTCAGTCTTACTGACATGAAGCCTATGATACTCTGCAGCAGACAAGTCTTTGGCTTCTTCCGTAGATGGTATGTGAGTTTATTTACTATTATATCCCTAACTTGCTTTAGTAACCAAACGCATTTGGCAATGGGGTACAGAGGTTGCCCCATTTCCTCATTCAACCATATAGATTATGTGGTCTCCATTGACTATAAGGGTGTGTGCACACGTTGTGGATTCTGCTGCAGATTTTTCAGCACAGATGTGTCTAAATCCGCAGGTCAAAAGACCTGTGGTTTATCTGCGGATTTAGTGCGAATTAGCCTGCGGTTTTCCCCTGCGGTTTGACACCTGTCATGGAGCAGGTGCCAAACCGCTGCGGAATCTGCACAAAGAAGTGACATGCTGCGGATTTAAAACCGCAGTAAATCCGTGCGGAAAAATCTGCAACGTGTGCACTGCGTTTTTCATTTGGCATAGACTTAAATGGTACTGTACAACGCAGCAGAAACAGCTGCGGATCCACAGGGCCAAATCCGTTGGGGATCTGCAGCAGAATCCGTAACGTGCGCACACACCCTAACATCTAAAAGATTGGCCACACAGAGGTGGTGCTAGCACTGCCCCAGCAGTTGCCACAGGGTGTCTAACAGCTGACACCTGCAATATGTGTTTGGGCAGTATGGGTCAACAAAACATGACAGTGCAACATTTGAGGAAAAAGCAGTTAAATAGAAGCAAAACAATAAAATTAAACAAAAACAAAAATCAGCTAATAAAAAAGTGATATCTAAAGATGTCTCTGTGCTTTATCTGGAGCAATCTGAACACAATGATGATAACATTGTCATTGCTCATCAGTTTCTTTACATAGGACTTCAAGTATCAAAGTCCTTCAAGTAGTTATCAAGGACTTTAGTTATTTTTTGTTTGGGGCTAAGAACTTACCGGGAGGTAGCTGCTAACTAAAGATGAGCGAATATTTCAATATTTGGTTCGGATTACGATCGCTGTATTTGCAACATTTGCTAAACATAGCTGAATGCCATTGGAGTCAACGGGAGAGCAGATGAGCGAATATGTTCGTAAACAATCATCAAATATAAATTTAGCACACATATGTCACATTTGGATTCGTCGATGGTTTTCCCAACATATTCGCATATCTCTACTGCTAACTACCAGTCTATTCTGCCTGACAATGATCTCTCCTGGCTCAGTCAGTGACTCTCCCTCTTGATTTGACCAGACATCAACAGAGCGGCTCTTTCTTTTCTGGTCTGCTCTTTCAAGGGAGCGTTACTGCCAACCTAATGCTAATTGCCAAGCAGTTCCCTGCAGGCAGCATTGAGTCGATTGTCATACAGTATGACATTGGCACTGATGCTCCCTTGACAGAGCAGAGCGGAAGTGAAGTAGCAGCTCTGTTGATGTGAGATCAAAGGACCTGCATTTGATCTGCAATTTTCAAGGAAAAATTGTTCCATTCAATTTTTGCAATTTTTTTCTTCATTAGGCCGGTTTCACACTAGCGCATTTTCAGCGCGCGCACGGCCGGGGGTAGCTCCGCCCCCGATCCGGCTCTCTGCCCGGCGTGCCCGCCCCTTCCTTGTAGCGCCACCTCCTAGCGGACAGCGGCGCCTGCGATCGGCGCACCCTATCTTTAGCATAGGGTGCGCCGATCGTGCGCAGGCCGTGCGCTAGTTGCGCTTTGACCTGCGCTGCGCACTTTTGACGGTGCGCCGTGCGCGCCAAAATCCGAAAAGTTTGATTTTGGCGCGCACGGCGCACCGTCAAAAGTGCGCAGCGCAGGTCAAAGCGCAACTAGCGCACGGCCTGCGCACGATCGGCGCACCCTATGCTAAAGATAGGGTGCGCCGATCGCAGGTGCCGCTGTCCGCTAGGAGGCGGCGCTACAAGGAAGGGGCGGGCACGCCGGGCAGAGAGCCGGATCGGGGGCGGAGCTACCCCCGGCCGTGCGCACGCTGAAAATGCGCTAGTGTGAAACCGGCCTTAATATGAGTTTATGAACTGTATGTATTATCACATTTTTATGAAGAACTTTGTTAAAAAATATTCTGTAATCATATTCTATAACCACAGGAAGAAAGGAGGCAGTGAGGCTAATGGATGGATCTGATCGCTGTGCAGGAAGACTGGAGATCCTCACTAATAATACATGGAGCAGAGCCTTCAGTGACCGATGGGGCAGTAATGAGAGCCAAGTTGTGTGCAGAGAATTACATTGTGGCCATTCCATTGGCTCATTTATTATCACAGAATCAACAGCAATCAATGGCTATTTGCATTTCAGCGGACAATGTCAAGGAAATGAGACCAATCTGGCAGATTGTTCTGTTAATAAATTATCTAATATAAAAATATGGTCTGATCTGAACAAAGAATTAGACATTATCTGCTCAGGTACAGTTGTTGGGGAATAACACTCAGGAGATAGAGTCAGAAGACTATGTGCCCACGATCCCGAAGTAGCTGTGCTTTGGATGCAACGTATTTTCACTGCTTCCAAAATTATGCATTCTATTGAACGCAGGTAAATCTGAATGTGTTCACTGAACCATGTGGATTTATTGCCTTCAATACATTCTATTGATTGAATTTCTGTTGAGGAGACTTGTGTCTTCGCAAAAAAAATTGACATGCTGCCGCCCTGAAACATGTGCCCCATATAAGTGATTGGCAGGTGCACATGCACACACAGTGGACATGGGATTTCTATAAATCCCATCCACTATGCTGTAACATCTAGTCACTGCAGTTTTGATGTTGCATAAATACGCAGCGTCAAAACTGCAGCAATTTCTGGTTGTGGTCACGTATCCTTAGGAAGATAATGTCTTTTACGGCAGTCCAGGAGCATTAACACGTTCAGGACACTTCAAAGGATACTTCTACAACAAAGGATTCTTCTCATTTTATACATTTTCTCCTTTAAGATGCATTTACACCAACCAATTGTTAGCCCTAAATGACTGCTGAATGCCGATCAGCATGAATCTTTCATGGTTAATATATGGCAGTCATTATGGCCACTACACAAAGTTTCTTCATCTTGTCAAAGTCAATATAAAAACATACTGTGAAAAAGGTTTAGGCAGGTGTGGAAAAAATGCTGCAAAGTAATAACGTCTTTAAAAAGAGAAATAAAATCTTAAATAAATATTTGGTTGTATCGCCTCTTGCCTTCAAAGCAGCATCAAATCATTAATTCTCAGCAGAATTGCACAGAAGTTTTAAAGAAACTTAACAGGAAGGGAGAACTAACTACAGATCTTCTGTGTATGAGGCTTGTGGGTATCCTTCGGTCTCTTCATGTGATCCCAGACAAGCTGGATGATGTGAGATGATGTCTCTGTTGGGTTGGAGCATCACTTCCAGGACTCTTTATCCTTCTTTATGCTGGAGATAAATCTTGATGACAATTGCTGTATTTTTTTTGTCATTCTCTTGCTGCTGAAGAAATTTGGAGACAATTGGACGCCTTCCTGATGGTATTACATGATAGATAAGTATCTGCCTGTATTTATCTGGATTGATTATGTGGTGCCCCCAGGAGTATGGTCGCCACAGTGGCATTGCCTTCTTCCAGGGAGGGTGATGTCAGGGTCTCTCTAGCAGTTAACCATAACATGCAACACAGTTACCACTCCGGGCCAGCAGAGGGAGCTCTGAACCAGAATTGGGGGAGGACTGCTCTGCTCTCTGAGGGCCAAGAAGGGAAAGAGGAGTTAGTGTGAGAAGGCTGAAGTGTGTGGATGTGAGGAGAAGAGCTGGGAGATTGAGCAGAGAGTTCAGGCTCATTGCCAGCTATAGCACATGATCTGGAGCCCGATCTCCAAGGTTGTATGGATACTGATGTTCCTGCAACAGAAATCGGAGGAATAGGAAGCTGTAAATGCTCTATTCCCACATAAGACTCGGAGGCACAACAGCGACGTGTGAGCCAGAAGAGAAAGGCTACAGCTGTCTGCCATACGAAGGAGTTCTAAAGAGCATAAGCAAGTGGAACTTCAGTGTAACACTGTACTGCAAGTACCTAAAACTAAGTGCTAGGAAGGAGACTACACAACACATCTGCCTAGAGAGATTCCTAAGTTGCTTCCAGGCTAGCCAGCTCCTGTGCCATCTGTAATCTGGACCCTGGACTGCATTTGCCAAGCAAAGTAAAGGTAAAGAAACTGCAACCTATTGAGTCCTTGCCTTCTTCCTGCAAACTCTTCAGCACTGCTACATCTCTGTGCCAAACACTGCACCCTCTTCCTCAACACCTACCCTATTCATCTACTCTGCCCTGGGACTACAGCCCTGCCTGTGGAGGGCCACCCCATCATTGCTGCACCCCACCATCTGTCCCAGAGGATCTGTCTGCAGCATCGGCTTAACACCTTCATTGCCGAACACCACTGGTGGCGTCACGAATCATTCACTCATAAACTTTATTCCATCACTTCATCCCTTTTACATGGGCGCCCAGGGCCACGGACCGGGTCACCGCTGCTGTGACATTCCCCTCTGAGATACCGGCCCACTACCGAGTACCCCACAGCCCTGGGAGGGCGACCCAATTACACAATTATTCTTGACCAATTCTCAATCTCTAGAAATGCAGCCCAAAACTTGCAAAAAACATCCTCTTTGCTTCACTGTTTTCTGCCGATACTCATTATTGCACCGCTCTCCAGCCCTTTGGCTAAAAATCTGACCTCTGTTATAGCCAAATATTTCACATTTTAACCCATCAGTCCAGGGAACCTTCTGCCTTTTTTTCTGCAAGCCATTTCCTATGTTTTGTGCAGACACTTGTTTCCATATCAAAACTATTGCTTTGTGATTGAAATTTCTCCAAAAAGACCTTTCACTGCCAGATATCTCTGAACATCAGATTTGAGGATGGCACTGATGAGGATTAATTTTGTGTCAAATTTCCAGAAATTCTCAAGTCACCAC
This sequence comes from Dendrobates tinctorius, assembly GCF_039654945.1. Taxonomy (NCBI): domain Eukaryota; kingdom Metazoa; phylum Chordata; class Amphibia; order Anura; family Dendrobatidae; genus Dendrobates; species Dendrobates tinctorius. Next base: position 91,258,859 of record NW_027361687.1, on the reverse strand, counting down.
TCAGTAACTTGAATCTGAACTGATTCAGCATAAAAGATCTGGGCAGCCACAAAATGGCTATTTTATGCTTGCACATTGTGGGTACAGGAGGTCAGAGAGCACAGCTCATTCTATGGAGTTATAGAAAAAGGCCTAATCTACTTAAGTCCATTGAAAATGAAAGTGCTAATCTCCTAATCAAAAGACCAAAGTGATGTAAATGGTGGTTCTTTAGCAATATAAATTTCAATGTGACTGAATCGATTTACCAGCAACATGCTGCAATAGCAGCACCATTGTAAAATCCTGCCTTTTCTTGACATACTGCAAACAAGGAAGGTAGAATTTAAACCCTTGCATCTATTTTTGCAAGTAAAAATAATCGTTCTGTTGCTAAAATTCCAGAGTCCTGCCAGTCCCATACCTCCTGACTGCCTGCCCACTGTGTTTTATAGTGATAGACTGTGCTGCTTATGTGAAATGTATACTGTACATATTTATCTTATAGTATTTTGAATATAAAAAAGTACAGATTTCTTTATTTTCAGTACAATACACATTTTAAAGTTTACTTTATCCTTATATGTATGTCTTTTAATGCAGGAAGCAAACATTTAAAGCTGGTGAATGGACCTGGCCGTTGTATTGGAAGAGTGGAGATTTATTATAAAGGAAGATGGGGGACAATCTGTGATGACTCCTGGGATAAAGCAGATGCAGATGTGGTTTGCAGGCAGCTGGGTTGTGGTTCTGCTATAAAAGCTACAACAGGAGCCTATTATGGTGAAGGAACTGGGCATATCTGGCTGGAAGAAGTACAATGTGTAGGAAATGAAACACACATATTGAACTGTCCAGCAAGCGAATTTGGTCAAAATTGGTGCACCCATTTTTATGATGCAGGTGTGATATGCTCAGGTAAAAATATTATCTTTTTTAACTAAAGCATATTTAAATGCTAAAATAGTAAAACTATTTTTACTGTGCCACTAAAGTTATTGAATATGTAAGTTATATATGCAATAATTTTCAAATACACCAAAGGATCAGCAAGATGTCAGCGATAGAATCCTTTAGCAGGCATTCAAAAAGAGGCGGCTGATCACTACCTGGCTGCGGCCACTATTCAGTTGCTGTGCACTCCATAAGTGATCTCTTCTGGCCACTGCACCTCTGGTAACAGCTGATTAGCAGGGATGCCGGGGGTTGCACCACCATTAATCTGGTATTCATGACCTATCCAAACTCTTCTTCATTGAAGGCCCACACAATGGATCCCTAGTCATACAACTTCCATGCCTCAACACCAGCAGTCACTAGTTCATCGATTGCACCATAACAAATGTTTAAGATTACTTTTTGTAAAGTAGATCCATTATCTTTCTGCCTCTACTTCAGAATTACAAACTTGCTTCCTTAGTTGTCCAGTAACTTAAATATTTGGTCCAGCACATCATATGGATTGTCCACACACTTCCTGCAGACTCTGGTGATGCGTGAGCCTCCAAGGCTTTCAACCCAAGATCTGAGTTCATGTTTCCCCTCACATACCATGTTGCTGACCAACCCAAACTACTTTTCTTACCTTCTATTAAAGCTGAGACCAACCAAGTGCATGATTTCACTATGGTAAGAAGTTAAAAGTGATACATATCTATATTTAAAAACCTATTTTTTATTAGTAGACTATCATTATAAAACAGTTAAAAACAGTACAAGGTGGAAGATAGATCGAAGGACTTGTGTTCAAAATGTAATGTTTGCGAAACAAAACAATAAATGTTCAGAGGTCTAAATTTGTGTCACCCTAAGGTATACATATAATTATATAATGATCTATTACAACCTGGAGAGCAAAAAAAATTACAAATGGCTAATGTAACCAATTCTAAAAAGATGCTAATATAAAGCGTAAGAAGAAGCCGGGCGAAACGTGTGCATCTGGCCTCAAGCATATTTACATTTATTGAGGTGTGCATCGGGGCTTAAGCATCTTCACATCTATTGACAGTGATACACAGCATAGGTAAAACATCTCCATGCTATCCACATCCTTGCAGTTTGTAATTCTTCTTTGTTAGTTGTTGGAACCTAGGGGCTGCTGTCATTTTGTTTATGATCACATGTATCTTGGCACTCTGCACTTTGTTGGTCTAAGAGCATGTTTTAAGGCCTCTTTCACACTTCTGTTTTTGACAATCAGTCAAGATCCGCCGATTTGGAAAAAAAACGGATCTGCCATTTTTCTTTGCGGATCCGTTTTTTTCCCCATTGACTTTCATTATTGGCGGATCTTGACGGATTGCCGTCCGTTGCATCTGTTTTTGTGAGGATCCGCCACAATGTTGGTGTCCATCAACATCCTCTAAGATTTCCAAACGGAGCTTGCAACGTTTTTTTGGGCGGCGGATCCTCCAGACACTGATTTAACCCAAAATTCTGTCTGGGTGCCGGACAAAAAAAAAAAATTCTCTCTCTCTCTCGCTACTAAAACACCTGATTTTTTTTAATACCATCATTTACATACCTTGTATTTTTTTTCAAACAATAATATTTTATTGATGAATTAAACAAATAACCAGCAAGGTCCATATTAAAAAATTATCACAAACATATATTTAAATGGAGTAAGGAGGAGGAGACAGACATATTGTAGGCAAAAGGGCAGGGAGGGTGAAGGAGAGGGGAAAGAAGCCTGATAGGAGAGGGTTTCTCAAGTCTAATTCCAGTTAGGTGACTTAGGATGAGTCAGGTGAGTCATGATCATGTGGACAATGTGATGCTGTGTCAAAGGGAGTGGGGTTGGTGTATTCCGCCCAGGGAGACCAGATTTTCTCAAATTTTCTGACTTTATCTGAAAGTATGATTGATAATTTTTAATTAGTGATGAGTGAACGTGCTCGCCACTACTCGGTACTCGCCCGAGTATCATTGTGCTTGGTGAACTCAGCGAGCACTGAGTGTTTGGGTCTCGACCCAGCATTTTTGGCAGACTTTAGAGACCCAATCACGGTCCAGGGATTGTCTGCCAGGCCATGAAATGCCGCAGCCATCTATGTTGTGGTCATGCAGTGATTTTCTGGTTGCACAGTACCATCACCATCAGGGACCGGATGCCGCTCTGCTCACCGCATTCAACTCCGGATTGAGAGAGAGTAGGGAGAGCAGCTGCCATGATAGGGTCAGAATTGGGCATTTCTTTGTTAGTGTGGGGTTACCTTCCTAAATACTCACATCTAGCTTAACCAACTGTCCAGCGGTGGGCTGGGGGGCAGAGGAGCAATTTTACCCCCGGGCCTGTCTCCCCAGCAGCAGATGCGGGACGTCTGACTTCCTGCTGCCTGATGGCTTTGGCACTGTACATCTCTGAATTGTAGACATGCCCACACTGCACACTATGCGGCTGTATCTTCTGATCTCACCTCAGCAGCGCTTGTCAGGATGCTTCCTTCCTCCTGGAGGACTAGAGAGCAGCTTGAGAGAACTCAGAGAAGAGGTCTGCAGGGGTCAGGAGATCAAAGATGGATGCTGTGTCTTGTGTCTGCAGTCGCTCTGAGGCACAGTGTGTGTGAGGTTTTATTACACCCGCTTGAACTTTCATGCAGCTCAGGTCACGCTGTCAGTGGAGTCTTTGGCTCCAGCGTCACCCGTTCAAGCTGCAGCAATAACTCCCAGTCAGGGTAAGACACCAGTATACAGTCATCCTGATCCTGCACTGACTGCTCCTGAGCCTGACTCCAAGACACCATATATTATATATAATTCCATCCATTATTATGTGAGGTCCAGGTATAATCAGTGATTGATACAGAGACTTGATTACAGACAGGTGGATTATATTTATCATCATTAGTCATTTAGGACAACATTGGATCATTCAGAGATCCACAATGAATGGCTGGAGTGAGTTTGCTGCACTGAAAGTAAAGGGGCCGAATAATATTGCACGCCCCACTTTTCAGTTTTTGTATTTCCACAAAAATATAAAATAACCAATACATTTCGTTCAACTTCACAATTGTGTCCCACTTGTTGTCGATTCTTCACCAAAAATTTACTTTTGGTATCTTAATGTTTGAGGCATGATATGTGGGAAAAGGTTGAAAAGTTTCAGGGGGGCGAATACTTTCGCAAGGCACTGTATAACACTGTAGGCATGTGCACATAGTATAGTACAGTGGCAGCAAACCTATGGCATGCGTGCAGGAGGGGGCACACAGAGCCCTCCCGGATGGCACACGTGCCATCTCCTCAAAACTAGCGCCCCCACCACTCTCCTCAGCCCGCTCGTAATCTCCCGGACCCTCATCACTAGCGCCTGCACTGTGGCCACTCTCCTCTACTCCTAACTCTCCCATCAGGCCGCGCACTATTCCATTAGTCTGTGCACGTGCTCAGGATGGGGATGGCGCACGATGTAGAGAGTGGTGGTGGCACTATTGCCGAGATGGCACACGTGCCCACAGGTAGAACTGATAGATGAAGAGACCAAATCAGCATTGGAACAGGCAGCGGTGAGTAGTTTTCTTTTAATGCAAGGCCACTATACAGTATGGAGCGGTATATGGGGCCTTTATACTGTATACAGTATCATGTGGAGCCATTATACTGTATGGAGCAAAATGTGGGGCCATTATACTGTGTTATGAGTTCATTTTCTCCTTCACCTCTGATGTCTGATGAACTCCCTCTGCTGGTGAAAGGAGGTAGTGAAATTGATCTGGATGGGAAGAACCTGTCATCTGAACAGGTGGAGTGTGATTGGACATCTGGAATTTCTGAGTGGATATAAGGCAGCCGACGCCCTGCTGGGTTGCTGGTGATCCTTTCTGCTCTGAGCTCTGGCATCCAGTTTAGTTCCTGTCTACTAAAAGCTAAGTTTTTGCTCTGCTATTTTTCCATGAGATTTTGTCTGTTTACTTAGTGTTTGTGTTCAGCCTGCCCTGGTTGGGACGGGCTGAACTCCATTTTTGTCTCAGATCAGTTGATCTCTTTTCTCTGTCTTCAGAATACACCTGAGTGCTGATATAGAGATTTTGAAGTCTAGTGACTTCAGGGCCTTTTCTATCAGACGTGTTGGACATTATTTTTGGCACGGTTTTTTGCGTGATTGCAGCCAGCATCTTATCTGTCCTTTCCTATCTAGTTAGTTGGGCCCCATCCTTTGCTCAGCCTGTCTTTCTGTCTGCGTTTGTGTTTTCATCTGTTTTTCAACGACAATACATGCTGGGGGCTGTCTATTGCTTTGGGGTCTGCTCTGGGGCAGTTTAGATTTCCCCTTTCTTTCTTTAGGCTTATGTAGCTCTCCGGCTGTGACGAGGGGTCTAGGGCACCGTAGGAACCCCCCACGGCTACTGTTAGTTGTGGTCAATAGGATCAGGGGTCTGCAATCCGCTAGCTACCAACCTCTCCAGTTTTCTGGACTTAGCTTGTGTTTTTGTTTTTTCCTCCTCCGGTAACTCATTCATAACAGAATCACCAGCCATACCACAGATTCTAGGGTACTCAATAGCAGGGAAGAATTGTAAAAAAAAAAAAAAAGTGTCAGATTTTTTTTTTGTGTAGATTTTTTTCCTCTATTTCTCTGAGGCCGCAGGGGGAATTTTTTCTCAATGGAGATTAAGCAATTGTCTGATCGTGTGGAGCAGCTCACTGCTGAAGTGCGGGGAATTTCCGTCTATCTTGCTCATTCACATGCTGCTGAACCAAAGATCCCTATTCCTGATGTGTTTTTTGGGGATCGGTCTAAATTTTTGAATTTTAAGAATAATTGTAAATTATTTTTTGCCTTGAAGCCTAACTCATTGGGGAGCTCCGTGCAGCAGGTTAAAATTGTCATCTCTTTGCTCCGCAGCGATCCCCAGGATTGGGCGTTTTCTTTAAAACCTGATGATCCTATTCTAACTAATGTGAACGCATTTTTTCAAGCCTTGGGGTTGTTGTATGATGAACCTAATGCTATTGATCAGGCTGAAAAGGCCCTGTTGGCATTGAGCCAGTGTCAGGATTCTGCAGAGTTGTACTGTCAAAAATTCCAAAAGTGGGCGGTCCTTACTACCTGGAATGATGGTGCCTTGGCAGCTCTCTTTCGGAAGAGTTTGTCAGAAACCATAAAAGATACTATGGTGGGATTTCCTGTTCCCTCTGGTCTTGACGATTCTATGTCAGTAGCCATTCAGGTTGATCGGCGTTTGCGTGAACGCAAAACTGCACGAGAGGTGTTGCCACCTGTTGAACAAATGTCAGAACCTATGCAATGTGATAGAGTTTTGTCTAGGGTGCAACGTCAGGAGTTCAGAAGGCGTAATAAGCTGTGTTTTTTTTGTGGAGATGCCTCTCATTATTTCTGTCTGCCCTAAACGAGAGAAACGTTTTGCACACACATTTGCTGTGGGTGGTGTTCAACCTAAGTTTCTTTTGGCAATTACTCTGATCTGCTCCCTGTCCACATTTTCCGCTTAGGCTTTTGTGGATTCGGGAGCAGCTCTGAACCTGATGGACTTGGATTTTGCTAAACGTTGTGGGTTTCCTATGACACCTCTGCGGATGCCTATCCCTTTGAGGAGTATTGATGCTACTCCTTTGTTGAAGAATAAACCTCAGTTTTGGACCCAGGTGGTAATGGGGGTCGCCCCAGACCTTCAAGAAAATTGCAGATTTTTGGTGTTGCATAATTTGCATGATACTATTATTCTGGGGTTTCCCTGGTTGCAAATCCATAATCCAGTTTTGGATTGGTAATCTTTGTCTGTGGTGAGTTGGGGTTGTCGGAGTGCCCTTAGTGACGCTCCTGTTTTCTCCACCTCTTCCCAGTCGCATGATGTTCCTGACTATTTGGCTGATTTTTATGATGTATTTAGTGAGAATGAGTCTGCGTCTTTGCCTCCTCATAGGAGTTATGACTGTGCAGTTGAGCTGAGCCCTGGGTGTAAATTTCCCAAGGGTCGACTTTTAAATTTATCTATACCCGAGCACGAGGCTATGCGATCCTATATTAAGGAGTCGTTGGAGAAGGGTCATATTAGACCATCCTTTTCACCCTTAGGTGCTGGGTTTTTTTTCGTGGCCAAGAAAGATGGTTCATTAAGGCCTTGTATTGACTATCGTTCCCTCAACAAAATTACTGTTAAATATCAGTATCCGTTACCCCTGATTTCTGATCTATTCTCCAGAGTTAAAAGTGCTTGCTGGTTTACCAAGCTTGACCTCAGGGGGGCGTATAATCTTATTCGCATTAAGCATGGGGATGAATGGAAGACGGCGTTTAATACTCCGGAGGGACATTTTGAGTACCTGGTGATGCCTTTTGGGCTCACTAATGCCCCTTCTGTCTTCCAGTGCTTCATGAATGATATTTTCCGAGACTTTTTGGATAAATTTTTGATCATTGGTCTGGATGATATTTTGATCTTTTCCAGGGATTGGGACTCTCATGTGGAACATGTTCGGACTGTGTTCCGGATTTTGAGGGAGAATTCCCTCTATGTCAAGGGATCAAAATGCCTTTTTGGGGTATAGAGGATTTCATTTTTGGGATTTATTTTGTCTCCGTCAACTACTGAAATGGGCCCGGCCAAGGTACAGGCCATTTATGATTGGGTTCAGCCCACTTCTTTGAAGGCCTTCCAGAAGTTTTTGGGTTTTGCTAATTTTTATCGTAAATTTATAGCTAATTTTTCTGGTATTGCCAAACCATTGACTGATTTGACTAAGAAGGGTGCTGATGTGCTGAATTGATCTCCGGAGGCTGTTTCTTCCTTTCAGGAGCTGAAGCGAAGGTTCACTTCTGCTCCGGTCTTGCGGCAACCTGATGTCTCACTCCCGTTTCAGGTAGAGGTGGACGCTTCTGAGATTGGTGCAGGAGCTGTTTTGTCACAAAAAGATCCTGTAACATCTAAAATGAATCCCTGTGCTTTCTTTTCCCGAAAGTTCTCCCCATCCGAACGTAACTATGATGTGGGGAATCGGGAACTGTTAGCCATGAAATGGGCATTTGAGGAGTGGAGACATTGGTTGGAGGGAGCTAAACATCAAGTCGTGGTCCTTACTGACCACAAGAATTTGATTTACCTGGAGTCGGCCAAACGCTTGAATCCTAGACAGGCTAGGTGGGCCTTGTTTTTCACACGTTTTGATTTTGTGGTCTCTTTTCTTCTGGGCACTAAGAATGTCAAGGCAGACGCCCTCTCTAGGAGTTTCTTTACTGATTCTCCTATTGTGACCAAGCCTGCTACCATTTTAGGTGAGGGGGTAGTTCTTTCTGCCATCTCGCCCGATTTGAGATGTGCTCTGGAAGAGTTTCAGGAGGACAAACCTGAGCGTTGTCCCATTGGAAAATTGTATGTTCCTGACCAGTGGAGGAAGAGAGTAATGACTGAAGTTCATTGCTCCGCATTGGCTGGTCATCCAGGTATTTTTGGTACTAGAGATTTGGTGAGTCGGTCTTTTTGGTGGCCCACCTTGTCTCGTGATGTCAGGAATTTTGTGCAGTCCTGTGGGACTTGCTCCCGGTCTAAACCTTGTTCTCGCTCTAGTGGGTTGTTGATGCCTTTGCCGGTGCCCAGGAGGCCATGGACCTATATTTCAATGGATTTTATCTCTGATATGCCTGTCTCTCAGAGAATGACTGTTATTTGGGTGATTTGTGATAGATTCTCTAAGATGGTCCATCTTGTACCACTCCCTAAGTTGCCATCTTCCTCAGAGTTGGTGCCCTTGTTTTTGCAACTGGTGGTTCGCTTGCACGGGATTCCTGAGAACAATGTATCTGACAGAGAAGTTCAGTTTGTTTCTAGATTTTGGAGGACTTTCTGTTCCAAGCTGGGAATTCAGTTGTCCTTCTCCTCTGCGTTTCACCCTCAGACCAATGGGCAGACGGAGAGAACAAAGCAGACTTTGGAGTCGTATTTGAGATGTTTTATTTCTGCCGATCAGGATGATTGGGTTTCATTTTTGCCCTTGGCCGAATTTGCTTTAAATAATAGAGCTAGTTCTGCCACTTTGATGTCACCTTTTTTTTGTAACTTTGGGTTTCATCCTCGATTCTCTTCAGGGCAGGTGGAGTTTTCTGCCTGCCCCGGTGTTGACACTGTGGTGGAGAGAATGCACCAGATCTGGGACCAAGTGGTGGATAGGTTGTCTCTCTCCCAGGAAAAGGCCCAGCGGTTTTCCAACCGGCATAGGACCATTGGTCCCCGGTTTAAGGTGGGTGATATGGTTTGGTTGTCATCAAAGAATATCTCTATGAAGGTGGCTTCTCCAAAGTTTAAACCTAGATTTATTGGACCTTACAAGATTTTGGAGATTCTTAATCCAGTCTCTTTTCGATTGGCTCTTCCTGTTACATTCAAGATCCATAACGTGTTTCATAAGTCTCTGTTAAAGAGGTTTGCTGAGCCAGTAGTTCCTGTGGTGGCACCTCCTGACCCTGTATTGGTTGAAGGTAATGTGGAATATGAGGTTGAGAAGATACTGGACACTCGTCTGGCTAGATGGAGACTCCAATATTTGGTTAAATGGAAGGGTTATGGCCAGGAGGATAATTCTTGGGTCTCTGCATCCGATATTCATGCCGAAAGATTGGTTCGTGCTTTTCATTGGGCCCATCCTGATCGCCCTGGTGGCGTGGATGAGGGTTCGGTGACCTCTCCTCAAGGGGTAGGTACTGTTATGAGTTCATTTTCTCCTTCACCTCTGATGTCTGATGAACTCCCTCTGCTGGTGAAAGGAGGTAGTGAAATTGATCTGGATGGGAAGAACCTGTCATCTGAACAGGTGGAGTGTGCTTGGACATCCGGAATTTCTGAGTAGATATATGGCAGCCGACGCCCTGCTGGGTTGCTGGTGATCCTTTCTGCTCTGAGCTCTGGCATCCAGTTTAGTTCCTGTCTACTAAAAGCTAAGTTTTTGCTCTGCTATTTTTCCATGAGATTTTGTCTGTTTACTTAGTGTTTGTGTTCAGCTTGCCCTGGTTGGGACGGGCTGGACTCCATTTTTGTCTCTGATCAGTTGATCTCTTTGCTCTGTCTTCAGAATATACCTGAGTGCTGATATAGAGATTTTGAAGTCTAGTGACTTCAGGGCCTTTTCTATCAGACGTGTTGGACATTATTTTTGGCAGGGTTTTTTGCGTGATTGCAGCCAGCATCTTTTCTGTCCTTTCCTATCTACTTAGTTGGGCCCCATCATTTGCTCAGCCTGTCTTTCTGTCTGCGTTTGTGTTTTCATCTGTTTTTCAACGACAATACATGTTGGGGGCTGTCTATTGCTTTGGGGTCTGCTCTGGGGCAGTTTAGATTTCCCCTTTCTTTCTTTAGGCTTATGTAGCTCTCTGGCTGTGACGAGGGGTCTAGGGCACTGTAGGAACCCCCCACGGCTACTGTTAGTTGTGGTGAATAGGATCAGGGGTCTGCAATCCGCTAGCTACCAACCTCTCCGGTTTTCTGGACTTAGCTTGTGTTTTTGTTTTTTCCTCCTCCGGTGACTCATTCATAACAATACTGTATGCATCATCATGTGGGGCGATTATACTGTATGCATCATCATGTGGGGCCATTATACAGTATGGAGCAGTATATGGGGCTATTATACTGTATGCAGCATCATGTGGAGCCATTATACTGTATGCAGCATCATGTGGAGCCATTATACTGTATGCAGCATCATGAGGGGCCATTATACTGTATGCAGCATCATGTGAGGCCATTATACTGCTTGCATCATCATGTGGGGCCATTATACTGTATGTATCATCATGTGGGGCCATTATACTGTATGCAGCATCAAGTGGGGTCATTATACAGTATGGAGCATTATGCAGGGCTATTATACAGTATGGAGCATCATATATGGCCATTAAACAGTATGGAGCATCATATGGGGCCATTATACTGCCTGCAACATCATGTGGACCATTATACAGTATGGAGCATCATGCAGGGCCATTATACTGTATGAATCATGTGGGGCCATTATACAGTATGGAGCATTATGTGTGGCCATTATACAGTATAGAGCATTATGTGTGGCCATTATATAGTATGGAGCATTATGTGTGGCCATTATACAGTATGGAGCATTATGTGGGACTATTATACAGTATGGAGCATCATATGGGGCCATTATACAGTATGGAGCATTATGTGGGACCATTATACAGTATGGAGCATCATGTGGGGCCATTATACAGTATGGGGCCTATGTGTGGCCATTATAAAGTATGGAGCATTATGTGTGGCCCTTATACAGTATGGTGCATTATGTGGGACCATTATACAGTATGGAGCATCATATGGGGCCATTATACAGTATGGAGCATTGTGTGGCCAATACAGTATGGAGCATATGTGGCCATTATACAGTATGGAGCATTATGTGGGACCATTATACAGTATGGAGAATTATGTGTGGCCATTACATAGTATGGAGCATGATACGTGGCCATTATACTGCATGGAGCATTATATGTGGCCATTATACTGTACGGAGCATCATATTTGGCAATTTTACTTTTGAATAAATATCCTATCCATTCTCAAGAACAGACCTCCACTGCAATCGGTGGCTAGTATCTTAGGCTTGGAGTGCAGGGCTTATAAGCACCTTGCTATAGCGCGCTAACATAGGAGTTGTTTTCCTAATCTAAAACCTCAGTATTCCGGTTAAATTGCCGAATTGGAACTTTGCGATAAATAAGTAGGTTTTAGATTGTAGTTTGGGCACTCGGTCTCTATAAGGTTCGCCATCACTGGTATAGTGCATCAGTACACAGATTAGTGTATAACTGCGATGTAATAAATTGTGTTAGACATCAGACAACTCATGTCTGTAGTCACAGTATATCATACACTAGACTTGGGCAAAGTTCAGCCTAAGGGTATGTTTCCACGGGCTGGAATCCTTCAGGATTTGCTGCATACAGCCGAAGCGTCTAAACCACATCGTCCAGATGTTACAGTATAGTGGATGGGATTTTATGAAATCCCATCTCCACTATGCGTATACGCCGCATCTGGCGGCCCTGTATAGCCCGATATGTCTTTATAGACCGCAGCATGGCTATTTATTTTACGGAGACGCTCCATCTCCGCAAGATAAAATAACCCAGTCTATGAATAGGATGCGGTGATTCTTCATGTGTTCAATAAACACATCCGGAATCACGGCACGTACAACAGGGGGCGGCACTTTGGGCAGAGCGGGGTATCCGCTGCATCCAAAGCGCAGGGATTACGGCTCATGGAAACATACCCCAAGGGCTGAAAACGGTGGTCCACAGTCTACACTTCTATGCCCTCCCAGGCCTGCATCCTTCAGGATGTAGACAGAGGTGAATACATTGGTGGAGCATGCGATAGAAATACTTGTCACTCACGAAGTTGCAGTGAAAGAAAGCAAATTATATTTCGCAATCCTTCGTGACACTTTGGTCCTACATACGGGCTTTCATCAGAACTGACTGCCTTTTAAGATAAGGATGTTTAGAGCGCATGTAGCAGCGCATTGTAATGCAATGCTCGTCACTAGCTAATGTTAGAATACCACACGCTGCTACACACGGAATAAACATCCTTATCTCAAGATGCAGTCAGTTCTGATGAAAATCTATATGTAGGACCGAAACATCAACAATAATAAGTAGAGATGAGTGACTTTGCCTTTTTTAGAGTCGAGTCGGGTTTCATGAAACCCGACTTTCTCAAAAGTCGAGTCGAACGAAATCAGCCGACTATAGGGAAAAGTCGGGAAAAGTCGTAAAACACGAAACCCAATGCAAGTCAATGGGGAGAAAAGTCGGCAGTGAGTGGAGGACTGTAAACACACTCGGCATGAATTTTAACCCTAGAGGCGGCAAAATCTCTCTCTCTTCTCTCTCTCCCTCTCTCTCTCTCTCTCTCTCCCACTCCCACTCCAGCTACGCTCCTGCTACTCTACTCTCCGCTTCTCTCATTGGTTGAAAAAAGTCACGAGCAAGCATTCGGCGAAACCCGACTTTGGCGCTTGGGTCGCCGACCGCATGGCCTACTTCACACTGTGGTCGGGTTTCATTTCTTGAAACCCGACTTTGGCGAAAGTCGGCGACATTTGAATCTGACCGACCTGTTTCGCTCTACTCTAATAATAAGGATTGTCAAATGTTTTCTTTCACTGCAAATTCCTGAGTGCCAAGTTTTCTTGCTGCATTATCTATGGGTGAAAACCCTACTTGGGCACCTCATCTCACAACAATGAGTGCCATATATCTTTTCAACACAATACATTGGTGGAGGACAGAGCCGCCGACACTTCTTCCACCAATCAATGTGTGCGACAGACAGCAAACGTGATGATGTCACTTCAAAGCGTCTGCTCTGCAAAGACTCTAGAGGTATGGGAGCAAGATCAGTGTGTTTATTTTTTTATGTGTGTAAGATGTACACCTATATATTGGAGGCTATGTGAGGGCTCATACTGTATATAGGGACTCATACTGTACATAGAGAGGCTATGTGAGGGCTCATGCTGAATATAGGGGAACACAGTAAGGATGGGCCATCGGTAATGGGCCACTGCTGTGTGCTTGCCCCCCAGGCCAAAATTTGCCAGCCAGCCCCTACAACAGTCCTTCTAAGGACTAATTCTGAAGTATATAGGTTCCAGTGTTAAGGGGGCTTTACACAAAGCGATATCGCTAGCAATATCGCTAAAGCGTCACCAATTTTGTGACGCAGCAGCGATATTGCTAGCGATATCGCTATGTGTGATACTTACCTCCGACCGGCTCCCCCGCTGGCTATCGCTGATCTCGCGAGATCGTCAACGTCCATTTCTCGTCGGCCGATTCCTGCTGGGCTTCCTGCTGGCGCCGACGAGCGACACGTGGACGCGGGCGGGAGGATGTCATCATCGCCGCGTCTGAAATGTAAGGAACGACTGCTGCTGCATCGCTACGTCGCTGTGAGATCTGCCTGTTTGGCAGCTCACTAGCGATCATTTAGCGATGCACCAGCGATCCTGACCGGGTCGTATCGTTGTCGGGATCGCTGGTGCATCGCTAAATGTAAAGGGGGCTTAAGGCAGACAGGGGAGTGTACGTCGCTGTATACACATCAGTGCAAGGCCTGTAGGCAAGGCACTGTATGTGTGTATATAGAGCATAGCATGTATCATATCTGTGCGGGCTGAAAGTTTGGCCAGTGGAATGGATTTTTTCTCTTTTTTGCCTGGCTTTTAGTTTTGGTTAAATAAAGCAATATTTAGGCAAAAAAAAGCCACACATTTTTTGTTGTGGTTTCTCTTTGTCAGCTCACATCTGTGCGTGCTGAAAGTTTGGCCAGTTTACAGCTTATTTCTCTTTTTTGCCTGGCTGTTATTTTTTTTTAAATAAAGCAGTATTTAGCACAAAAAAACATACAGGCCACACATTTTTTGGTGTGGTATCTTTGTACCAGTTCATATCTGTGCGTGCAGAAAGTTTGGCCAGTTTACGGCTTATTTGTCTTTTTTGCCTGGCTGTTAGTTTTGAATAAATAAGCCAGTATTTAGTTAAAAAAAACATACAGGCCACACATTTTTTGGTCCGGTATCTTCGTGCCAGCTCATATCTGTGTGTGCTGAAAGTTTGGCCAGTTTATGGCTTTTTTCTTTTTTTTTTCCTGGCTCTCAGTTTTGGTTAAATAAAGCAATATTTATAAAAAAAATAAAAAAACATACAGGCCACACATTTTTTGGTGTGGTATCTTCATGCCAGCTCATATCTGTGCGTGCCGAAACTTTGGCTAGTTTTCGTTGGTCTGGGTAAGAATACAAGGACAGAACAATGGAAAGGACACCATTGTAGGCATTTACTACAGGCCGCCTGTGCATGCTGAAGATATGGATGAACTCTTTATGCATCAAATGGCCAAGTTCTCCAAAAAATATGACATAGTTGTCATGGGAGATTTCAACTATCCAGACATTTGTTGGGAATCTCTCTCAGGCAAAACTAACAGGTCAAGGAAATTCTTATCCTCTCTTGCTGACAACTTTATCTTCCAAAAGGTAGGGGAGAAAACAAGGGGATCTACTACCTTGGATCTAATCCTTATAAACAGGGAGGAAATGGTTCAGGAGGTAAAAGTGGCTGGGACCCTAGGAGGTAGCGACCATGCTATTTTAGAATTTTTGATAACTAAAGGAGGAAGACCTGTGAAGACTCTGACGTAGTGTTGAGCGATACCACCCAATACTGAAAAATATCGTATCGGAATGGATCGGCCGATCTAAAAAAAGTATCGGGTATCGCAGATTCCGATCCCGGAAGTCCCATTCAAGTCAATGGAACAGAAATATCGGAATTAAAAAAAACCCTTTCTTTCCCTGTCGGTTAATTCTACATGATGAAAAACAACTAATAATAATGTAGAATGTATTGTGGGAGGTGTAGGAGACATTAAAGCCATAGAGCTTTAGCCCAATCAAATGGAATAGCAGGATTTTTTTTTTTTTTAAAGACGTTCGTAGTTACAAAGATATTGACTATGTTAAAGTCTTTAATTTTTTGTCAGATATGAATGTTTCACTACTTCCATGCTCTTCACCTTCTTTTTTACTTCTCCCACAATTTCTCCTTCATCATCTTCAGCAGCAGCAGTATCTTCTTCTTCTTCTTCTATTATTCTTCATATTCTACTTCTTTTTCTTCTATTCTTCTTCTTTATATTCTACTTCTTCTTTTATTCTTCTTCATATTCTACTTCATCTTCTTCCTATTCTTCTTCATCATATTCTTATTTGTGTCAGGCATTCCTGTAGTTGTTATCTATAAAAGTTTGAAGATTACACCTTCCGTTCAGACTGTCACAAAAGATTTACAACAGGATTTGTCCGCGTTCAGTTTGGCCTGCAGCAGCAGGCCTTTTCCAGGGGCACCACGAGGAGGAACAGACTCACCCCCATACACTGCTTAGTCTTCTTCTGCTTATAAATTTGATAATCTCATTTGCTCAGATTTTTAGTCTTATGCATAATGTTCTTCTGCTTTTGGTTTTTATGCTTCTTGGTCTTCTGTCTCTTGTTGTTCTGCATCTTGGTGGTTGTCTTCCTGTTCTTTGTCCTCTTGGTCATCTTCTTCAGGGTCATCTTTTAGGTATTCTTCTGTGTGGTCTTCAGGGTCGTCGTCTTCAGGGTCATTGTCAGGGAGATCCAGAGTGAGAATTGAAAACCATTTCCACAAGCTTGAACTTTGAAAAGTAGCAGAAGTTACAAGAAGGCTGAGGAACTGGCGAGAACCAGCTGATGGTACTGGAACCCGTAGTGGCAGCAGAATGAACAAGAGCCAATGGCACAAACGTGGACCAGCTGCCGATGCTGGAACACGGTTACTAAGCAGGAGGTACCTGTGCTCCAAAGCACTACCAAGGACCAGCAGACGTTGGTGGAACTCGGATACCGACAAGGAGGCACCTAGGGCAAAGGCACTGCCAAGAACCAGCTGACGGTGCAGGAACCCAGATGGGTAGCAGAAGCTGCAAGAGCAAATGAAACTAGCGAGGACCAGCTGATGGTGCTGGAACTCAGAGGGGCAGCAGAAGGAACAAGAGCCAATGGGACAACTGTGGAACAGCTGACGGTGCTGGAACACGGTTACTAAACAGGAGGTACCTGTGCTCCAAAGCACTACCAAGGACCAGCAGACGTTGGTGGAACTCGGATACCGACAAGGAGGCATCTAGGCCAAAGGCTCTGCCAGGAACCAGCTGACGTTGCTGGAACCCGGATGGGTAGCAGAAGGTACACATGATTAACAAAGTGTCGCGTCCGTGAGCAGGCCGCAGTTACCGAAACCCACAGTCCTACAGGGGGTGCTTTTCCTATTGGCACTATGGAACCAGCCTTTGTTACCAGAACCCGCAGTCCACATAGGAAGCACTGAAACTGCAGGCACCATAGACTCGGCTAACCCGACCGCAACACGACAGGACAACGTATCAGTGGCAAAGTGACACTGACACTACCCAGAAACAGCAGGCGTGCTGTAACCAGGCTGGGCAGGAGGGAGTACCCGTGCCAAATACACTGCCGAGAACCAGCTGACGGTGCTGGAACCCGGAGGGGCAGCAGAATGAACAAGAGCCAATGGCACAACTGTGGTCCAGCTGATGGTGCTGGAACACGGTTACTAAGCAGGAGGTTGGAGGTTGAATGGGCTGGGGTTGGATCCCACTTTGCTACCTAATGATAGTGGTGCCCCTATTCTTGGTTTGCATGTAACATTGTCAGTGATCGCTTTCTTCTTCCACTGTTTCTAGGTGTGGCACACTGCTGGTTGGCTTTCCAACCTTTATTATATCTATATACAATTCTGCATTTACATATTTTTGCTGATTATGGACTTAGCGGCTAGAGAGGCAGCATGGAGTACCCAGGCTAATGGGCTTTTCGACACTGCACCTTTACCATCAGGTGTTAATTGTATTGGAGACACTGATTTTCAGGATGTGTCAAGGGAGTTGATAGGGCTACACACTCACCAAGACATGGTGGAATGTGAAAACATTGGAAGAATACAAGAGGCTGGGATTGGTTCCCAGGGGTCTGAGAGTCCAAATCTTCCCCGTATGGGAAGCTGATGTGGACTTTCAAAAAATCTGGGAGAGTGGTCTATTGAATTGCTCTAAGATAATTATGGATATGCTTATACAACATGATCAAAGCATTCTGTCCGTGATCAGAGACAAAATTAAGGTTCTTGAGGCGAGGTTGGATAGATTTGACAAAAAGTCTTTGGTGGAACCATTTCAATCTCAACTTAAGAACACCATTGATAGATTTGAGAAGGATGTAATTGGGGGTAAGAAACAGAAATTCAAAAGGGATCAAACAGATTTTGAAAATGGACGTGTCTACAAATGGGTACATAGGGGCAATAAGAGGGTCACCAGAACTATCGATGGGGTCACCAGTAATGTGGCTAATCTGCACGAACTTCCCTCGAGCGACGTTTTTTTGTCATCCGAGCCAAGCGACACCGAGGGCGTAATAGGAGGGGCCGACGCAAGAGGCTCCACATTGAGAAAGCGGACCCGCAATTACAGGACCTGGTTTCCCAAATACAAGCGGGAGACCCGACAAAACAGGAGACGGTGATGCCCCTGTCTGTTGTGGGGACCCCTTCTAATCCTGACAGTTGACGTTCAAACTTTTATATCATCAGCCCTCTATGATTGATGATTTGCCTATGATGGAAAGACAGGCCTTAAGAGATCTTTTAGACCTGCTGGCCGAAAATGACACTGGACCTTCAAGAAGATGTTTTCAGGGTACTGCCTTCAGATCCTTCCTCTGCCTTCAAGGCTAAATTGGATAGACTGTTGGATTCCGCCTTGGGTTGTCACATCATAACCAAACGGGAAAAGGACTTCATGACGAATCATCATCCGAGGACCCCGACTTTCTACATGCTTCCAAAGGTCCATAAGTGCCTTCAGGCACCTCCAGGCACCTTGGATGACTGCCGGCTTTTTGTGGACTCTTTGAACATCAACCCTTGGAACATCCGATTGACTTCACACTTCTCGCAAAGTGAGGTGGAGTTTCTGGACCTTAAGCTTTCCCTTAATGGATCTCGGATTACAACAACCCTCTATCGGAAGCCTACGTCTACAAATAGCCTACTGCACTTCACAAGTTTTCATCCTCAACATCTCAAAAAGGGTATCCCTAAAGGCCAATTCTTTTGGGCCAAAAGAAACTGCAGCAATAGAGAGGATTTTTTGATCCAAGCACGTGATTTGACTTGCTGGTTCAAGGATAGGGGTTACCCCAAAAAGATCAAGACTGCATCTTATTTCAATTGCAAATCACGTTGTGTTATATATGCTCTTGTATGCCCTTGTCCGAGGGTATATGTGGGACAAACTACCCAGGAATTGAGAAGGCGGATGCAGCAACATTTCTCTAACATCACTACGGCTAAAAAGGATAAAGAAAAGGGCAACACGCTCACGTCAGTTGCCTCGCATTACCTTGCGGCACATATCTCACAGTGGCATGGAACAAGGATTTTGGGATTGGAGTCTGTGCAACCGGACATTAGGGGGGGTGATATAACATTGGAGCTTCTTAGACGGGAATCCAAATGGATTTTTAACCTCAATTCCCTAGCTCCTGTTGGCCTCAATGAGGATCTGTTATTTACAGGGTTCTACAAACAGAATTGACTTTCTCCACAATACTGTAAACCTGAGGACCCTCCTGCCCATTGGACCATCGGTGACTGTTTTTCTATGGGAGTTGTTTGGTTTGTTCTTTAGGTGTCTTTTCTATCCTTATATAAACAGCATACCAGCCTTCTATACAGTATATATTCTTCATGTTAAAGCTGAGAGGCATATGTTATTTCTTGAACATGCTCTTTGTTTGCTTTGACACCATGTCAGTGCTATTTTTTGGTGTTTAGTCCTAATGGCTTACCTTGTACGGAAGCGCCTACTGTATTGGATCAGTGAGGTCCACACTTTGATCTGTGGATTAATCCTGGTCTATCATAGACTTCCATTTTCTGGCAGGCGACTTAGCATAATTGAACATATATGATGCTTAGGGTTGTTCTTAAATGACAGTATTGCTATTCTGAACAAACTTTTTGTCCCTATGAAAACTTTTTGTCCCTTTGAAAACTTTTATCCACCCACCTGTGTATGCTACCTCGGATTGTCTTTGAATGACACTACTGCTATTTTGAATAAACTTTTTGTCCTTGTGAAAACCTTAATTTACCCATTTGTATATCATCAAGAGTCCCTATGGACATGTTCTTTGGGGCTAACCCTTCTATTATACTTCAATTTTGGTTTGGGTTTGACTGGTGTTCGGCCCTAGGAAGCCAGTGAATTTAATGCATGTATAGTGCATTTTTCCAATTTTGCGTGCTATGCACATGTCTATTTTTGTGGTGTCTTTGAACTATTTGGCATTCATTATTGCCACATACTGGTGCATTGGTATGTTTCCCAAATATGGTCGAGTATCGACTATTTGTGCCTTTGGCCATCCCTACTCTCGGCTTATTTATCTACATTAGTGTACAATAAGTAGGTGCATTATCTATGGGTTCAGGTCCTCAGGATTCTTTCTGAGCCACGATCCGCTCTTTGTCATCTTATGCTGGCGTACGCATCCGTTGTTTGTAATTTGTGCGATTCACTAGCGCATGCGCATGTATTCATTGCCATTCATGCTGGGCAAGTGGCGTAACTGAACATGATAAATATGTGCAGTAATTATGTGCGTGGTTTTTCAGGACATTCTCGAACCTTTGTGTACCCTCTGTCACTGCGTGTCGACACACGCGCAGTGTCTCTGACTTTAACGAGTCATCGGCGTGTGTACTCTTATAATTCATGTTTTCTTAGCCAGGCTGGTAAACAAAACCATGCGCTGCTTATACACATAGTGTGCAAATACATTGGTTCATATGGCAGCTCTGAGCCATAATATACTTGTCATCATGGGTCGGCGCATGCGTAGTGAATGTGTCTGCGGGTGTTTGCCGGAATTTGTGGGAACATCCTTTGGGTTTCTTTCAGCTGGGCCAACTGACACAATTGGGCCCATACACATTTGTAGTAACTATTGGTAGATATATTTTCTGTACTATATGCTGACTTATGCGCTTGGCTGCTGACTGGTGTCAATCACCGGAGCTGTTGACTCTGCATAGCGACTCACTGCCACCTTTGGCCGGGCTATTGACTTAACTACACGCCACAAGACATGCGCAGTAATTCTGTGTATAGATTCACATGGTTACTGTGAGTTGTGACGCATTTCCGGTCATCACACGCCGGCGCATGCGCAGTGTCTCTGAGTATGGCCGGTTATCGGCGTTTGTGTCTATGGGACATCAATTTATCCCCTCGCTGGCCTGGTAAGTGGCGCAGCTGTGCGCCATGTTTTATTAACTCCCCTTATATAAGGACATGTGGCTAGTGCACTCATTACCCCTGACGAAGCCACTGCGGGTGGCGACACGCGTCGGGCATCTTTCTTCCCTGATCTCGCTCCACATGGGCCCTGCGCTTTGATGCCATTTATACCATTACTTATGGGATACTGGTTTCATCCATTAGTGGTCATGAGCTCTTGTCTTTTCATTTTTGGGCTTGAGTATGCACTTATTTGTTGACGGTCATGTGTATGTATGATCCTCATGACGGACACTGTGGGCGATGGTGATTAGGTGTGTTATTTATGGAACCTACTCAGGGGATATAACATCATTTGAACATCATTGGTTTTTACCTCTTTATATATTGTGGCTGGTGGGTGTTGTCTCATGCTCACGTATATCCATATCCCTTATTCCATTATTCAAAAAATTCTTTACCTAGCCATCAGGTGGTATGCTGTTTATATAGGCAGGTCTCCTGTGGAGTGTATTTGCAGGGTGTAGGTTCTATTGTGAGCCAGTTCATGCGATTGTTAAGTCACATGTGTGACCTTTTAATGTTTTTAATCTGTGTGTGGTTTATACATGTTCAATAAAAGCTGTTAATCTAAATGCTAACCATTTTGTCCGCGTATAGCCCATCCCTGCTTCTTTGTTTTGTTCATGCAGGAGGTACCTGTGCTACAAAGCACTACCAAGGACCAGCAGACGTTGTTGGAACTCGGATACTGACAAGGAGGCACCTAGGCCAAAGGCTCTGCCGGGAACCAGCAGACGTTGCTGGAACCCGGATGGGTAGCAGAAGGTACCAATGATTAACAAAGTGTCGCGTCGGCGAGCAGGCCGCATTTACTGAAACCCACAGTCCTACAGGGGGTGCTTTTCCTATTGGCACTATGGAACCAGCCTTTGTTACCAGAACCCGCAGTCCACATAGGAAGCACTGAAGCTTCAGGCACCATAGACTCGGCTAACCCGACCGCAACACAACAGGACAACGTATCAGTGGCAAAGTGACGTTGACACTACCCGGAAACAGCAGGCGTGCTGTAACCAGGCTGGGCAGGAGGGAGTACCCATGCCAAAGATACTGCCGAGAACCAGCTGACGGTGGTGGAACCCAGAGTGGCAGCAGAAGGAACAAGAGCCAATGGCAGAACCGTGGACCAGTTGACGGTGCTGGAACACGGTTTCTAAGCAGGAGGTACCTGTGCTAAAAAGCACAACCAAGGACCAACAGATGTTGCTTGAACTCGGATACCGACAAGGAGGCACCTCAGCCAAAGGCACTGCCGAGAACCAGCTGACGGTGCTGGAACCCGGATGGGTAGCAGAAGGTACCAATGAAAAACAAAGTTGCAAGGCCGCTAGCCGGCCGCAGTTACCAAAACCCACAGTCCTACAGGGGGTGCTTGTCCTATTGGCACTATGGAACCAGCCTTTGTTACCAGAACCCGCAGCCCACATAAGAAGCACTGAAACTGCAGGCACCATAGACTCTGCTAACCCGACCGCAACACGACAGGACAACGTATCAGTTGCAAAGTGACGTTGACACTACCCGGAAACAGCAGGCGTGCTGTAACCAGGCTGGGCAGGAGGGAGTACCCGTGCCAAAGACACTGCCGAGAACCAGCTGACGGTGCTGGAACCCGGAGGGGCAGCAAAAGGAACAAGAGCCAATGGCACAACCGTGGACCAGCTGACGGTGCTGGAACACGGTTTCTAAGCAGGAGTTACCTGTGCTAAAAAGCACTACCAAGGACCAGCAGACGTTGCTGGAACTCGGATACCAAGAAGGAGGCACCTAGGCCAAAGGCTCTGCTGAGAAACAACTGACGGTGCTGGAACCCGGCTGGGCAGGAGGGAGTAACCGTGGCAAACACACTTCTGAGCAGCAACATGCGATGTTGAAGCCCAGGGGTTAATCATGCAGTAGGCTGAGGCCAACTTGGAGCGAGTTTTATATTGGTTGTACACAACTACTGATTGTAACCGTGCTCCACTTTGGCCTCTGGCTGTACTGTCTCTAGTATTTCCCCTGGCCTCCAACCACGCCAGTTGCTGCTCTGCAGTGTTGTCTGCACAATCCACACTTGTTCATGAGTTACTGGGGCTCAGTCACGTCACTTGATCTCCTGATGTGTGTCCGGCAAGGTGTCCTGCTCTGTCCACATTCCCACAACTATTAATGGGAATGGGGACAGAGCAGGAGACATTGCAGGACACACATCAGGGGATCAACTGACGTGACTGAGCCCCAGTAACACAGGAACAAGTGTGGATTGTGCAGACGGCACATCAGAGCAGCGACTGGCGGGGTTGGAGGCCAGGGGAAATACTAGAGACAGTACAGCCAGAGGCCTAAGTGGACCACGGTTAAAAGTCAGTAGTAGTGTGATGTTGGAAGGTAGCAGTAGACTTTGCCATCCGCACAGCAGGGGAACAGCTGGCGTTACTGAACCCCACAGACACAGGAGCGAGTGATTCTATCTGTGCGGACGGCACTTCCAAGCTACAACTGGCTGTGTTGAAGCCCAGGATCAATGCTCCGAGCAGGCTGAGGCCTACTTGGAGCAAGTGGAAAATAACATGTAGTGTGATGTTGGAGGCAGCAGGAGATTTTGCCATCCGCACAGCAGGGGAACAGCTGGCATTACTGAACCCCACTAACACAGGAGCTAGTGTGTGTTTCTCTGTGAAGACGGCACCTCTGAACACCAACTGGCGTTGTTGGAGCCCAGGATGAGGCATGGAGCAGGCTGAGGCCTGACAGGGTTGGCATGTGGAGGCAGCAGGAGACTTTGCCATCCACACAGCAGGGGAACAGCTGGCATTACTGAACCCCACTAACACAGGAGCAAGTGTTTCAATCTGTGAGGACGGCACTTCCAGGCTACAACTGGCTGTGTTGTAGCTCAGGATCAATGCTACGAGCAGGCTGAGGCCTACTTGGAGCGAGGAGAAAAAGCGTTGTAGTGTGAGTTTGGAGGCAGCAGGAGACTTTGCCATCCACACAGCAGAGGAACAGCTGGCGTTACTGAACCCCACTAACACAGGAGCGAGTGTTTCAATCTGTGCGGACGGCACTTCCAGGCTACAACTGGCTGTGTTGTAGCTCAGGATCAATGCTCCGAGCAGGCTGAGGCCTACTTGGAGCGAGGAGAAAAAGCGTTGTAGTGTGAGTTTGGAGGCAGCAGGAGACTTTGCCATCCACACAGCAGGGGAACAGCTGGCATTACTGAACCCCACTAACACAGGAGCGAGTGTTTCAATCTGTGCGGACGGCACTTCAAGGCTACAACTGGCTGTGTTGTAGCCCAGGATCAATGCTACGAGCAGGCTGAGGCCTACTTGGAGCGAGGAGAAAAAGCGTTGTAGTGTGAGTTTGGAGGCAGCAGGAGACTTTGCCATCCACGCAGCAGGGGAACAGCTGGCGTTACTGAACCCCACTAACACAGGAGCAAGTGTTTCAATCTGTGCGGACGGCACTTCCAGGCTAAAACAGGCTGTTTTGTAGCCCAGGATCAATGCTCCGAGCAGGCTGAGGCCTATTTGGAGAGAGGAGAAAAAGCGTTGTAGTGTGAGTTTGGAGGCAGCAGGAGACTTTGCCATCCACACAGCAGGGGATCCGCTGGCGTTACTGAACCCCACTAACACAGGAGCGAGTATTTCAATCTGTACGGACGGCACTTCCAGGCTACAACTGGCTGTGTTGTAGCCCAGGATCAATGCTACGAGCAGGCTGAGGCCTACTTGGTGCGAGGAGAAAAAGCGTTGTAGTGTGAGTTCGGAGGCAGCAGGACACTTTGCCATCCACACAGCAGGGGAACAGCTGGCGTTACTAAATCCCACTAACACAGGAGTGAGTGTTTATATCTGTGTGGACGGCAGTTCCAGGCTACAACTGGCTGTGTTGTAGCCCAGGATCAATGCTCCGAGCAGGCTGAGGCCTACTTGGAGCGAGGAAAAAAAGCATTGTATTGTGAGTTTGGAGGCAGCAGGAGACTTTGCCATCCACACAGCAGGGGAACAGCTGGCGTTACTGGACCCCACTAACACAGGAGCGAGTGTTTCAATCTGTGCGGACAGCACTTCCAGGCTACAACTGGCTGTGTTGTAGCCCAGGATGAAGCATGCAGCAGGCGGAGGACAACTTGCAGCTGGTTTTATAGAGGTTGTAGACTACTACTGATTGTCACCATGCTCCACTATGGCCCCCGGCTCCACTGTCTCTAGTATTTCCCCTGGCCAACAACCCCGCCAGTTACAGCTCTGAAGTGGCGCCTGCACAATCCACACTTGTTCCTGTGTAACTGTGGCTCAGTCCCGTCTGTTGATCCCCTGATGCATGTCTGGCAATCTCTCCTGCTCAGTCCTCATTCACACTACTAGTAATGTGAATGTGGACAGAGCAGGAGACCTTGCCGGACACACATCAGGGGATCAACTGACGGGACTGAGCCACAGTAACTCAGGAACAAGTGTGGATTGTGCAGACACCACTTCAGAGCAGTAACTGGCGGGGTTGTTGGCCAGGGGAAATACTAGAGACAGTGGAGCCAGAGGCCTAAGTTGAGCAAAGTTACAATTCTGTAGTAGTTTGCATGTGGATGGAGCAGGAGACATTGCCATCTACACAGCAGGGGAACAGCTGGCATTACTGAACCCCACAGACACAGTAGTGAGTGTGTTTTTCTCTGTGAAGACGGCACTTCTGAACACCAACTGGCGTTGTTGGAGCCCAGTATGAGGCATGGAGCAGGCTGAGGCCTGATGGTGTTGGTATGTGGAGGCAGCAGGAGACTTTGCCGTCTGCACAGCAGGGGAACAACTGGCATTACTGAACCCCACAGACACAGTAGCGAGTGTGTTTTTCTCTGTGAAGACGGCACTTCTGAACACCAACTGGCGTTGTTGGAGCCCAGGATGAGGCATGGAGCAGGCTGAGGCCTGATGGTGTTTGCATGTGGAGGCAGCAGGAGACTTTGCCGTCTACACAGCAGGGGAAAAGCTGGCATTACTGAACCCCACTAACACAGGAGCTAGTGTGTGTTTCTCTGCGAAGACGGCACTTCTGAACACCAACTGGCGTTGTTGGAGCCCAGGATGAGGCATGGAGCAGGCTGAGGCCTGATGGTGTTGGCATGTGGAGGCAGCAGGAGACTTTGCCATCTACACACTAGGGGAACAGCTGGAAATACTGAACCCCACTAGCACAGGAGCTAGTGTGTTTTTCTCTGCGAAGACAGCACTTCTGAACACCAACTGGCATTGTTGGAGCCCAGGATGAGGCATGGAGCAGGCTAAGGCCTGATGGTGTTGGCATTTGGAGGCAGCAGGAGACTTTGACGTCTACACACTAGGGGAACAGCTGGAAATACTGAACCCCACTAGCACAGGAGCTAGTGTGTTTTTCTCTGCGAAGACGGCACTTCTGAACACCAACTGGCGTTGTTAGAGCCCAGGATGAGGCATGGAGCAGGCTGAGGCCTGATGGTGTTGGCATGTGGAGGCAGCAGGAGACTTTGTCATCTACACAGCAGGGGAACAGCTGGCAATACTGAACCCCACTAACACAGTAACGAGTGTGTTTTTCTCTGTGAAGACGGCACTTCTGAACACCAACTGGCGTTGTTGGAGCCCAGGATGAGGCATGGAGCAGGCTGAGGCCTGATGGTGTTTGCATGTGGAGGCAGCAGGAGACTTTGCCGTCTACACAGCAGGGGAAAAGCTGGCATTACTGAACCCCACTAACACAGGAGCTAGTGTGTGTTTCTCTGCGAAGACGGCACTTCTGAACACCAACTGGCATTGTTGGAGCCCAGGATGAGGCATGGAGCAGGCTGAGGCCTGATGGTGTTGGCATGTGGAGGCAGCAGGAGACTTTGCCATCTACACACTAGGGGAACAGCTGGAAATACTGAACCCCACTAGCACAGGAGCTAGTGTGTTTTTCTCTGCGAAGACAGCACTTCTGAACACCAACTGGCATTGTTGGAGCCCAGGATGAGGCATGGAGCAGGCTAAGGCCTGATGGTGTTGGCATTTGGAGGCAGCAGGAGACTTTGACGTCTACACACTAGGGGAACAGCTGGAAATACTGAACCCCACTAGCACAGGAGCTAGTGTGTTTTTCTCTGCGAAGACGGCACTTCTGAACACCAACTGGCGTTGTTGGAGCCCAGGATGAGGCATGGAGCAGGCTGAGGCCTGATGGTGTTGGCATGTGGAGGCAGCAGGAGACTTTGTCATCTACACAGCAGGGGAACAGCTGGCAATACTGAACCCCACTAACACAGGAGCTAGTGTGTGTTTCTCTGCGAAGCCGGCACTTCTGAACACCAACTGGCGTTGTTGGAGCCCAGGATGAGGCATGGAGCAGGCTGAGGCCTGATGGTGTTGGCATGTGGAGGCAGCAGGAGACTTTGACGTCTACACAGCATGGGAACAGCTGGCAATACTGAACCCCAGTAACACAGGAACTAGTGTGTGTTTCTCTGCGAAGACGGCACTTCTGAACACCAACTGACGTTGTTGGAGCCCAGGATGAGGCATGGAGCTGGCTGAGGCCAACTTTGCAGCACGTTTTATAAAGGTAGTAGACTACTACTGATTGTAACCGTGCTCCACTATGGCCTCCGGCTCCACTGTCTTTAGTATTTCCCCTGGCCTCCAACCCCACCAGTGACAGCTCTGAAGTGGCGTCAGCTCAATCCACACTTGTTCCTGTGTTACTTGGGCTCAGTCCCGTCAGTTGATCCCCTGATGTGTGTCCGGCAAGGTCTCCTGCTCTGTCCTCATTCACACTACTAGTAATGGGAATGTGGACAGAGCAGGAGACCTTGCCGGACACACATCAGGGGATCAACTGACGTGACTGAGGCCAAGTAACACTGGAACAAGTGTGGATTATGCAGACGCCACTTAAGAGCTGTCACTGGCGGGGTTGGAGGCCAAGGGAAAAACTAGAGACAGTGGAGCCAGAGGCCTAAGTGGAGCAGGGTTAAAAATCAGTAGTAGTTTGAATGTGGATGGAGCAGGAGACTTTGCCGTCCACACAGCAGGGTAGCAGCTGGCGTTACTGAACCCCACTAACACAGGAGCTAGTGTTTTTCTCTGTGCAGACGACACATCTGAGTGACAACTGGCTGTGTTGAAGCCCAGGGATTATAGTTCAGGTGGTAGAAACATGAACACAACAGGATTCCTGGTGTCATGCTTGCCATGTCTGTTTTGCCTCATGAACCCCTGGAGCGGTGTGCACGCGCATATCATGTGTGATCCCTGGAGCTGTGTGCACACTTACCTTGTGACTGTTGGGCTGCAAGATGCCTGCATTTCTGCACTGTCTGGTTCTGTGATCTTCTCGTCATGTCTAGAATCTCTGATCATGTCCTTCCTAAGATCCTGCACTGTCTGGCTCTGCAATCATCTCGTCATGTCTGAAACCTTATCATGTGACGTTTCCTAAGATCCTGCACTGTCTGGCTCTGCAATCATCTTGTCATGTCTGAAACCTTGATCATGTGACGTTTCCTAAGATCCTGCACTGTCTGATTCTGCAATCATCTCGTCATGTCTGAAACGCTGATCATGTGACCCTTCCTAGGATCCTGCACTGTCTGGTTCGGTGATCATCTTGTCATGTCTGAAACCCCGATCATGTGACTGCGCTCTGTTACCCTGAGTATCTGAACCTGGAAGTGCTCCCCTGGTTCTGACCTGGAAGAGGAGGTGCTATGCCCTATATCAGACCGCCCCTTCCTATGCTCAGGGCCTGAGTATTGTGTGGTGTCCCTGCTTGGCCTGTGGGGCGCTCCCTCTATTCTGTGCCCTTGCACACTGCTCTGTCGTGCGTCTCTGCACACGCTCCGTGCTCGTATTCCATCTCTAGTCTCGTCTTGTGTTTGTCCTTCGTGCCATGTTTTGTCTCTGCTCTGCTTGGCCTTGTAGTCCTTCCTTGCTCTGATTCCGTTCTGTGTTCCAGTCTAGCTTCTGTACCTTGCCTTGCTCTGCCTGGTGTTCCTCCCTATGGTCTCTGCCTTTGCTTGCTCTGCCTCTCTCTCTCCTATGGTGCTCTGTAGTGCTCCCTGGCACACGCACCATTCCTCCTCTCTTTCCTTTTGTGCTCTTTTCCATGTCTAGTCCCAAGGCTCTCCCTTGGCCCGGCTTTGGGCTTCGGCCTACGCTCCGCTGCTAGACTCTTTCCTATTGTGCTCTCTTGCTAGTCCCAAGGCTCTCCCTTGGCCCGGCTCTGGGCTTCGGCCTACGCTCCGCTGCTAGCTCTGTTCTTGCTCTGTTCTTGCTCCATGTTTATGCCTATGCTTCCGTTCCTGGTTCTGTACTCTGCCTTCCATTTCTGCTTCGTATGCTCTATGCATGCGCCTGGCCTTCCTAGCCTCCTGTTTGTGCCTCAGCCATGCCGGCCCTAGCCGTGCCCGCCTGCTTGTGCCTCAGCCGTGCTCGTCGGTCAGTGATAGCTGTGTCGCCTGCCATGCCTCAGTCGGGTTCGCTGGAGTCTTGCCTGTCTGTCAGTGCCGCAGCCCGATCAGCTAGCCAGTGCCCCAGCCGTGCCCTCTGTGCTCCCTTGCACTTCACGCTGTTTCCGCACTGTGCTCTGCATGCTCTCTAAAGCACGCACAGGCCCTCACCTGCACATGGCATACCTCCCCGTGCTTCTGTAAAAGTACGCGCAGGCTTTGCCATGTCCCCTGTCGTGCCCTCTTGCACGCACAGGCCCTAACCCTGTCCTGGAGCCCTGACCCTGAGGTGCCTCTCTGCACGCACAGGACTCTGCCTCGCCTAACCCTGGCGTGCCCCTTTGCACGCGCAGGACTCTGTCTAGTATCTCGTGCCTTGGCGTGTCTCTACACACGCACTCTGTCTTACCTTGTGCTTTGGCGTGTCTCCAAGCACGCACCCTGCCTTGAACCCTGGCGCGTCTCCAAGCACGCACCCTGCCTTGAACCCTGGCGTGTCTCCAAGCACGCACCCTGCCTTGAACCCTGGCGTGTCTCCAAGCACGCACCCTGCCTTGAACCCTGGCGTGTCTCCAAGCACCCACCCTGCCTTGAACCCTGGCGTGGCTCCAAGCACGCACACTGCCTTGAACCTTGGCTTGCCTGCCGGATTCCCAAAACCTGCCGACCGTTGCCAGAGGTCCGGAACCAGATGACTGCGGCCTGATGTCCGGAGCTGATGTCCGCAGCCTGATGCCTGGACCCTGTCGGTCAATGCCAGTAGTCCGGAGTCCGATGCCATCGCACCCCGTCTTGGATCCTGGCGTGTCCTAGCATGCATCCCTTCTAGGAACTCTTGTCTGATCCCTATCACGCATCCTGTCCTGGACCCTGGTATGTTTTCGTGCACGTACTATGCCTGGAACATTTGGCGTGCCCTTGCACGCATCCTGCCGTGTTTCACTGTTTGTGCCCTGCACCTGATTCCCTGTTATGCCTTGCACCTGAATAAAGTGTGAATCCACGTTTGAGGAAGAAACTATGTAACTTCGCTTTATGTTTGGTATCCTGTCCGTCCTGTTGTCAGACACTCAATAGTGTCTCCTTGAGCCGGCCGTCTGGTCCAGCTGCCATGGTGGCTCACCCCCTTGGTCTTGCCCCTGACACTCCCTGTACAGGGGGTGGGTTCTCACTAGGTCAGCTCTCCCTAGGTGGGTGGTGCCACGGCCCAGAGGGTCCACTCTAAAAAGGAGAATGGGCTCAGCAGGAGCTGAGTCCGTCACACCTGGATACAGTTGCCAACCAATTATTTAGTCGGGAAGAGGACTGGCAAATTCTGGGGAGATCCAGGCCTTGTTCATTTTCAGAAAAGTAAGCCGGTCGACGTTATCGGAAGAAAGTCGCGTGCGACGGTCTGTTAGTACACCACCTGCGGCACTAAAGACGCGTTCCGATAATACACTGGCAGCAGGGCAAGCCAGCACCTCCAATGCATACTGGCTAAGCTCTGGCCATGTATCCAGCTTAGAGACCCAAAACTTGAAGGGGGAAAAGCCATCTGGGAGTACACTCACAGGGCAAGACATGTAATCTGTCACCATCTGATGGAAACGTTGCCTCCTGTTGACTGGAGCTGTCAGTGATGGTGTAGACAATTGTGGCGGACACACAAAACTTTGCCACATTTGGGCCATAGTGGTCTTGCCTTGTGCTGAGGCGCTGCCTCTGCTCCCTCTTTGTGCAGAGTTTCCTCCACTGGCTCGACGCACAGAGGTGCTTTGTAAAGCACTAGCACCACTGCTGTCGGGTGGAATGGAAAACATGATGGACTGCACCAGTGTGTCTTGGTAGTCACGCAGTTTACGCTCCCGGTTCAACGTTGGTATGAGGGTTTGCAAGTTGTCCCGGTAGCGAGGATCTAGGAGGCTGTACACCCAATAATCAGCCGTGTAGAGAATGTGGGCGATGCGGCGGTCGTTTCTCAGGCACTGCAGCATGAAGTCAACCATGTGCTGCAGACTCCCAACTGCCAAAGAACTGCTGTCCCCTGCTTGAGGCGTGATCTCTGCCTGCTCTGCATCACCCCACCCTCGCTGTACATACTGACTAGAGCTTTGTGTACCTCCCTCCTGTGGAGAGATGTCTTCCTCCTCCATCGACTCCTCCTCATCCTCCTCACAAAGTGTCCCCTGCCTAGGCCTTTGTGAGGAAACACGTAGCGCAGACTGTCCAGAAGCAGATGGCATTTGGGACTCCTCATCCTCCACCTCTTCCAAAACCTCATCCCTTAGTGCTTGCAGTGTTTTTTGAAGCATGCAGATAAGGGGGACAGTCATTCTGACTAGTGCATCATCTGCACTCGCCATCCGCGTGGAATCATCGAAGGCACGCAAAACGAAGCAGATGTCCTTCATAGAGGCCCACTCAGTGGTGCTGAAGTGTGACCGGCGCACATTGCGACTTGTTTGCGCCTGATGCAGCTGGTACTCCATGACTGCTGCCTGCTGCTCACACAATCACACAACCGCTCCATCATATGTAACGCTGAATTCCACCTGGTGGGTAGGTCACATATGATGCGATGTTCCGGAAGGCGTAATTGGTGCTGCAGAGCAGCAAGGCGCGATCTTGCCGTGCTGGAACGACGCAAGTGAGCCCACTCTATGCGGACCTTGTGCAGCAATGCATCAAGATCCGGATAGTCCCTCAGAAAGCTCTGCACAACCAAGTTGAGCACATGTGCCAGACATGGGATGTGAGTGAGGTTGCCTAGGCCAAGAGCTGCCACCAGATTTCGGCCATTGTCACACACTACCAAGCCCGGCTGGAGATTCGCTGGCACCAACCACACGTCGCTCTCCTGCTTGATGGCATTCCAGAGCTCCTGCGCTGTGTGGCTTTGATTCCCCAAAGAAATTAATTTCAGTGCGGCCTGTTGACGTTTGGCCAAGGCTGTGCTCATATCGGTCGTAACAAGCTCCTGCTGCGCTGTTTCAGAGGAACTTGAGTAGGAGGAGGAGTCAATATGTACAGACTGGATTCCTGCAATCCGTGGAGTTGGCAGAACACATAGAGCGCCCCTCTCCAGATCTGTACCCGGCTCCACAACATTGACCCAATGGGCAGTGAGGGGAAGGTATCGTCCCTGTCCATGGTTACTGGTCCACGCATCAGTGGTCAGGTGGACCTTGCTACTGACGGCATTTAGTAGCGCATGTTTTATGTTTGCCTCCACATGTTTCTGCAGGGCAGGGACGGCTCACCTGCTGAAATAAAAGCGGCTGGGCACGGTGTATTGTGGGACTGCCAATGCCATGAAGTCCTGGAAGGTGTCAGTCTCCACCAGCCTGAATGACAGCATTTCAAGGGCCAGTAGTTTGGCAATACCAGCATTCAGAGCCTGTGCTCGGGGATGGTTTGCCGAGTATGGCCACCTTTTCTCCCATGCCTGTGCTACCGATGGCTGCCGAGTGGCCTGGGAGTGTGAGGATGACCTGTAACGTGGTGCTGTGTGTGGAATGTCACAGGGTCTCCGGACAACAGTGCCAGAGGTTCTTCCTTGGCGATCCTGTGAGGAAGCCAAACCAGCTGTGTGTGAGCTGGAGGAAGAGGCCCCAACATGAGCTGAAGAGGTGGTAGGTGGTGCTGTACGTTGGCCAACGTCTTCAGTGTGTCTGTGTAACTCCAACTCGTGCTTGGTCCACACATGTTTAAACATATTAGTGGTATTGAGGTTGTTGACATTTTTCCCTCTTTTGACTCTCTGATGACACAGCTTGCATTTGACAAAGTAAATGTCATCTGCAACTGTGTCAAAAAAGGACCACGCACTGCAAGTCTTGGGAGTGCCCGTTTTGCCTTTTGAAAGTGGAATGCTCCTAACGGGTGCCGAAGTGGAGGCTACAGGCAACCAAGTCTGCCCCCTCCCTCTCCCTCCGGTTTTGGCCATTCGGGGAATCTCTTCCTCAGAGATGCTCCCACCACCTTCCTGTTCCTCACGCCATGATGGGTCAAGGACCTCATCATCTACACTCCCCTCTTCAAACACCTGCTTCTCCTGGGTTGTCTCGCCAGCACCGTGCGCACCAGAAAGTGGTAACTGAGTCTCGTCTTCATCTGATGCGTACTGAGGTGTGCTGACCATAGGCACTGGCCCACCCGCCTCTTCAGATTCAGAGGGACAAAGAAGTTGTGCATCACTGCATACTCCCTCTTCTTCACATTCTGGAATGCTGCTTGTCTGGCCCCCTCTTTTCAAACCAACAGATTCCGAGAACAGAAGTAGAGACTGTGATTGCTCCTGTCCAGGGCTCCCTGACTGCCTGGGCACTTTGGCAGGTGGTGAAGAGACAGATGATTGGTCTTCGGTGCTCTGGCCCTGAGAGGATGTGGAAGTAATTGAAGTCGATGCGTTAGCTGCCATCCATCCGACAACGGCTTCAATTTGTTCATCCCACAGCAGTGGGGTACGGTGAGGTCCTACAAAGCTGCGCATAAAGGACTGTTGCCTGCTAAAGCTGGGGGATGCTGACTCACTGGTGCCAACAGCAGGCACAGAATCCCCACGTCCTCTCCCTGCAGAATCCCCACGTCCTCTCCCTGCAGAATTCCCACGTCCTCTCCCTGCTGAAACTCCACGCCCACGGCCACGTGCCTTACTCCCTGCCTTCTTCATCTTGCAAGACTGAAAACACACACAAAAAGGAGCGATCACAAGTCCAAGAATATTATGAAATATCCATGAAAAAGTTCTTTATTATAAAAAGCATACAGATAAAGAAAGCAAATCACCACAATGTGAAATTGGCTAAAAAACCAAGACGCTGACACATGCTGCAGACATCCCAAATATAGTGTAAATCACAGCCAGATAATATAGAACGCAAGCGGAAATATGCAGCCAATGCCCCACAGGCCACAGTACTTAATTTGCACATTTCACATCTGCTTGTGCTTGAAATGTTGCCTTTTAGGCTCGCTGAGACGGAAGCTTTCCGCAACCTGATGGTGGCGGCCGTCCCAAGGTACTCAGTCTCCACTATTTCTCTCATTGTGCTGTACCGGTATTACACCAGCATGTTTCCCACAACATTTCCCGTGCCCTCAACAATGCTGTTACTGGGAAAGTCCACCTAACAACGGAGACATGGACAAATGCCTGTGGGCAGGAACGGTACATCTCACTGATGGGATACTGGGTTAATATAGTAGAAGCTGGGACCCTGTCACACCTTGGGATGGAACACATCCTCCCCACGACGAGGATTGCGGGCCATACTTCAAGTCAGGGTGGCCCCCACAGTCTACAGCTCTTGCACCTCCTCCTCCTCTTCTTCTGTCTCCAATCTGAAATGAACACATCAGTCAGAAGCTGGAAGCACTGCAGCACTGCCTCAGCCAAGTGGCAACAGGCTGTGCAGAAGCTAATCTGCATCATCATCTGCATCTGCTTGTGTACCAAGGACTGGGGTGTGGACCACTGAACGCTGCACTGGGACAAGTACGTGGATATAGAAAAATTAAATACACTAGCTCATCTGCCTTGGCTTAGTGGTGCATGGAAGCACGAATTCCGTGTAGTTTCACATCCAAAAGTCCATTAAAAAAAATAAATAAATAAAAAAATTTTCCATTCAGCTTCCAAATTTTTAGAAAATTTTTTTTATTGGACATAATAAAGAACTACTTCAGTTCGAAACGCGTTGCCTCAGCATTCGTGCAGCTTGTCCTCTACTTTCTGTTTTTACATCCAATAAATTTTTCTAAAAAT
The DNA here is from genome assembly GCF_039654945.1 of Dendrobates tinctorius. Lineage (NCBI taxonomy): Eukaryota > Metazoa > Chordata > Amphibia > Anura > Dendrobatidae > Dendrobates > Dendrobates tinctorius. Next base: position 91,223,737 of record NW_027361687.1, on the reverse strand, counting down.
TTGGAATCTGAATTGAAATTTTTTTTTATTGAAGTACGTGGATGTACTTGTTGATGGTGCTATTTGAGTTTGCGTGCAAAGACAGATCCAGGGCAGGAGGCATCTTCGCATGCACCATGGACAGGGGATTTGCTTGCACACACAACAGTGGAAGAAACAGTGGTATCACCTGTAGACTCTGTTCCTGGAGCCTGTTGTTCGGCCCACAAAGTCGGCTGCTTTGCTGCCATGTGCCTGATCATGCTGGTGGTGGACAGGCTGGTATTTTTGCTACCCCTGCTGATGCTGGCATGGCCAGTGGTACAAATGGCCTGGTTGGGGTTATTGGCAGAGTCATCAAAAACTACCAGACTCGGGAAGACCTAACAGTTGTACTGGCAACTTCCTTCGTGTTGGTGTTATGGGCACATTCAGTGTCTCCCTCTCCCACACTATCTCCTTACCTTGCTCCCAGTGTTTCAGGGTTCCCCAAGGCTCAGTTCTAGGATCCCTACTCTTCCCCATCTACACCTTCGGCCTGGGACAGCTCATAGAATCCCACGGTTGGCGATATCACCTCTACTCCGATGACACGCAGATCTGTTGTGAGTTCATTTTTCCCTTCACCATTGAGGTCTGATGAACTCCCTCCTCTGGTGAAGGAAGGTAGTGAGACTGATTACCAAACACCTGGGCAGCTAGATGATAACTGGGTGGCTGGAATTGAGGACTGGATATAAGGCTGCCGACGCCTTTCTTCCTGGCTGGTGATTTTCCTGCTGGATTCTTGGAGACCAGTCTGATTCCTGCATCTCAAAGCTAAGTTTTTCTGCTCTGCTTTGTACTCTTCAGTTTTGTTTTTGTTTTACCTTGTTTTTTGGGAGTTCTGCCATCCCCGGCCGGGGGTGAGCTGTATTCCATTTTTGTCTCTGATCTGTTGATCTTTTGCTCTGTCTTCAGAATATACCTGAGTGCTGATATAGTCTTTTGAAGCCTAGCGACTTCAGGGCCTGTTTTTCCTATCAGTCGGTTGGCTCATTTTGATAGGGTTTTTGCGGATGGCAGACAGCAGCTTTCCTATCCTGTCCTATGTAGTTAGCTTGGGCCCCATCATTTGCTCAACCTATCTTTCTATCTGTGTTAGTGTTTTCATCTTGCTTCACCGTCATTATATGTTGGGGGCTGCCTATTGCTTTGGGGTCTGCTCTGGGGCAGTTTAGTTTTTCCCCCTTTCTGTCTTTAGGCTATGTAGCTCTCCGGCTGTGATCGAGGGGTCTAGGGCACTGTAGGAACCCCCCACGGCTACTGCTAGTTGTTGTGGATAGGTTCAGGGGTCTGCAATCCGATAGCTGCCAACCTCTCTGATTTTTCTGGACTTAGCTGGTATTTTGTTTTTTCCTCCTTCGGTGACTCATCATAACACAGATCTACCTTTCTCGACCTGACATCATCTCCTTACTGACCAAAATAACACAATGTTGTCTGCTATTTCATCCTTCTTTTCTGCTCGCTTTCTGAAAGTGAGCACGGACAAAACAGAATTCATCATCTTTCAACCATCTCACTGTATCTCTCCACCAGAACTATCCTTCAATGTTAATGGCTGATCACTTTCCCCAGTCCCGTATGATCGGTGCCTTGGGGTGATCCTCAACTTTTCCCACTCTTTCAAGCCACATATTCAAGCCCTTGCCTCTTCCTGCCAGCTCCAATTCAAAAATGTTTCCCGGATCCTTACATTCATTGACCAAGAAACTGCAAAAACGATTTTGCATGCCCTCATCATCTCCTGCCTCGACTATTGCAACCTACTGCTCTCTGGCCTCCCCTATAGCACTCTTGCACCACTCCAATCTATCCTAAACTATACTGACTGACTAATCCACCTGCCTCCCCATTATTCCCCAGCCTCTCCTGTTGTGAATTCACTTTCTGGTCTGCCTCTGATTGATGGTGAGGGTGGTGGAGCTGGTTGTATTGACAGAGGAGTCGTGAGTTCTCTTTCCGGGCTCCGTCTGGTGGTTGCAGGAAGTAATGAAGCTGATCTAATTAACAGAGACCTGCCACCTGATAATGAGGATGACGATTGGACATCTGGAGTCTCTGACTGGATTTAAGACAGCCGACTCCCTCTACCCCTGCTGGTGATTTTTCCTGCCTCCTGAGGTCTAAGTTTCCAGTTCAGTCCCTGCATTCTCAAGCTAAATGTTCTCTGCTATTGTTCACGTTTGATTTGGTTTTGTCTATTCAGTTTTGTGTGGTCAGCCAGCCACGGCTGGGGCGGTGCTCAATTTCCATTTTTATGTTACTGTTTGTGCCAGTTTGCTTTTTGTCCCTTATTAGATTGGCCTCTTTTTGCTTTGTTTTCAGAATATGCCAGAGTGCTGATATAGTGGGTGAAGTCTAGTGACTTCAGGGTTTTTTTGCTATCAGAAGTGTTGAACATTTTTGCAGGGTTTTTTGGCGTGATTGCAAACAGTATCTCTCCTTTCCTGTCCTTTCTTGTTAGTGTGGGCCCCATCGTTTGCTCACCCTATTTTCCTACCGGTGTTTGTGTTTTCATCTTGTCTCACCGACAATATATGGTTGGGAGCTATCTATTCCTTTGGGGTCTGCTCTGGGACAGTTTAGATTTTCCCTTTCCTTGCTTTAGGCTTATTTAGTCCTCCAGCTGTATCGAGGCATCTAGAATCATCGTAGGTACGCTCCACGGCTACTGCTAGTTGCGTGGATAGGATCAGGGGTATGCAATCCGCTTAGTTACCAACCTCTCTGGTTTTCTGTGGCTTAGCTTGATCTTGTTTTCCTCCTCGGTGACCCAATCACAACACTCTCCTCTCTAAACCCTAAAACTACGACATGCAAAGCCATCCACATCCTCTCGCCTCCACAAATTTGTGACATGGTCTCCCTAGACTTACCTACACGCATCCTTTGATCCTCTCAACATCTTCTTCTCTACTCCCCTCTTATCTCTTCTTCCCCCAACCGCATAAAAAACTTCTCCCGTGCTTGACCCATACTCTGTAACTCTCTACCCCAACATATCAGACTACCACCTACCATGGACACATTCAAAACGAACCTGAAGAACAAACTCTTCTGAAAAGCCTACAACCTGCAGTGATCCTCAGTCTACTGAACCGCACGACCAGCTCTACCTTCCCCTAGTGTATCCACACCCATCCCCTGTAGACTGTGAGCCCTCGCAGGAAGGGTCCTCTCTCCTTCTGTACTTTTGTGTGCCTTGTATTGCTCATGTTAGTGTACTTGTCTATGTATGCCCATTTTTCACATGTAAAGTGTCATGGAATAAATGACGCTATAAAAATGACTAATAATAATAATATCCACCACATCATCTTCCACTTCCGCACCCTGGTCTTCCTCCTGACTTTCTGGCAATTGTGTCTCATCATCTTCCACCTCTTGTGACACATTTACACTGTCGCCTTCATGTGACCGTGGCTTCTCAAATATTTGGGCAGCTCTACATGCGATATCATCTTGCCCTGCTTTAAGTGTATCGTGCAAGAGGGCCGAACCTATAGATGGTAATGTGAACAGGTCTTGGGAGTGTCCAGGTGTGGGATCAGTTGTCTACAGGCAATCTGCATGGTGGGAGGAAGGAGGATCAGGGTGAGGAATATGCAGTCCAGACTCACGGCTACTCATACTTGACCATGTGGAAGACAGGAATTTGGTGGTGGTTGGAAAGTGACAGGTGGTGGCAAAGTGACTGGAAGCATTATCTGTTATCCAACCAACAACCTTTTGACACTGCTGTGGGTTCAATACGTAATGTGCTGATGCAATCCCCTAGTAACTGGAACAGGAAGGTCGAGCGAGAAAATGTGGGTGTTTGGTGAGGCCCAATTTCAGCTTGCCCACAACCTCAGCCTCTGCAAGCAACATCACCATCAAGTCCACTTCCCCATCCCTTGCCACATGCCTTGCCATTTTTAAATGTACTACATTATTTTCCACTTTCACACCAAATGGCTGAATTTGGAGCAAAGTTATATGTTATCCATGTGTGGGAAACCCACAGTTTAAAATTTCTGGTCTGTAGGTAAATTTTTTTTAAAATAAAACTGGTGTCAATAAATTAAGTAAGAGACAGGAAAAACAGTTCAATAGAGGACTCAAATGCCACAATTTGTAGCCCACAGATAGATGAGGCATCTGACGGAGACAGGCCACTGTCAAATATCTTGCTTGTACTTTTCTTTTTTGGCCAGTAAAATTGTGTGAATAAGTAGTCTAAGACACAACCCCCAAAAAATCGATGGAGGCCTGATACCTTATGCATATTAAAACTGATCTGGGTCACCTCATCAAGCCTGGGAGGAGAAGATTAACGTTTTTGTGCTGCCTGTCAGCTGGTCTCACAATGTATTTAAAATGCCCAGTCCACATAAAAATGACGAGCATTTATATGAAAATCCACAATATATACGGTATCCCATAGAAATGGCTTCTTAGTGGGATACCACACATCCTCCCCGTCACTTCAGACACTACCACTAGAACACCAGGGAGAACGTGTTCCGTGATGCAATGTTATTGTTTGCAAAGGGATGTTTGTGGTCTCAGCAGAGTTCACCTATTATGTCTTGGGTCTCCCCCTCTCCCAATGACAAGTACAAAGAAATATCAATTATTAAAAAATTATAGGGTTATACAGGGAGAGCAAATAGATAGTCATGGTATGGCACTGCGCCCTGTCAACACTAGAGTACCTTTTTTGAATTACCAGCATTACATTAAAAATTTTAAAATGCAGATGAAGTTGAGAGAAAACGACAATCTATGTCCTCCCAGCATTACTCTGTACACATCTCAGTATTTAGATCACTATTAGCGTGATCTATTTCGCTTTAACATTTCTCTGTCTTCAGATCACAGATAACACAACATGCTTTGGCCGCAGGGCAACGAGTATGGCCTACGATTGAACAGTTCTGGATGACATTTTAACAGTGTGGAACATTAATTAGTCATACAAAATTATTTCTCTAGAACACAGTCGGTGGACACTTAGTTTACTGGAATATGAAGGTCCTGAGATCCAGATATAAAAGCTACCAAACAAATATTATCTTTTAAGATGAAACAGATTATTGAAGACATTTAAATAAGTTTTTCAACATCTATTTAGCCTCCCTTGACAGAACAGTAGAGCCATAATCGTGCTGTATCACAATACTAGAGCAAGGGGAAAACAGAAATTCTTGATGCAATAACGCAACTGCCCCACAATAAAGGTGAACTGTACTACAATGCTGTGAACAGGATAAATTGTCCAATGTCTGATGCCAGACTCCTTCAAACATCAACTACCTGCTGGTGATCATCACCAGCATTAAACAAAAACCAAAAAGAAAAATTATTTATTTTTTTAAAGGAGTCTCTGGGCCCATATGTGAATTGTGAATCTCTGTTATTACAGTCTTGAAGTTGTGTTGGTGTCATCAGAGCTTAATCTTAAATGCAGGTGGTTGGATAATTGCTAATGACCCTCATGATTTAAAGAGTGCTTTTAAGATAGTATCAGGATCAACTTAAGCTGGAGGATTTTAAGCAACACTGGAGGAGGTGGAGTTTGTGTTTCTTCGGCATTAACCTTCCTTCTTTGATGGGGTGTCACTTAATCTTAGAAGTATGGGCTGATCTGATGTTATCACACTACCATTCAAAGGAAGATTGCATTTCATTGGTTGTCCATCTAGGTATCGGTTGTTGTATTTTTTGGAGGCACCAACTTCATCTTATTTTCTTACAAACACAACCTCTGCAACTCAACAAGCAGGTGCACTTCCAGGCACCACATACACAGAAAAGCTCCACGATATCTTCCTCTGTAACTCTTGGATGCAAATTATTAATGGTCATTTTTGTGCCTTCTAAAGAGCTAAAGACAGACTATGAGTGGGCCATTGTAGGCTCTATCATGGATCTCATACCTCCCATAGCCACCGCTGTTATTAATCCTGTACGTTACCATTCCTGCTGTCACCATGCCCCTTTTCCTGATCACTTCATCAGACAACTCGTCCGCCATATTTTTGCTAAAAACCTGCACCTTCCCAGCAGCAACTGTAGGAAACCATGTTACTGTTTTCCAAGGTGTTTATGATGCCCATAAAAAATAAAAGTTTACACATTATGTTGATGTGTACCCCCCAGGGGGAAATGTTTGTCAGCCCATACATTTAGTGTATGGGCATTCCAAGTATACGAGACCCACTTCTTTGTAATGGGAACAGTTTTTTATGAGGCCCTCCTCCATGCTTCTTCCAAGGGGGATTGGGGTGCGTGCAAATTTAGGCCAGGCCTTGCATTAATTTCATTGGCAAACTTTATGGTAGAAAAAAAAAATAATATTTGAAACTTTTGTTCCATGTGGCCATCCACTACGTGGGTTCAAAGGCTTATTGGGGTGATGTGACTTTGGTGCAGGCCAGGCCTTGCATTCAATGCATAGGCTAACAGTATGGCAGTACCAAAAGAATAATGTGAACTTGGTTTTCCTGTGGCCATCCAGTGCATAGTTTCAAAGGATTATTGGTGTGCGTGTAAGTTTGTGGCAAGCGGGCCTTGGATTCAATGCTTACACTCACAGTATGGAAGAACCAAATGAATAATGTGAACTTGTTTTCCTGTTGCCATCCAGTACGTGTGTTCAAAGGCTTATTGGGCGCGTGTGAATTTGGTGCAGGGCAGGACTTGCATTCAATGCATAGGCTAACAGTATAGCAGTATCAAATGAAAAATATTGGGAACTTTTGTTTCATGTGGCCATCCAGCACATCTATTCCAAGGGTTATTGGGGTGCGTGTAATTTTGGGGCAAGGCAGCCCTTGCATTCATTGCATAGGCAAATACTATGGGAGACCCACTTTCTTATAATGCAAACATTTTTTCAGGAGGTCCTCCTGTACGTCTCATGAAAGGTGTATCGGGGTGCGTCCTAATTTTTGGCAGCCCAACCACTCAATGCATAGGCAATAACAGTATAGGACACCCACTGTTTAATAATGGCCCTTTAAGAATAGTAATGCCGACTGATGCCCCTATAAAAATAGGCTTTACGACATAAGATGTACATAGAGATTAAGAAGGAAAGTCTATCAGATTAAAAATAATCTATGGTTCTAAAAAGAAATTTAGGTAAACTGTACATGATGATGTGTTGCACACAACATGGCTAGCTAAGGTTGACATGCTACAATGACATTTCCCAGTAAATGCATTTTTATTGGTTGAAAGCAATGGTAAATTTGAAAAACACATAAAAAACGCTACGTGTGAACATAGCCAAAGTGGTGGAGGAACATTTTTTGAGGTAGTTATTGCTTTTGCCTTACATACAAATTATTACCCAGGAAAGGATGTCCCTTAACATATTTCCCTGTGTAGGGAAGGTGACCTGATGGACAAAGGGACTTGTCAGAATAGAGAAAGGAAGGTTTGCACAATTTAGACAGGTGTCAGTTACTACAGTGGGAAAATAGCTGAGAAAGTGTAGTGGACGTGCAGTACCTTGGGTTGACCATTAGAGGGCAGGGAGGAGTGTGAGTAAAGGACTTGACGTCAGCTAAGGGCTTAGGAAACCGTTGGTCATGGGGGGCGGAGTTACAGGGAACCGGGAATGATCTAAATTTGACAGGAGGGTTCCAGAAAGTTCCAGTCTCCAGGGGGAGCTCAAGTGACAGGAAGACTATGACAGTTGGTGCACTGTGAGGAAAACTTAACCAGGGGACTGAGGAGAGAGAAAGTTAGGGGGGTGGTCCTGACACAGAGTACCGCAATACAGACGAGGCTCCGGGGGCAAGCACACCGAATTAAAGACGACAACCGACCAGTAAAATTGCTGTTGGTGTACAGGCCTAAGGCGGCCACAGTGACTGAGCTGTCAGGAGTGTCGTGGAGTTGAAAAAATGGACGGTGCGTATAATTACATCTCTGGTGAAAAGTACAGTGTGTGTGTAACGGGGCCTGGAAACGGAGGGCCGAGAAAAGAGATTGCGGTGTATTGTGAGGGCCGTCAGTCGGACGGCGGAGAATAAAGTTGGACCTGTTGCACCTGAAATCTGCCTCCATCTTGTGTCTGTACGTCACTGCATGGCATACAGAGGAACTACCCCCCCAAGCCTGGCCCACGACCCTACACCTGTAAAATCCATTTTGGTTTAGTTTTTGTATGTTTTACTGTGTGCCTGTAAAAGTGACGTCACACTCTGACAACATTTGTCACAGCAGTGACCTAGGAGTCAGAAATGCTTCCAGGGGTCTTCCCCATGATGTTCCCATGTCATTTGTGTACTGATCCCTTACATTACCGACATTTTAATACTGTAGAAAGACCTCCAGGGGGGGATCGAGGCAAAAAAGCTTGGATTTCCCATAGACTTACATTGGGCTCGTTGTTCGGGTCGAGTACCCGAGTATTCCAATTTGCTTGATCCGAGCAATGAGCACCCGAGCATTTTAGTGCTCACTCATCACTAATTCCTATCCATTGCTGACTGGCATTGTTCTGTTCAATTCTCCCTTTAGATGCATGCAAAACAGCTTTATATGCAGTATAATGCTTCAGTATCATGCACCACATTCTTTAACCCCTTAATGGCCCAGTCATTTTTCTCACTTAGACATCAAAAGCAACAGCTTCTCACCACTGTCAAACTACCACTGCCACCACCACCACCGACAGGTCTTACAAAAGGCATGAAAAAAATGTCCAGAATATTGTAAGAGATCTGTTTTAAATATGGCATTAAATGTACTATATTTTCCACAAATTGAAGAAACTCCTATGACTGCTGACTTCCTTTACTTTAGATGTATAATGTGCAAGACTTTTGGCAGGAGAGTATAATGGCTAGTCTACTATTCCTATTCTCTTTCCTTTTACCCTCGTGTCCTTTTGCTTTGTTTCTCTCAATCTCTTAACTCTTTCTTCCTTTTTCCTTCCTCCATCTACCACTTTTTCCCTCCCTTCCTTCCTCAACTCACTTGGCAGCCGATTAATAGGGTCCAGCACGGGGTTTTTCAACATAACCAGTCCATACGGTTTATTGTTACACAGCATAAACCATAGAAGTATGAAGAAAAGGTAACAGTCTTACATCACACCAAATGAATGCTCAATGTAGAGCTCCGTTCTCTTTGCCCTGTGGTCACACAGGCTTTGTTTTGTCCAGCAATCAGGCTCTATAGCCTCACAGTTATTTCCCCCTGTCTGGGGATACCTCTTAGTTGCTTCTCATTCAGGAAGTCCATTCCCTCCTGGGGACTGTCCCACACACAGGCCAATATACACAGACCTCACCAGGTCAGCGGCCTTAGCATGTGCTCTTCAGGGAGGCAGCACACCTTCCAGCACCTAGGCCTTCCGGGACCTTCCACATGGCCCAATGAGATCCATGCACTCTCTTATGTGACCTACCCTGGTCACCTTAAATGATCCGTAGCCACACCCACAGGTGAGGTATGGATCACATGGCTATGACCTCATTGCAGGTCCTTTCCAGACACCCAGCCATACACACATATACAGGTTTTTACTATGGGCGTTCAGATACGCCCCTGGGTGGTTTTGTAGGTGACTGGTTCCACCCATCTCACCAAGTCACCTGGAAGCTTTTCCAATACACAGCAACAAATCCTCAGCAGTATATCTCTGCTGATTAATACATATTCCAGCTTCCATCACAGGGCACCCACCCTTCTGATACATATCGGCCATTTACCTTCCTGCCGTTCATCCTTTCTCCATTACAATAATGGACATGCCTGTATGCATGTCCTGAGACACCCACACAGCGCCCCCTAGCTGTCACAGCGGTCACTGTACAACATCTTCTTTAACTTCCCTCTCTCCCTCCTTTTATCCCTTCCTTTATTTTCTTCCTCTGTTCCTTCCTTCCTTTCCAAACCTCTTTTCTTTCCTTTATTATTTCCATCTAGTTATTCAACCTCCATTTTTCCCTCACTTCTCATTCTCTCTCCTTTTCTCCATTCCTCCATCTGTTCCTTCCTTCCTTTCCTCCTTCTCTTCCTTCCTTTCCTACCTATGATCCTTTCTTTCTTTTCTCCATCTTTACCTTCCTTCCATTCATTTCCTTCCCTCCTTTCTTCCCTCACTTCCCACCCTTATCTTTTTCACTCTTCCTCCCTCTGTTCCTTCCTTATTTTCCTTCCTCTCTTCTTTCCTGTCTTCCTTCTGTTCCTTTCTTCCTTTTCTCCATCTTTTCCTTCCTACCTTCCTTCCTACCTTTCTTCCATCCATTTCCTCCCCTCTATTCTTGCCTCACTTCCCACCCCCTCCTTTTATCCCTTCCTCCCTCTGTTCCTTCCTTTCCTCCCTCTCTTACTTCCTTTCCTACCTCTGTTCCTTCCATAGCTCCATCTTTTCCTTCCTACCTTCCTTCCTACCTTTCTTCCATCCATTTCCTTCCCTCCTTTCTTCCCTCACTTCCCGCCCCCCTCCATTTCTCCCTTCCTCCCTCTGTTCCTTCCTCCCTCTATTCTTTCCTTCCTTTCCTCTCTTCCTTCCTTCCATCCTTCTGTCTTTTTCTTTTTTTCTCCATCTTTTCCTTCCTTCCATCCATTTTCTCACATCCATTCTTCACCCCCTTCTTCTCACCCCCCTCCTTTTCTCCCTTCCTCCCTTTGTTCATTCCTCCCTCTGTTCTTTCCTTCCTTTCCTTCCTCTCTTCCTACCTTCCTTTTCCCCTCTCTTCTTTCCATCCTTACTCCCTATGTCAAAAAGAACACACAAGAGTTGAGAAAGGGTCATGCAGCACAAAAAAGTAAAAGCGTGGTGATGGGAAATGAATGTCACTTTTTGCTATATTAATATACTAATATTAATATATAATTGCATATGAAATGTATATAAAAATGTATATACAGTGCCAATAGGAGAGTAAACAATGCATTTCAAATATTAAGAGAATAAACAAGACTAAAAATACTATATTGTATAACTGCAGAGAAACAGGACACAGTGCGACTGATGGATGGATCTTATCACTGTGCAGGAAGACTGGAGATTCTCACTAATAATACATGGAGCAGAGCCTTCAGTGAGCGATGGGACAATAATGAGACCCAAGTTGTGTGCAGAGAATTACGTTGTGGTCAGGCAGTTGGTTCTTTTATTACAACATCCCCAACAGGAACCAACAGCCATGTGTATTTTAGTGGAAAATGTCAAGGAAATGAGACCCGAATAACAGATTGTGCTGTTACTGGATCATTGGATGTAAAGACACAGAGGAATCCAGAAAAAGATATCAAAGTCATTTGCTCAGGTATAGAAGTATAAATCTGATATGGCTAGATCAGAGATTCCCAACCTTTCTGACCCAGACATTGAGATTCATCTCAGGGAGATGTCAATCAAGAAAAGAAATCATAACATCCCTTTTTGTGCCCCACTGAAAGTAATTCTTCCCTATGATTCCTAAAGGAATAATGCCCTGAGTACTTACAATCACAGGTGCAGTAATGTGGTAACATCATCATGCAGTCTGCATTGAGATGCAGAGATCTTAGGCATGATCCTCCATCCTTTAGGCTGCAGACTTAAAACTACCAGTGGTCTACAAGATGCAGAGTGCTTGAGTAAGGAGATCATAAGTTATAACTTTCTGCTTTACCACAGGTTATACCTGTATTATTGCTTGTAGATGGTGAAGCAATTGAGCGGTGCTCTCCCAAGCAGACATTTGTGACCACACATCAGTGACCCAAAAACTACAGATTGAGGACCATTGGGCTATGTAATATATTACAATCAATGGCATTGTCATATGTAAAATGTCAAGCTAAAGTTTGTTACATTTGCATGTTTTTCCATTAAATACAGGAGGAACACGTCTACGACTGGTGAATGGTCCTGGCCGATGTGCAGGAAGAGTGGAGATTTCTCATAATGGAAGATGGGGGACAATCTGTGATGACTCCTGGGATAAAGCAGATGCAGATGTGGTTTGCAGGCAGATGGATTGTGGTTCTGCTATGAAAGCTACAACTAATGGTTATTATGGGGAAGGAAGTAAATTCTTCTGGCTAGATGCTGTGAAATGTCTAGGAAACGAAACAAACATCTTGAACTGTCCATCAAATGAATTTGGTGGGCTAATCTGCTCTACCTTTAAAAGCGCAGGTGTGATATGCTCAGGTAAAAAGAGATTTCTCATATTTTTTATAATACATTTCTATTGTGTCATATGTTCGTGTTATTTCAGATGCATAGAGCTATAGAGACATACTTTGAAGCTCATTGAATCAAGATGTAAAATATGCAATCTTTCATTGGTGTTCTATAACATGCCAGTTGAGTTTTCTGAGAGCAGTCTATATAGCTTGGAAAGCTTCTTCTGCCAAAAGTGGGCTTTCCAAGACCAACCACAGACCGATAATATTCCAACAGATTTGAGCACAAATGAAATTACAAAATCAAACAAACCTTTTGATCACTGTTAAACTAAACGGGAAGCTGACAGGAGATTTATACTGTCCAAAACATGGGTAACAAGTATCATACACTGTTGAGTTATTGCATCGCTTTATTTTTTTTAATTCTGAAACTCCGTATTCTTTCTGAGAAAATGTAATGTGAAAATCTGGCATTGAAGGATGTGTTTCAGATGACAATTTCTCCCTACTCTACTCCCCTAGATTGACATATCTCTCTCATGTACAGTGGGGAAAAAGTATTTGATGCTCTGCCAATTTTACCAGTTTTCCCACCTACAAAAAATGGAGAGGTCTGTATTTTTTATAGTAGGTACCCTTCACCTGTGAGAGACAGAATCTTAAAAAAAAGTCCAGAAAATCACATTGTATGATTTGTACAAAGTAAATTTGCATTTTATTGCACGAAATAAGAATTTCCAATTCTCTTACTGAGGGAAGGAGGTTGATGGCCAAAATCTTGCGATACATGACTCCCTCCATCCTCCCTTGAATACAGTTCAGTCGTTCTGTCCCCTTTACAGAAAAGCACCCCAAAGTATGAGGTTTCCTCCACCATGCTTCACTGTTGGGACAGTGCTCCTGGGGTTTTACTCCCCCTTATTCTTCCCCCAAACAGGGTGAGTTGATACTAAAAAGTTGTATTTTGGTCTCATCTGAACACATGACCTTCTTCCATGCCTCCGCTGGTTCCTCCATTGGTGAACTTTAAATGGGCCTGGACATGTGCTGGCGTGAATCGGAGATTTTAATCCATATCGGCCTAGAATGTTAATAATGATAGTGTTTGAGACTGTGGTCCCATATCTCTTCAGGTCAAAGACCAGGTCTTTTCGTGTAGTTCTGGGCTGATTCCTGACCTTTCTCAGAATCTTTCTTACTCCACGAGGCGAAATCTTGCATGGAGCCCCAGATCAAGGAAAATTGACAGTCACCTTGTGTTCCTTCCATTTTCTAATAATTGTACCAACAGTTGTTACCTTCTCACCAAGCTTCTTGCCTACTGTCCTGTAGCCTATCACAGCATTGTGCACATCCCCAATATTGGCCCTGGTGTCCTTAACACCTTTCTGACATCGGACGTAATGATCCGTCCGTGTGACCTGGGCCAATTTGACCACGGACGGATCATTACATCTTTGCGATCGGCTGCACTCATGGGGGTGCATGGGAGATCGCTGCTGATTGTCAGCTGCTTTTGACAGCTGACACCCGGCACTAGGTGCCAGGAGCAGTCACATACCGCTCTTGGCTCTTTAACCCCCGATATACTGTGATCGAACATGACCCATCATTCTGGAAAAGGCACAGGGCTGACAGCCCCTCTGTCTTTGGATTAGAGACCCTGCGGCATGATGTGTGGTCCTGATCATTGCCATGGTGAGCAGATGTTGTAATATCAACGTCCAGGTCACCAGAGCTAGGAAACTTGTTGATCATGCGCAGTGCATGATCAGCATCTTTCCCTGTCAGTGCAGCACTGACAGCTTCTATGGCATGCAGATGCTGCTTTATCTGCATGCTATAGAAGAGATCAGCCTGCAAAAAATGAGTGTCCCATTGCAGGACTAAGTAAAAAAGTTTGAAAAAAGTAAAAAAAAATTTAAATAATTGTAAGAATATTTTTTAAAAAGTCAAAAATAATAAAAAAAAAATATATATCTTTAAATAAATATTTGAATGAAAAAAATATAAACAATAAAAGTACAGATATGTGGTATAGCCGTGTACGCAACAACCCAACATATAAAACTGTCCCACTAGTTAACCCTTTTAGGGGAACACCATAAAAAATAAGTAAAAGACAAGCCAAAAAACATTGCTTTATCATCATACCACCGAACAAAGAGTGGAATAACATGGGATCAAAAACACGGATATAAACAAACATGGTACCGCTGAAAACATCATCTTGTCTCAGAAAAAACAAACCACCTTACAGCTCCATCAGCAGAAAGATAAAAAAAACAAGAACTCACATGACTCTGTGTGCCAAAATATGGAAAAATTATAACTCTCAAAATGTGGTGATGCAGAAACAATTTTTTGTAATAAAAAGCGTCTTTTAGCGTGTGACAGCAGCCAAATATAGAAACCCACTATAAGGCCTCTTTCACACCTCCTGATATTTCCGGTACAGGAGATGTCAGTGTCCGTGTTTGTAATACGTGTGGCACACGTGTGTCGTAGCAGTACCACACGGACTGGCAACAGGGAAGAAGCCTTACAGTAAGCGCTGTGCCCAGGGGCCGGGTGCTGAACATGGTTCTCATCATTCTCCCTTGCTCTTCTGGCAGTAAAAGAGACAGTAGCCTACCCCTGCTGCTGCTAATAACAGTGACAGCAGGCGCACCTGATGGGGCTATTCATCAGCTGCTGCCTGCGCTATAAATAAATAAATAAATGAAAAAAACATCATGGGTACACCTGTATTTTCTATAACCAGCCAGGCAAAACTCACAGCTGGGGACTGCAACCCTTAGGCCAGCTTCACATTTGTGGATGGCCAAACTGCGGAGGGCTGTGGACTTCCTCCGTGAAGCTCCGCCCACTTCCGCACCTCCTCCGGTCAGCTCCACCTACATCTGCATGCGATGTGTGTACCTATCTTTAACATTGGGTACGCAGGTCATGCGAATGTATGCAGATGCCTCCGCATGTTGCCTTCGACGTGTGTCGCAGCATCTTCAAAACGACGCATGCAGAGGCATTCTCATACATCCACACGGCCTGCATACCCAGTATTAAAGATAAGTATGCAGGCTGCATGCAGATGTAGGCAGAGCTGACCGGAGGAGGTGCGGCAGTGGGCGGAGATTCACGGAGGAAGTCCGCAGCCCTCCGCAGCTTGGCCATCCGCAAATGTGAACCTATCATTAGCCGTCAGCTTCAGCAAGGTTGGTTATCAAGAATAGAGTGGCCCCCACACTGTTTTTTTTAAATATTTAAATCAATATTTAAAAACAACAGTTTGGGGTTCCCCCCATTTTCTTGATAACCAGTCTTCACAGCTCAGGTAACTTTTATGATGTCACCCCGGTCACTGATGCTGCGTTCCCAGCAGTTCATTCACCAGTGGTTCTCAGCATGGATGGTCACATCTTGGCACCATCCAGGTTGAAAACTAATTATCCCTCAGACATGGATTACGATGGATTATGATGTGGGACTCAACGACGGACAGGTATGGTATATTGCTGTGGGTTTTTTTTTAGTTTTATTACAGGAGATCAAGGGCTTCGGGGGAATTAGGCGAGGTCGTAAGAATGGATTAATTGAGATTATTAAAGGAGTCTGTGTCATTTTTTCAATTAAAGGACTTTATTCTGGCTCTGTCTTTATTTACCATATAACAAAAGGTTTAGCAATGGAGAGGTGTATTATAGACACCTCTCCATTACTAAGCCATGGGCTTGATGTTACCTGAAAATACAAAGGTGACATTAACCCCACAAATATGACCCCCACTTGCCACTGCTATAGAGCAAGTGGGAAGAGTCGAGCAAAGCACCAGAATTGGCACATTTAATGGATGTGCCTTTTCTGTGCAGCTGAGGACTGCTATTTTTAGGCTGGGGGTGTCAATATCCATGGCCACTTACCAGCCTGAGAATACCAGATCCCAGCTGTGAGCGTTAGCAAGGCTGGTTGTCAAAAATGAGGGGGATCCCACGCCATTTTTTTAAAATTATTTATTTAAATAATTTTTAAAAAAATCAGCTTGGGGACCCCTCTATTCTTGATAAACAGCCTTGCTGAACCTGACAGCTGAGGGTTGCAGCCTCCAGCTGTGAGTTTTGCCTGGCTGGTTATAAAAAATGCATGGGAACCCATGCCGTTTTTTTCATTTATTTACTTATAACGCAGGTGGTGGCTGATGAATAGCCCCATCAGGTGCTCCTGCTATCACTGTTATTAGCAGCAGCAGGGGTAGGCTAATGGAAGTAATAGTCCCATCAGTCTACGCCTGCTGTCTCTTATTACATATATATAACTCTCATCATTCTCCCCTGCTCACGCTGATCACTGGCAGAGCAGGGTTGAATGATGAGAGCTGTGTTCAGCACCCAGTGCCGAGGAACAGCGCTTAGTGTAATACTTCTTCCCTGGCGCCCATGTGTGTTATGCGTAGGCGCGTGTGAGAGATGTTTTGTGGCCTGTGCTGACCTTAAAAAAGACATGTCAGGGTGTTTTGCCCATGGATACGTTGTCCATGGAAACACACTGACGTGCACAGACCCATTAACTTGAATAGGCAAATAGCGCTCCATTCCTCTCGAGTCTCTCCGCATGGCTAAATAGTAGTGTGCAGCCACATATGGGGTATTGCCACATTCAGTAGAAATTGTGGGACCAATTTTGGTGCCATTTTTACCCACTTCTTGCATGAAAATGTAAAATCTTTGGCTAAAACAAAATTTTGGTGGTAAAAATGTAGTTGTTTTGTTTTCACTGCTCAATGGTATAAAATTCTGTGACGCACCCATGGTGTCAATATGATCACTGCACCCCTAGATGAATTCATTGAGCAGTATAGTTTGGAAAATTGGGTCACTTATCAGAGGGTTCTGCTTTTCTGGCACCTCATGTGCTCTCCCAGTTGGTCATGGCATCTGAAAACCATATGTAATGCCTGCTACAGTGCAGTAGCACACAACCTCCACCAGGAGGTGCGGGTGAAGGAAAACAGGTACACTCACAGTGAAACCACAGAGAAGCAGGCAGGAGCCAATAGGTGGAAAAAGAGTAGTCAGACAAGCCGAGTCAGCCACAGAGAGAGGAACAAAGTACCAGAGGTCACAGCAATACACGTGGTCAGAAACAAGCCAAAAAAGTCGGTCGGGCGCAGGAAAGCCAGAGACAGAAGACAGTAAAATAGGTCAGGTCAGAGAACAAGCCGATTCAAAATACCAAGAAGTCACAACACAGAGAGTGAGCACTATGACGAGCTAAGTCACAGGGGAAAATAGGAACAGGACCTAGGTAAATGGGCAGAGGATAAATCAGGGTATAATGGTGGTCAGCTGCTCAAGCCAGAGACAGGAACTTTAACTGACACTGCTTTCAGGTAACAGTGGAATGAAATAGCAAGACAGATACCAAAACAAGGCAGGGAAGATTAACCCCCATATGACCATCCCGGGGAGAGAATAATCAAAACCAAACCCCGAACTGGATCATGACAGTACCCCCCTCTCAATGGGGGGGTCACCAGACCCCCAGATTTCCTGGATGGACTGAGTGTGCTGGTACCCAAGACTGGTCCCCCGGACCACAACCTTTCCAATAGACCCGATACTGAAGTGAATGGCGGAGCATCTGAGAACCCATGATCCGTTCCACCTCATACTCAGTCTGATCATCCACCAAAACAGAAGAGTCCCCTGAGGAAGACACCCACAGTTTCAAAAGAGCCTTATGGAACACATTGGGGATCCACAGTGACAGGGGCAAGCGCAGGAAAAAAGCAACAGGATTAACTACCTCCAAAATTTTGGAAGGTCCAATAAACTTGGGGCCCAGCTTAGCAGGCGGAATCTTCAACCTTATATTTTTAGTGGATAGCTGTTCCTTATCCCCCACCTGAAATTCTGGCCACACCAACCGTCGTTTATCAGCAAAAAATGTATACTTGCCCTGAGCCTCTTCAATGTTCCTTTGGACCTCCTCCCAGACCTCTCCTAACCAATGAATGGCAATATCAGCTCCTGGACACCCGGAATCCAGCCGAGAAAATTCACCAAAATGAGGGTGAAAACCATAATTGCAAAAGAACGGGGAAGTACCAGTGGACAGATTAACATGATTACTAAATGAGAATTCTGCCAATGGTAATGAAGAGCACCAATTATCCTGAGTAGACGTGGCAAAGCACCGTAAAATCTGCTCCAAAGATTGATTGGTTCTCTCAGTCTGACCGTTGTTCTCAGGATGATAGGCTGAAGAAAAGCTCAGACTGATACCCAGCCTTTTACAAAAAGCCCTCCAGAATTTAGACACAAATTGCACCCATCGATCAGAGACAACCCTCACAGTCACACCATGTAATCACACAACATGCTCGATGAAAGGTTTCAACATAGTTTCCGCATTAGGCAGCCCTGCCAATGGTACAGAATGGGCTTGCTTGCTGAACCTATCCACCACCACCCAGACCACAGTTTTGTGTTGTGAGTTCATTTTCCCCTTCACCATTGAGGTCTGATGAACTCCCTCTTCTGGTGAAGGAAGGTAGTGAGGCTGATACCAAGCACCTGAGCAGGACGATGATGACTGGGTGATGGGAGGTGCTGACTGGATATAAGGCAGCCGACGCCCTTCTGCCTTGCTGGTGATTTCTCTGAGGGATTCTAGGAGACCAGTCTGATTCCTGCTCCTCAAAAGCTAAGTTTTCTGCTCTGCTTTTTGCATTTGTGTTTTGGTTTTGTTTTGCCTTGTTTTTCTGGATTTCTGCCATTCCCTGCTGGGGTGAGCTGAATTCCTTTTTGCCTTTTTGCTCTGTCTTCAGAAAATACCTGAGTACTGATATAGTCTTTTTGAAGCCTAGCATCTTCAGGGCTCTTTTCCCTATCAGTCTGTTGGCTCATGTTTTGATAGGGTTTTGGCGGATTGCAGACAGCAGCTTTTCTATCCTGTCCTATTTAGTTAGCTTGGGTCCCATCATTTGCTCAGCCTTTCTATCTGTGTTAGTGTTTTTTCATCTTGCTTCACCGTCATTATATGTCGGGGGCTGCCTATTGCTTTGGGGTCTGCTCTGGGGCAGTTTAGATTTCCCTTTCTGTCTTTAGGCTATTTAGTTCTCCGGCTGTGATCGAGGGGTCTAGGGCACCGTAGGAACCCCCCACGGCTACTGCTAGTTGTTGTTGTTAGGTTCAGGGGTCTGCAATCCGATAGCTGCCAACTTCTCTGGTTTTCTGGACTTAGCTAGTATTTCTGTTTTTGCCTCCTACGGTGACTCATTCATAACCGTTTTGCCATTAGATGGAGGAAGATCCGTGATAAAATCCATGGACAGATGGGTCCAAGGTTTATCTGGAATTAGCAATGGCACCAATTCCCCATCCCGGCTAGTTATGGGAGGTTTTTGCGTGGGCACATGTCTCACAGGAGGATAGAAATACAGTGATATCAGAAGCCAATGAAGACCACCAAAACAGCCTAGTGATGGCTGTGCACGTGGCTGAAATTCCCGGATGCCTACTAATTGCTGAGTCGTGGAATTCCCGTAGCACCCTTAACTGATACTGGACAGGCACAAAAAACTTATTGTCCAGCGTGAATGGAGGAGCAAGAGACTGGGCCTCCCGAATCTCCCGCTCTAACACCAAGGAAACTCCAGCCACAACCACCCCATGCTGAAGAATGGAGGAAGGAGGTTTAGGAGGAGATATTGGATCAAAGCTGTGAGATAAAGCATCCGCCTTCACATTCTTGGATCCAGGCCTGAAAGTGATGGAAAACTGAAATTGAGAAAAAAAGTGACCACCTAGCCTGCCTCGGGAGTTAAGCGTTTGGCTGACTCAATGTAAGACAGGTTCTTGTGGTCCATGATGACCATGATTGTGGTCTGTGATGACCATGATTCGATAGACAGCCCCTTCCAAAAAATGCCTCCATTCATCAAAAGCCACTTTAATGGCTAGTAACTCTCAGTTTCCCACATGGTAATTCCTTTCAGCAGAGGAAAACTTTTTAGAAAAGAAGGCACAGGGTCTTAAATTGGTTAACATGATAGGCCCTTGAGACCACACTGCCCCGACTCCCACCTCCGAGGCGTCCACCTCCACGGTGGCTCAGACAAATCAGATTAAATCAGTACAGGGGCAGACATAAAGCATTCTTTTAAAATAGAAAATGCTGCTAAAGTTGGAGTTGACCAGTTTTTGATAACAGCCCCCTTGTGAGTTAAATCAGTGAGGTGTTTAACCACCTGTGAAAACCCCTTGATGAAATTTCTATAATAAGTGTCAAAACCCAAAAATCTCTGAAGACCTTTGAGATCTTTGGATTGCACCCAATCAACAATAGCCTGGACATTTCTACGGTCCATGCAAAACCACTCAACAGACAAAATAAACCCAAGACAGGACAAAAATGAACACTTCTCCAGTTTAGCAAAGAGAGAGTTCTCCCTGAGCCTCAAGAGGACAGCATGGAGATGACCCTTTTGTTTCATTTTATCAGCAGAATATATAAGAATATCATCCAAACACACCACCATGAAGCGCCCAATGAAATCCGAAAAAAACATGATTAATGAAATTCTGAAATACCGCTGACGCGTTAGTCAGACCAAAGGGCATAACCAGGTTCTCAAACAAACCCTCCGAGGTGAGGAAAGCTGTTTTCCACTTATCCCCCTCCGGCATGTGGATGAGATTATATGCTCCATTGAGGTCCAACTTAGAGAACCATCTTGCCCCAGACAAATGATTGTACAACTCAGGAATAAGTAGGAGGGGGTAAGTATTCCTCACGGTGATCTTTTTTAATTCTCGAAAATCAAGGCATGAGACTAAAACACCATCGTTTTTCTTCACAAAAAGGAATCCCCCCGCCACAGGGGAAACAGAGGGGTGAATGTGCCCTTTACGAAGACTATCAGAGATACACTCCTTCACAACCGCTCGCTCAGGGCCGGAGAGTTTGTACAAACGGGCCTTGGGCATTTTGGTACCAGGGACGAGATTAACAACACAATCAAATGGGCGGTGTGGTGGTAGAACCTCAGCCTCCTTTTCAGAGAATACATCCTCAAAATCTTTCACCTACTCCGAAATACCCTCCATACTGACGGATGACACAGACAGATTAACAAGGCAACCTTTAGAACAATTAGGACCCCAATTAACAATGCCCCGAGATTCCCAATCAATGATCGGGTTATGTAACAGTAACCAGGGAAACCCCAACTCCAGTTCCACAGGTAGATTTTCCATAATAAAACATGTAATATGTTCTTGATGACAGGACCCCACTTTAAGGATAAATTCCTCAGAGATAAACTTAACAACATTCTTAGTGAGGGGTGTTTTATCAATGGTCACAATATTAATGGGAGTGTCCAACCTGACTGTCCCTTACTTACATTTGGCCACCAAATCAGAGTCAACCAAGTTCAAAGATGACCCACAATCTACAAAAGCTGAAGTGGAGGTACAACCGTTCTTAACACAAAGTTCTACTTCCAACAGTAGTTTAAGAGATGAGGAAAAAGGTACCTGAGAGCCTGGGAAACCTCCTCGACAGTTACCCAGACTTAGGCATTTCCCGGCACCTTGGGAGTAGGAGGGACAGTCCTTTTTCCAGTGTCCCGGACTACCACAGTAGAAACAGAGTCTCCCATCACGTCGTCGTCTCCTCTCCATTTCTTTAACGTTTGTGACCATTACCTCCATGGGCTCAGACTGAGGCGTAGCATCAGGGTTTCTCGGAAGCAAAGGACCTTCTTGCTGCATGACACCCCTCTCCCTTAGTCTTCGATCCATCCAGATGGCCTGAGTCATATCCTTCTCCAAAAAACTAGGTGGGTGATGGAGAGCCAGACCATCCTTCAAATGGTCAGATAGTCCCCTCTGGAACTAGCATCTGAGTGCAGAGTCATTCCATGAGACCTCTGGGAACCACCATCTAAACTACGAGCAATACTACTCTGCTGAGAGCTTTCCGTGAGCAAGACCCATGATCGTATCCTCTGCCTCCCTGACATGGTCTGGTTCATCACAGATAAGTCTAAGGCTACTTTCACACTTGCTTTGTTTTGCAGCGCGTTATTCCCGCAAAAAAACGCATTGAAAAAATGCATACAAACGCATACAACTGCTGCGTTTTTTTCAAGCATTTTTATGAGCATGCATGAAAAAAATGCAGCGTTTTTAGTGCGTTTTTACCGCGTTTGCGTTTTTTCCCAACATTAGGTGGCCCCTCACATTAACCCACACCATGACTTTACTAACCCTAACCCTAACCCTGACCCTAACCCTTAACCAAACCATACCCTAACCCTAACCCTGACCCTAACCCTAACCCTGACCTTAACCCTACCAAACCATACTAACCCTAACCCTTAACCAAACCCTATTAACCCTAACCCAAACCCTAAACCCTAACTAACCCTAAACCCCTTTAACTAACCCTAACTCTAACCCAAACCCCTAAATTCCATGGTTAACAAAAAAAGCATGCGCAAAAAAACGCATACATAAGCATGCCAATGCGCACATATGCGCACCCATAGACTTATAATGGGTGTCTTGCTGTAAAAAAACGCATTGCGCGCGCATGCGTTTTTTTGAGGCAAGTCGGACGCCCAAAAAATGCAACAGGATGCATTTTGTGCACCCGAGCGCATACCGCAAAAAAAAACGCATGTGCGCAAAAACGCATACAAACGCATGTGTATGCGCACATAAGCGCATCCCATGCAAAGTATAGGAAAAAAAACGCATGCGTTTTTTAGCGCTAAAATACAGCGCAAAAAAACACAAGCATGAAACCAGCCTTAGGGCCTCAAAAAAACCTATCCACTGACATCCGTTCAGGGGCAGAACAGGACCACAAGAAAGCCCAAGATTGGGGACCTTCCCTGAGTAAGGAAGTAATTATTCCCATCCTCTGACTCTCATCCCCAGAGGATCGAGGTGTAATTGAAAACAACAATTTGGAACCCTCCCTGAACATACGAAACTTATCCTTCATACCAGCAAAGGTGTCAGGGAGCTTGACCAAGGGTTTGGGAGAGTGCAAGGCGCTATCTACAAAATGGCCAGACCTACTGACAACATTGGGGGGGTGCCCTGCACCATCTTAACCATGTCTGTCAACTCTGTCTGCAATTGAGTATGGGATGTGGCCAGGGCCTTATGTTCCACCAACAATTCCAGCATCATCTGTGTCAAACTTGACATTTGATCAGCCAGACTGCGCAGCGGATCCATAGCCAGGGAAAATAAGAGAAAACCCTCTAAATATATGGTCAGTTATTGTTAGGCATCGGGTTACTACCACTGCACAGCAGGATTCCAGAGCCTTGCACCCAGCGGTCTACCATTCTTCTTCGGCCGCAGTGGAGCCTGCTTGGTAGACTCGTCGGTCAAGGCGCTCTGCCCAGACCAGTTGCTGCTGCCACCTCTGGTTCAGGGTTGACAACGCATGCTGGCCAGCAGCGAGCCACTCCAGGGACTAAGTCCTCCTTTCGCTCCACTGAGCATGCCCGTAGGACGATCTCTCTTTGGAGATCGGAGGTCACATGCTCAGGTCCTTCTCCAGCTTGGATTGGACCATCTGAAAGGTCAGGAAGGTCCCGAAAGGACGCAGCTACAAAAGAGCAGCAAGGCCGTGCGGCCATTCGCTAGGATAGACTAAAATAGTTTGGAGTGTATGATGATGGATGCATGTATCTGGTGACTGACTCATTATGAAACCCCTTCCCTTTTGATACGTATGTTGGTAGGGTTTAGAGACTGAGTCAGCGCCTGCCAGTGGCTAGTCTATAGGCCACAGTGCATACCAGCCATCTGCACACTAGCGTCCGATGGTGTCGCCCACTACAGGGCACTATTGAACCATGGCAAGAGATAGCCACGCCGGTGCAACGCCTTGCGCAACCTGTGCGCTTACCTGGCCCAACCCAGGGTGATTAGTGGCGTCCACCTGAACGACACTGTGCACACTTGCACATGTAATTTATTTAACCCTTGCTGGCATTGCAGTCGCGTATGCCGAGCGCTAGCGGTCTAGAGGGATTTCAATCCTGCGGTCTAAGGGCTGAGTTCTGTGACTATATGCTAGCACTCACACTGCCGAGCTCTGTGAGCAATAACAGGCCACGGCATTTATTATTTGGTGGTTGTGCGGCTCTGTGAGATAACAGAGTCCGCCTCTGTACACATTGGGTGAGGTTAACCCCGTGTGTTCCGTTATTATACCGCCATATCGCGTCCGCAATTACTGAGCAGCAGTTAACACCTCTGCACGGTGGACCCCGGGCTGCGAACACACCTAAACACCATCTTTATTATTTGGTGCGTTCCGCCAGCCTGTAACAGTTATAATGTAATGCCTGCTGCAGCTCAGTAGCACACAACCTCCACCAGGGGGTGCGGGTGAAGGAAAGCAGGTACACTCACAATGAAACCACAGACCAGCAGGCAGGAGCCATTAGGTGGCAGAAGAGTAGTCAGACAAGCCGAGTCAGCAACAGAGAGGGAAAGATGTACCAGAGGTCACAGCAATACACGTGGTCAGAAACAAGTCAAAAAAGTCAGAGCCGGTCGGGAGCAGGAAAGCCAGAGACAGAAGACAGTCAAACAGGTCAGAGGACAAGCAGAGACAAAATACCAAGAAGCCACAACACAGAGATCGATTACTAAGTCACAGGGGAAGACAGGAATGGGACTTAGGTAAACTGGCAGAGGACAAATCAGGGTTTAACGGGTCAGCTGCTCAAGTCCGAGACAGGAACTTTAACTGATGGTGATTGCAGGTAAGTGGACTGAAATAGCCAGACAGATACCAAAATGAGGCAGGGAAGAATAACCCCCAAATGACCATCCCAGGGAGAGAATAATCAAAAATAAACCGTGGACTGGATCATGACACCATAAAAGTAAAATCTGGCTTTCCTTGTGTTCTAAGCTTTGCACACACAAATATTTCCTGATTACATGTAGGGTATTGGCACACTCGTAAAACAATGGACCTCAGTTTGTTGTAAAAAATTTCCTATTAGCCCTTAGAAAAATTAAAAATTTGGGGATAAAACAACATTTTAATGGTAAAAAGGTAATTTATTCTTTCTTCACCGCTCAGTGGTATAAAATTCTGTGAGGTACAAGTGGTGTTAATATGATCACTGCACCCCTATATGAATTCATTGGGGAGGGTAGTTTGCAAAGTGAGTTCACATATAGAGAGTTTCTCTTGTTCTGGCACCTCAGGGGCTCTGACAATGTCACATGGCACCCTCCAACCATTCCAGGAAAACCTGAACTACAATATGGCCCTCTTCACTTCTGAGCTTTGCACTGTGCATCAAAAGTAGTATTCCCCTACATATGGGGTATCAGTGTACTCAAGAGAAACTGCACAACATTTGGGGTCCAAGTTCTCCTGTTACCCTTGGTAAAATAAAAAATTTAGAGGTGAAAAAGTTATTTTTGTGAAAAAAATGATTTTATTTTCACGACTCTGCGGTAAAAACTTCTGTGAAGCACTTGGGGGTTAAAAGTGCTCACCACACATCTAGGTAAGTTCCTTAGGGGGTCTTGTTTCCAAAATGGTGTCACTTGTGGGAGTTTCCACTGTTTAGGCACATCAGGGTCTCTCCAAACGAGACATGGCGTCCGATCTCAATTCCAGACAATTTTGCACTGAAAAACTCTAATGGCGAGCTCTGCCATACGCCAAAACAATAGTTTACCCCCACATGTTGAGTATCAGTGTACTCCGGAAAAATTGCACAAAAACTTTTGGGGTCCAATTTATTGTTACCCTAGGGAAAACAAAAAATTGGGGGCAAAAAGATCATTTTTGTGGAAAAAATATTATTTTTTTTTTATTTTTACAGCTTTACGTTATAAATTCTGTGAAGCACTTGAGTGGTTCAATGTGCTCACCACACACCTAGATAAGTTCCTTGTGGGGTCTAGTTTCCAAAATGCTGTCACTTGTGGGTGGTTTCCACTGTTTAGGCACATCAGGGGGTCTCCAAACAGGCAATTTTGCGTTGAAAAAGTAAGACGTTGCTCCTTCCTTTCCGAGCTCTACCATGCGCCCAAACAGTGGTTTACTCCCTCACATGGGATATCAGTGCACTCAGGAGAAATTACACTGCAAGTTTTGGGGTCCAATTTCCCTTGCTACCCTTAATAAAATAAAAAATATGGGGGTGAAAAATCATTTTTGTGAAAAAAATATGATTTTTTATTTTCACGGATCTAGGTTATAAGTAGTGATGAGCGAGCATGTTCACCACTACTTGGCACTTGCCCAAGTATCACTGTACTTGCAGTACTTGGCAAGCACCGAGCATTTCTGGGATTATGCGTCGGCAGCTCGGGTATCCACCCTGGAAGTTTGGCGCTCTTTAGAGTGCCAATCAATAAATCAATATGCAGGGATTGTCTGGCATGCATTCTAATTAGAGTTGAGTGAAATGGGTCGGTCAAATTCAAAAGTCGCCGACTTTTGGTGAAGACGGGTTTCGCCGATCAAAACCCGACCATAGCGTGAGGTCGGCCATGAGGTCGCCGACCCACGCGCCAAAGTTGCATTTCCCATCATGCATCCAGCGCCTTTTCTCAGCCAATGATCAATGACGCACACTGTGGGCAACACGATTGTGATGAAGGAGCAGCCGCCATCTTGGATATGGGGCATAATGCTCGCCTCATGTCTGAGCTTGGCTTGTCCCAGTGATGCCAGTTTGTCTGACAGTTAACTGCTCCCCCCCATGGCCTGTAGGCATAGTGAAGAAAGCACGATTTAGTGCCCCAATGTTGAATAGCAAGGTCTTTTAGTATGATAATGAGATAAGGCCAAAACAGAACTTCAAAGCTTGAGTAGGAACCACGCCAGCATGGGGCATGAAGGTGCCTGGGGGCTTCAATTAGAATAAACCTGTCAGCTGGACACAGAAATACACATCCATTGTCTCTCCCAGCTACTCCAACTCCATCCTAGGATCATGGATTATGAGCACACCTTTCGAGTTACAGACTCATAAAAAATATCCGCATGGCCCAGAGGAAATCGCACATCTGGCAGTGCGACTCCTGAGTCGATGAGGGCTCTGGGACCTGAGATATAGAGATTGGGCCTCCACAGCGACCCAATGGGGCCATGTTTGCTCTCCACACGACAAGCAAAACAAACCGCATTCACTGGTACCTCTCGTGTCCTGATCCGATCATCCTGGAGAAAGTTACCCCCTTTCTTAGATATTGGAATAAGTTCTGCAGGGAGCTAAAGGGTGGAGATTATTAGCCCACCCTCTGACACAGGAGGGAGGAACCCAGCATGCTTAAGAACTGGAAGCACATGGCAGAGACTCTCTCTCTCACAGAAGAACCAGATGATGATGATCTAAGAAGGGACTTGGGACAGATCTGCCAAGGGAGCAGCGGCATGCGCTTTGGGGTCTGTCCGGCAACTAAGATTCTTGTACCTGTGGACTGCAGAGCTCCCGGCATCCACATGCAACCTACAACCTGGTAAATTGACCTCCAGCTTAATATCTCTAAGTCTTGTACCATTATTGTTATATTTTTACTTTGAATGCAAATCCACTGTAATTCCGTTGTATAGCTTACTGTATATTTCTGTAATTATCTAATGCGCCCTTAAGGCAATTAAACCATAAAATAAATCTTGGGCTGATGCTTTTACTCTGATTACGGATCTTAGAATACCCAGTGGTAACAGGACATCCTGAGAGACAAAGGGGGCGCCGGAGAGCTGTGCCCATGTAGTTACGTCACATTGGTGATGTGGGAGGAACCGGTCTTCCTTCACAGCGATGACAAAGGCAGCAGCCACCACCATCTTATATATAGGCATTGCAGTGATTGGCTGGCTTTGTGTGGGGTCACAGTGGCTATAAAAGCCCTGAACGCCGTCCGCCAACTTACTTCTGCCGATCTTAGCATAGGGAGAAGTTGCTGCTGCTCATTCTCAATAGGGAGAGTGTTTAGGCAGGAAACAAAAAAAATCTGATTCTGCTGATAGCGATTTTCACTGTACAACACAACAGTTAGTGTGCAGTGACAGGGGAGGATATCTTTGTGTACAGCAGCTCTGGTGGTTATTAGGCTGCCTTATAAGACTAACTGATAGCTGCATTGCTGCTTGAACACTGCTGTGCAAACTGCTTTTTTCAAAGCAAAAATACTTTTATTCCTTTTGTCTGCACAGTTAAAGAGCGTTAATTTTTTCACACTTTTGTGTGCAGCAGCGCTGGTGGTTTTTAGGCTGCCTTATAAGACTACCTGATAGCTGCATTGCTGTGTGCAGACTGCTTTTTTCAAAGCAAAAATACTTTTATTCTTTTTTTCTGCACAGTTAGCGAACGTTCATTTTTTCACACACCGTATAGAGGTGTACGCTCCCCACACACTACCGTGTACCAGCTGGTATCACCGCCAAATACATGCTATCTGTGTGTGACTCCATACAAAGATAGACGGAGATTTTCATTTTTCCATCCATACACCGTATAGAGCTGTCAGTGTCCCATATCTGCTGTTTGATAACGGTCAAATCTATACAGGGACAGCGTCTGTGTGTGACTCCATTAAAAAATAGACGGATAATTCAAATTTTCCATCCATACACCGTATAAAGCTGTCCGCTTGTCAAACAGTATCCCATATCTGCTGTTTGATAACGGTCTAATCGATACAGGGACAGCGTCTGTGTGTGACTCCGTTAAAAAATAGACGGATAATTCCAATTTCCCATCCATACACTGTATAGAGCTGTCCGCTTGTCAAACAGTATCCCATATCTGCTGTTTGATAACGGTCAAATCGATACAGAGACAGCGTCTGTGTGTGACGCCGTTAAAAAATAGATGGATAATTCAAATTTTCCATACATACACCGTATAGAGCTGTCCGCTTCTCATACAGTACCATATCTCTGCTGGTATTTTTGGTACATTTTTCCAAACATGAGGAAGTCTGGTGGAAGAGGCCGCGTACGAGTGTGGGGGGTCGCAGCAGGTACTGATGGTGGTGGTAGGGCATCTGCTGGTTATGTCAAAAGCACAATAGCAGCTAAGGCAGGAGGTGTTGAGTCGGCATCATCGTCTGGCACAAGAAGGCCTTTAAGGTTCCCTTTTCTGGGAGTAGGTAAACCACATTTAAAGCCGGAGCATCAGGAACAGGTTTTGGCTTACATTGCCGAAACAGCCTCCAGCTCTATTGCCTCCTCTTCTGAAGTTTCAAAAACTGCAAGCACTGAGTCGTCAGTCCAGGCTTCTGGTCAGGAGCAACACCTTTCCTTGTGTCCTTCACCCACACCAAAAGTGAAGGTTGAAGCAGGCCACACTTCAGATTACTCCATGGAGCTCTTTTCACATTCCATGCCTGGGTTATCAAGTCAAGTCCTGAATTCCCCAGTCCAAGATGAATCTGACATGGAGTGCACTGATGCACAGCCACTGCTAGATGATTCTGCTGGTACATTGACCCAGAGCAATACATTTGCCTTGCAGTAAAGTGAGCCAGAATCAGACCCTGATGAAACTCAGGTGCCCCTTCCCGCATACTATACCACCTTACACGGTGACACAGAGGAAGGTGCTGATGACATTGAAGAGGAGGTGATGGATGACCCAGTTGTTGACCCGGATTGGCATCCATTGGGGGAAGATGGTGCCGCTGGCAATAGCTCAGGAGAGGAGAAGGATCCGCAGCAGGCATCGACATCGAAGCAGCGGTTATCTGGCAGGCCAGTAGCTGTACCAAAACTTGTTAAAAAATCAAAATGAGTTGCAGGACAGCTTGGCCAAACGGTCAAATTTGCACACCATGCAAGCCCTGAAAATGTACACCATAGTAGGAAGAATGCGGTGTGGCACTTTTTGACCAAAATCCTATTGATGAGGCAAAGGTTATCTGTAAGAAGTGCGGAAGGACCTTTAGCTGAGGTAAAAATCTCGGAAATTTAAACACCAGTTGCATGCTTAGACATTTAATCACCATGCACTTGCAAGTGTGGACGGTCTACAAAACCTCAGGTAGCACATGTGCACCTGCTCCGTCTGAAGGTAGCCAGCAATGCTACATTGCTTCCCCCACTGAAAGGCCACAGATAAGCACACCACCAGCAAGAAATGTTGTCATCGCAAGGCCAAAGTAGTCAGGGAATCACAATGTTTTTGGAAAAAAAGACTGAATCAAGGCCATCTCCAACACCATCATCACCATCACCAACCCCCTCTCAGTCCTTAATGTCCACCGCTAGTTCCCCCCTATACAGCTCTCAAGTCCAGCTCACCCTACCAGACACTCTGAGTAGGACAAGAAAGTACTCATCATCTCATCTGCGTACACTGGCTTTGAACGGCTACATTGCCAAACTGATCTCATTAGTGATGATGCCCTTCCGCTTGGTTGAAAGTGAAGCGTTTCGAGACCTCATGGCTTATGCTGTCCCACGCTATGACCTACCCAGTCAGCAGTTCTTTTCTAGAAAAGCCATCCCTGCCCTCCACCTGCAAGTGAAAGACCGCATTGTCCATGCACTCAAACAATCTGTGAGTGGAAAGGTGCCCCTCACAACAGATGCATGGTCCAGTAGGCATGACCAGGGCCGTTACGTGTCCATCACTGCGCATTGGGTTAATGTGGTGGATGCTGGCTCCACAGGGGACAGCGGCGGTGGAACAGTGCTGCCTAGCCCACGGTATAGGAAACAGTTGGCTGTAGGCGTTCCACCCTCCTCCTCCTCCTCCAGAAGCGAAATCTCGTCCACAGAGCGCTGTCGCACGAGCACTCCATCCGCAGCTGCCAGTGTTGCACACGAGGTGTCCCACTATCGAACAGCTAGTGGTAAGTGGCAGCAGGCTGTTTTAAAGATGATGTCTTTGGGCGAAAAAAGACACACCACAGAGGTACTGGCCGACTACTTTCATAGACAAATTGAGTCATGACTGGGCATTCTACATCTTCAGCCAGGCAAGGTAGTCAGTGATAACGGGCGGAATTTTGTGGCAGCCATAGCCCTTGCAAAACTCACACACATACCTTGACTGACTCACACCTTGCACCTGGTGTTGCAGTGCTTCCTTAATAATTGTGCGGAGTTAACAGCCCTTCTCAATAAGGTGTGAAGACTGTGCTTGCACATCCGTCGCTCGCCCGTACACTCCAGTCGTATGCAGAAGCTGCAGCGATCGCTCCAACTCCCAAAGCACCGCCTAATCATAGATGTTGCAACAAGGTGGAACTCCACCCTGCACATGGTTTAGAGGCTGTGTGAGCAGAGACAGGCTGTAATGCTTTTGTAGGAGGATACACGGGCAGGCAGTTTGAGTGAAGACATGGAATTGT
This sequence comes from Dendrobates tinctorius, assembly GCF_039654945.1. NCBI lineage: Eukaryota > Metazoa > Chordata > Amphibia > Anura > Dendrobatidae > Dendrobates > Dendrobates tinctorius. The sequence goes on along the minus strand of NW_027361687.1, from coordinate 91,192,211 downwards.
CGGGTGTGCAGTGGTCAAAGCTGAAAGACCTCTGTAAAGTCCTTCAGTGATTTGAGGCATGCACACGGCTGGTAAGCGCAGACGATGTCATCATAAGCATGAGCATACCACTTATGCGTCTGCTCATGCAAACTTTGACACATTAAGGATCAGGCGTCTGCAGCAGAGGAGGAGGAAGAGGAGGAGGGAAGCCTTGACGACAATAAAGCCATTGTCAGTGAGGGGAACTGACCTGGACGAGGTGGAGGAAGAAGAAGAAGAGGAGGAGGAGGATGATGATTGGGATGATTATTTTGGGGAGGAGGATGCTTCTCAGGGGCCAAGAGAGAATGTTGGCGTGCCAAGGTCAGGTACAGGTTTTGTGCGAGACTGGAGGGATGTTGATTTCCATGAAAGTGCTCCTCCACCCACCACTGGCAATGCATCATTGACACCTGGAACATTGGCCCACATGTGTGATTATGCCTTGCGGATCCTAAAAAGGGACCCCCGCATTGCCAAAATGATGAAGGATGACGACTACTGGTTGGCCAGCATCCTGGATCCACGCTATAAAGGCAAATTACAAAGCATCATGCAACAGGAGAACCTAGAGATAATATTGGCAAACAAACAAGCAACTCTGGAAAACCGTTTGTTGGAGGCATTCCCAGTAAACAGCACCATTACTGGTTCTCCCACGAGCCGTAGAGGCCAAATTGGAAGAGGTGTTCATGGTGCACACAGACGAAGTGACGTTGGAGACAGGGGTTTCATGACCATGTTGTGGACTGATTTTTCAAGTACTGCTCACACGACTGCAGAATCGATTGCAAGTGACAGGAGACAGCAGTTGTCAACTATGGTTACAAACTACTTCTCCTCCCATATCGATGTTCTCCCTCACAGGTCATTCCCCTTTGACTATTGGGCCTGTAAACTGGACACCTGGCCTGAATTGGCACAATATGCCTTACAGGAGATCGCTTGCCCTGCTGCTAGTGTGTTATCTGAAAGAGTTTTCAGTGCTGCTGGATCAATCCTGACAGAAAAAAGGACCCATCTGTCGACCCAAAATGTTTTTGATCTAACCTTCATTAAAATGAACCATGCATGGGTTTCCAAGAAATGTGTCCCACCTTCCTCTGATGACACATAGGTCGCAATAAAAATGGCACGCTTTTGTCCTCCTTTCCCTCGTACTTCTCCACTTCCTCCAATTGCAGCTACTGAATGTACAGCCTAGACATCAACATATGGCATAATTTCAACCTCCCTAACTGGGCTGCCCCCACCCATGGCCGTGGTCACCACCTGGTGCACCCAGGCAAGGGCCGTTGCCCTGAACAGGTTGGTGGGCCCACTCGCTGTCAAACACACCGCCATACTATGAGGGTCCCTGTGCCAGTACCTCTGCCCACGTGTGTGCCCCCCTGCTTACTCAGGGCCCAAGCACTTGCAATACTTACCTCTCCCTGCTCCACTGCTGTGTAGTCTGGCCAGTTAAATCCTTCACAGGGACGAGCAATACAACTTTGCAGAACTGATCGATGATGGTTAAAACTTAGCTATGGCCAGTCCTGCTGGGCTCTCCCTTGAGATGATCAATGGCTACCATTTATAATGGACGTTGACTCACAATCGGATGCAGGGGTGCTTTATGATCAGCTATAACAGTTTTCCTAGTCACAGACGTGTGACATTCCTGCCACCATTATGCAATGTCTCCTCTAATGACAATCCAATAGAATTGCCTACGGCCTGTTGCTTCTGTCTGTTGCACTCAAAGTTAACAGACAGATCATGATAGGCAGGAAGGACCATGTGTACATCTCTCCCTGTGATCAAAATTTGATGGAGACGAGTAACGGTGATGGGATCCACGCTACTGCTAGACAGCAACCCTTTATTCACAAACAACCGGTTTCGCATTCTCCACAGACAAATTAATTGAGGGTCAGCATCGCCTCTGCGAATCCTCCCTGGAGGTTTTCCCGTGATTAGTAATTTATAAAATTTCTGCAATCACTACACTTTCCGTCTGGAGTTGTATCCATCTTGTTTCCTGTAGTGGACAGTCTGGACTGGCTTACTGACACTGAAATATATACAAATAATTAAAAGTACCCCAACACTGTATACTGTTGTATGCTTCGAATCCATTTCCCTTTTTCTAATTTTTATATTCTGGTGTAATCCGTACTGAGCCTGTCAGAGTTTGTGTCTGACTCTTTCAAACTATAGGGACTGGGAGCTTTAAAATCACACCAACACTGTATGCAGCTGTACGCTTGTAATATATTACCCTTTTTGTACTTTTTATATTCTTGTCTATTCCCTACTGAGCCTGTGAGTGTATTTTTCTGACTCTGGATATATAGATGGATATTTCCAATTACCCCTGGACTGGACACACCTTGCATCTGCTGATACAGTACCTTTTTTCAACATGTTTGAGTACGGTTAAATCCATACTGACAGAGTGAGCGAGTGTGGTTGACTTATGATATCTGGTGGTTGGAAAAAATAATGGAAAGACATGGAAACATAAAAAAAACTTAGGTTAATATGGTGTAGGTCCACCGTTTGCGGCTATTACAGCCTCGATTATCCGAGGTATGGATTCATACAAGGTGTGAATTTTTTCCAATGGAATTGTAGCCCATTCTACAGTTAAAACACCCTCCAGTTCTTTGAGCGACAATGGTGGCAGAAATCAACTTCATTACAGTGTTACTCGAGCCATGCTTTAACGATTTGAGCTGTATGAATTGGTGCATTATCATCCTGAAAGATGGCGTTCCCCTCCGGGAACAGTGCTTGATCCATAGGATGCACTTGGTTGTCCAAAATGCCTAAATAATCGTGGCTGTTACTTCTTTAATGAAGGGATATAATTGGCCCAGCATATTTCAACGAAATAGCACCCCAGATCATCACAGAACATCCGACATGTTTTACGGTTGGGAGAAGGCAGTCTTGATGAAATGCTTCTTTAGGCTGTCTCCAAACGTACACTCGGCCAGAGGTCAGAAATAGGGTAAACGGTGATTCGTCTGAGAATATAAAATGTTTTCACAGCTCGACAGACCTTTTCTGGAGGTTTCTACACCACTCTAAACGTATAGAAACATTTGTCATTGAGAGAAGCGTTTTTACAATTCCAGCTCTTCTGTGGAATCCATATTTATGCAGCTCGCGACAAACTTTTTTTGTGGAAACTGTGTTCTCTAGGTGTTCATTGAGCTCTGCATTGATTTTCCGAGCAGTGGTCTCACGATCCTCTTTCCAAATTTGCTTTACAGTCCGACAGTAACTTTCTCAGTCAACTTCGACTTTCGGCCGGACCTGTGCTTTGCTGCGGACGTTTTTCCTTCTCTTTCAAACGCTGTCATTACTTTGGAGACAGTACCACTTGACACTCCAAGCATATGGTCAGTTTCTGTTACGCTAGCGCCTGCCATACCAGCATCAGCAATTTGGGCTCTTTGAAAATCAGAGAGGTCTGCCATTGGTAGCAGGTTTTCCTCAATGTTCTTAGAATTATGCAAAACAAACAGTTAATTTACATACACATATCACATGACACAAATAATCAACTCCAAAACAATTAACATATGTCACGCAGAGATGAGCTACTTTGCCTTTTTTCGGGTCGAGTCGGGTTTCATGAAACCCGACTTTCGCAAAAGTCGAGTCGAACGCAATCGGCCGATTATCGTGAAAAGTCGAAGGCCAACTGAAACATGAAACCCAATGCAAGTCAATGGGGAAGAAAAGTTGGCAGTGAGTGGAGCACAGGAAACAGACCTACAGTGCCCATTTTAATGCCAAAAACATCAATTCGTATTACTTAAGCTTGTCAACCTTAATTTACTTTATAATAATAGTTAGGCATTGAAAACTCGGGGTTATTTGGCTAAAGTTGTGTGGGGGGAGTAGGGCTGGCTCCAGATTTTCGTGGGCCCAGGGCCAAAGAGTGTCACTGGGCTCTTTTAACACATGCCACAATTCATGATCCTCTGATACGGCAGAGAAATAGCGGTATAGTACAATGAACAATACTTCACTTCTTGCATCACATGACTGATATCCGTTTTAAATTCTCCAATAGCTCCAAAAACGGACAGTATATTACTCCATACAGTATTATGGCCACCGCATAGTGCGCCATACAGAGTAATGAGGCCCACATATTTCTTCATACAGAATCATTGGTCCCATATAATGTTCGATACAGTATATGATGAGCTCCACATAATGCTACAGTATATGTTGGTCCCCATGGATGAAGCTCCACTGTCTTATGGGCCCAAATAATACTCCATATATAATGGGCCCCATTTCTAATGCTCCAGTGTATAATGGGCCCTGTAAATGCTGCTCCAGTGTCTGATGTCCACCTTTGGAAAGCTCCAGCATATGATGGGCCTCACGGATGATGATCTATTGTACGATTGGTCCAAATAATGCTCCATATATAATCTGCCCCATTTACAATGCTCCAGTATATGATGGGCCCCATGGATGATGCTCCAGTGTCTTATGGGCACAAATAATGCTCCATATATAATGGGTCCGATTTCTAATGCTTCAGTGTATAATGGGCCATATAAATGCTGCTCCAGTGTCTGATGTCCACCTTTGGAATGCTCCAGTGTATGGTGGGCCCCATATATCATTCTCAAGAGTATAGTGCACCCCAAAAATTGCTCCCAACCTTTAAAACAAATAATTCTCCTCGCTAGGGAATCCCTGTACTCTGGACTCCTCATCGTCCCCATCTTCCATCTCTTTGCACTTGGACTGTTTAGGCAGAGGGCGTACAGACGTGATGTCATCGCGCTCTCTGACCAGAATGTCACAGTCAGGAAACGCGGAAGACGTCACGGCGGTGGAGCAGGGAGAGGTAAGTATTTCAACTTTGCAAGTGCTGTGATCCTGAGCAAGCAGGGGGGGCTGACTCGTTGGCGATGGCACTGGCACAGGGCCCCTCATAGTACAGCTTTTGCATGCTATGAGGGGCCCTGTGCCAGTGCCATCACCCATGAGTATGCCCCCCCACCTGCTCAAGGAACCTGCACTTTCATCGGCATCTTCCTCTTTGTCACCGTGTAAGGTGGTATAGTATGCGGGAAGGGGAACCTGAGTTTCATCAGGGTGAGATTCTGGCTGTGTACAGTGTGAGGGGAATGTAGTGGTCTGGGTCAATGTACCAGCAGAATCATCTAGCAGTGGCTGGGCATCAGTGCACTTGTGGCGCCCCCAGGAGTACGGTCGCCACAGTGGCATTACCTTCCTACTAGGGAGTGTGATTTCATGCTTGGGAACAATGAAGGATCTCTCTAGCAGTTAAACCAACACACAACACAGTTCCCACTCCAGGCCAGCAGGGAGACCTCTGAACCGGACTGCTGAGGAGCTGCTCTCTGTGGTCGGGAGGAGGGAAGTTATGGCAGTCTGTGAAGGGAAGGGGAAGTGTGTGGACGTGAGAAGGGGAGCTGGAGGATGAGCAGAGTTAAGGCTCACTCCTAGCTGGAGCACATGGTCCGGATTCCAGTCTCCGAGTTTGTAAGGACACTGACGGTCCTGCAGCAGAAACCGGAGGAAGTAGCAGCTGTAAATGCTCTGCTCCTAACTAAGGCTCGGAGGCCCCAGCAGCGACATGTGTGAGGCAGAAGGAAAAGGCTACGGCTGCCTGCCATACGAGAAAGTTCCAAAAGAGAGTCAACAGGGGGAACTTCAGTGAACTCAGTACTGCGAGTACCTCAGATAAGCGCTAGAACGGAGGCCACACTACCTATCTGCATAGAGAGAATTCCTAATTTGCTTCCAGGCTGACCAACTCCTTCTCCATCTGTACTCTGGGTCCTGGATGGCACTTACCAAGTACAGGTAAAGGAACTGCACGACTGTGTCTGTCATCTTTCTCCTGCGCCTGGCGCACAGCTCTGCTACATCCTGCACTGCACATCATCTACCAACTCTTTCATCTGCCCTGCGACTACGGCCCTACCTGTGCAGGGCTTCCAGATCTTAGCTGCACCATAACATCTGTCCCAGAGAAGTGACACTCTAGCGCTGGTCAATCTGATCAGAAACCACAGGTGGCGTCACGTATCATTCACCTATAAATGTTATTCACCCCTTTGCATGGATGCCCAGGGCCACGGACAAGGTCACCACCACCATGACACATCCCTCTGAGACACCGGCCCAGTACCGATTAACCCCACTGCCCTGGCTGGTGACCCACACTCCATGTCAGATTCATCTTGGACTGGGGAGTTCACGATTTGACTTGATAACCCAGGCATGGTATGTGAAAAGAGCTCCATGGAGTAAACTGTAGTGTGGCCTGCTGCATCCTTCAATTTTGGAAGGGGTGAAGGACACAAGGAAAGGTGTTGTTCCTGACCAGGAACCTCCACTGACGAGTGCTTTTATTTTTTGAAACTTCAGAAGAGGAGGCGATAGAGCTGGAGGCTGTGTCAGCAATGTAAGCCAAAACTTGTTCCTGAAGCTCCTGCTTTAAAAGCGGTTTACCTACTCCCAGAAAAAGGAGCCTCCGAGGCCTTGTGGAGCCAGGCGATGATGCAGGCTCAGCACCTCCTGCCCTAGGTGCTATTGTGCTTTTGCCACTACCAGCAGATGCACCACCACCATCAGTACCAACTGGCAACCCCCACCCACTTCGACGGCCTCTTCCACCATACTTCCTCATTTTTGGGAAAATGTGCCCAAAATACCACCAGCTATATGGTACTGTAAAACAAGGTATAAGGTGTATATAGTATTGGGAAGAATTTGGATCTCCCTAGAGATTTTAGGAGGCTGAACTATTATATCAGGCCCACTATAGATTACACCTCAATTTAACAGGCTGAAATCGGCTGGTGTATGACAAGGTACAAGGTGTATATAGTATTGGGGAGAATTTGAATCTAACTAGAGATTTTAGGAGGCTGACAATGATGCTCTCAGTCCCAAGTATGGCAGCAGGCAGCCTAATAAGCAGGACTGCTGCACACAAAAGTGTGGAAAAATGAACGCTTGGTAACTGTGCAGAAAAGAGGAAGAAAAGTATTTTTGCTTTAAAAAAAGCAGTTTGCACAGCAGTGTGCAAACAGCAATGCAGCTATCAGGGAGCCTTATAAGGCAGCCTAATAACCAACAGAGCTGATGCACAAAAATATATCCTCCCCTGTCACTGCACACAAACTGTTGTGCTGTACAGTGAAAATCGCTAACAGCAGAAGCTGTTTTTCTGTTCTTCTTCCCTGTCTAATGCTCTCCCTTATTTAGAATCAGCAGCAGCAACCTCTCCCTATGCTAAGATCGGCAGTAGTAAGATGGCGGTCAGCGTACACGCCCTTTTATAGCCCCTGTGACGCCACACAAAGCAAGTCAATCACTTGCATGCACTTCTCAAAGATGGTGGTGACCGCTGCCCATGTCATCGCGTTGCCCACAGTGTGCGTCCTCCATCTTTGGCTGAAAAAGGGCGCTGGAAGCATCATTTGAAACGCGACTTTGGCGCTCTGTTCGTTTCATGAAACCCGACTTTAGCGAAAGTCGGCAACTTATGAATTTGACCGACCCGTTTCGCTCAACTCTAATGTCACAGTTTGCTTGTTTAGAACATGTTTGAAGATTATAATGACAACACGTTAGGTGTTTGCATTATTTTGTCCATCCCCTGTATATACGGAGTGTGTATAAAAGCCCTCCCCACCGACCGCCATTTTTCTTCTGCCCATCTTTACAATAGGGAGAGGTTGCTGACGCTGTTTATGATTTGGGAGACACTTAGGCCTGTAAGCAGAAGTTGCTGTGTGCTTGCACTGAACACAATTGTTGTGCTCTGTTAGTGTGCAGTGACAGGGGAGGATTTCTTGTGTGCAGCAGCGCTAGTTATTAGACTGCCTGCCAGTGGCAGGGACAATTTTCTTGTGTGCAGCAGCGCTGATTATTAGCCTGCCTTATAGCAGTATTGCTGTGTGGACACAGCTGTTGTGACTGCTTTTACCCAGCACTCCTACTTTTATTCTGGTTTCCTGCAGTGAACGAACATTCGTTATTTCACACACCATATAGAGTTGTACGCTCCTCACACACTACCGTGTACCGCATGGTATCAAGGAGAAATACATGCTGACTATCTGTATGAGACTACAAAAATATATAGGGAGATTAAGGCTGTGTTCACACACAGCGTTTTTTTAGCGGTTTTTACCGCGGTTTTCACTATAAAACCGCTATAAAACCGCTAAAAATAAGCTGCACAGTCATTTCTATGCATTTTGCACTTTCTGTGCACATTGATGGGTTTTTTACCACGAAAAAACCGAATCGCGGTAAAAAACGCAGCATGCACATTAATTTTGCGTTTTTTTCCGCGGTTTAGGTTTCTCCCATGCTTTTAGAAACCTCTGCGGTAAAAAACGCGCAAAAACCGCCGCGGAAAAATAGGTGCGGTTTCTGGGAAGGGATTCAGGTTTTTGTGCAGAAATTTTCTGCAACGTGTGCACATACCCTAACATTTTCGATTACACTATATACACCTGGTATTTGATGAAGCAGTACCTTAGTTCAAATTTTTTTCTTTCGGTATAATCCATACTCAGTGAGCGTGTGTGGTTTACTCATTCAATATATACGGAGAAAAACATTTTACCCTATACTCTATACACCTCCTATCTTGTGATACAGTACCTTTGTTAGACATGTCTTACGGTCAAATCCTTACTGGGCGACTGTCTGAGGGGGACTATGGAAATATATACGGAGATTTACAATGACCCCTACACTGTATAAAGCTGTACACTTCTGATACAGTACCATATACCTGCTGGTATTTTGGGTCCATTTTCACAAAAATTAGGAAGTATGGTGTAAGAGTGTTAGGAGTCAGGTTCCTGAGTCTGCTCTGCAGGAATCCAGACCCTTACATTCTGCGGTCTCTTGCTCTTTTTTCTACCGCAGAGGAGATTGCTTTGCAGCAAATCTCTCCAGGGGCTAAGTCCCTCTATCCTCCTACTGAGCATGCTCATGAGATGGTTTCCCATTGGAGATCGGGAGTCATGTGCTCAGGTCCTGCTCCAGATCCCATTGGTCCATCTCGGAGATGTGGAAGCTTCCGGAAGGTCCCGGCTGCTATAAAAAGCGTGCATGGCCGTTCCGCCAAACGCTAGTATAGACTATACTGCTATGTGTGAATGGTGACGGATGTATGATTCTGGTGACTGACTTATTATGAAACCCCTTCCCTCTGATATTACGCATGTGGTTAGGGAATTAGTTCACTAGTCTGCGCCAGTCAGTGGCAAGCCTCAGGCCACTGTGCACATCACACCTCTGCGCTAGCTGCTTTGTAGCTCTGTCGTCCTGCGGCAGTGTCCTGCGCCGTGTCTGCAATCTGCAAAAAACTCTACAAAAATAAAGTCCAACAATTCTGATAGCAAAATTAACCCTGAAGTCACTAGACTTTTCCCACTATATAAGCACTCTGAAATATTCTGAGACAGAGCAAAAAGAGGTCAATCTAAAAGGGACAAAAAACAAATTGGCAAATACAGATAAATAAGAGTGGAAATTTAGCGCAGCCCCAGACGGGGCTGGCTGACAACACAAAAAACTGAATAGACCAACAAAATCAAGTGTGAACATTAGCAGAAAAACTTAGCTTTAGATGACTGGAACAGAGCTGAAAACCAAGACCTGACAAGCCAGAAGGAATCACCAGCACCAGACTAGGGCGTCGGCTGTCTTAAATCCAGTCTGAGATTCCTGAGGTCCAATCGTCATCCTCATTATCAGGTGGCAGATTTCTACTGATTAAATCAGCCTCACTACTTCCAGTTACCACCAGAAGGAGCCTGGAAGGAGAACTCACAACTGGTGGACCGAAAAATGAACTCACAACAGGCCTCCCCTGCTTGCTCAGGGCCACAGCACTTGCAGTACTTACCTCTCCCTGCTCCACCGCCGTGACATCTTCCGCGTTTCCTGACAGTGACATTCAGGTCAGAGAGCTCAATTACATCACGTCTGTATGTCCTCTGCCTAAATAGTCCAAGTGCAGAGAGCTGGAAGATGTTGACGCTGAGGAGTCCAGCGTAGAGAAGTGCACATCGAGGAGAGGTATTTAATTTTTTTAAAGGTTGGGATCAATTTTTGGGGAGCACTATACACTGGAGAATGAGATATGGGGCTCATCATACACTGGAGCATCATCCATGGGGCCCATGATATACTGGAGCATTCTAAATGGGGGACATCAGACACTGCAGCAGCATTTACGGGGCTCATTATAGACTAGAGCATTATAAATGGGGCCCATTATATATGGAGCATTATTTGGGCCCATAAGACACTGGAGCATCATCCATGGGGCCCATGATATACTGGAGCATTCTAAATGGGGCATATTATATATGGAGCCTTATTTGGGCCCATCATACACTGGAGCATCATCCATGTGGCCCATCATATACTGGAGCATTCCAAATGGGGGACATCAGACACTGCAGCAGCATTTACGGGGCTCATTATAGACTAGAGCATTATAAATGGGGCCCATTATATATGGAGCATTATTTGGGCCCATAAGACACTGGAGCATCATCCATGGGGCCCATGATATACTGGAGCATTCTAAATGGGGCAGATTATATATGGAGCATTATTTGGGATCATCATACACTGGAGCATCATCCATGAGGCCCATCATATACAGGAGCATTCCAAATGGGGGACATCAGACACTGAAGCAGCATTTACAGGGCCCATTATACACTGGAGCATTATAAATGGGGCCCATTATATATGGAGCATTATTTGGACCCATAAGACACTGCAGCATCATCCATGGGGCCCATCATATAATGGAAAATTCTAAATGGGGCAGATCAGACTCTGGAGCAGCATCTATGGGGCCCATTATACACTGGAGCATTAGAAATGGGGCCCATTATTTATGGATCATTATTTGGGCCCATAACACAGTAGAGCTTCATCCATGGGGACCAACATATACTGTAGCATTATGTGAAGCTCATCATATACTGTATGGAACATAATATGGGACCAATTATTCTGTGTGGAGAAATATATGGGGCTCATTAGTCTGTATGGTGCACTATGTGGTGGCCATAATACTGTATGGAGTAATTTACTGTCCATTATTTTTAGCTATTGGAGAATTTAAAATAGATATCAGTCATGTCATGTAAGAAGTGAACTATTTTTCATTGTACTTTACCACTATTTCTCTGCCGTATCGGAGCTTCATGAATTATGCTATGTGTTAAAGGGGCCCACTGACACTCTTTGGCTCAGGGCACACGAAAACCTGGAGCCAGCCCTACCCCCCACAACTTTAGCAAAATAACCCCCAGTTTTCAATGCGTAACTATTATTATAAAGTAAATTAAGGTTGCCAAGCTTAAGTAATAAGAATTGAGGTTGTTGGCATTGAAATGGGCACTGTGGGTGTGTTTACGGTCCTCCACTCCCTGACGACTTTGCTTCCCCATTGACTTGCATTGGGTTTCGTGTTTCAGTCGGACCCCGACTTTTCCCTATAGTCAGCCGATTTCGTTTGACTCGACTTTTGAGAATGTCGGGTTTCATGAAACCCGACTCGACCCTATAAAAGGAAAAGTCACTCATCTCTAATTGTAGTGCCACAGCCATCTTTGTTGTGGTAGTACAGTAACTGGCTGGCTGCACAGCGTCATCAGGTCTATATCAGACCTGGCACCTCCCTGCTCAGCCCAGTCGCCTCCGGAATCAGACAGTGTAGGGAGAGCTGCTCCTGAGATAGGGAGATATTTGTGCTTTTATTAGATAGTATGGGTATATCCAGATAAACCAACAGTCCTTCTAAGGACTAATTACGGGATATATAGATTGCGGTGCTAGGTAGGCAGGGGAGTGTATGTGGTTATATACACATCAGTGCAAGGCATGCAGGCTCTGTATGTGGATATATAGATATCATTGCATACATCAAGAGGGTCCCTTCCATTACTGTCTGCTGCCTATTAATTATATTAACCGTATATACAGTATATAGCCCCAGGTATCAGTGGGCAGGAATAATTTTTTTGGCGTCTTAATCCTTATTATTTTATTCCAAAGCAATCCAGAGCTCCTTTTTTCATTCCATTTGCTTGTTGACACAGCAGAATACAACCAGAGCCTTTTCATAGCACAGCATGAAAATCCAGCTATTTTAAACAGGGTTGCCCATCCCAGTCATCACATCTGAGTGCACAGAAAAGTCTGACATTTTTGTGGTACTGTTACATTTTTTGGAGTGTCTTTTAGAATTTCTTGACACCATTTTGCTGCCAAAAAATACTTAGCTACCAAAAAAATATTTAGCTACAGGGTAGATATTTTACACTGTGGTTTGTCCGCCACACGGATCGCATATCATTATGCTCAAAATTATGCCATTTCAGGGCTCCATAGATTTTTTTTTTGATGTGTCTTACCTTACTGTTTTGCCGTGTCTTACCTAGTTATTGACACCAGTTTAATAACCAAAAATACATTTTTACCTACAGTCCAGATACTTTAAAGTGTGGTTTCCCACACACAGATCACATACGTTCGCTACCAATTCAGCCATTTGGTTTTTTTTAAATTCGTTTATTGAACAAAAGGAATGCATAATATACATATTGGCTTATGATAATAAAATACACACATAGCTAGTGTTGAGCGATACCACCCGATACTGAAAAATATCATATCGGAATGGATCGGCCGATCTAAAAAAAGTATCGGGTATCGCCGATTCCGATCCCGGAAGTGCCATTCAAGTCAATGGAACAGAAATATCGGAATTAAAAAAACACCATTCTTTCCCTGTCGGTTAATTCTACATGAAGAAAAACAACTAATAATAATGTAGAATGTATTGTGGGAGGTGTAGGAGACATTAAAGCCATAGAGGTTTAGCCCAATCAAATGGAACAGCAGGATTTTTTTTTTTTTTTTTTTTAAAGACGTTCGTAGTTACAAAGATATCGACTATGTTAAAGTCTTTAATTTTTTGTCAGATATGTATGTTTCACTACTTCCATGCTCTTCACCTTCTCTTTTACTTCTCCCACACTTTCTCCTTCATCATCTTCAGCAGCAGCAGTATCTTCATCTTCTTCTTCTTTTTATTCTTCTTTTTATTCTTCTTCTTTTTATTCTTCTTTTTATTCTTCTTTTTATTCTTCTTCTTCTTTTTATTCTTCTTCTTCTTCTTTTTATTCTTTTTATTCTTCTTCTTTTGTATTCTTCTTCTTTTTATTCTTCTTCTTCATCTTCTTCCTATTCTTCTTCATCATATTCTTATTTGTGTCAGGCATTCCTGTAGTTGTTATCTATAAAAGTTTGAAGATTACACCTTCCGTTCAGCCTGTCACAAAAGATTTACAACAGGATTTGTCCGCGTTCAGTTTGGCCTGCAGCAGCAGGCCTTTTCCAGGGGCACCACGAGGAGGAACAGACTCACCCCCATACACTGCTTAGTCTTCTTCTGCTTATAAATTTGATAATCTCATTTGCTAAGATTTTTAGTCTTATGCTTAATGTTCTTCTGCTTTTGGTTTTTATGCTTCTTGGTCTTCTGTCTCTTGTTGTTCTGCATCTTGGTGGTTGTCTTCCTGTTCTTTGTCCTCTTGGTCATCTTCTTCAGGGTCATCTTTTAGGTATTCTTCTGTGTGGTCTTCAGGGTCGTCGTCTTCAGGGTCATTGTCAGGGAGATCCAGAGTGAGAATCAAAAACCACAAGCTTGAACTTTGAAAAGTAGCAGAAGTTACAAGAAGGCTGAGGAACTGGCGAGAACCAGCTGATGGTACTGGAACCCGGAGTGGCTGCAGAATGAACAAGAGCCAATGGCACAACCGTGGACCAGTTGATGGTGCTGGAACACGGTTACTAAGCAGGAGGTACCTGTGCTCCAAAGCACTACCAAGGACCAGCAGACGTTGGTGGAACTCGGATACCGACAAGGAGGCACCTAGGCCAAAGGCACTGCCGAGAACCAGCTGACGGTGCAGGAACCCGGATGGGTAGCAGAAGCTGCAAGAGCAAATGAAACTAGCGAGGACCAGCTGACGGTGCTGGAATTCGGAGGGGCAGCAGAAGGAACAAGAGCCAATGGGACAACCGTGGAACAGCTGACGGTGCTGGAACACGGTTACTAAGCAGGAGGTACCTGTGCTCCAAAGCACTACCAAGGACCAGCAGACGTTGGTGGAACTCGGATACCGACAAGGAGGCACCTATGCCAAAGGCTCTGGCGGGAACCAGCTGACGTTGCTGGAACCCAGATGGGCAGCAGAAGGTACCCATGATTAACAAAGTGTCGCGTCCGCGAGCAGGCCGCAGTTACCGAAACCCACAGTCCTACAGGGGGTGCATTTCCTATTGGCACTATGGAACCAGCCTTTGTTACCAGAACCCGCAGTCCACATAGGAAGCACTGAAACTGCAGGCACTATAGACTCGGCTAACCCGACCGCAACACGACAGGACAACGTATCAGTGGCAAAGTGACGTTGACACTACCTGGAAACAGCAGGCGTGCTGTAACCAGGCTGGGCAGGAGGGAGTACCCGTGCCAAAGACACTGCCGAGAACCAGCTGACGGTGGTGGAACCCGGAGGGGCAGCAGAATGAACAAGAGCCAATGGCACAACCGTGGACCAGCTGACGGTGCTGGAACACGGTTACTAAGCAGGAGGTACCTGTGCTACAAAGCACTACCAAGGACCAGCAGATGTTGTTGGAACTCGGATACCGACAAGGAGGCACCTAGGCCAAAGGCTCTACCGGGAACCAGCTGACGTTGCTGGAACCCAGATGGGTAGCAGAAGGTACCCATGATTAACAAAGCGTCGTGTCCGCGAACAGGCCGCAGTTACCGAAACCCACAGTCCTACTGGGGATGCTTTTCCTATTGGCACTATGGAACCAGCCTTTGTTACCAGAACCCGCAGTCCACATAGGAAGCACTGAAACTGCAGGCACCATAGACTCGGCTAACCCGACCGCAACACGAATAGGACAACGTATCAGTGGCAAAGTGACGTTGACACTACCCGGAAACAGCAGGCGTGCTGTAACCAGGCTGGGCAGGAGGGAGTACCCGTGCCAAAGACACTGCCGAGAACCAGCTAACGGTGCTGGAAACCGGAGGGGCAGCAGAATGAACAAGAGCCAATGGCACAACCGTGGACCAGCTGACGGTGCTGGAACACGGTTTCTAAGCAGGAGGTACCTGTGCTAAAAAGCACTACCAAGGACCAGCAGACGTTGCTTGAATTCGGATACCAACAAGGAGGCACCTAGGCCAAAGGCTCTGCCGAGAACCAGCTGACGGTGCTGGAACCCGCTGGGCAGGAGGGAGTACCCGTGGCAAACACACTTCTGAGCAGCAACATGCGATGTTGAAGCCCAGGTGTCAATCATGCAGCAGGCTGAGGCCAACTTGGAGCGAGTTTTATATTAGTTGTACATAACTACTGATTGTAACCGTGCTCCACTTTGGCCTCTGGCTGTACTGTCTCTAGTATTTCCCCTGGCCTCCAACCACGCCAGTTGCTGCTCTGCACTGTTGTCTGCACAATCCACACTTGTTCCTGAGTTACTGGGGCTCAGTTACGTCAGTTGATCCCCTGATGTGTGTCCGGCAAGGTGTCCTGCTCTGTCCACATTTCCACAACTATTAATGGGAATGGGGACAGAGCAGGAGACATTGCCGGACACACATCAGGGGATCAACTGACATGACTGAGCCCCAGTAACACAGGAACAAGTGTGGATTGTGCAGACCGCACATCAGAGCAGCGACTGGTGGGGTTGGAGGCCATGGGAAATACTAGAGACAGTACAGCCAGAGGCCTAAGTGGACCACGGTTAAAAGTCAGTAGTAGTGTGATGTTGGAGGCAGCAGTAGACTTTGCCATCCGCACAGCAGGGGAACAGCTGGCGTTACTGAACCCCACAGACACAGGAGCGAGTGATTCTATCTGTGCGGACAGCACTTCCAAGCTACAACTGGCTGTGTTGAAGCCCAGGATCAATGCTCCGAGCAGGCTGAGGCCTACGTGGAGCAAGTGGAAAATAACATGTAGTGTGAAGTTGGAGGCAGCAGGAGATTTTGCCATCCGCACAGCAGGGGAACAGCTGGCATTACTGAACCCCACTAACACAGGAGCTAGTGTGTGTTTCTCTGTGAAAACGGCACTTCTGAACACCAACTGGCATTGTTGGAGACCAGGATGAGGCATGGAGCAGGCTGAGGCCTGATAGGGTTGGCATGTGGAGGCAGCAGGAGACTTTGCCGTCTAAACAGCAGGGGAACAGCTGGCATTACTGAACCCCACTAACACAGGAGCTAGCGTGTGTTTCTCTGTTAAGATGGCACTTCTGAACACCAACTGGCATTGCTGGAGTCCAGGATGAGGCATGGAACAGGCTGAGGCCTGACAGGGTAGGCATGTGGAGGCAGCAGGAGACTTTGCCATCTACACAGCAGGGGAACAGCTGGCATTACTGAACCCCACTAACACAGGAGCTAGTGTGTGTTTCTCTGTGAAGATGGCACTTCTGAACACCAACTGGCATTGTTGGAGACCAGGATGAGGCATGGAGCAGGCTGAGTCCTGACAGGGTTGGCATGTGGAGGCAGCAGGAGACTTTGCCATCTACACAGCAGAGGAACAGCTGGCATTACTGAACCCCGCTAACACAAGAGCTAGTGTGTGTTTCTCTGTTAAGAAGGCATTTCTGAACATCAACTGGCATTGTTGGAGTCCAGGATGAGGCATGGAACAGGCTGAGGCCTGACAGGGTAGGCATGTGGAGGCAGCAGGAGACTTTGCCATCTACACAGCAGGGGAACAGCTGGCATTACTGAACCCCACTAACACAGTAGCTAGTGTGTGTTTCTCTGTGAAGATGGCACTTCTGAACACCAACTGGCATTGTTGGAGCCCAGGATGAGGCATGGAGCAGGCTGAGGCCTGATAGTGTTGGCATGTGGAGGCAGCAGGAGACTTTGCCGTCTACACAGCAGGGGAACAGCTGGCATTACTGAACCCCACTAACACAGGAGCTAGTGTGTTTTTCTCTGTGAAGACGGCACTTCTGAACACCAACTGGTGTTGTTGGAGCCCAGGATGAGGCATGGAGCAGGCTGAGGCCTGATAGTGTTGGCATGTGGAGGCAGCAGGAGACTTTGCCGTCTACACAGCAGGGGAACAGCTGGCAATACTGAACCCCACTAACACAGAAGCTATTGTGTGTTTCTCTGCGAAGACGGCACTTCTGAACACCAACTGGCATTGTTGGAGCCCAGGATAAGGCATGGAGCAGGCTGAGGCCTGATAGGATTGGCATGTGGAGGCAGCAGGAGACTTTGCCATCTACACAGCAGGGGAACAGCTGGCATTACTGAACCTCACTAACACAGGAGCTAGTGTGTGTTTCTCTGTGAAGACGGCACTTCTGAACACCAACTGGCATTGTTGGAGCCCAGGATGAGGCATGGAGCAGGCTGAGGCCTGATAGGGTTGGCATGTGGAGGCAGCAGGAGACTTTGCCGTCTACACAGCAGGGCAACAGCTGGCAATACTGAACCCCACTAACACAGGAGCTAGTGTGTGTTTCTCTGCGAAGATGGCACTTCTGAACACCAACTGGCGTTGTTGGAGCCCAGAATGAGGCATGGAGCAGGCTGAGGCCTTATGGTGTTGGCATGTGGAGGCAGCAGGAGACATTGCCGTCTACACAGCAGGGGAACAGCTGGCATTACTGAACCAAACAGACACAGTAGCGAGTGTGTTTTTCTCTGTGAAGACGGCACTTCTGAACACCAACTGGCGTTGTTGGAGCCCAGGATGAGGCATGGAGCAGGCTGAGGCCTGATGGTGTTGGCATGTGGAGGCAGCACTAGACTTTGCCATCTACACAACAGGGGGAACAGCTGGCATTACTGAACCCCACTAACACAGGAGCTATTGTGTGTTTTTCTCTGCGAAGACGGCACTTCTGAACACCAACTGGCATTGTTGGAGCCCACAATGAGGCATGGAGCAGGCTGAGGACTGATGGTGTTGGCATGTGGAGGCAGCAGGAGATTTTGCCGTCTACACAGCAGGGGAACAGCTGGCAATACTGAACCCCACTAACACAGGAGCTAGTGTGTGTTTCTCTGCGAAGACGGCACTTCTGAACACCAACTGGCGTTGTTGGAGCCAAGGAAGAGGCATGGAGCAGGCTGAAGCCTGATGGTGTTGGCATGTGGAGGCAGCAGGAGACTTTGCCGTCTACACAGCAGGGGAACAGCTGGCATTACTAAACCCCACAGACACAGTAGCGAGTGTGTTTTTCTCTGTGAAGATGGCACTTCTGAACACCAACTGGCGTTGTTGGAGCCCAGGATGAGGCATGGAGCAGGCTGAGGCCTGATGGTGTTGGCATGTGGAGTCAGCACTAGACTTTGCCATCTACACAGCAGGGGAACAGCTGGCATTACTGAACCCCACTAACACAGGGGCTAGTGTGTGTTTCTCTGCGAAGACGGCACTTCTGAACACCAACTGACGTTGTTGGAGCCCAGGATGAGGCTTGGAGCAGGCTGAGGCCAACTTGCAGCACGTTTTATAGAGGTAGTAGACTACTACTGATCGTAACCGTGCTCCACTATGGCCTCCGGCTCCACTGTCTCTAGTATTTCCCTGGCCTCCAACCCCGCCAGTGACAGCTCTGAAGTGGCATCAGCACAATTCACACTTGTTCCTGTGTTACTTGGGCTCAGTCCCGTCAGTTGATCCCCTGATGTGTGTCTGGCAAGGTCTCTTGCTCTGTCCTCATTCACACTACTAGTAATGGGAATGTGACCTTGCCGGACACACATCAGGGGATCAACTGACGTGACTGAGGCCAAGTAACATTGGAACAAGTGTGGATTATGCAGACGCCACTTAAGAGCTGTCACTGGCGGGGTTGGAGGCCAGGGGAAATACTAGAGACAGTGGAGCCAGAGGCCTAAGTGGAGCAGGGTTAAAAATCAGTAGTAGTTTGAATGTGGATGGAGCAGGAGACTTTGCTGTCCACACAGCAGGGGAGCAGCTGGCGTTACTGAACCCCACTAACACAGGAGATAGTGTTTTTCTCTGTGCAGACGACACATCTGAGTGACAACTGGCTGTGTTGAAGCCCAGGGATTATAGTTCAGGTGGTAGAAACATGAACACAACAGGAGACCTGGATACAGTTGCCGACCATTTAGTTGGGAAGAGGACTGGCAAATTCTGGGGAGATCCAGGCCTTGTTCATTTTCAGAAAAGTAAGCCGGTCGACGTTATCGGAAGAAAGTCACGTGCGACGGTCTGTTAGTACACCACTTGCGGCACTAAAGACGCATTCCGATAATACACTGGCAGCAGGGCAAGCCAGCACCTCCAATGCATACTGGCTAAGCTCTGGCCATGTATCCAGCTTAGAGACCCAAAACTTGAAGGGGGAAGAGCCATCTGGGAGTACACTCACAGGGCAAGACATGTAGTCTGACACCATCTGACGGAAACGTTGCCTCCTGCTGACTGGAGCCTTGAGTGATGTTGTAGACAATTGTGGCGGACACACAAAACTTTGCCACATTTGGGCCATAGTGGTCTTGCCTTGTGCTGAGGCGCTGCCTCTGCTCCCTCTTTGTGCCGTGTTTCCTCCACTGGCTCATCGCACAGAGGTGCTTTGTAAAGCACTAGCACCACTGCTGTCGGGTGGAATGGAAAACATGATGGACTGCACCAGTGTGTCTTGGTACTCCCACAGTTTACGCTCCCGGTTCAACGTTGGTATGAGGGTTTGCAAGTTGTCCTGGTAGCGAGGATCTAGGAGGGTGTACACCCAATAATCAGCCGTGTAGAGAATGTGGGCGATGCGGCGGTCGTTTCTCAGGCACTGCAGCATGAAGTCAACCATGTGCTGCAGACTCCCAACTGCCAAAGAACCGCTGTCCCCTGCTTGAGGTGTGATCTCTGCCTGCTCTGCATCACCCCACCCTCACTGTACATACTGGCTAGTGCTTTGTGTACCTCCCTCCTGTGGAGAGATGTCTTCCTCCTCCATCGACTCCTCCTCATCCTCCTCACAAATTGTCCCCTGCCTAGGCCTTTGTGAGGAAGCACGTAGCGCAGACTGTCCAGAAGCAGATGGCATTTGGGACTCCTCATCCTCCACCTCTTCCAAAACCTCATCCCTTAGTGCTTGCAGTGTTTTTTGAAGCATGCAGATAAGGGGGACAGTCATGCTGACTAGTGCATCATCTGCACTCGCCATCCGCGTGGAATCATTGAAGGCACGCAAAACGAAGCAGATGTCCTTCATAGAGGCCCACTCAGTGGTGCTGAAGTGTGACCGGCGCACAGTGCGACTTGTTTGCGCCTGATGCAACTGGTACTCCATGACTGCTTCCTGCTGCTCACACAACCGCTCCAACATATGTAACGTTGAATTCCACCTGGTGGGTAGGTCACATATGATGCGATGTTCTGGAAGGCGTAATCGGCACTGCAGAGCAGCAAGGCGCGATCTTGCCGTGCTGGAACGACGCAAGTGAGCGCACTCTATGCGGACCTTGTGCAGCAGTGCATCAAGATCCGGATAGTCCCTCAGAAAGCTCTGCACGACCAAGTTGAGCACATGTGCCAGACATGGGATGTGAGTCAGGTTGCCTAGGCCAAGAGCTGCCACCAGATTTCGGCCATTGTCACACACTACCAAGCCCAGCTGGAGATTCGCTGGCACAAACCACACGTCGTTCTCCTGCTTGATGGCATTCCAGAGCTCCTGCGCTGTGTGGCTTTGATTCCCCAAAGAAATTAATTTCAGTACGGCCTGTTGACGTTTGGCCATGGCTGTGCTCATATTGGTCGTAACAGGCTCCTGCTGCTCTGTTTCAGAGGAACTTGAGTAGGAGGAGGAGTCAATATGTACAGACTGGATTCCTGCAATCCGTGGAGTTGGCAGAACACGTAGAGCGCCACTCTCCAGATCTGTACTCGGCTCCACAACATTGACCCAATGGGCAGTGAGGGAAAGGTATTGTCCCTGTCCATGGTTATTGGTCCACGTATCAGTGGTCAGGTGGACCTTGCTACTGACGGCATTTAGTAGCGCATGTTTTATGTTTGCCTCCACATGTTTCTGCAGGGCAGGGCAGCGTACTTCAGCCTGCTGAAATAAAAGCGGCTGGGCAAGGTGTATTGTGGGACTGCCAATGCCATGAAGTCCCGGAAGGTGTCAGTCTCCACCAGCCTGAATGACAGCATTTCAAGGGCCAGTAGTTTGGCAATGCCAGCATTCAGAGCCTGTGCTCGGGGATGGTTTGCCGAGTATGGCCGCCTTTTCTCCCATGCCTGTGCTACCAATGGCTGCCGAGTGGCCTGGGAGTGTGAGGATGACTTGGAACGTGGTGCTGTGGGTGGAATGTCACAGGGTCTCCGGACAAAAGTGCCAGAGGTTCTTCCTTGGCGATCCTGTAAGGAAGCCGAACCAGCTGTGTGTGAGCTGGAGGAAGAGGCCCCAACATGAGCTGAAGAGGTGGTAGGTGGTGCTGTACGTTGGCTTACGTCTTCAGTGTGTCTGTGTAACTCCACCTCATGCTTGGTCCGCACATGTTTCCACATATTAGTGGTATTGAGGTTGCTGACATTTTTCCCTCTTTTGACTCTCTGATGACACAGCTTGCATTTGACAAAGCAAATGTCATCTGCAACTGTGTCAAAAAAGGACCACGCACTGCAAGTCTTGGGAGCGTCCGTTTTGCCTTTTGAAAGTGGAATGCTCCTAACGGGTGCTGAAATGGAGGCTACAGGCAACCAAGTCTGCCCCCTCCCTCCTCCTCCGGTTTTGGCCGTTCGGGGAATCTCTTCCTCAGAGCTGCTCCCACCACCTTCCTGTTCCTCACGCCATGATGGGTCAAGGACCTCATCATCTACACTCCCCTCTTCAAACACCTGCTTCTCCTGGGTTGTCTCGCCAGCACTGTACGCACCAGAAAGTGGTAACTGAGTCTCGTCATCATCTGATGCGTACTGAGGTGTGCTGACCATAGGAACTGGCCCACCCGCCTCTTCAGATTCAGAGGGACAAAGAAGTTGCGCATCACTGCATACTCCCTCTTCTTCACATTCTGGAAAGCTGCTTGGCTGGCCCCCTCTTTCCAAACCAACAGATTCCGAGAACAGAAGTAGAGACTGTGATGGCTCCTGTCCTGGGCTCTCTGACTGCCTGGGCACTTTGGCAGGTGGTGAAGAGACAGATGGTTGCTCTTCGGTGCTCTGGCCCTGAGAGGATGTGGAAGTAATTGAAGTTGATGCGTTAGCTGCCATCCATCCGACAACGGCTTCAATTTGTTCCTCCCGCAGCAGTGGGGTACGGTGAGGTCCTACAAAGCTGCGCATAAAGGACTGTTGCCTGCTAAAACTGGGGGATGCTGACTCACTGGTGCCAACAGCAGGCACAGAATCCCCACGTCCTCTCCCTGCAGAATCCCCACGTCCTCTCCCTGCAGAATCCCCACGTCCTCTCCCTGCTGAAACTCCACGCCCACGGCCACGTGCCTTACTCCCTGCCTTCTTCATCTTGCTAGACTGAGAAAGATAGGCAGAAAAGTACTAGTGTGCTTATTCCTGAACAGCTAGTTACAGGTATAAGGAACACTAATTTTATGAAGTGTGTGTGTGTCGACTACACTTTAATGGGAGCTAATGTGGCCTACACAACTTTCAAATGTAGTGTTTGGTGAACTTTGTTTGTGTTTTTTTGGGGGGGAAAAACTAAAAGGATGTGACCAAAGATTTGAAAGTCAGAGTATCACCAACTTTCTGGAGCTATTACAATGCAGGCAGGTAACCTACAATGCAAAAGATGAGGCTCCAAAAAAATTGGGTAATAATAATCTGACTGCAGCTGAAGGGCACAAGCCATAAAAAAGGCTCCTCTATCTACTCCTATATAGTGTTTGCAACCAACCAATGTAGATGGATATGGATGGATGCACACTAATAGGAGAAGAAAAAATGAGCTGCAATTAAAGAAAAATATGTGTGAGGCAGTGACGCACACTGAGCGGCCTACAACCAGACGTAGCTGCAGGACACACTACTCAGCGTGAGCTGCACTCACACACAGTCAGAGACCTCTCAGACAGCCGTGAACAGTGCAGCTAAGTGGGCACTAGCACTGACAGGCTGCAGAAAGGCTCCGCTGTGTACTCCTAGAGTGTTTGCAACCACCGTATATGGATACGGATGGATGCACACTAATAAGAGAAACAATGAGCTGCAATAAAAGAAAAATGTGTGAGGCAGTGACACGCTGAGCGGCCTACAACCAGACGTAGCTGCAGGACACACTACTCAGTGTGAGCTGCACTCACACAGTCAGAGACCTCTCAGACAGCCGTGAACAGTGCAGCTAAGTTGGCACTAGCACTGAAAGGCTGCAGAATACCTCCGCTGTCTACTACTAGTGTTTGCAACCAATGTATATGGATACGGATGGAAGCACACTAGATATAATTTTTGAAAAATAAGCAGCTCAAAAAGAAAAATATGTATGAGGCAGCAGTGAGGCACGCTGGGTGGCCTACAACCAGACGTGGCTGAAGCACCCACTCCACAGCGTGAGCTGCACTCACACAGCCCTTGCAGACAGCTGTGAACACTGCTGCTAAGGAAAAGAAAGCTACAGTGGTGGTTTATGTAGCCTGGGTAAAGCACAATATTGTTTTGAGAATCGCTATTTCTAACTGTCCCTCACAGTCTTCAACAGCAGCCTGTCCCTAACTGAATTCACAGCAGAGTGACCAGAAATGGCGGCGGCGGTGGCTTTTATAGTGCATCATGACATCATTTCAGCAGCCAATCACAGCCATGCCAATAGTTAACATGTCTACATGCCTAACAGGATGTGCCCACACTTCTGAGGATTCCCATTGGCTGAATCAAAGCGAGCAGGCTGATAGCATTATGGGAACTTCTGATTCCGGTATCCGATATGAAAAGAGTATCGGAAGTCAGTATCGGAATTCCAATACAGCTATTATCGGCCGATACCCGATACTTGCGGTAACGGCAAGCTCAACACTACACATAGCCCTTCAAGTATACAGAAAGAACAGCCGGTTATACATTGTTAAGTATGTATATCAGTTGAGTTTCACAAGCTTTTATCATATTGTTCATTCAGATAATAAAGAAAATTCCTAAACTACAACTACAACAACTGTTGCCTACTACTGCGCAGCCTAGTATCTTATATCATATTATCTCAAATATGATGTCTCAATTTTGCAAAGTAAGGTGAGAGGAATTCCACCTCTCCCAGATCTTCTCAAATTTGCCCGGGCATCCCCTATTTTGATATAGCGTACGTTTGTATGGAACATTTGAGTTCACCAGGTCAATCCACATTCTAAGGGAGGGAAATGAACCCCCCATCCAACATAGTGCCAACACCTTCTGTGCCATAAATAGTGTTTCACGCAGAAAAATCCCGTCATAATGACCCCAATTCTCTTCATCCCATACCCCAAACAAGCAGACCAGTGGTTCAAGAGGAACTGGGGCCTGCATCAAAGGATGACAAAAGCAAGGTCACCTCTTTCCAGTAATGTAAAATAATGGGATATTGCGAGATCATGTGAACAAAATCCGCATCTGGTGAATGACATCACAGACATTCTGATGATTGAAGTCGACCCATCCTGAAAAGTCATGTCGGAGTTAAGTATGTTTGATTAGTTATATGCAGCTGTATCATTCTATTATTAATAGATGGTGATACTCCAATTGGAGACTCCAGGATCCCCTCCCACTCCTCTCCCTGAGAATCAAGTATGAGCCTTAGGCCTCTTTCACACATCAGGTTTTCGGCGTCAGGCGCGATCCGGCGCTTTTGACAGAAACCGGATCCGGCGAAATGCAATGCCGGATCCGGTTTCCCCCCCATTGACTTGCATTTGCGCCGGATCGCGCCGGATGGCCATGCGTTTCATCCGGTTTTCGCCGGATCCGGCAATGTGTCGCGATCCGGCGTCTGGAAAAAACAGCTACTGTAACGTTTTTTGTCTCCGGCGAAAAAGCCGGACACGCCGGATCCGGCGCGTCCGGCTTTTTCACACAATGAAAGCCTATGAGCGCCGCAATGCGCCGGATCCGGTTTTTTGGTCTGAGCATGCTCAGTAGCTCTGCCCACAAGACATATATAAAAGCAAGACAGTGGGACCCACAGCCACACCCAACATGCCACCCAAGAAAGCAACCAAGCGAAGCAGGAGAAGGCAGGAGACCACTGCAGCACCATCAGCACCACCACCCCAAATGGAGCAGCAAATAGAACATGCTGAGGAGGGGAGGCCAGCAGCAGATGAGAGACGGTAATTCTCAAATCACCCATTCCTCCAAACTAGGGCTATTGAATATCAAGATATTCATTGGCCCTTTGTTTCTCTTTATTCAACAGCCGCCCAATAGATGCAGCAGCAGCAGCAGCAATGGCAGCAGCTGGAACACCACCCACAGGCATGGAGTGTGGCCACCAGGAAGACAGCACATCATCTTCTGGGAGCCCTCCCTCGCATTGTCAGCGTTTGACGGTAAGTTTTTATTTCCAAAATCCATCTTCTCTGTAATATATGTCTATTCATTGCCTTTTATTTCAAAACAGGAATCACAAGATGAAGAGGAGCTCCCAGAAGAAGAAGGAAGGGGTGGACAGACACCTGGAGTGGGCTCACAATTGGTAAGTTTTTTGCATCAAACGCAGAAACACAACATCACACTACACACAACACATAGAAAACAATGTTCTGCAGACCACACACAGCAAACAAATGCCTACATCCAAAGACATAACATTTTTTGTTTTCTTCTCTAGTCTTCCCAATCTGGTGCTCGGCCAAGAGGTCCTCGCAGTGCCTCCCAGGGTCGTCGGCGACAGCAACGCGGCGATCACCAGCGTGTAAGTATAAATATTTTTGCATTGTTTTTTTGCACTTTTTATTTCATTTCTTATGTGGAGGCTAATTATGTTATTTTTGTCTTTTTCTTTAACAGCCTTCACAGCGTGCTCCCGACTCTGACGGTGAGGATGGAGGACTCGATGTGGACCACCTCATCGATCTCGTCAGAGAAAGGGAGTCGCTCTGGAATATGGCTGACCACCGCCACGCTGACCTTATCGTTACCCGACGACTCTGGGAGGAAATCTGTTCGCTCCTTGTGGGCCGCTGGGAGGACCTCGATGTTCGGGCCCAGATTACAGAGCGTAAGTATATACAGTACCGGTTGCTTGATGTAAACCAGTGTTTCCCGAACTCCAGTCCTCGTGGTCCCCACGGATCATGTTTTCAGGATTTCTATTTACTATGGAAATCCTGAAAACATGACCCCTGGGGACCATGAGGACTGGAGTTTGGGAAACACTGATGTTGTATACTAACCACTCCTTTCTCGTTTCAGGGAACAGAATTGTGAATCGGTGGCGGTCTGTGAGGGATCGTTTCAAGAAGGAGTTCAATAAAGAGATGCGGGCCCCGAGTGGATCTGGAGGACGCAGGAGCAAGTACAAGTACGCAGAAGCCCTGTCGTTCCTCCGGGAAACAATGGTCACCAGAAGGTAAATATTACACACCACATGTGAAAAAAAAATGTTAGATGTAAATTTTTTTTTCAGCCAGGGCCATACCATGTCAGTATTTTAATTGTTTTTTTTTCTCTTTATTCCACAGCATGGTGAGCAGCACTCGGGAGCCTGCACGATTGGACCCTTCTGAGGCGATCCCTGAGGAGACCGGCACCGAGGGACACTTCGACCGCCCCGGTACATCTGCACCTTCCCAGCCCTTCCCACACATTCGACCCATCTGTCCCATCCACCAGCACAGGAGCATCGTGGCCGCCTACATTACATGAAGCTGCTGGTGAGGAGATCGCTTTCCCTTTACCCCACCCTTCTGCCCCTGCCACCTCTAGTACACCTGCGGGTACTGGGCGGCAGCGGCAGAGGGGTCAGGAAAAGACTTATGCGCCAGAGTTCTTGCATCTGAATGCATCTTTCCAGAACTGTCTAAAAGTCTTGTCAGAGCAAATCTCCGCAGGCTATCAGCAGATCAACTCCAGCATTCTGGAGGTGAAGACACTTCTGCAAACCATGCATTCAGAAGCAAGATCTTCGCCAAACCACACCTTTTTCAGGTCTGTTGTGGAGCGCATGGAAACGCTCTCTCCTGCCCAGCAGATGCATGTAATGCATTCATGCCACGCTGCTCTCCAGCAAGTTACCTCCCAACCTCCTCCTCCCACCACAGTAGTTCCTCCACCTGCACCCCCTCCAGCCACTTTCCATCCTCCCCCTCCTATTACATCTACACCCCCTCCAGCCACTTTCCATCCTCCCCCTCCTATTACATCTACACCCTTCCAGCCACTTTCCATCCTCCCCCTCCTATTACATACCATCCACCTCCAGCCACTTTCCATCCTCCCCCTCCTATTACATACCATCCACCTCCCCAGCACCATCCACCTCCCCAGCACCATCCACCTCCCCAGCACCAGCAACCTCCCCAGCACCAGCAACCTCCCCAGTACCAGCAACCTCCACAGTACCTGCAAACTCCCCAGTACCAGCAACCTCCCCAGTACCAGACATCTCCCCACTTCCAGCAACCTGCCCCGTACCAGACATCTCCCCACTTCCAGCAACCTGCCCCGTACCAGACATCTCCCCACTTCCAGCAACCTGCCCCGTACCAAACTCCTTCCCCATACAACTTGCCATCAACATCATCTGCTCCTACAGTCCCTGCCCAACCCTCCACTCCACCACCCACCACCTCTTCCTCTTCCCACATGTCCACCCATTCTGTAGTTTTTTCCACACCTTCACCTCTAACTGTTCCTTCCCCACCACGATCCCAGTCCTCTCTCCACACTCCCAGTGTCGAAGTGTCCCGCAGCCCCTACAGCAGTATTTCCACCACACACTACACAGATTTATAATGTGTGTATTTAAATAAAAATGACCAGTTTTATGGTTTCAGTTTTATAGTTTCAAAGTTTTATTAAACAAGTTTATTAAAATTTTAAAAAAGTTTACTAAAAAAAACATTTTTCAATAAAAGTTAAATTATTTTACACTGGTTGTCTGTCATTTCTTTCTGCAGCGAAAAAGGTTAAATACAGGGTATTTAAAAGGTGAAATGGTATTCAAAACTAGGTATATAACTGTGGGTAAATTTTAGCTTTTTGCCACAGTTGTGTTCCTGGTTGTGTTTGAAGCAAAGTATTTCAAATAAAAAGTTGTGTTTATTGTTGGTGATTTCCTAACAATGTACACAACTTTTGTTAAAAGGTGAAATACTTTGCATAAAACACAACCAGGTACACACCTGTGGCCTAAAGCTAAAAATAGAGACCATGACAAGATAGCCAACTTTGGTTGGCAAAGGTATATATAGTGTTGGTACAGAAGGTACACAAGTTTGGTTGGGCACAAATCTTTCACACTCTGTCATCCTGCCAGTGTACTCTGCCTTGAGGTGACATAAAGTATAGTGCAAAATTGTCCCTCATTACTGAAACCGTCACAGAACTTCTAGTGGCAATGTCATGGTAATCTTGCAAGGTGGTTTCTTCAGAGGTGTCTTCAATGGAAATGGGTTCCTTGCAGATAACAAAATTGTGGAGTACCACGCACGCTTTGATCACCTCGTCCACAGTTTCTGTCTTGAGGTTGATCGCAGTCAATAGGACCCGCCATTTGGCTGTCAGAATACCAAAGGTACATTCAACCATTCTTCTTGCTCTTGTGAGGCGGTAATTAAAAATGCGTTTTGGTCTTGTCAATCCTCTGCTAGAGTACGGTTTCAAAAGGTGTTCTGACAGCTGGAAGGCTTCATCCCCTACACAGACAAATGGCATAGGTGGACCAGATGTTTGCGGCAGCGGTCTAGGTGGTGGGAACTGGAAGGTGTTTCCATACAGTTTACGCCCCATGGCAGACAGTTTGAAAACTTGAGAGTCATTGGAGCGGCCATAGGCCCCAATATCAACCGCAATAAATTTGTATTCCGCGTCAGCGATGGCCATGAGGACAATTGAAAAATATTTCTTGTAATTGAAATATTCCGATCCCGATCCAGCTGGCTTTACAATGCGGATATGTTTCCCGTCCACAGCGCCCAAGCAGTTTGGAAACTGACATATCTGTTGAAACTTGTCAGCAATTTCAATCCACCTCTCTGTTGTGGGCTCTGGTAAAAACTCTTCAGCTAAGGAGTCCCACAGTGCACGGCATGTGTACTTCACAATTCCAGATATGGTGGAAATCCCGAGTCTGTACTGGAAATGCAGTGATGAAAGGGATTCTCCAGTTGCAAGAAATCTGTGGGGAATTAAAAAACAATAAATTAGTTTTAAATCACAGCATTACATACCAAAACTGACCTATAACACTTGGAGATACAAACTACCACCAACAAGATTGCAGTGAAAGTGTGCTCTGATGCGATCATATCCAATAAATGTGGCTTACCTTAAAGTCACCATCAGACGCTCTGCGGGTGAAACAGAGAAGCGGCAATAGGTGTCCGCTTTTCTTATGAGGTGTGCAATGCGCTCCACCAAGTAATCAAAATTCTCCATTTTCATCCTAACATATCCAAAAAATGTATCCGGGTTTCGTCGAAGGTCCATGCATAGTGTAGAATAGACCCCACGCGTCATTCTCTTGGCTGTGATGGGGTGGATCCACAAACGTCGTCTACGATGCCTGATGCGCTGCTGGTTCGCTCTCTCCTTCTCCAGAACAATCACCCTCAAACGATTTGCCTCCGCTGTAAAATCCGCCAAATTCTTCAAAATATTTCCAATGACAACATCCATCTTCGCCAGTAACTTGCTCTTCTCTCCAACCTGCACTTTCTCCTCTACAACCTGTCAAAGAAGGGCTGTAGGAACATGCTATATATAGTTTTCCAGTAGCCAATCCCGTTCGGAAGGCCACAAGGGTCAATTTTAAAAACCGGATCCGGCGTAATCCGTCGAAAAACGGATAGAAAAACGGATGAACCGGATGAGACGGATCCGGTTTTGTCTGTCAAGAAAAAGACGGATCCGGCAGAAAACCGGATCCGTCACATCCGGTTTTACGAAACATTTGCCGGATCCGGCGTTCCGGCACGACGCCGGATCGCGCCTGACGCCGAAAACCTGATGTGTGAAAGTAGCCTTAACCATTTCCTTTTAATAGAGCTTATAGCAGATTCCGTTCCGACCGACAGCATGTACGTGTATAAAGAGAAAATGAGACCTTGAGGACCCTGCGAATTAAGGATTCCTACCAGAGGCAGAGATGAGATAGTACGGTCCACACCCCTACATCTTATGTGTGATTGAAGAACCGACCTCAGCTGTAAATAATGGATTGGTGGTTCAGTAGTTCCGGGAAATAATCATTATTCCACAGGGGCATTTCAGCTATAAAATCTTTAAACCCAATCGCTTTCTTAATCTGTCTCCATACTAATCGCGCCAGTTGGAGCAAGGGTAGTAGACGAGGGATATTGGTCCTCTCTAACTCAAGGAAACCTAATGGGTAGGCAGTTCGCGCAGCATGGAGTAGGTGACTTTCAGAATTGGGGAGGCAATTACCCGGCATCCATTTATTTAAAGCTTAAGCTTGCCCAGAAAAAATCTGGTAACGCCACCCCACCTCCTTTTTTGGTCTCTGCAGGGTGGTCAATTTAAGTTTGGGCCTAGTTTTCCCCCAGATGAAAGATGTGATCTGGGTCTTGAGATTCACAAAGAAGGATTTTGGTACCACTACGGCACTATGCTGAAGGGAGTAGCTAAGCTTGGAGAGTAATATTATTTTAATCAGGTTAATACGTCCGGCCACAGACAGCGGGAGTTTGCTCCACGTTGTAAATTTCAATTTAACTAGTTCCAGCAGTGGGTGAATATTGAGTTGTGAGTCAAGCGTACTATTTTGAGATATGTATATACCCAAATATTTAAAGCTAGATACAATAGACAGCGAGGAGAGAGCTTCTAGCTGTGGCATTGGGACATGGGAAAGGGGTAACAGAACGGACTTCTCCCAGTTTATATATAGACCTGAGTATTTACTGAATCTATCTATAATGGCAATTACTTGTGGTAGAGTCTCCTCCGCTTCATCCATAAATATCACCAAATCGTCAGAATATAGACCAATGGTATCTACCCGACCCGCTATATTTATACCTATAATGCCAGGGGAAGACCTAATACATATTGCCAGTGCCTCAATCGCAAGGGCAAATAGGGCCGGAGAAAGGGGGCACCCTTGACGAGTCCCCCTATGTAATGGAAAAGACTCAGACACAGAGCCATTCACTATGATACGGGCTTTGGGCTTCATATATAGTATTTTAATCCATTTTATAAATTTATCACCGAAGCCATATCTTTGTAAGCACGCGGAGAGGAAAGGCCACCTAAGAGAGTCAAAAGCTTTGGCAGCATCTAGCGATGCCAGTGCCCACTTGTTGTCTGGCATTAGGGAGCTATATTGGGCTATTGACTCGACCCGTCTGATGTTAATGGAAGTGCTCTTACCAGGCGTAAAGCCTGTTTGATCAGAATGTATAAGGCTCAATATAATCAAATTTAGTCTGGTAGCTAGAATCTTAGTAATAGGCATAGATTTCCTTTCCCAAATTCCCCGAAATACTTTAACCAAAAGTGGCATTAATATATCCCAATATTTCCTGTACAATTCAATAGGGAATCCATCCGGCCCAGGGGCCTTCCCGGAGGCCATGTCGGTTATGGGATTTTCTATCTCCTCTGCAGTAAATTCAGCGTCCATAAGGGCTTGTTGTTCAGGGTCTAATGTAGGGAATGTCACATCTGACAAATAGTCTAAACACCCTAAGCTGTCAAAGTCACTTTTAGATTCATATAATGACCTGTAGTAATCATAAAAACAGCCAAGTATTTCTTCAGTTGAAGATACCAATGAATCATCCGGCTTACGAATCTGTAGTATTGTGTTTGAGGTGTTATATTGGCGCACCAAATAGGCTAAGAGTTTGCTTGCCTGGTTTCCCAGCTCAAAATAAGATTGGCGAGTAAAGAATAGTTTACGCTTGGACTTAGTGTCCGTATGCTGAGCATATAATCTCTGAGCAGCCAACCACTCAGTCCTGTTACCGCTAGTTTGGTTAGATATATATGCAGCCTTTCAATCTTTCAATCGCCGCTCCATCTCATCATCCCCCCTTGAGGTTACCCTTTTAATATAAGAAAGCGTGGAGGATAAGCAACCCCTCAGATATGCCTTAAGGGCATCCCAAAATAAATTGATATCTTGAGGTTCTGGGTGGGACAAGATGAAATGCAATTGATCGATCGTTCTATCTGGCGTCACCATCAACTTTAAACAAAAAGGATTCAACTTCCAGAACATCCTATTATTTGGTTGCCCATATTTAAGTTTAAGAATGACCGGACTATGGTCTGAAATCCCCCTACTGCCATGTTCAATATTGACTACCCACTTCGCCAGACCACTGGATCCGAATATATCTACAAATATCTAAAGGGCTGTCACATTGTAGAAGGATCATCGTTATTCTCATTTGCACAAGGAAAGACTAGAAGCAATGGGATGAAACTGAATGGGAGGAGACACAGATTAGATATTAGAAAAAACTTTTTGACAGTTAGAGTGATCAATGAGAGGAACAGGCTGCCAAGAGAAGTTGTGAGTTCTCCTTCAATGGAAGTCTTCAAACAGAGGCTGGACAGACATCTGACTGGGATGATTTAGCGAATCCTGCTTTGAGCAGGGGGTTGGACCAGATGGCCCAGGAGGTCCCTTCCAACTCTATGATTCTATCATTCTATATAGTCTATGCGCAATAAAGATTGCTTAGTGGATGAGTGGCAGGTATACTCCCTGGATTCAGGGTGGCGCACCCTCCATAAATAGTGACAGTTGGGTCACATTCAGCGAATAGACTCCCCCAGAACGTGCCTCCCTCTAATCTCAATTTGTCAAGGTAGGTATTCATGACCATATTGAAATCTCCCATACAAATAACGTCCGCGTCTGGATAATTTAGGGCAAAGCTCATTGCTTTTTGAAGGATGGACGTATTGGCCGGGGGGGGGGGGGGTTATAAACACATTGGATTACACATTGCCTGGTATTTATCAATGCATGTACAAAAACAAAGCGACCTTCAGGATCCCTCCGGGTCTCCCTGGCTTCGCATCTAACATCTCTATGTACCAGCAGTGAAACCCCTCTCGAATAACTAGTGTGAAATGCATGGACAGACCATTGTACCCAAGGTTTCTGCATGCACCGGACAGTATCTCTGGTCAGATGCGTCTCCACCAAGGCCACAATGTGAGGACGATACTGTCTGATCTGCGAAAAAACCTTGATCTTTTTCCGAGGGGCCTTTATACCTGTCAAGTTCCATGTCATACATATCATCTCAGACCCCATGTTTACTCCGCTAAATATGGCATACAGTACTACCCGAGCAGAATTTAGAGGCACCACATAGAGATTGAAATTGCCATTGGCTGCGACTTTTACCTAAGTAACAATCAAAACTGTTTTAAAAAAGAAAACAAAACAGGAACCAAACATTAGTGGAGCAAAGTCTCACTCTCCTAGCAAAACACAAGCAAGGGGATACCATCACTGGTCTCAGTGTCCGGTATAGTTGGTAAACTGGGTACCTGCAAGGAGAGCCCCCATTAGACCATTAATAAAAGAATTTAGATTAGCAGTAAGTATATTAGGATTCCTTTGCAGGGGATCCCATATGAGACCGCAGCCACCCAGTCGCCTCCGCTGGATCCGTAAAAAACACAGAGGAGCCCCCGTGTGCAACCCGGAGCCGGTCCGGATATATCATTGAGTATATAACATTTCTCTCTCTGAGCCGCTTCTTTACTTCGATGAATTGTGCCCTCTGTTTCTGAAGTTCCATGGAAAAATCTGGGAAAATCAAGATCACGGCATTGTTGAACTTGATGGGGCCTTTTTGCCGTGCTAGACGCAGAATAGTGTCTCTGTCTTTACAGATGAGGAGATGTGCCAGGAAAGGTCTAGGTGGGGCTCCCGGAGGAAGGGGTTTTGTAGGGACCCTGTGAGCCCTTTCGACGGCAAACATTGGGGAGAATTCATCTCCCAAAGAAGCCTTAAGCCAACCTTCCAGAAATTGCTCAGGATATTGACCTTCTGAGCGTTCTGGCAGACCAATGACACGAATATTATTCCGACGCATTCTATTCTCCAGGTCGTCCGCTTTCTGCCTCCAGGCGTTCACAGAACCTGTCGCTTTTGTTAACTTGGCCTTCATAGGCGCGATGGTGTCCTTCACCTGGGACACTCTGGTCTCCACTTCTGTAATGCGTACCCTTTTGGTTTGTATATCCTGTCGAAGCCGTCCCACCTCAGTGTATACATCCTCTATTTTCTCAGTCAGGGATGTCCTAGTCAATGAGGTGGCCTGCATCAACTGTTCGGACGCCTGTTTGAGGGTCAGTTCTTCCTGCTCAGATTTTTCTTCTCCCCCAGATGGACGATTTTTACGCTGAGCTTGAGAGGGATTGGTTCTAAGAGATCGTGCACTTTCAGAGGGTTCGAGTCTGGCATACTCTTTCAATTTTTCTGCTGCTCCTGGTCCCCTAGAACGATTCATAATCAATGGCAGTGTGGCACAGCAAGATACCTAGAGGTATATGCTCCAGTGATTTCCCACGTCAGATGATGAACACAGCAGTGCTATTATTAGATGATTACAGCCCAGGAATAATTCCCACACAGAGGAGCCACGTGAGCTTATTATTATTATTATTATTTATTGTTATAGCACCATTTATTCCATGGCGCTTTACATGTAAGGCGGGGTATACATAAAAACAAGTACAATAGTGTTAAACAATACAAGTCATAACTGGTACAGGAGGAGAGAGGACCCTGCCCGCGAAGGCTCACAGAGCTGGTCATGCAGCGGTTTGGTCGATCGGTGGTTACTGCAAGTTATAGGCTTGTCGGAAGAGGTGGGTCTTCAGGCTCTTTTTGAAGGTTTCGATGGTAGGTGAGAGTCTGATATGTTGTGGTAGAGAGTTCCAGAGTAGGGGTGATGCGCGAGAGAAATCTTGTATGCGATTGTGGGAAGAGGAGATAAGAGGGGAGTAGAGAAGGAGATCTTGTGTGGATCGGAGGTTGCGTGCAGGAAAGTACTGGTAGATGAGGTCACAGATGTATGGAGGAGACAGGTTGTGGATGGCTTTGTATGTCATGGTTAGGGTTTTGTACTGGAGTCTCTGGGCAATGGGGAGCCAGTGAAGGGATTGACAAAGGGGAGAAGCTGGGGAATAGCGGGGGGACAGGTGGATTAGTCGGGCAGCAGAGTTTAGAATAGATTGGAGGGGTGCGAGAGTGTTCGAGGGGAGGCCACAGAGCAGGAGGTTGCAGTAGTCAAGGCGAGAGATTATGAGAGCATGGACTAGCTTATGAGGACAGCATCCGGTGCAGAGTCAATAGGATCTCTGGCGGCTAGGAGAGGGGAGGGGGATCCGCAGCACCCACAGAGACAACAGCAGTCCAGGGAGTCCACAGGCTCCCTCAGTAATGGCGCCAAAGGGTATAGTGAGTATATCAGTGGGGGGGAGAACGCAGGGCCCAATCTTTCAGGGCACTCACCACGTGTACGCTCTAGTCCTCAGAATGGATGTTCACTGCCTGGGTGGCGCTGCAGCTGTATGGGCCGACGCCGCAGCTCTCACTGCCAGAGTGCGCGTCTAAGATGGCCGCCGCCTCTTGCAGGCCCCGTCGCCCGTCTTGTCCTCCCCGGCCGTTAGCTCACCAGAGCCACTCCACGTCCTTGCACGGTAGTCCAGGGGGTCCCGATATTCAGGGGTCCAAATACCGCCAGATATGTTGCAGTGATAAGGTCCAAATTGCAGGATAAAGGCAGAATTCTTGGGAGCTCTCCTAACGTGCGTCCTCTCTCTTCAGCTACATAGCTGAAGTTGTGCCACAACAAACACCCACATCTTCTCACCCGACCTTCATGACCCAATTACTAGAGGCCTGCAGCAGTACATCACTATTGAAACTAGAGCAGTGTGAAATGGTTGTTGGTTGGTTAGCGGATAATGCTTCCAGTCAGGTTGCCACCACCACCATTACCACCCTGTCTTTGAAATGGTCAAGTCTGAGCAGCTGAGTCTGGACCGCATATTCCTCACCCTGATCCTCCTTCCTCCTACCATGTCAAGTGCCCCAACACAACTGATGCCACACTTGGACACTCCGAAGAACTGTTCACTTTTCCATTTATAGATTCGGGCCTGTCGCCTGGTTCACTTGATGTGGGGAAAGATGAGATAGAATGTAGCGATGTCCAAATATTTGCGCAGCCATGGTCACATGAAGGCGACAGTGGGAACGTGTTACAAGAGGTGGACGATGATGAGACACAATTGCCAGCAAGTCAGGAGGAGGACCAGGGTGCAAAAGTGGAAGAAGAGGTGGTGGATAATATAGTAACTGACCCAACCTGACAGGAGAACATGCAGAACGAAGACAGCAGCACAAAGAGGGAGGGAGGTGTAGCAACCCAAAAGGCAGGAATAAGCAGTGTGGTGGCCGCAGACAGAAGGCGGGCAATCATTACCCATAACATCAACATGATGGAAGTTGGCATTACAGCTGTTAGGTCTTCCCGAGCCTGGTTGCTTTTTAAAGACTCTGCCAAAAACCCCAAACAGGCCATTTTCACCACCTGCCATTCCCACATCTGGTATAGCAAAACTAACAGCCTGACCACCACCGGCATGATCAGGCACATGGCAGCAAAGCACCCGACTTTGTGGGCCAAACCCAAGGCCCCAGAAACAGTGTCTGTGGGTGAAAACACTTCTTCTACCCCTGTTGTGCATGCAAGCCAATCCCCTGTCCATGGTACACTCAACTATCACTGTCATCAAGCACATACACCTCCTTGTCCCAGCGCAGACTTCAATTGTTCATACCCCAGTCATTGGAGCGCAAGCGTAAATGCACAGCCAACGCCCCACAGTACTAAATTCACACATTTCTTGTCTGCTTGCAGTCGAAATGTTGCCTTTTAGGCTTGTGGGGACGGAAGCTATCCACAACCTGATGGCGGCGGCTGTCCTAAGGTACTTGGTCCCCAGCCACCACTATTTCTCCCTGCATGTCGTACCGGCATTACACATTGCACGTGTCCCTCAACATTACCCATGCCCTGAACAATGCTGTTACTGGGAAAGTCCACCTAACCACGGACACGTGGACAAGTGCTTGTGGGCAGGGGTGGTACATCTCGCTGACATCACACTGGATTAACATAGTGGAAGCCGGGACCCAGACAGACCTTGGGATGGAACACGTCCTCCCGACACAAAGGATTGCTTGCCCTGCGTCAATCAGGTTTGTCCCCACAGTCTACAGCTCCTGCACCTCATCCTCCTCCTCTTCAGCCTCCATCTCTGAAATGGAGATTAGCTAGGAGGGTCTCCCTATATAAGTGTCTAAAATATGTCTGTCATGTCCGCCATGTCTGTTTTGCCTCATGACCCTTGGAGCGGTGTGCACGCGCATCTCATTTCTGCTATCCTGCATGTTCCCTAGAGCAGTGTGCAAACTCACCTCATGACTGTTGGGCTGCAAGATGCCTGCGCTTCTGCTCTGCCTTCTGTGATCATCCCTGTGTTCCAAGAATCCCTGATCATGTGTCCTTCCTAGGTTCCAGCACTGGCTGGTTCTGCAATCATCTCTGCATGTCTGGAACTCCTGATCATGTGACCTTTCCTAGTTTCAGCACTGTCTGGTTCTGCAATCATCTCTGCATGTCTGGAATCCCTGATCATGTGACGGTTCTCTGTGATCCTGGAGGATTGAACTGGAAGTCCCTCCCTGGTCCTGTCCCGGAAGTACTGGTGCTATGGTGCTATATCAGACCGCCCCTCCCTATGGTCAGGGCCTGAGTATTGTGTTGCTTCCCTGCATGGCTGTTTGGTCTGCTCGGTCTGTGCTATGTAGTACTTCTCATGTTTCTTGTCTCAGTCTGGTTTTCCCTACTCTGTTCTATTGTGCTCTCTTGCACATTTCTATGTCTAGTCCCAAGGCTCTGCCTTGGCCTGGCTCTGGGCTTCGGCCTACGCTCCGCTGCTAGACCTTGTTCTATTGTGCTCTCTTGCACATTTCTATGTCTAGTCCCAAGGCTCTGCTTTGGCCCGGCTCTGGGCTTCGGTCTACGCTCCGCTGCTAGTTCTATGTCTCGTTTCCTGGCTAGTCCCAATGCTCTGCCTTGGCCCGGCACTGGGCTTCGGCCTACGCTCCGCTGCTAGCTCTGTTCTCGCTCTGATCTGCCTCTGTGTTTCTGTCTCTGTACCTCTCTGTGTTCTGCTCCCTGCCTTGCCTTGCCTCGCTCCCTGTCTTGCCTTCCCTGAACCCCAGCGTGGGTTCCCTCGCCGCCTCCTGTGCCTTGGTCGTGCCTCGTGTTTGTGTACAGCCATGTTCACTTGCCAGTGAGGCGTGCCTCCTGCGTGGCTCCTAGCACGCACCCTGCCTTGAACCCTGGCGTGGCTCCTAGCACGCACCCTGCCTTGAACCCTGGCGTGGCTCCTAGCACGCACCCTGCCTTGAACCCTGGTGTGGCTCCTAGCACGCACCCTGCCTTGAACCCTGGCGTGGCTCCTAGCATGCACCCTGCCTTGAACCCTGGTGTGGCTCCTAGCACTCACCCTGCCTTGAACCCTAACCCTAGCATGCCCTCTGCATGCGCAGGACTCTGCCTTGAACCCTAACCCTGGCATGCCCTCTGCATGCGCAGGACTCTGCCTTGAATCCTGACCCTGGCGTGTCTCTTTACACGTGCAGGACTCTGCTTTGTTTCTTGCGCTTTGGCATGTCTCTACACACGCACCCTGTCTTGTTTGTTGTACTTTAAACCCTTCTGTCTTGTACCTTGTGCCTTGGGGTGTCTCTATACATGCGCCCTGTCTCATTTGTTAGGCCTTGAACCCTGGCGTGTCCCCTACACACGCACCTTGCCTTGCACCTTGCTTTGTACCCTGGCGTGTCCCCTACACACGCACCTATCCTTGCACCTTACCCTGGACCCTGGTGTGCCCCTAGCATGCATCCTGCCTGGAATCCTGCCTTGAACCTCGGCGTGTTTCCTAACACGCACCATGCCTGGAGATCTGTCATGCCTCCTTGCCTGAACCCTGGTTTGCCTGCCGGATGCCCGGAACCTGCCGATCGCTGCCAGAGATCATAGGCCTGATGACTGCGACCTGATGTCAGGAGTTGATGTCCGCAGCCTGATGCCCTGATCGTGTTGATCTTTGCCAGCTGTCCAGAGTCCAATGCCATTGTGCCTTTACCTGTACCCAGGCGTGCCTCCTGGCCCGTATCATGCTATGGACCTTGGCGGGCCCACGCACGCACCCTGCCATGTTGCTTATTTTCACATTTGCACTGAATGTTATCCTGAAGTTCTTAGTGAAGATACCTTGAACTTACCTCTTATCTTGTCTTGCTTCTTGCTCGTCCTTGTCGTCAGACACTTGCACATAGTGTTC
This sequence comes from Dendrobates tinctorius, assembly GCF_039654945.1. Classification (NCBI taxonomy): domain Eukaryota; kingdom Metazoa; phylum Chordata; class Amphibia; order Anura; family Dendrobatidae; genus Dendrobates; species Dendrobates tinctorius. The sequence continues at coordinate 91,152,513 of NW_027361687.1, read as the reverse complement.
CCCTGAGCTGGCTGTCTGGTCTCAGCAGTCGTGGAGGCTCACCCCCTTGGTCTTGCCCCTGATGCTTCCTGTATAGGGGGTGGTTTCTCACAAGGTAAGCTCGCCCTCGGTGGGTGGGTGCCACAACCCGGAGGGTCCACTCAAAAAATCGGCTCAGCAGAAGCTGAGTCAGTCACACTGTCCTTTATTCTTTTTATAATAAAATATTGTAATTCTGGACAAAAAACATACACAACATAAATAAAGTGCTCGTGCTCAACCAGTGCTCATTAAAAAATGGTTTGATCTCACTCAACCATGGTATTTTTTTTAAAGTAGTCAGATCATGAATGACAGGAGCCTTTCACACATGTATTGAAAGAATGGAGAGGGGGGAGGGGGGTTTCTATCACTTAAAGGGAATCTGTCACCCCTTTTTTGAGATATCATATAATGATATCATTCAATTGTGTGTCACATAAGGATTCTCTAAGGCTAGTTTCACACTAGCGTTTATTCCATGCAGCGCACGGCGCCGCTAAGCCCCGCCCCCTGCTGGCTCCCTGCCCACCCCATCCGGTCATCGCCGCCCACTATCGCACATGGACGCATGCGATCTGCGCACCCTATCTTTAGCATAGGGTGCGCAGATCATGCGCTGGCCGTACGCTAGTAAGATTTTAGCGTGCGCTGCGCACTTTTGATGGTGCGCCGAGCGCGCCAAAATGCAACATGCTGCGTTCGGCGCACACGGGCGCACCTTCAAAAGTGCACAGCGCATGCTAAAATCCTACTAGCGATGACCAGATGGGGCGGGCAGGGAGCCGGCAGGGGACAGGTCTTAGCGGCGCCGTGCGCTGCATGCAATAAACGCTAGTGTGAAACTAGCCTTAGTACTTTTGTTTCCCCTTGACCCCGCACCTTTCATGCATAAATACCTTTTTTATATTGGTTCAGATGTATGTAAACTGTCGCTGTTCGGTCCGCTGGGCGGGGCTTATTCACCTGCTCCCCCCTCCCTGTCTTGCTCTATGCATTTTTTCTTGTGTAGAGCAAGACAGGGAGGGGGGGAGCTGTTGAATAAGTACTAAGAGAATCCTTATGTGACACTCAATTGAATGATATGATTATATGATATCTCAAAAAAGGGGTGACAGATTCCCTTTAATGTCATGCCCCTGCATATCTCTCATCCTCACAAGAACAGTACCCAAATATGATCTGCTATTGATATCCCACCAGACCAAGATTTTCTTCCCAACGCGTTTCTTCCCCAATAAAGGGGATTCATCAGTGGAACAGAAATAAAACAATTCAGTGAGTTTAGAAGGACCCTGCAGTGGCAGCAGCCTGATATCTTATGCGTGGTCTAATTTAGCCCATGGTGTGAAAGGCTCCTGTCATTCGTGATCTGACTACTATAAAAGAATACCATGGATGGGTGAGATCAAACTATTTTTTAATGATCACTGGTTGAGCACAAGCACTTTTTTCATGTTTTGTATGTTTTTTGTTTGGAATTAAAATATTTTGTAATGAAAAGAATACTTACTGTATATAGAGTGTTAGGCGTTGCGTTTCCCCTACTGCACAGGGGGAATCTCAAGCCATGTCTTCTGCAGTCTCCCATTCTTCTGCAGCCGCAGAGATTCCTGCTACGCAGAGATGTCGGCCCAGGCATCTTGCCTAGGCTAATGCTAGGCATCTGGTTGCTCCTTCGGGCTCTGCTGTAACACCATGTTTGAGTCAGCAGCAAGCAGACGCTCCAGGGACTAAGTCCTGTATTCTGCCTACTGAGCATGCCCATGGGACGACCTCTCATTGAAGGTCAGAGGTCACATGCGCAGGTCCCGTTCCTGTTCTGATTGGTCCATTACAGGGAAGGTTCCGGAAGGATGCCGCTATAAATGAGCCGCATGGCTACTCGGCCATGCGCTCGTATAGACTCTTTTTGTATACTGTGTGAGCAATGATGGATGCATGTATCTGGTGACTGACTCATTATGACTCCCCTCTCTTGGATACGTATGATATAGGGCTATAGAGTTAGAGTCAGCGCCTACTAGCACCTCACTCTTTAAGCGGCTGAATCCGCCAGTGCGACGCCATGCGCAAGTCTAGCGTTTTCCTCCATTGTTCCGGGTGGTTAGTGGCATCCGCCAGAGCGGTGCAGTTCGCACATATTGTGCTTTAGTTATTTAATTTGTTTCTTTCTGGCGCCACTGTTGGGGTGCCGAGCACTAGTGTGACTAGAGGGACTCTAACCCAGTGTCTCAGGGGTAGAGTCCTGTATCTATACACCAGTGCTCACATTGCCGAGCTCTGTGAGCATAAACAGGCTGCGGCATTTGTGTTTGGCAGTCGGGCGGCTCTGTGAGGTAACAGAGTCTGCTTCTGTGCACACTAGGTGGAGTTAACCCCGTGTGTTCCTCTATTGTACCGCCATATAGCGTCCTTCACTACCGAGCAGCAGTTACCATCTCTGCACGGTGGACCCGGGCTGCGAACGCACCTAATTACCTTCCTTATTATTTGGTGCGTTCCGCCAGCCCATAACATAGGGAGACCCTCCTAGCTAATGTCTGAATAACTAGCACTTTAGCTGTATTTCCATGTCCGAAATGACCATATCACTTACAAGCTGGAAGCACTGCAGCACTGCCTCAGCCAAGCGTCAACAGGCTGTACTGAAGCTAATATGCTTAGGTGACAGACAGCACAATGGTAAAGAGTTGTGGACAGCTCTGAAAGAGCAGGCAGATGTGTGGCTGACACCGCTGAATCTCTAGCCAGGCATGGTTGTGTGTGACAATGGCAGAAACCTGGTGGCAGCTCTGAGGCAAGGCAAACAGACACAAGTACCATGCCAGGCCCATGTGTTGAACCTCGTTGGATCTGCATGTCATAGTATGTCACCTGTGTGCCCATTTTAGAAAGTCAGCTCCAGCTTCTGTCGCCCTTGCCATGCTTCAGCAGTGTTTGCAGCTTCCGGCTCACCGACTGTTGTGTGATGTCTTACACACTGCACATGTTGAAAAGGATTTGTGAGCAGAAGAGGGCAGTTGTTGACTACCAGCATCAACAAGGCCGTCAATATTCAGGTCGGACTCCACATATAAGACCTCAGGAGTGGACATGGATGTCAGACATATTTACCATCCTCCAAATATTTGAGGAGTCCACAAAGATGGTGAGTGGAGATGACGCCATAATTAGCATCACCTTCCTGCTTCTCTGCATTTTGAAAAGCTCTCTGCTCAAAATGAAAGAGGATGCATTGCAGGTGAAGCATAAGGACATGGAGCAAGGAACCATACAGGGTGATTACACAGAGCCCAGGCTCATGTCATCCCAATGTGTATTGGTTCACAATGAGGAAGCTACTTTCATGTGCTATAGACAGTATCACAAGCACAACTGTCATACCGACTGTTTAGCGTGGATGGCCTGAGGACAGTGAGTAGGAGGAGGACACCATGGTCAGTTGTCCTGTTGGTGAGGACGTGAAAGGCTTGCCTGTTACCAGTCTGGCACGCATTGCTGACTTTATGTTGCGCTTCCTTTCCCATGACCCTCGCATTATGAAAATTTACGATGACACTCAATACTGGTTGGTGATACTTCTAGATCTATGCTACAAGGAGAGCTTTCAGTCTCTTCTTCCAGATGCAGACAGGTCTATGAAAATGGTGCAGTACCAGAGGGCTCTTGTTGCGGCATTATTAAAAAAATTCCCATCGTTAACCGCTGGTGGAGGACATCACAGTTTGTTGGATATCCAAGGAGTACAGGCAAGAGAGACACAACTCCAATCCAGCAGAGGCAGAGGGCACTGGCAAAGTTCTTGCAGAGTTTTCTCAGACCCTCCCCTCGCCCTGGCCCTGAGGCTTGGGGTAATGTCACAAGGAATGGAATGTTTTGGAAGATGGTGAGAGAGTACCTTGCTGACCGTACCAATGTTCTCCATGATTCCACTGTGCCTTTTAATTATTAGGTATCCAAGCTGGACACGTGGCATGAACTGGGTCTCTACGCCTTGGAGGTCCTGGTCTGCCCTGCTGCTAGCGTTCTGTCAGAGCGGATTTTTAGTGCCGCTGGTGGAATTATAGCTGATAAGCTCATTCGCCTGTCAACTGAAAATGCAGACAGACTGACTCTTATAAAAACGAACAAGTGCTGGATTGGGCCAGACATCTCTACACCATCAAATGATAACAGCGAAACATAACCTGCAATTAAGTGTCTTTTTTGGGAGTATATTCCCATGCACCTCTTCATAGTCACACATGGGTATATGCTTCCTGATTTTGGCTATTTGGTATCATCCTCCTCCTTCTCCTCATCCTCTTCTTCCACCACCACTAGCACACGAGGGTGAACAAGTTCCATGATGCTACAGCCATTCTAGCTTTTTTAAAGGGTGTTTATGATGCCCATTAAAACAAAACACATTTCGCTGCCACCAGCTTCCGATTTCAAAATTAATATTTTAAATTAATACAGGGGTTCCACAGCCAACCCAAATTAGTAGCGTAATCAACTTCAGGCACGTGTAAATTTGTCATGGAACATAGAGAACGACTAGTAATAATTTTATATTTTACTCCAACAGGTAGGCAGTGTTTACAAAAGGTATAGAAAGATTTTATAAAATGAGACAATTAAATTATGTACAAAGCGAATACAAATAAAAGGGATTTAAAAGCAGAAATAAACTCACATATTGCTTAGATCATCTTAGGCATGCTGGTAGGAGGAGCCAGATGTCACAATGCATTGAGGGGTCTGGGTGCAGCAGTTTCTCAGGCAGAATGAGTGCTGTCCTGTGTGAAAGTGACTTATACCCCTGGGCTTGTGACATCACTAAAGGGGCTGACTTGTGACAGTACTCCCCCTGCTTTCAGAGTTGCAATTTGGCTAAGAAAACTATAATAATCATATCTCGCAGTACCTTGTATAGAAATGCACATAGTATCATCTTCTTCAGCTTGTCACTGGCGTTCATTCAAAACCAAACATGAAGCATCAGGCTGCGCTGGCTGCACAGGAATCCAATTCTCGGATTCCTCTGAAGCTGGAACTGGGAAAAACAGGCTAAATAGTCCCACCGAAGAACATGCCAAATATGTAATTTCATATTCCTGTCACTGATTGGGTCTGAGTTATGACCTCTTTGATATTTCCCACACATATATACAGCACATGGGCTTAGACAAAGAACATTCTTGGCTTCTTAGCATTTCTTAGTGGGGAGGTGTGGCACCCCTGAGGTTCAGTCGCCACAGAGGTACTGCACCTTCTCCTAAGGTGTAGTGCCCCACCATCCAGGTAAGGTGGGAACTCCCTGCACACTCCAACACCTGCATCCCACACAAAGGATAGTTCAGCAGGGACACCTAGCAGCTTCAGGCTGGGGGTAGCAGAGCACCCTTCGTGGAACCCTGGTTCGTAACACGAGATGTGCTGGGAGGTGAGTGGAGTTAGTATAAAAAGACTGGGAAAGATAGAATTACAGGTCAGTCCATTAGGGGGCCATCGAGGTCAGTCTGACCGGAGTGGAGTCTGGGGTGAGTCCCAGAGGAGAGCAGGCTGGCAGTAGGTCAGCCTGTCGGGAGTTCAGGCGAAAGAAAGACAGTCAGTCGGGAGAGGCTGAGGACTGGTCTTAGTGGAGAGCTCCCGAAGAAAGAAAGAGAAGAAAGAGTGCTGCAGTTGCCTCAGTGACCTGAGCCAGCTGGCACGGGAAAGATAGAGAGAGAGAGAGAGACATAGAACTGTAACCTGCATTTCCATAAGAGAGAGAAAGACAAGTATGGAATGAAGTGGAAGGAGAACAGAGAGGAGGAGTGGGTTGGATAGGAACCCTGCCTATAGGTTCTCAGCGCACGGCCAGGGCCCGGTGGAGTAGTTGACTGTAAATGCACTACTCCCATCCAAGACTTGGGACACAACAGCGAAACAGATAGAGAGCCGGGATTCAGGAGAAGCAGGCTACAGCTGTCTGTCATACAAGTGAGAGAGTTGTTAGGAACATCTGACAGGAGGAACTTCAGAGAACCACGGTGCTGGAGCTCTTCACACCAATAGGCGCTATAGAGGAGTCGTTCAGCAAAGGCACATGTTGGAGGGGTGCTGGCGGGGAGAGCCCTATCTTGCCTGGAGGTTGGCTGGGCCTCTGTCCCGGAGGACATGGTACCGAAGCGGGCACCTGTGTGCACTACGAACTGTGAGTAAAGCTTTGAAACTGCAAGCCCTGGTGTCCTCCATTCATTCCCGCATCAGCACCGCTACATTGGGGGGTATCAACATCTACACCATTCTGTGCCCCTACTCCTCCATCGCACCTATACACTGCCCTGGGACTACAGCTCCACCTGTGGGGAGCTATACCATCTTAGCTGCATCACACCATCAGTCCCAGTGGATCTGCAAGCAGCGTTGGCTTACCATCTTACTTGCCAAATACCACGGGTGGTGTCACGAAGTTTACATTACAAACAAACACCACCGCCATTGATATTGGGGCCCACGGCCACGGATCGGGTCACCGCTGCTGTGACACATCATCTCCCTGACACCGGCCCGGTACCAAGTACCCCACAGCCCTTGGGGGAAGTCAGCGGGGACGACCCAATTTTGGCGTCACGAACAGGATGACGAGACCCGACACCATCGGGTCCTGTGTGCCTGAAATTTATTGAACGTTGACTTTTTGAAAATGTGTATGTCACGGTCACGCGTGTCTGGACGCAGATGATACCGCAAGGCGGACCCATAACACACGTGACCCAGGATACAGCGCCTCCAGTGGCGAATTTAAATAATAATACGTGCAGATGGATACACCGCCTCCACCTGGCGAATTTAGGTATTACACGTTAATATAAATTCTGGAAACTCCGCCTCCAGTACGGCGAATTTAAATAATAAGGGGGACCTGGGAAACATTAACAATGGTGGGCCCTGCGATAGGGAAAAGGGAAGTGGAGACCTCCTGAGCTCCCCTGAGCCAGCGTCCCTGCACTCCTTACGTTCCCTATACAGGCTCCGCACCTGTCGCCGCACGCGAACCTTAAACCCTTGCTCGCCCTGACCCTAAACCCTCACTAGGGAATTGGTCGGTGCGGAGACTAATCCCACCACTGCACTAATAACACACATGAGGGAAAGAGACAATACAAGGGGACACCACTTAGCTTTATGCTCTGTGCTTATGCTCCTGCAACAGAGCCCTCCACCTGCGTGCGTCTTCTCCTCCACCCGGATCCATCACCATAAAAGGATCCTTCACCATAGTGCAGCCTTGGAGCAGAGTCCACCACCAGTTGCTGCTGCTTAGTAACAGAGTCCCAAAGATGAGTTCAGCTTCTGCCACGAAGGCAAGCATGCTTGAGTCCAGCTCAGCAGCCAAGTCCCACATGGTGAGTGCCACTCTCCATAGTCGCCACTCCACCAGTCCATGCAGACACTTCCTGCCGACACCATCACTGCGACCCCACCATGCCATGCCAGCCCTTCGTCCAGACACCATAGCTGACACACGTCCCCCCTGGCTAAGCTGCGCAGGACTCCTCCTCAGCTCCATCCTTCCACCAGGCTCTCACCAACTCAGAATCAATGAATGAATATCACCAGCAGTGATTACACACCCTGAGACTCATTTATAGAGCCCCACACCTGATTAATAATTATGTGCGCATTAAACCTAAAGTGCGATACCACTAACCACCACCGGGGACAGTCAAGTCACTTTGGCAACTTGCCAAAAGGAAAAAAAGTTCACTCTGTGCTTTTAAAACTGTCAGATCAAATTCAGATCATGACAGTGTAGAAGACCTGATTTGATAGACTGTGAAATGGACATTAGAAATGGCCGCTGGCACGGAGAAGAAGGGCGTGAAGAGATAGGAGGTCCTAAGAAAAGACCGCGAAGAGTATTGGGCCTGCCCTGCCTGAATTACTATGTGACAGATACATGCCCACCCCCGAGGGGTTCGCATACTGGCTTGGTATGGAGGCGCTGGAAGAAGACACCGCCCCCGGAAGGAGGGGCCGAGGCAGGAAGAACACCAGAACAAAATTTTGGAGAGCAAGGGAAGGAGGCCTGCGGAGTGCAGGGAAGTGCATACCCCCGGCGCCATGGCTGACGGCTCCAACCCTGATTGTTGCATGGAACACCAACAATTAGAAGCGGAGATCGCGGAACTGACCTCCCATCTGCAGCTGAGGCAATAGGCCCTGACAGAGCTGAGGCGGCAGCGCGCCCCGGCTGGGCCTACACCAGCGGCACCCATCAAACCGGTACTGGCTACCGCTGCACTGGACTGTCCACCGGCAGAATTAATATTCACATCCACGCTGTCCGTGCAGCTGAGTGCCGCTGGCCAGGAGAGAATATCGGAGGACCCGGGAGTTAAGACCGTGCTCCCGCCCGGACCTGTCGCGGCCACGCAGGACCCGACTGAAGCCCCCGCTGACCCGGAGCCGCCACCTACTTCACCAACGCCAGCACCCGGACCCACCATTCCGGAAGATGTCCCCACAACGCCCCACCGCTTCGGGCCTGAAATGGAACCGGAGCACCACCAGGAGGTCTCAGGTAGGAATGCAGGCCCTGCGCATGGGAAGGCCCTGGGGTGTGTGCCCGTAGTGGCGGCGAGACAGGTCGTGTTGGACCTCATCTGGGACCGGGATGCTAGCACAAAAGGGGAGACACCTGAACCCCTTGCGGTGGTACCGCGAGCCCCAGTGGGTGAGAGCAGGTCCCGGGAGGAGAAAGAGAAGACCGAGGCCCACTGTCGGGCTACCCTGCGGCAGTTGGCAGTGGAATACAGGGAGAGGGAGCAGCGGAAGATGTCGGTGCTGGGCCGTGATTTAAACCAGAAAGAGAGGGCCTGTGTTGGTCAACTTGATCACCGGGATGCAGCCGGTTGGGGACAGGTCCTGAATGTGAATCGGGAGAGGGGTTTTGGCTTTATCGCAGACCCCAAACGGATCAGTGACCTGTTCTTCAATCGGCGGGACGTGGAGCCCCATCTAAGACGGGGGCACCCAGACAAGGACCTGCAGCCCGGGGAGTATGTGACGTTCACTCGGCATGAAGGACTAAGGGGGTGGTATGCCCTGAACAGCCACCGCATCCCCAAAGAATTTATCCACCGATACCTGCCGAGCTCACCAGTTGCTGCCACCCCCACAGAACCACTAGCAACAGACTCATTAGCTACCTTGATACCCGAACAGGCAGTTGTCAATCCCATTTCTGGAGAAGACGCTATAGTTGGTAACAGTGACAGTTCCAGAACCCCAGGAGGGGACCACCATTAAAAGATTTTGTGTTATTTTTCAAATCTCGTTACCCAGGAGGGTTTGTTCCACCAGTTGTGCCTTTTTGCTATTTTTCATTTTGTTGCCCAGTTTTGATTGGCAGCATTATTTTTTAAATGGAACTAAGGAGATCATAGATGCTGATTGATCGAACTCATATTGTAAATAGTTTGCACCTCTTTAGGTGCCCTTTCTTGGTTTTACATAAAGGAACACTTTGTGAAGATAGTGTTTTACAGATATAGACACTTTGCGAAGATGATGTTTTTGAATGGACACTTTTCGAAGAATGATGTCTACCTCAAAGGACACTGCAAGAGATACCGGCTGGGAGCAGTGTCCAGCACTTACAAGAATGTTTATAATGTTTTATTGAAAAAGTATTTGATAATGTCTTTTATAAGAAAGTTGATATTTGAGAAATGGCTATTAGGTAGCTAGAATTAGGAATGTCTGTTGTAGAGATGAGCAATGTAGATGAAGAATTGATAGAGACAGGTGACAGGCCAAGTATGTGAGGTCAGTGTCTTGCGCCTAGTAGAATGAGAAAGAAAAGAACAATGAGAATAAAGTGACAAAAAAAAGAAAAATAATTAAGAAATGTGTTACAGAGAATAGTACTTTCAGAGTAACAATTGCACTAAGATATTTGCACTGTTTAACATAGAATTTTTGATAGGATTGTTGGTAACGTTTAAGATGAGTACCTCCTATATTATGAGGCTTAGAGTAAGAAAAGTTATTTATGCAATATAAAATTTTGTATGTTTCTCTGCTGTATGCTTTGTTTTCTTGCAGCCCGCGGACGTGCTGTGTTTAATGGGGGGGAGTGTGGCGCCCCTGAGGCTCAGTCACCACAGAGGTACTGCACCTTCTCCTAAGGTGTAGTGCCCCACCATCCAGGTAAGGTGGGAACTCCCTGTCATACTCCAACACCTGCATCCCACACACAGGATAGTTCAGCAGGGACACCTAGCAGCTTCAGGCTGGGGGTAGCAGAGCACCCTTCGTGGAACCCTGGTTCGTAACACGAGATGTGCTGGGAGGTGGGTGGAGTTAGTATAAAAGGACTGGGAAAGATAGAATTACAGGTCAGTCCCTTAGGGGGCCGTCGAGGTCAGTCTGACCGGAGTGGAGTCTGGGGTGAGTCCCAGAGGAGAGCAGGCTGGCAGGAGGTCAGCCTGTCGGGAGTTCAGGCGGAGGAAAGACAGTCCGTCGGGAGAGGCTGAGGACTGGTCTTAGTGGTGAGCTCCCGAAGAAAGAAAGAGAAGAAAGAGTGCTGCAGCTGCCTCAGTGACCTGAGCCAGCTGGCACGGGAAAGAGAGAGAGACGTAGAACTGTAACCTGCATTTCCATAAGAGAGAGAAAGACAAGTACGGAATGAAGTGGAAGGAGAACAGAGAGGAGGAATGGGTTGGATAGGAACCCTGCCTATAGGTTCTCAGTGCACAGCCGAGGCTTGGTCCCAGAGGTTGTATGGACACTTATGGTTCTGCAGCAGACACTGGTGGAGTAGTTGGCTGTAAATGCACTACTACCATCCAAGACTTGTGACACAACAGTGAAACGGATAAAGAGCCGGGATTCAGGAGAAGGGAGTCCTGAAGCAGGCTACAGCTGTCTGTCACACAAGTGAGAGAGTTGTTAGGAACATCTGACAGGAGGAACTTCAGAGAACCACAGTGCTGGAGCTCTTCACACCAATAGGCACTATAGAGGAGTCGTTCAGCAAAGGCACATGTTGGAGGGGTGCTGGCGGGGAGAGCCCTATCTTGCCTGGAGGTTGGCTGGGCCTCTGTCCCGGAGGACACGGTACCGAAGCGGGTACCTGTGTGCACTATGAACTGTGAGTAAAACTTTGAAACTGCAAGCCCTGGTGTCCTCCATTCATTCACGCAACAGCACCGCTACATTGGGGGGTAACAACATCTACACCATTCTGTGCCCCTACTCCTCCATCGCACCTATACACTGCCCTGGGACTACAGCTCCACCTGTGGGGAGCTACACCATCTTAGCTGCATCACATCATCAGTCTCAGTGGATCTGCAAGCAGCGTTGGCTTACCATCTTACTTGCCAAATGCCACAGGTGGCGTCACGAACTTTACATTACTAACAAACACCACCGCCATTGATATTGGGGCCCAGGGCCACGGACCAGGTCACTGCTGCTGTGACACATCATCCCCCTGACACCGGCCCGGTACCGAGTACCCCACAGCCCTGGGTGAAGCCAGAGGGGACGAACCAGAGGGGTAACAGGAAGGAGCGAGTGAGCTGTAGTCTCAGGTTTCAAGCGGTGAATGAAGATGCAGGCATGACAGACAGGGAAAAGAACAAAGGGAGTCAAATCAGTGATGGTATCACTGATTGGGTGGATCAAGGAAATGCTGTAGATATAGTATATCTTGACTTCAGCAAAGCATTTGACAAAGTCTCTCATACAATCCTTATTGAAAAAATGATTAAGTATGGAATGGACAAGGCAACTGTTAGGTGGATTCATAACTGGCTTAGTGATCGGACCCAAAGAGTGGTCGTAAATGGCTGCACATCCAGTTGGAAGAATGTCTCAAGTGGGGTACCACAGGGCTCTGTCCTGGGCCCTGTATTGTTCAACATCTTTATCAACGATTTAGATGAAGGAATTGAGGGTAAACTGATTAAATTTGCTGATGACACAAAGCTAGGAGGGATAGCTAATACTAGAGAAGAGAGAGAGAGGATTCAAAAAGATTTAAATAAACTGGAGAAGTGGGCAGCAACAAACAGAATGGTTTTTAACAGGGAGAAATGCAAAGTACTACATCTGGGCAATAAAAATGGAAAAAGCATATATAGAATGGGAGGAATAGGGCTAAGTGACAGCACATGTGAAAAAGACTTGGGTATACTAATAGATTACAGACTGAATATGAGTCAACAGTGTGATGCAGCAGCAAAAAAGGCAAATGCAATTCTAGGATGTATTAACAGAAGCATACAGTCTAGATCACGTGAAGTCATTATTTCCCTCTACTCCTCTTTGGTCAGACCTCATCTGGAATATTGTGTCCAGTTTTGGGCACCACATTTTAAAAAAGACATCAACAAACTGGAGCAAGTTCAGAAAAGAGCGACCAGAATGGTGACCGGTCTGCAAACCCTGTCTTATGAGGAAAGGTTGCAGGATTTGGGAATGTTTAGTTTGCAAAAGAGAAGACTGAGAGGAGACTTAATAGCTGTCTACAAATATCTAAAGGGCTGTCACATTGTAGAAGGATCAACTTTATTCTCATTTGCACAAGGAAAGACTAGAAGCAATGGGATGAAACTGAATGGGAGGAGACACAGATTAGATATTAGAAAAAACTTTTTGACAGTTAGAGTGATCAATGAGTGGAACAGGCTGCCACGAGAAGTGGTGAGTTCTCCTTCAATGGAAGTCTTCAAACAGAGGCTGGACAGACATCTGACTGGGATGATTTAGCGAATCCTGCTTTGAGCAGGGGGTTGGACCAGATGGCCCAGGAGGTCCCTTCCAACTCTACGATTCTATGATTCTATGATTCTATGATTCTAAACCCTCACAACTGGCATAGCAGAGTTCAGTATGTGAAGAGTCTTGAATGTTCCAAAAAATGTGATAATCAGGGAAATCTCACGTCATATTTTTATCGTTGCATATGGATATTTGAAGTACAGGAGACCCGCTCCTTTAAATTGGGAAAAGAATCATAGGAGGAAATCCTTCATGACTCTTCAAACACCACCACTAGAACACCAGGGTGAATGTGCTACATGATGCTACAGCCACTCTAGCTTTTTGCAAAGGTGTTTATGATGCCCGTAAAAAAATATTTTAAAAAAAGTTGATGTGTACTCCCCAGGGAGAAATGTTTGTCAGCCTATACACTTAGTGTATGGGCATTCCAAGTATAGGAGACCCGCTTCTTTGTAATGGGAGCATTTTTTTATGAGGTCTTCCTCCACGTCTCTTTCAAGAGGCATTGGAGTGCCTCCTAATTTTTGGCAGGCCTTGCATTCAATGTATAGGCAAACACTATGGGAGACCCACTTCCTAATAATGAGAACATTGTTTTCAGGAGGCCCACTTCTATGTCCATTCCAAGGGTTATTGGGGTGCGTGTAACTTTGGTGCAGGTTAAGCCTTGCATTCAATGCATAATCAAACAGTATGGGAGTACTAAGTGAATACTGGAACTATGTTTGCAAGTGGCCATCCAGTACGTGGCTTCAAAAGCTTATTGGGGTGCATGTAACTTTAGTGCAGGGCAGGCCTTGCATTCAATGCATAAGCAAACAGTATGGGAGTACCAAATGAATACTGGGAACTATGGTTGCATGTGGCCAACCAGTATGTGGGTTCAAAGGCTTTTTGTGGTGCATGTGACTTTGTGGCAGATCAGGCCTTGCATTTAGTGCATAGGCTAATAATATGGCAGTGCCAAATTAAAAATAATGGGAACTTTGGTTCCTGTGGCCATCCAGGACGTCTGTTCCAAGGGTTATTGGGGTGCGTGGTACTTAGGGGCAAGGCAGGCCTTGCATTCAATGCATAAGCAAATAATGTGGAACACCCACTTTCTTATAATGGGAACATTTTTTCAGGAGGCCCTCTCATATGTCTTGTAAAAGGGGTATTGGGGTGCGTCCTAATTTTTGCCAACCCAGCCACTCACTGCATAGGCAAAAACAGTATAAGGTCAGGTTCATACTGCGTTACAGCAGCCCGTTCAACGCATAGCGTTGACAGGCTGCTTTAACGCTATAGCATAACGCGATCACGTTATGCTCTACCGCTAGCGCAGATGCTTCATCTGCGTTAGCGGTGACGGACCCTCAGATGCTGCAGCCCACGTCCGAGGGTCCGTCACTGAATGACGGCACATCGTTAGTGCATGCCGATTATGGAATGCGTTGGCGATGCGCCCGATAATAGGGGTTAATGGCAGCGTTAACAGACTGCATTACACCGCGTTACGCTGCGGTATAACGCGGTCTGTCTAACGGACTGCTGTAACGCAGTGTGACCCTAGCCTAAGGGACCCACTGTTTAATAATGGCCCATTAAGAATGTTAATGCTGCCTGATGGCCCTATAAAAATAGGCTTTGTGACTTTAAAAATCCCTCCGTCATAAATGAAATAAGATGTGTCTGATGATGTGTCATACTCCACATGGCCAGCTAAGGTTGTTAAATGTTACAATGACATTTCCCAGTGAATGCTAAATTTGAAAAACGCATCAAAAACACCACGTGTGAACATAGCCCAAGTGGTGGAGGAACATTTTGGATTTGGGTTAATTATTTTTCCTTATATAAAAGTCATTACCCTGGAAAGGATGTTCCTTAACATATTTTCCCAGAAAATCCAGTTTTGTTTTGTTTTGTATGTTTTTTGGTGCGTCTGTAAATATGGAACAACACTCTGACAACATTGTTCACACCTGTGACCTAGGAGTCAGAAATGCTTCCCGGAGCATTCCCCATGATGTTCCCATGTCATTTGAGCACTGTTTCCCTCATTTTCAGTTGTTTTTGGACTTTAGAAGGACCCCGGGGGGGAGGGGGGGTCGCGGTAAAAATACTCGGTTTTCCCATAGACTTACATTGGGCTCATTGCTCGGGTCGAGTACCCAAGTATTTCAGTTTGCTTAACCCGAGCATCGAGCACCCGAGCATTTTAGTGCTCGCTCATCACTAGTTATAAACTTTTGTGAAGCACTTGGGGGTTCAATGTACTCACCACACATCTAGATAAGTTCATTGGGGGCATCTTGCTTCCAAAATGGTGTCACTTGTGGGGGGGTTCACTGTTCAGGCACATCAGGGGCTCTCCAAAGCAAACATGGCGTCCGTTCTTAATTCCAGCCAATTTTGCATTGAAAAATCAAATGGCGCTCCTTCCCTTCCAAGCTCTACCATGAGACCAAACAATAGTTTACCGACACATATCAGGTATCAGCGTACTCAGGACAAACTGTTCAACAACTTTTGGGGTCCAATTTCTCCTATTACCCTTGGTAAAATAGAAAAATTTGGATCTGAAATAATTTTTTGTGAAAAAAAGTTTAATGTTCATTTTTTTTAAACATTCCAAAAATTCCTGTGAAGCACCTGAAGGGTTAATAAATGTCTTGAATGTGGTTTTGAGAACCGTCAGGGGTGCAGTTTTTAGAATGGTGTCACTTTTGGGTATTTTCTATCATATAGACCCCTCAAAGTGACTTCAAATGTGATGTGGTCCCTAAAAAAATGGTGTTGCAAAAATCAGAAATCGCTGTTTAACTTTTAACCCTTATAACTTCCTAACAAAGAAAATGGCTTAAAAATTCTGCTGATGTAAAATAGATATGTGGGAAATGTTATTTTGTGTGATGTATGTCTGTTATTTAAGGGCATGAAAATTCAAAGTTGAAAAAATTGCGAAATTTTGAAAATTTTGGCCAAATTTCCATTTTTTTCACAAGCAAATGCAAGTCATGTCAAAGAAATTTTACGACTGAAATGAAGTACAATATGTCATTAGTAGTGTTGAGCAATACCATCCGATACTGAGAAATATCGGATCGGACTGATACCCAAAAAGTATCGGGTATCGCCGATTCCGATACCGGAAGTCCCATGCAAGTCTATGGGACAGAAATATCAGAAGTAAAAAAACCCCTTTCTTTCCTTGCACATCCAGTTCGGGAGGGGGGAAGAGTGTGGGCGGTGCGTGGGCGGACACGTGTCTGTGTGTGCGGGCGGGGTCTGGATGGGCCTCTCGGGGGCCTATGCGGGCCTCTCGGGGGTCTGTGCGGGCCTGCCGGGGGTCTGTGCGGGCCTGCTGGGGCCTGTACGGGCCTCTCGGGGGTCTATGCGGGCCTGTCGGGGCCCTGTGCGGGCCTGCCGGGGCCTGTACGGGCCTCTCGGGGGTCTATGCGGGCCTGCCAGGGCCCTGTGTGGGCCTGCCGGGCCTGTACGGGCCTCTCGGGGGTCTATGCGGGCCTGCCAGGGCCCTGTGCGGGCCTGCCGGGGCCTGCCGGGGCCTGCCGGGGGTTGTGTGTGTGTGCAGGCATCGTCCGATGGGACTACAAGTCCCATCGGGCGATGCCTGCTACAATGACAGTGATTGACACATTAGCCAATGATGGGACAGTAGTAGTCCCATCATCTGGCTAATGTGTTGAATGTAAAAAAAAACATACATACTACATACATACTACATTCATACAACATACATACATACTATATACATACTTCATATATGCTACATTCATACAACATACATACATACTACATACTACATATATACTACATTCATACAACATACATACATACTACATATATACTACATTCATACAGCATACATACATCCTACATACTACGTACATATTTCATATATACTACATTCATACAACATACATACATACTACATATTACATACTACATACATACTACATACATACTACATACTATACTGCCGGGGCCTGTACGCGCCTCTCGGGGGTCTATTGCGGGCCTGCCAGGGCCCTGTGCGGGCCTGCCGGGGCCTGTACGGACCTCTCGGGGGTCTATGCGGGCCTGCCGGGAGTTGTGTGTGTGTGCAGGCATCGTCCGATGGGACTACAAGTCCCATCGGGCGATGCCTGCTACAATGACAGTGATTGACACATTAGCCAATGATGGGACAGTAGTAGTCCCATCATCCGGCTAATGTGTTGAATGTAAAGAAAAAAAAAAAACATACATACTACATACATGCTACATACATACTACATACTACATACATACTACATACATACTACATTCATACAACATACATACATACTATATACATACTTCATATATGCTACATTCATACAACATACATACATACTACATACTACATATATACTACATTCATACAACATACATACATACTACATATATACTACATTCATACAGCATACATACATACATCCTACATACTACGTACATACTTCATATATACTACATTCATACAACATACATACATACTACATATTACATACTACATACATACTACATACATACTACATACTATACTGCCGGGGCCTGTACGCGCCTCTCGGGGGTCTATGCGGGCCTGCCAGGGCCCTGTGCGGGCCTGCCGGGGCCTGTACGGACCTCTCGGGGGTCTATGCGGGCCTGCCGGGAGTTGTGTGTGTGTGCAGGCATCGTCCGATGGGACTACAAGTCCCATCGGGCGATGCCTGCTACAATGACAGTGATTGACACATTAGCCAATGATGGGACAGTAGTAGTCCCATCATCCGGCTAATGTGTTGAATGTAAAGAAAAAAAAAACATACATACTACATACATGCTACATACATACTACATACTACATACATACTACATACATACTACATTCATACAACATACATACATACTATATACATACTTCATATATACTACAGTCATGGCCAAAAGTTTTGAGAATGACAATTAATTTTTACAAAGTCTACTGCTTCATTTTTTCTAATGGCAATTTGCATATACTCCAGAATGTTATAAAGAGTGATCAGCTTAACAGCAATTACTTGCAAAGTCAATATTTGCCTAGAAAATGAACTTTATCACCCAAAACACATTTCAACATCATTGCAGTCCTGCCTTAAAAGGACCAGCTAACATCGTTTCAGTGATTGCTCCATTAACACAGGTGTGGGTGTTGATGAGGACAGGGCTGGAGATCAATCTGTCATGATTAAGTAAGAATGACACCACTGGACACTTTAAAAGGAGGCTGGTGCTTGGCATCATTGTTTCTCTTCTGTTAACCATGGTTATCTCTAAAGAAACACGTGCAGTCATCATTGCACTGCACAAAAATGGCCTAACAGGGAAGAGTATCGCAGCTAGAAAGATTGCACCTCAGTCAACAATCTATCGCATCATCAAGAACTTCAAGGAGAGAGGTTCCCTTGTTGCCAAAAAGGCTCCAGGGCGCCCAAGAAAGACCAGCAAGCGCCAGGACCATCTCTTAAAAGTGTTTCAGCTGTGGGATTGGGCTGCCAGCAGTGCAGAGCTTGCTCAGGAATGGCAGCAGGCAGGTGTGAGTGCATCTGCACGCACTGTGAGGCGGAGACTCTTGGAGCAAGGCCTGGTCTCAAGGAGGGCAGCAAAGAAGCCACTTCTCTCCAGGAAAAACATCATGGACAGACTGATATTCTGCAAGAGGTACAGGGAGTGGACTGCTGAGGACTGGGGTAAAGTCATTTTCTCTGATGAATCCCCTTTTCGATTGTTTGGGACATCTGGAAAACTGCTTATTCGGAGAAGACTAGGTGAGCGCTACCACCAGTCTTGTCTCATACCAACTGTCAAGCATCCTGAAACCATTCATGTGTGGGGTTGCTTCTCAGCCAAGGGAATGGGCTCTCTCTCAGTCTTGCCTAAAAACACAGCCATGAATAAAGAATGGTACCAGAATGTCCTCCAAGAGCAACTTCTCCCAACCGTCCAAGAGCAGTTTGGCAATCAACAATGCCTTTTTCAACATGATGGAGCACCTTGCCATAAAGCAAAGGTGATAACTAAATGGCTCAGGGAACAAAACATAGAGATTTTGGGACCATGGCCTGGAAACTCCCCAGATCTTAATCCCATTGAGAACTTGTGGTCAATCATCAAGAGACGGGTGGACAAACAAAAACCTTCAAATTCAGACAAAATAAAAGCATTGATTTTGCAAGAATGGATTTGATCCAGAAGTTGGATTTGATCCAGAAGTTGATTGAGAGCATGCCAGGGAGAATTGCTGAGGTCCTGAAGAAGAAGGGTCAACACTGCAAATATTGACTTGCTGCATTAACTCATTCTGTCAATATAACCTTTTGCTACTCATAATATGATTGCAATTATATTTCTGTATGTGATAAAAACATCTGACAAACACACATAAAAACCAGAGGGCAGCAGATCATGTGAAAATATAATATTTGTGTCATTCTCAAAACTTTTGGGCATGACTGTACATTCATACAACATACATACATACTACATACTACATACATACTACATATATACAACATTCATACAACATACATACATACATACATATATACTACATTCATACAAATTCAAATTCAAAGAAGCTTTATTGGCAGGACTAAATACACATTAGTTTTGCCAAAGCAAGTGTACAAAAGGGAATAGGGATTGGGACTGTAGGGATGTTGGATAGGGGCTGTAGGAAAGGGGGATGGGGGCAGATCCAGGATGGGGCTATAGAAGTCCATGGCATAGGGAAGGTGAATGGGGGGCATGGGACAGATCCAGGGTGGGGGCCATAGAAGTCCATGGCATATCATAGTTTTCTTTCTCGCAATCTATGACATTCGCTCACATATTGCGCTGCTATCTCCACTGCTCTCTCTTCTTCCCCCAGCAGGATATATGTTTTTTCTTCCTCCTTCATGGTGATGAAATCCGGGAAGAGATGTGAGAGTCACCTGAAGTGAGTGTCCCTCACTGCTGAGTATTTGGGGCAGTGTAGCAAGAAGTGGGTCTCATCCTCCAGGGCCTCCAGGTCACAGTGTTGGTACAGTCTTTCCTCCCTGGGCTTGTAGCTCTGCCTGTGTCGACCGGATTCGATGGCCAGACTGTGGGCACTGAGTCTATACCGGCTCAGGATCTTGCGGTCTCTGGGGTCCGGGAGTTTCTCCAGGTATGGGGCCAGTCTGTAGTCTCGCTGTAGACTCTGGTACATGGTCAGTTTCAGTGAGCTGATGATGTCGTTCTTCCAGTCACTTACGTACCTCTCCTGGCCTTCATCTACCCTCTTCCTGTTTCCAGCTTTTGTCAGGTTGTTGTGATTGGTGTTCTGGTCAGGTTGGGTTTGGGTGGGCTGTTCCGAGGATCCTGGTTTTTCTGTTTTACCTACATGTGTCAGGGCTTTATGGTGATGGGAGCTTGGATTGCTCCTACATAGGTGAGCCCGGAAGGACAGTGCCCTCTTTAGAACCGTTATGTGTAGAGGGAATCTGCCCAGCTCGGCCCGACAAGCACTGTTGGAGGTACTCCGATGGACTTGGAGAAGGTGCTTGCAGAATTCCAGGTGTAATATTTCTGTTGGGCTGGAATCCCACCTTGACCAGTCTGGGTAGGTGTGAGGACCCCAGACTTTGCTGCCATACAGGAGGATTGGGGCGATGATACAACATACATACATACTACATATATACTACATATATACTACATTCATACAACATACATACATACTACATACATTCTACATATATACTACATTCATACAACATACATACTGTGAGGTGCCAAGGGGAGAGGTACTAGAAAACAGGTATATTTCTCCCTGTTTCATTTCATATGTCTCCCTGTACTGATGATGAAGCCAGTTTATTTCACTGTAATCCAGTCCTGGTTTCCTTAGTGATCAGCATGGAAAGGACTGGTAGTTCCCCTCCACTTATTCAATCCAGGTTTTTGGTTTCCTGACTGGTCCAGCTGATATAATCAGGAGGAGCTGGGATCTCTCAGTCTATCTCGTCTGCTGAGCTGGGAGCTGACACAGTAAGATTACATGGACTTGTTTGCTGTTATATAGGTTTATTTTGTAGTTAGCCTGCTATTGTTAGTTAGTGGCCAGACGGCCTTAGATGTTTTATTTCATGTTTGGCATGTGTAACATTGAATAACAAGTGTGCACAATAAATATGCCGTGTCAATATTCATGTGGAACTTGTTAGTCTGCTGAAGTGACTTCATAGCCAAACGCTTGTGCCAAAGCAAAGATCCCAGCTGAGCTATCTATTCCCCACAAATGGTGTTTCGAATGCGGGCACTTGTGGCTGCTGGACTGTGACTGCAGAGAAAACGCTGTGTATGTCCTGGCTGAAAGCTTCTGCGCTTTTGAAGAGCCAAGAGTCCAGTAATATGGAGGAACTAATGAAGCAGTTATTGCAAGCAAATGTGCAACAACAGCAGACTAATACTTGCTTCCAGAAGGCTCTGGAGCAGCAACACCAGATGCAGCAAGAGCAGTTGGAGGCAATAAAACAGGCCTTGGTTCGGCAACCCCGAGATGAGGGAGACCGTGCACAAAGCGCTGCTAGTGCGCAGAAAGCCGTACAGAAGACTTTGCTTAAAATGACCGCAGACGATGATGTGGAAGCATACCTCACTGTGTTTGAACGTATTGCAGAACGTGAGCACTTACCACTGGACAGATTGGCTGAGGTAGTTGCTCCATTTCTGAGCGGAGATCCACAAAAGGCCTATTACGATCTGAGTGGAGCGGATGCTATGGACTATATCAAACTCAAAGGCCAAATCCTGGCAAGGCTGGGAGTAAACACGTATGTACGCGCACAGAGGGTGCATTTATGGAATTTTGCTGAGCATCAGCCAGCTCGCTCACAAATGCATGATCTCATCCATCTAGTAAATAAATGGCTGCAACCAGAGGCTTTGACGTCTGCACAGATGGTGGAGTGTGTTGTTCTAGACAAGTACCTGCGGTCCTTACCCGCTAAGATCCAGAGGTGGGTTGGACAGGGTGACCCAACTACCGCTGACCAGTTGGTGAATATGGTCGAACGCTACAATGCTTCTGAAAGCCTACTCCAAGGGACGTTAGCACCCCACTGGCTCCCCAAGAAATCGCTGGAGAGTCCTGCGAAACCTACTTCATCTTCAAAAGAAGAGAATGTCACAATGAAGGGTAGCAGACCTACAAAGGACTATGGAGGTGGTACGGGCTCACATCAAGCCAGCAGACCTCGTCTGGGATCTCTATCGAGGAGACAAGGGCCTATACAATGTTGGCGATGTCGCGGGCTTGGCCATGTAGCAGCTAACTGCCCAATGACTACAGAGCCAATGGACTGTAACGCTATGAGGCGTCTTTCGTTATATGTGCAGTCAGTCTGTGTGGCGGAGACCCTCACGGGAAATGAACAACACGTGTACCACGTCGAGGTTGACGGTTATAGTGTGAATGCCGTCTTGGATTCCGGCAGTCAAGTAACTTTGGTACATGCCAGTTTGGTGGACTCTAGCGCCCTAACGAACTTATCCGTGGGCATTAGTTGCATCCATGGGGATACTAAGAACTACCCCACTGCCTGGGTTACTCTTGCCATGCCAGTAGGGGCCAAAAGACATCAGGCGGCAGTCATAAAGTCTATGGGACACAGTGTAATCCTGGGGAGAGACTTTCCCTTATTTTGGGACTTGTGGAACTTCAAAAGTGGCATGAACCCTCTAGTTGAAGACGGTACTCCAGAGCTAGCCCCTGAACCATTGCAGCAAGACGACGGAGAACCCATCTCAGAGGAAGTACTAGAATCTGCGGACTCTCCTCTGGCTGTGTATGCAGGCGAGGCAGACCAGCTAGAGGATGTTTTAGAAATGCCTGATCTTGAGGTGGCCCGTGGTAAGTTCGGGACCGCTCAGCACCAGGATCCTACTCTAGCAAGGGCCTGGGAAAACATAAAGGTCTCCGAGGGAAGACCATTGTACCCATGGGCTCAAAACAAGTTCCCACACGTGGCGTTGCAGCAGGATATGTTGTATCACAATGTTGTATCACATAGATAAGGTGCGAGGGGTGGTGGTAGAACAACTAGTGGTACCTAAGTCCTTTCGCCAGGTAGTTTTGGAGTTGGCACATAAACATCCCTTGGGAGGACACCTGGTGGTAGAAAAGACAAAACACCGTATTCTGCAACGTTTCTTTTGGCCGGGTCTAGTGGGAGACGTGACCCAGTACTGTCGGTCATGTCCTACGTGTCAATTGACCGCACCTATGTCACATTTTAGAAGCCCCTTAGTGCCCTTACCAATAATAGAGGTGCCCTTCGAGAGGATAGCAATGGATATAGTCGGTCCATTAGTTAAATCTGCCAGGGGTCATCAGTACATTTTGGTAGTATTGGATTACGCCACGCGTTATCCCGAAGCAGTGCCCTTGCGGAATGCCAATGTGAAATCAATTTCAAAAGAGCTGGTTAATATGTTTTCCCGCACCGGCATTCTGAAAGAGATACTTACGGATCAAGGGACCCCCTTTATGTCTCGTATACTTAAGGATTTAGGTAAACTACTAAAAATCTCCCATTTGCGTACCTCAGTATATCACCCTCAGACTGACGGTTTGGTGGAGCGCTTTAACAAAACCTTAAAGGGAATGTTGAAAAGGGTGGTGGATAAGGACGGGAGAGATTGGCAAGCCCTACTACCATACCTCCTGTTCGCTATACGTGAGGTACCCCAATCCTCCACAGGCTTTTCATCTTTTGAGTTGGTTTATGGGCGGTGTCCTAGAGGCCTGTTAGATATTGCCAAGGAGACTTGGGAACAAGAGGTGACTCCTTATCGCAGTGTAATTGAACATATAACACTTATGCAGGACCGAATTGCAGCAGTTATGCCAATAGTTAAAGAGTGTTTAGAACGCGCACAACATGCCCAAAGCATGGTATACAACCGAGCGGCAAAAACACGAGTCTTTCAACCCGAAGACAGGGTGTTGGTATTGGTGCCTACCGTAGAGAATAAATTTCTTGTGAAATGGCAAGGACCATATGAAGTGCTGGAACGAATAGGTGAAGTAAATTATAAGATACACCAACCAGACAAGAGAAAGCCCAAACAAATATACCACATAAACTTGCTTAAGGCCTGGCGGGACAGGGAGAGTCTGGTGGCAGGAGCTGCCCTTGAGGATGGGCCTCGAGGGGCACTACCTTCTAAGGTAAAGGACCACCAGGTAGCTCCGCCAGAAGTGGGTATTGCAGACACGCTATCCGAAAGCCAAAAACGAGAGACCAGGGAGTTCATACAGAGGAACGCAGATATTTTCTCGGAACTTCCTGGCCGGACTCACCTAATTAAACATGACATTGTTACTGATCCACAGGCGCGGGTACGGCTAAAACCATATCGAATTCCGGAGGCTCGGAGACAAGCCATTGCCCGGGAAGTGAAGAAGATGTTAGAGCTCGGGGTCATTGAGGAGTCCCGGAGTGATTGGGCTAGCCCTATCGTACTGGTGCCCAAACCCGATGGGACTATCCGATTTTGTAACGATTTTTGGAAAGTAAATGAAGTATCGAAATTCGATGCCTACCCGATGCCAAGAGTCGATGAACTGATAGAGAGACTGGGTTCGGCCAGGTACATATCTTTCATCGTTTTTAAGAAATCTCAAGATGGAAGAGGCCAGGAGCCATTTGGTGAGCTGCATTTCTTGCTACATGTTCACAGACTTACCAGTGGAAAAGCCAAACTTCACATGCCACAAATGCAAGCTTGTGTCCCTGTTGGAGGAAAAGTTGCAAAATCTCGAAGAGAGGTTAGCTACGTTGAAGATCATTAAGGAAGGTGAAGAGTTCTTGGACAGAGCAGAATTATCTCTTCATGTTACAGAAAGAGAAGAAATTCGAAGTGCACCTGAAGAAACAGAGGAATGGAGACATGTGACCCAGAGAAGCAGGAGGATCAGGAGGCAGTCAGCACCCATACTGCTCAGAAACCAGTACCAGGCTCTCACGCAGGAAAACAATGAAGAAATACATCAGGATAAGACTTTGCCAACAAGCAGCAACCTTGTACGCCTTCAGAGTCCTCCTGGATGGAGAAAGAAAAATGTTGTGAAGAAGAAACGGAGAGTGGTGGTCATGGGGGATTCCCTGTTGAGAGGAACTGAGGCCGCTATCTGCAGACCGGATATAACTTCAAGAGAAATGTGTTGTCTTCCAGGTGCAAAAATTAAAGATGTGTCTGACAGGATATCAGGACTCTTCAGACCTACAGATGACTACCCATTCCTGCTACTACATGTGGGGACAAATGACACCGCAAGAAACGACCTGGAAACCATCTGCAGAGACTTTGAAGACTTAGGCAAGAAAGTGAAAGAACTGGGAGCGCAGGTGGTCTTCTCTTCCATCCTCCCAGTGGATGGCCATGGAACAAGGAGGTGGAATAAGATTCTGCAGGTGAATAACTGGCTACGTCGATGGTGCCGTCAGCAACGATTTGGATTTCTGGATCACGGAGTGAACTACTTATACGATGGACTACTTGCTAGAGATGGGGTGCACCTTACGAAGACTGGAAAACATGTATTTGGAAGTCGCCTTGCTACACTTGTAAGGAGAGCTTTAAACTAGAACAACATGGGAAGGGAAGCAAAAGACCAGAAAAAGCCATACACCTGACAAATGCTATTGAGAACTCTGCTATTAAAAGTGGAAAGGAAGAACAAAGACGAAAGAATCTAATTAATAAAAATATTGGAGAAAGAGAAACCAATCACAAACTAAAATGTTTCTATACTAATGCACAAAGCATGGGCAACAAACAAGGAGAATTGGAACTACTAACACAGGAAAAGAAATATGATGTCATTGGAATCACTGAAACTTGGTGGGACAATACACATGATTGGAATACAAGACTAGAAGGATACAACTTATTTGCAAGAAACAGACTTGATAAACGAGGAGGGGGTGTCGCATTGTATGTTAGAAACGCGTATATCTGCACAGAGATTGAAGCTTCAGAGACTGGGAGTTCTGTGGAAACTGTTTGGGTAAGAATACAAGGACAGAACAATGGAAAGGACACCATTGTAGGCATTTACTACAGGCCGCCTGTGCAAGCTGAAGCTATGGATGAACTCTTTATGCATCAAATGGCCAAGTTCTCCAAAAAATATGACATAGTTGTCATGGGAGATTTCAACTATCCAGACATTTGTTGGGAATCTCTCTCAGGCAAAACTAACAGGTCAAGGAAATTCTTATCCTCTCTTGCTGACAACTTTATCTTCCAAAAGGTAAGGGAGAAAACAAGGGGAACTGCTACCTTGGATCTAATCCTTATAAACAGGGAGGAAATGGTTGAGGAGGTAAAAGTGGCTGGGACCCTAGGAGGTAGCGACCATGCTATTTTAGAATTTTGGATAACTAGAGGCGGAAGACCTGTGAAGACTCAGACATCAAGGTTAGATTTCAGAAAGGCAGATTTTAAGGGATTCAGAAAGAGAATTGGAGGGATCCAATGGCTGGATATCCTTAAAGACAAAAATGTCCAGGAAGGATGGGAAATCTTGAAAAATGAAATTCTCAAAGCACAGTTGTTAACAATTCCGAAAAGAGGAAAGAATAGGTAGCAGTTAAGGAAACCAGGATGGATGAACACAGAACTTAAGCACATGCTAAAAAGGAAGAAAAAAATGTTTATAAAATGGAAAGAGGGAGGCATATCTAAAGAAGAATATAATGCTGTCTGCAGAACCTGCAGGGCACAAATCAGATTATCTAAAGCTGAAAATGAATTGAGGCTTGCAAGAGATGTCAAAAGCAATAATAAAGGATTTTGGGGATATGTCAAAAGTAAAAGAAAAGTCAAAGATGCTATAGGATTTTTACAGGATGAAAATGATGAAATGGTAAGACAGGATGTTGAGAAGGCTGAACTTTTAAATTCCTATTTTGCATCTGTTTTCTCTCAGAAAGGAAATGTAACATCAACTGTTATTCACTGTCCTATTAAGGGAATAGAAGAATCCAGGATATCTATAAACAGAAAGATAGTGAGGAAACACTTAGCTAGCCTAAATGAATTCAAGTCTCCAGGTCCAGATGAATTACACCCCAGAGTACTGAAGGAGATAGCAGAAGAAATTTTTGAACCCCTCTCTATAATCTTTGAAAATTCTTGGAGAACAGGAGAAGTGCCAGAAGACTGGAGAAGAGCAAATGTTGTTCCTATCTTCAAAAAGGGGAAGAAGGTGGACCCAGGTAACTATAGGCCGGTGAGTCTGACTTCTATACCAGGAAAGATCTTTGAACAAATTATTAAACAACATGTATGTCAATACCTGGATAAGAATGAAGTGATTAAACAGAGTCAGCATGGGTTTGTAACTAATAAGTCATGTCAGACTAACTTAATTTCCTTCTATGACGGTATCACTGATTGGGTGGATCAAGGAAATGCTGTAGATATAGTATATCTTGACTTCAGCAAAGCATTTGACAAAGTCTCTCATACAATCCTTATTGAAAAAATGATTAAGTATGGAATGGACAAGGCAACTGTTAGGTGGATTCATAACTGGCTTAGTGATCGGACCCAAAGAGTGGTCGTAAATGGCTGCACATCCAGTTGGAAGAATGTCTCAAGTGGGGTACCACAGGGCTCTGTCCTGGGCCCTGTATTGTTCAACATCTTTATCAACGATTTAGATGAAGGAATTGAGGGTAAACTGATTAAATTTGCTGATGACACAAAGCTAGGAGGGATAGCTAATACTAGAGAAGAGAGAGAGAGGATTCAAAAAGATTTAAATAAACTGGAGAAGTGGGCAGCAACTAACAGAATGGTTTTTAACAGGGAGAAATGCAAAGTACTACATCTGGGCAATAAAAATGGAAAAAACATATATAGAATGGGAGGAATAGGGCTAAGTGACAGCACATGTGAAAAAGACTTGGGTATACTAATAGATCACAGACTGAATATGAGTCAACAGTGTGATGCAGCAGCAAAAAAGGCAAATGCAATTCTAGGATGTATTAACAGAAGCATACAGTCTAGATCACGTGAAGTCATTATTTCCCTCTACTCCTCTTTGGTCAGACCTCATCTGGAATATTGTGTCCAGTTTTGGGCACCACATTTTAAAAAAGACATCAACAAACTGGAGCAAGTTCAGAAAAGAGCGACCAGAATGGTGACCGGTCTGCAAACCCTGTCTTATGAGGAAAGGTTGCAGGATTTGGGAATGTTTAGTTTGCAAAAGAGAAGACTGAGAGGAGACTTAATAGCTGTCTACAAATATCTAAAGGGCTGTCACATTGTAGAAGGATCAACTTTATTCTCATTTGCACAAGGAAAGACTAGAAGCAATGGGATGAAACTGAATGGGAGGAGACACAGATTAGATATTAGAAAAAACTTTTTGACAGTTAGAGTGATCAATGAGTGGAACAGGCTGCCACGAGAAGTGGTGAGTTCTCCTTCAATGGAAGTCTTCAAACAGAGGCTGGACAGACATCTGACTGGGATGATTTAGCGAATCCTGCTTTGAGCAGGGGGTTGGACCAGATGGCCCAGGAGGTCCCTTCCAACTCTACGATTCTATGATTCTATGATTCTATGATTCTATATCCACTATTGACTTAACAAAAGGTTATTGGCAGATTCCCCTCACGGAATCAGCCAAAGAGAAAACTGCCTTTGTTACGCCCCAGGGATTATTCCAGTACCGAGATATGCCATTTGGGTTGCATGGTGCAGCAGCCACCTTCCAACGTCTAATGGATATTGTCCTAAAACCCCATGGCCAGTATGCATCCGCATACTTGGACGACATCATTATCTTTAGCGATGACTGGGACACGCATTTGTCAAAAGTACAAGCCGTCTTAGACTCCCTAAAAACAGCTGGGTTGACTGCCAATCCCAAGAAATGTACGTTGGGATTGGAAGAGGCTCGCTATCTGGGATATAGCATAGGGAGAGGCGTCGTGAAGCCTCAAGCCAATAAAGTGGATGCTATTCAAAATTGGCCACAACCGGTAACCAAAAAACAGGTTGGAGCTTTTTTAGGGATCGTTGGTTATTATAGGCGGTTCATCAAACATTTTGCGACCATCGCAGCTCCTCTCACAGATCTTACTAAGGGGTCGAAATCTGTCACAATAAAGTGGAACGCAGAAGCAGAGGAGGCCTTTCAGCGATTGAAAACAGTCCTCTGTGACCAACCAGTGTTGGTTGCACCAGACTTTAAACGGGAGTTTATTGTCCAAACGGACGCCTCTGGGGTGGGCCTCGGCGCGGTCTTGTCTCAAGAAGTAAATGGCGAGGAACACCCAGTGGCCTATCTAAGCAGAAAGCTTACGAGAGCAGAAAAGAACTACAGTGTAGTTGAGCGGGAAGCCCTGGCTGTGAAATGGGCCCTGTGCACCTTGCGCTATTATTTACTAGGTCGTCAGTTTCGACTAGTGACGGACCATTCGCCCCTAACGTGGATGTCCCGGGCAAAAGAAGGCAATGCGCGGGTGACACGCTGGTTCTTAGCATTATAAGGGTTTAAATTTTCCGTTGAGCACAGGGCGGGCACAGCGCACAGAAATGCAGATGCGTTGTCTAGAACGCTCTGCTTGGTGACTCGTCGTGTCCGACCCCACGGGCTCGAACAGAGGAGGGGGGTGTGTGAGGTGCCAAGGAGAGAGGTACTAGAAAACAGGTATATTTCTCCCCGTTTCATTTCATATGTCTCCCTGTACTGATGATGAAGCCAGTTTATTTCACTGTAATCCAGTCCTGGTTTCCTTAGTGATCAGCATGGAAAGGACTGGTAGTTCCCCTCCACTTATTCAATCCAGGTTTTTGGTTTCCTGACTGGTCCAGCTGATATAATCAGGAGGAGCTGGGATCTCTCAGTCTATCTCGTCTGCTGAGCTGGGAGCTGACACAGTAAGATTACATGGACTTGTTTGCTGTTATATAGGTTTATTTTGTAGTTAGCCTGCTATTGTTAGTTAGTGGCCAGACGGCCTTAGATGTTTTATTTCATGTTTGGCATGTGTAACATTGAATAACAAGTGTGCACAATAAATATGCCGTGTCAATATTCATGTGGAACTTGCTAGTCTGCTGAAGTGACTTCATAGCCACACGCTTGTGCCAAAGCAAAGATCCCAGCTGAGCTATCTATTCCCCACAATACATACTACATACTACATACATACTACATATATACAACATTCATACAACATACATACATACTACATATATACTACATATATACTACATTCATACAACATACATACAGACTACATATATACTACATATATACTACTTACATACTACATACATACTACATACAGTGGGGAAAAAAAGTATTTAGTCAGTCAGCAATAGTGCAAGTTCCACCACTTAAAAAGATGAGAGGCGTCTGTAATTTACATCATAGGTAGACCTCAACTATGGGAGACAAACTGAGAAAAAAAAATCCAGAAAATCACATTGTCTGTTTTTTTTTCATTTTATTTGCATATTATGGTGGAAAATAAGTATTTGGTCAGAAACAAAATTTCATCTCAATACTTTGTGATATATCCTTTGTTGGCAATGACAGAGGTCAAACGTTTTCTGTAAGTCTTCACATGGTTGCCACACACTGTTGTTGGTATGTTGGCCCATTCCTCCATGCAGATCTCCTCTAGAGCAGTGATGTTTTTGGCTTTTCGCTTGGCAACACGGACTTTCAACTCCCTCCAAAGGTTTTCTATAGGGTTGAGATCTGGAGACTTGCTAGGCCACTCCAGGACCTTGAAATGCTTCTTACGAAGCCACTCCTTCGTTGCCCTGGCGGTGTGCTTTGGATCATTGTCATGTTGAAAGACCCAGCCACGTTTCATCTTCAATGCCCTTGCTGATGGAAGGAGGTTTGCACTCAAAATCTCACGATACATGGCCCCATTCATTCTTTCATGTACCCGGATCAGTCGTCATGGCCCCTTTGCAGAGAAACAGCCCCAAAGCATGATGTTTCCACCACCATGCTTTACAGTAGGTATGGTGTTTGATGGATGCAACTCAGTATTCTTTTTCCTCCAAACACGACAAGTTGTGTTTCTACCAAACAGTTCCAGTTTGGTTTCATCAGACCATAGGACATTCTCCCAAAACTCCTCTGGATCATCCAAATGCTCTCTAGCAAACTTCAGACGGGCCCAGACATGTACAGGCTTAAACAGTGGGACACGTCTGGCACTGCAGGATCTGAGTCCATGGTGGCGTAGTGTGTTACTTATGGTAGGCCTTGTTACATTGGTCCCAGCTCTCTGCAGTTCATTCACTAGGTCCCCCCGCGTGGTTTTGGGATTTTTGCTCACCTTTCTTGTGATCATTCTGACCCCATGGGGTGGGATTTTGCGTGGAGCACCAGATCGAGGGAGATTATCAGTGGTCTTGTATGTCTTCCATTTTCTAATTATTGCTCCCACAGTTAATTTCTTCACTCCAAGCTGGTTGGCTATTGCAGATTCAGTCTTCCCAGCCTGGTGCAGGGCTACAATTTTGTTTCTGGTGTCCTTTGACAGCTCTTTGGTCTTCACCATAGTGGAGTTTGGAGTCAGACTGTTTGAGGGTGTGCACAGGTGTCTTTTTATACTGATAACAAGTTTAAACAGGTGCCATTACTACAGGTAATGAGTGGAGGAAAGAGGAGACTCTTAAAGAAGAAGTTACAGGTCTGTGAGAGCAAGAAGTCTTGATTGCTTGTTTCTGACCAAATACTTTTTTTCCACCATAATATGCAAATAAAATGAAAAAAAAACAGACAATGTGATTTTCTGGATTTTTTTTTCTCAGTTTGTCTCCCATAGTTGAGGTCTACCTATGATGTAAATTACAGACGCCTCTCATCTTTTTAAGTGGTGGAACTTGCACTATTGCTGACTGACTAAATACTTTTTTTCCCCACTGTATATACAACTTTCATACAACATACATACATACTACATATATACTACATATATACTACATTCATACAACATACATACATACTACATACATACTTCATATATACTACATTCATACAACATACATACATACTTCATATATACAACATATATACTACATTCATACAACATACATACATACTACATACATACAACATATATACTTCATACATACTACATACATACTACATACTACATACTACATACATACTACATTCATACAACATACATACATACTACATATATGCTACATATATACTACATACATACATACTACATACTACATACATACTACATATATACAGCATTCATACAACATACATACATACTCCATACATACAACATATATACTACATTCATACAACATACATACATACTACATATATACAACATATATACTACATTCATACAACATACATACATACTACATACTACATACATACTACATATATAATAATAATAATAAATTTTATTTCTATAGCGCCGACATATTCCGCAGCACTTTACATTTCAATACTACTTTCATACAACATACATACATACTACATATATACTACATTCATACAACATACATACAACATGCTACATACACACAACATACATACTACATACACACTACATACATACTACATACATACTACATACAATACTGTTATGATTGAGTCACCGTAGGAGGCAAAAATAGAAATACTAGCTAAGTCCAGAAAACCAGAGAAGTTGGCAGCTATTGGATTGCAGACCCCTGAACCTATCAACACAACTAGCAGTAGCCGTGGGGGGCTCCTACGATGCCCTAGGCCCCTCGATCACAGCCGGAGGACTACATAGCCTAAAGACAGAAAGGGAAATCTAAACTGCCCCAGAGCAGACCCCAAAGCAAAAGGCAGCCCCCCACATATAATGACGGTGAAGCAAGAAGAAAGAACAAAACACAGACAGAAAGATAGACTGAGCAAAGATGGGGCCCACGCTAGCTTAGATAGGAAAGGACAAGAAGGCTGCTATCTGCAACCCGTGAAAAACCCTATGAAAATAAGAGCCAACAAACTGACAGTAAAAAAGGCCCTGAAGACGCTAGGCTTCAAAAAAGCTATGTCAGTACTCAGGAATATTCTGAAGACAGAGCAACAGGCAAAAGGAGATTCAGCTCACCCCAGCAGGGAATGGCAGAATCCAGAAAAGCAAGGAAAACAAAACACTAATGCAAAAAGGCAAAGCAGAAATCTTAGCTTTAGATGAGCAGGAATCAGACTGGTTTCCTAGAAGTCCACAGAGAAATCACCCGCAGGCCAGAAGGGCGTCGGCAGCCTTATATCCAGTCATTAACTCCACTCAGTCAGTCATCATCATCAGCCCCAGGTGTTTGACAATCAGGCTCACTACCTTTCTTCACCAGAAGAGGGAGTTCCTCGGGCCTCAATAGTGAAGGGGAAAATGAACTCACAACACAATACATTCATACATTCATACAATACATACATATAGACATACAGTACATATAACAAAGAGTACATACTCACCATCACTTGTCACTTTGTTCCCCGAAGCCAGTGTCATCTGTGAAAAAATATGAAAATAACAAACAAGCGATATACTCCCTGATCTGCAGAAATCCACAAGTGTCCCACGATGATCTCCCGTGGAGAACAGCAGCATCAGCTGATGTCACTGCTCTCTACGGGCCCCAGGAATACAATGATGGGAGGTAGGTATTCTTCCGCACTGTATTCCTCCACCACTGTAAAAAAAAAGTCCCTAGTCTCACTTTTGGCATTGCTGTGTGAGAAGGTTCCCATGAAGCTTTTGCCATAAAGTGAGACTAGGGACTTTTTTCTACAGTGGCGGAGGAATACAGTGCGGAAGGATACCTACCTCCCGTCATTGTATTCCTGGGGCTCGTAGAGAGCGGTCGCATCAGCTGATGCTGCTGTTCTCCACGGGAGATTGTCGTGGGACACTCGTGGATTTCTGCAGAACAGGGAGTATATATGTTGTTTGTTATTTTCGTATTTTTCTCACAGATGACACTGGCTTCGGGGATCAAAGTGACAAGTGATGGTGAGTATCTACTCTTTGTTATATGTACTGTATGTCTATATGCATGTATTGTATGAATGTATGAATGTATTGTATGTAGTATGTATGTAGTATGTATGTTGTATGTATGTAGCATGTTGTATGAATGTAGTATGTATGTAGTATGTAGTATGTATGTATGTTGTATGAATGTAGTATATATGTAGTATGTATGTATGTTGCATGAATGTATTATATATGTAGTATGTATGTAGTATGTAGTATGTATGTAATATGTATGTATGTTGTATGAATGTAGTATGTATGTTGTATGTAGTATGTATGCATGTATGTTGTATGAATGTAGTATATATGTTGCATGTATGTAGTATGTAGGTATGTTGTATGAATGTAGTATATATGTAGTATGTATTTAGTATGTATGTTGTATGAATGTAGTATATATGTAGTATGTATGTTGTATGAATGTAGCATATATGAAGTATGTATATAGTATGTATGTATGTTGTATGAATGTAGTATGTATGTAGTATGTATGTTTTTTTTACATTCAACACATTAGCCAGATGATGGGACTACTACTGTCTCATCATTGGCTAATGTGTCAATCACTGTCATTGTAGCAGGTATCACCCGATGGGACTTGTAGTCCCATCGGACGATGTCTGCACACACACACAACCCCCGGCAGGCCCACATAGACCCCCGAGAGGTCCGTACAGGCCTC
Organism: Dendrobates tinctorius; assembly: GCF_039654945.1. Lineage (NCBI taxonomy): Eukaryota > Metazoa > Chordata > Amphibia > Anura > Dendrobatidae > Dendrobates > Dendrobates tinctorius. The sequence continues at coordinate 91,117,929 of NW_027361687.1, read as the reverse complement.
CGACAGCCGGCACAGGCCCCCAGCAGGCCCGTACAGGCCCCAGCAGGCCCGCACAGGGCCCTGGCAGGCCCGCATAGACCCCCGAGAGGCCCATACAGGCCCCCGACAGTCGGCACAGGCCCCCGGAAGGCCCGTACAGGGCCCCGGCAGGCCCGTACAGGCCCCCGACAGCCGGCACAGGCCCCCGGCAGGCCCGTACAGACCCCCCGCAGTCGGCACAGACCGTACATCATGATGCGCACAGACCGCGCATCATGATGACATCATTTCAGCAGCCAATCACAGCCACAACAGTGGCTCATTGCATTATGGGGACTTCCGATTCCGGTATCCGATATTGAAAAAATATCGGTACTTGGTATCGGAATTCGGATACAGCGAATATCGGCCGATACCCGATATTTGCAGTATCGGAATGTTCAACACTAGTCATGAGAAAACATTCCCAAAATCACCGGGATCCATGGAAGCGTTCCAGAGTTATTACCTCATAAAGGGACAGTGGTCAGAATTGTAAAAATTGGCCCGGTCATTAGCGTTTAAACCACCCTTGGGGGTAAATGGGTTAAACAGCTCTTTGGTCTTGGACATAGTGGAGAGGTTGGAGTGTGATTGAGTGTGTGGACAGGTGTCCTTTATACAGGTAATGAGTTCAAACAGGAGCAATTAATAAATAAATTGAGGAAATATTCCAGCTTCAATAAAAAAATTGCATTTATTGATTAAAAAAAATGAATTAAAAAATGATGTCTCAAGACTAATATCACGTGACAAGACTCATCGAATGTTGAAATCTGATGAAGAGGAGGGATGTGCATCAAAACGAGGACATAAAGCATTGCGTTTCAAACACAACACAGCCGTTCTCTGGCAAAGCTGCTGCGAACACTGTTTAAGCCCAATAAGAACACTATCAATGAAACACAGGTGAGTTAAACAAATCATGTCATGTGACCCAGAATGGCCTGGTTTCAAAATTAGGCATTCAAACAAAAATGGAAAGAACATTACAAACAATAAGATAAAAGCAAAAAAACAGATAATGAATATGTTCTAATGAAAATCAATAATGACACATAATTTCCTTATGCATATTTAATCCATTAGGAGCACAGGTGCCCAATTGAAGCATCCAATAGGCTTCTCTTGTGTGTAATCGTCTCCTTTAATCCTCTCCCCGAAGCGATCTGGAGATTTTTTCACTGTCATATACGTGACAAAATGCAGTTTGTCTATTGTGGTGTTTAATAAAATGATGGGAAGCATGTGATATATTGCGATTTACCAAATTAGTACTAATAATGTCCGTGATGTGTTCGGAAATACGGATTTTAAGCTTTCGTGCAGTGGAACCTATATATATTGGAGAAGCCTATTGGATCCATCAATTGAGCACCTGTGCTCCGAATGGAGTAAATATGCATAAGGAAATTATGTATCAGTATTGATTTTCGTTAGGTCATACAGGTGCATCTCACAAAATTAGAATATCATGAAAAAGTTAATTTATTTCAGTTCTTCAATACAAAAAGTGAAACTCATATATTATATAGAGTCATCACAAACAGAGTTATCGATTTCAAGTGTTTATTTCTGTTAATGTTGATGATTATGGTTACAGCCAATGAAAACCCAAAAGTTATTATGAAATTTCCATGTCCAAAAAGCTTGTCAGCCAAGGGAAGCATGAAGTGCTCTAAAATTTTCTGATAGACGGCTGCGCTGACTTTGGTCTTGATAAAACACAGTAGATCTACACCAGTAGGTGACATGGCTCCTGAAACCATCATTGATTGTGGATACTTCACACAAGTAGCAGTGCATTTCATTCTCCAGCAGGACTTGGCACCTGTCCACACTGTCAAAAGTACCAATACCTGGTTTACAAACACCAGTATCACTGTGCTTGATTGTCCAGCAAACTCATCTGACCTTATCCCCATAGAGAATCTGTGAGGTATTGTCAGGAGGAAGATGAGACAACAGAAAAATGAAATTCTCAAAGCACAGTTGTTAACAATTCCGAAAAGAGGGAAGAATAGGAAGCAGTTAAGGAAACCAGGATGGATGAACACAGAACTTAAGCACATGCTAAAAATGGAAGAAAAAAATGTTTATAAAATGGAAAGAGGGAGGCATATCTAAAGAAGAATATAATGCTGTCTGCAGAACCTGCAGGGCACAAATCAGATTAGCTAAAGCTGAAAATGAATTGAGGCTTGCAAGAGATGTCAAAAGCAATAATAAAGGATTTTGGGGATATGTCAAAAGTAAAAGAAAAGTCAAAGATGCTATAGGATTTTTACAGGATGAAAATGATGAAATGGTAAGACAGGATGTTGAGAAGGCTGAACTTTTAAATTCCTATTTTGCATCTGTTTTCTCTCAGAAAGGAAATGTAACATCAACTGTTATTCACTGTCCTATTAAGGGAATAGAAGAATCCAGGATATCTATAAACAGAAAGATAGTGAGGAAACACTTAGCTAGCCTAAATGAATTCAAGTCTCCAGGTCCAGATGAATTACACCCCAGAGTACTGAAGGAGATAGCAGAAGAAATTTTTGAACCCCTCTCTATAATCTTTGAAAATTCTTGGAGAACAGGAGAAGTGCCAGAAGACTGGAGAAGAGCAAATGTTGTTCCTATCTTCAAAAAGGGGAAGAAGGTGGACCCAGGTAACTATAGGCCGGTGAGTCTGACTTCTATACCAGGAAAGATCTTTGAACAAATTATTAAACAACATGTATGTCAATACCTGGATAAGAATGAAGTGATTAAACAGAGTCAGCATGGGTTTGTAACTAATAAGTCATGTCAGACTAACTTAATTTCCTTCTATGACGGTATCACTGATTGGGTGGATCAAGGAAATGCTGTAGATATAGTATATCTTGACTTCAGCAAAGCATTTGACAAAGTCTCTCATACGATCCTTATTGAAAAAATGATTAAGTATGGAATGGACAAGGCAACTGTTAGGTGGATTCATAACTGGCTTAGTGATCGGACCCAAAGAGTGGTCGTAAATGGCTGCACATCCAGTTGGAAGAATGTCTCAAGTGGGGTACCACAGGGCTCTGTCCTGGGCCCTGTATTGTTCAACATCTTTATCAACGATTTAGATGAAGGAATTGAGGGTAAACTGATTAAATTTGCTGATGACACAAAGCTAGGAGGGATAGCTAATACTAGAGAAGAGAGAGAGAGGATTCAAAAAGATTTAAATAAACTGGAGAAGTGGGCAGCAACTAACAGAATGGTTTTTAACAGGGAGAAATGCAAAGTACTACATCTGGGCAATAAAAATGGAAAAAGCATATATAGAATGGGAGGAATAGGGCTAAGTGACAGCACATGTGAAAAAGACTTGGGTATACTAATAGATCACAGACTGAATATGAGTCAACAGTGTGATGCAGCAGCAAAAAAGGCAAATGCAATTCTAGGATGTATTAACAGAAGCATACAGTCTAGATCACGTGAAGTCATTATTTCCCTCTACTCCTCTTTGGTCAGACCTCATCTGGAATATTGTGTCCAGTTTTGGGCACCACATTTTAAAAAAGACATCAACAAACTGGAGCAAGTTCAGAAAAGAGCGACCAGAATGGTGACCGGTCTGCAAACCCTGTCTTATGAGGAAAGGTTGCAGGATTTGGGAATGTTTAGTTTGCAAAAGAGAAGACTGAGAGGAGACTTAATAGCTGTCTACAAATATCTAAAGGGCTGTCACATTGTAGAAGGATCAACTTTATTCTCATTTGCACAAGGAAAGACTAGAAGCAATGGGATGAAACTGAATGGGAGGAGACACAGATTAGATATTAGAAAAAACTTTTTGACAGTTAGAGTGATCAATGAGTGGAACAGGCTGCCACGAGAAGTGGTGAGTTCTCCTTCAATGGAAGTCTTCAAACAGAGGCTGGACAGACATCTGACTGGGATGATTTAGCGATTCCTGCTTTGAGCAGGGGGTTGGACCAGATGGCCCAGGAGGTCCCTTCCAACTCTACGATTCTATGATTCTATGATTCTATGATTCTAAAAATAAAAACTAGAAAATCACATTGAAAGATATTTACATGGTTATTTGGCATTTTGTTGCATGAAGTAAGTATTTGATCACCGAATAAGCCAGCAAGAATTCTGTCTCTTATAGACCTGTTAGTTTTCTTTTAAGATGTCTTTTTTAAAATGTGGTGCCCAAAACTGGACACAATATTCCAGATGAGGTCTGACCAAAGAGGAGTAGACGGAAATAATGACTTCACGTGATCTAGACTGTATGCTTCTGTTAATACATCCTAGAATTGCATTTGCCTTTTTTGCTGCTGCATCACACTGTTGACTCATATTCAGTCTGTGATCTATTAGTATACCCAAGTCTTTTTCACATGTGCTGTCACTTAGCCCTATTCCTCCCATTCTATATATGCTTTTTTCATTTTTATTGCCCAGATGTAGTACTTTGCATTTCTCCCTGTTAAAAACCATTCTGTTAGTTGCTGCCCACTTCTCCAGTTTATTTAAATCTTTTTGAATCCTCTCTCTCTCTTCTCTAGTATTAGCTATCCCTCCTAGCTTTGTGTCATCAGCAAATTTAATCAGTTTACCCTCAATTCCTTCATCTAAATCGTTGATAAAGATGTTGAACAATACAGGGCCCAGGACAGAGCCCTGTGGTACCCCACTTGAGACATTCTTCCAACTGGATGTGCAGCCATTTACGACCACTCTTTGGGTCCGATCACTAAGCCAGTTATGAATCCACCTAACAGTTGCCTTGTTCATTCCATACTTAGTCATTTTTTCAATAAGGATTGTATGAGAGACTTTGTCAAATGCTTTGCTGAAGTCAAGATATACTATATCTACAGCATTTCCTTGATCCACCCAATCAGTGATACCATCATAGAAGGAAATTAAGTTAGTCTGACATGACTTATTAGTTACAAACCCATGCTGACTCTGTTTAATCACTTCATTCTTATCCAGGTATTGACATACATGTTGTTTAATAATTTGTTCAAAGATCTTTCCTGGTATAGAAGTCAGACTCACTGGCCTATAGTTGCCTGGGTCCACCTTCTTCCCCTTTTTGAAAATAGGAACAACATTTGCTCTTCTCCAGTCTTCTGGCACTTCTCCTGTTCTCCAAGAATTTTCAAAGATTAGATCCTGTCTCTCACAGGAGAAGTGTACCTATGATAAAATTACAGCTCTTATAATTACATTCTTAGTGGGTGGGAAAACTTGCAAAATCGGCAGTGTATCAGACACTTATTTTCCCAATGTATAACAAAGTTTAAATAAATGGCAAAATAATGCAAATGAATTAGGAGACTAAATTGAAGAAAAAAAAATTTAAATAATATTATTTGTCTGCAGAGAAAGAAGACACGGTGAGACTGATGGATGGATCTAATCGCTGTGCTGGAAGACTGGAGATCCTCACTAATAATACATGGAGCAGAGCCTTCAGTGACCGATGGGGCAATAATGAGAGCCAAGTTGTGTGCAGAGAATTACATTGTGGTCAGGTAGTAGGTACATTTAATATCATTGCACCAACTGCAGAAAACAATGTTCATGTGTATTTCAGTGAAAAATGTCAAGGAAATGAGACCCAACTGAAAGATTGTTCTTCTAATGGATCATTTGAAATAAAGGCCTGGACTGAACAGAAAAAGGATATACAAGTAATTTGCTCAGGTATAGTAACATGAATTTGATATGTCTAGAGCAGAGGTCCAATACAATCTTTCTTAACATGAGAGCCAAATTCAACTCTGGGAGATGATCTTGGGCCCTATTCTAAGAAAAGAAATTATAGAAATCTTTCTTGAATGTTATAATTCCTTAGAATCCTATCACAAATAATAGCGACCCAAGTGCCTTGAGCTCTTTTTATAGCTTTTAAGTCTTTGCCCCCAACCTACAGGCTGCAAAGCTAACATGACCTGACACCTACAAGACAAAAAGTGGGGCTTAGAGCACTTGGCTTGCAGCTTTGTTAAAGAGAATCTGTCACCACTGGGATGTTTTTACCTATTAATATGAGCATACAGGTAACAGAATGGTTAAAATAGGCATATCTGTATGTCCATATAGGCGTTCTTGATGTGCAGAAGTCATCTCTTATTCTTTTATGGCAATGAGTTGTTCCAGGCTCTGGGGCGTGAGGTGCTTGTAAGAAAACTCGGCCTCTAGTATTCATTTGACTCTCAGAAAACTCGCTGATGCATGTGCAAAAGAACAAGGATGCCAATGCCCATAGCAAGGCAGAAAAGGTAAGCATAATCTCACAATTGTAGGGCATAGGCACAGGAGTCTGGGGTCAGTAAACACATTACAGGGTACTGTGACATTGATGGGAGCTGGTACACAACAGAATGAAAGACAATTTCTCAAAACTATACAGCAGATCTTGGAATACAGATATGACTATTATTACCATTCTATTACCTGTATGCCCATATTAATAGGCAAAAAAATCCTAGGGAGTGACAAAGTCCCTTTAAAAGTTATAACTATATAGAGTCCTGTGGAGACAGATACAGTTGTTAGTGGTGCTCATGAGAGATTAGCAAACATTCCAAGGTTCAGTTTGGTTTGGTTCACTGAATGTCCCGATTTTCACTGAACAAGTATGCCGAATAGTTCGATCAATGTACCCAAACCCCACTAAATTCAATGGAAGGCAAAACCAAATGTATACACAACACCTTAAGAGATGGAAAAAAGGTTCCCGAACAGCCAAAATCAAGAGCAGACACCATGAAAAGTGACATCAATTGACCCAGAGTAGAAATTTGCTAATAGCACAGCAGCAGTCAGCCATCGGACATGCATGAGGTATCGGGGTCTGGGATTGCATTTACAGCTTTGATTTGAAGTGTGAATTAAGCAAAAAAGCAGAGAGGTTTATCAGTCCAGGTCTCCAGATAAATGCACTAACAGGATGCAGTGGACCCATATAATTAAGATGGCAACACAGGTGCAAGAATACTGATGAAACAACCGTTCACAGCCTACCAATACATGGAGGGGGCGGTTGCCTGGTATATTAATGCACAATAAAAGACTTGTATTCAGCGCTGATCACATTATGGCAATGCACAGCATCCAGGTTAACAGCCTAGTAGTGACACCCTTCTATTAGATCAGGCGGGCTGCCCAGCGCTATCAAAATGCATGCCATGTGAACAGACACCGCAGTTTACAAGACCAAATGGGCCCAACTGTACCCTGAAAAAAAGTGCAAAAAAACCACATAAAAATTAAGACCTGGTGGTTAAGGGAGCGGTGTAAGCCTTGATGCGTCATGTAACAGCTCAATTATTTTTTCCAGCCACACTCAAATGGCACAAACATCAGTATCAGAGTGCTATTAGTAGAAAATGTAAAGCTAGTAACAAAGGTAGTTGAGTGAAAGTAAGTACAGGCCTGCCATTCTGGGAGTCCTACAACTACAGGCAACTAACTGGATGGAGACCCAACTTGGAGTCTCCACATTTTCAAAAATTATTGTCACACAGCACAAAAGTAGCATCAATGGCCACAAAGTAGAAACAGAATTCTAGGCCTCTGACACATCTTCCTCTAGAGTCAAGCCACCAGATGGAGACTCAACTTGGAGTCTCCATAACAGCAGGAACAGAAGCCATGACAAAGGTGTCACCAAATGCAATAATGTGAGATCAGTGCATGACAATAAAAAGAACACCATTGCCTGGTATGCCCAGTCTATGAATGGGGTGCAAAAGTAATTAGAGATCCATTATCCATTTTGATGAAAGTTAGGCAGTCTACACTTTCAGGCAATAGCCAGATGTGCTTACCCATCAGGACACTACCAGTAGTGCTAAAGACACGTTCTGAGAGATTGCTGGCTTCCGGGCATGACAAAACCTTCAAGGCATGACTGGCAAGCTCAGGCCAATTTTCTATTTTTGAAGACCAAAATGCAAAAGGGTCCATATTTCCTATGATGGCATCGATATTGAGCTAGAGATACTCCCAGCACCGTCCACTTCAGTTGGTGACAACGTGTAATACTTGTACTCTGTTCTGTTGGTCGACTGGCTGGTCTAAAAAATGTGTGAAATGACTCACAGAAATTGCCTATGCCACTTACACTGCTGTTGCTGCTAATGTTTTCTCGGTGATGCCTTGATGTTCCCGGGGTTCGAATTCTAGAACTGGGATGCACACTGTGTGCCTCACTGCTGTCTTGGGGCAAAACACCCTTAAATTGTCTACAAAGGTGTTTCAATAATCCAGCATGCGTGCGTCCCTTTCCAGGTGGTGAAGCATCTGGCAAAATATGCTCTTGTATCCTAGATCTAACAGAGTGGAAACCCGGTAGTCAGCACTATTTCTAACCCTAAGGATATGGGCATCCTGTTAAAGATAGAATCCTAAAAAAAGGAAATGTGAAACCAAGATAAAAATGAGATAAATTTTATTAATTACATAATATAAAACAAAATATTAAAAATTGCATATACACAGGGGGACTGAAACTGAACAGAATGAACTCCAATGGTCTACATCAGAGTAAAGTAAAATATAAATTCACATATGGTTAAATGCCAAGTGTAGGGAAATATAGCCACATCGCAAAATGGATTCAAATAATGGCAAAAAGGTATGAAGCAGTAAGGTGCCAAGTATAGAATTAGATCTAAACTAAAACTGATGGGTCATGTAAAAAATGAGAACGTGCAAGTGCCTAAAATACCACCAAGTGGCTGTATAACAATCAGCAAGACATCAATAATGAATGACAATCAGTAAAATATATAGTGCAGTAGTGCAAAAATGGATAGAACCATAAGCTAAAGATTCATATAAACAATGCAAGTGCCCAATACGCTACCAAATAGCTGTATGACCATTAAGCTGAACATCCATCATGGCTGACTGTCACTAGATAATCAAAATTACCGTGGTGTAGACCTGGCAGAGAGGAGGCCCCAATGCGTGTTTCGCTTGTCGCTTTTTCCAGGGGGACGTCAATCCTGTTGAAGATAGTGCAACAAGAATGTGCTCAAGTGTTGGGCTGTAACAATCAATTTTGCTTCCTCTGTCTTCTCCCGCCAAATACGGATAAGCCACAGGGGATCAATATCCTCTTCATATCTTAAACGTTGCATGTCCATCATCTCTTACTCCTGAACCCCCTTAATTTCTTCCTTGGCTACTGCACCTTCACTAACAGTTTGTCTGGTACCATGATTCCCCACTGTAATCCACCCTCCTATAGCACCCGACAGTCCTGAACTCAGAGATAATGTTATCCCCTAAACAACCTCCTCTGCTTCTACTTCTTTCTCTGGGACCACCACCTTTTCCTGCAGACTATTCAAAGTGTGCTCCAGCATGTACAGTTTTGGCCAAAAGTATTGACACCCCTGCAATTTTGTCACATAATACTGAGATTTTTCCTGAAAATGATTGCAATCACAAATTCATTGGCATTATTATCTTCATTTAATTTGTCTTAAATGAAAAAACACAAAAGAGAATGAAGCAAAAAGCAAAACATTGATCATTTCACACAAAACTCCAAAAATGGGCCAGACAAAAGTATTGGCACCCTCAGCCTAATACTTGGTTGCACAACCTTTAGCCAAAATAACTGTGACCAACCACTTACGGTAACCATCAATGGGTTTCTTACAATGCTCTGCTGGAATTTTAGACCATTCTTTTTTGGCAAACTGCTCCAGGTCCCTGATATTAGAAGGGTGCCTTCTCCAAACTGCCATTTTTAGATCTCTCCACAGGTGTTCTATGGGATTCAGGTCTGGACTCATTGCTGGCCGCCTTAGAAGTCTCCAGTGCTTTCTCTCAAACCATTTTCTAGTGCTTTTTGAAGTGTGTTTTGGGTCATTGTCCTGCTGGAAGACCCATGACCTCTGAGGGAGACCCAGCTTTCTCACACTGGGCCCTACATTATGCTGCAAAATTAGTTGGTAGTCTTCAGACTTCATAATGCCATGCACACGGTCAAGCAGTCCAGTGCCAGAGGCAGCAAAGCAACCCCAAAACATCAGGGAAGCTCCGCCATGTTTGACTGTAGGGACCGTGTTTTTTTCTTTGAATGCCTCTTTTTTTCTCCTGTAAACTCTATGTTGATGCCTTTGCCCAAAAAGCTCTACTTTTGTCTCATCTGACCAGAGAACATTCTTCCAAAACGTTTTAGGCTTTTTCAGGTAAGTTTTGGCAAACTCCAGCCTGGCTTTTTTATGTCTCGGGATAAGAAGTGGAGTCTTCCTGGGTCTCCAACCATACAGTCCCTTTTCATTCAGACGCCGACAGATAGTATGGGTTGACACTGTTGTACCCTCGGACTGCAGGGCAGCTTGAACTTGTTTGGATATTAGTCGAGGTTCTTTATCCAACATCCGCACAATCTTGCATTGAAATCTCTTGTCAATTTTTCTTTTCCATCCACATCTATGGAGGTTAGCCACAGTGCCATGGGCTTTAAACTTCTTGATGACACTGCGCACGGTAGACACAGGAACATTCAGGTCTTTGGAGATGGACTTGTAGCCTTGAGATTGCTCATGTTTCCTCACAATTTGGTTTCTCAAGTCCTCAGACAGTTCTTTGGTCTTCTTTCTTTTCTCCATGCTAGAGTTGAGCGACTTTGCCTTTTTTTGGGTCGAGTCGGGTTTCATGAAATCCGACTTTCGCAAAAGTCGGGTCGAACGAAATCGGCCGATTTTTATGAAAAGTCGAAGGCCAACTGAAACACGAAACCCAATGCAAGTCAATGGGGACGCAAAGTCGGCAGGGAGTGGAGGCCAGTAAACACACTTTCAGTGTCCTTTTGAATGCCAAAAACATCAAATCTTATTACTGAAGCTTTTCAACCTTAATTTACTTCATAATACTAGTTACGCACTGAAAAATGGGGGTTATTTGGTTAAATTTGAGGGGGGTAGGGCTGGCTCCAGGTTTTCATGTGCCCTGGGCCAAAGAGCGCCCCTTTAACATATACCACAACTCATGATGCTCCGATACGGCAGAGAAATAGCGGTATAGTACAATGAAAAATACTTCACTTTTTACATCTCATGACTGATATCCATTTTAAATTCTCCAATAGCTCCAAAAACGGACAGTATCTTATTCCATACAGTATTATGGCCACCGCATAGTGCGCTATACAGAGAAATAAGGCCCATATTTTTCACCATACAGAATCATTGGTCCCATATAATGTTTGAAACAGTATATGATGAGCTCCACATAATGCTACAGTATATGTTGGTCCCCACGGATGAAGCTGCACTGTCTTATGGGCCCAAATAATGCTCTATGTATAATGGGCCCCATTTCTAATGCTCTAGTGTATAATGGGCCCTGTAAATGCTGCTCCAGTGTCTGATGTCCACCTTTGGAATGCTCCAGTGTATGGTGGGCCCCATGTATCATTCTCCAGAGCAGAGTGCTCCCCAAATATTGCTGTCTCAACATTGAAAACAATTAAATAAGTCTCCTCAAATAAGTCTCCTCGCTAGGGAATCCCTGTACTAGTCTGGGCGAACAGACGTGATGTCATTGCGCTCTCTTATCAGAATATCACTGTCAGGAAACGCGGAAGACGTCATGGCGGTGGAGCAGGGAGAGGTAAGTATTTCAACTTTGCAAGTGCTGTGATCCAGAGCAAGCAGGGGGGGCCCACTCATTGGCGACAGCATTGGCACAGGGCCCCTCATAGCACGGCGGTGTGTCTGACGGCGTGTGGGCCGAACCTGCACTTTCAGCTGCACCTTCCTTTTTGTCACCGTGTAAGATGGTACAGTATATGGGAAGGGTAACCTGAGTTTCATCTGCGTCACATTCAGGCTGTGTAGAGTGCGAGGGGAATGTAGTGGTCTGGGTCAATGTACCAGCAGAATCATCTAGCAGTGGCTGGGCCTCAGTGCACTTGTGGCGCCCCCAGGAGTACGGTCGCCACAGTGGCATTACCTTCCTCCTAGGGAGTGTGATGTCATGCTTGGGAGCAACGAAGGATTTCTCTAGCAGTTAAACCAACACACAACACATTTCCCACTCCAGGCCAGCAGGGAGACCTCTGAACCTGACTGCTGAGGAGCTGCTGTCTGTGGTCAGGAGGAGGTAAGTTAGGGCAGTCTGTGAAGGGAAGGGGAAGTGTGTGGACGTGAGAAGGGGAGCTGGAGGATGAGCAGAGTTAAGGCTCACTCCTAGCTTGAGCGCATGGTCCGGATTCCGGTCTCCGAGTTTGTATGGACACTGACGTTCCTGCAGCAGAAACCGGAGGAAGTAGCAGCTGTAAATGCTCTGTACCCAACTAAGGCTTGGAGGCCCCAGCAGCGACGTGTGTGAGGCACAAGGAAAAGGCTACGGCTGCCTGCCATACAAGAAAGTTCCAAGAGAGAGTCAGCAGGGGGAACTTCATTGAACTCAGCACTGCGAGTACCTCAGATAAGCGCTAGAACGGAGGCCACACTACCTATCTGCATAGAGAGAATTCCAAATTGGCTTCCAGGCTGACCAACTCCTTCTCCATCTGTACTCTGGGTCCTGGACGGCACTTACCAAGTACAGGTAAAGGAACTGCACGACTGTGTCTGTCCTCTTTCTCCTGCGCCTGGCGCACGGCTCTGCAACATCCTGCACTGCACACCATCTACCAACTCTTTCATGTGCCCTGCGACAATGGCCATACCTGTGCAGGGCTTCTACATCTTAGCTGCACCACAACTTCTGTCCCAGAGAAGAGCCACTGCAACGCTGGTCAATCTACTCAGAAACCACAGGTGGCATCACATATCATTCACCTATAAACGTATTTCACTCCTTTGCATGGACGCCCAGGGCCACGGAACGGGTCACCACTACTGTGGCACATCCCAGGGAGACACCGTCCCGGTACCGATTAACCCCACTGCCCTTCCTGGCCACCCACACTCCATGTCAGATTCATCTTGGACTGGGGAATTCACGATTTGACTTGATAACCCATGCATGGTATGATAAAAAGAGCTACATGGACTAATGTGAAGTGTGACCTGCTGCATCATTCACTTTGGGTGGGGGTGCAGGAGACAAGGAAAGAGGTTCTTCCTGACCAGGAGCCAGCAATTGACGACTCAGTGCTTGCATTTTTTGAAACTTCAGAAGAGGAGGGTATATTTGCTGGAGTCTGTTTCGGCAATGTAAGCCAAAACCAGTTCCTCATGCTCTGACTTTAAAAATGGTTAACCTACTCCCAGAAAAGGTAGCCTTCCAGGCATTCCATAGACAGACCATGACGCAGGCTCAACACCTCCTGCCTTAGCTGCTATTGTGCTTTTGCCACTACCAGCAGATGCACCACCACCATTAGCACCAGCTGGCCCCCCCATGCCCACGTCCGCGGCCTCTTCCACCAAACTTCCAAATTTAGCACAAAATAGACACAAAATAACACCACATATATGGTACTGTATCAGAAGCGTACAGCTCTATTCAGTCAAAGGATAATTGTCAATCTCCATATATATTCCATCAGTCACACAGAGACACTCCCAGGCTCCATATGGATTAGGCAAGAATATAAAAAGTAGACAAAGTGTACAGTATCATCAGATAGCAGGTATATATAGCACAGTTTAAACATTAACAATGTACGTCTATATATCATGAGTAGTGTTGAGCCACCCCGCTAGTGTTTTGGTTCGTCGCACAGGAGTCAAGTTCGTCGAATGCTCGTCGAACCACACTGAAAACAATGGCAGGCAAACACAAACACATACTAACATATAGAAAACAATTACAAAACACCTTAAAAGGTGTCCCAAAGCCGACAAGATGCTCAGAAGCCAAAAATAACATATGGAAAAGGGCAACTACATTTACAAAAGAGGTGGAGGAGTAAAAGGAGGAGGTGGAGGAGACACAGATCTAGGCTTGTCATGCCCTTATGAAGTCAAGAAAGTCTGGACTAAAAATGTAAAAACCAAACCCAAAAAAACAAAATCTGAAAACGAACACGATCATATACCGTCGTACTTCCCACCAATAAATTATGGCAACTGGCGATCGGGTGGCGTTATTCCCACGAACCTCCAAACAGCGTCCATGAAGCCAAAGTGTTTGCTTTCCGGGTGCAGTATGATTGCAAAGCTGAACCTTAAAGGAATGTCCAAAGGGGCACCACCAGGAGTGGAGCCTGCGGCTTAATTGGACTCCACCTGGGAAACCACAACCATGCCACCTCAAAAAAAGATGCACACATTGAAAGCTTTGTCGATTGTGTGTGTGTGGTGTGGTATGTCCGTTTGTAGTTGTGCTAGCGATATGTCAGCTTTATTCTGTTAACGAACGAGACTCCGGCATGCCCCTGCGGTACGCGTAAAGCTTACTAGAGGGATAAGCGAGGCTCTGGCACGCGCGATCGAGCAATAACAGGGCTATCATAGCCTTCCATGTCGGGGGCTACATGCGCACTACACTGAAAGGACCATCTTTTGTCGCTTACAGGTACAGATAACCCACTGAACACCGTTAGTGATGGGGATCTGGGATTCCAATAATTCGCCGTGAACGATGATTTCCCTGTAAGTGCAGGTCAACAGCAATTCCTGATTTCGGCCTAACCGCCATTTCAGAAAAAATGCAAAACATTATGTGTCCAAACCACAGGTGCTGTAGCTTGCTTAACAGCTCTGCAGCCATTCTCAGACCCAGTATGGACTCTACAAGATTCGAGAAAGTTGATAAAGGGTACAGTTTCACCGGATAACACGTATATATGTTGCTTAGTTTACACATTAAAGACCTATGTGTATCGATCAGGAGGCAGGCTCAGACGGTCTCAGGCCCAGTATGGATTAGACCAGATTGTACAAAGTTGAGATAGGGTACATTATCACTGGATAGCAGGTATATAGAGCATAGTTTAAACATTTAAAATCTCCGTGTTCTCTGCATGGATTACAAAACAATCTAAAAACTAGAAAAAAGGAAATGTATTTCAAGCGTACACCATGATACACTTTTGGTGGTATTTTTAAATCTTCATTTATATTTCTGTCTCAGTAAGACAGCCCAGACTCTCTGCAATAGGAAATTAGATGCATGCAATTATTTACCTAAAGTCTAGTGATTGCAGAAATCTACGAATTACTATTCACGGGAACAACTTCCGTCACGATTCTCAGAGGCGATGCTGACCCTCAATTAATTAGTGTGTGGACACAGCAAAAACCTTTCTTTGTGAAGAAAGTGTTGCTGCATCGCAGTACCGTTGATACCATCGCCGTTACTCATATCCATTCAATTTTGATCACAGGGAGAGATGTAAACATGGTGCTCACTGCCTACCATGATCTGTCACGTAACTTTGGAGTGCAAAACACAGAAGCCACAGGCCGTAGGCGATTCAATTGGACTGGCATGAGAGAGAGGGTACATTTAAAAATGTGCGCTGGAATGTCACACGTCTGTGGGTAGGAAAACTGTTAAAGCTGATGAGAAACCACCACTGCATCTCATTGTGTGTCGACGTCCATAAGAAATGGAAGCCATTGATCACCTGAAGCTGGATCCCGGCCAGCGGGACAGGGCATAGCTACGTCTTAACCATCATCTTCTATCAGTTCATCAAATTTGAAGTGCCAGTCCCAGTGATGGATTTGACAGCCCAGACTACACAGCGGAGGAGCAGGGAGAGGGAAACATTGCAAATGCTGGGGCCCTGCCCAAGCAAGGGGGGCCCACTCGTGGGCGTCGGCACTGGCACTGGGCCCCTCATAGTAAGCGGTGTGTCTGACGGCGGATGTGCACCACCACCGTCAGAGACACTTGATTGCACTATGAGGGACCCTGTGCCAGTACCCGCACCTACGAGTCGGCCCACCCACCTGTCCAGGGCAATGGCACTCGCACGGTTGCGTGTGCTCGGTGGTGACCCCGGCCATTGGGGGGAGGAGGCTGCCCAGTTAGGGAGGTTTACAAAATGGCATATGTTGATGTGGGACATTCACCTGCTGCTAAAGGCGAAATTGGTCAAGTCCCAGGAACAGGCGGACCAAAGAAAACAATTTTTCTGGCAACCTATGTGTCATCAGGGTAAGGTGGGACAAAATCCTTGGAAACCCATGCATGGTTCATTTTAATGAAGGTTAGATGATCCACATTTTGGGTCGACAGACGGGTCCTTTTTTCTGTCAGTATTGATCCAGCAGCACTGAAGACTCTTTCCGATAGCACACTTGCAGCTGGGCATGCGAGCTCCTGTAAGGCATATTGTGCCAATTCAGGCCAGGTGTCCAGTTTAGCTGCCCAATAGTCAAATGGGAATGACCTGTGAGGGAGAACATCAATATGGGAGGAAAAGTAGTTTGCAACCATACTTGACAAGTGCTGTCTCCTGTCACTTTCAATCGATGCAGTCTTACCAGTCGTGTGAGCGGGACTTGAAAAATCAGTCCACAACATGGTCATGAAACCCCTGTCTCCAACGCCACTTTTGATGTGTCCACCACCAACACCGCTTCCAAGTTGCCCCCGGCCCCTACAGCTCGTGTGAGAACCTTCACCGCTGCTGTGTGCTGGGAATGCCTCAACCAACCGGTTTACCAGAGTAGCTTGTTTGTTAGCCAATATAAGGTCAAGGTTCTCCTGTGGCATGATGTTTTGGAATTTGCCTTTATAGCGTGGATCCAGGATGCTGGCCAACCATTAGTCATCATCGTTCATCATTTTTGCAATGCGGGGGTCCCTTTTTAGGATCTGCAAGGTATAATCTGACAAGTGGGCCAATGTTACCGGTGTCAATGATGCACTGCGAGTGCTGGTTGGAGGAGCACTTTCTGGCAAATCCACATCCCTCCAGTCACGCACAAACCCTGTACCAGACCTTGCAAAGCGAACATTTTCTCTTGCCCCACGAGAAGCATCCTCCTCCCCTAAATAATCATCCCCATCATCATCCTCCTCCTCTTCCTCTTCTTCCTCCACGACAGTTCCCTGACCAGACAATGGCTGACTGTCATCAAAGCTTCCCTCCTCCTCTTCCTCCTCATCAACCTCGCTTGCAACGTCGATAATTAGGCGGTGCTTGGGAAGGTGGAGCAATCGCTGCAGCTTTTGCATACGACTGGAGTGTACCGGCGACCGGCGGATGTGCGAGCACAGTCTTCGAACCTTAAGGAGCAGGCCTGTTAAATCCGGATAATTAGTCAGGAAGCACTGCACCACCAGGTTCAAGCTGTGCAAAGCAAGGTATGTGTCTGAGTTTTGAAAGGGCTATGGCTGCCACAAAATTCCGGCCGTTATCACTAACTACCTTGCTTGCCTCAAGATGTAGACTGCCCAGCCATGACTCAGTTTGTCGCTGAAAGCAGTCGGCCAGTACCTCTGCGGTGTGTCTGTCGCCCAAACACATCATCTGCAACACAGCCTGCTGATGCTCTCCACTAGCTGATCGATAGGGGGACACCTCGTTTGCTACACTGTCAACTGCGGGTGCAGTGCTCGTGCGACTGCGCACTGTGAACCAGCTTTCGCTTCTGGAGGAGGAGGGTTGAACGCCTACAGCCAACTGTTTCCTATACCGTAGGCTAGGCAGCACTGTGCCACCACCACTGTCCCCCGTGGACCCTGCATCCACCACATTAACCCTAGTGCGCAGTGATGGACACGTAACGGCCCTGGCCATGCCTACTGGACCATGCATCAGTTGTGAGATGCACCTTTCCACTCACTGACAGCTTGAGTGCATGGACAATGCACTCTTTCACATGAAGGTGGAGGGCTGGGATGGCTTTGCGAGAAAAGAAGTGGCGACTGGGTAGTTCATAGCGTGGAACTGCGTAGGCCATTAGTTCGCGGAAAGCTGCGCTTTCAACCAACTGATAGGGCATCATCTCTAACGAGATTAGTTTGGCAATGTGGGTGTTCAAAGCCAGTGTACGCGGATGAGAGGATGAGTACTTTTTTGTCCTACTCATAGTCTCTGGTAGGGTGAGCTGGAATTGAGAGCTGGATATGGTGGAAGTAGCGGTGGACATGGCGGACTGAGAGAGGGTTGATGATGGTGATGGAGTTGGTGTTCTTTCTTATGGCCTAGATTCAGTCTTTCGTAGCAATAACAGTGTGATTCCCTGAATGATTTGCCCTTGCGACGACAACTCAACATTTGCTGCTGGTGGTGTGCTAACCGGTGGACTTACAGTGGGGGAAACAATGTAGCGTTGCTGACTACCTTCTTTGGGAGCAGTTGCACATGTGGTACGTGAGTTTGGGTAGTCCATCCACGATTGCAAGTGCATGGTGGTTAAATGTCTTAGCATGCAACTGGTATTCAAATTTCTCAGATTTTTCCCTCGGCTAAAGGTCTTTGCGTACTTCTTACAGATTACCTTTGCCTGATCATTAGGATTTTGTTCAAAAAAGTGCCACACTGCACTCTTCCTGCTAGGGAAGACAGCTTGAGGCCGTGCACGCTGTGCTTTTTTGACTGTCTGGCCAAGCTGTCCTGCAATTTTTGGGGTTTTTGTAACCCATTTTTGGACTGCTCCGGGCCTGCCAGATAACAACTCTTGCGATGTCGATGCCCGCTGCGGATGCTCCTCCTCCTCTTCTGAGCTATTGGCAGTGGCACACTCTACTCCCAATGGATGCCAATCTGGGTCAACAACTGGGTCATCCATCACTTCCTCTTCAATGTCATGTGCACCTTCTTCTGTGTCACCGTGTATGGTGGTATAGTATGCGGGAGTGGGCAACTGAGTTTCATCAGGGTCAAATTCTGGCTCAGTACACTGCGAGGACAATGTAGTGCTCTGAGTGAATGTACCAGCAGAAAAATCTAGCAGTGGCTGTGCATCAGTGCACTCCATGTCAGATTCATCTTGGCCTGGGTAATTCACGATTTGACTTGATAACTCAGGCATGGTATGTGAAAACAGCTCCATGGAGTAAGCTGTAGTGTGGCCTACCGCATCCTTCAATTTTGGTAGGGGTGAAGGACACAAGGAAAGGTGTGGTTCATGACAATGAGCCTCCAATGATGACTCATTGCTTTTATTTTTTAAAACTTCAGAAGAGGAGGCGATAGAGCTGGAGGCTGAGTCAGCAATGTAAGCCAAAACTTGTTCTTGAAACTCCGGCTTTAGAAGCGGTTTACCTACTCCCAGAAAAGGGAGCCTTCGAGGCCTTGTGGAGCCAGACGATGACGCAGCCTCAACACCTCCAGTATTAGGTGCTATTTTGCTTTTGCCACTACCAGCAGATCCACCACCAACACCATCATTACCAGCTGTCAACCCCCGCCCACTTCCACGGACTCTTCCACCACACTTCCTCATTTTTTGGAAAAGTGTACTCAAATTTACACCAACTCTCTGGTACTGTAAAACAAGGTGCAAGGTGTATATAGTACTGTGTAGAATTGGAATGTCTCTACACTTCAGGACACTGTGGGATTCAGTCAGTCCCTGTTTATTTAACACCGCAATATGACAGGCAGATTCTCTATGCTGTTAGAAGGGTGTATAGGGGACTGTGTAGAATTGGAATGTCGCTACACTTCCGGAGACCGTGGGATTCAGTCATGCCCTTTTTATTTAACACCGCAATATGACAGGCAGATTCCCTTTGCTGTTAGAAGGGTGTATAGAGGACTGTGTAGAATTGGAATGTCTCTACACTTCAGGACACTGTGGGATTCAGTCAGGCCCTGTTTAGTTAACACCGCAATATGACAGGCAGATTCTCTATGCTGTTAGAAGGGTGTATAGAGGACTGTGGAGAAATGGAATGTCTCTACACTTCAGGAGACTTTGGGATTCAGTCAGGCCCTGTTTATTTAACACCGCAATATGACAGGCAGATTCTCTATGCTGTTAGAAGGGTGTTAGGCGTCGGATTCCTGGCACTGCACAGCGGGAATCCAGAGCCAGACATCCTGCGGTCTCCCATTCTCCTCCGACCGCTCAGACTCCTGCTCAGCATTCTCGGCGAGCCAGGCATTTCCCTCAGACTTGTTCTGTGAGCCTGGATGTTGCTGCCACCTCTGGTGCGGCAAGGGTGGCGCAACCTGCTTTGCAGGGAACTGCTCCGGAGGCTAAGTCCTCGTGCCGTGCTACTGGGCATGCCCGCAACTTGTCTTCCCAGTGGAGAGCAGGGGTCACATGTGCAGGTCCTATGTTGGATCTGATTGGTCCTTCCTATAGTACTGGAAGGTCCCGGAAGCGCATGGCTATAAAAAGCCCGCATGGCGGCTCGGCCATACGCTAGTGTAGCATATTATGCTGTGTGTGTATGGTGATGGATGCATGGACTGGTGGCTGACTTATTTGAAACCCCTTCCCTCAGTTATTACGAATGGTGACAGATTGTTGGGTAGTCAGCTCCAGATTGTGGCAAGCTACACGCCACTGTGCCTCCTGCACTACACTCTAGCGTCCGACGGTGCCCGGTCATTCCGGCGCCGTCGTTCAGCGGCCATAGTAATTGCCGCGCTGCAGTAGCAGCGTCCTTGGCGTCTGCGTTTGCAACGTCACTCGCTGGTTAGCCTGTGAAGTGAACAGGGCCAGCGTCTTCATAAGTCTTCTGTGTTAGCGACTCTGTGTGTGAACAGAGCCGCTCTTAGCGTTCGGGTGACGTTAACCCGAGCGCAGTACTTCACCTTTTGGTGCATTCGCCATTACTCAGCAGCGGTCTTGTCACCTACCGCACGGTGGACCCCGGGCGGCGAACGCACCCCCTATTATTTATATCTGGTGCGTTCCGCCGACCCTAACAAAGGGCGTATAGAGGACTGTGTAGAATTGGAATAACACCGCAATATGACAGGCAGATTCTCTATGCTGCTAGAAGGATGTATAGAGGACTGTGTAGAATTGGAATGTCTGTACACTTCAGGAGACTGTGGGATTCAGTCAGGCCCTGTTTATTTAACACCGCAATATGACAGGCAGATTCTCTATGCTGTTAGAAGGGTGTATAGAGGACTGTGTAGAATTGGAATGTCTCTACACTTCAGGACACTGTGGGATTCAGTCAGGCCCTGTTTATTTAACACCGCAATATGACAGGCAGATTCTCTATGCTTTTAGAAGGGTGTATATAGGACTGTGGAGAATTGGAATGTCTCTACACTTCAGGACACTGTGGGATTCAGTCAGGCCCTGTTTATTTAGCACTGCAATATGACAGGCAGATTCTCTATGCTGTTAGAAGGGTGTATAGAGGACTGTGTAGAATTGGAATGTCTCTACACTTCAGGAGATTGTGGGATTCAGTCAGGCCCTGTTTATTTAACACCGCAATATGACAGGCAGATTCTCTATGCTGTTTGAAGGGTGTATAGAGAACTGTGCAGAATTGGAATGTCTCTACACTTCAGGACACTGTGGGATTCAGTCAGGCTCTGTTTATTTAACACCGCAATATGACAGGCAGATTCTCTATGCTGTCAGAAGCGTGTATTTAGGACTGTGTAGAATTGGAATGTCTCTACACTTCAGGACACTGTGGGATTCAGTCAGGCCCTGTTTATTTAACACCGCAAAGTGACCGGCAGAAATTGCGTAGTGTATGACAAACTAAAAGGTGTATATAGAATTGGGCAGAACTGGAATCTCCCTACAGTGTAGTTCTGTAAGAACGGAACAACTCCTCGACTTATCCTTACAGAGTCACACACAGATAGCTTCACTGTGTCCGTGATAACAGCCGTTACATGGTACTGAGAGAGGAGCATGCACGTACACCGCTGTCTAGTGTATGTAAAATTGTCAAGCTCCGTGTTTTAGTATACGGACTGACACACGCTGTCTCTCTATAGTTTTGAATGTAATCAAACAGCAAATATACTAAACTGTTTGAAAATCAGACAAAACCATAAGGTGAAGGTCTGTAAGAGCGGAACAACTCCTCGACTTATCCTTACAGAGTCACACACAGATAGCTTCACTGTGGCCGTGATAACAGCCGTTACACGGCACTGAGAGAGGAGCGTGCACCTACACCGCTGTCCAGTGTATGTAAAATTGTCAAGCTCCGTGTTTTAGTATACGGACTGACACACGCTGTCTCTCCATAGTTTTGAATGTAATCAAACAGCAAATATACTAAACTGTTTGAAAACCAGACAAAACTATAAGGTGGAGGTCTGTAAGAACGGAACAACTCCTCGACTTATCCTTACAGAGTCATACACAGATAGTTTCACTGTGGCCGTGATAACAGCCGTTACACGGTACTGAGAGAGGAGCGTACACCGCTGTACGATGTGTGAAAAATGAACGCTCAGTAACTCACAAGGACAAAGCAATAAAATCTGGATTGCTTTGAAAAAAGCAGTTTGCTCAGCAGTGGGCACACAGGAATGCAGCTACCAGGTAGCATTAAAACGCAGCCTAATAACCAACAGAGCTGATGCACCAAAATATAGCCTCCCCTTGCACTGCACAGTGACTGGTGTGTTGTACAGGCAAAATCGCTAGCAACAGAATCAGTTTTTGGTATCTTCTTCCCTGCCTAACACTCTCCCTACAGAATCAGCAGCAGCTCTCCCTATTCTGAGATCAGCATGAGTAACATGGCGGTCGGCGTCCCCGCCCTTTTATACCCCCTGTGACGCCCCACAAAGCAAGCCAATAACTTGCATGCCCTTCTCCAAGATGGTGGTGACCGCTGCCTATGTCATCACATTGCCCACAGTGTCCGTTCTTCCTGATTGGCTGCAAAAAGGGCGCTCAAGCATCTTTTGAAATGCGACTTTGGCGCTAAAGTCACCGACCTCGTGGTCGACCTCACGCTAAGGTCGGGTTTCGTTTCATGAAACCCGAGTTTGGCGAAAGTCGGCGACTTTTCAATTTCTTTGACCCATTTCGCTCAACTCTACTCCATGCTCAATGTGGTACACACAAGGACACAGGACAGAGGTTGAGTCAACTTTAACACTAGAACTACTGTACTCGTGACACCTACTAGAACTACTGAATGTAGTCATTTTGACAACTGACTTGTTTTTGTTTATTATTAGAGTTTCATTTGTGGTTATTTATTAATAATTATTTTTTTTAATGTATTATTATTGTGAGATCCAACAGTAATGCTTTGGAATGTTTTTTTTCTGATTTTTTTTCATATTTTTCTACAGGAAATAACAAAAGTAAACTAAGTAAAACAATAATAATAGACGTTTTAAAATAATTTATTATTAAAGTGCACACATATAAACAACAACTCAAAAACAACAAGCAGAGAAAATGTAAGTGAAAGAGAAGAAAAATGAAAATATGGCGCAGAATCTCAATAAAACCGACCAACCGTTATTAAGAAGTACAACCGGTAACTTTCTAAACATTTGTTGATTCGCATTTCAGGCATCGTCTTTCAATTACAGCGGTACATTGCCCACACAAAGACTTATGGCAAGTCATACACTTTCCAACAGATCGATTATTTTTGCATTTTGCTTTTATCTGGCAAAATTTTTTTTGAGAGATCACATCTGAAGATGTAGCAACTTGAGACATGCCACCCTTTCCCCTAGATACAACATGCGGACCATTCAACTCTGTGACAAGCTTTTGCAAAAATGCCTAGCGTGACATTTGTCCGGTGGTCATCTCCTTGTATAATATCCAAGCATTTATACCCGCTAAGTCTAAGGTATTTTCAAATGCATGAACAGGCCATCTCCTAGTACCTGTTCTTGTGCTGTTGAAAAAAAACACGTAATTTTTATCGTTTTCGCCTCATAAACCATTACATTGCATTATTGCTATATTCATGCATATTGCCCATTTGCAGATAAAAAAATATTCTTTCTAGCTGTAAACTATAACTAATAACATCAAGCTGTATGCAAATATAGTTTTTCCCCAAAAAAATTGCTGCTTCACACTATACAGTACAAAATAATCGAATAATATGACAATAAAATGTTGTATATACCTGTAGGAGTTTTCAGAGCTCTTATGTCTGCATCTGTTGTCTTTGTCTCTCCAAGTGAAATGAAAGTAATTTACTATCCAGACTTACTGTCTACTGCTAGGACCAGAGAAAAACACCTCCCTTCGTTAGCATAAGATAAGAGCCTACAGTTTTACAAAAAAGCTCTATTCAGATCAGCATTACACAGTAATACAACCAGGTAACACAAGGAAAATGTGAAAAGTTGACATCTGAATTGAACTACATCTATATGAACATCAGGGTAAATAAGATACAGTTAAAAAATTATGCACAAAACTTTACAGCAACTTTTAGTGACAAAAGGACCTCAAAATATAGCAGGTAGTCAAAATGACTACCTTTAGTAGTTATAGGTGAATGTTGAAATAAATGCGCAATTTTTGCACCTAAATTATTTATTGCCACACAATCTTTTTTAACATCCTATTTGAGGAAAAGTAACCGAGTCTCAAGCCGGAATTGCAAAAAATGTAGTCACAGAGGAGAAATACATAGTGCAAAGTAGTCAAAATGACTACCTCATTAATCCATGTCAACTGGCTGCAAGTGTGATTTAGTTATTGCCAACACCTGTTAGGTGCCACAGGTAAGTTACAGGTGCTGTTAATTACACAAATTAGAGAAGCATCACATGATTTTTCGAACAGTGCCAATACTTTTATCCACCCTCTTTTTTTATGTTTGGTGTGGAATTATATCCAATTTGGCTTTAGGACGATTCTTTTTGTATTTTTTCATTTAAGGCAAATTAAATGAAGATAATAATAACAAAGAATTTGTGGTTGTAATAATTTTCAGGAAGAAACTGAGTATTATCTGACAAAATTGCAGGGGTGTCAATGCATTTGGCCACAACTGTAGCTGAGCAGCATAGTGATGCTGATGATGGCATACTCAGCGCTAACCAACTAAAGTAGCCATTTCAAAACTGTGCAGAAGGGTGCAGAGGTCTTCCATCTTTGCCACTCCTCAACCATTATTTGCATCATGTCCATACTCTGCTGGCCCAGGCTATGCAAAAGGATATACTGCACGAGGGCTCATCACTGCTGCTGTCACAGTTGCTGCAGCATGTGCAGAGTGGAATTACACCTTGTCGGAAATTTGCAATTCAAATGATTAACGTTAACCAGTGTTGGAGAAGGGATTTCCAGTCTCCTCATGTATTATCTATACCTTATGGGTACTCATGCAATGAAGCATAATCAGAGAGACAAACTGCTCGTTGTCTTTCCAAATAGTCTGTAAAGTTTATTGACAGCGTTAGTTTTCATAGTACAAGATCAAAGGAAAATGTGGCATTACACAACAATTGGCAAGATAAAAAGGGTGGTTACATAATAATCATGCAGAAACATGAGTTAGGCCTCTTTCACACATCAGGTTTTCGCCGTCAGGCGCGATCCGGCGCTTTTGACAGAAACCGGATCCGGCGAAATGCAATGCCGGATCCGGTTTCCCCCCCATTGACTTGCATTTGCGCCGGATCGCGCCGGATGGCCATGCGTTTCATCCGGTTTTCGCCGGATCCGGCAATGTGTCGCAATGTGTCGCGATCCGGCGTCTGGAAAAAACGTCTACTGTAACGTTTTTTGTCTCCGGCGAAAAAGCCGGACACGCCGGATCCGGCGCGTCCGGCTTTTTCACACAATGAAAGCCTATGAGCGCCGCAATGCGCCGGATCCGGTTTTTTTGGTCTGAGCATGCTCAGTAGCTCTGCCCACAGGAGATATATAAGCAAGACAATGGGACCCTCAGCCACACCCAACATGCTACCCAAGACAGCAACCAGGCGCAGGAGAAGGCAGCAGACATCTGCAGCAGCAGCACCATCAGCAACACCCCAAATGGAGCAGCATGCTGAACGGGAGGGGAGTCCAGAAGCAGATGAGAGACGGTAATTATCAAATCCCCCATTCCTCCAAACTAGGGCCATGGAATATCAAGATATTCATTGGCCCTTTGTTTCTCTTTATTCAACAGCCGCCAAAGAGATGCAGCAGCAGCACCATCAGCACCACCCCAAATGGAGCAGCATGCTGAACGGGAGGGGAGTCCAGAAGCAGATGAGAGACGGTAATTATCAAATCCCCCATTCCTCCAAACTAGGGCCATGGAATATCAAGATATTCATTGGCCCTTTGTTTCTCTTTATTCAACAGCCGCCAAAGAGATGCAGCAGCAGCAGCAGCAGAAATGGCATCACTGGCAGCAGCAATACCCACAGCCATGGAGTCTGGCCATCAACAGGACAGCACATCTTCTTCTGGGAGCCCTCCCTCGCATCGTCAGCGTTTGACGGTAAGTTTTTATTTCCAAAATCCATCATCTCTGTAATATATGTCTATTCATTGCCTTTTATTTCAAAACAGGAATCACAAGATGAAGAGGAGCTCCCAGAAGAAGAAGGAAGGGGTGGACAGACGCTTGGAGTGGGCTCACAATTCGTAAGTTTTTTGCATCAAACGCAGAAACACAACATCACACTACACACAACACATAGAAAACAATGTTCTGCAGACCACACACAGCAAACAAATGCCTACATCCAAACTCATAACATTTTTTGTTTTCTTCTCTAGTCTTCCCAATCTGGTGCTCGGCCAAGAGGTCCTCGCAGTGCCTCCCAGGGTTGTCGGCGACAGCAACGCGGCGGTCACCAGCGTGTAAGTATAAATATTTTTGCTTTGTTTTTTTGCACTTTTTATTTCATTTCTTTTGTGGAGGCTAATTATGTTATTTTTGTCTTTTTCTTTAACAGCCTTCACAGCGTGCTCCCGACTCTGACGGTGAGGATGGAGGGATTGATGTGGACCGCCTCATCAATCTCGTCAGAGAAAGGGAGCCGCTCTGGAATATGGCTGACCGCCGCCACGCTGACCTGATCATTACCCGACGACTCTGGGAGGAAATCTGTTCTCTCCTTGTGGGCCGCTGGGAGGACCTCGAAGCTCGGGACCAGATTAAAGAGCGTAAGTATATACAGTAACGGTTGCTTGATGTAAACCAGTGTTTCCCGAACTCCAGTCCTCGTGGTCCCCACGGATCATGTGTTCAGGATTTCTATTTACTATTGAAATCCTGAAAACATGACCCCTGGGGACCATGAGGACTGGAGTTTGTGAAACACTGATGTTGTATACTAACCACTCCTTTCTCGTTTCAGGGAACAGAATTGTGAATCGGTGGCGGTCTGTGAGGGATCGTTTCAAGAAGGAGTTCAATAAAGAGATGCGGGCCCCGAGTGGATCTGGAGGACGCAGGAGCAAGTACAAGTACGCACAAGCCCTGTCGTTCCTCCGGGAAACAATGCTCACCAGAAGGTAAATATTACACACCACATGTGAAAAAGATGTAACTTTTTTTTTCAGCCAGGGCCATACCATGTCAGTATTTTAATTGTTTTTTTTTCTCTTTATTCCACAGCACGGTGAGCAGCACTCGGGAGCCTGCACGATTGGACCCTTCTGAGGCGATCCCTGAGGAGACCGGCACCGAGGGACACTTCGACCGCCCCGGTACATCTGCACCTTCCCTGCCTTCCCACACATTCGACCCATCTGTCCCATCCACCAGCACAGGAGCATCGTGGCCGCCTACATTACATGAAGCTGCTGGTGAGGAGATCGCTTTCCCTTTACCCCACCCTTCTGCCCCTGCCGCCTCTAGTACACCTGCGGGTACTGGGCGGCAGCGGCAGAGGGGTCAGGAAAAGAGTTATGCGCAAGAGTTATTGCATCTGAATGCATCTTTCCAGAACTGTCTCAAAGTCTTGTCAGAGCAAATCTCCGCAGGCTTTCAGCAGATCAACTCCAGCATTCTGGAGGTGAAGACACTTCTGCAAACCATGCATTCAGAAGCAAGATCTTCGCCAAACCACACCTTTTTCAGGTCTGTTGTGGAGCGCATGGAAACGCTCTCTCCTGCCCAGCAGATGCATGTAATGCATTCGTGCCACGGTGCTCTACAGCAGGTTACCTCCCAACCTCCACCTCCCACCACTGTAGTTCCTCCACCTGCACCCCCTCCAGCCACTTTCCATCCTCCCCCTCCTATTACATCTGCACCCCCTCCAGCCACTTTTCATCCTCCCCCTCCTACTACATACCAGCAACCTGCCCAGTACCAGCAACCTCCCCAGTACCAGCAACCTCCCCAGTACCAGTCATCTCCCCACTTCCAGCAACCTGCCCCGTACCAAACTCCTTCCCCGTACCAAACTCCTTCCCCGTACCAAACTCCTTCCCCATACAACTTTCCATCAACATCATCTGCTCCTACAGTCCCTGCCCAACCCTCCACTCCACCACCCACCACCTCTTCTGCTTCCCACATGTCCACCCATTCTGTAGTTTTTTTCCACACCTTCACCTCTAACTGTTCCTTCCCCACCACGATCCCAGTCCTCTCTCCACACACCCAGTGTCGAAGTGTCCCGCAGCCCCTCCAGCAGTATTTCCACCCCACAATACACAGAATTGTAATGTGTGTTTTTTAATAAAAATGCCCATTGGGTTTAAAACCTTTATTAAAAGTTTTTTGCACTTTAAAAAATTTAAAAAAAAAAAAAAAAAATTTAAATAAAAGTTAAATTATCGTTTCACAATGGTTGTCTGTCTTTTCTTTCTGCGGCGAACTATGTTTAAAAAAAAGGTTAAATACAGGGTATTTCAAAGGTAAAAAGGTATTCAAAACCAGGTATATAACTGTGGGTAAATTTTAGCTTTTTGCCACAGTTGTGTTCCTGGTTGTGTTTGAAGCAAAGTATTTCACCTGAAAAGTTGTGTTTATTGTTGGTGATTTCCTAACAATGTACACAACTTTTGTTAAAAGGTGAAATACTTTGCATAAAACACAACCAAGGAACACAACTGTGGCAAAAAGCTAAAAATAGTAAGACCATGACAAGATAGCCAACTTTGGTTGGCAAAGGTATATACTGTTGGTCCAGAAGGTACACAAGTTTGGTTAGGGCACAAATCTTTCACACTCTGTCATCCTGCCAGTGTACTCTGCCTTGAGGGGCCACAAGGGTCAATTTTAAAAACCGGATCCGGCGTAATCCGTCGAAAAAACGGATAGAAAAACGGATGAAAACGTTTTGTCTGTCAAGAACAAGACGGATCCGGCAGAAAACCGGATCCGGCACATCAGGTTTTACAAAACATTTGCCGGATCCGGCATTCCGGCACGACGCCGGATCGCGCCTGACGCCGAAAACCTGATGTGTGAAAGTAGCCTTATACAATTGGTTATCAAACACATCCTGAGACGTGAGATAGATTACACAAGAAAATGTGGGGGAACATTCCAGAACTTTTCATATGTCAGTGTGACCTGGTTCAAAAGTTGAAGTTCTTAAGAGAATTTGGACTGAGTTACAGAATTTTGGATACAACAATATGTTCTGAACCAATTTCTGGGAATCTATGCCGAACTATCAGGCCATAAAAAAATCTGCACATAGACTGATGATAACTGGATAAAAGGTCATCCTTGGCACTATGCTATTTTCTAGTATTATATTCAGAACAGAAATTAACCCCTTCTTTAACACCAATAGTCCAAAAGACCTCTGTAGCAATGCAAGTTGTTGACGTGCGGGGTGGTCTTTGGATGTGCAATACAGAGGTGGGGGGATTCTCTCTGCTCTGTTGGAACTTGTGTCTCATTAAGGGAGAGATTGGAGGCCCTAAAGGAGGTGGAGGAGCAAGATGCAGTGAAGAAACTGTTAGATTCTGTGGTTTACTCCGCAAGCCTTGGGAAGCAGCCCCTTGACCGCCTGCCCCCATACCCACTAGATTCACCTGATGCCCAGTCTGCAAGATATAATGTCCCTGCCCTTGTTTGCTCATCCAGATTTCAGTGGTGAAAGACACATTGACAGACAGATTTTTTGCAAGGAATGGGTGATGTTTTCTGTGACATGCTGATGTAGCACATACACAGCTTTTATAGATAAGCACTGAAGGCTAGGCAACTGGTACTGGGGGACTGTGATGGCCATCAACTTTCAGAAACCGTCTGTATCAACCAGGTGTAATGGCATTATTTCCGTGGCCAACAGATCGGAGATGGTGGAGTTCAATCTCTTACCTTTGGCATGTGTAGGAGGAAATATTCTTTTACATGACTACAACTATGGGACCGAGGGCTGGCTGCTGTGCTGAGAGAGGGTGGAGAAGGGTGAACAGGACAAACTGCTGGACTGTGAAGGCGATGCAGGCATAGATATTATGGTGGATTGAAAAAGATGTGTTGTGCTCGGTGAAGCAAAAACAGCAGGCATGTCCACTTTCGTAACAGCTGACCGACTCTCACTCACCCTGACCATAGGGGGTAAACAAGTGGAGTTTCTGCGGCTGTAGACCTGTGTGAGAACATTTGGCATGATGATTGGAGAGGAAGAAGTCAGCATTTTAGAGCAGTGAAAATCCCAGACTAAGGCATGTTGATCGTGCATGTTATGGATCATGCATGTAGTAGAAAAATTATTACAATTTTTACCTCTACTGAGAATTTTTTTGCAAATTTGGCAGATAACTTGATTTGGGACATCCTTTTCAGTGTCAAAAAAGACCCAGGCTAGGCAACCCTTGCTGACCCTGCAAGGATGAGGATGCAGTTCTTGTCATGGTTGAATCACTCACTGTCTGTAAATCCGCAACGTAACCTAGTCATCATCATCATCATCCTCCTCCACCTCCTCTGCTGAGCTACTCCACTGCATGCCTTTGGGTTAACACTAAGTGGGATCAACAACCTCATCCTCTCTGTTTTGACACTCCTCATCATGAGAGTCACCTACCTCCTCTTCCTGCCCTGATACCACAGTAGAGTTCGCATGTGCCTCTAGTACAGTGTTCCCCAACTCCAGTCCTCAAGAGCCACCAGCAGGTCATGTTTTCAGGATTTCATTAGTATTGCCCAGGTGATGGAGTTATTGCCTGTGCAGGTACTGCAATTATCACCTGGGCCATACTAAGGAAATCCTGAAAACATGAACCGTTGGTGGCTCTTGAGGACTGGAGATGGGGAACACTGCTCTAGTAACTGAGTCTAATCAGGATCCCCTCTGCCCCCGGGGTTAACATCTGATGATGCGGGTCTGAATTCTACTTGGATTCTGACTCTACTTCGTCCAGCCCTGGTTCAAACATGCAAAAAATTTGGGCATCAGTGGAAAATGTTTTCCTCTTCTGGATTCTGTGAATCTTTGGAGCAGACCTGATGCCCATGAAAAAGGTCACCGCTAGCACAGTGAGAATACGTCTCATGGTGCAGAGACAAGTTCACCACAGTTCAAATTCACTTTAGTAATATTCTCTTGGTGAACTGCAGTAAACTAACCTCTGTACCATGAGACATTCTCTTACTGTGCAAGTGGTGATCTCACCGGAGGGAGGTCACTGCATTTTATTGGCCCAGATGGGAACACAGCCTCAGTGACCTACGGTAACCTCAATGAGGTCATCGCTGCTCGCAGAAGCTATGCTCACAGCAGCTCATTCACCAGTGGTTCTCAGCCTGAACGGTCGCATCTTGGCACCATCCAGGTTGAAAACTATTAATTCCCAAACATGGATTACGGTGTGGGACAGAGCAATGGACAGGTGAGGGATAATGTTGTTTTTCATTTTTGTTTCATTGCAGGAGACAAGCGATTCAATGGAATGGGCTTTAGGTGAGTATAACTGTGTTTGTTATTTTGAAATAAAAAATGTCTTTTGTTTTTATTTCAAAAAAGGACTTTATTTTGTGTATTTATTTGCATTATTTCTATAGGATTAATAATGGTTAGGTGTCTCATTGATGCCTCTCCATTACTAAACCGTTGGCTAGATGTCACCTGACAATACAAAGGTGACATCAACTTCACAAACATTACCCCACTTAGAATACCAGCTCACAGTTGTCTGCTTTATGAAGGCTGGCTGTCAAAAATGGGTGGACCCCATGCCATTTTTTTAAATTATTTATTTATTAAAAAAACAGCATGAGGACCCCTCTATTCTTGATAACCAGCCTTGCTAATGCTGATGGTTGCAGCACCCAGCTGTCAGTGATGCCTGGCTGGTTGTCAAAAACACAGGGGAACCTACACCATTTTTTTATTATTATTTATAGCCCAGGCACCGGCTGATGAATACAGCCATCATCCGCTGCCTACTCTCACTGTTATTAGTGGCAGCAGGTGTTGGCTAATGGGAGTAGGAGTTTTATGAGCTTACGCCAGTGACCGGAGGTAAACTTTTTACCTCCGATTACAGCTGCAGACTCACGCTGTCATCTGACAGCATGGAAATCGCAGCTCTCTTACCAACGGTAATGATTTTACTGCCTATCAGAATCAGTGTTTGCTGTGTTGTCATTACCCAGGCACCAAATGCCAACTCCAAATAAACATGAACAAACAAGAAGACCAGGAGTATATGGTAAAAAACATTGCAAAATTTATTAAAGACCAAAACACATTTTAAAACACATAATAATGGAGTGAAACATGATTCCAGGAACGTACAAAAAGATACAGGGGTAGAACCCCTCTCAAAAAGTGCCCACCAATTCCCTGATAATGGATCCCATTATTGCACAAAAATTACCAATTTCCTACAGGTCCATATACCATGAGAAGGTACCAGGTAAAAGTGCCCCTAATAATACCCATAACAAAGTACAAATAGGTCTGAGCCAATAAATCGTGTATTAGGGAAAAGGAGGGGAGAGCTTACCGGTCAATAAGGGGTTAATAGATGGGACCCCACACCAGATGTCACCCCACGCGTGTTTCGCTGACCACACATGCAGCTTTGTCAAGGAGATTCTTGAGAAAGCTGCATGTGTGGTATACTGCGTATACTGTGTATACTGGTAGATAATATACAATACACAAATACTGGCAGGTAATCACAGCAAAACAAGGTACTATCACAACAGTAGCATTAATATAGGATGCTGTTATATCGGCAGCATGCATTATATAGAAGCTGAGCAGTACAACATACACAGCAGTAAAAGAGAAAGTTGTCTAAAACAACTAATGGCTGCAAGCTTTGCACTGACTAAACAGAGGATGCATATCCAGAGGATGCATATAAACTAACATGCATTGCAAACATCATGGGGGCCTGCATTATGGCTGCTAACACAGATGCATATCATAGTTTACATAAATGCATTAAACCTTACCAGAATCCACTTGTTATAAGCAGTGGTTTTGCAGGAAGCAGAGCAGATGTGAGCTACTCAGAAGACAACTGAAAATAGTTACAGGGCAGGAAGGGGTGGTTCTGAACAGTTAACCATTTGGGGAACAGAATATTCCAAACACATGAATAAAAAGGAGAAAGGCAACTATGACATCTAATGGCAATAGCTGGAACAGCACTTGCTGCACAGAATGCTAACAATGACTGAATACGTTCACCCTGGTGTCGAAGTGGTGGTGGATGGTGAGGATGAGCAGAAAGAGGAGGACACCAAATAGCCAAAATCAGGAAGCGTATATCCATGTTTGGTTGTGAAGAGGTGCATGGGAATACACCTTCCAAAAAAACACTACATTGGAGTTTAGGCTTCGCTGTCATCATTTGGTGGTGTCGAGAAGTCAGGTCCAATCCATGCCTTATTTAATTTTATAAGAGTCAGCCTGTCAGCGTTTTCCGTAGAAAGGCGAAAGAGCTTATCTTTAATAATGCCACCAGCAGCACTAAAAACTCGCTCTGACAAAACGCTAGCGGGAGGGCAGGCCAGGACTTCCAAGGTGTTCAGAGCCAGCTCATGCCACATGTCCAGCTAGGATAACCAATAATTAAAAGGGACAGAGGAATCATGGAGGACATTGGTACGGTCAGCAAGGTACTCCCTCAGCACCTTAGAGAAGATTACATTGCTTGTGAGAGTACCCCGCGCCTCAGTGCATGGGCGATGAGAGGGTCTTAGAAAACTGTCCTAGAACTTTGCCAGTGTTCCCCTGCCTCTGCTGGAGTGGACTTGTGTCTGTCTTGCCTGTCCTGCTTGGTGGCCCAACGAACTGTGATCTCTACCACCAGCATTTTGAGATGAGAATTTTTTCAATAATTCGCCAACAATGGCCCTATGGTGCTGCACAATTTTAGTACACCTGTCTGCCTCTGGAGCAAGAGAATGAAAGTTATCCTTGTAGCGTGGGTCTAATAGTGTCACTAGCCAGTAATGACTGGTACCCAATATTTTGACAATACGAGGGTCACGGGAAAGTCTGCCATGCATGCAAGACTGGTAACAGGCAAGACTTCCGTGTCCTCACCAACAGGACGACTGACCAAAGTCTCCTCCTCAAC
Organism: Dendrobates tinctorius; assembly: GCF_039654945.1. Lineage (NCBI taxonomy): Eukaryota > Metazoa > Chordata > Amphibia > Anura > Dendrobatidae > Dendrobates > Dendrobates tinctorius. The sequence goes on along the minus strand of NW_027361687.1, from coordinate 91,083,643 downwards.
CACCTCTTCCTCTTCATCTTCTCCCCTGTCCTCAAGCCATCCATGCTGAACAGACGGCATGACAATTGTGGTTGCAGTCCCGTCTATAGCGCATGAAAGTAGCTCCTGTTTATCCTCCTCCTCTTCCTCATTGTCATTGTCAACCAATCCACATGTGAATGACACGAGGCTGGGCTGTGTGTAATCACCCTGTATGGTTCCTTGATCCATGTCCTCTTGCTCCGCCTGCAATGCCTCCTCTTTCATTGTGGGCAGAGAGCTTTTTAGAATGCAGATGAGCTGGATGGTGATGCTAATTATGGCATCATCGCCGCTCACCATCTTGGTGGACTCGTCAAAGTTTTGCAGGATGCTACATATGTCTGTCATCCATGTCCACTCCTGAGGTCTTATGTGTGGAGTCATACCAGATAAACGATGGGCCTGTTGGTAGTCCACAACTGCCCGCTTCTGCTCACAAATACTTTCTAACATATGCAGTGCAGAGTTCCAATGCGTGGGGACATCACACACCGGAATCTGCCACCGCTGCTGAAGCATGGCAAGGGTGGCTGAAGCTGTAGCTGACTTTCTAAAATGTGCACACAGGCAGAGTACTTTAACCAGCAGATCCGGGGGCTCTGGATAGGTTTTTAGAAAATGTTGAACAACGAGGTTCAGCACATGGACCAGGCATGGCACGTGTGTCAGTTCGCCTCACCTCAAAGCCGCCACCAGGTTCCTGCCATTGTCACACACAACTCTGCCTGGGTGGAGATTTAGCAGTGTCAGCCACACATCTGCCTGCTCTTTCAGAGCTGTCAAAAACTGGTTGCCGCTTTGCTTTCACAATGCTGCAGTGCTTCCAGCTTGTGACTGATGTGCACATTTCTGACAGAGGCTGAATAGGAGGAGGAGGTGCAGGAGCTGGACAAAGTGGGGGCAACCCTTATTGACGTAGTGTCTGTAATCCCAAGGTCTGACTGGGTCCCCGCTTCCACTATGTTAACCCAGTGTGCCATCAGCGAGATGTACCATCCCTGCCCACAAGCACTTGTCCACGTGTCCGTGGTTAGGGGTACTTTCCCAGTAACTACATTGTTGAGCGCAAAGGTAATGTTGTGCTTGTGCAATGCTGGGATGGCACAGCTGGAAAAATAGTGGCGGCTGGGGACAGAGTACTTTGGGAAGGTTGCCGCCATCAGGTTGCGGAAAGTTTCCGTCTCCATGAACCTAAAAGGCAACATTTCGACCGCAAGCAGACGAGAAATATGAGTATTAAGTACTGTGGCCTGTGGGGTGTTGGCTGCGTATTTACGCTTATGTTTCAATGACTGGGGTATGGACAACTGAAGGCTGCGCTGGGACATGAACGTGGACGTTCTTGATGATGGTGGTATTTGACTGTGGGCAACGGTAGGTGCAGGGCAGGAGGCATCTACGCATGCACCATGAACAGGGGATTGGCTTGCACGCACAACAGTGGAAGAAGTAGTGGTCACCTGCAGACACTGTTCCTGGAGCCTGAGGTTGGGCCCACAAATTCGGGTGCTTTGCTGCCATGTGCCTGATCATGCTGGTGGTGGAAAGGCTGGTAGTTTTGCTACCCCTGCTGACGCTGGCATGACAGGTGTTGCAAATGGCCTGTTTGAGGTTATCGGCAGAGTCTTTAAAAAATAACCAGACTCGGGAAGACCTAACAGTTGGACTGGCAACATCCGTCAGGTAGGTGTTTTGGGGAACAGTTGCACGCCTTCTATCTACAGCCACCACACTGCTTCTTCCTGCCTGAAGTGGTGCGACATCTACCTCCCCCTGTGTGCTGTTGTCCTCGCTCTTCATGTCCTCCTGCCAGTTTGGGTCTATTACTACATCATCCACCACCTCTTCCTCCACTTCCCCACTCTGGTCCTCCTCCTGACTTTCCGGCAATTGTGTCTCATCATCGTCCACCTCTTGTGACCGTGGCTGCTCCAAGATTTGTGCATCGCTACATGGAATATCATCTTGCCCTGCTTCAAGTGGACCGGGCGAGAGGCACGAATCTTCAAATGGATAACTGAACAGCTCTTCTGAGTGTCCGAGTGTGGAATCAGATGTCTGAGGGCACTCAGCATGGTGGGAGGAAAGAGGATCTGGGTGAGGAATAGGCGGTCCCGATTCACGGCAATTGTGACTTGACTGTGTTGAAGACAGGTTGCTGGTGGTGGTGGATAAGTAACTGGAAGTATTATCCGCTATCCAACTAACAACCTTTTCACACTGCTAAGGCTTCAATAGTGCAGTCTTTCCGTGGTCCCCTAGGACTTCGGACACTAAGGTACAACGAGAAGATGTTGGTGCTTTGGTGGGCCATTTTCACCTTGCCCACGGCCTCAGCCTGCACCATCACGTCCACTTCCCCATCCCTTGCCACGTGCCTTGCCCCTTGTAAATGGAGCAGAATATTATACACGTTTACTACAAAAGGGTGATTTGGAAGTCAACTTGTATGTGATACGTGTGCTTGAAAACAACACTTTTACCTATCTGGACTTTAGGTAAAAATGTTTTTGCCCTTATCAGATGTAATAATTACGTTAAGAGACTGCATAAAAATACAATGTTTTGGCCTAAACTGGCCAAACTTTGAGCACACAGATATGAGCAGTCACTGAGATCCCACCCTGACAAATGTGTGTTTATTTTTTATTTTTTGTCTAAATAGTGCTGTAATTAACTACAGTTTCACCCAGGTAAAAACATAAAAAAAAGAAATACGCCGTAAACAGGCCAATCTTTGAGCACACAGGTATGATCTACTACTGAGATACCACTACGACAAATGTGTGCCCTGATTGTTTTTTTTTTAAATTTTGCACTAACTAGTGCTGTATATCAGTACTGTGACACACATGTCAAAAAAAGGAAAAAAAAGGCCTAAACTGGCCAAACTATGAGCACACACAGATATGAGCTGCCACTGAGATACCACTACGACAAATGTGTGCCCTGTGTTTTTTTTAATTTTGGGCTAACTAGTGCTGTGACACACAGGTCAAAAAAAGAAAAAAGGCCAAAACTGGCCAAACTATGAGCATGCACAGATATGAGCTGGCACTGAGATACCACTATGACAAAAGTGAGTTTAAATTTTTTGGGGGGGCTAAATACTGCTGTATTTAACTACAGTTTCACACAGGTAAAAAAAAATTCAACCTTTATATATGGGTTGTATGGATAACAGGTAAGCTGACAATAGTTTTCCTCACAGGGACTTAGACAATAATACACATCAGTAACACAATATCAACTACCCGGCCGGTGCCGGTAACTATATGGCTGCGGTATGGCCAACTATGAGTCTTGGAATTATAACTAGCAAACAACAGAGTGTCACTTATCCTTCTCTGACGTCCTGCAGAGTTGCTGTCCGTTCGGCATCCGTTCGACATCCGTGATTCCGTTCGGCATCTGTCGCAGGCTTCTCGTGTTCCTACACCCAGGTGTAGAGGGGGCACAACAGGCCCCAGGAGAGTTCCTTAGCGCAGGGCCCCCTTGCAGAGGCGAGATTTTGGCAGCCATGGGCCTGAAAGTATAGGCCGCAGCCGCCGTCTGGAACTGGGCACTGGCAGCTGTGAGGTGCAGCGTCTGGGCTGCAGCCGCGGTGCGGACTGGGTCAGGGGCGGCCGCGTGTGGCAGCGTACAGGCCGCAGCCGTGGGATGGAGTGGAGCAGTGGTGGCCGCGGGTGGCAGCGGGTAGGCCGCAGCTGCAGGCTAGAGTCAGGCAGTGGCGGCCGTGGGTGGCATTGGGCAGGCCACTCTGTCTGGGGCGCAGCTGTGGGTGTCAGGTCTGTGTCACTCCCCCCGCGCTGCTAGGTGCCGTCTTTTCCTTGGATCAGGTGAGCCCCTGTCCTGCCTCCCTGGAAGACGCTGGCTTCCTCCACTTCTCCAGCGTCACCTAGGTTCCTGCTTCCTGCTACTTCTCTCTTTCTCTCTCTGTCGAGTGCCCCCTGCTGATTCCCTGTGCTCCTTTTATAACTGCTCCACCCCCACACTTTCTAGAAGAGTCTCTGGTCCATCCACTAATCATTGCTGACAGCCCCCTTGGCTCCGGCCCAGTTACACGGCGGGGGCTCTCTCTCCTACACTAGCACCAGAACACAGAAAGGGAATGGACCCTCTTGATGTATGCAATGATCAATATACACACATACAGTGCCTGCAGGCCTTGCACTGATGTGTATACAGCGACATACACTACCCTGCATACCTAACACTGGAACCAATATACTCCGGAATTAGTCCTTAGAAGGACTGTTGGTTTAGCTGGAATTCAGTAGTTTAGGATGGTAGACCCCACATTAACTAATAAATCCCTTTTTCTGACCCTATATCGGCAGCAGCTTTCCCTACACTATCTCAATCCCGAGCTGAATGCACTGAGCAGGGCTGCATCCGGTCTCTTATACCCCTGATGATGCTGTGCAGCCAGCCAATCACTGCATGACCACAACATAGATGGCTGTGGAGTTTCATTGCCTGGCAGACAATCCCTGCATTGTGATTGTGGAGCGCCCCACAGTGCCTTAGGTTACCCGGTAACGGGCTGGTCAGGTTCTTTAAAGGGGGTGTGTCATGGTGGCAGTGACCCGGTCCATGGCCCTAGGCATCCAGTAAAGATGGATGTTCAATGGGGGGGGGGGATGATAGGAAAATGGTAGGAAAAGGTGAATCGTGAGGCCACCCGTGGTATTCGGCAATAATAGCCGACGCTGCAATGTATATCCTCTGGGACAGTGTTAGGGCAGCAAAGATGGTGAAGCTCTCCACGGGTAGAGCTGTGTCCCAGGGCAGTTAAGATGTTAACAGGTGAGCCGGTGATGGTGATTGCGGTGTAGGCAGTCAAGATGCTAATGACACGAGGGACACAGATGGGTGCAGCGTCAGAGTTTTTACTCAATGTTGTCTTATGCGCACAGGTGCCCACTTGGTGCCATGTTCTTTGGGTGAGGGGTCCAACCAACTCCAAGGTAGATTGGTAACACCTTTTCAGGACTCCTTCTTTCTAGGCCGCCTCTCTGCGCTGATCTTGACTTTCTGTCCTGCCCTGCGCCTACAGAAGCAGTGTCCTAAGCCGGCAGCCATGGATCTCACCGGGCAACGTGGGTCAGACCCCGGGATCCTCTGTAGCTACCTTTTTGGGAAGTATTTGTGGATGTGGCTGAGGTACTTGCAGTCACCTCAGCCTTTGGCTTTCTAGCTGAGCCTTGTAGTTATCTATTAGCCTCAATGGTCGGCTCCCTCACTACAGCCTGGTCCTTCCCTTCAGGGATGCGGGCCCCACAGGTGACTTCCACACTACCCGTGCCCCAAGGACCCGTTCTTTCCTGTCTAGGAGCGTACTCAAGATGGTTCTTGCTTCTCTGACCCTCACTCTTCTCACGTCAGTCTTGCTTTTCCGCTGTCCTGTCACTGACTGACTCTTTCTAGAAAGATCAATCTTTTACCTCAGCCTTAACTCCTCCCACTAACTGTCTCCTTACTGTCACTGATTGGATGTCCTCTGTCACCCCACTTCCTAAGCTCCTCCCCTTCTCTACCTTTCCCCACTGTCTCCCCAACACCCTTTCCTGGCCAGCCTGGTGTGTGTTAAATGCAAGTGTTAGGAGTCCTGGGTGGTGTCCCCGCCTTACCTGAGGGTGGGATACCACACCTCTGGATGAGGTGCAGTATCTCTGTGGTGACTGGACCCTCAGGGGCGCCACATTTGGGTCTGTAAAGTCTGCCAAAAAAGCTTGGTGGAGATCCGAGTTCCAGCCAAGTAATCCCGGAAATGCTCGGTGCTCGCTGAGTACACCGAGTACAGTGATACTCGGGCGAGTACCGAGTAGTGGCGAGCACATTCGCTCATCACTAAAAACAAATGCTTGACGCTACTGGCACCTCTGGAGTCCTGCATGCGTCAAATGTGGGATCCTCCAAAGGCTTACAAACTTGCATAAACCTACTGTTTGTCTACCTCCAAAAAGTGCTCACAGGTAGAAACAGTTGCAGTGGGCCAGTTGTGCATGAAGACTACTTTTAAAGCAGTCTTGTTTACTGATGAGTGGTTTGCAACATGTTCCAGATGGATAGATGGATAGAGTAGTGGATGTATGGTGGATGTCCACCCTGTCCCTACAAGACCGCAATGTCAGCAAGGAGGTGAAAGAGTCATTTTTTATGCCAAAATAATGGGGAGAGAACAGGTAGGCCTGTTTAGGGTCCCTTCTGGTGTGTAAATGACCTCAGCAAACTATAGACAGTTTTGTAGAGTATAAACTGTGGCACTTAGAAAAATATGTTGCAAAATAGTTTATTTAACAGACAAGGCAAAAAGAGCCAGTGAAATTCAAATGATTAGATCAACGTTTCAGCCTATACTGCAGCTTTTTTCAAGATATATCTGCATTAGTACAAAAATAAAAAACAAAACAACAAATAAGAGATATATTTTACAGAACATAGCATAAGTACAGTCTAAGATTATTATTACACTCATAAATTTAAAGGATATTGAGAGTAGCCTCTAGGATAGAGAGCCATCTCGGTGTACTTACGGTAATCTATATTTTTGCACAAAATAAACGGTAGCGTGGGGCCTAGGGGGGAGAGAACACATGGTGATTAATACAATAATTATCATATGGTTGGTAACCAATGTGAATGCATATTACAATTTCAATTAGGAGAGTGATGCCCTCATGTATAAGCGTGTAGACAGGTAGAGTAAATAAAAGAAAAGGGAAAAAGAGAAAGAAAAAGAAGGGAAAAAAGAAAGGGGAAAATGAAAGAAAACTGATAAAAAATTAGATAAAAAGATTTGTGAGGAACAGATTAGAGCAAAAGTCAAAAGGTAATGCCAAGTAAAAAAAACAGTGGATAGAAAAGAGCCAGTAGAAAGAGGAAGTTGAGTAATACTGGGCAAATGCAGTATGAGGTGGAAAATGGGAACAATAGATGTAAGTTTACCTATGTGGAAAGTGTCTGTCACGCCGTTCTGTCTGTATCTGCTTGTCGGTGTGACAATGCATGTTTTTTGCTTTAAACCCTTACTCCTTTCCCCCTAATTGAGCTGGGATACTGTTGGCTTTTACCTGTATGGAGCCTGCTCAGTTCCCTGCTCTGGTGCGTAGCTGTACATGTGGTGTTTGGTCAAGCAGCAGAGCAAAGACTTTTCACATGTGCGGTTCCTGGTAGCCGCTGTGGAAGCTGTCCGCGGGTTGTGAGGTCATTGGCAGCTGGTGCATGACTTTCCACGTGTGTCTTGGCTGGCAGCCATGGCCAGGTGCTCTAAGCTGCAGTTCCTGCACTGATTGTGCTGCAATGGTTTCTGTGTGTGCTTAGGGCATGTGCAGCCACACCTTCCCTGCTTTTATCAGGGTTAGTGTGTGTACTTGAAATGCTGTCCCCAGCCAATTGCTAAGGGGCAGCTCCTTTATAAGCTGACTCCTGCCCTCGGCTGAGTTAGTTGACCTCGTGAGTACTTGTGCCTTGTGCCTGATAACTTGTTGCTTGTTTGGTTTTGATCTGGTTCTGTCCCTGTTACGAGTTCTGCCTGTCCCTCTTGTACTGCGCTACCTTTCTGTGTATGACTCGCTGCCTGTGACTTGACTATTCTCTGCTCGTCCCTCTGGTACCGCACAGCCCTCTCCGTGTACGACCCTCGCTTGTCTGACCTGCGTTTTCCTCTCCTCTACAACAGTTGCCCTGCAGGAGGTACATTACATCATCTGCAGCAGTAGGACGCTAAGCCCCGCCCCCTGCAGTCACATGATCGTAGGTCCTGGGACTCCTTACTATTTTCAGTGCCGCAGGTCCTGTCTGCTTGAACCGTCACTACAGTATTGGACCCCGCGCTCTCCCATAGTGTGGGTAAGTCACCCTGCTCTGCGTGGCAGTTTGCCGACGCTGACAGGGTCCTGACATTAGAGTCCTGACAGTGTCACAGTTATAAGGTCCATTACATCAAGGCTGAAGAATGAAGGATCCTGAGTATGTGAACCAGGAAACAGGAACGAGAACTGGCCGGAGAATTGAGCATTGGTTAGTGATCTCAATGCTTTACGGTAGAGCACCCCTCTCCCTTTATAGACAATTTTGTGACTGACCACTTTCATCCATTGTACACAACAAGAACCATGCCATCCATAGCAAAATCTCTCTTCATGTATAACAATGCACCATCTCATGTTGTAAAAAATACTCCGAGTCATCGGGTGCTCTAGACATAAAATACAGAAAATCATTTTGTATCCACCATCCTCCCCTGACCTCAAACCTATAGAAGATCTGTGAGGGTGGGAGCAATTCACATAGAAATAGTAGCTCTGGTAGGCTATTCCGAAAACCTGCAAAGAAATCCATACAGAAACTATCCATAAACTCCCAATTTCATTGAATGCAATAATTGTGGAGGTGACATGAAAGAAGGGGTCCTGTGTTATCATGTAGCTTGGCCTATTAATATGTTTTTGATTGTAATTTTTTTTTTTCAGTAAAAGTGCCCTGTTAATGTTCATAATTCAGCACATGACTATTTTCAGTTAATATGACCTATACAATGTTTGGAAATGTTAATAAATAATAATGTGGAACAGTAAATTTTTTTAACAGTAACAGTAAATTTTAAAAAAATCCAGTTTTCATTGTGAGGTTTGTTCCATAATATTTGATTTGCTTTTTAATGACATGCAAAATGTCAAATTAAAGTCTATTACACCTGTACATGTCTGTTTATAAATGTAGGAGACACTCATCTGCGACTGGTGAATGGTCCTGGCCGATGTGCTGGAACAGTGGAGATTTCTCATAATGGAAGATGGGGGACAATCTGTGATGACTCCTGGGATAAAGCAGATGCAGATGTGGTTTGCAGGCAGCTGGGTTGTGGTTCTGCTATAAAAGCTACAACAGGAGCCTATTATGGGAGAGGAACTGGGGACATCTGGCTGGAAGAAGTACAATGTGTAGGAAATGAAACACACATCTTGAACTGTCCAGCCATTGAATTTGGTCATAGTTGGTGCACCAATTTTTATGATGCAGGTGTGATATGCTCAGGTAAAAATATTAACTTTTTTACATTTTTTTACTAAAACATATGTAAATAATTAAACTTCAATATAAAGAGAAAAGAAAATTCACACCGCTGCACCACAGCACTGCCCACCCCCTCACAGGGTCCACCAACTTTACAAGCTCACCAGCCCGGACACATAGGTGCTCATCCAGAAAAAAACATCACCAAAGTCCATATATGAGAAATGAAAAGGATGGCACTCACCGTCCTGTAAAATCCAGAATTTATTGTCACGTTAAATTCTTCAACAGGGGAGCAATGTGTGGGGAGCAAGGATGACGGCCGTTTCGAGCAGCTGCGCTTCCACAGGTCCTGCTGAAGGTTTTAATGTGTCAATAAATTTTGGATTTTCCTGGACAGTGAGTGCCATCCTTTTTCATTTCTCACATATAAATAATTAAACTATATTTGCTGTGCCATTATAGCTATTGTATATTTAAGTAACATATACAATAAATTTCAAATACATCAAAGGAGCAGCAAGATGTCAGCGACAGAATCCTTTAGCAGACATTCAAAAAGAGGCGGCTGATCACTACCTGGCTGCAGCCACTGGCTGTCTAGAGTGACATGTAAAGGAAATGAGACACATCTCCTATACTGTCCATCAATTGAATTTGGCAAAATATCATTTTAAAGATACAGGTGTTATATGCGCAGGTAGAGAAAACAAAAATACATGCATATTTTTGATAATCTACAGTACAATACTTCTACTAATATTGTGTTATGCACCTATCTAGGCCAGGTCAGGCATATTTATGTCATCCATTGTTGTGCTTCACATTGGGTTTAAAGTTGCCTGGTATTTCTCAATGCTCTTATCTCCCTAGCCCTCTTAAGGGTTTGTTGGACACAGACAGTATATGTCTGAGTGCTAACATAATAATGTGTTCACCTACTGATTGTTTGACCTCTTTAAATAGCCAACTTCAACTGTTGTTACTATTTCTTCTATGTTCTTTGTTTTTGCAACTCGAACTTTTAGGCCGGAGTCACACTAGCGATTAAATCCGACGAATGCAATGCGATAAAAAATCGCATTGCATTCGTCCCAATGTTATTCTATGGTGCTGCTCCCATCATGCGTTTTTTTATCGGATCCGTTCCTCGGACTGAGACAATCGCAGCATGCTGCGATTGTCACCGATTTTCGGATTGGATTCGCCAATGCAAGTCTATGGATGCGATTAAAAATCGCATTGAAAACGGACCACACGTGTGACTTGCGATTAAATCGCACGACTTCTCCAGTTCAACAGGAAAGAGCATCAGGAATTGGCATTGGATGTCAATTTGATGCTTAGATGCGAATAAAATCGGTTCATCGCCGGAAAATGGGATGACAGACGGATCCCTGGACAAGAATTCTTTGTGCGATTTTGTACCGTTAAAATGGGACCGATTTTTTATTTGTTGTGTGTGACTCCAGCCTTAGAGGCTAATCGGTATGCTCCATTCACTCTAATGATAGTTAACAGCTGTTATCAGTCTGCAGGCTAATCCATCATTTGCTGTATCATAAACTTCTATTAGAAAGGGCTCACATTAAAGGGATTCCCCATGGCTGGGACAACCCTGTCTCAATCAGCAGGTGTTAACCAGTAAAATAACAACACTTATACTCACTTCGGATGACGGCACCATTCCAGCGGTTTCGGTACTCACATTTCCACAGCTTGTGTATGATTGTTATGTTATATGAGCCTTGCATGCAATCAGCACTGGATTCACCTGTGTATGAATCAGACATCTAAAAGGAAGTCAGAACTGCAGCTGGCTTTTAACTTCTTCTTGATGTTGATATGTACAAAGGTGGGAAGAATGAAGACAGCACTGATTGGGCACACAGTTCACTTGACATAACAATCTCATGAGAGCCCCATTAGAGTGAGTGCCAACACCACTGGAAAGGTGCCATTACCGCCATCAGAGGTGCTATTTTACAAGTGCAAACATACTGATTGATGGTTTTGTTTGACTAGTATGGATATTTGCACCTGTGTGCAGCTTCAGACCTGCTATCATCCTCGTTATCTGCCATCTCAATTCTGTGGCTTCCAGTTAGCATAACTAGTTTGTGCCATACTGTTATTCATGCCTTTCAGCCTGCTGTGCCAGTGCCTTGACTTTGTGTGTCGGGATAACTTGTGGCTTTGTGAATTGACGTCACCAGGTCACCATAAGAAATTTTGTCATATACTAGTTGTGCAGAGCCGGGGGTCAGTGGGTGCTCTCGTCTGCCGGATTGGCTGTCTTTAGAAAGACCACATGGATCAGGGCTCATCCCACTGAATGCCCAGCACTTCTTTCCCATGGGCCGAATACTACTCAGACAATACATTGTGAGGGTAAAACAGTTTGGCACTACTTTATTGAACCACCAACAGACAATAACATACAGTACAGTATCTGAAAATACACAAGATGGTGCAAATTACAGAGTTTCACACTTTCTCTGGCTCGCCTGGATTAGAGCAGCAGTGACTTGTCAGCTTCCAGGGAGGACTACTCCACCCAGTGAGATCCCGATTTTGGCGGGCACTCACAAAGAGTGAGGAAACTGATAGTCCAGTGAGGTATGTGGCCAGGTGACCTGATTGTCCCAACCTGGATTCTCTGAATACCTCCATGGGGTCAGGTGACCTGATTGTCCCAATCTAGATTCTCCAAACATCTACATGAGTTCAGTGAAGCTCAATAAAGCAGATCTGTATTCCTCCAGCTGGGGCTGTGGTCCCTTAAGCTGGCATCCTGTAGAGTTAGAGTGTTTTGGCTACTGTCATGTAGAGTCTTAAATCTGTGTTCCTCTGGTTGCAGATGGATTGACATTGCATCTGAGAGTCTGCTGAAAACATCCATGACAGCTATAATGTTGCTCCTGTGAAGATCAGCCTGCCTGAGGCTAATTTTCATCAGAGATTGTAGATTTTACTATATTATCCATTGCTATGCTATTACAGTACATAATACAAGCAAAGAAACAATTACACATTTAATATTGCAAGCTTAAGTCACAGGCTTATAAAGTAAAAAAAAAGATTTCAAAGTCTGAAAATTGATGTTCCCCATTAATTATTTTTTTCAGTTGATTTTTTGTTCATGATTCTTTAGGACACAGATACTACAGATTGGCTGATGGGTCTCATCCATGTTCAGGCCATTTAGAAGCTCTCCATGGTGATACTTGGGGATCTGTTTGTGAGATTGACTCAGATCTAAGTGCAGCCAATGTTATCTGTAGAGAGTCTAACTGTGGACATGCAGTGCCATCATTACTGAACTATGCAAGAAGACTTGATCAGAAATGGACAGAAAAGATCCATTGTAATGGCAATGAGACCAAATTGATAGACTGTACAAGGACACCTGGAGAAGAGAGAAACTGCAGTAAACAATATCCTCCATCAATTCAATGTAAAGGTATGTGGGATGGCTACAACTTTCATTCCTTGTAATATCTCAAATAAAAAATTCAAGCAAAATCTGCAACAATAGCAACAAAAATATCCTAGCTAAATGTTGTATCTCTCCTTAATCTTACTGAACCTTAGAACTGTAAAATAAACATTTTAGCCAAAACCTCAAAACATTGATGAAATTCCAGTTTTTATTCAATTCCATGCTACTTAGAAATTTCTTTCTGTTTCTCGGTACAACACATGATAAAATGACAAAGGATTAACAAAATTATGGATCTTAAAAGACGAGAAGGCAATCATGAGGGTGAAAAATCAGGTGTAGACGCTTCCGTATTATAGAAGGATTAGATGAACAAAATAAAAATTAAAATAAAATATAATGATGAGAGTTTTAGTCCAGAGAGGTGCTTCCACTGGTTGGATGAGGATTCCAGCTGGAAATAGTGAAAAAAAAGTCATGGAATTCTGTATCCCAATGTGGGCCATTTAAAATGTATATTTATTTAAAAAGTGCAACAGTTACCGTATTTTTCAGATTACAATATGCACTTTTTCAGCAAAAAATTTTTTTGGAAAATGGGGGTGCGTCTTATAGTTGGAATGTACTTAGCGTGGTGGCAGCAGGAGTCGGGCGATTCTTCCGGTGGTCCCATGCCGCAGGACGATGAGCTCGCTCCCATTCCAGCCTGGTGTGGCTGGTGCGGCAGTTTCAGCAGTGCTCGGTGCTGTAGGGGGCTTCAGCGACATGGTGTGGCAGTTTCGGCGGTGCTCGGTGCTGCGGGGAGCTCCTGTAACATGGTGCGGCAGTTTTAATGGTGCTCGGTGCTTCAGGAAAACTGCCCCCATTTACACCATCTGTCCCAGAGGATCTACCTACAGCGTCGGCTTAACCCCATCATTGCCAAGCACCACAGGTGACGTCACGTATCATCCACTTATAAACTTTAATCAGCCACTCTTAACCCCTTTTACATGGACGCCCAGGGCCACGGACCGGGTCACCGCTACTGTGACACTTCCCTCTGAGATATCGGCCTGGCACCGAGTACCCCACTGCCATGGCGGGTGATCCATTTTGGCATCACGAACAAGATTTAAGAAGCCCTGTGCCCCCGGGTCCTGTGTGCTAGAGACTGTGTTGTGTGCCATAGACTTATTGTGCAATTGCCGCCATTACCCCGCCACTTGGCGCATGCGAGAAGCCAAAGGGGCGGGCCATCGTGGGCGGAGCCAGCCGGAGACTGCGAAAAGTGAAGTGCTGCATGGGTGGAGACCAGTGCACGGGAAGTGAGGAGCAGAGGCCTGCAGTCCCGGAGTCCCCAGATCATCCAGCCTGCGGAGCGGCGACTGGTAAGCCAGCGCAACACAGGGACTGGCCGACATTAACTAGGTGGGAAGAGAATGTCTGAGGCAAGAGAAGATGCAGCGGTGAACACCACCGCACCCCACACAGCGCCGCAAGATGCAGGGGCAAGCGCAGCTGCGGCCCAATGGCACCGCAGAATCCAGCGACCAGTGCCGCTTCCAGAGCGCTGCAGGAACAAGCACCCATCACAGCAGTCCCCATAATGCTGCTGTTGATGCCCTATATACCGGGAGCAGCCTGGTTATCGCAGTACTCAGGGGAGTCACACACTCTGAGTGAATTTAAAGAGAGACTGTGCAGTCTGTTTGAGGTGTATCCTCTGTCTGAAAGCCAGAAAGTGAACATCCTTATTGAACTGGTGCAGCACAAAGGGAAGTAAAAGCCTGGCAGGACACTGATAAAGAGACTGTTAAAGCGATTCTGGCTAAGCTAAGAAGCACCTTTGACACCCGAACTGCAGCTGAAATAAAAATGAGATTCTTTGGGTGTAAGTAGAGAGTGCAGGACAGTATACGGGACTATGCTCTTAACCTGCAGGAGGCGCTGCGAGCCATAAAGCAGATTGACCCAGACAGTGTGAAAGATGGAGACAGACTGATAAAGGAGCAATTTATTGAGGGACTCCTATCCAGTACCCACAGAGCACAGCTGCGCATTATAGCCCTACAAAACCCTGACCTAGACTTTGCAGACTTCAAAGACAGGGCTATCCGGGTGCTGCATGAACCAAATGTCAGCCATCCAGCGCCCCCTAGGTGCCCAGCAATCACATACCACCAAGAAGCAGCATCTTTCCCTCCCAGCCCTGTGGAGGCTGACGCACAGACTCTGGATAATGATCCATCTACAGAACTGCGCTTTCAGGTCCAAGAGCTGACCACAAGTATGGCTGCACTTGCCAAAACTGCAGTCCATGCAGGTGTCCTCAAAGGAGAAGATCCAGCTGGCCTCCAGTCCAGAGGATGTCCCGTGGCTTCTGAAGAAGAGGATCCCGCCACTCCGAGGGAGAAACAATGATCGCTATGACCAGGACGGATGTCCCATCTGTCGTCACTGCCACAAGGCAGGCCACATCGCAAGATTCTGTTATTTAAATGAGCAACCCCTGGGGCAGAGGTCCAACCTCCAGGAGTAGGACCACAAGGCCCAAAGAACTGGCGAGCCAAGTATGTTGGAGGGCGACCGGTCCTCCCAGTGGTGATTGACGGCATCCCCTTGAACACTTTGCTGGACACTTGCTCTCAGGTGACAACTATGCCATATATCCTTTACAAGCGGTATTGGGCTGACTCTGAACTTAAGGGGGTTTTACACATAGCGATATCGCTAGCAATATCGCTATAATGTCACCAATTTTGTGACATTATAGCGATATTGCTAGCGATATCGCTTTGTGTGATACTTACCTCCGACCAGCTCCCCCACTGTCCATCGCTGATCGTGCGAGATCGGCCAGCTCCATTTCTCGTCGGGTGCTTCCTGCTGGGCTTCCTGTGGCGCCGACGAGTGACGTGTGGAGGCAGGCGGGAGGATGTCAGGATCGCCTCGTCTGAAAGGTAAGTATCGTCCGCTGTATCGCTGCTGCATCGCTGTGAGACCTGCATGTGTGACAGCTCACTAGCGACCATTTAGCGATGCACCAGAGATCCTGACCGGGTCGTATCGTTGTCGGGATCGCTGGTGCATCGCTAAATGTAAGTGATGAACTGACAGTAATTGCCAGCAATGGTCAGTCTTTGCCGCAAGTAGGATCTAAAAAGATTACCATTAAAGTGGGGCGAGTAGAGTTAAAATCTCAAGGTCTGATAGTTGTAGACATTGATCGAGGAGAATGTAACCCAATGATGACCTTAGGTACTAATGTGATTTAAAATTGTCTTGCCGAGGTTATGGTTTTGTTGTAACAGGTAGTGAGACTGCTGGTTCCAGTGAACGAGTCCTACAGAAGGAGATCAAGGCCCTGATGCAAAGACAGCAGGTAGAACTGTCTGGCGGAGAAATTGGCAGCGTCAGAGTGAGTGATTCTTTCCCCATTGCGATACCCCCCAGATGTGAAATGTTAATTTGGTGTCGGGCAGCCATTGGCCTCAGAGGAAAGATTACCAAGCATTGGTAGAGCTAGTGTATTCTGGTAGCCGGCCCACTGTCCTGACAGCCAGAGGGGTAGTTGATGTCCACAAAAAGAGAGTACCTGTACGCCTCTTGAATTGTGGGGAAGAGGAGGCCACAATACCTTGGTATGCAACAGTTGCTAAGCTGTTTACTGTCAGCAACAACGCCATACAGGCAGCAGAGCCCTTGATCTCATCCGGCCAGGTGGAGGAAAATGGCTCTGTAAAGCAGCTGGAGGAGTGGTGTCAGCAGCTGCATGTGGGAACTGACTCCACCCCTTCATACCAAAAGAGTGTGGTTTACCGAGTGACTCAGGAGTATGAGCGGGTATTCAGTAAATACCCTCTAGACTTTGGGAAGGCAAAAGGGGTTCAACACCGTATCCCCACTGGAGAACATCCACCCATTAAAGAAAGGTACCCGCCTATACCCCCAACACAATATCAATGTGCCAAAAGTATGTTGCGGGAAATGAAGGAGGCTGGGGTGATAAGAGACAGTTGTAGCCCCTGGGCAGCTCCAATATTCTTTGTGAAAAAGAAAGATGGTACCATGAGAATGTGTGTTGATTACAGAAAAATTAACAGCATTACACAAAAGGATGCCTACCCATTACCCAGAACTGAGGAGTCATTAGCCACACTTAAAACTGCTATTTTTCCACCTTAGATCTCACTAGTGGGTATTGGCAGGTTCCCGTGGCAGAGGCAGACAAGGAGAAAACAGCGTTTACTTCACCAATGGGTCTCTGCGAGTTCAACTACATGCCGTTCGGGCTCTGCACCGCCCCAGGAATATTTCAATGGCTAATGGAGTGCTGTCTTGGACACAAGAACTTTAAGACAGTCCAGTTGTACCTTGATGATGTCATTGTTTTCTCCAAGACTTATGAAGACCATCTAAAGCACCTGGCTGAGGTGTTTGAAGCCTTGTCCAACTTTGGCCTGAAAGTGAAGCCAACCAAATGCCAACTCCTGAAGCCCAAGGTACAGTATCTCGGTCTTGTAGTTAGTGCAGAAGGTGTGGCACCGGATCCTGACAAAGTCACAGTCATCCGGGTCTGGCAGAAGTCCAGCATCCTCCATGAGGTACGTCAATTCCTCGGGTTCGTAGGCTACTACCGAAGGTTCATCAAAGGCTTCACTGAGACAGCCACGCCTATGCAAAATCTTCTGGTGGGCCAGCCCAAGAAAGCCAGGAAGAAGAGTCCTACATTTGAATGGAATGAGGAGCTGGAGAGGTCCTTCACTCGACTGAAAATGGCTCTCACAGGAGATGAAGTTCTGGCCTACCCAGATTATGACCAGCCATTTGTTCTGTATACTGATGCCAGCAACGTGGGACTGGGAGCAGTACTGTCACAGATACAGAATGGCAAAGAAAAAGTGATCTCCTATGCCAGCAGGAAGCTTTGTCCCACTGAAAGGAACCCTGACAACTAAAGTTCCTTCAAACTGTAGTTCCTCGCCATAGTCTGGGCTGTGACAGAGCGATTCAAGCATTACCTAGCTTCAGCCAAGTTTACCATCTTCACGGACAACAACCCGTTGACTCACTTGGAAACTGCAAAACTAGGCGCACTGGAGCTGCGACGGATGGCCCGGCTGTCTAACTATGAATTCACCATCAAGTACTGAGCAGGGCACAAGAATGCCAATGCCGATGCACTGTCCAGAATGCCCAATCTGCCAGATGCAGGAGA
Organism: Dendrobates tinctorius; assembly: GCF_039654945.1. Taxonomy (NCBI): domain Eukaryota; kingdom Metazoa; phylum Chordata; class Amphibia; order Anura; family Dendrobatidae; genus Dendrobates; species Dendrobates tinctorius. The sequence continues at coordinate 91,065,959 of NW_027361687.1, read as the reverse complement.
AGACCCCGAGGCACTCTAAGAAATAGAGTTACCTGCCTTCCACCGGCCAATTGCGGCCCAACGTGCTCAAGGAGTGAGAAACAGACAATCTATCATGAAAGAGGCCACCCTAAATCCTTTGCCTCATCATGACCGGGCAGAAACGCAGGATAATGACCCCGCAGTCCGCCTGATAAAGGAGCTACTGTCACAAGCTGATTCACTCCCAAGTCCAGATGGTCCTGAAGAAGCCCAGTAATTGTGGAAGGAAAGAGGCAGGCTGTTCATCTATGAGGGAAAGCTGTGTCGGAGGAGTATCAATGCCCGCACTCATGAGTTGGTCTGGCAGGTGGCAGTCCCAAAGAGGGAGGCATCAATGGTCTTGGAAGCATACCACAACAGAGCTGGACACTTCGGATGGAAGAAGTTGGAGGCCTTGCTCCGGGAGAGATTCTACTGGGCTGGAATGAGGAAGGCCATTGAAAATTGGTGCCGGGAGTGTGGACAATGGAACCTGCGCAGGAAGGACCGTAACAGCCAGCGAGCTCCTTTGCAGCCAATAATAACCAAACAGCCACTCGAGTTGGTAGCCCTGGACCATGTAAAGCTGGTCCCAAGCTGTTCAGGCTACGTTTATGCTCTTACCATCATTGACCACTACTCGAGATTCCTGGTAGTCGTGCCTGTCAAGGATCAAACAGCCAGGACAGCGGCCAGAGCATTCCAACAGCACTTTTGTCGACCACACGGATATCCCGAGCGAGTGCTTACAGACCAAGGTCCAGCCTTTGAGGCAGAAGTGTTCCAGGAATTCTGTAACTTGTACGATTGCAAGAAGATCAGGACAACACCGTACCATCCACAGACCAATGGCATGTGTGAAAAGATGAATCAGGTTGTGTTCTATCTACTGAAGACCTTGCCTTTGGAAGAGAGGAATCTATGGCCAGAGGAGTTGCCAGATCTGGTGGACCTCTACAATCACATTCCTGTGAATTTCACCAACTGCACTCCAGCCTACCTAATGAGAGCGAGGCCTGGCAAGCTGCCTATTGATTTGAATATGGGAGTCCTTACACCTGAGGCGTCATCACCAGATACTGACTGGGATACAGAACAGCAGCAGCAGTACCGTAGAGTACAAGAGTGCGTCGAAAAGAGTCTAGCTCAGGCGAGACAAATACAGGAAAAGAACTACAATCAACATGCACCTGCAGTTCCCTTGTCACCAGGAGAACAAGTCCTAAAGAAGAAAAGAAGGATGCTTAAATTGGATGACCAATGGGAAGCTGAACCCTAAACCGTCCTACCATCAAACTTTGAAAACACCAAAGTGTGCCTTATCAGTAGGGATGGAGGAAAAACCTCATCAGCAGTATTGAGGGATCACCTGAAACTGTGCCCTGACCAACTAAAGGACAGAATGAAAGAGCAAAACAACCTTCAGCCCATAGAGGAAGAAGAAGAAAAGGTCCGCACTGTACTCGGAGAATTCCCTGCAAATTGGACTAGAGCGAATCAGGCCATAGTGGTGCCAGTTTTGACCTTTCCCCAACTAGTAGTGCAAGAAGAAGTGACTCAAGACCACCCTGAAAACCAGCAAGTACAGGCAGCAGATGCCACACCAGCAGTGGAACAAGAGAATTCTCACCCTGCCAGTGGTGAATCTGTCATGCCCACAGTGAATTGAAGTGCTCCTAGGAAATCTAGTATCCCTGTGCTACGCAGAACCACCAGTAGTGTAGCCAGTATAACACACACTACACCAGTAGTTAACACAAGGCATCCAGTAAGGTCCCCAACAACACCAGTGCTACGTAGGTCTGTCTGTAGTACCCAAGGTATACCACCCATAAAGTTTCATATATAAATAAGTTATGTAAATGGTAAAATGTAAATATGCAACTTTTCAAGCTTACGCATGGACTAATCGTCATCAGGACTATTTTTGAGCTTTGGTTTTAGTAATTTTTCATTTTTGAAATCTTGCTACATTTACAATTGTTTATTTGTTAATATGTTTTTTTTTGCATGTTTTCTTCAGTCCGGGAGTACTGAATTGCACTAGAGGGAAATGTGGCACCCCCAGGAGTATGGTCGCCACAATGGCATTACCTTCCTCCTAGGGAGTGTGATGTCATGCTTGGAAGCAATAAAAGGTCTCTCTGTCAGGTAAATTCAACACACAGCACGGTTCCCACTCCAGGCCAGCAGAGGGAGCTCTGAACCAAAGCTGGGGGAGGAGCTGCTCTCTGGGGGCTGGAAAGGGGACGTTAGTTCGTGTGAGGAGGGCAAAGTGTGTGGACGAGAGGAGAAGAGCTGGAGGATTGAGCAGAGTTCAGGCTCACTTCTAGCATAGTGCATGGTCCGGAGTCCGGTCTCCGAGGTTGTATGGATACTGATGTTCCTGCAGCAGAAACCGGAGGAATAGGAAGCTGTAAATGCTCTATTCCAAATAAGACTCGGAGGCACAACAGCAACGTGTGAGCCAGAAGAAGGAGGCTACAGCTGTCTGCCATACGAGGGGGTTCTAAAAGAGAGCAAGCAAGAGGAACTTCAGTGTAACACAGTACTGCATGTACCTCAGATAAGCACTAGAAAGTAGACTGCACAACCCATCTGCATAGAGAGATTCCTGAGTTGTTTCCAGGCTGGCCAACTCCTGCTCCATCTATAATCTGGGTTCTGGACTGCACTTGCAAAGCAAGTAAAGGTAAAGGAAACTGCACCCTGTTGTGTCATTGCCTTCTTCCTGCAACCCCTTCAGTACTGCTACATCTCTGTGCCTAACACTGCACCCTCTTCCTCAACACCTATTACTACTGCCCTGGTACTACAGCTCTACCTGTGGGGAGCTCTTACATCTTGCTGCCTTATACCATCTGTCCCAGAGGATCTACCTACAGCGTCGGCTTATCCCCTTCAATGCCGAGCACCACAAGTGCCGTCACATATCATCCACTTATAAACTTTAATCAGCCACTCTTAACCCCTTTTACATGGATGCCCAGGGCCACGGACCGGGTCACCGCTACTGTGACACTTCCCTCTGAGATACCGGCCCAGTACTGAGTACCCCACTTCCCTGGCGGGCGATCCATAAAACCCTTAGAACAAATCCTCATTCACACCATGAGCAGAAAATCAGTTCTTAATTCCAAGGAATTCCACTGTATATATACTATACTACACAGCCTGTACCTAGATGGAGTGAAAGAGATTCTTGAGCAGGCTTAATTTAGTATCAAATGGACCAATACAAACTCACTCTGTGCTCACTCCCTTTCTTGGAGACATGGCGTGCTTGTCCTCTTTGTGCAGTAGGGGAAATCGTGTGCGGTTGTGCGCTATGAGATTGGACAGACTGCATCTTCTTATATTTGTTGAGCATGACTGATGTGACGAAGGTTGGCCTTGCATGGTTGATGAGGACGGCATCAAAGAAAGTCCTTGGTGCAGGTTGGATTCAACAGCGGTCATCCTCACGTGGCAGATTGGCGGTCTGGGTTCCGACACTGGAAATGGTCTGTCCAAGTGGTTGGGGGAGATCTGGAGGATACAAAGGGGTGTGGGATAAAGGGGGGAGGAGAAGGTATCTGTGTGGGATCCCCCTAGAGCAAGATTTGCATGTATATAAGATAAGTTTTCCTTTTTAAGTATTCCTCAGCAAGTTGGACATCTCATCCTTCTAAGGTAAACAAGACAGTGGATATTTTGTGATGTTCCTCATCTATTGAATTACATATATATTTACTTGTCCATTTTCTATATATGTTCAATTGTAATTACCCACCACATGAGCATATAAGAGCATAATGAATAGATCCTCACGTTAGGAAACTCCACCTATGGGATATTAGAGAAAGTATAATTGGGCTAAACGGGGCATTGTTCCTTAGGCCTGTTTCACACATCAGTTTTTGAGGTCAGTTAAAATCCGCTAAAATGTCGGAAAAAGGATCCGCGGGCGACGAAACACCAACGGGAGCCACTGGTCCGTTGGTGCGCTGGGATCCGCCGTTAAAGGAACCACGCCTGGAAAAAAAAAGAAAAAGAAAACCTCATACCGGCGATGTAGCAGTATCCGGGAACCAAAAGAAGAGAGCGGGCATCCGCATGTCGAGCGTGCATGGTGATGTCACGGGAGCGGTGAGGTCACTGGCACGGAGATCTCGCGGAAGCAGTGAGGTCGCGGGCACGGAGATCTCGTGGGAGCAGTGAGGTCACGGGCACGGAGATGTCGTGGGAGCGGGGACGGTGATGTCGGGCACGGAGATGTCGTGGGAGCGGGGACAGTGATGTCGGGCACGGAGATGTCGTGGGAGCGGTGATGTCGGGCACGGAGATGTCGCGGGAGCGGTGAGGAGAGAGAGAGATTTTATCGGTTCCCGGAAGGGTTAATGGTGAAATTAGCGGACCGTCAACGAAAAAAAACGTTGCATCGTCCGTTTCATCCGCCCGGGAGCCGCTAAAATCTTGGCGGATCCGTACAAAAATGGGTGTGACGGACGACGATCAGTCAAGATCCGCCAATAATGTAAGTCTATGGGTGAAAAAAACGACCCTTTTTTGGCGGATCCGTTTTTTAAAAAAAATTGGCGGATCTTGACTGATGGTAAAAAACTGATGTGTGAAACAGGCCTTAGACCTGATGGAGGCTCAACCAGCCGAAACACATTGTGCTTTAATCTATTATTGTAATTTTTACACTTTACTAAATAAAAATAATTTTTAAATGGACCACATTGGTATACAGAATTTATTGACGTTTTTTCACTATTTTCCATCTGGAGTCCTCTTCCATTCAGCCGAAGTGCTTATTTGGACTAACATTTTTTCCATATTTACACGTTGAATAGGTTTCCTGGAAATAATTTTTTCACGGTACATCAGACTGGCATCAAGCCCTTTGAAAGATTCTTAGCATCACAATTGATACTTAGTGTTGTGCCTTCTTACCCAACTCCAACAGGTGATGAAATACCTATCTATTCACCTTGATATCTCTGTACCACATTTGCTATGATTAGATACTGCTCCTCTCCTCCCTTTCCAGGCTACTTCAAAATAAATATAAAAAAAAATTCTAAAAATATTTCTTTTAAAATTACAAATCCTTTTGGCTGGATCCAGCTTTCCTCAGGTATATATAAGTTAGTCCATACAAGAAGATCATATATTCCCCTCTTCATATATAATGATCTAAGCTAGCATTCAGCAATTACAAAAAAGTCAACATAAAAAACAAAAACATATATAAAATATTATGCTATAACACTAAACAGCCAAAATATGTATTTTATTAAAATACTTTTTTATTTTATTTTTCATTTTTAGCTGGTTCATCTAAGCCTCCTTCTACAATATGGGAGCGCCTTCACTTGGTTTTTGTACCTCATCATGCTCTGCCAGAACTTACTTTATACGAAATTCCTACAGCATACCAGATTCATAGTCTCATAGCTTCATAGTCTTAAGGTTGAAGGTAGAGTTGATTCCATTGAGTTCAACCTGTAACATAAAATGTTGATCCCAAGGAAGGCCAAAACCCCATGGGGCAGACTTTCTTTCCGGATTGACATACAGCAATCAAACTAGTTTGGCTGTACCCATTGGATTTCACTTGAGTTGGTGAAAGTTTGATATACTGTATATATTATTTTAGTTTTAGAGATAATAATAATGATAATTTTAATTATAACTATGAATGTTTCAAAGCGGTGCTGCAAGGACTCTGAAACTGTTATACCGGATGTTTCACCAGTGATAATTACATATGACTTCTATATTATAGTCATTAGAAAAAAATGAAATTCCAATGAAAGAATAAATAAATTAATGAACTGCTAAATTCATCTTTACTATTTTTAAAATTTTAACAGTTCTATAAAATGTTAAAGGTGCAACAAATTAACTTCAGTCATTCTATAAAAACTTGTGAACTTTTTTGAAATTGTTATATTATCATTATATAATTGCAGGGGCAGAAACGTCCATAAGACTGATGGAAGGATGGGATCGATGTGCTGGAAAACTGGAGGTCCTCAAAAATAGTACATGGAGCAAAGCCTTCAGTGACCAATGGGGCATTAATGAGGCCCAAGTTGTGTGCAGAGAATTACATTGTGGTCAGGCAGTGGATTCATTTATTGTCACAAAATCAACCGCAGTCAATGATCTTGTGTATCTCAGTGGAAAATGTCAAGGAAATGAGACCCATCTATCAGATTGTTCTGTTGTATCATCGCATATAAAGACATGGACAATTCAGGGAAAAGGTCTAGAAATCATCTGCTCAGGTATATTCATTACTGTTGAATTTCTCTAGTTTTGGGGTGAGAGTAATAATTAATAACAATAGCTACTGGATCTTTGAAAAGGGATTTTTTTTATGCAAGGGAAACCTAACTAAGAGACAAAGGTCCAAGGAAAGGGAAGAGGGTGGTAAGTGAGGGTATTTGAAGGGTGGAATTGCCTATATAGCTTTTTGTGCTACCTTTATGTCAGCCACACAGGAAAACATATGTAAGGAGGTGATGGAGGCCGTCAAATGCTTCCCCCTTTTGGACATTGTTCACATGTATTTTGTGCAGTTCCATAGCATTTATAAATGTTAATGTGTTCATGTAATGTTGCTGTAATTTGTATGCACTTGATATCTGTTGTGTACAAGATTAGGGATAGCATAGGACAATACTGGGACTAGAAGAGTGGTGGCACACTAGAGGTAGGGAATGAGAGTATTACGATAGCATAGTTAGTATAAGGAATTTTCCAAGCTGGGAGGAGTTACAGATGAGTGTAGTGTAGAGCAGTATGATATAATGATAGGACTTCCTAGTTAGAGGGCAGTTGAGATGTAGCAGTGAACAAGTAGAGTCTGATAGTCGTGGGGATAAAGTTGCTTCGGCAAGAAGGAGCACCAGGCTGAGGAGCGTGCAAGCAGTAACCACCTCAAACGAAACCATTCTAAGAAGGATCCGGAGCCTACGGCCAGCATTAGGTGGAGCTGGAAAGGTGAGCCTTTTACCTTTTCCTTTTGAAACCGGACAAGGGGAATGGGAGGAAGCTGGTGGATCTAAAGGCACCGATGTCACAGAACGGGAAAAGGATTGTCCAGTAAGGCAGCGATTGCCAGGACAGAGATTATCCAGTGAGGCAGTGATTGCCTGGGAGAGCAGGGATTACTATTTATTATTATTTATTTATATAGCACCATTAATTCCATGATGCTGTACATGAGACAGGGTTACATCAATATACAAATATCACTTACAGTGACCAAACCAACAATGAAAGACTGGTACAGAGGGAAGAGGACTATGCCCTTGTGGGCTTACATTCTACAGGATTATGGGGAAGAAGACAGTAGGTCAGGGGTTGCAGTAGCTCTGATGGTGTTGAGGTCGCCGTGTAGTGATTGCAGGTTGTAAGCTTTTTTGAAGAAAGGGGTTTTCAGGTTCCATTTGAAGGATCTAAATGTGGTGGATAACCGGATGTGTTGGGCACAGAATTCCAGAGGATGGGTGATATTCGGGAGAAATCTTGGAGGCAATTGGGTGAGGAGCGAATAAGCGTGGAGGAGAGGAGTAGGTCTTGGGAGGACCGGAGATTACATTAGGGAAGATATTGAGAGATTAGTTCTGAAATATACGGAGGAGAAAGGTTATGGATGGCTTTGTAGGTCAGTGTTAGTTGTTTAACTGGATATGCTGGGAAATTAGGAGCCAGTGAAGGGATTTGCAAGAGGGGAAGCAGGAGTGTAGCGAGAAGAGAGATTAATTAGTCAGGCAGCAGAGTTAAGGACGTACTGGAGGGGTGCGAGAGTGTTAGGAGGTAGGCCACAGAGTAGGATGTTGCAGCCGTCAAAGCTGGAGATGATTAGGGCATGCACAACATGCACAAGCATTTTGGTAGAGTGAGGGTTGAGAAAAGGACGAATTCTGGAAATGTTTTTGAGCTGGAGGCGACAGGAGGTGGCGAGAGCTTGGATGTGCGGTTTGAAGGACACGGCAGAGTCAAGAGCATCGGATTACCAGGACAGGGGAAAGTGAGAATTCATTTATTGTGATAGACAGAACAGGTAGGGAAGGTATGCAAGATGGAGGAAAGATAATTAGTTCAGATTTATCCACATTGAGTTGAGGATGTGAGAGGAGGATATGGCTGATAGGCCCTCTGGGATTCTGGAGAGAAGAGAGGTGATATCTGGGCAAGAGAGGTAGATCTGAGTGTCATCAGGATATAGATAGTACTGGAACCAATAGGACTTTATGAGATAGGACTTTATGAGTTGTCCCACGACAAGGGTATAGATTGAGAAGAGAAGGGGTCCTAGGACAGAGCCTTGAGGGACACCAACAGAGAGGAGTTGAGATGAAGAGGTAGTATGGGAGCAGGAAACGCTAAATATGCAGTTGGTAAGGTATGAGGAGATCAAGGATAGGGCAAGGTCTTTGACACCAAAGGAAGAGAGGATCTGTAGTATGAGGCAGTGGTCAACTGTGTTGAAGGCAGAGGACTGGAAGAAGGAGGAGTATAGAGAATGGTCTGTTAGGTTTGGCTGAAGGTAAGTCATTAGAAAGTTTGGTAAGGGCAGTCTCAGTGGAATGGTGGGGATGGAGACCAGATTGTAGGTTGTAGAAGAGCGAGGTAGGTGCAAAGTGAGAGGAAAGTGTCACGCCGCCTGTCACGCAGCTCTTACCTTTAGGCAAGACCCCAAGCCCGACGTCACCACTTCCAGCGCAGCGGCTGCTCAGGGGGTCCTGTCGGGTGTGCATGCGCACCTCTCGTACTGAGTTCAATGGCTGCACAATGTTGCTAATGTGCATGTGCCCTCTTCTCGGCTCTAGCTGCAGCCTTGTCCACTCTATGGTCCTGTAGGACCTGACCTGGAAGTCTTAGCACTCATACCCTATATCAGGCTACCTCTTCCTATGGGAGGTGCCTGATTATTGTTGTGCTTTCTGGCTTGGTCTGCTTGGTCTTTGCCTGGCTGTGCGCTGTGTTCGGGTCTTCTGCCTTGTGCTCCATTCCTGTACTCTGCCTTGTGCTCCATTTCTGTACTGTGCCTTATCGTGCTTCATTGCACACACCCTGCCTCTGCTCTGTGCTCTGTCATACTCCTTTGTACACGCTCAGTTCCTACCCTGTTCCTCTCGTACTTCTCAGCACACCCTCTGTCTAATCTTGCACTCAGGCATGCTCTCTGCACACGCTTTGTCTAACTCTGTACTCAGGCGTGCTCCTTCCCATACGCCCTGCTTTGCTCGCACCCAGGCATGCTTGTCTGTGCATGCCATACGTACTCTCGTGTACTCTCCTTGCTCTATCCTGTATCTAGCGCACTCCCGTGAACACACCTTGTATTGTCCTGTACTCTCCGTGTTCCTGCACTCTCACCCTGTATTTGTCCTATACCCTGCGTGTCTCTGTGTCCACTCTTTGCACACTCTTGTACTCTGCACATTCCCTTCCAATCTTTGAAACAAGCCTTCGCCTCTGCTCCAGCGCTTCACCATCCTGAGGTTAGTAAACCTTTCACTCTCAAGGTGGGCGCATCATCTACTGGCGCCGGCGCAGTCCTTTTGCAGAAGTCTTCTTCAGGACACCTAGTCACCTGTGGCTTCTTTTCTAAAGTGTTCTCCCCAAGAAGGCTATTAAGTTGGCCTTGGAGAAATGGAGATACTAGAAGGTGCCATACATCAGTTCAAAATATTCATGGACTATAAGAACCTTGAGTACCTCCAGTCTGCACAAAGGCTCAATCCCCAGCAGCCAGGTGGTCTTTGTTTTTCACCCGCTTTGACTTTGAACTCCATTTTCGGCCTGGCGATAAAAACATTAAAGCGGAAGTGTTATCAAGATCCTTCCAGTTGACTGATACTGAAGAGGAACCTTCTCATATCATCGACCCGTCCAAAATAATTACCGTGGCTCCTGTCAAGTTAACCACGTTACCTCCGGGAAGAACCTTTGTGGCTGAGAACAACCGAAAATTAGTTTTAGGCTATGTGCACACGTATGCAGAAAATTTCTGCATTAAGCCATGTGCCCACATAGCGCTTCTGAAGCAGAATAAAACTGAGCAGAATCGCACACCCTGCTCCCGGGAAAACGCATGTGGTTTTCGACGCGCTTTTGTAAGCGTTTGTCAAGCATTTTTGCATGCGTTTTCCTAAGCGTTTTTACCCATATAATTGATGTTATGCGGAATCACGTGCAATTCCGCAAAATTAATGAACATGCTGAGCTTTTAAGCTTTTCTGCAGCGTTTAAAAACGCACCATTGGCACAACATGTGCGTTTTTCATTAAAAATCAATTGGATGCTTTTCTTAAGCGTTTCTGCAGCAGAATCACTTGTCTAAAAGCGCTGCAGAAACGCTTAAAGATGCTACGTGGGCACACAGCCTAAAAACTGAACTCCTTCCCAGAAAACGCGCATTTTTTTCCCCGCGTTTTTTTCTGCGATTTTTGCGTGTTTTCGGCGCAATTTTTTTCTGCGCGTCCCCAGACACATAGAAAATAGCTAGAAATGCGGAATTTTCCGTGAAATTAATGAGCATGCTGCGTTTTTTACCGCGAAGCTTTTTTTTGCGGAAAAAAACATCAATATGCACAAAAAGTGCAAAATGCATTAAAATGAATGGGAAGCTTCTTTTAAGCATTTTTTGAGCTGATTTTTTGGTAAATCCGTGGGAAAAACGCGAAAAAAAAAACTGCCGTGTGCGAACACAGCCTTAGACTGGGGACATTCGTCCAAGATTGCTGGCCACGTTGGTTTCAAGAAGACTCTTTCCCTGATCTCCTGCTACTATTGGTGGCCATTGCTTTCCCAAGATGCCAAAGACTTTGTGGCCTACTGTCCTTCCTGCACCCAGAGCAAGGTACCCAGACAACCACCTTCCAGCCAGCTGCTTCCTCTTCCAGTACCTTTGGCTCCATGGCAGCACATTGCCATTGACTTTATCACTAGAGTTGAGCGATACCGTCCAATACTTCAAAATATCGGATCGGAATGGATCGGCTGATCTTTAAAAAAAGTATCGGTATCGCCGATGCCGATACCGGAAGTCCCATTCAAGTCTATGAGACTTCCGGTATTGGAATTGGAAAAACCCTTTCCTGCCCTTGTACAGCCTCTCGGGGGTCTGTACGGGCCTTCCGGGGGTCTCTGCCGGCCTGCCGGGGGGCTGTGCCGGCCTGCCGGTGGGCTGTGCGGACTGCCCGGGGTCTGTACACCCTGTGGGGGTCTGTACCGGCCTGCCGGGGGGCTGTGCCGGCCTGCCGGGGGGCTGTGCGGACTGCCCGGGGTGTGTACACCCTGTGGGGGTCTGTACCGGCCTGCCGGGGGGCTGTGCCGGCCTGCCGGGGGGCTGTGCACCCTGTGGGGGTCTGTACTGGCCTGCCGGGGGGCTGTGCCGGCCTGCCGGGGGGCTGCGCTGATGTCCGGGGGTCCATGCAGGCATCGTCCGATGGGACTACAAGTCCCATTGGGCGATGCCTGCTACCATGACAGTGATTGACACATTAGCCAATGATGGGACAGTATTAGTCCCATCATCCGGCTAATGTGTTAAATGTAAAAAAAAAAAAAATACTACATACATACATACTACATGCATGCTACATACATACAACATACATACTACATATATACTACATGCATGCTACATACATACTACATGCTACATACATAGTACATATATACTACATGCATGCTACATACATACTACATGCTACATATATACTACATGCATGCTACATACATACTAAATACATACTACATACATGCTACATACTACATGCTACATATGTACTACATACATACTACATACATACTACATGCTACATACATACTACATGCTACATACATACCACATATATACTACATACATACTACATGCATGCTACATACATACTACATGCTACATATATACTACATGCATGCTACATACATGCTACATACATACTACATACATACTACATGCATGCTACATACATACTACATGCTACATATATACTACATATATACTACATACATACTACATACATACTACATATATACTACATGCATGCTACATACATGCATGCTACATACATGCTACACGCTACATACATACTACATACATACTACATACATACTACATGCATGCTACATACATACCACATATATACTACATACATACTACATACATACTACATACTACATGCATACTACATACTACATGCTACATACATACCACATATATACTACATGCATGCTACATACATGCTACATGCTACATACATACTACATACATACTACATGCATGCTACATACATACCACATATATACTACATACATACCACATATATACTACATACATACTACATACATACTACATACATACTACATGCATACTACATACTACATGCTACATACATACCACATATATACTACATGCATGCTACATACATGCTACATGCTACATACATACTACATACATACTACATACATACTACATGCATGCTACATACATACCACATATATACTACATACATACTGCATACATGCTACATACATACTACATGCATGCTACATACAATACATTCATACAATACATACATAGACATACAGTACATATAACATAGAGTAACATACTTACCAATACTTGTCACATTGTTCCCCGAAGCCATTGTCTTTTACGGAATAAATATTAACATAACAAACCACAAAAATACTCACCCATGATCCGAAGCAGTCCACGAGTGTGTCCCATGACGATCTTGGGTAGAGAACTGCAGCATCAGCTGATGCGACCGCTCTCTACGGGCTGCAGGAATCCAATGACGGAAGGTAGGTATCCTTCCGCACTGTATTCCTCCGCCACTTAAAAAAAAAAAAGTCCCTAGTCTCACTTTATGCCATTGCTGCGTGGGAATTTCCCACACAGCTTTTACCATAAAGTGAGACTAGGGACTTTTTTTTTTTAAGTGGCGGAGGAATACAGTGCGGAAGGATACCTACCTTCCGTCATTGGATTCCTGCAGCCCGTAGAGAGCGGTCACATCAGCTGATGCTGCAGTTCTCTACCCAAGATCGTCATGGGACACACTCGTGGACTGCTTCGGATCATGGGTGAGTATTTTTGTGGTTTGTTATGTTAATATTTATTCCGTAAAAGACAATGGCTTCGGGGAACAATGTGACAAGTATTGGTAAGTATGTTACTCTATGTTATATGTACTGTATGTCTATGTATGTATTGTATGAATGTATTGTATGTAGCATGCATGTAGTATGTATGTAGCATGTATGTAGTATGTATGTAGTATATATGTGGTATGTATGTAGTATATATGTGGTATGTATGTAGCATGCATGTAGTATGTATGTAGTATGTATGTAGTATGTATGTAGCATGTAGCATGTATGTAGCATGCATGTAGTATATATGTAGCATGTAGCATGTATGTAGCATGCATGTAGTATGTATGTGGTATGTATGTGGTATGTATGTAGCATGTAGTATGTAGTATGCATGTAGTATGCATGTAGTATGTATGTAGTATGTATGTAGTATATATGTGGTATGTATGTAGCATGTAGTATGCATGTAGCATGCATGTCGTATGTATGTAGTATATATGTGGTATGTATGTAGCATGTCGTATGTATGTAGCATGTAGTATGTATGTAGCATGCATGTAGTATGTATGTAGTATGTATGCATGTAGTATGTATGTAGCATGCATGTAGCATGTAGTATGTATGTAGCATGCATGTAGCATGTAGTATGTATGTAGCATGCATGTAGTATATATGTAGTATGTATGTAGCATGTAGTATGTATGTAGCATGCATGTAGTATATATGTAGTATGTATGTAGCATGTAGTATGTATGTAGCATGCATGTAGTATATATGTAGTATGTATGTAGCATGTAGTATGTATGTAGCATGCATGTAGTATGTATGTATGTAGTATATATTTTTTTTTTTTTTTACATTTAACACATTAGCCGGATGATGGGACTACTACCGTCCCATCATTGGCTAATGTGTCAATCACTGTCATGGTAGCAGGTATCGCCCGATGGGACTTGTAGTCCCATCGGACGATGCCTGCACAGACTCCCGGACATCAGCACAGCCCCCCGGCAGGCCGGCACAGCCCCCCGGCAGGCCGGTACAGACCCCCACAGGGTGCACAGACCACCGGCAGGCCGGCACAGCCCCCCGGCAGGCCGATACAGACCCCCACAGGGTGCACAGACCACCGGCAGGCCGGCACAGCCCCCCGGCAGGCCGGTACAGACCCCGGGCAGTCCACACAGCCCCCCGGCAGGCCGGCACAGCCCCCCGGCAGGCCGGCAGAGACCCCCAGAAGGCCCGAAATGACGGCGCATCATGATGCGCACACACCGCGCATCATGATGACGTCATTTCGGCTGTCAATCAACTTTGAACTTCCGATTCCGGAATCCGATATGACAAAAGTATCGGAAGTCAGTATCGGAATTCCGATACCGCTAATATCGGCCGATACCCGATACTTGCGGTATCGGAATGCTCAACACTATTTATCACTGATCTGCCTCGTTCCTCCAGTTGTACTGTGATCCTGGTGGTTGTAGACCGATTCTCAAAGATGGCCCATTTCATTCCTCTTCCCCAGTCTACCCTCTGCTCCAGAATTGGTGAAGATTTTGATCACTCACATCTTCAGAATTCACGGCTTCCGTCTGCACATCGTGTCTCACAGAAGGGTTCAATTCACCTCCCGCTTCTGGAGAGCTCTTTGTGGACTCATGAAGGTGACACTGGACTTTTCTTCCGCCTATCATCCCCAAACCAATGGGCAGGTGGAACGTACCAACCAAATCCTTACATCCTACCTTCGGCACTTTTCAAATGCTCATCAGAATGACTGGGTCAGCTTACTTCCTTGGGCCGAGTTTGCCTACAAGAACCACTCCAGTGAGTCGTCCACAAGTCTCCATTCTTCATCGTCTTCGGACAGCATCCCAGTGTGCCACCACCGGTACTTCCTGTTTTGGGCATGCCTGCGGCCAACTCTCTGTCTGTGGAGTTCTCCAGGGTATGACAGGAGACCAAAACTGCTCTTGAGAATGCATAAGACAGGATGAAATTACATGCTGACAAGAGGCACCTGGACGTTCCTCCTTATCTCCTTGGTGACAAAGTGTGGCTTTCCTCCAGATACATTCACCTTAAGGTACCTTCTTACAAACTGGGTCCCAGTTACATTGGCCCTTTTGAGGTCCTCAGGCGTATTAATGATGTAGCATACAAGCTGGTTACCCGCCTCGCTCAGCATCCTCAATTCCTTTCATGTGTCCCTCCTCAAACCCGTGGTCCTTAATCGGTTCCATCCTTGTCCAGGCCACACACCCCAGCCTGTTGGTATGGGGAATGAGTTTGAGGTGAGTGACATTCTGGTCAAGAAGAAGGTAAGAGGGAAAACCCTTTTCTTAATTGATTGGAAGGGTTTTGGCCCTGAAGAAAGGTCATGGGAACCCAGGGAGAATATCCATGCTCCCCATATTTTGTCTAAGTTCTTTTCCTGCCTTAGAAAGAGGGGGCAAAAAGGGGGGGTACTGTCACACCACCTGTCATGCCACTCTCAACTGGGGGCGGGACCCCGCACCAGATGTCACCACTTCCGGCGCCGCGGCCGCTACGGTGGTCCCGTCAGGTGAGCACGCGGACCTCTCGTACTTAGTTCCATGGCTGCACAACGTTGCAAATGTGCATGTGCCCTCTTCTCGGCTCTAGCTGCAGACTTGTCCTCTTTATGGTCCTGGATGACCCGACCTGGAGGTCCTACCACTCATGCCCTATATCAGGTTACCTCTTCCTATGGGAGGTGCCTGATTATTGTTGTGCTTCCTGACTTGGTCTGCTTGGTCCTTGCCTGGCTGAGCGCTGTATTCGGGTCCTCTGCCTTTTGTTTCATACCTGTACTCTGCTTTGTGCTCTGTTCCTATACTCTGCCTTATCGTGCTTCATTGCACACGCTCTGCCTCTGCTCTGTGCTTTGTCATACTCCTTTGCACATGCTCAGCTCCTACCCTGTTCCTGTGATGATTCTCAGCACACCCTCTGTCTAACCTTGCACTCAGGCGTGCTCTCTTTGCACGCTTTGTCTAACTCTGTACTCAGGCGTGCTCCTTCGCGCGCACCCTGCTTTGTTCACACCTGGGCGTGCTTGTCTTTGCACGCCATACGTGCTCTTGTGTACCCGCCTTGCACTATACTGTATCTAGCGCACTCCCGTGAATATGCCTTGTATTGTCTTATACTCTCCGTGCTCCCATACACTCGCCCTGTATTTGTCCTATACCCTGCATGTCCCTGTGTCCACGCTTAGCACACTCTTGTACTCTGCACATTCCCTGTTGCTAGACACACTCACTCGTGTCTCCTGTGAGCCGGCCACCTAGCTCCAGCAGTTGTGGTACCTCACCCCCTTGGGATTGCCCCTGACACTCCCTGTATAGTGGGTGGTCCTCACTAGGTCAGCTGACCCTAGGTGGGTTGGTGCCACGACCCAGAGGGTCCACTCCAGGAGTTGTCACAAAAAGTTCAGCGTGGACGTGCTGCTCAAGGAGTTTGGAAGCAAATGGGAGCAAAGATATGGGGTGATAGCTGGACATGGTACTCGGGTAAAGGGATGGCTTTTTGAGGATAGGTGTGATTTGTGGCATGTTTGAAAGCAGAGGGGAAGGTACCAGAAGTTAGTTATAGGTTGAAGAGATGGGTTAGGGATGGGATAAGTGCAGTGGTGAGGTTGGGGAGGAGGTGGGATGGGATGGGGTCAAATGAGGTGATTGGACAACAAAGACTTGCCTTGTTTGGTCTATCTTATTTTTGAAGTGTATGGCAAAGTTCTCGGCAGAGATTAGGGAAGTCAGAGTGGGCAGTGGTGGGCGGAGGAGGGAGTTAAAAGTGTTAAACAGCTGTTTGGGTTTGTGGGATAAGGAAGATACAAGGGATGTAAAGTAGGCCTGTTTAGCAGAGGTGAGAGCTGATTTTAATGCGAGTGTTACATTGAGTGCAGTGAAATCATCTTGTGAAAGCGTTTTCTTCCAACGTCGTTCTGCAATTCTGGATAGTTGCCTAAGCTTTTTTGTAATGTTATTTTGCCAGGGTTGTCTATTGATTCATCCCACTCTAATATGCATGACAGGGGCGACCCAATCGATGGCTGATGCAAGAGTGGCATTGTAGAAACTTATGGCAGTGTCTGTGTTGTGGGGAGAAGCTATGGAGGACAGTGGCAGAATAGAATCAGAGAGTGTGTGAGTGTATAGATGTGTGAGATTTCTGCAGGGTTGCACATGTTACTGGACATGGGTGACAGGTGAGGAGGACAGGGATAAGAAAGTGAGTAGATGGTGGTCAGATAGAGGGAGAAGGGAGGTTGTGAATTTAGATAGGGAGCAGAGACGGGTGGAGACCAGGTCCAATGTGTGTCCATCTGTGTGGGTGGCTGAGGAGGATCACTGAGTAAGTCCAAAAGGTAAGTCAGCGACAGGAGTTTGGAGGCTGCCAACTGGTGGGTGTCAATGGGGATGTTGAAGTCACCCATGATGATGGTGGGAATGTCAACAGAGAGAAAGTGAAGAAGCCAGGTGGAGAACTGGGGAATAAAGGCAGTGGAAGTTGGAGGGGGAATAGATGTGGACAGAGTGGACTTCAAAAGAGGGGAGGATATGGGAGGGTAGAGGTGGGATAGGGTTAAAGGTACAGTTGGAAAAAAGGAGAAGGCCCACTCCTCCACCTTGACTGTGGGTGGGTGGTGTGGGTGAAGTGGAGGCCACCATAACATAGTGCATCAAGGGAGGCTGTTTCGGTGAGGCCCAGGAAGGAAAGATTACGAGATGTAAAGAGATCGTGAATCACGTGGAATTTATTGCAGACAGAGCGGGGATTCCAGAGTGATCCAGAGAGAGGGACAGGGTGGTGGCGTCAAGAGGATGGATTTGAGGTGGGCAAGATTTCGGGTGTTTACATTGGGTTGGGAGTGATAGATAGGGGTAATAATGGGAGGTATGAGTTGTGGGGGTCCAGGATTGGGAGATGTGTAGCCAGCAGTGAGGAGAAGCAGAGAGAGACAGAGCAGGTGGGAGAAGGAGAGTGGGACGCTTGTTTTGTGCTTTATTAGGAGAGATCTGAGGTTAAGGAGCAGGTCAGGTGGGGAGGGAAGGAGATATTATTACTTGGTTAGAGGGTGCTGGGGTTTATGGATAGCGAGGGAGAGTGAGGAGTAATGGAGCCAAAACTGTTACAGCATATGTCAGCATGACGGGAGTAAGTGTGGAGGAAAGAGTAAGAAATGTTATACATTTAATAACAGTGGGGTTGCCGGGAAGACAGAGAAGCCCTAGAAATGTCACTATGTACATACTGTGCTGCATCTTTACTAAAAACTCTGTTGATGAGTAAAGTTGAACTGATAAGAATGCACATTGAATATAGAGTCTTTTGTGAGACCCATGGATCTGTAGCCGGAACGACAGAATCAGAGGGGACTCCAGTAATTAATGTGAGTTCTGTTGCGCACGCTGCATATACAGATGAAGGGACATTATGCTTCATTTGTGGGTTGCCAGGGTGTGGGAACACTACAGCTCATCGCCAAGACTATCACCCTGGCCTTCTTACACATAGCTCATACATTACCCATCCCTGTAACACCACCAGATAATATCAGGTCAATGTCTTTGAGTTTTCCAGGAGAGTCTTTGAGTTCTCAAGGAAAAAGCACAGAGCTGTTGATGTCCACACTCTCCTGACAGTGAAGCGTGCTCTAGGTCCTGTGCACTGAGGCTAGCCAAAGTGATTCCATGCTATTTGTAAAAAAATCCCACTTTATTGGAACACAGTTCTGAGTAGGGTTTTACTCCTTCCTCAGATATAACACAGAAGTAACTATCTCCTCCCTTTATATATTGGAATCGTATACGTATGAAAATGTGCAGTTATATAGAAAAGAGATGTACAGTACATACATATATATATATATATATATATATATATATACAGGTTGGGCCATTTATAAGGATACACCTAAATAAAATGGGAATGGTTGGTGATATCAACTTCCTGTTTGTGGCACATTAGTATATGGGAGGGGGAAAACTTTTCAAGATGGGTGGTGACCATGGTGGCCATTTTGAATTTGGCCATTTTGGATACAACTTTATTTTTTTCAATAGGAAGAGGGTCATGTGACACATCAAACTTATTGACAATTTCACATGAAAAACAATGGCTTTCTTGGTTTTAAAGTAACTTTATTCTTTCATGAGTTATTTACAAGTTTATGACCACTTATAAAATGTGTTCAAAGTGCTGCCCATTGTGTTGGATTGTCAATGCAACTCTCTTCTCCCACTCTTGACACACTGATAGCAACACCACAGTATAAATGCTAGCACAGGCTTCCAGTATCCATTGTTTCAGATGCCGTACATCTCGTATCTTCACAGCATAGACAATTGCCTTCAGATGACCCCAAAGATAAAAGTCTAAGGGGATCAGATCAGGAGACCTTGGTTGCCAGTCAACTGACCCACGACGACCAATCTACTTTCCAGGAAACTGTTCATGTAGGAACGCTCAGACCTGGCACCCATAATTGATGGCATGGTGTGGTATATGGGGTACAAAGATAGTGGGGCCATACTTCATCAATGGAAACATCAATGTCACTGGATATCTGAAAGTGCTACATGATGATGTGTTGTCCTCTTTATGCACTGAAGATGGCACGTTTCCTGAGTTTTTCCAGCAAGATGGCGCACCACCACATTATGGGTGTCAGATCCAAGCATTCCTACAAGGGATCTGACCCCCTTAGGCTGAGTTCACATTACGTTTAGGCAGTTCGTTAGATGGACTGCATTACACCATGGTATAATGCGGTGTAACGCAGTCCATTAACGCTGCCATTCAGCCCCATTGTCTGGCGCATGGTGTCGCATGCCGTAAAGCGGCACACGTTCTCGATGTGCCGTCATTCACTGACAGAGCCTCGGACGTGGGCTGCAGCATCTGAGGCTCCGTCACTGCTAGCGCAGATGAATCATCTGTGCTCGCACAGATGATTCATCTGCACTAGCGGGTATAGCATAATGCGATCGGGTTATGCTATACAGTTAACGCAGCCCGTCAACGCTATGCGTTGAACGGGCAGCTTTTTTTTTTAAAATCAGATAAATTTTTATTGCTTAACAAAATATAAAACAACCAGCATATTCAATCTGTCAAAAGTATACAAGTTATAATTTTTTTCAAAACATACTTCCCATTCCGTTCCCCTACCCCCCTTCCCTCTGTAAAGCTATCTAAATAAAAGTACACAATAATGCAGCATTGATCTTCTGAGGTCAGCACTTCTCCGCTCAGGGATTCCATATTGTTTCAAAGGTACTAACCTTTTTCCTTTTAGCGTATATACTCTTTCTACACCCATAATATAGTCAGTAGAGTTGAGCGAAACGGGTCGGTCAATTTCAAAAGTCACCGACCTTCGCAAAAGTCGGGTTTCATGAAACGAAACCCGACCATAGCGTGAAGTCGGCCACGAGGTCAGCGACCAGAGCGCCAAAGTCGCGTTTCAAAAGATGCTTCCAGCACCCTTTTTCAGCCAATGATGGAGGACGCACACTGTGGGCAATGCGATGACATAGGCATCGGTCACCACCATCTTTGAGAAGGACATGCAAGTGATTGGCTTGCTTTGTGTGGCGTCACAGAGGCTATACAAGGGCGTGCACGCCAACCGTCATCTTACTTCTGCCGATCTTAGCATTAGGGAGAGGTTGCAGCTGCTGATTATGTAGGGAGAGCGTTAGGCAGGGAGGAAGATACAAAAAACTGCTTCTGCTGCTAGCGATTTTCCCTGTACAACACACCAGTTAGTGTGCAATGCAAGGGGAGGCTAAATTTTGGTGCATCAGGTCTGTTGGTTATTAGGCTGCCTTATAATGCTCCCTGATAGCGGCATTGCTGTTTTCACACTGCTGTGCAAACTGCATTTTTAAAAGCAAAAATACTTTTCATCCTTTTTTTTGCCCAGTTACCAAGCGTTCATTTTTCCACACTTTTGTGTGCAGCAGTCCTGCTTATTAGGCTGCCTACGTCCATACTTGGACTGAGAGCATCATTGTCAGCTTGCTAAAATCTCTAGGGAGATTCAAATTCTCCCCAGTCCTATATAGACATTTTATACACCATCCAATTTTAGCCTGTTATATTGAGGTGTAATCTACACTGGGCTTGAGATATTAGTTCAGTGTCCTCAAGTCTGTAGGGAGATTCAAATTCTCCCCAATACTTTATACAGTTGTGGCCAAAAGTATTGACACCCCTGCAATTCTGTCAGATAATACTCAGTTTCTTCCTGAAAATGATTGCAAACACAAATTCTTTGCTATTATTATCTTCATTTAATTTGTCTTAAATGAAAAAACACAAAAAGAATGGTCCTAAAGCCAAATTGGATATAATTCCACACCAAACATAAAAAAGAGGGTGGATAAAAGTATTGGCACTGTTTGAAAAATCATGTGATGCTTCTCTAATTTGTGTAATTAAAAGCACCTGTAACTTACCTGTGGCACCTAACAGGTGTTGGCAATAACTAAATCACACTTGCAGCCAGTTGACATGGATTAAAGTTGACTCAACCTCTGTCCTGTGTCCTTGTGTGTACCACATTGAGCATGGAGAAAAGAAAGAAGACCAAAGAACTGTCTGAGGACTTGAGAAATCAAATTGCGAGGAAGCATGAGCAATCTCAAGGCTACAAGTCCATCTCCAAAGACCAGAATGTTCCTGTGTCTACCGTGCGCAGTGTCATCAAGAAGTTTAAAGCCCATGGCACTGTGGCTAACCTCCCTAGATGTGGACGGAAAAGAAAAATTGACAAGAGATTTCAATGCAAGATTGTGTGGATGTTGGATAAAGAACCTCGACTAATATCCAAACAAGTTCAAGCTGCCCTGCAGTCCGAGGGTACAACAGTGTCAACCCGTACTATCCGTCGGCGTCTGAATGAAAAGGGACTGTATGGTAGGAGACCCAGGAAGACCCCACTTCTTACCCCGAGACAAAAAAAAGCCAGGCTGGAATTTGCCAAAACTTACCTGAAAAAGCCTAAAACGTTTTGGAAGAATGTTCTCTGGTCAGATGAGACAAAAGTAGAGCTTTTTGGGCAAAGGCATCAACATAGAGTTTACAGGAGAAAAAAAGAGGCATTCAAAGAAAAGAACACAGTCCCTACAGTCAAGCATGGCGGAGGTTCCCTGATGTTTTGGGGTTGCTTTGCTGCCTCTGGTACTGGACTGCTTGACCGTGTGCATGGCATTATGAAGTATGAAGGCTACCAACAAATTTTGCAGCATAATGTAGGGCCCAGTGTAAGAAAGCTGGGTCTCCCTCAGAGGTCATGGGTCTTCCAGCAGGACAATGACCCAAAACACACTTCAAAAAGCACTAGAAAATGGTTTGAGAGAAAGCACTGGAGACTTCTAAGGTGGCCAGCAATGAGTCCAGACCTGAATCCCATAGAAACCCTGTGGAGAGATCTAAAAATGGCAGTTTGGAGAAGGCACCCTTCAAATATCAGGGACCTGGAGCAGTTTGTCCAAGAAGAATGGTCTAAAATTCCAGCAGAGCATTGTAAGAAACTCATTGATGGTTACCGGAAGCGATTGGTCGCAGTTATTTTGGCTAAAGGTTGTGCAACCAAGTATTAGGCTAAGGGTGCCAATACTTTTGTCTGGCCCATTTTTGGAGTTTTGTGTGAAATGATCAATGTTTTGCTTTTTGCTTCATTCTCTTTTGTGTTTTTTCATTTAAGACAAATTAAATGAAAATAATAATACCAAAGAATTTGTGTTTGCAATCATTTTCAGGAAGAAACTGAGCATTATCTGACTGAATTGCCGGTGTGTCAATACTTTTTGCCACAACTGTACACCTTGTACCTTGTTTTACAGTATCATATTGCAGGTGGTATTTTGGGTACATTTTACCAAAAATGAGGAAGTGTGTTGGAAGAGGCCGTGGAAGTAGGCGGGGGTTGCCAGCTGGTAATGATGGCATTGGTGGTGGGTAGAGTTGAACGAAACGGGTCGAAAAATTTCAAAAGTCGCCGACTTCTGGTAAAGTCGGGGTTCATGAAATGAAACCCGACCCTAGGGTGAGGTCGGCCACGAGCTCGGCGACTTTAGTGCCAAAGTCGAGTTTCAAAAGTTTGTTTTCCGCCCTTTTTCAGCCAATCAGGATCCACGGACACTGTGGGCAACGTGATGACATAGGCAGGGGTCACCAACATCTTTGAGAAGGGCATGCAAGTGATTGGCTTGCTTTGGGGTGCGTCACAGGGGGTATAAAAAGGCGTGCACGCCGACCGCCATGTTACTCATGCTGATCTCAGAATAGGGAGAGCTGCTGCTGCTGATGATTATGTAGGGAGAGCGTTAGGCAGGGAAGAAGACACCAAAAACTGCTTCTGCTGCTAGCGATTTTGCCTGTACAACACACCAGTCACTGTGTGTGCAGTGCAAGGGGAGGCTATATTGTGCTGTATCAGATGTGTTGGTTGTTAGGCTGCCTTATTAGGCTTCCTGATAGCTGCATTGCTGTTTACCCACTGCTCTGCAAACTGCTTTTTTAAAAGCAATCCAAATTTTTTTTTTGTCATGGTGAGGTACCGAGCATGCATTTTTTCACACCATACAGCGGTGTACGCTCCTCACACAGTACCGTGTAACGGCTGTTATCACGGCCACAGTGAAGCTATCTGTGTGTCACTCTGTAAGAATAAGTCGAGGACATCTTCCGTTCTTACAGACCTACACCTTCTAGTTTTGTCTGCTTTTCAAACAGTTAAGTATATTTGCTGTTTGATCACATTCAAAACTATAGAGAGACAGCGTGTGTCAGTCCGTATACTTAAAAAGCACGGAGCTTGACAATTTTACGGACACCGGACAGCGGTGTACGTGCACGCTCCTCTCTCAGTACCGTGTAACAGCTGTTATCACGGCCACAGCGAAGCTATCTGTGTGTCACTCTGTAAGAATAAGTCGAGGACATGTTCCGTTCTTACAGACCTACACTCTAGGGAGATTCCTATTCTGCCCAATTCTATATACACCTTGTAGTTTGTCATACACTAGCCAATTTCTGCCTGTGACATAGCGGTGTGATATTCACTGGGTCTCACACAATCCAACAGTGTCCACAAGTGTGTTCAGAAATTCTACATCTCCCCTGTCCTATAGTGACATTTTTCACACCAGCGACATTGAGCCTGTGACATAGCGCTGTGATATTCACTGGGCCTCACACAATCCAACAGTGTCCACAAGTGTGTTCAGAAATTCTACATCTCCCCTGTCCTATAGTGACATTTTTCACACCTGCGACATTGAGCCTGTGACATAGCGGTGTGATATTAACTGGGCCTCACACAATCCAACAGTGTCCACAAGTGTTTTCAGAAATTCAACGTCTCCCCTGTCCTATGTACACCTTGTACCTTGTTTTACATTACTATATAGTTTGTGGGATTTTGTGTACATTTTTACCAAAAATGAGGAAGGCTGGTGGAAGAGGCCGTGGAATTGGGCGGGGGTTGCCAGCTGGTAATGATGGTGTTGGTGGTGGATCTGATGGTAGTGGCAAAAGCAAAATAGGACCGAATGCAGGAGGTGTTCAGCCTGCATCATCGTCTGGCTCCACAAGGCCTCGAAGACTTAGTTTTCTAGGAGTTGGCAAACCGCTTTTAAAGCCAGAGCTTCAGGAACAAGTTTTGGCTTACATTGCTGACTCAGCCTCCAGCTCTATCGCCTCCTCTTCTGAAGCTGTAAAAAATAAAAGCACTGAGTCGTCATTGGAGGCTCATGTTCATGAACCACACCTTTCCTTGTGTCCTTCACCCCAACCAAGATTGAAGGATGACGCAGGCCATACAACTGATTACTCCATGGAGCTGTTTTCACATACCATGCCTGGGTTATCAAGTGAAATGGTGAATTACCCAGGCCAAGATGAATCTGACATGGAGTGCACTGATGCACAGCCACTGATAGATGATTCTGCTGGTACATTCACTCAGAGCACTACATTGTCCTCGCAGTGTAATGAGCCAGATTCTGACCCTGATGAGACTCAGGTGCCCCTTCCCGCATACTATACCACCATACACGGTGACACAGAGGAAGGTGCACATGACATTGAAGAGGAGGTGATGGATGACCCA
This sequence comes from Dendrobates tinctorius, assembly GCF_039654945.1. Classification (NCBI taxonomy): domain Eukaryota; kingdom Metazoa; phylum Chordata; class Amphibia; order Anura; family Dendrobatidae; genus Dendrobates; species Dendrobates tinctorius. The sequence goes on along the minus strand of NW_027361687.1, from coordinate 91,040,692 downwards.
GTTGTTGACCCAGATTGGCATCCATTGGGGGAAGAGGGTGCTGCTTCCAATAGCTCAGATGAGGAGGAGGAGCATCCACAGCAGACATCGACATCGCAACAGCTGTTATCTGGCAGGCCCGGAGCACTCCAAAGACAGGTTCCAAAAATCAAAAGAGTTGTTGGACAGCTTGTCCAGACGGTCAAAATAGCACAGTGTGCTAGGCCGCAAAATGTCTTCCAAAGTAGGAAGAGTGCAGTGTGGCACTTTTTTGAACAAAATCCTCACAACACCAGCGTGGACACAACACCAAACCTCAAGTACCACATGTGCAACTGATCACAAAGAAGGTAGTCAGCAACGCTACATTGTTTCCCCCACTGTAAGCCCACCGGTTAGCACAGCAGCAAATGTTGAGGTGTCGTTGCAAGGCCAAAGCAGTCAGGGAATCCCACTGTTATATCAACGAAAGACTGAATCTAGGCCATCAGAAAGAACACCAACTCCATCACCATCATCAACCCTCTCTCAGTCCGCCCTGTCCACCGCTAGTTCCACCATATGCAGCTCTCAAGTCCAGCTCACCCTCCCAGAGACTATGAGTAGGTCAGGAAAGTACTCAGTCTCTCATCCGCGTACACTGGATTTGAACGCCCACATTGCCAAACTAATCTCGTTAGAGATGATGCCCTATCGGTTGGTGGAAAGCGCATCTTTCCGTGAACTCATGGCCTATGCAGTACCACGCTATGACCTACCCAGTCGCCACTTCTTCTCTCGCAAAGCCATCCCAGCCCTCCACCATCATGTGAAAGACCGCAGTGTCCATGCACTCAAGCAGTCAGTGAATGGAAAGGTGCACCTCACAACAGATGCATGGTCCAGTCGGCATGGCCAGGGCCGTTACGTGTCCATCACTGCGCACTGGGTTAATGTGGTGGATGCAGGGTCCACAGGGGACAGCGGTGGTGGGACAGTGCTGCCTAGCCCACGCTATAGGAAACAGTTGGCTGTAGGCGTTCGACCCTCCTCCTCCTCCTCCAGAAGGGAAAGCTCGTCCACAGAGCGCAGTCGTACGAGCACTCTATCTGCAGCTGCCACTGTTGCACACGAGGTGTCCCCCTATCGAGCAGCTAGCGGAAAGCGTCAGCAGGCTGAGTTGCAGATGATGTGTTTGGGCGACAGACACACCGCCGAGGTGCTGGCCGAGTACTTTCAGCGACAAACTGAGTCATGGCTGGGCAGTGTACATCTTGAGGCAGGAAAGGTAGTTAGTGATAACGGGCGTAATTTTGTGGCTGCCATAGCCCTTTCAAAACTCAGCCACATACCTTGCTTGGCTCACACCTTGAACCTGGTGGTGCAGTGCTTCCTCAACAATTATCCGGAGTTAACAGCCCTGCTCCAGAAGGTGCGAAGACTGTGCGCGCACATCCGCCGGTCACCTGTACACTCCATTCGCATGCAGAAGCTGCAGCGATTGCTCCACCTTCCCAACCACCACCTCATTATCGACATTGCAGCAAGGTGGAACTCCACCCTGCACATGGTTGAGCGGCTGTGCGAACAGAGGCAGGCCATAATGCATTTGTGGGAGGATACACGGCCAGACACTTTGAGAGCAGACATGGAGATGACAGGAGTGCAGTGGTGTCGAAGCTGAAAGACCTCTGTAAAGTCCTTCAGTGTTTGGAGGAATGCACATGGCTGGTAAGCGCAGACGACGCCATCCTAAGCATGAGCATCCCACTTATGCGTCTGCTCCTGCAAACTTTGACGCACCTTAAGGAGCAGGCGTCTGCAGCCAATATTGACGAGAAGGAAGAGGAGGAGGGAATCCTTGATGACATTCAGCCATTGTCTGCTCAGGGACCTCTCCTGGACGAGGTGGAGGAAGAAGAGGAGGAGGAGGATGATGATGGGGATGATTGCTTAGGGGAGGAGGATGCATCTCGTGGGGCAAGTGAAAATGTTGGCGTGGCAAGGTCTGGTACAGGGTTTGTGCGTGACTGGAGGGATGTGGATTTGCCAGAAAGTGCTCCTCCAACCTGCACTCGCAGTGCATCATTGACACCGGGAACATTGGCCCACATGTCAGATTATGCCTTGCAGATCCTAAAAAGGGACCCACGCATTGCCAAAAAGATGAACGATGACGACTACTGGTTGGCCAGCATCCTGGATCCACGCTATAAAGGCAAATTACAAAATATTATGCCACAGGAGAACCCTGACCTAATATTGGCTAATAAACAAGCAACTCTGGTAAACCGGTTGGTTGAGGCATTCCCAGCACACAGCAGCGGTGATGGTTCTCCAACGAGCCGTACGGGCCGGGGGCAGCTTGGCAGAGGTGTTCGTGGTGCACACAGCAGAAGTGGCGTTGGAGACAGGGGTTTCATGACAATGTTGTGGACTGATTTTTCAAGTACCGCTCACACAACTGGTAATACTGCATCGATGGAAAGTGACAGGAGACAGCAGTTGTCAACTATGGTTACACACTACTTTTCCTCCCATATCGATGTTTTCCCGCACAGGTCATTCCCCATTGACTATTGGGCCGCTAAACTGGACACCTGGCCTGAATTGGCACAATATGCCTTACAGGAGCTCGCTTGCCCAGCTGCAAGTGTGCTATCGGAAAGAGTCTTCAGTGCAGATGGATCAATCCTGACAGAAAAAAGGACCCGTCTGTCTACCCAAAATGTGGATGATCTAACCTTCATTAAAATGAACCATGCATGGGTTTCCAAGGATTTTGTCCCACCTTCCCCTGATGACACATAGGGTGACAGAAAAATGGCTTGCTTTGGTCCTCCTCTTCCTGGGACTTGAACAATTTCGCCTTTTGCATCAGCTGAATGTCCAATATCAACATATGCCACTTTCTAAAACTCCCTAACTGTGCTGCCTCCCCCCCATGGCCGGGGTCACCACCTAGCGCACGAAACCGTGCGAGTGCCGTTGCCCTGGACAGGTGGGTAGGCCGACTCTTGGGCGTGGGCACTGGCACAGGGTCCCTCATAGTGCAATCAAGTGTCTCTGACGGTGGTGGTGCACACCCGCCGTCAGACACACCGCCGTATTATGAGGGGCCCAGTGCCAGTACCGACACCCACGAGTGGGCCACCCTTGCTTGGGCAGGGCCCCAGCATTTGCAATCTTTACCTCTCCCTGCTCCTCCACTGTGTAGTCTGGGCCATCAAATCCATACTGGGCCTGACACCGTCTGAGCCTGCCTCCTGATCTATAGACATATATTTTGAATGTGTACACTATGCTATCCATACATGTTATCCGAGGATACGGTACCCTTTCTCACCTTTGTGCAATCACGTGTAATCCATTCTGGGCCTGACACCATCTGAGCCTGCCTCCTGATATATACACATATATTTTGAATGTGTACACTATGCTATCCATACATGTTATCTGGGGATACGGTACCCTTTCTCACCTTTGTGCAATCACGTGTAATCCATACTGGGCCTGAGAACGGCTGGCGAGCTGTTAAGTTACAGCACCTGTGGTTTGCACACGTAAGTTTTTCATTTTTTCTGGAATGACGGTTAGGCCTAATTCCGGAACTGCGGTAGACCTGCACTTACTGGGAAATCATTGTTCATGGGTAATTATTGTAATCCCAGATCCCCATCACTAACGTTGTTCAGCGGGTTATCTGCACCTGTAAGCGACAAACGCTGGCCTTTTCAGTGTAGCGCACATGCAGCCACGGACATGTAAGGGCATGACACACCAGTTATTGGCCAATCTCACGTGCCAGAGCCTCGCGTGTCCCTCTAGTAAGCCGGACTCGGACCGCGGGGCATGACGGAGTCTCGTTCGTTAATGGAATTAAGCTTGCAATGTGTGCATCTTTTTTGTGGCTGGATGGTTGAGGTTGCCCATGTTGAGTCAAATTCCGCCGTAGGCTCCACTCCTGGTGGTGCCCTTCTGGACATTCCTTTAAGGTTCAGCTTTGCAACCATACTGCCCACATAAAACAAACAATTTGCCTTCATGAACGCTGTTTGGAGGGTCGTGACTCATGGGAATAACGCCGCCCTATAAGTTAACCTGCTAGAGAGATCCTTTGTTGCTCCCAAGCATGACATCACACTCCCTAGGAGGAAGGTAATGCCAGTGTGGCGACCGTACTCCTGGGGGCGACACAAGTGCACTGAGACCCAGCCACTGCTCGATGAATCTGCTGGTACATTGACCCAGACCACTTCATTCCCCTCGCATGCTACACGGCCTGAATCTGACCCTGATGAAACTCAGGTTACCCTTCCCATCTACAGTTCCATCTTACACGGTGACAAAGAGGAATCTGCAGATAAAAGTGCAGGTTCGGCACCCACCGTCAGACACACCACCGTACTATCAGGGGCCCTGTGCCAGTGCCGTCGCCAACGAGTGGGCCCCCCCTGCTTGCTCAGGATCACAGCACTTGCAAGGTTGAAATACTGTGCAGTGAGATGGAAGATGGGGACGACGAGGAGTCCAGACTAGTACAGGGATTCCCTAGCAAGGATACTTATTTCATTGTTTTCAATGTTGAGACAGCAATTTTTGGGGAGCACTATACTCTGGAGAATGATAGATGGGGCCCACCATACACTGGAACATTCCAAAGGTGGACATCAGACATTGGAGCAGCATTTACAGGGCCCATTATACACTAAAGCATTAGAAATGGGGCCCATTATGTTTGGAGCATTATTTGGGCCCATAAGACAGTGGAGCTTCATCCATGGGGACCAACATATACTGTAGCATTATGTGGAGCTCATCATATACTGTTTCAAACATTATATGGGACCAATGATTCTGTATGGAGAAATAGATGTGCCTCGTCATGAGATGTAAAAAGTGAAGTATTTTTCATTGTACTATACCGCTATTTCTCTGCCGTATCGGAGCATCATGAGTTGTGGTATGTGTTAAACGGGCGCTCTTTTGCCCAGGGCACATGAAAACCTGGAGCCAGCCCTACCCCCCCACAACTTTAGACAAATAACCCCCATTTTTCAGTGCGTAACTAGTATTATGAAGTTACTTAAGGTTGACAAGCTTAAGTAAGAAGAATTGATGCTTTTGGCATTCAAATGGGCACTGTAGGTTTGTTTCCTGACCTCCTCTCACTGCCGACTTTAATTCCCCATTGACTTACATTGGGTTTCGTGCTTCGGTCGAAACCCCGACTTTTCCCTATAGTCGGCCGATTTTGCTCGACCCGACTTTTGGAAAAGTCGGGTTTCATGAAACGAATCTCGACCCTAAAAAAGCATAAGTCGCTCAACTCTAGTGGTGGGGGTAGATCTGCTCGTAGTGTCAAAAGCACAATGGCACCTAATGCAGGAGGTGTTGAGCCTGCGTCATCGTCTGGCTCCACAAGGCCTAGAAGGCTCCCTTTTCTGGGAGTAGGTAAACCTCTTTTAAAGGCGGAGCTTCAGGAACAAGTTTTGGCTTACATTCCTGACACAGCCTCCAGCTCTATCTCCTCCTCTTCTAAACTTTCAAAAAATAAAAGAACTGAGTCGTCATTGGAGGCTCATGGTCAGGAGCCACACCTTTCCTTGTGTCCTTCACCCCTACCAAAAGGAAGGATGCGGCAGGCCACACTGCAGATTACTCCATGGAGCTCTTTTCACATACCATGCCTGGGTTATCAAGTCAAATCGTGAATTACCCAGGCCAAGAAGAATCTGACATGGAGTGCACTGATGCACAGCCACTGCTAGATTTATCTGCTGGTACATTCACTCAGAGCACTACATTGTCCTCGCAGTGTACTGAGCCAGAATCTGACCCTGATGAAACTCAGGTGCCCCTTCCCGCATACTATACCACCTTACATGGTGACACAGAGGAAGGTGCACATGACATTGAAGAGGAGATGATGGATGACCCAGTTGTTGACCCCGATTGGCATCCATTGGGGGAAGAGGGTGCCGCTGCCAGTAGCTCAGAAGAGGAGGAGGAGCATCCGCAGCAGGCATCGACATCACAACAGCTGTTATCTGGCAGGCCCGGAGCAGTACAAAAAACAAAAGAGTTGCAGGACAGCTAGGCCAGACGGTCAAATTAGCACAGCGTGAAAGGCCTCAAAATATCTTCCATAGTAGGAAGAGTGCAGTGTGGCAATTTTTGAACAAAATCCTAATGATCAGGCAAAGGTTATCCATAAGAAGTGCGCAAAGACCTTTAGCCGAGGGAAAAATCTGAGAACTTTGAATACCAGTTGCATGCTTAGACATTTAACCACCATGCACTTGCAAGCGTGGACGGACTACCAAACCTCACGTACCACATGTGCAACTGCTCCTAATGAAGGTAGTCAGCAATGCTACATCGTTTCCCCCACTGTAAGCCCATCAGTTAGTACACCACCAACAGCAAATGTTGAGGTGTCATCGCAAGGCCAAAGCAGTCAGGGAATCACAATGTTATTGCTACGAAAGACTGAATCTAGGCCATCAGAAAGAACACCAACTCCATCACCATCATCAACCCTCTCTCAGTCCGCCATGTCCACCGCTAGTTCCACCATATGCAGCTTTCAAGTCCAGCTCACCCTACCAGAGACCATGAGTAGGACAAGAAAGTACTCATTCTCTCATCCCTGTACACTGGGTTTGAACGCCCACATTGCCAAACTAATCTCGTTAGAGATGATGCCCTATCGGTTGGTTGAAAGCGAAGCTTTCCGCGAACTCATCGCCTATGCAGTACCACGCTATGACCTACCCAGTCAGCACGTCTTTTCTCACAAAGCCATCCCAGCCCTCCACCTTCATGTGAAAGACTGCATTGTCCATGCACTCAAGCAATCAGTGAGTGGAAAGGTGCACCTCACAACAGATGCATGGTCCAGTAGGCATGGCCAGGGCCGTTACGTGTCCATCACTGCGCACTGAGTTAATGTTGTAGATGCAGGGTCCACAGGGGACAGTGCTGCCTAGCCCATGGTATAGGAAACAGTTGGCTGTAGGCATTTGACCCTCCTCCTCCTCCTCCATCCGCAGCTGCCAGTGTTACACACGAGGTGTCCCACTATCGAACAGCTAGTGGTAAGCATCAGCAGGCTGAGTTGAAGATGATGTGCTTGGGCGACAGAGACACCGCGGAGGTACTGGCCGACTTCTTGCAGCGACAAACTGAGTCATGGCTGGGCAGTATACATCTTGAGGCAGGCAAGGTAGTTAGTGATAACGGCCGAAATTTTGTGGCAGCCATAGCCTTTTCAAAACTCCGACACATACCTTGCCTGGCTCACACCTTGAACCTGGTGGTGCAGTGATTCCTCAATATTTATCCGGAGTTAACAGGCCTGCTCCAGAAGGTCCAAAGACTGTGCTGGCACATCCGCCGATTGCCTGTACAATCCAGTCGTATGCAGAAGCTGCAGCGATTGCTCCAACTTCCCAAGCACCGCCTAATTATCAACATTGCAACAAGATGGAACTCCACTCTGCACATGGTTGAGAGGCTGTGCGAACAGAGGCAGGCTGTAATGCATTTGTGGTAGGATACACGGCCAGGCACTTTGAGGGTAGACATGGAGTTGTCGGGTGTGCAGTGGTCGAACCTGAAAGACCTCTGTAAAGTCCTTCAGTGTTTTGAGGAATGCACACGACTGGTAAGCGCAGACGATGCCATCATAGGCATGAGCATCCCACTTATGCGTCTGCTCATGCAAACTTTGACCCACATTAAGGAGCAGGCGTCTGCAGCCGAGGAGGATGAGGAAGAGGAGGAGGGAAGCCTTGATGACAGTCAGCCATTGCCTGCTCTGGGACCTCTCCTGGATGAGGTGGAGGAAGACAAGGAAGAGGAGGAGGAGGATGATGAGGGGGATGATTATTTAGGGGAGGAGGATGCTTCTCATGGGGCAAGAGAAAATGTTGGCATGGCAAGGTCTGGTACAGGGTTTGTGCGTGACTGGAGGGATGTGGATTTGCCAGAAAGTGCTCCTCCACCCAGCACTCGCAGTGCATCATTGACACCTGGAACGTTGGCCCACATGTCAGATTATGTCTTGCAGATCCTAAAAAGGGACCCCCGCATTGCCAAAATGATGAACGATGATGACTACTGGTTGGCCAGCATCCTGGATCCACGCTATAAAGGCAAATTCCAAAACATCATGCCACAGGAGAACCTTGACCTAATATTGGCTAACAAGCAAGCAACTCTGGTAAACCATTTGTTTGAGTCATTCCCAGCACACAGCAGCAGTGATGGTTCTCCAACGAGCCGTAGGGGGCAACACGGAAGAGGTGTTCGTGGTGCACCCTTCAGAAGTGGCGTTGGAGTCATGGGTTTCATGACCATGTTGTGGACTGATTTTTTAAGTCCCGCTTACACGACTGGTAATACTGCATCGATTGAAAGTGACAGGAGACAGCAGTTGTCAACTGTGGTTGCAAACTATTTCTCATCCCATATCGATGTTCTCCCTCACAGGTCATTCCCCTTTGACTATTGGGCCTCTAGACTGGACGCCTGGCCTGAATTGGCACAATATGCCTTACAGGAGCTCACTTGCCCTGCTGCTAGTGTGCTATCGGAAAGAGTCTTCAGTGCTGCTGGCTCAATCCTGGCAGAAAAAAGGACCCGTCTGTCAACCCAAAATGTTGATGATCTAACCTTCATTAAAATGAACCATGCATGGGTTTCAAAGGATTTTGTCCCACCTTCCCCTGATGACACATAGGTGGCCAGAAAAATGGATTGCTTTTGTCCTCCTCTTCCTCGGACTTCTCCAATTCCTCCATTTGCAGCTGCTGAATGTCCAACATCAACATATGCCATTTTTTAAACCTCCCTAATGGGGCTGCCTCCCTCCCCCATGGCCGGGGTCATCACCTAGCGCATGCAACCGTGCGAGTGCCATTGCCCTGGACAGGTGGGTGGGCCGACTCTTGGGCGCCGGCACTGGCACAGGGTCCCTCATAGTGCAATCAAGTGTCTCTAACGGTGGGGGTGCACACCTGCCGTCAGACACACTGGCGTACTATGAGGGGCCCAGTGCCAGTACCGACGTCCACGAGTGTGCCCCCCTTGCTTGGGCAGGGCCCCAGCATTTGCAATATTTACCTCTCCCTGCTCCTCCACTGTGTAGTCTGGGCTGTCAATTCCTTCCCTGGGACTGCCACTACAAATTTGGTGAACTGATAGACGATGGTTAAGACGTAGCTATGCCCTGTCCTGCTGGCTGGGCTCTAGCTTCAGAAGATCAATGGCTTCCATTTCTTATGACGTCGACTCACAATGAGATGCAGTGGTGGTTTATCATCAGCTTTCACAGTTTTCCTACTCACAGACGTGTGACATTCCTGCCCATGTTTTTAAATGTGCCCTTTCATGCCAATCCAATAGCATCGCCTACAGCCTGTGGCTTCTGTCTTTTGCACGCCAAAGTTACCTGACAGATCATGATAGGCAGTGAGGACCATGTCTACATCTCTCCCTGTGATCAAAATTTGATGGAGATGAGTAACGATGATGGGATCAACGGTACTGCGATACAGCAACCCTTTCTTCACAAAAAACTGTTTTCTCTGTCTCCACACACAAAGTAATTCAGGGTCAGCATCGCCTCTGAGAATTCTCTGGGGAGTTTTCCCGTGATTAGTAATTCCTAAATTTCTGCAATCACTCGACATTATGTCTGTACTTTTATCCATCTCGTTTCCTCTTGCGGAGAGTCTGGACTGTCTTACTGAGACAGAAATATATATGAAGATTTAAAAATACCCCAACAGTGTATACTGGTGTACGCTTCAAAAACATTTCCTTTTTTCTACTTTTTAGATTGTTGTCTAATCCATACTAAGGCTGTGAGTGTCTTTGTCGGACTCCGGAAATAAACACGGAGATTTTAAATGTTTAAACTATGCTATATATACATCCGGTGATAATGTACCCTTTCTCAACTTTCTGCAATCTTGTCGAATCCATACTGTGCCTGAGACCGTCTGAGTCTGCCTCCTGATTACAGATGAGTGGTGTTTGAGTGGAACTGTTGGCCAAGTTCAAATTCTAGCTGTTTTGGGCGGAGTTAGATCCGTTCTTCGAACTACAACACTTTGATTAAAATTTGGCTGTTCGAGTTTCGTTAAACAAAAGCGTATCTTATTTTTCACATTAATAATGGTTTTCAATGATAATAGACAGTTTTAGGGCATAGTAGCGGTGTCTGGTAGCCAGCGGTGTAGTACACCTGTGAAGGAGCTACACCCTGTGTGTTTCTAATAATTTTTTACTGCATATTGTCCTGAAAATCCTTTTGGGCCTAGTAACTGTATCTGCTTCTCAGAAGAGGAGCCCACCTGTAAACCGAGCTATGCCGCCTGTTTATGAAAGAACCAGTTTTTGACTGCATTTACACCACTTAATACTTTGGGCCTAGTAACTGTGTATGCTACTCAGCAGAGTTGGCCACCCGTGAACCAAGCTATGCCGCCTGTTTATGTAAGAACTGTGTGCTACTCAGCAGAGGAGCCCAGCAGTTAAGCAAGCTACAGCACCTGTTGTTTGGACACTTAATTTTTTCACCTTCTTTCTGGAATGCTGTTTAGGCCTAATTCCGGAATTACGGTTGACCTGCACTTACTGGGAAATGCTTGTTCGTGGGGAAGAATTGTAATCCCAGATCCCCATCACTAACGGGGTTCAGCATGTTATCCGCACCTGTAAGCTATACACGCTTGTCCTTTCATTGTAGCACGCGTGCAGCACCGGACATGACAGACCTGTTATTGGCCGATCTCTCGTGCCAGAGCCTCGCGTGTCCCTCTAGTAAGCTGGACGCGGACCGCGGGGGCATGCCTGAGTCTCGTTCATTAACGGAATTAAGCTTGCAATCTGTGCAGCTTTTTTGTGGATGGCATGGCTAAGGTTGCCCGTGTTGAGTCCCATTAAGCCGCAGGCTCCACTCCTGGTGGTGCCCTTCTGGACATTCCTTTACGGTTCAGCTTTGCAACCATACTGCCCCCGGAAACCAAACACTTTTCCTGACAGTGACATACTGGTCAAAGAGCGCAATGACATCACGTCTGTATGCCCTCTGCCTAAACAGTCCAAGTGCAGAGAGATGGAAGATGGGGATGACGAGGAGTCCAGACTAGTACAGGGATTCCCTAGCGAGGAGACTTATTTAATTGTTTTAAAGGTTGGGAGCAATTTTTGGGGAGCACGATACTCTGGAGAATGATATCTGGGGCCCACCATCCACTGGAGCATTCCAAAGGTGGACATCAATCACTAGAGCAGCATTTACAGGGCCCATTATATACTGGAGCATTAGAAATGTGGCCCATTATATATGGAGCATTATTTGGGCCCATAAGACACTGGAGCTTCATCCATGGTGAACAACATACACTGTAGCAATATGTGGAGCTCATCATATACTGTATCGAACATTATATGGGACCAATGATTCTGTATGGAGAAATATATGGGCCTCATTACTCTGCATGGCGCACTATGCGGTGGCCATAATACTGTATGGAGGAATATACTGTCTGTTTTTGGAGCTATTGGAGAATTTAAAATGGATATCAGTCATGTGATGTAAGAATTTAAGTATTTTTCATTGTACTGTACCGCTTTTTCTCTGCCGTATCAAAGGATCATGAATTGTGTCATGTGTTAAAGGAGCCCAGTGACACTCTTTTGGCCCTGGGCCCACGAAAATCTGGAGCCAGCACTACCCCCCCACAACTTTAGCCAAATAACCCCCAGTTTTCAATGCCTAACTATTATTATAAAGTAAATTAAGGTTGACAAGCTTAAGGAATAAGAATTGATATTTTTGGCATTAAAATGGGCAATCTAGGTGTGTTTCCTGTCCTCCACTCACTGCCGACTTTTCTTCCCCATTGACTTACATTGGGTTTCGTGTTTCAGTCGGCCTTCGACTTTTCACGATAATCGGGCGATTTCGTTCGACCTGACTTTTGCGAATGTTGGGTTTCGTGAAACCCGACTCGACCCGAAAAAAGGCAAAGTCGCTCATCTCTAATAGTCAGACTGTCTATAGAACTCCCGCATTGTCGGTGGTTCTTCACTTACCCAACATCTGGCAATCAGTTTCCTCGCAACATATAATAATCTCGCTATTGCTAGTTTATGATAATTCGATACCCCGATATCCTCCACAAGATACACACCAGAGGCTCCCTTTCAATTCTACAATTATATACCCTTCCAATTGCAGACGTCACTTCCACCCAAAACGTGTTTAATTTTGGACAATGCCAGCCCCTTTGGTCCGACATCTTTGGCATTCGGAGGTCTGTCTCAACCCGGCCTTAAATAGCCTATCTGGAATCTTATACACTCTATGGAGCACATATAACTGAGACAGTCTGGCCGGTTCGCTCAGTGACAACTTGGGTATATATTCCATTATTATTTCCCATTTATCTTCCTCTATAGCTCCCACCTATTTCTCCCATTTCTCTTTTGCTTTAATTTAATATCTTTGTAGGAAGGCAAACAGTAGGTCCCTGTATATCTCTGAAACAGCGCCTCTCGTCCCCCCTTTTTCACAAACATAGCTTACCAGAATATCCGCCTGAACCTTCATATTAACTGTTTTGTTATGAGTCCTGTAAGCGTGGTGGGACTGCCTCTACTGAAACCTACAGACCTCTGGCAACCCATAAACCTCCTGCAGTCTCTCAAAGGGTAACAACTCCTGCCCATCCTTTACCTGGCTGATGTAACATATTCCCAAACCCTTCCAAACTTTAAAGTCCCCCATTTTAACAAATTCTGGTAAAGTCATATAGGAGAGAAGCATCCTGCTTCCACGCCCTGTATCAGTAGACTCCTATCTAAAACATGTGCCAAAACTCTTTGTGTTGACCCCATATTATCACTTTCTCTCCAGCCCCTTATATGTTGACCCTGCGCAGCTAAATAGTAAATTCAAGGGTTCGGAAGTGTCAAGCCCTCTTCATCCTTAGGTCTCTGCAGAATTTCCAGTCGAAGCCTTGCCTGTTTTTTCCCCCAAACCAGCTCTCTGAAAAGGGAACAAATGGTACGGAACCACCTCCTGGGTATCCAGATAGAGGCATTATGTAACACATATAGAAGCTGGGGCATTAAAATCATCTTGATCAAATTGATTCTCCCCACCACTGAGATATGCAATCTGCTCCATGTCCCTATTTTATTTCTGAATTTCTCCAACAGCGGAACCAGATTGAGATCAATATAGCTAGAGAGTGGAAGCGACACCTGAACACCCAAGTATTTGAATCGCTGAACCACCGCTAATTTCGCTCCCTCTCCCCTTAACATGAGTTCGTCCTCCCCACCATCAACCGCCATAATATTGAACTTTTCCCAATTAATGACTAGGCCTGACACATTCCCAAATGTTTTAAGAATGTTCCTAACACCCAACAATAAGTCTCAGAATCCTCCAAAAAGAGCAGCACATCATCTGCATACAAGGCTATTTTCTCTTCCATCTTCCCATATTTAAATCCCCTGACCGAGGTCGCATTTCTAATTGTCTGTACCAAGGGCTCCACTGCCAGCGCAAAAAGTAGCGGGGACAGCGGACACCCCTGCCTAGTTCCTCTGTAAAGGCCGAAACTATCTGACAATTGCCCATTAACTTTTATCTTGACCATCGGGGATGCATATAATAATTGTATCCATGAAATAAAAGTTGGCCCAAACCCCAAACTCTTCACCACTTCCCAGAGATACCCCCATTCGACACTATCAAACGCTTTACGCGCATCCAGCGATAGCACCACTCTGCGATCCCCATTGTCCGACGGCAGTTGTAAAATCAAGAATAGTCTGTGTAAATTAATTGCTGTGGACTAGAGTTGAGCTAAACGGGTCGGTCAAATTCAAAAAACGCCGACTTTAGCTAAAGTCGGGTTTCGCCGACCGAAACCCGACCATAGCGTGAGGTCGGCCATGAGGTCGCCGACCCGAGTGCCAAAGTCGCGTTTCAAATAATGCTTCCAGCGCCTTTTCTCAGCCAATGAAGGTGGACGCACACTGTGGGCAACGCGATGATATGGGCAGCGGCCACCACCATCTTAGAGAAGGGCATGGAAGTGATTGGCTGGCTTTGTGTGGCATCACAGTGGGTATAAAAGGCCGTGACCGCCGACCACCATCTTACTTCTGCCGATCTTACAATGGGGAGAGGTGCTGCTGATTCTGAATAGAGAAAGCGTTAGGCAGGGAAGAAGAAAAAAAATTGCTTCTGCTGATAGCGCTTTTCACTGTACAGTTAGTGTGCAAGTGTAGGGAAGGTGACCTGACCGACAGACTTGACTGTAGGAAGAAGGGATGCTGAGTGCACTGTAGATGGACGTTTATAATAATAGAAGGGAAACAGCTGGAGGAAAATGGAATAGGAGTGCAGCACCTAAGTTTGACCACAAAATAGCAGGGGGGAGCGTGAGTACAGGACTTGAAAGCAGCTTATGGCTTTAGAAACCGCTTAGTCATGGGGGCGGGGAGACAGGAACCCAGGAGGGGATTTCCCGAGGAGGGAAATAAATAGGACAGGAGAGGGTTCCAGAGGGTTCCAGTCCCGGGAGGACCTCAGGAGGAGAAGAATCAGAAAGTACAACAGTGGAGAGCTCGACCAGGGGTCTGACAGGAAGAGACAGTCAGGGGGGTGGCCCCGACCCAAAGAACCGCAGAACAGACGAGGCCCTGGGGGTACCAAATTGACGACGACCTCGGACTGGTGAAGCGCTGGTGGTAGATAGGCCTAGGGCAGCCCCAGCGAAAAAGCCACGAGGAACGTCACTACAGAGATGAAAGGTGCAGGTACCTGGGCCTGAATATGGAGAGCTGTGAAGGTGCTGCAGTGTATGATTACGGTTGTCAGGAGGATGGCCAATAAACTTGGACCTGTTGTACCCCAAAATCTGCCTCCGCCTCGTCTCTGTGTCGTCTGTGCGCGGTAAACAGTGGACCACCCCCCAATCTGGGCCCTTACCACATTTGGCGTAGTCGGCAGGATCGCCGCCGCCAGTACTCTACCTTCAGCGGCAAGCCTGGGACAGAAGTACCCAGAAGAATTCGAGTTGCTCTACCTGTGGATTACAAACCTGAGACTTTGTTCAAGATCATTGGCTGTCATCAAAGGAACCGGGGCGGTACAAAAACCGGACAAAATGGCTGTGATATTCCAGCATCAGGAAGAGGCACAGGCATTTGCAGCTGTACTGGACGACCTGGGGCCGTCTCAAATCCGCCCCCGGGGGAGCGGTGTATATCGGGAGACCGCCGCCCCCTCATGCTGGACCCTGGAAGATGGGTGGAGAAGCCGACCACCGCCCCACCCAAGAACGGGAGTGGCCCGGGTGGGTAGACTGGCTGTGGCTGCTTGGCGCCATTGAGTTGCTGTACACCGGACGGAATGCGACGTTGCAGATGCCGTGGTCTCGGACGCCTGGAATGGCGGTGGTGCCAGGAGGTCGAGTCTCGTCAGGACACCTGCCCCTGGGAGCTGCCCACAATACCCCAGACACCGGTGGGAGAAAAGGAGCGACTTCGGGTCCTGCTGGAGCAGCCGTCGAAGAAATCTTCAGGGAGCCTCCCTGCGGAACCATCGAGCCTGGAGGCTGGCCCTGCCGTACGGTGGGTGAAGATTCTTGGCAGATGATGGAGCAGCGGGGAAGCCTGTTGGGAGCCACGGCGCCGGGGAAGGTGAGTGTTCCCCAGGTCCTGCCGGCGGTGCCGAGGGTGGATCCCATTCCCGCGCTCCATACACTGACGAGCCCTGGGGCCGGGCCCCGACACCGGCCCTCAGCCTCCCCACCCGACCTCCCGCTCTTCAGTGACCCCAGTTCCGGACGATTCAACAGCCCTTGCCGGGCCGACCGACTTCCCCAACAATGACCCCGAGCCACCCCGCCCGGGGGCACCTCGTCCCGTGTTGCCGGCGCGGAACCAGCCCGCGGCCGCCCCCATTGTGCGCAAGCATACGGCGGCAGCCTATCCATCGGGGCCTGTCGTCATGTCGTCCCCACTCCAGGTCACCGCTGCAACTGAGCCGTGGCTGACTCACCGGCCTCTGCGGTAGCTGCTGTTCCATCTGCGGCCTTGGCTGTAGTCGACTTGCCGGTGCCCGTGGCCGCCTTGGTTCCAGTTGCGGCCTCCCCTGCGGCCGCGTCCACTTCACTCCCGGAGCCAGCTGAGGCCCACTTGTCGGGCTCTGCGGCCTACTAACCGGGACCCGCGGCTGCCTCTGCCCATCTCCCGGCCCCAGCTGCTGCTGGGCCACCGGAATCGGTGGCCACCTCTGCCCCGCTCTTGACCCCGACCGCGGCCCACCCACCAGGCTCTGTGGCCTACACCGGACCCTCTGCTTGGGTTGCGGAGGTCATTGAGAAGAAGGCCAGAAAGCATGAGATCTGGGGGCTACTCCACGAGAAAGGAGAGGCTGGCATGGCGGCTCCATGATCCACCGGGCGGCTCGTATACACCAACCTGGAGAAGGGTTACGCGTTCATTTGGGACCTCGCAACTGGCCAAAAGGTATACCTTAATGTGACTTCCATCCGTCACGGCCAGGCTTTGTGGGAGGGGGACTTGGTGTCTTTTTATAAGAAATACTGCCCCCGCGGCTACTACACGGTAGCAGTGATCGCCGAGCCCGAAGGCCCCGAGCCCCCGTAAAATGACTCACAGAGAAACTTCAAGCACCCCGGGGACCTCACGGCTGTGGGGTTCCCTGCTGGATTGGCGCAACGGACTACCGGGATTTCGGTGCACCGTTGTGCAGCCTAAAGGACAGTTTCACATCCAAGATAAGAAAATTGTTTTTTCTGTTTTTCTCCTGATACAGCGGGGATGCCTAGAGGAAGTGCTCATGTTAAAGGAAGGGGGAGTACTTCCATTTTGTGTTTGGAATATTGTGTTTAAATAAGAAGTTAAAGTAAAAAAAAAGAAAAAAAGAAAAGAAAAAGGGGTTACTCCTGTTGAGTCACCCTTATTGTTGTTAAAGCAAAGGTAACCATATATACGGTATACCAAAAGTTGATTTAATGTGTAGCATGTATAAGAGTGTGTAACAGGTCCCGGGTACAGGGTATGATAAAAATGCCGATCATGACTTTCTAACTGGAGGGACAAAAAGACGGAAGACATTGAACTGGACAGTGGTCCTTTAGTCAGGTCCCCAACACCACGCACACCCAAAAGGATAGGCGGGTGCTAACGATGACCTGGTAGGCGAAAGGCCTTGGTCATGGTGTTCCGGACAGTTGAGGGTAGCAGAAGGGGAGAGTAGTGGGAGGTACACGCCGTAGAGTAGTCCGGGTGGATCTAGCCCAACCTGAAATAAGTTATCATGTGGAGTGCGCACCGGCGAGTAGCGGTAGACTGCTCGGAGCATGGTGCTCCCGGTTTGGTTCGCCCCCGCGTATGGCGGGTTTGGCCCAACAACCGGTCCGACAACAGACGGTGGACAAGCTTCAGGATGACGTAGGTAGGGAATACGATTGTCGAGGATGACAATAGACAAAGGAAGAGGGAGTGTAGGGAAGGTGAGCGGACAGACGGACTTGTCTGTAGGAAGAAGGGAGGCTGGGTGCACTGTAGATGGACGTTTGTAATAATAGAAGGGAAACAGGTGGGGAAAATGGAATAGGAGTGCAGTACCTAAGTTTGACCACAAGATGGCAGGGGGGAGCGTGAGTACAGGACTTGACAGCAGCTTATGGCTTTAGAAACCGCTTAGTCATGGGGGGCGGGGAGACAGGAACCCAAGAGGGGATTTCCCGAGGAGGGAGATAAATAGGACAGGAGAGGGTTCCAGTCCCGGGAGGAGCTCAGGAGGAGAAGAATCAGAAATAACAATAGTGGAGAGCTCGACCAGGGGACTGACAGGAAGAGACAGTCAGGGGGGTGGCCCCGACACGAAGAACCGCAGAACAGACGAGGCCCTGGGGATACCAAATTGACGACGACCTCGGACTGGTGAAGCGCTGGTGGTAGATAGGCCTAGGGCAGCCCCAGCGAAAGAGCCACGAGGAATGTCACTACGGAGAAGAAAGGTGCAGGTACCCGGGCCTGGATGCAGAGAGCTACGGTCGTCAGGAGGACGGCCAATAAACTCGGACCTGTTGTACCCAAAAATCTGCCTCCACCTTGTCTCTGTGTCATCTGTGCGTGGTACGCAGTGGACCACGCCCCAATCTGGGCCCCTACCACACAGTGAAAGGGGAGGATTTTTGTTGTGTGTAGCAGCACTGGTGATTATTAGGCTGCCTTTTAAGGCTACCTGATAGCTGCATTCAGAGCAGGGTTTTTTCATTTTTTTCTTTTTTTCATTTTGTCTTTTGTAGGTTCTGATAGCTGCATTGCTGTGTGCACAATGCTGTTGAAACTGCTTGTTTCAAAGCACTCCAACTTTTATTATTTTGTTCTGGTGAGTTACCGAGCTTTCATTTTTTCACACACCGTATAGCGGTGTACATTCCTCACACACTACCGTGTACCGGCTGGTATCACGGACAAATAGAAGCTATCTGGGTGTGACTCTGGAAAAACAAGTCGAGGAGATTTTCCATTTTTCCAGACCTACACCTTAGAGAGCTGTCCGCTTTTCAAACAGTTTTGTATATCTGCTGTTTGATAACGGTCAAAACTAGACAGAGACAGCGTGTGTCACTCCATTTACAAGTAGACGGAGATTGACGAATTTCCATACAGACACCGTATAGCGGTGTATGCTCCTCACACACTACTGTGTACCGGCTGGTATCACGGACAAATACAAGCTATCTGGGTGTGACTGGAAAAAAAAGCCAAGGAGATTTTCCATTTTTCAGACCTACACCTTAGAGAGCTGTCCGCTTTTCAAACAGTTTCGTATATCTGCTGTTTGATAGCGGTCAAAACTAGACAGAGACAGCGTGTGTCACTCCGTATACAAATAGACGGAGATTGACAATTTTCCATACAGACACCGTATAGCGGTGTACGCTCCTCACACACTACCGTGTACCGGCAGGTATCACGGACAAATACAAGCTATCTGTGTGTGACTCTGGAAAAACAAGCCGAGGAGATTTTCCATTTTTCCAGACCTACACCTTAGAGAGCTGTCCGCTTTTCAAACAGTTTTGTATATCTGCTGTTTGATAACAGTCAAAACTAGACAGAGACAGCGTGTGTCACTCCATATAAAAATAGACGGAGATTGACAACTTTCCATACAGACACTGTATAGCGGTGTACGCTCCTCACACACTACCGTGTACCGGCTGATATTGCGGACAAATACAAGCTATCTGTGTGTGACTCTGGAAAAAGGACCTTTACAGCAACTATAGATATAGATTAAAAACTAAACCTTTAATAGAGCCTAAATTGAAGACAAAACAACCACACAACCGTGTCACCTACTGCACCCTACAATGGGGTCCTGATGTCAAACTGCCTTACAACGGAGGTTGGCACCCTAAACATGATCGAGATTGGTGCCCCCGTTCCACGGTGGATGTACCCTATGGCTCCTAGATAACCCTGAATAGGTGCCACATGCAATCACTCAATTAATCAGGAGAGGAATGTATAGGGGTTGCGTAGGCAACAATAGAAAAAGGGCAAAAATAGTGCAAAAAGACAAGACAATAAAGTGACATGTGCAAAACAGATGAGTACTTAACTATCTGTTCCCTGTAAATTGTATACCTTTTTACCAGAGGAGGTTGGCACCCTACTTGGTCAGCGGAATAGCGCCCCCGCTCCACGACGGCTTCCCTCAAAAAACCCTGATATGACTATTGATTAAACACCAGGGTAATATAACAATATTTTTGGAAGGTATGATGCATAACATAATCCACAATACGGAGATATTAAAAAATTATTGATAACAAATAGAAAAGGGTACTCAAATTTTGATGATGAATAGACAAAACCGCATCATCTGTAAAACACGGCGGAGGCAGTGTGATGGCTTGGGCATGCATGGCTGTCAATGGCACTGGGTCACTAGTGTTTATTGGTGATGTGACAAAGGACAGAAGAAGCCGAATGAATTCTGAGTAGTGTTGAGCATTCCGATACCGCAAGTATTGGGTATCGGCCGATATTCACTGTATCGTAATTCCGATACTGAGTTCCCATACTTTTTTCATATTGAATGCCGGAATCGGAAGTTCCCATAATGCTATGAGCCCGCTCGATTTGACTCAGCCAATGGGAATCCTCAGAAGTGTGGGCACATCCTGTTAGGCATGTAGGCATGTTAACTATTGGCATGGCTGTGATTGGCTGCTGAAATGATGTCATGATGCACTATAAAAGCCGCCGCCGCCCCCATTTCAGGACACTCTGCTGAGAATTCAGTTAGGGACAGGCTGCTGTTGAAGACTGTGATGGGCAGTTAGAAATAGCGATTCTACAAAACATATTGTGCTTTACCCAGGCTACATAAACCACCACTGTAGCTTTCTTTTCCCTAGCAGCAGTGTTCACAGCTGTCTGCAAGGGCTGTGTGAGTGCAGCTGACGCTGTGGAGTGGGTCCTGCAGCCACGTCTGGTTGTAGGCCGCCCAGCGTGCATCACTGCTGACTCATACATATTTTTCTTTTTGAGCTGCTTATTTTTCATAAATTCTATCTAGTGTGCTTCCATCCATATCCATATACGTTGGTTGCAAACACTAGTAGTAGACAGTGGAGCCTTTCTGCAGCCTTTCAGTGCTAGTGCCCACTTATCTGCACTGTTCACGGCTGTCTGAGAGGTCTCTGTGTGTGAGTGCAGCTCACGCTGAGTAGTGTGTTCTGCAGCTACGTCTGGTTGTAGGCCGCTCAGCGTGCGTCACTGCCTCACACATATTTTTCTTTTATTGCAGCTCATTTTTTCTTCTCCTATTTGTGTGCATCCATCCGTATCCATATACGGTGGTTGTAAACACTATAGGAGTAGACAGCAGAGCCTTTCTGCAGCCTTTCAGTGCTAGTGCCCACTTAGCTGCACTGTTCACGGCTGTCTGAGAGGTCACTGACTGTGTGTGAGTGCAGCTCATGCTGAGTAGTTTGTTCTGCAGCTACGTCTGGTTGTAGGAAGCTCAGAGTGCATCACTGCCTCACACATATTTTTCTTTTATTGCAGCTCATTTTTTCTTCTCCTATTAGTGTGCATCCATCCGTATCCATCTACATTGGTTGGTTGCAAACACTATATAGGAGTAGATAGAGGAGCCTTTTTTCTGGCTTGTGCCCTTCAGCTGCAGCCAGATTAGTATTACAAAATTTTTTTGGAGCCTCATCTTTTGCATTGTAGGTTACCTGACTGCATTGAAATAGCTCCAAAAAGTTGGTGATACTATCACTTTCAAATCTTTGGTCACATCCTTTTAGTTTTTTTTCAGAAAAAAAACAATCCAGTTCATCAAACACTACATTTGAAAGTTATGTAGGCCACATTAGCTCCTATTAAAGTGTAGTCCACACACACACTTCGTAAAATTAGTGTTTCTTATACCTGTAACCAGCTGTTCAGGAATAAGCACACTAAGCCCCCCCTTTGTACTTTTCTGCCTATCTTAAGCAGTCTGGCAAGATGAAGAAGGCAGGGAGTAAGGCGCGTGGGCGTGGGCGTGGGCGTGGAGTTTCAGCAGGGAGAGGACGTGGGGATTCTGCAGGGAGAGGACGTGGGGATTCTGCAGGGAGAGGACGTGGGGATTCTGTGCCTGCTGCGGGCACCAGTGAGTCAGCATCCCCCAGTTTTAGCAGGCAACAGTCCTTTATGCGCAGCTTTGTAGGACCTCGCCGTACCCCACTGCTGCGGGAGGAACAAATTGAAGCCGTTGTCGGATGGAGGGCAGCTAATGCATCGACTTCAATTACTTCCACATCCTCTCAGGGCCAGAGCACCGAAGAGCAACCATCTGTCTCTTCACCACCTGCCAAAGTGCCCAGGCAGTCAGAGAGCCCTGGACAGGAGCCATCACAGTCTCTACTTCTGTTCTCGGAATCTTTTGGTTTGCAAAGAGGGGCCAGCCAAGCAGCATTCCAGAATGTGAAGAAGAGGGAGTATGCAGTGATGCACAACTTCTTTGTCCCTCTGAATCTGAAGAGGCGGGTGGGCCAGTGCCTATGGTCAGCACACCTCAGTACGCATCAGATGATGACGAGACTCAGTTACCACTTTCTGGTGCGTACGGTGCTGGCGAGACAACCCAGGAGAAGCAGGTGTTTGAAGAGGGGAGTGTAGATGATGAGGTCCTTGAACCATCATGACGTGAGGAACAGGAAGGTGGTGGGAGCAGCTCTGAGGAAGAGATTCCCCGAATGGTCAAAACAGGAGGGAGAGGGAGGGGGCAGACTTGGTTGCCTGTAGCCTCCACTTCGGCACCCGTTAGGAGCATTCCTCTTTCAAAAGGCAAAACGGGTGCTCCCAAGACTTGCAGTGCGTGGTCCTTTTTTGACACAGTTGCAGATGACATTTGCTTTGTCAAATGCAAGCTGTGTCATCAGAGAGTCAAAAGAGGGAAAAATGTCAGCAACCTCAATACCACAAATATGTGGAAACATGTGCGGACCAAGCACGAGGTGGAGATACACAGACACACTGAAGACGTAGGCCAACGTGCAGCACCACCTACCACCTCTTCAGCTCGAGTTGGGGCTTCTTCCTCCAGCTCACACACAGCTGGTTCGGCTTCCTTACAGGATCGCCAAGGAAGAACCTCTGGCACTGTTGTCCGGAGACCCTGTGACATTCCACCCACAGCACCATGTTCCCAGTCATCCTCACACTCCCAGGCCACTCTACAGCCATCGGTATCACAGGCATGGGATAAAACGCGGCCATACTCGGCAAACCATCTGCGAGCACAGGATCTGAATGCTGGCATTGCCAAACTACTGGCACTTGAAATGCTCTCATTCAGGCTGGTGGAGACTGACACCTTCCGGGACTTCATGGCATTGGCAATCCCACAATACACCGTGCCCAGACGCTTTTATTTCAGCAGGCGAGCCATCCCTGCCCTGCAAAAACATGTGGAGGGAAAAATAAAACATGCGCTACTAAATGCCATCAGTAGCAAGGTCCACCTGACCACCGATGCGTGGACCAGTAACCATGGAGAGGGACGATACCTTTCCCTCACTGCACATTGGATCAATGTTGTGGAGCCGGGTACAGATCTGGAGAGTGGTGCTGTACGTGTTCTGACAACTCCACGGATTGCAGGAATCCAGTCTGTACACATAGACTCCTCCTCCTACTCAAGTTCCTCAGAAACAGCGCAGCAGGAGCCTGTTACAACCGATATGAGCACAGCCGTGGCCAAACGTCAACAGGCCGTACTCAAATTAATTTCTTTGGGGAATCGAATCCACAAAGCGCAGGAGCTCTGGAATGCCATCAAGCAGGAGAGGGACGTGTGGTTTGTGCCAGCAAATCTCCAGCCGGGCTTGGTAGTGTGTGACAATGGCCGAAATCTGGTGGCAGCTCTTGGCCTAGGCAACCTCACTCACATCCCATGTCTGGCACATGTGCTGAACTTGGTCGTGCAGAGCTTTCTGAAGGACTATCCGGATCTTGATGCACTGCTGCACAAGGTCCGCATAGAGTGCGCTCACTTGAAGCGTTCCAGCACGGCAAGATCGTACGTTGCTGCTCTGCAGCACCGATTACGCCTTCCGGAACATCGCATCATATGTGACCTACCCACCAGGTGGAATTCAACGTTACATATGTTGGAGCGGTTGTGTGAGCAGCAGGCAGCAGTCATGGAGTACCAGCTGCATCAGGCGCAAACAAGTCGCACTGTGCGCCGGTCACACTTCAGCACCACTGAGTGGGCCTCTATGAAGGACATCTGCCTCGTTTTGCATGCCTTCGATGACTCCATGCGGATGGCGAGTGCAGATGATGCACTAGTCAGCATGACTGTCCCCCTTATCTGCCTGCTTCAAAAAACACTGCAAGCACTAAGGGAGGAGGTTTTGGAAGAGGTGGAGGATGAGGAGTCACAAATGCCATCTGCTTCTGGACAGTCTGCGCTACGTGGTTCCTCACAAAGGCCTAGGCAGGGGACACTTTGTGAGGAGGATGAGGAGGTGTCGATGGAGGAGGAAGACATCTCTCCAGAGAAGGGAGGTACACAAAGCTCTAGTCAGTATGTACATCGTGGGTGGGGTGATGCAGAGCAGGCAGAGATGACGCCTCAAGCAGGGGACAGCAGTTCTTTGGCAGTTGGGAGTCTGCAGCACATGGTTGATTTCATGCTGCAGTGCCTGAGAAACGACCGCCGCATCGCCCACATTCTCTACACAGCTGATTATTGGGTGTACACCCTCCTAGATCCTCGCTACCGGGACAACTTACAAAACCTCATACCAACGTTGAACCCGGAGCGTAAACTGCGGGAGTAACGACACACTGGTGCAGTCCATCATGTTTTCCATTCCACCCGACAGCAGTGGTGCTAGTGCTTTACAAAGCAGCTATGTGCGTCAAGGCAGTGTAGTAAACTCGGCCCAAAGAGGGAGCAGAGGCAGCGCCTCAGCACAAGGCAAGACCACTATGGCCCAAATGTGGCAAAGTTTTGTGTGTCCGCCACAATTGTCTACACCATCACAGACGGCCCCCGTCAGCAGGAGGCAACGTTTCCGTCAGATGGTGACAGACTACAGGTCTTGCCCTGTCAGTGTACTCCCAGATGGCTCTTCCCCCTTCAAGTTTTGGGTCTCTAAGCTGGATACATGGCCAGAGCTTAGCCAGTATGCATTGGAGGTGCTGGCTTGCCCTGCTGCCAGTGTATTATCGGAACGCGTCTTTAGTGCCGCAGGTGGTGTACTAACAGACCGTTGCACGCGACTATCTTCCGATAACGTCGACCGGCTTACTTTTCTGAAAATGAACAAGGCCTGAATCTCTCCAGAATTTGCCAGTCCTCTTCCCGACTAAATAATTGGTTGGCAACTATATCCAGGTCTCGTGTTGTGTTCATGTTTCTACCACCTGAACTATAATCCCTGGGCTTCAACACAGCCAGTTGTCGCTCAGATGTGTCGTCTGCACAGAGAAAAACACACTAGCTCCTGTGTTAGTGGGGTTCATTAACGCCAGCTGCTCCCCTGCTGTGTGGATGGCAAAGTCTTCTGCTCCATCCACATTCAAACTACTACTGATTTTTAACCGTGCTCCACTTAGGCCTCTGCCTCCACTGTCTCTAGTATTTCCCTGGCCTCCAACCCCGCCAGTTACAGCTCTGAAGTGGTGTCTGCACAATCCACACTTGTTCCTGTGTTACTGGGGCTCAGTCACATCAGTTGATCCCCTGATGTGTGTCCGGCAAGGTCTCCTGGTCTGTCCACATTCCCATTACTAGTAGTGTGAATGAGGACAGAGCAGGAGACCTTGCCGGACACATATCAGGGGATCAACTGATGGGACTGAGCCCCAGTAACACAGGAACAAGTGTGGATTGTGCAGACTAGAGTTGAGCGAAACGGGTCGAAAAATTTCAAAAGTCGCCGAAACCCGACCCTAGGATGAGGTCGGCCACGAGGTCGGCGACTTACGCGCCAAAGTCGCGTTTCAAAAGTTTGTTTTGCGCTCTTTTTCAGCCAATCAGGATCCACGGACACTGTGGGCAACGTGATGACAACATTGGCAGGGGTCACCACCATCTTTCAGAAGGGCATGCAAGTGATTGGCTTGCTTTGGTGGGCGTCACAGGGGGTATAAAAGGGCGTGCACGCCGACCTCCATCTTACTTCTGCCGATCTCAGTATAGGGAGAGGTTGCTGCTGATTCTGTAGGGAGAGCGTTAGGCAGGGAAGAAGACAAAAAAACTGCTTCTGCTGCTAGCGATTTGGCCTGCACAACACACCAGTCACTGTGTGTGCAGTGCAAGGGGAGGCTATATAGTGGTGTATCAGTGGTGTTGGTTGTTGGGCTGCCTTCTAAGGCTTCCTGACATTCCTGCATTGCTGTTTACCCACTGCTCCACAAACTGCTTTTTTAAAAGCAATCCCAATTTTTTTTTTGTCCTGATGAGAAGAAAAAAAAACTGCTTCTGCTGCTAGCGATTTGTCCTGCACAACACACCAGTCACTGTGTGTGCAGTGCAAGGGGAGGCTATATTGTGGTCTATCAGTGGTGTTGGTTGTTGGGCTGCCTTTTAAGGCTTCCTGACAGGCTGGCATTGCTGTTTACCCACTGCTCCGCAAACTGCTTTTTTAAAAGCAATCCAATCTCCCTTATCCTCTAGTCACTTTTGTCACAGCTGTGCCATCGAGCCTGTGACATAGCGCTCAGATATCAGTGGGCCTCACACAATCCAAAAGTGTCCAGTGTCCACAAGTGTCTGCAGAAATTCAAAATCTCCCTTATCCTCTCGTCACTTTTGTCACAGCTGTGCCATCGAGCCTGTGACATAGCGCTCAGATATCAGTGGCCCTCACACAATCCAAAAGTGTCCAGTGTCCACAAGTGTCTGCAGAAATTCAAAATCTCCCTTATCCTCTCGTCACTTTTGTCACAGCTGTGCCATCGAGCCTGTCACATAGCGCTCAGATATTCATTGGGCCTCACACAATCCAAAAGTGTCCAGTGTCCACAAGTGTGTGCAGAAATTCAAAATCTCCTTTATCCTCTAGTCACTTTGGTCACAGCTGTGCCATCGAGCCTGTCACATAGCGCTCAGATATTCATTGGGCCTCACACAATCCAAAAGTGTCCAGTGTCCACAAGTGTGCAGAAATTCAAAATCTCCTTTATCCTCTAGTCACTTTGGTCACAGCTGTGCCATCGAGCCTGTCACATAGCGCTCAGATATTCATTGGGCCTCACACAATCCAAAAGTGTCTAGTGTCCACAAGTGTGTGCAGAAATTCAAAATCTCCTTTATCCTCTAGTCACTTTGGTCACAGCTGTGCCATCGAGCCTGTCACATAGCGCTCAGATATTCATTGGGCCTCACACAATCCAAAAGTGTCCAGTGTCCACAAGTGTCTGCAGAAATTCAAAATCTCCCTTATCCTCTCATCACTTTTGTCACAGCTGTGCCACCGAGCCTGTCACATAGCGCTCAGATATTCATTGGGCCTCACACAATCCAAAAGTGTCCAGTGTCCACAAGTGTGTGCAGAAATTCAAAATCTCCTTTATCCTCCAGTCACTTTGGTCACAGCTGTGCCATCGAGCCTGTCACATAGCGCTCAGATATTCATTGGGCCTCACACAATCCAAAAGTGTCCAGTGTCCACAAGTGTCTGCAGAAGTTCAAAATCTCCCTTATCCTCTCGTCACTTTTGTCACAGCTGTGCCATCGAGCCTGTCACATAGCGCTCAGATATTCATTGGGCCTCACACAATCCAAAAGTGTCCAGTGTCCACACGTGTGTGCAGAAATTCAAAATCTCCTTTATCCTCTAGTCACTTTGGTCACAGCTGTGCCATCGAGCCTGTCACATAGCGCTCAGATATTCATTGGGCCTCACACAATCCAAAAGTGTCCAGTGTCCACAAGTGTGTGCAGAAATTCAAAATCTCCTTTATCCTCTAGTCACTTTGGTCACAGCTGTGCCATCGAGCCTGTCACATAGCACTCAGATATTCATTGGGCCTCACACAATCCAATAGTGTCCAGTGTCCACAAGTATCTGCAGAAATTCAAAATCTCCTTTATCCTCTAGTCACTTTGGTCACAGCTGTGCCATCGAGCCTGTCACATAGCGCTGAGATATTCATTGGGCCTCACACAATCCAAAAGTGTCCAGTGTCCACAAGTGTCTGCAGAAATTCAAAATCTCCTTTATCCTCTCGTTACTTTTGTCACAGCTGTGCCATCGAGCCTGTCACATAGCGCTCAGATATTCATTGGGCCTCACACAATCCAAAAGTGTCCAGTGTCCACAAGTGTCTGCAGAAATTCAAAATCTCCATTATCCTCTCGTCACTTTTGTCACAGCTGTGCCATCGAGCCTGTCACATAGCGCTCAGATATTCATTGTGCCTCACACAATCCAAAAGTGTCCAGTGTCCACAAGTTTGTGCAGAAATTCAAAATCTCCTTTATCCTCTAGTCACTTTGGTCACAGCTGTGCCATCGAGCCTGTGACATAGCACTCAGATATCAGTGGGCCTCACACAATCCAAAAGTGTCCAGTGTCCACAAGTGTCTGCAGAAATTCAAAATCTCCCCCGTCCTATAGACACCTTGTACCTTGTTTTACATTACTATATAGTTTGTTGGATTTTGTCTACATTTCTACCAAAAATGAGGAAGGCTGGTGGAAGAGGCCGTGGAATTGGGCGGGGGTTGGCAGCTGGTAATGATGGTGTTGGTGGTGGATCTGATGGTAGTGGCAAGAGCAAAATAGGACCGAATGCAGGATGTGTTGAGCTCGCGTCATCGTCTGGCTACATAAGGCCTCGAACGCTTAGTTTTCTAGGAGTTAGCAAACCGATTTTAAAGCCAGAGCATCAGGAAAAAGTTTTGTCTTACATTGCTGACTCAGCCTCCAGCTCTATCGCCTCCTCTTCTTCAGTTGTAAAAAGTAAAAGTACTGAGTAGTCATTGGAGGCTCATGTTCATGAACCACACCTTTCCTTGTGTCCTTCACCCCAACCAAGATTGAAGGATGACGCAGGCCATACTAATGATTACTCCATGGAGCTGTTTTCACATACCATGCCTGGATTATCAAGTCAAATGGTGAATTACCCAGGCCAAGATGAATCTGACATGGAGTGCACTGATGCACAGCCGCGGATGGATGATTCTGCTGGTACATTCACTCAGAGCACTACATTGTCCTCGCAGTGTACAGAGCCAGATTCTGACCCTGATGAGACTCAGGTGCCCCTTCCCGCACACTATACCACCATACACGGTGACACAGAGGAAGGTGCACATGACATAGAAGAGGAGGTGATGGATGTCCCAGTTGTTGACCCAGATTGGCATCCATTGGGGGAAGAGGGTGCTGCTTCCAATAGCTCAGATGAGGAGCATCCACAGCAGACATCGACATCGCAACAGCTGTTATCTGGCAGGCCCGGAGCACTCCAAAGACAGGTTCCAAACATCAAAAGAGTTGCTGGACAGCTTGTCCAGAGGGTCAAAAGATCACAGCGTGCTAGGCCGCAAAATGTCTGCCAAAGTAGGAAGAGTGCAGTGTGGCACTTTTTTGAACAAAATCCTCATGATCAGGCAAAGGTTATCTGTAAGAAGTGCGCAAAGACCTTTAGCAGAGGGAAAAATCTGAAAAATTTGAATACCAGTTGCATGCTTAGACATTTAACCAGCATGCACTTGCAAGCGTGGACACAACACCAAACCTCAAGTGCCACATGTGCAACTGATCACAGCGAAGGTAGTCAGCAACGCTACATTGTTTCCCCCACTGTAAGCCCACCGGTTAGCACAGCAGCAAATGTTGAGGTGTCGTTGCAAGGCCACAGCAGTCAGGGAATCCCACTGTTATATCAATGAAAGACTGATTCTAGGCCATCAGAAAGAACACCAACTCCATCACCATCATCAACCCTCTCTCAGTCCGCCCTGTCCACCGCTACTTCCACCATATGCAGCTCTCAAGTCCAGCTCACCCTCCCAGACACTATGAATAGGTCAAGAAAGTACTCAGTCTCTCATCCGCGTACACTGGGTTTGAACGCCCACATTGCCAAACTAATCTCGTTTGAGATGATGCCCTTTCGGTTGGTGGAAAGCACAGCTTTCCGCGAACTCATGGCCTATGCAGTACCACGCTATGACCTACCCAGTCACCACTTCTTCTCTCGCAAAGCCATCCCAGCCCTCCACCATCATGTGAAAGACCGCATTGTCCATGCACTCAAGCAGTCAGTGAGCGGAAAGGTGCACCTCACAACTGATGCATGGTCCAGTCGGCATGGCCAGGGCCGTTACGTGTCCACCACTGCGCACTGGGTTAATGTGGTGGATGCAGGGTCCACAGGGGACAGCGGTGGTGGGACAGTGCTGCCTAGCCCACGGTATAGGAAACAGTTGGCTGTAGGCGTTCGACCCTCCTCCTCCTCCTCCTCCAGAAGCGAAAGCTCGTCCACAGAGCGCAGTCGTACGAGCACTCCATCTGCAGCTGCCACTGTTGCACACGATGTGTCCCCCTATCGAGCAGCTAGTGGAAAGCATCAGCAGGCTGTGTTGCAGATGATGTGTTTGGGCAACAGACACACCGCCGAGGTGCTGGCCGAGTACTTGAAGCAACAAACTGAGTCATGGCTGGGCAGTGTACATCTTGAGGCAGGCAAGGTAGTTAGTGATAACGGCCGTAATTTTGTGGCAGCCATAGCCCTTTCAAAACTCAGCCATATACCTTGCTTGGCTCACACCTTGAACCTGGTGGTGCAGTGCTTCCTCAAAAATTATCCGGAGTTAACAGCCCTGCTCCAGAAGGTGCGAAGACTGTGCGCGCACATCCGCCGGTCGCCTGTACACTCCGTTCGTATGCAGAAGCTGCAGCGATTGCTCCACCTTCCCAACCACCGCCTCATTATCGACATTGCAACAAGGTGGAACTCCACCCTGCACATGGTGGAGCGGCTGTGCGAGCAGAGGCAGGCCATAATGCATTTGTGGGAGGATACACAGACAGGCACTTTGAGAGCAGACATGGAGTTGACAGGTGTGCAGTGGTCGAAGCTGAAAGACCTCTGTAAAGTCCTTCAGTGTTTTGAGGAATGCACACGGCTGGTAAGCGCAGACGACGCCATCCTAAGCATGAGCATCCCACTTATGCGTCTGCTCATGCAAACTTTGACGCACCTTAAGGAGCAGGCGTCTGCAGCCAATGTTGATGAGGAGGAAGCGGAGGAGGGAATCCTTGATGACATTCAGCCATTGTCTGCTCAGGGACCTCTCCTGGACGAGGTGGAGGAAGAAGAGGAGGAGGAGGAAGATGATGGGGATGATTACTTGGGGGAGGAGGATGCATCTCGTGGGGCAAGTGAAAATGTTGGCGTGGCAAGGTCTGGTACAGGGTTTGTGCGTGACTGGAGGGATGTGGATTTGCCAGAAAGTGCTCCTCCAACCTGCACTCGCAGTGCATCATTGACACCGGGAACATTGGCCCACATGTCAGATTATGCCTTGCAGATCCTAAAAAGGGACCCACGCATTGCCAAAATGATGAACGATGACGACTACTGGTTGGCCAGCATCCTGGATCCACGCTATAAAGGCAAATTACAAAACATCATGCCACAGGAGAACCTTGACCTAATATTGGCTAATAAACAAGCAACTCTGGTAAATCGGTTGCTTGAGGCATTCCCAGCACACAGCAGCGGTGATGGTTCTCACACGAGCCGTACGGGCCGGGGGCAGCTTGGCAGAGGTGTTCGTGGTGCACACAGCAGAAGTGGCATTGGAGACAGGGGTTTCATGACAATGTTGTGGACTGATTTTTCAAATACCGCTCACACAACTGGTAATACTGCATCGATGGAAAGTGACAGGAGACAGCAGTTGTCAACTATAGTTACAAACTACTTTTCCTCCCATATCGATGTTCTCCCACACAGGTCATTCCCCTTTGACTATTGGGCCGCTAAACTGGACACCTGGCCTGAATTGGCCCAATATGCCTTACAGGAGCTCGCTTGCCCAGCTGCAAGTGTGCTATCGGAAAGAGTCTTCAGTGCAGCTGGATCAATCCTGACAGAAAAAAGGACCCATCTGTCAACCCAAAATGTGGATGATCTAACCTTCATTAAAATGAACCATGCATGGGTTTCCAAGGATTTTGTCCCACCTTCCCCTGATGACACATAGGGTGACAGAAAAATGGCTTGCTTTGGTCCACCTCTTCCTGGGACTTGACCTATTTCGCCTTTTGCATCAGCTGAATGTCCAACATCAACATATGCCACTTTCTAAAACTCCCTAACTGTGCTGCCTCCCCCCCATGGCCGGGGTCACCACCTAGCGCACGACACCGTGTGAGTGCCGTTGCCCTGGACAGGTGGGTAGGCCGACTCTTGGGCGCGGGCACTGGCACAGGGTCCCTCATAGTGCAATCAAGTGTCTCTGACGGTGGTGGTGCACACCCGCCGTCAGACACACCGCCGTACTATGAGGGGCCCAGTGCCAGTACCGACGCCCACGAGTGGGCCCCCCTTGCTTGGGCAGGGCCCCAGCATTTGCAATCTTTACCTCTCCCTGCTCCTCCGCTGTGTAATCTGGGCCGTCAAATCCATACTGTGCCTGACACCGTCTGAGCCTGCCTCCTGATGTACAGACATATATTTTGAATGTGTACGCTATTCATACATGTTTTCCGGGGATACGGTACCCTTTCTAACCTTTGTGCAATCACGTGCAATCCATACTGGGCCTAACACCGTCTGAGCCTGCCTCCTGATGTACAGACATATATTTTGAATGTGTACGCTATTCATACATGTTATCCGTGGATACGGTACCCTTTCTAACCTTTGTGCAATCACGTGCAATCCATACTGGGCCTAACACCGTCTGAGCCTGCATCCTGATATACAGACATATATTTTGAATGTGTACGCTATCCATACATGTTATCCGGGGATACGGTACCCTTTCTAACCTTTGTGCAATCACGTGCAATCCATACTGGGCCTAACACCGTCTGAGCCTGCCTCCTGATGTACAGACATATATTTTGAATGTATACGCTATCCATACATGTTATCCGGGGATACGGTACCCTTTCTAACCTTTGTGCAATCACGTGCAATCCATACTGGGCCTAACACCGTCTGAGCCTGCCTCCTGATGTACAGACATATATTTTGAATGTGTACGCTATTCATACATGTTATCCGAGGATACGGTACCCTTTCTAACCTTTGTGCAATCACGTGCAATCCATACTGGGCCTAACACCGTCTGAGCCTGCCTCCTGATGTACAGACATATATTTTGAATGTGTACGCTATCCATACATGTTATCCGGGGATATGGTACCCTTTCTTACCTTTGTGCAATCACGTGCAATCCATACTGGGCCTAACACCGTCTGAGCCTGCCTCCTGATGTATAGACATATATTTTGAATGTGTACGCTATCCATACATGTTATCCGGGGATACGGTACCCTTTCTAACCTTTGTGCAATCACGTGCAATCCATACTGGGCGTGAGAACGGCTGGCGAGCTGTTAAGCAAGCTACAGCACCTGTGGTTTGCACCCGTAAGTTTTTCATTTTTTCAGGAATGACGGTTAGGCCTAATTCCGGAACTGCGGTTGACCTGCACTTACTGGGAAATCATTGTTCGCGGGTAATAATTGTCATCAGTGATCCCCATCACTAACGTTGTTCAGCGGGTTATCTGCACCTGTAAGCGACAAACGCTGGCCTCTTCAGTGTAGCGCACATGCAGCCACGGACATGTAATGGCATGACACACCAGTTATTGGCCAATCTCATGTGCCAGAGCCTCACGTGTCCCTCTAGTAAGCCGGACTCGGACCGCGGGGCATGACGGAGTCTCGTTCGTTAA
This sequence comes from Dendrobates tinctorius, assembly GCF_039654945.1. NCBI lineage: Eukaryota > Metazoa > Chordata > Amphibia > Anura > Dendrobatidae > Dendrobates > Dendrobates tinctorius. The sequence goes on along the minus strand of NW_027361687.1, from coordinate 91,007,199 downwards.
CGGAATTAAGCTTGCAATGTGTGCATCTTCTGTAGCTGGCATGGTTGAGGTTTCCCAGGTGGAGTCGAATTTAACCGTAGGCTCCACTCCTGGTGGTGCCCTTCTGGACATTCCTTTAAGGTTCAGCTTTGCAACCATACTGCCCACGTAAAACAAACACTTTGCCTTCATGAACGCTGTTTGGAGGGTCATGACTCGTGGGAATAACGCCGCCCAATCACTTAACCTGCTAGAGAGATCCTTCGTTGCTCCCAAGCATGACATCACACTCCCTAGGAGGAAGGTAATGCCACTGTGGCGACCGTACTCCTGGGGGCGACACAAGTGCACTGATGCCCAGCCACTGCTCGATGAATCTGCTGGTACATTGACCCAGACCACTACATTCCCCTCGCACGCTACACGGCCTGAATCTGACCCTGATGAAACTCAAGTTACCCTTCCCATATACAGTTCCATCTTACACGGTGACAAAGAGGAAGCTGCAGATGAAAGTGCAGGTTCGGCCCACCCGTCATCAGACACACCACCGTACTATCAGGGGCCCTGTGCCAGTGCCGTCGCCAACGAGTGGCCCCCCCCTGCTTGCTCAGGATCACAGCACTTGCAAAGTTGAAATACTGTGCAGTGAGATGGAAGATGGGGACGACGAGGAGTCCAGACAAGTACAGGGATTCCCTAGCGAGGAGACTTATTTGATTGTTTTCAATGTTGGGACAGCAATTTTTGGGGAGCACTATACTCTGGAGAATGATAGATGTTGCCCACCATACACTGGAACATTCCAAAGGTGGACATCAGACACTGGAGCAGCATTTACAGGGCCCATTATACACTAGAGCATTAGAAATGGGGACCATTATGTTTGGAGCATTATTTGGGCCCATAAGACAGTGGAGCTTCATCCATGGGGACCAACATATACTGTAGCATTATGTGGAGCTCATCATATACTGTTTCAAACATTATATGGGACCAATGATTCTGTATGGAGAAATAGATGGGCCTCGTCATGAGATGTAAAAAGTGAAGTATTTTTCATTGTACTATACCGTTATTTCTCTGCCGTATCGGAGCATGATGAGTTGTGGTATGTGTTAAAGGGGCGCACTTTCGCCCAGGGCACATGAAAACCTTGAGCCAGCCCTACCCCCCCACAACTTCAGCCAAATAACCCCCATTTTTCAGTGCGTAACTTGTATTATGAAGTTAATTAAGGTTGACAAGCTTAAGTAAGAAGAATTGATGCTTTTGGCATTCAAATGGGCACTGTAGGTGTGTTTCCTGTCCTCCTCTCACTGCCGACTTTTATTCCCCATTGACTTACATTGGGTTTCGTGTTTCGGGACGACCCCGACTTTTCCCTATAATCGGACGATCTTGCTCGACCCGACTTTTGGAAAAGTCGGGTTTCACGAAACGAAACGCGACCCTAAAAAACCAAAAGTCGCTCAACTCTTGTGCAGACGCCACTTCTGAGCTGCAACTGGCGGGGTTGGAGGTCAGGGGAAATACTAGAGACAGTGGAGCCAGAGGCCTAAGTGGAGCACGGTTACAATCAGTAGTAGTCTACAACCTCTATAAAACCAGCTGCAAGTTGGCCTCCGCCTGCTGCATGCTTCATCCTGGGCTCCAACAATGCCAGTTGGTGTTCAGAAGTGCCATCTTCACAGAGAAAAACACACTAGCTCCTGTGTTAGTGGGGTTCAGTAATGCCAGCTGTTCCCCTGCTGTGTAGACGGCAATGTCTTCTGCTGCCTCCACATGCCAAAAATATCAGGTCTCACCCTGCTCCATGCTTCATCCTGGGCTCCAACAACGCCAGTTGGTGTTCAGAAGTGCCGTCTTCACAGATAAAAACACACTAGCTCCTGTGTTAGTGGGGTTCAGTAATGCCAGCTGTTCCCCTGCTGTGTAGACGGCAATGTCTCCTGCTGCCTCCACATGCCAAAAACATCAGGCCTCACCCTGCTCCATGCCTTATCCTGGGCTCCAACAATGCCAGTTGGTGTTCAGAAGTGCTGTCTTCACAGAGAAAAAAACACTAGCTCCTGTGTTAGTGGGGTTCAGTAATGCCAGCTGTTCCCCTGCTGTGCAGACGGCAATGTCTCCTGCTGCTTCCACATGCCAAAAACATCAGGCCTCACCATGCTCCATGCCTTATCCTGGGCTTCAACAACGCCAGTAGGTGTTCAGAAGTGCCGTCTTCACAGAGAAAAACACACTAGCTCCTGTGTTAGTGGGGTTCAGTAATGCCAGCTGTTCCCCTGCTGTGTAGACGGCAATGTCTCCTGCTGCCTCCACATGCCAAAAACATCAGGCCTCAACCTGCTCCATGCTTCATCCTGGGCTCCAACAACGCCAGTTGGTGTTCAGAAGTGCCGTCTTCACAGAGAAAAACACACTAGCTCCTGTGTTAGTGGGGTTCAGTAATGCCAGCTGTTCCCCTGCTGTGTAGACGGCAATGTCTCCTGCTGCCTCCACATGCCAAAAACATCAGGCCTCACCCTGCTCCATGCTTCATCCTGGGCTCCAACAACGCGAGTTAGTGTTCAGAAGTGCCGTCTTCACAGAGAAAAACACACTAGCTCCTGTGTTAGTGGGGTTCAGTAATGCCAGCTGTTCCCCTGCTGTGTAGACGGCAAAGTCTCCTGCTCCATCCACATTCAAACTACTACTGATTTTTAACCGTGCTCCACTTAGGCCTCTGGCTCCACTGTCTCTAGTTTTTCCCCTGGCCTTCAACCCCATCAATTGCTGCTCTGAAGTGGCATCTGCACAATCCACACTTGTTCCTGAGTTACTGGGGCTCAGTCACGTCAGTTGATCCCCTGATGTGTGTCCGGCAATGTCTCCTGCTCTGTCCACATTCCCATTACTAGTAGTGTGAATGAGGACTGAGCAGGAGACCTTGCCAGACACACATCAGTGGATCAACTGACGTGACTGAGCCCCAGTTACACAGGAACAAGTGTGGATTGTGCAGACGCCACTTCAGAGCTGTAACTGGCGGGGTTGGAGGCCAGGGGAAATACTAGTGACAGTGGAGCCGGAGGCCATAGTGGAGCACGGTTACAATCAGTAGTAGTCTACAACCTCTATAAAACCAGCATCAAGTTGGCCTCTGCCTGCTGCATGTTTCATCCTGGGCTCCAACAATGCCAGTTGGTGTTCAGAAGTGCCGTCTTCACAGAGAAAAACACACTTCCTCCTGTGTCAGTGGGGTTCAGTAACGCCAGCTGCTCCCCCGCTGTGTGGATGGCAAAGTCTCCTGCTGCCTCCAAAATCACACTACATCTTATTTTCTACTTGCTCCAAGTAGGCCTCAGCCTGCTCGGGGCATTGATCCTGGGCTTCAACACAGCCAGTTGTAGCTTGGAAGTGCCGTCCGCACAGATAGAAACACTCGCTCCTGTGTCTGTGGGGTTCAGTAGCGCCAACTGCTCCCCTGCTGTGTGGATGGCAAAGTCTCCTGCTGCCTCCAAAATCACCCTACATGTTATTTTCTACTTGCTCCAAGTAGGCCTCATCCTGCTTGGAGCATTGATCCTGGGCTTCAACACAGCCATTTGTAGCTTTTCTGACACATCATGGTTGTTCCTGTCAAAGCTGCATGTCGGGACCAGACACTGCTCCCTTCCCCCAATAGCACAGACCAACACTGGGACTCTGGAGGGACTTCAAAGCAGAATAATAGAGATTGCACAGCGGAGGAATGCCAGCAGCCGTCCATTCACATCTGGTGCCAGGCAACGCCCCTGTTGAACGGGCTGCTTAACGTAATGTGAACCTAGCCTTAGACTAGCATTTCTTCTGCGGTGTTGCTATCAGTGTGTCAAGAGTGGGAGAAGAGGGTTGTATTGACAATCCAACACAATGGGCAGCACTTTGAACACATATTATAAGTGGCCATAAACTTGTAAATAACTCATGAAAGAATAAAGTTACTTTAAAACCAAGCACACCATTTTTTCCTTGTGAAATTCTCTATAAGCTTGATGTGTCACCTCTTCCCACTGAAAAAATAAAGTTGGATCAAAAATGGCCATCTTCAAAATGGCCACCATGGTCACCACCCATCTTGAAAAGTTCCCCTCTCCCATATACTAATGTGCCACAAACAGGAAGTTGATATCACCAACCATTTCCATTTTATTTAGGTGAATCTATATAAATGTCCCACCCTGAAAATCAAAAATATAACACAATATAAACAAACGTATACAAAATGTATCTATAAATTGTATAATTTAAATATTGCTAGGGAGTTGCATATACAAGAGTAGATAATTTAAATATCCAATATGTTTCCTAATTAACTAATTTGTGGAATTTATTTTGGTATACATATAGGATTTTTTCCAATATGGTTAACTGAAAATTCATAGCCTAATTAAATCTGTGCTCCATTATAAGTTGTCTCAATAAGCTATAATTTATTAAGAATATTGTTTTATACCATATTATATCGTGACAATTTATAATGGAGCACAAATTTCATAAGTCTATATATTTACATTTAACCATATTAGAAAAAAATACCATATGTGTACCAAATAGATTCCAAAACTTTGTTAATCAGGAAGCATGTTTTATTTTTAAATTATATTGTAAGGTACTCCTGGGGTGGACCCACTAGACCGTGGCAACGAACCCCCCAAGGGCGAGCTGACCAGGTGGACCACCCCCTATACAGGGAGTGTATGGGGCAGGCCCACGGGGGACTATCACCACGGTAGCCGGTACCCGGGAAGGTCAGGGCGGTCAGAGAGGTGGATCCGAAGGGCAGGCACTGGACAGACGACACGGCTCGGAGACACAGGAGAGACGGCAAGTCTTGGCGAGACAGGAGGAATGGCAAGGCTTGAAGACACAGGAGGGAAACGGGCGAGGACTGAAGCCACAGAACCTAGGAGAGGAAACACAAGAGGAGCAAGGTAAATGCACGGAAAAGGCAGGGGAGCGCTAGGAGAGCGGCCAGAGTCACTAGCAAATACTAATGATAGTCAGGCATCGCCTCCAGAAGGAGGCGGCCTGATATAGGGAGAGCGAAGGCCTGCCGGGTCATGACCTCCAGCTGGAGGAGGAGACGCGCGTCCTCAGGCGGGGGAGAGCGCGCGCCCGGCCATAGTGAGGAGACGCACCCGCCGAGGAGGAGGAGCGGGAGCGCGCACCAGGGGGCCGGACAGAGGCAGGCGTGGGCCGTGGACGGGGGACCGGGAGAGACCGCGCCGAGGCCCGCAGCGGCCGGTGAGGCAGAGAGGTGACCCCCGGAGAGCGGGTGAGCCGGGGCCGGAGGGAGGTAAGAGAGGAGGTCCGCGGCAGCCGCCGCGTGACAGTACCCCCCCCCTTACGCGCCCTCCCCTGCAGACCGGACAAAAATTTAGCCAGGATTCGAGGAGCTTGGATATTCTCCTGGGGTTCCCAGGATCTCTCCTCAGGACCAAAGCCCTTCCAATCAACCAAGAAAAAGGTTTTCCCTTTTTGCTTTCTCATGGCCAAAATATCTCTCACCTCAAATACATCGTCTGCGGCGGCAGGCGGAGGTGAGTGAGGAGCTTCAGAAAGGAAACGATTGAAAATAACTGGCTTAAGCAAAGACACATGGAAAGCATTAGGGATGCGGAGAGAGGCGGGAAGACGCAATTTATAGGAGACATCATTAATACGGGACAAAACCTCAAAAGGTCCAATATAGCGGGGACCCAGTTTGTGGGATGGGACCTTGAGGCGAATAAACTTGGAGGCTAGCCAAACTTTGTCACCTGGGTGATATGGTGGGACATCCAGGCGCCTCTTGTCTGCGAATCCTTTTACCCTGTTACGCACCAACTCGAGAGCGGTCTTGGTCTCCTGCCAGATCCTGGAGAATTCGCCGGACAGAAGATCAGCCGCCGGTACACCTGAGGCGGGGGGAATTGGTAGAGGTACACCAGGATGTAGACCGTAGACAACAAAAAATGGGGATTTGCCAGAAGATTCACTGATGTGGTTATTATAGCAAAACTCAGCCCATGGGAGTAATTCAGACCAGTCGTTCTGGTGGATATTAGAAAAGTGCCGGAGGTAGTTCACCAAACTCTGATTCGTCCGTTCTGCCTGACCGTTGGACTGTGGATGATAAGATGAGGAGAAGTCAAGGGTGACATCCATCGATTTGCATAGAGCTCTCCAGAAGCGAGAGGTGAATTGGACTCCTCTGTCCGAGACAATATGTTGGGGCAGACCATGGAGACGAAAGATGTGCTGGACGAAAATCTTCGCCAAGGCGGAAGCCGATGGCAAGCCAGGCAAAGGGATGAAGTGGGCCATTTTAGAGAATCTATCCACTACTACTAAGACGACAGTACACTTGGCAGAGGAGGGTAAGTCCGTAATAAAGTCCATGGCAATGTGTTGCCAAGGCGACGAGGGTACTGGAAGTGGATGTAGAAGACCAGAAGGCAGCTGCCGAGGCACCTTGATCTTGGCACACGAGAGACAGGAGGCGACGAAATCCCGGACATCCTGGGAAAGGGTCGGCCACCAGTAATAGCGGGACACCAGAAGAAGTGTCTTTTTATGGCCGAGATGACCTGCCAGTTTAGAAGCAAAGTGGAGGATTCGTCTTCGGTCCGTCTCAGAAACAAAAGTCTTACCAGGTGGGGTAGCGAGGAGAGAAAGCGGAGCCACGGTGATGAACCTGGATGGATCCAAAATATGTGCAGGTTCCTCCTCGACATCCGTGGAAAGAGAGGACCTGGACAAGGCGTCGGCTTTGAGGTTCTTGTTGCCTGGACGAAAATGCAGATCAAAATCGAATCGGCCAAAGAACAGAGACCACCTGGCCTGCCGAGGGTTGAGTCTTTGTGCAGACCGCAGGTACGCCAGATTCTTATGGTCTGTGTAGATTGTGAAGGGATGTGCGGCGCCCTCCAACAAGTACCTCCACTCTTCTAGCGCTAACTTGATGGCAAGCAGTTCTCGGTCTCCGATGGAATAAGTCCGCTCTGGGGTGGAGAAGGATTTTGAAAAGAAACCGCACGTAACGAGCCTTCCGGAGGAGGACCTCTGAGACAAAACAGCTCCGGCTCCTGTTGCGGATGCATCCACCTCAAGGACGAATGGTTTGTTGACCTCAGGGCGACGGAGTACGGGGGCCGTGGCAAAGGCACGTTTCAGAGATAGAAAGGCTTCTTCTGCTTCAGGGGTCCAGACGTGTGGGTTGGCTCCCTTACGGATCAAAGATGAGATAGCGCCAGTCAAAGAGGAGAAATGAGAGATGAACTGCCGGTAGTAGTTTGCGAAGCCGAGAAAACGCTGAATGGCTTTCACCCCTTGAGGACGTGGCCAGTTAAGCACGGCCGAAACCTTCTCAGGATCCATACGCAGACCAGAGTCGGAGATGATATAGCCCAGAAATGGGAGAGAGGACTGCTCAAAGGCACACTTCTCCAACTTGGCGTACAGACGATTCTCCCTCAAACGGAACAGGACGCGCCGGACATCTCTTCTATGAGTGGACAGATCAGGAGAAAAGACCAGGATATCGTCGAGGTACACAACCACGCAGGAATACAGGAGGTCTCGGAAGACGTCATTCACAAATTCCTGAAAGACTGCGGGAGCGTTGCATAACCCAAAGGGCATGACGAGATACTCATAGTGTCCATCTCTGGTGTTGAAGGCGGTCTTCCACTCATCTCCAGAGCGAATACGGATGAGATTATAGGCTCCACGGAGATCCAATTTAGAAAAGATTCGTGCCCCACGCAGCCGGTCAAACAACTCGGGGATGAGAGGTAGCGGATATCTATTCTTAACGGTAATCTCGTTGAGACCACGATAGTCAATACAGGGGCGCAGGGACCCGTCTTTTTTCTTGACAAAAAAGAAGCCCGCTCCAGCGGGGGAGGAAGACTTTCGGATGAAGCCCCTAGCCAAATTCTCCTGTACATATTCGGTCATGGCCTGGGACTCGAGTGGACTCAACGGATAGATCCGCCCTCGGGGCGGAGTCGAGCCAGGAACAAGCTCGATGGGACAATCATATTGCCGGTGCGGAGGAAGGACCTCTGCTTCCTTCTTATCGAAGACGTCCGCGAAGGCCCAGTAAGCCGAAGGCAAGTCCGCAGGGCCCGAGACAGGAGACGAGCATTTGAGGGGTCGTACTGGGCGGAGACATCTGGTCTGGCAGAAACGGCCCCAACGAAGGATGTCTCCGGAGCACCAATCCAGAACAGGTTCATGCATCCGCAACCACGGAAGACCCAGAAGCACGGTGTGGGACAAAGACGGCAGCACGAAGAAGGTTATCTTTTCACGGTGCAAGACCCCGATCTGTAAGTCCAGCTCTTCAGTGACCAGGGTAACGGCTTCGCGCAAGGGAGCACCGTCGACAGAGGCTAACTGCCGGGGAACCTCCAAGAACCTGACAGGTATCCCTAATCTCTTCACCGCCTCGAGTTGGATGAAGTTGCCCGCAGCCCCCGAATCAATATAGGCTAACTCCGAAAAACGTTTGGAGCCCAGGAAAAACACAACAGAAAGGGTCAAGGGTAGAGAGGTGTCAGTGACACCTAGGGAGGCCTCTCTTACCTGTCCTAGGCGGAGGAGTTTCCCGGCCTCACAGGACAGGAACGTAGGAGATGGGAGGCGCTGCCACAATAGAGACAAAGGCCATGAGCGAGTCTGTCCTGGCGGCGAAGCTCCGCGGGCCTTAGTCGGTCCACTTGCATGGGTTCGGGAGCTGTGGCTGCGGCGGAGGACCGTGAGCGTGGTGGGCTGTGTGTAGGAGGAGAAAAACGATTGGGCCTTCTCTCCCTGGCGATCTCGCGGGACCGCTCCCGGAAACGCAGATCAACTCGTGTTGCCAGCGAGATGAGGTCCTCCAAAGTCGAGGGTGTATCCCGGCCTGCCAGCTCGTCCTTGATTCGGGATGATAAGCCTCGCCAAAAAGCCCCAACCAGGGCCTCATTGTTCCACCCCAGCTCCGAGGATAACGTACGGAACTGGATGGCGTATTGTCCAACCGAGAGGGTACCCTGGCGCAGGCAGAACAAAGACTCGGTGGCAGAGACCAGGCGACCGGGCTCATCGAAGACCTTACGAAAGGTCTCCAAGAAAGTCGCGAGCTGGGAGACAATCGGGTCATCGCGTTCCCACAAGGGATTCACCCAGGACAGTGCCTCACCCTCAAAGTGGGAAATCATAAAGGCCACTTTGGCCCGGTCGGAGGGATACTGTAGGGGAGCCAACTCGAAATGCAACTGGCACTGGTTGATGAACCCCCGACAGAGTTTGGGATCTCCGCTATAACGTGGGGGTTTAGCCAACCGGGGAGAGGCGTGTGGAACTGCCACAGGTGCCGGTACTGCGGCTGCCGCCTGTAGGGCTAGTAAGCGGTTATCTACAGAGGCGATGTAGTTCAAAATATGGGCCTGGGTGTCGCGCTGCTGGGCCAGTTCCTGCTGCAGGCCGGAGATCTGGGAGGCAACTCCCGGATCGGAGGTCTGCAAAGCGGAAAGTCGGGAATCCATCGATTTGAGGAACGACATGATCCTCGCCTGGTTCTCATGAAGGAACAAAAGTTCCTTTTGGGTCGGGGTCGAGGTACCAGCGGGATCCATGGCCTGACTATACTGTAAGGTACTCCTGGGGTGGACCCACTAGACCGTGGCAACGAACCCCCCAAGGGCGAGCTGACCAGGTGGACCACCCCCTATACAGGGAGTGTATGGGGCAGGCCCACGGGGGACTATCACCACGGTAGCCGGTACCCGGGAAGGTCAGGGCGGTCAGAGAGGTGGATCCGAAGGGCAGGCACTGGACAGACGACATGGCTCGGAGACACAGGAGAGACGGCAAGTCTTGGCGAGACAGGAGGAATGGCAAGGCTTGAAGACACAGGAGGGAAACGGGCGAGGACTGAAGCCACAGAACCTAGGAGAGGAAACACAAGAGGAGCAAGGTAAATGCACGGAAAAGGCAGGGGAGCGCTAGGAGAGCGGCCAGAGTCACTAGCAAATACTAATGATAGTCAGGCATCGCCTCCAGAAGGAGGCGGCCTGATATAGGGAGAGCGAAGGCCTGCCGGGTCATGACCTCCAGCTGGAGGAGGAGACGCGCGTCCTCAGGCGGGGGAGAGCGCGCGCCCGGCCATAGTGAGGAGACGCACCCGCCGAGGAGGAGGAGCGGGAGCGCGCACCAGGGGGCCGGACAGAGGCAGGCGTGGGCCGTGGACGGGGGACCGGGAGAGACCGCGCCGAGGCCCGCAGCGGCCGGTGAGGCAGAGAGGTGACCCCCGGAGAGCGGGTGAGCCGGGGCCGGAGGGAGGTAAGAGAGGAGGTCCGCGGCAGCCGCCGCGTGACATATATACTCATGTACCAGAGTGATGGAATGAAACTGTTGAGAACACAAGGTACAGTAATTTTTATTTTCAGAAACTATTGTTTTTAAATTGGAGCTCCCTTTTAATATTTTAATTACATGATGTTTAAATAAATTTTTATACATATTTATGATTTTTTTAATACAAGATGTATGAATGCACATCTCTTTTTTGTATAACTACATTTTCATATTTAACTAATTGTTCATAATCCTAATAAGTAATAACATGTTTTATTTGTTACCTCTGGTTCCCATAAATAAAGGGAGGAGCTAGTCCTTTTATGTTATGTCCGAGAAAGGAATAAAACCTACTCCTAAAAATGTTGCAATAAAGTTGATGTATAGATGAGCACTGGCACGGCTGATAGACAGGCAGGCATGGCTGATAGACAGATAGGCGGGAACGGCTGATAGAAAGGTAGATATACAGGAATACAAGCACTGGGACCTGAGAACTAACAAGAGTGTTTAGAAACAAACTTACAACAATGCACAGGAATCTCGATGCTGGAGGAGGTGCCTTAAATAGTAAGTGTCCTTCAGCCATTGGCTGGGGACATTTTAGAAGGATGCACTCGGCCCCTTCAAGAGTGGTGAAGTGTGCACACCGTAAGCACAGTGCCTGGGGATCTGTGTGCGGCAGCTACAGACGCAAAAAGAGGAGACAGAGCAGAACGGGGGCCTTGGTGGGGGTGAGTACACTGTCTTTGTCAGGGAAGAGGGGCAGAGGGCAGAGACACTGAAGCTACACTACTGCCCTTTTTGCCCCCTCTTTTTCAAGCCCATAATAAATTTCTCCAGGAGAGGGTCATGGATGTTTTTCCTCAGCTCCCAGGACTTCTCCTCAGTACCGAACCCCTTCCAAACCACAAGATAAAATGTCTTTCCTCTTACTGTCTTGGTGGCTGGAATGTTCTCAAACTCAAAAATGTCTTCAGTGCTGACTGGAGCAGGAGTGGTACCAGGATCTTTGAAGAAACAACTGAGGATGACAGGTTTGAGAGGAGACACATGGTGGGAATTAGAGATTCGTAAGGAGTCTGGAAGTTTAAGTTTGTAGGCTATTGGATTAATTTGTTTTAACACCTCAAAGGGACTGATGAAGGACCCAATTTGCATTAGGGTAACTTGAGATGGACATACTTAGATGAGAGCCAGACTTTATCTCCAGGATGAAACAGAGGCAAATCCAGATGTCTCTTGTCCTCATGTTTTTCATCCTCTCAGAGGATTCAATAAGGACAACTTAGTGTCCCCCTAGATCTCCAAAAAACTCTTGACAAGGGAATCAGCAGCAGGAATACCGGAGGGGGTAAACACAGGAAACAGGATTTTGGGATGTTTACCGTAAACCGCAAAAAAATGGAGATTAGGCAGAAGACTGGCTTAGGCTACTTTCACACTTGCGTTTTTTTGCTGCACGTTTTTTGCACAAAAAAACGCATGGAAAAACGCAAACGTATACAAATGCTGCATTTTTTTCAAGCATTTTTATGCGCATGCAGGAAAAAAACGCAGCGTTTTTATGCGTTTGCATGCGTTTTTATTGCGGTTTTAGTGCGTTTGCGTTTTATCCAACATTGTTTGTCATCACCTAAAAAAATCAAGATAACAATTATTAGGGTTAGGATTAACACTAACCCTAAACCCTGACTCTACTAACCCTAACTCCTAACCCTAACCCTAACCCTAACCCCTAACTAACCCTAACCCTTAACCAAACCCTACTAACCCTAACCCTACTAACCCTAACCCTAAACCCTAACTAACAATAACCCCTAACCCTTAACCAAACCCTATTAACCCTAACCCAAACCCTAACCCTAAACCCTAACTAACCATATCCCCTAACCCTTAACCAAACCCTACTAACCCTAACCCTAAACCCCCTAACTAACCCTAACTCTAACCCTAACCCCTAATTTCCATTGTCTAACCAATGGTCAACAAAAAAACGCATGCGCAAAAAAACGCATAAATGCGCATGCCAATGCGCACGTATGCGCACCCATAGACTTACAATGAGTGTCTTGCTGTAAAAAAAACGCATTGCGTGCGCATGCGGTTTTTTGAGGCAAGTCGGACGCCCAAAAAATGCAACAGGATGCATTTTGTGCGCCCGAGCGCACACTACAAAAAAACACATGCGCATAAAAACGCATGCAAACGCATGGGTATGCGCACATAAGCGCATCTCATGCAAAATATAGAGGGAAAAAACGCATGCAGTTTTTAGCGCTAAAATACAGTGCAAAAAAACGCAAGTGTGAAACCAGCCTTACAAGGTTATTGTATGAGAATTCGGCCCAACGCAAGAGTTCAGCCCAGTACTGTGGTGAGCATTAATAAGGAAATTAGTCAGAATTTGATTGACCTGCTCCACCTGGCCATTGGACAGAGGATTAAAGGATAATGAGAAATCCATGGTAACATTCAATAGCTCACTGGTGGCCCTCCAGAAACGAAAGGTAAACTGGATGCCTCCATCTGAGGCAAAGTAGAGTAAATTAACTTGCCAGCACTGATGCAGATGGAAGGCCGCATAGCGGAGTGATTTAAACCATCTTAGAGAAATGATCCACTACCAGCCACATGACTGTACTTCTGTCCAATACTGGCAGATTGGTGATGAATTCCTTAGCAATGTGCTGCCAGGGAGCAGATTTTACAGGCAAGGGAAGCAACTGACCAGTTAAAAGCTGCTTGGGATTCTTGTTTTGGGCACATGACGGAAAGGCAGGGATGAAATCTGCAATGTCATTGCACAGGGTTGGCTATCAAAAGTGACAAGAAATGAGGAAAGACATCTGTCCTGCATGGCTCGCTAGCTTAGACAAGTTACCCCAGAGAAAAACCCACTACAGCTACAAAAGTCTTACCAGAAGGAAGACAAGACAAGTCCAATGGAGCAACTGTAATTATTTTGGAGTGTGTTTAAGCTCCTCCTATTGGTCAGAGGCCTGGAAAGATCAGGAGAGAGCATCCACTTTGACATTTTTTTAAGCCAGACGAAAATGGAGAGAGAAGTTGAAGCAAGCGAAGAACAATGATTACCTGGCTTGTCGAGGGTTAAGTCGGACTGCAGAGTGCAGAGAAAATCTTACAAAAGAAGCCACAGGTCACCATGCGATTGAGTGAAGACTACTGAGAAAAAATGGCACTGGCTCCTGAGGAGGAGGAAGAATCCACCTCCAGAAATAATTGTTTGTTATGGTTAGGATGCTGCAGCACAGGAGCCAGAGAAGGCCTGCTTGAGGGATACAAAGGCGTTTTCTGCTTCTGTAGTCCACTACTTAGGATTGGCTCCCTTGCGGGTCAGGATAGAAATAGGAGCAGTCAGAAAGAAGGAATGTGGAATTAATTGGCGACAGTAATTTGTGAACCCAAGAAACCGCTGGATATCCTTAAGTCCATCTGGATGGGGCCACTTGAAGTTGGCGGCTACCTTTTCGGGATTCATCTTCAGGCTGGGGTCAGAAACAATGTACCCAAGAAACGGAAGGGAGGCCTGCTTGAAGACACATTTTTCAAATTTGGCATACAGACGATTTCTTCTTAACTTCAGCAGAACCTGGCAAACGACCCTCCTGTGTGTTGGCAGATCAGGAGAGAATACCAATATGTAATCTAGAAACACTTCCACCCATGTGTAATGGAAGTCCTGGAAGGTGTCATTAAGCAGTTTTTGGAAGATGGCTGGGGCACTGCAGATCCCAAATGGCATAACGCGATTGTCATAATGGCTATCACGGGTGTTAAAGGCCGTCTTCCTTTCATCTTCCTGGCAAATTCAAATAAGGTTTTACGCCCCTCACAGATCGAGGTTTGTGAAACTCTGAAACCTTTAAGGCAATCAAACAGTTCAGAGATGAGAGGCAGAGGATACTTATTCTTAATTTGGTTGAGACTTTTATAGTCAATGCAGGGTTGCAGAGAATGATCCTTCTTTACAAAGAAGAACCCAACTCTTGCTGGAGAGGAAGACTTCCAGATAAATGACCTGGCAAGGTTCTCTTCTACATATTCTGACATGGCACGAGTCTCAGCCTGTGACTGGGGATAGATTTAGCCTCCTGGAGGGGATGCGCCAGGCAGCAAATCAATCAGACAGTTGTACGACATATGAGGTAGCAAAGTCAGCCTACTTTCCATCAAAGACATCCGCATACGTCCAATGTGCCACAGGCAAACCAGGCAAATTAAAGGGAGAATTCGGATGTCAGGCAGGATGAGTGGGAGTAAGGAAACTCTTGTGACAGACTTGATCCCAGTGCAGTACTTCTCTGGCTTTCCAGTCCAAGACCGGTTCCTGTTCTTGAAACAATATCAGACCTAGAAGTAGAGGGTTAGACAGATTGGATAGCACATAAAGAGGAATCTTTTCAAAGTGCAGCATTCCTACCCGATATTCCACTGGTTCAGTAATGGAAAAGATGACCTCGACAAGGGGTCTTCTATCCACAGATGAAACCACCAACAGATCCTGTAAACTTTGGACCAGTAGCTTAAGTCTCTCCTCGAAGGCCTATTGGATGAAATTATCTGCAGAGCCAGAGTCCATTTAGGCTAATTCAACAAAACAGATGTCACCACAGGAAACAGCTACTGTCATAGTTGTTGCCCAGAGTAGGCTCTCCAACAGACCCTAGGATTTGCAGTTTCCTGGTCTCTCAAGACAAGAGAGGATAACATACTCAGAACTGCCACAATAGAAGTGCCTACTCTGGGTACAAAGAACCTCCTGGAGATGCATGGCCATCGTCACTTGTTCCACTTGCATAGACTCTGGGGAATTTTACGTGGTTGATGCTTGCTGTAAGACAAGCCTTTGGAAGGTAGATGCCAGGCATAAGGGTCTTCTCTCACAGGTCACCTCCGTGGAGCACTCCTTGAACCTGATGTAAATCTGTGTAGCTAGAGACACCAGGTCAGCCAATGAGGAGGATATGTTGTTACTGGCCAGCTCATCTTTGATGCACCCAAAAAGGCCTTCCCAGAAGGTGCAGAAGCATACAGAAGAGTCCCAGAAAATACTCAAGATGGTGCAAATTACAGAGTCTCACCCTTTCACTGACTGAGTGGGATTAGATCCGCTTCCAGTGTCACATACCGCCACCGCTGGCACTGTGAGGAGGTAACGACAAGCTTAGGAAGATAAACAAGGGCAGTGAGGTATGTGGCCAGGTGAACTGATTTTCCCAACCTTGATTCTTTAAGACGTCTCTGGGGTTTCAATGATGGTCAATGAAGCTGTCCTGTGTTCTATCAGCTTGGGTCCTTAGTACCCTTAGCTGAGATTCTGAAGAGTCACACTGACCAGATGAAAGTCTCTCTATATAGTGGCATGAAACCGATCTAACAAGTTTACTTCAGTCCAGCATCACAAATAAAGGGAATAATGGTCATGAGATCAAGCAGCATTACTTGAATATTTAAACTATTTGCATAGTTTTTCCCTCTCTGCTTTTGAAGTTAACAAACTGGCTCCGTAACACAATGCACAGTTGGCATATCAACAGACCTCACTATTCATCAAGGATAAAAGAACACTATGTAATATCAAATATCAGCTTACAAGTCAATATGCCAGGCTCACTCAAGCAAAAGTCTGTTTTCTTGACCCACCAGAAATCAACACTTAAACCCAAAAGCCAACATACAGATAAAAAGTTAATTCTTCTTGGTTTGCTAAACATGGTTGTCTGGGTAATTACGATATAATTTGGCTTCCTCACAAGTCTGTAGATAGGAGGACATTTAATCCCGCTGCTCCTTCTGGCGGGAGACCTTCAGGTACAGGTCTTTGAAAGGAGAGGCATGGGTGACAGCAGATTCCATGGCCTGTGCAATGGAATAAAATTTTGTGAAACTCATGTGGTGTCAATATGATCACTGCACCATTAAATGATTTTAGTAAGAGGCGTAGTTTATAAAATACAGTAAATTAAGGGAGAATTGATGTCCCAACACCTCAGACTCTCTGCAAATGTGACATTATACTCGCAAAACCATCCAGGCAAATCTGCACTTTGATATGGCTCTCCTTCTCTTCTGAGCTTTGCAATATGCCTAAAAAGTAGTTTTTGACCACATATGGGGTACATTGGTGCTCAGGAAGTGCATAACAAATTTTGGAGTCCATTTTCAACTGTTATCTTTAAGAAAATGAAAAATTTGGGGCTAAAAATGTCATTTTTAATTTCAATGGTCCAATGTTTAGTTCTCCAGACGTGACGTGCCGTCTGCTATTTGTTCCAGACAATTTTGCACTCCAAAAGTGAAATAGCTCTCCTTACTTTCAAATCCCTGCCATGCACCCAAACTAGTTTTCCACCACATATGGGGTATTGGAGTATTCAGGAGAAATTGCACAACAAATCGTATAGACCATTTTTTCCAGTTACCCTCGTGAAAATGAAAAATTTTGAGCTGAAGCAACATTTTTGTATTTCCAAAATGGGGCACTTGTGGGAGGATTCTACTGTTTAGGCACATCAGGGGCTCTCCTAATACGACATGGCATCGTCTATTTATTCCAGCCTTTTTTGCATTGAAAAAGTCAAACGGTGCTGCTTCCCTTGTGAGCTCTGCTGTGCATCCAAACAGAAGTTTTTCCTCACATATGGGCTATCTGCATACTCAGGAGAAATTACATAACACATTTTGGGGTGCATTTTCTGAAAGTAAAAAATTGGGTTTAAAAGAACATTTTTGTTTTCTTTTCACAGCTCTACGATATAAAATTCTGTGCAGCACCTGGGGGTTCAAGGTGCTCACTATACACTTTGATGTATTCCTTGAGGGGTCTAGTTTGCAAAATGGAGTCACTCGTTAGGAGTTTAAAGTATTTCGGCACATCATGGGCTCTCCAAAGGCAACATTGTGTACACACTCGATTGCAGCTATTTTTGCATTCAAAAAGTCAAACATTGCTCCTTCCCTTTTGAGCCCTTCCGTGTATTCAAATGGTAGCTATTCCCCTAGCAATGGTTTATCAGCATGCATAGGAGAAATTGCACAACAAATTTTGTGGTTCCCTTTTTTTTTCTGTTACGCCTGTGATTTGGTGCTATAGCAACAAGCAACATTTTTTGCAAAGAAAAAGTAAAATGTTCATTTTTTTCCTTCCACATCACTTTAATTCCTGTAAAGCACATGAGGGGTCAATACATTTCATGAATGTGGTTTAGAGGAGTTTGAGGGGTGCAGTTTTTACAATAGTGTCACTTTTGGATATTTTCTGTGATGTAGACCCCCAAAATCATGTCATCCCTAAAAAAAAGGTTTTGTAAATTTTGTTGGAAAAATAAAAAATTGCTGATACATTTTTAACCCTTCTAACTTCCTTACAAAAAATATATATTTCAGAAATGATGCCAAATACAAATATGGGAATGTTAATCCATATACCTAATTTGGACATGTCCGTGTGTCTGTGCACAGTGAGTCATCCACAGCCCAACTGTCTGTCTGGGCGCAATGAGTCATCCACAGCTCAACAGTAATTGAGGCATCCATAGTTACTACCACTACCAGCTAACTGACTTTATGTGTGGGCATAACCATGGATACTTAAGTACTGTAAGTCCCTGTATAGGAGTTAAGTGACATATCTTGTAAGGAGAGGAGCTCTCCCTGGTAAAGAGTTAAGGGCTAAGCCTTTTTTGAACGTTAGCCTGTGAGGCAACACTGTGAGGCAACACTGTGAGGCAACACTCAGGCAACAGTGTGAGGCAACATTGCAAAGATGGATTAAATTGATCGCGCTGCTGCACGTAGAGAAGCGAATCGCCTACAGATGCGTAACCTGTGTCTTAATTAAACAGAAGACTAACGAAATTGACGAATAACTGCTGATGCAGCCCGACAGAGGGCGGCCAGAGCAAGAGAAACTAATGAAGTAACTGAATCATGTAGAAAATCTAATGCTGCACGACAACGAGCAACACGCAATGCACAAAGTGATACACAAATTTCACAAAGACGAGAACAAGATAGAAGACGTGTCCAAAATGCAAGAGCCACTCGACGACCGCAAGTTACATTTGCCGCTAGAGGGCTGCTTAATCAAATTGATGAGACACTTATTTAAGAGCACTATGCTGGTGAACTGACATTTCGATGTCAGTTCTGCCAATCTAAAAATTTCAAAGATGAAAACATTCAGGACAAAACATTCCCTTCATGCTGCAAGAGAGGGCGCATCCAATTACGTCCCATTCGTATGGATGATCAATTAGTCAAATTGATGAAAGAAGAGCATCAGGACTCAAATAACTATATGGCTAATATAAGTGTCATCGTCCAGTCAGGAGTTTATTTTCTGCTGTCTTCACTCCGGACTGGTCATGCGGGAGTTAATCTCCTCAGCCTCGTTCTGGAGCTAGCTGGGCTATTTTAGTCTCTCACAGCCTGCAGACCAGTGTTAGTGATAGCTCAAGCTTCCAGTTTAGAGCCTCTGACCCTTGTACCTTGGTGATCCTCCTGCCTTTGACTGATATTCACGTGTATGACCCGGAGTAATTTCTGACCCCGTCTCTTGGTATTCGACTCTGCTGTTACGTTCCCTCTCTGGCATATGACTCCCCGGCTTGTACCCCGACCACATATTTCGTCTCACGTTTTGGACCCCGTGCTCATGTTCTGGCTTTCTGACTCTCAGCTTGGTATTTTGACTACGTGTATTGCTGCTCCTTCTGGTACGTCTGCTCCTGCTAGTTTCTGACTCGGTTCGTCTGACTATTCTCTCTCGTTACCTGTGGCACCTGTGCTGCTGCTTAGGGTTGCTGGTATTAGTGTGTAACCTCTCTTCCCTCACCAGCTCCCCCTGGCGGAGGTTTCTCTACAATAAGGCAATAAAAAAGCTCTCTTGCTTTGGCATCAGTGGGAGCACAAGTAGCGCCACCTCCTGGGCATGGTCCATACTGTTTTCGAATTCATGGACAAATTTACCACAGAACTGCCCCTTTGCATCCCGCTGTGGGTAGCATTCCCAAGTATGCCCAGATTTATATCTTGGACAGTGAAGAAGCATTACGTACAAGAAGTCAAGCAAATAAAAAGTGCCTCCCAGCACTGCTTTCATCTCTTGGAGAGAAAATGAAATCAATTAACCCACTCGCAAGAGCCTTCACAATGATGAGGGATTTTGAAAGAGAGGTTTGCTGAATTAGAAAATTGTGATCCATTCGAAATAACTATGTCAATTAAAAATGTCTACAATGATGACCAGAGGTGCTACAATGCACTAAGGTGCAATGAAGTAGATATAATTTATCAAAATGCATTGTGTGAACCTCCATTTAATCGGGACATCAGAGTTCACCTGAAAAGTGAAAACCAAACAGTTCAAATCAGCTTTCTTCACAGAAAGTATGATGCAATGACATATCCTCTTCTATTCCCATATGGGGACAGTAGATGGACAATAAATTTGACAACTCCAATTGCCCTAAGTGTGCAACATCAAGGAATTGGTGACATTGATCTACCATTGCCAGTGGATCAAGATCGACATGAAAAAAATCATCCTGTTGCAGTACTATGCATACAGGCTTGCCATTCGTGATGAGTTCAATCCCCTTTTAAATACTGGGAAGTTGACGCAACAATTTGTCATTGATAGATACGTCAAAATTGAATCCGACAGGATTGAATATATAAAACAAAATCAAAAGGCATTACGCGTCAACAGTTATGCCGGCGTTATGGATCACATCCATAATGCTTTGTTACACCAAGGGCTAAAAGCTGGGACACCAGTAATTTTACCATCCTGTTTCATTGGAAGCCCAAGAGCTATGCAGCAAAATTACCAAGACGCCATGACAATTGTCCAAAAATTCGAAAAGCCAGATCTTTTTGTTGTAACCCAAAGTTGAAAGAAATTACTGAAAACTTAGAACCATGGCAAAGGCCAGAGGTCAGACCAGATTTGGTTGCACGAGTATTTAAAATCAAACTCCAAGCCGTGCTTAATGAAAAAACACATTTTTGGACGTGTAGTTGCCTATGTGCATGTAATAGAACTTCAAAAGCGTGGACTACCACACGCTCACTTGCTCTTAATCCTTGGAGAGGAAGATAAACCGAGGGACAAAGAAAGAATTGAGAAATTGGTCTCTGCTGAAATCCCAAATGAGACAGCAAATACAAAACTACATGAGGTAGTGATGAAGCACATGATTCATGGCCCATGTGGTGAGGAACAACATGGTGCTATATGTATGACAGATGGTCAATGCGCAAAAATATTCCCAAAGGATTTTAATACAGAGACAGACCCCAATGTTTATGGTTACCCACAGTACCGTCGATGCAATACTGGGAAAGCAAGACGAGGAACGCGAGAAATCAACAATAGACGGGTATTTCCATACAACCCTTATTTTTTACTCAAGTACAATTGCCATATCAATGTTGAGATACGTGGTTCAATAAAGTGTTAAATATCTTTTCAAATATGTATACAAAGGGCATGACTGTGCCAATATCAAGTTTGATACATTAAACTGAAATGAACCAGCAATGTACCTATATTCTCGGTATATAAGCGCCCCTGAGGACATGTGGAAAATCAGAAAAAATAAAATGCATGATGCTTCACATACCATTAAAAGGCTGGCTGTGCACCTTGAAAACAAGCAACAAATGTTTTTTTTTCGAAGATGGTAAGGAGGATATGGTTATTTCAGACTCAAAATCCTCTACACTGCAGGCTTATTTTGAGCTAAACAGAGTTGACGCTTCCGCCCGTAAGTATTTGTACAGTGAAATCCCTGAACACTATATCTGGGATAGAAATGCTGTACCAGACGGATGGAAAAAACGACGGGCTCAATTTGGGAATACAGTTGCCTGAATGTATACAGTCTCTTTAACAGATGGTGAGCTGTATTACTTAAGACTCCTTTTACTTCACGTTAGAGGAGCAAAGTCTTATGCTGACTTAAGGACTGTCAATGGAGTCGTACATGACACGTATAAAAATGCGAGCATTGATCTTCATCTTTTGGAAGACGATTCCCAATGGGAAGATCGTATAAAGGATGCAATCGCTTTCAAAATGCCCTACCAACTTCGTGAATTATTTGCTACAATTTGTGTATATGGGGAACCAGCTAAACCATTGGAATTATGGCAAAAATATAAAACCGAATTTATGGAGGAGTACACCAGGCGGTATACTCCAGAAATTGCTGAGCAACTGGCTCTTTGTGATACTAATGAAGTACACTTAAGCAATAAAAAGTCCTGTGCTGACTTCGGATTGCCAACTCCAGTAAATATTCCAGATGAAATACTGGAACAACTGAATTATGCTGTAATAAAGCAGGAGGCTGAGCAACTGAAAGCTATGCATAATGAAGCTCAGAAATCAGCTTTCGATGCAATTATGCAAGCAGTCAATGCTGCATCACAGCCAGACGACACTAGCTCACACTGTTTTTTTCTAGGCGGCCCAGGAGGCAGTGGGAAGACATTTTTGTGCAACTTCTTGCACAAGACACTACAAGCAGAAAAGAAGTCTATTTGCTCTGTAGCCTCTACTGGAATGGCAGCTACATTACTACAAAATGGTAGCACCTACCATTCCAAGTTTGGCCTTGGAATTACAACAAATGAGACCACAATGTCAAAAATTAAGCCAACCTCACTTTAAGCAAAGGAGCTTATGGAGTCATCTGTCGTTATTTTGGAACAAAGTAACAATGACTCCATGTTTTAATATGAACGCTGTGGATAATTTGTTCCAAGACATATGTAGAAAAAAAAACATTTGGTGAAAAAGTTTTAATAAACATTGGTGACTTTCGTTAAACCCTACCAATAGTGGAAGGTGGAAAAAGCCCACATTGTATAGTACACCATCAAATACTCAAAATCCTGGAATCAGTTTTCACGGTTCCAGTTACATCAGAATATGAGAATGTCTCACGACGAAGATGAGTACAACTCATGGTTACTCAAACTTGGCAATGGAGAGTTGTCAAATGAATATGGTCTACCAGAAGACACAATTGAAATCCCAAATTCTTTTATTGCAGAGGGTGATTTAATTATTTAATTACAGCTATTTTTGATGACTCAATTGAGATTACCGATGCAACGGTAGAAGCAATTGCCAAACGACAAAATTCTTAGTCAATTTCAAGGTGAATTCTCAACATAACGCTCCATCAACACAATTGTGGAAGAGGAGGGTGTGATTCTCACAGATTACCTTGTAGAGTTTCTTAACTCTTTGAATCCCACTGGGTTGCCATGAACTAAAGCTGAAACCAGGAGTTATAATTATGTTCCTGTGTAATCTTAACAGAAAGTGTGGCCTTTGTAATGGCACAAGGCTTTGTGTGAAAAGCATAAAAGCAAATGTTATTCATGCCGTTGCTTTGAATGGAAAAGCAAATAGTCAGACAGTTCTTATTCCAAGAATTGACCTGATTTCCAAAGATAAAAACTTGCCAATCCAGATGCGATGGTGTCAGTTTCTTGTCATGTATGCATTTGCAATGACCATCAATAAATCTCAGGGACAGTCCTTGGATATTGTAGGAATTTATTTGCCTCTCCCAGTGTTTTTACATGGGCAGTTATATGTGGCTTTCTCCAGGGGAAAAAAAAGCCAACAAATAAGGGTCAAAATATTTGACAAAAAAAGAGAGAAGCCAGCGCTGCTTGTGGTTAGAACGCATAACATGAGGTGCATATGCACATATTAACATCTAACTGTATTCAAAATGAGACATTTGGCAAAATATTGATCAATAAATTGAGCCACCCCGCCGTGCCAAGGCAATCTCATGTGGGGGGTCCTACTCTACATTTTTATTATACATTGTGCCATTATGGCCTCCTAAATATTTTAAAAGTAAGACCATATCAAATGCAATCTGTACCTGTAGCATATCTGCATCACTCCCGTGCAGCCAGATAAAGCAAGTGCAGATAAAGGCCAACCAGGTCTGAACATAGACATCTCAGGTTTGACCTCCACACATTGCCTGACCAGCAAACACAGATGAAGGGTGATGCAGGCTCAGACACAGGTGCACAAATTAAATAAAGCCTGGGGCAGGGCGGGGCTGCTGTGTGTGTGCACAGCAGCCTAGATCCATCACAATGAACACAGCAAAAATGGCGAACATAACCCAGTGCGCACGGCAACAGTGGTGGTCAACCACAAACCAATATGCAACAAAAAAAGAGAGAAGCCAGCGCTGCTTGTGGTTAGAACGCATAACATGAGGTGCATATCCACATATTGACATCTAACTGTATTCAAAATGAGACATTTGGCAAAATATTGATCAATAAATTGAGCCAGCCCACCGCGCCAAGGCAATCTCATGTGGGGGGTCCTACTCTACATTTTTATTATACATTGTGCCATTATGGCCTCCTAAATATTTTAAAAGCAAGACCATATCAAATGCAATCTGTACCTGTAGCATATCTGCATCACTCCCGTGCAGCCAGATAAAGCAAGTGCAGATAAAGGCCAACCAGGTCTGAACATAGACATCTCAGCTTTGACCTCCACACATTGCCTGACCAGCAAACACAGATGAAGGGCGATGCAGGCTCAGACACAGATGCACAAATTAAATAAAGCCTGGGGCAGGGCGGGGCCGCTGTGTGTGTGCACAGCAGCCTAGATCCATCACAATGAACACAGCAAAAATGGCGAACATAACCCAGTGCGCTCGGCAACAGTGGTGGTCAACCACAAACCAATATGCAACAAAAAAAGAGAGAAGCCAGCACTGCTTGTGGTTAGAACGCATAACATGAGGTGCATATGCACATATTAACATCTAACTGTATTCAAAATGAGACATTTGGCAAAATATTGATCAATAAATTGAGCCACCCCGCCGCGCCAAGGCAATCTCATGTGGGGGGTCCTACTCTACATTTTTATTATACATTGTGCAAAATATTTGAGACCCAAAAACAAGGTAAACTTATTCCTAACATTGACAAATGGTTTACTGTCAACTGTGTGTACAAATAAGTATTTTATTAAGATTTTTACATCAATAAATCTCAGGGACAGTCTTTGGATATTGTATGAATTTATTTTCCTCTCCCAGTGTTTTTACACGGGCAGTTATATGTGGCTTTCTCCATGGGAAAGAAAAGCCAACAAATAAAGGTCAAAATATTTGAGAGCCAGAAGCAAGGTAAACTTATTTCTAACATAGCGAAATGGTTTATTATCAACTGTGTGTACAAATAAGTCTTTTATTAAGATTTTTAACAATGGTAAAAGCCCAAAAATTTTGTACACAAAAGCGGGACTAACTCCTAGCCGCGGTCTATGGACCAAACATTGGGCATGGGCAGGGCCTTGGGGGCAGATCCCAAGTGTGCGCAACCATGTGAAATAGCTTACACTCAGGAACATTGAGGGATCGCGCTATCGGATAGCTCTACCAGTTCATTTTCTTTAGGAATAGAGCTATGGGCTAGATCTACCCATGTACTATCTTCATGGATAGCGCTATCGAATAACTGTACCAGAGCAGTATTAACTACAGAGCTTTTTCATTCACAAGGTAGGAGTGGCAGGAAAGGTACACCAGGTATTTATGTTTGCTGTTAGTCTGCACATACACCAGTCTGGTGCGTGGTTACACCCCATTGCGAGGTCAGTCTGATGCGTGGTTACACCCCATTGCGTGGTTCGTAATTCCAGCGCACGCCCGAAGTGTGCTCAATCGCTCGTTATTTACTATTTTGTGTGGTGTACCTATCTGATTTAAGCATAAAAATGTGAAGTTTGAAAATTGCAAAATTTTCAGAATTGTCTCCAATTTTTCAATATTTTGACAAATACGTGCAAGTCATATCAAACAAATTTACCACGAACACGAAGAACAACATGTCATGAAAAAATAATCTCAGAATCACTGGAATATGTTAAAGCATTCCAGAGTTATTACAACATAAAGTGACACAGGTCAGATTTGAAAAATGAGGCTTGGTCATTAACTTACAAAGTGGCTCGGTCGTTAAGAGGTTAAGGTTGACAAGCAGTATAACTAAACAATAAATGCATACACTGAAGTGGTCATGTACATGGATTCCAGTACTACTTTGCATTTTCTGCTCTACCATAAGGCAAAACTCTGCTATCAAAAGATAGATTGGCCTGTTTGAGCATTTGATATGTCAGAGAGTAAATTAATTACAATTTTTAAAACATGTAAGCATTAACAGTATCCTCATAGTATATTGCTTGGGGTTCATTATAGGATTACTCTGTTTTTGTATGTATTTGTTTAAAATTATTTATAGCATATTTAATATTTAATGAGACATTATACACCTTTCTTCTGTTTGATGGTATATCAGAGGTATGTCTCAGAGTACAAAAATTGTTGATATTATTATGTTCAATAGTGGTTCGTTTAATTAACACATTATTTATTCCATATGATGAATACAGTAAAAAATAATTTAAAAAATGCCAAAAATGTCACTTTTTCATCATACTGGCACACAAAAAATGTCATAAAAAGTGATCAAAACGTCATATGTAAAAAAAATTTTATAAATTAAAATAAAAAACTGTCCATGAAAACACAAACCCTATTACGGCTCATTCGGCTAAAAAATAAAAAAGTTACAGCAAACACATTATGGCAATTTAAAAATAAATACTTTTTTAATAAGATATTTTTTAACCCCTTACCTACAATTGACGTAATATTCCGTCCATGTGACCATGGACCTAATTACCATGGACGGAATATTACGTCATCACGATCAGCGGCGTCCACGTGGTGAGCGCCGCTGATCGTGGCCGAGTGTCAGCTAATTATCATAGCTGACACCCGGCACAATGTGTCAGGACACGTTAACCCCTTGCACACCGCGATCAAACACGATCGCGGTGTACCGGGGGTTAAAGGGAAGCATCGGCAGGGAGGGGGCTCCCTCCGTGCTTCCCTGAGCCCCCCACGGCAGCGCAATGTGCAGCGCTGCTGCGGGGGGCTCCTTTCCTGCAGGTCCCCGGATCCAATATGGCGATGGGGACCTCCGGGGGCCTGCAGGAAGCTGGCTTCCTCAGTGCCTGCAAAGCGCAGGCATGAGGAAGCCTGTGCAGTGCCTGTGACAGATCGCTGATCTGTCACAGTGATCTGTGACAGATCAGCGATCTGTCACAGGACAGTTATGTCCCCCCTGGGACATTGTAATAAAGTAAAAAAAAAATAAAAAAAAAGTGTAAAAATAATTTTAAAAAAATCGCTAAATAAATTAAAAAAAAAAAAAAATATTCCCCAATAAATTCATTTTTTGGAAATAGAAAAAAACAAAACAATAAAAGTACACATATTAGGTATCGCCATGTCCGTAACGACCCACCCTATAAAACTGTTCCAATAGTTAACCCCTTAAGCGAACCCCTTAAAAAATAAAAATAAAAAACAAAGCAAAAAATAATGATTTATTATCATACCGCCGAACAAAAAGTGCAATAACGTGCGATCAAAAAGATGCATATAAATATCCATGGTACCGCCATACAGCATCATCAGCGTAAAAATAAAAAAGTTATAGCTTGCAGAATAAAGTGATGCAAAAATAATTATTTTTTAGATAAAATTGTTTTCATTGCATAAAAGCGCCAAAACATAAAAAAAGACCTAAATGAGGTATCGCTGTAACCATACTGACCCGAAGAATAAAACCACCTTATAAATTTTACCGCACGCGGAATGGTGTAAACGCACCACCCAAAAGAAATTCATGAAACGCTGGTTTTTGTAAATCCTGCGTCCCAAAAAACGAAATAAAAAGCGATCAAAAAATGTCACATGCCCGAACATGATACCAATAAAAGCGTCAACTCGTCCCGCAAAAAATAAGACCTCACATGACTCGGTGGGTCAAAATATGGAAAAATTATAGCTCTCAATATGTGGTGATGCAAAAACTATTTTTACAATAAAAAGCATCTTTTAGCGTGCGACAGCTGCCAAATATAAAAACCGACATAAATAGTATATCAAACCCCCCGTTATCACCCCCTTAGTTAGGGAAAAATAATAAAATTAAAAAAATGTATTTATTTCCATTTTCCCATTAGGGTTAGGGCTAGGGTTAGGGTTAGGGCTAGGGTTAGGGTTAGGGTTAGGGCTAGGGTTAGGGTTAGGGTTAGGGCTAGGGTTAGGGTTAGGGCTAGGGTTAGGGTTAGGGCTAGGGCTAGGGTTAGGGTTAGGGTTAGGGCTAGGGATAGGGTTAGAATTGGGGGTTTCCACTATTTGTGCACATCAGGTGCTCTCCAAACGCAACATGGCGTCTGATCTCAATTCCAGCCAATTCTGCGTTGAAAAGTCAAATGGTTCTCCTTCCCTTCCAAGCTCTGCCATGCACCCAAACAGTGTTTTACCCCCTCATATGGGGTATCAGCCTACTCAGGACAATTTGCAAAACAACTTTTGGGGTCCTATTTCTACTGTTGCCCTTAGGAAAATAAAAATTTGGGGGCAAAAATATCATTTTTGTGGAAAAAATGTTTTTGTTATTTTCACGCCTGGACGTTATAAACTTCTGTGAAGCACTTGGGGGTTCAAAGTTCTCAACACACATCTAGATAAGTTCCTTGGGGGGTCTAGTTTCCAAAATGGGGTCATTTGTGGGGGTTTCCACTGTTTTGGTACATCAGGGGCTTTCCAAACGCGACATGGTGTCCGATCTCAATTCCAGCCAAAAAAGTGAAATGGCGCTGCTTGCCTTCCGAGCTCTGCCATGTGCCCAAATAGTCATTTACACTCACATATGGGGTATCAGCGTACTCAGGACAAATTGCACAATAACTTTTAGGGTCCTGTTACCCTTGGGAAAATAAAAATTGGGGGTAAAAAGATCATTTTGTGGAAAAAATATGATTTTTTAATTGTACCGCTGTACATTATAAACTTCTGTGAAGTCCTTGTGGCTTCAAAGTTCTCACCACATATCTAGATAAGTTCCTTAGAGGGTCTAGTTTCCAAAATGGGGTCACTTGTGGGGGGTTTCCACTGTTTAGGTACATCAGGGGCTCTCCAAACGCGACATGGTGTCCGATCAGAATTCCAGCCAATTTTGCATTGAAAAAGTCAAACGGCGCTCCTTCCCTTCTGAGCTCTGCCATGTGCCGAAACAGTGGTTCCCCCCCACATATCAGGTATCAGCGTGCTCAGGACAAATTGCACAATAATTTTTGCAGTCCAATTTCTCCTGTTACACTTGGTAAAATAAAAAAAATTGAACCTGAAGTAATTTTTTTTGTGAAAAAAAGTTAAATGTTAATTTTTTTTAAATATTCAAAAAATTCCTGTGACGCACCTGAAGGGTTAATAAACTCCTTGAATGTGGTTTTAAGCACCTTAAGGGGTGCAGTTTTTAGAATGGTGTCACTTTTGGGTATTTTCTATCATATAGACCCCTCAAAGTGGCTTCAAATGTGATGTGGTCCGTAAAAATAAAATGGTGTTACAAAAATGAGAGATCGCTGGTCAACTTTTAACCCTTATAACTTCCTAACAAATAAAAATTTTGGTTCCAAAATTGTGTTGATGTAAAGTAAACATGTGGGAAATGTTACTTATTAACTTTTTTGTGTGCCATATCTCTGTGATTTAAGGGCATAAAAATTCAAAGTTGGAAAATTGCGGAATTTTCAAAATTTTTGCCAAATTTCCGTTTTTCTCACAAATAATTCAAGTTATATGAATGAAATTTTACCACTAACATGAAGTACAATATGTCACGAGAAAACAGTGTCAGAATCACCGGGATCAGAGTTATTACCTCATAAAGGGACAGTGGTCAGAATTGTAAAAATTGGCCCGGTAGTTAACGTGCAAACCACCCTTGGTAGTGAAGGGGTTAAAGTGACTTATTCATTCCGAAGACCATACTGAGGACTAAGGGGCACTCATTACGGGTGGAAAAAAGGCGATTCCAGCAGCTAAACAGGAAAGGATTTTCTACAGTTAGAGCAGTCAAACTGTGGAATGTCCTACCACAAGAGATAGTAATCGCCGACACTATAACAGCTTTTATACGAGGGCCAGATGATTTCCTTGATACTCATAACATCGTGGATTGTAGTTAAATTAGTGGCAAAATGTACAATTGGTGGAGAATGGTTGAATTTGATGGACCTAGGTTTTTTTCATTCTATGTAACTATGTAAAAGTGTGTAAAAGTAGACAAAGCATAAAAAAGATAAAAATCTGTTAATGTAATCGATATGACCCGAAGAATAAATCTAATCACATACCCAAAGGTGAACCATGCATACAATAATATAAAAACAATAACTGAATTGGTGTTTTTTTGTGCATTCTGTGTCTTAAAATATCTGAATAGAAAGCAAACAAAAATGTTATGTGCCCCAAAACGATACCAAAAAATTTTCCAACTATTCGTGCAAAATATAAGCCTTCATACAGCTCCATTCTCCTAAAAATAACGGGTACAACTTTCGGAATAGTGGGGAAAAACTGTTTGTTTAAAAATACTTTTTTATATACTGTATGATATTAGCAAAATATAAAAAAATATATAAATTTGGCATCACTGTTATTACACTGACCTGAAGAAAAAATTGTCTTATCACTTATATTGCATGGAAAATGAGGCTAAGATAAAAATAAGAACTATTCTTGTACTGTCGTCATTTGCGCATTCTGCCTTCCAAAAATTGGAATAAGGCTTGGATCGCATTTATCCTGTTTATCCAATTTGGACTCTATCTGGTCTCTGTTCCGGTGGTGTCCCATGATTTTAGGCTGTTTTCTTGCACACTATTGTGGTCGACCACAGTTCTATGAATGCCTAAATAGATGGACCCCAACAGAATAGACACTAAATTGAAGAGTCCAAATTGTCTCCATCTGCTTTATTAAAGTGAATGGTTCAGTGGGGTTTTATTTGAATTGCATTTTTATGGGACTTACACAGGAACTCCACCGTAAATGCTCAGCGTAGAGAACAAGAATGTAATCCCAGCCTTATACTGAAAGCAATCAAAAAATGTTACAGTGCTGTGCAAATTAATTGGGACAAAGCATTTTTTTAAGTAAAATCGTAAGTTGGTTACCAGTCAGTGATTCAAACCAGTTTTAACTGCTTTGAACAGGTGTGAATGCCTGTTCAAAGCAGTTAAAACTGGTTTGAGTCACTGACTGGTAACCAACTTACGATTTTACGTAAAAAAATGCTTTGTCCCAATTAATTTGCACAGCATTGTATGTACCCTAAAATGTTACCAGTAAAAACGCTAACTTATCCTGCACCACACTCAGGTCAGTCTTTTGTCACTGGAAATATACGAGTTTGCATGTCAGTAGTAGAACAAAGGCTCTGGAAGAACAACACTGCTCTCACCTACTCAAATAAAAGTGAAAACTGCACTCCCAAATCCAAATATCCCCTACTTCTGAGCCTCATTGTGCTTAAACTGCAGTAAGCAGCTGCATATTTGGAATTATTATAGTGGGGATAGCAAATTTAATTTACAGGGAGCATGTCTCTAGATGCACAAGCTTGGTGCAATGGATTGGGCCGCTACAATATACGGGGGCTCTACACTGTATGAGGGCATAATGTATGGGCACTAAACTGGCATATTGTAAATGCAATTTTTTTAGAACAATGAATGGCGTGGATGTTACAAAATAGTCACTGCAGCCATAGATGAATTCATTGACTGGTTCAATTTCTAAAATGGGGACACTTTGGGTATTTTTCTGCTGTTCTGTAACCTAAGAGGCTCCGCAAATGTTGCCCACAAGCAATTCTAGCAAAAGCTGTTCTCCAAAAGCGCTCCTACTTTCTCAGCAATGACGTGTGGCCTAACAGTATTGTCTGATGACAAATGGGGCATCACTGCGCTTTGAAGAATTTGTGCAATAAGTTCCAGGGTTCCTATTAACCCTTGTGTAATTGAAAAATTTGCAGCAAATTAAAAAATACATTTTTATTGCTCAAATGTTATATTTCCACATCCCAATATTCTAGAATTCTGTGAGGCACCTGTGGGTTCAAATTACTCACTACACTCCTAGAATAATTACTTAAGCAGTGAAATTTCCAATATGCGGTTACTTGTAGGTGTTTCTGCTGATCTGGCAACTCAGAGGTAAAGCTAATGGAGCCCACACTTCCTTCTGTGTCCTCATACAGCAGTGTACAACCACATATGGGGTACTACCATGTTTGGTAAAAATTGCATAACAAATTATGAGGTCCATTTTCTCTTATTACCCCTCGTGTAAATCAAAAATTTGGTGCTAAAACAGAATTTTAGTTGAAAATTTATTTTTTTTCTTTTCACCTCTAAATGTTATAAAGTTTTGTGAATCACCTTTAGAGTAAACATGTTCAGTACACCATTACATGAATTCCTTCGAAGTCTACTGCATACAAATCAATGCTTCAAACATCAAGTTATACTATTTCCTTTTCAAGCCTTGCCATGTGCCAAAATAGCTGTTTATGAAACATAGGGGATATCATCTCATTTGGGAGAAATTGCTTAACAAGTATGTATTTTGTTTTCTCCTATTATCATTTCTAATAATTATTAACTTGGGGCTAAAACATTTTATTTACAGAGAAAAAAAGGAAATTTTCTTTTTCACATCCATATTTTAAAAACTTCTGTGAAGCACCTACGTATTGAAAAAAGCTCAACACATCCCTAGATAAATTCCTTAATGGGTCTCGATTGTTTTCAAAGTAAGGTTACTTTGTGGGGATTTCTGCTGCTTTGGTACCTCAGGGGCTCTGCAAATAGACATCATGTCTGCAATCTATTCAAGCCAAATTTACAATCCAAATACCAAATGAAGCTTCTTCACTTCCGAGCCCTGCTATGTGTCCAGTCAGAACTTTTTGACTACACTTGGGGTATCACTGCACTCACAAGAAAGTGGGTTACATACTGCATAATCTGCTACTTTGTGTAACCTCTTTCCAAAATAAAAAATTTGGGGCTAAATCAACATTTTTGTGAAAAGGAGGGACATTTTTCTATATGACGACCTAAAGTTATCAAATTCTGTGGAGTACCTGTGAGTTCAAAATTTCTCTATAGCCTTGCATAAAATCCTTGAGGTTTGTAGTTTCTAAAATGGGCTCTGAAAATGCAACATGGTGCCCACAATCAATTTCAGTCAAATTTTGCTCCAAAAATCCAATGGAGCGCCTTCCCTTCCATGCCCTGTTGTTTGTTCAAACAGAGGTTTTTGACCATTTGCATCAGCATGCTCAGAAAAAAGCTGACAAATTGTCCTGTCCATTTTCTCGTGAAATTCTTTGTAAATGCAAAAAAAGGGACTAAATTAAAAAACAATTTCATTCCACTTTGCATTAATTCCTGGGTAACCTGAAGGGTTAAAACATTTCTTGACAGCAGTTTTGAGGGGTGATGTTTATAAAATGATATAACTTTTTGGGCATTTCCAATGTACAGTATAAGCCCCTCAAATTCCAATTAAATCTGATTAAGCCCTTAAAGAAATAGGTTTTATACATTTCTTGTAAAAATTAAAAATTGCTGCTAAAATTTTAACTCTACTAATATCCTAATAAAATAATATAGCATTTGAAAATGATGCAGATGTAAAGTAGACATATGGAAAATCTTAATAATTATCAATTATTTTCTAAAGCATTAATGATTGGTTTAAGAGCATAAAAGTTGCAAGTTTAAAAATTGCGACTATTTCAACATTTTCGACAAGAATCCAAAATTTTCACAAATACTTACAAAATATATCTAACTAAATTTACCACTGAAATAAAGAAAAATGCTTAATTAGTCCTAGAATAACTCGTATACGTTGAAGCATTCCAGAGTTCTTTCCACATGAAGTGATGCTGGTCAATTTTAAAAAATTTGACCTGGTCATTAGCGTCAAAATTGTCTGTTACTAAGGGGTTGTTATTATTCTTATCTTAAAATATATATTCCTTCTAATGCAGAAAGTAAACGTCTACGGCTGAAGAATGGAGCTGGCCAATGTAATGGAAGAGTAGAGCTCTACTACAATGACAGTTGGGGGTCAATCTGTGGCCACTTTTGGGATAAAGCAGATGCAGATGTGGTTTGTAAGCAACTGGATTGTGGTTATGCTCTTAATGCTACACATGAAGCTTATTTTGAGTCTACGAACATCTGGCTGAATAGAGTACAATGCAGAGGACATGAAACACACATTTGGAATTGTGCTGCAGACCAATGGAGTAAACACAAATGCAGTAGTTTTGAAAATGCAGGCGTAATATGTTTAGGTAAGAGCTCTGAATTATTTTATATTCTTCAACTATGACAACTCTCAGCACTATAATCAGGGCGGTATCAAGGGCGATGACTAGTGATGAGCGAGCACTAAAATGCTCGGGTGCTCGTTGCTCGGGTCGATCAAATTGGAATACTCGGGTACTCGGGTACCGCATATTTTTTCCGTGATCCCACTGAGGGTCCTTCTAGAGTCTAAAAACGCCTGAAAATGATGAAAACAGTGCTCAAATGACATGGGAACATCATGGGGAATGCCCCTGGAAGCATTTCTGACTCCCAGGTCACATCTGAGAACAATATTGTCAGTCTTACGCCATTTTTGCAGGCACACCAAAAAACACACTAAAACAAAACCAAAATGGATTTTCCTGGGAAATATGTTAAGGAACATCCTTTCCAGGGTAATGACTTTTATAAAAGGCAAAATAATTAACCTAAAACAAAAATTTTCATCAACCACTTGGGCTATGATCACATGTAGTGTTTTGATGCAATTTTCAACATTAGCATTGCTTTCAGCCAAGACAGATGCATTCACTGGGAAATGTTATATTAACAGTTTACAACAACCTTCTTTGGCCATGTGGTGTGTGACACATCATCGGACACATCATGTTTCATTTATGAAGGAAGGACTCTGAAAGTCACAAAGTCTATTTTTAGAGGGTCAGCAGTCGGCCCTCACTATTCTTAGAGAGCCATCAGACGGCTATGCTTTGTTGCTCCCATTATTAAACATAGGGTCTCTTATACTGTTATTGCATATGCAGTGAGTGGCAGGGCTGCCCAAAATTTGGAAGCACCCCAACAACCCATTGAACAGACGTCATGAATGACCACATGCAACCACAGTTCCCAGTATTCATTTGGTACTCACATACTGTTTGCTTATGCATTGAATGCAAGGCCTGGCCTGCACCAAAGTAACATGCAACCCAATAATAACCCTTTCAACAGATTTACTTGAGGGCCTCATGACAAAAAAGTTCCCATTCAAAGAAAGTGTGTCTGCCATACTGTTAGACTATGCATTGACTGCAAGGCCTGCCCTGCACCTTACACGCACCCCAATAAGTCTTAGAACCCATGTTCTGGATAGCCACAGAAAAACCTACTTCACATTATTCATTTGGTACTCCCATACTGTTTGCTTATGCATTGAATGCAAGGCCTGCCCTGCCCTAAAGTTACACGCACCCCAAAAAGCCTTTGAACACACTTACCAGATGGCCACATGAAGCCAAAGTTCCAATTATTCTGATTTTTTTAAGTCACCTAAAGTTTGCACATGAAGTGAATACAAGATCTGCCCAAAATTTGTACACACTCCAATCCACCAAGGAAGAATTGTGGAGGATGGTCTCTGCAAAATGTTTTCCTAGTTTACAGGAGCGGGTCTCCTATACTTGTAATGCCCATACACTAAGTGTATGGGCTGACAAACATTTCCACCTGGGGGGTACACATCAATCTACTGTGTATATATTTTTTACAGCCATCATAAACACCCTTGCAAAAAAGTATAGCACTGTTGCATCACAGAACACGTTCACCCTCGTGTTATAGTGGTGGTGTCTGAAGAGACGTGGAGGATGGCTCCCGAAAAATGCTTTCCCAGTTTAAAGGAGTGGGTTTCCTATATTTGCAATGCCCTTACACTAAGTGTATAGGCTGAAAAACAATTTCCCCTGGGGGGACACCTCAACATAGAGTGTAAACATTTTTGGAACGGGCATCATAAACACCCTTGAAAAAAATTATTTGGCTGTTGCCTCATGGAACACGTTCATGCTGGTGATCTAGTGGTGGTGTTGGAAGAGACGTGGAAAATGGCCTCCAAAAATTGTTTTCCCAGTTTAAAGGAGCGGGTCTCCTATCCTTGTAATGCCATTACACTAAGTGTATAGACTGAAAAACATTTTCCCCTGGGGGGGAAACACCTCAACATAGAGTGTAAACATTTTTGGAAAGGGCAGCATCACGGACCACAATCACCATGGTCATCTAGTGGTGGTGGATGATGAGGATGAGGAGAAGGAGGAGGATAACAGCAAATATCCAAAATCAGGAAGCACATATCCTTGGGTGGGTGTCAAGAGGTGCATGGGAATATACCTCACAAAAAAGACACTGGATTTAAGAATAGGTTTCCCTATTATCATGCGGTGGTGGACAGAAATCTGCCGCAATCAAGCCCTTGCTCATATTTATAAGCCTGTCATGTCGCCGTCGGACTCGGGGGCTGCTGTTCCTGCCTCAGCCACTGGGAGGTGCCGGACTGTCACATCACCATCGGACTCGGGGGTGGCTGTTCCTGCCTCGGCCACTGGGGGGCGCCGGACTCCGACTGGTGGTGCCGGCAATAGGAGGGCTATGTCATCATGTGGGTCCGCTCCTTTGACGCATGCCTCAGTCAGACTCATTGGGCATCGCCATGGTTCTCCCGTGGGTGATGGTGACAGAGAAGGGGCTCCTGCACAGACATCTGGTGGGCGCAGGCTTCGCTCCTCTGTCAGAGGTGAAGGATTTGGTGCATCACCATCTGGCCTGCTTCTGGGGGTGGTCCAGATGAGGTCATCAGATGGTGAGCCTGTGAGGGATAGCCTTGTCCTTCAAATACGTTGGGGCCTGTCCTGCCGGCTGCCAGATATAGTCTTGGTTTCCCTAGTGTGCTAGTGTCTAATTTTCTATTTATGACTCTGACATTGGCCTGGATTTTGACTCTGCTTTAGTCTGCCGATTTTGTACCTCTGCTGCTCTCCCAGTTTATGACTGTGACTTTGGCCTGGATTTTAACTCTGCTTCAGCCTGTCGATTTTGTACCTCTGCTGCCCGCCTGGTTTTGACTTGGACTCCTGACTACTCTCTCGGTCCCGTTTATTAATCCCTTCCTGGTGACCGTCCTGCTCCGTTCCGCTGCTCTCATAGGCAGCTACCTCTTGGGCCCTGCTGTAAGTCCAGATCCCTGTATAGGGGTAAAGGGTCTCAGACTTTCTTGGGGTGATGTCTTACTTGCAGCTCAGACTCGCACCAGACGGATGTCACAAAGCCAGCCTTTCTGCATTTTCAGTTAACAGGTGGACGCGCTTATCAGTTATAATTCCACCAGCGGCACTAAAAACATGCTCTGACAAAATGCTAGCGGCAGGACAGGCCAGGACCTCCAAGACATAGAGAGCCAGTTCATGCCATTTATCCAGCTTTGAGACCCAATAATTAAAAGTTACAGAGGAATCTTGAAGGACATTGGTACGGTCAGCAAGGTACTCCTTCACTATCTTCCAAAACTTTGCACTCCTTGTGAGAGTATGCCACGCATTATGGCCACTGCAATGGGAGGGTCTGAAAACTCTCCCAGAATGTTATCAGTGTTCTCCTGCCTCTGCTGGATCGGAGTTGTGTCTCTCTTGCCTGTATTTCTTGGTTGTCCAACGAACTGTCACCTCTGCCGCCAGCGTATTCAGATGGGATTTTTTTTTAATAATTCAGCAA
Source organism: Dendrobates tinctorius (assembly GCF_039654945.1). NCBI lineage: Eukaryota > Metazoa > Chordata > Amphibia > Anura > Dendrobatidae > Dendrobates > Dendrobates tinctorius. The sequence goes on along the minus strand of NW_027361687.1, from coordinate 90,970,028 downwards.
CAATGGCCTTCTGGTATTGCACCATTTTAGTACCCCTGTCTGCCTCTGGAATAACAGATTGAAAGCACTCCTTGTAGCATGGGTCTAGAAGTGTCACCATCCAGTAATGACTGTCAGACAAAATTTTGACAATACAAGGGTCACGGGAAAGGTAGCGCAACATAATGTAAGCCATGCGTGGAAGACTGCTAATAGGCAAGACTTCCGTGTCCTCACCAAGAGGATGACTGACCATGCTCTCCTCCTCCTCCCTGTCCTCAGGCCATCCATGATGAACAGAGGGTATGACAGTTGTGCTTGTAGTACCATCTATAGTGCCTTGTTCTTCCTCCTCCTCTTCCTCTTTGTCAACCAATCCATGTTGGGATGACATGAGGCTGGGCTGTGTGAAATCATCCTGTATGCTTTCTTGCTCCATCTCATTGTGCTCAGCCTGCAATGCCACCTCTTTGATTGTGAGTTTCAGAAGACAGAGAAGCAGGATGGTGACGCTAGTTATGAAGTCATCGCAGCTCACATCTTGGTGGGCTCCTCAAAGTTTTGTAGGATGGTACATAGGTCTGACATCCATGTCCACTCCTGAGGTCTTTTGTGTGGATTCTGAACTGAATACAGATGGCCTGGTTGATGCTGGTAGTCAACAACCGCCCTCTTCTGCTCCTAAATCCTTTTCAACATGTGCAGTGTTGAGTTCCTATGCGTGGTGACATCACACACCAGTCACGATCCATTTTTGGATCTGTGTCAGAGTCTGGACTCTCTTATACAAACCTTTTTCCTTTCTGGCCCTTGGGGGGTTAATATGAGTTTTTCCCCCCTGGCGGTGGTGTTACTACATATTTAATCAGTCAGCAGGTGTTACCACTCCCTCCTTTCTATAAAGAGTCAGCAGAGTGCTGCACTCACTGTTGGTGATATTATTCATTTGGAGACCAATCAAGCAGGACTCAGGAGCAGGATGTGTTGCAGTGGAGCTTTAGCTATTCCCTTGTTCTGGTGCCTAACTCTGCTGCTCAGAGCATTAGCAGCAGATAAAGCTAAGTTTGCTTTTGTAGTTTATTTAACCCTCAGGAGTCTGTATTATCTTTCCTTTGGTTTTTGTTGCAGTTCACTTTACTCCCTGTCTCACCTCCTGGGAAGGGGGTTGGTTGTTTAGCTCAGGGCTAAACAGGAGATAGGGACAGGTCAGGGACTTGGGCCTCACTACCATCAAGTGTACCCCCAAGTTAAGGAGAGTCAGGGCACCCCCTTAGCCAGAGGGGCAGTTCAAGGGCCCAGGTCCCACGTCTCCTGTTCTTTCCCTACTGCACCGTGACAAAACCAGTCAGAGAGCCGGAAGCTGCAAGACGCTGCTGAAGCACGGCAAGGATGGCGGAAATTGGAGCTGACTTTCTAAAATGGGCACACAAGCGGCTTACTTTGACAAGCAGATCTGGCAGCTCCGGGTAAGTTTAGAGAAACCTTTGAACAACAAAGTTAAGCACATGGGTCAGGCATGGTACGTGTGTGAGCTCGCCTCGCCTCACAGCCGCCACCACGTTCCGGCCATTGTCACACATGACCATGACTGGCTGTAGATTCAGAGATGTCAGCCACACATCTGCCTGCTTTTTCAGAGCTGTCCACGACTCTCCAGCATTGTGCGGTTTGTCACCTAAGCATATTAGCTTCAGTACAGCCTTTTGGCACTTGGCTGAGGTAGTGCTGCAGTGCTTTCAGCCTGTGACTGATGTGATCATTTCGGATATGGAGGCTGAAGAGGAGGAGGATGAGGAACAGGAGCTGTAGATTTTGGGGGCAGCCCTGATTGACATGGGGCCTTCAATCCTTCAATTCCAAGGTCCGTCTTGCTCCATGCTTCCACTATGTTAACTCAGTGTGCAGTCAACAAGGTGTAGTGTCCCTGCTAGAGTTGATCAAAACGGGTCGGCCAAATTCAGAAGTCGCCGACTTTGGCTAAAGTCAGGTTTCACCGATCGAAACCCGACCATAGCGTTATGTCAGCCATGAAGACGTTGACTTGAGCGCCAAAGTCGCGTTTCCCACAATGCTTCCAGGGCCTTTTCTCAGCCAATCATCAAGGACGTGTTAACGCCACAGACTGTGAGGAGGAATACCCTGGAGTGGACCCTCTGGACTGTGGCACCGAAGGACCCCGGACGAGCAACCTGGTGTGACCGACCCCTATACAGGGATCGTTAGGCGCAAGACCAGAGACTCGAATGCCACGGCAGCCGGAACCAAGAGGGGCGGCTCGGAATGGTGCACAGGGCGTGAGCAGGAACAGACACAGGACTTGAACAGGCACGGTTACCGGACTGGAGCAGGCACGGAGACAGGACTGGAGCCGGCACGGACACAGGACTTGAACAGGCAAGGACACAGGACTGGAGCTGGCACGGACACTGGACTGGAACAGGCACGGACACTGGACTGGAACAGGCACGGACACTGGACTGGAACAGGCACGGAGACAGGACTGGAGCAGGCACGGACACTGGACTGGAACAGGTGCGGGCACTGGACTGGAACAGGTGCGGACACTGGACTGGAACAGGTGCGGACACTGGACTGGAACAGGCACGGACACTGGACTGGAACAGGCACGGACACTGGACTGGAACAGGCACGGAGACAGGACTGGAGCAGGCACGGACACTGGACTGGAACAGGTGCGGACACTGGACTGGAACAGGTGCGGACACTGGACTGGAACAGGTGCGGACACTGGACAGGTACGGGCACGGACACAGGACTGGAGCAGGGCTGGAAGCAAGCACAGAGGTTAGGCAGTGAGCCGGATTCCAGCGGAGTACTCAGGGCCTGAGGCGCAGAAGGAAACAACCACGGTCAGGCGCCTCCACTAAGGGAGGGCGGCCTGATATGGCTGCTGCTGAGCCCCCATTGGTCCGGCGGTGCAATTGGGGCAGGGCACCGCCGGAACCCAGCTTAGCGGCGGAGGACCGGCCGCGACCTACTGCGCATGTGCGGGACCCGCGGTGACGTCACCAGCCGTGGGCCGGAGGAAGGGAGAGGCCGACGCCGGGGCTGGAGGAAGCGAGGCTGTTGGAGGGAGCGCGGCTGCCGGACGAGGTGAGTATCGCTGCGCGCACGGGGGCGCAGGGCTGGGAGCGTGACAGGGGGATCGGAGACCGTGACAGTACCCCCCCCTTAAGCCGCCCCCCGCTGCGGTTGGCAAAAAATCTCCTGAGAATGTGGGGGGCGTTGATGTTCTCCCGGGGCTCCCAGGATCTCTCCTCAGGACCAAACCCCTCCCAGTCCACAAGGAAAAAGGTCCTCCCTCTAACTCTCCTCATGGCGAGAATATCCCTCACCTCGAAAGTATCATCCGAGCCCACAGGCTGAGGAGCTGGAGTGGGTGAAGGATGGAATTGATTCAGGACCACAGGTTTCAGGAGGGAGACGTGGAAGGTGTTCGGGATACGGAGCGAAGCAGGCAACCTCAATTTGTAGGCGACTTCATTGACTCGATCCAGGACCTCAAAAGGGCCTATGTACCGGGGGCCCAGCTTGTAAGAGGGTAGTTTCAGTTGAATGTACTTGGATGAGAGCCAGACCTTATCCCCAATGTGAAACGGTGGAGGGTCCAGCCTCCTCTTGTCTGCGTGGTTCTTCATTCGTTCACTGGCCCTTTTGAGAGTGGAGTTGGTCTCGGACCAGATTTCAGAGAATTCCTGGAACAAGGAGTTGGCTGCCGGTACTTCAGAGGTTGGAGCGACAGGAAGAGGTATGTTAGGGTGTTTGCCGAATACCACAAAAAAGGGCGATTTAGTAGAGGATTCGCCGGCATGATTGTTGTAGGCGAATTCCGCCCAAGGAAGCAGATCAGCCCAATTATCCTGGTGGCCGTTGGAAAAATGCCGAAGGTATGCAGTCAGGATCTGGTTAGTTCGTTCCGCTTGCCCATTGGTTTGTGGATGATAGGCGGAAGAAAAATCCAAGGAAATATCCAGAAGTTTGCAAAGTGCTCTCCAAAATTTTGCCGTAAACTGTACCCCACGATCAGAGACAATTCGTTCGGGTAGACCGTGTAGTCTGAAGATCTGATGGACGAAGATCTTGGCTAATCCGGGTGCGGAAGGGAGGCCGCTTAGCGGAATGAAATGCGCCATTTTAGAAAAGCGGTCCACTACCACAAGAATCACCGTGCAGCCAGACGAACGGGGCAGATCCGTGATAAAGTCCATGGCGATATTCTCCCAAGGCGACTTCGGTACCGGCAGGGGAAGCAGCAGGCCAAATGGAGGACGACGGGGTGTCTTATTCCTAGCACAGGAGGAACAGGAGGCGACAAAGTCTGCCACATCTTGACGGAGAGTGGGCCACCAATAATACCGCGTTATGAGGGCCAGGGTCTTCCCAATTCCGGCATGACCGGCCAGTTTGGAGGAATGCCCCCACAGAAGAACTCTCCTCTTAACGTCCTCTGGTACGAGAGTCTTGCCCGGAGGTGGAGAAAGCAGAGACAACGGAGCCACTGTGATTATCTTCGTAGGCTCGATAACATGGGAAGGTTCCTCCCCAGATTCAGTTGGTTGAAAGACTCGGGATAGAGCATCGGCTTTAGCGTTCTTGTCTCCAGGGCGGAAGTGCAGCTCGAAATCAAAGCGGGCAAAAAACAGAGACCATCTAGCCTGTCGAGGATTGAGTCTCTGGGCGGTCTGGAGGTAGGCTAGATTTTTGTGGTCAGAGTAAACAATAAAAGGGTGAACTGCTCCTTCCAGAAGGTGACGCCACTCCTCCAATGCCAACTTCATGGCCAGAAGCTCACGGTCGCCAATCGAATAGTTACATTCTGCCGGCGAAAAGGCTCTGGAGAAAAAGCCACAAGGACGTAGGCGGCCCGAACCGGTCCTCTGGGACAAGACAGCCCCGGCGCCAGTCGAGGAAGCGTCCACCTCCAGCACGAAAGGCTTGCCGCTCTCAGGACGGATCAATACGGGAGCTGTGGAAAAAGCTTGTTTTAGCAACTGGAAGGCCTCTTCGGCTTCAGGTGTCCAGGAGTTGGCAGAGGTCCCCTTTCGGGTAAGGACCGAGATCGGCCTGGAGAGCGAGGAGAAGTGCGGAATGAACTGCCGATAGTAGTTCGCGAAGCCCAAGAAACGTTGAATAGCTCTTAAGCCAGCAGGGCGAGGCCACTTGAGGATGGCGGAGAGTTTCTCGGGATCCATCTGAAGCCCGGCATCGGAGATGATGTAGCCCAGAAAAGGCAGGGAGGTCTGTTCGAACAGGCACTTCTCCATCTTGGCATATAGCCGATTCTCTCGAAGACGCCGAAGAACAAGGCGGACAGTCCTCCTGTGGGATGGAAGATCCGGGGAGAAGACCAGAATGTCATCCAGGTAGACTACGACACAGGAGTACAAGAGGTCTCGGAAGATTTCATTGACGAACTCCTGGAACACCGCCGGGGCATTGCACAGACCGAATGGCATCACCAAGTACTCATAATGACCGTCACGGGTGTTAAAGGCGGTCTTCCATTCATCGCCGGCACGGATGCGGATGAGGTTGTATGCCCCCCTGAGATCCAGCTTGGAGAAGATGCGTGCCCCCCTGAGACGGTCAAACAACTCCGGGATAAGAGGAATTGGGTACCGGTTTTTGATAGTGATGTTGTTCAATCCTCTATAATCGATACATGGGCGCAGCGAACCGTCTTTCTTTTTGACGAAAAAGAACCCGGCGCCGGCAGGAGATGAAGACTTCCGAATGAATCCCTTGGCAAGGTTCTCCGTGACGTATTCGGACATGGCGGCGGATTCTGCAGGGGACAGCGGGTAGATCCTGCCCCTGGGAGGAGTAGAACCGGGGATAAGCTCAATCGGGCAGTCGAAGGCTCGATGCGGTGGTAGAACCTCCGACTCCTTCTTGTCGAAAACGTCCGCATAAGCCCAATAGGCGGAAGGAAGCCCGGAGAGATCCTGAGGTGGGCGAACGGGAACCACTGGCTGAATGGGGTTCAGACAGCGACCATGACACGGGTCTCCCCAGCGCAAGACCTCCCCGGTCGACCAGTTGAGAACCGGCTGGTGCGTCCGTAACCACGGGAGACCGAGGAGAATGGCATGAGACAAGTTGGGCAGCACATAGAAGGCTACTTTTTCATGGTGGAGGGCACCGACTTGCAAGATTACCTCTTCTGTGACCGCGGTGATGGAGTCCAACAACGGTCGGCCATCAACGGAAGCGATAATCCGGGGGTTCTTCAGGGAGACCACGGGAATCCGATATTTGTCCACCACTTCACGCCGGATGAAGTTGCCTGCTGAGCCCGAATCCACATAGGCCACCTCGGACCCACGCCTCCCCCCTGAAAGCAAAAGAACGGAAAGTGTGAGGGCCTGAGAGGAATCATAATCACCTAGGAAGGCCTCTCTTACCTGGCCTAGGTGGAAGAGTTTCCCGGTCTCTCAGGACAAGAGCGGATGAAGTGGGATGCCCCTCCACAGTAAAGACAAAGCCCTTGCTCCCGTCTCTCCCTCTGACGTCTCTCAGCCATCCGGACCCGATCTACCTGCATGGGCTCAGGGGGCGGAGTATGTCCAGGAGCAGGCGGACGAGGATTAAAGGACCGGCTAGCGATCTGGGCCGGCCTAATGGGCCTCCTATCCCTCGCCGTTTCCTGTGCGCACTCCTGGAACCTGAGGTCAATTCGAGTGGCCAGGGAGATGAGGTCCTCGAGGTTGGTGGGGGTATCACGCCCCGCCAACTCATCCTTAATTCTGCCCGACAACCCACGCCAAAAGGCCCCGACCAATGCCGCGTTATTCCAACCCAACTCGGAGGACATGGTGCGGAACCGAATGGCGTATTGACCAACAGTCAGGGAGCCCTGGTGTAGGTTGAAAAGAGATTCGGTAAGCGAGGCTACCCGTCCAGACTCATCTAACACCTTACGAAAGGTGTCCAAGAAGAGCGGGATGTTAGAAACAATAGGATCGTCCCTCTCCCAGAGCGGATTTAACCAAGATAAGGCCTCTCCCTCCAGATGGGACATGATGAAGGCCACCTTGGCCCGATCGGAAGGATACTGATGAGGCTGAAGCTCAAAATGCAAGCCACACTGGTTTAGGAACCCTCTACACTGTCTGGGGTCCCCAGCGTATCGGGGTGGTTTGGCAAGGCGAGGAGAGGGGAACGGAGCGGGACTGGGAATGGCGGCCGAGGCCGCAGCGGCGGACTGAAGATCTCCCAGACGGCTATCTACCGAGGCCATATATGACAAAATGTGGGACTGAGCGTCCCGCTGCTGGCTCAACTCCTGCTGGAGGCCGGCCAGCTGTGCAGCATTCCCCGGATCGGCCGCCTGGAGAGCGGACAAGCGGGACTCCATGGCCTTCATGACCGACATAATGCGCCCCTGGTTCTCCCGTAAAAAGAGAAGCTCCTTTTGACCGGGAGCGGCAGCACCGGCGGGATCCATGGCCTGACCGTACTGTTAACGCCACAGACTGTGAGGAGGAATACCCTGGAGTGGACCCTCTGGACCGTGGCACCGAGGGACCCCGGACGAGCAACCTGGTGTGACCGACCCCTATACAGGGATCGTTAGGCGCAAGACCAGAGACTCGAATGCCACGGCAGCCGGAACCAAGAGGGGCGGCTCGGAATGGTGCACAGGGCGTGAGCAGGAACAGACACAGGACTTGAACAGGCACGGTTACCGGACTGGAGCAGGCACGGAGACAGGACTGGAGCCGGCACGGACACAGGACTTGAACAGGCAAGGACACAGGACTGGAGCTGGCACGGACACTGCACTGGAACAGGCACGGAGACAGGACTGGAGCAGGCACGGACACTGGACTGGAACAGGTGCAGGCACTGGACTGGAACAGGTGTGGACACTGGACTGGAACAGGCGCGGACACTGGACTGGAACAGGCACGGACACTGGACTGGAACAGGCACGGACACTGGACTGGAACAGGCACGGAGACAGGACTGGAGCAGGCACGGACACTGGACTGGAACAGGTGCGGACACTGGACTGGAACAGGTGCGGACACTGGACTGGAACAGGTGCGGACACTGGACAGGTACGGGCACGGACACAGGACTGGAGCAGGGCTGGAAGCAAGCACAGAGGTTAGGCAGCGAGCCGGATTCCAGCGGAGTACTCAGGGCCTGAGGCGCAGAAGGAAGCAACCACGGTCAGGCGCCTCCACTAAGGGAGGGCGGCCTGATATGGCTGCTGCTGAGCCCCCATTGGTCCGGCGGTGCAATTGGGGCAGGGCACCGCCGGAACCCAGCTTAGCGGCGGAGGACCGGCCGCGACCTACTGCGCATGTGCGGGACCCGCGGTGACGTCACCAGCCGTGGGCCGGAGGAAGGGAGAGGCCGACGCCGGGGCTGGAGGAAGCGAGGCTGTTGGAGGGAGCGCGGCTGCCGGACGAGGTGAGTATCGCTGCGCGCACGGGGGCGCAGGGCTGGGAGCGTGACAGGGGGATCGGAGACCGTGACAGGACGCACACGGTGGGCAACGCGAATACATAGGCAGTGGCCCCCACCATCTTAGAGAAGGGCATTCAAGTGATTGGCTGGCTTTGTGTGGCGTCACAGTGGCTATAAAAGGCCGTGACCGCCGACCGCCATCTTACTTCTGCCGATCTTAGCATACGGAGAGGTTGCTGATGCTCATTCTCAATAGGGAGAGTGTTTAGGCAGGAAAAAAAAAGTGCTTCTGCTGATAGCGATTTTCACTGTACAGTATAGTACAACAGTACAACAGTACAACAGTATAGTGTGCAGTGACAGGGGAGGCTATATTTGTGTGCAGCAGCTCTGTTGGTGATTAGGCTGCCTTATAAGGCTCCCAGATAGCTGCATTGCTGTTTGCACACTGCTTTGTAGAATGCTTTTTTAAAAGCAAAAATACTTTTATTCCTTTTCTCTGCACAGTTACCAAGTGTTCATTTTTTCACACTTTTGTGTGCAGCAGCGCTGGTGGTTATTAGGATGCCTTATATGGCTACCTGATAGCTGCACTGCTGTGTGCACACTGCTGTGAATAGTGCTTTTTTCAAAGCAAAAATACTTTTATTCCCTTTTTTCTGCACAGTAGTAACTGAGCGTAAATTTTTGCACACACCTTATAGAGGTGTACGCTCCTCATACACTACCGTGTACCGACTGGTATCACGGACAAATACATGCTATATGTGTGTGACTCTGTTAAAAAAATACACGTAGATTAACATTTTTCCATACATACACCGTAAAGAGGTGTCAGATTCTCAAACAGTATCGGATATGTGCTGTTCTTATTTCGGTCACATCTACACAGAGTCAGCGTGTGTGTGTGTGACATTCTGTAAAGACATATACGGACATTTCCATTTCTTCATACACCGTAAAGAGGTGTCAGATTCTCGAACAGTATCGGATATCTGCTGTTCTTATTACGGTCACATCTACACAGAGTCAGTGTGGGTGTGTGACACTCTGTAAATACATATACGGACATTTCCATTTCTCCATACACCGTATTGAGCTGTCCGATTCTCAAACAGTATTGTATATCTGCAGTACTTATTACGGTCACATCTATACAGAGTCAGCGAGTGTGTGTGATACTCTGTAAATACATATACGGAGATTGACAGTTTCACCAACAACATATACAGCTGTACACTTCTGATACAGTACCGTATATCTGGTTGTTGAATTACGGTGAAATACATACTGGGTGAGCGCCTGTGACTCACAAAATATATACGGAGATTTCACTTTTTACATACATCTTACACAGCTGTACGCACCTCATACAGTACCATTTCTCTGCTGGTATTTTTGGTACATTTTCCCAAACATGAGGAAGTATGGTGGAAGAGGCCGCGGACGTGGGCGGGGGGGCACAGCTGGTACTGATGGTGGTGGTGATGCATCGGCTGGTTCTGGCAAAAGCACAATAGCAGCTAAGGCAGGAGGTGTTGAGCCTGCATCATCATCTGGCACAAGAAGACCTTCAAGGTTCCTTTTTCTGGGAGTAGGTAAACCGCTTTTAAAGCCGGAGCATCAGGAATAGGTTTTGGCTTACATTGCCGAAACATCCTCCAGCTCTATTGCCTCCTCTTCTGAAGTTACAAAAGCTGCAAGCACAGAGTCATCAGTGCAGGCTTCTGGTCAGGAATAACACCTTTCATTGTGTCCTTCACCCACACCAAAAGTGAAGGATGCCGCAGCACACACTTAAGATTACTCCATGGAGCTCTTTTCACATACTATTCCTGGGTTATCAAGTCAAATCCTGAATTCCCCAGTCCAAAATGAATCTGACATGGAGTGCACTGATGCACAGCCACTGCTAGATGATTCTGCTGGTACATTCACCCACAGCACTACTTTGCCCTCGCAGTCTACTGAGCCTGAATCAGACCCTGATGAAACTCAGGTGCCCTTCCCGCATACTATACCACCTTACATGGTGACACAGAGGAAGGCACAGAGGAAGGTGCAGATGACATTGAAGTCAAGGTCATGGATGACCGAGTTGTTGACCCGGATTGGCATCCATTGGGGGAAGAGGGTGCCGGTGACAATAGGTAAGAACAGGAGCAGGCAGCGGTTATCCGGCAGGCCCGTAGCTGTCAAAGAACTTGGTAAGAAAACTAAAAGAGTTGCAGGACAGCTTGGCCAGACAGTCAAATTAGCACAGCATGCAAGCCCTGAAAATTTGTACCATAGTAGGAAGAGTGCAGTGTGGCACTTTTTTGAACAAAATCCTACTGATGACACAAAGTTTATCTGTAAGAAGTGCTGAAGGACCTTTAGCAGAGGGAAAAATCTACGAAATTTGAATAGTTGCATGCTTAGTAGTGTTGAGCATTCCAATACCGCAAGTAGCGGGTATCGGCCGATATTCACTGTATCGGAATTACGATACTGAGTTCCGATACTTTTAGCATATCGAATACCGAAATGGGAAGTTCCCATAATGCTATGAGCCAGTTTGATTTGATTCAGCCAATGACAATCCTCAGAGGTGTGGGCACATCCTGTTAGGCATGTAGGCATGTTAACTAATGGCATGGCTGTGATTGGCTGCTGAAATGATGTCATGATGCACTATAAAAGCAGCCACCGCCGCAACCATTTCTTGTTCACTCTGCTGTGAATTCAGTTAGGGACAGGCTACTGTTCAAGACTCTGGGGGACAGTTAGTGACAGCGATTTTCAAAATCCTATTGTGCTTTACCCAGGCTACATTCTCAATAAGTGTAGCTTTCTTTTGCCTTGCAGCAGTGTTCACAGCTGTCTGCAAGGTCTGTGTGAGTGCAGCTCACGCTGTGTAGTGTGTCCTGCAGGCACGTCTGCTTGTAGGCCGCTCAGCGTGTCATTGCCTCATACATATTTTTCTTTTATTGCTGCAAATTTTTCATTCTCCTATTAGTGTGCAATTGCATCCATCTGTATCCTTATACGTTGGTTGCAACCACTATAGGAGTAGAGAGCGGAGCCTTTTTGCAGCCTTTCAGTGCTAGTGCCCATTTATCTGCACTGTTCACGGCTGTCTGAGAGGTCTCTGACTGTGTGTGAGTGCAGCTCACGCTGAGTAGTGTGTCCTGCAGGCACGTCTGCTTGTAGGCTGCTCAGCGTGCGTCACTGCCTCACACACATTTTTCTTTTATTGCAGCTAATTTTTAATTCTCCTATTAGTGTGCATCCATCCGTATCCATATACGGTGGTTGCAAACACTATAGGAGTAGACAGCGGAGCCTATCTGCAGCCTTTCAGTGCTAGTGCCTAGGGGTGGGCGAGTCTACTCGCTAGGACTCGTTACTCGGCGAATAGTAAGGGACTCGCTGGACTCGTTACTCGGCGAGTCTCCCAGTGACTACTCGCACAGTAACGAGTCCAATGCAAGTCAATGGCAATCCTAGTTTTGTCAGAGTTTTTTTTTCTCACTCGCTAGACTCGCTATATCACATCGCTGTCAACAGCGAGTCTGAGCGAGTCTGAGCGAGTCTGAGCGAGTCTACGATTCCGAGTCCTGTATACTGGATTCGGGACTCACTTATACAGAATCTGTTATGTTCCTACAAGTTTCCAAGACAGCCTATGTCAACACACAGCGATTGTGAGCGAGTCTACGAATCCCGAGTCCTGTATACTGGATTTGGGACTCGCAAATATAGAATCTGTTATGTTCCTACAAAGCTTCCGAGACAGCCTAGCGTGTTAGGTCAGAAAACTTTTTTAGATGGACAAGCATGTTAGCCAATCATATTCAGTAATGTTGGTTGTGGCAGGACTATGATTGGCTTCTGTCCATCGTGATGCCTATGTCATGTATGAGAGGTGAGGCTGTATATAAGCCTTTTCCACCGTCATTTCCTCTACATTCCTGAGAGATCTGAGATAGAGCAGGGTGAGGTAGATGCTTGAGCAGATCATAGGGATAGTGTAGGGAAACTTCAAGATTCCTTATATTAAACTCAAACAGCTCTTCTGAGAGCTACCAGGACAGAGGAGTACTGTGTAGACTGTAGGCAGGCAGGCAGGGAGGATCAAGCCTTACAGTGCAGTGCACAGTGCAGGGACTAGTGCGCAGCTTCACTGCTAGGTGTCAGCACACACACTTACCCCGCCAGCAAGTGACGCCTACAGCACCCCCTAACTCCATCTCGGTGACTGTGCATTTGTCAACAAACAACAATGTCACAAAAACCACAATTTCCCAAAAAAGAGGTTGCAAAGGGACGAGGTCGTGGCCGTAGCAGTCATGCCCAAGAAGCCACTGGTACAGGTAGACAGATGAGGATTGATAGAGCTACCTTTCTCCTGTCTAGAATTCCCAGTACTCAACAAAAACGTGTCTTGAGGCCGGAAGAGCATGACCAGATAACATCTTGGATGGCTGATAAGACCTCGACCACTGGTTCTGGCAGTACACAATCGTCCTTGCCAACACAGTCTAGTGTCGCTACAGACAACGCAGGGCCATCCAATCCTCAAAGTCTTTCTATTTCCTCAACCCATCGGCAGCAGAGGAAAATTTGGACCGCGACCTTTGTCTCTCCGATGATTTATTTGGTTCTTATCAGCCCTCGATTGCATCTGGCCTTTCTTTGTCACTGCCTGACGAGATACTTGAAGAAGACGTAATGTCTATTCATGGCCAAAGTTTGGAAGCACCTCGTACTGAAGAAAGCCACTTTCACCAAAGGCATACAGCATCTCAGGAGGTGGATGATGATGAGGATGATGAGACACACATCTCATCTGGCCAGCCTGCTCAGTCACGTTATCCAGAAGACTTTGAAGAGGAAGGGGTGGATGATGAGACCACAGATCCTACCTGGACTGTTGACATGCATAGCCAACAGAGCAGCCAGGAGGAGGAAAGTGGCTATGTACCACCGCCAAAAGCACCAAGGCTTACTCCTTTCTCCAGAACACAAACTGTGACAACAGTTGCCCAAATTGTGTCAACTGTTGCACAAACTGTACCAACTGTTGCACAAACTGTAAACACAGTTGCCCAAACTGTGTCAACAGTTGGTGTTGTACAGAGTCATCCTCCTCTGCCTCCAATTCAACATAAAGGACGAAAAGCCATTGTGTGGGATTTTTTTAAGGATAGCACATCTGTACCAAATATGGTTATCTGTAACATCTGCCATGCAAGGCTAAGCAGAGGCCTGGGAAAAGCAAACTTGAGCACCAGCAGTATGCGTAAGCATATGTCTGTTAAGCACTCAATTCAGTGGTCGGCCCATCTGGCTTCAAAATCAGTGCCTTCTGATCCCAACACTTCTAGGCCACCTCAGATCCATCCTTCACCAGCTAGTGTTCAGGCATCAGCTCCTGCTCAAACGTACTCCTCCCAAGCTGCGGTACAAGAGAGACATGACAGTAGTCAAGCCTCTGGTGAGTCTGTGACAAACGTCCAGTTGTCTGTGCCACAGATGTATGAAAGGCAGAGGAAGTACCAATCGACACACCCATTTTCCCAAAAAGTGACTTCGCAAATTGCAAAGTTGTTAGCTGTGGAAATGTTGCCGTTTAGGCTTGTGGGTACAGAGTCTTTTCGGGAGTTGTTGGCTGTGGCAGCACCACGATACTCTGTACCCAGCCGATACTTTTTCTCACGCAGTGCCGTCCCCGCGTTACACCAGCACGTGGTTACCAACTTAAAGTGTGCGCTAACAAATTCTGTAACCACAAAAGTCCACCTAACAACGGACACGTGGACAAGTTGTTGTGGACAGGGCAGATACATCTCACTAACGGCTCACTGGATCAAGCTGGTGGAGAGTGTCCCAACTTCTCCAAGTGGACCATCTGCGATACTACCAACTCCACGAATAGCGGGCACAACATCATTCCGGGTGTCTGCCTCATCATATATGTCCAGTACACAATCTGCTTCTGCAACTTCCTTGTCCACTGCTGAGCCGCCCGCACCTTCATGTCCAAGTTGGGAGCTTTGCAGTACTGCTTCAGCAAGGCGACAACATGCTCTTTTGAAGCTTATCTGTCTAGGTGACACACCTCACACTGCAACTGAGCTGTGGAAAGGTCTTAAGCAACAGACTGAGGAGGAGGCGGAGACCGATTTAGAGGCCATGATGCGTAGTGATCCTCATTCTGTTGTAACCGAGGAGATGAGGAGATGAGTCTTTGCAGCTTAGCACACATGGCTGACTTAATGTCTCAATGTCTCTCCCAAGATCCACGCGTCATTCACATCTATGACAGCGACCTCTACTGGTTGTCAACCTTTTTGGACCCACGGTACAAAGACAAATTTCCGTCGTTGCTCTTGCTGTCACCCAGGGGCTTAACGATGGTTTATTTCAAGAGGGTTGTTGTTGACAATTTGCTGACAATATCACCGTCTGACTCCGCTATACCCCGAAGTACCAGCTCTTTGCAACAGCAGCCTTTGGTTGGGACACAAACGCCATCAATGTCAAGAAGAGATGGGGGTAAGATGTCCACCAAGTGGGCGATGTTCAACAGACCTTCCAATCAACAACGGATCATGCCTACGGTCACCTTGAGTAGGAAAAAACAATTGTCCAACATGGTGAACGAGTATGTCAGTGACAGTACCAGCTTCCTAACCGAGCCTTCTGTACCCTTTAATTACTGGGTTTCCAAGCTTCATACTTGGACAGAGCTCTCTTTGTATGCCTTGGAGGTGCTGGCCTGCCCAGCTGCTAGTGTGACATCAGAGCGTGTTTTCAGTGCCGCTGGGGGTATAGTCACTGATAGAAGGTCACGGCTTACTACTGAAAATGCCGACAGGCTGACTCTCATTAAGTTTAACAAGGACTGGATATCATCGCAGTTCGTAATCCCCCCAGACGACAGTACCCAAATGTAGAGTAACCTAATCATAATTAATATGATTGGAAGATTGCGCTTTTAACATTATGCCCTTTTAAGACAGGAAGTATCGGCATGTCCCTCAGCTCAGACGATGTGATAAGTCATGTTCCTGCAACATTTGCTGCATGATAACAAAACTACGCAATCAGTAAAAATCATTTTACTTTACAAGTGCATCCGCTTGTGAGCATTTTTCATTTTATTTTTTTTCCATCCAATACAATACAGCCCCTTTGAGCTAATTTTTTGAGGCAACAAGCCTATGCCTGCATCGTGGGCATTGCTTGTACTATGCTCGTAGGACAAGCAAGTATATAGTATGGGCCACGCGCCCGCCTCTATTTCAAAAAAGACTTTATTAAGCCCTTTGAGCTAATTTTTTGAGGCAACAAGCCTATGCCTGCATCGTGGGCATTGCTTGTACTATGCTCGTAGGACAAGCAAGTATATAGTATGGGCCACGCGCCCTCCTCTATTTAAAAAAAGACTTTATTAAGCCCTTTGAGCTAATTTTTTGAGGCAACAAGCCTATGCCTGCATCGTGGGCATTGCTTGTACTATGCTCGTAGGACAAGCAAGTATATAGTAGGGGCCACGTGCCCTCCTCTATTTAAAAAAAGACTTTATTAAGCCCTTTGAGCTAATTTTTTGAGGCAACAAGCCTATGCCTGCATCGTGGGCATTGCTTGTACTATGCTCGTAGGACAAGCAAGTATATAGTATGGGCCACGCGCCCTCCTCTATTTCAAAAAAGACTTTATTAAGCCCTTTGAGCTAATTTTTTGAGGCAACAAGCCTATGCCTGCATCGTGGGCATTGCTTGTACTATGCCCGTAGGACAAGCAAGTATATAGTATGGGCCACGCGCCCTCCTCTATTTCAAAAAAGACTTTATTAAGCCCTTTGAGCTAATTTTTTGAGGCAACAAGCCTATGCCTGCATCGTGGGCATTGCTTGTACTATGCTCGTAGGACAAGCAAGTATATAGTATGGGCCACGCGCCCTCCTCTATTTCAAAAAAGACTTTATTAAGCCCTTTGAGCTAATTTTTTGAGGCAACAAGCCTATGCCTGCATCGTGGGCATTGCTTGTACTATGCTCGTAGGACAAGCAAGTATATAGTATGGGCCACGCGCCCTCCTCTATTTCAAAAAAGACTTTATTAAGCCCTTTGAGCTAATTTTTTGAGGCAACAAGCCTATGCCTGCATCGTGGGCGTTGCTTGTACTATGATCCTGCTGGAGCCTGGCGAAGGGTCCCACTGTACGCTCCGGAGAAAACGCATAGACGCGCTGTGTTGCAAGTAGACGTCCCAGCCTCTCGCATCTGTGTTCCTAGTCTGGTTGCCATAGCGAGGCATTAAGTAACCCCCCCAAACACAGGCACTATTTATTTGTCAGCAACATTTGTATGTGGAGTCATGATTTTACACATACTAACCAAGGTGCCTTCATGCGCCATGCGGGCCGTAAAGTACTTGCTAATGATGATGACTTTAAGTCCACCCACAAAACAACCTACACATCCATTACCTGAAAAAAGACATACACAAAGCTGTTTTTTGTAACTCTCTATTCACACGCCTTAACGGCAAACATGGAACAGAACAAAACAGAAAAAAACAAAAACAAATTGTGCACTGCACATTTTTTATCAAAAAAGAAAAAAAAAATAAACAATAAATTAACCTACAGATGGTGGTAGGTGGGCTCATTGGGTGGGGTAGGCTGTACCTGCCCACCATCACCCTGGTCCTGGAGGAGGTCCATGGCCCCACGTATGGCCTCCGCCACAGATTCTGACCCTGTAGGGTGGATCATCTGGGCCGGTGTGGGGAAATTGAGTAGGTCCCTGTTCCCTGCCGAGAAAGGAGGTATAGGCCTCTGGGGCGGCACATAGCTGTCCCGGGGTGTGGGCCTGTCTAGGAGGTTGGAGGGTGACAGTTGCCACCGCTCCAAAAAATGAAAGACCTCGCCAGGGTGGTTTGGGGGGCGACTGGCATCAAGGACAATGTGTATTGCTGACCTTGTCCGCAGTGCTCTCTCCACTGGAATGAGAGCCAGGAACGGTATGAGACTGCGGGCAAAGTCAGCAGCATCACATTGTCCAAGCAGGTCATTTTGTGCCCCCGGGATCAGACCATGGCTGCTGCTGCTTGCAGTTGGCCATCCTGCTTCCTCCACTGCAGGAGGTTGGCCTTGGTGGGGAGTGAGTTCTTGTGGCCCTTCAACCTCCTCTCCTTGCGGCCGGCCATGCCCCAAAGCTGGTGGTGTTGTTGGTGGTGGTGGTGCTGGTATTCCCACGTCTTGTTCATCCACTTGAAGTCGGGGTGGTTCAGGGGCCTCCCTCGCCTCTTCAGGCAGCTGTGCCGGAGGATTTCTGTGCTGACGCCGCCTGCGGTAGTGAACAGCTCTGTGGCAAAATACACAAAAAATTTTGTGAATGGGTTGCATTTGGAAACAAAAACATAGGTCAAACATAAAATTTGCACGCTTTTTTGACTCTGTGTTTCTGTGTATTCTGTGTTTTCATTGTTTGCCTTAAGATGTAATTGCAGCAAATAAATTAAGGACATTTTGGCTCATGGCTCAACCAATATTCTATGTGCGGGTAGTGTTGGTCCTCGATTTTTTGACATTACATTAGAAATTTAAAAATTTGTGTGCACAATTACACTGTGCCCTGCCTTAGGCAGGACAGGTATTTAGGCACTTGATGACATATTAGTGGGTACAACTATTGCATTGACTTTTTGTTGTAACTTTATGTGGACAAAGCTATAGCCTGACACTGTGAGGCAAACACATTCTTCAGGGTTATTTGCCATCAGATGGACACTAAAAGACGCAGTGTGGGCGGCCTTGGTCTCAATACACATTACCCAGATCTATAGAGCAGGTGAGCAAGACAGGAAATGGAGTCCAGCAGCATAGGTGACACATGAGCATTCGGCGTTAGTGGCCTACACTCCTTGTTGCTGCCATGTAAGCTAATCAGGAATGTCTTGGTAAATAAAACCCACAAAACATATGGCTTGGCTTTTGAAACGACTGTAATGGACATAGAGTATGGGGTTGTTTTTGAGCAGCAGGTCACACATCGTTGGTGCCAAACAAGGTGGTGGTATGCACAGATGGACAGTTTTACAATTATTCCAACGGGGCCGAACACAAAGCCGGGAGCAGCAAGGGCAAACTTCTGGTTTCCTAAAGGACCTTGGACATAAAAGCCTGTTGCACTGAAAATATGGCCCCCTTTAGATTGATTTTATACAGCATTAAAACACTATGTTTTTCGGAGGATTCATAATGTGGCCATCAGTTAACGACAAAAAAATAAAATTCACATGTGGGCCCTAATATCTACACCATCACCTTGCAGCCACAAATATACCCATGGGAAAACTCACCCACACGTATTTGTAGTGATACAGGGTATGTCCTCAAATGTGTGTGACTGTGTCAACAATCTGGGATGGTGTACAAACAGTTTAGTGCAAAAGTGGTATATCCTTACAACGTTATTTAGCCGAAAAAAACACCCACAACTAAACGTGTAGGGATGTATGTGGCCCTTATGCAAGTGGAGGCCATTAGGAACACATACAAATGATGCTTACGACAGGCAAACCAGACAAGGCCACACACCTTAGAGGCCATTGCAGGGAAGAACATGGCTTTGTTCCACAAACATGCCAACAATAATAGCTAATTGTGAGGTCACGGAACATTGTGTCTGCCCACCCTGCAGAACATTGATTATTTGTCCCAACGTCAAAATGTGGCTATAAATGTGTATGTCCTGGATCATTGCCAAAGGTAATAGAAATCTGTTGCACCATGACAGAAACAAACTCCAGTGTGGGTATGTAAACCACCACACTCATTATAGAGCTTCATACGTAGACTGTGAACCCTCGTGGACAGGGTCCTCTCCTCTTGTACCTGTATGACCTGATTGTCTTCATTTACAGTTTTTTTTAGTTAACCCTTATCCTCATGTAAAGTGCCATGGAACCTAATGGCGCTATATAAATAAATAATAATAATAATAGTACACAACAGTGCTGCAGACACATACCTTGGCATACGGACCACCGGTTCTAGGAAGGACAACCGGTCGTAGTGGCGATACATCTGCCCTTGATCTGCTTCCGGTCCCCTCTCCAAGTTATTCCGGTGCTGCTTTTTATGCTGATCCCGGCAGCTCTTCCACCGTTTTGTAAGATTGTTAACTGTGAAATTATTTCAAACCGGGTTTAGGCATGTGTAACATTTGAAACACAAAAAGTATGTGTACAAATCAACAATAACATTTTATTTATGTTGTGTGTGTATGTAATGTGTATACAAGGCACAGTGACACGACAGTGTGGAACATCATCAACAGCATTACGGACACAATCACAAATGAGGCAGGGCACATGTCAACGCATAGAGAATGTAATAGTGCGGGCACCAGACTCCGCTCATTAGTGGTATTAATATACACCCAACCCCCTGGCCTTCAGAGACAGGAGGACCAGCCCTTAAACTAAGTGTACTGTTGTGACCCCATCCAAATATAGGCAACCATGCGACGGCGCATGATAACACATTGAGGGTCCTGTATACCCTGCTATGGGGGGCCTGTAAACCCATGGGGGCCCTGTATACCCACTGGGGGCCCTGTATACCCACTGCTGGGGGCCCTGTATACCCACTGGGGGCCCTGTATACCCACTGCTGGGGGCCTGTATACCTACGTGGGGCCTGTATACCCACTGGGGGCCCTGGATACCCACTGCTGGGGGCCTGTATACCCACGGGGGCCTGTATAGCCACTGCTGGGGGGCCTGTATACCCACTGAGGGCCCTGTATACCATAATATGGGGGCATGTATACCCACTGGGGGCCCTGTATACCCACTGCTGACGGCCCTGTATACCCACTGGGGACCCTGTATACCCACTGCTGGGGGCCCTGTATACCCACTGGGGGCCCTGTATACCCACTGTTGGGGGCCCTGTATACCCACTGGGGGCCCTGTATGCCCACTGCTGGGGGCCCTGTATACCCACTGGGGGCCCTGTATACCCACTGCTGGGGGGCCTGTATACCCACGTGGGGCCTGTATACCCACTGGGGGCCCTGGATACCCACTGTTGGGGGCCTGTATACCCACGGGGGCCTGTATAGCCACTGCTGGGGAGCCGGTATACCCACTGAGGGCCCTGTATACCATAATATGGGGGCATGTATACCCACTGGGGGGCCTGTATACTCTGCAGGGGGAGCTGTATACTCTGCTGGGGGGCTGTCTACCAGTGATAGCCGCTGTATACCAGGATGGCAGTCAATATGTTTTCCCAGTTTTTAGGGGCAAAAGTAGGGGGGTCGGCTTATACACGGGTCGGCTTATACACGAGTATATACGGTAAATGCAATATAACGTGTGAACACATTTAACTTACCCATATTGCTCTGTGCATCATGGCCACTGCGATGGAATGCAGGGAACATCACTTGAGCGATCTCCCTCCAGGCTGTAGTCCGCTGGATGTTATGCCCATAGGCAGGGTCAGTGGGGAGCCAAAGCAGGGGCCGAGCCTCCACCAGATCAATCAACTGCAGCGTGTTGACAGTGACACGGGCCATGATTGCTCTGTATTGCTCTGTGTGTGTGCGTATGTCAACTCGACTTGGATTATTTCCTGTTTGCTCAAAGCATGGTGTGTGCTAGAGAAAATCGCTTCCCTCGCCTCATCGGCGCTAAATAAGACAAACAAATGCGAGTTTGGACTCGGACACAGCAGCAACAAACTGTTGCGAGTGGGGTTTACAAATCGCCAATGCAAGCGCTTTCCGAGACACATCTGCGATTTGTAAATCGCACATTACTCGCTAAGACTCACTTCCCCATTCATTAACATTGGACTCGCTAGACTCGCAACGAGTAGCGAGTCCCGGGCTCGGACTCGCTAGAGTCAAACGATTCCGAGTAATTTAGGACTCGCCCATCACTACTAGTGCCCACTTAGCTGCACTGTTCACGGCTGTCTGAGAGGTCTCTGTGTGTGAGTGCAGCTCACGCTGAGTAGTGTGTCCTGTAGCTACGTCTGGTTGTAGGCCGCTCAGCATGCGTCACTGCCTCACAGATATTTTTCTTTAATTGCAGCTCATTTTTTCATCTCCTATTAGTGTGCATCCATCCGTATCCATCTACATTGGTTGGTTGCAAACACTATATAGGAGTAGATAGAGGAGCCTTTTTTCTGGCTTGTGCCGTTCAGCTGCAGCCAGATTAGTATTACCCTATTTTTTGGAGCCTCATCTTTTGCATTGTAGGTTACCTTCCTGCATTGTAATAGCTCGAAAAAGTTTGTGAAACTATCGCTATCAAATCTTTGGTCACATCCCTTTAGTTTTTTTTCAAAAAACAAAACAAAATAAAGTTCACCAAACACTCTATTTGACAATTGTGTAGGCCACATTAGCTCCTATTAAAGTGTAGTCCACAAACACACTTCATAAAATTAGTGTGTCTTATACCTGTTACCAGCTGTTCAGGAATAAGCACACAAAGCCCCCCCTTTGTACTTTTCTGCCTATCTTTATCAGTCTACCAAGATGAAGAAGGCAGGGAGTAAGGCACGTGGGCGTGGAGTTTCAGCAGGGAGAGGACGTAAGGATTCTGCAGGGAGAGGATGTGGGGATTATGCAGGGAGAGGGCGTGGGGATTCTGTGCCTGCTGCGGGCACCAGTGAGTCAGCATTCCCCAATTTTAGCAGGCAACAGTCCTTTATGCGCAGCTTTGTAGGACCTCGCCGTACCCCACTGCTGCGGGAGGAACAAATTGAAGCCGTTGTCGGATGGATGGCTAACGCATCGACTTCAATGACTTCCACCTCCTCTCAGGGCCATAGCACTGAAGAGCAACCATCTGTCTCTTCACCACCTGCCAAAGTGCCCAGGCAGTCAGAGAGCCCAGGACAGGAGCCATCACAGTCTCTACTTCTGTTCTCTGAATCAGTTGGCTTGGAAAGAGAGGGCCAGCCAAGCAGCATTCAAGAATGTGAAGAAGAGGGAGTATGCAGTGATGCGCAACTTCTTTGTCCCTCTGAACCTGAAGAGGCGGGTGGGCCAGTGTTTATGGTCAGCACACCTCAGTACGCATCAGATGATGATGAGACTCAGGTGCCACTTTCTGGTGCGTACGGTGCTGGCGAGACAACCCAGGAGAAGCAGGTGTTTGAAGAGGGGAGTGTAGATGATGAGGTCCTTGACCCATCATGGCATGAGGAACAGGAAGGTGGTGGGAGCAGCTCTGAGGAAGAGATTCCCCGAACGGCCAAAACAGGAGGGAGAGGGAGGGGGCAGACTTGGTTGCCTGTAGCCTCCACTTCAGCACCCGTTAGGAGCATTCCTCTTCCAAAACCCAAAACGGGCGCTCCCAAGACTTGCAGTGCGTGGTCCTTTTTTGACACAGTTGCAGATGACATTTGCTTTGTCAAATGCAAGCTGTGTCATCAGAAAGTCAAAAGAGGGAAAAATGTCAGCAACCTCAATACCACAAATATGTGGAAACATGTGCGGACCAAGCACGAGGTGGAGTTACACAGACACACTGAAGACGTAGGCCAACGTGCAGCACCACCTACCACCTCTTCAGCTCGTGTTGGGGCCTCTTCCTCCAGCTCACAAACAGCTGGTTCGGCTTCCTCACAGGATCGCCAAGGAAGAACCTCTGGCACTGTTTTCCGGAGACCCAGTGACATTCCACCCACAGCACCACGTTCCCGGTAATCCTCACACTCGCAGGCTAATCTACAGCCATCGGTAGCACAGGCATGGGATAAAAGGCGGCCATACTCGGCAAACCAACCCGAGCACAGGCTCTGAATGCTGGCATTGCCAAACTACTGGCCCTTGAAATGCTCTCATTCAGGCTGGTGGAGACTGATACCTTCCGGAACTTCATGGCTTTGGCAGTCCCACAATACACTGTGCCCAGCCGCTTTTATTTCAGCAGGCAAGCCGTCCCTGCCCTGCAAAAGCATGTGGAGGGAAAACTAAAACATGCGCTACTAAACACCGTCAGTAGCAAGGTCCACCTGACCACCGATGCGTGGACCAGTAACCATGGAAAGGGACGATACCTTTCCATCACTGCCCATTGCGTCAATGTTGTGGAGTCGGGTACAGATATGGAGAGTGGCGCTGTACGTGTTCTGCCAACTCCACGGATTGCAGGAATCCAGTCTGTACACATTGACTCCTCCTCCTACTCAAGTTCCTCAGAAACAGCGCTGCAGGAGCCTGTTACGACCGATGTGAGCACAGCCATGGCCAAACGTCAACAGGCTGTACTCAAATTAATTTCTTTGGGAATTGAAGCCACACAGCGCAGGAGCTCTGGAATGCCATCAAGCAGGAGAGCGACGTGTGGTTTGTGCCAGCGAATCTCCAGCCAGGCTTGGTAGTGTGTGACAATAGCCGAAATCTGGTGGCAGCTCTGGGCCTAGGCAACCTCACTAACATCCCATGTCTGGCACATGTGCTAAACTTGGTCGTGCAGAGCTTTCTGAGGGACTATCCGGATCTTGATGCACTGCTGCACAAGGTCCGCATAGAGTGCGCTCACTTGCGGCGTTCCAGCACGGCAAGATCGCACCTTCCTGCTCTGCAGCGCCGATTACACCTTCCGGAACATCGCATCATATGTGACCTACCCACCAGGTGGAATTCAACGTTACATATGTTGGAGCGGTTGTGTGAGCAGCAGGCAGCAGTCATGGAGTACCAGCTGCATCAGGTGCAAACAAGTCGCAATGTGCGCCGGTCACACTTCAGCACCACTGAGTGGGCCTCTATAAAGGACATCTGCCTCGTTTTGCGTGCCTTCGATGACTCCACGCGGATGGCGAGTGCAGATGATGCACTAGTCAGCATGACTGTCCCCCTTATCTGCCTGCTTCAAAAAACACTGCAAGCACTAAGGGAGGAGGTTTTGGAAGAGGTGGAGGATGAGGAGTCACAAATGCCATCTGCTTCTGGACAGTCTGCGCTACGTGGTTCCTCACAAAGGCCTAGGCAGGGGACACTTTGTGAGGAGGATGAGGAGGAGTCAATGGAGGAGGAAGACATCTCTCCAGAGGAGGGAGGTACACAATGCTCTAGTCAGTATGTACAGCGAGGGTGGGGTGATGCAGTGCAGGCAGAGATGACGACTCAAGCAGGGGACAGCGTTTCTTTGGCAGTTGGGAGTCTGCAGAACATGGTTGATTTCATGCTGCAGTGCCTGAGAAACGATCGCCGCATCGCCCACATTCTCAACACGGCTGATTATTGGGTGTACACCCTCCTAGATCCTCGCTACCGGGGCAACTTACAAAGCCTCATACCACCGGTGAACCGGGAGCCTAAAATGCGGGAGTACCAAGACTCACTGGTGCAGTCCATCATGTTCTCCATTCCACCCGACAGCAGTGGTGCTAGTGCTTTACAAAGCAGCTCTGTGCGTCGAGGCAGTGAAGGAAGCTCTGCACAAAGAGGGAGCAGAGGCAGCGCCTCAGCACAAGGCAAGACCACTATGGCCCAAATTTAGGAAAGTTTTGTGTGTCCGCCACAATTGTCTACACCATCACAGATGGCTCCAGTAAGCAGGAGGCAATGTTTCCGTCAGATGGTGACAGACTACATGTCTTGCCCTGTCAGTGTACTCCCAGATGGCTCTTCCCCCTTCAAGTTTTGGGTCTCTAAGCTGGATACATGGCCAGAGCTTAGCCAATATGCATTGGAGGTGCTGGCTTGCCCTGCTGCCACTGTATTATCGGAACGCGTCTTTAGTGCCGCAGGTGGTGTACTAACAGACCGTTGCACGCGACTATCTTCCGATAACGTCGACCGGCTTACTTTTCTGAAAATGAACAAGGCCTGGATCTCGCAAGAATTTGCCAGTCCTCATCCAGAATAAATAATTGGTTGGCAACAATATCCAGGTCTCCTGTTGTGTTCATGTTTCTACCACTTGAACTGGGATTCAACACAGCCAGTTGTCGCTCAGAAGTGCCGTCTGTACAGAGAAAAACACTAGCTCCTGTGTTAGTGGGGTTCAGTAACGCAAGCTGCTCCCCTGCTGTTTGGACAGCAAAGTCGCCTGCTCCACAATCGAAAAACTACTGATTTTTAACCGTGCTCCACTTAGGACTCTGGCTCCACTGTCTCTAGTATTTCCCCAGGCCTCCAACCCCGACAGTTGCTGCTCTGAAGTGGCAAATGCACAATCCACACTTGTTCCTGTGTTACTGGGGCTCAGTCACGTCAGTTGATCCCCTGATGTGTGTCCGGCAAGGTCTGCTCTGTCCACATTCCCATTACTAGTAGTGGGAATGTGGACAGAGCAGGAGACCTTGCCGGACACACATCAGGGGATCAACTGACATGACTGAGCCCCAGTAACACAGGAACAAGTGTGGATTGTGCAGACGCCACTTCAGAGTAGAAACTGGCGGGGTTGGAGGCCAGGGTAAATACTAGAGACAGTGGAGCCACAGGCCATAGTGGAGCACGGTTACAATCAGTAGTAGTCTACAACCTATATAAAACTTGCTGCAAGTTGTCCTCCGCCTGCTGCATGATTGATTCTGGGCTTCAACACAGCCAGTTGTCGCTCGGAAGTGCTGTCTGCACAGAGAAAAACACTAGCTCCTGTGTTAGTGGGGTTTAGTAACACCAGCTGCTCCCCTGCTGTGTGGATGGCAATGTCTCCTGCTGCCTCCACATTCAAAAAACAGCTGGCATCAGCCTGCTCCATGCTTGATCCTGGGCTCCAACAACGTCAGTTGGTGTTCAGAAGTGCTGTCTTCACAGAGAAAAACACACTAGCTCCTGTGTTAGTGTGGTTCAGTAACCTCAGCTGTTCCTCTGCTGTGTGGACGGCAATGTCTCCTGCTGCCTCCACATTCAAAAACCAGCAGGCATTAGCCTCCTCCATGCTTGATCCTGGGCTCCAACAACGCCATTTGGTGTTCAGAAGTGCCGTCTTCACAGAGAAAAACACACTAGCTCCTGTGTTAGTGGGGTTCAGTAACGTCAGCTGTTCCCCTGCTATGTGGACGGCAATGTCTCCTGCTGCCTCCACATTCAAAAAAACAGCAGGCATCAGCCTGCTCCGTGCTTGATCCTGGGCTCCAACAACGCCAGTTGGTGTTTAGAAGTGCAGTCTTCACAGAGAAAAACACACTAGCTCCTGTGTTAGTGGGGTTCAGTAACGCCAGCTGTTCCCCTGCTGTGTGGACGGCAATGTCTCCTGCTGCCTCCACATTCAAAAAAAAGCAGGCATCAGCCTGCTCCATGCTTGATGCTGGGCTCCAACAACGCCAGTTGGTGTTCAGAAGTGCCGTCTTCACAGAGCAAAACACGCTAGCTCCTGTGTTAGTGGGGTTCAGTAACGTCAGCTGTTCCCCTGCTGTGTGGACGGCAATGTCTCCTGCTGCCTCCACATTCAAAAAACAGCAGGCCTCAGCCTGCTTCATGCTTGATCCTGGGCTCCAACAACGCCAGTTGGTGTTCAGAAGTGTTGTCTTCACAGAGAAAAACACACTAGCTCCTGTGTTAGTGGGGTTCAGTAACGCCAGCTGCACCCTGCTGTGTGGATGGCAAAGTCTCCTGCTGCCTACACAGTCACACTACTACAGATTTTTAACTGTGCTCCACTTAGGCCTCTGGCTCCACTGTCTCTAGTATTTCCCCTGGCCTCCAGCCCCGCCAGTTGCTGCTCAGAAGTGGCGTCTGCACAATCCACACTTGTTCCTGTTTTACTGGGGCCCATTCACGTCAGTTCATCCCCTGATGTGTGTCCGGCAATGTCTCCTGCTCTGTCCACATTCCCACTAATAGTGTGAATGAGGACACAGCAGGAGACCTTGCCGGACACACATCAGGGGATCAACTGACGATACTGAGCCCCAGTAACACAGGAACAAGTGTGGATTGTGCAGACGCCACTTCAGAGCTGTAACTGGCGGGGTTGAAGGCCAGGGGAAATACTAGAGACAGTGGAGCCAGAGGCCTAAATGGAGCACGGTTACAATCAGCAGTAGCGTACAACCGATATAAAACTTGCTTCAAGTAGGCCTCAGCCTGCTCCATGATTGTTCCTGGGCTTCAACACAGCCAGTTGTTGCTTGGAAGTGCCATCTGCACAGTGAAAAACACCTGCTCCAGTGGTAGTGGGGTTCAGTAACGCCAGCTGCTCCCCTGCTGTGTGGACGACAAAGTCTCCTGCTGCCTCCAAAATCACACTACATCTATTTTCTACTTGCTCCAAGTAGGCCTCAGCCTGCTCCTTGAATGATCCTGGGCTTCAACACAGCCAGTTGTTGCTTGGAAGTGCCATCTGCACAGTGAACAACACATGCTCCAGTGTTAGTGGGGTTCAGTAACGCCAGCTGCTCCCCTGCTGTGTGGACGACAAAGTCCCCTGCTGCCTCCAAAATCACACTGCATCATATTTTCTACTTGCTTCAGGTAGGCCTCAGCCTGCTCCATGATTGATCCAGGGCTTCAACACAGCCAGTTGTTGCTTGGAAGTGTCATTCGCACAGAGAAAAACACCTGCTCCAGTGTTAGTGGGGTTCAGTAACGCCAGCTGCTCCCCTGCTGTGTGGACGACAAAGTCTCCTGCTGCCTCCATAATCACACTACATCTTATTTACTACTTGCTCCAAGTAGGCCTCAGCCTGCTGCATGATTGACCCTGGGCTCCAACATCGCCAGTTGCTGCTCAGAAGTGTCTTTGGCATGGGTACTTCCTCCTGCCCAGCCTGGTTCCAGCACGCCTGCTATTTCCGGGGAGTGTCAACGTCACTTTGCCACCAATACATTGTCCTGTCGTGTTGCGGTGGGGTTAGCCGAGTCTATGGTGCCTGCAGTTTAGGTGCTTCCTATGTGGGCTGTGGGTTCTGGTAATAAAGGCTGGTTCCGTAGTGCCAATAGGACTAGCACCCCCTGTTGGACTATGGGTTTCGGTAACTGCGGCCTGCTCGCGGCCTTGCAACTCTGTTTATTATGGGTACCTTCTGCTACCCATCCGGGTTCCAGCACCGTCAGCTGGTTCTCAGCAGTGCCTTTGGCCTAGGTGCCTTCTTCTCAGTATCCGAGTTCCAGCAACGTCTGCTGGTCCTTGGTAGTGCTTTGCAGCACAGGTACCTCCTGCATAGTAACCGTGTTCCAGCACCGTCAGCTGGTCCACGGTTGTGCCATTGGCTCTTGTTCCTTCTGTTGCCCCTCCGGGTTCCAGCACCATCAGCTGGTCCTCGCTAGTTCCATTTGCTCTTGCAGCTTCTGCTACACATCCGGGTTCCAGCAACGTCAGCTGGTTCTCGGCAGTGTCTTTGGCAGGGGTACTCCCTCCTGCCCAGCCTGGTTCTAGCACGCCTGCTGTTTCCGGGGAGTGTCAACGTCACTTTGCCACCAATACATTGTCCTGTCGTGTTGAGGTGGGGTTAGCCGAGTCTATGGTGCCTGCAGTTTAGGTGCTTCGAATGTGGGCTGCGTGTTCTGGTAATAAAGGCTGGTTCCGTAGTGCCAATAGGACTAGCACCCCCTGTTGGACTGTAGGTTTCGGTAACTGCGGCTTGCTCGCGGCCTTGCAACTTTGTTTATTATGGGTACCTTCTGCTACCCATCCAGGTTCCAGCACTGTCAGCTAGTTCTCAGCAGTGCTTTTGGCCTAGGTGCCTCCTTCTCGGTATCCGCGTTCCAGCAACGTCTGCTGGTCCTTGGTAGTGCTTTGTAGCACAGGTACCTCCTGCTTAGTAACCATGTTCCAGCACCGTCAGCTGGTCCACGGTTGTGCCATTGGCTCTTGTTCCTTCTGCTGCCCCTCCGGGTTCCAGCACCGTCAGCTGGTCCTCGCTAGTTCCATTTGCTCTTGCAGTGTCTGCTACCCATCCGGGTTCCAGCACCGTCAGCTGGTTCTCGGCAGTGCCTTTGGCCTAGGTGCCTCCTTCTCGGTATCCGAGTTCTAGCAATGTCTGCTGGTCCTTGGTAGTGCTTTGTAGCACAGGTACCTTCTGCTTGTTAACCGTGTTCCAGCACCGTCAGCTGGTACACAGTTTTTCCATTGGCTCTTGTTCCTTATGCTGCCACTCTGGGTTCCAGCACCGTCAGCTGGTTCTCGGTAATTCCATTTGCTCTTGTTCCTTCTGCTAACCATCCGGGTTCCAGTACCGTCAGCTGGTACTCAGCAGTTCCTCAGCCTTCTTGTACCTTCTGCTACTTTTTCAAGTTCGAGCTTGTGGAAATGGTTTTTGGTTCTCACTCTGGATCTCGTTGGCGACGACCCTGAAGACGACGACCCTGAAGACCACACCGAAGAAGACCAAAAAGATGACCCTGAAGAAGATGACCAAGAGAACAAAGAACATTAAGACAACCACCAAGATGCAGAACAACAAGAGACAGAAGACCAAGAAGCTGAAAAACCAAAAGCAGAAGAACATTAAGCATAAGACTAAAAATCAGAGCAAATGATATTATCTAAATTATAAGCAGAAGAAGGCTAAGCAGTGTATGGGGGTGAGTCCGTTCCTCCTCTTGGTGCCCCTGGAAAATGCCTGCTGCTGCAGGCCAAACTGAACGCGGACAAATCCTGCTGTAAATCTTTTGTGACAGGCAGAACGGAAGGTGCAATCTTCAAACTTTTATAAATAACAACTACAGGAATGCCTGTCACAAATAAGAATATGATGAAGAAGAAGAATAGGAAGAAGATGGAGAAGTAGAATATGAAGAAGAATAATAGCTGAATAAGAAGAATATGAAGAATGTAAAAAAAAGAATAATAGGAAGAAGGTGAAGAAGAAGAAGATGAATAAGGTGAAGAAGAAGTTGATGAAAAAGATGCTGCTGCTGAGGATGATGAAGGAGAAAGTGTGGGAGAAGTAAAAAAGGTGAAGAGCATGGAACTAGTGAAACGTACATATCTAACAAAATATAAAAGAGGTTAACATAGTCAATATCTTTGTAACTGCGAACGTCTCAAAAAAAAAAAAAATAATTTCTGCTATTCCATTTGATTGGGCTAAACCTCTATGGCTTTAATGTCCCCACAATACATTCTACATGATTATTAGTTATTTTTCTTCATGTAGAATTAACCTACTAGGAAAGAAAAGGTTTTTTTTCATTCCGATATTTCTGTTCCATTGACTTGAGTGGGACTTTCGGGATCGGAATCGGCGATACCCGATACTTTTTGGATATCGGCCGATCCAATTCGATCTGATATTTTGAAATATCGGGTGGTATCGCTCAACACTAATGCTTAGACATTTAACCAACATGCACTTGCAAGCGTGGATGGACTACAAAAGCTCAGGTAGCACATGTGCACCTGCTCCGACTGAAGTTAGCCGGCAACGCTCCATCGCTTCCCCCACTGTAAGGCCACCGATAAGCACACCACCATCAAGAAATGTTGAGGTGTCGTCGATAGGCCAAAGCAGTCAGGGAATCACAATATTTTTGCGAAGAAGCACTGAATATAGGCCATCAACACCCTCACCATCACCAACCCCTTCTCAGTCCGTCAGGTCCAACGTTAGTTCCCCCATACGCAGCTCTCAAGTCCAGCTCACCCTACCACTGGGTTAATGTGGTGGATGTAGGCTCCACAGAGGACAGCGGCGGTGGAACAGTGCTACCTAGCCCACAGTATAGGAAATAGTTGGCTGTAGGTGTTCGACCCTCCTCCTCCTCCAGAAGCGAAAGCTCGTCAACTGAGCGCAGTTGCACGAGCACTCCATCCACATCTGTCAGTGTTGCACACGAGGTGTCCCTCTATCGAACAGCTAGTGGTAAGCGGCAGCAGGCTGTCTTAAAAATGATGTCTTTGGGCGACAGCAGACACACCGTGGAGGTACTGGCCGACTACTTGCATCGACAAACTGAGTCATGGCTGGGCAGTCTACATCTTGAGCCAGGCAAGGTAGTCAGTGATAATGGGTGGAATTTTGTGGCAGCCATAGCCCTTGCAAAACTCTCACACATACCTTGCCTGGCTCCCACCTTGAACCTGGTGGTGCAGTGCTTCCTAAACAATCATCCTGAGTTAACAGCCCTGCTCCATAAGGTGCGAAGACTGTGCTCGCACATCCGTCGCTCGCCCGTACATTCCAGTCGTATGCAGAAGCTGCAGTGATCACTCCACCTCCCCAAGCACCGCCTAATCATAGACGTTGCTCCAAGATGGAACTCCACCATGCACATGGTTGAGAGGCTGTTTGAACAGAGGCAGGCTGTAATGCATTTGTGGGAGGATACACGGGCAGGCAGTTTGAGGGCAGACATGGAGTTGTCGGGTGTGCAGTGGTTAAAGCTGAAAGACCTCTGTAAAGTCCTTCAGTGTTTTGAGGAATGCACATGGCTGGTAAGCGCAGACGACACCATGAAAAGCATGAGCATACCACTTATGCATCTGCTCATGCAAACTTTGACGCACATTAAGGATCAGGTGTCTGCAGCTGAGGAGCAACAGGAGGAGGAAGAGGAGGAGGGAAGCCTTGATGACAGTCAGCCATTGTCTGGTCAGGGAACTGTTGTGGACGAGGTGGAGGAAGAAGAGGAAGACGAGGAGGAGGATGAGGGAGATGATTATTTTGGGGAGGAGGATGCTTCTCAGGGGGCAAGAGAAAATGTGGGCGTGCCAAGGTCAGGTACAGGGTTTGTGCGTGACTGGAGGGATGTAGATTTGCCAGAAAGTGCTCCTCCATCCACCACTTCCAGCTTTGACACCTGGAACATTGGCCCACATGTGTGATTATGCCTTGCTGATCCTAAAAAGGGACCCCCACATTGCCAAAATGATGAGGGATGACGACTACTGGTTGGCCAGCATCCTCGATCCACACTATAAAGGCAAATTACACAACATCATGCCACAGGAGAACCTAGAGCTA
This sequence comes from Dendrobates tinctorius, assembly GCF_039654945.1. Classification (NCBI taxonomy): domain Eukaryota; kingdom Metazoa; phylum Chordata; class Amphibia; order Anura; family Dendrobatidae; genus Dendrobates; species Dendrobates tinctorius. Next base: position 90,937,721 of record NW_027361687.1, on the reverse strand, counting down.
ATATTGGCTAATAAACAAGCAACTCTGGTAAACCGGTTGTTTCAGGCATTCCCAGCACACAGCAGCGGAGCTGGTTCTCCCACGAGCCATAGTGGGCAAAATGGAAGAGGTGTTCGTGGTGCACACAGCCAAACTGGCGTTGGAGACAGGGGTTTCCTGACCATGTTGTGGTCTGATTTCTCAAGTACCGCGCACACGACAGCTAAGACAGAATCGATTGAAAGTGACAGGAGACAGTAGTTGTCAATAGAGTTGAGCGACTTATGCTTTTTTAGGGTCGAGTTTCGTTTCATGAAACCCGACTTTTCCAAAAGTCGGGTCGAGCAAAATCGGCCGACTATAGGGAAAAGTCGGGGTTTTGACCGAAACACGAAACCCAATGTAAGTCAATGGGGAATTAAAGTCGGTAGTGAGAGGAGGACAGGAAACACACCTACAGTGCCCATTTGAATGCCAAAAGCATCAATTCTTCTTACTTAAGCTTGTCAACCTTAATTACCTTCATAATACTAGTTACGCACTGAAAAATGGGGGTTATTTGGCTGAAGTTGTCGGGGGTAGGGCTAGCTCCAGATTTTCATGTGCCCTGGGCAAAAGAGCGCCCCTTTAACACATACCATAACTCGTGATGCTCCGATACGGCAGAGAAATAGCGGTATAGTACAATGAAAAATACTTCACTTTTTACATCTCATGACGAGGCCCATCTATTTCTCCATACAGAATCATTGGTCCCATATAATGTTTGAAACAGTATATGATGAGCTCCACATAATGCTACAGTATATGTTGGTCCCCATGGATGAAGCTCCACTGTCTTATGGGCCCAAATAATGCTCCAAACATAATGGGCCCCATTTCTAATGCTCTAGTGTATAATGGGCCCTGTAAATGCTGCTGCAGTGTCTGATGTCCACCTTTGGAATGTTCCAGTGTATGGTGGGCCCCATCTATGATTCTCCAGAGTATAGTGCTCCCCAAAAATTGCTGTCCCAACATTGAAAACAATGAAATAAGTCTCCTCACTAGGGAATCCCTGTACTAGTCTGGACTCCTCGTCGTCCCCATCTTCCATCTCACTGCACAGTATTTCAACCTTGCAAGTGCTGTGATCCTGAGCAAGCAGGGGGGGCCCACTCATTGGCGACGGCACTGGCACAGGGCCCTTGATAGTACGGTGGTGTGTCTGACGGCGGGTGTGCCGAACCTGCACTTTCATCTGCAGCTTCCTCTTTGTCACCGTGTAAAATGGAACTGTATATGGGAAGGGTAACCTGAGTTTCATCAGGGTCAGATTCAGGCCGCGTAGCGTGCGAGGGGAATGTAGTGGTCTGGGTCAATGTACCAGCAGATTCATCGAGCAGTGGCTGGGCATCAGTGCACTTGTGTCGCCCCCAGGAGTATGGTCGCCACAGTGGCATTACCTTCCTCCTAGGGAGTGTGATGTCATGCTTGGGAGCAACGAAGGATCTCTCTAGCAGGTTAATTTATTGGGCGGCATTATTCCCACGAGTCACGACCCTCCAAACAGCGTTCATGAAGGCAAAGTGTTTGTTTTACGTGGGCAGTATGGTTGCAAAGCTGAACCTTAAAGGAATGTCCAGAAGGGCACCACCAGGAGTGGAGCCTACGGTGTAATTTGACTCAACATGGGCAACCTCAACCATCCAGCCACAAAAAAGATGCACACATTGCAAGCTTAATTCCGTTAACGAACGAGACTCCATCATGCCCCGCGGTCCGAGTCCGGCTTACTAGAGGGACACGTGAAGCTCTGGCACGTGAGATTGGCCAATAACTGGTGTGTCATGCCCTTACATGTCTGTGGCAGCATTTGTCGCTTACAGGTGCAGATAACCCGCTGAACAACGTTAGTGATGGGGATCTGAGATTACAATTATTACCCGTGAACGATGATTTCCCAGTAAGTGCAGGTCAACCGCAGTTCCGGAATTAGGCCTAACCGTCATTCCTGAAAAAATGAAAAACTTACGTGTGCAAACCACAGGTGCTGTAGCTTTCTTAACAGCTCGCCAGCCGTTCTCAGGCCCAGTATGGATTACACATGATTGCACAAAGGTGAGAAAGGGTACCGTATCCCCGGATAACATGTATGGATAGCATAGTGTGCACATTTAAAATATATGTGTATAGATCAGGAGGCAGGCTCAGACGGTGTCAGGCCCAGTATGGATTACACGTGATTGCACAAAGGTGAGAAAGGGTACCGTATCCCCGAATAACATGTATGGATAGCATAGTGTACACATTCAAAATATATGTCTATAGACCAGGAGGCAGGCTCAAACGGTGTCAGGCCCAGTATGGATTACACGTGATTGCACAAAGGTGAGAAAGGGTGCCGTATCCCCGGATAACATGTATGGATAGCATAGTGTACACATTCAAAATATATGTCTATAGATCAGGAGGCAGGCTCAGACGGTGTCAGGCCCAGTATGGATTTGACAGCCCAGACTACACAGCGGAGGAGCAGGGAGAGGTAAAGATTGCAAATGCTGGGGCCCTGCCCAAGCAAGGGGGGCCCACTCGTGGGCGTCGGTACTGGCACTGGGCCCCTCATAGTACGGCGGTGTGTCTGACGGCGGGTGTGCACCACCACCGTCAGAGACACTTGATTGCACTATGAGGGACCCTGTGCCAGTGCCCGCGCCCAAGAGTCGGCCTACCCACCTGTCCAGGGCAACGGCACTCGCACGGTTTCGTGCGCTAGGTGGTGACCCCGGCCATGGGGGGGAGGCAGCACAGTTAGGGAGTTTTAGAAAGTGGCATATGTTGATGTTGGATATTCAGCTGATGCAAAAGGTGAAATTGTTCAAGTCCCAGGAAGAGAAGGACCAAAGCAAGCCATTTTTCTGTCACCCTATGTGTCATCAGGGGAAGGTGGGACAAAATCCTTGGAAACCCATGCATGGTTCATTTTCATGAAGGTTAGATCATCCACATTTTGGGTTGACAGACGGGTCCTTTTTTCTGTCAGGATTGATCCAGCTGCACTGAAGACTCTTTCCGATAGCACACTTGCAGCTGGGCAAGCGAGCTCCTGTAAGGCATATTGTGCCAATTCAGGCCAGGTGTCCAGTTTAGCGGCCCAATAGTCAGAGGGGAATGACCTGTGCGGGAGAACATCGATATGGGAGGAAAAGTAGTTTGTAACCATAGTTGACAACTGCTGTCTCCTGTCACTTTCCATTGATGCAGTATTACCAGTTGTGTGAGCGGTACTTGAAAAATCAGTCCCCAACATTGTCATGAAACCCCTATCTCCAACACCACTTCTGCTGTGTGCACCACGAACACCTCTGCCAAGCTGCCCCCGACCCGTACGGCTCGTGTGAGAACCATCACCGCTGCTGTGTGCTGGGAATGCTTCAACCAACCGGTTTACCAGAGTTGCTTGTTTATTAGCCAATATTAGGTCAAGGTTCTCGTGTGGCATGATGTTTTCTAATTTGCCTTTATAGCGTGGATCCAGGATGCAGGCCAACCAGTAGTCGTCATCGTTCATCATTTTGGCAATGCGGGGGTCCCTTTTTAGGATCTGCAAGGCATAATCTGACATGTGGGCCAATGTTCCCGGTGTCAATGATGTAATGCGAGTGCTGGTTGTTGGAGGAGCACTTTCTGGCAAATCCACATCCCTCCAGTCATGCACAAACCCTGTACCAGACCTTGCCATGCCAACATTTTCACTTGCCCCACGAGATGCATCCTCCTCCCCTAAGTAATCATCCCCATCATAATCCTCCTCCTCCTCTTCTTCCTCCACCTCGTCCAGGAGAGGTCACTGAGCAGACAATGGCTGAATGTCATCAAGGATTCCCTCCTCTTCCTCCTCGTCAACATTGGCTGCAGACGCCTGCTCCTTAATGTGCGCCAAAGTTTGCATGAGCAGACGCATAAGTGGGATGCTCATGCTTAGGATGGCGTTGTCTGCGCTTACCAGCCGTGTGCATTCCTCAAAGCACTGAAGGACTTTACAGAGGACTTTCAGCTTCGACCACTGCTCACCTGTCAACTCCATGTCTGCTCTCAAAGTGCATGGCCGTGTATCCTCCCACAAATGCATTATGGCCTGCCTCTGTTCGCACAGCCGCTCAACCATGTGCAGGTTGGAGTTCCACCTTGTTGCAATGTCGATAATGAGGTGGTGGTTGGGAAGGTGGAGCAATCGCTGCAGCTTCTGCATGCGAATGGAGTGTACAGGCAACCGGCGGATGTGCGCGCACAGTCTTCGCACCTTCTGGAGCAGGGCTGTTAACTCCGGATAATTGTTGAGGAAGTACTGCACCACCAGGTCCAAGGTGTGAGCCAAGCAAGATATGTGGCTGATTTTTGAAAGGGCCACAAAATTACGGCCGTTATCGCTAACTACCTTGCTTGCCTCAAGATGTAGACTGCCCAGCCATGACTCAGTTTGTCGCTGAAAGTACTCGGCCAGCACCTCTGCGGTGTGTCTGTCGCCCAAACACATCATCTGCAACACAGCCTGCTGACGCTTTCCACTTTACAGAGGTCTTTCAGCTTTGACCACTGCACACCCGACAACTCCATGTCTGCCCTCAAACTGCCTGCCCGTGTATCCTCCCACAAATGCATTACAGCCTGCCTCTGTTCGCACAGCCTCTCAACCATGTGCATGGTGGAGTTCCATCTTGGAGCAACGTCTATGATTAGGCGGTGCTTGGGGAGGTGGAGTGATCACTGCAGCTTCTGCATACGACTGGAATGTACAGGCGAGCGACGGATGTGCGAGCACAGTCTTCGCACCTTATGGAGCAGGGCTGTTAACTCAGGATAATTGTTTAGGAAGCACTGCACCACCAGGTTCAAGGTGGGAGCCAGGCAAGGTATGTGTGTGAGTTTTGCAAGGGCTATGGCTGCCACAAAATTCCACCCATTATCACTGACTACCTTGCCTGGCTCAAGATGTAGACTGCCCAGCCGTGACTCAGTTTGTCGATGCAAGTAGTCAGCCAGTACCTCCACGGTGTGTCTGCTGTCGCCCAAAGACATCATTTTTAAGACAGCCTGCTGCCACTTACCACTAGCTGTTCGATAGAGGGACACCTCGTGTGCAACACTGACAGATGTGGATGGAGTGCTCGTGCGACTGCGCTCAGTTGACGAGCTTTCGCTTCTGGAGGAGGAGGAGGGTCGAACACCTACAGCCAACTGTTTCCTATACCGTGTATACTCCCACAAATGCGTTACAGCCTGCCTTTGTTCGCACAGCCGCTCAACCATGTGCAGGGTGGAGTTCCACCTTGTTGCAATGTCGATAATGAGGCGGTGGTTGGGAAGGTGGAGCAATCGCTGCAGCTTCTGCATGCGAATGGAGTGTACAGGCAACCGGCGGATGTGCGCGCACAGTCTTCGCACCTTCTGGAGCAGGGCTGTTAACTCCGGATAATTGTTGAGGAAGTACTGCACCACCAGGTTCAAGGTGTGAGCCAAGCAAGATATGTGGCTGATTTTTGAAAGGGCCACAAAATTACGGCCGTTATCGCTAACTACCTTGCTTGCCTCAAGATGTAGACTGCCCAGCCATGACTCAGTTTGTCGCTGAAAGTACTCGGCCAGCACCTCCGCGGTGTGTCTGTCGCCCAAACACATCATCTGCAACACAGCCTGCTGACGCTTTCCACTAGCTGCTCGATAGGGGGACACCTCGTGTGCAACAGTGGCAGCTGCAGATGGAGTGCTCGTACGACTGCGCTCTGTGGACGAGCTTTCGCTTCTGGAGGAGGAGGAGGAGGGTAGGACAGGGGAGATGTAGAATTTCTGAACACACTTGTGGACACTGTTGTGTGAGGCACAGTTAATATCACACCGCTATGTCACAGGCTCAATGTCGCAGGTGTGAAAAATGTCACTATAGGACAGGGGAGATGTAGAATTTCTGAACACACTTGTGGACACTGTTGGATTGTGTGAGGCCCAGTGAATATCACACTGCTATGTCACAGGCAGAAATTGGCTAGTGTATGACAAACTACAAGGTGTATATAGAATTGGGCAGAATAGGAATCTCCCTAGAGTGTAGGTCTGTAAGAACGGAACATGTCCTCGACTTATTCTTACAGAGTGACACACAGATAGCTTCGCTGTGGCCGTGATAACAGCCATTACACGGTACTGAGAGAGGAGCGTGCACGTACACCGCTGTCCGGTGTCCGTAAAATTGTCAAGCTCCGTGTTTTTTAAGTATACGGACTGACACACGTTGTCTCTCTATAGTTTTGAATGTGATCGAACAGCAAATATACTTAACTGTTTGAAAAGCAGACAAAACTAGAAGGTGTAGGTCTGTAAGAACGGAACATGTCCTCGACTTATTCTTACAGAGTGACACACAGATAGCTTCGCTGTGGCCGTGATAACAGCCGTTACACGGTACTGAGAGAGGAGCGTGCACGTACACCGCTGTCCGGTGTCCGTAAAATTGTCAAGCTCCATGTTTTTTAAGTATACGGACTGACACACCCTGTCTCTCTATAGTTTTGAATGTGATCAAACAGCAAATATACTTAACTGTTTGAAAAGCAGACAAAACTAGAAGGTAGACACAAAAACAGAACACAGTATGACAAACGTGCATAAATACTCTGCTGTAAATCATATGTAACTGTAAGTAGCAAGTGCTAGTAAAAGATGTTAACAAAACCAGGGTATTTTGTTGATACTTTTTTTGCAAAAAAATGTACGCTAAGCCACTCCGCCGCGTCAAGGCATACCCTTCTCGGAGCAGTCCTATCTAATATATTTAAAAACCTGAACATGTGAATAATACCTTCATGAGCAGGGTTCAGAAAGGTGCTGCCCGGTATGGGCTCGCTGGGCAAAATGGCTTTTTATGCATGTCCCAAAGGAGAGAGGCGGGGATCACCCAAAGCTTGCATAAGCAAGAAATCAATGGATTCAGAACACACGACACATGCACAAAAACTGAACGGGTCATAAGACCCTGTTCACACCACCCAAGAACTAAGACACAAAAACAGAACACAGTATGACAAACGTGCATAAATACTCTGCTGTAAAACATATGTAACTGTAAGTAGCAAGTGCTAGTAAAAGATGTTAACAAAACCAGGGTATTTTGTTGATACGTTTTTTTGCAAAAAAATGTACGCTAAGCCACTCCGCCGCGTCAAGGCATACCCTTCTCGGAGCAGTCCTATCTAATATATTTAAAAACCTGAACATGTGAATAATACCTTCATGAGCGGGGTTCAGAAAGGTGCTGCCCGGTATGGGCTCGCTGGGCAAAATGGCTTTTTATGCATGTCCCAAAGGAGAGAGGCGGGGATCTCCCAAAGCTTGCATAAGCAAGAAATCAATGGATTCAGAACACATGACACATGCACAAAAACTGAACGGGTCATAAGACCCTGTTCACACCACCCAAGAACTAAGACACAAAAACAGAACACAGTATGACAAACGTGCATAAGTACTCTGCTGTAAAACATATGTAACTGTAAGTAGCAAGTGCTAGTAAAAGATGTTAACAAAACCAGGGTATTTTGTTGATACGCTTATTTGCAAAAAAATGTACGCTAAGCCACTCCGCCGCGTCAAGGCATACCCTTCTCGGAGCAGTCCTATCTAATATATTTAAAAACCTGAACATGTGAATAATACCTTCATGAGCAGGGTTCAGAAAGGTGCTGCCCGGTATGGGCTCGCTGGGCAAAATGGCTTTTTATGCATGTCCCAAAGGAGAGAGGCGGGGATCCGAGAAGGGTATGCCTTGACGCGGCGGAGTGGCTTAGCGTACATTTTTTTGCAAAAAAACGTATCAACAAAATACCCTGGTTTTGTTAACATCTTTTACTAGCACTTGCTACTTACAGTTACATATGTTTCAGGCCGGTTTCACATTAGCGCATTTTCAGCGTGCGCACGGCCGGGGGTAGCTCCGCCCCCGATCCGGCTCTCTGCCCGGCGTGCCCGCCCCTTCCTTGTAGCGCCGCCTCCTAGCGGACAGCGGCGCCTGCGATCGGCGCACCCTATCTTTAGCATAGGGTGCGCCGATCGTGCGCAGGCCGTGCGCTAGTTGCGCTTTGACCTGCGCTGCGCACTTTTGACGGTGCGCCGTGCGCGCCAAAATCCGAAAAGTTTGATTTTGGCGCGCACGGCGGGGGAAGGGGCGGGCACGCCGGGCAGAGAGCCGGCTCGAGGGCGGAGCTACCCCCGGCCGTGCGCGCGCTGAAAATGCGCTAATGTGAAACCGGCCTTACAGCAGAGTATTTATGCACGTTTGTCATACTGTGTTCTGTTTTTGTGTCTTAGTTCTTGGGTGGTGTGAACAGGGTCTTATGACCCGTTCAGTTTTTGTGCATGTGTCATGTGTTCTGAATCCATTGATTTCTTGCTTATGCAAGCTTTGGGAGATCCCCGCCTCTCTCCTTTGGGACATGCATAAAAAGCCATTTTGCCCAGCGAGCCCATACCGGGGCAGCACCTTTCTGAACCCTGCTCATGAAGGTATTATTCACATGTTCAGGTTTTTAAATATATTAGATAGGACTGCTCCGAGAAGGGGCGGCGGAGTGGCTTAGCGTACATTTTTCTGCAAAAAAAGTATCAACAAAATACCCTGGTTTTGTTAACATCTTTTACTAGCACTTGCTACTTACAGTTACATATGTTTTACAGCAGAGTATTTATGCACGTTTGTCATACTGTGTTCTGTTTTTGTGTCTTAGTTCTTGGGTGGTGTGAACAGGGTCCTATGACCCGTTCAGTTTTTGTGCATGTGTCATGTGTTCTGAAAACTAGAAGGTGTAGGTCTGTAAGAACGGAACATGTCCTCGACTTATTCTTACAGAGTGACACACAGATAGCTTCACTGTGGCCGTGATAACAGCCGTTACACGGTACTGTGTGAGGAGCGTACACCGCTGTATGGTGTGAAAAAATGCACGCTCAGTACCTCACCAGGACAAAAAAAAAATTTGGATTGCTTTTAAAAAAGCAGTTAGCAGAGCAGTGGGAAAACAGCAATGCAGCTATCAGGAAGCCTTATAAGGCAGCCTAGCAACCAACACAGCTGATACAGCACAATATAGCCTCCACTTGCACTGCACACACACAGTGACTGGTGTGTTGTACAGGCAAAATCGCTAACAGCAAAAGCAGTTTTTGGTGTCTTCTTCCCTGCCTAACGCTCTCCCTACAGAATCAGCAGCAGCAGCATCTCTCCCTATTCTGAGATCAGCATGAGTAAGGCTAGTTTCACACTTGCTTTTTTTTGCAGCGCGTTTTTCCCGCAAAAAAACGCATTGAAAAAACGCATACAAAAGCATACAACTGCTGCGTTTTTTTCAAGCATTTTTATGAGCATGCATGAAAAAAACGCAGCGTTTTTATGCGTTTGTATGCGTTTTTAGTGCGTTTTTACCGCATTTGCGTTTTTTTCCAACATTAGGTGGCCCCTCACACTAACCCAAACCATGACTTTACTAACCCTAACCCTGACCCTAACCCTAACCCTAACCCTGACCCTAACCCTAACCCTAACCCTGACCCTAACCCTTAACCAAACCATACTTAACCCTAACCCAAACCCTAAACCCTAACTAACCCTAACCCTAACCCTGACCCTAACCCTAACCCTAACCCTAACCCTAACCCTGACCCTAACCCTTAACCAAACCATACTTAACCCTAACTAACCTTAACCCTAACCCTAACCCTAACCCTGACCCTAACCCTTAACCAAACCATACTTAACCCTAACTAACCTTAACCCTAACCCTAACCCTAACCCTAACCCTGACCCTAACCCTTAACCAAACCATACTTAACCCTAACTAACCTTAACCCTAACCCTAACCCTAACCCTGACCCTAACCCTTAACTAAACCATACTTAACTCTAACTAACCTTAACCCTAACCCTAACCCTAACCCTAACCCTGACCCTAACCCTTAACTAAACCATACTTAACCCTAACCCTGACCCTAACCCTAACCCTAACCCTGACCCTAACCCTTAACCAAACCATACTTAACCCTAACCCTGACCCTAACCCTAACCCTGACCCTAACCCTTAACCAAACCATACTTAACCCTAACCCTGACCCTAACCCTAACCCTAACCCTGACCCTAACCCTTAACCAAACCATACTTAACCCTAACTAACCTTAACCCTAACCCTAACCCTAACCCTGACCCTAACCCTTAACCATACTTAACCCTAACCCTGACCCTAACCCTAACCCTAACCCTGACCCTAACCCTTAACCAAACCATACTTAACCCTAACCCTGACCCTAACCCTAACCCTGACCCTAACCCTAACCCTAACCCTAACCCTGACCCTAACCCTTAACCAAACCATACTTAACCCTAACCCTGACCCTAACCCTAACCCTGACCCTAACCCTTAACCAAACCATACTTAACCCTAACCCTGACCCTAACCCCAACCCTAACCCTGACCCTGACCCTTAACCAAACCATACTTAACCCTAACCCTGACCCTAACCCCAACCCTAACCCTGACCTGACCCTAACCCTAACCCTAAACCCCCTTAACTAACCCTAACTCTAACCCAAACCCCTAAATTCCATGGTTAACCAAAAAAAACGCATGTGCAAAAAAACGCATACATGAGCATGCCAGTGCGCATGTATGCGCATCCATAGGCTATAATGGCCATTTTTAGCGCAAAACGTGCGCATATGTGCGCATGCGCTTTTTTGCAGGGCCAAAAAATGCAACATGCTGCGTCTGGAAAATACAAACGCACACCCCAAAAAAACGCAGCGCATGAAAATCGCATACATGCGCTTACCAGCGCGCAGGTATGCGCACCCATGTTAAATATAGGGGAAAAAACGCATGCGCACGTATGCGTTTTTTTCCAGCGCTAAAAAACGCAAATGTGAAACCAGCCTAACATGGCGGTCGGTGTGCACGCCCTTTTTATACCCCCTGTGACGCCCCCCAAAGCAAGCCAATCACTTGCATGCCCTTCTCAAAGATGGTGGTGACCCCTGCCTTTGTCATCACGTTGCCCACAGTGTCCGTGGATCCTGATTGGCTGAAAAAGGGCGGAAAAAAAAACTTTTGAAACGCGACTTTGGCGCTAAAGTCGCCGAGCTCGTGGCCGACCTCACCCTAGGGTCGGGTTTCGTTTCATGAAACCCGACTTTACCAAAAGTCGGCGACTTTTGAAATTTTTCGACCCTTTTCGCTCAACTCTAGTTGTCAACTATGGTTACAAACTACTTCACCTCCCATATCGAGGTTCTTCCTCACAGGTCATTCCCCTTTGATTATTGGGCTTCTAGACTGGACTCATGGCCTGAATTGGCACAATATGCCTTACAGTAGCTTGCTTGCCCTGCTGGTAGTGTGCTATCTGAAAGAGTCTGTAATGATGTATAATAGGTTTCTATGAAGACAGTGGCTAGGTGATAGAGTCACAGACACAGGTATACGTGAAAGTAGTTTGTATTAAACAAGCAGCACAGAACAGCACAGGTGCTGGCGGAGCCAGACAATGACAGCAGTGGTAACAGCAGCAGAACTCAGTCCAGTAGATAGCAAGTTGTACACCAGCACTATGTAGATGTAAGCAGACAAAGTCTTAAGAATGCAGGCAAGGATAGTCACTTAGCCCTCTCCCTTGCGGGAGGGGAATCTTCGGGCACAGTGCAGTGGCAGGGAAAGTCACTAGGTAATTGATACTGAATGTGTAAAGGTAGCAGGGATAAGTCTCTCAGGTGAAACGCACACAGCAGTCAAGATCTTCAGCGCATACTGTGAGTGCTGTAGGAGCGGTGAGCGGTGGAGGCAGGGCTGGAAGGAGCCTTCAGGCAGACACCGTCAGAAGGTCCAGGCGGCGGTGGTTAGGCAGCAGGTAATCCAGGTGGATTCAGAAGGAAGGAAGGAGGTAGCACAGCGTGCAACTCCCAGCTAGCAGATCAGGTACAGGACGAGATATACAAGCAAGGTAGTCACGTCCAGGAAAGCTATTTAAACCCGGCGGGCGGGACCAACAGGCGGTGATGTCACAGGAACCAGTATGGCCGAATGAAGCCAGGCTTAAGGGCAACAGTAAGGGCAAAGTCCGGAACACAGCAGAATAGGAACGATGCTTACATTATTCCCCCCTTAAAGAATGTCCTCCGGACAATCTTCGACCAGGCTTTTCCGGGTACCTTAGATGAAACTGCTCCAGCAGCCGCGGAGCACAGATATTCTCCACCGGTTCCCAGGAATTCTCCTCGACAGAGTATCCTTGCCACTTGACCAGGTATTGCAGCTTCCTTCTGAAGATCCGTGAATCCAGAATCTTCTCCACGACATATTGTTCATGTCCATCAACGAACACTGGAGCTGGAGGAGAGGAAGTACGCCCTGGGAAGGAATTTGGTACAACTGGCTTTAGTAGGGAAACATGGAACACCGGGTGAACCTTCCAGGCAGGGGGCAATTTCAGACGCACCGCTACCGAATTCACTAGAGCCACGATCTTGTATGGCCCTACAAACTTCTGTCCAAGCTTGACAGTCGGTGCCCTCACCCTCAGATTCTTGGTAGACAACCAGACCGTATCTCCCACCCTATACACCGGAGCCGGCCTCCTGGTACGATCTGCTGCTCTCTTATACCTCTCCTGCGCTGTCGTCAAGGTGGTCTTTAGAGCTTCCAAATTCTGCTGTAAGAAGGAAAGATGGTCAGACACAGCAGGCACTGCAGCCTCCTTGGGGAACTGCGGCAAGATGCTTGGGTGGTAACCCTGATTAGCAAAGAACGGTGACTGCTTAGTCGAGGAGTGCTGCGAGTTGTTATATGTGAACTCTGCCAGGGGAAGCAGATCTACCCAATCGTCCTGCAGATGACTTAAGTAGCAACGGAGGTACTGCTCCAGGGTCTGATTCGTACGTTCCGTCTGTCCATTGGTCTGTGGATGGTAAGCCGAAGACAGACTTACTCTAATATCCAGAGCCGCGCAGAAACACTTCCAGAACCTAGACGTGAACTGCACCCCACGATCCGAGATCACCTCATCCGGGACCCCATGCAGACGGACCACCTCTTGAATCAACAAGTCTGCAGTCTGTTTTGCTGTGGGTAATCCAGCGCAAGGGATAAAGTGTGCTGCCTTAGTGAGGCGGTCCACGACCACTAGAATGGTGTTCTTACCCTTGGAGACCGGTAGTTCAACAATAAAGTCCATTGAGATGGATCTCCAGGGACGAGATGGTATAGGCAAGGGTTGTAACAACCCGGAAGGCGACGCACGAGGCGTCTTGAACCGAGCACATACCTCGCAGGATGACACGTATCCCTCCACGTCCTTCCGGTACGAAGGCCACCAGAAGTACCGAGCCAGGAACTCTTGGGTCTTCGTTATTCCACGATGTCCCCCAATCTTAGAATCATGGATCAGTCGGAGGACTTCAAGTCTTGTCACCTCTGGTACATACAGCCGATTCTCCTGTAACCACACTCCTCCACTGAATTTTAGGCTTACTTCGGGGGTAGGTTGCCTTAGCAACGGATCTGCTGCGTATGCTGCTTTGATCTCAGACAGAAGATCCTGATGATGGATTGCAGAGATGAAATGAGCGGGAGACACAACAGTACTAGGAGACGACTCAATCACTTCCTCAGGAGCAGCAATCCTAGATAGCGCATCTGCCTTACCATTCCGTGCCCCCGACCTGTAGGAGATGATGAAGTTGAATTGGTTTAGAAACAAGCTCCAACGTGCCTGACGTGGGTTCAAACATCTTACGGACTGCATGAACTCCAAGTTTCGGTGGTCGGTAAGAACTGTAATCGGAGTTGAGGACCCCAGCAGCAAGTGTCTCCACTCCTTGAATGCCGTCACAATCGCCAGTAACTCCTTGTTCCCTACGTCATAGTTCTTCTGCGCCGGGGATAGCTTCTGAGAAAGAAAGGCACAAGGATGAAGAACTGCCTTCTCACCTCCTCTCTGTGACAACACTGCGCCGATGGCGACATCCGATGCGTCCACCTCAAGAGTAAAGCTCAGGTCTGGGTCTGGATGTCTTAAGATGGGAGCCGACACAAATTTGTCCTTCAGCCGTGTGAACGCCTCCTGGGCTTGCGGAGTCCACCGGAACGGTACCCCCTTCTTAGTCAGTTGGGTGATGGGTGCCACAATCTCAGAGAAGTTACAGATGAAGCGCCTATAGAAGTTGGCGAATCCCACAAACCTCTGAACTTCTTTCACCGATCCAGGCGCTGGCCACTCCTGGATCGCTCTGGTCTTTTGATCGTCCATCTGGAGACCCTGTGGAGAGATGACATAACCGAGGAACTGCACTGTTGCCCTGTGGAACTCGCATTTCTCCAATTTGATGTAAAGATGGTTATGCAGCAGGCGTTGCAGCACTGTCCTCACGTGGAGCCGATGTTCCTCGAGATCACTGGAAAAGATTAAAATGTCATCGAAATACACAACCATAAATACATCAAGCACATCTCGGAAAATGTCATTAACAAAATGCTGAAAGGTTGCAGGAGCATTTCGTAGTCCGAACGGCATGACCCGTGACTCGAAGTGTCCATAACGACAGCGGAAGGCCGTCTTCCATTCATCTCCAGACCGAATTCTCACGAGATTGTAGGCTCCCCGAAGATCCAGTTTGGTGAATATCTTAGCCTGCTTCACCCTCTCCAGTAGTTCAGAGATTAAGGGTAGCGGGTGCCGATTCATGACCGTTACCTTGTTTAAATCACTGTAGTCCATGCAAGGACGCAGACCCCCGTCCTTTTTCTTCACGAAGAAGATTGGTGCACCTGCAGGAGAAGTAGACGGTCGGATGAAGCCCTTGGCGAGATTCTCGTCGATGAAGTCCTTCAAGGCCTTTAATTCAGGACCAGACAAAGGGTAAATACGCCCGAATGGGATCTCCGCCCCAGATACCAGTTCTATCGGGCAATCATAAGGCCGGTGGGGAGGTAACATATCTGCCCTCTTCTTGTCACATACCTCTGCCAGATCCTGATACTCCGGTGGTAATTGTCCCTCAGTCGTAGCTACTACCTTGGGGATAGCAGCGACCTTAGGAATAGCGGGGTTGCTGTTAGAACTTGGAGGGAACTGCACTTCCCTGGTCTCCCAGTTGATGCGAGGATTCTGAACCTGGAGCCAAGGTAACCCCAGGATAATAGGGAAGTGAGGAGAAGATATTAGTAAAAAGGACAAATGTTCCACATGTTCCTCTCCAATGCATACCTTCACCGACTCAGTCTCCATGGTTACCGGTCCAGATGTAAGTGGCGACCCGTCTACTGTCTCCATCAAGACTGACGACTCCCTCTTCAGTGCCCTGATTCCATGCTTCCTTGCAAACGCGATATCCATGAAGTTCCCACTGGCCCCGGAGTCCAACAAGGCGGCGCTCTCGACACACCGACCCTGGAAGCAGACCCTCAAGGATAGGTAATAGTGGGAATTCTTCTTAGTAGCGAAGTAGGAGGAAACGACGGATGTCATCGAGATCACCACTGCGTTCAATGGAAGAGATGCCAGCGAATTCATATCGGCAAAGTCCAGGTCTCTCTGATTGTCTCTGCCCCCCGAATTGTTCAGATCTAGGACGCAGGACTCCCCCGCCTCGGAGTTACAATCAATGATAGCTGCAGCCGTCTTACGTCTCCTGACTGGACACTCGGAGATGAAGTGACCGGTCCCCCCGCAGTAGAAGCACAGGTTTTCCTTAAAGCGATGCTCCTTGCGGGCATCAGGAGGATTTCTACGTATGGCATCCACCTGCATCAGTTCGGGCTCGGGCTCGGGATTCCTCCTGCTGGTGACATCTCTGGAGGGAGAAGAGAACGGAACAGTGTTATTAAACCGTAGATCAGACCAGCGCTCCTGTCTGCGCTCGGAGAGTCGATTGTCAATGCGGATGCAGTGATTGATGAAGTCCCCAAGAAGCACGGGCGAGTCCCCGCGTGCCAGTTCATCCTTAACTGCCGTAGACAATCCCCTGCGGAAGATGGCCTGCTTGGCTGCCCCGTTCCAGGTGGTGTCTAAAGCCCATCTACGGAAGTCCAATGCATACTCCAGCACCGAACGCTTCCCCTGCCGAAGGGTCAGGAGCGTCTTCTCAGCAGTATTAGCTCGGTTCGGGTCATCAAACATCTGCGTCATTGCGGCAATGAAATTGTCCATAGAGTTAAGCAGGGGGTCGTCGGTCTCAATCAAAGGGTTGGCCCACGCGAGCGCCTTACCAGACAGCAGCATGACTATAGTCAGAACTTTGGAGCGTTCAGTAGTGAACTGTGGGGCATGAGCAGCAAAGAAGATCCGGCACTGGTTCAAAAATCCTCGGAATTTATCCCTCTCACCAGCGAACCGGAAGGGTGGAAGCTTCGGGAAGGTCGGTGTAGTATCCCGGGCAGCACCGGCTACCTGCGCGGCTGGGGCCTGTTCCAGAGCAGCAATCCGATCGAGCTGCATAGGAATCGCTTGCTCCAACGCCAGAACACGATCACCCTGAAGAGGAGCTGCTTGTTCCAGCGCCGTAATCCGATTTGCCAGTCGTTGCAACTGTGCCTCTGCTGCCCCGGCGTTGTGTTCGATACGTTGCTCCAGCGTGTCCAGCTGGGTCCTAATGCCTGCCACATCCTGCCGTATCAAAGCAAGTTGCTTGCTTACACGTTTCTCCAGGGACTCTACACCTGCGGTCTCCATATTGGTCGCTTGTATATCCTGTAATGATGTATAATAGGTTTCTATGAAGACAGTGGCTAGGTGATAGAGTCACAGACACAGGTATACGTGAAAGTAGTTTGTATTAAACAAGCAGCACAGAACAGCACAGGTGCTGGCAGAGCCAGACAATGACAGCAGTGGTAACAGCAGCAGAACTCAGTCCAGTAGATAGCAAGTTGTACACCAGCACTATGTAGATGTAAGCAAACAAAGTCTTAAGAATGCAGGCAAGGATAGTCACTTAGCCCTCTCCCTTGCGGGAGGGGAATCTTCGGGCACAGTGCAGTGGCAGGGAAAGTCACTAGGTAATTGATACTGAATGTGTAAAGGTAGCAGGGATAAGTCTCTCAGGTGAAACGCACACAGCAGTCAAGATCTTCAGCGCATACCGTGAGTGCTGTAGGAGCGGTGAGCGGTGGAGGCAGGGCTGGAAGGAGCCTTCAGGCAGACACCGTCAGAAGGTCCAGGCGGCGGTGGTTAGGCAGCAGGTAATCCAGGTGGATTCAGAAGGAAGGAAGGAGGTAGCACAGCGTGCAACTCCCAGCTAGCAGATCAGGTACAGGACGAGATATACAAGCAAGGTAGTCACGTCCAGGAAAGCTATTTAAACCCGGCGGGCGGGACCAACAGGCGGTGATGTCACAGGAACCAGTATGGCTGAATGAAGCCAGGCTTAAGGGCAACAGTAAGGGCAAAGTCCGGAACACAGCAGAATAGGAACGATGCTTACAGAGTCTTCAGTGTTGCTGGATCAATCCTGACAGGAAAAAAGGACCCGTCTGTTGACCCAAAATGTTGATGATCTAACCTTCATTAAAATGAACCATGCATGGGTTTCAAAGGATTTTGTCCCACCTTCCCCTGATAACACATAGGTTGCCAGAGATAAGGCTCGCTTTTGTCCTCCTCTTCCTCGGACTTCTCCAATTCCTCCATTTGCAGCTGCTGAAAGTCCAGCCTACACATCAACATATGCCATTTTTTAAACCTCCCTAACTGGGCTGCCCCCACCCAGGACCGGGGTCACAAACTGGTGTTCCCGGGCAAGTGCTGTTGTCCTGAACAGGTGTGTGGCCCCACCCTTGGGCGACGGCACTGGCACAGGGCCTCTCATAGTACAATAAAGTGTCTCTGATGATGGGGGGGCTCACTTGCCGTCAGACACACTGGTGTACTATGAGGGGCCCTGTGCCAGTACCGGCACCCACAAGTGGGTCCCCCCTGCTTGCTCAGGGACACAGCACTTACAATACTTACCTCTCCCTGCTCCACCGCTGTGTAGTCTGGCCAGTTAAATCCTTCACAGCGACAGCCACTACAAATTTGGTGTACTGATCGATGATGGTTAAGATGTAGCTATGTCCTGTCCTGCTGGCCTCTACCTTCAGATTACCAATGGCTACCATTTGTAATGGACGTCATCTCACAATCAGATGCAGTGGTGCTTTATGATCACCTTTCACAGTTTTCATAGTTACAGACGTGTGACATTCCTGCCACCATTTTTCAATATCTCCTCTCATGGCAATCCAATAGAATCCCCTACGGCCTGTAGCTTCTGTGTTTTGCAGTGAGGACCACGGCAGTGAGGACCATGTCTACAGCTCTCCCTGTGATCACAATTTGATGGAGACGAGTAACGGTGATGGGATCGACGCTACTGCGATACAGCAACCCTTTCTTCACTAATTTCCATTTTTGCTGTATCCACAGTAAAAGTAATTGAGGGTCAGCATCACCTCTGTGAATTCTCCCAGGAGATTTTCCCATGATTAGTAATTCAAACATTTCTGAAATCACTCGACTTTCCGTCTGTACTTTTATCCATCTAGCTTCCTGTAGCAGAGAGTCTGGACTGGCTTACTGAGACTGAAATATATATGAAGATTTCAAAGTACCCCAACACTGTATACTGGTGTACATTTCAAATACATTTCCCTTTTTCTCATTTTCATATTCTGGTGTAATGCATACTGAGTTTGTGTTTTACTCTGGTAAAATATAAGGAGATTTAAAATGACACCAACTCTGTATGCAGCTGAACACTTGTAAAACATTACCCTTTTTCAAGTTTTTATATTCTTGTCTAATCCATACTGAGTCTGTGATTATCTTTGTCTGAATCCTGAAATATAGATGGAGATTTACAATTACCCTTAGACTAGAAACACCTGGGATCTGCTGATACAGTACCTTTTTCCAACATTTTGTATTACGGTTAAATCCATACTGACTGATTGATCGACCAAGTAATAGAAGACAGAGATGCCCGTATCAAAGGTTCTGCAGCCCTGAGACCACCTTCCAAAGCCCGGCTGGACTCAAAGAAACCCGCTTCTTCCGCATCCGGGGACAATTACCAAAAACGCTACCACTGTTAACGAGATAAAGAATCAGCAATGGAATTTCTAACACCTGCCACCTGAGAAGCCGTCACGTGTGCATTAAGCGATAAACAAGTCAAAATTAACTGCCGCAGGACTCAAATCACTGGAGGAGAGAACGCTGTCAAGCTGTTAATGGAACACACAACTCCCATGTTGTCACAATTAAAACGAATCCTTCTGTCCCGAAACTCCTCCTTCCATAGGTTCACAGCCACGAGTATAGGCAAAATATCCAACAAAGCAATATTGCTAACAAGGCCCAGCTGAAACCACTCCTCAGGCCACGCAGCCGCGCACCACAGTCCCCTAAAATATGACCCAAAACACACTCCATCACACGCATCAGTGAACAACTCCAAGTCATCATTTACAACTGCCTCCTCCATTAGCAAAAAACGTCCATTGTATTGCTCCAAAAAATAGTCCCACAATTCCAAATCAGCCTTATGTTCACTGTAAAGCCGAACAAAATGATGCGGAGCCCACACTTCCACCGTAGCGCTCGCCATCCGCCGAGAAAAGACCCGATCCATTGTAATAATGCAACAAGCAAAAGTCAAATTCACAAGTAGTGACTGCACCTCTCTCAACGACAATTTCTTCAACCGTCTTGCCCGAGACACCTCATCCCGCAACGCCTTTACCTTATCCTTCGTCAAACAGAACTCACATTTTACCGAATCATTCACGATTCACAAAAATGATAGGCACGTATCGGAGCAAGCGGTACAACAAAATGCTCCGACACCCATTCCACCGCTCTAAGTATCCTCTCCCAACAACCAGAATTAGCCGGACCGATACACAAACAATCATCCAGGTAATGAATCAAGGAATCAGAAGCCAATACTTCACGGACAACCCATTCGAGAAAAGAACTGAATGCCTCAAAAAATGCACAAGACACGGATCAACCCATTGTCAAACACCTATCAATCCGAAAAACACCACCCCAGTAACATACTAACAACTTAACACTATCCAGATGAACAGGGATCAACATAAACGCCGACTCAATATCCGTTTTAGGCAAAAGTGCCCCTTCTAACATTTCCGGACAAACTTTGCCGCCTCATCAAATGACGTATAAAACAAAGAGCACAGCTCCGGGTCAATTCCATCATTCACCGACCTACCACGAGGGAAAGACAGATTATGAATGAGCCTGAACTTATTCTGCTGTTTCTTAGGCACTACACCCAGGGGCGAGACTACCAAATCCTCAAACGGAGGATCCCTAAAATGCACAGAAATCCTTCCCAACTTAACCTCCTTCCCCAACTGTTACGACACCACCTCAGCATATTGGTCAGCTGACCTCAGATTGTAAATCACCCGTGGTATCTCAAAAGGAGGGGCGGGAATTTTAAACCCGTCACTGAAAAAGGACAACAACAGTTCTGACTAGTGTTGAGCTTTCCGATACCGCAAGTATCGGGTATCGGCCGATATTAGCTGTATCGGAATTCCGATACTGACTTCCGATACTTTTTTCATATCGGATACCGGAATCGGAAGTTCCCATAATGCTATCAGCCCGCTCGCTTTGATTCAGCCAATGGGATTCCTCAGAAGTGTGGGCACATCCTGTTAGGCATGTAGGCATGTTAACTATTGGCATGGCTGTGATTGGCTGCTGAAATGATGTCATGATGCACTATAAAAGCCATTGCCGCCACCATTTCTGGTCACTCTGCTGTGAATTCAGTTAGGGACAGGCTGCTGTTGAAGACTGTGAGGGACAGTTAGAAATAGCGATTCTCAAAACAATATTGTGCTTTACTCAGGCTACATAAACCACCACTGTAGCTTGCTTTTCCCTAGCAGCAGTGTTCACAGCTGTCTGCAAGGGCTGTGTGAGAGCAGCTCATGCTGTGGAGTGGGTCCTGCAGCCACGTCTGGTTGTAGGCCGCCCAGCGTGCCTCACTGCTGCCTCACACATATTTTTCTTTTTGAGCTGCTCATTTTTCAAAAATTCTATCTAGTGTGCTTCCATCCGTATCCATACACGTTGGTTGTAAACACTAGTAGTAGACAGCGGAGCCTTTCTGCAGCCTTTCAGTGCTAATGCCCACTTAGCTGCACTGTTCACGGCTGTCTGAGAGGTCTCTGACTGTGTGTGAGTGCAGCTCACGCTGAATAGTGTGTCCTGCAGCTACGTCTGGTTGTAGGCTGCTTAGCGTGTCACTGCCTCACACATTTTTCTTTTATTGCAGCTCATTTTTTCTCCTATTAGTGTGCATCCATCCGTATCCATATACGGTGGTTGCAAACACTGTAGGAGTACACAGCGGAGCCTTTCTGCAGCCTGTCAGTGCTAGTGCCCACTTAGCTGCACTGTTCATGGCTGTCTGAGAAGTCTCTGACTGTGTGTGAGTGCAGCTCATGCTGAGTAGTGTGTCCTGCAGCTACGTCTGGTTGTAGGCTGCTCTGCGTGCGTCACTGCCTCACACATATTTTCCTTTAATTGCAGCTCATTTTTTCTTCTCCTATTAGTGTGCATCCATCCATATCCATCTACATTGGTTGGTTGCAAACACTATATAGGAGTAGATAGAGGAGCCTTTTTTCTGGCTTGTGCCCTTCAGCTGCAGCCAGCTTAGTATTACCCAATTTTTTTGGAGCCTCATCTTTTGCATTGTAGGTTACCTGCCTGCATTGTAATAGCTCCAGAAAGTTGGTGATACTCTGACTTTCAAATCTTTGGTCACATCCTTTTAGCTTTTTTGCCCCCCACAAAAAAACAACAAAGTTCACCAAACACTACATTTGAAAGTTGTGTAGGCCACATTAGCTCCCATTAAAGTGTAGTCGACACACACACTTCATAAAATTAGTGTTTCTTATACCTGTAACCAGCTGGTCAGGAATAAGCACACTAAGGCCCCCTTTGTACTTTTCTGCCTATCTTTCTCAGTCTAGCAAGATGAAGAAGGCAGGGAGTAAGGCACGTGGCCGTGGGCGTGGAGTTTCAGCAGGGAGAGGACGTGGGGATTCTGCAGGGAGAGGACGTGGGGATTCTGCAGGGAGAGGACGTGGGGATTCTGTGCCTGCTGTTGGCACCAGTGAGTCAGCATCCCCCAGTTTTAGCAGGCAACAGTCCTTTATGCACAGCTTTGTAGGACCTCACCGTACCCCACTGCTGCGGGAGGAACAAATTGAAGCCATTGTCGGATGGATAGCAGCTAACGCATCGAATTCAATTACTTCCACATCCTCTCAGGGCCAGAGCACCGAAGAGCAACCATCTGTCTCTTTACCACCTGCCAAAGTGCCCAGGCAGTCAGAGAGCCCTGGACAGGAGCCATCACAGTCTCTACTTCTGTTCTCGGAATCTTTTGGTTTGCAAAGAGGGGCCAGCCAAGCAGCATTCCAGAATGTGAAGAAGAGGGAGTATGCAGTGATGCACAACTTCTTTGTCCCTCTGAATCTGAAGAGGCGGGTGGGCCAGTGCCTATGGTCAGCACACCTCAGTACGCATCAGATGATGACGAGACTCAGTTACCACTTTCTGGTGCGTACGGTGCTGGCGAGACAACCCAGGAGAAGCAGGTGTTTGAAGAGGGGAGTGTAGATGATGAGGTCCTTGACGCATCATGGCATGAGGAACAGGAAGGTGGTGGGAGCAGCTCTGAGGAAGAGATTCCCCGAACGGCCAAAACAGGAGGGAGAGGGAGGGGGCAGACTTGGTTGCCTGTAGCCTCCACTTCGGCACCCGTTAGGAGCATTCCACTTTCAAAAGGCAAAAAGGGCGCTCCCAAGACTTGCAGTGCATGGTCATTTTTTGGCACAGTTGCAGATGACATTTGCTTTGTCAAATGCAAGCTGTGTCATCAGAGAGTCAAAAGAGGGAAAAATGTCAGCAACCTCAATACCACAAATATGTGACAACATGTGCGGACCAAGCACGAGGTGGAGTTACACAGACACACTGAAGACGTTGGCCAACGTACAGCACTACATACCACCTCTTCAGCTCGTGTTGGGGCCTCTTCCTCCAGCTCACACACAGCTGGTTCGGCTTCCTCACAGGATCGCCAAGGAAGAACCTCTGGCACTGTTGTCCAGAGACCCTGTGACATTCCACCCACAGCACCACGTTCCAAGTCATCCTCACACTCCCAGGCCACTCGGCAGCCATCGGTAGCACAGGCATGGGAGAAAAGGCGGCCATACTCGGCAAACCATCCCCGAGCACAGGATCTGAATGCTGGCATTGCCAAACTACTGGCCCTTGAAATGCTGTCATTCAGGCTGGTGGAGACTGACACATTCCGGGACTTCATGGCATTGGCAGTCCCACAATACACTGTGCCCAGCCGCTTTTATTTCAGCAGGCGAGCCGTCCCTGCCCTGCAGAAACATGTGGAGGCAAACATAAAACATGCGCTACTAAACGCCGTCAGTAGCAAGGTCCACCTGACCACTGATGCGTGGACCAGTAACCATGGACAGGGACGATACCTTTCCCTCACTGCCCATTGGGTTAATGTTGTGGAGCCGGGTACAAATCTGGAGAGTGGCGCTCTACGTGTTCTGCCAACTCCACGGATTGCAGGAATCCAGTCTGTACACATTGACTCCTCCAGTTCCTCTGAAACAGTGCAGCAGGAGCCTGTTACGACCGATATGAGCACAGCCGTGGCCAAACGTCAACAGGCCGTACTGAAATTAATTTCATTGGGGAATCGAAGCCACACAGCGCAGGAGCTCTGGAATGCCATCAAGCAGGAGAGCGACGTGTGGTTTCTGCCAGCGAATCTCCAGCCGGGCTTGGTAGTGTGTGACAATGGCCGAAATCTAGAGGCAGCTATTGGCCTTGGCAACCTCACTCACATCCCATGTCTGGCACATGTGCTCAACTTGTTCGTGCAGAGCTTTCTGAGGGACTATCCGGATCTTGATGCACTGCTGCACAAGGTCCGCATAGAGTGCGCTCACTTGCGGCGTTCCAGCATGGCAAGATCGCGCCTTGCTGCTCTGCAGCGCCGATTACGCCTTCCGGAACATCGCATCATATGTGACCTACCCACCAGGTGGAATTCATTGTTACATATGTTGGAGCGGTCGAGTGAGCAGCAGGCAGCAGTCATGGAGTACCTGCTGCATCAGGCGCAAACAAGTCGCAGTGTGCGCGGGTCACACTTCAGCACCACTGAGTGGGCCTCTATGAAGGACATCTGCCTCGTTTTGCGTGCTTAGATGATTCCACGCGGATGGCGAGCGCAGATGATGCACTAGTCAGCATGACTGTCCTCCTTATCTGCATGCTTCAAAAAACACTGCAAGCACTAAGGGATGAGGTTTTTGAAGAGGTGGAGGATGAGGAGTCACAAATGCCATCTGCTTCTGGACAGTCTGCGCTACGTGCTTCCTCACAAAGGCCTAGGCAGGGGACACTTTGTGAGGAGGATGAGGAGGAGTCGATGGAGGAGGAAGACATCTCTCCACAGGAGGGAGGTACACAAAGCTCTAGTCAGTATGTACAGCGAGGGTGGGGTGATGCAGAGCAGGCAGAGATCACGCCTCAAGCAGGGGACAGCAGTTCTTTGGCAGTTGGGAGTCTGCAGCACATGGTTGAGTTCATGCTGCAGTGCCTGAGAAACGACCACCGCATCGCCCACATTCTCTACACGGCTGATTATTGGGTGTACACCCTCCTAGATCCTCGCTACCGGGACAACTTGCTAACCCTCATACCAACGTTGAACCGGGAACGTAAACTGCGGGAGTACCAAGACGCACTGGTGCAGTCCATCATGTTTTCCATTCCACCCGACAGTGCTAGTGCTTTACAAAGCACCTCTGTGCGTCGTCCCAGTGGTGGAAACTCGGCACAAAGAGGGAGCAGAGGCAGCACCTCAGCACAAGGCAAGACCACTATGGCCCAAATGTGGCAAAGTTTTGTGTGTCCGCCACAATTGTCTACACAATCACTGACGGCTCCAGTCAGCAGGAGGAAACGTTTCCGTCAGATAGTGACAGACTACATGTCTTGCCCTGTGAGTGTACTCCCAGATGGCTCTTCCCCCTTCAAGTTTTGGGTCTCTAAGCTGGATACATGGCCAGAGCTTCGTCAATATGCATTGGAGGTGCTGGCTTGCCCTGCTGCCAGTGCATTATCGGAACACGTCTTTAGTGCCGCAGGTGGTGTACTAACAGACCGTCGCACGCGACTTTCTTCCGATAACGTCGACTGGCTTACTTTTCTGAAAATGAACAAGGCCTGGATCTCCACAGAATATGCCAGACCTCTTCCCGACTAAATAATTGGTTGGCAACTGAATCCGGGTCTCCTGTTGTGTTCATGTTTCTACCACCTGAACTATAATCCCTGGGCTTCAACACAGCCAGTTGTCGCTCAGATGTGTCGTCCGCACAGATATAAACACTAGCTCCTGTGTTAGTGGGGTTCAGTAACACCAGCTGTTCCCCTGCTGTGTGGACGGCAAAGTCTCCTGCTCCATCCACATTCAAACTACAACTGATTTTTAACCCTGCTCCACTTAGGCCTCTGGCTCCACTGTCTCTAGTATTTCCCCTGGCCTACAACCCCGCCAGTGACAGCTCTGAAGTGGCATCTGCACAATCCACACTTGTTCCTGTGTTACTTGGCCTCAGTCACGTCAGTTGATCCCCTGATGTGTGTCCGTAAAGGTCTCCTGCTCTGTCCACATTCCCATTACTAGTAGTGTGAATGAGGACAGAGCAGGAGACCTTGCCGGACACACATCGGGGGATCAACTGATGGGACTGAGGCCAAGTAACACAGGAACAAGTGTGGATTGTGCTGACGCCACTTCAGAGCTGTCACTGGCGGGGTTGGAGGCCAGGGGAAATACTAGAGACAGTGGAGCCGGAGGCCATAGTGGAGCACGGTTGCAATCAGTTGTAGTCTACTACCTCTATAAAACGTGCCTCATCCTGGGCTCCAACAACGTCAGTTGGTGTTCAGAAGTGCCGTCTTCGCAGAGAAACACACACTAGCTACTGTGCTAGTGGGGTTCAGTAATGCCAGCTGTTCCCCTGCTGTGTAGATGGAAAAGTCTCCGGCTGCCTCCACATGCCAACACCATCAGGCCTCAGCCTGCTCCATGCTTGATCCTGGGCTCCAACAACGCCAGTTGGTGTTCAGAAGTGCCGTCTCCGCAGAGAAAAACACACTAGCTCCTGTGTCAGTGGGGTTCAGTAATGCCAGCTGTTCCCCTGCTGTGTAGACGGCAAAGTCTCCTGCTGCCCCACATGCCAACACCATCAGGCCTCAGCCTGCTCCATGCCTCATTCTGGGCTCCAAAAACGCCAGTTGGTGTTCAGAAGTGCCGTCTTCACAGAGAAAAACACACTAGCTCCTGTGGTAGTGGGGTTCAGTAACATCAGCTGTTCCCCTGCTGTGTGGACGGCAATGTCTCCTGCTGCCTCCACATGCCAACACCATCAGGCCTCAGCCTGCTCCATGCTTGATCCTGGGCTCCAACAATACCAGTTGGTGTTCAGAAGTGCCGTCTTCACAGAGAAAAACACACTAGCTCCTGTGTCAGTTGGGTTCAGTAATGCCAGCTGTTCCCCTACTGTGTAGACGGCAAAGTCTCCTGCTGCCTCCACATGCCAACACCATCAGGCCTCAGCCTGCTCCATTCTTGATCCTGGGCTCCAACAACGCCAGTTGGTGTTCAGAAGTGCCGTCTTCACAGAGAAAAACACACTAGCTCCTGTGTCAGTGGGGTTCAGTAATGCCAGCTGTTCCCCTGCTGTGTAGACGGCAAAGTCTCCTGCTGCCTCCACATGCCAACACCATCAGGCCTCAGCCTGCTCCATGCCTCATCCTGCGCTCCTACAACGCCAGTTGGTGTTCAGAAGTGCCGTCTTCACAGAGAAAAACACACTAGCTCCTGTGGTTAGTGGGGTTCAGTAATGCCAGCTGTTCCCCTGCTGTGTAGACGGCAATGTCTCCTGCTAAATCCACATGCAAACTACTACAGATTTGTAACTTTGGTCAACTTAGGCCTCTGGCTCCACTGTCTCTAGTATTTCCCCTGGCCAACAACCACGCCAGTTACAGCTGTGAAGTAGCGTCTGCACAATCCACACTTGTTCCTGAGTTACTGTGGCTCATTCCCGTCAGTTGATCCCCTGATGTGTGTCCGGCAAGGTCTCCTGATCTGTCCACATTCACATTACCTCAGTCTGCTCGGAGCTGTAGGGTCGGTGGTGGGGTGCCGAGCTGGGGGGTGGTCCTACTTTTATACCGTGCAGAGATGACAACAGAGACACGATGGAGGCAGATTCTGGGTGCAACAGGTCCAAGTTTATTTCTTCACTTGCCGTCCGACTGACGGCACACCTCGCGGCCCTCCGTTTCCAGAGCCGCTTCTCACACCGTACACTGGAGACGTGTCTGCACACACCGTCCCCTCCTTTACTGTCGACGCTCCTGACAGTTCCGTCACTGTGGCCGCCTTAGGCCCATTAACCAACAGCGCTTCTACTGCTCAGTCGTCGTGTCACATACGGTGTCTTACACCCAGTACCTCGTCTCAACTGCGGTCCTTTCCTGTCAGGACCACCCCCCTGACATCCTCTCTCCTCAGTCCCCCTGGTCTGGATTCTCCTCAGAGTGCACAGACTGTCGTAGTCCTCCTGTCACTTGAGCTCCCCCTGGGTACTGGAATCTTCTGGAACCCTCCCTCAGAATTTATAGCTCACCCGGTTCCTTGAAACTGTCACTCCAACTGTCACCTCGCCCCCCATGACCAACGGTTTCTAAAGCCCTAAGCTGCTGTAAAGTCCTTTGCTCACACTCCACCCTGCCATCTAATGGTCATCCCAAGGTACTGCACGTCCACTACACTTTCCTAGCTGTTTCCCCACTGTAATCACCGACTCCCACCTACACTGTGCAAACCTATCTTTCTTCACTCTGACTAGTCCGTCCGTCCGTCAGGTCACCTTCCCTACAGAGCATTGATCCTGGGCTACAACACAGCCAGTTGTAGCCTGGAAGTGCCGTCCACACAGATATAAACACTCGCTCCTGTGTTAGTGGGGTTCAGTAACGCCAACTGTTCCCCTGCTGTGTGGATGCCAAATTCTCCAGCTGCCTCCAAACTCACACTACAACGCTTTTTCTCCTCGCTCCAACTAGGCCTCAGCCTGCTCAGAGCATTGATCCTGGGCTACAACACAGCCAGTTGTAGCCTGGAAGTGCCGTCCACACAGATATAAACACTCGCTCCTGTGTTAGTGGGGTTCAGTAACGCCAGCTGTTCCCCTGCTGTGTGGACGGCAAATTCTCCAGCTGCCTCCAAACTCACACTACAACGCTTTTTCTCCTCGCTCCAAGTAGGCCTCAGCCTGCTTGGAGCATTGATCCTGGGCTACAACACAGCCAGTTGTAGCCTGGAAGTGCCGTCCGCACAGATATAAACACTCGCTCCTGTGTTAGTGGGGTTCAGTAACGCCAGCTGTTCCCCTGCTGTGTGGACGGCAAAGTCTCCTGCTCCATCCACATTCAAACTACAACTGATTTTTAACCCTGCTCCACTTAGGCCTCTGGCTCCACTGTCTCTAGTATTTCCCCTGGCCTACAACCCTGCCAGTGACAGCTCTGAAGTGGCATCTGCACAATCCACACTTGTTCCTGTGTTACTTGGCCTCAGTCACGTCAGTTGATCCCCTGATGTGTGTCCGTAAAGGTCTCCTGCTCTGTCCACATTCCCATTACTAGTAGTGTGAATGAGGACAGAGCAGGAGACCTTGCCGGACACACATCGGGGGATCAACTGACGGGACTGAGGCCAAGTAACACAGGAACAAGTGTGGATTGTGCAGACGCCACTTCAGAGCTGTCACTGGTGGGGATGGAGGCCAGGGGAAATACTAGAGACAGTGGAGCCAGAGGCCTAAGTGGAGCACGGTTACAATCAGTAGTAGTCTACAACCTCTATAAAACGTGCTGCAAGTTGGCCTCAGCCAACTCCATGCCTCATCCTGGGCTCCAACAATGTCAGTTGGTGTTCAGAAGTGCCGTCTTCACAGAGAAACACACACTAGCTCCTGTGTCTGTGGGGTTCAGTAACGCCAGCTGTTCCCCTGCTGTGCGGATGGCAAAGTCTCCTGCTGCCTCCAACATCACACTACATGTTATTTACCACTTGCTCCAAGTAGGCCTCAGCCTGCTCGGAGCATTGATCCTGGGCTTCAACACAACCAGTTGTAGCTTGGAAGTGCCGTCTGCACAGATAGAAACACTCGCTCCTGTGTCTGTTGGGTTCAGTAATGCCAGCTGTTCCCCTGCTGTGCGGATGGCAAAGTTTCCTGCTGCCTCCAACATCACACTACTACTGACTTTTAGCCGTGGTCCACTTAGGCCTCTGGCTGTACTGTCTCTAGTATTTCCCCTGGCCTCCAACCCCGCCAGTCGCTGCTCTGATATGCCGTCTGCACAATCCACACTTGTTCCTGTGTTACTGGGGCTCAGTCACGTCAGTTGATCCCCTGTGGTGTGTCCGGCAATGTCTCCTGCTCTGTCCCCATTCCCATTAATAGTTGTGGGAATGTGGACAGAGCAGGACACCTTGCCAGACACACATCAGGGGATCAACTGACGTGACTGAGCCCCAGTAACTCAGGAACAAGTGTGGATTGTGCAGACAACTCTGCAGAGCAGCAACTGCCGTGGTTGGAGGCCAGGGGAACTACTAGAGACAGTAGAGCCAGAGGCCAAAGTGGATCACGGTTACAATCAGTAGTTGTGTACAACCAATATAAAACTCGCTCCAAGTTGGCCTCAGCCTGCTGCCTGATTGACCCCCTGGTCCTCAACATCGCATATTGCTGCTCAGAAGTGTGTTTGCCATGGGTACTCCCTCCTGCCCAGCCGGGTTCCAGCAACGTCAGCTGTTTCTCGGCAGAGCCTTTGGCCTAGGTGCCTCCTTCACGGTATCCGAGTTCCAGCAACGTCTGCTGGTCCTTGGTAGTGCTTTTTAGCACAGGTACCTCCTGTTTAGAAACCGTGTTACAGCACCATCACCTGGTCCACGGTTGTGCCATTGGCTCTTGTTCCTTTTGCTGCCCCTACGGGTTCCAGCACCATCAGCTGGTTCTCGGCAGTGTCATTTACTCTTTCAGCTTCTGCTACCCATCCGGGTTCCAGCACCGTCAGCTGGTTCTCGGCAGAGCCTTTGGCCTAGTGTTGTGAGTTAATTTTCCCCTTCACCGTTGATGTCTGATGAACTCCCTCTGTTGGTGAAGAGAGGTAGTGAAATTGATTGGGATGGGAAAAACCTGTCATCTGAATAGGCGGAGCGTGATTGGACACCTGGAATCACTGAGTGGATATAAGGCAGCTGATGCCCTGCAGGGGTGCTGGTGAGCCTTTCTGCTCTGAGCTCTTGCAAACCAGTTCAGTACCTGTCTTCTGAAAGCTAAGTTTGCACTCTTATTTTTCCATGAGATTGTGTCTGTTTACTTAGTGTTTGTGTTCTGCATGCCCTTGTTGGTTCAGCCTGAGCTCCATTTTTGTCTCTGGTCAAGTTGATCTTTTGCTCAGTCTTCAGAATATACCTGAGTGCTGATATAGTGATTTTGAAGTCGAGCGACTTCAGGGCCTTTTTTCCTATCAGACGGTTGGGACATTTTTGTAGGGGTTTTTTTGCGGATTGCAGCCAGCATCTTTTCTGTCCTGTCCTATCTAGTTAGTGGGCCCCATCGTTTGCTCAACCTGTCTTTCTGTCTGTGTTTGTGTTTTCATCTGCTTTTAACCGACAATACATGTTGGGGGCTGTCTATTGCTTTGGGGTCTGCTCTGGGGCAGTTTAGATTTCCCCTTTCTTTCTTTAGGCTTATTTAGTTCTCCGGCTGTGAACGAGGGGTCTAGGGCACCGTAGGAACCCCCCACGTCTACTGTTAGTTGTGTGAGTAGGATCAGGGGTCTGCAATCCGATAGCTACCAACCTCTCCGGTTTTCTGGACTTAGCTTGTATTTTTTGTTTTTTCCTCCTTCGGTGACTCATTCATAGCAGCCTAGGTGCCTCCTTCATGGTATCCGAGTTCCAGCAACGTCTGCTGGTCCTTGGTAGTGCTTTTTAGCACAGGTACCTCCTGCTTAGAAATCGTGTTCCAGCACCGTCAGCTGGTCCACGGTTCTCCCATTGGCTCTTGTTCCTTCTGCTGCCCCACCGGGTTCCAGCACCGTCAGCTGGTCCTCGTTAGTGTAATTTGCTCTTTCAGCTTCTGCTACCGATCCGGGTTCCAGCACCGTCAGCTGGTTCTCGGCAGTGCCTTTGGCCTAGGTGCCTCCTTCATGGTATCCGAGTTCCAGCAACGTCTGCTAGTCCTTGGTAGTGCTTTTTAGCACAGGTACCTCCTGCTTAGAAACCATGTTCCAGCACTGTCAGCTGGTCCACTGTTGTGCCATTGGCTCTTGTTCCTTTTGCTGCCCCTACGGGTTCCAGCACCATCAGCTGGTTCTCGGCAGTGTCTTTGGCACGGGTACTCCCTCCTGCCCAGCCTGGTTACAGCATGCCTGCTGTTTCCGGGTAGTGTCGACGTCACTTTGCCACTGATACGTTGTCCTGTCGTGTTGCGGTCGGGTTAGCCGAGTCTATGGTGCCTGCAGTTTCAGTGCTTCCTATGTGGGCTGCGGGTTCTGGTAACAAAGGCTGGTTCCATAGTGCCAATAGGACAAGCACTCCCTGTAGGACTGTGGGTTTCGGTAACTGTGGCCGGCTCACGGCCTTGCAACTTTGTTTTTCATGGGTACCTTCTGCTACCCATCCGGGTTCCAGCACCGTCAGCTGGTTCTCGGCAGAGCCTTTGGCCTAGGTGCCTCCTTCATGGTAACCGAGTTCCAGCAATGTCTGCTGGTCCTTGGTAGTGCTTTTTAGCACAGGTACCTCCTGCTTAGAAACCATGTTCCAGCACCGTCAGCTGGTCCATGGTTGTGCCATTTGCTCTTGTTCCTTTTGCTGCCCCTCCGGGTTCCAGCACCGTCAGCTGGTTCTCGGCAGTTTCTTTGGCACAGGTACTTCCTCCTGCCCAGCCTGGTTACAGCACGCCTGCTGTTTTCGGGTAGTGTCGACGTCACTTTGCCACTGATACGTTGTCCTGTCGTGTTGCGGTCGGGTTAGCCGAGTCTATGGTGCCTGCAGTTTCAGTGCTTCCTATGTGGGCTGTGGGTTCTGGTAACAAAGGCTGGTTCCATAGTGCCAATAGGACAAGCACTCCCTGTAGGACTGTGGGTTTCGGTAACTGCGGCCGGCTCACGGCCTTGCAACTTTGTTTTTTTCCTGGGTATCTTCTGCTACCCATCCGGGTTTCAGCATCGTCAGCTGGTTCTCGGCAGAGCCTTTGGCCTTGGTGCCTCCATCTTGGTATCCGAGTTCCAGCAACATCTCCTGGTCCTTGGTAGTGCTTTGTAGCACAGGTACCTCCTGCTTAGAAACCGTGTTACAGCACCGTCAGCTGGTCCACGGTTCTCCCATTGGCTCTTGTTCCTTCTGCTGCCCCACCGGATTACAGCACCGTCAGCTGGTCCTCGTTAGTGTCATTTGCTCTTGCAGCTTCTGCTACCCATCCGGGTTCCAGCACCGTCAGCTGGTTCTCGGCAGTGCCTTTGGCCTAGGTACCTCCTTCTTGGTATCCGAGTTCCAGCAACGTCTGCTGGTCCTTGGTAGTGCTTTCGAGCACAGGTACCTCCTGCTTAGTAACCGCGTTCCAGCAACGTCAGCTGGTCCACGGTTGTGCCATTGGCTCTTTTTCATTCTGCTGCCCCTCCGGGTTCCAGTACCATCAGCTGGTTCTCGGCAATTCCTCAGCCTTCTTGTACCTTCTGCTACTTTTCCAAGTTCAAGCTTGTGGAAATGGTTTTTGATTCTCACTCTGGATCTCCCTGACACTGACCCTGAAGACGACAACCCTGAAGATCACACAGAAGAATACCTAAAAGATGACCCTGAAGAAGATGACCAAGAGGACAACCACCAAGATGCAGAACAACAAGAGACAGAAGACCAAGAAGCATAAAAAACAAAAGCAGAAGAACATGAAGCATAAGACTAAAAATCAGAGCAAATGATATTATCTAATTTATAAGCAGAAGAAGACTAAGCAGTGTATGGGGGTGAGTCCATTCCTCCTCGTGGTGCCCCTGGAAAGGGCCTGCTGCTGCAGGCCAAACTGAACGCAGATAAATCCTGTTGTAAATCTTTTGTGACAGGCTGAATGGAAGGTGTAATCTTCAAACTTTTATAGATAACAACTACAGGAATGCCTGACACAAATAAGAATATGATGAAGAAGAATAGGATGAAGATGAAGAAGTAGAACATGAAGAAGAATAAAAGAAGAAGAAGAAGAATAAAAGAAGAAGAATAAGAAGATACTGCTGCTGCTGAAGATGATGAAGGAGAAAATGTGGGAGAAGTAAAAAAGAAGGTGAAGAGCATGGAAGTAGTGAAACATTGATATCTGACAAAAAATTAAAGACTTTAACATAGTCAATATCTTTGTAATTACGAACGTCTTTAAAAAAAAAAAAATCCTGCGATTCCATTTGATTGGGCTAAACCTCTATGGCTTTAATGTCTCCTACACCTCCCACAATACATTCTACATTATTATTAGTTGTTTTTCTCCAT
The DNA here is from genome assembly GCF_039654945.1 of Dendrobates tinctorius. NCBI lineage: Eukaryota > Metazoa > Chordata > Amphibia > Anura > Dendrobatidae > Dendrobates > Dendrobates tinctorius. The sequence goes on along the minus strand of NW_027361687.1, from coordinate 90,903,958 downwards.
GTAGAATTAACCAACAGGGAAAGAAAGTTTTTTTTTTCATTCCGATATTTCTGTTCCATTGACTTGAATGGGACTTCCGGGATCGGAATCGGCGATACCCGATACTTTTTTAGATCGGCCGATCTATTCCGATACGATATTTTTCAGTATCGAGTGGTATCGCTCAACACTAGTTCCGACTTAACCCCATCCGGAAACCTACTTACATAAGGGACCATCGCGGCCAGTTTCACTGGCATCTACCCCTTTGGAATTAGCACTCTTTGCTTCTCCTTTCTGCTTCCTAAAGCATCTGGAAGCACCATGCAAGGTTCCTTTGCAATGGGATCAAAGGTGCTTGAATTTGCAGCAATCTAGCCCCAAATGTACACTGGCCATCATTCAATTGCCAGCAGAGACCCTGCTTCTGGCTGACCGATTGCCCTGACTGACCCCCTTGCCCCTTGTCCACTGCTTTGTGCATTTGATGAACTGGCCCCCGCGGAAGCCCCAGGAAAGGAATAGCCGAACTTAGTCCGGGTCATAACCTTCAACCACAGACGTAAGTCTTTCTTGTCCCACCGAATTGCCGGACGAACCGCCTTCCAATGCCTAAACTGTTTGTCGTAACGGAGCCAAGTCTGAACCCCCTACACCCTATAAGCCTCCCCAATCGAATCCAAACAACAAAAAAAGAGGAGAACAATTCTCAGGTGCCTTCTCTCCAACCACGCTAGCCAAAATATCTACTGCCTGTAGCCGATTGGTTAATCTGTGCGGAATCAATCGCCATCTCAATTTTTCCTGCTCCCCTTTTTTGCTATCATCCTTCTTCCCTTTGTTCAAGTTCAACTTTTCCAAAGGAAGCAGTGAAAAAATCGCGACATATTCGTCCTTCTATATCTTTTCCCGCACCTCCTTCTTTCGATGAGTGCCTAGTGGGCCCTCAAAGCATACATATAACTCCCCATGCGCCCTGTCATCTACATGGATCCGATATTCCTTTTCCTTCTCAGTCTGAACCGAAACAGACACAGGGTCAGCTCGGCCAACTGACACCCTGGTAACCGCCCCCGACAAACTGATCCCTCATTCCTGCGACCCCACCCAAGCGGCTAAATGCGCTGGGGGCACTCAAAATCCCTCCATCCATGACAACAAATCCCGCATGGAAGTCAACATCTCCCCCAGCCCCCCAATCCATGACAGAACTTGGTCCACAACTCCCTGACCTAACACCACCGGCCGGTCCCCCAACCCACTCCCTACTGCAGGGGACCTCACTAGAGATGAGGACAACCAAGACATGGAGCCATACTCACCGGGCTGCGATGATGCTGTAACTCCTCCAGCTGCCAAACCCGTATCCTGCTGTGTGTCGACTCCGGAGCTTCCCCTCACACCCTCTGTCCCCAGAGGTCTGGCACCTTGTGAAACAGGCTTTCTCGATGCCGCCGCCCTGCCGGGGAACTCCATTCTGAGCTCTTTGCTTCTCCGGCCTCCGCTGAGCCAAGCGGGTTGCACAGCCACGGGGGCTTCTGCCGGCAGACACCCACCCCCCACAACCCCCACTGACTGCCTGACGCACAGTCCATGCTGATCCACCACCGTTGTTCCGGTCAGGGTGCCCGAGGTACTGGGCATAGCTGACAGCCTCGGGCGATGGGGGCTGCTGCCCGAAGACCCCCCTCCGAGTAACTCCCACCGCCACCCCAAGAAGAGGAGGCAGACCACCCGGCTCCATGACGGCCTGCCGTGACGTCATTGTTCATCGCCGACCCGCCGAGTGCAGGCCCCGCCTCCCGCTCTGCTCAGGGAGAAGGACTTGCAACCGCCACTGGACCCAGCCCGTCTTGTGGATTCCTCCCAGCCTGGGGCCTGCCCGCATGCTTACTAGCAGGCACTGGAAGGGGCTCCGTCGCCGGCGCTGGGTCCTGGGATCTGCGTCGGGGGATAAACGCTCCGTAGCCCTTGACCGCTGTCTCGCATAGGAAGAGACACCAGCAGCTGACCCGCTGCTTCCACCGATGATCCCCACGACCTGCTCCTCGATCCACCCGGCAGGCTGCAACTCCGCTGCAGCGCGCAGCCTCTCCAATCCAGCTGATATGGACTCCATACCGTCTGGGCATGGGTCAGTCTCTGCGGCTCTGTAGCGGGAACTGAGGTAACCGCCCCATAAGCCCACTTCAAATACCCCCCTTATTTCCTTACTCCACCCCCCAGGGACAGTTAACCCCCTCCCTCCAACCCACTGTCATGTGTGCCTCCACTTACGCCACTGGGGAGGGGGGTTGTGGCTCGCTCTGGCCCCTGTCTTTAGGGAGACACTTAGGCCTGTAAACAGAAGTTCTTATGTGCTTGTGCTGAACGCATTTGTTGGGTACAGTTAGTGTGCAGTGACAGGGGCGGATTTTCATGTGTGCAGCAGTGCCGATTATTAGCCTGCCTTATAGCAGTATTGCGGTGTGTACACTGCTGTGCAGACTGCTTTTTACACAGCACTAATATTTTTATTCTTTTTTTTCTGCACAGTGAACGAACATTCATTAATTCCCACACCGTATAGAGCTGTACGCTCCTCACACAGTACCGTGTCCCGGCTGGTATCACGGAGAAATACATGCTGACTATCTGTATGTGACTCCAGAAATATATAGGGCGATTTACATTTTCACTTGTACTATATACACCTGGTATCTGCTAATACAGTACCTTTGTTCTAAATTTTTTACTACCATTTAATCCATAGTGAGTGAGCGTGTGTGGTTTAGTCCTTCAATATATACGTAGATAAAAAGTTTACCCTATACTATATACACCTCCTATCTTGTGATACAGTACCTTTGATCGACATTTTGTATTACGGTCAAATCCATACTGAGTGAGCGTCTGAGGGTGACTACGGAAATATATACGCAGATTTAAAGTGTACCCTATAATATATATACACTTGCTATCTGCTTATCCTGTACCTTTTTTCAACATTTTGTATTATGCTCAAATCCAGAGTGAGTAAGCATGTGAGGGTGACTCCGGAAATAGATCCCGGGATGTAAAATTTGACCAACACTGGATACAGCTGTACGCTAATGATACAGTACCCTTTTTTGCTATTTAGATTCAGGTGTAATCCATACTTAGCCTGTGAACGTCTGTCTGTAACTCCAGAAATATATTTGTCAATTTAAGATTACCCCAACACTGTATACAGCTGTACGCTTGTGATACCTTACCCATTTACTGCTTTTAATATTGTGGTCTAATCCATACTGAGCCAGTGAGAGTCTATTTCTGACTCTGGAAATATATACTGAGATTTACAATGACCCCTACACTGTAAACAGCTGTACGCTTCTTATCCATTACCCTTTAACTGCTTTTTATACAGTATTGTGTAATCCATACTGACCCTGAGAGCGTCTGTGTCTGCCTCCTGAATTAAATACGGAGATTTATAATGTTTAAACAATACTATATCTACCTTGTATCTGGTGATACAGTACCCATTTTCTACTTTTTATATTCTTGGCTAATGCATACTGGGACTGAGAGTGTCTGTGTCTGCCTCCTGAAATGTCTACGGGGATTTAGAATGTTTAAACTATCTATATATATAAACGCCTTATCATGTCTGTCTGTAACTGAAATCGCAGGTCTTTGATTGGTCGCGGCCGCCAGGCCCCCACCAGGCCGCAACCAATCAGTGACAGGCACAGCTGTTTGTAATGGTAAGCTGCGCCTGCCGTTGATTGATTGCGGCCTCCAATGGAGAGAAGACAGGAGGCCGTCGGAAGGTGACAGTAATTTTTTTCATTTTTTTATTTTTTTTACATGATAGAGGGCCGCGGCAGTGATTGGTCACGGACAGAGGGCCGCGACGCTGATTGGTCGCGGCTACACGGAAAGGGGGGTGAGGGGACCATGCATGCCAGGAAAGGGGGATGAGGGGACCATGCATACCAGGATTGGAGGGTGAGGGGACCATGCATACCAGGAAAGGGGGGTGAGGGAACATGCATACCAGGAAAGGGTGGTGAGGGGACCATGCATACCAGAAAAGGGGGGTGAGGGGACCATGCATACCAGGAAAGGGGGGTGAGGGGACCATGCATACCAGGAAAGGAGGGTGAGGGGACCATGCATACCAGGATTGGGGGGTGAGGGGACCATGCATACCAGGAAAGGGGGGTGAGGGGACCATGCATACAAGGAAAAGGGGGTGAGGGGACCATGCATACCAGGAAAGGGGGGTGAGGGGACCATGCATACCAGGATTGGGGGGTGAGAGGACCATGCATATCAGGAAAGGGGGGTGATGGTGAGCATACATACCAGGATTGGGGTGTAAGAGGACCATGCATACCAGCAAAGGGGGGTGAGGGGACCATGCATACCAAGAAAGGGGGTTAGGGGACCATGCATACCAGGACTGGGGGGTGAGGGGACCATGCATACCCTGAAAGGGGGAGTAAGAGGACCATGCATACCAGGATTGGGGGGTGAGGGGACCATGCATATCAGGAAAGGGGGGTGAGGGGACCATGCATACCAGGATAGGGGGGTGAGGAGACCATGCATACCAGGGAAGGGGGGGTGAGGATACCATGCATACCAGGACTGGGGTGTGAGAGGACCATGCATACCAGCAAAGGAGGGTGAGGGGACCATGCATACCAGGAAAGGGGGGGTGAGGGGACCATGCATACCAGGATTGGGGGGTGAGGGGACCATGCATACCAGGATTGGGGGGTGAGAGGACCATGCATACCAGGAAAGGGGGGTGATGGTGAGCATACATACAAGGATTGGGGTGTGAGAGGACCATGCATACCAGCAAAGGGGGGTGAGGTGACCATGCATACCAAGAAAGGGGGGTTAGGGGACCATGCATACCAGCAAAGGGGGTGAGGGGATCATGCCTACCAAGAAAGGGGGGTGAGGGGACCATGCATACCAGGATAGGGGGGTGAGGGGACCATGCATACCAGGGTTGGGGGGGTGAGAGGACCATGCATACCAGGATTGGGGGGTGAGGGGACCAAGCATACCCCAAAAGGGGGGTAAGAGGACCATGCATACCAGGAAAGAGGGGTGAGAGGATCATGCATACCTCCTGGATTGGGGGGTGAGAGGCCCATGCATTCCAGGATTGGGGGGTGAGAGGCCCATGCATTCCAGGATTGGTGGGGTGAGGGGACCATGCATACCCCCGAAAGGGGGGTAAGAGGATTATGCATACCAGGAAAGAGAGGGGAGAGAACCATGCACACCAGGATTGGGGGGTGAGGGGACCATGCATTCCAGGATTGAGGGGTTGAGGGGTAGCATGCATATCAGGATTGGGGGTGAGAGAACCATACATATCAGGATTGGGGGGTGCATTACTGCATTATTATTAAATCTTCAAAAATAAACTGCATACATATTCTAGAATACCCGATGCGTTAGAATGGGGTCACCATCTAGTACTATATATACCTTGTATCTGTTGATACTGTACCCTTTTTCTACTTTTTAGATTGTTGTCAAATCCATACTGGTCATGACAGCGTCTGTGTATGCCTCCTGAAATATATACGTAGATTTAGAATCTAAGCTGCAAAGCATTACTGGGAACGCGAGGTCGGCGCATGGAGAGAAGACGGGAGGCCGTCGGAAGGTGACAGTAATTTTTTTTTATTTTTTTTACATGATAGAGGGCCGCGGCAGTGATTGGTCACAGACAGAGGGCCACGACGCTGATTGGTCGCGGCCAGAGGGCCGCGACGCTGATTGGTCGCGGCTACACGGAAAGGGGGGTGAGGGGACCATGCATGCCAGGAAAGGGGGGTGAGGGGACCATGCATACCAGGATTGGAGGGTGAGGGGACCATGCATACCAGGAAAGGGGGGTGAGGGAACATGCATACCAGGAAAGGGGGGTGAGGGGACCATGCATACCAGGAAAGGGGGGTGAGGGGACCATGCATACCAGGATTGGGGGGTGAGGGGACCATGCATACCAGAATTGGGGGGGTGAGGAGACCATACATACCAGGATTGGGGTGTGAGAGGACCATGCATACCAGCAAAGGGGGGTGAGGGGACATGCATACCAAGAAAGGGGGGTTAGGGGACCATGCATACCAGCAAAGGGGGTGAGGGGATAATGCCTACCAAGAAAGGGGGGTGAGGGGACCATGCATACCAGGATAGGGGGGTGAGGAGACCATGCATACCAGGGTTGGGGGGTGAGAGGACCATGCATACCAGGATTGGGGGGTGAGGGGACCATGCATACCCCAAAAGGGGGGTAAGAGGACCATGCATACCAGGAAAGAGGGGTGAGAGGATCATGCATACCTGGATTGGGGGGTGAGAGGCCCATGCATTCCAGGATTGGGGGGTGAGAGGCCCATGCATTACAGGATTGGGGGGGTGAGGGGACCGTGCATACCCCGAAAGGGGGGTAAGAGGATTATGCATACCAGGAAAGAGAGGGGAGAGAACCAATGCACACCAGGATTGGGGGGTGAGGGGACCATGCATTCCAGGATTGAGGGGTTGAGGGGTAGCATGCATATCAGGATTGGGGGTGAGAGAACCATACATATCAGGATTGGGGGGTGCATTACTGCATTATTATTAAATCTTCAAAAATAAACTGCATACATATTCTAGAATACCCAATGCATTAGAATGGGGTCACCATCTAGTACTATATATACCTAGTACCTGTACCCTTTTTCTACTTTTTAGATTGTTGTCAAATCCATACTGGTCATGACAGCGTCTGTGTATGCCTCCTGAAATATATACGTAGATTTAGAATGTTGAAACTATACTATATATCTCTGGCATCTGGTGTTAAAATAAAACGCCACGCAGGGCCGGGGGTTACTCAGTACCAGGTGTTTTAAGGGGGAAGTATGTCATGGTGGTGATTGGGACCCGGTCCGTGGCCCTGGGTGTCCAATAAAGAAGATGACAGTTCAGATGAGGGGGAAGATGGTATGATAATTAATTTGGAAAAAGGGGATCGTGACGCCACCCCGTGGTACTCGGCTAGGGTAGCTGACGCTGCAATGCAGATCCTCTGGGATGGTGTTAAAGCAGCCAAGATGATGAAGCTCTCCATGGGCAGAGCTGTATCCCAGGGCAGTTGAGATGGTTTTTGTGAGCTGTTGATGATGATGGTGAGTGTAGCGTGTGTAGCAGGCGAGTTGTAAAAGACATCAAGGACACAGTTGGGTGCAGTTTCTGAGTTTTTCCTCAAAAGGTTTGTGCACAAGATGACCCGCTTGGTACTGTGTCCTCTGAGGGAGGGGTCCGGCAAACTCCAAGGTAGATCAGGAACACCTGTTCAAGACTCCTCCTTGTGTATCCTTTCTAGGCCATCTCTCTGCGCTGATCTCTCCCTTCCTTCCTGCTGTGCGCCTTCGCAAACAGTGTCCCAAGTCGGCAGCCACGGATCACAACGGGCGACGTGGGTCAGGCCCCGGGGTCCTTTATTCCAACTGCTGCCTTTTTGAGCATTGTATGCGGCTGCGACTGAGGCACTTAAAGTTACCCCAGCTTCCGTCTTTCTAGCTGAGCCCTGTATTTCTCCACTACCTTCAGGAGCCACCTTCCCCAACGAGGCCTGGTCCTTCCTTCTCCAGAAACGGGCTTCACAGGTGGCTCATTGCACTTCCCGTGCCCCAAAGGACCCCTTCCTTCCAGTCTAGGAGCTTGGACAAGATGTTTCTCTCTTCTCTGACCCTCAGCCCTCCTCTTACTCTGTACTATCACTGACTGACAACTCTCTAGAAAGATCCATTTACCTCAGACTAGCTCCACCCACCAACTGTCACCTTGCTCTCTCTGATTGGATGCCCACAATCACTACACTACCTAAGCTCCTCCCACTGTACCTACTTTCCACACTAACCCCCAACACCCTTTCCTAGTCAACAAAACCTACAAAAGACCACAAAGTCACCTTGTCGATGGTGGGATGGCTTTTATGCTATGTTTGATCAAATACAGTATTACTAAGAACTCTGTATGATTTAAATGCACTTTTGCTTTTTAATTATTTAATTATAGCAGGGTTTTTTCATTTTGTCTTTTGTAGGTTTTGTATGTTTTTTGGCCATGTGAACATGCATTTATATGCTGCATGTGTACCAACTCAAACCAAGCTCAATTTTTGTGTTTTTACTCTTTGCTAGTCAGTCTGGGATGAGGCCATCCTCCCGCCGGGTACACCCAGAAAGCACTGACTAACTAGTGTGTGTGTTGAGTTCAGGGCTAGGAGTCCTGAGTGGTGATCCCTCCTTAACAAACCAGAAAAAGAATAATCCCTAAAAATTAACTTTTAGTTCAATCACTAAAAAATATGTGTACATGTGTACATGTGTATTTTTGTATACTGTTGACCATAGACATTGATCTCTCTGTAGACGTTTTTCCTCATATTTTTTTTTTTTTTTTTTTAAATATGGTTTTGGTTTATTATTGTTGCAGGCTAGCATTTTTGATTACGAGATAAGTCCTATTTGACCGGCGAAAAACCCATATCTTTTGAAATAAGCACTTGACTGTAAGAGGCTTTTTAGACTACGAGATAAGTTTACAGTGTTCATACTACGAGATAAGTTTACAGCACTTAGCACTTTTTTGCAAGAGACAATAGTTGTCTCCTCACTTTTTTTCAATTTTCGGTATTATGGGTGTGAGTGTGGTTATTTTTTGTGTTGCCTATTTTTGTATGCGTAGTGTGGTCTAGGGTGTTATTAGGGACGCCGACGTTGAGCGGGGGCGCCACATCGTCAACAACTAGGGTGCCAACCTCTGCGGCAGGAAGGGCCTTATTAGGGTGTACCAGGGCAAAGTAGCTTTTTTTTAGCCCTTTATCTTATGAATTATTCAACTGTTTGGATTTGACTTGTATCCCTGACCCCCTGTGTAGCTGGCTTATTTTACCATTATATGTTTTTTAGTGATTGAATTAAAAGTTAATTTTTAGGGATTATTCTATTTCTGGCTTATTATAGATTATATAATCCTGAATACTTAGTTTTTGGAGGTTTTGTGGTGATCCCTCCTTACCTGAGGGTGGGATACCACACCTTTGGATGAGGTGCAGTACGTCTGTGGCGACCGTATCCTCAGGGGCGCCATAGTACCCTTTCTCAACTTTCTATAGTTGTCGGATCCATACTGGGCCTGAGAGCATCTGTGTTTGCCTCCTGAAATGTATACGGAGATTCAGTATGTTTAAACTATACTATATATACAGTACCTTGTATCTAGTGATACTGTACCCTTTTGCAAATTTTTATAATATTGTCTAATCCATACTGAGCCTGTGAACGTCTGTGTCTGACTCATGAAATATATACGGAGATTTACAATTATCCCTAGACTGTATAGAGCTGTCCGCTCAGGGTCGGACTGGGGTGCCTAGGACCCACCAGGGGAACTGACTCTAGGGGCCCACCCTATGGCTACCATAAACTGTTTATTACGTGTTCATTTTTTGGCCTCTCCCACTAAAACATGTGCCTTTTAACAAGCTGTACAGTGTGCAAAAGAGAACGCTCTCAGCCTCCTATATATCGTACAGACAGCACTCTCACCCTCCTATATATTGTACAGACTGCACTCTCAGTTTCCTATATATTGTACAGACCGCACTCTCAGTCTCCTATATATCGTACAGACCGTACTCTCAGCCTCCTATATATCGTGCAGACCGCACTCTCAGCCTCCTATATATCGTACAGACCGCGCTCTCAGCCTCCCATATATCGTACAGACAGTACTCCCAGCCTCCTATATATCGTACAGACCGCACTCTCAGCCTCCTATAGATTGTACAGACCGCACTCTCAGCCTCCTATAGATCATACAGACCACACTCTCAGCCTCCTATATATTGTACAGACTGCACTCTCAGCCTCCTATATATCTTACAGACCGCACTCTCAACCTCCTATATATCGTACAAACCGCACTCTCAGCCTCCTGTAACAGATACTTTCTATAAGAGGTTGAGAGTGTGGTATGTACAGTATATAGGACGCCGATATTGCGGTATGTACGGCATATTGGCCTCATATATGACAAACAGGCTTTTGACCTCATATAAGACATACAGACTGTCGGCCTCCTATAAGACATACAGACTGTCAGCCTCCTATTAGGCCCCCTATAAGACATAAAGACTGTCGGCCTCCTATTAGGCCGCTTATGAGACATACAGACTGTTGGCCTACTATTAGGCCCCCTATAAGACATACAGACTTTTGGCCTACTATTAGGCCCCCTATAAGGCATACAGACTGTCGGCCTCCTATTAGGCCCCCTATAAGACATACAGACTGTAGAATATAATGTAATAATGTATAATGTACCCCCCATGGTATATAACACAGCCACATAGCACATAGCACAGCCCCAAAGTATATAACACAGCCCACATAGTATATAACACAGCCCCACATGGTATATAGCACTGCACCACATAGTATACAGCATACAAAGGTATACAGCACAGCCTCACATGGTATACAGCACAGGTCCATGGTATACAGCACAGCCCCACATGGTATATAGCACAGCACCATGGTATATAGCGCAGCCCCACATGGTATGCAGCACAGCACCACAGGGTATACAGCCCAGCCCCCCATTGGTATATAGCACAGGCCCATGGTATACAGCACAGGCCCACATGGAATACAGCACAGTGCCATGGTATACAGCACCGCCCCACATGCAGTGGTGTAACTACAAAGTTATGGGCCCCGGTGCAAACTTTCAAATGGGGCCCCTCCATGCCAAAATACACGCACATCTCCGCTCCGTACACCTTGTACACATGCGGCTCCACTCCATTCACCTCGTACATGTGCAACTTCGCTCCGTACACACGCAGCTCCACTACATACACCTCGTACACACGCGGCTCTGCTTCATACACACGTGGCTCCTCTCTGTCCACCTCATACAGATGCGGCTCCGCTCCGTACACCTCGTACACATGCGGCTCCACTCCATAAGCACACAGCTCCTCTCTGTCCACCTCATACACATGCTGCTCCGTACACTTCTTACACACGTGGCTCCTCTCCGTACACCTCGTACACACGCGGCTCCGCTCCATACACCTCGTACACACGAAGCTCCGCTCCATTCACCTCGTTCACATGTGGTTTCACTCCGTACACATGCGGCTCCTCTCTGTCCACCTCGTACACATGCGGCTCCGCTCCGTACACCTCGTACAAACACGGCTCTGCTCTGTATACCTCATACACACGCGGCTCTGCTCCGTACACCTCATACACATGCGGCTCCACTCCGTACACCTTGTAAACACACAGCTCTGCTCCGTACACACACAGCTCTGTTCCATACACAGACAGCTCTGCTACATTCCCCCCCACCGTAAACCCCTCCTGACCCCACACTCACATAAAATTCCCGGATCCTCATCCAGCACCATGACAACCTGCACAGCAGAGACCTGCAGACCAGAGGCTTCTGATTATGTGACCACTGAATCCTCCCCTCCTGTGACCTCATCACAGGTCATGTGCCAGAAGAGAAGAACACAGCCTAGCGATGCGGTGGCTCCGTGCATGGGGGGCATGGCGGCCCTGGCGCTGTGGTATGTGCACACGCGTCCCTGCAAAGCATGGGAAGCGCTTTTAAAGGGCCCACGCATTTAAAGGGACAGCATTTTTAAAGGGCCCTGTTGTGAGTTCATTTTCCCCTCCGTCACTGAGGCCTGGTGAACTCCCTATTCTAGTGAAGGAAGGTAGTGAGCCTGATTATCAGGCACCTGGGACTGATGAGGACGATTGGCTGAGTGGAGTCACTGACTGGATTTAAGGCAGCCTACGCCCTTTCTGCCCTGCGGGTGATTTCTCTGTGGACTCTTGGACACCAGTCTGATTCCAGCTCTCCTAAAGCTAAGTTTTCTGTTTTGCCTTTTTGCATCTAAGATTTGTTTTTGTTTTTCTTGCTTTTTGGATTCTGCCACTCCCTGCTGGAGTGTGCAGTGTTCCTAGAGCTCTGTCTTCTGAAAGTACCTGAGTGCTGATTTAGTTTTTGAAGCTTAGTTGCTTCAGGGCCATTTTTATATCAGCTTGTTGGCTTTTGTCTCTGATAGGGTTTTGGCAGATTGCAGACAGCAGCCTTACTATCCATTCCTATCTAGGTAGTTTTTGGGCCCCGTCTTTGCTCAGCCTGTCTTTCTGTCTGTGTAAGTGTTTTCATCTTGCTTCACCGTCATTATATGTGGGGGGCTGCCTATTGCTTTGGGGTCTGCTCTGGGGCAGTTAGATTTCCCCTTTCCTTCTTTAGGCCTATGTATCTCTCCGGCTGTGATCGAGGGGTCTAGGTCATCGTAGGAACCCCCCACGGCTACTGCTAGTTGTGTTGATAGGTTCAGGGGTCTGCAATCTGATAGTTGCCAACTTCTCTGGTTTTCGGGACTAGCTAGCATTTCTGTTTTTGCCTCCTACGGTGACTCAATCATAACAGAATCACCCGCCCAAACCGCAGATCCTGGGGTACTCAATAGCAGGAAAGAATTGTGTTTAAAAAAAAAAAAAAAAAAGTGTGTGTATATTCTTTCCTCTATATTTCTGAGGCCGTAGGGGGAATTTTTTTTTTCTCTCAATGGAGATAAAGCAAGTGTCTGATCGTGTGGAGCAGCTCGCTGCTGAAGTGCGAGGAATTTCTGCCTATCTTGCTCGTTCACATGCTGTTGAACCAAAGATCTCCACACTTGATGTATTTTTTGGGGATCGATCTAAATTTTTGAGTTTCAAAAATAATTGTAAATTATTTTTTGCTTTGAAGCCTAGCTCGTCAGGGAGCCCCGCGCAGCAGGTTAAAATTGTCATCTCTTTGCTGCGCGGCGATCCCCAGGATTGGGCGTTTTCTTTGAATCCAGATGACCCTATTCTGACTAATGTGAACACATTTTTTCAAGCCTTGGGGTTGCTGTACGACGAACCTAATGCTATTGATCAGGCTGAAAAGACCCTTTTAACATTGAACCAGGGTCGAGAATCTGCAGAGTTGTACTGTCAAAAGTTCCGAAAGTGGGCGGTCCTTACTACCTGGAATGATAGTGCCTTGGCTGCACTCTTTCGGAGGGGTTTGTCAGAAGCCGTAGGAGATGCTATGGTGGGATTTCCTGTTCTCTCTGGTCTGGACGATTCTATGTCTTTAGCCATTCAGGTTGATCGGCGTTTACGTGAACGCAGGATTACACGAGAGGTGTTGCCACCGGTTGAACAGACGTCTGAACCTATGCAATGTGATAGAGTTTTGTCTAAGGCGCAACGTCAGGAATTCAGAAGGCGTAATAAGCTGTGTTTTTTCTGTGGAGGTGCCTCGCATGTTATTTCTGTTTGTCCGAAACGTGAGAAACGCTTTGCACACACGTTTTCTGTTGGTGGGGTTCAGCCTAGGTTTCTTTTGGCGATTACTCTGATCTGTTCCCTGTCCACATTTTCCGCCAAGGCTTTTGTGGATTCGGGAGCAGCGCTAAACCTAATGGACTTGGATTTTGCTAAACGTTGTGGATTTCCGTTGACACCTCTGCAGACGCCTATCCCTTTGAGGGGGATTGATGCTACCCCTCTGGCTAAAAATAAACCTCATTTTTTGACCCAGTTGGTCATGCGGGTCGCCCCAGACCACCAGGAAAGTTGCAGATTTTTGGTGTTACATGGTCTGCATGATGCCGTTGTTCTGGGGTTTCCCTGGTTGCAGATTCATAATCCAGTTTTGGATTGGAAGTCTGTGTCTGTGGTGAGTTGGGGTTGCCGGTGTACCTTTGGTGAGGCTCCGGATTTTTCCACCTCTCCTCAGCCGCATGAGGTTCCTGACTATTTGGCGGACTACTATGATGTATTTAGTGAGAATGAGTCTGCGTCCTTGCCTCCTCATAGGAGTTATGACTGTGCAATTGAACTAAACCTGGGGTGTAAATTTCCTAAGGGTCGGCTCTTCAATTTATCTGTACCCGAGCACGAGGCTATGCGGTCCTATATTAAGGAGGCGTTGGAGAAGGGTCATATTAGACCATCCTCTTCACCCTTAGGTGCTGGGTTTTTTTTTGTGGCCAAGAAGGATGGTTCTTTAAGGCCTTGTATTGATTATCGCGCCCTCAATAAAATTACTATTAAATATCAGTATCCGTTACCCCTGATTTCGGATCTATTCTCTAGAGTCAGAGGTGCTTGCTGGTTTACCAAGCTTGACCTCAGGGGGCGTATAATCTTATCCGCATTAAGCAGGGGGATGAATGGAAGACGGCGTTTAATACTCCGGAGGGACATTTTGAGTACCTGGTGATGCCTTTTGGGCTCACTAATGCCCCTTCTGTCTTCCAGTGCTTCATGAACGATATTTTCCGAGACTTTGTCGATAAATTTTTGATTATCTATCTGGATGATATTTTGATCTTCTCCAAGGATTGGGATTCTCATGTGGAACATATTCGGACTGTGTTCCGGATCTTGAGAGAGAATTCTCTGTATGTCAAAGGATCAAAATGCCTTTTTGGAGTACAGAGAATTTCTTTTTTTGGGATTTATTTTGTCTCCGTCAACTATTGAAATGGACCCGGCCAAGGTACAGGCCATTTATGATTGGGTTCAGCCCACTTCTTTGAAGGCCCTCCAGAAGTTTTTGGGTTTTGCTAATTTTTATTGGAAATTTATAGCAAAAATTTCTAGTATTGCCAAACCATTGACTGACCTGACCAGGAAGGGTGCGGATGTGTTGAATTGGTCTCCAGAGGCGGTTGCTTCCTTTCAGGAGTTGAAGCATAGATTTACCTCCGCCCCGGTTCTGCGGCAACCTGATGTCTCACTCCCGTTCCAGGTAGAGGTGGATGCTTCTGAGATTGGTGCAGGAGCGGTGTTGTCCCAAAAGGATCCGGTAACATCTAAAATGAATCCCTGTGCTTTCTTTTCCCGTAAGTTCTCTTCATCTGAATGTAACTATGATGTGGGGAATCGGGAACTGTTGGCCATGAAATGGGCATTTGAGGAGTGGAGACATTGGTTGCAGGGAGCCAAACATCAAGTTGTGGTCCTCACTGACCACAAAAATTTGATTTACCTAGAGTCGGCTAAACGCTTGAACCCTAGACAGGCTAGGTGGGCCTTGTTTTTTACACGTTTTGATTTTGTGGTCTCTTTCCTTCCTGGAACTAAGACTGTCAAGGCTGATGCCCTCTCTAGGAGTTTCTTTGCTGATTCTCCTGTGGTGACCAAGCCTGCTACCATCTTAGGCGAAGGGGTAGTTCTTTCTGCCATCTCGCCCGATTTGAGACTTGCTCTGCAAGAGTTCCAGGAGGACAAACCTGAGCGTTGCCCCAGTGGAAAGTTGTATGTTCCTGACCAGTGGAAGAAGAGAGTGATGTCTGAAGTTCATTGCTCTGCATTGGCTCGTCATCCAGGTATTTTTGGTACTAGAGATCTGGTGAGTCGCTCTTTTTGGTGGCCCACCTTGTCTCATGATGTCAGTAATTTTGTGCAGTCCTGTGTGACTTGTTCCCGGTCTAAATCTTGTTCTCGCTCTAGTGGGGTGTTGATGCCTTTGCCGGTCCCCAGGAGGCCTTGGACCCATATTTCAATGGATTTCATTTCTGATATGCCGGTCTCTCAAAGAATGACTGTTATTTGGGTGATTTGTGATAGGTTCTCTAAGATGGTTCATCTTGTACCACTCCCTAAGTTGCCATCTTCCTCTGAGTTGGTGCCTCTGTTTTTGCAACAGGTGGTTCGCTTGCACTTGATTCCTGAGAACATTGTATCTGACAGAGGAGTTCAATTTGTGTCTAAATTTTGGAGGACGTTCTGTTCCAAGTTGGGAATTCAGTTGTCCTTCTCCTCTGCTTTTCACCCTCAGACCAATGGGCAGACAGAGAGAACAAACCAGACCTTGGAGTCATATTTGAGATGTTTTATTTCCGCTGATCAGGATGATTGGGTTTCATTTTTGCCCTTGGCCGAATTTGCTTTAAATAATAGAGCTAGTTCTGCCACTTTGATGTCACCTTTTTTTTGTAACTTTGGTTTTCACCCTCGATTTTCTTCAGGGCAGGTGGAGCCTTCTGCCTGCCCAGGTGTTGACACTGTGGTGGAGAGAATGCACCAGATCTGGGACCAAGTGGTGGATAAGTTATCTCTCTCCCAGGAAAAGGCCCAGCAGTTTTCCAATCGACATAGGACCATTGGTCCCCAGTTTAAGATTGGTGATATGGTGTGGTTATCATCAAAAAATATTGCTATGAAGGTGGCTTCTCCTAAGTTTAAGCCTAGATTTATTGGACCTTACAAGATTTTGGAGATTATTAATCCGGTCTCTTTTCGTTTGGCTCTTCCTGTCACATTTAAGATCCATAATGTGTTCCATAAGTCCTTGTTGAAGAGGTTTGTTGAGCCAGTTGTGCCTGAGGTGGCACCTCCGGACCCTGTATTGGTTGAAGGTAACTTGGAATATGAGGTAGAGAAAATTCTGGATTCCCGTCTGGCTAGACGGAGACTCCAGTATTTGGTTAAGTGGAAGGGTTATGGTCAGGAGGATAATTTCTGGGTCTCTGCCTCTGATATTCATGCCAAAAGATTGGTGCGTGCCTTTCATCGGGCTCACCCTGATCGCCCTGGTAGCGTTGTTGAGGGTTCGGTGACCCCTCCTCAAGGGGGGGGTACTGTTGTGAGTTCATTTTCCCCTCCGTCACTGAGGCCTGGTGAACTCCCTATTCTAGTGAAGGAAGGTAGTGAGCCTGATTATCAGGCACCTGGGACTGATGAGGACGATTGGCTGAGTGGAGTCACTGACTGGATTTAAGGCAGCCTACGCCCTTTCTGCCCTGCGGGTGATTTCTCTATGGACTCTTGGACACCAGTCTGATTCCTGCTCTCCTAAAGCTAAGTTTTCTGTTTTGCCTTTTTGCATCTAAGATTTGTTTTTGTTTTTCTTGCTTTTTGGATTCTGCCACTCCCTGCTGGAGTGTGCAGTGTTCCTAGAGCTCTGTCTTCTGAAAGTACCTGAGTGCTGATTTAGTTTTTGAAGCTTAGTTGCTTCAGGGCCATTTTTATATCAGCTTGTTGGCTTTTGTCTCTGATAGGGTTTTGGCAGATTGCAGACAGCAGCCTTACTATCCATTCCTATCTAGGTAGTTTTTGGGCCCCGTCTTTGCTCAGCCTGTCTTTCTGTCTGTGTAAGTGTTTTCATCTTGCTTCACCGTCATTATATGTGGGGGGCTGCCTATTGCTTTGGGGTCTGCTCTGGGGCAGTTAGATTTCCCCTTTCCTTCTTTAGGCCTATGTATCTCTCCGACTGTGATCGAGGGGTCTAGGTCATCGTAGGAACCCCCCACGGCTACTGCTAGCTGTGTTGATAGGTTCAGGGGTCTGCAATCTGATAGTTGCCAACTTCTCTGGTTTTCGGGACTAGCTAGCATTTCTGTTTTTGCCTCCTACGGTGACTCAATCATAACAGGGCCCCAGCGACCCTCGGGGCATTTATCCGGTACCCCACCAGGCCAGACCGAGCCTGTGTCCGCTTCTGAAACAGTACCATATATCTGCTGGTATTTTGAGTCCATTTTCACAAAAATTATTAAGTATGGTGGATGAGGCCACGGACGTGTGTGTGGGGGGCCAGCTGGTACTGATGGTGGGGGTGGTGCATCTGCTGGTATTGCCAAAAGCACAATAGCAGCTAAGGCAGGAGGTGTTGAGCCTGCGTCATCAGCTGGCACAAGAAGGCCTTTAAGGCTCCCTTTTCTGGGAGTAGGTAAACTGCTTTTAAAGCTAGAGCATCAGGAACTGGTTTTGCCTTACATTGCCGAAAAAGCCTCCAGCTCTATCGCCTCCTCTTCTGAAGTTTAAAAAAATGCAACCAGAGTCGTCAGTGCAGGATTTTGGTCAGGAATCACTCCTTTCCTTGTCTCCTTCACCCCCACTAAAAGTGAAGCATGCAGCAGCCCACACTTCAGATTACTCCATGGAGCTCTTTTCACATGTCATGCCTGTGTTATCAAGTGAAATCCTGAATTCCCCAGTCCAACATGAATCGGAGATGGAGTGCACTGATGCACAGCCACTGCTAGATGATTCTGCTGGTATATTCACCCACAGCACTACATTCCCCTCACACTCTACAGAGCCAGAATGTGACACTGATGAAACTCAGGTGCCCCTTCCCGAATACTATGCCACCTTACAGGGTGACACAGAGGAAGGTGCAGATGAAAGCGCCGATTCCCTGAGCAGGTTGGGTGGTCATACTTGTGGGCGACGGCAGTGGCACAGGGCCCCTCATAGTACGCAAAAGTGTCTCTGCCGGTGGGAGGGCCCACTCGCCGTCAGACATACCATCACACTATGAGGGGCCCTGTTCCAGTGCCGTCGCCCACGAGTGGGCCCCCATGCTTGCTCATGGCCACAGCACTTGCAATACTTACCTCTCCCTGCTCCAACGCCGTGACATCTTCTGCCTTTCCAGACAGTGACATTCAGGTTAGAGAGCGCGATGACATCACGTCTGTATGCCCTCTACCGAAACAGTACAAGTGCAGAGAGCTTGAAGATGGCAATGATGAGGAGTCCAGAGTGGACCAGTGCCCAGCGAGGAGAGGTATTTAATTTTTTTTAAATGTTGGGAGCATTTTTTGGGGAGCAATATACACTGGAGAATGATATATGGGGCCCATAATACACTGGAGCATCATCCATATGGCCCATCATATACTGGAGCATTCCAAATCGGGGACATCAGACACTGGAGCAGCATTTACGGGGCCCATTATACACTGGAGCATTAGAAATGGGGCCCATTATATATGGAGCATTATTTGGGCCCATAAGACAGAAGAGCATCATCCATGGGGACCAACATATACTGTAGCATTATGTGGAGCTCATCATATACTGTATGTAACATTATATGGGACCAATTATTCTGTATGGAGAAATATATGGGGCTCATTATTCTGTATGGCGCACTAGGTGGTGGCCATAATACTGTATGGAGTAATATACTGTCTGTTTTTTGAGCTATTGTAGAATTTAAAATAGATATCAGTCATGTCATGTAAGCAGTGAAGTATTTTTCATTGTACTATACCTATATTTCTGTGGCGTATCGGAGCATTATGAATTGTGGTATGTGTTAAAGGGGCGCACTGACACTCTTTGGCCCAGGGCACACGAAAGCCTGGCGCCAGCCCTACCCCTCACAACTTTAGTGAAATAACCCCCAGTTTTCAATGCGTAACTATTATTATAAAGTAAATTAAGGTTGCCAAGTAGAGTTGAGCGACTTTTGCTTTTTTAGGGTCGCGTTTCGTTTCGTGAAACCCGACTTTTCCAAAAGTCGGGTCGAGCAAGATCGTCCGATTATAGGGAAAAGTCGGGGTCGTCCCGAAACACGAAACCCAATGTAAGTCAATGGGGAATAAAAGTCGGCAGTGAGAGGAGGACAGGAAACACACCTACAGTGCCCATTTGAATGCCAAAAGCATCAATTCTTCTTACTTAAGCTTGTCAACCTTAATTAACTTCATAATACAAGTTACGCACTGAAAAATGGGGGTTATTTGGCTAAATTTGTGGGGGGGAGGGCTGGCTGCAGGTTTTCATGTGCCCTGGGCGAAAGAGCGCCCCTTTAACACATACCACAACTCATCATGCTCCGATACGGCAGAGAAATAGCGGTATAGTACAATGAAAAATACCTCACTTTTTACATCTCATGACGAGGCCCATCTATTTCTCCATACAAAATCATTGGTCCCATATAATGTTTGAAACAGTATATGATGAGCTCCACATAATGCTACAGTATATGTTGGTCCCCATGGATGAAGCTCCACTGTCTTATGGGCCCAAATAATGCTCCAAACATAATGGGCCCCATTTCTAATGCTCTAGTGTATAATGGGCCCTGTAAATGCTGCTCCAGTGTCTGATGTCCACCTTTGGAATGTTCCAGTGTATCACCATCTATCATTCTCCAGAGTATAGTGCTCCCCAAAAATTGCTGTCCCAACATAGAAAACAATCAAATAAGTCTCCTCGCTAGGGAATCCCTGTACTTGTCTGGACAGGTGCTGTAGCTTGCTTAACAGCTCGCTAGCCATTCTCACGCCCAGTATGGATTGCACGTGATTGCACAAAGGTTAGAAAGGGTACCGTATCCCTGGATAACATGTATGGATAGCGTACACATTCAAAATATATGTCTATACAGCATGAGGCAGGCTCAGATGGTGTTAGGCCCAGTATGGATTGCACGTCATTGCACAAAGGTTAGAAAGGGTACCGTATCCCCGGATAACATGTATGGATAGCGTACACATTCAAAATATATGTCTATACAGCATGAGGCAGGCTCAGACGGTGTTAGGACCAGTATGGATTGCACGTCATTGCACAAAGGTTAGAAAGGGTACCGTATCCCTGGATAACATGTATGGATAGCGTACACATTCAAAATATATGTCTATACAGCATGAGGCAGGTTCAGACGGTGTTAGGCCCAGTATGGATTGCACGTCATTGCACAAAGGTTAGAAGGGGTACCGTATCCCCGGATAACATGTATGAATAGCGTACACATTCAAAATATATGTCTATACAGCATGAGGCAGGCTCAGACGGTGTTAGGCCCAGTATGGATTGCACGTCATTGCACAAAGGTTAGAAGGGGTACCGTATCCCCGGATAACATGTATGGATAGCGTACACATTCAAAATATATGTCTATACAGCATGAGGCAGGCTCAGACGGTGTTAGGCCCAGTATGGATTGCACGTCATTGCACAAAGGTTAGAAGGGGTACCGTATCCCCGGATAACATGTATGGATAGCGTACACATTCAAAATATATGTCTATACAGCATGAGGCAGGCTCAGACGGTGTTGGGCCCAGTATGGATTGCACGTCATTGCACAAAGGTTAGAAAGGGTACCGTATCCCTGGATAACATGTATGGATAGCGTACACATTCAAAATATATGTCTATACAGCATGAGGCAGGCTCAGACGGTGTTAGGCCCAGTATGGATTGCACGTCATTGCACAAAGGTTAGAAAGGGTACCGTATCCCCGGATAACATGTATGGATAGCGTACACATTCAAAATATATGTCTATACAGCATGAGGCAGGCTCAGACGGTGTTAGGCCCAGTATGGATTGCACGTCATTGCACAAAGGTTAGAAGGGGTACCGTATCCCCGGATAACATGTATGGATAGCGTACACATTCAAAATATATGTCTATACAGCATGAGGCAGGCTCAGACGGTGTTAGGCCCAGTATGGATTGCACGTCATTGCACAAAGGTTAGAAGGGGTACCGTATCCCCGGATAACATGTATGGATAGCGTACACATTCAAAATATATGTCTATACAGCATGAGGCAGGCTCAGACGGTGTTAGGCCCAGTATGGATTGCATGTCATTGCACAAAGGTTAGAAAGGGTACCGTATCCCTGGATAACATGTATGGATAGCGTACACATTCAAAATATATGTCTATACAGCATGAGGCAGGCTCAGACGGTGTTAGGCCCAGTATGGATTGCACGTCATTGCACAAAGGTTAGAAGGGGTACCGTATCCCCGGATAACATGTATGGATAGCGTACACATTCAAAATATATGTCTATACAGCATGAGGCAGGCTCAGACGGTGTTAGGCCCAGTATGGATTGCACGTCATTGCAGAAAGGTTAGAAGGGGTACCGTATCCCCGGATAACATGTATGGATAGCGTACACATTCAAAATATATGTCTATACAGCATGAGGCAGGCTCAGACGGTGTTAGGCCCAGTATGGATTGCACGTCATTGCACAAAGGTTAGAAGGGGTACCGTATCCCCGGATAACATGTATGGATAGCGTACACATTCAAAATATATGTCTATACAGCATGAGGCAGGCTCAGACGGTGTTAGGCCCAGTATGGATTGCACGTCATTGCACAAAGGTTAGAAAGGGTACCGTATCCCCGGATAACATGTATGGATAGCGTACACATTCAAAATATATGTCTATACAGCATGAGGCAGGCTCAGACGGTGTTAGGCCCAGTATGGACTGCACGTCATTGCACAAAGGTTAGAAAGGGTACCGTATCCCTGGATAACATGTATGGATAGCGTACACATTCAAAATATATGTCTATACAGCATGAGGCAGGCTCAGACGGTGTTGGGCCCAGTATGGATTGCACGTCATTGCACAAAGGTTAGAAAGGGTACCGTATCCCTGGATAACATGTATGGATAGCGTACACATTCAAAATATATGTCTATACAGCATGAGGCAGGCTCAGACGGTGTTAGGCCCAGTATGGATTGCACGTCATTGCACAAAGGTTAGAAAGGGTACCGTATCCCCGGATAACATGTATGGATAGCGTACACATTCAAAATATATGTCTATACAGCATGAGGCAGGCTCAGACGGTGTTAGGCCCAGTATGGATTGCACGTCATTGCACAAAGGTTAGAAGGGGTACCGTATCCCCGGATAACATGTATGGATAGCGTACACATTCAAAATATATGTCTATACAGCATGAGGCAGGCTCAGACGGTGTTAGGCCCAGTATGGATTGCACATCATTGCACAAAGGTTAGAAAGGGTACCGTATCCCTGGATAACATTTATGGATAGCGTACACATTCAAAATATATGTCTATACAGCATGAGGCAGGCTCAGACGGTGTTATGCCCAGTATGGATTGCACGTCATTGCACAAAGGTTAGAAGGGGTACCGTATCCCCGGATAACAGGTATGGATAGCGTACACATTCAAAATATATGTCTATACATCAGGAGGCAGGCTCAGACGGTGTCAGGCACAGTATGGATTTGACGGCCCAGATTACACAGCGGAGGAGCAGGGAGAGGTAAAGATTGCAAATGCTGGGGCCCTGGCCAAGCAAGGGGGGCACACTCGTGGGCGTCGGTACTGGCACTGGGCCCCTCATAGTACAGCGGTGTGTCTGACGGCGGGTGTGCACCACCACCGTCAGAGACACTTGATTGCACTATGAGGGACCCTGTGCCAGTGCCCGCGCCCAAGAGTCGGCCTACCCACCTGTCCAGGGCAACGGCACTCGCACGGTGTCGTGCGCTAGGTGGTGACCCCGGCCATGGGGGGGGGAGGCAGCACAGTTAAGGAGTTTTAGAAAGTGGCATATGTTGATGTTGGACATTCAACTGATGCAAAAGGCGAAATAGGTGAAGTACCAGGAAGTGGTGGACCAAAGCAAGCCATTTTTCTGTCACCCTATGTGTCATCAGGGGAAGGTGGGACAAAATCCTTGGAAACCCATGCGTGGTTCATTTTAATGAAGGTTAGATCATCCACATTTTGGGTTGACAGACGGGTCCTTTTTTCTGTCAGGATTGATCCAGCTGCACTGAAGACTCTTTCCGATAGCACACTTGCAGCTGGGCAAGCGAGCTCCTGTAAGGCATATTGGGCTAATTCAGGCCAGGTGTCCAGTTTAGCGGCCCAATAGTCAAAGGGGAATGACCTGTGTGGGAGAACATCGATATGGGAGGAAAAGTAGTTTGTAACCATAGTTGACAACTGCTGTCTCCTGTCACTTTCCATCGATGCAGTATTACCAGTTGTGTGAGCGGTATTTGAAAAATCAGTCCACAACATTGTCATGAAACCCCTGTCTCCAACACCACTTCTGCTGTGTGCACCACGAACACCTCTGCCAAGCTGCCCCCGGCCCGTACGGCTCGTGTGAGAACCATCACCGCTGCTGTGTGCTGGGAATGCCTCAAGCAACCGATTTACCAGAGTTGCTTGTTTATTAGCCAATATTAGGTCAAGGTTCTCCTGTGGCATGATGTTTTGTAATTTGCCTTTATAGCGTGGATCCAGGATGCTGGCCAACCAGTAGTCGTCATCGTTCATCATTTTGGCAATGCGGGGGTCCCTTTTTAGGATCCGCAAGGCATTATCTGACATGTGGGCCAATGTTCCCGGTGTCAATGATGCACTGCGAGTGCTGGGTGGAGGAGCACTTTCTGGCAAATCCACATCCCTCCAGTCACGCACAAACCCTGTACCAGACCTTGCCACGCCAACATTTTCACTTGCCCCACGAGATGCATCCTCCTCCCCTAAGTAATCATCCCCATCATCCTCCTCCTCCTCCTCTCTTCTTCCTCCACCTCGTCCAGGAGAGGTCCCTGAGCAGACAATGGCTGAATGTCATCAAGGATTCCCTCCTCCTCTTCCCCCTCATCAACATTGGCTGCAGACGCCTGCTCCTTAAGGTGCGTCAAAGTTTGCATGAGCAGACGCATAAGTGGGATGCTCATGCTTAGGATGGCGTCGTCTGCGCTTACCAGCCGTGTGCATTCCTCAAAACACTGAAGGACTTTACAAAGGTCTTTCAGCTTCGACCACTGCACGCCTGTCAACTCCATGTCTGCTCTCAATGTGCCTGGCCGTGTATCCTCCCACAAATGCATTATGGCCTGCCTCTGCTCGCACAGCCGCTCCACCATGTGCAGGGTGGAGTTCCACCTTGTTGCAATGTCGATAATGAGGCGGTGGTTGGGAAGGTGGAGCAATCGCTGCAGCTTCTGCATACGAACGGAGTGTACAGGCGACCGGCGGATGTGCGCGCACAGTCTTCGCACCTTCTGGAGCAGGGCTGTTAACTCCAGATAATTTTTGAGGAAGCACTGCACCACCAGGTTCAAGGTGTGAGCCAAGCAAGGTGTGTGGCTGAGTTTTGAAAGGGCTATGGCTGCCACAAAATTACTGCCGTTATCACTAACTACCTTGCCTGCCTCAAGATGTACACTGCCCAGCCTTGACTCAGTATGTCGCTTCAAGTACTCGGCCAGCACCTCGGCGGTGTGTCTGTCGCCCAAACACATCATCTGCAACACAGCCTGCTGACGCTTTCCACTAGCTGCTCGATAGGGGGACACATCGTGTGCAACAGTGGCAGCTGCAGATGGAGTGCTCGTACGACTGCGCTCTGTGGACGAGCTGTCGCTTCTGGAGGAGGAGGAGGAGGAGGAGGGTCGAACGCCTACAGCCAACTCTTTCCTAGACCGTGGGCTAGGCAGCACTGTCCCACCACCGCTGTCCCCTGTGGACCCTGCATCCACCACATTAACCCAGTGCGCAGTGATGGACACGTAACGGCCCTGGCCATGCCGACTGGACCATGCATCAGTTGTGAGGTGCACCTTTCCGCTCACTGACTGCTTGAGTGCATGGACAATGCGGTCTTTCACATGATGGTGGAGGGCTGGGATGGCATTGTGAGAGAAGAAGTGGCGACTGGGTAGGTCATAGCGTGGTACTGCATAGGCCATGAGTTCGCGGAAAGCTGTGCTTTCCACCAACCGAAAGGGCATCATCTCAAACGAGATTAGTTTGGCAATGTGGGCGTTCAAATCCAGTGTACGCGGATGAGAGACTGAGTACTTTCTTGACCTACTCATAGTGTCTGGGAGGGTGAGTTGGACTTGAGAGCTGCATATGGTGGAAGTAGCGGTGGACAGGGCGGACTGAGAGAGGGTTGATGATGGTGATGGAGTTGGTGTTCTTTCTGATGGCCTAGAATCAGTCTTTCGTTGATATAACAGTGGGATTCCCTGACTGCTGTGGCCTTGCAACGACACCTCAACATTTGCTGCTGTGCTAACCGGTGTGCTTACAGTGGGGGAAACAATGTAGCGTTGCTGACTACCTTCGTTGTGATCAGTTGCACATGTGGCACTTGAGGTTTGGTGTTGTGTCCACGCTTGCAAGTGCATGCTGGTTAAATGTCTAAGCATGCAACTGGTATTCAAATTTTTCAGATTTTTCCCTCGGCTAAAGGTCTTTGCGCACTTCTTACAGATAACCTTGGCCTGATCATGAGGATTTTGTTCAAAAAACTGCCACACTGCACTCTTCCTACTTTGGCAGACATTTTGCGGCCTAGCACGCTGTGATCTTTTGACCCTCTGGACAAGCTGTCCAGCAACTCTTTTGATGTTTGGAACCTGTCTTTGGAGTGCTCCGGGCCTGCCAGATAACAGCTGTTGCGATGTCGATGTCTGCTGTGGATGCTCCTCATCTGAGCTATTGGAAGCAGCACCCTCTTCCCCCAATGGATGCCAATCTGGGTCAACAACTGGGTCATCCATCACCTCCTCTTCTATGTCATGTGCACCTTTCTCTGTGTCACCGTGTATGGTGGTATAGTGTGCGGGAAGGGGCACCTGAGTCTCATCAGGGTCAAAATCTGGCTCTGTACACTGCGAGGACAATGTAGTGCTCTGAGTGAATGTTCCAGCAGAATCATTCATCAGCGGCTGTGCATCAGTGCACTCCATGTCATATTCATCTTGGCCTGGGTAATTCACCATTTGACTTGATAATCCAGGCATGGTATGTGAAAACAGCTCCATGGAGTAATCAGTAGTATGGCCTGCGTCATCCTTCAATCTTGGTTGGGGTGAAGGACACAAGGAAAGGTGTGGTTCATGAACATGAGCCTCCAATGACGACTCAGTGCTTTTACTTTTTACAACTGAAGAAGAGGAGGCGATAGAGCTGGAGGCTGAGTCAGCAATGTAAGACAAAACTTTTCCTGATGCTCTGCCTTTAAAAGCGGTTTGCCAGCTCCTAGAAAACTAAGCGTTCGAGGCCTTATGTAGACAGACGATGACGCAGGGTCAGCACCTCCTGCATTTGGTCCTATTTTGCTCTTGCCACTACCATCAGATCCACCACCAACACCATCATTACCAGCTGCCAACCCCCGCCCAATTCCACGGCCTCTTCCACCAGCCTTCCTCATTTTTGGTAGAAATGTAGACAAAATCCAACAAATTATATAGTAATGTAAAACAAGGTACAAGGTGTCTATAGGACAGGGGAGTTTTAGAATTTCTGCACACACTTGTGGACAGTGGACACATGTGGATTGTGTGCGGCCCACTGATATCTGAGCGCTATGTGACATGCTCGATGGCACAGCTGCCTGTGACCAAAGTGACGAGAGGATAATGGAGATTTTGAATCTCTGCGTACACTTGTGGACAGTGGACACTTGTGGATTGTGTGCGGCCCACTGATATCTGAGCGCTATGTGACACGCTCGATGGCACAGCTGCCTGTGACCAAAGTGACGAGAGGATAATGGAGATTTTGAATCTCTGCGTACTTGTGGACAGTGGACACTTGTGGATTGTGTGCGGCCCACTGATATCTGAGCGCTATGTGACACGCTCAATGGCACAGCTGCCTGTGACCAAAGTGACGAGAGGATAATGGAGATTTTGAATCTCTGCGTACACTTTTGGACACTGGACACTTGTGGATTGTGTGCGGCCCACTGATATCTGAGCGCTATGTGACACGCTCGATGGCACAGCTGCCTGTGACCAAAGTGACGAGAGGATAATGGAGATTTTGAATCTCTGCGTACACTTTTGGACACTGGACACTTGTGGATTGTGTGCGGCCCACTGATATCTGCGCGCTATGTGACACGCTCGATGGCACAGCTGCCTGTGACCAAAGTGACGAGAGGATAATGGAGATTTTGAATCTCTGCGTACACTTGTGGACAGTGGACACTTGTGGATTGTGTGCGGCCCACTGATATCTGAGCGCTATGTGACACGCTCGATGGCACAGCTGCCTGTGACCAAAGTGACGAGAGGATAATGGAGATTTTGAATCTCTGCGTACACTTTTGGACACTGGGCACTTGTGGATTGTGTGCGGCCCACTGATATCTGAGCGCTATGTGACACGCTCGATGGCACAGCTGCCTGTGACCAAAGTGACGAGAGGATAATGGAGATTTTGAATCTCTGCGTACACTTGTGGACAGTGGACACTTGTGGATTGTGTGCGGCCCACTGATATCTGAGCGCTATGTGACACGCTCGATGGCACAGCTGCCTGTGACCAAAGTGACGAGAGGATAATGGAGATTTTGAATCTCTGCGTACACTTTTGGACACTGGGCACTTGTGGATTGTGTGCGGCCCACTGATATCTGAGCGCTATGTGACACGCTCGATGGCACAGCTGCCTGTGACCAAAGTGACGAGAGGATAAGGGAGATTGGATTGCTTTTAAAAAAGCAGTTTGCGGAGCAGTGGATAAACAGCAATGCCAGCGTGTCAGGAAGCCTTAGAAGGCAGCCCAACAACCAACACCACTGATACACCACAATATAGCCTCCCCTTGCACTGCACACACAGTGACTTGTGTGTTGTGCAGGCCAAATCGCTAGCAGCAGAAGCAGTTTTTTTGTCTTCTTCCCTGCCTAACGCTCTCCCTACAGAATCAGCAGCAACCTCTCCCTATACTAAGATCGGCAGAAGTAAGATGGCGGTCGGCGTGCACGCCCTTTTATACCCCCTGTGACGCCCACCAAAGCAAGCCAATCACTTGCATGCCCTTCTGAAAGATGGTGGTGACCCGTGCCTATGTCATCACGTTGCCCACAGTGTCCGTGGATCCTGATTGGCTGAAAAAGAGCGCAAAACAAACTTTTGAAACGCGACTTTGGCGCGTAAGTCGCCGACCTCGTGGCCGACCTCATCCTAGGGTCGGGTTTCGTTTCATGAAACCCGACTTTGCCAAAAGTCGGCGACTTTTGAATTTTTTCGACCCGTTTCGCTCAACTCTATTGCCAAGCTTAAGAAATAAGAATTGATGTTGTTGGCATTGAAATACTGTCCTCCACTCCCTGCCGACTTTGCTTCCCCATTGACTTGCATTGGGTTTCGTGTTTCAGTCGGACCCCAACTTTTCCCTATAGTTGGCCGATTTCGCTCGACCCAACTTTTAAGAAAGTCCGGTTTCATGAAACCCGACTCGACCAGAAAAAAGCCAAAGTCGCTCATCTCTAGTCCTTGCCCACCAGCTCTTGTCCACGTGTCTGGGGTTAGGTAGACTCTCCCAGTAACAGCATTGTTCAGGGCACGGGTAATGTTGAGGGACATGTGCTTATGTAATGACGGGACGACACACCGTGAGAAATAGAGTTGAGCGAAACGGGTCGGTCATATTCAGAAATCGCCGACTTTTGCTGAAGTCGGGTTTCATAAAACGAAACCCGACCATAGCATAAGGTCGGCCACGAGGTCGGCGACCAGAGCGCCAAAGTCGCGTTTCAAAACATGCTTCCAGCGCCCTTTTTCAGCCAATGATGGAGGACTCACACTGTGGGCAACGCGATGACATAGGCATCGGTCACCACCATCTTTGAGAAGGGCATGCAAGTGATTGGCTGGCTTTGTGTGTCGTCACAGGGGCTATAAAAGGGCGAGCACACCGACCGCCATCTTACTTCTGCCGATATTATCATTAGGGAGAGGTTGCAGCTGCTGATTGTGAATAAGGGAGAGCGTTAGGCAGGGAAGAAGAACCAAAAAACTGCTTCTGCTGTTAGCGATTTCCACTTACAACTAGTGTTGAGCGATACCTTCTGATATCGGGAAATATCGGATCGGATTGGATCGGACCGATACCCCAAAAATATGGGGTATCGCCGATTCCGATACCGGAAACCAATGCAATTCAATGGGACACAAATATTGAAATTAAAATAAACCATTTCTTTCCTTGCACATCCAGTTCGGGAGGGGGGAAGAGTGTGGGCGGTGCATGGGCGGAGACTGTGCGTGTCTGTGTGTGTGGGCGGAGTCTGTGCGGGCCTGCCGGGGGTCTGTGCGGGCTGCCGGGGGTCTGTGCGGGCCTGCAGGGGGTCTGTGCGGGCTGCCGGGGGTCTGTGCGGGCTGCCGGGGGTCTGTGCGGGCCTGCCGGGAGTCTGTGCGGGCTGCCGGGGGTCTGTGCGGGCTGCCGGGGGTCTGTGTGTGCAGGCGGGGTCTGTGCGGGCCTCTCGGGGGATCAATACTACTTACAAAACAACACTTTGTGTGCAGTGAGAGGGGAGCCTCTATTTTTGTGCATCGGCTCTGTTGGTTATTAGGCTGCCTGATAAGACTCCCTGATAGCTGCATTGCTGCCTGCGTCCATACTTGGACTGAGACCATCATTGTCAGAGTCCTCAAATCTCTAGTGAGATCCAAAATCTCACCAATCCTGTAGACACCCTCCCCCTTGTCATACACCATCCAATTTCAGCCTGTTACATTGAGGTGTAATCTCTACTGGGACTGAGACAATAGTTCTGCGTCCTCAAATCGATAGTGAGACTCAAATTCTTTCTCACCAATTCTATAGACACCCTACATCTTGTCATACACCATCCAATTTCAGCCTGTTACATTGAGGTGCAATCTCTCCTGGGCCTGAGACAATAGTTCTGTGTCCTCAAATCTATAGTGAGATTCAAATTCTCACCAATCCTATAGACATCATCCATCTTGTCATACACCATCCAATTTCAGCCTGTTACATTGAGGTGTAATCTCTCCTGGGACTGAGACAATAGTTCTGTGTCCTCAAATCTATAGTGAGATTCAAATTCTCACCAATCCTATAGACATCCTCCACCTTGTCATACACCATCCAATTTCAGCCTGTTACATTGAGGTGTAATCTCTACAGGGCCAGAGACAATAGTTCTGCAACCTCAAATCTCTAGTGATATTCAAATTCTCACCAACCCCATAGACACCCTCCACCTTGTCTAACACCATCCAATTTCACCCTGTTACATTGAGGTGTAATCTCTCCTGGGACTGAGACAATAGTTCTGCGTCCTCAAATCTCTAGTGAGATCCAAAATCTCACCAATCCTGTAGACACCCTCCCCCATGTCATACACCATCCAATTTCAGCCTGTTACATTGAGGTGTAATCTCTACTGGGCCAGAGATAATAGTTCAGCGTCCTCAAATTTGTAGTGAGATTCAAATTCTCACCAATCCTATAGACACCCTCCACCTTGTCATACACCATCCAATTTCAGCCTGTTACATTGAGGAGTAATCTCTCCTGGGACTGAGACAATAGTTCTGCGTCCTCAAATCAATAGTGAGACTCAAATTCTTTCTCACCAATTCTATAGACACCCTCCATCTTGTCATACACCATCCAATTTCAGCCTGTTACATTGAGGTGCAATTTCTCCTGGGCCTGAGACAATAGTTCTGTGTCCTCAAATCTATAGTGAGATTCAAATTCTCACCAATCCTATATACACACTCCATCTTGTCATACACCATCCAATTTCAGCCTGTTACATTGAGGTGTAATCTCTCCTGGGCCTGAGACAATAGTTCTGTGTCCTCAAATCTATTGTGAGATTCAAATTCTCACCAATCCTATAGACACCCTCCATCTTGTCATACACCATCCAATTTCAGCCTGTTACAATGAGGTGTAATCTCTCCTGGGACTGAGACAATAGTTCTGTGTCCTCAAATCTATAGTGAGATTCAAATTCTCACCAATCCTATAGACAACCTCCATCTTGTCATACACCATCCAATTTCAGCCTGTTAGACACCCTCCATCTTGTCATACACCATCCAATTTCAGCCTGTTACATTGAGGTGTAATCTCTCCTGGGCCAGAGACAATAGTTCTGCGACCTCAAATCTCTAGTGAGATTCAAATTCTCACCAACCCCATAGACACCCTCCACCTTGTCTAACACCATCCAATTTCAGCCTGTTACATTGAGGTGTAATATCTCCTGGGCCTGAGACAATAGTTCTGCGTCCTCAAATCTCTAGTGAGATCCAAAATCTCACCAATCCTGTAGACACCCTCCCCCTTGTCATACACCATCCAATTTCAGCCTGTTACATTGAGGTGTAATCTCTCCTGGGACCGAGACAATAGTTCTGCGTCCTCAAATCGATAGTGAGACTCAAATTCTTTCTCACCAATTCTATAGACACCCTCCATCTTGTTATACACCATCCAATTTCAGCCTGTTACATTGAGGTGCAATCTCTCCTGGGCCTGAGACAATAGTTCTGTGTCCTCAAATCTATAGTGAGATTCAAATTCTCACCAATCCTTTAGACATCCTCCACCTTGTCATACACCATCCAATTTCAGCCTGTTACATTGAGGTGTAATCTCTCCTGGGACTGAGACAATAGTTCTGCGTCCTCAAATCTATAGTGAGATTCAAATTCTCACCAATCCTATAGACACCCTCCACCTTGTCATACACCATCCAATTTCAGCCTGTTACATTGAGGTGTAATCTCTACAGGGCCAGAGACAATAGTTCTGCGACCTCAAATCTCTAGTGAGATTCAAATTCTCACCAACCCCATAGACACCCTCCACCTTGTCTAACACCATCCAATTTTAGCCTGTTACATTGAGGTGTAATCTCTCCTGGGCCTGAGACAATAGTTCTGCATCCTCAAATCTATAGTGACATTCAAATTCTCACCAATCCTATAGCCACCCACCACCTTGTCATACACCATCCAATTTCAGCCTGTTACATTGAGGTGAAATCTCTCCTGGGCCTGAGACAATAGTTCTGTGTCCTCAAATCTATAGTGAGATTCAAATTCTCACCAATCCTATAGACACCCTCCACCTTGTCATACACCATCCCATTTCAGCCTGTTACATTGAGGTGTAATCTCTACTGGGCCTGAGACAATAGTTATGCATCCTCAAATCTATAGTGAGATTCAAATTCTCACCAATCCTATAGACACCCTCCACCTTGTCATGCACCATCCAATATCAGCCTGTTACATTGAGGTGTAATCTCTCCTGGGCATGAGACAATAGTTCTGCATCCTCAAATCGATAGTGAGATTCAAATTCTCACCAATCCTATAGACACCCTCCATCTTGTCATACACCATCCAATTTCAGCCTGTTACATAGAGGTGTAATATCTCCTGGGCCTGAGACAATAGTTCTGTGTCCTGAAATCTATAGTGAGATTCAAATTCTCACCAATCCTATAGACACCCGCCATCTTGTCATACACCATCCAATTTCAGCCTGTTACATAGAGGTGTAATATCTCCTGGGCCTGAGACAATAGTTCTGTCTCCTCAAATCTCTAGTGAGATTCAAATTCTCACCAATCCTATAGACACCCTCCACCTTGTCATACAACATCCAATTTCAGCCTGTTACATTGAGGTGTAATCTCTCCTGGGCCAGAGACAATAGTTCAGCGTCCTCAAATCCATAGTGAGATCCAAATTCTTACTAATCCTATAGACACCCTCCACCTTGTCATACACCATCCAATTTCAGCCTGTTACATTGAGGTGTAATCTCTACAGGGCCAGAGACAATAGTTCTGCGACCTCAAATCTCTAGTGAGATTCAAATTCTCACCAACCCCATAGACACCCTCCACCTTGTCTAACACCATCCAATTTTAGCCTGTTACATTGAGGTGTAATCTCTCCTGGGCCTGAGACAATAGTTCTGCATCCTCAAATCTATAGTGACATTCAAATTCTCACCAATCCTATAGCCACCCACCACCTTGTCATACACCATCCAATTTCAGCCTGTTACATTGAGGTGAAATCTCTCCTGGGCCTGAGACAATAGTTCTGTGTCCTCAAATCTATAGTGAGATTCAAATTCTCACCAATCCTATAGACACCCTCCACCTTGTCATACACCATCCCATTTCAGCCTGTTACATTGAGGTGTAATCTCTACTGGGCCTGAGACAATAGTTATGCATCCTCAAATCTATAGTGAGATTCAAATTCTCACCAATCCTATAGACACCCTCCACCTTGTCATGCACCATCCAATATCAGCCTGTTACATTGAGGTGTAATCTCTCCTGGGCATGAGACAATAGTTCTGCATCCTCAAATCGATAGTGAGATTCAAATTCTCACCAATCCTATAGACACCCTCCATCTTGTCATACACCATCCAATTTCAGCCTGTTACATAGAGGTGTAATATCTCCTGGGCCTGAGACAATAGTTCTGTGTCCTGAAATCTATAGTGAGATTCAAATTCTCACCAATCCTATAGACACCCGCCATCTTGTCATACACCATCCAATTTCAGCCTGTTACATAGAGGTGTAATATCTCCTGGGCCTGAGACAATAGTTCTGTCTCCTCAAATCTCTAGTGAGATTCAAATTCTCACCAATCCTATAGACACCCTCCACCTTGTCATACAACATCCAATTTCAGCCTGTTACATTGAGGTGTAATCTCTCCTGGGCCAGAGACAATAGTTCAGCGTCCTCAAATCCATAGTGAGATCCAAATTCTTACTAATCCTATAGACACCCTCCACCTTGTCATACACCATCCAATTTCAGCCTGTTACATTGAGGTGTAATCTCTCCTGGGCCTGATACAATAGTTCTGCAAATATAAAAAGAGAGAAGCCAGCGCTGCTGGTGGTCAGAACGCATAACATGAAGTGCAATGCACTTATTAACATCTAACTGTATTCAAAATGAGACATTTGGCAAAATATTGATCAATAAATTGAGCAACCCTGCCGCGCCAATGCAATCTCATGTGGGGGGTCCTACTCTACATTTTTATTATTCACTGTGCCATAACGGCCTCCTGAATATTTTAAAAGCAAGACCATATCTATTGCAAATGTACCTGAAACAATGTCTGAATCGCTCCCGTGCAGCCAGATGAAACAAGTGCAGATAAAGGCCAACCAGGTCTGAACATAGACATCTCAGGTTAATTGT
The DNA here is from genome assembly GCF_039654945.1 of Dendrobates tinctorius. Classification (NCBI taxonomy): domain Eukaryota; kingdom Metazoa; phylum Chordata; class Amphibia; order Anura; family Dendrobatidae; genus Dendrobates; species Dendrobates tinctorius. Next base: position 90,869,298 of record NW_027361687.1, on the reverse strand, counting down.
TAATATGTGCATATGCACCTCATGTTATGGGTTCTAACCACAAGCAGCGCTGGCTTCTCTCTTTTTTTTGTTACAATAGTTCTGCGTCCTCAAATCTATAGTGAGATTCAAAATCTCACCAATCCTATAGACACTCTCCACCTTGTCATACACCATCCAATTTCAGCCTGTTACATTGAGGTGTAATCTCTCCTGGGCCTGAGACAATAGTTCTGCATCCTCAAATCTATAGTGAGATTCAAATTCTCATCAGTCATATAGACACCCTCCACCTTGTCATACCCCATCCAATTTCAGCCTGTTAAATTGAGGTGTAATCTCTCCTGGGCCCGAGACAATAGTTCTGCATCCTCAAATCTATAGTGAGATTCAAATTCTCACCAATCCTATAGACACCCTCCACCTTGTCATACACCATCCAATTTCAGCCTGTTACATTGAGGTGTAATCTCTACTGGGACTGAGACAATAGTTCAGCATCCTCAAAACTATAGTGAGATTCAAATTCTCACCAATAGTAGATACACCTTCTACCTTATTTTACAGTACCATATAGCTGGTGGTATTTTGGGTACATTTTCACAAAAATGAGGAAGTATGGTGGAAGACGCCGTGGAAGTGGGCAGGGGTTGCCAGCTGGCCCCCATGGTGGAGATGGTGGTGTTGCATCTGTTGGTAGTGGCAAAAGCACAATAGCACCTAAGGCAGGAGGTGTTGAGCCTGCGTCATGGTCTGGCTCAGGAACACCTGGAAGGCTCCCTTTTCTGGGAGTAGGTTAACCGCTTTTAATGCCATAGCATCAGGAACTGGTTTTGGCTTACATTGCCAAAACAGACTCCAGCAAATATGCCTTCCTCTTCTGAAGTTTCAAAAAAATGCAAGCACTGAGTCGTCAATGGAGGCTCCTGGTCCGGAACAACACCTTTCCTTGTGTCCTTCACCCCTACCCAAAGTGAAGGATGTGGCAGGCCACACTACCGATTACTCCATGGAGCTCTTTTCACATACCATGCCTGGGTTAGCAAGTCAAATCGTGAATTCCCCAGTCCAAGATGAATCTGACATAGAGTGCACTAATGCACAGCCACTGCTAGATTTTTCTGCTGGTACATTCACTCAGAGCTCTACATTGTCCTTGCAGTGTACTGAGGCAGAATCAGACCCTGATGAAACTCAGGTGCCCCTTCCTGCATACTATACCACCATGCACGGTGACACAGAGGAAGGTGCACATGAAATTGAAGAGGAAGTGATGGATAAACCAGTTGTTGACCCAGATTGGCATCCATTGGGGGAAGAGGGTGCCGCTGCCAATAGCTCAGAAGAGGAGGAGGAGGATCCGCAGCAGGCAATGACATCGCAACAGCTGTTATCTGGCAGGACTGTAGCAGTCCAAAAACGTGTTACAAAAACCTGGTAGAAAATGGTATAACACCGCGCAATACTGGGAAACTCAAAAGGTTGAATCAGATTACTCACTTGTAAATGAAAAAATGGAATGTCCTGAAGCTGTTTGCCTGTACTTGAATATATATGATGCCTTTTAATTAGACGAAAAAGCTGTTAAAATAAAAATACAACCAGTGATAAATAGATGAACACTAATGTTTGCCTGGAAGTGAATCCCTTAAGGGTTAGAAACACTAACTTGAACTTGTTCACAATAGTGCGTCAGACTATGTGGACAGCATACCATGAAACAGCTGTAGTATGGATATCAGAAAGAAAGGTGCCACAAAATCTTGATATGATTTAAAATGCTGAGCCAAAAAATAGATAATGAATAAAGTTAAATACCACCGAATATTAGTTGACTGGTTAGAGGCTGTATGCTAACACTTGCTGGGTGCTATTTTCTAAGTGTCTTCAGTTTAACCAGGAATAGCCTGAATGCTGTGCAGATGCACATGAAGGCAGACCACCTGCAACGTGGATGATTATCAGTAATGGCCTGTGCCCGCTAACGTGGTGCAGGGATATGTGGCACTTACTTGGCTGACAGGTGATCAATGGTGCAGGCGTGAGGGTGATAACCGCAGCTGCTAAACTGTGAAGCAGTGGGAGCCGCCGCTGCCTCGCATGCTCCGGCAGTGAGCAACGCTAAGGAGATCGGCGCGTGGTGGGGGCGGGGTGTAGCGTGACGTTACACTAGGGGAAGGAGGGTGGCTCACAAGTAGCACAAATCCGACGCGTTTCGAGAGAAGGTTTCTCTCTTCATCAGGGATGTGCCTCCCAGTGTGTGAACCATCCATATATAGCATTGTAGGCCTGTATAGAATGATCACCTGACCCGTAGGAGCCTGGCTTGAACTCCTCCTATCTTAGATAAAGAGACTAGTGTGTCTGCACAAACAAAGCTGATTGTGGCTACTTGTGATTAACCGTTGGTCAAACAAAGAGGGCTTGGAGATAAATAATATTGGTTCCAAAACTTTTTTGTAAAATGGACATGAAAAAATAAAAAATGAAAAACACTAAAAAATGGGTAATAACTAGAGTTGAGCGACTTTTGGTTTTTTAGGGTCGCGTTTCGTTTCGTGAAACCCGACTTTTCCAAAAGTCGGGTCGAGCAAGATCGTCCGATTATAGGGAAAAGTCGGGGTCGTCCCGAAACACGAAACCCAATGTAAGTCAATGGGGAATAAAAGTCGGCAGTGAGAGGAGGACAGGAAACACACCTACAGTGCCCATTTGAATACCAAAAGCATCAATTCTTCTTTCTTAAGCTTGTCAACCTTAATTAACTTCATAATACAAGTTACGCACTGAAAAATGGGGGTTATTTGGCTAAAGTTGTGGGGGGGGAGGGCTGGCTGCAGGTTTTCATGTGCCCTGGGCGAAAGAGCGCCCCTTTAACACATACCACAACTCATCATGCTCCGATACGGCAGATAAATAGCGGTATAGTACAATGAAAAATACCTCACTTTTTACATCCCATGACGAGGCCCATCTATTTCTCCATACAGAATCATTGGTCCCATATAATGTTTGAAACAGTATATGATGTGCTCCACATAATGCTACAGTATATGTTGGTCCCCATGGATGAAGCTCCACTGTCTTATGGGCCCAAATAATGCTCCAAACATAATGGGCCCCATTTCTAATGCTCTAGTGAATAATGGGCCCTGTAAATGCTGCTCCAGTGTCTGATGTTCACCTTTGGAATGTTCCAGTGTATGGTGGGCCCCATCTATCATTCTCCAGAGTATAGTGCTCCCCAAAAATTGCTGTCCCAACATTGAAAACAATCAAATAAGTCTCCTCGCTAGGGAATCCCAGTACTTGTCTGGACAGGTGCTGTAGCTTGCTTAACAGCTCGCCAGCCGTTCTCACGCCCAGTATGGATTACACGTGATTGCACAAAGGTGAGAAAGGGTACCGTATCCCCAGATAACATGTATCGATAGCGTACACATTCAAAATATATGTCTCAGGAGGCAGGCTCAGACGGTGTTAGGCCCAGTATGGATTGCACGTGATTGCACAAAGGTTAGAAAGGGTACCGTATCCCTGGATAACATGTATGGATAGCGTACACATTCAAAATATATGTCTATACAGCATGAGGCAGGCTCAGACGGTGTTAGGCCCAGTATGGATTGCACGTGATTGCACAAAGGTTAGAAAGGGTACCGTATCCCTGGATAACATGTATGGATAGCGTACACATTCAAAATATATGTCTCAGGAGGCAGGCTCAGACGGTGTTAGGCCCAGTATGGATTGCACGTGATTGCACAAAGGTTAGAAAGGGTACCGTATCCCCAGAAAACATGTATCGATAGCGTACACATTCAAAATATATGTCTCGGAGGCAGGCTCAGACGGTGTTAGGCCCAGTATGGATTGCACGTGATTGCACAAAGGTTAGAAAGGGTACCGTATCCCTGGATAACATGTATGGATAGCGTACACATTCAAAATATATGTCTATACAGCATGAGGCAGGCTCAGACGGTGTTAGGCCCAGTATGGATTGCACGTGATTGCACAAAGGTTAGAAAGGGTACCGTATCCCTGGATAACATTTATGGATAGCGTACACATTCAAAATATATGTCTCAGGAGGCAGGCTCAGACGGTGTTAGGCCCAGTATGGATTGCACGTGATTGCACAAAGGTTAGAAAGGGTACCGTATCCCTGGATAACATGTATGGATAGCGTACACATTCAAAATATATGTCTATACAGCATGAGGCAGGCTCAGACGGTGTTAGGCCCAGTATGGATTGCACGTGATTGCACAAAGGTTAGAAAGGGTACCGTATCCCTGGATAACATGTATGGATAGCGTACACATTCAAAATATATGTCTCAGGAGGCAGGCTCAGACGGTGCCAGGCACAGTATGGATTTGACGGCCCAGATTACACAACGGAGGAGCAGGGAGAGGTAAAGATTGCAAATGCTGGGGCCCTGCCCAAGCAAGGGGGGCCCACTCGTGGGTGTCGGTACTGGCACTGGGCCCCTCATAGTACAGCGGTGTGTCTGACGGCGGGTGTGCACCACCACCGTCAGAGACACTTGATTGCACTATGAGGGACCCTGTGCCAGTGCCCGCGCCCAAGAGTCGGCCTGCCCACCTGTCCAGGGCAATGGCACTCGCACGGTGTCGTGCGCTAGGTGGTGACCCCGGCCATGGGGGGGGAGGCAGCACAGTTAGGGAGTTTTAGAAAGTGGCATATGTTGATGTTGGACATTCAGCTGATGCAAAAGGCGAAATAGGTGAAGTACCAGGAAGAGGTGGACCAAAGCAAGCCATTTTTCTGTCACCCTACAGTATGTGTCATCAGGGGAAGGTGGGACAAAATCCTTGGAAACCCATGCGTGGTTCATTTTAATGAAGGTTAGATCATCCACATTTTGGGTTGATAAACGGGTCCTTTTTTCTGTCAGGATTGATCCAGCTGCACTGAAGACTCTTTCCGATACCACACTTGCAGCTGGGCAAGCGAGCTCCTATAAGGCATATTGGGCCAATTCAGGCCAGGTGTCCAGTTTAGCGGCCCAATAGTCAAAGGGGAATGACCTGTGTGGGAGAACATCGATATGGGAGGAAAAGTAGTTTGTAACCATAGTTGACAACTGCTGTCTCCTGTCACTTTCCATCGATGCAGTATTACCAGTTGTGTGAGCGGTATTTGAAAAATCAGTCCACAACATTGTCATGAAACCCCTGTCTCCAACGCCACTTCTGCTGTGTGCACCACGAACACCTCTGCCAAGCTGCCCCCGGCCCGTACGGCTCGTGTGAGAACCATCACCGCTGCTGTGTGCTGGTAATGCCTCAAGCAACCGATTTACCAGAGTTGCTTGTTTATTAGCCAATATTAGGTCAAGGTTCTCCTGTGGCATGATGTTTTGTAATTTGCCTTTATAGCGTGGATCCAGGATGCTGGCCAACCAGTAGTCATCATCGTTCATCATTTTGGCAATGCGGGGGTCCCTTTTTACGATCCGCAAGGCATAATCTGACATGTGGGCCAATGTTCCCGGTGTCAATGATGCACTGCGAGTTCTGGGTGGAGGAGCACTTTCTGGCAAATCCTCGTCCCTCCAGTCACGCACAAACCCTGTACCAGACCTTGCCACGCCAACATTTTCACTTGCCCCACGAGATGCATCCTCCTCCCCTAAGTAATCATCCCCATCATCCTCCTCCTCCTCCTCTTCTTCCTCCACCTCGTCCAGGAGAGGTCCCTGAGCAAACAATGGCTGAATGTCATCAAGGATTCCCTCCTCCTCTTCCTCCTCATCAACATTGGCTGCAGACGCCTGCTCCTTAAGGTGCGTCAAAGTTTGCATGAGCAGACGCATAAGTGGGATGCTCATGCTTAGGATGGCGTCGTCTGCGCTTACCAGCCGTGTGCATTCCTCAAAACACTGAAGGAATTTACAAAGGTCTTTCAGCTTCGACCACTGCACACCTGTCAACTCCATGTCTGCTCTCAAAGTGCCTGGCCGTGTATCCTCCCACAAATGCATTATGGCCTGCCTCTGCTCGCACAGCCGCTCCACCATGTGCAGGGTGGAGTTCCACCTTGTTGCAATGTCGATAATGAGGCGGTGGTTGGGAAGGTGGAGCAATCGCTGCAGCTTCTGCATACGAACGGAGTGTACAGGCGACCGGCGGATGTGCGCCCACAGTCTTCGCACCTTCTGGAGCAGGGCTGTTAACTCCGGATAATTTTTGAGGAAGCACTGCACCACCAGGTTCAAGGTGTGAGCCAAGCAAGGTATGTGGCTGAGTTTTGAAAGGGCTATGGCTGCCACAAAATTACGGCCGTTATCACTAACTACCTTGCCTGCCTCAAGATGTACACTGCCCAGCCATGACTCAGTTTGTCGCTTCAAGTACTCGGCCAGCACCTCGGCGGTGTGTCTGTCGCCCAAACACATCATCTGCAACACAGCCTGCTGACGCTTTCCACTAGCTGCTCGATAGGGGGACACATCGTGTGCAACAGTGGCAGCTGCAGATGGAGTGCTCGTACGACTGCGCTCTGTGGACGAGCTTTCGCTTCTGGAGGAGGAGGAGGAGGGTCGAACGCCTACAGCCAACTGTTTCCTATACCGTGGGCTAGGCAGCACTGTCCCACCACCGCTGTCCCCTGTGGACCCTGCATCCACCACATTAACCCAGTGCGCAGTGATGGACACGTAACGGCCCTGGCCATGCCGACTGGACCATGCATCAGTTGTGAGGTGCACCTTTCCGCTCACTGACTGCTTGAGTGCATGGACAATGCGGTCTTTCACATGATGGTGGAGGGCTGGGATGGCTTTGCGAGAGAAGAAGTGGCGACTGGGTAGGTCATAGCGTGGTACTGCATAGGCCATGAGTTCGCGGAAAGCTGTGCTTTCCACCAACCGAAAGGGCATCATCTCAAACGAGATTAGTTTGGCAATGTGGGCGTTCAAACCCATTGTACGCGGATGAGAGACTGAGTACTTTCTTGACCTACTCATAGTGTCTGGGAGGGTGAGCTGGACTTGAGAGCTGCATATGGTGGAAGTAGCGATGGACAGGGCGGACTGAGAGAGGGTTGATGATGGTGATGGAGTTGGTGTTCTTTCTGATGGCCTAGAATCAGTCTTTCGTTGATATAACAGTGGGATTCCCTGACTGCTGTGGTCTTGCAACGACACCTCAACATTTGCTGCTGTGCTAACCGGTGGGCTTACAGTGGGGGAAACAATGTAGCGTTGCTGACTACCTTCGTTGTGATCAGTTGCACATGTGGCACTTGAGGTTTGGTGTTGTGTCCACGCTTGCAAGTGCATGCTGGTTAAATGTCTAAGCATGCAACTGGTATTGAAATTTTTCAGATTTTTCCCTCGGCTAAAGGTCTTTGCGCACTTCTTACAGATAACCTTGGCCTGATCATGAGGATTTTGTTCAAAAAAGTGCCACACTGCACTCTTCCTACTTTGGCAGACATTTTGCGGCCTAGCACGCTGTGATCTTTTGACCCTCTGGACAAGCTGTCCAGCAACTCTTTTGATGTTTGGAACCTGTCTTTGGAGTGCTCCGGGCCTGCCAGATAACAGCTGTTGCGATGTCGATGACTGCTGTGGATGCTCCTCATCTGAGCTATTGGAAGCAGCACCCTCTACCCCCAATGGATGCCAATCTGGGTCAACAACTGGGTCATCCATCACCTCCTCTTCTATGTCATGTGCACCTTCCTCTGTGTCACCGTGTATGGTGGTATAGTGTGCGGGAAGGGGCACCTGAGTCTCATCAGGGTGAGAATCTGGCTCTGTACACTGCGAGGACAATGTAGTGCTCTGAGTGAATGTACCAGAAGAATCATCCATCAGCGGCTGTGCATCAGTGCACTCCATGTCAGATTCATCTTGGCCTGGGTAATTCACCATTTGACTTGATAATCCAGGCATGGTATGTGAAAACAGCTCCATGGAGTAATCAGTAGTATGGCCTGCGTCATCCTTCAATCTTGGTTGGGGTGAAGGACACAAGGAAAGGTGTGGTTCATGAACATGAGCCTCCAATGACGACTCAGTGCTTTTACTTTTTACAACTGAAGAAGAGGAGGCGATAGAGCTGGAGGCTGAGTCAGCAATGTAAGACAAAACTTTTTCCTGATGCTCTGGCTTTAAAAGCGGTTTGCCAACTCCTAGAAAACTAAGCGTTCGAGGCCTTATGTAGCCAGACGATGACGCAGGGTCAGCACCTCCTGCATTCGGTCCTATTTTGCTCTTGCCACTACCATCAGATCCACCACCAACACCATCATTACCAGCTGCCAACCCCCGCCCAATTCCACGGCCTCTTCCACCAGCCTTCCTCATTTTTGGTAGAAATGTAGACAAAATCCAACAAACTATATAGTATTGTAAAACAAGGTACAAGGTGTCTATAGGACAGGGGAGATTTTGAATTTCTGCACACACTTGTGGACAGTGGACACTTTTGGATTGTGTGAGGCCCACTGATATCTGAGCGCTATGTGACAGGCACGATGGCACAGCTGTGACAAAAGTGACTAGAGGATAAGGGAGATTTTGAATCTCTGCACACACTTTTGGACACTGGACACTTTTGGATTGTGTGAGGCCCACTGATATCTGAGCGCTATGTGACAGGCTCGATGGCACAGCTGTGACAAAAGTGACTAGAGGATAAGGGAGATTTTGAATCTCTGCACACACTTTTGGACACTGGACACTTTTGGATTGTGTGAGGCCCACTGATATCTGAGCGCTATGTGACAGGCTCGATGGCACAGCTGTGACAAAAGTGACTAGAGGATAAGTGAGATTTTGAATCTCTGCACACACTTTTGGACACTGGACACTTTTGGATTGTGTGAGGCCCACTGATATCTGAGCGCTATGTGACAGGCTCGATGGCACAGCTGTGACAAAAGTGACTAGAGGATAAATGAGATTTTGAATTTCTGCACACACTTGTGGACAGTGGACACTTTTGGATTGTGTGAGGCCCACTGATATCTGAGCGCTATGTGACAGGCTCGATGGCACAGCTGTGACAAAAGTGACTAGAGGATAAGGGAGATTTTGAATTTCTGCACACACTTGTGGACAGTGGACACTTTTGGATTGTGTGAGGCCCACTGATATCTGAGCGCTATGTGACAGGCTCCATGGCACAGCTGTGACAAAAGTGACTAGAGGATAAGGGAGATTTTGAATCTCTGCACACACTTTTGGACACTGGACACTTTTGGATTGTGTGAGGCCCAATGAATGTCTGAGCGCTATGTGACAGGCTCGATGGCACAGCTGTGACAAAAGTGACTAGAGAATAAGGGAGATTTTGAATCTCTGCACACACTTTTGGACACTGGACACTTTTGGATTGTGTGAGGCCCACTGATATCTGAGCGCTATGTGACAGGCTCGATGGCACAGCTGTGACAAAAGTGACTAGAGGATAAGGGAGATTTTGAATCTCTTCACACACTTTTGGACACTGGACACTTTTGGATTGTGTGAGTTCCACTGATATCTGAGCGCTATGTGACAGGCTCGATGGCACAGCTGTGACAAAAGTGACTAGAGGATAAGGGAGATTTTGAATTTCTGCACACACTTGTGGACAGTGGACACTTTTGGATTGTGTGAGGCCCACTGATATCTGAGCGCTATGTGACAGGCTCGATGGCACAGCTGTGACAAAAGTGACTAGAGGATAAGGGAGATTTTGAATTTCTGCACACACTTGTGGACAGTGGACACTTTTCGATTGTGTGAGGCCCACTGATATCTGAGCGCTATGTGACAGGCTCCATGGCACAGCTGTGACAAAAGTGACTAGAGGATAAGGGAGATTTTGAATCTCTGCACACACTTTTGGACACTGGACACTTTTGGATTGTGTGAGGCCCAATGAATATCTGAGCGCTATGTGACAGGCTCGATGGCACAGCTGTGACAAAAGTGACTAGAGGATAAGGGAGATTGGATTGCTTTTAAAAAAGCAGTTTGCGGAGCAGTGAGTAAACAGCAATGCCAGCCTGTCAGGAAGCCTTAAAAGGCAGCCCAACAACCAACACCACTGATACACCACTATATAGCCTCCCCTTGCACTGCACACACAGTGACTGGTGTGTTGTGCAGGCCAAATTGCTAGCAGCAGAAGCAGTTTTTTTGTCTTCTCAGCAGGACAAAAAAAAAAATTGGGATTGCTTTTAAAAAAGCAGTTTGCGGAGCAGTGGGTAAACAGCAATGCAGGAATGTCAGGAAGCCTTAGAAGGCAGCCCAACAACCAACACCACTGATACACCACTATATAGCCTCCCCTTGCACTGCACACACAGTGACTGGTGTGTTGTGCAGGCCAAATCGCTAGCAGCAGAAGCAGTTTTTTTGTCTTCTTCCCTGCCTAACGCTCTCCCTACAGAATCAGCAGCAACCTCACCCTATACTAAGATCGGCAGAAGTAAGATGGCGGTCGGCGTGCACGCCCTTTTATACCCCCTGTGACGCCCACCAAAGCAAGCCAATCACTTGCATGCCCTTCTGAAAGATGGTGGTGACCCGTGCCTATGTCATCACGTTGCCCACAGTGTCCGTGGATCCTGATTGGCTGAAAAAGAGCGCAAAACAAACTTTTGAAACGCGACTTTGGCGCGTAAGTCGCCGACCTCGTGGCCGACCTCATCCTAGGGTCGAGTTTCGTTTCATGAAACCAGACTTTGCCAAAAATCGGCGACTTTTGAATTTTTTCGACCCGTTTCGCTCAACTCTAGTAATAACCTTTATTCAAACACATATTAAAAACTATGACTGAAAAAATAAAAAAAATGCACTAAAAATGTATGTGCACCTATCAACGCCCAATCATAGCGAGCAGGGTGCCCTATTAAGTACTGAATTTGAATCCATGGCTCAGCATTTTAAATCATATCAAGATTTTGAGGCACCTTTCTTTCTGATATCTATACTACAGCTGTTTCATGGTATGCCGTCCACCATAGTCTGACGCACTATTGTGAACAAGTTCAGGTTAGTGTTTTTAACCCTTAAGGGATTCACTTCCAGGCAAACATTAGTGTTCATCTATTTATCACTGGTTGTATTTTTATTTTAACAGCTTTTTCATCTAATTAAAAGGCATCATATATATTCAAGTACAGGCAAACAGCTTCAGGACATTCCATATTTTCATTTACAAGTGAGTAATCTGATTCACCCTTTTGAGTTTCCCAATATGTGTTATACCATTTTCAACCAGCTTTTTTTGCTTTTCTAAACAGGCACCAGCACAGAGCCTGTTAATCACCTGCTTCATCTGGGAATATTGCACGCCGGCTTCCTGGTCCAGTGGATTTGCGCCAGTGTGTTATTATCTTATCATGTGTTACAAAAACCAAAAGAGTTGCAGGACAGCTTGGCCAGACAGTCAAATTAGCACAGCATGCAAGGTCTCAAAATGTCTTCCATAGTAGGAAGAGTGCAGTGTGGCACTTATTTGAACAAAATCCTAATGATCAGGCAAAGGTTATCTGTAAGAAGTGTGCAAAGACCTTTAGCCGAGGGAAAAATCTGAGAAATTTGAATACCAGTTGCATGCTTATACATTTAAACACCATGCACTTGCAAGCGTGGAAGGACTACCAAACCTCACGTACCATATGTGCACCTGCTCCGAATTAAGGTAGTCAGCAACGCTACATCGCTTCCCCCACTGTAAGCCCACCGGTTAGCAAACCACCAGCAGCAAATGTCGAGGTGTCGTCGCAAGGGTAAAGCAGTCATGGAATCAAATGTTATTGCTACGAAAGACTGAATCTAGGCCATGAGCAACACCACCAACACCATCACCAACCCTCTCTCAGTCCGCCATGTCCACCGCTAGTTCCACCATATGCAGCTCTCAAGTCCAGCTCACCCTACCTGAAACTCTGAGTAGGACAAGAAAGTTCTCATCCTCTCATCCGTGTACACTGGCTTTGAATGCCCACATTACCAAACTAATCTAGTTAGAGATGATGCCCTATCAGTTGGTTGAAAGCAAAGCTTTTTGCAAGCTCATGGCCTACGCAGTACCACGCTATGACCTACCCAGTCGCGAAAAGCCATCCCAGCCCTCCACGTGCATGTGAAAGACCGCATTGTCCATGCACTCAAGCAATCAGTGAGCGGAAAGGTGCACCTCACAACAGATGCATGGTCCAGTAGATATTGCCAGCGCCGTTATGTGTCCATCTCTGCGCACTAGGTTAATGTGGTGGATGCAGGGTCCAGAGGGGACAGCGGCGGTAGGACAGTGCTGCCTAGCCCACGGTATAGAAAACAGTTGGCTGTAGGCGTTCGACCCTCCTCCTCCTCCAGAAGCGAAAGCTCGTCCACAGAGCGCAGTCGCACGAGCACTCCATCTGCAGCTGCCAGTGTTGCACATGAGGTGTCCCACTATCGAACAACTAGTGGTAAGCATCAGCAGGCTGTGTTGAAGATGATGTGTTTGGGCGACAACAGACACACCGTGGATGTACTGGCCGACTACTTGCAGCGACAAATTGAGTGATGGCTGGGCAGTCTACAACTTGAGGCAGCAAGGTAGTTTTGTGGCAGCCATAGCCCTTTCAAAACTCAGATACATACCTTGCCTGGCTCACGTCTTGAACCTGGTGGTGCAGCGCTTCCTCAATAATTATCCGGAGTTAACACCCCTGCTCCATAAGTTGCGAAGACTGTGCTTGCACATCTGCTGGTCGCCCGTACACTCCACTCGTATGCAGAAGCTGCAGCGATTGCTCCACCTTCCCAAGCACCGCCTAATTATCGATGTTGCAACAAGGTGGAACTCCACCCTGCACATGGTTCACAGGCTGTGTGAACAGAGGCAGGCTGTAATTAATTTGTGGGAGGATACACGGGCAGGCAGTTTGCAGGCAGACATGGAGTTTTCTGGTGTGCAGTGGTCGAAGCTGAAAGACCTCTATAAAGTCCTTCAGTGTTTTGAGGAATGCACATGGCTGGTAAACGCAGACGACGCCATCATAAGCATGAGCATCCCACTTATGCGTCTGCTTATGCAAACTTTGACGCACATTAAGGATCAGGCGTCTGCAGCCGAGGAGGAAGAGGAGGAGGGAAGCCTTGATGACAGTCAGCCATTGTCTGCTCAGGAAAGTCTCGTGGACGAGGAGGAGGAAGAAAAGGAAGAGGAGGAGGAGGAGGAGGATGATGGGGATGATTATTTTGGGGAGGAGGATGCTTCTCAGGGGGCAAGAAAAAATGTTGGCGTTGCAAGGTCAGGTACAGGGTTTGTGCGTGACTGGAGGGATGTGGATTTGCCAGAAAGTGCTCCTCCACCCAGCACTCGCAGTGCATCATTGACACCTGGAACATTGGCCCACATGTCTGATTATGCCTTGCAGATCCTAAAAAGGGACCCCTGCATTGCCAAAATGATGAACGATGACGACTACTGGTTGGCCAGCATCCTGGATCCACGCTATAAAGGCAAATTCCAAAACATCATGCCACAGGAGAACCTAGAGCTAATATTTGCTAACAAACAAGCAACTCTAGCAAACCGTTTTTTTGAGGCATTCCCAGCACACAGTGGCAGTGATGTTTTTCCAAACAGCCGTAGGGGGCAACATGGAAGAGATGTTCGTGGTGCACACAGCCGAAGTGGTGTTGGACACAGGGGTTTCATGACCATGTTGTGGACTGATCTTTCAAGTACCGCTTACACGACTGGTAATACTGCATTGATCGAAAGAAGACAGAAGACAGCAGTTGTCAACTATGGTAACAAACTACTTCTCCTCCCATATTGATTTTCTCCCTCACCGGTCAACACCCTTTGATTATTGGGCCAGTAAACTTGACACCTGGCCTGAATTGGCACAATATGCCTTACAGTAGCTCGCTTGCCCTGCTGCTAGCGTGTTATCTTAACAAGTCTTCAGTGCTGCTGGATCAATCCTGACAGAAAAAAGGACCCGTCTGTTGACCCAAAATGTTGATGATCTAACCTTCATTAAAATGAACCATGCATGGGTTTCAAAGGATTTTGTCCCACCCACCCCTGCTAACACGTAGGTTGCCAGACAAATGGCATGCTTTTGTCCTCTTCCGCGGACTTCTCCAATTACTCCATTTGCAGTTGCTGAATGTCCAACATCAACATATGCCATTTTTTCCACCTCCCTAACTGGGCTGCCTCCCCCCCCATGGCCGGGGTCACCACCTGGCGCATGCACCCGTGCAAGTGCCGTTGCCATGGACAGGTGGGTGGGCACACTCTTTGGCAATGGCACTGGCACAAGGTCCCTCATAGTAGAATCAAGTGTCTCTTAAGGTGGGGGTGCACACCCGCTGTCCGACACACTGGCGTAATATGAGGGGCCCTGTGCTAGTATGGCCGCCCAGGAGTGGGCCCCCCTGCTTGCTCAGGGCTCCAGCACTTGCAATACTTACCTCTTCCTGCTCCACCACTGTGTAGTCTGGCCTGTTAAATACTTCACTGGGACTGCCAATACAAATTTGGTGAAATGATAGATGATGGTTAAGACGTAGCTATCCTGCTGGGCTCTATCTTCAGATGATCAATGGCTTCCATTTGTTATGGACGTCGACTCACAATGAGATGCAGTGGTGGTTTATCATCAGCTTTCATGGTTTTCCAACTCACAGACGTGTGACATTCCTGCACACATTTTAAAATGTGTCCTCTCATGCCAATCCAATAGAATCGCCTACGGCCTGTGGCTTGTGTCTTTTGCACTCCAAAGTTACCTGACAGATCATGATAGGCAGTGAGGACAATGTCTACATCTGTCCTTGTGATCAGAATTTGATGGAGATGAGTAATGGTGATGGGTTCCACGGTTCTGCGATACAGCAAACCTTTCTTCACAAGAACTGTTTTCGCTGTCTCCACAGACAAATGTTGTGAGTTCATTCTCACCAGTTGTGAGTTCCCCTTCTGGACTCCCTCTGGTGGTGATGGGAGGTGGTGCGGCTGGTTTGATTGGTGGAGATCTGCCACCTGAGAATGAGGATGACGATTGGATCTCAGGATTCTCAGAATGGATTTAAGACAGCCGACGCCCTATTCAGTTGCTGGTGATTCTTTCTGGCTTGTCAGCTCTTGGTTTTCAGCTCTGTTCCAGTCATCTAAAGCTAAGTTTTTCTGCTAATGTTCACACTTGATTTTGTTGGTCTATTCAGTTTTTTGTGTGGTCTGCCAGCCCCGGCTGGGGGCTGAGCTGAATTTCCACTCTTATTTATCAGTATTTTGCCAATTGGCTTTTTGTCCCTTACTAGTTCGGTCTCTTTTTGCTCTGTCTCAGAATATTCCAGAGTGCTGATATAGTGGGAGAAGTCTAGTGACTTCAGGGTTAATTTTGCTGTCAGAAGTGTTGGACATTATTCTTGTAGGGTTTTTTGCAGGTTGCAGACAGTGACTTGCCTTTCCTTTCCTGTCTAGTTAGTTTGGGCCCCATCATTTGCTCAGCCTATTTTCCTGCCTGTGTTTGTGCCTTCATCTTGTTTCACCGTCAATGCATGTGTGGGGGCTATCTATTCCTTTGGGGTCTGCTCTGGGGCAGTTAGTTTTCCCTTTTCTTGCTTTAGGCTTATGTAGTTCTCCGGCCATGTCGAGGCGTTTAGGAACATCATAGGCACGCTCCACGGTTACTGCTAGTTGTGTGGTAAGACCAGGGATCTGCAATCTGCATAGTTACCAACTTCTCTGGTTTTCTGTGGCTTAGCTTGTTTTGTTTTTTTTCTCCTCAGTGACCCATTCATAACAGACAAAGTAATTGAGGGTCAGCATCAGATCTGAGAATTCTCCCAGGAGTTTTTACCGTGATTAGTAATTCCAAAATTTCTGCAATCAGTCGACTTTCCGTCTGTACTTGTATCCATCTCATTTCCTCTTGCGGAGAGTCTGGACTGTCTTACTGAAACTGAAATATATATGAAGATTGAAAAATACCCTAACAGTGTATACTGGTGTACGCTTCAAATACATAACCCTTTTTCTACTTTTTAGATTCTTGTCTAATCCACACGGAGGCTGTGAGTGTTTTTGCCGGACTCCGGAAATATACACGCAGATTTTTAATGTTTAAACTATGCTATATATACATGTTATCCAGTGACACCGTACCCTTTCTCAACTTTGTACAATCACTTCAAATCCATACTGGGCCTGAGACCCTCTGAGTCTGCCTCCTGATATATAGACATAGGTTTTTCATGTGTAAACTATGCTACAATACATATATACCTGTTATCCGGTGATACTGTACCCTTTCTCAACTTTCTACAATCTTGTCGAATCCATACTGGGCCTGAGAACGTCTGAGTCTGCCTCCTGATTAGAGATGAGCGGTGTTCGAGTCGACCTGTTCGCAAAGTTAAAATTCCAGCTGTTTTGGGCGGTGTTCGCACCGTTCGTCGAACTCGAACACTTTGCTTAAAATTCGGCTGTTCGAGGTTCCATTCGAGAACGGTTCGTTCACCAAAAGCGTAACTTCATTTTCACATTAGTAATGGTTTTCAATGTTAATAGACTGTTTAATGGCATAATAGCGATGTGTGGTAGCAAGCGGTGTAGTACACCTTTCAAGAAGCTACACCGTGTGTTTCTAATTATTTTTTACCGCATCTTGACCAGAAAATCCTTTTGGGCCTTGTAGCACTGTCTGCTACTCAGCAGAGGAGTCCACCAGTGAACCAAGCTATGCCGCCTGTTTATGAAAGAACCAGTTTTTGACTGCATTTAGCACAGTTAATACTTTGGGCCTAGTAACTGTGTCTGCTACTCATCAGAGGAGCCCACCCGTGAACCAAGCGGTGCCGCCTGTTTATGTAAGAACCATTTTTTAACTCCATTTTGCCCAGTGAATACTTTCGGACTAGTACCAGTGCCTACTGCTCAGCAGAGCTGCCCACCCGTGAACCAAGCTATGCGGCCTGTTTATGTAAGAACTGCATGCTACTCAGCATAGGAGCCCAGCTGTTAAGCAAGCTACAGCATCTGTGGTTTGGACACTTAATTTTTTCATTTTTTCTTGAATGCCGTTTATGCCTAATTCCGGAATTCCGGTTGACCTGCACTTACTGGGAAATCCTCGTTCGCGGGGAAGAATTGGAATCCCAGATCCCTATCACTAACGGGGTTCAGCAGGTTATCTGCACCTGTAAGCGACACATGCTGGATCTTTCAATGTAGCGCGCATGCAGCCCCAGACATGTAAGGGCATGACAGACCTGTTATTGATCGATCTCGCGTGCCAGAGCCTCGCGTGTCCCTCTAGTAAGCTTGACGCGTATCGCGGGGGCATGCCGGAGTCTCGTTCCTTAACAGGACTAAGCTATCAAATCGCTAGCACAACTAATAACGGACATCCACCACCACCCACAGAATCGACAAAGCTTGCAATCTGTCAATCTTTTCTGTAGCTGGCATGGTTGAGGTTTCCCGGGTGGAGTCGGATTAAGCCACAGGCTCCACTCCTGGTGGTCCCCTTCTGGACATTCCTTTAAGGTTCAGCTTTGCAACCATACTGTCATGGGAAGCCTAGGTAACTTTAGGCAAAAACCCCGGGGCCCATGCGGTGTCCCTAGGGGAAACCCTGTCTGTCCCTCAACCCAGGGTTGACACTGAAGGTGTGCCTGCCTGGGCCTCCACCCTGTCCATGTCTCCTGTCCAGCCCTAAGCTGAACCCACCACCCACCACCCAGTGAGGAGACTAAACACCAGACCCCACAAATAAATATGGACAGGGATAAAGGAAACGCACTACACCGCGTACACACAGGAGAATACAATAATGTGCAAGGGCAACCAAATAATACAACACAGGGAGGCAAAATGGCAACAACAGAATATACTACACCAGAAACAGTATGCTCCTTAGACCACCACTCCAGACCGGTATCGCTAGCACAAGGCAAGAGCTATAGTCGGCGACGCCCATAGTCACGCAGGACAATTTAAAGACAGAGGGCGTGGCTAAGCCCTCAGCCAGAATGACAACCTGTTTAACCCAATCCAAGTTGGATCAGAAGGCCAACCAGCGCCGCTGAGAACAAAGTGGTAGGATGGGGTATTACCGCTGTCTGCCGGACACCCTGGTGCGAACAGTGTCCGACATGACACATTCTGCCCCCGGAAAACAAACACTTTGCCTTCATGGACGCTGTTCGGAGGTTCGTGGGAATAATGCCGACCGATCGGCAGTTGGCCTAATTTATGGTGGGAAGTCCGACGGTATATGATTGTCTACGATTTCAGATTTTTACTGTTTTTTGGTATTTTACATTTTTATTCCACCCTTTCTTGACTTCATAAGGGCATGACATGCCTATATCTGTGTCTCCTCCTCCTCCTTTTACTCCACCACCTCTTTTCTATATGTAGTTGCCATTTTCCATATGTTATTTTTGTATTCTGAGCATTTTGTATGCTTTGGGACACCTTTTAGGCTGTGTGCACGCGTAGCGATTTTTAAGCGTTTTTGCCGCGATTTTCGGCGCGAAAACGCTGCAAAAATGCTTAAAAATCGTGTACAGAACGCCCCCCATGCATTCCTATGGCATTCCGCACATGCTGTGCTAATGCTGCGCTTTTTTCCGCGGCGGAATCGCATCGCGGAAAAAATCGCAGCATGCTCATTCTTTGTGCGGAATCGCAAAGAATTGCCGCGATTCCGCACCCATAGGAATGCATGAGAATCGCTTACTTCCCGCATGTGGCTATGCCCACCATGCGGGAAGTTAAGCGTCTCATGTGCGGTTGGTAACCACGGTGTGGAGGAGAGGAGACTGTCCTCCAGGCCCTGGGTACCATACCCCTGTAAAAAAAGAATAAAAAATAAAAAATCGGAGTATATTTACCTTCCGGCGTCCCGCGATGCATTCCCGGCCTAAGCGTTCCCAGTAATGCCTTGCGGCAAGGACCTGTGATGACGTAGTCTCGCGTGACTCTAGCGGTCTCGCGAGATCGCTATAGCAACGCGAGACTACCTCATCACAGGTCTCGCAAGGCATTACTGGGAACGCTGAGGCCCGGGAATGCAGCGCGGGACGCCGGAAGGTAAATATACACCGATTTTTTTTTTTTTTTTTAGCATTTTAACATCCTATCTTTTACTATTGAAGCCGCATAGGCGGCCTCAATAGTAAAAACCTGCTCACACTTGTCAAACACTATGTTTGACGAGTGTGACCAACCTGTCAATCACTTTCCAAGCGATGCTTCAAATCGCTTGGAAAGTGCTTGAATATCGCACGCGAAAATCGCGGCAAAATCGCGATCATAATAGCGGGGAAATAGCGCGGAAAAAAACGCGCGATTTCTGGGAAAGAGTCCGGTTTTTAGTAAGCGTTTTAAAACGCTACGTGTGCACATAGCCTTAAGGTGTTTTGTAATTGTTTTCTATGTGTTTGTATGTGTTTGTGTTTGCCTGCCATTGTTTTCAATGGTGTTCGACGTTCGTTGAACGTTCGACAAACATTCGACAAACTTGCCTCGTGTTCCACGAACCAAAACGAACTGGAACACTAGCGGGGTGGCTCAACACTTCTCCTGAATATAAAGACGTACATTTTTAATGTTTAAACTATGCTATATATATCTGGTGATACTGTACCCTTTCTGCCAGGAAGTCCTCCTCCACCCGCCACTCTATGTGTATCATTGACACCTGGAACATTGTCCCACATGTGTGATTATTTCTTGCGGATCTTTTTGCTATATTGTGGTGTGATCCATCTTGAGCGTGTGACAGTCTGTGGGTTACTCCTGCAATTTAGATGTACATTTAAAAATTACCCCAACACTAGTGTATACAGCTCTACGCTTGTGATACATTACCCATTTACTGCTTTTTAGATTCTGGTCTAATCCAAACTGACCAAGTGAGAGTTATTTTCTGACTGTGGAAATAAATACTGAGATTGACAACAATGACCCCTACACTGTGTACAGCTGTACTCTTCAGATTCATTTGCGCTTTACGGCTTTTTATATTGTGTTGTAATCCATACTGAGTCTGAGAGCATCTGGGTCTGCCTCCTGAAATATCTATGGAGATTTAGAATGTTTAAACTATACTATATATACCTGCTATCTGATGATATCGTACGCTTTTCTACTTTTTATATTCTTGTCTAATCCATACTGAGCCTGTGAGCATCTCTGTGTGACTGATGGAATATATAGAGAGAATGACAATCATCCTTTGACTGTATAGAGCTTTACGCTTCAGAGACAGTACCATATATCTGATGTTATTTTGGGTTAATTTTCTGCAACATTTTGAAGTTTGGTGGAGGAGGCCGCAGACGTGGGGGGGCCAGCTGGTGCTGATGGTGGTGGTGCATCTGCTGGTAGTGGCAAAAGCACAATACCAGCTAAGGCAGGAGGTGTTGAGCCTGCATCATCGTCTGGCTCCGGAACGCCTGGAAGGCTACCTTTTCTGGGAGTAGGTTAACCGCTTTTAAAGCAGGAGCATCAGAAACTGGTTTTGGCTTACAATGACGAAACAGACTCCAGCAAATATGCCCTCCTCTTCTGAAGTTTCAAAAAATGCAAGCACTGAGTCGTCAAGTGCTGGCTCCAGGTTAGGAAGAACCCCTTTCCTTGTGTACTTCACCCCCACCAAAAGTGAATGATGCAGCAGGCCACACTTCACATTAGTCCATGTAGCTCTTTTTATCATACCATGCCTGGGTTATCAAGTCAAATTGTGAATTTCCCAGTCCAAGATGAATCTGACATGGAGTGTGGGTGGCCAGCCAGGGCAGTGAAGTTAATCAGTACTGGGCCGGTGTCTCAGAGGGATGTGTCACGTTGGTGGTGATGACCTGTTCCGTGGCCCTGGGCGTCCATGCAAAGGGGTGAATAACGTTTATGTCACGGTTACGTGTGTCTGGAGGCAGCGAGTACCGCAAGGCGAACCCATATGACACATGTGACCCTGGATACACCGCCTCCAGTGGGGCGCATTTAAATAATAAAGGGGAAACCTGGGTAACAATAACAATTGTGGGCCCTGCGATAGGGAAACGGGGAAGTGGAGACCTCCTGCAATCCCCTGAGTCAGTGTCTCTACAATTCTATCGTTCCCTATGCCGTTTTCGCACCAGGCGATGCACAGGAACCTCAAAACCCTGACTCGCACTGCACCTAAACCCTCACTAGGGAATTGGTCGGTGGGGAAACTAATCCCACCACTGCACTAAACACACATAAGGGAAAATGACAATACAGGGGGAACACCACTTAGCTTTGCTCTGTCGCGTACGCTCCTAGCAACAGAGCCCACCACCTGCGTGCATCTTCTCCTCCAACCGGATCCATCACCATAACCGGATCCATCACCCTACTAGTGCAGCCTTGGAGCAGAGTCCACACCAGTTGCAGCTGCCCAGTAAACAGAGTCCCAAAGATGAGTCCAGCTTCTGCCAAAAAGTCCAGCATGCTTGAGTCCAACTTTTCTGCCAATAAGTCAAGCATGCTTGAGTCCAGTTTTCAGCAACCAAGTCCAGCATGCTGAGTGCAACTCTCACCATGGTCGCCACTCCACCAAGCCATACAAGCACATCCTGCTGACACCATAAACTACGACTCCACCACGCCATGCCAGCCCTTCTTGCAGACCACATCGTTGGACTCCATCAATCCATGCCAGCATTCCATGCAGACTCCATTGCTGACTCAACCCCTCTGGCTGGCCTGCCCAGGACTCTCATTCAGCTCCTTCATCACCCAGGCTTCCTTGTGAATGACTAACTCTCAAGATCACCAACAGTGATTGAACACACCTGACACTCTTTTATAGAGCATCACACCTGATTTATAATTACGTGCACATTAAACCAAAGAACTAAAGTGCGATACCACTCACCACCACCGGGGCAACTTAGAATGAACGACACCTCGTGTAATAATTCTAATGGCCACCGGGGGCAATCACACCACACTTTGGCACCAAGCCAAAGGAAAAAAAGTTCACTTTGTCCATTTAGCTGTCAGATCCACCTTGGATCATGACAGTGTCCCCTCCTTAATGAGAGGCCTCTGGACCCTCAAGACCAAACCTCATAAGGGAAACACTTACAGCGGGGATGCCCAGATCCTGGGTTCACCCCACCACCACCTGAAACTTCAGGTTTATGACAAACGCACCGCTGGTATTGGCAATACATGTTCTGGAGGCACCACTCATCTCCACAGCACCGACCTGGGGAACGAGTTTATGTATGTGTATGTTTGCTATGAGCTGATCAGACTCCACAACACACTTCCACAAGATGTTTTTGGTGGCCACCCATACATGCTCATTCACACACAGGTCCGGACCTGAACGTTTATTGCCACACATTCGTTTGTCATATCTTGGTGAACTCATTCTGGACGTGATAAGAGAGGCGTCCCCCTGTGTCACCACACTCACACCCCCGCTATTCACCAAGGGACACCACCCTCCAACCCTTTCACCATGAGGTCTGTGGCTCCCAGGGTTGGTTAATGGCAAGGGGTGAGATTTGTCCCTACTCCCCTGCAGCGCACCTGCTGCTCAGACTTGGAGAAGGGGACAGGAATATGGAGGAAATATACACTCGCTGGTCGCCTTCCTCCACACGATCAGGAAGGGGCGGCTTCTTTGGTGGTATTGAAGATTTGGCGTCAGCCCCGCGGACTATAACACCAGTCTGCTCACTACAGGGACGTACCCCTTCACCTCGGGGAACCCCAGACAGCACCATGGGGATCACCAACTCCACCCACCTGTCTGGGTGCGTCCGCCAGTATTAACAAGTCCCGCTCCCCAGCAGCGACTCTAGGGGCTTTTTGCCAGACCGCAGCCACCAATTGATTTTCTGGTGAAGCCAAAGGGAAGGCTCCAGACCCTGATAACTACTGCTGCAGCGGCTCTAACACACCATGCCGCTCCTCACTCACCTCAGTGAGGCCCGGCAGCAATTATTCACAGGTCTCCACATGGCCAAAGCTCACCAGAAAAAAAATGTAGGGTTGGTGATAATGTCACGATCATGTGTGTCAGGACGCAGCGAGTACTGCAAGGCGAACCCATATGACACACGTGACCTTGGATACACCGCCTCCAGTGGGGCGAATTTAAATAATAAGATGAGCGTGCAGCTGGATACACCGCCTCCAACTGGCGAATTTAGGTAATACACATTATATATACAGTAGTCGGGAAACCCCGCCTCCAGTAAAGTGAATTTAAATAATAAAGGGGAAACCTGGGTAACAATAACAATGGTGGGCCCTGCGATAGGGAAACGGGGAAGTGGAGACCTCCTGCACTCCCCTGAGTCAGTGTCTCTACACTTATATCGTTCCCTATGCTGTTTCCGCACCAGACGATGCACAGGAACCTCAAAACCCTGACTCGCCCTGCACCTAAACCCTCACTAGGGAATTGGTCGGTGGGGAAACTAATCCCACCACTGCACTAAACACACATAAGGGAAAATGACAATACAGAGGGAACACCACTTAGCTTTGCTCTGTTGCATACGCTCCTAGCAACAGAGCCCACCACCTGCGTGCATCTTCTCCTCCAACTGGATCCATCACCATAACCGGATCCATCACCCTAGTGCAGCCTTGGAGCAGAGTCCACCACCAGTTGCAGCTGCCCAGTAAACCGAGTCCCAAAGATGAGTCCAGCTTCTGCCAAAAAGTCCAGCATGCTTGAGTCCAACTTTTCTGCCAATAAGTCAAGCATGCTTGAGTCCAGTTTTCAGCAACCAAGTCCAGCATGCTGAGTGCAACTCTCACCATGGTCGCCACTCCACCAAGCCATGCAAGCACATCCTGCTGACACCATAAACTGCGACTCCACCACGTCATGCCAGCCCTTCTTGCAGACCACATCGTTGGACTCCATCAATCCATGCCAGCACTCCATGCAGACTCCATTGCTGACTCAACCCCTGTGGCTGGGCTGCCCAGGACTCTCATTCAGCTCCATCATCACCCAGGCTTCCTTGTGAATGACTAACTCTCAATATCACCAACAGTGATTGAACACACCAGACACTCTTTTATAGAGCATCACACCTGATTTATAATTACGTGCACATTAAACCAAAGAACTAAAGTGTGATACCACTCACCACCACCACTTAGAATGAATGACACCATGCGTAATAGTTCTTATGGCCACCAGGGGTAATCACACCACACTTTGGCACCAAACCAAAGGAAAAAAAGTTCACTTTGTCCATTTACTTGTCAGATCCACCTTGGATCATGACAGTTTATTGGTGAATGATACGTGACGCCACCTGTAGTTTCTGATCAGATTGACCCGCGCTTCAGTGTTGCTTTTCTGGGACAGATGTTGTGGTGCAGCTAAGATGTAGAAGCCCTGCACAGGTAGGGCCGTAGTCGCAGGGCAAATGAAAGAGTTGGCAGATGGTGTGCAGTGTAGGATGTAGCAGAGCCGTGCGCCAGGTGCAGGAGAAAGATTTGGAATTCTCTCTCTGCAGATGGGTAGTGTGGCCTCCGTTCTAGCGCTTATCTGAGGTACTCGCAGTACTGAGTTCACTGAAATTCCCCCTGTTGACTCTCTTTTGGAACTTTCTCGTGTGGCAGGCAGCCATAACCTTTTCCTTCTGGCTCACACATGTCGCTGATGGGGCTTCCGAGCCTTAGCTGTGAACAGAGCATTTACAGCTGCTACTTCCTCCGGTTTCTGCTGCAGGACCGTCAGTGTCCCTACAAACTCGGAGACCGGAATCCCGACCATGCACTCCAGCTAGGAGTGAGCCTTAACTCTGCTCATCCTCCAGCTCCCCTTCTCAAGTCCACACACTTCCCCTTCCCTTCACAGACTGCCCTAACTTACCTCCTCCTGACCACAGAGAACCTCAGCAGTCAGGTTCAGAGGTCTCCCTGGTGGCCTGGAGTGGGAACTGTGCTGTGTGTTGGTTTAACTGCTAAAGAGATCTTTCGTTGCTCCCAAGCATGACATCACACTCCCTAGGAGGAAGGTAATGCCACTGTGGCGACCGTACTCCTGGGGGCGCCACAAGTGCACTGATGCCCAGCCACTGCTAGATGATTCTGCTGGTACATTGACCCAGACCACTACATTCCCCTCGCACTCTACACAGCCAGAATCTGACCCTGATGAAACTCAGGTTCCCCTTCCCGCATACTATACCACCTCACACGGTGACAAAGAGGAAGGTGCAGATGAAAGTGCAGGTTACTTGAGCAGGAGGGGGGCATACTCATGGGCGATGGCACTGCCACAGAGCCCCTCATAATACGCAAAAGTGTCTCTGCCGGTGGGAGGGCCCAGACACACCCCGCTGTCAGACACACCGCTGTACTATGAGGGGCCCTGTGCCAGTGCCGTCGCCAATGCGTGGGCCCCCCCTGCTTGCTCAGGATCACAGCACTTGCAAAGTTGAAATACTTACCTCTCCCTGCTCCACCGCCAGTGACATTCTGGTCAGAGAGCGCAATGACATCACGTCTGTATGCCCTCTGCCTAAACAGTCCAAGTGCAGTGAGATGGAAGATGGGGACGACGAGGAGTCCAGACTAGCACAGGGATTCCCTAGCGAGGAGACTTAATTAATTGTTTTCAATGCTGGGACAGCTATTTTTGGGGAGCAATATACTCAGGAGAATGATATATGAGGCCCATCATACACTAGAGCATTCCAAAGGTGGACATCAGACACTGGAGCAGCATTTATAGGGCTCGTTATGCACTGGAGCATTAGAAATGGGGCCCATTATATATGGAGCATTATTTGGGCCCATAACACAGTGGAGCTTCATCCATGGGGACCATCATATACTGTAGCATTATGTGGAGCTCATCTTATACTGTTTCAAACATTATATGGGACCAATGATTCTGTATGGAGAAATATATCGGCCTCATTACTCTGTATAGCGCACTATGCGGTGGCCATAATACTGTATGGAGTAATATACTGTCCGTTTTTGGAGCTATTGGAGAATTTAAAATGGATATCAGTCATGAGATGTAAGAAGTGAAGTATTTTTCATTGTACTATACCGCTATTTCTCTGCCGTATCAGAGGATCATGAATTGTGGCATGTGTTAAAAGACCCCAGTGACACTCTTTGGCCCAGGGCCCATGAAAATCTGGAGCCAACCCTACCCCCCCACAACTTTAGCCAAATAACCCCCAGTTCTCAATGCGTAACTATTATTATAAAGTAAATTAAGGTTGACAAGCTTAAGTAATAAGAATTGATGTTTTTGGCATTAAAATGGGCACTGTAGGTGTGTTTCCTGTACTCCACTCCCTGCCAACCTTGGTTCCCCAT
The DNA here is from genome assembly GCF_039654945.1 of Dendrobates tinctorius. Taxonomy (NCBI): domain Eukaryota; kingdom Metazoa; phylum Chordata; class Amphibia; order Anura; family Dendrobatidae; genus Dendrobates; species Dendrobates tinctorius. Next base: position 90,842,977 of record NW_027361687.1, on the reverse strand, counting down.
TGGCTTGCATTGGGTTTCGTGTTTCAGTCGGCCTTCGACTTTTCACGATAATTGGCCGATTTCGTTCGACCCGACTTTTGAGAAAGTCGCGTTTCATGAAACCTGACTCGACCCGAAAAAAGGCAAAGTCGCTCATCTCTATATACTACCCCTCCTAGTAATTAGGGGATTCTGGGCAGTTTATTTTAATTCCCCTGTAAATTTCCTTTGTATAAATTACTTATGATGTACCAATGGTTTGATCATCTAATAAATATTCTGTGCAAAATGGCTTGTATGTGTCAAAATGAACAATGCTATTCTTTGGAAATAATATGGGCATTTTTTTGTCCCTATCAGAGGTCTTTTTTTTTTTTTCAAAGTATTTTAAATACTTGCAATAATCTATATCAGGTTTGAACATTTGCTGTTATGGGCACTCTCTCTTTACAAGCGCTGTAATATTTGCCATCTGAGGATGAACACTTCTCATGCGCTGCTAAGTGATATAATAAAAATTCTTGAACCACTCCGTAGACGATTGTACGGCCGGGGTCACACTGGCGAGGAATACGAGCGCGTGAGAGGCGCAAAAATCACGCATTAGACACGGACCAATGATTTTCTATGGGGTCACTCGCACCAGGCGTATATTTCTCCTCAGTATCCTACGCTCCGTGCCACTCGCAGCATGCTGCGATTGTCAGCGTACTACGCCCGTAGTACGCCAATGCAAGTCTATGGGTGCGCAAAAAATACGGATTACACACGGAACACACGTGTGTAATGCGAGAAATACGCACCCGGTGTCTTTTAGCAAAGCCGGCAATTCAGTGCGCTATACAGTAAACTCACACTGACAGTTTTAATAAAGAAATGAAAGAATAGATATAGACACATAGAATACATATATATATATATATATATATGCATTCTATGTGTCTATATCTATTCTTTCATTTCTTTATTAAAACTGTTATAGGGCTCAATTATATGTCCATTTTGCAAGCCTGCGAGAAAATCTCACCATACGGATGCCATACGGATTACATACGGATGTACACATGCGCAAAATACGCGACCACACCTTGATTACGGATGACATACGGAGCACTGTTTAGGGGTCTGTCATCCGTATTACGCATGTAAAATACTGACCGTATTTTGCGCAGGTTAGTGTGACTCCAGCCTACCTGAAAGAATTGGCCCATGAACTAATGCTTGGAGAGCTACGCAGGAGAAGTATGAAAACCATCGGTATCCCCTCTGGCCTTCAAGTTAGGCTCAAAAGATTCCGCCCAGATATTGATACTGAAAATTCAACACCTGTACCACCTCCCAAAAGAAGGAGATGCACCACCTGCACCATGGAAAGCGGGAACAGAAGGCTTTCTAATTATGAATGTCTCAAATGTCATCATGCAATCTGCTTGACACATGCAAAAATGTATTGCAATTCTTGCTCTTTGCTTTGCAAATGTGTTTTTTCTGGGGAACCTTCAGGATCTAATTCAGATTAATTCTGTGTGTAATATTATTCTAGGTGCCTAGAAAATGTTTTTGTGCCCAAATTTTCTCTTTTTAATAACCGTTACTTGATATCATTGAGGGCTATTTGGTGGGAGTTTTGAAATTTGTGTATATCAAAGTTATTACTTTTATGTTGAGTAAATGGGTTTGTTTTGCACCTGATAATGTGTAGTCTCTTTTATTACATCCCTATGAAGGCCTCTGATCACTTTTAGATCACTGAAATTGAGAAAATTAGATATTCTAGGCATTTTTCTAGCCTGTGCTTGACAGGCACATTGTTCCATTACGAGTTAGTGCGAATATTGTTCCTGACGGAGGGTTAATAAAATGTCCTTTTTTGCCACAAAAAAAACAGACCCCTTGCTTTCTGGGCAAGGGACATTTATGCTTGTTATTATGTGTATGTGATATACCAGCGATCTGCATAGGTTCCATGGATTCACCCGAGGCAACCTCACCAGAAACGGCCCCCCCCCACAGGCAATGTCTCCTGCGACCTCTGACGAAAGCGGCGATCAATGCGTACTACAAGCACCATAGCAGCCTCCAGAGAGGCGGGAGTCTCATACATTAGCAGAGCTTGTTTAACCCTTCCAGAAACCCCATGCAAAAATTGACTCCTTAGAGCAGGATCATTCCATTGAGTGTCCACAGCCCAGCGACGAAATTCCCTACAATAAACCTCCGCCAGTCGCTCACCCTGGAGTAGAGAGCGTATTTTAGACTCTGTTAACGCCAGTCTGTCATGATCGTCATAGATTAAACCAAGAGCAGAAAAAAAAAGTCTACGGACTCAAATGCAGGTGAATCAGAAGGTAGTGAAAAGGCCCATGCTTGTGGATCACCACTCAGCAAGGAAATTACCAAGCCCACACGCTGACCCTCATTTCCTGAGGAGAATGGACGCATATGAAAATACAATTTGCAGGATTCACGAAATACAACAAACAGCGATCACCAGAAAATCGTTCAGGAAGAGGTAACTTGGGTTCAGCTGCCCTGACTGCTGCCTCAGTTTGCACAGCAGGAACTGACAGGCCTTGTTGCTGGACCACCCCCCTCAGTTCAGTGACCTGTATGGACAGAGCCTCCAGCTGCTTGGTTATGGAGACTATAGGATCCATGGTAAATAAAATTTGGGCCGACTATAATGTCATGGGAAGCATAGGTAACTTTAGGCTAAAACCCCGGGGCCCCTGCAGTGTCCCTCAGACTAAGGGAAACCCTGTCTGTCCCTCAACCCAGGGTTTACACTGAAGGTGTGCCTGCCTGGGCCTCCACCCTGTCCTTGTCTCCTGTCCAGCCCTAAGCTGAACCCACCACCCAGTGAGGAGACTAAACACCAGACCCCACAAATAAGTATGGACAGGGATAAAGGAAACGCACTACACCGCGTACACACAGGAGAATACAATAATGTGCAAGGGCAACCAAATAATACAACACAGGGAGGCAAAATGGCAACAATGGAATATACTACACCAGAAACAGTATGCTTCTTAGACCACCACTCCAGACCGGTATCGCTAGCACAAGGCAAGAGCTATAGTCGGTGACGCCCATAGTCACGCAGGACAATTTAAAGACAGAGGGCGTGGCTAAGCCCTCAGCCAGAATGACAACCTGTTTAACCCAATCCAAGTCGGATCAGAAGGTCAACCAGCGCCGCTGAGAACAAAATGGTAGGATGGGGTATTACCGCTGTCTGCCAGACACCCTGGTGCGAACAGTGTCCGACATGACACATACTGCCCCCGGAAAACAAACACTTTGCCTTCATGGACGCTGTTCGGAGGTTCGTGGGAATAATGCCGACCGATCGGCAGTTGGCCTAATTTATGGTGGGAAGTCCGACAGTATATGATTGTCTTCGATTTCAGATTTTTACTGTTTTTTGGTATTTTACATTTTTATTCCACCCTTTCTTGACTTCATAAGGGCATGACATGCCTATATCTGTGTCTCCTCCTCCTCCTTTTACTCCTCCACCTCTTTTCTATATGTAGTTGCCATTTTTCATATGTTATTTTTGTATTCTGAGCATTTTGTATGCTTTGGGACACCTTTTAAGGTGTTTTGTAATTGTTTTCTATGTGTTTGTATGTGTTTGTGTTTGCCTGCCATTGTTTTCAATGGTGTTCGACGTTCGTTGAACGTTCGACAAACATTCGACGAACTTGCCTCGTGTTCGACGAACCAAAACGAACTGGAACACTAACGGGGTGGCTCAACACTTCTCCTGAATATATAGACGTACATTTTTAATGTTTAAACTATGCTATATATATCTGGTGATACTGTACCCTTTCTGCCAGGAAGTCCTCCTCCACCCACCACTCTAGGTGTATCATTGACACCTGGAACATTGTCCCACATGTGTGATTATTTCTTGCGGATCTTTTTGCTATATTGTGGTGTGATCCATCTTGAGCGTGTGACAGTCTGTGGGTTACTCCTGCAATTTAGATGTACATTTAAAAATTACTCCAACACTAGTGTATACAGCTCTACGCTTGTGATACATTACCCATTTACTGCTTTTTAGATTCTGGTCTAATCCAAACTGACCAAGTGAGAGTTATTTTCTGACTGTGGAAATAAATACTGAGATTGACAACAATGACCTCTACACTGTGTACAGCTGTACTCTTCAGATTCATTTCCGCTTTACGGCTTTTTATATTGTGTTGTAATCCATACTGAGTCTGAGAGCATCTGGGTCTGCCTCCTGAAATATCTATGGAGATTTAGAATGTTTATATATATACTATATATATCTGCTACTGATGATATCGTACGCTTTTCTACTTTTTATACTCTTGTCTAATCCATACTGAGCCTGTGAGCGTCTCTGTGTGACTGATGGAATATATAGAGAGAATGACAATCATCCTTTGACTGTATAGAGCTTTACGCTTCAGAGACAGTACCATATATCTGATGTTATTTTGGGTTAATTTTCTGCAACATTTTGAAGTTTGGTGGAGGAGGCCACAGACGTGGTGGGGCCAGCTGGTGCTGATGGTGGTGGTGCATCTGCTGGTAGTGGCAAAAGCACAATAGCAGCTAAGGCAGGAGGTGTTGAGCCTGCATCATCGTCTGGCTCCGGAACGCCTGGAAGGCTACCTTTTCTGGGAGTAGGTTAACCGCTTTTAAAGCAGGAGCATCAGAAACTGGTTTTGGCTTACAATGACGAAACAGACTCCAACAAATATGCCCTCTTCTTCTGAAGTTTCAAAAAATGCAAGCACTGAGTCGTCAAGTGCTGGCTCCAGGTTAGGAAGAACCCCTTTCCTTGTGTCCTTCACCCCCACCAAAAGTGAATGATGCAGCAGGCCACACTTCACATTAGTCCATGTAGCTCTTTTTATCATACCATGCCTGGGTTATAAAGTCAAATTGTGAATTTTCCAGTCCAAGATGAATCTGACATGGAGTGTGGGTGGCCAGCCAGGGCAGTGGAGTTAATCAGTACCGGGCCGGTGTCTCCGAGGGATGTGTCCCACGTTGGTGGTGATGACCTGTTCCGTGGCCCTGGGCGTCCATGCAAAGGGGTGAATAACGTTTATGTCACGGTCACGTGTGTCTGGACGCAGCGAGTACTGCAAGGCGAACCCATATGACACATGTGACCCTGGATACACCGCCTCCAGTGGGGCGCATTTAAATAATAAAGGGGAAACCTGGGTAACAATAACAATGGTGGGCCCTGCGATAGGGAAACGGGGAAGTGGAGACCTCCTGCACTCCCCTGAGTCAGTGTCTCTACACTTATATCGTTCCCTATGCCGTTTTCGCACCAGGCGATGCACAGGAACCTCAAAACCCTGACTCGCCCCGCACCTAAACCCTCACTAGGGAATTGGTCGGTGGGGAAACTAATCCCACCACTGCACTAAACACACATAAGGGAAAATGACAATACAGGGGGAACACCACTTAGCTTTGCTCTGTTGCGTATGCTCCTAGCAACAGAGCCCACCACCTGCGTGCATCTTCTCCTCCAACCGGATCCATCACCATAACCGGATCCATCACCCTAGTGCAGCCTTGGAGCAGAGTCCACCACCAGTTGCAGCTGCCCAGTAAACAGAGTCCCAAAGATGAGTCCAGCTTCTGCCAAAAAGTCCAGCATGCTTGAGTCCAACTTTTCTGCCAATAAGTCAAGCATGCTTGAGTCCAGTTTTCAGCAACCAAGTCCAGAATGCTGAGTGCAACTCTCACCATGGTTGCCACTCCACCAAGCCATGCAAGCACATCCTGCTGACACCATAAACTACGACTCCACCACGCCATGCCAGCCCTTCTTGCAGACCACATCGTTGGACTCCATCAATCCATGCCAGCACTCCATGCAGACTCCATTGCTGACTCAACCCCTCTGGCTGGCCTGCCCAGGACTCTCATTCAGCTCCTTCATCACCCAGGCTTCCTTGTGAATGACTAACTCTCAAGATCACCAACAGTGATTGAACACACCTGACACTCTTTTATAGAGCATCACACCTGATTTATAATTACGTGCACATTAAACCAAAGAACTAAAGTGCGATACCACTCACCGCCACCGGGGCAACTTAGAATGAACGACACCTCGTGTAATAATTCTAATGGCCATCGGGGGCAATCACACCACACTTTGGCACCAAGCCAAAGGAAAAAAAGTTCACTTTGTCCATTTAGCTGTCAGATCCACCTTGGATCATGACAGTATCCCCTCCTTAATGAGAGGCCTCTGGACCCTCAAGACCAATCCTCATAAGGGAAACACCTACAGCGGGGACACCCAGATCCTGGGTTCACCCCACCACCACCTGAAACTTCAGGTTTATGACAAACGCACCGCTGGTATTGGCAATACATGTTCTGGAGGCACCACTCATCTTCACAGCACCGACCTGGGGAACGAGTTTATGTATGTGTATGTTTGCTATGAGCTGATCAGACTCCACAACACACTTCCACAAGATGTTTTTGGTGGCCACCCATACATGCTCATTCACACACAGGTCCGGACCTGAACGTTTATTGACACACATTCGTTTGTCATATCTTGGTGAACTCATTCTGGACACGATAAGAGAGCCGTCCCCCTGTGTCACCACACTCACACCCCCGCTATTCACCAAGGGACACCACCCTCCAACCCTTTCACCATGAGGTCTGTGCCTCCCAGGGTTGGTTAATGGCGAGGGGAGAGATTTGTCCCTACTCCCCTGCAGTGCACCTGCTGCTCAGACCTGGAGAAGGGGACAGGAATATGGAGGAAATATACACTCGCTGGTCGCCTTCCTCCACACGATCAGGAAGGGGCGGCTTCTTTGGTGGTATTGAAGATTTGGTGTCAGCACCGCGGACTATAACACCAGTCTGCTCACTACAGGGACATACCCCTTCACCTCGGGGAACCCCAGACAGCACCATGGGGATCACCAACTCCACCCACTTGTCTGGGTGCGTCCGCTAGTATGAACAAGTCCCGCTCCCCAGCAGCGACTCTAGGGGCTTTTTGCCAGACCGCAGCCACCATTTGATTTTCTGGTGAAGCCAAAGGGAAGGCTCCAGACCCTGATAACTACTGCTGCAGTGGCTCTAACACACCATGCCGCTCCTCACTCACCTCAGTGAGGCCCGGCAGCAATTATTCACAGGTCTCCACATGGCCAAAGCTCACCAGAAAAAAATTGTAGGGTTGGTGATAATGTCACGATCATGTGTGTCAGGACGCAGCGAGTACCGCAAGGCAAACCCATATGACACACATGACCTTGGATACACCGCCTCCAGTGGGGCGAATTTAAATAATAAGACGTGCGTGCAGCTGGATACACCGCCTCCAACTGGCGAATTTAGGTAATACACGTTATATATACAGTAGTCTGGAAACCCCGCCTCCAGTAAGGCGAATTTAAATAATAAAGGGGAAACCTGGGTAACAATAACAATGGTGGGCCCTGCGATAGAGAAACGGGGAAGTGGAGACCTCCTGCACTCCCCTGAGTCAGTGTCTCTACACTTCTATTGTTCCCTATGCCGTTTCCACACCAGACGATGCACAGGAACCTCAAAACCCTGACTCGCCCTGCACCTAAACCCTCACTAGGGAATTGGTCGGTGGGGAAACTAATCCCACCACTGCACTAAACACACATAAGGGAGAATGACAATACAGGGGGAACACCACTTAGCTTTGCTCTGTTGCGTACGCTCCTAGCAACAGAGCCCACCACCTGCGTGCATCTTCTCCTCCAACTGGATCCATCACCATAACTGGATCCATCACCCTAGTGCAGCCTTGGAGCAGAGTCCACCACCAGTTGCAGCTGCCCAGTAAACAGAGTCCCAAAGATGAGTCCAGCTTCTGCCAAAAAGTCCAGCATGCTTGAGTCCAACTTTTCTGCCAATAAGTCAAGCATGCTTGAGTCCAGTTTTCAGCAACCAAGTCCAGCATGCTGAGTGCAACTCTCAACATGGTCGCCACTCCACCAAGCCATGCAAGCACATCCTGCTGACACCATAAACTGCGACTCCACCACGTCATGCCAGCCCTTCTTGCAGACCACATCGTTGGACTCCATCAATCCATGCCAGCACTCCATGCAGACTCCATTGCTGACTCAACCCCTGTGGCTGGGCTGCCCAGGACTCTCATTCAGCTCCATCATCACCCAGGCTTCCTTGTGAATGACTAACTCTCAATATCACCAACAGTGATTGAACACACCTGACACTCTTTTATAGAGCATCACACCTGATTTATAATTACGTGCACATTAAACCAAAGAACTAAAGTGCGATACCACTCACCACCACCAGGGCAACTTAGAATGAACGACACCATGCGTAATAATTCTTATGGCCACCAGGGGTAATCACACCACACTTTGGCACCAAACCAAAGGAAAAAAGTTCACTTTGTCCATTTACTTGTCAGATCCACCTTGGATCATGACAGTTTATAGGTGAATGATACGAGACGCCACCTGTAGTTTCTGATCAGATTGACCCGCGCTTCAGTGTTGCTTCTCTGGGACAGATGTTGTGGTGCAGCTAAGACGTAGAAGCCCTGCACAGGTAGGGCCGTAGTCGCAGGGCAAATGAAAGAGTTGGCAGATGGTGTGCAGTGTAGGATGTAGCAGAGCCGTGCGCCAGGCGCAGGAGAAAAATTTGGAATTCTCTCTCTGCAGATAGGTAGTGTGGCCTCCGTTCTAGCGCTTATCTGAGGTACTCGCAGTACTGAGTTCACTGAAATTCCCCCTGTTGACTCTCTTTTGGAACTTTCTCGTGTGGCAGGCAGCCATAGCCTTTTCCTTCTGGCTCACACATGTCGCTGATGGGGCTTCCGAGCCTTAGTTGTGAACAGAGCATTTACAGCTGCTACTTCCTCCGATTTCTGCTGCAGGACCGTCAGTGTCCCTACAAACTCGGAGACCGGAATCCCGACCATGCACTCCAGCTAGGAGTGAGCCTTAACTCTGCTCATCCTCCAGCTCCCCTTCTCACGTCCACACACTTCCCCTTCCCTTCACAGACTGCCCTAACTTACCTCCTCCTGACCACAGAGAGCAGCTCCTCAGCAGTCAGGTTCAGAGGTCTCCCTGCTGGCCTGGAGTGGGAACTGTGCTGTGTGTTGGTTTAACTGCTAGAGAGATCTTTCATTGCTCCCAAGCATGACATCACGCTCCCTAGGAGGAAGGTAATGCCACTGTGGCGACCGTACTCCTGGGGGTGCCAAAAGTGCACTGATGCCCAGCCACTGCTAGATGATTCTGCTGGTACATTGACCCAGACCACTACATTCCCCTCACACTCTACACAGCAAGAATCTGACCCTGATGAAACTCAGGTTCCCCTTCCCGCATACTATACCACCTTACACGGTGACAAAGAGGAAGGTGCAGATGAAAGTGCAGGTTACTTGAGCAGGAGGGGGGCATACTCATGGGCAATGGCACTGCCACAGAGCCCCTCATAGTACGCAAAAGTGTCTCTGCTGGTGGGAGGGACACACCCCGCCGTCAGACACACCGCTGTACTATGAGGGGCCCTGTGCCAGTGCCGTCGCCAATGCGTGGGCCCCCCCTGCTTGCTCAGGATCACAGCACTTGCAAAGTTGAAATACTTACCTCTCCCTGCTCCACCGCCAGTGACATTCTGGTCAGAGAGCGCAATGACATCACGTCTGTATGCCCTCTGCCTAAACAGTCCAAGTGCAGTGAGATGGAAGATGGGGACGACGAGGAGTCCAGACTAGCACAGGGATTCCCTAGCAAGGAGACTTAATTAATTGTTTTCAATGCTGGGACAGCTATTTTTGGGGAGCAATATACTCAGGAGAATTATATATTAGGCCCATCATACACTGGAGCATTCCAAAGGTGGACATCAGACACTGGAGCAGCATTTACAGGGCCCATTATGCACTGGAGCATTAGAAATGGGGCCCATTATATATGGAGCATTATTTGGGCCCATAACACAGTGGAGCTTCATCCATGGGGACCAACATATACTGTAGCAATATGTGGAGCTCATCTTATACTGTTTCAAACATTATATGGGACCAATGATTCTGTATGGAGAAATATATCGGCCTCATTACTCTGTATAGCGCACTATGCGGTGGCCATAATACTGTATGGAGTAATATACTGTCCGTTTTTGGAGCTATTGGAGAATTTAAAATGGATATCAGTCATGAGATGTAAGAAGTGAAGTATTTTTCATTGTACTATACCGCTATTTCTCTGCCGTATCAGAGGATCATGAATTGTGGCACGTGTTAAAAGACCCCAGTGACACTCTTTGGTCCAGGGCCCACGAAAATCTGGAGCCAACCCTACCCCCCCACAACTTTAGCCAAATAACCCCCAGTTTTCAATGCGTAACTATTATTATAAAGTAAATTAAGGTTGACAAGCTTAAGTAATAAGAATTGATGTTTTTGGCATTAAAATGGGCACTGTAGGTGTGTTTCCTGTACTCCACTCCCTGCCAACCTTGGTTCCCCATTGGCTTGCATTGGGTTTCGTGTTTCAGTCGGCCTTCGACTTTTCACGATAATTGGCCGATTTCGTTCGACCCGACTTTTGATAAAGTCGCGTTTCATGAAACCTGACTCGACCCGAAAAAAGGCAAAGTCGCTCATCTCTATATACTACCCCTCCTAGTAATTAGGGGATTCTGGGCAGTTTATTTTAATTCCCCTGTAAATTTCCTTTGTATAAATTACTTATGATGTACCAATGGTTTGATCATCTAATAAATATTCTGTGCAAAATGGCTTGTATGTGTCAAAATGAACAATGCTATTCTTTGGAAATAATATGGGCTTTTTTTGTCCCTATCAGAGGTCTTTTTTTTTTTTTCAAAGTATTTTAAATACTTGCAATAATCTATATCAGGTTTGAACATTTGCTGTTATGGGCACTCTCTCTTTACAAGCGCTGTAATATTTGCCATCTGAGGATGAACACTTCTCATGCGCTGCTAAGTGATATAATAAAAATTCTTGAACCACTCCGTAGACGATTGTACGGCCGGGGTCACACTGGCGAGGAATACGGGCGCGTGATAGGCGCAAAAATCACGCATTAGACACGGACCAATGATTTTCTATGGGGTCACTCGCACCAGGCGTATATTTCTCCTCAGTATCCTACACTCCGTGCCACTCGCAGCATGCTGCGATTGTCTGCGTACTACGCCCGTAGTACGCCAATGCAAGTCTATGGGTGCGCAAAAAATACGGATTACACACGGAACACACGTGTGACCTGCGAGAAATACGCACCCGGTGTCTTTTAGCAAAGCCGGCAATTCAGTGCGCTATACAGTAAACTCACACTGACAGTTTTAATAAAGAAATGAAAGAATAGATATAGACACATAGAATACATATATATATATATATATATATATATATATGCATTCTATGTGTCTATATCTATTCTTTCATTTCTTTATTAAAACTGTCATAGGGCTCAATTATATGTCCATTTTGGAAGCCTGCGAGAAAATCTCACCATACGTATGCCATACGGATTACATACGGATGCACACATGCGCAAAATACGCGACCACACCTTGATTACGGATGACATACGGAGCACTGTTTAGGGGTCTGTCATCCGTATTACGCATGTAAAATACTGACCGTATTTTGCGCAGGTTAGTGTGACTCCAGCCTACCTGAAAGAATTGGCCCATGAACTAATGCTTGGAGAGCTACGCAGGAGAAGTATGAAAACCATCGGTATCCCCTCTGGCCTTCAAGTTAGGCTCAAAAGATTCCGCCCAGATATTGATACTGAAAATCCAACACCTGTACCACCTCCCAAAAGAAGGAGATGCACCACCTGCACCATGGAAAGCGGGAACAGAAGGCTTTCTAATTATGAATGTCTCAAATGTCATCATGCAATCTGCTTGACACATGCAAAAATGTATTGCAATTCTTGCTCTTTGCTTTGCAAATGTGTTTTTTCTGGAGAACCTTCAGGATCTAATTCAGATTAATTCTGTGTGTAATATTATTCTAGGTGCCTAGAAAATGTTTTTGTGCCCAAATTTTCTCTTTTTAATAACCGTTACTTGATGTCATTGAGGGCTATTTGGTGGGAGTTTTGAAATTTGTGTATATCAAAGTTATTACTTTTATGTTGAGTAAATGGGTTTGTTTTGCACCTGATAATGTGTAGTCTCTTTTATTACATCCCTATGAAGGTCTCTGATCACTTTTAGATCACTGAAATTGAGAAAATTAGATATTCTAGGCATTTTTCTAGCCTGCGCTTGACAGGCACATTGTTCCATTACGAGTTAGTGCGAATATTGTTCCTGACGGAGGGTTAATAAAATGTCCTTTTTTGCCACAAAAAAAACAGACCCCTTGCTTTCTGGGCAAGGGACATTTATGCTTGTTATTATGTGTATGTGATATACCAGCGATCTGCATAGGTTCCATGGATTCACCTGAGGCAACCTCACCAGAAACGGCCTCCCCCCCACAGGCAATGTCTCCTGCGACCTCTGACGAAAGCGGCGATCAATGCATACTACAAGCACCATAGCAGCCTCCAGAGAGGCGGGAGTCTCATACATTAGCAGAGCTTGTTTAACCCTTCCAGAAACCCCATGCAAAAATTGACTCCTTAGAGCAGGATCATTCCATTGAGTGTCCACAGCCCAGCGACGAAATTCCCTACAATAATCCTCCGCCAGTCGCTCACCCTGGAGTAGAGAGCGTATTTTAGACTCTGCTAACGCCAGTCTGTCATGATCGTCATAGATTAAACCAAGAGCAGAAAAAAAAAGTCTACGGACTCAAATGCAGGTGAATCAGAAGGTTGTGAAAAGGCCCATGCTTGTGGATCACCACTCAGCAAGGAAATTACCAAGCCCACACGCTGACCCTCATTTCCTGAGGAGAATGGACGCATATGAAAATACAATTTGCAGGATTCACGAAATACAACAAACAGCGATCACCAGAAAATCGTTCAGGAAGAGGTAACTTGGGTTCAGCTGCCCTGACTGCTGCCTCAGTTTGCACAGCAGGAACTGACAGGCCTTGTTGCTGGACCACCCCCCTCAGTTCAGTGACCTGTATGGACAGAGCCTCCAGCTGCTTGGTTATGGAGACTATAGGATCCATGGTAAATAAAATTTGGGCCGACTATAATGTCATGGGAAGCATAGGTAACTTTAGGCTAAAACCCCGGGGCCCCTGCAGTGTCCCTCAGACTAAGGGAAACCCTGTCTGTCCCTCAACCCAGGGTTTACACTGAAGGTGTGCCTGCCTGGGCCTCCACCCTGTCCTTGTCTCCTGTCCAGCCCTAAGCTGAACCCACCACCCAGTGAGGAGACTAAACACCAGACCCCACAAATAAGTATGGACAGGGATAAAGGAAACGCACTACACCGCGTACACACAGGAGAATACAATAATGTGCAAGGGCAACCAAATAATACAACACAGGGAGGCAAAATGGCAACAATGGAATATACTACACCAGAAACAGTATGCTTCTTAGACCACCACTCCAGACCGGTATCGCTAGCACAAGGCAAGAGCTATAGTCGGTGACGCCCATAGTCACGCAGGACAATTTAAAGACAGAGGTCGTGGCTAAGCCCTCAGCCAGAATGACAACCTGTTTAACCCAATCCAAGTCGAATCAGAAGGTCAACCAGCGCCGCTGAGAACAAAGTGGTAGGATGGGGTATTACCGCTGTCTGCCAGACACCCTGGTGCGAACAGTGTCCGACATGACACATACTGCCCCCGGAAAACAAACACTTTGCCTTCATGGACGCTGTTCGGAGGTTCGTGGGAATAATGCCGACCGATCGGCAGTTGGCCTAATTTATGGTGGGAAGTCCGACGGTATATGATTGTCTTCGATTTCAGATTTTTACTGTTTTTTGGTATTTTACATTTTTATTCCACCCTTTCTTGACTTCATAAGGGCATGACATGCCTATATCTGTGTCTCCTCCTCCTCCTTTTACTCCTCCACCTCTTTTCTATATGTAGTTGCCATTTTTCATATGTTATTTTTGTATTCTGAGCATTTTGTATGCTTTGGGACACCTTTTAAGGTGTTTTGTAATTGTTTTCTATGTGTTTGTATGTGTTTGTGTTTGCCTGCCATTGTTTTCAATGGTGTTCGACGTTCGTTGAACGTTCGACAAACATTCGACGAACTTGCCTCGTGTTCGACGAACCAAAACGAACTGGAACACTAACGGGGTGGCTCAACACTTCTCCTGAATATATAGACGTACATTTTTAATGTTTAAACTATGCTATATATATCTGGTGATACTGTACCCTTTCTGCCAGGAAGTCCTCCTCCACCCACCACTCTAGGTGTATCATTGACACCTGGAACATTGTCCCACATGTGTGATTATTTCTTGCGGATCTTTTTGCTATATTGTGGTGTGATCCATCTTGAGCGTGTGACAGTCTGTGGGTTACTCCTGCAATTTAGATGTACATTTAAAAATTACTCCAACACTAGTGTATACAGCTCTACGCTTGTGATACATTACCCATTTACTGCTTTTTAGATTCTGGTCTAATCCAAACTGACCAAGTGAGAGTTATTTTCTGACTGTGGAAATAAATACTGAGATTGACAACAATGACCCCTACACTGTGTACAGCTGTACTCTTCATATTCATTTCCGCTTTACGGCTTTTTATATTGTGTTGTAATCCATACTGAGTCTGAGAGCATCTGGGTCTGCCTCCTGAAATATCTATGGAGATTTAGAATGTTTATATATATACTATATATATCTGCTACTGATGATATCGTACGCTTTTCTACTTTTTATACTCTTGTCTAATCCATACTGAGCCTGTGAGCGTCTCTGTGTGACTGATGGAATATATAGAGAGAATGACAATCATCCTTTGACTGTATAGAGCTTTACGCTTCAGAGACAGTACCATATATCTGATGTTATTTTGGGTTAATTTTCTGCAACATTTTGAAGTTTGGTGGAGGAGGCCACAGACGTGGTGGGGCCAGCTGGTGCTGATGGTGGTGGTGCATCTGCTGGTAGTGGCAAAAGCACAATAGCAGCTAAGGCAGGAGGTGTTGAGCCTGCATCATTGTCTGGCTCCGGAACGCCTGGAAGGCTACCTTTTCTGGGAGTAGGTTAACCGCTTTTAAAGCAGGAGCATCAGAAACTGGTTTTGGCTTACAATGACGAAACAGACTCCAACAAATATGCCCTCTTCTTCTGAAGTTTCAAAAAATGCAAGCACTGAGTCGTCAAGTGCTGGCTCCAGGTTAGGAAGAACCCCTTTCCTTGTGTCCTTCACCCCCACCAAAAGTGAATGATGCAGCAGGCCACACTTTACATTAGTCCATGTAGCTCTTTTTATCATACCATGCCTGGGTTATCAAGTCAAATTGTGAATTTCCCAGTCCAAGATGAATCTGACATGGAGTGTGGGTGGCCAGCCAGGGCAGTGGAGTTAATCAGTACCGGGCCGGTGTCTCCAAGGGATGTGTCCCACGTTGGTGGTGATGACCTGTTCCGTGGCCCTGGGCGTCCATGCAAAGGGGTGAATAACGTTTATGTCACGGTCACGTGTGTCTGGACGCAGCGAGTACCGCAAGGCGAACCCATATGACACATGTGACCCTGGATACACCGCCTCCAGTGGGGAGCATTTAAATAATAAAGGGGAAACTTGGGTAACAATAACAATGGTGGGCCCTGCGATAGGGAAACGGGGAAGTGGAGACCTCCTGCACTCCCCTGAGTCAGTGTCTCTACACTTATATCGTTCCCTATGCCGTTTTCGCACCAGGCGATGCACAGGAACCTCAAAACCCTGACTCGCCCCGCACCTAAACCCTCACTAGGGAATTGGTCGGTGGGGAAACTAATCCCACCACTGCACTAAACACACATAAGGGAAAATGACAATACAGGGGGAACACCACTTAGCTTTGCTCTGTTGCGTATGCTCCTAGCAACAGAGCCCACCACCTGCGTGCATCTTCTCCTCCAACCGGATCCATCACCATAACCGGATCCATCACCCTAGTGCAGCCTTGGAGCAGAGTCCACCACCAGTTGCAGCTGCCCAGTAAACAGAGTCCCAAAGATGAGTCCAGCTTCTGCCAAAAAGTCCAGCATGCTTGAGTCCAACTTTTCTGCCAATAAGTCAAGCATGCTTGAGTCCAGTTTTCAGCAACCAAGTCCAGAATGCTGTGTGCAACTCTCACCATGGTTGCCACTCCACCAAGCCATGCAAGCACATCCTGCTGACACCATAAACTACGACTCCACCACGCCATGCCAGCCCTTCTTGCAGACCACATCGTTGGACTCCATCAATCCATGCCAGCACTCCATGCAGACTTCATTGCTGACTCAACCCCTCTGGCTGGCCTGCCCAGGACTCTCATTCAGCTCCTTCATCACCCAGGCTTCCTTGTGAATGACTAACTCTCAAGATCACCAACAGTGATTGAACACACCTGACACTCTTTTATAGAGCATCACACCTGATTTATAATTACGTGCACATTAAACCAAAGAACTAAAGTGCGATACCACTCACCGCCACCGGGGCAACTTAGAATGAACGACACCTCGTGTAATAATTCTAATGGCCATCGGGGGCAATCACACCACACTTTGGCACCAAGCCAAAGGAAAAAAAGTTCACTTTGTCCATTTAGCTGTCAGATCCACCTTGGATCATGACAGTATCCCCTCCTTAATGAGAGGCCTCTGGACCCTCAAGACCAATCCTCATAAGGGAAACACCTACAGCGGGGACACCCAGATCCTGGGTTCACACCACCACCACCTGAAACTTCAGGTTTATGACAAATGCACCGCTGGTATTGGCAATACATGTTCTGGAGGCACCACTCATCTTCACAGCACCGACCTGGGGAACGAGTTTATGTATGTGTATGTTTGCTATGAGCTGATCAGACTCCACAACACACTTCCACAAGATGTTTTTGGTGGCCACCCATACATGCTCATTCACACACAGGTCCGGACCTGAACGTTTATTGACACACATTCATTTGTCATATCTTGGTGAACTCATTCTGGACACGATAAGAGAGCCGTCCCCCTGTGTCACCACACTCACACCCCCGCTATTCACCAAGGGACACCACCCTCCAACCCTTTCACCATGAGGTCTGTGCCTCCCAGGGTTGGTTAATGGCGAGGGGAGAGATTTGTCCCTACTCCCCTGCAGTGCACCTGCTGCTCAGACCTGGAGAAGGGGACAGGAATATGGAGGAAATATACACTCGCTGGTCGCCTTCCTCCACATGATCAGGAAGGGGAGGCTTCTTTGGTGGTATTGAAGATTTGGTGTCAGCACCGCGGACTATAACACCAGTCTGCTCACTACAGGGACATACCCCTTCACCTCGGGGAACCCCAGACAGCACCATGGGGATCACCAACTCCACCCACTTGTCTGGGTGCGTCCGCTAGTATGAACAAGTCCCGCTCCCCAGCAGCGACTCTAGGGGCTTTTTGCCAGACCACAGCCACCATTTGATTTTCTGGTGAAGCCAAAGGGAAGGCTCCAGACCCTGATAACTACTGCTGCAGTGGCTCTAACACACCATGCCGCTCCTCACTCACCTCAGTGAGGCCCGGCAGCAATTATTCACAGGTCTCCACATGGCCAAAGCTCACCAGAAAAAAAATGTAGGGTTGGTGATAATGTCACGATCATGTGTGTCAGGACGCAGCGAGTACCGCAAGGCGAACCCATATGACACACATGACCTTGGATACACCGCCTCCAGTGGGGCGAATTTAAATAATAAGACGTGCGTGCAGCTGGATACACCGCCTCCAACTGGCGAATTTAGGTAATACACGTTATATATACAGTAGTCTGGAAACCCCGCCTCCAGTAAGGCGAATTTAAATAATAAAGGGGAAACCTGGGTAACAATAACAATGGTGGGCCCTGCGATAGAGAAACGGGGAAGTGGAGACCTCCTGCACTCCCCTGAGTCAGTGTCTCTACACTTCTATTGTTCCCTATGCCGTTTCTGCACCAGACGATGCACAGGAACCTCAAAACCCTGACTCGCCCTGCACCTAAACCCTCACTAGGGAATTGGTCGGTGGGGAAACTAATCCCACCACTGCACTAAACACACATAAGGGAAAATGACAATACAGGGGGAACACCACTTAGCTTTGCTCTGTTGCATACGCTCCTAGCAACAGAGCCCACCACCTGCGTGCATCTTCTCCTCCAACTGGATCCATCACCATAACCGGATCCATCACCCTAGTGCAGCCTTGGAGCAGAGTCCACACCAGTTGCAGCTGCCCAGTAAACAGAGTCCCAAAGATGAGTCCAGCTTCTGCCAAAAAGTCCAGCATGCTTGAGTCCAACTTTTCTGCCAATAAGTCAAGCATGCTTGAGTCCAGTTTTCAGCAACCAAGTCCAGCATGCTGAGTGCAACTCTCAACATGGTCGCCACTCCACCAAGCCATGCAAGCACATCCTGCTGACACCATAAACTGCGACTCCACCACGTCATGCCAGCCCTTCTTGCAGACCACATCGTTGGACTCCATCAATCCATGCCAGCACTCCATGCAGACTCCATTGCTGACTCAACCCCTGTGGCTGGGCTGCCCAGGACTCTCATTCAGCTCCATCATCACCCAGGCTTCCTTGTGAATGACTAACTCTCAATATCACCAACAGTGATTGAACACACCTGACACTCTTTTATAGAGCATCACACCTGATTTATAATTACGTGCACATTAAACCAAAGAACTAAAGTGCGATACCACTCACCACCACCAGGGCAACTTAGAATGAACGACACCATGCGTAATAATTCTTATGGCCACCAGGGGTAATCACACCACACTTTGGCACCAAACCAAAGGAAAAAAGTTCACTTTGTCCATTTACTTGTCAGATCCACCTTGGATCATGACAGTTTATAGGTGAATGATACGTGACGCCACCTGTAGTTTCTGATCAGATTGACCCGCGCTTCAGTGTTGCTTCTCTGGGACAGATGTTGTGGTGCAGCTAAGACGTAGAAGCCCTGCACAGGTAGGGCCGTAGTCGCAGGGCAAATGAAAGAGTTGGCAGATGGTGTGCAGTGTAGGATGTAGCAGAGCCGTGCGCCAGGCGCAGGAGAAAAATTTGGAATTCTCTCTCTGCAGATAGGTAGTATGGCCTCCGTTCTAGCGCTTATCTGAGGTACTCGCAGTACTGAGTTCACTGAAATTCCCCCTGTTGACTCTCTTTTGGAACTTTCTCGTGTGGCAGGCAGCCATAGCCTTTTCCTTCTGGCTCACACATGTCGCTGATGGGGCTTCCGAGCCTTAGTTGTGAACAGAGCATTTACAGCTGCTACTTCCTCCGGTTTCTGCTGCAGGACCGTCAGTGTCCCTACAAACTCGGAGACCGGAATCCCGACCATGCACTCCAGCTAGGAGTGAGCCTTAACTCTGCTCATCCTCCAGCTCCCCTTCTCACGTCCACACACTTCCCCTTCCCTTCACAGACTGCCCTAACTTACCTCCTCCTGACCACAGAGAGCAGCTCCTCAGCAGTCAGGTTCAGAGGTCTCCCTGCTGGCCTGGAGTGGGAACTGTGCTGTGTGTTGGTTTAACTGCTAGAGAGATCTTTCGTTGCTCCCAAGCATGACATCACACTCCCTAGGAGGAAGGTAATGCCACTGTGGCGACTGTACTCCTGGGGGCGCCAAAAGTGCACTGATGCCCAGCCACTGCTAGATGATTCTGCTGGTACATTGACCCAGACCACTACATTCCCCTCGCACTCTACACAGCAAGAATCTGACCCTGATGAAACTCAGGTTCCCCTTCCCGCATACTATACCACCTTACACCGTGACAAAGAGGAAGGTGCAGATGAAAGTGCAGGTTACTTGAGCTGGAGGGGGGGCATACTCATGGGCGATGGCACTGCCACAGAGCCCCTCATAGTACGCAAAAGTGTCTCTGCTGGTGGGAGGGACACACCCCGCCATCAGACACACCGCTGTACTATGAGGGGCCCTGTGCCAGTGCCGTCGCCAATGCGTGGGCCCCCCCTGCTTGCTCAGGATCACAGCACTTGCAAAGTTGAAATACTTACCTCTCCCTGCTCCACCGCCAGTGACATTCTGGTCAGAGAGCGCAATGACATCACGTCTGTATGCCCTCTGCCTAAACAGTCCAAGTGCAGTGAGATGGAAGATGGGGACGACGAGGAGTCCAGACTAGCACAGGGATTCCCTAGCAAGGAGACTTAATTAATTGTTTTCAATGCTGGGACAGCTATTTTTGGGGAGCAATATACTCAGGAGAATTATATATTAGGCCCATCATACACTGGAGCATTCCAAAGGTGGACATCAGACACTGGAGCAGCATTTACAGGGCCCATTATGCACTGGAGCATTAGAAATGGGGCCCATTATATATGGAGCATTATTTGGGCCCATAACACAGTGGAGCTTCATCCATGGGGACCAACATATACTGTAGCAATATGTGGAGCTCATCTTATACTGTTTCAAACATTATATGGGACCAATGATTCTGTATGGAGAAATATATCGGCCTCATTACTCTGTATAGCGCACTATGCGGTGGCCATAATACTGTATGGAGTAATATACTGTCCGTTTTTGGAGCTATTGGAGAATTTAAAATGGATATCAGTCATGAGATGTAAGAAGTGAAGTATTTTTCATTGTACTATACCGCTATTTCTCTGCCGTATCAGAGGATCATGAATTGTGGCATGTGTTAAAAGACCCCAGTGACACTCTTTGGTCCAGGGCCCACGAAAATCTGGAGCCAACCCTACCCCCCCACAACTTTAGCCAAATAACCCCCAGTTTTCAATGCGTAACTATTATTATAAAGTAAATTAAGGTTGACAAGCTTAAGTAATAAGAATTGATGTTTTTGGCATTAAAATGGGCACTGTAGGTGTGTTTCCTGTACTCCACTTCCTGCCAACCTTGGTTCCCCATTGGCTTGCATTGGGTTTCGTGTTTCAGTCGGCCTTCGACTTTTCACGATAATTGGCCGATTTCGTTCGACCCGACTTTTGATAAAGTCGCGTTTCATGAAACCTGACTCGACCCGAAAAAAGGCAAAGTCGCTCATCTCTATATACTACCCCTCCTAGTAATTAGGGGATTCTGGGCAGTTTATTTTAATTCCCCTGTAAATTTCCTTTGTATAAATTACTTATGATGTACCAATGGTTTGATCATCTAATAAATATTCTGTGCAAAATGGCTTGTATGTGTCAAAATGAACAATGCTATTCTTTGGAAATAATATGGGCATTTTTTTGTCCCTATCAGAGGTCTTTTTTTTTTTTTCAAAGTATTTTAAATACTTGCAATAATCTATATCAGGTTTGAACATTTGCTGTTATGGGCACTCTCTCTTTACAAGCGCTGTAATATTTGCCATCTGAGGATGAAGACTTCTCATGCGCTGCTAAGTGATATAATAAAAATTCTTGAACCACTCCGTAGACGATTGTACGGCCGGGGTCACACTGGCGAGGAATACGGGCGCGTGAGAGGCGCAAAAATCACGCATTAGACACGGACCAATGATTTTCTATGGGGTCACTCGCACCAGGCGTATATTTCTCCTCAGTATCCTACGCTCCGTGCCACTCGCAGCATGCTGCGATTGTCAGCATACTACGCCCGTAGTACGCCAATGCAAGTCTATGGGTGCGCAAAAAATACGGATTACACACGGAACACACGTGTGACCTGCGAGAAATACGCACCCGGTGTCTTTTAGCAAAGCCGGCAATTCAGTGCGCTATACAGTAAACTCACACTGACAGTTTTAATAAAGAAATGAAAGAATAGATATAGACACATAGAATACATATATATATATATATCTATATATATATATATGCATTCTATGTGTCTATATCTATTCTTTCATTTCTTTATTAAAACTGTCATAGGGCTCAATTATATGTCCATTTTGCAAGCCTGCGAGAAAATCTCACCATACGGATGCCATACGGATTACATACGGATGCACACATGCGCAAAATACGCGACCACACCTTGATTACGGATGACATACGGAGCACTGTTTAGGGGTCTGTCATCCGTATTATGCATGTAAAATACTGACCGTATTTTGCGCAGGTTAGTGTGACTCCAGCCTACCTGAAAGAATTGGCCCATGAACTAATGCTTGGAGAGCTACGCAGGAGAAGTATGAAAACCATCGGTATCCCCTCTGGCCTTCAAGTTAGGCTCAAAAGATTCCGCCCAGATATTGATACTGAAAATCCAACACCTGTACCACCTCCCAAAAGAAGGAGATGCACCACCTGCACCATGGAAAGCGGGAACAGAAGGCTTTCTAATTATGAATGTCTCAAATGTCATCATGCAATCTGCTTGACACATGCAAAAATGTATTGCAATTCTTGCTCTTTGCTTTGCAAATGTGTTTTTTCTGGGGAACCTTCAGGATCTAATTCAGATTAATTCTGTGTGTAATATTATTCTAGGTGCCTAGAAAATGTTTTTGTGCCCAAATTTTCTCTTTTTAATAACCGTTGATATCATTGAGGGCTATTTGGTGGGAGTTTTGAAATTTGTGTATATCAAAGTTATTACTTTTATGTTGAGTAAATGGGTTTGTTTTGCACCTGATAATGTGTAGTCTCTTTTATTACATCCCTATGAAGGTCTCTGATCACTTTTAGATCACTGAAATTGAGAAAATTAGATATTCTAGGCATTTTTCTAGCCTGCGCTTGACAGGCACATTGTTCCATTACGAGTTAGTGCGAATATTGTTCCTGACGGAGGGTTAATAAAATGTCCTTTTTTGCCACAAAAAAAACAGACCCCTTGCTTTCTGGGCAAGGGACATTTATGCTTGTTATTATGTGTATGTGATATACCAGCGATCTGCATAGGTTCCATGGATTCACCCGAGGCAACCTCACCAGAAACGCCCCCCCCCCACAGGCAATGTCTCCTGCGACCTCTGACGAAAGCGGCGATCAATGCGTACTACAAGCACCATAGCAGCCTCCAGAGAGGCGGGAGTCTCATACATTAGCAGAGCTTGTTTAACCCTTCCAGAAACCCCATGCAAAAATTGACTCCTTAGAGCAGGATCATTCCATTGAGTGTCCACAGCCCAGCGACGAAATTCCCTACAATAATCCTCCGCCAGTCGCTCACCCTGGAGTAGAGAGCGTATTTTAGACTCTGCTAACGCCAGTCTGTCATGATCGTCATAGATTAAACCAAGAGCAGAAAAAAAAAGTCTACGGACTCAAATGCAGGTGAATCAGAAGGTAGTGAAAAGGCCCATGCTTGTGGATCACCACTCAGCAAGGAAATTACCAAGCCCACACGCTGACCCTCATTTCCTGAGGAGAATGGACGCATATGAAAATACAATTTGCAGGATTCACGAAATACAACAAACAGCGATCACCAGAAAATCGTTCAGGAAGAGGTAACTTGGGTTCAGCTGCCCTGACTGCTGCCTCAGTTTGCACAGCAGGAACTGACAGGCCTTGTTGCTGGACCACCCCCCTCAGTTCAGTGACCTGTATGGACAGAGCCTCCAGCTGCTTGGTTATGGAGACTATAGGATCCATGGTAAATAAAATTTGAGCCGACTATAATGTCATGGGAAGCATAGGTAACTTTAGGCTAAAACCTCGGGGCCCCTGCAGTGTCCCTCAGACTAAGGGAAACCCTGTCTGTCCCTCAACCCAGGGTTTACACTGAAGGTGTGCCTGCCTGGGCCTCCACCCTGTCCTTGTCTCCTGTCAAGCCCTAAGCTGAACCCACCACCCAGTGAGGAGACTAAACACCAGACCCCACAAATAAGTATGGACAGGGATAAAGGAAACGCACTACACCGCGTACACACAGGAGAATACAATAATGTGCAAGGGCAACCAAATAATACAACACAGGGAGGCAAAATGGCAACAATGGAATATACTACACCAGAAACAGTATGCTTCTTAGACCACCACTCCAGACCGGTATCGCTAGCACAAGGCAAGAGCTATAGTCGGTGACGCCCATAGTCACGCAGGACAATTTAAAGACAGAGGGCGTGGCTAAGCCCTCAGCCAGAATGACAACCTGTTTAACCCAATCCAAGTCGGATCAGAAGGTCAACCAGTGCCGCTGAGAACAAAGTGGTAGGATGGGATATTACCGCTGTCTGCCAGACACCCTGGTGCGAACAGTGTCCGACATGACACATACTGCCCCCGGAAAACAAACACTTTGCCTTCATGGACGCTGTTCGGAGGTTCATGGGAATAATGCCGACCGATCGGCAGTTGGCCTAATTTATGGTGAGAAGTCCGACGGTATATGATTGTCTTCGATTTCAGATTTTTACTGTTTTTTGGTATTTTACATTTTTATTCCACCCTTTCTTGACTTCATAAGGGCATGACATGCCTATATCTGTGTCTCCTCCTCCTCCTTTTACTCCTCCACCTCTTTTCTATATGTAGTTGCCATTTTTCATATGTTATTTTTGTATTCTGAGCATTTTGTATGCTTTGGGACACCTTTTAAGGTGTTTTGTAATTGTTTTCTATGTGTTTGTATGTGTTTGTGTTTGCCTGCCATTGTTTTCAATGGTGTTCGACGTTCGTTGAACGTTCGACAAACATTCGACGAACTTGCCTCGTGTTCGACGAACCAAAACGAACTGGAACACTAACGGGGTGGCTCAACACTTCTGAATATATAGACGTATATTTTTAATGTTTAAACTATGCTATATATATCTGGTGATACTGTACCCTTTCTGCCAGGAAGTCCTCCTCCACCCACCACTCTAGGTGTATCATTGACACCTGGAACATTGTCCCACATGTGTGATTATTTCTTGCGGATCTTTTTGCTATATTGTGGTGTGATCCATCTTGAGCGTGTGACAGTCTGTGGGTTACTCCTGCAATTTAGATGTACATTTAAAAATTACTCCAACACTAGTGTATACAGCTCTACGCTTGTGATACATTACCCATTTACTGCTTTTTAGATTCTGGTCTAATCCAAACTGACCAAGTGAGAGTTATTTTCTGACTGTGGAAATAAATACTGAGATTGACAACAATGACCCCTACACTGTGTACAGCTGTACTCTTCAGATTCATTTCCGCTTTACGGCTTTTTATATTGTGTTGTAATCCATACTGAGTCTGAGAGCATCTGGGTCTGCCTCCTGAAATATCTATGGAGATTTAGAATGTTTATATATATACTATATATATCTGCTACTGATGATATCGTACGCTTTTCTACTTTTTAGACTCTTGTCTAATCCATACTGAGCCTGTGAGCGTCTCTGTGTGACTGATGGAATATATAGAGAGAATGACAATCATCCTTTGACTGTATAGAGCTTTACGCTTCAGAGACAGTACCATATATCTGATGTTATTTTGGGTTAATTTTCTGCAACATTTTGAAGTTTGGTGGAGGAGGCCACAGACGGGGTGGGGCCAGCTGGTGCTGATGGTGGTGGTGCATCTGCTGGTAGTGGCAAAAGCACAATAGCAGCTAAGGCAGGAGGTGTTGAGCCTGCATCATCGTCTGGCTCCGGAACGCCTGGAAGGCTACCTTTTCTGGGAGTAGGTTAACCGCTTTTAAAGCAGGAGCATCAGAAACTGGTTTTGGCTTACAATGACGAAACAGACTCCAACAAATATGCCCTCTTCTTCTGAAGTTTCAAAAAATGCAAGCACTGAGTCGTCAAGTGCTGGCTCCAGGTTAGGAAGAACCCCTTTCCTTGTGTCCTTCACCCCCACCAAAAGTGAATGATGCAGCAGGCCACACTTCACATTAGTCCATGTAGCTCTTTTTATCATACCATGCCTGGGTTATCAAGTCAAATTGTGAATTTTCCAGTCCAAGATGAATCTGACATGGAGTGTGGGTGGCCAGCCAGGGCAGTGGAGTTAATCAGTACCGGGCCGGTGTCTCCGAGGGATGTGTCCCATGTTGGTGGTGATGACCTGTTCCGTGGCCCTGGGCGTCCATGCAAAGGGGTGAATAACGTTTATGTCACGGTCACGTGTGTCTGGACGCAGCGAGTACCGCAAGGCGAACCCATATGACACATGTGACCCTGGATACACCGCCTCCAGTGGGGCGCATTTAAATAATAAAGGGGAAACCTGGGTAACAATAACAGTGGTGGGCCCTGCGATAGGGAAACGGGGAAGTGGAGACCTCCTGCACTCCCCTGAGTCAGTGTCTCTACACTTATATCGTTCCCTATGCCGTTTTCGCACCAGGCGATGCACAGGAACCTCAAAACCCTGACTCGCCCCGCACCTAAACCCTCACTAGGGAATTGGTCGGTGGGGAAACTAATCCCACCACTGCACTTAACACACATAAGGGAAAATGACAATACAGGGGGAACACCACTTAGCTTTGCTCTGTTGCGTATGCTCCTAGCAACAGAGCCCACCACCTGCGTGCATCTTCTCCTCCAACCGGATCCATCACAATAACCGGATCCATCACCCTAGTGCAGCCTTGGAGCAGAGTCCACCACCAGTTGCAGCTGCCCAGTAAACAGAGTCCCAAAGATGAGTCCAGCTTCTGCCAAAAAGTCCAGCATGCTTGAGTCCAACTTTTCTGCCAATAAGTCAAGCATGCTTGAGTCCAGTTTTCAGCAACCAAGTCCAGAATGCTGAGTGCAACTCTCACCATGGTTGCCACTCCACCAAGCCATGCAAGCACATCCTGCTGACACCATAAACTACGACTCCACCACGCCATGCCAGCCCTTCTTGCAGACCACATCGTTGGACTCCATCAATCCATGCCAGCACTCCATGCAGACTCCATTGCTGACTCAACCCCTCTGGCTGGCCTGCCCAGGACTCTCATTCAGCTCCTTCATCACCCAGGCTTCCTTGTGAATGACTAACTCTCAAGATCACCAACAGTGATTGAACACACCTGACACTCTTTTATAGAGCATCACACCTGATTTATAATTACGTGCACATTAAACCAAAGAACTAAAGTGCGATACCACTCACCGCCACCGGGGCAACTTAGAATGAACGACACCTCGTGTAATAATTCTAATGGCCATCGGGGGCAATCACACCACACTTTGGCACCAAGCCAAAGGAAAAAAAGTTCACTTTGTCCATTTAGCTGTCAGATCCACCTTGGATCATGACAGTATCCCCTCCTTAATGAGAGGCCTCTGGACCCTCAAGACCAATCCTCATAAGGGAAACACCTACAGCGGGGACACCCAGATCCTGGGTTCACCCCACCACCACCTGAAACTTCAGGTTTATGACAAACGCACCGCTGGTATTGGCAATACATGTTCTGGAGGCACCACTCATCTTCACAGCACCGACCTGGGGAACGAGTTTATGTATGTGTATGTTTGCTATGAGCTGATCAGACTCCACAACACACTTCCACAAGATGTTTTTGGTGGCCACCCATACATGCTCATTCACACACAGGTCCGGACCTGAACGTTTATTGACACACATTCATTTGTCATATCTTGGTGAACTCATTCTGGACACGATAAGAGAGCCGTCCCCCTGTGTCACCACACTCACACCCCCGCTATTCACCAAGGGACACCACCCTCCAACCCTTTCACCATGAGGTCTGTGCCTCCCAGGGTTGGTTAATGGCGAGGGGAGAGATTTGTCTCTACTCCCCTGCAGTGCACCTGCTGCTCAGACCTGGAGAAGGGGACAGGAATATGGAGGAAATATACACTCGCTGGTCGCCTTCCTCCACACGATCAGGAAGGGGCGGCTTCTTTGGTGGTATTGAAGATTTGGTGTCAGCACCGCGGATTATAACACCAGTCTGCTCACTACAGGGACATACCCCTTCACCTCGGGGAACCCCAGACAGCACCATGGGGATCACCAACTCCACCCACTTGTCTGGGTGCGTCCGCTAGTATGAACAAGTCCCGCTCCCCAGCAGCGACTCTAGGGGCTTTTTGCCAGACCGCAGCCACCATTTGATTTTCTGGTGAAGCCAAAGGGAAGGCTCCAGACCCTGATAACTACTGCTGCAGTGGCTCTAACACACCATGCCGCTCCTCACTCACCTCAGTGAGGCCCGGCAGCAATTATTCACAGGTCTCCACATGGCCAAAGCTCACCAGAAAAAAAATGTAGGGTTGGTGATAATGTCACGATCATGTGTGTCAGGACGCAGCGAGTACCGCAAGGCAAACCCATATGACACACATGACCTTGGATACACCGCCTCCAGTGGGGCGAATTTAAATAATAAGACGTGCGTGCAGCTGGATACACCGCCTCCAACTGGCGAATTTAGGTAATACACGTTATATATACAGTAGTCTGGAAACCCCGCCTCCAGTAAGGCGAATTTAAATAATAAAGGGGAAACCTGGGTAACAATAACAATGGTGGGCCCTGCGATAGAGAAACGGGGAAGTGGAGACCTCCTGCACTCCCCTGAGTCAGTGTCTCTACACTTCTATTGTTCCCTATGCCGTTTCCGCACCAGACGATGCACAGGAACCTCAAAACCCTGACTCGCCCTGCACCTAAACCCTCACTAGGGAATTGGTCGGTGGGGAAACTAATCCCACCACTGCACTAAACACACATAAGGGAAAATGACAATACAGGGGGAACACCACTTAGCTTTGCTCTGTTGCGTACGCTCCTAGCAACAGAGCCCACCACCTGCGTGCATCTTCTCCTCCAACTGGATCCATCACCATAACCGGATCCATCACCCTAGTGCAGCCTTGGAGCAGAGTCCACACCAGTTGCAGCTGCCCAGTAAACAGAGTCCCAAAGATGAGTCCAGCTTCTGCCAAAAAGTCCAGCATGCTTGAGTCCAACTTTTCTGCCAATAAGTCAAGCATGCTTGAGTCCAGTTTTCAGCAACCAAGTCCAGCATGCTGAGTGCAACTCTCAACATGGTCGCCACTCCACCAAGCCATGCAAGCACATCCTGCTGACACCATAAACTGCGACTCCACCACGTCATGCCAGCCCTTCTTGCAGACCACATCGTTGGACTCCATCAATCCATGCCAGCACTCCATGCAGACTCCATTGCTGACTCAACCCCTGTGGCTGGGCTGCCCAGGACTCTCATTCAGCTCCATCATCACCCAGGCTTCCTTGTGAATGACTAACTCTCAATATCACCAACAGTGATTGAACACACCTGACACTCTTTTATAGAGCATCACACCTGATTTATAATTACGTGCACATTAAACCAAAGAACTAAAGTGCGATACCACTCACCACCACCAGGGCAACTTAGAATGAACGACACCATGCGTAATAATTCTTATGGCCACCAGGGGTAATCACACCACACTTTGGCACCAAACCAAAGGAAAAAAGTTCACTTTGTCCATTTACTTGTCAGATCCACCTTGGATCATGACAGTTTATAGGTGAATGATACGTGACGCCACCTGTAGTTTCTGATCAGATTGACCCGCGCTTCAGTGTTGCTTCTCTGGGACAGATGTTGTGGTGCAGCTAAGATGTAGAAGCCCTGCACAGGTAGGGCCGTAGTCGCAGGGCAAATGAAAGAGTTGGCAGATGGTGTGCAGTGTAGGATGTAGCAGAGCCGTGCGCCAGGCGCAGGAGAAAAATTTGGAATTCTCTCTCTGCAGATAGGTAGTGTGGCCTCTGTTCTAGTGCTTATCTGAGGTACTCGCAGTACTGAGTTCACTGAAATTCCCCCTGTTGACTCTCTTTTGGAACTTTCTCGTGTGGCAGGCAGCCATAGCCTTTTCCTTCTGGCTCACACATGTCGCTGATGGGGTTTCCGAACCTTAGTTGTGAACAGAGCATTTACAGCTGCTACTTCCTCCGGTTTCTGCTGCAGGACCGTCAGTGTCCCTACAAACTCGGAGACCGGAATCCCGACCATGCACTCCAGCTAGGAGTGAGCCTTAACTCTGCTCATCCTCCAGCTCCCCTTCTCACGTCCACACACTTCCCCTTCCCTTCACAGACTGCCCTAACTTACCTCCTCCTGACCACAGAGAGCAGCTCCTCAGCAGTCAGGTTCAGAGGTCTCCCTGCTGGCCTGGAGTGGGAACTGTGCTGTGTGTTGGTTTAACTGCTAGAGAGATCTTTCGTTGCTCCCTATCATGACATCACACTCCCTAGGAGGAAGGTAATGCCACTGTGGCGACCGTACTCCTGGGGGCGCCACAAGTGCACTGATGCCCAGCCACTGCTAGATGATTCTGCTGGTACATTGACCCAGACCACTACATTCCCCTCGCACTCTACACAGCAAGAATCTGACCCTGATGAAACTCAGGTTCCCCTTCCCGCATACTATACCACCTTACACGGTGACAAAGAGGAAGGTGCAGATGAAAGTGCAGGTTACTTGAGCAGGAGGGGGGGCATACTCATGGGCGATGGCACTGCCACAGAGCCCCTCATAGTACGCAAAAGTGTCTCTGCTGGTGGGAGGGACACACCCCGCCGTCAGACACACCGCTGTACTATGAGGGGCACTGTGCCAGTGCCGTCGCCAATGCGTGGGCCCCCCTGCTTGCTCAGGATCACAGCACTTGCAAAGTTGAAATACTTACCTCTCCCTGCTCCACCGCCAGTGACATTCTGGTCAGAGAGCGCAATGACATCACGTCTGTATGCCCTCTGCCTAAACAGTCCAAGTGCAGTGAGATGGAAGATGGGGACGACGAGGAGTCCAGACTAGCACAGGGATTCCCTAGCAAGGAGACTTAATTAATTGTTTTCAATGCTGGGACAGCTATTTTTGGGGAGCAATATACTCAGGAGAATTATATATTAGGCCCATCATACACTGGAGCATTCCAAAGGTGGACATCAGACACTGGAGCAGCATTTACAGGGCCCATTATGCACTGGAGCATTAGAAATGGGGCCCATTATATATGGAGCATTATTTGGGCCCATAACACAGTGGAGCTTCATCCATGGGGACCAACATATACTGTAGCAATATGTGGAGCTCATCTTATACTGTTTCAAACATTATATGGGACCAATGATTCTGTATGGAGAAATATATCGGCCTCATTACTCTGTATAGCGCACTATGCGGTGGCCATAATACTGTATGGAGTAATATACTGTCCGTTTTTGGAGCTATTGGAGAATTTAAAATGGATATCAGTCATGAGATGTAAGAAGTGAAGTATTTTTCATTGTACTATACCGCTATTTCTCTGCCGTATCAGAGGATCATGAATTGTGGCATGTGTTAAAAGACCCCAGTGACACTCTTTGGTCCAGGGCCCACGAAAATCTGGAGCCAACCCTACCCCCCCACAACTTTAGCCAAATAACCCCCAGTTTTCAATGCGTAACTATTATTATAAAGTAAATTAAGGTTGACAAGCTTAAGTAATAAGAATTGATGTTTTTGGCATTAAAATGGGCACTGTAGGTGTGTTTCCTGTACTCCACTCCCTGCCAACCTTGGTTCCCCATTGACTTGCATTGGGTTTCGTGTTTCAGTCGGCCTTCGACTTTTCACGATAATTGGCCGATTTCGTTCGACCCGACTTTTGAGAAAGTCGCGTTTCATGAAACCCGACTCGACCCGAAAATAGGCAAAGTCGCTCATCTCTATATACTACCCCTCCTAGTGATTAGGGGATTCTGGGCAGTTTATTTTAATTCCCCTGTAAATTTCCTTTGTATAAATTACTTATGATGTACCAATGGTTTGATCATCTAATAAATATTCTGTGCAAAATGGCCTGTATGTGTCAAAATGAACAATTCTATTCTTTGGAAATAATATGGGCATTTTTTTGTCCCTATCAGAGGTCTTTTTTTTTTTTTCAAAGTATTTTAAATACTTGCAATAATCTATATCAAGTTTGAACATTTGCCGTTATGGGCACTCTCTCTTTACAAGCGCTGTAATATTTGCCATCTGAGGATGAACACTTCTCATGCGCTGCTAAGTGATATAATAAAAATTCTCCCTCCCCGGATTTGACTGGGACACCATTATAATGATATCCCCTTCCTATGTATTTCGGCCCCCTACATTAATCTGCAAGCGCTCCGTGATACATGCTAGTCAGGAACTTAGTCCTCTTTCTAATCCTCTAGTTCAGGGTCCACTGCGCATGCCCGGACACATGCACGCGCTCTCCATTCTATATCACTAAGGCCTCATACTCACTTGCGATAAAATCGGATGAGTGCAATCCGATTTTTAATCAGAATTGCACTCTGACCCATGTTAGTGAATGGGTGACATCTCACTTGCAATTTTTTTTCTCAGCCAAAATCGGTCTGAGAAAAAAATCGCAGCATGCTGCAATTTGCAGCGATTTTCGTCAATAGAAGTCAATGGGTGCGATTAAAAAAAGGACCAAAAACGGACCATCCATTTTCCATCCATTTTAAACGGATACATCACCATTCTGTGGTATAGAACACTGTAAATGGTCCTGTAAATGACTCTAGAAAAAGAGTTGCTGGGAAAAAAAACGGATGGAAAACGGATGGAAAGATTAAAAATCGCATGGAAATCGCATGACACTGGCATAACACTCCACCCTTTTTTCCAGTCCAGAAATTGGACCGTTTTTTTAATCGCCAATAGGTATGGGGCCTTAGGAGACTTTTTCACTCTCCTATTTATTGCCTCAGGCTCTTCTGCGCATGCCTGGATTCACACATGCGCAGTTGACTACACGTCGGCCATTTGCAAACACCACGGCAGTTACTTCCCTCTAAGCATTGCGCAGCTGCGCTTGTTTGTAACTTCTGACTAACGAGGTTATGACGACACATCCTCCCCTGGAGCCCTGAGCCTCCAGTTGATCTCTGATGCCATTGATGTTACAGGTATTTAAGACGCTCTGCTTGCACACTGCACTAGCTGCCCCTGAGGAAGCCAGTTTTTCTGGCGACACACGTCGGGCTCACTTCTGCCCTTGCTTTCTCCACTGCGCTCCATTTCCACCATCATGCCCTTGGGCTTATTTCAGACACTTTAACCAGCCAATCTTCAATATACAGGTTGTATGTTATCCCATCTCACTTGAAAGGGACAGAGGTGCTTTAGACTGCTAAATGATATCTTGAAGTCCTAGGAAGTGGCCTCTTTCTTTGATCCATGAATCATAAATCACTTTGATTCAGTGTGAATGTTAGGATTTTTCTGCTATATAAGCTTTTTTTCTGGACTCATTATCCAAGGTCCTCTTTAGACTGCGTTCACACGTTCAGGTTTTTTTCACGTTTTCGCGGTGGTTTTTACAGCACAATTTTGCCGCGAAAATGCAAAAAACCAGCATCCCATGCATTCCTATGGGATTCCGCAATGATGTGCTAATGCTACGGATTTCCCGTGGCGGAATCGCATTGCGGATAAATACGCAGCATGCTCATTAATTTGCGGAATCGTGGCGATTCCACCCACATAGGAATGCATTGTTCTGCTTACTTTCCGCATGTGGCTGTGCCCACCATGCGAAAAGTAAGCAGAATATTTGCGGATGGTACCCGCGGTCCCTAGGAGCGGAGACTGTCCTCCAGGCTCTGGGTACCATATCCCTGTAAAAAATTAAAATAAAAAAATCGGATTATATTCACCTTCCGATGTCCCGTGCAGCGTCACCAGGCTTCAGCGATACACGCGGCAGCTCCCGTTCCCAGTTATGCATTGCGATGACCTTTGCTGACGTCACGTCTCGCGATGCTGTAGCGGTCTCGCGAGACCGCAAAGTCATCTAAGGTCATTGCCGCAATGCATCACTGGGAACGGGACCTGTCGGAGCATCGCGAAGGCCTGGGCACGCTGCGCGGGAAGTCGGAAGGTGAATATAACCCGATTTTTTTATTATTTTTAACTTTATATCTTTTCACTACTGCGGCTGCATAGGCAACCTCAATAGTAAAAAGTTGGTCACACTCGTCAAACACTGTGTTTGATGAGTGTGACCAACCTGTCAATCAGTTCTCCAAGCGATGCTACAGATAGCTTGCAGAATGCTAGCGTTTTCCAAGCAAATTACGCTTGCAAATCGCTAGTTTTTCCACGGGAAAATCGTGGGAATTTAAAATGCGATTTTCCTACGGAATGGAATTCCGGAATTCTCACGGTAACTTCCGTCGGAGGTCCGCTATGTGTGAACTTAGCCTTTGTGGGCAATATCAAGGGAGCTTTTTCAGACTATTTAATATGTGCAGTTCTCAAGGAGGATTCCAATACCAACATTAATTTGTGCATTGTATACTTAGAAAATGATTATATTGGGTTTTCACTTTGTGCCTGTGACTTGCTGAAGTTTGAAATCCTCAGCCTCGTATACTGCATGTTCAATATTTATTATCTACTCACAGTGTCCCTCTGATTTAGAGTGAGCATTTATTGTGGAGCAGCAAGGGCTTGACCTTATCATGGGTCCAGTTTCTATTATTGCTTGTTTGCAATTTTAAGTGTTTTTAAAGTGTTTTTTGCAGTGTTGTGAAATTTTGTCGTATAATAAAGTTCATATATATTTTATGATACTATTGGGTGATCCCTGTTTTGTGCATGTTCTGTTCTTTATGGTGTTCTGCAATACCGAGAAATGTTAAGGGGATGGGTGGACTGCAATACCGAGAAATGTTCATGGGATGGGTGGACTGCAATACCGAGAAATGTTATTAAGGGAATGGGTCGACTGCAATACCGAGAAAGGTTATTAAGGGGATGGGTGGACTGCAATACCGAGAAATGTTATTAAGGGAATGGGTGGACTGCAATACCGAGAAATGTTATTAAGGGGATGGGTGGACTGTAGAGATGAGTGACTTTGCCTTTTTTAGGGTCGAGTCGGGTTTCATGAAACCTGACTTTTGCAAAAGTCGGGTCGAACGAAATCGGCCGACTATAGGGAAAAGTCGGAGACCGACTGAAACACAAAACCCAATGCAAGTCAATGGGGAAGCAAAGTCGGCAGTGAGTGAAGGACAGTAAACACACCTACAGTGCCCATTTCAATGCCAAAAACATCAATTCTTATTACTGAAGCATGTCTACCTTAATTTACTTCATAATAATAGTTACGCATTGAAAACTGGGGGTTATTTGGCTGAGGTTGTGGGGGGTAGGGCTGGCTCCAGGTTTTCGTATACCTTGGGCCAAAGAGTGTCAGTGCGCCCCTTTAACACATACCACAACTCATAATGCTCCGATATGGCACAGAAATATAGGTATAGTACAATGACAAATACTTCACTGCTTGCATGACATGACTGATCTATTTTAAATTGTACAATAGCTAAAAAAAAGGACAGTGTATTACTCCATACAGTATTATCTTCTATCGTTCACGGCTTCCCTCGGCCCCACTCAATGGTCCTCTGCGGCCACTCACAAAGATGGTCACACGCTGGACCTTATCTTCACCCGTCTCTGGTCCCTCACTAATCTAAATAACTCACCCCTCCCCCTGTCTGACCAAAACCTACTGACATTCTCTTCCCTCTCCTCTCCTACTGCGCAACCCCCGCTCCATAAACTCGCTCACCCTCGCAGGAATCTCAAACACCTCAATTTACAATCACTCTCTGAGTCCCTTCTCCCTCTTACAGACATAGCTTCCCTTCATGACACAGATGTTGCTGCCGCTTTTTATAACACCACAATAACAGCAACACTTGATTCTGCTGCCCCGCTCACGCAGAGCAAAACTCGAACAATCAACAGGCAGCCCTGGCTGACCAGCCTGACCAAAGAACTGGGATGGGTTTCCAGGGCCGCTGAGCGGAGATGGAAGAGAACCCATTCTACTGAGCACTTCAGAGCATACAAGCAGTCCCTTGCCAGCTTTAAGTCCACGCTCTCTGCCGCAAAACAAGCTTACTTCGCATCTCTCATATACTCCCTGTCTCACAACCCTAAACAGCGCTTCAACACTTTCAATTCTCTACTCCGTCCCACAGCACCTCCTCCCTCTCACATTTCTGCTGAAGACTTTGCCTCCTTCTTTAAGCAGAAGATCGACACGATCAGACAAAACTTTGGCCCGCAGCCCCCAATGCCCCTCTTAGCTGCTCAGCCCTGTTCTGCAAAAGCCAGTTTCTCCACCATGACAGAAGATCAGCTCTCCACCCCTCTGTCAAGATCACACCTCACCACTTGTGCCCTCGACCCACTCCCGTCTCACCTCATCCCTAACTTGGCCACAGTCTTCATCCCATCTCTAACACACCTCTTAAATCTTTCACTTACAAATGGTGTCTTTCCTTCATCCTTCAAACCTGCCTCAATCACACCCATCCTCAAAAAGCCATCCCTTGACCCATCCCCTGTGTCTAACTATCGCTCGATATCTCCTCTCCCTTATGCCTCAAAACTACTGGAACAGCATGTATATCTTGAACTGTCCTCCCACCTCTCCTCCTGTTCCCTCTTTGACCGGTTACAATCTGGCTTCCGACCGCATCACTCAACTGAAACTGCCCTAAGAAAAGTCACTAACGACTTACTAACCGCCAAGAGAAAGCGACACTACTCTGTCCTCCTTCTCCTGGACCTGTCCTCTGCCTTCGACACCACAGACCATTCCCTCCTGCTACAGAATCTCTCATCTCTTGGCATCACAGACTTGGTCCTATCCTGGATCTCATCATAACTAGCAGACCGAACATTTAGTGTCTCCCTCTCACACACCACCTCCTCCCCTCGCCCCTTGTCTGTCGGTGTTCCTCAAGGCTCTGTCCTAGGACCCCTACTATTCTCCATCTACACCTTCGGCTTGGGACAGCTCATAGAATCCCATGGTTTGCAGTATCACCTCTATGCCGATGACACACAGATATACCTATCTGGACCCAAACTCTCCTCCTTACTGACTGAAATCCCACAATGTCTGTCTGCTATCTCAGCCATCTTCTCTGCTCGCTTTTTCAAACTGAACATGGACAAAACAGAATTCATCATCTTTCCCCCATCTCACTCTACCCCTCCACCAGACCTATCCATCAATGTCAGTGGCTGCTCTCGGTGCCTTGGGGTGATCCTCGACTCTGCGCTCTCTTTCAAACAACATATCCAAGCCCTCGCCTCCTCCTGCCGCCTCAAACTCAAAAATATTTACCGGATCTGCTCATTCCTCAACCATGAAACCACAAAAACACTAGTGCATGCTCTTATCATCTTCCGCCTCGACTACTGCAATCTCCTACTTTCTGGCCTCCCCTCTAGCACTCTGGCACCACTCCAGTCCAACCTACACTCTGCTGCCTGACTAATCCACCTGTTTCCCCGGTATTCCTCAGCCTCCCCCTATGCCAGGCCCTTCACTGGCTTCCTATTGCCCAAAGGCTCCAATTCAAAACCCTAACCATGACATACAAAGCCATCCACAACCTGCCTCCTCCATACAACTCCTTCTCTACCCTCCCCTTATCTCTTCTTCCCACAACCACATACAAGACTTCTCCAGTGCTTCCCCCATACTCTGGAACTCTCTGCCGAACACATTAGACTCTCACCATCAACGGAAACCTTCAAGAAGAACATGAAGACCCACCTGTTCCGATAAGCCTACAGCCTGCAATGATCCTTGGTCTACTGTACCACCACACGACCTGCTCTACCCTCTCCTACTGTATCCTCACCCATCCCTGTAGACCGTGAGCCCTCGCAGGCAGGGTCCCCTCTCCTTATTTACTTGTGTGTCCCTTGTGTTACACATGTTTATTATACTTGTCTATATTTCCCCTTTTCACATGTAAAGCACCATGGAATAAATGGCGCTATATAAATGCATAATAATAATAATAATTATGGCCACCACATTGTGCGCCATACAGAATAAGGAGCCCCATATATTTCTACATACAGAATAATTGGTCACTAGTGTTGAGCATTCCGATACCGCAAGTATCGGGTATCGGCCGATATTAGCGGTATCGGAATTCCGATACTGACTTCCGATACTTTTGTCATATCGGATTCCGGAATCGGAATCGGAATTTCAAAGTTGATTGACAGCCGAAATGACGTCATCATGATGCGCGGTGTGTGCGCATCATGATGCGCCGTCATTTCGGGCCTTCCGGGGGTCTCTGCCGGCCTGCCGGGGGGCTGTGCCGGCCTGCCGGGGGGGTGTGGACTGCCCGGGGTCTGTACCGGCCTGCCGGGGGGCTGTGCCGGCCTGCCGGTGGTCTGTGCACCCTGTGGGGGTCTGTACCGGCCTGCCGGGGGGCTGTGCCGGCCTGCCGGGGGGCTGTGCTGATGTCCGGGAGTCTGTGCAGGCATCGTCCGATGGGACTACAAGTCCCATCGGGCGATGCCTGCTACCATGACAGTGATTGACACATTAGCCAATGATGGGACAGTAGTAGTCCCATCATCCGGCTAATGTGTTAAATGTAAAAAAAAAAAAAATACTACATACATACTACATGCATGCTACATTCATACAACATACATACTACATATATACTACATGCATGCTACATACATACTGCATGCTATATACATACTACATATATACTACATGCATGCTACATACATACTACATGCATGCTACATACATACTACATGCTACATACATACTACATATATACTACATGCATGTTACATACATACTACATGCTACATACAAACTACATATATACTACATGCATGCTACATACATACTACATGCTACATACATACTACATATATACTACATGCATGCTACATACATACTACATGCTGCATACATACTACATATATACTACATGCATGCTACATACATACTACATGCTACATACATACTACATGCATGCTACATACATACTACATGCTACATGCATGCTACATACATACTACATACATACTACATGCATGCTACATACATACTACATGCTACATACATACCACATATATACTACATACATACTACATGCATGCTACATACATACTACATGCTACATACATACTACATATATACTACATGCATGCTACATACATACTACATGCTACATGCATGCTACATACATACTACATGCTACATACATACTACATACATACTACATGCATGCTACATACTACATGCTACATACATACCACATATATACTACATGCATGCTACATACATGCTACATGCTACATACATACTACATACATACTACATGCATGCTACATACATACTACATGCTACATACATACCACATATATACTACATACATACTACATACATGCTACATACATACTACATGCATGCTACATACAATACATTCATACAATACATACATAGACATACAGTACATATAACATAGAGTAACATACTTACCAATACTTGTCACATTGTTCCCCGAAGCCATTGTCTTTTACGGAATAAATATTAACATAACAAACCACAAAAATACTCACCCATGATCCAAAGCAGTCCACGAGTGAGTCCCACGACGATCTTGGGTAGAGAACTGCAGCATCAGCTGATGCTGCCGCTCTCTACGGGCTGCAGGAATCCAATGACGGAAGGTAGGTATCCTTCCGCACTGTATTCCTCCGCCACTTTAAAAAAAAAAAGTCCCTAGTCTCACTTTATGGTAAAAGCTGTGTGGGAATTTCCCACACAGCTTTTACCATAAAGTGAGACTAGGGACTTTTTTTTTTTTTAAGTGGCGGAGGAATACAGTGCGGAAGGATACCTACCTTCCGTCATTGGATTCCTGCAGCCCGTAGAGAGCGGCAGCATCAGCTGATGCTGCAGTTCTCTACCCAAGATCGTCGTGGGACACACTCGTGGACTGCTTCGGATCATGGGTGAGTATTTTTGTGGTTTGTTATGTTAATATTTATTCCGTAAAAGACAATGGCTTCGGGGAACAATGTGACAAGTATTGTTAAGTATGTTACTCTATGTTATATGTACTGTATGTCTATGTATGTATTGTATGAATGCATTGTATGTAGCATGCATGTAGTATGTATGTAGTATGTATGTAGCATGTATGTAGCATGTAGTATGTATGTAGCATGCATGTAGTATGTATGTAGTATGTATGTAGCATGTAGTATGTAGCATGTATGTAGTATGTATGTAGCATGTAGTATGTATGTAGCATGCATGTAGTATATATGTAGTATGTATGTAGTATGTATGTAGTATATATGTAGTATGTATGTAGCATGCATGTAGTATATATGTGGTATGTATGTAGCATGTAGTATGTATGTAGCATGCATGTAGTATGTATGTAGCATGTATGTAGTATGTATGCAGCATGTAGTATGTATGTAGCATGCATGTAGTATGTATGTAGTATATATGTGGTATGTAGCATGCATGTAGTATGTATGTAGTATGTATGTAGTATATATGTAGCATGTAGTATGTATGTAGCATGCATGTAGTATGTATGTAGTATGTATGTAGCATGCATGTAGTATATATGTAGCATGTAGTATGTATGTAGCATGCATGTAGTATATATGTACTATGTATGTAGCATGCAGTATGTATGTAGCATGCATGTAGTATATATGTATTATGTATGTTGTATGTATGTAGCATGCATGTAGTATGTATGTATGTAGTATTTTTTTTTTTTTTTTTTTTTTTTTTACATTTAACACATTAGCCGGATGATGGGACTACTACTGTCCCATCATTGGCTAATGTGTCAATCACTGTCATGGTAGCAGGCATCGCCCGATGGGACTTGTAGTCCCATCGGACGATGCCTGCACAGACCCCCGGACATCAGCGCAGCCCCCCGGCAGGCCGGCACAGCCCCCCGGCAGGCCTGTACAGACCCCCACAGGGTGCACAGCCCCCCGGCAGGCCGGTACAGACCCCCACAGGGTGTACAGACCCCGGGCAGTCCGCACAGCCCACCGGCAGGCCGGCACAGCCCCCCGGCAGGCCGGCAGAGACCCCCGGAAGTCCCGTACAGACCCCCGAGAGGCTGTACAAGGGCAGGAAAGGGTTTTTCCAATTCCGATACCGGAAGTCTCATAGACTTGAATGGGACTTCCGGTATCGGCATCGGCGATACCGATACTTTTTTTAAAGATCGGCCGATCCATTCCGATCCGATATTTTGAAGTATCGGACGGTATCGCTCAACTCTATTGGTCACATATAATGTTCC
The DNA here is from genome assembly GCF_039654945.1 of Dendrobates tinctorius. Classification (NCBI taxonomy): domain Eukaryota; kingdom Metazoa; phylum Chordata; class Amphibia; order Anura; family Dendrobatidae; genus Dendrobates; species Dendrobates tinctorius. The sequence continues at coordinate 90,801,780 of NW_027361687.1, read as the reverse complement.
ATACAGTATATGATGAGCTCCACATAATGCTACAGAATAGTGTCTTATGGGCCCAAATAATGCTCCATATATAATGGGCTCCATTTCTAATGCTCAAGTGTATAATGGGCCCCGTAAATGCTGCTCCAGTGTCTGATGTCCCCCATTTGGAATGCTCCAGTATATGATGGGCCTCATGGATGATGCTCCAGTATATGATGGGCCCTAATAATGATCCATATATAATGGGCTCCATTTCTAACTCTCCAGTGTATAATGGGCCTCGTAAATGCTGCTCCAGTGTCTGATGTCCCCCATTTGGAATGCTCCAGTATATGATGGGCCCCATTTTTAATGAACTCAGGCATGGTATGTGAAAAGAGCTCCATGGAGTAATCTGAAGTGTGTGCTGCCGCATCCTTCACTTTTGGTGTGGGTGAAGTACACAAAGAAAGGGGTTGCTCCTGACCAGAAGCCTGCACTTACGACTCAGTGCTTGCATTTTTTGAAACTTCAGAAGAGGAGGCGATAGAGCTAGAGGCTGTTTCAGCAATGTAAGCTAAAAACAGTTCCTGATGCTCCGGCTTTAAAAGCAGTCTACCTACTCCCAGAAAAGGGAGCCTTACAGGGCTTCAGGAGTAAGACCATGCTGCAGTCTCAACACCTCCTGCCTTAGCTGATATTGTGTTTTTGGCACTACTAGCAGATGCACCACCACCACCACCACCATCAGTAACAGGTGGTCCCCATGCCCACGTCCGCGTCCTCTTCCACCAAACTTCCTCATGTTTTGGAAAATGGACCCAAAATACCAGCAGATATTTGGTACTGCATCAGAAGTGTACAGCTCTATACAGTCTAGGGATAACAGTAAATCTCCATATATATTTCATGAGTCATACACAGACGCTCACAGGCTCAGTATGGATTACACAATAAAATAAAAAGCTGAAAAAGGGTACAGTATCACCAGATACAAGGTATATATAGTATAGTGTAAACATTCTGAATCTCTGTATATATTTCAGGAGGCAGACACAAACGCTCTCAGGCCCAGTATGGATTACACAAGAATATGAAAAGCTGTGAATGGATAATGTAACACAAGCGTACAGCTGTATACAGTGTTGGGGTAATCTTAAATCTCAAAATATATTTCTGGAGTAACAGACAGACGTTCACAGGCTCAATATGGATTACACCAGAATCTAAATAGCAAAAAAGGTTACTGTATCAGAAGCGTACAGCTGTATACAGTGTTGGCCAAATTTGAAATCTTGGTATACACTGTATTTTCCGGAGTCACCCTCAGACCCTCACTCAGTTTGGGTTTGACCATAATAAAAAATGTTGGAAAAAAGGTACTGGATAACAAGATAGCAAATATATATATACTATAGGGTACAATTGAAATCTCCATATACATAGTCCCGTAGTCACTCTCAGACACTCAGTATGGATTTGACCGTAAGACTAAATGTTGAACAAAGGTACTGTATAACAAAATACAAGCTGTATCGAGTATAGGGTAAAAATTGGTATCTCCGATTCACCGTATATATAGAAGGCGAAAACCACACACGCTCACTCACTATGGATGATGCCGTAATAAAAAATTTTGAACAAAGGTACTGTATCAGCACATGCCAGGTGTATCAAGTCTAGGGGTAATTGTAAATTTCCGTCTATACTTCCGGAGTCAGACACAGACACTCAAAGGCTCAGTATGTATTACACCAGAATTTAAAAAGTAGAAAAAGGAAAGGTATTCGAAGCGTACACCAGTATACAGTGTTGTGGTACTTTTAAATCTTCGTATATATTTCAATCTCAGTAAGCCAGTTCAGACTCTGTGCTACTTGTGATCTCATTTTCGGGTTTTGCCTCTGGCTTCTGGTGAGGGTTATGGAGCTGGCTGAGCTGACAGAGGAGTAGTGAGTTTTCTATCTGGACTCCCTCAGTTGGTGAAGGGTGGTAATGAAGCTGATCTAAATGGCAGAGACCGGCCACCTGTGGAAGAGGATTGCGATTGGACATCAGGAGTTTCTGATTGGATTTAAGGCAGCCGACTCCCTAGTTTCTTGCTGGTGATTTCTCCTGACTGTGGATTCTGGTTTCTAGTTTGGTTCCTGCCTTCTTAAAGCTAAGTTTGCTCTGCTATTTTTCATATGAGTTTTTGGTCTGGTTTGCTTGGTTTTTGTGTTCATCCAGCCCTGGCTGGGACTGGGCTGAATCCCCATTTTGTCTCTGATCAGTTGATCTCTTTTGCTCTGTCTTCAGAATATACCTGAGTGCTGTTATATGGAATTGAAGTCTAGCAACTTCAGGGCTTTTTTCAGACGTGTTGGACATTTTTTGGCAGGGTTTTTTGCGTGATTGCAGACAGCAGCTTTTCTTTCCTGTCCTTTCTAGTTAGTGAGGGCCCCATCGTTTGCTCAGCCTATCTTTCTATCTGTGTTTGTGTTTTCATCTTGTTTCACCAACAATACATGTTGGGGGCTGTCTATTGCTTTGGGGCAGTTTAGATTTTCCCTTTTCTTTCTTTAGACTTATTTAGTTCTCCGGCTGTGATCAGGCGTCTAGGACCACTGTAGGCATGCTCCACGGCTACTGCTGGTTGTGTGGATAGGATCAGGGGTCTGCAATCCGCTAGTTACCAACCTCTCCGGTTTTCTGGGCTTAGCTTGCTTTTTGTTTTTTCCACCTCGGTGGCTCATTCATAACAGAATCACCAGCCATACCGCAGATTCTAGGGTACTCAAAAGCAGGAGAGAATTGTAAAAAAAAAAAAAAAAAGTGTCAGAATTTTTTTTTTTTACATGTATATTTTCTCCTCTTTTTCTCTGGGGCCGTAGGAGGATTCTTTTTTTTTTTTCTTTTTCTCCTTGATGGAGATTAAGCAATTGTCTGATCGCGTGGAGCAGCTCGCTGCTGAAGTGCGAGGAATTTCCGCCTACCTTGCTCATTCACATGCTGTTGAACTAAAGATCCCTACTCCTGATGTGTTTTTTGGGGATCGGTCTAAATTTTTGAATTTTAAGAATAATTGTAAATTATTTCTTGCCTTGAAGCCTAACTCATCGGGGAGCTCGGCGCAGCAGGTTAAAATTGTCATCCCCTTGCTGCGCGGCAATCCTCAGGATTGGGCGTTTTCTTTGACACCTGAAGATCCTGTTTTGACTAATGTGGATGCATTTTTTCAAGCCTTGGGGTTGTTATATGATGAACCTAATGCTATTGATCAAGCTGAGAGAACCCTATTGGCATTGAACCAGGGTCAGGATCCTGCAGAGTTATATTGTCAGAAATTCCAAAAGTGGGCGGTCCTTACTACATGGAATGATAGTGCATTGGCAGCTCTCTTTCGGAAGGGTTTGTCTAAAACTTTAAAAGATACTATGGTGGGATTTCCTGTTCCCTCTGGTCTTGACGATTCTATGTCATTAGCCATTCAAGTTGATCGGCGTTTACGTGAACGCAAGACTACATTGGAGGCGCTGCCACCTTTTGAACAAATGTCTGAACCTATGCAATGTGATAGAGTTTTGTCTAGGGCGCAACATCAGGAGTTTAGAAGGCGTAATAAGCTGTGTTTTTTCTGTGGAGATGCCTCTCATGTTATTTCTGTCTGCCCTAAACAAGAGAAACGTTTTGCACACACATTTGCTGTGGGTGTTGTACAACCTAAGTTTCTTTTGGCAATTACTCTGATCTGCTCCTTATCCACATTTTCCGCGAAGGCTTTTGTGGATTCAGGAGCGGCCTTGAATCTGATGGACTTGGATTTTGCTAAACGTTGTGGTTTTCCTATGACACCTCTGCGGACACCTATTCCTTTGAGGGGTATTGATGCTACTCCTCTGGCGAAGAATAAACCTCAGTTTTGGACCCAGGTGATAATGCGGGTCTCCCCAGACCATCAAGAAAATTGCAGATTTTTGGTGTTGCATAATTTACATGATACCATTGTTCTGGGTTTTCCCTGGTTGCAAATCCATAATCCGGTTTTGGATTGGAAATCTGTGTCTGTGGTGAGTTGGGGTTGTCGGTGTGCTCTTGGCGACATTCCTGTTTTCTCCACCTCTCCCCAATTGCATGATGTTCCTGACTATTTGGCTGATTTTTATGAAGTATTTAGTGAGAGTAAGTCTGCGTCTTTGCCTCCTCATAGGAGTTTGGCTGTGCAATTGAGTTGAGACCTGGGTGTAAATTTCCCAAGGGTCGACTTTTCAATTTATCTGTACCCGAACACGAGGCTATGCGATCTTATATTAAGGAGTCGTTGGAGAAGGGTCATATTAGACCATCCTCTTCGCCCTTAGGTGCTGTTTTTTTTTTTGTGGCCAAGAAAGATGGTTCATTAAGACCTTGTATTGACTATCGTTCCCTCAACAAAATTACGGTTAAATATCAGTATCCGTTACCCCTGATTTCTGATTTATTCTCCAGAGTTAAAGTTGCTTGCTGGTTTACTAAGCTTGACCTCAGGGGGGCGTATAATCTTATTCGCATCAAGCATGGGGATGAATGGAAGACGGCGTATAATACTCCAGAGGGACATTTTGAGTACCTGTTGATGCCTTTTGGGCTCACTAATGCCCCTTTGTGGATAAGTTTTTGATCATCTATCTGGATGATATTTTGATCTTTTCCAGGGATTGGGATTCTCATGTGGAACATGTTCGGACCGTGTTCCGGATTTTGAGGGAGAATTCCTTGTATGTTAAGGGATCGAAGTGCATTTTTGGTGTACAGAGGATTTCATTTTTGGGATTTATTTTGTCTCCGTCAACTATTGAAATGGACCCGTCCAAGGTAGAGGCCATTTATGATTGGGTTCAACCCACTTCTTTGAAGGCTTTCCAGAAGTTTTTGGGTTTTGCTAATTTTTATCGTAAATTTATAGCTAATTTTTCTGGTATTACTAAACCACTGAATGATTTAACTAAGAAGGGTGCTGATGTGCTGAATTGGTCTTCAGAGGCTGTTTTGGCCTTTCAGGAGCTGAAGCGGAGGTTCACTTGTGCTCCGGTTTTGCTGCAACCTGATGTCTCACTTCCTTTTCAGGTGGAGGTAGATGCTTCAGAGATTGGTGCAGGAGCTGTTTTGTCCCAAAAAGATCCGGTGACGTCTAAAATGAATCCCTGTGCCTTCTTTTCCCGAAAGTTCTCCCCATCTGAAAGCAACTATGATGTGGGGAATCGGGAATTGTTAGCCATGAAATGGGCATTTGAGGAGTGGAGACATTGGTTGGAGGGAGCTAGACATCAAGTTGTGGTCCTCACAGACCACAAGAATTTTATTTACCTTGAGTCGGCCAAACGCTTGAATCCTAGTCAGGCTAGGTGGGGGGCCTTGTTTTTTATGCGTTTTGATTTTGTGGTCTCCTTTCTTCCAGGCACTAAGAATGTTAAGGCAGATGCCCTTTTTAGGAGTTTCTTTGCTGATTCTCCTATTGTGACCAAGCCTACTACCATCCTAGGTGAGGGGGTAGCTCTTTCTGCCATCTCGCCCGATTTGAGACGTGCTCTGGAAGAATTCCAGGAGGACAAACCTGAGCGTTGTCATATGGGAAAATTGTATGTTCCTGATCAGTGGAGGAAGAGAGTGATGTCTGAAGTTCATTGCTCCGCATTGGCTGGTCATCCAGGTATTTTTGGTACCAGAGATTTGGTGAGTCGGTCTTTTTGGTGGCCCGCCTTATCTCGTGATGTCAGGAATTTTGTGCAGTCCTGTGGGACTTGTTCCCGGTCTAAACCCTGTTCTCGCTCTAGTGGGTTGTTGATGCCCTTGCCGGTGCCAAGAGGCCATGGACCCATATTTCAATGGATTTTATTTCTGATCTTCCTGTCTCTCGGAGAATGACTGTTATCTGGGTGATTTGTGATAGATTCTCTAAGATGGTCCATCTTGTACCACTCCCAAAGTTGCCATCTTCCTCAGAGTTGGTACCCTTGTTTTTACAACATGTGGTTCGGTTGCATGGGATTTCTGAGAACATTGTATCAGACAGAGGAGTTCAGTTTGTTTCCAGATTCTGGAAAGTCTTTTGTTCCAAGCTGGGAATTCAGTTGTCCTTACTGGTGAAGGTAGTGGAGATGGTTATATTGACAGAGGGGTCGCGAGTAGTGTTGAGCATTCCGATACCGCAAGTATCGGGTATCGGCCGATATTCACTGTATCGGAATTCCGATACTGACTTCCGATACTTTTTTCATATCGAATACCGGAATCGGAAGTTCCCATAATGCTATGAGCCCGCTTGATTTGATTCAGCCAATGGGAGTCCTCAGAAGTGTTGGCACATCCTGTTAGGCATGTAGGCATGTTAACTATTGGCATGGCTGTGATTGACTGCTGAAATGATGTCATGATGCACTATAAAAGCCGCCGCCGCCGCCATTTCTGGTCACTCTGCTGTGAATTCAATTAGGGACAGGCTGCTGTTGAAGACTGTGAGGGACAGTTAGAAATAGCGATTCTCAAAACAATATTGTGCTTTACCCAGGCTACATAAACCACCACTGTAGCTTTCTTTTGCCTAGCAGCAGTGTTCACAGCTGTCTGCAAGGGCTGTGTGAGTGCAGCTCACGCTGTGTAGTGGGTCCTGCAGCCACGTCTGGTTGTAGGCCGCCCAGCGTGCATCACTGCTGCCTCATACATATATTTCTTTTTGAGCTGCTTATTTTTCATAAATTCAATCTAGTGTGCTTCCATCCGCATCCATATACGGTGGTTGCAAACACTATAGGAGTAGACAGCGGAGCCTTTCTGCAGCCTTTCAGTGCTAGTGCTCACTTATCTGCACTGTTCACGGCTGTCTGAGAGGTCTCTGACTGCGTGTGAGTGCAGCTCACGCTGAGTAGTGTGTCCTGCAGCTAGGTCTGGTTGTAGGCCGCTCAGCGTGCGTCTCTGCCTCATTCATATTTTTCTTTTATTGCAACTCATTTTTTCTTCTCCTATTAGTGTGCATCCATCTGTATACATCTACATTGGTTGGTTGCAAACACTATATAGGAGTAGATAGAGGAGCCTTTTTTATGGCTTGTGCCCTTCAGCTGCAGCCAGATTAGTATTACCCAATTTTTTTGGAGCCTCATCTTTTGCATTGTAGGTTACCTGCCTGCATTGTAATAGCTCCAAAAAGTTGGTGATACTATCACTTTCAAATCTTTGGTCACATCCTTTTAGTTTTTTTTCAGAAAAAAAAACAATAAAGTTCACCAAACACTACATTTGAAAGTTGTGTAGGCCACATTAGCTCCTATTAAAGTGTAGTCCACACACACACTTCATAAAATTAGTGTTTCTTATACCTGTAACCAGCTGTTCACGAATAAGCACACTAAGCCCCCCTTTGTATTTTTCTGGTTTTCTTTATCAGTCTAGCAAGATGAAGAAGGCAGGGAGTAAGGCACGTGGGCGTGGAGTTTCAGCAGGGAGAGGATGTGGGGATTCTGAAGTGAGAGGACGTGGGGATTCTGCAGGGAGAGAACGTGAGGATTCTGTGCCTGCTGCGGGCACCAGTGAGTCAGCATCCCCCTGTTTTAGCAGGCAACAGTCCTTTATGCGCAGCTTTGTAGGACCTCGCCGTACCCCACTGCTGCGGGAGGAACAAATTGAAGCCGTTGTTGGATGGATGGCAGCTAACGCATCAACTTCAATTACTTCCACATCCTCTCAGGGCCAGAGCACTGAAGAGCAACCATCTGTCTCTTCATCACCTGCCAAAGTGCCCAGGCAGTCAGAGAGCCCAGGACAGGAGCCATCACAGTCTCTACTTCTGTTCTCTGAATCTGTTGGCTTGGAAAGAGGGGGCCAGCCAAGCAGCATTCAAGAATGTGAAGAATAGGGAGTATGCAGTGATGCGCAACTTCTTTGTCCCTCGGAATCTGAAGAGGCAGGTGGGCCAGTTCCTATGGTCAGCACACCTTAGTATGCATCAGATAATGACGAGACTCAGGTGACACTTTCTGGTGCGTACGGTGCTGGCGAGACAACCCAGAAGAAGCAGGTTTTTGAAGAGGGGAGTGCAGATGATGAGGTCCTTGACCCATCATGGCATGAGGAACAGGAAGGTGGTGGGAGCAGCTCTGAGGAAGAGATTCCCCGAATGGCCAAAACAGGAGGGAGAGGGAGGGGTTGTGGTTTGTGCCAGCGAATCTCCAGCCGGGCTTGGTAGTGTGTGACAATGGCCGAAATCTGGTGGCAGCTCTTGGTCTAGGAAACCTCACTCACATCCCATGTCTGGCACATGTGCTGAGCTTGGTCATGCAGAGCTTTCTGAGGGACTATCCGATATCTTGATGCACTGCTGCACAAGGTCCGCATAGAGTGCGCTCACTTACGGCGTTCCAGCACGGCAAGATCGCACCTTGCTGCTCTGCAGCGCCGATTACGCCTTCTGGAACATCGCATCATATGTGACCTACCCACCAGGTGGAATTCAACGTTACATATGTTGGAGCGGTTGTGTGAGCAGCAGGCAGCAGTCATGGAGTACCAGCTGCATCAGGCGCAAACAAGTCGCACTGTGGGCCGGTCACACTTCAGCACCACTGAGTGGGCCTCTATGAATGACATTTGCCTCGTTTTGCGTGCCTTCGATGATTCCACGCGGATGGCGAGTGCAGATGATGCACTAGTCAGCATGACTGTCCCCCTTACTGCACTAAGGGAGGAGGTTTTGGAAGAGGTGGAGGATGAGGAGTCCCAAATGCCATCTGCTTCTGGACAGTCTGCGCTACGTGGTTCCTCACAAAGGCCTAGGCAGGGGACACTTTGTGAGGAGGATGAGGAGGAGTTAATGGAAGAGGAAGACATCTCTCCAGAGGAGGGAGGTACACAAAGCTCTAGTCAGTATGTACAGCGAGGGTGGGGTGATGCAGAGCAGGCAGAGATCACACCTCAAGCAGGGGACAGCGGTTCTTTGGCAGTTGGGAGTCTGCAGCACATGGTTGACTTCATGCTGCAGTGCCTGAGAAACGACCGCCGCATTGCCCACATTCTCTACACGGCTGATTATTGGGTGTACACCCTCCTAGATCCTCGCTACTGGGACAAATTGCAAAGCCTCATACCAATGTTGAACCGGGAGCGTAAACTGCGGGAGTACCAAGACACACTGGTGCAGTCCATCATGTTTTCCATTCCACCCGACAGCAGTGGTGCTAGTGCTTTACAAAGCAGCTCTGTGCGTCGAGGCAGTGGAGGAAGCTCTGCACAAAGAGGGAGCAGAGGCAGCGCCTCAGCACAAGGCAAGACCACTATGGCCCAAATGTGGCAAAGTTTTGTGTGTCCGCCACAATTGTCTACACCATCACAGACTGCTCCAGTCAGCAGGAGGTAACGTTTCCGTCAGATGGTGACAGACTACATGTCTTGCCCTGTCAGTATACTCCCAGATGGCTCTTCTCCCTTCAAGTTTTGGGTCTCTAAGCTGGATACATGGCCAGAGCTTAGCCACTATGCATTGGAGGTGCTTGCCTGCCCTGCTGCCAGTGTATTATCGGAACGCGTCTTTAGTGTCGCAGGTGGTGTACTAACAGACCGTCGCACGCGACTATCTTCCGATAACGTCGACCGGTTTACTTTTCTGAAAATGAACAAGGCATAAATCTCTCCAGAATTTGCCAGTCCTCTTCCCGACTAAATAATTGGTTGGCAACTGTATCCAGGTCTCCTGTTGTGTTCATGTTTCTACCACCTGAATTATAATCCCTGGGCTTCAACACAGCCATTTGTCGCTCAGATGTGTCGTCTGCACAGAGAAAAACACTAGCTCCTGTGTTAGTGGGGTTCAGTAATGCCAGCTGCTCCCCTGCTGTGTGGATGGCAAAGTCTCCTGCTCCATCCACATTCAAACTACTACTAATTTTTAACCGTGCTCCACTTGGGCCTCTGGCTCCACTGTCTCTAGTATTTCCCCTGGCCTCCAACCCCGCCAGTTACAGCTCTGAAGTGGCGTCTGCACAATCCACACTTGTTCCTGTGTTACTGGGGCTCAGTCACATCAGTTGATCCCCTCATGTGTGTCAGGCAAGGTCTCCTGCTCTGTCCACATTCCCATTACTAGTAGTGTGAATGAGGACAGAGCAGGAGACCTTGCCGGACACACATCAGGGGATCAACTGACGGGACTGAGCCCCAGTAACACAGGAACAAGTGTGGATTGTGCAGACGCCACTTCAGAGCTGTAACTGGCGGGGTTGGAGGCCAGGGGAAATACTAGAGACAGTGGAGCCAGAGGCCTAAGTGGAGCACGGTTACAATCAGTAGTAGCCTACAACCTCTATAAAACCAGCTGCAAGTTGGCCTCCGCCTACTGCATGCTTCATCCTGGGCTCCCACAATGCCAGTTGGTGTTCAGAACTGCCATCTTCACAGAGAAAAACGCACTAGCTCCTGTGTTAGTGGGGTTCAGTATTGCCAGCTGTTCCCCTGCTGTGTAGACGGCAATGTCTCCTGATGCCTCCACATGCCAAAAACATCAGGCCTCACCTTGCTCCATTCCTCATCCTGGGCTCCAACAACAGCAGTTGCTGTTCAGAAGTGCCGTCTTCACAGAGAAAAACACACTAGCTCCTGTGTTTGTGGGGTTCAGTAATGCCAGCTGTTCCCCTGCTGTGTAGATGGCAATGTCTCCTGCTGCCTCCACATGCCAAAAACATCAGGCCTCACCCTACTTCATGCCTCATCCTGGGCTCCAACAATGCCAGTTGGTGTTCAGAAGTGCCGTCTTCACAGAGAAAAACACACTAGCTCCTGTGTTAGTGGGGTTCAGTAATGACAGCTGTTCCCCTGCTGTGTAGACGGCAATGTCTCCTGCTGCCTCCACATGCCAAAAACATCAGGCCTCACCCTGTTCCATGCTTCATCCTGGGCTCCAACAACGCCAGTTGGTGTTCAGAAGTGCCGTCTTCACAGAGAAAAACACACTAGCTCCTGTGTTAGTGGGGTTCAGTAATGCCAGCGGTTTCCCTGCTGTGTAGACAGCAATGTCTCCTGCTGCCTCCACATGCCAAAAACATCAGGCCTCACCCTGCTTCATGCCTCATCCTGGGCTCCAACAACGGCAGTTGGTGTTCAGAAGTGCCGTCTTCACAGAGAAAAACACACTAGCTCCTGTGTTAGTGGGGTTCAGTAATGCCAGCTGTTCCCCTTCTGTGAAGACGGCAAAGTCTCCTGCTCCATCCACATTCAAACAACTACTGATTTTTAACCGTGCTCCACTTAGGCCTCTGGCTCCACTGTCTCTAGTTTTTCCCCTTGCCTCCAACCCCGCCAGTTGCTGCTCTGAAGTGGCGTCTGCACAATCCACACTTGTTCCGGACTTACTGGGGCTCAGTCACATCAGTTGATCCCCTGATGTGTGTCCGGCAATGTCTCCTGCTCTGTGCACATTCCCATTACTAGTAGTGTGAATGAGGACTGAGCAGGAGACCTTGCCAGACACACATCAGGGGATCAACTGACGTGACTGAGCCCCAGTTACACAGGAACAAGTGTGGATTGTGCAGACTCCACTTCAGAGCTGTAACTGGCGGGGTTGGATGCCAGGGGAAATACTAGAGACAGTGGAGCAGGAGGCCATAGTGGAGCACGGTTACAATCAGTAGTAGTCTACAATCTCTTTAAAACCAGCATCAAGTTGGCCTCCGCCTGCTGAATGCTTCATCGTGGTCACCATAAACGCCAGTTGGTGTTCAGAATTGCCGTCTTCACAGAGAAAAACACACTTGCTCCTGTGTTAGTGGGGTTCAGTAGCGCCAGCTGCTCCCCTGCTGTGTGGATGGCAAAGTCTCCTGCTGCCTCCAAAATCACACATCTTATTTTCTACTTGCTCCAAGTAGGCCTCATCCTGCTCGGCGCATTGATCCTGGGCTTCAACACAGCAAGTTGTAGCTTGGAAGTGCTGTCCGCACAGATAGAAACACTCGCTCCTGTGTCAGTGGGGTTCAGTAACGCCAGCTGCTCCCCTGCTGTGTGAATGGCAAAGTCTCCTGCTGCCTACACAATCACACTACTACTGATTTTTAACCATGCTCCACTTAGGCCTCTGGCTCTACTGTCTCTAGTATTTCCCCTGGCCTCCAACCCCGCTCTGCTCTGAAGTTGCTGCTCTGAAGTGGCGTCTGCACAATCCACACTTGTTCCTGTGTTAATGGGGCTCAGTCACGTCAGTTGATCCCCTGATGTGTGTCCGGCAATGTCTCCTGCTCTGTCCCCATTCCCATTACTAGTAGTGGGTTACATTCAGTAGTTGTGTACAACCGATATAAAACTCGCTCCAAGTAGGCCTCAGCCTGCTGCATGATTGACCCCAGGGCTCCAACATCACCAGTTGCTGCTCAGAAGTGTCTTTGGCATGGGTACTCCCTCCTGCCCAGCCTGGTTCCAGCACGCCTGCTGTTTCCGGGTAGTGTCAACGTCACTTTGCCACCAATACGTTGTCCTGTCGTGTTGCGGTCGGGTTAGCCGAGTCTATGGTGCCTGCAGTTTTGGTGCTTCCTATGTGGGCTGCGGGTTCTGGTAATAAAGGCTGGTTCCGTAGTGCCAATATGACAAGCACCCCCTGTTGGACTGTGGGATTCGGTAACTGCATCCTGCTCTCGGCCTTGCAACTTTGTTGATTATGGGTACCTTCTGCTACACAGCCGGGTTCCAGCACCGTCAGCTGGTTTTCGGCAGAGCCTTTAGCCTAGGTGCCTCCTCGGTATCCAAGTTCCAGCAATGTCTGCTGGTCCTTGGTAGTGCTTTGGAGCACAGGTACCTCCTGCTTTGTAACCATGTTCCAGCACCGTCAGCTGGTCCATGGTTGTTCCATTGGCTCTTGTTCCTTCTGCTGCCCCTCCGGGTTCCAGCACCATCAGCTGGTTCTTGGCAGAGTCTTTGGCCTAGGTGCCTCCTTCTCGGTATCCAAGTTCCAGCAACGTCTGCTGGTCCTTGGTAGTGCTTTGGAGCACAGGTACCTCCTGCCTTGTAACCGTGTTCCAGCACCGTCAGCTGGTTCTCGGCAGTGTCTTTGGCACGGGTACTCCCTCCTGCCCAGCCTGGTTCCAGCACGCCTGCTGTTTCCGGGTAGTGTCAATGTCACTTTGCCACCAATACGTTGTCCTGTCGTGTTGCGGTCGGGTTAGCCGAGTCTATGGTGCCTGCAGTTTCAGTGCTTCCTATGTGGGCTGCGGGTTCTTGTAATAAAGGCTGGTTCCATAGTGCCAGTAGAACAAGCACCCCTTGTTGAACTCTGGGATTCGGTAACTGCATCCTGCTCGTGGCCTTGCAACTTTGTTGATTATGGGTACCTTCTGCTACCCAGCCGGGTTCCAGCACCATCAGCTGGTTTTCGGCAGAGCCTTTGGCCTAGGTGCCTCCTTCTCGGTATCCAAGTTCCAGCAACATCTGCTGGTCCTTGGTAGTTCTTTGTAGCACCGATACCTCCTGCTTAGTAACTGTGCTCCAGCACTGTCAGCTGGTCCACGGTTGTGCCATTGGCTCTTGTTCCTTCTGCTACCCATCCGGGTTCCAGCACCGTCAGCTGGTTCTCGGAAGTGTCTTTGGCACGGGTACTCCCTCCTGCCCAGCCTGGTTCCAGCACGCCTGCTGTTTCCGGGTAGTGTCAACGTCACTTTGCCACCGATACGTTGTCCTGTCGTGTTGCAGTCGGGTTAGCCGAGTCTATGGTGCCTGCAGTTTCGGTGCTTCCTATGTGGGCTGCGGGTTCTGGTAATAAAGGCTGGTTCTGTAGTGCCAATAGGACAAGCACCCCCTGTTGGACTGCGGGATTCGGTAACTGCGTCCTTCTCGCGGCCATACAACTTTGTTGATTATGGTTACCTTCTGCTACCCATCCGGGTTCCAGCACCGTCAGCTGGTTCTCGGCAGAGACTTTGGCCTAGGTGCCTCCTTGTCGGTATCAGAGTTCCAGCAACGTCTGCTGGTTCTTGGTAGTGCTTTGGAGCACAAGTACCTCCTGCTTAGTAACCGTGTTCCAGCACCGTCAGCTGGTCCACGGTTGTCCCATTGGCTCTTGTTCCTTCTGCTGCCCCTCCGGGTTCCAGCACCGTCAGCTGGTCCTCGCTAGTTTCATTTGCTCTTGCAGCTTCTGCTACCCATCCGGGTTCCAGCACCGTCAGCTGGTTCTCGGCAGTGCCTTTGGCCTAGGTGCCTCCTTCTTGGTATCCGAGTTCCAGCAACGTCTGCTGGTCCTTGGTAGTGCTTTGGAGCACAGGTACCTCCTGTTTAGTAACCGTGTTTCAGCATCGTCAGCTGGTCCACAGTTGTGCCATTGGCTCTTGTTCCTTCTGCTGCCCCTACGGGTTCCAGAACTATCAGCTTGTCCTCACTAGTTCCATTTGCTATTGTTCCTTCTGCTACCCATCTGGGTTCCAGTACCGTCAGCTGGTTCTCGGAGGTTCCTCAGCCTTCTTGTACCTTCTGCTACTTTTCCAAGTTCAAGCTTGTGGAAATGGTTTTTGATTCTCACTCTGGATCTCCCTGACAATGACCCTGAAGACGACGACCCTGAAGACCACACCGAAGAATACCTAAAAGATGACCCTGAAGAAGATGACCAAGAGGACAAAGAACATGAAGACAACCACCAAGATGCAGAACAACAAGAGACAGAAGACCAAGAAGCATAAAAACCAAAAGCAGAAGAACATAAAGCATAAGACAAAAAATCTGAGCAAATGATATTATCTAAATTATAAGCAGAAGACTAAGCAGTGTATGGGGGTGAGTCCGTTCCTCCTTGTGGTGCCCCTGGAAAATGACTGCTGCTGCAGGCCAAACTGAACTCGGACAAATCCTGTTGTAAATCTTTTGTGACAGGCTGAACGGAAGGTGTAATCTTCAAACTTTTATAGATAACAACTACAGGAATGCCTGACACAAATAAGAAAATGATGAAGTAGAATAGGAAGAAGATGAAGAAGTAGAATATGAACAAGAATAATAGTTGAATAAGAAGAATATGAAGAATGTAAAAAAAAAATAATAGGAAGAAGGTGAAGAAGAAGAAGATGAATAAGGTGAAGAAGAAGTTGATGAAAAAGATGCTGCTGCTGAGGATGATGAAGGAGAAGGTGTGGGAGAAGTAAAAAAGAAGGTGAAGAGCATGGAAGTTGTGAAACATACATATCTGACAAAATATTAAAGACTTTAACATAGTCAATATCTTTGTAACTACGAACGTCTTTAAAAAAAAAATCCTGCTATTCCATTTGATTGGGCTAAACTTCTATGGCTTTAATGTCTCCTACACCTCCCACAATACATTCTGCGTTATTATTAGTTGTTTTTCTTCATGTAGAATTAACCTACAAGGAAAGAAAGGGGTTTTTTTTATTCCGATATTTCTGTTCCAATGACTTGAATGGGACTTCCGGGATCGGAATCGGCGATACACGATACTTTTTTTTAGATCGGCCGATCCAATCCGATCTGATATTTTTCAATATCAGGTGGTATCGCTCAACACTAGTCACGAGTTCTCTTTCCAGGTGCCCTCTGGTGGTTACAGGAGGTAATGGAGCTGATCTAATTAACAGAGGCCTGCCACCTGATAATGAGGTGGACGATTGGAGATTGGGAGTTTCTGACTGGATTTAAGACAGCCGACTCCCTCTATCCCTGCTGGGGATTTTTTCCTGCCTCCTGAGGTCTTAGTTTCCAGCTCAGTCCCTGCATGCTCAAGCTAAGTGTTCTTTTGCTATTGTTCACATTTGATTTGGTTTTGTCTATTTCTGTTTTGTGTGGTCAGCCAGCCCCGGCTGGGGCTATGCTGAATTTCCATCCTTATGTTACTGTTTGTGCCGGTTTGTTTTTGTCCCTTATTAGATTGGCCTCTCTTTGCTGTGCTTTCAGAATATACTTGAGTGCTGATATAGTGGGCGAAGTCTAGTGGCTTCAGTATTTTTTCTATCAGACGTGTTGGGCATTTTTGCAGGGTTTTTTGCGTGATTGCGGACAGTGTCTTTTCCTTTCCTGTCCTGTCTAGTTAGTTTGGGCCCCATCATTAGCTCAGCCTATTTTCCTACCTGCGTTTGTGTTTTCATCTTGTCTCTCTGACAATATATGTTTGAGGGCTATGTATTCCTTTGGGGTCTGCTCTGGGGCAGTTTAGATTTCCCCTTTCTTGCTTTAGGCTTATATAGTTCTCCGGCTGTGTCAAGGCGTCTAGAATCATCATATGTACGCTCCACGGCTACTGCTAGTTGTGTGGATAGGATCAGGGGTCTGCAATCTGCTTAGTTACCAGCCTCTCTGGTTTTCTGTAGCTTGGCTTGGTCTTGCTTTCCTCCTCGGTGACCCAATCATAACAGTCCTCACTGCCTATCATGATGTGTCTGGTCATTTTGGAGTGCAAAAGACAGAAGCCACAGGCCGTAGGCGATTCTATTGGCATGAGAGGAGACATTGAAAAATGGTGGCAGGAATGTCACACGTCTTTGATTATCACAACTGTGAAAGGTGATCATAAAGCACTACTGAATCCGCTTGTAAGTTGATGTCCATTACAAATGGTAACCATTGATCATCTGAAGGTAGAGGCCAGCAGTACAGGCCATAGCTACATCTTAACCATCATGGATCAATACACCAAATTTCTAGTGGCTGTTCCTATGTAGGATTTAACTGCCCAGACTACACAGCGGTGGAGCACGGAGAGGTAAGTATTGCAACTTGCAAGTGCTGTGGCCATGATCAAGCAGGGGAGGCAGACTCGTGGGCGATGGTTCTGGCATAGGGCAACTCATAGTACGCTGGTGTGTCTGACAGCAAGTGAGCCCCCCCACCGTCAGAGACACTGTATTGTACTATGAGGGGCCCTGTGCCAGTGCCGTCGGCCATCAGTGGGCCCATCCACCTGTTCAGAGCCACGGTACTTGCCCGGGTGCACCAGGTGTTGACCCCAGCCCTTGGGGGGGTGGGCAGCCCAGCTAGGGAGGTATAAAAAATGGCATATGTTGATGTGTAGGCTGGACATTTAGCATCTGCAAATGGAGGAATTGGGCAAGTCCGAGGAAGAGGAGGACAAAAGCGAGGCAGATTTCTGGCAACCTATGTGTCATCAGGGGAAGGTGGGACAAACTCCTTTGAAACCCATGCATGGTTCATTTTTATGAAGGTTAGATCATCAACATTTTGGGTCGACAGACGGGTCCTTTTTTCTGTCAGGATATTCCAGCAGCACTGAAGACTCTTTCCGATAACACACTAGCAGCAGGGCAAGCGAGCTCCTGTAAGGCATATTGTGCCAATTCAGGCCAGGTGTCCAGTTTAAAGGCCCATAAGTCAAAGGGGAATGACCAGTGAGGGAGAACATCGATATGGGAGGAGAAGTAGTTTGTAACCATAGTTGACAACTGCTATCTCCTGTCACTTTTAATTGATGCAGTATTAGCAGCCGTGTGAGCGGTACTTGAGAAATCAGTTCACAACATGGTCATGAAACCCCAACACTCCAACACCACTTTGGCTGTGTGCACCACAAACACCTCTTCCATTGTGCCTACTACGGTTCATGGGAGAACCAGCACCGCTGCTGTGTGCTGGGAAAGCCTCAAACAAATGGTTTACCAGAGTTGCTTGTTTGCTAGCCAATATTATCTCTAGGTTCTCCTGTGGCATGATGTTGTGTAATTTGCCTTTGTAGCGTGGACTGAAGATGCTGCCCAGCCAGTAGTCGTCATCCTTCATCATTTTGGCAATGCGGGGGTCCCTTTTTGGGATCCTCAAGGCATAATCGCACATGTGGGCCAATGTTCCAGTTGTCAATAATGCACTGCCAATACTGGGTGGAGGAGCACTTTCTGGCAAATCCACATCCCTACAGTCACGCACAAACCCTGTACCTGACCTTGGAACGCCAACATTTTTCTCTTGCCCCCTGAGAAGCATCATCCTGCCCAAAGTAATCATCCACTCATCCTCCTCCTCCTCTTCTTCCACCACCTCGTCCAGGACAGTTCCCTGGCCAGACAATGGCTGACTGTCAGCAATGCTTCCCTCCTCCTCCTCCTCCTCCTGTTCCTCCTCCTCTGCTGCAGATGCCAGATCCTTAATGTGCGTCAAACTTTGCATGAGCAGATGCATAAGTGGGATGCTCCTGCTTATGATGGCGTCATGTGCGCTTACCAGCCGTGTGCATTCATAAAAACACTGAAGGACTTTACAGAGGTCTTTCAGCTTTGACCACTGCACACCTGACAATTTCATGTCTTCCCTCAAACTGCCTGCCGTGTATCCTCCCACAAATGCAATACAGCCTGCCTCTGTTCGCACAGCCTCTCAACCATTGCAGTGTCGAGTTCCACCTGTTGCAATATCTATGATTAGGCGGTGCTTGGAGAGGTGGAGCAATCGCTGCATCTTCTGCATACGACTGGAGTGTACTGCCGAGCGAAGGATGTGCGAGCACAGTCTTCGCACCTTATGGAGCAGGGATGTTAACTCCGGATAATTATTAAGGAAGCACTGCACCACCAGGTTCAAAGTGTGAGTCAGGCAATGTGAATTTTGCGAGGGCTATGGCTGCCACAAAATTCCGGCCATTATCACTGACTACCTTGCCTGGCTCAAGATGTAGACTAACCAGCCATGACTCAGTTTGTTGCTGCAAGTAGTCAGCCAATACCCCCACGGTGTGTCTGCCGTCGCCCAAAGACATCATCTTTAACACAGCCTGCTGACGCTTACCACTAGCTGTTCGATAGATGGACACCTCGTGTGCAACACTGCCAGCTGCGGATGGATTGCTCATGCGACTGCGCTCTGTGGACTAGCTTTCGCTTATAGAGGAGGAGGGTCGAAAGCCTACAGCCAACTGTTTCCTATATCGTGGGCTAGGCAGCACTCTTCCACCACCGCTTTCCCCTGTGGAGCCTGCATCCACCACATTAACCTAGTGCGCAGTGATGGACACGTAACGGCCCTGGCCATGCCTACTGGACTATGCAGATGTTGTGAGGTGCACCTTTGCACTTACTGATTGCTTGAGTGCATGGACAATGTGGTTTTTTACATGCAGGTGGAGGGTTGGGATGGCTTTTCGATAAATGAAGTGCCGACTGGGTAGGTCATAGTGTGGGACTGCATAGGCCATGAGCTCACGGAAATCTTCGCTTTCAACCAAACGGTAGGGCATCATCTGTAATGAAATTAGTTTGGCAATGTAGGCGTTCAAACACAGTGTACGCGGATGAGAGGATGAGTACTTTCTTGTCCTACTCAGAGTCTCTGGTAGGGTGAGCTGGACTGGATAGCTGCATATGGGGGAAGTAATGGTGGATCGGAAGGAGTGAGAGGGGGTTGGTGATGGTATTGGTGGTGATGGCCTAGATTCAGTGTTGTGTTGCAAAACCATTGTGATTCCCTGAGTGCTTTGGCCTTGCGACGACACCTCAACATTTAGTGCTAGTGGTGTGCTTAACGGTGGCGGTGGTCTTACAGTGGGGGAAGCGATGGAGCGCTGCTGGCTACCTTCAATCGGAGCAGGTGCACATGTGCTACCTGAGGTTTTGTAGTCCGTCCACGCTTGCAAGTGCATGTTGGTTAAATGTCTAAGCATGCATATGGTATTCAAATTTCTGAGTTGTTTACCTCGGCTAAAGGTCCTTCCGCACTTCTTACAGGTAACCTTTGACTCATCAGTAGGATTTTGGACAAAGAAGTGCCACACTGTACTCTTCCTACTATGGTATACATTTTCTGGCCTTGCACGCTGTGCTAAGTTGACCGTCTGACCAAGCTATCCTGCAACTCTTTTAGTTTGTGGTCCACATTTTTGGACAGCTACGGGCCTGCCAGATAACCGCTGCTGCGATGTCAATGCCTGCTGTGGATCCTTCTCCTTATCTCTTATAACTATTGCCAGCGCCACCCTTCTCCCCCAATGGATGCCAATCCGGGTCAAGAACTGGGTCATCCATCACCTCCTCTTCAAAGTCATCTGCACCTTCCTCTTTACCTTCCTCTGTGTCACCATATAAGGTGGTATAGTATGCGGGACGGGGCACCTGAGTTTCATCAGGGTCAGATTCTGGCTCAGTAGACTGCGAGGGCAATGTAGTGTTCTGGGTCAATGTACCGGCAGAATCATCTAGCAGTGGCTGTGCATCAGTGCACTCCATGTCAGATTCATCTTGGACTGGGGAATTCAGGATTTGACTGGATAACCCAGGCATGGTATGTGAAAAGAGCTCCATAGAGTAATCTGAATTGTGGACTACCACATCCATAACTTTTGGTGGGGGTGAAGGACACAAGGAATAGTGGTTTTCCTGACCAGAACCCTGCATTGAGGACTCCGTGCTTGCAGGTTTCAAATGTTCAGAATAGGAGGCAATAGAGCTGGTGGCTCTTTCGGCAATGTGTGCCAAAACCTGTTCCTGATGCTCCGGCTTTAAAAGCGCTTTTCCTACTCCAAGAAAAGGGAACCATACAGGCCTTCTTGGGCCAGACGATGACGCAGGCTCAACACCTCCTGCCTTAGCTGCTATTGTGCTTTTGCCAGAAACAGCCGATGCACCACCACCATCAGTACCAGCCGCGCCCCCTGCCCACGTCCACGGCCTCTTCCACCATACTTCCTCATGTTTGGGAAAATGTACCAAAAATACCAGCAGAGAAATGATACTGTAAGAGGAGCGTCCAGCTGTGTAAGGTGTATTAAAAAAAATTAAATCTATGTGTATATTTTGTTAGTCACAGATGCTCTCCCAGTATGTATTTGACCGTAATCCAACAAGCAGATATACAGTACTGTACCAGAATTGTACAGCTGTATACATTTTTTGTGTAACTAACAATCTCCATATATATATATACGGAGTGTCACACACACACGCTGACTCTGTATAGATGTGACTGTAATGCAAACAGCAGATATGCAATACTGTTTGAGAATCGGACAGCTCAATACGGTGTATGGAGAAATGGAAATGTCCATATATGTATTTATGGAGTGTCACACACACACGCTGACTCTGTATAGATGTGACTGTAATGCGAACATCAGATATACAATACTGTTTGAGAATCGGACAACTGAATACAGTATATGGAGAAATGGAAATGTCCGTATATGTATTTACGGAGTGTCACACACACACGCTGACTCTGTATAGATGTGACAGCAAAGCGAACGGCAGATATACAATACTGTTTGAGAATCGGACAGCTCTATACGGTGTCTGTATGGAAAATTTTAAATCTCCATCTATTTTTATACGGAGTGACACGCTGTCTCTGTATAGTTTCGACCGCAATCAAACAGCAGATATACGAAACTGTTTGAAAAGCGGACACCTCTATACGGTGTAGGTCTGGAAAAATGCAAAAATCTCCTCTTTTTGTTTTTCCAGAGTCACACACAGCTTGTATTTGTCCGTGATACCAGCTGGTACACAGTAGTGTGTAAGGAGCGTACACCGCTATACGGTGCATGTATGGAAATTTTTAAATTGCCATCTATTTTTATATGGAGTGACACACGCTGTCTCTGTATCGTTTTGACCGTTATTAAACAGCAGATATATGAAACTGTTTGAAAAGCGGACAGCTCTATACAGTGTAGGTCTGGAAAAATGGAAAATCTCCTCTGTTTGTTTTTCCAGAGTCACACACAGCTTGTATTTTTCCATAATACCAGCCGGTACACGGTAGTGTGTGAGGAGCGTACACCGCTATATGGTGTGTGAAAAAATGAACGCTCGGTAACTGACAAGAACAAAATAATAAAAGTTGGAGTGCTTAGAAAAAAACAGTTTGAACAGGAGTGTTCACACAGCAATGTAGCTATCTGGTAGCCTTAAAAGGCAGCCTAATCACCACCAGCGCTGCTGCACACAACAAAAATCCTCCACTTTCACTGCACACTAACTGTACAGTGAAAATCACTATCAGTAGAAGCTATTTTTTTTTCTTCCCTGCCTAACACTCTCCCTATTCAGAATTAGCAGCAGCACCTCTCCCTATTCTAATATCGGCAGAAGTAAGACAGCGGTCACAGCCTTTTAAAGCCACTGTGACGCCACACAAAGCCAGCTAATCAATTCAATGCCCTTCTTCAGATGGTGGTGGCCGCTGCCCATGTCATCGCATTGCCCACAGTGTGCGTACTCCATCATTGTCTGAGAAAAGGCGCTGGAAGCATTATTTGAAACGCGACTTTGGCGCTCGGGTCGGTGACCTCATGGCCGACCTCATGCTATGGTCGGGTTTCGATAGGCGAAACCCGACTTTAGCTAAAGTCGGCAACTTTTGAATTTGACCGACCCGTTTCGCTCAACTCTAGTGGACTGCAATACCGAGAAATGTTATTAAGGGGATGGGTAGACTGCAATACCGAGAAAGGTTATTAAGGGGATGCGTGGACTGCAATACTGAGAAATGTTATTAAGGGGATGGGTGGACTGCAATACTGAGAAAGTTTTTTAAGGGGATGGGTGGACTACAATACCGAGAAATGTTATTAAGGGGATGGGTGGACTGCAATACCGAGTAAGATTATTAAGGGGATGGGTGGACTGCAGTACCGAGAAAGATTATTAAGGGAATGGGTGGACTGCAATACCAAGAAAGATTATTAAGGGAATGGGTGGACGGCAATACCGAGAAAAGTTATTAAGGGATGGGTGGACTGCAATACTGAGAAAGGTTATTAAGGGAATGAGTAGACTGCAATACCGAGAAATGTTATTAAGGGGATGGGTGGACTGCAATACCGAGAAATGTTATTAAGGGGACGGGTGGACTGCAATACCAAGCAAGGTTATTAAGGGGATGGGTGGACTGCAATACCAAGCAAGGTTATCAAGGGAATGGGTGTACTGCAATACCGAGAAAAATCATTAAGGGAATGGGTGGATTGCAATACCGAGAAATATTATTAAGGGGACGGCTGGACTGTAATACCTAGAAAGATTATTAAGGGGATGGGTGGACTGCAATTACAAGAAAAGTTATGTAGGGGATGGGTGGACTGCAATACCGAAAAATGTCATTAAGGGGATGGGTGGACTGCAATACCGAAAAATGTTATTAAGGGGATGGGTGGACTGCAATACCGAGAAAGGTTAATAAGGGGATGGGTGGACTGCAATACCGAGAAATGTTATTAAGGGGATGGGTGGACCGCAATAACGAGAAAGGTTATTAAGGGGATGGGTGGACTGCAATACCGAGAAAGGTTATTAAGGGGATGGGTGGACTGCAATATAGAGAGAGGTTATTAAGGGGATGGGTGGACTGCAATACTGAGAAAGGTTATTAAGGGGATGGGTGGACTGCAATACTGAGAAAGGTTATTAAGGGAATGGGTGGACTGCAATACCGAGAAAGATTATTAAGGGGATGGGTGGACTGCAATACCGAGAAAGGTTAATAAGGGGATGGGTGGACTGCAATATCGAGAAATTTTATTAAGGGGATGGGTGGACTGCAATACCGAGAAATGTTATTAAGGGGATGGGTGGACTGCAATACCGAGAAAGGTCATTAAGGGAATGGGTGGACTGCAATACCGAGAAGGGTTATTAAGGGAATGGGTGGACTGCAATTCTGAGAAAGGTTATTAAGGGGATGGGTGGACTGCAATACAGAGAAAGGTTAGTAGGGGTTGGCTGAACTGCAATACCGAGAAAGGTTAATAAGGGGATGGGTGGACTGCAATACCGAGAAATGTTATTAAGGGGATGGGTGGACTGCAATACCAAGAAATGTTATTAAGGGGATGGGTGGACTGCAATACCGAGAAAGGTCATTAAGGGAATGTGTGGACTAGTGTTGAGCGATACCGTTCGATACCCAAAAATATCGTATCGGATGGTATCGCCCGATACGAAAAAAATATCGACTATCGCCGATTCCGATACTGGAAGTCCCATTCAAGTCAATGGGACTTCCGGTATCGGAATTAAAAAAAGGCCTTTATTTCCTTGTTGGCTAATTCTACATAATTGAAAACAAATAAGAATCATGTAGAATGTATTGTGGGAGGTGGAGGAGACATTAAAAGCATAGTGGTTTATTCAAATCACATGGCATAGCATTAATTCCAATTTTTTTTTTCAAGACGTTCGGAGTTAAAAAGATATTGACTATGTTAACTTTTTTATATTTAGTCAGATATGTATGTTTCACAACTTCCATGCTCTTCACCTTCTTTTGTACTTCTCCCACACTTTCTCCTTCATGATCCGCAGCAGTAGCATTTTTTTCATCAACTTTTTCTTCACCTTATTCATCTACTTCTTCACCTTCTTCCCATTAATTTTTTTTCTCCATTCTTCATATTCTTCTTATTCAGCTATTATTAATTTTCATATGCTATTTCTTCATCTTCTTCCTATTCTTCTTTTTCTTCATTTTCTTATGGCGACAGGCATTCCTGTAGTACTTATCTATAAAAGTTATAAGATTACACCTTACGTTCTGCCTGTCACAAATGATTTACAACAGGATTTGTCCGCTTTCAGTTTGGCCTGCAGCAGCAGGCATTTTCCAGGGGCACCACGAGGAGGAACGGACTCACCCCATTTACTGCTTAGTCTTCTTCTGCTTATAATTTTGATTTCTTCTATGCTGATTTTTTGTCTTATGCTTAATGTTCTTCTGCTTTCTGTTCTTCTGCTTTTGCTTCTTCTGCATCTTGTTCTTCTGTCTTTTGTTCTGTATCTTGGTGGTTGTCTTCATGCGAGAACCAGCTGACAGTACTGGAACCCGTAGTGGCAGCAGAAGGAACAATAGCCAATGGCACTACTGAGGAACAGCTGACGGTGCTGGACCCCGGTTACTATGCAGGAGGTACCTGTGCTAGAAACCACTACCAAGGACCAGCTGACGGTGCTGGACCTCGGATACCGAGATGGAGGCACCTAGGCCAAAGGCTGTGGCGAGAACCAGCAGACAGTGCTGGCACCCAGATGGGTAGCAGAAGGAACAAGAGCCAATGGCACTACCGAGGATCAACTGACGGTGCTGGACCACGGTTACTAAGCAGAAGGTACCTGTGCTAAAAAGCACTACCAAGGACCAGCTGACGGTGCTGGACCTCGGATACCGAGATGGAGGCACCTAGGCCAAAGGCTGTGGCGAGAACCAGCAGACAGTGCTGGCACCCGGATGGGTAGCAGAAGGAACAAGAGCCAATGGCACTACCGAGGACCAACTGACGGTGCTGGACCACGGTTACTAAGCAGAAGGTACCTGTGCTAAAAAGCACTACCAAGGACCAGCTGACGGTGCTGGACCTCGGATACCGAGATGGAGGCACCTAGGCCAAAGGCTGTGGCGAGAACCAGCAGACAGTGCTGGCACCCGGATGGGTAGCAGAAGGAACAAGAGCCAATGGCACTACCGAGGACCAACTGACGGTGCTGGACCACGGTTACTAAGCAGAAGGTACCTGTGCTAAAAAGCACTACCAAGGACCAGCTGACGGTGCTGGACCTCGGATACCGAGATGGAGGCACCTAGGCCAAAGGCTCTGGCGAGAACCAGCAGACAGTGCTGGAACCCGGGTGGGTAGCAGAAGGTACCCATTGAAAGCAAAGTAGCCAGGCCACAAGCCGGCCGCAGTTACCGAAACCCACAGTCCTACAGGGGGTCCCTGTCCCATTGGCACTATGGATCCAGCCTTCAGTGCCAGTTCCCGCAGCCCACATAGGAGTCACCTAAACTGCAGGCACCGTAGAGTCGGCTAACCCGGCCGCAAGACGACAGGACAACGGATTGGTGGCATAGTGACCTTGACACTATCCAGAAACAGCAGGCGTGCTGGAACCAGGCTGGGCAACAGGGAGTCCCCGTGCCAAAGACACTGCCGAGAACCAGCTGACGGTGCTGGAACCCAGATGGGTATCAAAAGCTACAAGAGCCAATGGCACTACCGAGGAACAGCTGACGGTGCTGGACCCCGGTTACTAGGCAGGAGGTACCTGTGCTAAAAAGCACTACCAAGGACCAGCTGACGGTGCTGGACCTCGGATACCGAGATGGAGGCACCTAGGCCAAAGGCTCTGGCGAGAACCAGCAGGCAGTGCTGGAACCCGGGTGGGTAGCATAAGGTACCCATTTAAAGCAAAGTAGCCAGGCCGCAAGCCGGCCGCAGTTATCGAAACCCACAGTCCTACAGGGGGTCCCTGTCCCATTGGCACTACGGATCCAGCCTTCAGTGCCAGTTCCCGCAGCCCACATAGGAGTCACCTAAACTGCAGGCACCGTAGAGTCGGCTAACCCGGCCGCAAGACGACAGGACAAAGGATTGGTGGCATAGTGACCTTGACACTACCCGGAAACAGCAGGCATGCTGGAACCAGGCTGGGCAACAGGGAGTCCCCGTGCCAAAGACACTGCCGAGAACCAGCTGACGGTGCTGGAACCCAGATGGGTATCAAAAGCTACAAGAGCCAATGGCACTACCGAGGAACAGCTGACGGTGCTGGACCACAGTTACTAGGCAGGAGGTACCTGTGCTAAAAAGCACTACCAAGGACCAGCTGATGGTGCTGGACTTCGGATACCGAGATGGAGGCACCTAGGCCAAAGGCTCTGGCGAGAACCAGCAGGCAGTGCTGGAACCCGGGTGGGTAGCAGAAGGTACCCATTGAAAGCAAAGTAGCCAGGTCGCAAGCCGGCCGCAGTTACCGAAACCCACAGTCCTACAGGGGGTCCCTGTCCTATTGGCACTACGGATCCAGCCTTCAGTGCCAGTTCCCGCAGCCCACATAGGAGTCACCTAAACTGCAGGCACCGTAGAGTCGGCTAACCCGGCCGCAAGACGACAGGACAACGGATTGGTGGCATAGTGACCTTGACACTACCTGGAAACAGCAGGCGTGCTGGAACCAGGCTGGGCAACAGGGAGTCCCCGTGCCAAAAACACTGCCGAGCACCAACTGGCGTTGTTGGAGCCCAGGGACAATCATGGTGTAGGCCGAGGCCTACTTGGTGGTAGTTTTAGATTGTTTGTAGGCTACAACAGACTGTCAACGTGCTCCAATTAGGCATCTGTCTCCACTCTGTTTCCAGGATTTCACGTGACCACCAACACCGCCAGTTTATGCGTACAGTAGCCGTCTGCCCAATCCACACGTGTTGCTGTGTTACTGGGATTCTGTAATGTCAGCAGATCCCCTGATGTGTGTCTGCCACTGTCTCCTGCTCTGTCCACCTTCCCACCACTTGCAGTGGGAAGGTGGACAGCGCAGGAGACAGTGGCGGACACACATCGGGGGATCTGCTGATGTAACAGAACCCCAGTAACACAGGAACACGTGTGGAATGCATGGACGGCAACTGTGAGCAGGAACTGGCGGTGTTGGAGGTCAGGGGAAATACTAGAGACAGAGTGGAGACAGAGGCCAAATCAGAGAATGTTTAAATCTGAAGTAGTTACAATTTGGAGGCAGCAGCAGTTTGCCCTCCACACAGCAGGGGAGCAGCTGACGTTACTGAACCCCACTTTCACATGAGCGAGTGTGTTTTTCTGTGTGGACAGCACTTCCGAGCACCAACAGCGTTGTTGGAGCCCAGGGACAATCATGGTGCAGGCCGAGGCCTACTAGGAGCCAGGTGTAAAGCTGAGGTATTTTGACTTTGGAGGGAGCAGGACACTTTGCCCTCCACACAGCAGGGGATCAGCTGACGTTACCGAACCCCACTTTCACATGAACGAGTGTGTTTTTCTGTGTGGACAGCACTTCCGAGCACCAACTAGCGTTGTTGGAACCCAGGGACAATCATGGTGCAGGCCGAGGCCTACTAGGAGCCAGGTGTAAAGCTGAGGTATTTTGACTTTGAAGGGAGCAGGACACTTTGCCCTCCACACAGCAGGGGATCAGCTGATGTTACTGACCCCCACTTTCACATGACCGAGTGTGTTTTTCTGTGTGGACAGCACTTCTGAGCACCAACTAGCGTTGTTGGAGCCCAGGGAGAACCAGGGTGCAGGCCGAGGCCTACTTGGTGGCAGTTTTAGATTGTTTGTAGGCTACAACAGACTGTCAACGTGCTCCAATTAGGCATCTGTCTCCACTCTGTTTCCAGGATTTCACGTGACCATCAACACCGCCAGTTTATGCGTACAGTAGCCGTCTGCCCAATCCACACGTGTTCCTGTGTTACTGGTGTTCTGTAATGTCAGCAGATCCCCTGATGTTTGTCTGCCAATGTCTCCTGCTCTGTCCACATTCCCACCACTTGCAGTGGGAAGGTGGACAGCGCAGGAGACAGTGGCGGTCACACATTGGGGGATCTGCTGACGTAACAGAACCCCAGTAACACAGGAACACGTGTGGAATGCGTGGACGACAACTGTGAGCAGGAACTGGCGGTGTTGGAGGTCAGGGGAAATACTAGAGACAGAGTGGAGACAGAGGCCAAATCAGAGAATGTTTAAATCTGAAGTAGTTACAATTTGGAGGCAGCAGCAGTTTGCCCTCCACACATCAGGGGAGCAGCTGACGTTACTGAACCCCACTTTCACATGAACGAGTGTGTTTTTCTGTGTGGACAGCACTTCCGAGCACCAACTAACGTTGTTGTAGCCCAGGGATAATCATGGTGCAGGCCGAGGCCTACTAGGAGCCAGGTGTAAAGCTGAGGTATTTTGACTTTGGAGGGAGCAGGACACTTTGCCCTCCACACAGCAGGGGATCAGCTGACGTTACTGACCCCCACTTTCACATGAACGAGTGTGTTTTTCTGTGTGGACAGCACTTCCGAGCACCAACAGCGTTGTTGGAACCCAGGGACAATCATGGTGCAGGCCGAGGCCTACTAGGAGCCAGGTGTAAAGCTGAGGTATTTTGACTTTGAAGGGAGCAGGACACTTTGCCCTCCACACAGCAGGGGATCAGCTGACATTACTGACCCCCACGTTCACATGACCGAGTGTGTTTTTTTGTGTGGACAGCACTTCTGAGCACCAACTAGCGTTGTTGGAGCCCAGGGAGAACCAGGGTGCAGGCCGAGGCCTACTTGGTGGCAGTTTTAGATTGTTTGTAGGCTACAACAGACTGTCAACGTGCTCCAATTAGGCATCTGTCTCCACTCTGTTTCCAGGATTTCACGTGACTACCAACACCGCCAGTTTATGGGTACAGTAGCCGTCTGCCCAATCCACACGTGTTGCTGTGTTACTGGGATTCTGTAATGTCAGCAGATCCCCTGATGTGTGTCTGCCACTGTCTCCTGCTCTGTCCACATTCCCACCGCTTGCAGTGGGAAGGTGGACAGCGCAGGAGACAGTGGCGGACACATATTGGGGGATCTGCTGACGTAACAGAACCCCAGTAACACAGGAACACGTGTGGAATGCGTGGACGGCAAATGTGAGCAGGAACTGGCGGTGTTGGAGGTCAGGGGAAATACTAGAGACAGAGTGGAGACAGAGGCCAAATCAGAGAATGTTTAAATCTGAAGTAGTTACAATTTGGAGGCAGCAGCAGTTTGCCCTCCACACAGCAGGGGATCAGCTGACGTTAACGAACCCCACTTACACATGAGCGAGTGTTTTGTCTATGCGGACAGCACTTCCGAGCACCAACTGGCGTTGTCGGAGCCCAGGGAAAATGAGGTAGTAGGCCGAGGCCTACTTGGAGCCAGGTGTAAATCTGAGGTTGTTTGACTGTGGAGGGAGCAGGACACTTTGCCATACACACAGCAGGGGATCAGCTGACGTTACCGAACCCCACTTACACATGAGCGAGTGTTTTGTCTGTGCGGACAGCACTTCTGAGCACCAACTGGCGGTGTCGGAGCCCAGGGAAAATCAGGTAGTAGGCCGAGGCCTACTTGGTGGCAGTTTGCGATTGTTTCTAGACTACTACTAACTGTCAACGTACTCCAATTAGGCCTCTGTCTTCACTCTGTTTCGAGTATTTCCGCTGGCTTCCAACCACG
This sequence comes from Dendrobates tinctorius, assembly GCF_039654945.1. Taxonomy (NCBI): domain Eukaryota; kingdom Metazoa; phylum Chordata; class Amphibia; order Anura; family Dendrobatidae; genus Dendrobates; species Dendrobates tinctorius. Next base: position 90,771,888 of record NW_027361687.1, on the reverse strand, counting down.
CCAGTTGCTGCTCTGAAATGCCGTCTGCACAACCCACACTTGTTCCTGTGTTACTGGGGTTCTGTAACAGCAGCTTCTCCCTAGAGGTGAGTCAGGCAATGTCTCCTGCTCTGTCCACATTTCCACTACAAGTAGTGGGAATGTAGACAAAGCAGGAGACATTGCCGTGCTCAACTCTGGAGATGAGCAGATGTTACAGGACCCAGGTACCACAGGATCAAGTGTGGATTGTGCAGACGGCACTTGAGAGCAGAAACAGGCGGTGTTGTAGGCCGGAGGAAATACTCAAAACAGAGTGGAGACAGAGGGCAAATCAGAGAACATACTAAATCAGAGGTAGTCAGAAGTTGTAGGCAGCAGGAGAGTTTGCCGTACACACAGCAGGGGATCAGCTGACGTTACCGAACCCCACTTACACATGAGCGAGTGTTTTGTCTGTGCGGACAGCACTTCTGAGCAACAACGGGCGTTGCTGTAGCCCAGGAAATAAAGTTCAGGTCATAGAAACATGAACACAACAGGAGACCTGGATCCTGTTGCCAGCCAATTATTTATTCTGGAAGAGGACTGGCAAATTCAGGTGAGATCCAGGCCTTGTTCATTTTCACAAAAGTAAGCCGGTCAACATTATCGGCGGATAGTCGCGTGCGACGGTCTGTTACCACACCACCTGCAGCACTAAAGACACGTTCCGATAATACACTGGCAGGGCAATCCAGCACCTCCAATGCATACTGGCTAACCTCTGGCCATGTATCCAGCTTAGAGACCCAATACTTGAACGGGGAAGAGCCGTCTGGGAGAACACTAACAGGGCACGACAAGTAGTCTGTCTGTCTACCAGCAACACTTGTGGGGGGAATGGAGAACATGATGGCCTGCACAAGTGTTTCTTGGTACTCCCGCATTTTTCGCTCCCGGTTCAACTGTGGTATGAGGCTTTGTAAGTTGTCCCGGTAGCGAGGATCTAGGAGGGTGTACACCCAATAATCAGCCATGTGGAGAATGTTGGCGATGCGGCGGTCATTTAACAAGCACTGCAGCATGAAATCAACCATGTGCTACAGACTGCCAACTGGACCGGAAACGCTGTCCCCAGCTTGAGGCAGCATCTCTGCCTGATCAGCATCACCCCACCCTCGCTGTACACACTGACTACTAGAGCCTTGTGTACCTCCCTCCTCTGGAGAGATGTGCTCCTCCTCCTCCATTGACTCCTCGTCATCCTCCTCACTAAGTGTCCCCTGCCTGGGCCTTTGTGTGGAAGCACGTTGCGCAGACTTGCCAGAAACAGATGGCATTTCTGACTGCTCATCCTCAACCTCTTCAAAAACCTCCTCACTTAGTGCTTATAAGGTTTTTTGAAGCAGACAGATGAGGGGGACAGTCATGCTGATTAGTGCATCATCTGCACTGGCCATCCGCGTGGAGTCATCGAAGGCACGCAAAACTTGGCAGATGTCCCTCATAGTGGCCCACTCAGTGGTGGTGAAGTGTGTCCGGCGCACAGTGCGACTTGTTTGCGCCTGATGCAGCTGGTACTCCATTACTGCTGCCTGCTGCTCACACAACCGCTCCAACATATGTAACATTGAATTCCACCTGGTGGGGAGGTCACATATGATGCGATGTTCTGGCAGGCGGAATCGGCGTTGCAGAGATGCAATGCGCGATCTTGCCATGCTGGAACGCCGCAAGTGAGCACACTCTAGGCGAACCTTGTGCAGCAGTGCATCAAGATCTGGATAGTCCCTCAGAAAGCTCTGCACAACCAAATTGAGCACGTGTGCCAGACATGGTATGTGAGTGAGGTTGCCTAGGCCCAGAGCTGCCACTAGATTTCGGCCATTGTCACTCACTACCAAACCTGGCTGGAGATTCGCTGGCACAAACCACACATCGCTCTCCTGCTTGATGGCATTCCAGAGCTCCTGTGCTGTGTGGCTCCGATTCCCCAAAGAAATTAATTTAAGGATGGCCTGTTGACGTTTGGCCACACCTGTGCTCATATCTGGCCTAACAGGCTCACACAGTGCTGATTCTGAGGAACTAGAGTAGGAGCAGGACTCAATATGTACAGACTGCATTCCTGCAATCCTTGGAGTTGGCAGAATACGTACAGAGCCACTCTCCAGATCTGTACCCGGCTCCACAACATTGACCCAATGGGCAGTGAGGGAAAGGTATCGTCCCTGTCCATGGCTACTGGTCCACGCATCGGTGGTCAGGTGGACCTTGCTACTGACGGCATTTAGTAGCGCATTTTTAATTTTTCCATCCACATGCTTTTGCAGGGCAGGGACAGCTTGCCTGCTGAAATAAAAGCGGCTGGGCACATTGTATTGTGGAACTGCCAATGACATAAAGTTCCGGAATGTGTCAGTCTCCACCAGCCTGAATGACAGCATCTCAAGGGCCAGTAGTTTGGCAATGCCGGCATTCAGAGCCAGTGCTCGGGGATGGTTTGCCGAGTATGGCCGCTTTTTCTCCCATGCCTGTGCTACCTATTGCTGGTGAGTGGCCTGGGAGGGTGCTGATGACTGCGAAAGTGGTTCAGTGGGTGGAATTTCACTGGGTCTCTGGACAACAGTGGCAGTGGTTCTTCCATGGCGTTCCAGTGAGGAAGCCGAACCAGCTGTGTGTGAGCTGGAGGAAGAGGCCCCAACACGAGCTGAAGAGGTGGTAGGTGCTGCTGAAGGTTGGCCTACATCTTCAGTGTGTCTGTGTAACTCCACCTCGTGCTTGGTACGCACATGTTTCCACATATTTGTGGTACTGAGGTTGGTCACATTTTTGCCTCGTTTCACTTTCTGATGACACAGCTTGCATTTGACAAAGCAAATGTCATCTGCAACTGTGTAAAAAAAAACCACGCACTGCAAGTCCTGGGAGCGCCCGTTTTGTGTTTTGGAAGAGGATTGCTCCTCACGGGTGCCAAAGTGGAGGCTACAGGCAACCAAGTTTGCCCCCGCCCTCTCCCTCCTCTTTTGGCCGTTCGGGGAATCTCTTCCTCAGAGCTGCTCCCACCACCTTCCTGTGGCTGACGCCACGATGGGTCAAGGACCTCATCATCTCCACTCCCCTCTTCAAGCACCGGCTGGTCCTGTGTTGTCTCGCCAGCACCGTATGCACCAGAAATTGGCAACTGAGTCTCATCATCATCTGATGCATACTGAGGTGTGCTGACCATAGGCACTGGCCCACCCGCCTCTTCAGATTCAGTGGGACAAAGCAGTTGCGCATCACTGCATACTCCGTCTTCTTCACGCTCTAGAATGCTGCTTGGCTGGCCACTTCTTTCCAAGCCAACAGATTCTGAGAACAGAAGTAAAGATTGAGATGGCTCCTGTCCAGGGCTCTCAGACTGCCTGGGCAATTTGGCAGGTGGTGAAGAGACAGATGGTTGCTCTTCAGTGCTCTGGCCTTGGGAGGATGCGGAAGTCATTGAAGTGGATGCGTTAGCTGCCATCCATCCGACAACGGCTTCAATTTGTTCGTCACGCAGCAGTGGGGTACGGCGAGGTCCTACAAAGCTGCGCATGAAGGACTGTTGCCTGGTAAAAGTGGGGGATGCCGGGTCACTGGTGGCTGCAGCAGATACCGAATCCCCACGTCCTCTCCCTGCTGAATCCCCCCGTTCTCTCCCTGCTGAAACTCCACGGCCACGACCACGTGCCTTACTCCCTGCCTTCTTCATCTTGGTAGACTGATAAAGATAGGCAGAAAAGTAAAAAAGGGGTGGCTTAGTGTTCTTATTCCTGAACACCTGCTAACCAGTATAAGAAACACTAATTTGGCTAAGAGTGTGTGTACTACACTTTAATATGATCTAATGTGGCCTAGACAACTGTAAAGTGGAGTGTTTGGTGAACTTTATTTCCTTTTTTTTTTTGGGTGGGGGGAAAGGAAAGGATGTGACCAAAGTTTGAAAGCTATAGTATCACAAACTTTTTGCAGCGATTACAATGCAGGAAGCTAACCTACAATGCAATTGATGAGGCTCCAAAAAATAGGGTGATACTAGCCTGGCTGGCCCTGAAGGGCACAAGCCAGCAAAAAGGCTCCTCTATCTAATCCTATATAGTGTTTACAACCAACCAATGACAATGGATGCGGTTGGAAGCACACTAAGATAGGAGCAAAAATCTGGCTAAATTTGCTGCAAAAAAAGGACTATGTATGAGGCAGTGACGCAGCTAGCGGTGGCTGTAGAACACACTGCAACGTGAGCTGCACTCACACACAGAGAGACCTATCAGACAGCCAAAAACAGTGCAGAGAAATGGGCTATAGCACTGAAAGGCTGCTGAAAGGCTCCGCTGTCCACTCCTTTAGTGTTTGCAACCAACGTATATGGATACATATGGAAGCACACTATACAGGAGAAAAAAAAAGCAGCAATAAAAGAAAAATGTGTATGAGGCAGAGACACACGCTGGCCGGCCTACAAGCAGACGTGCCTGCAGGACACACTACACAGCGTGGGTCTGCACTCACACAGCCCTTGCAGACAGCTGTGAAAACAGCGCTGCTAGGGAAAAGCAAGCTACAGTGGTGGTTTATGTAGCCTGGATAAAGCACAATATTGTTTTTAGAATCGCTATTTCTAACTGTCCCTCACAGTCTTCAACAGCAGCCTGTCCCTAACTGAATTCACAGCAGAGTAACAAGAAATGGCGGCTGCAGCGCTTTTTATAGTGCATCATGACATCATTTCAGCAGCCAATCACAGCCATGCCAGTAGTTAACATGCCTACATGCCTAACAGGATATGCCCACACTTCTGAGGATCCCCATTGGCTGAATCAAATCGAGCGGGCTCCTAGCATTATGGGAACTTCCGATTCCGGTATTCGATATGAAAAAAGTATCGGAACTAAGTATCGGAATTCCGATACAGCTAATATCGGCCGATACCCGATACTTGCGGTATTGGAGTGCTCAACACTAGTGTGGACTGCAATTCTGAGAAAGGTTATTATGGAGATGGGTGGACTGCAATACCGAGAAAGATTATCAAGAGAATGGGTGTGCTGCAATACCGAGAAAGGTTATTAAGGGGATGGGTGGACCGCAATAACGAGAAAGGTTATTCAGGGGATGGGTGGACTGCAATACCGAGAAAGGTTATTAAGGGGATGGGTGGACTGCAATATAGAGAAAGGTTATTAAGGGGATGGGTGGACTGCAATACCGAGAAAGGTTATTAAGGGAATGGGTGGACTGCAATACTGAGAAAGATTATGAAGAGAATGGGTGTGCTGCAATACCGAGAAATGTTATTAAGGGGATGGGTGGACAGCAATACCGAGAAAGGTTAATAAGGGGATGGGTGGACTGCAATACCGAGAAATGTTATTAAGGGGATGGGTGGACTGCAATACCGAGAAATGTTATTAAGGGGATGGGTGGACTGCAATACCCAGAAAGGTCATTAAGGGAATGGGTGGACTGCAATACCGAGAAGGGTTATTAAGGGAATTGGTGGACTGCAATTCTGAGAAAGGTTATTAAGGGGATGGGTGGACTGCAATACAGAGAAAGGTTAGTAGGGGTTGGCTGGACTGCAGCACCGAGAAAGGTTAATAAGGGGATGGGTGGACTGCAATACCGAGAAATGCTATTAAGGGGATTGGTGGACTGCAATACCAAGAAATGTTATTAAGGGGATGGGTGGACTGCAATACCGAGAAAGGTCATTAAGGGAATGTGTGGACTGCAATTCTGAGAAAGGTTATTATGGAGATGGGTGGACTGCAATACCGAGAAAGGTTATTAAGGGGATGGGGGGACTGCAATACCGAGAAAGATTATCAAGAGAATGGGTGTGCTGCAATACCGAGAAAGGTTATGAAGGGGATGGGTGGACCGCAATAACGAGAAAGGTTATTAAGGGGATGGGTGGACTGCAATACCAAGAAATGTTATTAAGGGGATGGGTGGACTGCAATACCGAGAAAGGTCATTAAGGGAATGTGTGGACTGCAATTCTGAGAAAGGTTGTGGAGATGGGTGGACTGCAATACCGAGAAAGGTTATTAAGGGGATGGGTGGACTGTAATACCGAGAAAGGTCATTAAGGGAATGGGTGGACTGCAATACCGAGAAGGGTTATTAAGGGAATGGGTGGACTGCAATTCTGAGAAAGGTTATTAAGGGGATGGGTGGACTGCAATACAGAGAAAGGTTAGTAGGGGTTGGCTGAACTGCAATACCGAGAAAGGATAATAAGGGGATGGGTGGACTGCAATACCGAGAAATGTTATTAAGGGGATGGGTGGACTGCAATACCAAGAAATGTTATTAAGGGGATGGGTGGACTGCAATACCGAGAAAGGTCATTAAGGGAATGTGTGGACTGCAATTCTGAGAAAGGTTATCATGGAGATGGGTGGACTGCAATACCGAGAAAGATTATCAAGAGAATGGGTGTGCTGCAATACCGAGAAAGGTTATTAAAGGGATGGGTGGACTGCAATATAGAGAAAGGTTATTAAGGGGATGGGTGGACCGCAATAACGAGAAAGGTTATTAAGGGGATGGGTGGACTGCAATATAGAGGAAGGTTATTAAGGGGATGGGCGGACTGCAATACCGAGAAAGGTTATTAATGGGATGGGTGGACCGCAATAACGAGAAAGGTTATTCAGGGGATGGGTGGACTGCAATACCGAGAAAGATTATTAAGGGGATGGGTGGACTGCAATACTGAGAAATGTTATTAAGGGGATGGGTGGACTGCAATACCAAGAAAGGTTATTAAGGGGATGGGTGGACTGCAATATAGAGAAAGGTTATTAAGGGATGGGTGGACTGCAATACCGAGAAAGGTTATTAATGGGATGGGTGGACTGCAATAACGAGAAAGGTTATTCAGGGGATGGGTGGACTGCAATACCGAGAAAGATTATTAAGGGGATGGGTGGACTGCAATACTGAGAAATGTTATTAAGGGGATGGGTGGACTGCAATACCGAGAAAGTTCATTAAGGGAATGGGTCGACTGCAATAGCGAGAAAGATTATTAAGGGGATGGGTGGACTGCAACACCGAGAAAGATTATCAAGGGAACGGGTGGACTGCAATACCGCAAAATATTATTAAGGGAATGGGTGGACTGCAATACCGAGGAAGGTTATTAAGGGGATGGGTGGACTGCAATTCCGAGAAAGGTCATTAAGGGGATGAGTGGACTGCAATACCCAGAAAAGATATTAAGGGGATGGGTGGACTGCAATACCGAGAAAGGTTATTAAGGTGATGGGTGGACCGCAATACCGGGAAATGTTATTAAGAGGATGGGTCGACTGCAATACCGAGAAATGTTATTAAGGGAAAGGGTGGACTGCAATACCGAGAAATTTTATTAAGGGGATGGGTGGACTGCAATACCAAGAAAGGTTATTAAGGGGATGGGTGGACTGCAATACCAAGAAAGGTTATTAAGGGAATGGGTGGACTGCAATACCGAGAAATGTTATTAAGGGGATGGGTGGACTGCAATACCGAGGAAGGTTATTAATGGGATGGGTGGACTGCAATACCGAGAAACGTTATTAAGGGCATGGGTGGACTGCAATACCGAGAAATGTTATTAAGGGGATGGGTGGACTGCAATACCGTGGAAGGTTATTAAGAGGATGGGTGGACTGCAATACCGAAGAAATGTTATTAAGGGAATGGGTGAACTGCAATACCGAGAAATGTTTTTAAGGGGATGGGTGGACTGCAATACTGAGAAAGTTAATTAAGGGAATGGGTGGACTGCAATACCGAGAAATGTTAGTAAGGGGATGGGTGGACTGCAATACCGAGGAAGGTTATTATTATTATTATTATTATTATTATTAATACTATTATTTATTTATTTATATAGCACCATTAATTCCATGGTGCTGTACATGAGAAGGGGGGTTACATACAAATTTATAAGGGGATGTTATTAAGTTTTTAAGGGGATGGTGGACTGCAATACCGAGAAAGGTTATTAAGGGGATGGGTGGAGTGCAATACAGAGGAAGGTTATTAAGGTGATGGGTGGACTGCAATACCGAGGAATGTTATTAAAAGGGAAATTTATTAAACTCGCTGTTACTCAGTTTGGAGACACAAATGCTTAAGTGAAATTTTATTACACTGAATCAAATATATAAGGGACAGTACAGAGATCTTTCTAATTATCTTTTTATGCATAGGGCTGCAATATGGTTAGAGGGAAGAAGGTTTAAGCATAATCACAGACCTGGATTCTATACTGTAAGAGCAGTGAGACTATGGAACTCTCTGCCGTATGATGTTGTAATGAGCGATTCCCTACTAAAATTTAAGAAAGAAAAACACAAAATTTGAGCTTGGTTTGATTTTATACACATGCAGCATATAAATGCATGTTGACATTGACCATAAAACCTGCAAAAGACAAAGTGAGCAAAAACCCTGCTGTAACTAAACAAGTAAAAGCAAAAGTGCATCTAAATAATACAGAGTTTTTAGTAATACTGTTTTTGATCAAAAGTAGCATAAAAGCTATCCCACCACGACACAGTAACTCTGTTCGGGATAGTCCTACACTGTCTAATATTAAAAACCTTGCCTTGTGTCAAAGTTGACCTCAATGTGTGAACAAGGGCAGACAAAAGGACTGGGTCCCAAACAGTAGACACCAGTCTGGGGAAGGCTTATATACAATTTCCAGCTCAGGAAAGGGAAGCCACACCCCAGCTTGCACAGAATGCAAAAATGCAAAGAAAAACACAAAATTTGAGCTTGGTTTGAGTTGATACACATGCAGCAGGGTTTTTGCTCACTTTGTCTTTTGCAGGTTTTATGTTTTATGGCCAATGTCAACATGCATTTATATGCTGCATGTGTATCAACTCAAACCAAGCTCAAATTTTGTGTTTTTCTTTGTATTTTTGCATTCTGTGCAAGCTGGGGTGTGGCCTCCCTCTACTGAGCTGGAAATTGTATATAAGGCTTCCCCAGACTGGGGTCTACTGTTTGGGACCCAGTCCTTTTGTCTGCCCTTGTTCACATGTGGCTCCCCTGAGGCTCAGTCGCCACAGAGATACTGCACCTTCTCCTAAGGTGTAGTGCCCCACCAACTAGGTAAGTTGGGAATTCCTTTCCACACTCCAACATCTGCAGACAACACACAGGATAGTTCAGCACTGACCACATTGCAGCTTCATGCTTAGCGGGTAGCAGATCACCTTTCGTGGTTCCTTGCTTCGTAACATGAGATGTGCTGGGAGGTGGGTGGAGTTTAGATATATAAAGTTTAGAATTGGGGTTGAAGTCAGTCAGGAGAGTCTGAGGACGGATCCCTGGAGGAAGGGATGGAGGAAGGAGTGCTGCAGCTGCCTCAGTGACCTGAGCCAGCTGGCACGGGAAAGGAACAGAAAGAGAAAGACGTAGAACTGCAACCTATGCTTCCATAAGGGAGAGAAGGAACAGCGCAGAACGAAGGAGTAGGAGAACAGAGAGGAGATGTGGGTTGGAAGAGGAATCCTGCCTCTAGGTTCTCAGCGCAAGGCCGGGGCCCAGTCCCCGAGGTTGTATGGACACTTATGGTTCTGCAGCAGACACCGGTGGAGTAGTTGGCTGTAAATGCACTACTCCCAACGAAGACTTGGGGTGTTATGATTGAGTCACCGTAGGAGGCAAAAATAGAAATGCTAGCTAAGTCCAGAAAACCAGAGAAGTTGGCAGCTATCGGATTGCAGACCCCTGAACCTATCAACACAACTAGCAGTAGCCGTGGGGGGCTCCTACGATGCCCTAGGCCCCTCGATCACAGCCGAAGGACTACATAGCCTAAAGACAGAAAGGGAAATCTAAACTGCCCCAGAGCAGACCCCAAAGCAAAAGGCAGCCCCCCACATATAATGACGGTGAAGCAAGAAGGAAGAACAAAACACAGACAGAAAGATAGACTGAGCAAAGATGGGGCCCACGCTAGCTTAGATACGAAAGGACAGGAAGGCTGCTGTCTGCAATCCGTGAAAAACCCTATGAAAATAAGAGCCAACAAACTGACAGTAAAAAAGGCCCTGAAGACGCTAGGCTTCAAAAAGCTATGTCAGTACTCAGGAATATTCTGAAGACAGAGCAACAGGCAAAAGGAGATTCAGCTCACCCCAGCAGGGAATGGCAGAATCCAGAAAAGCAAGGAAAACAAAACACTAATGCAAAAAGGCAAAGCAGAAATCTTAGCTTTAGATGAGCAGGAATCAGACTGGTTTCCTAGAAGTCCACAGAGAAATCACCCACAGGCCAGAAGGGCGTCGGCAGCCTTATATCCAGTCATTATCTCCACTCAGCCAGTCGTCATCATCAGCCCCAGGTGTTTGACAATCAGGCTCACTACCTTTCTTCACCAGAAGAGGGAGTTCCTCGGGCCTCAGTAGTGAAGGGGAAAATGAACTCACAACATTGGGGCACAACAGCAACTGAATAGAGAGCCAGGACTCTGGAGAAAGGAGTCCCCGAGAGAGGCTACAGCTGTCTGTCATACAAGTAGAGTTGTTATGAAGATCTGACAGGAGGAACTTCAGAGTACCATGGTACTGGAGCTCTTCACACTAAGAGGCGCAATAGAGGAGTCGTTCAGGAAAGGTACATGTTGGCGGAGTGTTGGAGAGGAGAATCCTGACTTGCCCGGGAGGTTGATTGAGTCTCTACCCCATAGGACACGGCACGGAGGCAGGCACCAGTGTGTACCACGAACTGTGAGTAAAGCTTTGGAACTGCAAGCCCTGGTGTCTTCCATTCATTTGTGCGCCAACACCGTCAGCACTGCTACATCTGGGTACCAACATTCCTCACATCACCTGCGCCTATACACTGCCCTGGGGTTACAGCTTCAACTGTGGGGAGCTACACCATCTATGCTGCAACACACCATCAGCCCCAGAGGATCTGCACCCAGCGTTGGCTTAACATCTTGCTTGCCAAACACCACAGGTGGCGTCACGAACTATCACATAAACTATATCGCAAATCACCATTGATTTGGGCGCCCATGGCCACGGACCCGGTCACAGCTGCCGTGACACATCCCACTGACACTGGCCCGGTACAGAGTACCCCACAGCCCTGGGACAGGGGTGACCCAATTTTGGCGTCACGAACAGGATGGCGAGACCTGATGCCATCGGGTTCTGTGCGCCTGAAATTTGTGAGACTTTATACTTTTGAAAATGTGCAGAAGACCTGATTTAATAGACAGTAAAATGGACATTAGAAATGGCCGCTGGCATGGAGAAGAAGGGCGTGAAGCGATGGGAGGTCCTAAGAAAAGACAGCAAAGAGTATTGGGCCTTCCCTGCCTGAATTACTATGTGACAGCGACATGGCCCACCCCCCGAGGAGTTCGCATACTGGCTTGATATGGAGGCGCTGGAAGAAGACGCCAACCTCAGAAGGAGGGGCAGAAGAAGTCAGTGGCGGGAAAGGGGCGAGGCAGGAAGATGAAGACCAGAACGCCATTTTGGAGAGAGAGGGAAGGAGGCCTGCGGAGCGCAGGGAAACGGATCTCCCTGGCGCCATGGCTGACGGCTACAACCCGAGCTCCAGAATGAACCGCCAGCAGCTAGAAGACAAAATTGCTGAACAGACTACCCGTCTGCAGCTGAGGCAGGAGGCCCTAGAGCAGCTGAGATGGCAGCAGGCCCAGGCGGGGCCTACGCCAGCGGTACCAGTTCCATCGGTACCTGCCACCGCTGCACCGGACTATCCTCAGGCAGCGCCGATCTACATCTCCCAGCTATCCATACAGCTGGTCGCGGCCCGCCCAGAGAAAACCCTGGGGACTGGAGCTGCGCTATTGCCTGGACCTGTTGCGGCTGCGCAGGTCCCTACCGAGGCCCCTGCGGACCCGGAGTCGCCACCGGCATCACCACCGCCAGCACCCGGACCGACCATCCCGGTGGTCAAGCCTGCACTGGATCGGAGGCCGCACTGCCAGGAGGCTCCAGGTACGTCAGATGTCCCTCCACCTGGGAAGGCCCTGGGGTGTACCGCAGTTGCAGCGGCGGGCCAGGTCGTCCTGGATCTGTTCTGGGACAGGGATGCTAGTGCCGTGGGTGAGAGCAGGTCCCGGGAGGAGCAGGAAGAAGAGGAGAACTGGGCCAGCTGTCAGGCAACCATCCGGCAGCTGGCAGCTGAATATCGGGAGAGGGAGCAGAGGAAGATGGCTGTGTGGGGCCCGGACCTGGCCCGGAAGGAGAGGGCCCGTGCTGGCCATTATGGACCCCGGGATGCACTTGGCTGGGGGCAGGTTCTGAACGTGAACCAAGAGAAGGGGTTCGGGTTCATTGCGGACCCCAAAAGAATCAGCGACCTGTTCTTTAACCGGCGGGATGTGGAGCCCCATCTGATGAGGGGGCATCCTGACAGGAACCTGCAACCTGGGGAGCATGTGACATTCATCCAGCATGAGGGACTCAGAGGTTGGTACGCCCTGAATATTCGCCGCATCCCGGAGGAGCTTCTGGAGAGATATCATGTGAAGCAGCCTGCTGTCCCTCCACCCACAGTTGCCACACCTGCTCCTGGAAACCCGGTTGCCCTTACATCAGCTCCAGCCTGGCAGCTTAAACCAAAAGTCCCCAATCTGACACCTTGGGAAGAGGAGTACCTGAAGATGACAAATGAGTACCTCGCACCTGGTAGCAGTTCCAGTTCAGCTTTCAGAACCCCAGGAGGGGACCAGCACTAAGAAAACTTTCAAATCTCATTACCCAGGAGGGTTTGTTTGCACCAGTTGTGCCTTTTGCTATTTTTCTATTGTTCATCATGTTTTTGTTTTTCTGGTAGCACTCTTGTTGCCCTGTTTTGACTGGCAGCGTTCTTCAATTTTGAACTAGCGATCATGAACTTGGAGTGATCCAAAAACTTTTATTGTAAATAGTTGCACCTCTTTAGGTGCCCTCTCTTGGTTTTACATATAAAAGACACTTTGCGAAGATAATGTTTTGCATGGACACTTTTCGAAGATGATGTCTACCTCAAAGGACACTGCAAGAAATCCCGGCTGGGAGCGGTGTCCAGCACTTACAAGAATAACTGTTGAATGTTTTACTGTAAAGTATTTGATAATGTGTTTTATAAGAGTAGTAGTAACTGAGAAATGGCTTTTATAGAAGAATTAGGAATGTCTGATTTAGAGATGAGTGATATGAATAAAGAATTGAAAGTGACAGGTGACGGACCAGGTATTTGCAGTCAGCATCTTGCGTCTAGAGAAAGAGAGGAAAATGAGAGAAAAATGTGTTACAGAGAATAGCACTTTGAATTGAGAATTGCACTTAGAATTAAAAATTTTAGATAGAATTTAAGATAGAATTGTTTGTAGCGTTTAAGATGAGTATCTCCTATACTTGGAAGATTAGTATAAGAAAAGTTTGTTATGCATTACAAAATATTTGTATGTTTCTTTGCTGTCTACTATGTTACCTTGCAGCCCACAGATGTGCTGTGTTTAATGGGGGGTATGTGGTGCTCAGTCGCCACAGAGCTACTGCACCTTCTCCTAAGGTGTAGTGCCCCACCAACTAGGTAAGGTTGGGAACTCGTTTCCACACTCCAACACCTGCATCCCACACACAGGATAGTTCAGCACTGACCACATTGTGGCTTCATGCTTAGAGGGTAGCAGAGCACCTTTCGTGGGACCTTGCTTCGTAACACGAGATGTGCTGGGTGGTGGGTGGAGTTTAGATATATAAAAGAGTGGGAAAGTTTAGAATTGGGGTTGAAGTCAGTCAGGAGTCAGCCAGCTGGCACGGGAAAGGAACAGAAGGAGAAAGTCGTAGAACTGCAACCTAAGCTTCCATAAGAGAGAGAAGGAACAGCGTGGAACGAAGGAGTAGGAGAACAGAGAGGAGTTGTGGGTTGGAAGAGGAACCCTGCCTATAGGTTCTCAGCGCAAGGTCAGCGCCCGGTCCCTGAGGATGTATGGACACTTATGGTTCTGCAACAGACACCGGTGGAGTAGTTGGCTGTAAATACACTAATCCCATCTAAGACTTGGGGCACAACAGCAACTGAATAGAGAGCCAGGACTCTGAATAAAGGAGTCCCCGAGAGAGGCTACAGCTGTCTGTCATACAAGTAGAGTTGTTAGGAACATCTGACAGGAGGAACTTCAGAGTACCATGGTACTGGAGCTCTTCACACTAAAAGGCGCAATAGAGGAGCTGTTCAGGAAAGGTACATGTTGGCGGAGTGTTGGAGAGGAGAATCCTGACTTGCCCGGGAGGTTGATTGAGTCTCTACCCCGTAGGACACGGCACGAAGGCAGGCACCAGTGTGTACCACGAACTGTGAGTAAAGCTTTGGAACTGCAAGCCCTGGTGTCTTCCATTCATTTGTGCGCCAAAGCCGTCAGCACTGCTACATCTGGGTACCAACATTCCTCACATCACCTGTGCCTATACACGGCCCTGGGGTTACAGCTTCACCTGTGGGGAGCTACACCATCTATGCTGCAACACACCATCAGCCCCAGAGGATCTGCATGCAGCGTTGGCTTAACTTCTTGCATGCCAAACAACACAGGTGACCTCACAAACTATCACATAAACTATATCTCAAACCACCATTGATTTGGGCGCCCATGGCCACGGACCGGGTCACAGCTGCCGTGACACATCCCACTGACACCGGCCCGGTACCGAGTACCCCACAGCCCAGGGATGGGGGCGACCCACACACATTGAGGTCAATTTTGACACAAGGCAAGATTTTTATTATTAGACAGTGTCTGACTATCCCGAACAGAGTTACCCTGTCGTGGTGGGATAGCTTTCATGCTACTTTTGATAAAAACAGTATTACTAAAAACTCTGTATTATTTAGATGCACTTTTTATTTTACTTGTTTAGTTACAGCAGGGTTTTTGCTCACTTTGTCTTTTGCAGGTTTTATAAAATTTAAGAAAGGACTGGATGCTTTTCTTGAAAAGTATAATATTACAGGATATATACACTAGTTTCCTTGATATTGCGTTCATCCAGGGAACTATTGCCGTATGTGGAGTCGGGAAGGAATTTTTTTCCCTTATTAATGTCTGCCCCATTGGATTTTTGTCTACCTCTTGATAAGCATGTTAGTCTATGTGTTGAACTCAATGGATTTGGTCTACCTTCAACCCTAAAAACTATTAAACCAAATTCTATTATCACAGGGAAAGCTGGATCCGTGAGACTGAATGGTGGAGAGCATCACTGTGCAGGAAGATTGGAGATTCTCACCAATAATACATGGAGCAGAGCCTTCAGTGACCGTTGGGGCAATAATGAGAGCCAAATTGTGTGCGGAGAATTACATTGTGGTCATGCAGTGGATTCATTTATTATCAGAGCACCAGATACAATCAATGCTCATGTATATTTTAGTGGAAAATGTCAAGGAAATGAGACCCAACTATCAGATTGCTCTTTAATTGGATCATCTGATTTAAAGACATGGACAGATCAGGAAAAGGATATTGAAATCATCTGCTCAGGTATAGTATTGTAAATACTTTTATAGTAAATTATATAAATAGTGTATAAATAGTATAGGACTTAAATCTGAGTATTTCTTTAAATCCAGAAAGACAACAGCTAAGACTGATGAATGGCCCCAGCAGATGTGCTGGCAGAGTGGAGATTTATCAGAAAGGGAAATGGAGGACACTCTGCTATAATCTTTGGCATGAAGAAGATGCCACTGTGGTTTGTAAGCAGCTGGGTTGTGGTTCTGCTGCCAAAATTACAATGGAAAACTATATTGGGAGAGGAAGTGGTGACATCTGGCTGGTCAATGTTCAATGTGTAGGACATGAAACCCATATCTGGAACTGTCCAACAACTCCACTTAGCATAAATATTTGTATTCAAGAAGTAGATGCAGGTGTAATATGCTCAGGTAAGAGTTTCTTGAATACTTTAGATGATAATTCTAAAATATTTATACATACAGTACCTATTTTATTCACTTAAAGATAAAGCCATTTTTTCATTTTTTGTTTTTTCCTCCTTGCCTTTCAAGATCTTTACCTAGAGTAGATGTGAATCAAATTCCAGGACCCAGTCCATTGATGATGACAGTAATCTCTTGCCACCATATTGGATCTCAAAGAACCATCATCTTATGTCCTAGAATATTTGGCTCTTCTTTGTATTAGCCAACCTGGCACTACATCACATGTGCATCATGTCGCACCAGGCCAGCTAGCAAAACAAGAGCTGTGGATGCCTTCACTTAAGAGGTGGCTCTCATGAATCCTATCCAGTGGCTACAGATTAACTCATTTCTGATGGACCAGGTCCAGTGAATCAATTTGAACCAACTCTAATCAAAACTAATTGTTCATTTTTCATCAACTTAGCCATATGTAAACTTGGTGTTGAATACAATTCCAAGTTGGGTGGAACTGAAATAACTAAAAATGCTCTAAATATTTTGAGCTTGATTTATCAAAGCATCCATGCCAGAATTCTGACATAAAAACTGTCAACAATTTCAAACTTTTTGTACCAAAATTTTGCTGCTTTTGGCGTTGTTACACCAGTTTCTTCAAGCTCCGCCAAAATGAGCAGTGCTGGGGCAAGTTAAGGTCACATCAGGGTCTAATTCATGATGACTTGTAGTATTCCAAACAACAAAAATCTCACTCCAGTCAATGAGGCACCCACCACTTGTCAGAAGCTTCACATGCATTAAATGGGGCGGTTGTTTCAAACTTCTTACCACTTTGCAAACTTTCAAAAAATCTCTGCTTTCTGACACCATATTTTGAAAACCATAATTTTTTCATTTCTCAGCAAAGTTGTTTGATTTCTTTTTTTTAAAGACAAGCTATATTTTGTAATGGGGCAAGTACTCCTTACAATCTCTTTTTATTCTATTTTTGGGGGCCATTTAAATTTTTTTTACATTTTGGAGTTAATCACTGTGGAGACATGAGGGTCGGTGGGTGCTCTCATTTGCTGGCCCAGCTGTCTTTAGAATGTTCACATAGACCAGGGCTCATCTAACTGAATGCCCACATTCCTTTCCCATGGGCAGAAGACTATTCAGACAACACAGGGTGAGGATAAAACAGGGTGAAAATAATTTATTTAACCACTAACACACAATAACATATAGTACAGTTCAAGCAAATACATAAGATGGTGCAAAAGACAGACTCTAACCTTTCCTCTGTTTCTCTGGGATTAGAGCAGCAGCAGCTTTAGGGCATCCAGAGCCTACTACCCCAACCAGTAGCATACCGCTTTAATGGGCATCCACAGAGAGAAGGTAGCAGCAACATAGGAAGATGACCGAGTGCAGTGAGTTATGTAACCAGGTGACCTAATTGTCCAAACCTTGATTCTCCAAAACGTCTTTGGGGGTTCAGTGATGGTCAACAGGTCTGCCACTGGCAAAATTTTCTGGGTCCTCTTTAAACTCTGCGCAAGCTCCACTCTAGCCCCAAGTCCACCCCTCGAACCTTCCACAGTCCCACCACCCTCTCTTGGAAAAACTCCACTTCTGCACCATGTCCTCCCCATCACACATTAACAGTTCCCATCACCAGATCACAAACATAGCCAGCAGCTTTTGTTTTGGCCAAAAGATTTTTTAATCCAGCACAATGACAAGGTAGACTCTTCTGGCCGGGCTCTAATCTACTGTAACTTATTAAACATTTGCTAAAATATCCAATACAATTTTATGCATATTTTTATTTATTTTTCAATTTTTAAAATGACCAATAATATCACATGCAAGGAACAAATACCATGACTAGAACACATGTTACCACTACAGTGACCAAATAATAGCACATACAGGGAATAAATACCACCACACCATGACCAGACAACATATTACCACCACATTTAGACCAATAATACCACATGCAAGGAACAAATACTGCCACACCATGACCGGACATATTACCACCACGTAGAGACCAAATACTACAATACTGATCATTATTAAAAAAGCACAATACTTATGCAATTATACACAGGAGATCTGTACTTAGTATACAGTGTCTGGGTACAGGTAATGCAGTGATCACCAGTGACATTATACACAGGAGCTCTGTATCTAGTGTCAGTGTACAGGTAATTCAGTGATCACCAATGACCTTAAACACAGGAGCTCTGTATATTATATACAGTGTACAGGTAATACAGGGATCACCGGTGACATTATACACAGGAGCTCTGTATATAGCGTCAGTGTTCAGGTAATACAGTGATCACCAGTGACATTATACACAGGAACTCTATATAGTGTCAATGTACAGGTAATATCGTGATCACTAGCAACATTATACACAGGAGCTTTGTATATAGTATACAGTATATAGTGTAAGTGTACTAAGTGTACATTTAACACCACTAGACCCCCAGAAGGGCGCGAGAGTGCCGCTATTGAGCATGCACACAGTCCCTACAGCCTGAGGTATTCAATGCCCCTGATGGTCACCCATACCAGCCTTTGTAGTTTACAAGCTACAAGGGATTACATAAGGGGACTACTATCCCTAACTGTGCATTACTTTACCTTCTTATCACTGGACCTAAGTATACCCATGATTAAGACCCAGGTGGGTCAAAACTTCGGTCCTTTCCACCTGCACCTCACCCTCTAGACCAGAGTGCACATCATTTCTTCTGTTCTATAGCAGCCCCATAGTATAATGCAGCCCCATAGCAGTATACTGCAGCCCCATAGTCATATATAGCAGTATAATGCATCCTCATAGCGGTATAATGCAGTCCAATAGCGGTACAATGCAGTCACATAGGGGTATAATGCTCCCCCATAATATAATTCTCCCCAAATATAATTCTCCCCCTTAGGGGGTATAATGCAGCCCCAAAGGGGTATAATTCACCCCATAATATAATGCTTCCCATAGGGGTATAATGCAGCCCCATAGGGGTAAAATGCAGCAACATAAAATAATACTCTTCATAGGGGTATAATGCTCCCCCATAATATAATGCTCCCCCATAGGGGGTATAATGCAGCCCATAGGGGTATAATGCACTCCCATAATATATTGCTCCCCATAGAGGTATAATGCACCCCCATAGGATAATGCAGCCCCATAGTATAATTCTCCCCATAGGGGTGTAATGCTCCCCCATAGATGTATATTGCTCCCCCATAGGGGTATATTGCTCCACTATAGAGGTATAATGCACCCCCATAGGAGTATAAAGCACCCCCATAGGAGTATAATGCTCTGTCGTAGTGGTATAATAGAGCCCCATAATGCGGCTTTACAAAAATTAAAAAAAGGTTCTCCTTACCTGGTCGAGCTCCAGCGATGTCATTGGCGAAATACATCTGAGACACGCAGAGTAGCGTATGACAGTAATGTCATGTGCCGCCGATGTGCCCGCTGACGTCAGCTGCGGGCCTGTGATTGGCCGGCAGCTGTTAACTGTTGCCATATGGGAATCTCCCACACAATAACACATTTTAACTGCCCGTGCACCTGAGAACGCATGGGCAGTAACTGAGCCAGCAGAATCCTGCCGCTGGGGCCCGATGAGCAGAGGACAGGGGGCCTGCTGCGAGCCCCTTCTGCTCATCAGGCCCCATATGCCAGAAAGGGCAGTAATGCCCTGATGGCGGCCCTGATGGTCAATGGAGCAAATCTGTATTCTTCCAGCTGGAGCCGTGGTCCCTTAAGTTGGGGCATCCTCTAGAGTGTCTGGAAACAGATGCAAATCCACCTTTTGTAGTTCACAGTTGTCCTTCAGGCCATTAGCCGTAGATTTGGATGAAGTAGGGAGTAGGTAAGCTTTCATTGTTCCAATATTCAATCAATTTACATAGTTCGCCCTTCACAGATAGCAGAACAATAAACTGCAACAAACATCAATTCAAGAGTCAACGTTCAGGCTCATATGAACAATGGTCTCTTGTCCCACTGAAAAACATGTCTGGCCTAATCAAGAAAAAATTATGTGTTATTGACATTTTATTATAGAAGAAAAGTAAGTATGCAGCAAAATCAAACTTTGCAATTTTTTTAGGCGTTTGCTTTTTATGTTTGAGTAAAGGAGTGTGATTTAAACTTTTACATTGTTTTATATTATTTAAAAAATATTGTTTACTATTTTTTACATATTTAATTATTTTCCATGGAAGCCATAAGCCTGTGATTTCTTCATTGCCTATACAATACATTGAAATAGCCTAATAATGCAATCCATTGTACTGTATATTATTTCCTATGAAATCTAGATACAGATTGGGCTTCTTCATATGTTGAAGGAAGACCTACTATCCTTCAGGGATTAATATCTTTTCAATGCATCACCATTTATTAAAGGACTCTCACTTATTCAGGAAATTCATCAGTTATTCAAAACAGAGAGCCTTTACAAAGAGAATTTCACTGTCTAGAGGACTAATTTTGTTCATTCATCATTACATACAAAGTCCATTGCTTTCATAACTCCTCCAAAGAATCAAGCAGTGGAATAGTAGACTGCATTGCGCTCATTTTAGAAGGATTTACAAAAAGTAGTTCCCCCACTCTCAGCAAACTCCAATCTCTATCATATGGGGTTGCTCAGCAATTTAACAACAATCTAATTCTGACATTCTAGTTCAAAGAGTAGTATTTTCAAAAACAAATGTGGCGCTAATTGATTAATCAAAAATATTGTTTAATCTTTCCCATTACTAAAATTAACACTTTAAAACAGGAAGGAAAAACAATGGAAATATGGCTTATATTTGCACAATCGCCGTTTCATACCAACATATGCTGCCTCTTGATAACTGGCCCCAAAACACACCCTTTTATTATGATAGGAGGTTTATATAAACCACCACTGTCTTTTATAAGTTACAGTGTGCATATCAATTCTGACATTAATAACGAAACAGTATATCATATTCATGTCAGGTTAGAGTGACTAAACTGAGAATGCACTGAAATCATTGGACTTGTTCATAATTACTAGGCCAAAGGCATCTGTGCAAGTCATTTAATGCACTTCTGTCACGGGTGTGTCAGGTGCTACAGACAGTTGCTCTGTCTTTGACTGCAGAAGGTCTCTGTGATTGGCATTGAAGACGCCTTCTAAATCCTTCTGACTTTTGAACCCAGTAGCAACCTCCATCCGGCTCTAATTGACACACCTGTACCTGGGTGTTTATAGATTCTCAGTCTCCTTCAGGGAGTCGCCGGTGATATTTATATTTTCACTTGTGAAGGTGTAGGGTCGGTGGGCCGAGCTGGGGGGGGGGGGGTGGTCCCTCTTCTTCTTACCGCGCAGAGATAAAAACAGAGACACGATGAGGCAGATTCTGGGTGCAACAGGTCCAAGTTTATTCTCTGGCCATCCACTTGACAGCCTTCACAGTATACCGCACTTCCAAGCAATACACTTTCCCTTGACGGCCCTCCGTTTCCAGAGCCGCTTCTCACACCGTACTTTATGCTGGGGACGTGTCTGCACACACCGTCCCCTCCTCACTCGTCGACGCTCCTGACAGGTCCGTCACTGTAGCTGCCTTAGGCCTGTAAACCAACAGCGCTTCCACTAATCAGTCGTCGTGTCAAATACGGTGTCTCACACCCAGTGCCTCGTCCCTTCTGTGGTTCTTCCTGTCAGGACCACCCCCCTGACGTTTTCTCTCCTCAGTCCCCCTGGTCTGGATTCACCTCACAGCGCACAGACTGTAGCAGTCCTCCTGTCACTGGAGCTCCCCCTGGGGACTGGAACTTTCTGGAACCCTCCCTCAGTATTTATAGCTCTCCCGGTCCCCTGTCACTGTAACCATGCCCCCCATGACCAACGGTTTCTAAAGCCCTAAGCTGTTGTCAAGTCCTTTGCTCACACTCCTCCCTGCCATCTAATGGTCAACCCAAGGTACTGCACGTCCACTACACTTTCCTAGCTGTTTCCCCACTGTAATAACTGACACCTACCTACACTGTGCAAACCTTTCCTTCTTCACTCTGACTAGTCCGTCCGTTCGTCAGGTCACCTTCCCTACACTCCTCCTTCCTTTATCCATTGTCGTCCTCGACAATCGTCATCCCTGCCTTCGTCGTTCTGAAGCTACACCTACATTCTGTTGTCGGACCAGCTGTTGAGCCAAATCTACTATCTGCGGGGGGCCAAACCATACTGGGAGCACTATGCTCTGAGCAGCCTACTGCTACTCACCAGCGCGCACGCCACATGACAACGTCTTTCAAATTGGGCTAGGTACACCCATATTCTCTCTATGGCGAGTACCTTCCCCTACTCTCCCCTACTGTCACCTTCCACTATTCGGTACGCCATGATCGAGGTCTCTTACCTTCCAGATCATTACCAGCGCCCGCCTTCCTCCTTCAGGGGTGTCCGTGGTGTTGGAGACCTGACCTAGGATGGCTGTCTCTCTCACGTCTTCCAACTCATTTTCCTTTCTTTCAATAACATGTCATGGTCGGCGTCCCGGTCTCCCAGACCTCCTCAACTCTTAGATCCCTACCGGATCTCACACTTTCCTTTGGTCCCGCAGACCTTCCCTTACCCGGACCTGTTGCATTTTACTTTGGCATATTATACATTAAACAACTTTATAATAGCACAAGTACCCATTTTTATATTTTTTTTTTCCATTTTCTTTTGCTCATTTTAAAACCAACATATAACAACATAACATTGCATGTCTTCTTTCTCCCCCCTTCCTTGGACCTGAACACTCCTCTCTTCTAAGTATCCCCGCTCTGTCAGTCTAACAAGTAAACATGGACTATCCTGTAAGAGGAACATAGAAAAACAGAAATAAAAATGATAAACATTTTTTTTTTTTTAAATCTGACCGCGAACTGTCCTTTTGACTTGCACAACGGTGCAACGAACTCCTGACAGTTCAATCCTCCTTTCGGTGGTCAGTAGTAAGGGACCCCACAACCGTGGAGCTCCCAGGATGCAAGAAGTGTCCCTTTCTGCAAGTTAGTATAATCGAGCCGTCCCGGGGGTCGTGCAGCCGCCATGCCAGCCTCTCTCCTCTCATGGAGCAGGTTCCAGACTTCTTGCCCCCTGGCCCTCTTCTTCTCTATAACTCCTGCGACCCAAACAGAGGGTCCGGCATGAGCCCTGGAGTCCGGTGGGCGGGACTTAACCGAGGAATGGCGTGGATCAGAGGCGGCCGATGATTTTTGCGGCTCAACAGCCACTGGGGCCAGGTGGCAAATGGGGACAACCGGGTCCTCGGAGGCTGGAATCACAGGGCCCACTAAGTCGGCCGCAGTCGACTCCAGAAGCGGCATAACCGCGGCCTCAGGACAGGCCGCATCCACTACTTCCAATGGAGCCGGAGTAACGGCCGGTTCCAACGACGCAGCTGCTATCAGCAGGGGGAACGCAGCAGCGTCTTCTTTGGATGACTTCTGCACTGGCGGCTCCAGGCCGAGTACCTCAGGGACTTGAGCAGGGGCCTCGCTCAACTCTGCATACACCACCGGGCCCGATGTACCAAGGCCTTCCGTTGCGCAGGGGGCAGCGTGCTGCGGCGGAATGATGAGGGCCGCTGGCGGAGGCACTGGTGGTGCTGGGGGTACTCTCACCTTCCCCAGCGCTGCGCCCTCCATCACATCAATACGCGGCTTCACCCGCAGCCTCCGTCCCTCGCTCCACTGTCCCGCGGGATTTTCCCCCAAACACGGGGGGCTCCGCTCAGAAGTCCTCTGCTGGTATTGGTGGCGGCCGTTCTCGCTGACTCCGCTCAGGCTCCGCTCCCCAGCTCAACATCCCGCTGCTCTCCCGTGGCTCTGAGGGCGACTTCTGGCACAGCTCCATCCCCTGCCGCCACTGCCACTCTAGGCGGCCGAGGCCACGACACCTGCAGAGTCTCATACCGTCCGTTGGGCAGCACTCGAATGGCATCAGACAGCCGCAGCCAAGTTTTTCTTCTGTGCCACTTCCTTTGTGAGGTGAGGCCTCTCCACCCTCCTGTCAGGGTCCAATATATGGAAGCGTCGATCTCCAGGCACATACTGCTTCCTTTTGGGGTACGTTGGAGGGGGTCCCAGTCCATTCTGAACAACTGCAAACACCCGGACCTCTCCTCTGCGCTGAAGCAACACCGCCATACTGCACAGTACCTGGTACCGCCCCGGATCCTCTGCTGGCCACACAGATCCGCCACAGCGCTCCCCATTTGTATTCCACAGGTAGGTAATTTGTAATCCACAGGTAATTGTAATCCAAACAGAGTAGTCCAAGTCCTTTTCCATTCTTTAAGGCAGGCCTGCCGCAGAAGATGATGTATTAGCGGCGGCGATCCTGCCGACTACGCCAAATGTAGGGTCGGTGGGCCGAGCTGGGGGGGGTGGTCCCTCTTCTTACCGCGCAGAGATAAAAACAGAGACACGATGAGGCAGATTCTGGGTGCAACAGGTCCAAGTTTATTCTCTGGCCATCCACTTGACAGCCTTCACAGTATACCGCACTTCCAAGCAATACACTTTCCCTTGACGGCCCTCCGTTTCCAGAGCCGCTTCTCACACCGTACTTTATGCTGGGGACGTGTATGCACACACCGTCCCCTCTTCACTCGTCGACGCTCCTGACAGGTCCGTCACTGTGGCCGCCTTAGGCCTGTAAACCAACAGCGCTTCCACTAATCAGTCATCGTGTCAAATACGGTGTCTCACACCCAGTGCCTTGTCCATTCTGCGGTTCTTCCTGTCAGGACCACCCCCCTGACGTTTTCTCTCCTCAGTCCCCCTGGTCTGGATTCACCTCACAGCGCACAGACTGTAGCAGTCCTCCTGTCACTGGAGCTCCCCCTGGGGACTGGAACTTTCTGGAACCCTCCCTCAGTATTTATAGCTCTCCCGGTCCCCTGTCACTGTAACCACGCCCCCCATGACCAACGGTTTCTAAAGCCCTAAGCTGTTGTCAAGTCCTTTGCTCACACTCCTCCCTGCCATCTAATGGTCAACCCAAGGTACTGCACGTCCACTACACTTTACTAGCTGTTTCCCCACTGTAATAACTGACACCTACCTACACTGTGCAAACCTTTCCTTCTTCACTCTGACTAGTCCGTCCGTTCGTCAGGTCACCTTCCCTACAAAGGCTTGGAGTGATAGCAGTCGGCTATCTTCCTTTCTGGTGCTATTGGAGGGCGTTTGGTGTTACCTCTCTGAGTCTGCTCATAATAAGTTGTCTCCCTTCTTCTCTTTAGTGTACAGTGGGGAATGAACAGTGCTCACCCCCCCCTTCCCTTTTCAGGGCCTAGCTCTATGGAAAGACAGGGCTTAGGTTTCCTGTTCGACGATTGGTGTGGAACCAATATTGGGATGGTAGGGGAGGCGGGGTGCTATTAGATCTGCCTAAGGGTCTCCACTCACCCTTTCCCTAGCATTTCAGCTTCCTTTCCCTCTTCCCCTCGTGTTGCACTTAGTCTTCCCACACTGTGTGTGACAACTTCTGTATGTAATAAAGAGTATATTTATCCCAGATGTCTTAGTATAAAGTTTGATATGTTGAGAAGGGTGCTGAATTGAGTTTCTGGATCTAGTGGTAGAAAAAAGAGAACCAACTGATAAGTATAGACTACAAGGAGCAAACATGGGGTAATACATTGCTTGATTATAATGTCTACTAACCACATAAACGACTGTTGGAATAGTAAAAATAAAATTATAAAACACATTGGTATGCTTATAAAAGTTTACATTAAAGAGAAAGCTTTTGCAATAAATTGAAGCGGTAACGGATCTTGCTTGGAACAAAGCTCTCTTGTAAAATTTAGAAGAAGAATTACAAGGGGATAATAGTAAGAGATTTGTACTTTTGTTGGAATGTAGATAGTCTTTTGGCAGAAAGAATGAGGTCAGCTATGAATAAAAATTGGTACATGATTCAATTAGATGCTATTCTTGTAGAATAAGCAGGGTAAAAGCCCATTGTATACTTCTGTAAGGGCTCATACTCACTTGCGAGAGACTCGCGCAAAGTGAATCATAACGGTGCGCAGTCACCTCAAATGTGCCGAGGTCGCAAATCATGTATCTTTACATGGCAGATTCTGTCTTATCCTCCACTGAGCACTTTTTCTGGAATAAAGAAAAAAGTTTGTTCACAAGTTTATTGAGCCGGATTTTATACTGTTTACGTCATTGCGCTACCCTTTGAAGCAACGTTTCCTGTGCTCCCAACACCTAAGGATGTCAATTACGGTGAGCTGGACCTGTATTAGTTTTTCATGCTGTTTATCATTGCAATGACAGAAAACTCTGAACTTGTGCTTATGTCATTAAGTGAATGACTTCCTAACATACAGAGCTGATCATATTTATACTGTGATCTATTAATGTGAATACTGTTAGATTAGGAAGATGATTTGCATCTTGGTAGGCTGAGGGGAACAGTGGACTTCAATCTGCGACGGCTGTTGTGCAGGTACCGCTGCTGTGGAGGTGCCACTAGATAGAGCCCTGAGTCAGCATTTCCCTCCCCCGCCTCACTACCCATACTGTCTGGCCTCATAACACTCTCCAGGGCTCCGGTGTGATAAGCACTGGGGTGATTCATTCCTGACAGCCCCGGCTTCCTCCTCCCCCCAGCCTGCTGCACACAGAGAGAAGCTCCTGCGGCGTTAGACCCCACGAGAAGGCTTACTGACTGGAAGGGAAATTCTGCTCTTTCTGATGCTCTCCCCTCAGAGGAAAGACCCTTTGGTGGCTGTGGGCCCATAGTGTTTACTGCAGTGGCGGGCGCCATTTTAACAACTGTGCCGGATTGCGGAGGAGCAGCTGTGCTTGGCTCCCGGGAGGACACAGTCCAGCCTCTCAGTTATACCCTCTATGCATAAAGCTGGAAAATAGGATTCCCACAGCCTAATGTATGTGGTTGGTGCCATCTCGCTCCTCAACACCATCATAGAGGAACTTGCTGATACCTGGTGCTTGAGCAGTGACTGCATGCTACACAAATAATATAAATAGCCGGAGCACTTTAACCCTATTTGAACACTCCCAGAGCGACTAAACCCTGCTATTATCATATAAGAGAACCCAAGGAATTGCTTTGGAATACCAAAAGTAACTACACAAGACCAGCAGGGCATTATAACTGATCTATGGTATTATACTGACAACTAGTGGCCAATAGAGAGAACTGCTCTCCCTAAGAATTATAAGAGGTCCACTCTTCAGCATAACCTCTCCTACCCACTACCTATTTTCTAAAACAAGACAAAATCTCTCGTACCCACAACAGAACTCTCGTAATATGATTTTTCCATTCTACATGACGGCACCACGAGAGAGGGGATCCGCCCAACAAGGACAGGAAACCTTCAAGATAAAAGGGGCAGCTCCTCTCTCCGCATCAGTTGGTTTCCTGACCTCGATGGGGAACCCTCAAGATGAAAACCTCTTGAAGATTCTGGAAGAAAGAAAAAAGAAGAGTATGATCAATGAGTGGAACAGGCTGCCACGAGAAGTGGTGAGTTCTCCTTCAATGGAAGTCTTCAAACAGAGGCTGGACAGACATCTGACTGGGATGATTTAGCGAATCCTGCTTTGAGCAGGGGGTTGGACCAGATGGCCCAGGAGGTCCCTTCCAACTCTACGATTCTATGATTCTATGCCTGGGTCGGGTGATTACTGGCATTCACCCGTCTGGTACACCCGTCACCAGGTACCAGTAGTTGCCTCGGGGGCCATATATTCCTATGCCCCCCTGAGCGAGTGCATGGCCACAACCCGTGAGGCAGATGCCCGGGTGAAGTCTGGGCTTCAGAGACCACGATACATGTACCCTCCCTGATGACTGACATGCCCCATAGATGTCCATAGAGGCCACATTGTGCTCCCTCCCTGTTGACAACCAGTGGCCATGCAGCCCCTGAGGCACATCGGTGCCCGGGCAGATGAAAGTCTCCTTGGAGGACCCTTTGGGGAACCCTCCCTGTCGAGCGCAGGTCTGACACCGGGGCTGCCTTGGAGAAGAGTACCTGCAGTGTGGAGGCTTCCACTGATCACCAGGTCCATGGGGGCCACATGTATGAGAGCAGCAGCAGTAGGAGTCATGACGATAGCAGCATGGGAACGCTGCGATGACCTGGGCGCATACCGGAAGGGGAAAAGAAGGGCACGAGCAGCTAATGGGGACTCCTGAATGCGGGCAGCGGTCGGAGCTGGGAGCGCGCACCAGAGGGCAGCAGCAGGCGGCACGCAATCCAGCAGTAAAATCCAGGTGCACGCAGCAGCACGTTCTCCCGGGGAACCTACGGAGAGGCCGAGAGTACACACCGGAAGTGAGGCGCGACCCGAAATAGAGTTTGCGACACCCGGGAGGCAGCAGCAGGGAGCGAACACAGGAACAAGCGCGGTACGGCCACATGACAGTGGGCACGCACCGGATACAGTCCGGGTGCGCGCAGACACAATTTTCAAGCAGGCATAAGGAGAATGCACTGAAGGTGCTTCAGAAGCAGAAGTGCAGTAGCCTCAGGACAGTATGTCGGCAGCGATTGCTGGGGGTGCGCGCAAATATCCCCAGGCTGGATAATATTCTGGGGTGTCTACTGTGGCTTAGCGGAATGAGAGGCTAACCTTAAAGCACATGCTCAAAGGTTCGAAAACAGACACATGGCACTACTAGCGCTAGATAATACAGCACACACTGGATGTGGTTGCCGGGTGCACGCATAGACCAGCGGCAGTGCACATGCATGGGGGTACATCCAGGAAGCACAAGCAGGCCACCGGCCATTATAGCCTGAGCATGAGTGCATTTGTCAGGTGGCGGCCGCTAAGCAGCTTGAGCCTCGGCTGGTACCTGAATGGGAGACCAGCCCGCAATCGCAGGTCACGGGTCATGCATTCAAAAAAAAAAATGTTGTCAGAAGTGCTGGTAGGGGTCACCAACCATTCTAGGTTGAATGTGACTGTTCTCATCTGAAAGCGGGAGCAGCTAACTTGTAAAGATTGAGAGCCTTTTTCACCAGAGTACTTACAGCCACGCCAGGAGGTGCAGGAGTGGCAGTCTCACTCAGATGAGAGGAGCCAAACGCGCCATATCTACAGTGGAAGCCGCTCGGACAGCATACGGGAGGAGCAACATGGTGTTAAAAAGGAGGGTCAACAGTTCCGATAGGAGACATGTGTACAGACCAGTCAGCCTCCAGATCCGCTACCCGTCCTGTGAAGTGTCCGAGTGGCGAGTGAGCTTCGAGAAAGTCTAGTACGATAATGTCTGTTCTCTTTCTCGCTCTCTTGTCTCCTCTCTTCCCTCTTTTTACATACATTGGTGGGGTAGAGCATTGGAGGTCCCTAAAAAAGGGGTAAATCTAAAGCTAGGAATATTCCTTATACAAAAAAGTCCCTTAGAAATAAGAGGTGGTGTCAGGCCTGTATTGATAAAACAGTAGCGGAGAAGACACCCTCTTTGCTGAGAGCCAGAGATCCCTGTTCCAGTCTGGACTTCATAGGGATCAGAGGAGGACTCAGCTAAATCTCGTTACTGGAAAAGTAGTGTTCCTAGTAGAGGATACAGTACGGACAAGCTTATTAAAGCAGTCCGGCCTACCATGGGGCTGGTAGATACGAAAGTCATAGAACTTATGTTCGACAGCTTGTTATATTGAAAACGTAGAGCCTTCCCTATTTACTAACAGTGGCAAGGACTCATAAAAAGGGACTGGTAAAAACCAGAGAGGTAGTCCCAGATAATCAATTCCCTGAAAAGGAAATATCCCCTTGAGGAAGAGACATCCTCATCCCGGGATGAGGCTTCAAAAATTGACGCAGCGATCTCAAAGGTGGCCAGAAAGTCCTCCCTGCTCCTTAAAGATGTAGGTTCTCTGAAAGAACTTCTGACAGAAAGACAGATAATTGTCTTAAAACAGCCTGGGAGGCCTCAGCGGAAACACTTAGGCCGTCCATCGCGGCCACTGGTGTGGTTAGATCCCTTAAGATATGGGTTAATAACCTGGAGGATCAGCTAGAGCAAAGAGCCCCCAGGGAGACTATCCTAGAGGCAATACCGGCCATAAGAGCAGCAGCAGTATTCTTAGCTGACACTTCAGCAGGATTCAGCAAGGCTATACAGCAAATTAGCAGCTTTGGCTAATATAGAACGCCGTGCTCTTTACCGTGAGAGAAAAATTTCCTATTTTGGTTCGACATTGGATGATGTATTAGGAAAAACCGACAACAAAAAAGAAAATTTTCCCAGAAAACAGCCATGTCAGGCTTTTTTCGGCACTCCTTTTGGAAGGGCAGAAAATCCAGGAGATGGCAATATAAGGATCGAGACAGAAACAACTCTGTCTAGCGATCCAAAGGTGGGAGAGGCTTCTACTTTAGCAAGCCCTCCAAAGACATCAAAAAACCCTTCCAGTAACAGGCCTTCTCAGGTGCCCTTCCTCCCAGCTTGGGAGCGGATCTCATCCAGCACCTCGATCCAGCAAATTGTGGGTCAGGTCTGGTATTAAGGTTCCACCACTGACCTCCACGAGGATATGCAGTCCTCTCGAGAAAGACAGTCTGGAAGGGGAAGCAATCTCACTCCTAGACAAACATGTCCTGGAAGAGTTTCCGGTAGTAGGATAGAGTTTTTACTCCCCTCTATTTAAAAAAAAGAAAAAAAAACACCCCAGATAATTCCTGGAGGACAATCATAAATCAGAAAAGACCTCAACAGGTATCTGATGATCCCGTCTTCCAAGGTGGAGACGATATGGTCAGCAATGGAACTCCTCCTTCCTTAGGGTTATATGGCAGTCCTGGGCCTCAAGAACGCTTATCACCACATTCTGACCGGCAATAAGGCCGCAAATGTCACAGACTGGCAGTCAAGATGAGGTCTCAGTGGCCTCACTTTCAAAATGGGACTCTTCCCTTTGGAGTAGCAATAGCCCTCGAGTTTTCACAAAGATTAATTGCAGAAGTCACAACGAAACTCAGAGAAAAGATACTCGGATGATACCATATCTGGACAACTTCTTGATAGTGGGAAGAAGTCTCCCTCACTGTCGAGAACAAGTGATGGAAACACTACAGACGCTGGTGTGGCAGTTGAACCTCAAAAAAATCCAAGCTGGAACCGGAAAAAAGAGCCAAAATTGGCACCGTGAAAGACCATGTCGGTATTGAGGTCCCTCACCTCCTGCATACCAGCAGTGAAATGGTCCCAGTTCCACACAAGGGAACTATATGGTTGTGTGCTACAGAACAATCGGGAACTTCAGGGACGGTTAGAGCAGAAGCTCACCCTCCAGACTCTGTACCCCAGACACTCAAGTGGCGGTTACAGATAGTCATCTCCGAGAGGAGTAGCCTGCACACACACACACAACCTCCAAAGTGGTCACAACGGATGCCAGTATTTGCGGGTGGGAAGCCCACCTAGACACATTATGGATCCAGGATCCCTAGGCCAAGGAGGAAAGGAATCTATCCTCAAACGATTAAGAACTTCTAACAAATCAAAAAAACGCTAAAGGAATTGGTACCACACTTAAAGAGGGCACCATGTAAGAGTCCTATCAGACAACCAAGCAGTGGTTGCATATGTAAACCACCGGGGAGACACCCGTTCTAAGTCCTTGATGCAGATAGTCACCGGCCCTTTTAGGCTGAAGGTGACTGCTCTTATCAAACGGCCTCCGCTAAACAGCTTGAGGCCAGATCATGACTCTGGCAGAACACCAATCCCTTTCATTATTGGCCCTACATATCTGAGGTATAGACAACCTGAAGGCAGACTGTCTGAGCAGGAACCACTTGAGGCAAGGAGAATAGTACCTAAAAAAATCAATTTTTTAATGGATAAGAACACATGTGGGAAAAAACCCAGTATAGATCTCTCTGCCTCAAAAAATCAACAGGAAGGTTCAGAAATTCTGCTCCCTAAGTGCCGCACACAGACCATTGGCAGTAGATGCCTTCAGGATAGAGTGGATATCAGGCCTCCTCTACATTTTCCCTCCAATATACCTCATACCAGCAGTTCTGAGGAAGATCAGGGAGGACAGAGCCAGAGTGGTTATGATAGCTCCCTTCTGGCCGATAAGGCCGTGGTTCTATTGACTGAGAGTAATGTCAGTGACAGAGGTCTAGGGCCTTCTAACACAGAGACCCTTCAATCACCCTCAGATTCGGACTGCAGTTGGCAGCCTGGAATTTGAAAGATCACTAGAGGAAAGGGATTCTCAGCAGCGTTAATATCCACCTTACTCTGTAGCAGAAAACCAGTGACTACAAAAAATTTGGTAGGAGGATATGTAAAAAATTCTTATCTACCTCAGACCCAATACAGGAAGGGAAAGTCCCGATAGTGGCAATACTGGAATTTCTGAAGATAGGTTTAAAATTGGGGTTAGCTGTCAGTACCCTCAAAGTACACATCTCAGCCCTGGCAGCCTTATTCAACTGCGACCTGACAAACAATAGGTGGGTGACCAGGTTTATCCCGGCCTATACTAGAGCTGACTCTGTCCCGTCCCCTACTCCTCCTCCTTGGGATCTAAATTTGGTCCTATCATCTCTGACAGAGTCCATTTGAACCACTAAACACAACATCAGATAAAGTGTTTGCTTTAAAGACAGCCTTATTAGAGGCACTCACATCGGCCCATAGGTTGAAGATTTACTTGCATTTTCAACAGACCCTCCCTACACTCAGGCCATGGACAATAGAGTTGTGTTAAAATTAGATCCAGCACACCTTCCCAAGGTGGTATCAAAATTTCAGATAGCTCAGGAGATAATCTTATCATCCCTTTGTTTTAACCCAAACTACCAGAAGGAGGAGAGGCATCATTGCCTAGATGTGAGATGTCTCCTGCAGTATTTAGTGATAACGGGACCTTGAAGAAAACAGAGGGCCTTATCTGTCCCATTCCAAGGGGCAAGGAAGGGCCTCAAAATCCTCTAAGCAGACTATAGCTAGATGAGTAAAGAAGGCCGTTATGCTAACACATAGCAGTGTAGGCAGGGCTATTCCAGAAGGTATAAAAGCCCACTCCACGAGGGCCATGACGATATCCTGGACGGAGAGAGCAGACACTCCCATTTACCAAACCTGTAAGACGGCAACTTGGTCCGCTCCGTCTACCTTTGTCAAACATTATAGGTTAGACCTATTTGCTACCTCTGATCTCACATTCGGGAGAAGAGTGTTATAAGCACTGATCCCTCCCTAAGAGAATATAAATCTCTGTACCTCTCTCGTGGTGCCGTCATGTAGAGTGGAAAAACACGGGTATTACATACCTGGTAATGTGTTTTTTCATGAGACATGACGGCACCCTTATATTCCCTCCCTATTGATCACATCATTAGTGGGATGCATTATTTGCATTATGCACTCCCTTGGGTGTTGGAAATTTAGTAGTGTAAAGGATGTATTATTTATATGTACACTAACCTGCAGAGTTCCTCTCGTGCTCTGTAAGACAACTGATGCGGAGAGAGGAGCCACCCCTTTTATCTTGAAGCTTTCCTGTCCTTGTTGGGCGGATCACCTCTCTCGTGGTGCCGTCATGTCTCATGAAAAAACACATCACCAGGTATGTAATACCCGTGTAATCTAGTCAACCAACTTGCTAGCCAGGGAAGGTACAAGAAGCTGTCTCAGTTCAATCCAATATCATGCATAATGGTTAAATCCGGAGTTAAGGCGTCCAGATCAACCAAAACGAATAATCCAGCCACCCAATCAGATCTTGACAAATATTTAAAAAAACACCCCACAACCCCGGGTGCCAATAAAGCAAATTATCCATCTAATTCAGCCCAAGAAGGAAAAACAGACACAGATATGGAGAGCGATTCCGATATGGGTTCCACCTGCAAAGAACAACCAGTGATGTGTGACGCGCCCCAGAGGCCGTGGGAAACTTCAATTGGAAATGTCACAGTGGCAGTGACCCGGTCCGTGGCCTCAGGCGGTCATGTAAAAGGGGTAGAATTGAATAAAGTTTATGTAGTGATTCATGACGCCAGTTGGAGTATTTGACTGTAGTATAGCCGGCACTGCAGATGATCCCTGGGGGAGTAGATGGTGATGGCAGTGCAGATGATATAACTTCTCCAACCAGAGCATACCCCCAGAGATTGTGATGAAAGTAGAAGGCAAGGAGTAATAAAGCAGGAAACAAGGAAAGTCACTTTATCATTTACATTTATCATTTATCATTTTCAGGTGCAGTTCAGAGGAGATATTACAACTCAACCAGGTTACAATCTGCTCTGGAGAATGGGATTTATCCTTCCTCCGCCATGACTCAGTGTAAGCTTCCTGCTATTCTAATCCCTTCAGGGACCAAGGCTTCCCAGAGTTTGGAACTTCTAGTATAGTCACTACTCACTGTGTATTTCTCCTTCAGTAACTTACAGCTTGAATCCTTTGTGAAGCAGCTCAAGTTCCCACTTGCACTATCCTTCACTGATCATAGGTTGTTGCAATATTTGTGAGGGAAAACACTTTTCTGCTGGTTGTATAATCCCACGCAGTCTCTCAGCTTACCACCCTGCTCTGAAAGCATGTATGGTCTAGGGGCTGATTCCCTGATGCTTCTTAGCTTTTACTTCTGGATTGAGCACATGTCTTAACATGGCTTCCCAGAGCATCCTTCCTCGTTCTTCACTGAATCAACAACTCACAACTCCTCCCCCTTCCACTTAGGGCATGTCTGCAAAGCCCTAAGCTTCAGACAAGTGAGGGAGTGAGGTAAATTGTGTGTGTGTTGTGGTCTCTAGCAGAGAAAGCATAACTCCCATTGCTCACAAAACACATACAAAACAGTACATATTTAACCCTTTTGTGGCGGTAAAGATGTAGGGTGCCATATTCCCCCTAGTTAAAAGTAGCACATCCTCAGGCTACACAAGGAACATAAGCATATAACAAAATGACATAACATTTAACCTGGGTATGGGTGAACAGTCACATTAACTGAGTTGAGTCATGGATTAAAGCCCAAAACCACTTCTGAGTGTTTGGATCGTCCCTGAGTGCAGCTGCAGGGCACACAGACCATAATAGAAAATTCACTGCACTGGCTGTTTTAGATGGCTTCCTGCCAAGGCACGATGAACAGATTTTTCTTCTCAAGTATAAGAATCTTTACAAATGTTCTTGTAGTAGAGTAAGGCATACTAACTACTGAAATCTCACATTAGTCCATGTGGGCACAACTTCTTTAACATTTTTAGTAACGTTACCTAAGGCAAAGTTCAATATAAGTACAACTCAAAACTAACTTATTAATCTTAGAATATTTTTACAAATCATTTCTACAGCGAGGAGTTTAGCTCTGTGTGCTACGCTGTGATCTGCGCATGATAGGAATACAGTCATATGTAAACGTTTGGGCACCCGTATTAATGTTAACCTTTTTTCTTTATAACAATTTTGGTTTGGGTATTTCAGTTTCATATATCTAATAACTGATGGACTCAGTTATATTTCTGGATTCAAATGAGGTTTATTGTACTAACAGAAAATGTGCAATCTGCATTTAAACAAAATTTGACCGGTGCAAAAGTATGGGCACCCTTATTATTTTCTTGATTTGAACACTCCTAACTACTTTTTACTGACTTCCTGAAGCACTAAATTGGTTTTGTAACCTCATTGAGCTTTGAACTTCATAGCCAGGTGTATCAAATCATGAGAAAAGGTATTTAAAGTGGCCACTTGCAAGTAGTTCTCCTATTTCATTCTCCTATGAAGAGTGGCATCATGGGTTTCTCAAAACAACTCTCAAATGATCTGAAAACAAAGATTATTCAACATAGCTTTTCAGGGGAAGGATACAAAAAGTTGTCTCAGAGATTTAACCTGTCAGTTTCCACTGTGAGGAACATAGTAAGGAAATGGAAGAACACAGGTACAGTTCTTGTTAAGCCCAGAAGTGGCAGGCCAAGAAAAATATCAGAAAGGCAGAGAAGAAGAATGGTGAGAACAGTCAAGGACAATCCACAGACCACCTCCAAAGACCTGCAGCATCATCTTGCTGCAGATGGTGTCACTGTGCATCAGTCAACAATACAGCGCACTTTGCACAAGGAGAAGCTGTATGGGAGAGTGATGCGAAAGAAGCCGTTTCTGCAAGCACGCCACAAACAGAGTCGCCTGAGGTATGCAAAAGCACATTTGGACAAGCCAGTTACATTTTGGAAGAAGGTCCTGTGGACTGATGAAACAAAGATTGAGTTGTTTGGTCATACAAAAAGGCGTTATGCATGCGCTGTATTGTTGACCGATGCACAGTGACACCATCTGCAGCAAGATGATGCTGCAGGTCTTTGGAGGTGGTCTGTGGATTGTCCTTGACTGTTCTCACCATTCTTCTTCTCTGCCTTTCTGATATTTTTCTTGGCCTGCCACTTCTGGGCTTAACAAGAACTGTACCTGTGTTCTTCCATTTCCTTACTATGTTCCTCACAGTGGAAACTGACAGGTTAAATCTCTGAGACAACTTTTTGTATCCTTCCCCTGAAAAGCTATGTTGAATAATCTTTGTTTTCAGATCATTTGAGAGTTGTTTTGAGGAGCCCATGATGCCACTCTTCATAGGAGAATCAAATAGGAGAACTACTTGGAAGTGGACACCTTAAATACCTTTTCTCATGATTTGATACACCTGGCTATGAAGTTCAAAGCTCAATGAGGCTACAAAACCAATTTAGTGCTTCAGGAAGTCAGTAAAAAGTAGTTAGGAGTGTTCAAATCAAGAAAATGATAAGGGTGCCCATACTTTTGCACCAGTCAAATTTTGTTTAAATGCAGATTGCACATTTTCTGTTAGTACAATAAACCTCATTTGAATCCAGAAATATAACTGAGTCCATCAGTTATTAGATATATGAAATTGAAATAGCTGTTGCAAAAACCAAAATTGTTCTAAAGAAAAAAGGTTAACATTAATAGGGGTGCCCAAACTTTTACATATGACTGTACTTGGCAGCTTCCTACGCATCTTTGAACCTACCATGGGTACAACAGGTTCACTGCTGACTGTGGGCAAGTTTTCTGATTCTTCCACATGCAAAACGTTAGTGGTCGGCATTAGCGATTCTTCACTTCCAGAACAATTTGGTGTCTCTGGTAAAGACCTTTGTGGGAACACCATCACTGGAACTACCACTGCGTTGTTAACTTGTAGCCAAGAACTAGGGAATTCACCTAGAAAAGTGCAAATGTTTGTATCAGTCTTTTCTTTTTGCTGAGAGTCTTCCTTAGTCTCAACTCTTTCACGCAACTGTGCTGGACATACTTTCAGATTGTCTCTGGATACGATAGTACAGGTGTTTCTGCCGTCTTTGGGGATAGTACACACTTTGCTGTTGTCAGAGCTAGATGGTTGAATAGTGTAAGGCTGAGCCTCCCATTGGTCATCTAACTTGTGGTTTCTTCTCTTTTTCTTCAACACTTGTTCACCTGTTGGTAAGGGGGTTGCCACAGTATGTCTATTAAAGTTCCTTTCCTGTTTTTGCCTAGCTTGCGCAAGACTTTCCTCCACACATTGCTTAACTTTTTGATACTGCAGTTGTCTTTCCGTATTCCAATTCATGTCCAATTGGCTGGATATGGTTTCAGGAGTTAGGACTCCCATTTCCAGGTCGATGGGGAGTTTACCTGGACGTGCACGCATCAAGTAAGCTGGAGCATATCCTGTTGCGCTGGTTGGGATATGGTTGTACATTTCAATCAAATGAGGTAATTTCTCAGGCCATTGGTTCCTTTCTTCTAGTGGTAGGATCTGCAATAAATTGATCACCAGATGATTCAGTTTTTCACAGGGACCATTGCCTTGTGGATGGTATGGTGTAGTTCTGATCTTTTTACATCCATAGAGGGAGCAAAATTCTTGGAAGACTTCTGCTTCGAAGACTGGACCTCTGTCTGTCAGCACTTGATCTGAGTAGCCATGGGGTCTGCAGAAATATTCTTGGAATGCCTTTGCAGCTGTTCTTGCTGTTTGGTCTTTCACCGGAACGACCACTAGGAAATGGGTATATTGAGCCACTATCGTTAAGACATAGGTATACCTTGATCGGCTTGGGATTAGTTGCATGTGCTCTAAGGCCACCAGTTCCAAAGGTTGTTTAGTGCTGTTGGGCTTCAACTGGGCCCTTTGATTGGCAGAGTTCTTTCTTCTGAGATTACATGGGCCACATTCCCTACACCACTGTTCAATAGACCATCTCATACCTGCCAGAAGAAGCGGTCGCAAATGACTACTTCCAGCTTTTTCCAATCAAAGTGTCCCGCTTGATTGTGGTAAGCTTCCAAGACCATGGGCACGTATTTTCTGGGGACCACGATCTGACAGACCAGTTCATGCATGCATGGGTTAATAGCTATTCGGATCAACTTGCCTTCATAAAGGAACAGCTTCTTTCTCTCTTTCCACAACTGTTGGACCTCTGCAGGCGCATCAGGAGTTGGAGACGAATCTGCTTCTCCAAGGAGTTCTTTGACCACACATATAGCCGGGTCTCTGCCCAACCATGGTGAGGCAGTGGATTAAGGGAAGCTTCATGAACGGCAAGACTTCTCCCTGTCATGTGGTTAGAGTCTTGGGAGGCACCGTGGCGGTGGAATGCCGGCATCTCTATTTCTTCCAGGTTTTCTACATCTTCTGCTGGATCAGGAGCATTTGGCATACGGGACAAGGCATCGGCATTGGCGTTTTTAGTATTTAATGACGAACTCATAATTGGACAACCGAGCCATACATTTTTGTTCCAAGGTGCCGAGCCTGGCGGTTTCCAGATGGGTTAACGTATTGCTGTTCGTACAGATGGTAAATCTAGATGAGGCCAAATAGTGCTTGAACCTCTCGGTCACTGCCCAATCAATAGCCAAGAATTCCAGCTTGAAGGAACTATAGTTAATAGAGTTTCTCTCAGTAGGACGAAGCTTCCGACTGGCATAAGCAATGACTTTCTTCTTACCCTGTTGCACTTGAGATAGGACATCTCCTAACCCAACATTGCTGGCATCGGTGTGCAGGATAAACAGCTGATCATAGTCTGGATACGCTAAGATCTCTTCTCCAGTAAGTGCTTGCTTAAGGCTGTTGAATGACTCATCCAACCTAGCTTTCCACTAAATCAAGGGACTCTTGGCTCTGGCCTTTTTGGGTAGGCCAACTAGGAGATCTTGAAGAGGGGCTACCAATTTAGTAAAGTCTTTGATAAAGCGTCTGTGGTATCCCACTTGGCCTTGGAATTGTGTGACCTCTTGAATGTTGGTGGATACCTGCCAGTCTCTTATGACAGTCACTTTGTCTGGGTTGGGTGCTACTCCTTCTGCACTCATGACATGGCCTAAATACTGCACTTTGGGCTTTCAATTCTTGTGGAACTAATTTATGGACTTCCATGCGCTGCTTGACAAAATATGTTTGAACTTAGACTTCTTGCAAAAGAACATGTGACTATTGGCGCCAGTTTTCAAATATGGAGTGTATATAGTCTTGAGACAACGCTATCTGCTCATGTTTGTCATCCCCTGAGGAAAAAGTAGTTCTTACTTTGAAACGCATTGGGACTAAATGATTAATCTTCCACCATAATTGGAATCCTGTATGTTGTCAGGATCCTGTATGTAAGCAGAAATGGAAGTCTATAAATTAGCTCCACAAGAATTGATATATTAGCGGTCACTTGTTTGACCTTTGGATATGCAGCAGCTGACTACTAATCCCACATGCCTGATCTCTCCTATAACAGGTGAGTGGATTTCTTGTATATCTTTTAACATTAACCCGGATAAGATGCTATTTGCGCTTTTCTGTTCCTATAGTGTATTATATTGCACTTTGGGCTTTAGAAGATGACATTTAGATGGTTTTACCTTTAAGTTGAAGTTGGACAACACCTCCAAGACCTCTGCCAGGTGTTGCAGATGTTCCTCATAGGTCCTGGAATATACAATCACAGCGTCCAAGTACAATAGCACAGTCTCAAAGTTCATATGTCCCAGGAAACATTCCATAATTCTCTGAAAGGTTCCAGGAGCACTGATCAATCCGAACGGCATGTAGTTAAATTCACATAGCCCCATAGGAGTAGAGAACGCAGTTTTTTCTTTGTCTGCCTCAGCAACAGGAGCCAGCCAGTACCCGCTGGTTAAGTCCAAAGTGGAGAAGTACCTAGCTGATTTTAATGCTGCTAGAGATTCCTCTATGCGCGGTAAGGGGTATGCATCTTTGTGAGTAATTTTGTTAAGTTGTCTGTAATCTACACACATGCGAATTGTACCATCTTTCTTTTTGACTAACACCAGGGGAGCTGCCCAAGGACTGTAGCTATCCTTGATTACCCCTGCTTGTTTCATTTCTTTTAGCATACCTTTTGCACACTGATAATGAGCTGGAGGTACAGGATGATACCTTTCTTTGATAGGTGGGTGATCTCCTGTGGGGATGTTATGTTGAAACCTTTTTACCTGCCCAAAATCCAAGGGATGCTTACTGAAAACCCTCTCGTATTCTTGCACCACCCGCTGCACTCAGGTTTTGTGATGTACAGGAGTGGAGTCGTGCCAACCTGTATCTTTTGAAACCATTCCTCCATCTGAACAGAAGAGCCACTGCCATCCGTCGTTTCTGATGGATCCAAGGGTTCTACAGCCTGAATATCCTTGTTGCTGACTGTCAATAGTTTGGCTACGGTTGCATAACGGTGCAAGCAAGCTTTATCCTCTCCACAGTTCAGAACATGTACCAGAACCCTGCCCCTTTTAACATCAACTATTCAGCACAGTAGGTCTGCTATCTGAATAGACTAGTTCAAGGAGAGCTTGGTAGTCCCGTCCTCTGATGCCTATGGCTGCTCTGCACCAGATGAGGGTCTCACTCCTAGGGGGAAGCATAATGGAGTAGGGATCACTCACCCTTACACTACCAATCTCTCCACCAGTTAACACCACCTGCTGTTGCTGCACAAGGGCCTTGACATCTTTATTGAGGGCATGCTGTTCTTTGTATGGGGCCGACTCAGCTATGTCTTTCAAATTGGTGATGACCTCACTTAAACAATTTTCAATCACATTTGTGCCCAATCTTACGATACGTTGACACTCTTCTCTGTCCACCTATACCACAACGAGACCTTGAGCTTTGAGCTCCACCTTTCCCACTTTAATGACAACCTCCTTGTACCCCACCCATGTCAGAGGTTGACCATTACTTGCTATTAATGACAAGTTGCCATCAGGAAGTTGGGTGAAATCAGCATCATTCCGATAGGCATTGTGGTTACCTGTGATCCAGTGTCCATGAGGGCGGTGAAGGGGATACCATCCACTACCACGGGTATAAGTGGACGTCCTCCAACATACCTGTTTCTCCAGTTAGTTGGACCAGATTGTCTTACCCCTGGGGGTTGGTCCTCGTCAATATGATCAACCTTATGGCACTGTCTGCAGATTGGTCTCCCAGAAGAGTCAAATTGGTCTGTTGTTCTCCTGCTGGTGCGAATTAGTCGTCGCTGATGTTGTGGCATCCTCTTTGGCCGTCGTCATGGAAGATCATCCGGGCTTGATGCTAGTTGGATCCTCTCTGTGGGGGAACAAGTCTAGAGAGTCTGAACAGTT
Organism: Dendrobates tinctorius; assembly: GCF_039654945.1. Taxonomy (NCBI): domain Eukaryota; kingdom Metazoa; phylum Chordata; class Amphibia; order Anura; family Dendrobatidae; genus Dendrobates; species Dendrobates tinctorius. The sequence goes on along the minus strand of NW_027361687.1, from coordinate 90,730,297 downwards.
TTACATAAAGCAGCCATATTTTTAGTCAGTTCCTGTACTTGCAGTCGTAAATCTGCAGTAGAATCATCAACTGGAATCTGCACATGCTGTACTGCAGTCACCTGGGGTGAGGATACTGCCCCCTAGTCGTTTGTAACTGTTGGATGTTTAACTGGCTCAGTGCAGGCATAGGTAGATTCTCTTAAGATATGGATGGATCTGTCCTTAAACTGAACAAAGTCCATGTCAGGGTTCTGCAATGACATCATGTGCATTTGCTCTTTACTGGAATCAGACATAAGACCTTCAATGAACTGCTCTTTCAGCAATTTGTTCTCATTTCTTACACTATCTGGATCAATTTGTTTAATGACCTGCAGCGCCTCCTGCAGGTTAAGAGCATAGTCTCTAATAGTGTCTTGTGATTTCTGTTTGCAGCTGAAAAATGTCATCTTTATTTCTGAAGCAGTACGGGTGTCAAAAGTATCCTTTAATTTAGCAAAAATGTCTTTTACAGTCTTTTTATCAGTCGCTGGCCAAGATTTAACTTCTCTCTGGGCAGTGCCACTGAGCTGACTTGTAAGTATACTGACTTTCTGCTCCTCTGACATAGGGTAAATTTCAAACATGCTGCGCAGCTTCTCTTTGAAGTCACTTAGGGTGTGCGATTCGCCATTGTACTGCGGCAGCCATGTCGCACCCGTTATATAAGGCATGGTGAGAGGCAATACGGGAGCTGCAGCTGCTGAACCCTGAAAGTCGCAGGGATTAGACATCTTCCCCCCGAAGTTAACCCTTGCAGGGGTGCGACTCATTGCTTCATTTGCTTCAGGTCGTTGCTCCTGTAGGACTTTAGGCATGCACGGTATCCTGTTCGAATCCTGTTCGTGGACGCCAAAATTGACGTGCCCCAGATGCAATGGGATACTCGGCGCCGGGCCCATTAAATTCAATGGGAAATGTCATAGTGGCAGTGACCCGGTCCATGGTCTCAGGCAGTCATGTAAAAGGGCTAGAATTGAATGGGGAATAAAGTTTACGTAGTGATTCGTGATGCCAGTTGGAGTATTTGACTGTAGTATAGCCGGCACTGCAGATGATCCCTGGGGGAGTAGATGGTGATGGCAGTGCAGATGTTAAACCCTCTCCAACCAGGGCAGACCCCAAGAGATTGTGATGAAAGTAGAAGGCAAGGAGTAATAAAGCAGGAGACAAGGAAAATCACTTTATCATTTACTGTAGTTCAGGTGCAGTTCAGAGGAGATATTACAACTCCCACCAGGTTACAATCTGCTCTGGAGAATGGGAGTTATCCTTCCTCTGCCATGACTCAGTGTAAGCTTCCTGCTGTTCTAATCCCTTCAAGGACCAAGGCTTCCCAGACTTTGGAACTTCTAGTATAGCCACTACTCACTGTGTATTTCTCCTTCAGCATCTTGAATCCTTTGTGAAGCAGCTCAAGTTCCCACTTGCACTATCCTTCACTGATCCTAGGTTGTTGCAGTATTTGTGAGGGAAAACACTTTTCTTTTCTGCTGGTTGTATAATCCCATGCAGTCTCTCAGCTTACTACCCTGCTCTGAAAGCATGAATGGTCTAGGGGCTGATTCCCTGATGCCTCTTAGCTTTAACTCCTCGATCGAGCACATGTCTTAACATGGCTTCCCAGAGCATCCTTTCTCATTCTACTTCACTGAAACAACAACTCATGACTCCTCCCCCTTCCAGTTAGGGCATGTCTGCAAAGCCCTAAGCTTATGTGTGTGTGTTGTGGTCTCTAGCAGAGAAAGCATAACTCCCATTGCTCAAAAAACACATACAAAACAGTGCATATTTAACCCTTTTGTGGTGGTAAAGACGTAGGGCGCCACACATGCTCTTTCATTAAAGGAATCTTATCCAAGGCCCTGGAATCCATCGGAAAAGAATTAACAGATATTAAACAGGAAGTCTCTCAGCAAGGACATAGACTTTTTAGCAAGCACTAAGTCAACCTATGCAGAGCATTCTAATGCCCTTCTCTCCTGCCTTAAAACGCAAGAGGAACAACTGCAACTTGTCTATTCCACTTTAGAGGACCATTCGAATCGAGAATGCAGAAATAACATTTGGATAAAAGGACTGCCAAAGTCTGTTGCTTTTGATGCCTTAAACAATGTTGCAATTGAGATATTCTGCTTGCTCTTTTTGGAACAAGACCCTCAAGACATTGAAATTGTAAGAATTCACAGAGCACTTCGTCCTAAGCCTAAACAAGGAGAACCACCCCGTGAGGTACTATGCAGATTCCTAGACTTTCGTACCAAAGATCTGGTGCTAAAACGCGCTAGGAAGCACAGGACATTATGTACGAAGGAGCGCAACTCAGACTTTTTCAGGACCTCTCAGCAATCACCATAAGGAAGCGAACTCTACTTAAACCGCTCACTGATGCTGTGCTCCAGAAAAAACTACAATACCGATGGCTCTTTCCATTTGGGATTCAGATAATCTCTGAAGATAAAAGGTTGCAAGCAAGAAACTCGGCGGAAATTTGAAACTTATGCAGCACTCTAATCATCTCCCTAGACCAGAACCCGGATAATTGAGACTTTTGATATGGCCTCCATGTTACAACCCCAACCCTTTGGCACCTGGTCTCTACTCCTAAATCACAAAAGATAAGACATAAAGCTGCAAGATCAACCCCTACCAAAGATCCGGCTACCTGAAGATGACCCTCGAGTTGCCGACAAAGACACTTGTCCGGATGAATAGAATCTCATGACCATTTCAGTATCTCATCGAGGAGATGATTTTTCCTGTGGAAACACCTTGCGAAATAATACTTCGCTAACCATTTTGTAAAATTTGTATGTTTTATAAGTAAGGTTCTGGTTAATTAATATTGTGATATCTAAAGATTAATACTACCTTCCCTGCTGGCTGGCAGCAGTAGGCTCCTCCCAGTTTTATAATCGTTAATATGTTAGACATAGTTACACATCATATAGAAGTAACTTATAATCTACTGTCTTTTCATTGTTATCTCTCTGTACTTGCTATGGCCTCCCCTGCTCCGACGCCCCTCATCCCTTTCCTCCTTCCTCAGGAACCTTGGTAAATTCTCTGTCAACAAGTAAAGCGGACAGAAAAACTCTTTCAAATGGCTAACAACCAAAAGATGTCACGTGCCCCGTCCTGTGTGACACGGCTAGCAGGCCGGTAACTGATACAACTGGACACGGCACGTGTAACTGTCCAGTGTGTCGTGGCCCGCAGGCCGGTAACTAATACAACCAGACAAAGGGGATAGGGAAAACCTGGGTAACAATAACAATGGTGGCCCTGCGATGGGGAACGGGGAAGTGGAGACCTGCACTCCCCTGAGTCAGTGTCTCTACACTCCTAACGTTCCCTAGGCCGGTTCCGCACCCGGCGCCATTAAGGAACCTAAAAGCCCTGACTCGCCCTGGACCTAAACCCTCACTAGGGAAATGGTCGGTGCGGAAACTAATCCCACCACTGCACTATACACACATAAGGAAAAGTGACAAAACAGGGGAACACCACTTAGCTTTGCTCTGTTGCTTACGCTCCCAGCAACAGAGCCCACCACCTGCGTGCATCTTTTACTCCGACCGGATCCAACACCATAGTGCAGCCTTGAATCAAAGTCCACCACCTGCATGCAGCTGTCCAGAAACAGAGTCCAGCAAATGAGTCCAGCTTTTCCGCCAAAGAGTCCAACATTTTGAGTCAAGCTTTCCAGCAACCGAGTCCAGCATCCTGAGTGCAGCTCTACACCATGGCCGCCACTCCACCAAGCAATGCCAGCCCTCCTTGCAGACACCATAGTTGACACTCTACCAAGCCATGCCAGCCCTCCTTGCAGACACCATAGCTGCTACTCCAGGACTCTCACTGAGCTGCTCGTGACTCTCCTTCAGCTCGATTCTTCACCCAGGCTTGCTTGCAAATGAGGAACTATCACCATCAGTGATTGACACACCTGACACTCTTCTATAGAGCAATCACACCTGTTACATAATCGCGTGCACAAACTAAGGTAACCAGAGTGCAATGACCCTAATGGCCACCAGGGAAAACTACAACTGGAACAACCACAGTGCAATGACCCTAATGGCCACCGGGGGCAAAACCACCTTTGGCACACAGCTAAAGGAAACAAAAAGGTTACTTTGTGCATTTAATCTGTCAGATCCAACCTGGATCATGACAAAAGGTATTTAAATTACTCACCCTCAACACTAATGGGTTCAATTCCCCATCACCTAGAGGCCAAACACTCTTGCATTTTAAGAAAAAAGGTAGAGACCTGTTACTCTTGCAAGAAACACACTTCACCACAGATAAAATACCCTCTTTTGGGAAAGCATATTATGACAGGTGTGTTGTGAACTCATTTTCTGCTCCACCAGTTGAGAGTTCTCCTTCCGTTCTCCCTCTGGTGGTGACAGGAGGCAGTGAGGTTGGTTTAATTGGTAGTGATCTGCCACCTGATGAGGAGGATAACGATTGGATCTCTGGAGTATCAGACTGGATATAAGACAGCCGACGCCCTATCCTGGTACTGGTGATTCAGTCTGCTTCTCAGGTCTTGGACTTCAGCTCTGTTCCAGTCTTCTCAAGTTAAGTTTGTTTTTGCTATTGTTCACACTTGCTCTTGTTGGTCAATTCAGTTTTTTGTGGTCAGCCAGCCCCTGCTGGGGTTGTGCTGAATTTCCACTCCTATTTATCTGTATTTGCCTTTTGGTCCCTTATTAGATTGGCCTCTTTTTGCTCTGTCTCAGAATCTTTCAGAGTGCTGATATAGTGGGAGAAGTCTAGTGACTTCAGGGTTAATTTTGCTATCAGAAGTGTTGGACATTATTTTGGTAGGGTTTTTGGCAGATTGCAGACAGTGTCTTTCCTTTCTTGTCCTTTCTAGTTCGTCGGGCCCCATCGTTTGCTCAGCCTATTTTTCTGCCTTTTTTTGTGTTTTCATCTTGTTTCACTGTCAATACATGTGGGGTGCTGTCTTTCCTTTGGGGTTTGCTCTGGGGCAGTTAGTTTTCCTCTTTTCCTGCTTATGTAGCTCTCCGGTTGTGACAAGGCGTCTAGGATCATCGTAGGTACACTCCACGACTTCTGCTAGTTGTGTGGTAAGATCTGGGATCTGCAATCTGCATAGTTACCAACCTCTCTGGTTTTCTGAGACTTGGCTTGTGTTGTTTTTTCCTCCTCGGTGACCCATTCATAACACAGGTGGTTTCATGCCACCTCTCCCCAAGCGAAATCAAAGGGTGTCTCGATCGCCATAGCCAAAGATATCCTATTTCTTCTTCATGACCAACTGGCAGATCCAGACAGTCGCTTCCTATTGATAAAGGGATTAATGGCGGGTGTCGTGTTTACCATCTGTAATATATACGCACTGAACAAGAAGCACTTGAAATGGATACTTGACGTGTTTAAAAGAGTTAGAGACTTCAGAGAAGGTACACTAATTATAGGTGGGGATTTCAATTTAGCTCTTGAACCTGCCTTGGACACAACAAAAAAGAAAAGCGCAATCTCATTGAGGGACTTGGGGAGAATAAAAGCTGCACTCCACTCCCTGAACCTGGTAGACTTGTGGCGCTAAATGCATCCAAACGTACGGGATTATACATACTTTTCGCACCCGCATGGCTCATACCATTGAATCTATTATCTATTTGTCCCCAGATCACTATTGTCCAATATTCAACAAACAGATATCATCCCTTTCGTCTTCTCTGACCATTATTATGTGACAGTCGATTTGCTTCTCTCCAAACAATTTTCCCCTTGCAGGTCATGGCAACTAAATGAGTCTTTATTCAATAACCCCTCAGTTAGATCTCGCATAAGCAAGGCCATTCAAACATACTTTGAACTTAACAATATTGAGGGAACCTCACACTCAGTGGTATGGGAAGCACATAAGGCTGTGATAAGGGGGCAGTTCATCTCTGTAGCGTCCCACTTAAATAGAGCTAAAAATCAGGAAATAGACGACTTACATTGACACATAACAAGATTAGAGTCCCAACATAAAAAAATCTTTATTTCCACAGACACTACTAGAACTTACAGCCAAAAGACCAAAAACTGAAGGACCTCCTTAGCAAAAATTCTGTTAAGTTTTTTGTGTCTTTGAGGAACTGTATGTTTGTCCATGGTGATAAAGCTACTAAACTAACCTTGTCACTAATTAAGAAGAGACATGCATGCCATTAAAACCAAAACTGGCTCCAGGACTCAGAACTACCCCCAAATAGAAGCAGAATTTCTTCACTATTACAAAACCCTCTAACATTTACACCCGAACAAAACGGAGCAAGAAAAAACCCAAAGAAGTCAGGAAATTAAAACCTTCTTACAAAATTTAAACCTTCCAAAATTAACTGATGCACAGCAACAAAAACTCACCAGACCATTTACTCTTGGGGAGCTCCAGTCCGCCCTGTCGAATTGCCCAAAGGGGAAGGCCCCTGGGCCAGACGGCCTTACAGAATACTATTACAAATCCTTCCCTGAAGCTTTACTCCCCCACCTCCATAATATGTACAACTCTCTTCAAGGGGGCTCCGCGCAAAATTTCTGGAAGCCAGAATCTCGCTGATCTATAAAGAAGGGAAAGATCCAGAGCAGTGTGGCAGCTATAGGCCAATTTCACTGCTAAATAGGGATCTAAAATTGTATGCGAGAATGATGGCAAACAGTTGCGGTCGTGCTGCCTCTAATAATCTCTTTAAATCAATCCGGCTTCATGAAAGGGAGAGAGGAAAAGGATAATACCTATAAGACCGTGCCCTCATCCAATGTGTAAAGTTACGAAACACCCCGCTAGCGTTAATGAGTATAGATGCAGAAAAAGCATTCGACAGGGTGGACTGGTTGTTCTTACAAGAAATGTTAATAAAATTTGGCTTCCCTCCTTCATTAATAACTGCAATTATGGGAATGTACACGGTGCCCACGACAAGAATCAGACACAATGGTTCGCTCACGGACTCATTTCAAATCTTCAATGTGACGCGGTAGGGATGTCCACTGTCCCCACAGCTTTGTAATGTCATTGGAGCCTCTCTTATAGCCTATCCAGTAAAGCATAGAGGTGGAAGGCTTATGTGGCGCCCCTGAGGCTCAGTTGCCACAGAGGTACTGTACCTTCTCCTAAGGTGTAGTGCCCCACCATCCAGGTAAGGTGGGAGCTCCTTTCCACGCTCCAACACTCGCACCCCACACAACAGGGTAGTTCTGCACAACCACATTGCGGCTCAGTGCTTAGAGAGTAGCAGAGCACCTCTGGTGGTTCCCTGCTTGGAACACTGGATGTGCTGGGAGGTGGGTGGAGTTGAGATATATAAAAGAGTGGGAAAGTGTAGGATTAGAGGTTCATTCTTGCAGAAGGTAAGGCGGGTAAGAAGTCACTCAGACAGTAGTGAGGATCCCTGGAAGAAGGGATGGAGGAAGGAGTGCTGCAGCTGCCTCAGTGATCTGAGCCAGCTGGCACGGGAAAGGGAAAGAAGGAGAAAGATGTAGAACTGCAACCTAAGCTTCCATAAGAGAGAGAAGGATCAGTACGGAATGAGGGAGTAAGGAGAACAGAGAGGACGTGGGTTGGAAGAGGAACCCTGCCTATAAGTTCTCAGCGCAAGGCAGGGGCCCGGTCTCCGAGGTTGTATAGACACTTATGGTTCTGCAGCAGACACCGGTGGAGTAGTTGGTTGTAAATGCACTACTCCCATCTAAGACTTGGGGCACAACAGCAACACGGATAGAGAGCCGGGACTTAGGAGTAGAGAATCCCCGAAGCAGGCTACAGCTGTCTGCCATACTAGTAGAGTTCTTGGGAATATCTGACAAGAGGAACTCCAGAGTACCACGGTACTGGAGCTCTTCACACTTTAAGGTGCAATAGAGGAGTCGTTCAGGAAAGGTACATGTTGGCGGAGTGTTGGAGAGGAGCTTTCCATCTGGCCTGGAGGTTGGCTGAGTCTCTGACCTGGAGGACATGGCCCAGAGTCAGGCACCCTTGTGTACCGCAGACTGTGAGCAAAGCTTTGGAACTGCAAACTTTGGTGTCCTGCATTCATTCTTGCACCAACCCGCTCAGCACCGCTACATCTGGGTACTATCCTTTATGCTGCCTGCGCCTTTCCACAACCCTTACAACTACACTGCTCTGGGACACCAGCCCTGCCTGTGGAGGGCTATACCATCACTGCTGCACCATACCATCTGTCCCAGAGGATCTGTCTGCAGCATCGGCTTAATACCTCCCTTGCCGAGCACCACAGGTGGCATCACGAACTATTCCATTCCACTTAAACTACATTACATTCCCCCCATTACTTGGGCACCCAGGGCCACGGACCGGGTCACCGCTGCTGTGACGTGTCCTGTTGACACCGGCCTGGTACCGAGTACCCCACGGCCCTGGGAGGACGACCCACTTGCGTATCCAGGACAGCCATTATAAATCAGCGGCTTTCGCTGATGACCTACTACTAATATTATGTAAAACCCTGCAGGGAATCCCTGCTGTGGTGGAGATCCTGGATAACTATAGCAAGCTCACTAACTTTAACCCCTTTACCCCCAAGGGTGGTTTGCACGTTCATGACCGGGACAATTTTTACAATTCTGACCACTGTCCCTTTATGAGGTAATAACTCTGGAACGCTTCCATGGATCCCGGTGATTCTGACAATATTTTCTCGTGACATATTGTACTTCATGTTAGTGGTAAAATTTCATAGATAGAACTTGCGTTTATTTGTGAAAAAAATGGAAATTTGGCGAACATTTTGAAAATTTACAATTTTCCAAATTGAATTTTTATGCCCTTAAATCACAGAGATATGGCACACAAAAAACTTAATAAATAACATTTCCCACATGTTTACTTTACATCAGCACAATTTTGGAACCAACTTTTTTTTTGTTAGGAAGTTATAAGGGTTAAAATTTGACTAGCGATATCTCATTTTTGCAACACCATTTTATTTTTAGTGACCACATCACATTTCAAGTCACTTTGAGGGGTCTATATGATATAAAATACCCAAAAGTGACACCATTCTCAAAACTACACTCCTCAAGGTGCTCAAAACCACATGCAAGAAGTTTATTAACCCTTCAGGTGCTTCACACAAATTTTTTGAACTTTTTTTCGCAAAAAAAATTACTTCAGGTCCAATTTTTTTTATTTTACCAAGGTTAACAGGAGAAATTGGACTGCAGAAGTTATTGTGCAATTTGTCCTGAGTACACTGATACCTGATATGTGGGGGGAACCACTGTTTCGGCGCATGGCAGAGCTACATGCATGCTACATACATACTACATACATACTACATGCTACATACATACCACATATATACTACATACATACTACATACAATACATTCATACAATACATACATAGACATACAGTACATATAACATAGAGTAACATACTTACCAATACTTGTCACATTGTTCCCCGAAGCCATTGTCTTTTACGGAATAAATATTAACATAACAAACCACAAAAATACTCACCCACGATCCGAAGCAGTCCACGAGTGTGTCCCACGATGATCTTCGGTAGAGAACTGCAGCATCAGCTGTTGCTGCCGTTCTCTACGGGCTGCAGGAATCCAATAACGGAAGGTAGGTATCCTTCCGCACTGTATTCCTCCGCCACTTAAAAAAAAAAAAGTCCCTAGTCTCACTTTATGCCATTGCTGTGTGGGAAATACAATTTACAGGTTTATAGGCTATATTGGATCTGGGGACCCGCAGGGAAGGAGGCCCCCAGAGCAGCGTAGCACATTGCGCTGCACTGTGAGTCTCAGGGAAGCATGGAGGGAGCCCCTCCCTGCTGATGCTTCTCTAAACCCCGTTACACTGCAATCATGTTTAATCGCAGTGTGTCTGGGGTTAACGCGCCGGGGGCGGTCCGTGATCACCCATGACACATAGTGCCGGGTGTCAGCTGTGATAATCAGCTGACACTCAGCCGCAATGTGCGGCGCCCCCCCGGGAGCGCAGCTGATCGCGATGACGTGCTATCCCATCCCCAGTCAGGGGCCTTGGTACCGTGGACGGGATAGTACCTCAGATGTCAGAAAGAGGTTAAAATAAGTGAAACTAAGTCTGAAGTGCTGAGCCTGGGGCTGCCCAATCGCATTGTAGGCAAACTCAAATCTAACTTTCCTTTTGCCTGGCAAACTAATAGTCTAATGTACTTAGGCATCAGTTTAAGCGTATTGGACAGAGATCTCTTCGATCTCAATCTCAAGCCTCTATTAAATTCGACGATCACTTGCCTAGGTTCATGGAAAGATACATTTTTATCATGGACGGGAAGAAAAAGCATCTTAAAAAGTCTAATTCTGCCAAAATTTATTTATATTTTTAATATGCTTCCTATTCAAATACCCAAGTCATATCTAGCTAAAGTACATTCCTTATTCTTTAAATATATCTGGCAAAAATGTAAACCTCGTATAAATACTAAATCACTTACACTGCCAAAAGATATGGGTGGAATGGGGGCACCGGATGTTGCTAAATATTATCAGGCTGCACATCTAACCAGAACAGTGGATTGGATTAGGGGCTCAAGGGATAAACAATGGCTTAAAATAAAATAATCAATGTCACAGCTCCCCCTACGATCCATATTACTGGGGCACTGCAGAGACCCAACCCCAGCTGAATGTAAAAATATCCACACATTGACCACAATTAAAATATGGAATAAGTCACATGGTGCTCTAGCCCCCCCCTCTCACCATTAACCGATCTTGTGGGAACCCTACCTCATCAAGCTGCACATCTTCTGATTGAGCAGATGTTTGAAGATGGGGCCCTTCTCCCCCTACAAGAGTTACGTACACTATCAGGGTTATCAGGCGTTACTTTCTTACAACATGGAAAACTTTCCCATCTACTTCATCAATGAAACTACCTGATCGATCTCGACAGACCCTTAACTCCTTACGAAGTCTTATGTGCCACAACAAAAGCACCTGCCAGAGTTCTCTCTACGATCTATCAATCTCTACTTAAGAATGATGTACCTCTAAAACGGGCACTGGGAGAAAGACATGGGTACCTCCTTTTCTGAATTACTGTGCAAATTAAGCATATTTATAGGAAGTCCCACGGCCGTTCACAGTGTGTACGAATTCAGGAAAACTCGTTCAAAATTATTACTAGATGGTATATTACGCCAACCAAATTTGCAGATGGCATCATACTACTGCGACAAACTGTTGGAGATGTGGAGAGAATGATGGCAGCTATATCCACATTTGGTGGTCTTTTTTGGCATTTCAACCCTTTTGGAACGAGGTATCCACAACCATAGGCAAGGTACTGGGCAAACGCGTCATCTTGAAACCAGAAAATATCTTATTAAATCTTCCATGATAAAAATGTGACTAAACTGGCTCAATTTATCCTGGCAGCTGGGAAATCTTTGATTCCTGTCAACTGGAATTCCTCAGCTACGCCCACCACACAACAACTTTACTCCAAAATTGAACAAATTTATCATGTAGTAGAACTAGCAGCAAGAGTTCATCATAGTTCTGTTAAATTTAATAATATCTGGAGAGATTGGTCCCAATTTAAGACACAAACATCCTTTCACTCAGTAATTACATACCAGCTCTGGCTTGTGAAGGTAAGGAGGCTTATTCACCATGCAATGCTCCTCTGGGAAAATAATATGCAAATTGCCTCTTCAGAAAGAAAGAGGACTTTTACTCTACAGCGCCACCTGTTGGTAGTAGTGATCCTACAAGTCACAATCAACCCTTTAACGAGTTTTGTAATATGACTTAGGATAAAAGCCAAATCAGAATCTCAATTTGCAGACACGGTGTTTCGAGCTATTGGCTCTCGTCAGTGCAAAGTATGAGATCTGATTTGGCTAGGTGAGAGGCTCTGGACTGAGGTAATTACATCATAATTCTTTGTTAGACACATTTCCCAAGGTGCTACCCCCATTCCTAATTCCCTCCTCCACCACATATCCCCGTGCCCTTTTATTCCCATCTTATGTTTCCTCTTCCTTGTCTCTGGTTGATTCTCTTCAACAAAAATCATAAAATGTAATTTTCTATAATCCTCTTGATCGCAGTGATTGAAACTTTGACACACAAAATAACTTCTGCTATCTCTAGCGTATATTTGTGCTATTGATTTTGGTACTGATTTGATTGTGTTCTCAACCACTGTTTGCTATTTTCAAATTTCTCAATAAAAAGAACGTTGAAAGAAGATGATTTGCTGTGTATACACAGTAAATCCTCTGGTTAACAGTGTTAAGAAGGTTCTTAGCCACTTTGCTGAAAGTGCTGCACCTTGGAGAAAAATAACTTCATTCCTCCCAGGAGCTGTCGGCTTTCAGTCATATTGGCGTTCTCGGAGCAGTCACTTGTCATCTTGCTTTGCGCAAGCCCAACATTTTGACTAAAGTGACTAAAGGTGGATCAGCAGTGCATCAGTGGAGATGTCAAAGTGACCTGTTGCGACGGTTGAGTGAAATAATGCCCCCACAGCTTCATGACTGAAAGCCAGTGCCTCCCATGACACATATAGTTAATCTTCACCTGGGTGCTGCACTTTCATTGCTGTGGCTGGCAACCTTTGTGCACTGTTTTCCTGCAGATCAATCCCTTATCTACTAGATGACAGCATCATCTGATGTGACAGGTTCCTCCTAATAAGTGCGAGAAGCACAATATATGCAGATAAGCATCTCTTATATTACACAGAGAAGCACATTGCAATATTTCTACATGTGTGCTTGGCCCTGTAGGATTTTTTATGAAAAAAAGCAAATTTGAACATAGCCTAAGGGTTAATTCTGAGGTCAGGTTTCCTTAAAGGGAATCTGTCTGAAGGTTTTGAATATTTAATCTGAAAGCAGCATGATATAGGGGCTGAGACCTTGATTCACGGGATGTGTTACATATTAAGCCGTGTGCTGTACTTTCAATACAGTCAGTGTTTTATTATCAAGAGATTATCATTGCATTGCATATCATGTACAAGTCGGTCCAGTTAATTTGTATAACCCCGCCCCTACCACTGTTTGGCACCTTTCTGCCTATGCACAGTGTACACAAGAAGCTGCCAATTAGTGGTGTTAGTGGGGTTATGCAGGGCTCAGCATTCTGACAACTGTTAGATCCACAGCAGAGAAAACAGGGATTTTTACAAAACTGCAACAAGCAGCCCAGTAAGTGACACATCAATGGATTCAGTGGCTCTGCTACCACATCATGCTGTGCTCAGATTATATACTGTAGCAAGAAAATAGCTGAGAGATTCCCTTTAGGAAGCAAAATCTTGGAGAGAAAAAAATAGTCTGTTAAATTTTGGATTATCCTTCTTTAGGTCACAGAGAATACAGACTAGTTGATGGGCCCAGTGCTTGTTCGGGATATTTGGAAGCCTTGCATGGTACAGAATGGGGATATGTCTGCGGAATTGATACAGAACTAAAAGCAGCCAATGTCATTTGTAAAGAGCTTCGATGTGGAGAAGCCGTGCCATCAGTAGTAAACTATCCAAGCAGAAATATTACTGTATGGACAGAACAAATCCTTTGTACGGGTAATGAGACCAGATTATTAGACTGTGAACGAAAACCTGGAGAAGAGGAAACCTGCAGGAAACGAAATCCTTCTGCTATTCAATGTAAAGGTATGTGATACTACTTATAATACAATCCAAAAATCCATCCATTGCTATCACCACCAGTATCAGGGTGCTGCCTCAGATAACTTTCTCCTACAAATTGCTATGTCAGTCCCATTACGACTAACATGACAAATGAGGAGAAAAAAGCCTTATACTGGAAGAACATTGCCAAAAAGACGATGAGGAGGGTCTAAGGTATGAATATACTTTAATTCACTACGAGCCGTCCAGCCTCCTTCATCAGGCGTATAGATTACAGGATATTACTCATGATTAGAGACGAGCGAACCCAAACTTGAAATTTCAGAGTTTGTATGGGATACTTAGTGTCTGGGTCTAAAAGCCAAACACAGACTTTTCCAGGCAGTCCACTGCAACATTTGGGAGAAGAGAAAGAGAGAGATAATCACCCCTGCATGATGTTTTTGTAAGGAGGTGGCGAGGAACCTCACGTGCCTTCTCTCTCTTGGTCACTGTTTGCACGATCGCATGCGGCACCTCCTTGTTTATTAATGTTTATATACTAAGGTCTAAGGGGTAAGGTTTCTCCTTGTGGAGAGTGACATACCAGCTCTGGCTTGTCAAGGTAAGGAGGTTTATTCGCCGTGCAATGCTCCTCTGGGAAATTTATTATGTAAATTGCCTCTTCAGAGAGAAAGAGGACTTTTACTCTACAGCACCACCTATTGGTAGTAGCGATCCTACAAGTCACAATCAACCCTTTAACGAGTCTTGTAATATGACTTAGGATAAAAGCCTAGTCAGAATCTCAATTTGCAGACACAGTGTTTCGGGCTATTGGCCCTCGTCAGTGCAAAGTATGAGATCTGATTTGGCTTGGTGAGAGGCTCTGGACTGAGGTCTAAGGGGTGGTGCTGTAGAGTAAAAGTCCTCTTTCTCTCTGAAGAGGCAATTTGCATGTTTATATACTGTAATGCAAATGTACTATGTGTTGCTGTATTGTGTATGTAATGTGTACTGCATAGAATTATGGTTAAGGTAGGATCTTAGATAGCATAGAGCCATAGGGGTTACAGTAGAGGGGGCATTATAGAGTTAAGGTATAGAATTGCAGAGTGGTAATAGAGTACAGGCAGCACAGTGGTTAAATAAATGGGATGAAGAGCAGGGAAGTATAGTCAGGATACTTCCTGATTAGAGGGAGAAGTCTAGGCTGCCTGCCCAAGGGCAGGACGCATTCAGTGTGGTAGACAGTTGCAGGCCATGAGGGATAAGTCTGCAGACAGCAGTAAGAGGCCCCAGGCTGGAGAAGAGTGCATATGGGTACCAGCTCAGCAGGACCATCCCCGGGAAGGAACTGGGGTCTAAGACCGGGGAGGTAGTTGTTAGGATGGCACTCCTGGCACCTTTCCCAATTGGAACCGGATGAGGGGCTGACAGGGAGCTGGTGACGCAGGAGGTACAGATGGGACACGGATTGTCCATGGAGATGGCTGGAATTGCTGGGAGAACAGGAGAGGATATAGAAGAAATGGAGTCTGCCCAGAAGGCAGGGAAAGTGCAAGATATTCGGTTCTGTGTGAATTGTGCTGCCAAAGTGATGAGTACCCATGTTTGCAGTAAAGTTGAACTGTTTGAAAAGGACTGTGACTCTGCAGTGTTTATGGAACCTGCAAACATGAAACTGGAGTGACAGAGACCGACAGGACTTCAGCAACTGAAGTGAGTACTCTGCGGCACGCATCACACACACTACAGAAAAGATTTTATGTTTCATCTGTTGGGCGCCAGGGAGTGGGACTATTACAGCTTGCTGCCACGACTACAACCAGGGCTGCCTTACATTATCACAGCAATGGCGATTGGTCCCACCATAATGATAAGATCCCACAGGTGGAATGGGTGATGGTGATCTGATGTATATTTTGTTAACCGCTTTAATCTTGGTAGGTGTAATATAATTCTGGAGGTTCATACTCCTATCGCAAATGATATTAGGTCTCTGTGGTATGGTCTGTGGTAAAATGGCATCATTTCTTAATATTGGTTAATATTTTAATAAAATGTCCCTAATATTTCTATGAGATTGGGTGAAGGTGATGCTAAAGCAATTTATTTTTTTTTATCTATCTCTAACTCAGTTTGATTGACTTTTTTATCTTTTTATGCATCCCTAAGTATCTCCTTAGCATATTTTTTCTTCTTGAAACTTTTTTGTAAGACTCAAGCCTCTTTTTTTAAAATCTGTGTTTAAATTTTTTTTTATGCGTCTGTATTTTCCGTGTGATCACTCAAGAACTCTGAATAGCTGTTAACTTCATTTTACAAATGTGTTTTGGTGATAATCTTGCTCCGTTCACCCTTTGACATCTCCAAATCTTAAAATTCAATTTTGACTGTGGAAAAGGAGAAATCCAAACCTTAAGTATTGCAATGAACAAGTGATGTATAAATCTGTTCTTCAAAAATCTTTTATATTAGGACTAACATGAAGTTCAAGTTCTGGGAGGCTTCTGCAGGCCCCAGCTGCTAAGATCATCATTCCTGATGGAAGAGAAGGGAACCAAAAAGTACATGCATTAGAAATGTCATTTGAGTACTGTTGTCAGTGTTTGACACTGGCAATTAAATTAATTGACCATTCAAGTCTGTGGAGACATTAAAAATAAAGGAAAATGAGAAAACTTCCAATTTTTATGCATTTGATATCCAATTTTTGGCTGCTTTTATGTCATCCATTGCAAAAAGTTAATGGAAAAAACAAAGACTTTAGATATCCATAGAGAAGAAAGCTGATAGGCACAATCTGTCCCGTGCAAAAAAAAATCCCATAATGACCTGTTGAAGCGCAATGTAAGCGCGAAACGATCGTCGTCTGTATTTGCTCCATCGTTTTATCTGCCTGCTGTTGGTAACATGATGCCACAATAAAGGATTTTTTTTGCAAGGGACGGATTGTGCCTATCCGCTTTCTTCTCTATGGATACACAGATTTTTTTTTCCCTTGGAAGTGGCACCCGTATTCCCTGATGTGTGTGCAGCTTCATTAACCCGAGGTCATACAGCTGTGCCTTTGTCCTGCTTTTCTTCTATGGTAAAGACTTTAGCTAGTTTACCTTGATCAGTTTTCTTTAAAAATGGATGAGAAAAAAAATCTAGCACAAAACAGACCACATGCTGGAGAAAATGGGTGCATTTTTGACAAATATGATAACGAACACACATACGTGAATGTAGCTTAAATGTGAGGCCAAACAGTCAAGTTTTGCTCAGACTTTTGGTGCAGTTGTTCCCTAAAAAACAAACAGTGGACTAAAAGATGAGCACCAGCATCTGTCCTTTCTTTCTTTAAATTTCTGATCCAACCTAGGTTTTTGACATCAAATTTGCCTGAAAAATTCTTGAAAAATTGATATTTGCTCACACCCAGAAAAACCCAGAAATCCTCTAGTATTCTAAACATTTTTTTAATGTGGCTACCTTATAGTTGTAAACCAAGCATTCTAGAGCTTACTCTTCAGACTAGACAGCCCAAGGTAAAGTCTTGGCATAACCACTTGTAGCGCAATTATCTCCTGAACCTTCAGTGATGAGGTCCATCTCATAGTTTAGGAAGCACCGCTGTAGACTGCTTCTAAGATATTTGCAGAGTTTAGTTTGTGGTTTTATTAATAAAAACCTAATCCATATTTGTTGATAACAATCACATGACAATTATAATTTCTTCATGTTGTGCTGTCTTTTTTAGGCATTTTTAACAGCTACAGACTTGTGAATGGCAGTCACCCTTGTTCTGGGAGAGTGGAAGTATTTTATGAAGGGCGATGGATGGCGATGTGCAGATCTCATTGGACGCTACGAGAAGCTAATGTACTCTGTAGGCAAATTAAATGTGGAGTTGTTGAACTCATTTCAGGTGGAGGTCATTTGGACAAACATAACATTAGTACCAAATATAGATTCCATTGTACAGGTAAAGAATACCACCTGGGAGATTGTAATGTAACCGCACTCGGAAATGGTGACTGTCCATCCTCGGATACAGCTGGTATTACCTGCACAGGTAAGTCATTAAACTTTGTTTCAAAGATTACATAGGCTTCCACAGAGGAGATATTTTTTTCTTCTCCCACTCCATAATTCCATAGTATATTTTCCAAAGGTCTCGGCTGGGTCAGGCCCCGCTTCGGGTCCCTAGCCCTTCGGGCTACACTTTGCTGTGCTCCATATTGGGTTATACAAGTTACTCAGCAATTCTTAGGGACATCATCTGCCTAAGCCTTTTAAGAGCCAGCTGGTACAACTCTCTGTCTGTGTTAGGGGCGGACACAGGGGTGTATCCGCTGGAGGAGATTACAATAACCAACGACGAAAAAGAACCTGAAGGAATGTCCAATGTTCAAATAATGAAAATATTTATTGTAGAATACACAAACCATAAGGAGGTGTGGGAAACAAAATACCAGAAAAAGAGGGCAACACAGGGGGCGATGATTGCAAGAATTAGTGTGGCCAATTGATATTATAACATACGAGTATTGTTGTTATTGAAGTATAATACAGCAATGGTCAATATTACAATATTAATGCCACAAAAATGAGAATAAACATGAGAATAAAATGCAATCAAAAAAGTGCTGATGTGCAAATATGTGCAGGCATATGGTAAATGAATGTAAAGTGCAAATGCAAAACTGTCAATCAATAAAGGGGAGCTACAATAGACCAGCAACCTGAAATTATGGTAAATAGCGGAATATATATATATATATATATATATATATATATATATATATACACACAGTATATGTGCAGGTATTGTAGACTTAAGTCAGCTCAATGGCCACCCAATTTTTACCTTATGCCCATATGTGAGACGTCCCTAGGATGCGCCCTGCCCCGACGCCCGTTTTGGCGTCTGCCTTCGTCAGGGGTGTGGTGAGCAGATTACAGCAGATCAATGAGGGAGCTGAGTGTAAGATATGACAGTCATGATCTAAAAATAAAAATAATTCAAATTGCAAATTTCCCTTTTTTTTTCCTCTTATTAGACCTTAAACTTCTACAATTCACAAATTTGAGTCAACTTATAAACTGTTGAACTAATTTTATAAAACAATAAAATTAAATTACTGTTAATTACTCCATTATATAACCACAGGGAAAAAGGAAGAAGTGAAGTTGATGGACGGAGTGGATCACTGTGCAGGAAGACTGGAGATTCTCACTAATAATACATGGAGCAGAGCCTTCAGTGACCGACGGGACATTAATGAGACCCAAGTTGTATGCAAAGAATTACATTGTGGTCATGCAGTTGGTTCATTTATTATTACAGAATCAACAACCGACGGTCATGTGCATCTTAGTGGAAAATGTCAAGGACATGAGACCCAACTGTCAGATTGTTCTGTTACTGGAACATCTGATGAAAAGACTTATCAGAAAAGGAATATAGAAGTCACCTGCTCAGGTTCAGTAGCTTAAGCATAACCTTATAAAAAGGAATTGATGTGTATGTGTTCAGTGGATTAAATAAGTATTGATCACATCACTAATATTCTAAGTAAATACATTTCTAAAAATACTATTGACATTATTGACATTAAATTCTCTCTAGATGTTGGCAACAACCCACCCAATCCATACAGGCAAAGAAATCAAACCATAGATGTCCTAAAATTAAGTTATGTGTAATAATAAGAAATGACACAAAGAAAAAGTACTGAATACATGAAGATAGAGAGGACTGAATACATGAAGAAAGAGAGGAGCAAAAGCCATGGAAAGTGATGACACAAGCTCAAATCTAAATGGAGATTCAGTGGCGCTTGTGTATGAGTGTAATTCCAGCAGCAAACACTAAGACACCTGTCACAAGGGTGTCAAAGAAATAAGGTAAAATAACTCATAATATTAGTGTGTCCTTGGAACACTCATAAAGAAGAGGGAAATCTAAATTAGGTGGTTATAGAAAAAAAAAAGCCTCTTATAAGTGCTCTTTATGTAGCTGGATAATAGCAAGAAAATAGCAATTAGAAATAGACAATTGTAAGACCTCAGAAGAAGTGCTTAAGGGAAAAAGAATATATATATAGATGCTGGTGGCAATCTTAGTTCCAACCTGAACAATCATTAAAAACTAAAAAGGCATGAGTGAGGGTAAAGACCTGAAATCACTGAACACGTTATATACTGCAGGGTAATTCTCCCTGATAGCAGCTTAAAAAAAAAAGTCAAAGTCAAATTGCAGCCTGTGAATGGCTGTGCAGAGTAGCCGCAATAGTAAATGCACAAGTCAGAGAGCGGTACCTGTAAAGATAATGCGATGCAAAGTCCTCACTCCAGTAAGCGGTGCAGGTTAAAATAGCGCTTTTTGCTCCAGCGCTTGGAAAAAGAGGGGGGGTTTTGTACACAGGGGTATAGATGAGTTACAGGGGCTGCCCCGGCCGGTGGCAGCCTCCTGTCAGTGTACCTCCAGCTGTGGAGCAGACGTGAGCGGCCTCTCGTGCTCCCTTAACTAAGATTGCCACCAGCATCAATATATATTTTTTTTCCCTTAAGCACTTCTTCTGAGGTCTTACAATTGTCTGTTTCTAATTGCTATTTTCTCGCTGTTATCCAGCTACATAAAGAGCACTTATAAGAGGTTTTTTTTCTATAACCACCTAATTTAGATTTCCCTCTTCTTTATTAGTGTTCCAAGCGCACACTAATATTATGAGTTACAAGCTGAAATCTGTCAGTAATTAAAAAGCAATCCTGCTACTTAGTGAGAAATTTTATCAGCTGGTTCAACTGATGGCATATATAAAGGAAGCTCATTACCAAAGTGTGTCAGCGTCGAGATTTTTTCTCTTGTCACCAACCTGAGGGTGAAGCTCAGGTGGAGCTTCTCTTACCTAGGAACCTAGGAGTGGAGAAATAAAACGAGAGACACAGGTTGCTAGTCTATCAAGTAAATCTCCTTTATTAAAGGGTCCAGGCTTGATCTTTTATAACATACCAGAAGAGGAAATGAACAAATATGGACAATTCCGTAGCATTGTGTAACAATTTGGCAAAATACAGATAAGGTTATGCAATAATTGGCAAGATAAGTTATATAATGATATGTCAACTATATCATGAGTTATGAGATATAATTTAATTGGAGGTAATGGGAACATGTGGGGGTTTTGGCATTTCCCTTAGGTCAATTTAACAATTCGTGGAACCATATCCTGTTGGTGCATTTTGGCCAAGAAGATATTTAGCCTCGACATATTTAGATATTATTCAAATATAGAAGAGGGGAATTTGGAGCTGACCACTGGCAGAAGTATTCAACCACATAGACAGATGATAACAATTAAAATGGTGTCATGGGTTACAAAACTTATTTTTCTGATATTTTTCTAAACTTTAGAGAACTAAGATTAACCATTTCTTTGACAAGTGCCATACAAGAAACAACTCATTATGAGTAAACCTGTCAGCTGTCTAAAGAAATTTGCAACCTTATTGTTGCAAAACATACTGATAGCATTGGCTACAGGAGAATTTCTACACCATTGAAGGTTCTAGTGAGCACTGTTGGGGCCATAATCTGGAAATAGAAAGATCATAATTTCTCCATAAACCAGGCATGATCAGGTGATCCCATAAAGATTTCTGAAAGAGTGAAAAGAAGGACCACCTGTGGAGAGCTACAGGAAGACTTGGAATCAGCAGGTACAGTTGTTTCAAATAAAATTATAAATAATACACTTAACCTCCATAGCCTCACCATTCAAGGCAACATTGCTGAACAAAAGTCATGCTCAAATTCATTTAAAGTTTACTCAACAACATTGAGACAAGCCAGTGAAATAATCAGAGAATACAGACTGGTCAGTTGAGAGCAAAATTGAACTCTTGGATGTCATAATACACACCATGTATGGAGGTCAAAAAGCACTGCATATCACCCAAAACACCATACCAACAGTGAAATTTGGAGGTGAGAACTTCATGGTGTGGGGCTGAATGGACATATGCACCAAGACATTCCTGTTAAAAATCTGCTGCCATCTACTAGGATAATGAAGATTAAACAAGGGTGGACATTTGAGCAAGACAGTGATCCCAAACAGTTCATAGAAAGAGGCCATGGAACCTATGGGATTGAAAGATTGTTTGTGCTGAAGAATGGTCCAAATTCACACCAGAGCAATGCATGCGACTAGTTACTCCATTTAATAGGCATCTTGAAGCTATCATCACCACAAAGACTTTTGTAGGTAGTACTAAATAAATTTCATTAAGCGTATTCCATTCTTTTTCCCTTTGCCATTTCTCATTATTACATGTAACTTAATATTTGGACATCTATATCAGCAATGAAGTTGGCAGGTGGAACATCATGGTGGGTGGCTGTTTTTCAGCATATGACACTGGCAAGCTTCATATAACTGAAGGAAGGATGAATAGAAAAATGTATCTAGATAGTCTGGATAAAAATCTGCTGCCATCAATCAGGATGATGAAGATGAAATGAGGGTGGAACTATCAGCAAGACAATGATCCCAAACACATAGCCAAGGAACCTCTCAATTGATTTCAGAGAAACAAGTATCTTTATTTAACATATACATGCACAAAACTTATTAAAATGGAGGTGATAAAAATGCAAAATATTTATTGCCTACAACTGATTCCATCAATGTTTGAGAGAATTTATAGATATTCATAACATGACTTTTTTTGCAGAGCGCTAGTCTAAGAAGGTTATTAATTAGCATTGCCTGTGACCAATAAAAAATTGGTCTGTGAAGAAGTAAACCACATACGCAGAAAATAGAGTAAGGGATGCAGTAGATAGGCTGATTAATTATTGTTAAATGATAAAAATAAATACCATATTTTTCGCTTTATAAGACGCACCCCAAATTTTGAGGAGAAAAATAGGAAAAAAAAGATTTTTTAATAAAATGGTGGTGCTTCTTATAATCCAGGCGTATTATTGCTTACCGCTCTGTCCCCGGGGTGCTGTCGCCCGCTCTGTCCCCGGGGTGCTGTCGCCCGCTCTGTCCCCGGGGTGCTGTCACCCGCTCTGTCCCCAGGGTGCTGTCGCCCACTCTTTACCTGGTGCCGCCATGCTGGGTCCCCGGGTGCTGCCGCCGCGCTGGGTCCCCCGGGTGCTGCCGCTGCGCTAGGTCCCCCGGTGCTTGCCGCCGCCGGGCTCTGTCCCTTGCTGTGTCGGGGGCTCTGACGTTCCTTCCATGCCTGTGCGGTGAATTGCTTCCTGGAAAATGGCCACCGTGCAAGCGCAGATGGAGATCTCGGCATTGAAATCTCGGGAGATGAGATTTCAGCCCTGAAATCGGCAGCGGCAGCACCCGGGGGACCCAGCGAGGCGGCAATTAACGGACACCCGCAGCGGCAGCACCAAAAAAGGTATGTTTGCATTGTGAGATGCACCCCTATTGTCCCCCCAAATTTGGAGGAAAAAAAAGTGCGTCTTACAAAGCAAAAAATATGGTATAAAAAAGTTATTCCTGTATCTCGTTTCACTGTGTATAGGGGAGGTCTTCTATAGTGAAAGTATTATTGAATGGGTAATACATTGATATACAGAAAAAAATTAAATTCAGTAGCTTAAGCATTAATTTATCTTAAATAAAGTGATCCGGAGATGTAATAACGTGCTTGGTGCATAATATTCAAACCATAGTGCATAATTGAATATAGATTTATACTGCTGTAGTCAAAATTAATATACTGTAGGTAAAATACCTTTAAAAAATATATATAGCAGCTAGTGTTGAGCGATACCTTCTGATATCGGGAAATATCGGATTGGATTGGATCGGACCGATACCCAAAAAGTATCGGATATCGCTGATTCCGATACCGGAAACCAATGCAAGTCAATGGGACAGAAATATCGGAATTAAAATAAACCCTTTCTTTCCTTGTAGGTTAATTCTACATGAAGGAAAACAACTAAGAATAATGTAGAATGTATTGGGGAGGTGGAGGAGACAATAAAGGCATAGAGGTTTAGCCCAATCAAATGGAATAGCAGGAATATTTTTTTTTTTTTGAGACGTTCGGAGTTACAAAGATATTGACTATGTTAACCTTTTTTATATTTTGTCAGATCAGATATGTATGTTTCACTACTTCCATGATCTTCACCTTTTTTTACTTCTCCCACACTTTCTCCTTCATCCTCAGCAGCAGCAGCAGCATCTTTTTCATCAACTTCTTCTTCACCTTACTCATCTTCTTCTTCGTCACCTTGTTCCTATTATTCTTTTTTTTACATTCTTCATATTCTTCTTATTCAACTATTATTCTTCTTCATGTTCTTCTTCTTCATCTTCTTCCTATTCTTCTTCTTCATCATATTCTTATTTGTGACAGGCATTCCTGTAGTTGTTATCTATAAAAGTTTGAAGATTACACCTTCCGTTCTGCCTGTCACAAAAGATTTACAACAGGATTTGTCCACGTTCAGTTTGGCCTGCAGGAGCAGGCATTTTCCAGGGACACCACGAGGAGGAACGGACTCACCCCCATACACTGCTTAGTCTTCTTCAGCTTATAATTTAGATAATATATTTTGCTCTGATTTTTAGTCTTATGCTTAATGTACTTCTGCTTTTTGTTCTTCTGCTTCTTGGTCTTCTGTCTCTTGTTGTTCAGTATCTTGGTGGTTGTCTTCATGTTCTTTGTCCTCTTGGTCATCTTCTTCAGGGTCATCTTTTTGGTCTTCTTTGGGGTGGTCTTCAGGGTCGTCGTCTTCAGGGTCATCGTCTTCGGGGTCGTCGTCTTCTTCGGGGTGGTCTTCAGGGTCGTCATCAGGGAGATCCAGAGTGATTACCAAAAACCATTTCAAAAAGCTTGAACTTGGAAATGTAGCAGAAGGTACAAGAAGGCTGAGGAACTGCCAAGAACCAGCTGACGGTACTGGAACCCAGATGGGTAGCAGAAGGAACAAGAGCCAATGGCACTACCGAGGACCAGCTGATGATACTGGAACCTGGTTACTAAGCAGGAGGTACCTGTGCTAGAAAGCACTATCAAGGACCAGCAGATGTTGCTGGAACTCAGATACCGAAAAGGAGGCACCTATGCCAAAGGCACTGCCAAGAACCAGCTGACGATACTGGAACCCGGATGGGTAGTGTGGCGCCCTCAGGAGCATGGCCGCCACAGTGACTTTGCCTTCCTCCAGGGAGGGTGAGGTCATGCTTGGAAGCAGTGAAGGGTCTCTCTCGCAGTCAACCTATACATGCAACACAGTTCCACTCCAGGCCAGCAGGGGGAACTCTGAGCCGGGATTAAGGGGAGGAGTGCTCTCTGAGGGCCAAGAGGAAGGATTGGTCAGTTAGTGTGAGGAGGTCCACGTGTGCAGACGTGTGGAGAGAAGCTGGAGGTTGAGCTAAGGAAGGGAAGCTGCCTCACAGCGAGAGCGCATGAACTGGAGCCTGGTCTCCACGGTTGTACGGATACTAACGGTCCTGCAACAGATACCAGAGGAGTAGGAGGCTGTAAATGCCCTACTCTCATCTAAGGCTGGGAGGCACAACAGCACGGAGTGAGCCAAGAGAGGAATACGGCTACAGCTGTCTGCCATAAGAGGTAGTTCTAAGAGACAATAAGAGAAGTAGGAGGAACTCCAGTGTAACTCAGTACTAGGAGTACTTCATCCAAATAGGTGCTAGGAAGGAGACTGCACAGCCCTTCTGCTGAGAGAGAATCCTGAGCTGCTTCCAGGCTAGCCTGCTCATTACCATCTGTAATAAGGACCCTGGACTGCATTTATCAAGTAAAGGTACAGAAACTGCACCCTGCTGTGTCTTTGTCTGCTTCCTACCCTTCCGGCACTGCTACATCCCCGTGCCAACCACATCTACACTGCCCTGGGACTACAGTTTCACCTTTGGGGAGATTTTACATCCTTGCTGCACCATATCATCAGTCCCAGTGGAACTGCATGCAGCGTCGGCTTAACATCTCCCTTGCCGCACACCACAGGTGGCATCACAAACTATTCCATTAACTACATTCCACCATTTCCATTCCCCCATTACTTGGGCGCCCAGGGCCACGGACCAGGTCACCGCTGCTGTGACACATCCCGCTGACACCGGCCCGGTACCGAGTACCCCGCAGCCCTGGGAGGGCGACCCAGTAGCAGAAGGTACCCATGAAAAACAAAGTTGCAAGGCTGCGAGCCGGCCGCAGTTACCGAAACCCAGAGTCCTACAGGGGGTGCTTGTCCTATTGGCACTACGGAACCAGCCTTTATTGCCAGATCCCGCAGCCCACATAGGAAGCACCTAAACTGCAGTCACCATAGAGTCAGCTAACCTGACCGCAACACGACAGGACAACGTATTGGTGGCAAAGTGACGTTGACACTACCCGGAAACAGGTGGCGTGCTGGAACCAGGCTGGGCAGGAGGGAGTACCCGTGCCAAAGACACTGCCGGGAAGCAGCTGGTGGTGCTGGAACCCAGGATCAATAGAATAAACAGAGTGGAGGCAGAGGCCTAATTGGAGCAAGTTTAAAATCTGTAGTTGTGTGAGTGTGGACAGAGCAGGAGAAATTGCCGGACACACAGCAGGGGAGCAGCTGGAATTACTGAACCCCAATAACACAGGAGCTAGTGTTTTTCTCTGTGCAGATGGCACTTTTGAGCAGCAACTGGCAGTGTTGGAGCCCAGGGTCAATCAGTTCAGGTGGTAGAAACATGAACACAACAGGAGACCTAGATACTGTTGCCAACCAATTATTTAATCTGGAAGAGGACTGGCAAATTCCGGCGAGATCCAGGCCTTGTTCATTTTCAGAAAAGTAAGCTGGTCAACGTTATCAGAGGATAGTCGCAAGCGACGGTCTGTTAGTACACCACCTGCGTCACTAAAGACGCGTTCCGATAATACACTAGCAGCTGGACAAGCCAGCACCTCCAATGCATACTGGCTAAGCTCTGGCCATGTATCCAGCTTAGAGACCCAAAACTTGAAGGGAGAAGAGCCATCTGGGAGTACACTGAGAGGGCAAGACATGTAGTCTGTCACCATATGACGCAAACGTTGCCTCCTGCTGACTGGAGCCGTCTGTGATGGTGTAGACATTTGTGGTGGGGACACAAAACTTTGCCACATTTGGGCCATTGTGGTCTTGCCTTGTGCTGAGGCGCTGCTTCTGCTCCCTCTTTGTGCAGAGCTTCCTCCACTGCCTCGACGCACAGAGCTGCTTTGTAAAGCACTAGCAGCATTGCTCTCGGGTGGCATGGAGAACATGATGGAATGCACCAGTGTGTCTTGGTACTCCCGCATTTTACGCTCCCGATTCAGCGGTGTTATGAGGCTTTGTAAGTTGTCCCGGTAGCGAGGATCTAGGAGGGTGTACACCCAATAATCAGCCGTTTTGAGAATGTGGGCGATGTGGCGGTCATTTCTTAGGCACTGCAGCATGAACTCAACCATGTGCTGCAGACTCCCAACTGGCCAAGAAATGCTGTCCCCTGCTTGAGGTGTCATCTCTGCCTGCTCTGCATCACCCCACCCTCGCTCTACATACTGACTACTAGAGCATTGTGTACCTCCCTCCTCATCCTCCTCACAAAGTGTCCCCTGCCTAGGCCTTTGTGAGGAACCACGTTGCGCAGACTGTCCAGAAGCAGATGGCATTTGTGACTCCTCATCCTCCACCTCTTCCAAAACCTCCTCCCTTAGTGCTTGCAGTGTTTTTTGAAGCAGGCAGATAAGGGGGACAGTCATGCTGACTCATGCATCATCTGCACTCGCCATCCACGTGGAATCATTGAAGGCACACAAAACGTGGCAGATGTCCTTCATAGAGGCCCACTCAGTGGTGGTGAAGTGTGAACGGCGCGCAGTGCAACTTGTTTGCGCCTGATGCAGCTGGTACTCCATTACTGCTGCCTGCTGCTCACACAACTGCTCCAACATATGTAACGTTGAATTCCACCTGGTGGGTAGGTCACATATGATGCAGTGTTCCGGAAGGCGGAATCGGCGCTGCAGAGCTGCAATGCGCGATCTTGCCATGCTGGAACGTCGCAAGTGAGCGCACTCACTGCGGACCTTGTGCAGTATTGCATCAAGATCCGGATAGTCCCTCAAAACACTCTGCACGACCAAGTTGAGCAAATGTGCCAGACATGGGATGCGAGTGAGGTTGCCTAGGCCCAGAGCTGCCACCAGATTTCGGCCATTGTCACACACTACCAAGCCTGGCTGGAGATTCGCTGGCACAAACCACACGTCGCTCTCCTGCTTGATGGCATTCCAGAGCTCCTGCGCTGTGTGCTTCGATTCCCCAAAGAAATTAATTTCAGTACGGCCTGTTGACGTTTGGCCGCGGCTGTGCTCTTATCGGTCGTAACTGGTAAGCGTTCACGGGTCCATGTGGAGGTAGACCGTGACGGCTCCTGCAGCGCTGATTCAGAGGAACTGGAGTATGAGGAGCAGTCAATGTGTACAGACTGGATTCCTGCAATCCTTGGAGTTGGCGGAACACGTACAGTGCCACTTTCAAGATCTGTACCTGGCCCCACAACATTTACCCAATGGGCAGTCCCTGTCCATGGTTACTGGTACACGCATCGGTGGTCAGGTGGACCTTGCTACTGATTGCGTTTAGTAGCGCATGTTTAATTTTTCCCTCCACATGCTTTTGCAGGGCAGGGACGGCTTGCCGGCTGAAATAAAAGCGGCTGGGCACATTGTATTGTTGGACTGCCAATGCCATGAAGTTACGGAAGGTGTCCGTCTCCACCAGCCTGAATGAGAGCATTTCAAGGGACAGTAGTTTTGCAATGCCAGCATTCAGAGCCTGTGCTCGGGGATGGTTTGCCGAGTATGGCCGCCTTTTCTCCCATGCCTGTGCTACCGATGCCTGTAGAGTGGCCTGGGAGTGTGAGGATGACAGGGAACATGGTGCTGTGGGTGGAATTACACTGGGTCTCTGTACAACGGTGCCAGAGGTTCTTCCATGGCGATCCTGTGAGGAAGCCGAACCAGCTGTGTGCAAGCTGGAGGAAGAGGCTACAACATGAGCTGAAGAGTTGGCAGATGGTGCTGTAGGTTGGCCTACGTCTTCAGTGTGTCTTTGTAACTCCACAACGTGCTTGGTCCGCATATGTTTCCACATATTTGTGGTATTGAGGTTGCTGACCCTTTTCCCTCTTTGGACTTTCTGATTACACAACTTGCATTTGACAAAGCAAATGTCATCTGCAACTGTGTCAAATAAGGACCACACACTGCAAGTCCTGGGAGCGCCCGTTTTGGAAGAGGAATGCTCCTAATGGGTGCCGAAGTGGAGGCTACAGGCAATCAAGTCTGCCCCCTCCCTCTCCCTCCTGTTTAGGCCATTCGGGGAATCTCTTCCTCAGAGCTGCTCCCACCACCTTCCTGTTCCTCACACCATGATGGGTCAAGGTCCTCATCATCTACACTACCCTCTTCAAACACCTGCTTCTCCTGGGTAGTCTCGCCAGCACAGTATGCACCAGAAAGTGGCACCTGGGTCTCATCATCAGATGCGTACTGAGGTGTGCTGACCATAGGCACTGGCCCACCCACCTCTTCAGATTCAGAGAGACAAAGCAGTTGCGCATCACTGCATGCTCCCTCTTCTTCACATTCTAGAATGCTGCTTGGCTGTCCCCCGCTTTCCAAGCCAAGAGATTCAGAGAACAGAAGTAGGGATGGCTCCTGTCCAGGGCTCTCTGACTGCCTGGGCAATTTGTCAGGTGGTGAAGAGACAGATGGTTGCTCTTCAGTGCTCTGGACCTGAGAGGATTTGGAAGTAATTGAAGTTGATGCGTTAGCTGCCTTCCATCCGACAATGGCTTCAATTTGTTCGTCCCGCAGCAGTGGGGTACGGTGAGCTCCTACAAAGCTGCGCATAAAGGATTGTTCCCTGGTAAAACTGGGAGATGCTGAGTCACTGGTGCCCGCAGCAGGCACAGAATCCCCACGTCTTCTCCCTGCTGAAACTCCACGCCCACGACCATGTGCCTTACTCCCTGCCTTCTTCATCTTGGTAGACTGATAAAGATAGGCAGAAAAGTACTAAGGGCTTAGTGTGCTTATTCCTGAACAGCTGCTAACAGGTATAAGAAACACTAATTTTATAAAGTGTGGACTAGACTTTAATATGAGCTAATGTGGCCTACACAACAGTAAAGTGGAGTGTTTGGTGAACTTTATTTACGTGTTTTTTTCACAAAAAAAAAAGGATGTGACCAAAGATGTAAAAGCGATAGTATCACAATCTTTTTGTAGCTATTACAATGCAGGAAGATAACCTACAATGCAATAGATGAGGCTGCATAAAAGAGGCTAATTCTAATCTGGCTGGGTCTGCAGGGCACAAGCCAGCAGAAAGGCTCCTCTATCTACTCCTATATAGTGTTTGCAACCAATCTAGCTGGATACGGATGGAAGCACACTAATAGGAGAAATTCAGGAAAAATAAGCAGCAGTACAGCAAAAAAGGACAATGTATGAGGCAGTGACGCATGCTGAGCGGACTACAACCAGAAATGGCTGCAGAACACACTACAGTGTGAGCTGCACTCACACACAGAGACCTCACAGACAGCCGTGAACAGTGCAGAGAACTGTGCACTAGCACTGAAAGGCTGAAGAAAGGCTCCGCTATCTACTCCTATATAGTGTTTGCAACCAATGTAGATGGATACAGATGGAAGCACACTAATAGGAGAAATCAGGAAAAATGAGCAGCAATAAAAAAAAAAAAGGACACGCACACTGAGCGGACTACAACCAGAGGTTTCTGCAGAACACACTACAGCATGAGCTGCACTCACACACACAGACCTTGCAGACAGCTGTGAACAGCGCTGCAAGGCAAAAGAAAGCTACAGCGGTTGATAAAGTAGCCTGAGTAAATCACAATATTATATAGCAAATCGCTATCTCTAACTGTCCCTCAGAGTCAAAACAGCAGCGTCCTGTCCCTAACTGAATTCACAGCAGAGTGAACCCAAATTGGCGGCGGCAGCTTTTATAGTGCATCATGACATCATTTCAGCAGCCAATCACAGCTATGCCATTAGTTAACATGCCTACATGCCTAACAGGATGTGCCCACACTTCTGAGGATTCCTCATTGGCTGAATCAAATCAAACTGGCTCATAGCATTATGGGAACTTCCGATTCCGGCATTCGATATGCAAAAAGTATCGGAACTCAGTATCAGAATTCCTATACCGCGGATATCGGCCGATACCCGATATTTGCAGTATCGGAATGCTCAACACTAATAGTAGCATAACATGGTGAAAATTTAGTAGCACAACATGTGGATTAGCAGCACAATAACAATGAAAGTAGACATATAGCGTAAATAGCAGCTTAATGTAAAGCAGACAGGCAAATCAAAAGTACACAACCTGAGGATGCAGAACTGGCCTCCAGTGGATGTCTTCTTCTTTCGAACCTTATTTTGGGTTAGCGTTTTTGCTATTGGTTCATCATATAACAGCCTGCGTCCTGATATCAGCTCAGTCTCATTTCATAGAAAACCTTTTCTGACTACAAATATGCATGACCCATCCTTGAAGGTGCATTCTGAATGCAAGGAAAGGTACCTTCTTCTGCTCCCAGTAGTAAGAAAAAAACTAAACACAAAGCTAGAAGAGAATCAGTCAGAGAAAATGAGGAGAGTGTAATTTTCTATGTCCAGCCCCTCCAAAACTTTTATTTTCAGGGGTTGTCTTACTGTTCCTCTCCAGTGTCCCTGTTGTCATTTTCCCCCAAGCAGTTGACATTTATTCACAATCATTTATGCTTTTCTAAGTGGACGCATTGATATCTTGAAGAATAATTGATTTTGAATTATACCATGATGCATAAATGTTTCCTAAAATGTTATGTGCGTGTAGAAATATGGGGGTGTTGATATATGTGTGTGTTTGATCTAATGCAGAAAGTCAGTACCTAAGACTGGTGAATGGCTCTGCTCGATGTGCTGGAAGAGTGGAAATCTATCATAATGGAAGATGGGGGACAATCTGTGATGACTCCTGGGATAAAGCAGATGCAGATGTGGTTTGCAGGCAGCTGGGTTGTGGTTCTGCTATAAAAGCTACAACAGGAGCCTATTATGGGAGAGGAACTGGGGACATCTGGCTGGAAGAAGTACAATGTGTAGGAAATGAAACACACATCTTGAACTGTCCTTCAAAACAGTTTGGTGCCAATGACTGTGGTCATAAAGAAGATGCCGGTGTAATATGCTCAGGTAATTTAGGAGATTTACATGTTCTTTAAATGGTTTGTCTCATGGGTTGTGTGATGAACCCTAAAATATGATTTTTGGAAATAAGTAGAAGGCAGGCTTTAGGAAATAACAGGCAATAACTTAAAAGTGGAACCCATTAGCCCAGCTTATCAAACTGTAGACGAATGGATGAATTTAGTGGGATATAACAGAAAATGGAAAATAAAAGTATAAACTAGAATAAAAACAAATCTAAAGTACAGTGGGGAAACTAAGTATTTGATACATTAGTGATTTTGCAAGTTTTCCTACCAATGTTTTCCTTTGCAGAGTCTTAGCAGATCAAGTACAATAGGCAATGCTATAGGAGTTACCTCTATTCTAAATAAACCTGTCATATATACCAAAATACAGTGGTTACTCAATTGTGGCTATATCCAGCATATAAGGTATACTACATTTATGTATGAGATATCCACGGCTAATATATGGCTTGTCTAGGACTGTGAATTTGCATGTATCAAACACTATAGTAATATATTATATCCTAATTTACTCCTTAATAAGGCCCAAAACATGACCTTATGGGATGCATTTTTCTCTCTTTGTTTTTGCTTCATTGCAGACATTTGGTAAAATTTAAAAAAGTTCATTTTTTCTCATTAATGTACACTCTGAACTCCATCTTCAATGAAAAAACAGAAATGTAGACATTTTTGCAAATTTATTAAAAAAGAAAAACTGAAATATCACATGGTCATAAGTATTCAGACCCTTTGCTCAGTATTGAGTAGAAGCACACTTTTGAGCTAGTACAGCCATGAGTCTTCTTGTTTTTCACACCTGGATCTGGGGATCCTCTGCCATTCTTCCTTGTAGATCCTCTCCAATTCTGTCAGGTTGGACGGTGAACGTCAGTGGACAGCCATTTTCAAGTCTCTCCAGAGATGCTCAATTGGGTTTAGGTCAGGGCTCTGTCTGGACCAGTCAAGAATGTTCACAGAGTTGTTCTGAAACTACTCCTTTTTTTATTTTAGCTGTGTGCTGAGGGTCATTGTCTTGTTGGAAGGTGAACCTTCTGCCAAGTCTGAGGTCCAGAGCACTTTGGAAGAGGTTTTCATCCAGGATATCTCTGTACTTGGCTGTATTCATGCTTCCTTCAATTGCAACCAGTCGTTCTGTCCCTGCAGCTGAAAGACACCCCCATAGCATGATGCTGCCATCACCATGTTTCACTGTTAGGATTGTATTGTGCAGGTGATGTGCAGTGCCTGGTTTTCTCCAAACATACTGCTTAGAATTAACAACAAAAAGTTCTATCTTCATCTCATTAGACCAGAGAATCTTATTTCTCATAGTCTGGGAGTACTTCATGTGTTTTTTAGGAAAATCTATGCGGGCCTTCATATGTCTGGCACTGAGGAGAGGCTTCCGTCGGGCCACTCAGCCATAAAGGCCAAACTGGAGGAAGGCTGCAGTGATAGTTGACTTTGTGGAACTTTTTCCATCTCCCTACTACATCTGTGGAGCTCAGCCACAGTGATTTTGGGGTTCTTCTTTACCTCTCTCACCAAGGCTCTTCTCCCACGATTGCTCAGTTTGGCAGGATGGCCAGGTCTAGGAAGACTTCCATTTAAGGATTATGGAGGCCACTGTGCTCTTAGGAACCTTGAGTACAGCAGAAATTCTTTTGTAACCTTGACCAGATCTGTGCCATGTCTCAATTCTGTCTCTGAGCTACTTGGCCAGTTCCTTTCACCTCATGATTCTCATTTGGTCAAAAATACACTGTGAGCTGTGAGGTCTTATATAGGGTTTTTCTCACAGTGCTAGCGGGTTACACTTCAACAGTGAGAGACAGAATCTTAAAAAAAAAAGAAAATCACATTGCATGATTTTTAAATATTTAAAATTGCATGTTATTGCATGAAGTAAGTATTTGATCATCTACCAATGAGCAAGAATTCTGGCTATCACTGACCTGTTAGTTTTCCTTTAAGAAGCCCCCTACTATCCTCTGTGCACCAGTCTGTCATTGTAAATTTGTTTACTGTTACTGTTACAATATCTATAACTTTGTATGTAACCCCCTTTCTCATGTACAGCACCAAGGAATTAATGGTGCTATATAAATAAATAATAATAATAATAATACTATGCACTCATTACCAATGTTAACTGCACCTATTTGAACTTGTTACCAGTATAATAGACTTTTGTCCACAAACTCAAACACACTGCCACTGCAACTTTAACACCATGGCCAAGACCAAAGAGCTGTCTAAGGACACCAGGGACAAAATTGTAGACCTGAACACGGAACTGATGGGCTACAGAACAACAGTCAAGAGACAAAATTAGCAAAAATCCTGCTGTAACTAATTAAGTAAAAAGCAAAAGTGCAGTAATACTGTTTTTGATAAAAAATAGCATAAAAGCCATTCCACAAGGTGACTCTGATTGGGGTGGTCCTACACTGTCTAATATTGAAGACCTTAACATGTGTCAAAATTGACCTCAGTGTGTGAATAAGGGCAGATAAAAGTATCGGGTCCCAACCAATGGACACCAATCAGGGAAGCCTTTAAATCAAGGATAATAGAAAAAACTTGAGACCAGCTCAACAGGACTGGATTTTCCTTTTATTTTTCAAAAGAAGTTATAGTACATACAAAAGAAAATGTCCATGGTCGACATGACCAAGTCAACGTGTTTCATCTGCACTAAGCAGTCTTTACCATGAGTAAGACTGCTTAGTGCACTTGAAACGCGTTGACTGGGTCATGTTGACCATGAAAATTTTCTTTTGTATGCACTATAACTTCTTTTGAAAAATAAAAAAAAGGAAAATCCGGTCCTGTTGAGCCTGACACCAACTTTTTCTATTATCCTTGATGTGAGGCCAGCTCGAGGCCAGTGTCTGAGCCCCAGGTGGATGAGCATAGAACAACTGGATTAAAGTTTTTATAATTGCTATGAAGCCTTTAAATACAATTTCCAGCTCAGGAGAGGAGGCCACACCCTCTCTTGAGCTGGAAATTGTATTTAAAGGCTTCCCCTGACTGGTGTCTACTGGTTGGGACCAGGTCCTTTTGTCTGCTCTTATTCACACAGTGAGGTCAACTTTGACACAAGGTAAGGTTTTTAATATTAGACAGTGTAGGCTGCCCCGATCAGTGTCACCTTGTCGACGATGGGACGATTTTTATGCTATTTTTGATCAAAAACAGTATTACTAAGAACTGAGGTTTTTGCCCATTTTGTCTCTTGTAGGTTTTCTATGCTTTATGGCCAATGTGAACATGCATTTATGTGCTGCATGTATACCAACTCAAACCAAGCTTTTCTAAGACAACAGGCAAGCAGCTTGTTGAGAAAGCAACAACTGTTGGCACAATTATTAAAAAATGGAAGACATGGCTTAGGAAGGGACATGACCTAGCATTTGATGTGAGCGGACGGCTTCCAGAGCTCCTCCGCTTAAATCCTCCAATTATCCGGATTAAAGTCCCTCCAGAGAGCAGTAACGTCCTGTGCCGGCAGTAGTCGATAGGTGGACCCCGACGTGCGGTGCTGCAGAGAGCCATGGAAATGGTGAGGATATAGCAGCAGAATGCGAGAGCAGGAGCTGGGAGCCGGGCTGATGATGGCGCCGAGAGCAAGGAGACTGCAGAGAAGGCTGACATTGCGAATGCTTCCTATGCAAGAAAGCTTGAAATTGCTGCTTAGCTGGAGAAGTTTGCGAGGATGGAGAGAGCAGGAGAGGTGATGGCTTAAGGGGGAGAGGGGAAGACCGAGGGGAAAGAGAAAGCAGAAGATTCGGAGGTAGATACGGTACATGAGGGGTTAATGGGAGAGGAAGAATGGCGGGAAAAGGAGAGAGTGGAGAAGGAAGCAATAGAGGAGCCTGTAGTAGGGGAGCCAACATTGAAGGACCTGTATGACCTAGTCAGATTTTGTAAGACTGCATTGACAACCCTTACACAGAGGGTTGATGGGGTTGACAAAGAAATGACCAGTATGAAGGCAGCCATGAATAAAGTTGATTCCAGGGTGGGGGAGGTGGAGGAAATAGTGAGTGTGCTGGAGGACCAACTTTCTAAGATACAGATGTCTCATACTCGATGTTTGCAGAGATGTGCTACTCGAGTGACAAAAATGATGATTTGAAAAACCACTCCAGGTGGAACAATGTGAGATTAGTGGGCATCCCTGAAAAGGCAGAAGGGACTGATCCTACAGCGTGTATTGAGGACTGGCTCTATACTAAGATTGGCGCTGACAACCTGACTAAGCTGCTTGCGGTGGAGAGAGCGCACCGTGTTCTCATGAGACCCCTCTCGCCGGGATCCTCCCGTACTATCCTTGCTAGGATCCTTAATTACAGAGACAGAGCCATTATATTGAGAAAAGCAAGATAGGCTAATGATATGTGCATTAATGGCCAAATAATTTCCATTTATCCTGACTCCTCGGCTGAGGTGCAGAAGCAGAGAATGCAATATGGAGTGGTAAAGAAAAGATTGAGAGACTTGGATTTGACTTATTCTATCTTATACCCAGCAAAGCTCAGGGTTGTAGCCCTGGGAACAGTTCATTTTTTCCAAACACCAGAAGAGGCTACAAAGTGGCTGGACCTAAATAGCAAATGACTCCAGGCAGACAAGGACAGAGGGAAGTGAGCAGAGTGGAATG
Organism: Dendrobates tinctorius; assembly: GCF_039654945.1. NCBI lineage: Eukaryota > Metazoa > Chordata > Amphibia > Anura > Dendrobatidae > Dendrobates > Dendrobates tinctorius. The sequence continues at coordinate 90,693,686 of NW_027361687.1, read as the reverse complement.
CCAAGTTGTTTCTTGAGGAGAAAGTAAAGACGATGTTACTATATGGAGTCTTCTGGTTCTTGTATATTAGTTGATATGGACCATGGAGGGACTAATCGTAATAATAATAATGATGATATGTATATGTGGAGGAAACGTGGAGGTGCTATAGGTAGATAGTGGTTTAGAAATAACGTTTATAGGGTAGCTAGACGTAGGATCACACACTCTCTGGTAAGAGAGGAGAAATACGAGAGAACTGTTATGGTTTGTTGTGTTATCAAATATTGGGGAGGGGGTAGGGAGGGGGCTAATTCTTTAGGGATGGGTTTCATTACATACTGTATAAGTAACAGCATAGTACTTTAAGGAGTCGGGCACACATAGGTTCGTATGATGAGAGATAGAATTAAAAATCCTTAGCTGGAATGTAAGAGGACTTTCAGAGGGAACACAGAAAACAGCGATTATGGAATATGTTAGGAAGAGGAGACTGAATGTGCTTTACCTCCAGGAGACTCATCTACCTGGGGGAGAAAGTGAAGGTGTTGAAGAGGAGGTAGATTGGGAGGGCATATCATTCCATGTATTCTTCATATGCTAGAGGGGTTTCTTTACTGATAGGAGCATCTACACACTTCAAAGAAATTGAGAGTCATATTGATAGCAAAGGACAGTGTATTTTTGTAATTTGTAAAATTTATAGGCAATCAATATGTATAGTAGCCATTTACATACCACCTCCGTACTCTGGGAAAAAGATACACGAGGTACTACAATTATTTAAGCGGGGTACGGGACTACCATTACTGATTGGTGATTTCAATAATGTTATAGATGAGGGGTGGGATAGACATAAACAGGGAACTGGTAAAGGTATCAAGAAATTCACATAATTTAGTAATTATATTAAAGAGCTCCTTTTTTTTTTTATTGATGTGCTCCTTTTTTTGGAGGACTCTGGAGATTCGTTCTTGGGAGTGATGAATATTCTTAAAACATTTGGGTCTATATCGGGCCTAATTGGGAGAGATTCAATATTCTAGCTGTAGATGAATGTAGTGATGATCTACTGATATCGGGGGAAGGATATTAGGTTGGCAGTGGTTGATCTGGGCATTCAGGTGGCACTTCCCCTTTTGAGCTATGTGGACTTAAACCTGATTCCATTGTTGAGTAAGTTTAGGATTAAAGTAGGGGCATGGTGTAAATTACATCTTTCAGTGGTGGGAAGAATAAATGATTCTGATGCCCCAGCTGTTGTACGTGTTGCACATTGCCCCCATATAATTTCCCAAAAGATGGTTCCATATCATTGATTCTATATTTAGAGATCTTGTGTGGGGGGAAAAAGCAGTCAAGGATTAGGCTTGAGATATTGCAAAGGCCCAAGGATGGAGGGGGATTGGCGCTTCCGAACCCTTGGATCTATTACTTAGCTATTCAGGGCAAACAGATGAGAGGGTGGAGGGAAGCAGCTGGCACGGGTTCAATACAAAGGACTTGTGTCTTTTGGAAAGTTACAGGAGGACTATGAGCCACTGGAGGTCTGTAGATTCCAGTATGGTCAGCTTAGACATGTATATGTAACACAGAGCAAGATGGTTAATATGGAAGTCCATAAAGATATACTGGCGGCAGGTATGGACTGGGACTGAAATTCAGCCCTGGCATTTGAAATCACACAGGCCCATGCTGTCCCCGTCCCAAGCACCAGATGGGATATATTACTAATATTACCCTGGATGGAGGAAAGCAAGTTTTACAACAAGAACAATATTTCTTATGATACCCGTAGCCTGCTGCGGTAAGTGACGAAGCCAGCTTCTTTGTGCTCCATCACAACTCTTAACAGTATGGGTGTCTTGAGAACACCAACTCTGTTAACAATGTAGCAGCCAGAGGGCCCACTACCAGACAGGCCCTTCTGGCATTTGCCAGAATTGCCAGATGGCCAGTCTGGCCCTGACTGGCAGACTATGTTTGCGCAGAGGGGGGAACAACAGGGATGGTGTCAGATATTTATAAAGATTTAATGTATAACTTCTTAAATAATTATCCAATTAAAGCAAAAGGAAAACAGGAGGAGGAGTTGGGTAGGATAGAGGAAGACAAATAGGAGGTGATCAGGAATATATACCCCAACTGTTGCTGAGTGAACCACAGATATACTGCTCTGTCAAAAATTAAGAGACCACTTTCAAATGTTCATTTTTTCTGATTTTTCTCTTTATAGGTATATTTTTGAATAAAATGTAAATTGTTCTTTTAGTCTACAAACTTCTGACAACATGTCTCCAAGCACAAAATTTTGCATTTTTTTTCTGACAAAGAAAAACTGCTTTTTTAAATTTTTTAAAAGCAATCCAATCTCCCTTATCCTTTAGTCACTTTTGTCACAGATGTGCCATCGAGCCTGTGACATAGCGCTCAGATATCAGTGGGCCTCACACAATCCAAAAGTGTCCAGTGTCCAAAAGTGTATGCAGAAATTCAAAATCTTCCTTATCCTCTAGTCACTTTGGTCACAGCTGTGCCATCGAGCCTGTCACATAGCGCTCAGATATTCATTGGGCCTCACACAATCCAAAAGTGTCCAGTGTCCACTAGTGTGAGAAGAAATTCAAAATCTCACTTATCCTCTAGTCACTTTGCTCACAGCAGTGCCATCGAGCCTGTCACATAGCGCTCAGATATTCATTGGGCCTCACACAATCCAAAAGAGTCCAGTGTCCACAAGTGTATGCTGAAATTCAAAATCTCACTTATCCTCTAGTCACTTTGGTCACAGCTGTGCCATCGAGCCTGTCACATAGCGCTCAGATATTCATTTGGCCTCACACAATCCAAAAGTGTCCAGTGTCCACTAGTGTGAGAAGAAATTCAAAATCTCACTTATCCTCTAGTCACTTTGGTCACAGCAGTGCCATCGAGCCTGTCACATAGCTCTCAGATATTCATTGGGCCTCACACAATCCAAAAGTGTCCAGTGTCCACAAGTGTCTGCTGAAATTCAAAATCTCACTTATCCTCTAGTCACTTTGGTCACAGCTGTGCCATCGAGCCTGTCACATAGCGCTCAGATATTCATTGGGCCTCACACAATCCAAAAGTGTCCAGTGTCCACTAGTGTGAGAAGAAATTCAAAATCTCACTTATCCTCTAGTCACTTTGGTCACAGCAGTGCCATCGAGCCTGTCACATAGCTCTCAGATATTCATTGGGCCTCACACAATCCAAAAGTGTCCAGTGTCCACAAGTGTCTGCTGAAATTCAAAATCTCACTTATCCTCTAGTCACTTTGGTCACAGCTGTGCCATCGAGCCTGTCACATAGCGCTCAGATATTCATTGGGCCTCACACAATCCAAAAGTGTCCAGTGTCCACTAGTGTGAGAAGAAATTCAAAATCTCACTTATCCTCTAGTCACTTTGCTCACAGCAGTGCCATCGAGCCTGTCACATAGCGCTCAGATATTCATTGGGTCTCACACAATCCAAAAGTGTCCAGTGTCCACTAGTGTGAGAAGAAATTCAAAATCTCACTTATCCTCTAGTCACTTTGGTCACAGCAGTGCCATCGAGCCTGTCACATAGCGCTCAGATATTCATTGGGCCTCACACAATCCAAAAGTGTCCAGTGTCCACAAGTGTCTGCTGAAATTCAAAATCTCACTTATCCTCTAGTCACTTTGGTCACAGCTGTGCCATCGAGCCTGTCACATAGCGCTCAGATATTCATTGGGCCTCACACAATCCAAAAGTGTCCAGTGTCCACTAGTGTGAGAAGAAATTCAAAATCTCACTTACCCTCTAGTCACTTTGCTCACAGCAGTGCCATCGAGCCTGTCACATAGCGCTCAGATATTCATTGGGTCTCACACAATCCAAAATTGTCCAGTGTCCACTAGTGTGAGAAGAAATTCAAAATCTCACTTATCCTCTAGTCACTTTGGTCACAGCAGTGCCATCGAGCCTGTCACATAGCGCTCAGATATTCATTGGGCCTCACACAATCCAAAAGTGTCCAGTGTCCACTAGTGTGAGAAGAAATTCAAAATCTCACTTATCCTCTAGTCACTTTGCTCACAGCAGTGCCATCGAGCCTGTCACATAGCGCTCAGATATTCATTGGGCCTCACACAATCCAAAAGAGTCCAGTGTCCACAAGTGTATGCTGAAATTCAAAATCTCACTTATCCTCTAGTCACTTTGGTCACAGCTGTGCCATCGAGCCTGTCACATAGCGCTCAGATATTCATTTGGCCTCACACAATCCAAAAGTGTCCAGTGTCCACTAGTGTGAGAAGAAATTCAAAATCTCACTTATCCTCTAGTCACTTTGGTCACAGCAGTGCCATCGAGCCTGTCACATAGCTCTCAGATATTCATTGGGCCTCACACAATCCAAAAGTGTCCAGTGTCCACAAGTGTCTGCTGAAATTCAAAATCTCACTTATCCTCTAGTCACTTTGGTCACAGCTGTGCCATCGAGCCTGTCACATAGCGCTCAGATATTCATTGGGCCTCACACAATCCAAAAGTGTCCAGTGGCCACTAGTGTGAGAAGAAATTCAAAATCTCACTTATCCTCTAGTCACTTTGGTCACAGCAGTGCCATCGAGCCTGTCACATAGCTCTCAGATATTCATTGGGCCTCACACAATCCAAAAGTGTCCAGTGTCCACAAGTGTCTGCTGAAATTCAAAATCTCACTTATCCTCTAGTCACTTTGGTCACAGCTGTGCCATCGAGCCTGTCACATAGCGCTCAGATATTCATTGGGCCTCACACAATCCAAAAGTGTCCAGTGTCCACTAGTGTGAGAAGAAATTCAAAATCTCACTTATCCTCTAGTCACTTTGGTCACAGCAGTGCCATCGAGCCTGTCACATAGCGCTCAGATATTCATTGGGTCTCACACAATCCAAAAGTGTCCAGTGTCCACTAGTGTGAGAAGAAATTCAAAATCTCACTTATCCTCTAGTCACTTTGGTCACAGCAGTGCCATCGAGCCTGTCACATAGCGCTCAGATATTCATTGGGCCTCACACAATCCAAAAGTGTCCAGTGTCCACAAGTGTCTGCTGAAATTCAAAATCTCACTTATCCTCTAGTCACTTTGGTCACAGCTGTGCCATCGAGCCTGTCACATAGCGCTCAGATATTCATTGGGCCTCACACAATCCAAAAGTGTCCAGTGTCCACTAGTGTGAGAAGAAATTCAAAATCTCACTTACCCTCTAGTCACTTTGCTCACAGCAGTGCCATCGAGCCTGTCACATAGCGCTCAGATATTCATTGGGTCTCACACAATCCAAAATTGTCCAGTGTCCACTAGTGTGAGAAGAAATTCAAAATCTCACTTATCCTCTAGTCACTTTGGTCACAGCAGTGCCATCGAGCCTGTCACATAGCGCTCAGATATTCATTGGGCCTCACACAATCCAAAAGTGTCCAGTGTCCACTAGTGTGAGAAGAAATTCAAAATCTCACTTATCCTCTAGTCACTTTGCTCACAGCAGTGCCATCGAGCCTGTCACGTAGCGCTCAGATATCTATTGGGCCTCAAACAATCCAAAAGTGTCCAGTGTCCACTAGTGTGAGAAGAAATTCAAAATCTCACTTATCCTCTAGTCACTTTGGTCACAGCAGTGCCATCGAGCCTGTCACATAGCGCTCAGATATTCATTGGGCCTCACACAATCCAAAAGTGTCCAGTGTCCACTAGTGTGAGAAGAAATTCAAAATCTCACTTATCCTCTAGTCACTTTGCTCACAGCAGTGCCATCGAGCCTGTCACATAGCGCTCAGATATTCATTGGGTCTCACACAATCCAAAAGTGTCCAGTGTCCACAAGTGTATGCTGAAATTCAAAATCTCACTTATCCTCTAGTCACTTTGGTCACAGCTGTGCCATCGAGCCTGTCACATAGCGCTCAGATATTCATTGGGCCTCACACAATCCAAAAGTGTCCAGTGTCCACTAGTGTGAGAAGAAATTCAAAATCTCACTTATCCTCTAGTCACTTTGGTCACAGCAGTGCCATCGAGCCTGTCACATAGCGCTCAGATATTCATTGGGCCTCACACAATCCAAAAGTGTCCAGTGTCCACAAGTGTCTGCTGAAATTCAAATTCTCACTTATCCTCTAGTCACTTTGGTCACAGCTGTGCCATCGAGCCTGTCACATTGCGCTCAGATATTCATTGGGCCTCACACAATCCAAAAGTGTCCAGTGTCCACTGGTGTGAGAAGAAATTCAAAATCTCACTTATCCTCTAGTCACTTTGCTCACAGCAGTGCCATCGAGCCTGTCACATAGCGCTCAGATATTCATTGGGTCTCACACAATCCAAAAGTGTCCAGTGTCCACTAGTGTGAGAAGAAATTCAAAATCTCACTTATCCTCTAGTCACTTTGGTCACAGCAATGCCATCGAGCCTGTCACATAGCGCTCAGATATTCATTGGGCCTCACACAATCCAAAAGTGTCCAGTGTCCACTAGTGTGAGAAGAAATTCAAAATCTCACTTATCCTCTAGTCACTTTGCTCACAGCAGTGCCATCGAGCCTGTCACGTAGCGCTCAGATATCCATTGGGCCTCAAACAATCCAAAAGTGTCCAGTGTCCACTATTGTGAGAAGAAATTCAAAATCTCACTTATCCTCTAGTCACTTTGGTCACAGCAGTGCCATCGAGCCTGTCACATAGCGCTCAGATATTCATTGGGTCTCACACAATCCAAAAGTGTCCAGTGTCCACTAGTGTGAGAAGAAATTCAAAATCTCACTTATCCTCTAGTCACTTTGGTCACAGCAGTGCCATCGAGCCTGTCACATAGCGCTCAGATATTCATTGGGCCTCACACAATCCAAAAGTGTCCAGTGTCCACTAGTGTGAGAAGAAATTCAAAATCTCACTTATCCTCTAGTCACTTTGCTCACAGCAGTGCCATCGAGCCTGTCACATAGCGCTCAGATATTCATTGGGCCTCACACAATCCAAAAGTGTCCAGTGTCCACTAGTGTGAGAAGAAATTCAAAATCTCACTTATCCTCTAGTCACTTTGGTCACAGCAGTGCCATCGAGCCTGTCGCATAGCGCTCAGATATTCATTGGGCCTCACACAATCCAAAAGTGTCCAGTGTCCACTAGTGTGAGAAGAAATTCAAAATCTCACTTATCCTCTAGTCACTTTGGTCACAGCAGTGCCATCGAGCCTGTCACATAGCGCTCAGATATTCATTGGGCCTCACACAATCTAAAAGTGTCCAGTGTCCACTAGTGTGAGAAGAAATTCAAAATCTCACTTATCCTCTAGTCACTTTGGTCACAGCAGTGCCATCGAGCCTGTCACATAGCGCTCAGATATTCATTGGGCCTCACACAATCCAAAAGTGTCCAGTGTCCACTAGAGTGAAAAGAAATTCAAAATCTCACTTATCCTCTAGTGACTTTGGTCACAGCAGTGCCATCGAGCCTGTCACATAGCGCTCAGATATTCATTGGGTCTCACACAATCCAAAAGTGTCCAGTGTCCACAAGTGTCTGCTGAAATTCAAAATCTCACTTATCCTCTAGTGACTTTGGTCACAGCAGTGCCATCGAGCCTGTCACATAGCGCTCAGATATTCATTGGGTCTCACACAATCCAAAAGTGTCCAGTGTCCACTAGTGTGAGAAGAAATTCAAAATCTCCCCTGTCCTATAGACAGCTTGTACCTTGTTTTACATTACTATATAGTTTGTTGGATTTTGTCTACATTTTTACCAAAAATGAGGAAGGCTGGTGGAAGAGGCCGTGGAATTGGGCGGGGGTTGCCAGCTGGTAATGATGGTGTTGGTGGTGGATCTGATGTTAGTGGCAAGAGCAAAATAGGACCGAATGCAGGAGGTGTTGAGCCTGCGTCATCGTCTGGCTCCATAAGGCTTCGAAGGCTTAGTTTTCTAGGAGTTGGCAAACCGCTTTTAAAGCCAGAGCATCAGGAAAAAGTTTTGTCTTACATTGCTGACTCAGCCTCCAGCTCTATCGCCTCCTCTTCTTCAGTTGTAAAAAGTAAAAGCACTGAGTCGTCATTGGAGGCTCATGTTCATGAACCACACCTTTCCTTGTGTCCTTCACCCCAACCAAGATTGAAGGATGACGCAGGCCATACTACTGATTACTCCATGGAGCTGTTTTCACATACCATGCCTGGATTATCAAGTGAAATGGTGAATTACCCAGGCCAAGATGAATCTGACATGGAGTGCACTGATGCACAGCCGCTGATGGATGATTCTGCTGGTACATTCACTCAGAGCACTACTTTGTCCTCGCAGTGTACAGAGCCAGATTCTGACCCTGATGAGACTCAGGTGCCCCTTCCCGCACACTATACCACCATACACGGTGACACAGAGGAAAGTGCACATGACATTGAAGAGGAGGTGATGGATGACCCAGTTGTTGACCCAGATTGGCATCCATTGGGGGAAGAGGGTGCTGCTTCCAATAGCTCAGATGAGGAGCATCCACAGCAGACATCGACATCGCAACAGCTGTTATCCGGCAGGCCCGGAGCACTCCAAAGACAGGTTCCAAAAATCAAAAGAGTTGCTGGACAGCTTGTCCAGAGGGTCAAAACATCACAGCGTGCTAGGCCGCAAAATGTCTGCCAAAGTAGGAAGAGTGCAGTGTGGCACTTTTTTGAACAAAATCCTCATGATCAGGCCAAGGTTATCTGTAAGACGTGCGCAAAGACCTTTAGCCGAGGGAAAAATCTGAAAAATTTGAATAGCAGTTGCATGCTTAGACATTTAACCAGCATGCACTTGCAAGCGTGGACACAACACCAAACCTCAAGTGCCACATGTGCAACTGATCACAACGAAGGTAGTCAGCAACGCTACATTGTTTCCCCCACTGTAAGCCCACCGGTTAGCACAGCAGCAATGTTGAGGTGTCGTTGCAAGGCCACAGCAGTCAGGGAATCCCACTGTTATATCAACGAAAGACTGATTCTAGGCCATCAGAAAGAACACCAACTCCATCACCATCATCAACCCTCTCTCAGTCCGCCCTGTCCACCGCTACTTCCACCATATGCAGCTCTCAAGTCCAGCTCACCCTCCCAGACATTATGAGTAGGTCAAGAAAGTACTCAGTCTCTCATCCGCGTACACTGGGTATGAACGCCCACATTGCCAAACTAATCTCGTTTGAGATGATGCCCTTTCGGTTCGTGGAAAGCGCAGCTTTCTGCGAACTCATGGCCTATGCAGTACCACGCTATGACCTACCCAGTCGCCACTTCTTCTCTCGCAAAGCCATCCCAGCCCTCCACCATCATGTGAAAGACCGCATTTTCCATGCATTCAAGCAGTCAGTGAGCGGAAAGGTGCACCTCACAACTGATGCATGGTCCAGTCGCCATGGCCAGGGCCGTTACGTGTCCATCACTGCGCACTGGGTTAATGTGGTGGATGTAGGGTCCACAGGGGACAGCGGTGGTGGGACAGTGCTGCCTCGCCCATGGTATAGTAAACAGTTGGCTGTAGGCGTTCCACCCTCCTCCTCCTCCTCCTCCAGAAGCGAAAGCTCATCCACAGAGCGCAGTCGTACGAGCACTCCATCTGCAGCTGCCACTGTTGCACACGAGGTGTCCCCCTATCGAGCAGCTAGTGGAAAGCGTCAGCAGGCTGTGTTGCAGATGATGTGTTTTGGCGACAGACACACCGCCGAGGTGCTGGCCGAGTACTTTCAGCGACAAACTGAGTCATGGCTGGGCAGTGTACATCTTGAGGCAGGCAAGGTAGTTAGTGATAACGGCCGTAATTTTGTGGCAGCCAGAGCCCTTTCACAACTCAGACACATACCTTGCTTGGCTCACACCTTGAACCTGATGGTGCAGTGCTTCCTCAAAAATTATCCGGAGTTAACAGCCCTGCTCCAGAAGGTGCGAAGACTGTGCGCGCACATCCGCCGGTCGCCTGTACACTCCGTTCGTATGCAGAAGCTGCAGCGATTGCTCCACCTTCCCAACCACCGCCTCATTATCGACATTGCAACAAGGTGGAACTCCACCCTGCACATGGTGGAGCGGCTGTGCGAGCAGAGGCAGGCCATAATGCATTTGTGGGAGGATACACGGCCAGGCACTTTGAGAGCAGACATGGAGTTGACCGGTGTGCAGTGGTCGAAGCTGAAAGACCTCTGTAAAGTCCTTCAGTGTTTTGAGGAATGCACACGGCTGGTAAGTGCAGACGACGCCATCCTAAGCATGAGCATCCCACTTATGCGTCTGCTCATGCAAACTTTGACGCACCTTAAGGAGCAGGCTTCTGCAGCCAATGTTGATGAGGAGGAAGAGGAGGAGGGAATCCTTGATGACATTCAGCCATTGTCTGCTCAGGGACCTCTCCTGGACGAGGTGGAGGAAGAAGAGGAGGAGGAGGAGGAGGATGATGGGGATGATTACTTAGGGGAGGAGGATGCATCTCGCGGGGCAAGTGAAAATGTTGGCGTGGCAAGGTCTGGTACAGGGTTTGTGCGTGACTGGAGGGATGTGGATTTGCCATAAAGTGCTCCTCCACCCAGCACTCGCAGTGCATCATTGACACCGGGAACATTGGCCCACATGTCAGATTATGCCTTGCAGATCCTAAAAAGGGACCCCTGCATTGCCAAAATGATGAACGATGACGACTACTGGTTGGCCAGCATCCTGGATCCATGCTATAAAGGCAAATTACAAAACATCATGCCACAGGAGAACCTTGACCTAATATTGGCTAATAAACAAGCAACTCTGGTAAATCGGTTGCTTGAGGCATTCCCAGCACACAGCAGCGGTGATGGTTCTCACACGAGCCGTACGGGCCGGGGTCAGCTTGGCAGAGGTGTTCGTGGTGCACACAGCAGAAGTGGCGTTGGAGACAGGGGTTTCATGACAATGTTGTGGACTGATTTTTCAAGTACCGCTCACACAACTGGTAATACTGCATCGATGGAAAGTGACAGGAGACAGCAGTTGTCAGCTATGGTTACAATCTACTTTTCCTCCCATATCGATGTTCTCCCACACAGGTCATTTCCCTTTGACTATTGGGCCGCTAAACTGGACACCTGGCCTGAATTGGCACAATATGCCTTGCAGGAGCTCGCTTGCCCAGCTGCAAGTGTGCTATCGGAAAGAGTCTTCAGTGCAGCTGGATCAATCCTGACAGAAAAAAGGACCCGTCTGTCAACCCAAAATGTGGATGATCTAACCTTCATTAAAATGAACCACGCATGGGTTTCCAAGGATTTTGTCCCACCTTCCCCTGATGACACATAGGGTGACAGAAAAATGGCTTGCTTTGGTCCACCTCTTCCTGGGACTTGACCAATTTCACCTTTTGCATCAGCTGAATGTCTAACATCAACATATGCCACTTTCTAAAACTCCCTAACTGTGCTGCCTCCCCCCCCATGGCCGGGGTCACCACCTAGCGCACGACACCATGCGAGTGCCGTTGCCCTGGACAGGTGGGTAGGCTGACTCTTGGGCGTGGGCACTGGCACAGGGTCCCTCATAGTGCAATCAAGTGTCTCTGACGGTGGTGGTGCACACCCGCCGTCAGACACACCGCCGTACTATGAGGGGCCCAGTGCCAGTACCGACGCCCACGAGTGGGCCCCCCTTGCTTGGGCAGGGCCCCAGCATTTGCAATCTTTACCTCTCCCTGCTCCTCCGCTGTGTAGTCTGGGCCGTCAAATCCATACTGGGCCTGACACCGTTTGAGCCTGCCTCCTGATGTATAGACATATATTTTGAATGTGTACGGTATCCATACATGTTATCTGGGGATACGGGCCTAACACCGTCTGAGCCTGCCTCCTGATGTATAGACATATATTTTGAATGTGTATCCATACATGGAATGCTATCCATACATGTTATCTGGGGATACGGAACCCTTTCTCACCTTTGTGCAATCACGTGCAATCCATACTGGGCCTGACACCGTCTGAGCCTGCCTCCTGATGTATAGACATATATTTTGAATGTGTACGCTATCCATACATGTTATCTGGGGATACGGAACCCTTTCTCACCTTTGTGCAATCACGAGCAATCCATACTGGGCCTGACACCGTCTGAGCCTGCCTCCTGATGTATAGACATATATTTTGAATGTGTACGCTATCCATACATGTTATCTGGGGATACGGAACCCTTTCTCACCTTTGTGCAATCACGTGCAATCCATACTGGGCCTGACACCATCTGAGCCTCCCTCCGGATGTATAGACATATATTTTGAATGTGTACGCTATCCATACATGTTATCTGGGGATACAGAACCCTTTCTCACCTTTGTGCAATCACGTGCAATCCATACTGGGCCTGACACCGTCTGAGCCTGCCTCCTGATGTATAGACATATATTTTGAATGTGTACGCTATCCATACATGTTATCTGGGGATACGGAACCCTTTCTCACCTTTGTGCAATCACGTGCAATCCATACTGGGCCTGACACCGTCTGAGCCTGCCTCCTGATGTATAGACATATATTTTGAATGTGTACGCTATCTATACATGTTATCTGGGGATACGGAACCCTTTCTCACCTTTGTGCAATCACGTGCAATCCATACTGGGCCTAACACCGTCTGAGCCTGCCTCCTGATGTATAGACATATATTTTGAATGTGTACGCTATCCATACATGTTATCTGGGGATACGGAACCCTTTCTCACCTTTGTGCAATCACGTGCAATCCATACTGGGCCTGACACCGTCTGAGCCTGCCTCCTGATGTATAGACATATATTTTGAATGTGTACGCTATCCATAAATGTTATCTGGGGATACGGAACCCTTTCTCACCTTTGTGCAATCACGTGCAATCCATACTGGGCCTGACACCGTCTGAGCCTGCCTCCTGATGTATAGACATATATTTTGAATGTGTACGCTATCTATACATGTTATCTGGGGATACGGAACCCTTTCTCACCTTTGTGCAATCACGTGCAATCCATACTGGGCCTGACACCGTCTGAGCCTGCCTCCTGATGTATAGACATATATTTTGAATGTGTACGCTATCCATACATGTTATCTGGGGATACGGAACCCTTTCTCACCTTTGTGCAATCACGTGCAATCCATACTGGGCCTGACACCGTCTGAGCCTGCCTCCTGATGTATAGACATATATTTTGAATGTGTACGCTATCCATACATGTTATCTGGGGATACGGAACCCTTTCTCACCTTTGTGCAATCACGTGCAATCCATACTGGGCCTGACACCGTCTGAGCCTGCCTCCTGATGTATAGACATATATTTTGAATGTGTACGCTATCCATACATGTTATCTGGGGATACGGAACCCTTTCTCACCTTTGTGCAATCACGTGCAATCCATACTGGGCCTGACACCGTCTGAGCCTGCCTCCTGATGTATAGACATATATTTTGAATGTGTACACTATGCTATCCATACATGTTATCCGGGGATACGGTACCCTTTCTCACCTTTGTGCAATCACGTGTAATCCATACTGGGCCTGAGAACAGATGGCGAGCTGTTAAGCAAGCTACAGCACCTGTGGTTTGCACACGTAAGTTTTTCATTTTTTCAGGAATGACGGTTAGGCCTAATTCCGGAACTGCGGTTGACCTGCACTTACTGGGAAATCATCGTTCGCGGGTAATAATTGTAATCACAGATCCCCACCACTAACGTTGTTCAGCGGGTTATCTGCACCTGTAAGCGACAAACGCTGGCCTTTTCAGTGTAGCGCACATGCAGCCACGGACATGTAAGGGCATGACACACCAGTTATTGGCCAATCTCATGTGCCAGAGCCTCACGTGTCCCTCTAGTAAGCCAGACTCGGACCGCGGGGCATGACGGAGTCTCGTTCGTTAACGGAATTAAGCTTGCAATGTGTGCATCTGTTCTGTAGCTTGCATGGTTGAGGTTTCCCAGGTGGAGTCGAATTAAACTGTAGGCTCCACTCCTGGTGGTGCCCTTCTGGACATTCCTTTAAGGTTCAGCTTTGCAACCATACTGCCCACGTAAAACAAACACTTTGCCTTCATGAACGCTGTTTGGAGGGTCATGACTCATGGGAATAACGCCGCCCAATCAGTTAACCTGCTAGAGAGATCCTTCGTTGCTCCCAAGCATGACATCACACTCCCTAGGAGGAAGGTAATGCCACTGTGGCAACCGTACTCCTGGGGGCGACACAAGTGCACTGATGCCCAGCCACTGCTCGATGAATCTGCTGGTACATTGACCCAGACCACTACATTCTCCTCGCACGCTACACGGCCTGAATCTGACCCTGATGAAACTCAGGTTACCCTTCCCATATACAGTTCCATCTTACACGGTGACAAAGAGGAAGCTACAGATGAAAGTGCAGGTTCGGACCACCCGCCATCAGACACACCACCGTACTATCAGGGGCCCTGTGCCAGTGCCGTCGCCAACGAGTGGGCCCCCCCTGCTTGCTCAGGATCACAGCACTTGCAAGGTTGAAATACTGTGCAGTGAGATGGAAGATGGGAACGACGAGGAGTCCAGACTAGTACAGGGATTCCCTAGCGAGGAGACTTATTTGATTGTTTTCAATGTTGGGACAGCAATTTTTGGGGAGCACTATACTCTGGAGAATGATAGATGGGGCCCACCATACACTGGAACATTCCAAAGGTGGACATCAGACACTGGAGCAGCATTTACAGGGCCCATTATACACTAGAGCATTAGAAATGGGGCCCATTATGTTTGGAGCATTATTTGGGCCCATATGACAGTGGAGCTTCATCCATGGGGACCAACATATACTGTAGCATTATGTGGAGCTCATCATATACTGTTTCAAACATTATATGGGACCAATGATTCTGTATGGAGAAATAGATGGGCCTTGTCATGAGATGTAAAAAGTGAAGTATTTTTCATTGTACTATACCGCTATTTCTCTGCCGTATCGGAGCATGATGAGTTGTGGTATGTGTTAAAGGGGCGCTCTTTCGCCCAGGGCACATGAAAACCTGGAGCCAGCCCCCCCCCCACAACTTTAGCCAAATAACCCCCATTTTTCAGTGTGGAACTTGTATTATGAAGTTAATTAAGGTTGACAAGCTTAAGTAAGAAGAATTGATGCTTTTGGCATTCAAATGGGCACTGTTGGTGTGTTTCCTGTCCTCCTCTCACTGCCGACTTTTATTCCCCATTGACTTACATTGGGTTTCGTGTTTCGGGACGACCCCGACTTTTCCCTATAATCGGACGATCTTGCTCGACCCAACTTTTGGAAAAGTCGGGTTTCACGAAACGAAACGCGACCCTAAAAAACCAAAAGTCGCTCAACTCTACTTGTGACTATTAGTGATGAGCGAACATGCTCACCACTACTCGCCCGAGTATCACTGTACTCGGTGTACTCGGCGAACTCCGAGCATTTCCAGGATTACTCAGCGGGAACTTGGGTCTCAACCCTGCATTTTTGGCAGTCTTTAGAGACCCAATCAACATGCAGGGATTGTCTGCCAGACACTGTAATGCCGCAGCCATCTTTGTTGTGGTCTTGCAGTGATTGGCTGACTGCACAGCATCATCAGGGGTATAAGGGACCGTATGTCACAGTACTCGGCGCATTCAGCTCCAGATTGAGGTAGTGTACGGAGAGCTGCTGATGAGATAGGGTCAGATTTGGGGATTTTTTAGTCAGTGTGGGGCCTACCATCCTAAACTACTCAAATCCAGCTAATCCAACAGTCCTTCTAAGGACTAATTCCAGAGTATATAGATTGCAGTGTTAGGTAAGCAGGCGATTGCACGTCACTCTATACATCAGTGCAAGGCCTGCAAGCACTGTATGTGTGTATATACACATCACTGAATACATCAAGAGGGTCAATTCCTGCTGCTGCTGCTGCTACCTAAAACATATATTGACCGTATATACCTAGCCTCAGGTAATTGGCTAGGAATTGTTTTTTGCCTGGTTAATAGATATTACTTTATTGCAAAGCAATCCAGAGCCCTTTTTTTCTCCCTTTGCTTTTTGACACTGCAGAATACAGCCAGATCCTTTTCCTAGTACAGTGTGAAAATCCAGCAATTTTAAAGGGTTCCCAAAAATCACTTTTGAGTGCGCAGAAAAATCTTTTATCTTTTTGTGGTACGGTAGAGTAAAAATTTTTTGGAGTGTCTTTGCACAATTTCTTGACCCCATTTTGCTGAACTCCCCCAAAAAATACATACAGGCCATATATTTTACAGTGTGGTATATCTGTGACCCGCTTCATACATCCGTGTGCTAAAAATTTGGGCATTTTAGGCCTAAATTCCATTTTTTTGCTGTCTGTTACTCTAGTTATATACAGTAGAGATGAGTGACTTTGCCTTTTTTCAGGTCGAGTCGGGTTTCACGAAACCCGACTTTCGCAAAAGTCGGGTCGAACAAAATCGGCCGATTATCGTGAAAAGTCAAAGGCCGACTGAAACGCGAAACCCAATGTAAGTCAATGGGGAAGAAAAGTCGGCGGTGAGTGGAGCACAGGAAACACACCTACAGTGCCCATTCTAATGCCAAAAACATCAATTCTTATTCCTTAAGCTTGTCAACCTTAATTTACTTCATAATAATAGTTAGGCATTGAAAACTGGGGGTTATTTGGCTAAAGTTGTGGGGGGGTAGTGCTGACTCCAGATTTTCGTGGGCCCAGGGCCAAAGAGTGTCACTAGGCTGCTTTAACACATGACACAATTCATGATCCTTTGATACGGCAGAGAAATAGCGGTATAGTACAATGAAAAATACTTCAATTCTTACATCACATGACTGATATCCATTTTAAATTCTCCAATAGCTCCAAAAATAGACAGTATATTCCTCCATACAGTATTATGGCCACCGCATAGTGCGCCATATGGATTAATGAGGCCCATATATTTCTCCATACAGAATCATTGGTCCCATATAATGTTCGATACAGTATATTATGAGCTCCACGTAATGCTATAGTATATGTTGTTCACCATGGATGAAGCTCCAGTGTCTTATGGGCCCAAATAATGCTCCATATATAATGGGCCCCATTTCTAATGCTCCAGTGTATAATGGGCCCTGTAAATGCTGCTCCAGTGACTGATGTCCACCTTTGAAATGCTCCAGTGTATGGTGGGCCCCAGATATCATTCTACAGAGTATCGCGCTCCCCTAAAATTGCTCCCAACCTTTAAAACAATTAAATAAGTCTCCTCGCTAGGGAATCCCTGTACTCTGGGCTCCTCGTCGTCCCCATCTTCCATCTCTCTGCACTTGGACTGTTTAGGCAGAGGGCGTACAGACGTGATGTAATCACGCTCTTTGACCAGAATGTCACTGTCAGGAAAAGTGTTTGGTTTCCAGGGGCAGTATGGTTGCAAAGCTGAACCTTAAAGGAATGTCCAGAAGGGCACCACCAGGAGTGGAGCCTGCGGCTTAATTGGACTCAACACGGGCAACCTCAACCATACCATCCACAAAAAAGCTGCACAGATTGCAAGCTTAATTCCGTTAACGAACGAGACTCAGGCATGCCCCCGCGGTCCGCGTCCAGCTTACTAGAGGGACACGCGAGGCTCTGGCATGCGAGATTGGCCAATAACAGGTCTGTCATGCCCTACATGTCCGGGGCTGCACGCGTGCTACAATGAAAGGACCAGCGTGTATCGCTTACAGGTGCGGATAACACGCTGAACCCCGTTAGTGATGGGGATCTGGGATTACAATTCTTCCCCGCGAAGAAGCATTTCCCAGTAAGTGCAGGTCTACCATAATTCCGAAATTAGGCCTAAACGGCATTCCAGAAAGAATGTGAAAAAAATAAGTGTCCAAACCACAGGTGCTGTAGCTTACTTAACATCTGGGCTCCTCTGCTGAATAGCACACAGTTCTTACATAAACAGGCGGCATAGCTTGGTTCACGGGTGGCCAACTCTGCTGAGTAGCATACACAGTTACTAGGCCCAAAGTATTAAGTGGTGTAAATGCAGTCAAAAACTGGTTATTTCATAAACAGGCGGCATAGCTCGGTTCATGGGTGGATCCTCTTCTGAGTAGCAGACACAGTTACTAGGCCCAAAAGGATTTTCAGGACAATATTCAGTAAAAAATTATTAGAAACACACACGGTGTAGCTCCTTTACAGGTGTACTACACCGCTGGCTACCAGACACCGCTACTATGAACTAAAACTGTCTATTATCATTGAAAACCATTATTAATGTGAAAAAAAAGATGCGCTTTTGTTTAACGAAACGTTCTCCGACGGAAACTCGAACAGCCGAATTTTAATCAAAGTGTTGTAGTTCGACGAACGGATCTAACACCGCCCAAAACAGCTAGAATTTGAACTTGGCCAACAGTTCCACTCAAACACCACTCATCTGTAATCAGGAGGCAGACTCAGACGGTCTCAGGCACAGTATGGATTCGACAAGATTGCAGAAAGTTGAGAAAGGGTACTGTATCACCGGATAACAGGTATATATAGTATAGTTTAAACATTTAAAATCTCCATATTTATTTCCGGAGTTCGACAAAGACACTCACAGCTATCTAAAAAGTAGAAAAAAGAAAATGTTTTTGAAGCGTACACCAGTATACACTGTTGGGGTATTTTTAAATCTTCATATATATTTCTGTCTCAGTAAGACAGTCCAGACTGTCCGCAAGAGGAAACGAGATGGATAAAAGTACAGACATAAAGTCGAGTGATTGCAGAAATTTAGGAATTACTAATCAGGGGAAAAACTCCTGGGAGAATTCTCAGAGGCAATGCTGACCCTCAATTACTTTGTGTGTGGAGACAGCGAAAACAGTTCTTTGTGAAGAAAGGGTTGCTGTATCGCAGTACCGTTGATCCCATCACCGTTACTCATCTCCATCAAATTTTGATCACAGGGAGAGATGTAGACATGGTCCTCACTGCCTATCATGATCTGTCAGGTAACTTTAGAGTGCAAAAGACAGAAGCCACATGTTGTAGGCGATTCTATTGGATCGGCATGAGAGGGCACATTTAAAAATGTGGGCAGGAATGTCACATGTCTGAGAGTAGGAAAACTGTGAAAGCTGATGATAAACCACCATTGCATCTCATTTTCAGTCGATGTCCATAAGAAATGGAAGCCATTGATCATCTGAAGCTAGAGCCCGGCCAGCAGGACAGGGCATAGCTACGTCTTGACCATCATCTATCAGTTCACCAAATTTGTAGTGGCAGTCCCAGGGAAGGATTTGACAGCCCAGACTACACAGCGGAGGAGCAGGGAGAGGTAAATATTGCAAATGCTGGGGCCCTGCCCAAGCAAAGGGGGCCCACTCGTGGGCATCGGTACTGGCACTGGGCCCCTCATAGTATGCCGATGTGTCTGACGGCGGGTGTGCACCCCCACCATCAGAGACACTTGATTGCACTATGGGGGACTCTGTGCCAGTGCCGGCACCCAAGAGTCGACCCACCCACCTGTCCAGGGCAATGGCACTCGCACGGTTGCGTGTGCTAGGTGGTGACCCCGGCCATGGGGGGGAGGCAGCCCAGTTAGGGAGGTTTAAAAAATGGCATATGTTGATGTTGGACATTCAGCAGCTGCAAATGGAGGAACTGGAGAAGTCCGAGGAAGAGGAGGACAAAAGTGAGCCATTTTTCTGGCAACCTATGTGTCATCAGGGGAAGGTGGGACAAAATCCTTTGAAACCCATGCATGGTTCATTTTAATGAAGGTTAGGTCATCAACATTTTGGGTCGACAGATGGGTCCTTTTTTCTGTCAGGATTGCGCCAGCAGCACTGAAGACTCTTTCCGATAGCACACTAGCAGCAGGGCAAGCGAGCTCCTGTAAGGCATATTGGGCCAATTCAGACCAGGCGTCCAGTTTAGAGGCCCAATAGTCAAAGTGGAATGACCTGTGAGGGAGAACATCGATATGGGACGAGAAGTAGTTTGTAACCATAGTTGACAACTGCTGTCTCCTGTCACTTTCAATCGATGCAGTATTACCAGTCGTGTAAGCGGGACTTGAAAGATCAGTCCACAACATGGTCATGAAACCCCTGTCTCCAACGCCACTTCTGATGTGTGCACCACAAACACCTCTTCCATGTTGCCCCCTACGGCTCATTGGACAACCATCACCGCTGCTGTGGGCTGGGAATGCCTCAAACAAGTGGTTTACCAGAGTTGCTTGTTTGTTAGCCAATATTAGGTCAAGGTTCTCCTGTGGCATGATGTTTTGGAATTTGCCTTTATAGCGTGGATCCAGGATGCTGGCCAACCAGTAGTCATCATCGTTCATCATTTTGGCAATGCGGGGGTCCCTTTTTAGGATCTGTAAGGCATAATCAGGCATGTGGGCCAATGTTCCAGGTGTCAATGATGCACTGCGACTGCTGGGTGGAGGAGCACTTTCTGGCAAATCCACATCCCTCCAGTCACGCACAAACCCTGTACCAGACCTTGCCACACCAACATTTTCTCTTGCCCCACGAGAAGCATCCTCCTCCCCTAAATAATCATCCCCATAATCATCCTCCTCCTCCTCTTCCTCTACCTCGTCCAGGAGAGGTCCCGTAGCAAACAATGGCTGACTGTCATCAAGGCTTCCCTCCTCCTCTTCCTCATCCTCCTCGGCTGCAGACGCCTGTTCCTTAATGTGCGTCAAAGTTTGCATGAGCAGACGCATAAGTGGGATGCTCATGCTTATGATGGCGTCGTCTGCGCTTGCCAGTCATTTGCATTCCTCAAAACACTGACGGACTTTACAGAGGTCTTTCAGTTTCGACCACTGCACACCCGACAACTCCATGTCTGCCCTCAAAGTGCCTGGCCGTGTTATCCTCCCACAAATGCATTACAGCCTGCCTCTGTTCGCACAGCCTCTCAACCGTGTGCAGGGTGGAGTTCCACATTGTTGCAACGTCGATAATTAGGCGGTGCTTGGGAAGTTGGAGCAATCGCTGCAGCTTCTGCATACGACTGGAGTGTACGGGCAACCGGCGGATGTGCGAGCAGAGTCTTTGGACGTTCTGGAGCAGGCTTGTTAACTCTGGTTGATTATTGAGGAAGCACTGCACCACCAAGTTCAAGGTGTGAGCCAGGCAAGGTATGTGTCGGAGTTTTGAAAGGGCTATGGCTGCCACAAAATTCTGGCCATTATCACTAACTACCTTGCCTGCCTCAAGATGTAGACTGCCCAGCCATGACTCAGTTTGTCGCTGAAAGTAGTCGGCCAGTACCTCCGCGGTGTGTCTGTTGTCACCCAAACACATCATCTTCAACACAGCCTGCTGACGCTTACCACTAGCTGTTCGATTTTGGGACACCTCGTGTGCAACACTGGCAGCTGCGGATGGAGTGCTCGTGCGACTGCGCTCTGTGGACGAGCTTTCGCTTCTGGAGGAGGAGGAGGAGGGTCGAACACCAACACCCAACTGTTTCCTATACCGTGGGCTAGGCAGCACTGTCCCACCGCCGCTGTCCCCTGTGGACCCTGCATCCACCACATTAACCCAGTGCGCAGTGATGGACACGTAATGGCCCTGGCCATGCCTACTAGACCATGCATCTGTTGTGAGGTGCACCTTTCCACTCACTGAATGCTTGAGTGCATGGACAATGCGGTCTTTCACATGAAGGTGGAGGGCTGGGATGGCTTTGCGAGAAAAGAAGTGCCGACTGACTAGGTCATAGCGTGGTACTGAGTAGGCCATGAGTTCGCAGAAAGCTTCACTTTCAACAAACCAGTAGGGCATCATCTCTAATGAGATTAGTTTGGCAATGTGGGCGTTCAAACCCAGTGTACGCTGATGAGAGGATGAGTACTTTCTTGCACTACTCATAGTCTCGATCTGCATATGGTGGATCTAGCGGTGGACATGGCGGACTGAGAGATGGTTGATGATGGTGATGAAGTTCTTGTTCTTCTGATGGCCTATATTCAGTCTTTCATAGCAATAACTTTGGGATTCCCTGACTGCTTTGGCCTTGCGACGACACCTCAACATTTGCTGCTGGTGATGTGCTAACTGGTGGGCTTACAGTGGGGGAAATGATGTAGCGTTGCTGACTACCTTCATTGGGAGCAGTTCCACATGTGGCACGTGAGGTATGGTAGTCCGTCCACGCTTGCAAGTGCATGGTGGTTAAATGTCTAAGCATGCAACTGGTATTAAAATTTCTCAGAGTTTTCCCTCGGCTAAAGGTCTTTGCGCACTTCTTACAGATAACTTTTGCCTGATCATTAGGATTTGGTTAAAAAAAAGTGCCACACTGCACTCTTCCGACTATGAAAGACATTTTGAGGCCTTGCACGCTGTGCTAATTTGACCGTCTGGCCTAGCTGTTCTGCAACTCTTTTGGTTTTTGTAACCCGTTTTAGGACTGCTCCGGGCCTGCCAGATAACAGCTGTTGCGATGTCGATGCCTGCTGCGGATGCTCCTCCTCCTCTTTTGAGCTATTGGCAGCGACACCCTCTTCCTCCAATGGATGCCAATCTGGGTCAACAACTGAGTCATCCATCACCTCCTCTTCAATGTCATGTGCACCTTCCTCTGTGTCACCATGTAAGGTGGTATAGTATGCGGGAAGGGGCACCTGAGTTTCATCAGGGTCAGATCCTGGCTCAGTACATTGCGGGGACAATGTAGTGCTCTGCGTGAATGTACCAGCAGATAAATCTAGCAGTGGCTATGCATCAGTGCACTCCATGTCAGATTCTTCTTGGACTGGGTAATTCACGATTTGACTTGATAACCCAGGCATGACATGTGTAAAGAGCTCCATGGAGTAATCTGTAGTGTGGCCTGACGCATCCTTTACTTTTGGTAGGGGTGAAGGACACAAGGAAAGGTGTGGTTCCTGACCATGAGCCTCCAATGACGACTCAGTGCTTTTATTTTTTGAAAGTTCAGAAGAGGAGGCGATAGAGCTGGAGGCTGTGTCAGCAATGTAAGCCAAAACTTGTTCCTGAAGCTCCGGCTTTAAAAGCGGTTTGCCTACTCCTAGAAAAGGGAGCCTTCGAGGCCTTGTGGAGCCAGACAATGACGCAGGCACAGCACCTCCTACATTAGGGGCTATTGTGCTTTTGCCACTACCAGCAGATCCACAAACAACACCATCATTACCAGCTGGCAACCCCCACCCACCCCCACGGCCTCTTCCAACACACTTCCTCATTTTTGGGGAAAATGTACCCAAAATACCATCAGCAACATGGTACTGTAAAACACGGTACAAGTTGTATATAGTATTGGGGAGAATTTGAATCTCCCTACAGACTTGAGGACACTGAACTATTATTTCTGGCCCAGTATAGACTACACCTCAATATAACAGGCTAAAATTGGATGGTGTATAAAATGTCTATATAGGACTGGGGAGAATTTGAATCTCCTTACAGACTTGAGGACACTGAACTAATATCTCAGGCCCAGTGTAGATTACACCTCAATATAACAGGCGCTGAAATTGGATGGTGTATAAAATGTCTATATAGGACTGGGGAGAATTTGAAGCTCCCTAGAAATTTTAGCAAGCTGACAATGATGCTCTCAGTCCCAAGTATGGCAGCAGGCAGCCTAATAAGCAGGACTGCTGCACACAAAAGTGTGGAAAAATGAACGCTTGGTAACTGGGCAAAAAAGAGGATGAAAAGTATTTTTGCTTTTAAAAAAGCAGTTTGCACAGCAGTGTGAAAACAGCAATGCAGCTATCAGGGAGTCTTATAAGGCAGCCTAATAACCAACAGAGCTGATGCACCAAAATATAGCCTACCCTTGCACTGCACACTAACTGGTGTGTTGTACAGGCAAAATCGCTACCAGCAGAAGCAGTTTATTTTATATCTTCTTCCCTGCCTAATGCTCTCCCTACAGAATCAGCAGCAGCTCTCCCTATTCTGAGATCAGCAGAAGTAAGATGGCGGTCGGCGTGCACGCCCTTCTATAGCCCCTGTGATGCCACACAAAGCAAGCCAATCACTTGCATGCCCTTCTCAAAGATGGTGGTGACCACTGCCTATGTCATCGCGTTGCCCACAGTGTGCGTCCTCCATCATTGGATGAAAAAGGGCGCTGGAAGCATCTTTTGAAACGCAACTTTGGCGCTCTGGTCGCCGACCTCGTGGCCGACCTCACACTACGGTCGGGTTTCGTTTCACGAAAACCGACTTTTGTGAAAGTCGGCAACTTTTGAAATTGACCGACCCGTTTCGCTCAACTCTAATATATACAGCACTATTTTGCATTAAAAAAAAAAACAGGCGGCATATTGAACAGTCTGGTATCGCTGTCAGATGTCTGATGTATTTGTGGCCTACAAACTGTGGCAAGTCAGGCCTATATTCCACTGTATTTGCTGTCAGTTACCCTAGTTCTCTACATTATTTTGGGGTAAACAAAATATACAGGCCACAAATTGTACAGTGTGGTATCTCGGTAAAAATACTTTTGTTTCAAGTTGTTTTGGCTGCTTCATGACTGTTTTAAATGCTCCAGCTACTACCATCATCATCATCTTCTGCCTAGAGTCAGTCACTGTGCAGATAGAAAGTCTGAGGAGCAAAGGGTGAACGCTTGGGTGGTGTTGTATTCTGTCTCTGGATTACGAAGGCAAAATCTTCTAGATTAAATCATGACTGGAAGAGCCAGAGCAAGAGCACGTGGAAGTGCACAGGGGAAGGACTCGCAACTACTGAAGCCTAGTGTTCCTGGGCCGGATTCTGGTGCATTTCACTGATGAAAAAAACGGTCACCCAACTAGACAACGGAGGGGCTGGCTGCCTAGTGGAAAAATGCACAAAAATAGGGCTTGCATAAGACATCAGTCACACAGATAAGTGTGGTGCAAAGTGTCTGAACAGACTATTGATAACGCCCATAGTATTAGCAGGCAAGCCGGTCAGATTTATATATATATGCATCACACAGAAAAACCAAGCCAACATAAAGAGGTCTAGCTGCATCCTGCAAAAAATGATGAAAAGTGCAAAAAAGATGAAAAAATTCATGGGTATTACTTACTATTTTGGCCAAGGCAGATAAGCTCACAACCCAAAATCAAGGATCCCCAATAACTGTGAATCCCTAACACTAATCTCAAATAGCAAACATAGAAAATAAAAAAAACACATTACATGAAAGTTAGACTCACTAAAACCTTGACTAATGCACTAGCAGGATGCAGCAGACCTCCACTGATAAAGGCTGGGACAACACAGGTGCATCTCACTGATGAAAACAACCAGTCACCCAGCCAGACAATGGAGGGGCTGGCTGCCTAGTGGAAAAATGCACAAAAATAGGGCTTGCATAAGAGATCAGTCACAAAGATAAGTGTGGTGCAAAGTGTTTGAAGAGCCTATTGATAACGCCCAAAATATTAGCAGGTAGGCCGTTCAACACTATATATATGCATCTTACAGAAAAACCCATTCAACTCCCACCACTAGAAGTGGTACTGCCATTTAGCGAGGCGTCATGTGCCCAGTGACCGCCAGAGAGCGAGGCGCCATGTGCTCCTTGACCGTAAGTACAGCGCACGTGCACAGTAGAGAGAGCCAGTTCATGGCACATGTTCAGCATGGATAACCAATAATTATAAGGCACAGAGGAATGACAGAGGACATTGGTATGGTCAGCAAGGTACTCCCTCAGCATTTTCTCAAACTTTGCACTCCTTGTGAGAGTCCCCCCGTTCCTCAGGACAATGGCGAAGGGAGGGTCTGAGAAAACTCTCCCCAAACTTTGCAAGTGTTCCACTATCTGTGCTGGCTTGGAGTTGTGTCTCTCTCACCTGTTCTCCTTGCTTGGCCAATGTACTGTGACCTCTGCTGCCAGCGTTTTCATATGGGAATTATTTTTAATAATTCCGCAAGAAAGGCCCTCTGGTCCTCCAACATTTTAGTACACCTTTCTGCCACTGGAATAAGAGATATAAAGTTCTCCTTGTAGTGTGGGTCTAGAAGTGTCACCAATCAGTAATGCCCATCACCTAAAATTTTGAGAACGCAACGGTGACGGGAAAGGCAGGGCATCATAAACCCATCCATGCGTGCAAGACTGCTAACAGTCCATACTTTCGTGTCCTCACCAATAGAATGACTGACCATGCTCTCCTCCTCCTCAGACCTCCATGAATTTGGACTAACCTCAGTAATATCTTTGTAAAAACATCATTGTAAATACATTCTTGTAAATACACCCCTGTAGTTTTTATCTCCCCTACCTTATTGTAGATTGTAAGTTGTCACGAGCAGGATTGTTTTTTGGGGGGTTTAATTATTGTTGTTACTTAGTGTAGATTGTAAGCTGTCACGAGCAGGGGACGTTTTAATTTGTTTTAATTATTGTATTATTGTTATCGTTGTTACTTAGGACTGTTGTGCTTGAAACTGTTAAACTGTAAATATGTTTGTGCTATATAAATAGCTATAAATGTCAATATTAGAACACAGAGAAGCAGGATGGAGACGTTAATTATGGCGTCATTGCCGCTCACCATCTTGGTGGATTCCTCAAAGTTTTGGAGGATGGTACATATGTCTGACATCCATGTCCACTCCTGAGATCTTATGTGTGATGTCAGAACTGAATACCGACAACCTTGTTGATGCTGATAGACTAGTTACCAACTGCCCTCTTCTGCTCACAAATCCTTTCCAACATCTGCAGTGTAGAGTTCCAATGCCTGGGGACATCACACACCAATCGGTGAGCCAGAAGCTGCACGGCAAGGGCGGATGAAGCTGTAGCTGACTTTCTAAAATGAGTACGCAGAGGGTTGTACTTTTCCTAGCAGATCTGGGAGCTCCGTGTCGCTTTTGAGAAAATATTGACCAATGAGGTTAAGCACATGAGTCAGGCATGGCACGTTTGTGAGCTCGCCTCGCCACAGAGGAGCCACCAGATTCCACCTATTGTCACACACAACCATGTCTAGCTATGAGTTCAGCAGTGTCAGACACAGATCTGCCTGATCTTTCTGAACTGTCCACAACTCTTCGTCATTGTGCGGTTTGTCACTTTAGCATATTAGCTTCAGCATAGCCTGTTGCCATTTGGATGAGGCAGTGCTGCAGTGCTTCCAGCTTGTGACTGATGTGCTACTTTTGGAGATTGAGGTTGAAGAGGAGGTGAAGAAGGAGGAGGTGCAGGAGCTGTAGACTGTGGGGGCAACCCAGATTGACATTTGGCCCGCAATACTCGTGGTTGGGAGGATGTGGACCATATCCAGTGTGTCCTCAGTGAGATGTACCGTCCCTGACCACAAGCACTTGTCCACGTGTTTGTGGTAAGGTGGACTTTCCCATTAACAGCATTGTGGGGGACACGGGTAATGTTGTGGGACACGTGCCTGTGTAATGTCGGAACGGCACACTAGGACAAATAGTCAGGCATGTTCGTGGCCTTGGGGTGATCCTCGACTCTTCCCTCTCTTTCAAGCTATATATCCTAGCCCTTGCTTCCTCCTGCCCACTACAACTCAAAAACATTTCCTGTTCATGCCCTCATGATCTCTCGCCTCGACTATTGCAACCTTCTACTCCCTGGCCTCCCCTCTAGCACTCTTGCACCAATCAAATCTATCCTAAACTTTGCTGCCAGAGTAATCAAACTGTCCCTCCATTATTCCTCAGCCTCTCCTCTCTGCCAGGCCCTTCACTACCCTCCTATTGCCCATAGGCTACAGTTCAAAACCCTAAATATGACATACAAAGCCTTCCACTACCCGTCTCCTCCTTACATCTGTGACCTGGTCTCCCAATACCTGACTGGGTCATGACTACTGTACTTCTATGCTAACTTAGAGTGCCATCAGTGAGATGTACGATCCCTGCCCACAAGCAATTGTCCACGTGTCCGTGGTTAGGTGCACTTTCCCAGTAACAGCATTGTTGAGGGCCCGGGTAATGTTGTGGGACACATGCTTGCTTGTGTAATGTTGTGACGGCAGACAGGGAGAAATTGTGGAAGGTGGGGACAGAGTACCTTGTGATGGTCACCGCCATCAGGTTGTGGTTGCTGAAAGCTTCTGTCTGTCATGAACCTAAAATGCAACATTTAAAGTGCAAGCAGGTGAGAAATGTGTGAATTTAGTATTGTTGGCTGCGTATTTCCGCTTGCCTTCCAAGGACTGGGGTATGGACAACTGATCGCTACGTTGGGACAAGGACATGGACGTGCTTGTTAATGGTGCTAGTTGAGTTTGTGTGCAACTACAGATGCAGGGCAGAAGGTATCTTTGCATACACCATGGTCAGGGGATTAGCTTCCATGCACAACAGCGGAAGAAGCAGTAGTATCACCCGCAGACACTTTTCATGGAGCTTGGTATTCAACCAACAAAGTCGGGTGCTTTGCTGCCATGTGCCTGATCATGCTGGCAGTAGTAAGGCTGGTAGTCTTGCTGTCCCTGCTGATGCGGGCATGGCCGGTGGTGCAAATGGCCTTTTTGGGGTTAGCGGCAGAGTCTTTAAAAAACAACAAGACTGTTAGGGGGACATTCATTATCTCCCTTTCCCACACCACCTCCTCACCTTGACACCTGTTTTTCGGTGTTTCCCAAGGCTCAGTTCAAGGACCCCTACTCTTCTACATCTACACCTTCGGCCTGGGACAGCTGATGTAATGGCACGGTGTTAGGGTTGCGGATCGCACTAAATATAAAATATAAGGAAGTGCGATCGCAACCCGGGGTCCACCCTGCAGAGAAGGAAAACTGCTGCTCAGTAATGGCGGAGACCATATCGTCTTGTACTAACTAGTCACCAGCAGGTTAACCGCTGACCCTGTGTTTACAAAAGTGGGCTCTGTTACCTCACAGAGCCACACTACCGGTAAACATAAATGCCGAAGCCTGTTCAAGCTCCCAGAGCTCAGCAATGAGGAGCGCTCTGCAAAAGGTCACAGAACTCAACCCCAAGGACACCGAGTCAGAGTCCCTCTAGACCTGCAAAGCGCGTGGCACCGCAACTGCGAGGCCAGCAGTAGATACACCACAGATATATCGCGCAATTGTGTGCAGCACCACTCTGGCGGACGCCAGTAATCGCCCTGGGTTGGGCTAAGATAGCGCACAACTTGCGCACGGTGCTGCACAGGCGGTTGCTGCTACTAGGCACAGTACCAAAGTGCCCTGTACGGGTAGGCTCAATTGGACACTAGTGGGTGCAGATAATAGGAGCACGGAGGTCTAAGCATTGCCATCCGTTGGTGCTGACTCCAACTCTAATTCCCTTACACAAGCACAACCAGAGGGAGGGAGTTTATAATGAGTCAGTCACCAGTCCCATGCATCCATCATCATTCACACAACTACCAACAAAATTCTATACTAGCACATGGCCGAGAGGCCATGCAAACCTTTTATAGCAGCGTCCTTCCGGGACCTTCCTGATGGTCCAATCCAAGCTGCTTGAGGACCTGAGCATGTGACCTCCGACTTCCAATGAGAGTTCATCCCACAGGCATGCTCAGTAGGCTGCAAAAAGGACTTGGCCTCTGGAGTTGCTCGCTGCTGGCTAGTGCAGATTGCTAAAGCTGAACCAGAGGTGGCAGGAGCAAGCAACCTGACAGCTTGAGCAAGATGCCGGGAACAATGCCATCACTGAACAGCCTCCTCTGTGGTATGGACTGAATTGGAGACCACAGAAGGCAAGGCTGGGGATTCCTCCTGTGCAGAGGTCGGAACTTGATGCCTAACTTTACCCCCCTCCTAGGGCCCCCTCCCTCCTGCGCCTCGCTATGCTCAAAGGCTGCAATGAGCAGGAGAGCACAAATATTCTCCACATGCTCCCAGGTCCTATCCTCTGGGCCATGACCCTTCCAATCCACCAGGTAATACCTTTCGCCATGCACCACCTTACACCCCATGATGGCATTCACCTCGTACTCGTCTGAGGGCAAGCCTGATGTCCCGGTAGGTGACTCAGAAAACCAGGACATGTGAACAGGCTTAAGGAGGGACATTTGGAAGATGTCGGTGATACCCAGGTGTGGAGGAAGGGCCAGACGGTAGACCACAGGGTTAACCTGCTCAAGGACCTTGAAGGGACCTATGAAGCGAGGTGCAAACTTAATGGACTCAGCCTGCAGCCTGATGTTACGAGCAGAGAACCACATCAAGTCGCCAGGAGCAAAGGTGGGAGAGGGGCGCCGGTGTGCATCAGCAGAGGACCTCATTCTCTCCTTGGAGGCCCGGATGGCATCCTGAGTGCGGTCCCAAATGTCACGTGCCTTCACCGCCCTTTCTGCCACCCTAGAGTTGGTGGACGACATGGGCATAGGAATGCGCGGATGCTGGCCGTAATTAAGGAAGAATGGGGTCTGACCGGTGGAGTCACAGCGCTGTTCAAAGCGAACTCTGCCCACGGCAGCAAGGATACCCAGTCATCCTGCCTGGCTGATACAAAATGTCAGATATGTGACCAGGGTCTGGTTGGCTCTCTCTACCAACCCGTTCATCTCGGGATGATAGGCCGAGTAGGAGAGATTTAGCTCAATGCTGAGCAGGCTACAGAGCTCTCTCCAGAACCGAGATGCAAATTGGGGACCTCAGTCGCTGACAGTCTTGTCCGGCATGCCGTGCAGGTGGAAAACGTGCTTAATGATCAACGCTGCCAGGCCCCGTGCAGAAGGTAACTGAGAGAAAGGTACCAGGTGCACCATCTTGCAGAAATGGTCGGTGACAACCCAAATGACCGTGCTGCCACTGGATTTGGGCAGACCCACCACAAAGTCCGTTCTGACAATCTCCCAGGGCCTGTCCGCTACCGGCAGGAGGTAAAGTAGCCCAGTGGACAGCTGCCGAGGGGACCTATTCTGGGCGCAAGAGACGTCACGGGCCATATGCGGCCACCAGTACATCCTCGCCAGAAGCTCAGAGGTCCTTTATGCCCCAAAATGTCCACCCACCCTGGACGAGTGAGGACAAGAGAGGACCTCCAGCCGCACATGGGCAGGGACAAATGTCTTGCCCGGAGGTACTGACTAAAGTGCGACTGGAGCCACGGTCCTCAGTCTCTTGGATGGGATGATCAGCCGATGCTCCTCCTCTGATGACACCACTGAGTGGGAGAGAGCATTGGCCCAGACGTTCTTTTCTCCCAAGAAAAAATAAAGGGTGAAGTGGAACCGGGAGAAGAACAAAGACCATCTGGCCTGGCAAGAATTTAGCCGCTGGGCTGTCTGCAAATACACCAAGTTCTTGTGGTCGGTGAACACCTGGAAAGGGTGGCGAGCCCCCTCCAGGAGGTGTCTCCACTCCGAGAAGGCCAACTTCATCACTAGCAACTCCCTGTCCCTGATGGAATAATTCCTCTACGCCGTTGTGAAGGTCTTGGAGAAAAAGATGCATGAGTGCTTCGGACCTTGCATGTCCTTCTGGAACAGGACTGCTCCAGCACCGACGGAAGAGGCATCCACCTCCAGAGTGAAGGGTTTATCTACATCGGGGTGAAGTAGAATGGGAGCGCTAGCAAAATGGGACTAAGGCCGGAGTCACACTACAGCGAGATACGGCCGAGTCTCGCAGGTTACAACCAAGCTCTGGCACCAGGACTCTGGAGCGGAGCATGCAGCTCCATGTATTGCTGTGCGGCTGCACACTCCGCTCCGGAGTGCCGGCGCCAGAGCTTGGTTTTAACCTGCGAGACTCAGCCGTATTACGCTGTGTGTGATCCCGGCCTTAATGGGGAAGAAGGCCTTGGAGACAGGTTCTGACCACAACTTGGGATTTGCACCCTTCTTGTTGAGGGCCACTAAGGGGCTACCAAAGTCGAGAACTGGTGGATGAATTGGCGATAGTAATTTATGAACGCCATAAAGTGCTGCACTGCCTTAAGAGAATGGGGCTCCTGCCATCCATCATCACCTGTAGCTTGGCAAGATCCATAGCCAATCCCTGGGCGAAGATGATATAGCCAAGGAAAGGCAAGGACTCCTGCTCAAACACACACTTCTTCAACTTGGCATAGAAGAAGTTTGCCCGCAGGAGGTCGAAGACTTTGCAAACATCTCTCCGGTGGGAGTCGATATCTGGAGAGTAGATGAGAATATCATCCAGATAGACTACTATCAAGGTGGTAAACATATCCCGGAAGAAATCGTTCACAAAGTCTTGGAAGACGGCAGGAGCATTACAGAGCCCGAAGGGCATCACCAGATATTCATAGTGCCCATCCCTGGTGTTAAATGCCATATTCCATTCGTCCCCCTCACGGATGCGAATCAGGTTGTAAGCCCCCACAGATTGAGTTTGGTAAACACTCTCCCTCCCGTAGCCTATCAAACAGCTCCAGTTATCAGAGGCAGAGTGTACTTATTCTTAACAGTGATAGCGTTAAGACCTCTGTAATCGATGCAGGAACTTAGTTTTCAGTTCTTCTTTTGGATGAAGAAGACTCCTGCCCCTGCTGGTGACACCGACTTCATAATGAATCCCCTTGCCAGATTCTCCCTGATATTCTGAGACATGACCTCTGTCTCCTGGAGAGATAGGGGATAGACTTGACCCCGAGGAGGCTCAGCACCAGGCAAGAGGTCAATAGGACAGTCATAGGAGCGATGGGGTGGAAGAGTCTCCACCGCCCTCTTGGAGAACACATCTGCAATCTGTTGATAGTGTGGGGAGAGAGGAAAGATCTGCGGGGACTTCGGTGGAATCAACCTGAATGCACTCCCTCTGGCACCTACCCTCACAGGCTTTACCCAAATGAGAATCCTCCCCGAGGACCACTCTATATGGGGAGAGTGGAACCGTAATCAGGGAACCCCAAAAAGGACCTGATCGATACCCTCAGGCATAGCGAGGAGGGATATCGTCTCCTAATGAGACGGTGACACCGAGAGTATCAACGGGACGGTCTGGTGGGTAATTTTTTTAATGTAGAGTTGCGCTGTTCACTACCCTGATGGTGACTGGCTTGGCCATCATAACCAGAGGTATTGCATGCCATTGAGCGAAGGCAGAAGACATGAAATTGCCCTCCGCTCCGGAGTCCATGCAAACCTCCACCGCCAGAGTGGATGAACCAACCTCAAGCATTCCCTTAAAGGTCAGCTTGGAGGAAAACGCCGCTGATTCTAGTGAACCCCCTCCTATGACAACTAGAGGTGAGCATTTTTACCGACCGCTGTGGGCACCGGTTGGCAAGGTGACCAGACTGCCAGCAAACATGACATACCACAGGTGATCGAGCGGACCGGGGCCTGGATCTAGCACAAGGAGGCCCAAGGCCCCCTCAGGCTTGGATGCCCGATTGGGAGATTCCAGAGGCTTTGCTTTCTGCTTTGTTGCGAGGGTTCAGCATACTCCCTGCTGGGGGCAGCACTGGGCCTCACTCCATATGTTACAGCTTGTGCCAGTTTGTTCAGTCCCCTGTTATATTAGTATCTTTTGCTTTGCTTCCAGTTTACACCAGAGTGCTGATCTAGCGGGGGTGAGGTCGTGTGGCCTCAGGTTTTTTGTATATCAGATATGTTGGATTTTTAGGGTTTTTGTGTGATTACAGACAGTATCTTTTCTGTCCTGTCCTGTCCTATCTAGACAGTTTGGGCCCCATCATTTGCTCAGTCTATTTTCTGCCTATGTTTGTGTCTCATCTTGTCTCACTGACAATATTTGTTTAGGGGCTGTCTATTCCTTTGGAGATCTGCTCCGGGGCAGGTTAGATTTAACCTTTCTGGCTTTAGGCTTAGTTAGTTCTCTGGCTGTGATGAGGCATCGCATCTAGGGCATCATACGAACACTTCACGGCTTCTGCTAGTGTGTTGTTAGGATCAGGGGTCTGCAATCTGCTGAGTTACCAACCTCTCTGATTTCCTGGTGGCCTAGCCTATTCCTGCCATCCTCCTCGGTGACCCATTCATAACAGCGACCATGGTAACATCCGCAGTTGAGGCTGGACACTCAAGAGCCGCCAACCTGCCCTCCAGCTGCCAGATGTACACACTGAGTCGCTGCTCATCCGCCATTACTAGCCAGACCCTGGCACTATTATAATGTTAGGGTAGTGGATCGCCCTTAATTATAAAATATAAGGAAGTGCGATCGCAACCCGGGTTCCACCGTGCAGAGATGGAAAACTGCTGCTCAGTAATGGCGGAGACCATATGGCGTTGCACTAACTAGACACCGGTGGGTTAACCGCTGTGTGTAAAAGTGGGCTCTGTTACCTCACAGAGCCGCACTACCGGTAAATATAAATGCCAAAGCCTGTTCAAGTTCCCAGATCTCGGCAATGAGGAGCGCTCCGCAAATGGCCACAGAACTCAGCCCCAAGAACACGGGGTCAGAGTCCCTCTACACCTGCATAGCGCACAGTGCCGAAACTGCGAGGCCAGCAGTAGATACACTACAGATATAGTGTGCAACTGTGCGCAGCACCGCTCTGGCGGATGCCAGTAATCGCCCTGGGTTGGGCTAAGATAGCACACAACTTGCGCACGGTGCTGCACAGGCGGTTGCTGTTACTAGACACAGTATGAAAGTGCCCTGTATGGGTAGGCACAATCGGATGCTAGTGGGTGCAGATACTTGGAGCACGGCGGCGTAAGCATTGCCACCCGTTGGCGCTGACTCCAACTCTAATTCCCTAACACAAGCACAACCAGAGGGAGGGAGTTTATAATGAGTCAGTCACCAGTCTCATGCATCCATCATCATACACACAACTACCAACAAAGTCTATACTAGCACATGGCCGAGAGGCCATGCAAACCTTTTATAGCAGCATCCTTCCGGGACCTTCCTGATGGTCCAATCTGAGCTGCTTGAGGACCTGAGCATGTGACCTCCGACCTCCAATGAGAGGTCGTCCCACGCGCATGCTCAGTAGGCTGCAAAAAGGACTAGTGTGGATTGCTAAAGCTGAACCATTAGCGGAAGCAGCAAACAACCTAACAGCACTAACTTGAGGAAGATGCCAAAAATGACGCCTTTGCTGAGCAGCCTCCTCTGTGGTCAGGACTGAATGGGAGACCACAGAAGGCAAGGCTGGGGATTCCTCCTGTGCAGAGGTCGGAACCCGATGCCTAGCACATGATTTGCAATATCATCACTATACCAATGACACGCAGCTCTACCTATCTGTACATGTCATCACCTCCTTACTGACCAAAATCACACGTCTTCCTGCTATATCATCCTTCTTTTCTGCTCACTTTCAAAAAGTGGGCATGAACAAGTCAGAATACATCATCTTTCAAGCATCTCACGCTGAGTAGACATGTGAGCTGTGTATGCATCATTCGATATCACTTTAGTAAGAAGGAAACTTTGCCCAAGAGTAAATGATTTTCCAGACATTCACAGCCTTTTTTGCACATTTTTTTGCAGCTATGATCTTCACCTTCTTGGTGTGGAAGTGGTAAATTTCAAAGTCGTCATCAATACCATCTTCGTCCATATCTTGTAAAGTGGAAGTCCAAGGGTCGTGGTTATGTATGTTTAGTGGCTTTCCTTTAACAGTGTTCGTTACACTAGGACAAATAATTTTTGACTGGGACATTTGGATATTATTGGTAATATGTATGGGTGAAGATGAAGAATCTTGTGCCACAGGTGTGTTTATAGTTACAGACGGTGCACTCCTCTTTAAACTTAGGCCGGTTTCACATTTGCGTTTAGGGCCGCAGCGTCGGCCTGCACACGGCTGCCGCAAAGCCTCGCCCCCTGCCGAGCCTCTGCCGGTAGCTCCGCCTCCGGGCACACGACGCTGCATGCTCCCGGAGGAGGCGGGGCAGGGGGCGGGGCTTAGCGGCGGCTGTGCGCAGGCCGACGCTGTGGCCCTAAACGCAAGTGAAACCGGCCTCAGTTTTTCACAAGCATCCATCAGTTTGTTTGTTTTTTCTCCAACACTGATCTGCTTTCTCTAATTCAGCATCTCACAAACATGTTGCACTTTGCCCTTTATGCAGACATGTGCGTCTTTGGCAGCATATTTTGGAAGGGTATTTTATAGGCTCAGTCTCACAAGCGCATCTGTTACACCAACTTCTGACAGGCATGAAACTCATTCTGGTAATTGATAGTGGCTAAACAACGAATCATTGTAGACTGTATCCTGGATCTCATAACTCCCATAGCCACTGCTGTTCTTAATCATGTACACTCCCATTCCTGCTATCACCGTATCCATTTTCCTGATCACTTCATCCAACGATTCATCCACCATATTTTTACTAAAAACCTGCAACTTCCCAGCAGCAACTGTGTAGGAAACCACGTTAGTTTTGCAAGGTGTTTATAATGCCTCTAAAAAAAAAAAATTACACACTATGTTGATATGTACCCCCAGGGGGAAATGTTTTTCAGCCCATACAAAGTGTATGGCATTCCAAGTATAGATGAAGCGATCCTTTGTAATGTGACTATTTTATGAAACCCTCCCCCACGTTTCTTCCAAGAGGAATTGTGGTGCGTGCAAATTAGGGCCAGGCCTTGCATTCACTTCATGGACATACTTTATGGTAATAAAAAATAAAATAATTCTTATTGGAGTGCATATGACATGATAGCAAGGCAGGCCTTGCAGTCAATGCATAAGAAAAGAGAATGGGAGTATAAAATGATTAATGTGAAATGGATATTCCTGTGACCATCCAGTGCCTGGGTTCAAAGGCTTATTGGGGTGCATATGACTTGGTAGCAAGGCAGGCCTTGCAGTCAATGCATAAGAAAACAGTATGGGAGTACAAAAAGAATAATGTGAAGTGGATTTTCCTGGCCCATCCAGTACCTGCATTCAAAGGCTTATTGGGGTGTATATGACTTGACAGCAGGCCAGGCCTTGCAGTCAATGCATAAGAAAAGAGTATAGGAGTACAAAATGAAAAATGTGAAGTGGACTTTCCTGTGACCATCCAGTAAATGGCTTCAAAATCTTATTGAGGTCAATGTAACTTTGGGGCAGGCCTTGCATTCAATACATTTTTTCAGGAAGCCCTCCTGTACCTCTCGTGAAAGAGGTATCGGGGTCCGTCGTAATTCTTGGCAGCCCATCCACTCACTGCATAGGCAACAACAGCATAGAAGACCCACTGTTTAATAATGGCCCTTTAAGAAGATTAATGCCGCCTGATGGCCTATTAAAAATAAGCTCTGTGACTTTAAGAGTCCATCCCTCTTAAATGAAACAAGATGTGTCTGCTTATGTGTAACAGATCACATGGCCAGCTAGGGTTGATAAATGTTACAATGACATTTCCCAATGAATTCATTTGAATTGGTTGAAAGCAATGCTAAAGTTGCAAAACGCATAAAAAACGCTGCATGTGATCATAGCCCAAGTGGTGGAGGAACATTATTGTTTTGGGTTAATTATTTTGGCTTAGATAAAAGTCATTAACCTGGAAAGGATGTTCCTTAACATAATTCCCGCAAAATCCATTTTGGTTTAGTTTTTGTATGTTTTTTGGTGTGCCTGTGGATCGCCCGCCAGGGCAGTGGGGTACTTGGTACCGGGCCGGTATCTCAAAGGGAAGTGTCACAGTAGCGGTGACCCGGTTCCTGGCCCTGGGCGTCCATGTAAAAGGGGTTAAGAGTGGCTGGTTAAAGTTTATGAGTGGATGATACGTGACGCCACCTGGCAATAAAGGGGTTAAGCCGAAGCTGCAAACAGATCCTCTGGGACTGATGGTGTGGTGCAGCAATGATGTTGTAGCCCTCCACAGGTAGGGCTGCAGTCCCAGGGCAGAGTAGATGAAGAGGATAGGTGTTGAAGAAGAGGGTGTAGTGTCTGGCAGAGAGATGTAGCAATGCTGGAGAGTTTGCAGGAAGGAGGCAAGGACACAATAGGGTGCAGTTTCTTTTACCTTTACTTTGCTTGGTAAATGCAGTCCAGAATTCCAGATTACAGATGGAACAGAGGCTGGCCGGCCTGGAAGCAACTTAGGAATCTCTCTATCAGATGGGTTGTGTAGTCTCCTTTCTAGCGCTTATCTTAGGTACTTGCAGTACTATGTTAGGCTGGTTTCACACTTGCGTTTTTTGCACTGTTTTTAGCGCAAAAAAATGCATGCGTTTTTTTCCCCTATCTTTTACATGGGTGCGCATAGGAGCGCATACACATGTGTTTGTACGCGTTTCTATGCGCATGCGTTTTTTGTAGTGTGCGCTCTGGCGCACAAAATGCATCCTGTTGCATTTTTTGTGCGTCTGACTTGCCCCCAAAAAACGCATGCGCACGCAATGCGTTTTTTTTACAGCAAAACACCCATTATAGTCTATGGGTGTGCATACGTGCGCATTGTAATGCGCACGTACGCGCAAAAAAACACATGCGTTTTTAAAAAACACACACCAAAACACGCAAAAAAACACACACAAACGCATGATGCGTTTTTTTCATGCGTTTGCGCAAAAAATTGCACCGCAAAAAAACGCAAGTGTGAAAGTAGCCTTACACTGAAGTGCCACTTGCTTGTTTTCATTTAGAACTCCCTTGTATGGCAGACAGCTGTAGACTTCTTCTTGTTCTGGCTCACCCGTTGCTGTTGTGCCTCCAAGTCTTATATGAGAACAGAGCATTTACAGCTTCCTATTCCTCTGGTTTCTGCTGCAGGAGCATCAGTCTCCATACAACCTTGGAGACCGGGCTCCAGATCATGCGCTATAGCTAGAAGTGAGCACTCAACTCTGCTCAATCTTCCAGCTCCTCTCCTCCATGTCCACACACGTTGCCCTCCTCACACGAACTCCTAATTTTCCCTCCCGGCCCCTAGAGAGTAGCTCTTCCCCCAGTTTTGGGTTTAGAGCTCGCTCTGCTGGCCTGGAGTGGGAATTGTGTCGTGTGTTGTGATTAACTGATAGAGAGACCCTTTATTGCTTCCAAGCATGACATCACACTCCCTAGGAGGAAGGTAATGCCACTGTGGCGACCATACTTCTTGGGGACACCACATTCCCCCCTAGTGCAATTCAGTACTTCCCGACTGAAGAAAAACATGCAAACATATAAACAAATGAACAATTGTAAATGTAACAAGATTTGCAAACAGTGAAAAATACAAAAACCAAAGCTCAAAAATAGTCCTTGTGATGATTAGTCCATGCGTCAAAGTTACCATGCTCAGGAAATGCACCATGGACAATGTACAAGTTAAGGTTTGACCACACATAGTCCTGTGGTCCAATTGTCCATCAAAACAAAATAAGATCTTCAAAAGTTCTTACAGAGTCTCTGTAGACACATAAACTTAAACAGTTGCATATTTACATTTTACCATTTGTATAACTTATTTAGATACAAAACCTTAGGGGTGGTATACCTTGGGTACTACGGACAGACCTATGTAGCACTGGCGTTGGTAAACTGGGGAGTAGCCGTCTGCGAACTCTTAGACTCACTGTGGGCATGACAGATTCACCACTGGCAGGGCGAAGATTCTCTGACTCCACAGCTGTTGTAGCATCCGCTGCCTGAACTTCCTGATTTTCAGAGTTGTCTTGAGTCTCTGCTATTTCAGTTGCAGTAGGCTGGGGAAAGATTAGGACAGGAACTACGATGGCTTGATCCATTCTTGTCCAGTTTGCAGGAAATTCTCCGAGTACAGTGTTGACCTTTTCTCCTTCTTCTAGGGGTTGAAGGTTGTTTTGTTCTCCCATCCTTTCCTTTAGCTGGTCAGGGCACAGTTTCAGATGATCCCTCGATACTGCTGATGATGTTTCTCCTCCATCCTTACTGAGAAGTCACACTTTGGTGTTGTCGAAGTTTGATGGTAAGACGGTGGAGGGTTCAGCTTCCCATTGGTCATCCAATTTATGCATCCTTCTTTTCCTCTTTAGGACTTGTTCTCCTGGTGACAAGGGAACTGCAGGTGCATGTTGATTGTAGTTCTTTTCCTGCTTTTGTCTCGCCTGAGCTAGACTCTTTTCTACACACTCTTGTACTCTTCGGTATTGCTGCTGCCGCACCGTATCCCAGTCAGCATCTGGTGATGTTACCTCAGGTGTAAGGACTCCCATATCCAAATCAATAGGCAACTTGCCAGGTCTCGCTCTCATTAGGTAGGCTGGAGTGCAGTTGGTGGAATTCACAGGAATGTGATTGTAGAGGTCTACCAGATCTGGCAACTTCTCTGGCCACAGATTCCTCTCTTCCAAAGGCAAGGTCTTCAGTAGATCGATCACCACCAGCTTCATCTTTTCACACATGCCATTGGTCTGTGGATGGTACGGTGTTGTCCTGATCTTCTTGCAACCGTACACGTTACAGAATTCCTTGAACACTTCAGCCTCAAAGGCTGGACCTTGATATATAAGCACTTGCTCGGGATATCCATGTGGTCGACAAAAGTGCTGTTTGGAATGCTCTGGCTGCTGTCCTGGCTGTTTGATCCTTGACAGGCATGACTACCAGGAATCTTGAGTAGTGGTCAACGATGGTATGAGCATAAACGTAGCCTGAATGACTTGGGACCAGCTCCACATGGTCCAGGGCGACCAACTCAAGTGGTTGTTTGGTTATTATTGGCTGCAAAGGAGCTCGCTGGTTGTTATGGTCCTTTCTGCGCAGGTTGCATTGTCCATACTCCCGGCACCAATTTTCAATGGCCTTCCTCATACTAGCCCAGTAGAATCTCTCCCGGAGCAAGGCCTCCAACTTCTTCCTTCCAAAGTGTCCACCTCCATTGTGGTATGCCTCCAAGACCATTGATGCCTCCCTCTATGGGACTACCACCTGCCAGACCAGCTCATGAGTGCGGTCATTGATGCTCCTCCAGCACAGCTTTCCCTCATAGAGGAACAGCCTGCCTTTTTCCTTCCACAACTGCTGGGTTTCTTCAGGAGCATCTGGACTTGGTCGTGAGTCAGCTTGCGACAGTAGCTCCTTTACCAGGCAGACTGCGGGGTCGCTACCCTGGGTTTCTGCCCAGTCATTATGCAATGGATTTAGGGTGGCCTCTTTCACGACAGACCATCTGTTTCTCACTCCTTGGGCACGTTGGGCAGCAATTGGCCGGTGGAAGGCAGGTAACTCTATTTCTTCGAGTGCCTCAGGGTCCTCCTGCATCTGGCAGATTGGGCATTCTGGACAGCGCATCAGCATTGGCATTCTTGTGCCCCGCTCGGTACTTGATGGTGAATTCATAGTTAGACAGCCGGGCCATCCATCGCTGCTCCAGAGCACCTAGTTTTGCAGTTTCCAAGTGAGTCAACGGGTTGTTGTCCGTGAAGATGGTAAACTTGGCTGAAGCTAGGTAATGCTTGAATCATTCAGTCACAGCCGAGACTATGGCGAGGAACTCCAGTTTGAAGGAACTGTAGTTGTCAGGGTTCCTTTCAGTTGGACGAAGCTTCCTGCTGGCGTAGGAGATCACTCTTTCTTTGCCATTCTGTACCTGTACTGC
Source organism: Dendrobates tinctorius (assembly GCF_039654945.1). Taxonomy (NCBI): domain Eukaryota; kingdom Metazoa; phylum Chordata; class Amphibia; order Anura; family Dendrobatidae; genus Dendrobates; species Dendrobates tinctorius. The sequence goes on along the minus strand of NW_027361687.1, from coordinate 90,652,306 downwards.
TCCCAGTCCCACGTTGCTGGCATCAGTATGCAACACAAATGGCTCGTCATAATCTGGGTAAGCCAGAACTCCATATCCTGTGAGAGCCATTTTCAGTCGAGTGAAGGACCTCTCCAGTTGCTCATTCCATTCAAATATAGGATCTAAGGTGGAAAAATAGTTAGCAGTTTTATGTGCGGCTAATGACTCCTCAATTCTGGGTAATGGGTAGGCATCCTTATGTGTAATGCTGTTAATTTTTTGGTAATCAACACACATTCTCAGATCATGTGCTATAGATAGAAGTGAGCACTCAACTCTTCTCAATCTTCCAGCTCCTCTCCTCCACGTCCACACACGTTGCCCTCCTCACACAAACTCCTAATTTCCCCTCCCGGCCCCCAGAGAGTAGCTCTTCCCCCAGTTTTGGGTTCAGAGCTCCCTCTGCTGGCCTGGAGTGGGAACTGTGTTGTGTGTTGTGATTAACTGATAGAACGACCCTTTATTGCTTCCAAGCATGACATCACACTCCCTAGAAGGAAGGTAATGCCACTGTGGCGACCATACTCCTGGGTGCGCCACACCTGTAAAAAGGGCATGAAACTCTGACAACATTGTTTATAGCTGTGACCTAGATGTCACAAATGCTTCCAGGGGCATTTGCCATGATGTCCCTGTGTCATTTGAGCAGTGTTTCCATCATTTTCAGACATTTTTAGACCTTGAAAGGACCACCAGGGGGATTGCGATGAAAATGCTCGGGTCTCCCATATACTTACATTGGGCTTGTTGTTCTGTCTGTGAACCCGAGTATTCCAATTTGCTTGACCCGAGCAATGACCACCTGAGCATTTTAGTGCTCGATCATCACTAGTGACTATCCATCATCCTCGTGATTACATTCCAGAGGTTTTAAATGGGGTTCAGGTCTAGAGAATGGGATGTCCATGATAGGGTTTTGATGTGGTGGTCTCCTAACTTTTTCCAGAGCTGTATATACTTCATAAAGTATATAGGACTCCAGAAAGGTTGTATAGAGCTGGTCTGAGACAGACTTATGAGTGTCCTCGATGCCAGGCTGAAGGGGCAGGGATCCTCCATATGCTATGGCAGTATCCAAGGCTGAACCCATATTGGATAACAGTGGTTAATGCCACTGAGGGAGCGTATAGCTGTAGGATTGAGTGGGATCCTGTGGTGTGCATTCTGGGATACGTGGAGGAGATACGGGTACACAATAAATATAAGGTGGCAATAGCTAGATTACTATATATTGCACGGAAACTAATCGCCAGATACTGGATAAATGAAGAACCGCCGATGCTGAGGGAATTTCTTAGACAGTCCTACTTTATTGTGAACATAGAGAAGAGTATTTATGTTAAAAGAAAAGGGAAAAAAACATTTGAGACATAGTGGACACCATGGATGGATAGAAGATGATCCCGAATGAAGGCTGTATCATCAATCATTTGCTGTTCATATATGTAATGGGGGGAGGGGGGTGGAGGTAACTTGGAAATTGGTGACCCTGTTAATTTTGGCAATATTGTGATTGTCTGTTGATTTGAATTCTGTTAATAAAAATGTATCTGATTTAAAAAAAAAGGAAGACAAACAAAATGACTGTCAATCTTCCTCAGTCTGGGGCTCCATGGAATGTATTGCTTCGTGGGGAAAGGATGATTCTAAGAAAGGTCAGGAATCAGCCCAAAACTACATGGGAGGACCTGGTTAATGACCTGAAGAAAGCTGGGAACTGAAGAAAGTTTTAAACATTACCGTTAGTAACACACTATGCCATTATGGATTAAAATCCTGCAGGGCACCCAAGATCCCCCTGCTCACACCAGCACATATCCAGGCCCACTTGAAATTCACCAATGACCATCTGCATGATACAGAGGAAGCATGGGAGAATGGCAGAAAATAGACTAAAATAGAACTTTTTTGTATCAACTTCACCCGCCATGTTTGGAAGAAGAAGAAGGATAAGTACAACTCCAAGAACACCATCTCCACCTTGAAGCATGGTGGGGCAAACACCATACTTTGGGGATTCTTTCCTGCAAAGGGAACAGGATGACTGCACCATGTTGAAGGGAGGATGGATAGGGTCAAGTATCACAAGATTGTGGCCAACAACCAACTTCCCTCAGTAAGAGTATTGAAGATGGATCGTACCTACGTCTCCTGGCATAACAATGATCCGAAACACACAGTCAGTGCAAAAAAGGAGTAGCTCCATAAGAAGCATTTCAAGGTCCTGGAGAGGCCCAGCCAGTCTCCAGACCTGAACCGAATACAAAATCTTTGGAAGGAGCTGAAACTCAATGTTGGCCAGCGACCTGAACGATCTGGAGAATATCTGTATGGAAGAGTGGGCTGAAATCATTTCTACAGTGTGTAATAATTTGGTCAAAAACTACAGGAAACATCTGATCAATGTAATTGCAAACAAAGATTTCTGCACTAAATATTACATTCTGCTTTTCTTTTGTATCAAATACTTATTTCATGCAATAAAATGCAAATTAATTATGTAAAAGTCATACAATGTGATTTTCTTGATTTTTTTAACATTCTGTCTCTCACAGGTGAAGTGTACCTAATATAAAAATTACAGATCTCACCATTCTTTGTAGGTGGGAAAACTTGCAGAATCGACAGTGTATCAAACCCTTATTTCCCCCACTGTGTATAGCTAGATTTGGAATCCCTGTGTTGTAGTTACTGTAAGAAGTGTGTAAATGTAAGGAAATAGAGTTGAGCAAAAAAATTATTAGGGCCACATTGCAGGAGGTACTTTGATTGTCAGGTCACCCTGGAAAAATTTTCAATGAAACACAATTTTAAAAATAACTGTTAGTTGGTAATACATGTGTTTAAGTAAAAAATATTGTCATGGCAGTAAGGAAATCTTGCTCTAAACATGTCAATTTTAGTATGAGTTAATTCACCATGGCAATCTTAGATTTTGTTACATAAGAATCACTCTTAATTTTTTCCATTGGCTTAAAAAGTACTAATATAGAGAATGACAATGTATGAGAAAGGTAGTTTTAAACTTATTTTTCCCATACGACTGTTCTAGCAAAAAATAATGAAATCTGTAAATCGAGCCCCTCTTCCCTGAGTTGTGCAAATCTGCCATAAGTGAAGTTTAGAAGATTTGCTCATCTATACAGGGCTGTAGTGGAAAAAGCTTTGTTGTGTTGTGAACTGTTGTCCAGAAAGTGAGGATGCCCTTGTAGGTTTGTTGTGCCTCTAAAATGTTTGAATGTAGCTACACTAAGGCTTAAGTAGGGTAAAACTTTTTTTTTTTTTTTTTAATAAACTTTATATTGCAAACCCTTTATTTTGTTGCAGAATAAGGGTTGTATAAAAAGGTAAATCCCTGAGAACTTATTTTTATGGTCCTTAAAAAGTAAACATACCCTTTCACACATCAACAAAAATTTTCTTCCAGAATTTCTGGATCTTCGCCTGACGAATGGTAAAAATGAATGTGAAGGGTGGCTAGAAGTTTACCAAGAAGGAAGATGGGGCATCGTATGTAATAATCTTATGTCAGCGCTATCACGCTCTATTATCTGCAAACAACTGAAATGTGGATCAAATGGAGACCTGGTTGTAAAATTAAGCAATTTTAGCAAAGGTTCCTTCTGGGTGGATCATATTAACTGCACCAAGCATAGTAAACTATTATGGGAGTGTCCATCATCTCCATGGAGCACAATCCCCTGCAGAGACCGAGAATCCGCTTATATAGTTTGTAAGTGTCTTTATTATTTCTTTATATTGTAATTCTGCCAGTTCCTGATCTTCTCTTTGTTTTATATTTCTAGCTATTAAAAACTGAATAGAAAATGTATCAAATTTTGCAATTCTGACCAGTGTAAATTTATGTGGAAATACTGTAACTCTGGAACACTTCAGCTGATCAAACTGATACTGAGAATTATTTTTCACGACATACCGTGCTTCATGACATTTGTAAAAACTTCTTAGATAAGGCGAGTTTATTTGTGGAAAAAAAACGGAAATGGGCAAAAAAAGTTGATAATGTAGCAATTTTCAAATTGCTTTATTTTATGCCTCAAGGTGCTCAAAACCACATTGAAGAAGTTTAGCAACCCATCAGGAGCTTCACAGGAATTAGTAGGATATGAAAGGAAAAAATGAACATTTATTTATTTTTGCAAAAATAATAGGAAAAAATGGACCCCAATATTTGCTGTGCAATTTCTTCTGAGCATGCCGATACCCCATACATGGTTGGAAATCACTGTTTGGGCACACAGCAGAGCTTGGAAGTGATGGAGCACCATTTGAGTTTTTGAATGTTAAATTTGCTGGGATAATTAGCGGACACCATGTTGCATTTGGAGAGCCCATGGGGGTGTCTAAACAGTGGAAATTGCCCACAAATGACACTATTTTTCAAACTAGACCCCTCAGGAAACTTAAATAAATGTGTGGTGAGCACCTTGAAGACTCGGGTGCTACACATAAGTTTATAACATTGATCCTCAACAAATAAAATAAAAATCTCAGAAGTATAACGTAAAGCCGTGAAAGTAAAAAAAATCATATTTTTCCCACAAAAATGTTATTTTAGCCCAATTTTTTTATTTTCACGAGGGTAACAGAACAAAATGGACCCATTGCTCATATGTGGCCAAAAACTACTTTTGAGGCACAGTGCAAAGATTGGAAGTGAAGAAGCACCATATTAGAGTTCACATTTTGCTGGACTGGTTTGAGGATGCCATGTTATATTGGCAGTTCCCCTAAGGTGCCAGAACAACAGAAACCCACATAAGTGGTGCCATTTTACAAACTACACCTCTCAGTGAATTCATTTAGGGTTGTGGGAAAAAAAAATACATTTTTAACACCAAAATGTAGTTTTAACCCCAGATTTTAAATTTTCACAAGAAGAAATGGGCAAAAATGGCACCAAAATTTGTTCTACAATTTCTGCTGAATGTAGGCATACCCGATATGTGGCTCTACAGTACTGTTTAGGCACACAGCAAGACTCAGGAGGAATGGAGCACTATTTGCATCCTGAAGTGCAGATTTTGCTAGAATAGTTTACGGACTCCATGTACAGAGCCCCTAAGTGTTCTGTATATCTATAATAATAAATGCCCTAACCAGCTTGCGCTTGTAACAACTTCCGTCCAGTTGTAACCGGTGACGTCACCACACACACACGCACGTTAACCCTCAACACACCACACCGCCTCAACACACACTCCTCTCACCTTTCACCACCACTCATGTCCACTCACTCTTTCACTCCACATACATTCCTTTCTCTCACTCCGCTTCTCATACTCACACCGTCATCGTCGCTGCCGCGACATCTTCCTCCGCCGCCGCGATCCAGGATCCAGACGTTCTCCAGGCCGCCGACATGTTCTTGCAGGACGCCATCTTGGATTTCGTGAAATCCCGCGATATTTAAGATGGCGTCGCCGCAACAACATGTCGCTGGCGTGGACGACATCGGGATCCAAAAAGATGGCATCGGCGAAATCTCGCGAGATTACGCCGACGCCATTTTGGATCCCGATGTCGGCCATGCAAGCGACATGTTGTTGCAGCGACGCCATCTTGAATATCGCGGGACTTCACGAAATCCAAGATGGCGTCCCGCAAGAACATGTCGCTGGCATGGGCGACATCGGGATCCAAAATGGCGTCGGCGTAATCTCGCGAGATTTCGCCGACGCCATCTTTTTGGATCCCGATGTCGTCCACGCCAGTGACATGTTGTTGCGGCGACGCCATCTTAAATATCGCGGGATTTCACGAAATCCAAGATGGCGTCCCGCAAGAACATGTCGGCGGCCTGGAGAACGTCTGGATCCTGGATCGCGGTGGCGGAGGAAGATGTCGGGGCAGCGACGATGACGGTGTGAGTATGAGAAACGGAGTGAGAGAAAGGAACGTATGTGGAGTGAAAGAGTGAGTGGACATGAGTGGAGGTGAAAGGTGAGAGGAGTGTGTGTTGAGGCAGTGTGGTGTGTTGAGGGTTAACATGGCAAGAGGTGTTAACGACGTCGGCGAAATCTCGCCGACTGCTGCATTGCTCCTCTGCCTCGCGAGATTTTGCCGACGCCATCTTGCATTCGTGAAATTGCGTCATTTACCTCGCGCCGACTTGCTGTGCGGACGCTTGGCATTGCCTGTACCACCATGACTACTGCTGCCTTGGTCCTATGCCTGTTTACTTCCGGTGTCTAATTACTGGACCAATTTGCCTGTACTGCCATAACTATTGCTACCTTGCTACTCTGCCGGTGTCTAATTACAGGGCTAATTTGCCTCTACCGCCATAACTACTGCTGCCTTGCTCCTCTGCCGGTGTCTAATTACAGGGCTAATTTGCCTCTACCGCCATAACTACTGCTGCCTTGCTCCTCTGCCGGTGTCTAATTACAGGGCTAATTTGCCTCTACCGCCATAACTACTGCTGCATTGCTCCTCTGCCAGTGTCTAATTACAGGGCCAATTTGCCTATACCGCCATAACTACTGCTGCATTGCTCCTCTGCTGGTGTCTAATTACAGGGCCAATTTGCCTATACTGCCATAACTACTGCTGCCTTTGTCCTCTGCCAGTGTCTAATTACAGGGCCAATTTGCCTCTATCGCCATAACTACTGCTGCTTTGGTCATCTGCCTGTTTACTGCCAGTGTCTAATTACAGGACCAATTTGCCTATACCGCCATAACTACTGCTGCCTTGCTCCTCTGCCGGTGTCTAATTACAAGGCCAATTTGCCTCTACCGCCATAACTACTGCTGCCTTGCTCCTCTGCCGGTGTCTAATTACAGGGCTAATTTGCCTCTACCGCCATAACTACTGCTGCCTTGCTCCTCTGCCGGTGTCTAATTACAGGGCTAATTTGCCTCTACCGCCATAACTACTGCTGCATTGCTCCTCTGCCGGTGTCTAATTACAGGGCCAATTTGCCTATACCGCCATAACTACTGCTGCCTTGCTCCTCTGCCGGTGACTAATTACAGGGCCAATTTGCCTCTACCGCCATAACTACTGCTGCCTTGCTCCTCTGCCGGTGTCTAATTACAGGGCCAATTTGCCTATACCGCCATAACTACTGCTGCCTTGCTCCTCTGCCGGTGTCTAATTACAGGGCCAATTTGCCTCTACCGCCATAACTACTGCTGCCTTGCTCCTCTGCCGGTGTCTAATTACAGGATCAATTTGCCTCTACCGCCATAACTACTGCTGCATTGCTCCTCTGCTGGTGTCTAATTACAGGGCCAATTTGCCAATACCGCCATAACTACTGCTGCATTGCTCCTCTGCCGGTGTCTAATTACAGGGCCAATTTGCCTCTACCGCCATAAGTACTGCTGTCTTGCTCCTCTGACTGTTCACTGCCTGTGTCTAATTACAGGGCCAATTTGCCTCTACCGCGATAACTACTGCTGCCTTGCTCCTCTGCCGGTGTCTAATTACAGGGCCAATTTGCCTCTACCGCCATAACTACTGCTGCCTTGCTCCTCTGCCGGTGTCTAATTACAGGGCCAATTTGCCTCTACCGCCATAACTACTGCTGCCTTGCTCCTCTGACTGTTCACTGCCGGTGTCTAATTACAGGGCCAATTTGCCTCTACCGCCATAACTACTGCTGCCTTGCTCCTCTGCCGGTGTCTAATTACAGGGCCAATTTGCCTCTACCGCCATAACTACTGCTGCCTTGCTCCTCTGCCGGTGTCTAACTACAGGGCCAATTTGCCACTACCACTTCATAACTACTGCTGGGCAATTACAGGGTCAATTAGTATCTGTTTACTCTACAATACTCCAGGACGCCTTCTTCACTGCCAGATAACTGCCAAATAGACTCCTTTACCTGTGCCAACATGAGTCATAACAAAAAGTATGCCAATGCCAGTGAAAGGAAAGCAGCTTTAGTACTACGACAAAAACAACGCCGTGCTAATGAGACTCCTGAGGAAAAACACCATCGCCTTGAGAAGATTAAGGCTTATAAACGCCGTCGCCTCACACACGAATCCCCTAACTCTAAATCCATATGATTGGCTGAAGAAGCCTCTGCACGCCGACAACAGACGGCCTCTTCCTCATCATTATTATTAGACTCACAACAGGATGCTTCCACATCAGCATGTGGAACAATTTACTGCTACACTTCATCCCATATGCCGTTCACTGACATAACTAATCAGCAATCTGTTTCTGCCCTATCAATACCACCATTCAATACCGATGCACAGTATGCCAATGCCAGTGAAAGGAAAGCAGCTTTAGCACTACGACAAAAACAACGCCGTGCTAATGAGACTCCTGAGGAAAAACAGCATCGACTTGGCAAGATTAAGGCTTATAAACGCCGTCGTCTCACACATGAATCCCCTAACTCTAAATCTATTACATTGGCTGAAGAAGCCTCTACACGCCATCACCGCCAACAACAGATGGCTTCTTCCTCATCATCTATAATAATAAATGCCCTAAGCAGCTTCCGGTTGTAACAACTTCCATCCAGTTGTAACCGGTGACGTCACCACACACACGCACATGTTAACCCTCAACACACCACACCGCCTCAACACACACTCCTCTCACCTTTCACCTCCACTCACGTCCACTCACTCTTTCACTCCACATACGTTCCTTTCTCTCACTCCGTTTCTCATACTCACACCGTCATCGTCGCTGCCCCGACATCTTCCTCCGCCGCCGCGATCCTGGATCCAGACGTTCTCCAGGCCGCCGACATGTTCTTGCGGCGACGCCATCTTTGATTTCGTGAAATCCCGCGAAATTCAAGATGGCGTCGCCGCAAGAACATGTCGCTGGCGTGGACAACTCGGGATCCAAAAAGATGATGTCGGCGAAATCTCGCGAGATTACGCCGACGCCATTTTGGATCCCGATGTCGTCCACACCGGCGACATGTTCTTGCGGCGACGCCATTTTGGATCGGCGAAATCCTGCGATAGTCAAGATGGCGTCGCCGCAAGAACATGTCGCCGGCGAGGACGACGTCGGGATCCAAAATGGCGTCAGCGAAAACTCGCGAGATTTCGCCGACGCCATTTTGGATCCCGACGTCGTCCACGCCGGCGACATGTTCTTCCAGCGACGCTATCTTGACTATCGCGGGATTTCACGATACTCAAGATGGCGTCGCCGCAAGAACATGTCGCCGGCGTGGACAACGTCTGAATCCAGGATGGCGCCGGCGGAAGAAGATGTCGGGGATCGTGGAGCAGCGGCGATGACGGCGTGAGTATGAGAGACGGAGTGAGAGAAGGGGTCGTATGTGGAGTGAAAGAGTGAGTGGAGATGGTGAAAGGTGAGAGGAGTGTGTGTTGAGGAGTGTGTGTGTTGAGGGTTAACATGGCAAGAGGTGTGATGCTATCGCATCCTCCCGATGCGATAGCATCGGGCCATAATCTAGTGGAGTACATAAGTGTCCCCATTTTTATAAATTATACCCCTTTCAAAATTTATCTATAAGTGTAGTGACAATTTTGACTCCATGGATGTTTTCCAGAAGCAAGAAGCAGTGGAAACTGCTGAGTGAAAATTTAAAATTGCCATTGCAATGCCCATACGTTGTAGTGCCCAGTAGGTTTTAGTACCCAGTACATTTTATGGACCAGTCTGTTGTAGTGACCAACTTATGCTTCTGGAGATATTCACCTGTAAATTGGGCTGGCAGTCATCATTACAGAAATGCCAAACCTGTGGACACTAATTGTTGTTGAAGCACACAGGAGCTTAGAAGTGAGAGTGACATTTGGATTTGGGAGTGCAGAATCTGATGAATTCCTTTTGGGGGATGTGCAAATTGCCTCTTCAGAAAGAAAGAGGACTTTTACTCTACAGCGCCACCTATTGGTAGTAGCGATCCTACAAGTCACAATCAACCCTTTAACGAGTCTTGTAATATGACTTAGGATACAAGCCATTGTATTGGGGGATGAGGAGCCATTTCGCTTTTCCAGAGCCTTTGTACTACCAGTGAAGTGGAGGCCCCCTATATTTCCTTTAACAGAAGACGGATCTGAGTGTGGACGTTTTTTGTGGATTGAGTTGAGGCTTTTTTTTGGAACATTTGAAATTACATTTGCTATCACATTTATCTGGCGCTCTACACAGAGCACTTATAACGGGGCTTCCATCTAAGGGCTCATATGAGCATGCAGCATGTAGCTGTAGAAATACATGCAGCTGAACGCTCCGATCCGAGTGCCGGGGGCAGTGCCGGGTATTGACGTGTGAGACTCGTCTGAGTTTCTCGTATTTGAGTATGAGCCCTAAGGGTGTGTGCAGACGCTGTGGAATCCGCTGCGGATTAATCCGCGCGGATTTTGCAAAAACCGCAGATAAACCGCAGGTCAAAAGACCTGCGGATTTTCTGCAGTTTAGCCTGCTGTTTGGTCCTGCGGATTCACCATCTCCACAATGGTGGAGATAGGAACCCGCTGCGGATTCCGCAGAAAGAATTGACATGTCAATTTTTTCTGCGGTCTCAAAACCGCAGGAAATCCGCGCGGATTTTTCCGCACCGTCTACACAGCGTTTTTTGTTTACCATTCATTTGAATGGTACTGTACACCGCAGCTAAAACCGATGCGGGTCCGCAGCGGCAAAAACCGCTGCGGAACCGCAGCGGAATCCCCAGCGTGTGCATACCCTAAATCTCAGACTGACATGATTTAGATGAAACCCCTGAGGGATGCATTCACTATAATGAGGCAGCAGAGTTAGGCCGGAGTCACACTAACCTGCGCAAAATACGGTCCGTAGTTTACTTGCGTAATACGGATGAATGACCACTAAATAGTGCTCCGTAGGTCATCCGTAAGCAAGGTGAGGTCACGTATTTTGCGCATGTGTGCATCCATATGTAATCAGTGTGGCATCCGTATGCAATCCGTATGGCGAGATTTTCTTGCAGCCTTGCAAAATGGACATTTAACGGTTTTGAGGCCTGCAAACAATTTAAATCATTAGCCTGCACCCTATTTAAGACACTCAGAAACAGGTGGATGCCTACATTCTGTACATTTGTCACCTTGCTTTCACGAGGTGTGTTGGTGTTCTTTGTGCAGCATGGCAGAGGGTCTGCGATTCAATACAACTGAGCAGGTTCTCTTTACCTGGCTTTTGTCACGGCGCTTTGGGCAACCATATCATGTGATAGTGGATCCGCGGAGGAGGAGACGCATGTGGGTCCATCCACTTTTGAGGCAACGACTCACAAGAGGGCATTTTCACCGCCTCTATTCTTCTCTGCGGGAGCATCCGGAGAAATTTTACCAGTACTGTCGCATGAGATTGCCACATTTGATCGACTCTTGGAGACAGTGCGCCCTGGGATAACCTTTCAGGACACAAGGATGCGCAAAGCCATATCTGCAGAGGAGCGACTTCTACTCACAATACGGTATGTACTACAAAACCACATTCTCTATATTCCTAATGTGTGTGCTAAGTTATGTTTTTTGGCCTTCTTGGACAAAGCTGAATGCCATCATCTTACTCCAAATATGAATCACCTGACACAGCAGAATGTAACATCTAATATGTCCAGCATATCACTTAGTCATTGTGCCACCAAATATGTGTGTGTTCTTCTCTATCATTTCCTAACAAGTTTGGTCGGCATGTAACTGATTTTTTTTTACTTTAGCCATTCTAAACTTTACTATTTCTGTTGTTCTACAGCTTCCTGTCCACTGGCCTGTCTTATGCCGCCCTCCACCATGAGTTTCTCATAGGAAAATCAACCATTTCAGGCATAGTGAGGTCTACATGTGCACAAATCTGGACAAGACTCCATCAAGTGGTCATGCCCGAGCCCAGGATGGAAGACTGGTTAAGGATATCAAGGGAGTTTGAGGAGGACTGCCAGTTTCCAAATTGTATTGGGGTCCTGGATGGCAAACATATCAGGGTGCGTAAGCCGCCGAACTCAGGCTCCCAATTCTTCAATTATAAACAATACTTTTCTGTTGTATTGTTGGCTCTGGTAGACCCTCAATACAAGTTTATAATTGTTGACATTGGGGCCTATGGAAGGACGGGAGACTCTAGAGTCTTCAATACTTCCATAATGGCTCGGCGGCTACGCACCAACCAGTTGGATCTACCACCACCACGCCAGCTACCAGGCTCCCCCGAACAATCTATCCCTTATGTCCTTGTGGCAGATGAGGCCTTTCAGTTATCGCGCAATGTCATGAGGCCATATCCCCGGCGCAACCTTCACCACAGACGCAGAATTTTTAACTTGCGCCTATCACGTGCTAGGCGACTGGTGGAGTGTTCCTTTGGGATTCTTTGTGCCAAATGGTGAGTACTCCAGTCTGCCATTCAGTTGAGTGAGCAAAATGTGAATGAAGTTGTGAAAGCCTGTGTTGTTCTGCATAACTTCACCAGGATACATGATTGCTCCTCCTCTGATGGTGTTGTGCGTAGGCCGGACAATGTGCGCAGGGTGAGACCACCTATGAACCCTCAACGTAGACCGCTCTCTGGCCTCAAAGTGCGTGATATTTTCACTAATTACTTTATCTCACCTGAGGGGGCAACTTCTTGGCAAGAGCATGCTGTTTCTATGTTATAATTTGTTGCTTTAAGTGTGTCAAAATATATATTACTCAAGCCTTTATGATTCTATGAGTGTTTCAGTGCATGTCTGTTAGTATGTTGTGAGGGATTGTGAAAAATCACACAGAGACGTTAAGTAGAGTAGACAAATATTTAGTTTTGCCTTTTTTTTTTCCCTTAAAGGCAAACATAATTTTGCCATAAGACAAATTTGGCAATGGCCAAAATGACCCTTTGTGCCTTCTTTAACTTGTTGTAAAATGAACATTACAGAACAAAACAGCCACAAACATTAGGCAAAAAAAACATTGCTGCATCACTAGATTAACCTAGATTTGCCAACAAAAGGTGAGCTCCATCACCAAAATAGAGGCAACGAGATAACACTCACATTTCCACATAATGTTAGCCAAACATAGAAAGATTCCACCATGACAGGCAAGGCTACCTCACAGCTTTCACACAGATATTACCTGTCTGTAGACCAGACAATATTTAAGCATGCTATACCGGAAAAGATGAAAATACAAAACTCACTTGTTAAGACATAGAGAAAGCGGGTTATTCTGAATGCTTGTCGCCTAGAAATTTTGTACTAGAGATTGCTAACAAAAAAGGTGACTACTTAACTAAGGCGAGCACGCCTTTCCTATGCCTTAGCAAGTGAGTAGTGTATTTTCATCCTTTCAGTTTACAGCATAGCGCATTTAAAGATTCTCTTTTCTACACACATGTAATATCTGTCTGAAAGGCGTGAGGTAGCGTTGCCTGTCATGATGGATTGTTTCATATGTTTGGAAAACATTGTTTAAAAATGTGAATGTTAAATTATGGTATAAATGTTGGTGAAGGAGAACACCTGTATTTACATTTACATTAGGAGCACCAGTTACATCTGACTGGACATCTCCAACCATCAGAATCATAAATCCTCATATGTTGGGGAAGGGGAACGTGGAAGAACAGCCTGTGGGTGCTGCTGGACATTGTGGCCAACATTGCCCTGTGTGGGGCCATACTGTTGCCCATGATGCTGGAATTGTCCAGCCTCCTGGGACTGTAGGGGATACTGGCCAGAGTACTGATGATGGTGAGATAGCCAGATCGTCCCCAACCAGGTTGGGACCAGCCTCCAACACTGGGTGGGTACAAGTGGCCATATTGGTGGGGTTGGCTTGAGGAAGACATTTGGTGCTGCGGTATAGACGGTTGGGTAGGGGGAGGAAGGGGTTGAGGTGTTGGCCCACGTATTAGGGGCTGTTCAGACCCTGCTTGAGCAAGCATCTGTGTAGATGGTCTCATGCGCATTAAATTTCGTGGTGAGAGCTGCAACCTCTCCAGAAATTCAAAAACCTCATATGGGGTATTGGGGGGGGTGCTTGCATCAAGCAGGATCTGAATACATCCCCTAATACGGAGCCTGACCTCACGGGTAAGGGCACGGAGATAAAGGGTGAGGCTACGTGCATAGGCCTCCTCACCATCATCTGTTGTTACTCTGGACAAATAATTTAGCACCCCTGTGTCCACATTGGTCCTGCTCTCTTGAAGAGTGACCTGGTGCCTTCTTCTTGTTCGCCGTGATGCCTGTGGGGAGGACCTGATCTGGGCAGTTGGGCTGCTGCTCAAGTTGCCCGGCTCTTCCAGGATAGGTGAGGTGGCAGCAGCAGACCGTCCTGGTGGTGTGGTGTGTAGGGCAGCCATTGTGTGGTCTTGTGATGCCTCATCTTCAGCCATCCTTCTTGTAGGGGGAGAAGATGGGCCAGCCACCTCATCCCCTACAGGATCCATAATGGGCTCTGCCTCTGAGGCCGTTCCTCGATCCGTAAGGTTGGATTGAGTTCTGTTATGAAATAGAACAGAGGCAAAAATACATCAATATTTTTGTCCCTGTAAAGTATTTGTGTAATGTATTTGTGTAATGTGGTGCGAGCTATGTACTCACGGTCTCAGATCCAGAATTGGGGCGAGGAAGTTCAGCCGGTCATAGTATATATATTTTCTCTTCACATGCCCAGCATCCCCACTCCTGGACCACTGCTGGCGTTCCCGGCGGAACTGGTCCCGGATGCTTCGCCAGTGTTTCATCACATCTTCCACTGCAATGTGACAGGAAAGATAGTCAAAATCACATATTTGAGAGGTCACATTTTAAAAAACAGTAGTCTAGGCATGGGGCCTTCTGGGGTGTGCTTTCTACCCATGGTGGCATATGTAATTGGGCCGATACACAGGGTCTCATTAGCTACACTGAAACTAATTTTATTGGCTAGGAGGATGAGGAGCTTGTGGCCTAACCCCTAATTATGGCTGTGTGAAGCCACGTGTCACATCCAAATGTAACGGCCTCATGAGGCTAAGGCTAGATTCACACTAGCGCTTTGGAGCGCAGGCCGCCGCTAAGTCCTGCCCCCTGCCGCACCTCCGCTGGTAGCTCCGCCTACCGGCGCATGACGCTGCATGCGTCCCCTATCTTTATCACTGGGGGCGCAGGCCGTGCGCAGTATGCGTTTGGCGGCGCATGCGTCCTTTTGACGGTGCGGCGCGGCAGGGGGCGGGGCTTAGTGGCAGCCGTGCGCAGGCCGTCGCTGAGCTCCAAAGCGCTAGTGTGAAACTAGCCTAAGAAAATTACATGCCCAGGAAGGGGGATGCTGATTGTAGAATCATTTTTAAGCGCGCGCTAAGGTTAATGATGTTTTTATGGTTGCACTTACAAATTTTATGCTGCTCATCACGTGGTCTGTCACCAAAGTCATGGTACATCTGGCGACAGATGCGCCTCCATGATGCCTCCTTTCTTGTCCAGTTCGCATAATTTGCATCGCGTGGGTCCCATATTTCGGGACGCTCCTGCACTAGCACAATAAGCATCTCAACATTAATATATGTGGACGCCATGCTGCTGCTGTACTCCGTGGAGGCGTACTTCCTGGATGTCTGGAGCGCTTTTTGAGCTCATTTGCATGTCTAGGCTTCCTGATGATGGATTGGCCCATTTCCTGTCACCAGCCAAAAGACCTGCGTATTGCTCGCAGGTCACACGTGTGTTCCGTGTGTAATTCGTATTTTTTGCGCACCCATTGACTTGCATTGGCGTACTACGGGCGTAGTACGCTGACAATCGCAGCATGCTGCGATTGGCACGGAGCGTAGGATACGGATGAGAAATAAACGCCTGGTGCGAGTGACCCCATTGAAAATCATTTGTCCGTGTGTAATGCGTGTTTTTTGCTCCTCTTACGCGCCCGTATTCCTGGGCAGTGTGACTCCGGCCTTACTCTGGACTCCATTTAGCCTCTGTTCAGTTTTGTCCTTCTTTTTGGAAGTGCAAAAAACTATGCTTTTATGCTTGCCTAAAAATACGGACAACATCGGATCATAGGTAGCCAGACAGCATCCATAGTGTCTCCATCTGCCTCATTATATGGACTCTCTCGATGAGGATACCATCTGAATCACGTATTTCAGAGATTTACTCGGAAACCCCTGTGTAAGAGATCAGTGTAAAGCGTAGGATAAATGTGCGTGGCACCTTACTGAGATCTTTGGGAGGGAGAATGAAAAAATCAACAGCAGGTGAAGAATTGGCTTTGTTTTTTACGCATTTCCTCGTGCAGTGATTAGACAACTTTATTCTTCTGGTCAGTGTGATTCCAACGATATTAGATTAATTATTTTTTTTCTCTTTAGCTGCTCTTGCACACTAGGAAACACTTTTTACTACAAAAACAAGTTTTTGCATCACAATATTGTCAGAGCTATAATTTTTCCATATTTCTGTAAACAGTCAAGTGAGGGTTTGTTTTTTGCAGGACGAGTTGATATTTTTATTGGTACCATTGTCAGGCACATGACTTTTTTGATTGCTTCTTATTCTGGGTTTTAGAAAGCAGAATGAACAAAAACCAGCAAATCAGGAATTGGGTTTTTGCGTTTTTTTATGCCATTCTGCATATGGTAAATTGATGAGGCTGCTTTATTCCTCTGGTCAGTACAATTATAGCAATACCACATTTATATTTTTTGACATTTTGGCGCTTTTACACAATAAAAACTATTTTGTAGAAAAAAATAATTTTTGCATTGCTTTATTCTGAGAGCTATATCTTATTTATTTTTCACCTGCTTTTTGGTTTTATGGCCACTTGGTTTTTGAGGGACAAGATGTCATTTTCAGCTATACCAATTTTCTTTTTACATTCGTCTTTTTGATCGCCTTTTATTCCACTTTTCGTTCAGCGATATAATAATAAAGCATTGTGTTTTGGCTGTTTTGTTAAGGTGTTCACTGAAGGGGTTAACTAGTTGGACAGTTTTATAGGTCATGTCATTCAGGAAGAGGCAAAACCAAATGTGCAGTTTGAAAGTTTAGTTTTTTTTCATTAATTATATTTATTTATGGATACAATATGCATATATTTTTTTATTTTGTGTTTTTTTAAAAAAAATTACAAATTTTAACTTTTTTTTTTTTTTACAGATGGGCTCCCTCCATCTGCCTGCTTTTTAACTCCTTCACGCTACGCCTATTTTCTTTTTCGCATTTCCATTTTTGACTCCCCTTCTTCCCAGAACCATAACTTTTTTGATTTTTCCCTCAATATGGCTATGTGAGAGCTTTTGTTTTGCAGGACAAGTTGTACTTTTGAATGCCCCCATTGGTTTCACCATATTTTGTACTCCAAAATGGGAAAAAAAAAATTCCAAGTGCGGAGATATTGCAAAAAAGTACATTACCACAACTGTTTTTTTGGATTTCTTTTTTTATCATGTTCACCAAATGCTAAAGCTGACCTGCCATTATGATTCCCCAAGTCATTGTGAGTTTGCAGATATCAAACATTTAGGTTGTTTTCATTTAAATAATAAAAAAATCCAAAGTTTGTTAAAAAAAAAAAAAAAAGTGTCATTTTCCGAGACCCATAACGTCCACTTTTTCATGATCTGGAGCTGGATGAGGGCTTATTTTTTGCGTGCCGAGCTAACATTTTTTAATGATACCATTTTGGTGTGGATCTTTTGATGGACCGGTATTGCATTTTAAAGCAATGTTGCGGCGACAAAAAAAGTAATTCTGGCGTTTTTACTTTTTTCTTTTTTTCAATACGCCATGTTCTGATCGAATTGATTTTTTTTTATATTGATAAAGTTGACTGCATTCTTTTTTAGGTGAAAAAATTGACTATATTGTCATCCAAAGAGGATTACATGCTTTGCGATACATTTCAGTGGCATACTACAGTTGTGGCCAAAAGTATTGACACCCCTGCAATTCTGTCAGATAATACTCAGTTTCTTCCTGAAAATGATTGCAATCACAAATTCTTTGGTATTATTATCTTCATTTAATTTGTCTTAAATGAAAAAACACAAAAGAGAATGAAGCAAAAAGCAAAATATTGATCATTTCACACACAACTCCAAAAATGGGCCAGACAAATGTATTGGCACCCTTAGCCAAATACTTGGTTGCACAACCTTTAGCCAAAATAACTGCGACCAACCGCTTCGGGTAACCATCAATGAGTTTCTTACAATGCTCTGCTGGAATTTTAGACCCTTCTTCTTTGGCAAACTGCTCCAGGTCCCTGATATTTGAAAGGTGCCCTCTCCAAACTGCCATATTTAGATCTCTACACAGGTGTTCTATGGGATTCAGGTCTGGACTCATTGCTGGCCACCTTAGAAGTCTCCAGTGCTTTCTCTCAAACCATTTTCTAGTGCTTTTTGAAGTGTGTTTTGGGTCATTGTCCTGCTGGAAGACCCATGACCTCTGAGGGAGACCCAGCTTTCTCACACATTATGCTGCAAAATTAGTTGGTAGTCTTCAGACTTCATAATTCCATGAACACGGTCAAGCAGTCCAGTGCCAGAGGCAGCAAAGCAACCCCAAAACATCAGGGAACCTCCGCCATGTTTGACTGTAGGGACCGTGTTTTTTTCTTTGAATGCCTCTTTTTTTCTCCTGTAAACTCTATGTTGATGCCTTTGCCCAAAAAGCTCTACTTTTGTCTCATCTGACCAGAGAACATTCTTCCAAAATGTTTTAGGCTTTTTCAGGTAAGTTTAGGCAAACTCCAGCCTGGCTTTTTTATGTCTCGGGGTAAGAAGTGGGGTCTTCCTGGGTCTCCTACCATACGGTCCCTTTTCATTCAGACACGGACGAATAGTATGGGTTGACACTGTTGTACCCTCGGACTGCAGGGCAGCTTGAACTTGTTTGGATGTTAGTCGAGGTTCTTTATCCAACATCCGCACAATCTTGCGCTGAAATCTCTTGTCAATTTTTCTTTTCCGTTCACATCTAGGGAGGTTAGCCACAGCGCCATGGGCTTTAAACTTCTTAATGACACTGCGCACGGTAGACACAGGAACATTCAGGTCTTTGGAGATGGACTTGTAGCCTTGAGATTGCTCATGCTTCCTCACAATTTGGTTTCTCAAGTCCTCAGACAGTTCTTTGGTCTTCTTTCTTTTCTCCATGCTCAATGTGGTACACACAAGGACACAGGACAGCGGTTGAGTCAACTTTAATCCATGTCAACTGGCTGCAAGTGTGATTTAGTTATTGCCAACACCTGTTAGGTGCCACAGGTAAGTTACTGGTGCTGTTAATTACACAAATTAGAGAAGCATCACATGATTTTTCGAACAGTGCCAATACTTTTGTCCACCCTCTTTTTTATGTTTGGTGTGGAATTATATCCAATTTGGCTTTAGGACAATTCTTTTTGTGTTTTTTCATTTAAGACAAATTAAATAAAGATAATAATACCAAAGAATTTGTGTTTGCAATCATTTTCAGGAAGAAACTGAGTATTATCTGACAGAATTGCAGGGATGTCAATACTTTTGGCCACAACTGTATATAACACACCAAAAAAAGGTTGAATAAAAATTTCTGAATTCAATTACACATCAAGAGAGTATTATGTGGTTTGTGTTACATTTTAATGGTATATAACACTATGAAAAGCTTTAGGCTGGAGTCATACTTAATGTATGGAAAATTGGTCTGAGTCTCTCTGCTGAGACTCGCAGGAGTGTAAAGCGAGTGTCATGCGAGTACAATCCGATTTGTCACACCGATTTACATCTCTGTCATTTACATTCTCTGTCATTTACATGTCGTTTTCAAAGGAAATGTTCTTCAAAACACACACACACATACAGCTCTGGCAAAAATTAAGAGACCACAACATTAAAACCCTGTCATAGGCAGCCCATTCTCCAGACCTGAACCCCATTGAAAACCTCTTTAATGTAATCAAGAGGATGATGGATAGTCACAAGCCATCAAACAAAGAAGAACTGCTTACATTTTTGCGCCAGAAGCATTGTGAAAGACTGGTGGAAAGCATGCCAAGACGCATGAAAGCTGTGAATAAAAATTGTTGTTTCTAAATCATTGTGAACTTGTTTCCTTAGCATTATTTGGGGTCTGAAAGCACTGGGTTTTTTAAATTTTGACCATTTTTCTTCAGAAAAAAAAATACAAAACTTATTGCGTGGAAATTCGGAGACATGTTGTCAGAAGTTTATAGACTAAAAGTACAATTTACATTTTACTCAAAAATATACCTATAAAGAGAAAAATCAGACAAGCTGAACATTTGAAAGTGGTCTCTTAATTTTTGCTAGAGCTGTATAGATAGATAGATAGCAGATAGATAGATAGCAGATAGATAGATAGATAGATAGATCTTTCATTTCACCAGAGCTGTTTAAAAGAAGCTGAACTGTGATTGGTTGCTATGAACAAGAGTTTTCCCACTCCACAACACCTCAGCAGACACTGAGCAGGTGGGAGAAATCTAGCATCCCCGGGAACATAAGCTCCCAGCCATTGTCTGCCCCCCAGAAAGGAGCAGAGAGAACATGACAGAAATGAATCCCCCCCTCCCATGCCCATATACCCATCAGACATCCTACATCCCATATCCAGTGCACATATAACCATCACAATTCCTCAATCCCATAGTCCAGTGCCCATATACCCATCACACATCCTCCATCCCATAGTCCAGTGCCCATATACCCCACATCCTCCATCCCATAGTCCCTTAGGCACATCTTCACTCTTAAAGGGATCCAAGGTATGGAAGTGAGGGCAAATCCACTCAGCACTTTGGTACTGATCCCAGGCTCTCTTAACCCCTTCACCCCCAAGGGTGGTTTGCACGTTCATGACCGGGCCAATTTTTACAATTCTGACCACTGTACCTTTATGAGGTCATAACTCTGGAACGCTTCCATGGATCCCGGTGATTCTGACATTGTTTTCTCGCGACATATTGTACTTCATGTTAGTGGTAAAATTTCATTCAAATAACTTGCGTTTATTTGTGAAAAAAATGGATATTTGGCAAAAATTTTGAAAATTTTGCAATTTTCCAACTTTGAATTTTTATGCCCTTAAATCACAGAGATACGGCACACAAAAAACTTGATATGTAACATTTCCCACATGTTTACTTTACATCAGCACAATTTTGGAACCAAAATTTTTTTTTGTTAGGAAGTTATAAGGGTTAAAAGTTGACCAGCGATTTCTCATTTTTACAACACCATTTTATTTTTAGGACCACATCACATTTGAAGCCAATTTGAGGGGTCTATATGATAGAAAATACCCAAAAGTGACACCATTCTAAAAACTGAACCCCTTAAGGTGCTCAAAACCACATTCAAGAAGTTTATTAACCCATTAGGTGCGTCACAGGAATTTTTTTGAATATTTAAAAAGAAATGAACATCTAACTTTTTTTCACAAAAAAAATACTTCAGGTTCAATTTTTTTTATTTTACCAAGGGTAACAGGAGAAATTGGACTGCAAAAGTTATTGTGCAATTTGTCCTGAGTACGCTGATACCTGATTTGTGGGGCGGAACGACTGTTTCGGCGCATGGCAGAGCTCAGAATGGAAGGAGCGCCGTTTGACTTTTTCAATGCAAAATTGGCTGGAATACAGATCGGACGCCATGTCACGTTTGGAGAGTCCCTGATGTACCTAAACAGTGGAAACCCCCTACAAGTGACCCCATTTTGGAAACTAGACCCCCCAAGGAACTTATCTAGATATGTGGTGAGAACTTTGAACCCACAAGGGCTTTACAGAAGTTTATAACGTACAGCGGTACAATTAAAAAATCATATTTTTTCCACAAAAATGATCTTTTCACCCCAATTTTTATTTTCCCAAGGGTAACAGGACCCTAAAAGTTATTGTGCAATTTGTCCTGAGTACGCTGATACCCCACATGTGGGGGTAAACCACTATTTGGGCGCATGGCAGAGCGCGGAAGGGAAGCAGTGCCATTTGACGTTTTTGGCTGGAATTGAGATCGGACACCATGTCGCGTTTGGAAAACCCCTGATGTACCAAAACAGTGGAAACCCCCCACAAATGACACCATTTTGCAAACTAGACCCCCTAAGGAACTTATCTAGATGTGTGGTGAGAACTTTGAACCCCCATGGGCTTCACAGAAGTTTATAACATAAAGCCATACAATTAAAAAATCATATTTTTTCCACAAAAATGATCTTTTCACCCTCAATTCTTATTTTACCAAGGGTAACAGGACCCTAAAAGTTATTGTGCAATTTGTCCTGAGTACACTGATACCCCACATGTGGGGGTAAACCACTATTTGGGCGCATGGCAGAGCTCGGAAGGGAAGCAGCGCCATTTGACGTTTTTGGCTGGAATTGAGATCGGACACCATGTCGCGTTTGGAAAACCCCTGATGTACCAAAACAGTGGAAATCCCCCACAAATGACACCATTTTGGAAACTAGACCCCCTAAGGAACTTATCTAGATGTGTGGTGAGAACTTTGAACCCCCATGGGCTTCACAGAAGTTTATAACATAAAGCCATACAATTAAAAAATCATATTTTTTCCACAAAAATGATCTTTTCACCCTCAATTCTTATTTTTCCAAGGGTAACAGGACCATAAAAGTTATTGTGCAATTTGTTCTGAGTACGCTGATACCCCACATGTGGGGGTAAACCACTATTTGGGCGCATGGCAGAGTTCGGAAGGGAAGCAGCGCCATTTGACGTTTTTGGCTGGAATTGAGATCGGACACCATGTCGTGTTTGGAAAACCCCTGATGTACCAAAACAGTGGAAATCCCCCACAAATGACACCATTTTGGAAACTAGACCCCCTAAGGAACTTATCTAGATGTGTGGTGAGAACTTTGAACCCCCATGGGCTTCACAGAAGTTTATAACATAAAGCCATACAATTAAAAAATCATATTTTTTCCACAAAAATGATCTTTTCACCCTCAATTCTTATTTTTCCAAGGGTAACAGGACCATAAAAGTTATTGTGCAATTTGTTCTGAGTACGCTGATACCCCACATGTGGGGGTAAACCACTATTTGGGCGCATGGCAGAGCTCGGAAGGGAAGCAGCGCCATTTGACGTTTTTGGCTGGAATTGAGATCGGACACCATGTCGCGTTTGGAAAACCCCTGATGTACCAAAACAGTGGAAATCCCCCACAAATGACACCATTTTGGAAACTAGACCCCCTAAGGAACTTATCTAGATGTATGGTGAGAACTTTGAACCCCCATGGGCTTCACAGAAGTTTATAACATAAAGCCATACAATTAAAAAATCATATTTTTTCCACAAAAATGATCTTTTCACCCTCAATTCTTATTTTTCCAAGGGTAACAGGACCATAAAAGTTATTGTGCAATTTGTTCTGAGTACGCTGATACCCCACATGTGGGGGTAAACCACTATTTGGGCGCATGGCAGAGCTCGGAAGGGAAGCAGCGCCATTTGACGTTTTTGGCTGGAATTGAGATCGGACACCATGTCGCGTTTGGAAAACTCCTGATGTACCAAAACAGTGGAAACCCCCCACAAATGACACCATTTTGGAAACTAGACCCCCTATGGAACTTATCTAGATGTGTGGTGAGCACTTTGACCCCCCCAGTGCTTCACAGAAGTTTATAATGCCCGGGCGTGAAAATAAATAATTCGTATTTTTTCCACAAACATGATCTTTTAGTCACCATTTTTTTATTTTCCCAAGGGTACCAGGAGAAATTGGACCCCAAAAGTTGTTGTCCAATTTGTCCTGAGTATGCTGATACCCCATATGTGGGAGAAAACTACTGTATGGGCACACGTCGGGGCTCGGAAGGGAAGTAGTGACGTTTTGGAATGCAGACTTTGATGGAATGGTCTGCGGGTGTCATGTTGCCTTTGGAGAGCCCCTAATGTACCTAAACAGTAAAAACCCCCCACAAATGACACCATTTTGTAAACTAGACCCCCCAAGGAACTTATCTAGATGTGTGGTGAGCACTTTGAACCCCCCAGTGCTTCACAGAAGTTTATAACGCCCGGGCGTGAAAATAAAAAATTCGTATTTTTTCCACAAACATGATCTTTTAGTCACCATTTTTTTATTTTCACAAGGGTACCAGGAGAAATTGGACGCCTAAAGTTGTTGTCCAATTTGTCCTGAGTATGCCGATACCCCATATGTGGGAGAATACTACTGTATGGGCACACGTCGGGGCTCGGAAGGGAAGTAGTGACGTTTTGGAATGCAGACTTTGATGGAATGGTCTGCGGGTGTCACGTTGCCTTTGGAGAGCCCCTAATGTACCTAAACAGTGGAAACCCCCCACAAATGACCCCATTTTGAAAACTAGACCCACTAAGGAACTTATCTAGATGTGAGGTGAGCACTTTGAACCCCCAAGGGCTTCACTGAAGTTTATAATGCTAGGGCATGAAAATAAAAAAATCGTATTTTTTCCAGAAACATGATCAATTAGTCCCCAGTTTTTTCATTTTCCCAAGGGTAACAGGAGAAATTGGACCCCCAAAAGTTGTTGTCCAATTTGGCCTGAGTACGCTGACACCCCATATGTGGGAGAAAACTACTGTATGGACACACGTCGGGGCTCGGAAGGGAAGCAGTGACGTTTTGGAATGCAGACTTTGATGGAATGGTCTGCGGGTGTCATGTGCGTTTGGAGAGCCCCTGATGTACCTAAACTATTGAAACTCCCCACAAGTGACCCCATTTTGGACACTAGACCCCCCATGGAACTTATCTAGATGTGTGGTGAGCACTTTGAACCCCCAAGTGCTTCACAGAAGTTTATAACACTCGGACGTGAAAATAAAAAAATCATTTTTTTCCACAAAAATGATATTTTTGCCCCCAATTTTTTATTTTCCTTAGGGTAACAGGAGAAATTGGACCCCAAAAATTATTTTGCAATATGTCCTGAGTAGGCTGATACCCTACATGTGGGGGTAAAACACTGTTTGGGCGCATGGCAGAGCTTGGAAGGGAAGGAGCACCATTTGACTTTTTCAACTCAGAATTGGCTGGAATTGAGATCAGACGCCATGTTGCATTTGGAGAGCCCCTGATGTGCCCAAACAGTGGAAACCCCCAATTATAACTCCAACCCTAACCCCAACACACCCCTAACCCTAATCTGAGCCCTAACCCTAGCCCTAACCCTAGCCCTAACCCTAGCCCTAACCCTAACCCTAGCCCTAACCCTAGCCCTAACCCTAGCCCTAACCCTAGCCCTTACCCTAAGGGGAAAATGGAGATAAATACTTTTTTTTTAGTTTTATTATTTTTCCCTAACTAAGGGGGTGATAACAGGGGGTTTGACTTACTATTTATGGCAGTTTTTATGTTTGGCGACTGTCACACGCTAAAAGACGCTTTTTATTGTAAAATAGTTTTTGCATCACCACGTTTTGAGAGCTATAATTTTTCCGTCTTTTGACCCACTGAGTCATGTGAGGTCTTATTTTTTGCGGGACGAGTTGACGTTTTTATTGGAACCATTTTCGGGCACGTGAAATTTTTTGATCGCTTTTTATTCCGATTTTTGGGACGCAGAATGAAGAAAAACCAGCGTTTCATGAATTTCTTTTGGGGGGGTGCGTTTACACCGTTCCGCGTGCGGTAAAATTGATAAAGCGGTTTTATTCTTCGGGTCAGTACGGTTACAGCGATACCTCATTTAGGTCGTTTTTTATGTTTTTGTCGGTTTTATGCAATGAAAACTATTTTATATAAAAAATAATTATTTTTGAATCGCTTTATTCTGCGAGCTATAACTTTTTTATTTTTTCGCTGATGATGCTGTGTTGTAGCTCGTTTTTTGCGGGACAAGATGACGTTTTCAGCGGTACCATGGATATTTATATGCGTCTTTTTTGATCACGCGTTATTACACTTTTTGTTTGGCGGTATGATAATAAATCATTATTTTTTGCTTCGTTTTTTATTTTTATTTTTTAAGGGGTTCGCTAAAAGGGTTAACTAATGGGACAGTTTTATAGGGCGGGTCATTACGGACGCGGCGATACCTGATATGTGTACTTTTATTGTTTTTTTTTTTTATTATTTCCAAAAAATGGATTTATTGAGGGAATATTTTTTTTTTTTTTTCTAATTTATTTGGCGATTTTTTTAAAATTTATTTTTACATTTTTTTTAATTTTTTTTTTACTTTATTACATAGTCCCAGGTGGGACATCACTGTCCTGTGACAGATCGCTGATCTGTCACATCACAGATCACTGTGACAGATCAGCAATCTGTCACAGGCATTGAAGAAGACTTCCTCTTGCCTGCGCTGGAGTGATTGGCTTGGAAAGAAATGCTCCCTGAAGGAAGGAGTGATTCCCATTCTGATAGCCATCAGGTGGGGGAAGAAATTAGGTCGCAGAAGGGTTTCAGCCCCTAGCTAAGTGAAGTGAACATCGAACTTAACTAGCAAGCTGACAGCTGTGGTTTCTGCATGGGCCACAGCGAACTTCCACAGTTACCTTCTCCAGAAAGGCTGCCACGTAGGATCAAGAAATCGCCTGAGTTACGAATTCTGACAGGATCCGCGGCAGCTAGCCTGGGACACTGACTGTGAGATGCTGATAGGAAGGAAGGAGTTAAAGCAGCATTGAGGAGACGGCCTAGAAAGGAACATACGGACAGGGAGTGTTGGAGGGGTGTACTCATCTACCTGGGAGTTTACTGGACCCCTGACCTGGAGGATGCAGCACTGAAGTGGGCATCTGTACTGCAGAACGGAACTGTGAGTAAAGCCCTTTGGAACTGCATTCATCTGAGTCCTTTGTCTCCTTTCTGCACCAAGCACCCAGCACTGCTACATCCACCACCCCGCCTGACAACATCACCATAAAAACAACTCTCAACGGCCCTGGGACTATTGCTCTACCTGTGGAGAGCTATTTTACCTCAGCTGCGACACACCAACAGTCTCAGGGAAACAACGCCGCAGCGCTGGTCGCCTCTGACCAGAATACAACAGGTGGCGTCACGTCTTCATATATAAACTTTATTTTCATTTTTACTACATTCAACTAATAACTCTAACTAACTCCAGCATTTTTCATTTGACCGCCTGGGGCCACGGACCGGGTCTCAGCCACTGTGACATCCCCCATTGAAGTCGACGGGCCCGGTACCGAGTACCACACGGCCCCTGGGGCACGTCACATGTTATTATCCATGAACGAATAAAACATTTCTTGATTGTTTGGAAGCTGGAACAAATCCACGTTTGACTGCACTGGTTCTGGACTTCCCCAAACCACATGCCGTAATGGAACAGGTGAGCTCAGCTGGTTCCTTCTTGTTTGTTCTCGTAAAGGGAACCCAGGTATGGAAGTTAGGGAAATTTCCTCAGCACTCTGATTCTGACCCCAGACTTCTATTAAAGGGATCATGGTTATGCAAGTCAGGGCAAATCTGTCCAACGCTTTGGTTCTGACCCCAAGCCTTTCTTAAAGGGATCCTAGTATGGAAGTTAAAGTAAATCCCACATCACTCTGATTCTGACCCCAGGCTTCTATTACAGGGATCATTAGTATGGAAGTCAGGGCAAATCCCTCAGCGCTCTGGTTCTGACCCCAGGCTGATGGGATGATGTGGGATATTAGGGGTAGTAGTCTAGTGGCTCTGGTTGACAGGTTGATGTGGGATATTAGGGTAGTAGTCCGGTGGCTCCGGTTGACAGGATGATGTGGGATATTAGGGGTAGTAGTCCGGTGGCTCTGGTTGACAGGATGATGTGGGATATTAGGGGTAGTATTCCAGTGGCTCTGGTTGACAGGATGATGTGGGATATTAGGGGTAGTAGTCCGGTGGCTCTGGTTGACAGGATGATGTGGGATATTAGGGGTAGTAATCCGGTGGCTCTAGCTGACAGGATGATGTGGGATATTAGGGGTAGTAGTCCAGTGGCTCTGATGGGATGATGTGGGATATTAGGAGTGGCAATCCGGTGGCTCTGATGGGATGATGTGGGATATTAGGAGTAGTAATCTGGTGGCTCTGATGGGATGATGTGGGATATTAGGAGTAGTAATCTGGTGGCTCTGATGGGATGATGTGGGATATGAGGGGTAGTAGTCCGGTGGCTCTGACGGGATGATGTGGGATATTAGTGGTAGTAGTCCGGTAGCTCTGGCTGACGAGATGATGTGGGATATTGGGGGAAGTAGTCTGGTGGCTCTGGCTGACGGGATGATGTGGGATATTAGGGGTACTATTCCGGTGGCTCTGGCTGACGGGATGATGTGGGATATTAGTGGTAGTTATCCAGTGGCTCTGGCTGAAGGGACGATGTGGGATATTAGGGGTAGCAGTCCAGAGGCTCTGACAGGATGATGTAGGATATTATAGTGAATGAGGCTATGCTGAGTGGGTGGGGCTATACACTCAGCTATATATATGTATATATATATATATATATATATATAATCATTATAATTTGCAACGCCTTCCTCTTCAGCTAGTATCTATATACAGTATATATATTTATATGTCAGTGACACACACACACATATATATATATATATATATATATATACATATGTGTACATATATATAATAGCTGAAGAGCCCGGCGCTGCCTGGGCATAGTAACTAACTGTGGTTAGTTAAAACAAATTATAATTATCCTCCATCCCATAGTCCCGTGCCCATATACCCATCATACATATCCACGATCCCATAGGCCCGTGCCCATATACCCATCATACATATCCTCCATCCCATAGTCGAGTGCCCATATACCCATCACACATCCTCCATCCCATAGTCCCGTGCCCATATACCCGTCATACATATCCTCCATCCCATAGTCCGGTGCCCATATACTCATCACACATCCTCCATTCCATAGTCAACCATTATGACATCATAATGAGCGGTGGCGGGGCATGCAACCTTTGATGACATCAGCGTCGCCATGGCAACCATTGTGACATCATAATGAGGGGCGGGGCTTGACGTGCACACACTGCTTCCCCAGTATGCAAATAGGGGCATTGTGACATCACAATGAGGGGTGAGGCTTGACATGCACACACTTTTTCCCCCAGTATGTACATAGGGGCAAAATTGTTTGGTGAATTGGAATGCGCGGGGTTAAAATTTCGCCTCACACCATAGCTTAGAACGCTCTCGGGGTCCAGACGTGTGACTGTGCCAAATTTTGTGGTTGTAACTGCGACGGTGCGGATGCCTATCCCGGACATACACACACACATACACACTTTGAGCTTTATATATTAGATATCTACTATATAATT
Source organism: Dendrobates tinctorius (assembly GCF_039654945.1). Taxonomy (NCBI): domain Eukaryota; kingdom Metazoa; phylum Chordata; class Amphibia; order Anura; family Dendrobatidae; genus Dendrobates; species Dendrobates tinctorius. The sequence continues at coordinate 90,623,053 of NW_027361687.1, read as the reverse complement.
GTCTAATTCTGTCTGTCTGTCTGTAATGGAAATCCTGCCTTGCTGATTGGTTGGGGCAGTTAGGCTGCGACCAATCAGCGACAGTTGCTTTGTCGTCGCGGCAACACGGCTGCATTGCTTATTGTACAGGTACATTACAGCCGTTAAAGGCATCACTGCTGCGTCGCTCACTACACAGGCACAGTCCTGTACATATTCTGTAGTACAATACATTAGATAACAGCAGAAAAGTGACTGCAGCTCTGGGTGTAACTGGAGTACAATGCATTAGGTAGGAGCAGAACAGTGACTGCAGCTCTGGGTGTAACTTGAGTACAATACATTTGGTAAGATCTGAACAGTGACTGCAGCTCTGGCTGTAACAGGATCATAATACATTAGGTAAGAGCAGAACGGTGACTGCAGCTCTGGCTGTAACAGGATCATAATACATTAGGTAAAAGCAGAACAGTGACTGCAGCTCTGGGAGTAACTAGAGTACAATACATTAGGTAACCGCAGAACAGTGACAGCAGCTCCGGGTGTAACATGAGTATAATACACTAGATGGTGGCCCGATCCTATCGCATCTGGTATTCTAGAGTCTCTGTTAAAATAAAAAATAGTTATAAAAATAGTTATATACTCACCTTCCTATGGCCCCCAGACTCTGTCCCGCCTCTCACCACGCTCTTCTGGTCCCAGTAATGCTTATCAAGAAGGGCCGGAGATGACATCACTCTTGCGAGACCACGACGTCATCAGCGGTGTTTCATGCAAAGCATTACTGGGACCGGAAGATGCCGGGCGCATGGTGAGAGGAGAGAGAGAGTCCAGGGGCCGTCGGGAGGTGAGTATATCACTTTTTTCTATTTTAACAGAGACTCTAGAATACCCGATGCGATAGAAGGATAGAATAAAAATCTATATTTTTATATAGCGCTAACATATTCCACAGCGCTTTACAGTTTGCACACATTATCATCACTGTCCCCGATGGGGCTCACAATCTAAATTCCCTATCAGTATGTCTTTGGAATGTGGGAAGAAACTGGAGTACCCAGAAGAAACCCACGCAAACACAGAACATACAAACTCCTTGCAAATGTTGTCCTTGGTGGGATTCAAACCTAGGACTCCAGCGCTGCAAGGCTGCAGTGCTAACCACTGAGCCACCGTGCTGCCCAGAATTGGGCCATTTTGCTTTCTTGGCCTTTTTCAGAGAATATAAATGTTTACACCAAAACTTTTTCTCCACTCATGGTTAGTGGTTGAGTGAAGCTGTGACGGAGTCAGCTTACGCTGAGTCACTTTCTTTAGAGTAGACCCTCTGGGTCATGGCACCCACCTACCTAGGGCGAGCTAACCTTGTGAGGAACCACCCCCCTATACAGGGAATGTCAGGGGCAAGACCAAGGGGGTGAGCCACCACGACTGCTGGAACCAGACGGCCGGCTCAGGTAGACACTAAGTACGAGTGTCTGATGACAAAGGACTTGCAGGAAACAAGAAAAGATAAGACGTGAATTCAAGGTATCTTCATTAAGGCAAACTCAGGGTTACATCAGGTGCAAGACGTGATAACAGGGAAAACACAGCATGGTGCGTGCGAGGGCACGCCAAGGTCCATGGCATGGTACGTGCCAGGTGGCACGCCTGGGTACGGGCAAGGGCTCAATGGCATCGGACTCCAGACAGCTGGCAATGATTGACATGATCAGGGCATCAGGCTGCGGACAGCAGCTAAACACATCAGGCTTACAATCTCTGGCAGCGATCGGCAGGTTCCAGGCATCTGGCAGGCAAACCAGGGTTCAAGCAAGGAGGCACAACAGATCTCCAGACATGGTGCATGTTAGGGAACATGCCAAGGTCCAAGGCAAAGTTCCAGGCAGGGTGCATGCTAGGGGCACACCAGGGTCCAGGGCAAGGTGCAAGGCAAGGTGACTGTGTAGGGGACACGCCAGGTTCAAAGTACAAAACACGGTGCGTGTGTAGGGGACACACCAGGGTTCAAAGTTCAAAGTACAAAACATGGTGCGTGTGTAGGGACATGCCAGGGTTCAAGGTCCAAGGCAAGGTCCCCCCGTGTGCCGAGGGACACGCCAGGATCAGGGTACAAGGCAAGGTCCTGCACGTGCCAAGGGACACGCCAGGGTCAGGGTACAAGGCAAGGTCCTGCACGTGCCAAGGGACACGCCAGGGTCAGGGTTCAAGGCAAGGTCCTGCGCGTGCCAAGGGACACGCCAGGGTCAGTTCAAGACAGGGTGCATGCTGAGACATGCCAGGGTTCAGGCTAGGGCCTATGCCTGCAATAGGGCACGACAAGGTACAAGCTAGGGCCTGTGCGTGCAAGAGGGCTCGACAGGGTATAGGCTAGGGCCTGTGCGTGCAAGAGGGCATGACAGGGTACATGGCAAGACCTGTGCATATTTTTACAGAAGCACGGGGAGGTATGCCAAGGAGCAGGCTAGGGCCTGTGCGTGCTATTAGAGAAGCATGCAAAGCACAGTGCAGAGACAGCGTGGGTGCAAGGAAGCACAGAGAGCACGGCTGGGGCACTGGCTAGCTGGTCGGGCTGAGGCACAGACAGACGGGCAATACTCTGGCGAACCCGGCTGGGGCATAAAAGGCGACACAGCTGTCACTGGCCGACGAGCACGGCTGAGGCACAAGCAGGTGGGCACGGCCGAGGCACAGACAGGAGGCTAGGAAGACCAGGCGCATGCAAAGGGCACACGAAGAAACATGGCAAGAAACAAGGCAAGGCTAGGCAAGGTACAGAACAAAGAGTGGAACGAAGGCAGGAGCACAGAGCTGGGTCAAGGGAGAACCTTGAGACTAGCCATGAAATGTGCTAGAGAGCACGATAGGACAGAGTCTAGCAGCAGAGCGTAGGCCGAAGCCCAGAGCCGGGTCAAGGGAGAACCTTGAGACTAGCCATGAAATGTGCTAGAGAGCACGATAGGACAGAGTCTAGCAGCAGAGCGTAGGCCGAAGCCCAGAGCCGGGTCAAGGCAGAACCTTGAGACTAGACATGGAATGTGGGCAGCACGGTGGCTCAGTGGTTATCGCTGCAGCCTTGCAGCGCTGGGGTCCTGGGTTCGAATCCCACCAAGGACAACATCTGCAAGGAGTTTGTATGTTCTCCCCTTGTTTGCGTGGGTTTCCTCCGGGTACTCCGGTTTCCTCCCACATTCCAAAGACATACTGATAGGGAATCTAGATTGTGAGCCCCATCGGGGACAGTGATGATAATGTGTGCAAACTGTAAAGCGCTGCGGAATATGTTAGCGCTATATAAAAATAAAGATTATTATTAAAATAAAGATTATTATAATGTGCAAGAGAGCACCATAAGACAGAGTACGGAAAACCAGGCAGAGACAGAGAACGTGGAAGTCCTACAAGGCTCAGAATAGCAAAGGCCAGACATGGCAAAACAGGCAAGGAAGTACTACAAGGCAAACAAAGCATAGCAAGGACAAGACATGGCAAAAACAGGCAAAGGCAGAGAACATCGGAATTACTACAAGTCCAAGGATAGCAGAGACAAAACATGGCACTAAAGACAACACAACACAAGACATGGCACGAGACAAGAGGCAGAATACAAGCACAGAGTGTGTGCAGAGACGCACAACTGGGCAGAGTGCAGGGGCACAGAATACAGGGAGCGACCAAGCAGCCATGCAGGGAAGCAACACGATACTCAGGCCCTGACCATAGGAAGGGGCAGTCTCCCATAGCACCTGCACTTCTGGGTCAGGACCAGGGTCATTGAGAGCATTGCTAGATCAGACTGGGCTGGACCATAGAGAAGGTCACATGATCAAGCTTCCACTAAACTTCTATCTCTCACTTCCTCCTTTGGCCTCACTCAATGGTCTTCTACAGCCACCCACAAAGATGGCCACACACTGGACCTCATCTTCACCCGCCTCTGCTCCCTATCTAACATCTCTAACTCACCTCTTCCTCTCTCTGACCACAACCTTCTCACATTCTCTTCCCTCTCCACTCCATGTCTACAATCCCCACCCCACAAACTTTCACACCATCGCAGAAATCTTAAAGACCTTGACCTACACTCATTCTCTGAATCTCTCCTCCCTCTCACAGATATAAGTTCCTTACACAATGCGGATGACGCTGCTGCTCTATATAACACCACAATAGCTGTAGCTTTGGAATCTGCTGCCCCACTTACACATACCAAAGCTCGCAAAATCAACAGACAGCCCTGGCACACCAAAGAACTGAGGCGAGCTTCCAGGGCTGCTGAGTGCAGATGGAAAAGATCCCTCACTACTTTCAAGACCACACTCGCCACAGCTAAACAAACCTACTTCTCATCTCTCATATCCTCCCTGTCTCACAACCCTAAACGGTTATTCAACACCATCAATTCTCTCCTCCGTCCCCCAGCACCTCCTCCCTCCCCACTCATCTCAGCTGAAGACTTTGCCTCATTTTTCAAGCAGAAGATTGATAACATCAGAGACAATTTTGGTCAACAACCCCCAGAGCCCCTCCTCCCGACTTCCCAGCCCTCCACCTCCAAAACCAACTTCTCCACCATTACAGAAGATCGACTCTCCACTCTACTCTCAAGATCACATCTCACCACTTGTGCACTTGACCCCATCCCTTCCCACTTCATCACAAACCTCACCACAGTCTTTATCCCAACCCTAACCCATCTCTTCAACCTATCACTAACAACTGGTGTTTTCCCCTCAAGCTTTAAACATGCCTCCATCACACCTATCCTCAAAAAGCCCTCTCTTGACCCATCCTCTGTATCTAGCTATCGCCCTATATCACTTCTCCCCTATGCCTCCAAGCTACTGGAACAACACGTCTACCTTGAACTGTCCTCCCATCTCTCTTCTTGCTCCCTCTTCGACTGCTTACAATCTGGCTTCCGGTCACACCACTCCACTGAAACTGCCCTTACTAAAGGTCACCAATGACCTCTTAACCGCCAAGAGCAAGCGACACTACTCTGTCCTCCTCCTCCTGGACCTGTCGACTGCCTTTGACACAGTGGACCATTCCCTATTATTACAGACCCTCTCATCCCTTGGCATCACAGACTTGGCCCTATCCTGGATCTCATCATACCTAACAGACCGGACATTCAGCGTCTCCCACTCACACACCACCTCCTCACCTCGCCCCCTATCTGTCGGAGTCCCACAAGGTTCAGTCCTAGGACCCCTGCTCTTCTCCATATACACGTTTGGCCTGGGACAGCTCATAGAATCTCATGGATTTCAGTATAATCTCTATGCTGATGACACACAGATCTACATCTCTGGACCAGATATCACCTCCCTACTAACCAGAATCCCTCAATGTCTGTCCACTATTTCATCCTTCTTCTCTGCTAGATTTCTGAAACTTAACATGGACAAAACAGAATTCATCATCTTTCCCCCATCTCACGTGACCCCCCCAACAAACCTATCCATTACAGTAATTGGCTGCCCACTCTCCCCAGTCCCACAAGCTCGCTGCCTCGGGGTAATCCTTGACGCTGATCTCTCCTTCAAACCACATATCCAAGCCCTTTCCACTTCCTGCAGACTTCAACTCAAAAATATTTCACAAATCCGTTCATTCTTCTACCAAAAATCTGCAAAAATCCTAGTCCATGCCCTCATAATCTCTCGCCTTGACTACTGCAACCTCCTGCTCTGTGGCCTCCCCTCGAACACTCTCTCACCCCTCCAATCTATTCTAAACTCTGCTGCCCGACTAATCCTCCTGTCCCCCCGCTATTCCCCAGCTTCTCCCCTCTGTCAATCCCTTCACTGGCTCCCCATTGCCCAGAGACTCCAGTACAAAACCCTAACCATGACATACAAAGCCATCCACAACCTGTCTCCTCCATACATCTGTGACCTCGTCTCCCGGTACTTTCCTGCACGCAACCTCCGATCCTCACAAGATCTCCTTCTCTACTCCCCTCTTATCTCCTCTTCCCACAATCGCATACAAGATTTCTCTCGCGCATCACCCCTACTCTGGAACTCTCTACCACAACATATCAGACTCTCACCTACCATCGAAACCTTCAAAAAGAGCCTGAAGACCCACCTCTTCCGACAAGCCTATAACTTGCAGTAACCACTGATCGACCAAACCGCTGCATGACCAGCTCTACCCTCACCTACTGTATTTTCACCCATCCCTTGTAGATTGTGAGCCTTCGCGGGCAGGGTCCTCTCTCCTCCTGTACCAGTTATGACTTGTATTGTTTAACATTATTGTACTTGTTTTTATGTATACCCCTCCTTACAAGTAAAGCGCCATGGAATAAATGGCGCTATAACAATAAATAATAATAATAATAATCAGGGGCTCCAGAAACACTGAGAGGTGAGCTGGGTTAGACAGTCACATGATCAGGGGCAGGACCACATAGACAACCACAGCAGGCAGAGCAGAGACGGGCGTGCACACAGCAATGGCATGCAGCCATGAGGTACGCGTGTGCATACACACTGCTCCAGGAGTCACGCAGCACAGCAGTCATGAGGTGCTCAGGCACACTGCTCCTGGGATCTTGCAGCATAGCAGACATAAGGTGCGCATGCACACTGCTCCGGGGATCTTGCAGCATAGCAGACATGAGGTGCATGTGCACACTGCTCCGGGGATCTTGCAGCATAGCAGACATGAGGTGCATGTGCACACTGCTTCAGGGATCTTGCAGTATAGCAGACATGAGGTGCGCGTGCACACTGCTTCAGGGATCCTGCAGCTTAGCAGACATAGCGGGCATGACAGAAGCCATTTATTGTCAAAATACAGTTTTTTTCAATTTAAATCATAACAACACAAAACATCCAAATGACCCTGATCAAAAGTTTACATACCCTGGTGATTTTGGTCTGATAACATGCACAGAAGTCGATGCACATGGGTTTGATTGGCTACTAAAGGTAACATCCTCACCTGTGACCTGTTTGCCTGTAATCAGTGTGTGCATTAAAGCTGTGAGTATTTGGGATCCAGACTCTTGCATCTTTCATCCAGCCACTGATGTTACTGGAATGTGAGTCACGGGGAAAGCATAAGAATTGTTAACGGATCTACAAGAGAAGTTAGTTGAACTGTATAAAACAGGAAAAGGATACAAAAAGATATTCAAGGAATTGATATTGCCAGTGATTAGAGTTGAGCGAAACAGGTCGAAAAAATTCAAAAGTCGCCGACTTTCGCCAAAGTCGGGTTTCATGTAACGAAACCCGACCTTAGCGTGAGGTCGGCCACAATGTCGGCGACTTTAGCGCCAAAGTCACATTTCAAAAGATGCTTTAGTGCCCTTTTTCAGCCAATCAGGAAGAACGGACACTGTGGGCAACGTGATGACATTGGCAACAGTCACCACCATCTTAGAGAAGGGCATGCAAGTGATTGGCTTGCTTTGTGTGGCGTCACAGGGGGTATAAAAGGGTGGGGACGCCGACCTCCATGTTACTCATGCTGATCTCAGAATAGGGAGAGCTGCTGCAGCTGCTGATTCTGTAGGGAGAGCGTTAGGAAGGCAAAAAGAAAAAAAAACTGCTTCTGCTGCTAGCGCTTTTCACTGTAGTTACTGTGCAGTGAAAGGTGAAGATTCTTGCTTTTGTGCAGCAGCACTGGTGGTGATTAGCCTGCCTTTTAAGGCTAGCTGCATTGCTGTGTGCACACTGGTGTTCAAACTGCTTTTTTAAGAGCAATCCAAATTGTATTGTTTTGTCCTGGTGAGGTAGTGAGCATTCATTTTTTCACACACCATACAGCGGTGTACGCTCCTCACACAGTACCGTGTAACGGCTGTTATCACGGCCAAATTGAAGCTATCTAAGTGTGTGACTCTGTAAGAAAAAGTCGAGGAGTTTGTCCATTCTTACAGACCTACACCTTATAGTTTTGTCTGTTTTTCAAAAAGTTTAGTATATTTGTATATTTGCTGTTAGATTACATTCAAAACTAGAGAGAGACAGCGTGTAAGTCCGTATACAAAAACACGGAGCTTGACAATTTAAATACACCGTACAGCGGTGTACGTGCACGCTCCTCTCTCAGTACCGTGTAACGGCTGTTATCACGGCCAAATTGAAGCTATCTACGTGTGTGACTCTATAAGGAAAAGTCGAGGAGTTTGTCCGTTCTTACAGACCTACACCTTATAGTTTTGTCCGTTTTCAAACAGTTTAGTATAATTGCTGTTTGATTACATTCAAAACTAGAGAGAGACAGCGTGTGTTAGTCCGTATACAAAAACACGGAGCTTGACAATTTTACATACACGTGTACATGCACGCTCCTCTCTCAGTACCGTGTAACGGCTGTTATCAAGGCCAAATTGAAGCTAAGTGTGTGACTCTGTAAGGAAAAGCCGAGGAGTTTGTCCGTTCTTACAGACCTACACTCTAGGGAGATTCCAATTCTGCCCAATTCTATATACACCTTGTAGTTTGTCATACACTAGGCAATTTCTGCCTGTCACATTGCGGTGTAAAATAAACAGGGCCTGACAGAATCCAACTGTGTCCTGAAGTCTACAGAGATTCCAGTTCTCCACAGTCCTCTATCCACCTTTATTACACCATCCAGAATCTGCCTGTCACATTGCGGTGTAAAACAAACAGGGCCTGACAGAATCCAACTGTGTCCTGAAGACTACAGAGATTCCATTTCTCCCCACTACTATATACACCTTGTACCTTGTTTTACAGTACCATATAGTTGGTGGTTTTTTGGGTACATTTTCCCCAAAAATGAAGAAGTGTGGTGGAAGAGTCCGTGGAAGTGGGCGGGGGTTGGCAGTTGGTAATGTTGGTGTTGGTGGTGGATCTGCTGGTAGTGGCAAAAGCAAAATAGCACCTAATGCAGGAGGAGTTGAGCCTGCGTTATCGTGTGGCTCCACAAGGCCTCGAAGGCTCCCTTTTCTGGGAGTAGGTAAACCGCTTTTAAAGCCGGAGCTTCAAGAACAAGTTTTGGCTTACATTGCTGACTCAGCATCCAGCTCTATCGCCTCCTCTTCTCAAGTTTTAAAAAATAAAAGCACTGAGTCATCATTGGAGGCTCATGTTAATGAACCACACCTTTCCTTGTGTCCTTCACCCCAACCAAAATTAAAGGATGCGGCAGGCCACACTACAGATTACTCCATGGAGCTGTTTTCACATACCATGCCTGGGTTATCAAGTCAAATCGTGAATTACCCAGGCAAAGATGAATCTGACATGGAGTGTACTGATGCACAGCCACTGATTCTGCTGGTACATTCACTCAGAGCACTACATTGTCCTCGCAGTGTACTGAGCCAGAATCTGACCCAGATGAAACTCAGGTGCCCCTTCCCGCATACTATACCACCATACACGGTGACACAGAGGAAGGTGCACATGACATTGAAGAGGAGGTGATGGATGACCCAGTTGTTTACCCATAATTGGCATCCATTGGGGGTAGAGGGTGCCACTGCCAATAGCTCAGAAGCGGAGGAGGAGCATCCGCAGTGGGCATCAACATCGCAACAGCTGTTATCTGGCAGGCCCGGAGCAGTCCAAAAACGGATTACAAAAACCAAAAGAGTTCCAGGACAGCTTGGCCAGTCGGTCAAAATAGCACAGCATGCAAGGCCTCAAAATGACTTCCATAGTAGAAAGAGTGCAGTGTGGCACTTTTTTTTAACAAAATCCTAATGATCAGGCAAAGGTTATCTGTAAGAAGTGCGCAAAAACCTTTAGCAGAGGGAAAAATCTGAGAAATTTGAATACCAGTTGCATGCTGAGACATTTAACCACCATGCACTTGCAAGCGTGGACGGACTACCAAAACTCACGTACGACATGTGCTACTGCTCCCAAAGAAGGTATTCAGCAACGCTACATTGTTTACCCCACTGTAAGTCCACCGGTTAGCACACCACCAGCAGCAAATGCTGAGTTGTCGTCGCAAGGGCAAATCAGTCAGGGAATCACACTGTTATTGCAACGAAAGACTGAATCTAGGCCATTAGAAAGAACACCAACTCCATCACCATCATCAACCCTCTCTCAGTCCGCCATGTCTACCGCTAGTTCCACCATATGCAGCTCTCAAGTCCAGCTCACCCTACCAGAGACTATGAGTAGGACAAGAAAGTACTCATCCTCTCACACTGGGTTTGAACGCCCACATTGCCAAACTAATCTCGTTAGAGATGATGCCCTATCGGTTGGTTGAAAGCGCAGCTTTCTGCGAACTCATGGCCTATGCAGTACCACGCTATGACCTACCCAGTCGCCCCTTTTTTCTCGCAAAGCCATCCCAGCCCTCCACCTTCATGTGAAAGACCGCATTGTCCATGCACTCAAGCAATCAGTGAGTGGAAAGGTGCACCTCACAGCTGATGCATGGTCCAGTAGGCATGGCCAGGGCTGTTACGTGTCCATCACTGCGCACTGGGTTAATGTGGTGGATGCAGGGTCCACAGGGGACAGCTGTGATGGCACAGTGCTGCCTAGCCCACGGTTTAGGAAACAGTTGGCTGTAGGCGTTCGACCCTCCTCCTCCTCCTCCTCCAGAAGCGAAAGCTCGTCCACAGAGCTCAGTAGCATGAGCACTGCATCCGCAGCTGACAGTGGTGCACGCGATGTGTCCCACTATCGATCAGCTAGTGGAAAGCGTCAGCAGGCTGTGTTGCAGATGATGTGTTTGGGCGACAGACACACGGCGGAGGTACTACTTTCAGCGACAAACTGAGTCATGGCTGGGCAGTCTACATCTTGAGGCAGGCAAGGTAGTGATAACGACCGGAATTTTGTGGCAGCAATAGCCCTTTCAAAACTCAGACACATACCTTGCTTGGCTCACACCTTGAACCTGGTGGTGCAGTGCTTCCTCAATAATTATCCGGAGTTAACAGGCCTGCTCCATAAGGTTCGAAGACTGTGCTCGCACATCCGCCGGTCGCTGGTACACTCTAGTCGTATGCAGAAGCTGAAGCGATTGCTCCACCTTCCCAAGCACCGATTAATTATCGACGTTGCAACAAGACGGAACTCCACCCTGCACATGGTTGAGCGGCTGTGCGAACAGAGGCAAGCCGTAATGCATTTGTGGGAGGATACACAGACAGGCACTTTGAGGGCAGACATGGAGTTGACAAGTGTGCAGTGGTCGAAGCTGAAAGACCTCTGTAAAGTCCTTCAATGTTTTGAGGAATGTACACGGCTGGTAAGTGCAGACGACGCCATCATAAGCATGAGCATCCCACTCATGCATCTGCTCATGCAAACTTTAACGCACATCAAGGAGCAGGCGTCTGCAGCCGAGGATGATGAGGAAGAGGGAAGCCTTGATGACAGTTAGCCATTGTCTGTTCAGGGAACTGTCTTGGACGAGGTGGAGGAAGAAGAGGAGAAGGATGATGATGGGGATGATTATTTAGGGGAGGAGGATGCTTCTCATGGGGCAAGAGAAAATGTTGGCGTGGCAAGGTCTGGTACTGGGTTTGTGCGTGACTGGAGGGATGTGGATTTGCCTGAAAGTGCTCCTCCACCCAGCACTCGCAGTGCATCATTGACACCAGGAACATTGGCCCACATGTCAGATTATGACTTTCAGATCCTAAAAAGGGAACCCACGCATTGCCAAAATGATGAACGATGATAACTACTGGTTGGCCAGCATCCTGGATCCACTCTATAAAGGCAAATTCCAAAACATAATGCCACAGGAGAACCTTGACCTAATATTGGCTAACAAGCAAGCAACTCTGGTAAACCGGTTGGTTGAGGCATTCCCAGCACACAGCAGTGGTGATGGTTGTCACACGAGCCGTAGGGGCCGGGGGCAACTTGGAAGAGGTGTTGGTGGTGCACACATCAGAAGTGGCGTTGGAGACAGGGGTTTCATGACCATGTTGTGGACTGATTTTTCAAGTCCCGCTCACACGACTGGTAATACTGCATCGATGGAAAGTGACAGGAGACAGCAGTTGTCAACTATGGTTACAAACTACTTTTCCTCCCATATCGATGTTCTCCCTCACAGGTCATTCCCATTTGACTATTGGGCAGCTAAACTGTACACCTGACCTGAATTGGCACAATATGCCTTACAGGAGCTCGCTTGCCCAGCTGCAAGAGTGATATCGGAAAGAGTCTTCAGTGCTACTGGATCAATCCTGACAGAAAAAAGGACGCGTCTGTCGACCCAAAATGTGGATGATCTAACCTTCATTAAAATGAACCATGCATGGGTTTCCTAAGATTTTGTCACACCTTACCCTGATGACACATAGGTTCACAGAAAAATGGCTCTCTTTGGTCTGTGTCATGTCGGACGCTGTTCACACCACAGCGTCCGGCAGGCAGCGGTAGTTCCATCTCCGTCCACTATAGCCTCAGTGGCGCCGGCTTGATTTTACTCAGGTTATCTGGGGTTAATCTAGCTGGAAATCAGGTGGGATGTTTGGTCACGCCCACGGTCTTTAAATAGTCGTGCTGGCCTGTGGGCGTCGCCGATTATAGCTTGTGTTTTGTGCCAAGTGGTTCCGGTCTGGAGTGGAGGTGTTGGAGAGAGAAATTCATAGCTGGTGTCGTATGATCCGTTGTTACCTTTTCGTCTTCCTATATTTGTGCTTTGTTTTGCCCTGTTCACATTATAGTATTGTCCTGTGTGGTTGCGGCGCGGTGTGGTTTGAGTTCTCCCTGTCTGTCATTACTGTGTGGGTTTTGGTGGTTTGACAACTCACTGGGTGGAGGGTGGAGGGTTCAGCTTAGGGCTGAGCAGGAGATAAGGAGAGGCTGGAGGCTCAGGCATTTGCACCTTTAGCAAAAACCCTGGGTTGAGGGTCAGACAGGGTTTTCCCTAGTTTGAGGGACTCCGCAGGGGCCCGGGTTTTGTCAGCCTCCTTCGACCTAAGCCTCGCATAACATTATAATCGGCCCAACATTTTTCCATGGATTCCATGACTTCCATAAACCGCCAGTTGGCGGCGCTGTCCGTACAGGTCACCGAGTTGAAGGGGGCAGTTCAGCAGCAGGGCCTGGTTGTAGCTAATGTACAAGCAGCTTCTGCTGGTGCAGGTGCAGAGCCTAAGATTCCGCTGCCTGAACGATTTTCTGGGGAACGCAGCAAATTTGTCATCTTTCGGGAGGCCTGCAAGTTATACTTTCGCATGCGCCCGGTCTCCTCAGGTAATGAGGCTCAGCGGGTGGGTCTGGTGTTATCATTACTGAGTGGGGACCCCCAAGCATGGGCGTTTTCCTTACCAGCCGACTCCGCTACATTTCATTCGGTTGAGAATGTTTTTTCAGCACTCGGGCTCATTTATGATGACCCCGACAGATTGGCTTTAGCAGAATCTAAGATCCGCGCCCTCCGTCAGGGGGAACGTATGGCGGAAGACTATTGTTCAGAATTTCGCCGTTGGGCAGTAGACACACAGTGGAACAACCCAGCGCTGCGGAGTCAGTTTATTCATGGGGTCTCAGAAAGAGTTAAACAGGCCCTCCTGATGTATGAGACTCCTGCTTCGTTAGAATCTGCCATGAGTTTGGTTATCCGTATTGATCGCCGTTTGCGTCAAGGGGCGCAGGAGACGCTGCCTCTGGGGGAAAGCGGGGTGCCAGTGTGGTTGCTGCAGATGAGCCCACGGAACCTATGCAAATCGCTGGGGTATCACATGTGCAGCGTCGCGTTCCTGGGTTCAGGAAGCATGGAGCATGTTTTTACTGTGGTAAAAGAGATCATTATGTAAATGCTTGTCCTGTGCTACCAAAGAAAGTCAACCGGCGGAAAACTGGTAAGCTCAGAGGGTATGGAGGAGGCCCAACTGAGCGTATGCATATCCTCCATGATGGTATCTCAATGTATGCTCCCTGCCAGGGTTATTATTGCGGGCAGAGAGCTACCAATATCAGTGTTTGTGGATAGCGGTTCAGCCACCAATCTCATGGATGAGGAGTTTGCACGCATGGCAGGTTTCAAGATCGAAAAACTCCCTCATCCTATTCGCGTGGTTACCATTAATGCCGCTCCCCTCCCACAGGGGGAGATTACTGAGTTTGTAGCTGAGGTTAAACTCCACATTGGGGTCCTACATTCTGAGTGGGTTACATGTAAGGTACTCAATAATCTCCCAGCACAAATAGTCCTGGGTTTCCCATGGTTGTCTAAGCACAACCCGGTGATTGACTGGAGAACCCAGGACATAGTCCAGTGGAGCAGTTTCTGCCAGGAAAATTGCTTGGCCACATGTGTGTCCGCCGTGAAGTCCAGCCTTCCGGAGGCATTGCTGGATTTTGCGGACGTATTCTCTGAGAGGGGTTGCTCAGAACTACCTCCACATCGAGCCTATGACTGTCAAATTAGGTTAAAACCCGGGGCTAAATTGCCAAAGGCGAGGATGTTTAGTATTTCTGGTCCGGAGAGACAAGCTCTTAAGGACTACATTGCGGAGAGTTTAAGTAAAGGGCACATCCGGCCTTCATCCTCACCTGTAGCAGCGGGGTTTTTCTTTATTAAGAAGAAAGATGGGGGGTTACGCCCGTGTCTGGATTTCCGGGAGTTAAACCAGATTACGGTCCGTGATCCCTACCCGATGCCTCTGATCCCTGATTTGTTCAACCAGGTGGCTGGTGCGAAGTGGTTTTCCAAACTTGACCTCAGGGGGGCATATAACCTCATAAGGGTCCGTCAGGGGGATGAGTGGAAGACGGCATTTAATACCCCTGAGGGTCATTTTGAAAGCCTAGTTATGCCATTTGGGTTGACAACCGCGCCTGCTGTGTTTCAACATTTCATAAATGATGTATTTGCTCATGTGCTGGGGAAATTTGTGATTGTGTACCTGGATGATATCCTTATTTATTCGAGCGACCAGGACACTCATTTAGAGCATGTCAGGCAGGTGTTACAGCTGCTCCGTGAGAATAAGCTCTATGCTAAGCTTGAAAAATGCGTGTTTTTTGTTCAAGAGTTGCCTTTTTTGGGATATATTGTGTCCGCCGCAGGGTTTAAAATGGATGCCGCGAAGGTGCAAGCGGTGCTGCGATGGGAACGGCCTGGTAATCTAAAGGCGCTCCAGCGGTTCCTTGGGTTTGCCAACTATTATAGGAAGTTTATTAAGAATTTCTCTACTATAGTCAAACCGCTCACGGACATGACGAAAAAAGGTACCAATCTCGCTATCTGGTCTGAGGATGCGGTGCGTGCATTTGAGCTTCTGAAGAACCGTTTTGCTTCAGCCCCCATTCTGGTGCAACCGGACGTATCTAAACCTTTTACGGTGGAGGTCGATGCGTCTGAGGTGGGAGTGGGGGCAGTACTGTCACAGGGCTCGTCCTTGAGCAATTTGCGCCCATGCGCCTACTTCTCCAAGAAGCTGTCGCCGGCCGAACGGAATTACGACATCGGCAACAGGGAGTTGTTGGCCATCAAATTGGCTTTTGAGGAATGGCGACACTTCTTGGAGGGGGCGGCCCACCAGGTCACAGTCATCACCGACCATAAAAACCTGCTCTATCTGGAGTCGGCCAAGCGTCTGTCTCCCAGGCAGGCTCGCTGGGCATTGTTTTTTACATGTTTTAACTTTCTGGTGACTTACCGTCCTGGGGCGAAAAACACCAAGGCGGATGCCTTGTCCAGGTGTTTTCCGGGGGGAGAACCTCGGGAAGAGCCGGTACCCATCCTCCAGGAAGGTGTAGTGGTTTCGGCTCTCACGACTGAGGTAGAGGCGGAGATTGCCGAGGCCCAGGAGGAGGTACCACCAGGACTTCCCGCTAATAAGTCGTTCGTACCCCTTCATCTTCGTCTTAAAGTGTTGGGGGAACACCACGACTCGGTCCTGGCTGGTCATCCAAGGGTTAGGGGCACCTTGGAACTGGTATCGCGCCGCTTCTGGTGGCCAAAAATCCGGCAGGATGTGGTTTCCTACGTGACAGCTTGCATCACGTGCGCCAGGGCCAAGTCGCCCAGAACCCGTCCTGCTGGCACTCTACAGCCTCTGGGGATACCTAGTAGGCCATGGACAGAAATCTCCATGGACTTTATCACAGACTTGCCTGCCTCGGCGGGGAACACGGTCATCCTGGTGGTGGTTGATCGATTTTTGAAGATGGCGCATTTTGTGTCGTTGCCTTCCTTGCCCAACGCGAAGACGTTGGCTCAGGTCTTTGTGCAGGAGGTGGTCAGACTGCACGGAGTTCCGTCGGACATAGTGTCTGATAGGGGTACCCAGTTTGTGGCGAAGTTTTGGAAAGCTTTTTGCTCACGATTGGGGATCAAGTTGTCTCATTCGTCGGCGTTTCATCCGCAGTCAAATGGTCAAACTGAGCGCATGAACCAAAATCTGGAGCAGTATTTGCGATGTTTTGTGTCTGACAACCAAGATGAGTGGTCGACGTTCCTTCCCTTGGCCGAGTTCGCATTAAATAATCACCGCCAAGAATCATCGGGAGAGTCTCCGTTCTTTTGTTTATGGGCACCATCCTCAATTTTGTACCTTGCATCAGGGGGGCTCTGGGGGCGTCCCAGAGGAGGACCGGTTAGGAGTTCAACTATCATCGGTCTGGAGGAGTGTGAAACAGCGATTGCTGAGCATGAGTGCAAGATACAAACGTGTGGCTGACTCTAGACGCGTGCCAGGTCCGGACCTGTGTGTGGGTGATTGGGTGTGGTTAGCTACTAAAAACATAAAACTCAAAATTCCATCATTGAAATTGGGTCCAAGGTTTATTGGCCCTTTTAAGATTGCTGCCATCATAAACCCAGTTGCTTTTCGGTTGGAGCTTCCTGCGGTATACAAGATACACAACGTGTTTCACAGGTCTTTATTGAAAAAGGTGGTAGGCTCTGTGGACACAACGCCGATGCCACCTCCAGTCATGGTGGATGGCAATTTAGAGTTTGAAGTCTCCAAAGTGGTGGACTCTCGAGTACTGCGCCGTACTCTTCAGTATTTGGTGCACTGGCGGGGGTATGGTCCGGAGGAGAGGTCTTGGGTTCCAGCCTCAGACATACATGCGGAGCGGCTGGTCAGTTCCTTTCACCGCCGTCATCCGGACAAGCCGGGTCCTGTGAGTCTTGAGGGCCCTGGGGTCCCTCGTAGAAGACGGTGTACTGTCATGTCGGATGCTGTTCACACCACAGCGTCCGGCAGGCAGCGGTAGTTCCATCTCCGTCCACTATAGCCTCAGTGGCGCCGGCTTGATTTTACTCAGGTTATCTGGGGTTAATCTAGCTGGAAATCAGGTGGGATGTTTGGTCACGCCCACGGTCTTTAAATAGTCGTGCTGGCCTGTGGGCGTCGCCGATTATAGCTTGTGTTTTGTGCCAAGTGGTTCCGGTCTGGAGTGGAGGTGTTGGAGAGAGAAATTCATAGCTGGTGTCGTATGATCCGTTGTTACCTTTTCGTCTTCCTATATTTGTGCTTTGTTTTGCCCTGTTCACATTATAGTATTGTCCTGTGTGGTTGCGGCGCGGTGTGGTTTGAGTTCTCCCTGTCTGTCATTACTGTGTGGGTTTTGGTGGTTTGACAACTCACTGGGTGGAGGGTGGAGGGTTCAGCTTAGGGCTGAGCAGGAGATAAGGAGAGGCTGGAGGCTCAGGCATTTGCACCTTTAGCAAAAACCCTGGGTTGAGGGTCAGACAGGGTTTTCCCTAGTTTGAGGGACTCCGCAGGGGCCCGGGTTTTGTCAGCCTCCTTCGACCTAAGCCTCGCATAACAGTCTGCCTCTTCCTGGGGCTTGACCAATTTCACCTTTAGCAGCAGGTGAATGTCCCACATCAACATAAGCCATTTTGTAAACCTCCCTAACTGGGCTGCCTCCTCCCCCCCATGGCCGGGGTCATCACCTAGCGCACGCAACCGTGCGAGTGCCGTTGCCCTGGACAGGTGGGTGCAGCACGTGAGGCTCTGGCATGATAGTGCCAGAGCCTCACGTATCCCTCTAGTAAGCTTGACGAGTACCGCGGGGGCATGCCGGAGTCTCGTTCGTTAACGGAATAAAGCTGACAAATTGCTAGCACAACTACAAACGGACATACCACAACACACACACAATCGACAAAGCTTTCAATATGTGCATCTTTTCTTGTGGTGGCATGGTTGTGTTTACCCGGGTGGAGTCCAATTAAGCCGCAGGCTCCACTCCTGGTGGTGCCCTTTTGGACATTCCTTTAAGGTTCAGCTTTGTAATCATACTGCCCCCGGAAAGCAAACACTTTGCCTTCATGGACGCTGTTTGGAGGTTCGTGGGAATAACGCCGCCCGAATGCCAGTTGGCATAATTTATTGGTGGGAAGTCCGACGGTACATGATCGTGTTCGATTTCAGAATTTTTTGTTTTGGTTGGTATTTTACATTTTTATTCCAGCCTTTCTTGACTTCATAAGGGAATAAGGGAATGACAAGCCTATATCTGTGTCTCCTCCACCTCCTCCTTTTACTCCTCCACCTCTTTTCTAAATGTAGTTGCCCTTTTCCATATGTAATTTTTGTCTTCTGAGCATTTTCTCTGCTTTGGGACACCTTTTAAGGTGTTTTGTAATTGTTTTCTATGTGTTTGTATGTGTTTGTGTTTGCCTGCCATTGTTTTCAATGGGGTTCGACGAACATTCGACGAACTTGCCTCCTGTGTGATGAACAAAAACACTAGCGTGGTGGCTCAACACTACTCCTGATATATAGACGTACATTGTTAATGTTTAAACTATGCTATATATACCTGCTATCTGAAGATACTGTACACTTTGTCTACTTTTTATATTCTTGTCTAATCCATACTGAGCCTGTGAGCGTCTCTGTGTGACTGATGGAATATATATGGAGATTGACAATTATTCTTTGACTGAATAGAGCTGTACATTTCTGATACAGTGCCACATATCTGATGTTATTTTGTGTTTATTTTGTGCAAAATTTTGAAGTTTGGTGGAAGAGGCCGCGGACGTGGGCGCAGGGGGGCCAGCTGGTGATCATGGTGGTGGTACATCTGCTGGTAGTGGTAAAAGCACAATAGCAGCTAAGGCAAGAGGTGTTGAGCCTGCGTCATGGTCTGGCTCTGGAACACCTGGAATGATACCTTTTCTGGGAGTAGGTTAACCGCTTTTAAAGGCGGAGCATGAGGAACTGGTTTTGGCATACATTGCCGAAACAGACTCCATCAAATATGCCAGCCTCTTCTGAAGTTTCAAAAAATGCAAGCACTGAGTGGTCAAGTGCTGGCTCCTGGTCAGGAAGAACCCCTTTCCTTGTGTCCTGCACCCCCACCCAAACTGAATGAGACAGTAGGCCACACTTCACATTAGTCCATGTAGCTCTTTCTAGCATACCATGCCTGGGTTATCAAGTCAAATCGTGAATTCCCCAGTCCAAGATGAATCTGACATGGAGTGTGGGTGGCCAGCCAGGGCAGTGGGGTTAATCGGTACCGGGCCGGTGTCTCACAGGGATGTGTCACGGTGGTGGTGACCCGTTCCGTGGCCCTGGGCGTCCATGCAAAGGGGTGAATTACGTTTATAGGTGAATGATACGTGACGCCACCTCTGGTTTCTGATTAGATTGACCAGCGCTGCAGTGTCGCTTCTGTGGGACAGATGTTGTGGTGCAGCTAAGATGTAGAAGACCTGCACAGGTAGGGCCGTAGTCGCAGGGCAGATGAAAGAGTTGGGAGATGGTGTGCAGTGCAGGATGTAGCTAAGCCGTGCGCCAGGCGCAGGAGAAACATAACAGACACAGTCGTGCAGTTCCTTTACCTGTACTTGGTAGGTGCTGTCCAGAACCCAGAGTACAGAAGGAGAAGGAGTTGGTCAGCCTGGAAGCCAATTTGGATTTCTCTCTCTGCAGATAGGTAGTTTGGCCTCCGTTCTAGCGCTTATCTGAGGTACTCGCAGTGCTGAGTTCAATGAAGTTCCCCCTGTTGACTCTCTTCTGGAACTTTCTCGTATGGCTGGCAGCCGTAGCCTTTTCCTTCTGGCTCACATACGTCGATGCTGAGGCCTCCGAGCCTCAGTTGGGTACAGAGCATTTACAGCTGCTACTTCCTCCGGATTCTGCTGCAGGAACATCAGTGTCCCTACAAACTCGGAGTCTGGAATCCGGACCATGCACTCCAGCTAGGAGTGAGCCTTATCTCTGCTCACCCTCCAGCTCCCCTTCTCACGTCCAGACACTTCCCCTTCCCTGCACAGAATGGCCTAACTTACCTCCTCCCGACCAAAGAGAGCAGCTCCTCAGCAGTCATGTTCAGAGTTCTCCCTGCTGGCGTGGAGTGGGAAATGTGTTGTGTGTTGGTTTAACTGCTAGAGAGATCCTTCATTGGTCCCAAGCATGACATCACACTCCCTAGGAGGAAAGTAATGCCACTGTGGCCACCGTACTCCTGGGGATGCCACAAGTGCACTGATGCCCAGCCACTGCTAGATAATTCTGCTGGTACATTGACCAAGACCACTACATTCCCCTCACACTCTACACAGCCAGAATCTGACCCAGAGGAAACTCAGGTTCCCCTTCCCGCATACTATACCACCTTACACGGTGACAAAGAGGAAGGAGCAGATGAAAGTGCAGGTTCCTTGAGCTGGTGGGGGGCATACTCATGGGTGATGGCACTGGCACAGGGCCCCTCATAGTACACAAAAGTGTCTCTGCCGGTGGGAGTGCCCACCCCCACTCCCACCCGCCGTCAGACACACCGCCGTACTATTAGAGGGGCCCTGTGCCACTGCTGTCGCTAACGAGTGGGCCCCCCCTGCTTGCTCAGGATCACAGCACTTGCAAGGTTGAAATACTTACCTCTCCCTGCTCCACCGCTATGACGTCTTCCGCGTTTCCTGACAGTGATAGTCTGATCAGAGAGCGCAATGACATCACGTCTGTACGCCCTCTGCCTAAACAGCCAAGTGCAGTGAGATGGACGATGGGGACGACGAGGAGTCCAGACTAGTACAGGGATTCCATAGCGAGGAGACTTATTTAATTGTTTTCAATGTTGGGACAGCAATTTTTGGGGAGCACTATACTCTGGAGAATGATATATGGGGCCCACCATACACTGGAGCATTTCAAAGATTAGAAATGGGGCCCATTATGTATGGAGCATTATTTGGGCCCATAAAACAGTGGAGCTTCATGCATGGGGACCAACATATAATGTAGCATTATGTGGAGCTCATCATATACTGGTTCAAACATTATATGGGACCAATGATTCTGCATGGAGCAATATATGGGCCTCATTACTCTGTATAGCGCACTATGAGGTGGCCATAATACTGTATGGAGTAATATACTGTCCGTTTTTGGAGCTATTAAAAATGGATATCAGTCATGAGATATAAAAAGTGAAGTATTTTTCATTGTACTATGCCGCTATTTCTCTGCGGTATCGGAGCATCATGAGTTGTGGTATGTGTTAAAGGGGCGCTCTTTGGCCCAGGGCACATGAAAACCTGGAGCCAGCCCTACCCCCCCACAAATTTAGCCAAATAACCCCCATTTTTCAGTGCGCAACTAGTATTATGAAGTAAATTATGGTTGAAAAGCTTCAGTAATCAGAATTGATGTTTTTGGCATTCAAAAGGGCACTGTAGGTGTGTTTCCTGTCCTCCACTCCCTGCCGACTTTGCTTCCCCATTGACTTGCATTGAGTTTCGTGTTTCAGTCGACCTTCGACTTTTCACGATAATCGGCCGATTTCGTTCGACCCGACTTTTGCGAAAGTCGGGTTTCATGAAACCTGATTCGACCAGAAACAAGGCAAAGTCGCTCATCTCTACCAGTGATTAATGTGATAACTGTGATTAATAAATAGAAAATATGGGGCTCTGTAAAAACAAAACCCTGGTCAGGTAGACCGCCAAAAATTTCATCCACAACTGCCAGGAAAATTGTTTGGGATGCAAAGCAAAACCCACAAATAGCATCAGATGAAATACTGGAGTCTCTGAAAAGTAGTGATGTGGGTGTTTCAAGATGCACAATAAGGAAGCACTTGAACAAAAATGGGCTGCATGATCGAGTCGCCAGAACAAAGTCATTACTGGGCAAATGCCACAAAGTATCTCACCTACAATACGCAAAACAGCACAGAGACAAGCCTCTAAACTTCTGGAACAAGGTAATTTGGAGTGATGAGATCAAAATTGAACATTTTGGCCATAACCATAAACGTTACATTTGAAAAGAGTTCAGCAAGACATATGATGAAAGGAACTCCATTCCTGCTGTAAAGCAGGGAGGTGGATCACTGATGTTTTGGGGATGTGCGAGCTACAAAGGCACAGGAACCTTGGTCAAAATTGAAGGACAGATGAATGCAGCATGTTTTAAGCAAATACTGCTGCACATGGTACGTACTTGGACGTTCCAACATGACAACGATCCAAAACACAAGGCCAAGTTGACCTGTCATTGGCTACAGCAAAACAATGTGAAGGCTCTTGAGTGGCCATCTCAGTCTCCTGACCTCAATATCATTGAGCCACTCTGGGGAGATCTCACGTGTGCAGTTCATGCTTTTTAGCATAACTGTACATACTGCATATGTTGGCCGTGAACTCGAAGTACCTGTCAGACGGCATGTTGAGCAGGAGAACTTTCTCACGCTCACGGTGCCATCAGATAGGGAATAGTAGTTCACAGAGAGAAACTGAGCACATGGTGTTCAGTTTCTCCGCTGGATGAAAGGCTGCATGGTCATACCATGCAGCCTGCCATCTAGATGTAGCAGAGCTGAATCCTTCGAGGGACTAATGTATTAAAAGCATCTTTGTGGAAAGTCAAGAAATCCTGTTTTGTTTTTTTACCTCTTTTGCAGATGATGAGGGCATCGAGGGAATGGGCGAGGTCATAAGTAAAGTTTAATTAAGAATATTAAAGGAGACTGTGTCTTTCAATTAAAGGACTTTTTCAGGGGGTCTGTGTTTTCTTACAATGTGACTATAGATTTAGGAATAGGGGCATCTTATAGATGCCTCTACATTACTGACCTTGGGGATTGATGTCACCTGACAATACAAAGATGACATCAATTCCCCCAACTATCACTCCACTTGCCACCGCTACAGGGCAAGAGCGAGGCTAAGTGCCAGAATAAGAAAATGGAAACGGTCTTAGGAGCGCAGGAAAGAGACTCTTACAAGAGATGGGGTTTAACTACAATGCGTTTCGACGGAGAATCCGTCTTCATCAGGTGGAGAAGACGGAAAAAACTTCCACCTGATGAAGACGGATTCTCCGTCGAAACGCGTTGTGGTTTAACCCCATCTCTTGCCTGAGTCTCTTTCCTGCGCTCCTAAGACCATTTCCATTTTCTCATTGCTCCTATCCTCCATTGGAGGTTTTTGGCTGGAGCTGCGGTGGAGACCTGACATTTTTGTCTGCCCCTGGGTTGCTTCCTAAGCGCTCCTCTATGACCGCTTATCACTGACTCTTAAGTGCCAGAATGGGCACATCTTAGACATTTGCCTTTTATGGGGTGGCTGTGAGCTGATGGTTTAAGCGAGGGGGCAGTGTTAGGCCCTGGGGTTCTCCCACTGCACAAAGTAGATCCCAAACCTTGTCTGCCTCTTGCTCGTGCTGCTTGTTGGTCACTGCTGGCGTTCCAGCCAAGTCTATGGTAACCAGGGAAAGGCAGCGGCAAACAGACACTCTGGGGGCTAAGTCCAGAAATAACCCTACTGAGCATGCTCGTGATGTGGCGACCTCTCATTGGTGGTCAGTCGTCAGCTGCTCTGGTGATGTGGCAGCTCCAGACTGGACCACAGGCAAGGTC
This sequence comes from Dendrobates tinctorius, assembly GCF_039654945.1. Taxonomy (NCBI): domain Eukaryota; kingdom Metazoa; phylum Chordata; class Amphibia; order Anura; family Dendrobatidae; genus Dendrobates; species Dendrobates tinctorius. The sequence goes on along the minus strand of NW_027361687.1, from coordinate 90,599,300 downwards.
CTGTTCGACTGGACATGAGCGAACATATAAAAGGTTCTCTGGGGAGCATGACGGTGCGCTAGTATCATTTGTGTTATGTGTGTGAGTGGATACGCTACCACTCTGTGTGCACGTGTGCCGCTTCTAGCACAGCGATTGAGTGTCTAGGCAGGCAGTGTAGGGTGAGAACTCCCGCTTGGCTTAGCATCTGACTCCAGTGTGTGCGGTTAGCACAGCTGAGTTTCAGAGCAAGCACAACCACCAGCCTAGACTTCCCTTGGGGGTAGCGATAAGGACCCCAACTAGCATCATAATTGTTCTACTCCTGTGTCATCTAACAGGATATACAGTGGGGAAAAAAAGTATTTAGTCAGTCAGCAATAGTGCAAGTTCCACCACTTAAAAAGATGAGAGGCGTCTGTAATTTACATCATAGGTAGACCTCAACTATGGGAGACAAACTGAGAAAAAAAAATCCAGAAAATCACATTGTCTGTTTTTTTTTTTCATTTTATTTGCATATTATGGTGGAAAATAAGTATTTGGTCAGAAACAAAATTTCATCTCAATACTTTGTGATATATCCTTTGTTGGCAATGACAGAGGTCAAATGTTTTCTGTAAGTCTTCACAAGGTTGCCCCACACTGTTGTTGGTATGTTGGCCCATTCCTCCATGCAGATCTCCTCTAGAGCAGTGATGTTTTTGGCTTTTCGCTTGGCAACACGGACTTTCAACTCCCTCCAAAGGTTTTCTATAGGGTTGAGATCTGGAGACTGGCTAGGCCACTCCAGGACCTTGAAATGCTTCTTACGAAGCCACTCCTTCGTTGCCCTGGCGATGTGCTTTGAATCATTGTCATGTTGAAAGACCCAGCCACGTTTCATCTTCAATGCCCTTGCTGATGGAAGGAGGTTTGCACTCAAAATCTCACGATACATGGCCCCATTCATTCTTTCATGTACCCGGATCAGTCGTCCTGGCCCCTTTGCAGAGAAACAGCCCCAAAGCATGATGTTTCCACCACCATGCTTTACAGTAGGTATGGTGTTTGATGGATGCAACTCAGTATTCTTTTTCCTCCAAACACGACAAGTTGTGTTTCTACCAAACAGTTCCAGTTTGGTTTCATCAGACCATAGGACATTCTCCCAAAACTCCTCTGGATCATCCAAATGCTCTCTAGCAAACTTCAGACGGGCCCGGGCATGTACAGGCTTAAGCAGTGGGACACGTCTGGCACTGCAGGATCTGAGTCCATGGTGGCGTAGTATGTTACTTATGGTAGGCCTTGTTACATTGGTCCCAGCTCTCTGCAGTTCATTCACTAGGTCCCCCCGCGTGGTTCTGGGATTTTTGCTCACCGTTCTTGTGATCATTCTGACCCCACGGGGTGGGATTTTGCGTGGAGCACCAGATCGAGGGAGATTATCAGTGGTCTTGTATGTCTTCCATTTTCTAATTATTGCTCCCACAGTTGATTTCTTCACTCCAAGCTGGTTGGCTATTGCAGATTCAGTCTTCCCAGCCTGGTGCAGGGCTACAATTTTGTTTCTGGTGTCCTTTGACAGCTCTTTGGTCTTCACCATAGTGGAGTTTGGAGTCAGACTGTTTGAGGGTGTGCACAGGTGTCTTTTTATACTGATAACAAGTTTAAACAGGTGCCATTACTACAGGTAATGAGTGGAGGAAAGAGGAGACTCTTAAAGAAGAAGTTACAGGTCTGTGAGAGCCAGAAATCTTGATTGCTTGTTTCTGACCAAATACTTATTTTCCACCATAATATGCAAATAAAATGAAAAAAAAACAGACAATGTGATTTTCTGGATTTTTTTTTCTCAGTTTGTCTCCCATAGTTGAGGTCTACCTATGATGTAAATTACAGACGCCTCTCATCTTTTTAAGTGGTGGAACTTGCACTATTGCTGACTGACTAAATACTTTTTTTCCCCACTGTAGCTCTAAGTGCTCTGTTGTAGAGTACCACTCTGTGGAGTAACAGAGCTAGGTACTTTGCGCTCTGTTCACATTGACGGATGGTTAACTCAGTGTGTTTATAGTTCTTGCTTGCAATCTCGCTCCACCATTGTTTACTAGCTGCGTTTTACCATCACTACACGGTGGACCTCACGTTGCAATCGCACTTAATCATAATTTGTATTTGGTGCCAGGGTCTGGCTAGTAATGGCAGATGAGCAGCGTCTTCAGTGCTACATCCATCAGCTGGAGGGAAGGTTGTCTGCTCTTGAGCGCACGATCTCAGCAGTGGATGTTACCACAATAGCGGCACAAGCAGCCAGCAAGGCCACTACCAGAGTGTCTGCTGCAATCCCTGTCCATCTTTCTTGCATTTCCCCCTACCCGATAAGTTCTCAGGGGACAGCAAGGCTTACAGGGGATTCGTGAACCAGTGCACTATTCATTTGGAGCTATTGGCATCACGATTCCAATCGGAGCGGGCCAAGGTGGGATTTGTGTTATCATTATTGATGGGCAGGGCATTGGAGTGGTCTATGCTGCTGTAGGAGCGTAATGACCTGGTGGTTCAGAGCATCTCCGGCTTTTTGAATGCCCTGAAACAGGTCTTTTTGGGACCTTTAGTTACCCATGATTCTGTGCTTCAACTCTTGGTGTTAACCCAGGGCTCTTCCATGGTCAGCCAGTTTGCCATCCAATTTCGGACTCAAGTTGGAGTGGCCGGATAAGGTCCTGATCCCCATATTCTGGAGGGGCCTAGCTGATCATGTAAAAGATGATCTGGCCACTAGGGAGATTCCTACTAAACAGGAGGACTTAATATTGGTGTCAACTTGCATCGATCTTCGTCATGCCGAAAGAAGTTTGGAGCGAGCCCAGACAAAGACAAAGGATTCGGTTGGACCCAAGTTTTACCAATCCTTTGGAATCTCCGGCTCAAACTAGCGAGCCTGTGGAGGCAATGGAGGTATCTTGAACAGAACTTAGATCCCGTTTCTTTCGTCCACACCTGACCTGACATGTTTGTAGGCAGGCCAATACACCAACCGGTGTCCCAAGCGGCAGGGAAATGACCGCGTCTAGTGGCTATCGGAGGAGGCTCACTAGACACGGCGGATATGTTCTCCAAATTAACCCTCAAGGTGACTCTGTCTTACAGGTCGACGACACACATTATGGAGGTTTGCGTGGATTCCGGGGACGAGAGTAATTTTATGTCCTCCGCCTTCGCTCCACGGCACGCGATACCTCTAGTGATGCTTCCAAAGCTGATCACCATCTAGATGGTTAATGGGTCCACGCTATACTCTCAAATTACTCATCAGACCATTCCCCTTACTCTCGAAATTTTTACAAGACATCAGGAGATAATTTATTTGTTGGTCTTTCCCGAGGGTATTGACGAGGTACTGATAGGCATACCTTGGTTATGGCGCCATTCACCTCACATTGACTGGGCTACTGGGAGCAAACAGGGATGGAGTAGGTCATGTGAGGGACATTGTTTTAGGGCCTAAGTTCTGGTCGGGTTGTCTGGGGTCACTACAGATCTAACCGCTCTTCCTAAGCACTATTGGCAATATACGGATGTGTTTTCTACAAAAGCCACGGAGACTCTTCTTCCCCGTCGCTCTTATGATTGTCCTATAGACCTCATTCCAGGTGCAGAGCCTCCTTATGGCCGTGTCTACCCTTTGTCTCTCCCGGAGACCGAGGCTCTGTCAGAATGCATCAAAGAGAATCTGGTGAGAGGGTTTATTTGGAAGTCAGTGTCTCTTGCTGGGGCTGGGTTCTTCTTTGTCCAGAAGAAGAACGGGGAACTTCCTCCATGTATTGACTATAGGGTGTTGAATGCCATCACCATGAAAAACAACTACCCTCTGCCACTCATCTCTGTGCTCTTTGAAAGACTACGGGGTGCTAGGGTATTTTCTATGTTGGATCTGCGTGGCACTTATAATTTAATACGTATTCGAGAACTGGATGAATGGAAGACTGGTAATGCCGTTTGGTCTCTGTAAAGCTCCTGCCATCTTCCATGAATTCGTTAATGACATATTTCCAGAGTTGTTATCCACCTCAGTAGTAGTATATCTGGATGATATACTTGTCTACTCTCTAGATATTGATACTCACTGAAGAGATGTCTGTAGAGTCTTCGTACTTCTACACGCCATGTACATGTGCAGTAAGCTGCACACACACTGTACTAATTGTATTTGCTACAGACATCTATATATCTACCTATTCTACTTGTATTTACTTTATGTAATCCATCCCTTCTATCCTGTTGGCTCCTGCAGTGATTTTACAGAACACAGCAGATGAATTGCTGGCTTTTCTTCTACCTATCTATGCAATATATATATATATATAAATAAAAATGTGTCCTTGACATCTATATACTGTATCTACAGTATGTACTGTATTCTATGTATATATATATATATATATATATATATATATATATATACCTATTCTATCTATTCTTTTCTAACCTGTCAGTGTGATTTTACTGTATGAGGCACATGAATTGGCGGCTTTTCAAAGGACGCCGGTGAATAAAACTCAGACAGCACTCTCAAGGTCCGAGTTCTGTGCGATTTTTTTTCCTTGCACCTGTAGGCTTGCATTGGCGAGTCTCAGCCGAGTCTCGGTGATAATCGCTACATGCTGTGATTTTACACGCCCGAGAAAATAAACAACGATGTGAGCTGCCTCATACAAAACACAGGGCCCGAGTGCTATGCGATGTTTTCTTGCATAGCACTCGTCCATACTCCACGGTAATGTGACTCCAGCCTTAAACATTTTTCTGGATTAATTTACTCACCCATAGAGTATTGCGTGATTTGTGGTACATTTCAGTGTTATATAACACTGCAAAAAAGCATTAAAAAATTTTCTGGATTGAATTTGTCATCCATACGCTTTTATGTGCTTTGTGTTGCATTACAGTGGTATCAAACTCCAAAAAACACTTTGACTGCTGATTTTTTTAAATGATAAATAAACTTGGTATCAAGAGACCTAGCAACTAGAAAATGAGTAAGGTACGCAGTAACAGACGGGGAAGTGGAAATAGTGCTACGGCCAGAGTCAGACTTGCATATGCAATGCTAGAAATTCACGTATCAATACCTGGCACTCCCGACGGCACTCAAGACCGGAGTGTGCGGCTGCAATACATGCTGCCACACACTCCAGTCCAAGTGCCTGAGGCAGTGCCGGATATTGGTGTGGGTCTCTCACATTGCACAAGCAAGTGTGACCCCAGCCTAATATTGCACGCAGACACCAAGGAAAAGAGGCAGATGCGTCTGTTGCTGGAGCATAAGAAACACGTAGTTTCCTCTCCCACTTTGCAGGTAGTCACAGTACATTACTTCGGAAGCCATAACAGTGCAAACAGGTGGGCAATTGGATATCAGATAATGCTTCCAGCATGCTTGGCAGCACCACCCGATCTTCCACAAGGTTCAATCTCAAGAGCCAACAGTCTGGATCACTTTATCCTCACACTGATCCTCGTTTTCCCCACCATGTTGAGTCCCAGCAGGGCACTGTGAGTGGCTCTATGCAATGTCATTTCCTGATTGTGATCTCTCACCCTGCATGTTCCAAGAGAGACAGAAGGACATGCTCTTTAGTGATCCACAAAACTTAGAGCTGCCACGGCAACAAGAAGATGATGGTGGGGAAAGGCAAATTTTATCTAAGAAGGAAGATGATGATGAGACACAGATGGCCACAAGTCAGGTTGTTGTTAAGATAACAAGTGTCAGGACTCGAATCCAGCAGCTCTTGTGCACCAAATGGCAATTCTTCCCTCTGAGCTATTCAGCTTGCTAGACAGTTCCGTGCTAACCCAAATACTTGTACCTGTATTGTTTGTGAGTGTCTCTAGCCTGAGTTCTTGATTGGCTCCACCCTGATTGAACACCCTATTTAAACCTAGCATTGGACTCCCATCCTTGCGAACTTATTGAGCTACCAGCTTGTAGTCAGGGTTCCTTTCACTTGCTCCTTTATTCTAAGATTATATTGCTGCTTCCATGTACCAACTCCTTGGCTATCCCTGACTATGCTACGTGTGGCTACTTTAAACTAAATTGCTGTTCCTGTGTACCAACTCCTTGGCTATCCTTGACCGAGCTACCTGATGGTTCTGCCCCTAGTGGTTGCAATGCAACTACTCAAACCTAGGTCAGACCATAACAACAAGTCTGCAGGACCAGTGACCCATGCCATGTCAAGATCAGAAGGAACCTGACTACTAAGAGCCTAACCACAACCAGAATAATAAGGCACATGTCATCTAGGCACCCAACTCGATGGGCCAAACATCTGGGTCCACGCTTGGTGTCAATGGATGACATCACTGCCTTTTCCCCTGTGCTAGGTGCTTGTCAATCCCCTGTCCTTGGCACTGGCACAGATGCCACCTGCCCTGCACATGTCTTTGCACATTATGATGCACCATCATCAGACACTTCCAAATCGTTGTCCTAGCATAGCTTTCAGCTGTCCCTACTCAAGACCTTGAAATGAAAGAGAAAGTTTCCAACTACCCACAAGCCTAAATGCTAAATGTGCACATTTCCAGGTTGCTTGCCCTTGGTGGCAACTGTCTCTCGGTACTCAGTCCCCAGCCTCCACTTTTTCTCCCGGTATGGCATCCCCGCCATGTGTACAGCACGTGTCCAGGAACACAACCCGTTCCCGTACCAATGCATTTACTAGGATTGTCTATTTAAAAACCAACACAAGGACAAATGATTGTTGCCAGGGAAGCTACATTTCACTGATAGCACATTGAGTGAGCATTGTAGAGGTCGGGACTGAGTCCCACTCTAGCATGGCACATCTGCTTCCGATGCCAATGACTGCTGCCCCTACATTTCTAAGGGTTTCCTCCACCTCAAACATCAGTTCCTAATCACCCAGGAGGTGATCAGCAGGAGCTCCTCCTTATCCTTCATCTCCAATGTATTATCTCAGAACACATCGTCCACATCAGCCAGAAAAATGAAGCTCTGCAGCACTGCCCCAGCGAAGCAGCAATGGGTTCTGCTAAAGCTAATTTGTCTAGGAGACAAACTACACAATATGGCAGAGCTACTAAAAGGAATAAAAGACCAGTCGGATCTGTGGATTCTGCCTCTGAACCTCCAACCAGGTGTGATCGTGTGAGATAATGACCATAACCTGGTGGCGACTGTGAATCTTTGCAAGCTCACACAAGTACCATGTTTGACACACATGCTCAAATTGGTTGTTCAGCGGTTTCTGAAATCATGCCCAGATTTGCCAGAGCTTCTGGTCAAATCACATCTGCAAGTCAGCTACTGCTGTCTCCGCTCTGGAAGTACAGTAGCAGTGCAAATACTAGCTCACCCATTAGTGTGTGACGTGCCCACACACTGAAACGCTACACTGCACATGCTAGCAAGACTTTGCGAGCAGCAGAGCCCAGTTGCTCAGTATCGGCTCCAACACACCCCTTGGCATTCTGGTCAGTCTCTGCACATAAATGAAGAGTAGGCATGGATGTCTGACTTTTTTGTAGTTCTCCAAGGTTTTGAGGAGTCCACAAAGATGGTAAATGGCGATTACGCCATAGTCAATGCACTGATCACGCTTCTGTGCCTACTTAAACAGTTGTTACTCTTAATCAAAATTGAAGCTATGCGTGTGGATCAGGTGGAGATAGAGGAAGACTTGAGATACTTGAGGGAGATACTACCCAGCCCAGCCTCATCTTATCTGCTCAGCATGCATTGGGTAACAATGAGGAGGTGGAAGCGGAGGAGGAAGAGGAGGAATAGGAGCTAGTAGCTAGCACAGCAGAGACTAGTACCCACACAACCTTTGTCCTGTCTCTCATACGTAGATTGGTTGAGGAGGAGAATGAGGAAGAAGTGAAGGAGGAGAAGATGGAGTCTTCATCATGGTGGAGACAGAGAAGTGTTGCCTATAGGGAGCTTGGCACATATGTCCAACTTTATTTGCTGTTGCCTTTCCCATGACCCTAAGGTTATGTTTATTTGGCCAAAAAAAGAGTACTGATTGATCATCCTGCTAGACCCATGCTACAAGGAGAACTTTGCATCTCTCCTTCTTGAGGAGGAGAAATCTTCTAAAATGTTGCTATACCTGAAGGCCATTGTGGATAATATGTTGAAAAAATTCCCATAAGACAATGCGAGAAAGTCTTAAGACACTGAAGATACTGTAAATATCACAGATATATGTATGTATAGATGTATAGATCAACAAAATTAAATAAAATCGCTGACCTGAGTGGACCATTGTGATAAAATCTAACTTTTATTTGGTTATTTAACCCTTCACAACATGCGCAGTACATGTAATGCGCATGTTGTGTCACTCCCTTTGATGTGGGCTCCTGCCCTGAGCCCACATCTTTCTCAGCACATGTCAAACGTTTAGAACAGCTTACATGTACCCCTGACAGCTGCGGGTGGAATCGCAATCTCTGAAAGCGGTCGGCGTTCATAGCAAGTGAGCATTTCTGCGACACACAGGCGGTTTGATCATCGATTGTGTGTAGCAGAGGCGATCAGAAGATTGCAGCTACTAGTCTTTCATTGAGCCTATTGAAGCAAGTGAAAAGTAAAAAAAAATAAAAAAAATATTAAAAAAATTAAAACTATAAAAGCTCAAATCACCCCCCTTTCGCCCCATTCAACATAAAATGCACATATTTGGTATTGGTGCATTCAGAATTGCTACATCTCTCAAGATATAAAAAGAATTAATCCAATTGGTAAATGGGGTAGCAAAAAAAGTCAAAAATCCAGAATTACGCTTTTTTTGTTTTTCACAACGTTGAATTAAAATGCAATAACGGGCAATCAAAAGATTCTAACTCCACCAAAATGGTGTCATTAAAAACATCAGCTTGGCACGCAAAAAAAATAAGCCCTCACCCAGACTGAGATCAAGAAAAATGGAGATGCTCTCAGAAAATGATGCAATTTTTTTTTTAAAACAAACTTTGAATTTTTTCACCACTTCATCACAATAAAAAGGAACCTATACATGTTTGGTATCTACGAAGTCATAATGACCTGGAGAATCATAATAGCAGGTTGTGGAATTGCAATTTTTTTGCGATTTCACTACACTTGGAATTTTTTTCCCATTTTCCAGTACACGATATGGTAAAAACAATGGTGTCTTTCAAAAGTACAACTCGTCCCACTAAAATCAAGCCCTCACATGGCCATATTGATGGAAAAATAAAAAAGTTATGGCTCTGGGAAACATGGGAGCAAAAAATAGAAGCGCAAAAACGAAAATGGGCTGTGGTGTGAAGTGGTTAAAATATGTTATTAACATATCCACAGTGCCATGTGCAGGTGTATCTGGTAGTTATGTAATAACATATGTAGGAATCCCAATCAATCAGTCAGATATTAAATATTTCTCTGTTGATCCTTCTTCTAGTTATATGAAGGTTTCACTTGCTGCCAGATATTAATATATCAATATGCATTGATTATTATAAGACCTCCATATTGTTATGAGGGAATTCATTGGTGTGAAGTTCCAATAGCCTGTTGATTTTTGTCTGTCTCTATGGCCTGAGAGAAGATTTGATCCAGCTCACAGGATGCCAACTTGCTGGTAAAACATCAGGTTTTTTTATTCCAATTAGTTAAAAGCAATAGCATATCACAAGGGATAGTGGTGAAACTTCTGTATGTTCATAATGAAGGCAGGTCAAGGGAACAAAGGGAAAGAATAAATAGAACCAGGTGCGTTTTGAGCATGGCACACTATCTTAGACTTGGTATGGCTCTATGATTTGACTTTATCACCAAACTAAATCGCTGCCTATCCTCTGTCTCTATGCGTTTTGCCCACCTTGTGACAACAGGAGACTGTATTTAGCATTGGCACCTGAGTGTTTGATGATGACCCTGTTGGCCATGGTATAAAGTAAGCTATGCACTGTGGCACTGACGCCACAGTGCATAGCTGTCATGCTCACGCCCTGACTGGTGGGCATGAGCCAGGGGGTTGTTGCCCCATTGTGCCACAAACCAGACTACCCTGGAAGGGGCGTAACTAAGAGAGCTGCCTTGGTTTTCACTGTTGCCTCAGATGGTGAGGTCAGGCTTGTGCGGCAGGCAGCTGCCAGGTGCCACTTCAGGGTGGTGTCTGGCAATGGCTGCTGATCCCACTTGGGGAGACGGTATATGCGACAGGCATGAGTAGTAGACAGACACGGCTGAGACACTGGCAGGCAGGCACGGCTGAGACACTGGCAGGCAGGCAGGCACAGCAGAGACACAGGGCAGGCAGGCATGGCTGAGATACAGGGCAGGAGGGCACGGATAAGACACAGGGCAGGCGGGCACGGCTGAGACACAGGGCAGGCAGGCATGGCTGAGACACAGGGCAGGCAGGCATGGCTAAGACAGGGCAGGCAGGCACGGCTGGGACACAGGGCAGGCAGGCATGGCTGAGACACAGGGCAGGCAGGCACGGCTGGGACACAGGGCAGGCAGGCACGACTGGGGACACAGGGCAGGCAGGAGTGGTATATGAAGGAACAGGTACACGCAGGAAGGAACGGTGTATGAAGGGACAGGAAGACACCTGTTCACACATCAAGTGCAGGTACTGGAACAGGCAGAAAGGAGTGAAGTATGACGGAACCGGTTTGGAACTGTTCACACAGGAGGTGCAGGAACGGGTACTGACAGGAAGGAGTGGAGTATGAAGGAACAGGTTTGGACCTGTTCACACTTGGAGGAGAACCGCAAGGCAGCTGAGAAGAGCTGGAGAGCAGCAAGAGATTCTGCAGCAGCAGAAGCAGAAAAGAACAGAACCGATAGAGTACAGAGCACATGCAGACAGAGAGGGCGCAAGGAAAGACACAGCAGGGAAAGGAGCCACAGACAAGGAGACTAACAGACAGAGGTAGGATAGAGTTCAGACAAGGTAACGGTGTGAGACAAGGTATATGACCAAGGACACAGGGACCAGGATATACTGCCTTCTGGTGGGTAGGAAGGACATGTACAAGACAAAGCTAGAACAAAGACCAGGATAAGACAAGGCAAGGAGTAATAGCACAGGGACCAGGATATTCTGCCTCCTGGTGGGAGGACAGAGAAGTACTAGGAAAGGTACAGAGACACAGAGATTAGGAATAAAGCCTCCAGCGAAGGCAAGATATAGGACTGGGCCTGGCTTACTCAGCAGCAAGAAACTAACTGAGTTAACACATTGCACAGGCAAGATTCACTGGGTGGAGCTGCCCTAAACACTAGAGGGCTCTTGGTAATTGGTCAGGGACACATTAGACAGGTGCTCCCTGATTCCATAAGAACCAGAGATTTCTGGTGCCGCCCCCCTATGCAAGCAACCAGGAAACATGCACAGAGCAGACAGGAGACAAGAGGCTCAGAGCATGGACCTGGCAGCAGACAGAAATTACAGCATGGCCTGGAGCAGTAAGTAATTTGGTGTGCGGGGGATGGGAGGCCATGCAGTGATGCCAGTAGGGTTGTTACAATAGCTCATACCATAAACATTAATAAACAACTGCCCGCCCCCAAAATGAAAAAATAGCCATCCCACCAATCTGAGGACTCCTAATAGGCAGCCAATCTGATTAATCTCAGGGGTCGTCACATGTGCATGTGTCATCAAAGGCGGAGCTGCAGCCATGGATACAGGAAGCTGAATGATAAAAACCAATTAAACGTGCTAATTTCTCAGACCTTACTTTGCATTCGACCTTGTTATAAGTATTAAAATCATGAGCTATAATTAAGATAGTCAATTAAAATTGCTCCATGTAAAAAGCAGCACATGAATAATGTACAACCCATATTACAAAATGTTACCGTATATGAATGGCCCACAATACCATGTAACAGTATATGAATGGCCCACAATACCATGTAACAGTATACGAATGGCCTACAATAACATGTAACAGTATATGAATGACCCACATTACCATGTAACAGTATATCAATGGTCCACAATACCATGTAACAGTATATGAATGGCCCACAATACCATGTAACAGTATATCAATAGCCCACAATACCATGTTACAGCACATGGATGTCCCAAAATACTATGTTAAAGTATATGAATGGCCCAAAATAACATGTTACAGTATATGAATGGTCTACAATACAAATTCAAATTCAGAGAAGCTTTATTGGCAGGACTAAATGCACATCAGTTTTTCCAAAGCAAGCATACAAAAGGGAATAATGATAGGGACTGTAGGGATGTTGGGTAGGGGCTGTAGGAAAGGTGGGTGGGGGCAGATCCTGGATGGGGATATAGAAGTCCATGGCATAGGGAAGGTGGATGGGGAGATGGGCGCAGATCCAGGATGGGGCTATAGAAGTCCATGGCATATCACAGTTCTCTTTCTCGTAGTCTATGACATTCGCTCACATATTGCGCTGCTATCTCCACTGCTCTCTCTTCTTCCTCCAGCAGGATATATATTTTCTCTTCCTCCTTCATGGTGATGAAGTGAGTTTCCCTCACTGCTTAGTATTTGGGGCAGTGTAGCAGGAAGTGGGTCTCATCCTCCAGGGCCTCCTGGTCACAGTGTTGGCACAGTCTTTCCTCCCTGGGCTTGTAGCTCTGCTTGTGTCGGCCGGATTCGATGGCCAGACTGTGGGCACTGAATCTATATCGGCTCAGGATCTTGCGGTCTCTGGGATCTGCAAGTTTCTCCAGATATGGGGCCTGTCTGTAGTCTCTCTGTAGACTCCGGTACATGGTCAGTTTCTGTGAGCTGATGATGTCATTCTTCCAGTCACTTACGTACCTCTCCTGGCCTTCGTGTACCATCTTCCTGATTCTGGCTTCTGTCAGGTTGTTGTGATTGGTGTTCTGGTCAGGTTGGGTTTGGGTGAGCTGTTCCAAGGGTCCTGGTTTTTCTGTTTCACCTACATGTGTCAGGGCTTTATGGTGATGGGAGCTTGGATTGCTCCTACGTAGCTGAGCCCGGAATGACAGTGCCCTCTTTAGAACCGTTAGGTGAAATGGGAATCTGCCCAGCTCGGCCCGCCAAGCACTGTTGGAGGTGCTCCGATGGACTTGGAGAAGGTGCTTGCAGAATTCCAGGTGGAATATTTCTGTTGGGCTGGAATCCCACCATGACCAGTCTGGGTATGTGTGATGACCCCAGACTTCGCTGCCATACAGCAGGATTGGAGCAATGATAGAGTTGAAGATTTTTAACCATACCCTCACTGGTGGCTTCAGATGGTAGAGTTTCCTTCGGATGGCATAGAAGGTTTTGCAGGCCTTGTCTTTCAGGGTCTCTATGGCTTGTTTGAAGCTCCCTGACCGGTGAATCTCTAGGCCCAGGTAGGTATATTTGTCCGTTCCTGTAAGGGTGCAGTTGTTGAGGACAAATGAAGGGTGCTGGTCTGATTTTCTCTTTCTCTTCTGGAACACCATGATGTTAGTTTTCTTTAGGTTGACCGGTAGTGCCCAGGTGGAGCTGAATTTCTCTAATATTCTCAGGTTGTCTTGGAGGCCTTTCTCGGTTGGTGACAAAAGCAGCAGGTCATCTGCATACAGCAGGAATTTCACCTGCGTATCATGGAGAGTGAGACCTGGTGCTGTGGAAGGTTCCAGAGCGGTAGCCAGCTCGTTGATGTAAATGTTGAAGAGCATTGGCTTAGGCTGCAACCTTGTCTGACTCCCCAGCTCTGCTGGAAATAAGCCGTTCTTCTGCCATTCACACTCACACTGCAGAGGTTCTCAGTGTAGGATCTTTTGATAACATCGTAGGTCTTTCCTCCTATTCTGCTCTCCATCAGTTTCAGGAATAAGCCTGGGTGCCACACCGAATCATAGGCCTTTTTAAAGTCCACGAAACAGGCGTATATCTTCCCGTTCTTTGTATTGTGAATGTGGCTCTGAATGAGGCTGTGCAGGGTTTAGATGTGGTCAGTGGTGCGGTGGTTTGGCATGAACCCTGCGTGGCTCTTGCTGAGGATGTTGTGCTTGGTGAGGAAACTGAGGATCCTCTTGTTCAGGATGTTGTTGAACAGTTTTTCCAGGTTGCTGCTGACACTTAATCCTCTGTAGTTGGCAGGGTCATACCTGTCCCCATTCTTGTGGATGGGTGTGATGAGGCCTTGGCTGGCTCCAGGTATGAGGGAAGTAGCTAGCACTTAGTGCAATATTGAAGAGTTTAACCATTGCGGCCTGTATTTCTGGTGGGTTGTACTTCAGCATTTCTGGTAGGATTCCATTCAGGCCACCGGCTTTTCTACATCTTATGGAAGAGATTCTCTCTGTAATGTAATAGGTGTATCCACGGTGTTTTGGAAATTTTTTACTTTTTCTTCCATTGCTTTTAGTTTTGCCATTATGCTTTCCTGTTCTTGGCTTAGTTCTTCCTTTGGAATGTCTTTATAGAGGTCTCTGAAGTACTGGAGCCAGATGTTGCCATTTTGGATATGGATGTTGTTTTCCTTGTCTTTTGTGCCCATGTGGTTCCATAGTTCCCAGAAGGAGTTGTCTTGGAGGGCATCTTGGAGTTGGTTAAGTTTGGTGGATATGTAACTCTGCTTCTTCCTCCTGAGGATAGTTTTGTACTGCCTTTGCATGGTTTCATAAGCTTCCCTCAGGCCCGGGTGGTTGGGGTCTCTGTGTTTCTTGTTTGAGGCTGTTCTCAGGGTCTTCCATACGGCTTTACATTCTCTGTCAAACCATCCGTTGATCTGTTTTTCTTTTGGTCTCTTGTAGGTCAGACAGTCTGGCCATTGCATAGAATATATTGTTGAGGTCTTTTGCAGCTTCACTCACTCCCTATGGGTTAGGCTGGTACTCGTAGTTGTGGAAGTGGTGGAGCATCTGCTGTATTTCAGGTCTGCTGTGAGCCTCTTTATACTTTAATGCCGACATTTTGTGCCATTTGTAGGATGGAGGCCAGGTGAAGAGGCTGCTCTGCTGTGGCTTTTGAGTGGATGGTTTCTCTGTAGATTTAAAGTACAGAAGAAATTGGCTGTGGTCTGACAGGTGCGTTTGTGGGGAGACTATGAAGGCGCTGATATTTGTCAGGTTCATATCTGTAATGGCATAATCTACTACACTTCTCCCTACATGGGAGTTTAGTGTACACCTCCCTAAGGAGTCTCCTTTGGTTCGTCCATTAAGAATATGAAGTCCTAAACTTCTACATATGTTCAGGAGCTTTTTACCACTTTTGTTGACTGTACTATCATAGCTGTTTCTCTCTTTGAGTACTGAGTCTTGGCCTTCATTCTCTGCTCCAAATATGTAGATGTTGCCATCCGTGGTCAGGAAATCGTTTTCTCTCCCTGTTCTTGCATTGAGGTCTCTGCTACCATGTAACAGTATATGAATGGCCCACAATACCAAGTAACAGTATATTAATAGCCCAAAATACCATATTAAAGCTAGTGTTGAGCGATACCTTCCGATATTGGGAAATATCTGATCGGATTGGATCAGACCGATATCCAAAAATTATCGGATATCGCCGATTCCGATACCGGAAACCAATGCAAGTCAATGGGACAGAAATATCGAAATTAAAATAAACCCTTTCTTTCCTTGTAGGTTAATTCTACATGAAGGAAAACAACTAAGAATAATGTAGAATGTATTGGGGGAGGTGGAGGAGACATTAAAGGCATAGAGGTTTAGCCCAATCAAATGGAATAGCAGGAATTAATTTTTTTTATAAGACGTTCGGAGTTACAAAGATATTGACTATGTTAAAGGGGTTGTGTAGCAATAGAGGGAGACGTTCAGAAAAGGCACATGTTGGCGGAGTGTTGGAATGGAGTGCTTCATCTAGCTTGGAGGTTGACTGAGCCCCTGACCCGGAGGACATGGCACAGGTGCGGGCACCTGTATGCACAACAGACTGTGAGTAAAGCTTTGGAACTACATGCCCTGGTGTCCTCCAGTTATTCCGGCGCCAACACACTCAGCACTGCTACATCTCTGTGCCTGGCACTGCACCATCTACGTCTCTTCACTACCTCTCCATCTACACTGCCCTGGGACTACAGCCCTACCTGTGGAGGGCCACAACATCAAAGCTGCACCACACCATCTGTCCCAGAGGATCTGTCTGCAGCGTCGGCTTAACATCTTCTTTGCCGAACACCACAGGTGGCGTCACGAATCATTCACTCATAAACTTTAATCATCATCCACACGTTCAACATTTCCCTTCTACAATGGACGCCCAGGGCCATGGACCGGGTCACAGCTACCGTGACATCTCCCATTGAACCAACGGGCCAGGCACCGAGTACCCCACCAGCCCTGGCGGGCGATTCAACTTGGCGGAAATACATAATAGAACAGGTTGTCCGGGCTTTTTACATAATCTCAGTGCATATCTAGGCTGCAGAATGCTGACAATAAGTAATTTACCTTCTGTGGCTAGTCTGCACGGTTTCCAAGATATCATCTCTTGCTTCTAAGATAAACGTCCGGGGGGGGGGTTGGTATTGAAATGAGAACTGGTCGTTTCCTCCTCCCTCACTAGTTTCACTTTCCATAGATCACTGTTCAGCGTGTGTCTGTGGGAGGAGCAGCTGGGTGGTCTGCTCGCCGCCAATCACAGCCATGCTATTAGTTAACATGCCTACATGCTTAACAGGATGTGCCCACACTTCTTAGGATTCCTCACTGGCTGAATCAAATCAAACTGGCTCATAGCATTATGGGAACTTCCGATTCCGGTATTCGATATGCAAAAAGTATCGGAACTCAGTATCGGAATTCCGATACTGCAAATATCGGGTATCGGCCGATATTCGCGGTATCGGAATGCTCAACAATAGTTAAAGCACATGAATGTCCCAAAATACTATATTACAGTATATGAATGGCCCACACTACCATGCTACAGTATATGAATGGCCCACAATACTATGTTACAGTGTATGAATGGTCTACAATACCATGGAACAGTATATGAATAGCCCAGAATAACAAGTAACAGTATATTAATAGCCCACAATACCATGATACAGCACATGAATGTTGCAAAGTACTATGTTACTGTCCTGTCTTCAGCTAAATGAATGGGATTCATATAGCTTAACAAGCAGCTAAACCGCTATACCGGGGTCCAATAAGGGAGACTGTAGTTGAATCTGTGGTTTGTTGAACGTAGGTATATAGATGGTGAAACTGCAATACAAGACAGATACATAGAATCAGTGCTGTGTCCATAGGAATACACAATATACATAGGCATACACAATCTGCACTACTAGCTGAACAGGGGGAACTAACTAAGTTGACTAATATGAGAGATAGGGATGTATAGAGGGAACATGTCAGGTACAGCGATGCTAACACAGGGAGAGTAGAAGGATGAGGTGCTTCCAGTATGCAGACTTGATAGAAAATGGCAGACAAGAGAAAAGGGGGGCTGGAATAGATCATGGTACTTTGAAAACTTACCCAGGATACATTGTGGATTGGAGGGAAAATGAATCAGGAATAATAATAATCTTTATTTATATAGCTCCAACATATTCCGCAGCGTTTTACAGTTGAACAGTTTCAAACACAACAGTCATAAGTAACAACGTTAACAATACAATAATTAAAGCGAAATAGGACGACCCTGCTCGTGGGAGCTTACAATCTACAATGAAGTGGGGGAGATACAAAGCACAGGTTTGTATTTACAATGATGGTCCAGCCATCTTCAGGGGAGGGGGTTAGATGGAGATAGTGAATGGGCTACACACACACAAACATAAAATGACTTTGATTACTGAATGTGATAGGCCGCTCTGAACAAATGTGTTTTGAGCGAGCGCCTAAAACTATGAAAATTGTGGATGGTCCATGGATATCTTGGGGTAGAGCATTCCAGAGGATTGGCGCAGCACGGGAGAAGTCTTGGAGTCGGGAGTGGGAGGTACGGATTAGGGCAGAGGTTAGTCGAAAGTCATTTGCAGAGCGCAGCGGTCGGTTAGGCTAATAGACAGAAATGAGGGAGGAGATGTAAGGGGGTGCCACACTGTGGAGAGCTTTGTGGGTGAGTACAAGTACTTTGAATTGTATCCTGTAATTAATGGGCAGCCAGTGTAATGACTGGCGAAGAGCGGACGCGTCCGAGTAACGATTAGCCAGATGGACAACTCTGGCTGCTGCATTAAGGATGGACTGGAGAGGGGAGAGTCGAGTAAGGGGGAGGCCAATTAATAGAGCGTTACAGTAGTCCAGGCGGGAGTGGATCAGGGCAACAGTGAGGGTTTTTGTTGTTTCCATGGTGAGAAAAGGGTGGATTCTAGAGATGTTCTTTAGGTGTAAGCGGCACGAGCGGGCAAGAGATTGTATATGGGAGGTGAAGGAGAGATCGGAGTCAAACATAACACCCAGACAGTGCGCCTGCTGTCGGGGTGTTATTATGGTGCCACCCACAGAGAGGGAAATGTCAGATTTAGGGAGGTTAGTAGATGGCGGGAGCAGAAGAAGTTCAGTTTTGGAGAGGTTGAGTTTCAGATAGAGAGCAGACATGATGTTGGAGACTGCAGACAGACAGTCAATGGCGTTCTGTAGTACAGCGGAGGTAAGGTCAGGGGATGATGTGTATAGTTGTGTGTCATCAGCATAAAGATGGTACTGAAAGCCAAATCTGCTGATGGTCTGTCCAATTGGGGCCGTGTAGAGAGAGAAGAGAAGGGGGCCAAGGATTGAGCCCTGAGGTACCCCGACAGTGAGAGGAAGAGGAGATGAAGTGGAGCCAGAAAACAGAACACTGAAGGAGCGGTCAGAAAGATAGGAGGAGAACCACGAAAGAGCAGTGTCCTTAACGCTTAGTGACTGGAGCCTAGAGAGTAGGAGAGGGTGGTCAACAGTGTTGAAAGCTGCAGAAAGGTCGAGAAGAATGAGCAGAGAGTGGTCACCATTACGTTTTGCTGTCAGAAGGTCATTGGTCACTTTGATGAGTGCAGTTTCTGTCGAATGTAGGGGGCGGAAACCGGACTGTGAAGGATCTAGGAGGGAGTGGGTGGAGAGGTAACGGGTAAGGCGGGAGTATACCAGGTGCTCCAAGAGTTTAGAGATGAAGGGGAGATTGGAGACTGGTCTGTAGTTGTTTGTGCAGGATGGGTCGAGGGTGGGTTTCTTTAGTAATGGAGTAATGATAGAGTGCTTGAAGGAGGAGGGGAAAATGCCAGAGGAGAGGGAGAGATTAAAGATTGTAGTTAGGTGAGTTGTGACGACTGGAGAGAGAGAGACTGGAGGAGATGAATCATAGAATCGTAGAGTTGGAAGGGACCTCCTGGGCCATCTGGTCCAACCCCCTGCTCAAAGCAGGATTCGCTAAATCATCCCAGTCAGATGTCTGTCCAGCCTCTGTTTGAAGACTTCCATTGAAGGAGAACTCACCACTTCTCGTGGCAGCCTGTTCCACTCATTGATCACTCTAACTGTCAAAAAGTTTTTTCTAATATCTAATCTGTGTCTCCTCCCATTCAGTTTCATCCCATTGCTTCTAGTCTTTCCTTGTGCAAATGAGAATAAAGTTGATCCTTCTACAATGTGACAGCCCTTGAGATATTTGTAGACAGCTATTAAGTCTCCTCTCAGTCTTCTCTTTTGCAAACTAAACATTCCCAAATCCTGCAACCTTTCCTCATAAGACAGGGTTTGCAGACCGGTCACCATTCTGGTCGCTCTTTTCTGAACTTGCTCCAGTTTGTTGATGTCTTTTTTAAAATGTGGTGCCCAAAACTGGACACAATATTCCAGATGAGGTCTGACCAAAGAGGAGTAGAGGGAAATAATGACTTCACGTGATCTAGACTGTATGCTTCTGTTAATACATCCTAGAATTGCATTTGCCTTTTTTGCTGCTGCATCACACTGTTGACTCATATTCAGTTTGTGATCTATTAGTATACCCAAGTCTTTTTCACATGTGCTGTCACTTAGCCCTATTCCTCCCATTCTATATATGCTTTTTTCATTTTTATTGCCCAGATGTAGTACTTTGCATTTCTCCCTGTTAAAAACCATTCTGTTAGTTGCTGCCCACTTCTCCAGTTTATTTAAATCTTTTTGAATCCTCTCTCTCTCTTCTCTAGTATTCGCTATCCCTCCTAGCTTTGTGTCATCAGCAAATTTAATCAGTTTACCCTCAATTCCTTCATCTAAATCGTTGATAAAGATGTTGAACAATACAGGGCCCAGGACAGAGCCCTGTGGTACCCCACTTGAGACATTCTTCCAACTGGATGTGCAGCCATTTACGACCACTCTTTGGGTCCGATCACTAAGCCAGTTATGAATCCACCTAACAGTTGCCTTGTCCATTCCATACTTAGTCATTTTTTCAATAAGGATTGTATGAGAGACTTTGTCAAATGCTTTGCTGAAGTCAAGATATACTATATCTACAGCATTTCCCTGATCCACCCAATCAGTGATTCCGTCATAGAAGGAAATTAAGTTAGTCTGACATGACTTATTAGTTACAAACCCATGCTGACTCTGTTTAATCACTTCATTCTTATCCAGGTATTGACATACATGTTGTTTAATAATTTGTTCAAAGATCTTTCCTGGTATAGAAGTCAGACTCACCGGCCTATAGTTGCCTGGGTCCACCTTCTTCCCCTTTTTGAAGATAGGAACAACATTTGCTCTTCTCCAGTCTTCTGGCACTTCTCCTGTTCTCCAAGAATTTTCAAAGATTATGGAGAGGGGTTCAAAAATTTCTTCTGCTATCTCCTTCAGTACTCTGGGGTGTAATTCATCTGGACCTGGAGACTTGAATTCATTTAGGTTAGCTAAGTGTTTCCTCACTATCTTTCTGTTTATAGATATCCTGGATTCTTCTATTCCCTTAATAGGACAGTGAATAACAGTTGATGTTACATTTCCTTTCTGAGAGAAAACAGATGCAAAATAGGAATTTAAAAGTTCAGCCTTCTCAACATCCTTGAGAAGGCAGATGTGAGGGAATGGGGTCGGTTGTGCATGTAGTCGGACGAGAAGAGGAGCGGAGCCTGGAGACTTCTTCTTCTGTGATGGGATCGAATGTGGAGAGTGAGCAAGGGGAATGCAGGGAGGGATGGGAGTCACTGAACTTGGTGATTGGGAGCGAATTTCCTGACGGATATTGTCTATTTTCTCTATAAAGTGGGAGGCCAGGTCATCAGCGCAAATGTCTGTGATAGGGGCTTGTGCTTTTGGCCTGAGGAGGGAGTGAAAGGTGTCAAAAAGTTTCTTGGGGTTGTTGGATAGTGAGGAGATTAGGGTGGTGAAGTAGGTCTGTTTGGCGAGGTGAAGGGCAGAGTTATATGTCCTTAACATAAATTTGAAGTGTATGAAGTTTTCTGGTGTGCGCGTTTTCCTCCATAAGCATTCAGCACACCTAGAGCATCGCTGGAGAAATCGGGTTTGCGATGTGAGCCAGGGCTGTTTCACTCTGTGTTTGGAGGTTCTGAGGGTGAGGGGAGTTACTTGGTCAAGGGTGCTTCTAAGAGTGTCATTGAAGTGATGTACAGCCAGATCAGGACAGGAAAAAGAAGAGATTGGGGACAATGATGAGTGTAGGGAGTCTGAGGTGTATGAGGGTTAATGGCTTGTAGATTTCTGACTGAATGGTAGGTAGGAGGGTGCTGTGGTGAGCGAGGATTTGTGAGTGTAAAGGAGAGAATGTTGTGGTCAGAGAGGGGAAGCGGTAAGTTATCTAGGTAGGAGATTGAGCAGAGCCAGGCGAAAACCAGGTCCAGGGTGTTACCGTCTTTGTGTGTTTCAGAGGTTGAGAGCTGTGAGAGGCCTAGAGAAGTGGTTAGTGATAGAAGCTGGGATGCAGATGTGGAAGTGGGGCTGTTAATGGGGATGTTGAAGTCTCCCA
This sequence comes from Dendrobates tinctorius, assembly GCF_039654945.1. NCBI lineage: Eukaryota > Metazoa > Chordata > Amphibia > Anura > Dendrobatidae > Dendrobates > Dendrobates tinctorius. The sequence continues at coordinate 90,577,445 of NW_027361687.1, read as the reverse complement.
GGATAAGGGTTGGTAGTTCTGAGGACATGAAGTGCGGCAGCCAGGCAGAGAAATGGTCCAGGAAGTGGGTGGGTGAGCCTGGGGGCCGGTATATGACCGCTACTCTAAGAGAGAGGGGACGAAAGAGCCTGATGGTGTGGACTTCAAAAGAAGGGAATGAGAGTGATGGAACTGGGGGGGGATGACCTGGAAAGTGCATTGTGGGGACAGGAGTATGCCGACTCCACCACCAGGTCTGTTTGTCGGTCTCGGGGAATGGGAGAATTGTAAGCCACCATGGGAAATGGCAGCAGGAGAGACAGTGTCAGAATCCTGACTCCAGGTTTCCGTGAGGGCCAACAGATTCAGAGAGTTTTTCAGAAAGTAATTGAGTAGGAAAGGAAGCTTGTTGCATACAGACCGTGGATTCCAAAGGGCACAATTAAAAGAAGGAGATGAAGGAGTGCAAATAATATTAGTAAGATTATTAAGGTTTCGATGTGAGGTAGGGTAGGGGTTGAGGTTGGGGGATGGTGGACCGGGGTTGGGGGAGATGTCCCCTGAAATCAGTAGGAGCAGGAAGATAAAGAGCAAGTAGTTTTTGGAATTGTATGAAGATTTTTTGTGCAGTGTGTTTGGGCAAGATGGGCTGAGGTTTTTTAAGAAGGTGAGCAGTGCATGGGAGAAGGAAAGAGAGAGGAGCTGATGTATATGACTCGTGATGGAGGGGGGATTGGTCGGTGAAAGTGGATTGCAAGAGAACATAGGAGGATAGGAATAAAGCACATGGATAAAAGGGAGAGCAGAGTGTGGGTTACCTGACTCCTCGCCTGACTAACTGCCATGTAATACCTGCTGTATCACGACGCTTATCTTCGTGACGCTTTGCTTCTGTGATGCGTGCACCCCCACATGCGTGCACCCCTAAGGATGGTTCTAAATTTATAGTCCAGACTGCAGGGTCAGAAGAGATGGATTGTGGGAACTGGTTGAGGATAATTTGCCAGCTGTGGTCAGCACACCAGGGTTTTTTTTTTTTTTTTTTTGGGATGATCAAAGACATTCAGCCTGGCAACATCTATTTTAACACCTCCACCAGATAAGATCTACACTGATCCCAGTCATGGTTATGCAACAGTGAGTTTTAAGTACAATGCACCAAATGATTTATAACAATGAATTAGCAGACACATTAAAATATGTTTCTAGCTGGTAAAGCAGCAGATGACACAGCAGACAGCAAGCAGAGGTGGGAATTTTTACCATTAGAGTCTATTGCAGCAGATGAGACAGCAATCAGAGGTGGGAAGTTGTACCATTTGAATATGTTGCAGAAGACAGCAAGCAGAGGGAATTTTTACCATAAGAGTCTATTGCAGCAGATGAGACAGCAATCAGAGGTGGGAAGTTGTACCATTTGAATATGTTGCAGAAAACAGCAACCAGAGGGAATTTTTACCTGTATGAAGAGAGAAGATGGATTTTATTTCTGTGCCATGTAATAACTGCTGTATCACGACGCTTATCTTCATGACTCTTTGCTTCTGTGATGCATGCACCCCCACAATGCATTATAACTAGTGTTGAGCATTCCGATACTGCAAATATTGGGTATCGGCCGATATTCGCTGTATCGGAATTCCGATACCGAGTACCAATATTTTTACAATATCGGATACCAGAATTGGAAGTTCCCATAATGCAATGAGCCACTGTTGTGGCTGTGATTGGCTGCTGAAATGATGTCATCATGATGCGCGGTCTGTGCGCATCATGATGCACGGTCTGTGCGGGCCTGCCGGGGGTCTGTGCAGGCCTGCCGGGGGTCTGCACGGGCCTGCCGGGGGTCTGTACGGGCCTGCCGGGGGTCTGTACGGGCCTGCCGGGGGTCTGTACGGGCCTGCCGGGGGTCTGTACGGGCCTGCCGGGGGTTTGTGCGGACTGCCGGGGGTCTGTACGTGCCTGCCGCAGGTCTGTGCCGGCTGCCGGGGGTCTGTACGGGCCTGCCGGGGGTTGAGTGTGTGTGCAGGCATCGTGCGATGGGACTACAAGTCCCATCGGGCTATGCCTGCTACAATGACAGTGATTGACACATTAGCCAATGATGGGACAGTAGTAGTCCCATCATCCGGCTAATGTGTTGTATGTAAAAAAAAAAAAATATATTATATATATATATTACATACATGCTACATATATACAACATTCATACAACATACATACAGTACATACTACATACAGTGGGGCAAAAAAGTATTTAGTCAGTCACCAATAGTGCAAGTTCCACCACTTAAAAAGATGAGAGGCGTCTGTAATTTACATCATAGGTAGACCTCAACTATGGGAGACAAACTGAGAAAAAAAAATCCAGAAAATCACATTGTCTGTTTTTTTTTTCATTTTATTTGCATATTATGGTGGAAAATAAGTATTTGGTCAGAAACAAGCAATCAAGATTTCTGGCTCTCACAGACCTGTAACTTCTTCTTTAATAGTCTCCTCTTTCCTCCACTCATTACCTGTAGTAATGGCACCTGTTTAAACTTGTTATTAGTATAAAAAGACACCTGTGCACACCCTCAAACAGTCTGACTCCAAACTCCACTATGGTGAAGACCAAAGAGCTGTCAAGGGACACCAGAAACAAAATTGTAGCCCTGCACCAGGCTGGGAAGACTGAATCTGCAATAGCCAACCAGCTTGGAGTGAAGAAATCAACTGTGGGAGCAATAATTAGAAAATGGAAGACATACAAGACCACTGATAATCTCCCTCGATCTGGTGCTCCACGCAAAATCCCACCCCGTGGGGTCAGAATGATCACAAGAACGGTGAGCAAAAATCCCAGAACCACGCGGGGGGACCTAGTGAATGAACTGCAGAGAGCTGGGACCAATGTAACAAGGCCTACCATAAGTAACACACTACGCCACCATGGACTCAGATCCTGCAGTGCCAGACGTGTCCCACTGCTTAAGCCTGTACATGTCCGGGCCCGTCTGAAGTTTGCTAGAGAGCATTTGGATGATCCAGAGGAGTTTTGGGAGAATGTCCTATGGTCTGATGAAACCAAACTGGAACTGTTTGGTAGAAACACAACTTGTCGTGTTTGGAGGAAAAAGAATACTGAGTTGCATCCATCAAACACCATACCTACTGTAAAGCATGGTGGTGGAAACATCATGCTTTGGGGCTGTTTCTCTGCAAAGGGGCCAGGACGACTGATCCGGGTACATGAAAGAATGAATGGGGCCATGTATCATGAGATTTTGAGTGAAAACCTCCTTCCATCAGCAAGGGCATTGAAGATGAAACGTGGCTGGGTCTTTCAACATGACAATGATCCAAAGCACACTGCCAGGGCAACGAAGGAGTGGCTTCGTAAGAAGCATTTCAAGGTCCTGGAGTGGCCTAGCCAGTCTCCAGATCTCAACCCTATAGAAAACCTTTGGAGGGAGTTGAAAGTCCGTGTTGCCAAGCGAAAAGCCAAAAACATCACTGCTCTAGAGGAGATCTGTATGGAGGAATGGGCCAACATACCAACAACAGTGTGTGGCAACCTAGTGAAGACTTACAGAAAACGTTTGACCTCTGTCATTGCCAACAAAGGATATATCACAAAGTATTGAGATGAAATTTTGTTTCTGACCAAATACTTATTTTCCACCATAATATGCAAATAAAATGAGAAAAAAAACAGACAATGTGATTTTCTGGATTTTTTTTTCTCAGTTTGTCTCCCATAGTTGAGGTCTACCTATGATGTAAATTACAGACGCCTCTCATCTTTTTAAGTGGTGGAACTTGCACTATTGCTGACTGACTAAATACTTTTTTGCCCCACTGTACATACTTCATATATACTACATTCATACAACATACATACATACTACATATATACAACATTCATACAACATACATACGTACATACTACATATATACTACATTCATACAACATACATACTACATACATACTTCATATATATTACATTCATACAGCAAAAGAAACAAAACAGGGTGCATCCACTGTGTGAAACCTTTAAAACACAATTGTAATGGTGAGGCAAGGAGAGACTCACCTGATAGGGTTGTGAAACTTCGGTCACAACACCTACAAACGCATGAAACAGCTGCTGCAGTCTGCACAGGGTCCAAGGACTTGTAAGTAAAGATGGCTTTAAGGTGCAATGATACACTGCGCTTCTGTAAGTATGATTCAAGGAAATTTATTGGTGCCTACGCGTTTCTTGAGCTGTCCCAGCTCACTTCATCAGGGCATGATACAAGCAAATGAAATGCAAAAAATGAAAAAAAAAAAAAAAGGGGCAGGACAAGTAACTGCCACATCAGCAAGGCAATGGTATAAAACACATTAAAATAATTGTATTTTAATAGAATATATTAAAACAGCATATAATAAGAATACATACTCAAGAACAATAAAAAAGAAAATGTATATATTTCTTTTAAAATAGACACGGGGGATCACGGGGTCCAATAAAAAAGTAGTTAAAACCATCCTCAAGGAGTCTAGAACACAGTTCCAAAGTTGAGAGTGTATGGTGTTTTAATCCGCATGACCATGGTGACTAGTGAGGAATGGGGCATGATTTTTCAGATCAATGTTAAGATCAATCCATTCACTTCCAGAATAAAGAGTAAATCCAAAGAGATGTACCCTGAATAACGGATTAAAAAAAAAAAAAAAAAAATTGATTAAGGGCACTTATATATATATATAAAAAAAAAAAAAAAATACTGAATGTAAAAAAGAAAAAAATATTTTGAAATAAAGTGCAGTAGTGTTTTAATATTAAATATCACCTTAAAGCCATCTTCACATTCATACAACAGACATACATGCATACTACATATATACTACATTCATACAACATACCTACATACATAGTATATACTACATACATACAACATGCTACAGACATACAAAATACATACTACATACATACTACATACATACAATACATTCATACAATACATACATATAAACATACAGTACATATAACATAGAGTACATACTCACCATCACTTGTCACTTTGTTCCCCGAAGCCAGTGTCATCTATAAAAAATATGAAAAAACAAACAAGCAATATACTCCCTGATCCGCAGAAATCCACGAGTGTCCCACGATGGGACCCCCGGCAGGCCCGTACAGACCCCCGGCAGGCCCGCACAGACCCCGCCCGCATACACAGACACGCACAGTGTCCGCCCACGCACCGCCCACACTCTTCCCCCCTCCCGAACAGGATGTGCAAGAAAGGGTTTTTTTTAATTCCGATATTTCTGTCCCATTGACTTGAATGGGACTTCCGGTATCGGAATCGGCGATACCCGATACTTTTTGGGTATCGGCCGATCCAATCCTATCCGATATTTCTCAGTATCGGATGGTATCGCTCAACACTAATAATAACATGCAGTTATGACTTTGGCCACTAGATGGAGCCAAAAACACTAAACATTAAACTATAGCTATCTGAACATTCTACACATACAACAATCATTGTATCAAAATAGGCAGTTCAAGAGTCACTAATTATGTCGGAGACAGAACAGTTATAGTATATGAATGGCCAACAATAACATGCTACAATATATGAATGGCCCACAATAAAATGTAACAGTATATGAATGGCCCACAATACCAAGTAACAGTGTACTAATAGCCCACAATACCATGCTACAGTATATGAAGTACCCACAATACTGAAGAAAAAATCCTACATTTCTGAAAAACACTGCAATAACATACAGTCACCATGTTACGGTATAAGAATGGCCCACAACACCATCTATATAAAGGGGGCCTCTTTAATTATCACTGGCATAGAGAGGCAGTTCAGCCTATTTCAATGTTTTATTATATCTCAATTTCTGCCACAAATTTGTGCAGACATAACAAAGGCAAATAGGCAAAAATAGATGAATCAATAAAGCCAATCATTTATTAATAAATTTCATAAAGTTTTTTCACAAGGAAATTTCTAAAAAAGCCAAGGTACAAATGTAATGATAAATGCTCACAGAGTTCAGCTTTATACAACATAATCACATATCATACAAACATTTTTTTCAATCTTTTTTTTCCCATACAAATGTTCATTACTTAGGCATTAATTCATATAGCTATATACACTCACTGGCCACTTTATTAGGTACACCTGTCCAACTGTGTGTTAAGACTTAATTTCTAATCTGCCAATCACATGGCGGCAACTCAGTGCATTTAGGCATGTAGACATGGTCAAGACAATCTCCTGCAGTTCAAACCGAGCATCAGTATGGGGAAGAAAGGTGATTTGAGTGCCTTTGAACGTGGCATGATTGTTGGTGCCAGAAGGGCTGGTCTGAGTATTTCAGAAACTGCTGATCTACTGGGATTTTCACGCACAACCATCTCTAGGGTTTACAGAGAATGGTCCGAAAAAGAAAAAAAATCCAGTGAGCGGCAGTTCTGTGGCCGGAAATGCCTTGTTGATGCCAGAGGTCAGAGGAGAATGGGCAGACTGGTTCGAGCTGATAGAAAGGCAACAGTGACTCAAATTGCCACCCGTTACAACCAAGGTAGGCAGAAGAGCATCTCTGAACGCACAGTGCGTCGAACTTTGAGGCAGATGGGCTACAGCAGCAGAAGACCACACCGGGTACCACTCCTCTCAGCTAAGAACAGGAAACTGAGGCTACAATTTGCACAAGCTCATCGAAATTGGACAGTAGAAGATTGGAAAAACGTTGCCTGGTCTGATGAGTCTCGATTTCTGCTGCGACATTCGGATGGTAGGGTCAGAATTTGGCGTAAACAACATGAAAGCATGGATCCATCCTGCCTTGTATCAACGGTTCAGGCTGGTGGTGGTGGTGTCATGGTGTGGGGAATTTTTTCTTGGCACTCTTTGGGCCCCTTGGTACCAATTGAGCATCGTTGCAACGCCACAGCCTACCTGAGTATTGTTGCTGACCATGTCCATCCCTTTATGACCACAATGTACCCAACATCTGATGGCTACTTTCAGCAGGATAATGCGCCATGTCATAAAGCTCGAATCATCTCAGATTGGTTTCTTGAACATGACAATGAGTTCACTGTACTCAAATGGCCTCCTCAGTCACCAGATCTCAATCCAATAGAGCATCTTTGGGATGTGGTGGAATGGGAGATTCGCATCAGGGATGTGCAGCCGACAAATCTGCGCCAACTGTGTGATGCCATCATGTCAATATGGTCCAAAATCTCTGAGGAATGCTTCCAGCACCTTGTTGAATCTCTGCCACGAAGAATTGAGGCAGTTCTGAAGGCAAAAGGGGGTCCAACCCGTTACTAGCATGGTGTACCTAATAAAGTGGCCAGTGAGTGTATATTAAGCTTCCATCTGAATGTTTAAGGAAAAAGCCCAATAGTTCTAAAAGCAGAAGGAACACATCCTTAATTAAATAGTGTAAAATACACACTGCTAAAGGTAAGTAACAATTTCGCTGAGCCCCCTACATTATATGTCTGCCGTAATGATCAAAGGCAGAGCTAGCTAATACTTAATGGAATAATCACAATGCATTAATGCTCAAATAGTAGCGACTTTCGTTCTCAGCGTTTCTTTTATCAATTGCAAATACTTACAAACAAAGATACATGATTGCTGCATAAGCTTACTCAATTGTATAAATGTTATCTAATTGTTATAATAAAGGAACAGCCTAATTGTGCTTGCCGCAGGGAAACTTAGGCCAGGATCACACTGGCGATTTAAACAGCCGAGTTTCGCATGGTAATACACGGCGCTGCCGCCCGGACTCAGGAGCGGGGCGTGCAGCTCCATGTATTGCTATGCGGCCGCACGCCCCGCTCCTGAGTCCCGGCGGCAGCGCCGTGTATTACCATGCGAAACTCGGCCGTTTAAATCGCCAGTGTGATCCCGGCCTTACTCCTCAGTTCAAACATATCAGATGCCTAGTGCAGAGAACTACAGGTTAATCACTGCTTACTCATGTGCCCTGCTTCATGTGCCAGTTATACTGATCCAAGTTAGAGTGAGCTATTCCTGCATGGTGTAACAGTGCAATACTGCTTTAAATTAACAACAACTTGCATGTGTAAAACTTCTGTGGCTCTCTCATACACGTACCCGGCTACCCCAACAGTGCCGTTTCGCCATACTGGCTTCCTATTGAGTAAGCTTATGCAGCAATCATGTATCTGTGTTTGTAAGTATTTGCAATTGATAAAAGAAACGCTGAGAACGAAAGTCGCTACTATTTGAGCATTAATGCATTGTGATTATTCCATTAAGTATTAGCTAGCTCTGCCTTTGATCATTACGGCAGACATATAATGTAGGGGGCTCAGCGAAATTGTTACTTACCTTTAGCAGTGTGTATTTTACACTATTTAATTAAGGATGTGTTCCTTCTGCTTTTAGAACTATTGGGCTTTTTCCTTAAACATTCAGATGGAAGCTTAATATATATAGCTATATGAATTAATGCCTAAGTAATGAACATTATTTGTATGGGGAAAAAAAGATTGAAAAAAATGTTTGTATGATATGTGATTATGTTGTATAAAGCTGAACTCTGTGAGCATTTATCAATACATTTGTACCTTGGTTTTTTTTAGAAATTTCCTTGTAAAAAATTTTTATGAACTTTATTAATAAATGATTGGTTTTATTGATTCATCTATTTTTGCCTATTTGCCTTTGTTATGTCTGCACAAATTTGTGGCAGAAATTGAGATATAATATAATGTATTGAGGTGGCTATTATTTTTGGACTAATTTGTTATGTATTTCAATGTTTGTAGCACTGTGGACGTTGGTAATATATTTTTAATTACCTAATCAAAGTTAGACTGTATCAGAATAGTTCACTCAGAACTACTGAAGATACTGTGCACAGATAGTGGACCAGGTGAGCAGTCAGGAAGATCGGTGTGTGAGGAAAAGAGAAGAATAAACAATTCATTCAAAGTGAGAGAGCGTGAGAAAGAGATAAAATAGTAGCTAAAGTCTGGGTGGCCGTGCCCGGAAGGGAAAGCTAGATATACACTGGATAAAAGATGAGTGTGGTTTTAGCGCTGCTGCATTTCCATCAGATATTTTTGCAGGTGCAGAACAAGTCACCAGTATTTCTGAAAAAGAATAACATTTAACTCTATGTCTGACTCACAAAATGTAGGTGTCACAAAAAGTATGACTATTTTTGCACACCTATCAAAATAGTTTATTTTGATGCCCTTGCATGCTATATTAGTACCATGGCTGTTAGTGTTGATGGTATTTTGACATTTACTTACCATTTCCTGCTTGCCACATTTTTTGGGAAGGAGGAAATTTTTAAAAAATACTGTATAGATAGTTTTATCTGTGACTGTCTTACTTAATAATGTGTGTGTGCCACAAACAGTACTAGGGATTTGTGGGTTCATTTGTGTGCATCCTTGTGACTGTAAAGAGCACAGAAATTGTGTGTACTTACAAGGCATGGCAACGGTGATAGAACAAACAAACTAATAGCCAAGAGAAAAGCTTTTTCAGAATGAGGTCTGATGAAAGGAGCAGTTTAATAATAACTGACGATCACAAAAGATTAGTTCTACAAAAAGGGCTCATCAAACTAATACCATAAAAATTCCTTTATTATTACCTTTAAAAAAACATCAAAACAACAAAGAGGAAAAAATGAAAAACCAAGCAACCCATTTGCTGATCAAAATCACACAGCGGTGCACAAAAACAAAAAAAGTGATCAAAAAAATTGGGGGTTTGGATAGGCCCTTGTAGCCCTTTTACACCCTAACCAATGCCCCTGACTGACAGCGGAGGTTGACACCCTCTTGAGACGCAAATGGCGCCCCACTCCTCAGCGGCTGTCCTTAAACGCCCTGTTCAATAGGACAAACACCAAACATACCAAATTATCACAAACTAAATAACCAAGATGTCTGTTCAATATACTACAACTGAGCAGTCCAGGGATACACAGGGGTAAAGATACACATTAAAGATATACCCCCTAAGGACAAAAAAAATCAAATCACCAATCACAAGCACCAAAAAAATGCCAAATCAGATATGCGATTAAGTAGGGGTTAGTCAGTAACTGAAAAAAACAAATTACTTTAAGAATGTTGGGGGGGAGAGGAAAAGCTATCCTCCAAGTCCCTATTTAGAGATTCCTACCTGACAGAGGAGGTTAACACCCTAATTTGAATTGGTGCCTCTGCTCAGCGTCGGCTGTCCCTTATTGACCCAGAATTTCCCTTTCTATTAGCCCAAACTTGTTTAACCCACGGGGTGAGAGGACAGGGGTAGTTAGGACATTAATGTCAGGAAGTGGTCCATTGGACTGCTCACTAATAACCCCCAAGACTAAAACCCTACTTGTATAACAAAGATAATATACAAATAAATTGTAGTGAACCAGAGCATCAGATAGAGCAGATATTTCAGTGATAAACATTAGTCTATGGCACACACGGGCACATATAAATATACATAGACCCACTGCTCCCTGCCGAATGGCTATAATTTGCAAAGGGTAACTGAACACACTGTCAGACCAGTTTATCACAAGCAATATTGACACTGGTATACAAATTACACCTTATTTACTGTTAATGTCAATATTAGAAAAAACATATATAAATCAGTGTCTCCCAGTTATATCACAGTGGTCTCTATTGCACTTCTGCTCAGAGTCTAAACCATAGAAGCAATGATAATTCAAAAAGCAGATAGTCTTAGATAGGAAAAACCTGACTCATTGCAAGATACTACTAAATATCACAATATTGCACAATTTCAAAGCCCCTGCCATTCAAAAATGATCATATCAGCTCATATTGCAAGATGCCCTATATTGCACTATACTCAATTAGTAGATCAGCAAAAGAAAAATAAACTTAGCTTAAATTGCTAGTTCAGCCTCGACGCATCTCATCATGATGAAAGTTCCTCAGGAGGCACATGGTAGCTTCCATGTTCACTCAGAACATCAGAGATGATGATGGCGCCCGGTTGCAGGTGTGATATGAATGAGGTTTCTGGCATCTTATAAATGATCACCACAGTGATTAAATCAAAACTCAGGGGAGAGAGTCATAGTAGCATTAACACAACACATGTCCCCATAATTAACATTGCGCATGCACAGATGAGACGCTAGAGGTATCTTGCCGGAACCCCTTCTATTTCCGGCTCATAAAGCAGCATGATATAAATGCCAGGTACTTCACCCTTACTGCGCCTGCGTTAATTACTTTGAAGACCAGATGCTTGCTACCAATCCCCTCACTATGCATGTGCAAAATGCCAAGGGCATGACAGCAAATCAACCTCTACTTCCGGGTCATATGGCAGTCAGGCAGCGCGCGTCCTGACGAAAGCACTAGATAATTCACTCTTACAGCACATGCATCAACTATCTTCACATATCCCCAGTACGTCAAATAAGGGAATTGCGCGGTCAGGTAATACTATGTCTTAATATTAAGTTCCACGGCTAGAACAAGTTCTTTGTCAATTATCGCCGCACCTGCATGCTTTGATCCCTTCACAGAGGTGCCAAAATCAATCATACTATGCGATATTAGATGGGGACTGGTAAAAGTTACCTACACCTGTATCCTAAATATCCTATTGTACAACAAATGTGACAAACAAAGGAAAAGTGTGTTAACGCCTATATTAATTCCCACCCCAAAGAGTATTTCATGATGCTAAGCACAGTACCATAATGATATACATACATGTTTGGAAACCCATCCACACCTATTAGAAACTCTTTAATGGTATGATAAACAAATCAATAATAATTAAATAAGTCCAAACATTGGTGACCTATACATAGTTACCATAAACCATCTTAAATGTTTTTGCAAGGCCTGAAAAATGCTTTCTTGAGTTTTTTAGGGTAGAGGCAAAAATCAAATAAATGAATAAATCATCAAGTGGATATTTTCAAATGAAACACTCATACGTCAACCGGTCATTAAGCCCCCTAGGGGCCACGGATTCCATTTTGAAAATCCAACGTGTCTCTTTCTGTAAAATTAGTCTGTCCCAATCTCCCTACCTTCCACTGTTTGACTACTTCCAAAACACAAAAAGAGAGTACATCTCCATTCCCCCCATGCTCTTCCCATACATGACGGGCCACCGTTGTATCCCTCTCATTTCTCACATCACCCAGATGCTCACTGTCACGGCACCGCCAGACTCAGGGCCTGCTGTCCCGGCCTCGGCCAGTAGGAGGCGCCGGACTATCACATGACCGTCAGACTCAGGGCCTGCTGTTCCGGCCTCGACCACTAGGAGGCGCCGGACTGTCCTATCACCGTCTGACCCGTGGCCTGCAGTCTCGGCCTTGGTCTCTGGGAGGCGTTGTGCTTCAACCCCGAGTGGTGGCGGCGATAGTCATGAGGCTCCTGCGCAGGCGTCCGCTGGACGCAGGCTTCGCTCCTCGGTCAGTCATGAAGGGGCTGGTGCATTACCATCCAGCCTGGTCCTGGGGGCAGTCCGGATGACATCATCGGGCCACGGGCCTGTAAGGGATGACCTGATCCCTCAAATACCTTGGGACTGCTCTTGCAGGCCGCCGGATATATTCTTGGTTCCCCTGCGTGTTACTGTGTGAATTGCTGTTTGACTGACTCTGACTTTTGCCTGGACTTCTGACTTTGCTTCTGCCTAACGATTCTGTACCTCTGCGACTCTCCTGGTTTATGACACTGACTTCGGCCTGGATTCTGACTCTGCTTCTGCCTAACGACTTTGTACCTCTGCTGCCCTCCTGGTTTATGACTCTTACTTTGGCCTGGATTCTGACTCTGCTTTTGCCTAACGATTCTGTACCTCTGCTGCCCTCCCGGTTTATGACTCTGGCTTCGACCTGGAATCTGACTCTGCTACTGTCTACTGTTTTTATACCATTTCTGCCTGACTGGTTTAGTCTCGGATATCATTGCCTCTGTGTCCTGTATTGGAACACCTTTCTGGCGACCGTCCTGCTCTGGTCATTGCTCCTATTCAGACAGCGCCTCCTGGGCTCTGCTATAAATCCAGATCCCTGTATAGGGGTAAAGGGTCTCAGTGTTTCTCGGGGTGCTGTCTGGCTGCAGTCCAGACCGCAGGCAGACGTCACATTATATCCGGCCATAAAAATAAAACGGCTTTTTGTGTCTATACTTAACACAGATAAAAGCAGTTTTCCTCACCTTTTTTTTCCTTCCTCTTGACTGAGCTGATTCTTGGCCCAAACACCTGTTACATTGCTCAGCCTGGGAAGTCACACTCAGGCTCAAACATGCTGCAGCCTGGAAGCTTCAAGGAAAATGCTGGCTGTTGGAAATCCACATTCCTGGACCATCACCCCCTGGACAGCGTTGGGGGTCAGGTATTGCCCGCAAATGCGGCCAAACTGTTGTTACCAGTTTCCCTTTCTTTTGCTAAGAAACGTCTGTGTGTGAAGGCTTATGTGGATTGTGGTGCTGCCGTCAACCTTATGGATTTTTTATTTGCTAAGAGCCTTGGTGTACCTCTGTCAAGGCTTAAAGCGCCTATTCAGACTACTGCTATTAATGGTACATCTATATTCCAAGGAGGCGTGGAATTCGTTACTGCCGAAATTTCTATGTCAGTGGGGACGTTACATAACGAACAAATGTCATTTTTTGTTATATACAATTTGTCAGATCCAGTGGTGTTAGGCATGCCATGGTTGCACCAACATAATCCGATTATTGACTGGCGCATAGGTGACGTTGTACGCTGGAGTCCATGGTGTCAGAGTAACTGTATGTCTTTTTCAGTGAACCAGATTAAAATTAAAACACCTTCTATTCCATATGCGTTTAGGGATTATGAAGATGTTTTCTCTATAGTGGAGTCGGAGAAACTACCTCCTCACAGAGAATACGATTGTCCTATCGAATTGGTCCCTGGTGCCCGTCTCCCTAAGGGGAGAATATTCAACCTCTCTGGTCCTGAGCGTGTAGCCATGAAGGAATACATTGCAGACAGCCTTCGAAAAGGCTTCATTAGACCTTCCACCTCACCTGTAGGAGCTGGGTTTTTCTTTGTAGAGAAAAAAGATGGTGGACTCAGACCATGCATTGACTACCGTGAGCTGAACGCCATAACGGTAAAGAATCAATACCCGCTGCCACTCATTCCTGATCTGTTTAACCAGTTACTGGGAGCTCGCTGGTTTACTAAGCTTGACCTCCGGGGGGCATATAACCTGGTCCGCATAAGAGATGGGGACGAATGGAAAACGGCCTTTAATACACCCCTTGGCCATTTTGAGTACCTGGTAATGCCCTTCGGACTCAGTAATGCTCCTGCAGTCTTCCAGCACTTCGTCAATGATATTTTTAGAGATATTTGTGGGGTGTATGTCGTCGTATATCTGGACGACATTTTGATTTATTCTGCTGATCCTGTGACTCATGCTCAACACGTCCGTTCAGTACTGCAAAGACTGCGCGAAAACTCTTTGTTCGCGAAATTTGAAAAATGTGTTTTTTTTGCCGAAGAGGTGCAGTTCTTAGGATACATGGTCTCAGGCAAGGGGTTCCGCATGGATCCCGCCAAGATTCAACCCATTAAGGATTGGGTACAACCCAAATCGCTGAAAGCACTCCAGCGATTTTTGGGATTTGCGAATTATTATCGCAAATTCATCAGGGGATTCTCAGAGATTGCCAAGCCACTCACGGACCTTACCCGGAAAGGGGCGGACGTGACTAATTGGAATCCTGAGGCAACCAGGGCTTTTTCCACACTAAAAGGGTGCTTCGTGGCCAACCCGGTGTTGATTCAACCAAACTTGGACCACCCGTTTATTGTGGAGGTGGATGCCTCCGAAGTCGGAGTGGGAGCAGTGCTCTCACAAGGCTCTGCATCCCTCACTCAGCTTCGTCCATGTGCCTTTTTCTCCCTCAAATTCTCTGCCACGGAGAGAAACTATGACATCGGCAACCGAGAATTATTGGCAATTAAGTGGGCCTTCGAGGAATGGCGCCACTTCCTCGAAGGCGCCAAACACAAAATTACTGTTATTACCGATCACAAAAACCTAACCTACCTAGAGTCGGCTAAAAGACTAAACCCTAGGCAGGCCAGGTGGGCCTTGTTTTTCTCCAGGTTCGATTTTTTAATCACCTTTCGCCCCGGAACCAAAAATGTGAGGGCAGATGCCCTCTCCCGCAGCTTTTGTCACACACACACCGAGGACTATGAACCAGCTCCCATATTGGCAAATGGCATTGTTGTGTCGGCAGTATCTCTGGACTTTCTGGAGGAGATCCGTAGGTCATCAGAACAAGTTCCTGACTCTACGCCCCCCAAAAAATTATTCGTCCCAGCTACTTTTCGCTTACGAGTGTTAAAAGAATCTCACGACTCCGTCCTGGCAGGCCACCCTGGTCTTAATAATACCACTAGGCTGGTAACCAGGAACTTTTGGTGGCCAATGGTGGCCAAGGACTGCAAGGAGTACGTCTCAGCGTGTGAAGTCTGTGCCCGCGCCAAGTCCCCCCATAACCGTCCTGCCGGCTGGCTTCAGCCCTTGCCCACCCCTGAAAGTCCATGGACCCACATCTCCATGGACTTCATTACAGACCTGCCACCTTCCGAGGGGAAAACTTGTATTTGGGTGGTGGTGGACAGGTTCAGTAAACAGTCTCACTTTGTTCCCCTGTCCGGCTTACCCAACTCTGAAACCTTAAGCAAGTTGTTTGTTCTTCACGTTGTACGTCTGCACGGCGTTCCGGAAAATATCGTATCCGACAGGGGTACCCAGTTCGTCTCGAAGTTCTGGAGGGCGTTCTGTAGACGTATTGGTGTTGAGTTGTCTTTTTTCTCGGCATACCATCCCGAGACGAATGGTCAAACTGAGCGTGCCAACCAAACGCTGGAGCAATACCTCCGCTGCTATGTCTCAGCACATCAGTCAGATTGGGTGGAACATTTGCCATTGGCAGAGTTCGCTCTCAATAATAGATACCAAGACTCCATCAAAACCACCCCCTTCTTCTGTAACCTCGGTCTACATCCGCGCTTTGGATCATTTTCGGCCAAGATGTCGGAAATCCCAGGGGTTGAGCAAAGTATACATCGTCTAAAGACTATTTGGTCCGAAGTAAACTCTAATTTAAAAGGGGCTCAAATTAGACAGACTTCGGCAGCCAATAGACGACGATCCCAGGGGCCGCACCTGGGAGTTGGTGACAAGGTTTGGCTCTCTACAAGAAACATCAAACTTAAGGTACCGTCAGCCAAACTGGGTCCCAGGTTCATCGGACCATATGAAATATTAGAGGTAATTAACCCAGTAGTGTTTCGGTTAAAACTCCCGCAGTCTTTTAAAATTCCTAACGTTTTTCATAAGTCCCTCCTCAAGGTATACCGCTCCCCAATTCGTCCCGTCCGGTCCCCTCCTCCTCCAGTTTTGGTCAAGGGCACCTTAGAGTACGAGGTCCAAGGCATATTTGATTCCCGTCTAGTGAGAAACTCGGTACAATACTTGGTGCATTGGAAGGGCTACGGCCCAGAGGAGAGGTCCTGGGTCCCCGCTAGTGACATTCGTGCAAAGCGGTTGATTAGCAGGTTTCACCTCCTCCACCCTGACAAACCGGGTTTTGAGGGTCCGGAGGCCCCTCTTAGAGGGGGGGGTACTGTCACGGCACCGCCAGACTCAGGGCCTGCTGTCCCGGCCTCGGCCAGTAGGAGGCGCCGGACTATCACATCACCGTCAGACTCAGGGCCTGCTGTTCCGGCCTCGACCACTAGGAGGCGCCGGACTGTCCTATCACCGTCTGACCCGTGGCCTGCAGTCTCGGCCTTGGTCTCTGGGAGGCGTTGTGCTTCAACCCCGAGTGGTGGCGGCGATAGTCATGAGGCTCCTGCGCAGGCGTCCGCTGGACGCAGGCTTCGCTCCTCGGTCAGTCATGAAGGGGCTGGTGCATTACCATCCAGCCTGGTCCTGGGGGCAGTCCGGATGACATCATCGGGCCACGGGCCTGTAAGGGATGACCTGATCCCTCAAATACCTTGGGACTGCTCTTGCAGGCCGCCGGATATATTCTTGGTTCCCCTGCGTGTTACTGTGTGAATTGCTGTTTGACTGACTCTGACTTTTGCCTGGACTTCTGACTTTGCTTCTGCCTAACGATTTTGTACCTCTGCGACTCTCCTGGTTTATGACACTGACTTCGGCCTGGATTCTGACTCTGCTTCTGCCTAACGACTTTGTACCTCTGCTGCCCTCCTGGTTTATGACTCTTACTTTGGCCTGGATTCTGACTCTGCTTTTGCCTAACGATTCTGTACCTCTGCTGCCCTCCCGGTTTATGACTCTGGCTTCGACCTGGAATCTGACTCTGCTACTGTCTACTGTTTTTATGCCATTTCTGCCTGACTGGTTTAGTCTCGGATATCATTGCCTCTGTGTCCTGTATTGGAACACCTTTCTGGCGACCGTCCTGCTCTGGTCATTGCTCCTATTCAGACAGCGCCTCCTGGGCTCTGCTATAAATCCAGATCCCTGTATAGGGGTAAAGGGTCTCAGTGTTTCTCGGGGGTGCTGTCTGGCTGCAGTCCAGACCGCAGGCAGACGTCACACTCACTAATCCTCATCCTGAACTCCCTCTTTGTCTTGCCAAAAAATTTTTTTCCATTAGACGCACTCATAAAGCTCTTTCCTGGTGCCACCCATTTACAAAATGAGCAATTTCCACATTTAAATGTGCTACAAATTTTTCTATCAAGCCGCGTGCCCTCCTGCTTTGCTCTTTTATAGTTGCTATGTACCAACCGATCATTTATGGAACGACCTTTACGAAAGATAATCTCAGTTTTTTTTGGATCAAAGAGCCCCTTTGGGTTACAATCTAAGAAAACAGAACTAAATTGTATGGGGGATAACCAGATCATCAATTTAAGTGAAGATGTCTTATCGCCAGGAGAGATTGGAGTCCTTAAAAAGGGGCTATCTTTTGTTCACACAACCCGCTATGATACATTTTCATGGGTGAAGGACATTAATTTTTCCTGCCGGAAACTCACATGGAAAAAGTTTTTTTCTCAAAATGATAGAGAACAATGTCTGAGGCTGGTGATTACTGAGGAGGACCTCGAGGGGGATAATGTGCTGGTGGATTTGTTGGAAGAAAATGAAAGGGAATGGGGTTTAGGCCACACACAGATGTGAAGTTGAAGAGTAAAAAAATACCTCCCTCTGGTGACTATACTAATATTGAGATTTTTTTGAAAGTGGTCGAGGATGACCTTAAGAAATTGAGTAGTAATAACCCTAATGTTCTACCTAATTTAAGCAATGAAGAACTAGAAGCACTAGATGGTTTGGAAAAGAATCCAGACATCATTATCAAGCCATCAGATAAAGGGGGCAATTTGGTCATCCTCGACCACAAAAGATATATAGAGATATGTAGCTTATTTCTTGATGATAAGAGTACATATGGAAGATTAAGAAAAAATCCTACTGATGAATTCACCAAAACTTTAATGGTCATTTTGGATAAAGGTCTCAATAATAGGATAATTTCTGTTAATGAGTATAAATTTATGTCTCCTGTCTGTTCTATGATATCAACTTTCTATGCCCTTCCCAAGATCCACAAGGGGGTAACTCCCTTGCCGGGATGACGCATAGTGTCAGGGGTTGGCTCCCTGAGTCAGAATGTTGGGATATACATGGATAAGGTCTTACGCCCGTTTGTTACTGAATTACCATCATATGTGCGGGACACATCTGATTTTCTACTTAATATTGATGGTATTACTGTGGAAAAGGAAGCTCTTCTGGGCTCAATAGATGTCGAAGCCCTTTATAGCAGTATCCCGCATGAAATGGGTTTGCGAGCATTTGACTTTTATCTCGGAACAAGGGCGGTGTATCTTCATGATCATAATGAGTTGGTACATGAACTGATGGAATTTGTCTTGGCCCACAATTACTTCATTTTTGATGAGAAGTACTTCCTCCAGCTCAGGGGGACTGTGATGGTTTGCTCTTGTGCGCCATCATATGCTAACCTCCTCCTGGGCTGGTGGAAGGAATCAGTGGTCTTTGCCGGTTCCGAGGAATGGTAGTCAAATAAGGTGGCCTCCTGGTACCGGTATATAGATGATGTCTTTGTCATCTGGGTGGAATCAAAAGAAGAATTTGATAAATTTGCAGGAGAACTCAATGTGAATCCCATTGGTCTGAGATTTACTTCTGAAAGCAATGAGAGGGATTTAGCATTCCTTGATGTAAGAATTAAGAAAGATGCTCAAGGTGTCTTGGGGACTAATGTATATCGGAAACCAACACCTACGAATGCTCAAGAGGGGCATTCCGTATGGCCAGTATCTTAGAGTTAAAAGAAATTGCTCTGACCCTGATACATTTAGGACTCAGGCTTTTGAACTGAGGGAGAGATTCAGGGAACGCAGCTACCCCTATTATGTGAAAAACCGGAGAAATTGAGTCTACGCTAATTTACAAAAGTACAAAGCTTTATTAATCATAAAATATGACATGAAGTGTCAATATATGATTGATTAGTTGCATATGCAAATACAATTTTATATATGGCAGCACAAGGAAGTCTTTAAATCAACAGTGATACGTAATAACTTAGTAGTTACCCGTCATTCTTCCAATGGAAAGGGCAGGAGAAACGGACCTTCTTCAGTCCCACATGCACCATTTCTAACAGCAGGCCACCCAAACTACGGTTTAGGGTATTGATGTCACTTCACATTGGCTATGTACCCTCCTCTCACATAGTCTATTCACATATGTATTGTGTATGTTGTCTTTGTTACATATATTGACACTTCATGTCATATTTTATGATTAATAAAGCTTTGTACTTTTGTAAATTAGCGTAGACTCAATTTCTCCAGTTTTTCATGATCTATTTATGAGTCGTTGCTTTCATGTAACTCTCTTTTTCTCAGAGATAGTGGTAACTATGCCACCAATTAATAACTAATTATGATTTGAAGATTTATCATATTACCCTTATTATGTACTGAATCCAGTGCTTAGAAATGCACTGGGTAGGAATAGACAGACTCTGTTGCGACCAAATGATATTGTGAAAGACAATGACTTTGTGAGGGTTATAGGTACCTACGATAAACAGATCAGTTATTTAGAATTCTCAATAAACATTGGAGTATAGTTCAGGCTGATGAAGAATCATCCGGTGTGGTTTCAAAAAAACTCGAGATTACTTTTCATAAAGGTCGTTCCATAAAAGATCGGTTAGTACATAGCCAGTATAAAAGAGCAAAGCAGGAGGGCACGTGGCTTGATAGAAAAATTTGTGCTACTTTTAAATGTGGAAATTGCTCATTTTGTAAATGGGTGGCACCAGGAGAGATCTTTGTGAGTGCGTCTAATGGAAAAAAAAAATTTGTAAGAGAGTTCGCGAACTGTAAGACCGTAGGGGTGGTCTATATGGCCACCTGCTCATGTCCTAAAAACTATATTGGCAAGACAAAGAGGGCGTTCAGGAGGAGGATTAGTGAGCATCTGGGTGATGTGAGAAATGAGAGGGATACAACGGTGGCCCGTCATGTATGGGAAGAGCATGGGGGGGAATGGAGATGTACTCTCTTTTTGTGTTTTGGAAGTAGTCAAAGAGTGGAAGATAGGGAGATTGGGACAGACTAATTTTACAGAATGAGACACGTTGGATTTTCAAAATGGAATCCGTGGCCCCTAGGGGGCTTAATGACCGGTTGACGTATGAGTGCTTCATTTGAAAATATCCACTTGATGATTTATTCATTTATTTGATTTTTACCTCTACCCTAAAAAACTCAAGAAAGCATTTTTCAGGCCTTGCAAAGACATATAAGATGGTTTATGGTAACTATGTATAGGACACCAATGTTTGGACTTATTTAATTATTATTGATTTGTTTATCATACCATTAAAGAGTTTCTAATAGGTGTGTTGTGTTAACGCTACTATGACTCTCTCCCTGAGTTTTGATTTAATCACTGTGGTGATCATTTATAAGATGCCAGAAACCTCATTCGTATCACACCTGCAACCGGGCGCCATCATCATCTCTGATGTTCTGAGTGAACACGGAAACTACCATGTGCCTCCTGAGGAACTTTCATCATGGCAGGGAAATGCGTCAAGGCTGAACTAGCAATTTAAGCTAAGTTTATTTTTCTCTTGCTGCTATACTAATTGGGTATAGTATAATATAGGGCATCTTGCAATATGAGCTGATATGATCATTTTTGAATGGCAGGGGCTTTGAAATTGTACAATATTGTGATATTTAGTAGTATCTTGCAATGAGGCAGGTTTTTCCTTTCTAAGCCTATCTGCTTTATGAATTAACATTGCTTCTATAGTTTAGACTCTGAGCAGAACTGCAATAGAGACCACTGTGATATAACTGGGAGACACTGATTTATATATGTTTTTTCTAATATTGACACCCCCTCTTTCTCCCTGATGGAATGTCCACTCGCTCCTCCCTGCAGGTATGGAAACTTGGTGTAATGTGAGCTCCAGATCGGTTAAATCCGGCTTTGTTTAAGCACATGCTTCTTTGTCTATGCAATATCGAATTTAATAACACAGAATATCTATAGGGGCAGGACAAATATATTTCCTGAATCTGCATAATTAGAGCTAACCACAGCAGCGCTTTGTAGCTTCTGCGGACACCACAAACCAATAAACAGATTTCTGCTCGCCAGCACCACCCAGAAACATCGTGTATAGTCTTAAGTGAAAGATAATGTCGTAATAAGAAAAATGATATCTCTGTCGTCTCTTTCCGAGGTTTCCACCCAGAGTTATGACAAATAGAAGTTTTTAACAACTTTTTAAAGGGGGTCATATTTCCTCTTGCTCAGCCCCCCCAGTAAGGTCAGCAAGGGAAGGTATAAATCTAGGATGCTCGATTAGGAAGTCATCTTTTGAATGGAGAATCAGCTACAGCCAGATGTGCATTTGTACCCTTCGTTCTGGAAAGATTCTCTTCCCCCTCATCCACATAGCTGGGATGTGTAAGTTCTTATTTTAATCCCTTTTATTTCTGTCTGTATATACTGTACTTTGTCTCTTGTGTAACATCTTTTGTATTTTTGTAAACACTGCCTATATTTTCTGGAGTAAATCTACAAAATGTACTAGAGTCGTTTTCCTTGCTCTGTGAACGGACTGCCATGACCTCTGCACTAAATTACGCTACCTTGTGGGTGGGCTCCTAACCCGATATTGGTTTTAATAACAAACTGGAGCTGATGGCAGCAAAGTGTTCTCTGAGATTTGGGAGACCCTGGCAGTGTTATGTGTGTATTTTCTGCCTGAGACTTGGGATATACATACTTCCCTCACTGCAGAGTACCCAATAGCCAGTACACGAAAAGGCAGACTTTCTGGCATCTACTTATCCTAGGTGTAGTACCCTGACTGACGTGAGGGTACAAGAGGCGCCAGAGAGCTGCAAGTTCCTAACCGGAACTGTAAAGTGTAATAGACAAGTAAATCCTTGACAACAAGCTTTCCTGAAGCTCAGCTCCTAACTTCACTTTTGATCTTGATCCACAAATGTTACTCTCCATTTATTGCCTGTATGTTATACTATAGCTCCCGTGATGCAGTACTACCTAGCCAACTATAAATTATGATACTGCATAATCATCACCAGCTATGACTGCTTGAATAACATTTATTATTCTATTCTTTATATTCCCATAACATGTTATCAGTACTGTATACAGTTATGAAGGCAGAGCTATTATCTTCTATATTCTGTGTGATGGGAGCTGTCAAGTCATCATCAGTGACTGTGATAGGAGTTCCCTCCTCCTTCCTATGCATACAGATAAAGTGTGTGGTACAACATGTGCAATTTCATTTCTTCATGGAATATAATATAAGGAATGTAATACCTAATGGGGTCAATATGTGATCATGTGACCAAACTGAGTAATATGCCATGAATTTTAGGATTTATAGAAATAACTATATAAAGTAATGGTATCCTAATTAAATCCATTGGGGTATAGTTACATAAAGAATTAAAAAAATAGAAAATCACTGGACTGTTACATTAATATAATTTCCCAATAGGGAAACTCCCAAAACATCAAAGGGCTAATAAGCTCAATATGTTAGTGAAGTTGATATTAAATCTATTTTAAGGTCTTGATTTCCACTTTTCTCAGTGAGTCTGAATATTTCAATGTTACAATCATTAATTTTTCTTTATTTCTGTCTTTATTGTTTAGGTAATAAAAATAAAAAAAAAATTCAGAGTTGCCCAGAATCCGAGCCTTGTACAGGTTGGTAGAAATATTTTAAATACTAATTATTTACAACTTAGAAGCTACTGATTAAACCTATAACACAAATTTGCTTAACTCCTTAATAGGAAGCTATTTAATGCATCATGATGTGCATCAATGGGATGGTGCAGATACTCGAGTTGTTTTCACGCCGTCTGCAATGGGAGCTGGCTGTAATATATAGCTGAACAATTGCTAAAATTAAAGCAAGCTCCAGTCTCTCAGATGTTCAATAACTCCTGAGCTTAACAAAGGAAGAGCATTCCTTTAGTCACACACTCTACGAAAAAGGCATCCAGGCCTTCCATAAACCTTTTAGTGAATTGACCATCACAACATCCCATGGCAGAGAGTATTAAAGTCTCAGTAACCATATAGTAAAAAATTCCCATCGGGGATGATAAAACCATCTTTCTCCTTGAACTCTTACCATTACTGCGGCAATTCGAGGTGTACAAATGTAAAAAGATTATTAAATAATTCTCTATACTCATAATTAGAAATTAACCGAATAATTTCAAATCCTCACATTCTTGATTCGAGAAACAAGTATAATGGGAGTCAATGGGAAAGAAACACAAACTCAGCAATGGAAATATCCACCTCTATATATACGTATTGTAGCAATCGGATATTTTTAAAATCTAACTTTTATTATTTGAGGATAAAATACAAGGTGCTCAAACAAACAAACACATAAAATAGTATTTGTATATACAGGTACCGGGATAATTGAGTTTATGGTGTGATTTGACACCTAGAAGATGAAAAGGGCTGATGTTTGGGCATATATGTACTACGCCTATTGGCATATTTCATTATAAGGTACCTGTTCCAACAAGAGGAGAGTATTTGTTGGGGTTGCACTATAGCACATCAACTATTTTATGTGTTGTTTGTTTGTTTGAGCACCTTGTATTTTATCCTCAAATAATAAAAGTTAGATTTTAAAAATATCCGATTGCTACAATACGAGTCAATGGGAAAGCCAAGCTTTTTCCGGCAGACCCTACAAATAGGTCTTTGGGCAGTGAAAATGTTCAAATGGATGGGAAAAGTGCTGAATGGAAGGAAAACAGCATGTGGAAGACCCCTGGAAGCATCTCTGACTCCCAGATCGTTGCTGAGAACAACGGGGTCACACTTTTACTCCACTTTAAGGACTGGCAATAAAACATTACAAACCAATGAGAAAATGTATTTTACAGGAAAAAATGTTAAGAAATATTTTTTCTTGTTTAATGACTTGTATATAAGGCAAAATTTAAAGAGGATTAAAAAAAAATTATAATTTAAGTAAACAAAAATTATTTTTTTTTAATAAAAAACAAGAGATATCAGTTACATTTAGGAAGGAAACAAGAACTGACAAAAATTAGGGACCCAGAGGTACTCAGATAAACCCTGTATTAGACACAAAGGAGGGCCTCAAACACATTCTGGCCACATTTTCATTTATTCGTACTCTTAGACTCAAAAAGGCTATGGACTTTTGAGGGTAATATATCAATGAAATTGGCTCCAGGCCATAGAAGTCTATCGGTGAGCAACAGAATACCAATAAAATTTTGAACACGTTTTTTGAGGTTTATATAGCAACTAAATCTACCCAAGAATATGTAAAAGTCTATGGATGAACAATACCGAACAATATTTTGGCAAGTTTTTTGAGGGCTATATACCAAGGAAATGTACCCAAGAACATGTAATACTGTTCGGATTGGCAATATAATACCAATGCATTTTTTAAAAAGTTTTTAGAGGTTTAGATAGCAGCAAAATGCACCCAAGAAGACATACTGTAACACCCTATGGATAAGCAACATAATGTGAGTCATCTTTTTAAAAAGTTTTTTGTGGGTTATATACCAAGAAAATGTGCCCAAGAACATGTAATACTATATGGCTGAGAAATGTAACCCAGCTAAATTTTGAAAATTTTGTGTGCTGTATATTACAAAAATGTACCCCAGAACATGGAATAGTTTTTGGGTAAGAAATGTAAACAGGCATATTACATTTTTAAGTGCTTTTTTGTAGTGTTATTTACCACAAAAATGTGACAGAAAGCATGTAATACTGCAACAACAGTGTTAAACTGTATCCATGATCATTGAATCCATAAAATTGTTTACCTTAAATATTTTGAAAGTGTAGAAGATGTACTTATACATTCATAAAGGCTTTGCAGAAAGTGCAAAGCAAGACAGAAATTATGATTAGGTTCATCCATTGACCCCTGAAAGTCAACAACTGGCGAGGCTCTTTCTAATATTGAGTATTACAAACACTCTATGTGCTGCTGTCATCTGGTGGTGTAGAAAAGTGTTGGATAATCCAGGCTTTGTTCATTTTTATGAGAGTGAGCCTGTGTGCATTCTATGTTGATGAGCGAAAGCGCCTGTCTGTTATGACGCCCCTGTGGCACTAAAAATCAACTCAGACTAGACGCTAGTGGCAGAGCAGCAAAACACCTCCAAGGCATAGAGGGACAATTCATGGCAGGTGTCCAGCTTTGAGAGCCAATAGCTGAAGGACGCAGAGGAATTAGTGAATACACAGGTTTGGTCGGCCAGGTATTACTTGACCATTAGTGATGAATGAGCACTCAAATGCTCAGGTACTCGATACTCGAGCTGGGCAAATCGTAATGCTCGTGTCTTCGATCCGAGAAATGAGTTTAATGGAAGTTAATGAGAGACTCGAGCATTTTTCCCGTGGCCCCCACCCCAGAGGTCTGGAGGGAGTCTAAAAATGGCTGAAAATGACGGAACCAGTGCTGACGTGTCATGGGAACATCATGAGGAAGACCCATGGAACTATCTCTGACTCCCAGGTCTCTGCTGGGAACAATGTTGTCAAAGTATTACTCCACTTTTGCGAAATGACAATAAAACATACAAAACCGCAGTTAAAATACATTTTACTGGAAAAAATGTTAAGAAACATTCTTAGCAGGATAACATAAGGAGTAGCAGCAAGGGTACAATGATAACAAAATATAACTTTAAATCTAATTATTAAAATACCTCTAAAGGTAAGGTGCTGGTTGGTCAAGAACTTGCCTCAAAAAGAGATAATTTTACAAAAATGGACAATAAGGATGGAGGTGGAGCACCTCTAGGATAATCATGAAGGTACTGGGAAGTGTGTACTTGTATATATGTATTGTGCATGGTTAGTTCAAAGGTGCACCAAAAAAATAAATATACAAACAAAACCACCACAATAGTGGATCAGAAATATTTATGTAAGAGGGTGTAGCACCTCAGAGATAATCATGAGAATGGTGCTGTAAAGTATGCACTGATATGTACAGTATATATTGTGCACTGTTGTTCTACAGTGCATCGAATATCAAATAGTGAAAATAAATACCACCTCAAAGGTGCATCAAAAATGTTTAAACATTGAACATCATCACCAACCAATGGTGTATTAGTAGTGGAAGGAAATGGAACGTTCTCACTCATTGATGGATTGCTGATTGTCTAGCATCAGGGATGTCCTAGGTAGTTTTCTGTTACTATGCAAAGAATGACATCTGGTTCTGCCCCTGGTTTTCCCTACATGGACTGCACTGACCTAGTTCCCCTTTGCTCCCACCCCAACAAGGGCAGTCAACAGCTAGATACTACAACAATTGGCTCTGCACTATCCCTCTATGCCTCTCATGCATCCCAACTAGTGATGAGAGAGCACTAAAATGCTCGGGTGCATATTACTTGGGTCGAGCATATTGGAATGCTCGGGTGCTCGACTCAAGTAAGAAGCCCAATGTAAGTCTATGGGAAACTTGAGCATTTTTTCCACGGCCCCTCCGGGGTCTTTAGAAGGTTTATAAACTGCGGAACAATTGGGACCCCATTTAACAATATCCCTTGATCCCCAGTCTATAACAGGGTTATGCCTCTGTAACCAGGGGAACCCCAACACCAGTCTCACAGGAAGATTATTCATAACATAACATTAAATTTGTTCCTGGTGCAAGGAACCCACCTTGAGGAGGAACTCCTCAGAGACAAACTTAATAACATTTTGAGCCAATGGTGTCTTATCAATGGCAATGATATGGATGGGAGTCTCTAAACTAACGGTCCCTAACTTTAACTTGGACACCAGACAAGAGTCAATGAAGTTGGATGCGTAAGCACCTCCATAGCACAGTTTTACCTCTAACAAAATTTTTTGAAATTATGAAATTGGTACCTGAGAGTCTTGGTGACTCTCTCGACAATCACCCAGACTCGGAAGCTTGTTAATCGATGGACAAAAGGGGCAGTCCTTCTTCCAATGTCCCGGATCTCCACAAATAAAACATAATTTCCTATCACGTCATTGCTTCATCTCCTTCTCCTTGAGGTTGGTGGCACCAACCTTCATGGTCTTCGTAAACGGCATCACCTCAGACTTAGCAGGCAGTATAGGAATCTCTCGATGGATAACTCCTCTTTCCCGTAACCTCATGGTCATACGAATGGCCTGGGTCATGGCCTACTCCAGGGAACTGGGTGGTGGATGGAGGGCCAGAGCATCCTTGAGATGATCTGAGAGTCCTCTCCTGAACTGATGTCTGAAAGCCGAGTCATCCCAAGACACCTCAATGGACCACCATCTAAACTCCGAACAATACTGTTCAACAGTGAGTTTACTCTGGGAGATACCCAAAATCACGTCCTCTGCCACTCTCTGGTTCGTCATTTTAAGTCCTAAGGCCTCAAAGAACCTATTCATAGACACACATTCAGGGGCAATAGCAGGTAAAGAGAAAGCCCACAATTGGGGTCCCTCTCGAAGTAAAGAAATAATTATCCCCACCCGCTGACTCGCATCTCCAGAGGATCGAGGTCAAAGAGAGAACAGCAGCTTACAACTCTCCCTGAATGTACATACAGTAACTTCTCCTTTTCCCAGAGAAGGCATCTGGGAGCCTGACCGCAGGTTCAAGAGAGTGCAGCGAAACACCAACAGTGTCAGAGTGCTTATAGACAGATTGGGAAATAGAACCTGAGAAAGGTTAACCTCTGAAATGACCAGGCCAGGAACATGGAAAGACAGGACTCAAAACCCGGTCTAGATCATGACAATGGCCACCGGAAAGCAATGTTCCCATTATTAGGAAGTTAGTCCTCCCATACTGTTTGCCTATGCATTGAATGCAAAGCCTGCCCCAAATGTAGACGCACCCCAATACCCCTTTGAAGTCACGTACAGGATGGCCACCTGAAAGCAATGTTCCCATTATTATCAAGTTGGTACTTCCATACTGGTTGCCTATGCACTGAATTGCAGTTTTGAGGCTGAGGACCCGGCATTGGCGTATTGAAGTTTTAAGGCTAAAGACCAGGCATTGTGAATTGCAGTGTTGAGGCATAAGATCCGGAAGTGGCAAATTGCAGTGTTGAGGCTGATGATGCGGCAGTGGCGAATTGCAGTTTTGAGGCTAAAGACCTGGCTTTGGAAAATTGCAGCATTGAGGCTAAAGACCCGGGATTGGAGAATTGCAGTTTTGAAGCTGAAGACCCGGCATTGGAGAATTGCAGTGTTGAGGCTAAAGACCCGGCAGTGGCGAATTGCAGCTTTGAGGCCGAAGACCTGGCATTGACAAATTGCTGTGTTGAGGCTGACCACCCGGCATAGGTGAATTGCAATGTTGAGGCTGAAGACCTGGCATTGGTGAATTGCAGTGCTGAGGCTGAAGACCCAGCATTGGTGAATTGCAGTTTTGAGGCTGAAGACCCGGCATGGGCAAATTGCAGTTTTGAGGCTGAAGACCCGGCACTTGAGAACTGCAGTTTTGAGGCTGAAGACATGGCATTGGGGAATTTCAGTTTTGAGGCTGAAGACGTGGCATTGGTGAATTGCAGTGTTGAGGCTGAAGACCCGACATTGGCGAATTGCAGTTTTGAGGCTGAAGACCCGGCATTGGGAAATGCAGTTTTGAGACTGAAGACCTGGCATTTGAGAATTGCAGTTTTGAGACTGAAGACCCGACATTGGTGAATTGCAGCGTTGAGGCTGAAGAATATACAATGGAGAATTGCAATGCTGAGGCTTTCCTGATGATGTTTGAAAGGGTCGTCGAGAGGGAAAAACTCCTGCCAGAGCAGTGGGCAGAGGTACTGGTGTCATACTTGACTGGAGAACCCCAGAAAGCATAGTTTAGATTTTCAGGACGCTAAAGAGTATGGCAAGCTAAAAACAGAGATTCTTGCATGCTTGGGGATAACAATGACTCTCAGGGCACAGCGGGTTCACCGTTAGGTGTATCACCGGGACAAACCACCGTGCTCCCAAATGTTTGACCTGTTGCACCTGGTTCACAGGTGGCTGCAGCCATAGTCCTGTACACCTGCGCAGATGATAGAAAAGGAGGTGATGGACCGGTTTTTGCACTCCCTGCCGAGGTCGGTACAGACTTTTATTGCTTAGGGTAATGCGGGAATGCCGCTGAACTTGTCGGACTGGTCGAGAGATACCAGGGGATGTAAGGTTCTAAGGGAAAGCATCCCACTCCATACTGGAGATCCCAATAGGGGGCGAAGGCCCAAACAGGAATGGGATGCCCAAACTGTTTTCCTATGCAGTGAATGCAATAGCTGCCAAAAATTTGCATGCACCCCAATACCCCTTTGACGAAACGTGGAGGAGGGTCTCGTAAAAAAAGTTCCCATTATAAGGGAGCTGGTCTCCTATACTTGTAATGTCCATACACTAAGTGTATGGGCTGACAAATATTTACCCCTGGGGGGTATACATGAACATACTGTATACAAATTATTGTTACAGGCATTATAAACATCCTTTAAAAAATTATGTGGATGTTGCATGACAGACCACGATCACCCAGGTGATCTAGTGGTGGTGGATGATGAGGATGAGGAGAAGGAGGAGGACAACAGCAAATAACCTAAATCAGGAAGCATATACCCATGTGTGGGTATGAAAAGGTGCATGTGAATAGACCTCCCAAAAAGACACTGGATATGACTTTATGTTTCGCTGCTATCATTCGGTAGCGTAGAGAAGTCTGGCCTAATCCAACCCTTGTTCATTTTTATAAGTCAGCCTGTCAGCATTTTCAATTAACAATCGGATGCGCTTATCAGTTATAATTACACCAGCGGCACTAAAAATCCGCTCTGACAAAACGCCAGTGGCAGGGCAGGCAAGGACCTCCAAGGTGTAGAGAGCCAGATCATACCATGTGTCCAGCTTGGATACCCAAAAATTTAAAGGCACAGTGGCATCACGGACATTGGCACTGTTAGGGTTGGTGGAACGCACAAAATAAAATATAATAATAAGGTGCGTTCGCAACCCGGGGTCCACCGTGCAGAGATGGAACCTGCTGCTAAGTAATGGCGGAACAAGATGGCGGTTGAGCACCGAAAACACGCTGGTTAAATGTCACCAGGTGTGAACAGCGGCGAACTCTGTTGCTCCACAGAGCCGCAGCAACAACATAAAAGAATGCTGTTTCCTGTTGAACGACACAGGGCACAGCATATATGGCATGAGTGAGGTCTCTAGGCTCAACCCCTAGAACGCTGGGGCTAGAGTCTGACCGGACCCACTATGCACATGGCATCGCTACTTGGCGCTGACTCTAGGCACTGATTCAGCCTCCTACCTGCACTATCAGCCTAGACACTAGCTGGCAGGGCTGAACAACACATGCATACCAAGGGTAGGGGTTTCATAATGGGTCAGTCATCAGAGACAATCATACATGCATACAACACACACCACATGGTCTACACTAGCACACCGCCGTGTGGCTAACAGATCCTTTTATAGATCCCAGTCTGCCAGGACCTTGTTAGGGCTGGCGGAACACACCAAATAATATAAAGATGGTAATAAGGTGCATGTGCAGCCCACGGTCCACCGTGCAGAGATGTTAACTTCTGTTCGGTAATGGCGGACACTAAATGGCGGTATCGCACTGGACACATGTGGGTTAAATGCCACCCAGTATGTAGTAGCGACAGGCTCTGCTATATCACAGAGCCACGGTACCGCATAACACAGATGCCATACTCTGTTGACTGTCACAAGGCACAGCTGAGTCAGCGCTAGTGTACAGTCACAAGACTCTACTCCAAGGACGCGGGGTAAGAGCCTCTTTAGACCCACAAGGTGCACGGTGTTGCACCTGTGAATGTCACTAATAGACGCTGACTACTGTGGAGTGCAGACCAAGTGCACAGTGGCGTACAGGCAAAGCCACAACTTGATGCTGAAGCTAGGCCCTGACTCTGCCTCCTACCTGCACTATCAGCCTAGGCACTAACTGGCAAGGCTGAACAACACATGCATACCAATCGTAGGGGTTTCATAATGAGCATTCACCAGAGACATTCATATGCATACAACACTCACTCCACATTGTCTATACTAGCGCACGGCCGATCCTTTTATAACTGCAGCCTTCTGGGACCATGCTGATGGCCCAATCCGAGCTCCTTGAGGACCTGAGCATTTGACCTCTGATCACCAATGTGGAGGAAACACAGCTGCATTGCTGTTTTCACACTGCTGAGCAAACTGCTTTTTTCAAAGCAATCCAAATTTTATTGTTTTGTCCTGGTGAGTTACTGAGCGTTCATTTTTTCACACACCATACAGCGGTGTACGCTCCTCACACAATACCGTGTACCGGCTGTTATCACAGCCAAATTGAAGCTATCTGTGTGTGACTCTGTAAGGAAAAGCCGAGGAGTTTGTCCGTTCATACAGACCTACACTCTAGGGAGATTCCAATTCTGCCCAATTCTATATACACCTTGTAGTTAGGTATACACTAGGCAATTTCTGCCTGTCACATTGCGGTGTAATCTGTCCTGGCCTGAGACAATAGTTCAGCGTCCTCCAATCTACAGTGAGATTCAAATTCTCACCAATACTATATACAGCTTCTGTCTCCTCATACACCAGCCAATTTCTGCCTGTCACATTGGGGTGTAATCTCTATTGGGCCTGAGACAATAGTTCAGCGTCCTCCAATCTACAGTGAGATTCCAATTCTCACCAATACTCTATATACCCTTTACCTTTTTTTACAGTACCATATAGCTGTTGTTATTTTGGGTACCTTTTTCAAAAAAATGAAGAAGTATGGTGGAAGAGGCCGTGGAAGTGGGCGGGGGTTCCAGCTGGTCCCGATGGTGGTGGTGGTGTTGCTTCTGCTGGTTGTGGCAAAAGCACAATAGCACCTAAGGCAGGAGTTGGTGAGCCGGCGTAATTGACTGGCTCCACAAGGCCTCGTAGGCTCCCTTTTCTGGGAGTAGGTAAACCGCTTTTAAAGCAGGAGCTTCAGTAGCAAGTTTTGGCTTACATTGCTGACACAGCCTCCAGCTCTATCGCCTCCCCTTCTAAAGTTTCAAAAAATAAAAGCACTGCGTCGTCAGTGGAGGCTCCTGGTCAGGAACAACATCTTTCCTTGTGTCCTTCACCGCTACCAAAAGTGAAGGATGCGGCAAGCCAAACTACAGATTAATCCATGGAGCTCTTTTATCATACCATGCCTGGGTTATCAAGTCTAATCGTGAATTCCCCAGTCCAAGATGAATCTGACATGGAGTGCACTGATGCACAGCCACTGCTAGATTTATCTGCTGGTACATTCACTCAGAGCACTACATTGTCCTCGCAGTGTACTGAGCCAGAATCTGACCCTGATGAAACTCAGGTGCCCCTTCCCGCATACTATACCACCATACACGGCGACACAGAGGAAGGTGCACATGATGTTGAAAAGGAGGTGATGGATGACCCAGTTGTTGACCCAGATTGGCATCCATTGGGGGAAGAAGGTGCCGCTGCCAATAGCTCAGAAGAGGAGGAGCATCCGCAGCAGGCATCGACATCGCAACAGCTGTTATCTGGCAGGCCCGGAGCAGTACAAAAATGGGTTACAAAAACCAAAAGAGTTGCAGGACAGCTTGGCCAGACGGTCAAAATAGCACAATGTGCAAGGCCTAAAAAGGTCTTCCATAGTAGGAAGAGTGCAGTGTGGCACTTTTTTGAACAAAATCCTAATGATCAGGCAAAGGTCATCTGTAAGAAGTGCGCAAAGACCTTTAGCCAAGCGAAAAATCTGAGAAATTTTAATACCAGTTGCATGCTTAGACATTTAACCACCATGCACTTGCAAGCGTGGACGGACTACCAAACCTGTCGTACCACATGTACAACTGCTCCTAAAGAAGGTAGTTCAGAGTAGTGCAGAGATTCCATAGCAAGGAGACTTATGTAATTGTTTTCAATGTTGGGACAGAAATTTTTGGGGAGCACTATACTCTGGTGAATGATATATGGGGCCCACCATACACTGGAGCATTCCAAAGGTGGACATCAGACACTGGAGCAGCATTTACAGGGAACATTATACACTAGAGCAGTAGAAATGGGGCCCATTATTTATGGAGCATTATTTGGGCCCATAAGACAGTGGAGCTTCATCCATTGGGACCAACATATACTATAGCATTATGTGGAGCTCATCATATACGGTTTGAAACATTATATGGGATCAATGATTCCATATGGAGAAATATATGGGCCTCATTACTCTGTATAGCGCACTAAGCGCTGGCCATAATACTGTATGGAGTTATATACTGTCCGTTTTTGGAGGTATTGGAGAATTTAAAATGGATATCAGTCATGAGATGTAAGAAGTGAAGTATTTTTCATTGTACTATACTGCTATTTCTCTGCTGTATCGGAGCATCCTGAGTTGTGGTATGTGTTAAAGGGGCGCTCTTTGGCCCTGGGCCCACGAAAACCTGGAGACAGCCCTACCCCCCCACAACTGTAGCCAAATAACCCCCATTTTTCAGTGCGTAACTAGTATTATGAAGTAAATTAAGGTTGACAAGCTTAAGTAATAAGAATTGATGCTTTTGGCATTCAAATGGGCACTGTAGGTGTGTTTCCTGTCCTCCTCTCACTGCCGACTTTAATTCCCCATTGATTTACTTTGGGTTTCGTGTTTCGGTCGGACCCCCGACTTTTCCCCATAGTCGGCCGATTTTGCTCGACCCGACTTTTGGAAAAGTCTGGTTTCATGAAACGAAACTCGACCCTAAAAAAACAAAAGTCGCTCAACTCTAGTCATTACATGTTCAATAAATAAAATCACTTCTCAACATGTCAAGTCCTTGTTTGTGGTGAGCCCCCTTTGTATAGCCTATTCTTTTTCTCTTCCTTTATACACGGCTGAAGAGAAGCGCCGCGGCAACGCTCTTCCCGGTCAGGTAAGTATGTAAGTATGGCGTCGGAGATGGTGGTATGCAGTGTATACGATACCGCCGTCTCCGGCGCCATACACACTCCTCACCACTGGCTGCCTCTTTCTGTCTGGAGCCAGGCTGCGCAGGCACGTCGCGCTTGCGCAGTCTATATAGGCTTCGGACAGAGTGACGCTTACAGCGTTATATTATAGATACACATAGAATACACAGATATACATGTGTCTGTCACTGACATGTATATATCTATGGATTCTATGTGTATACATCTATTCTTTCTATTATTTTTTGAGCTGTCAGTGTGATTAAAGCCGCATATGAATTGCCGGCTTATCTATCTACCTATCGATCTATCCAATATAAATACATATATATGTGTGTGTCACTGACATGTATATACAGTATGTATTTATATTATAAATATAAACAGATAGATAAATAGATAGATAGATAGATAGGAGAAAAGCTGACAATTCATATGCGATGTACGGTAACATCACACTGACAGCTCAGAAAAGAATAGATAGAATAGATATATACACATAGAATACACATATATATACATGTCATTGACACCAACACACATATATATTTATTTATATTAGATAGATAGATAGATAGATAGATAGATAGATAGATAGATAGATAGATAGATAATAGATAGGAGAAAAGCCGGTAATTCATATGCGGCTATACAGTAAAATTACACTGACATGTTCTAGTACAAAAGATATAATACATGTAGACACAACTGCGCCCTTACTGGAACGGACAAATATACCTACCTGGGCCTAGAGAATCACCGATCAGGGAGCTTCAAACAAGCCATAGAGACCCTGAAAGACAAGGCTTGCAAAACCTTCTATGCCATCCGAAGGAAACTCTACCATCTAAAGCCACCAGTGAGGGTCTGGTTAAAAATCTTCGACTCTATCATCGCCCCAATCCTCCTGTATGGCAGCGAAGTCTGGGGTCCTCACACCTACCCAGACTGGTCAAGGTGGGATTCAAGCCCAACAGAAATATTCCACCTGGAATTCTGCAAGCACCTTCTCCAAGTCCATCGGAGCACCTACAACAGTGCTTGCTGGGCCGAGCTGGGCAGATTCCCTCTTCACCTAACGGTTCTAAAGAGGGCACTGTCATTCCAGGCTCACGTACGTAGGAACAATCCAAACTCCCATCACCATAAAGCCCTGACACATGTAGGGGAAACAGAAAAACCAGGACCCTCGGAACAGCTCACCCAAACCCAACCTGACCAGAACACCAATCACAACAACCTGACAAAAGCCGGAATCAGGAAGATGGTAGACGAAGGCCAGGAGAGGTACGTAAGTGACTGGAAGAACGACATCATCAGCTCACAGAAACTGACCATGTACCAGAGTCTACACAGAGACTACAGACTGGCTCCATACCTGGAGAAACTCCCGGACCCCAAAGACCGCAAGATCCTGAGCCAATATAGACTCAGTGCCCACAGTCTGGCCATCGAATCCTTCCGACACAGGCAGAGCTACAAGCCCAGGGAGGAAAGACTGTGCCTACACTGTGACCAGGAGGCCCTGGAGGATGAGACCCACTTCCTACTACACTGCTCCAAATACTCAGCAGTGAGGGACACTCACTTCAGGAGACTCTCACATCTCTTCCCGGATTTCATCATCATGAAGGAGGAAGAGAAAACATATATCCTGCTGGGGGAAGAAGAGAGAGCAGTGGAGATAGCAGCGCGGTATGTGAGCAAATGTCAACACTTTCCCTATGCCATGGACTTCTATGGCCCCCACCCTGGATCTGCCCCATCCCCCCATCCACCTTCCCTATGCCATGGACTTCTATAGCCCCATCCTGGATCTGCCCCCATCCACCTTTCCTATAGCCCCTTCCCAACATCCCTACAGTCCCTATATATATATATATAAAATGTGTGTATATGTGTATATATATATATATATATATATAAATATATATATATAATATATTACATATAAATTATATATATTATTTTATGTATATATATTATATATATATATATGTGTGTGTCACTGACATGTGTACATATATATATATATATATATATATGTATATGTGTATATATATATATATATATATATATATGTATATATATATATGTATATGTATCTTATTTGTTTATATCTAGTGTTTTGTGAGCTGTCATTGTGATTTTCCAAATATATATGTATATATAGATACACCTATTCTATGTGTCAAGATTCAAGATTCAAAGAAACTTTATTGGCAGGACTAAATACACATTAGTTTTGCCAAAGCAGGTGTACAGAAGGGAATAGGGATAGGGGCTGTAGGGATGTTGGGTAGGGGCTGTAGGAAAGGTGGATGGGGCAGATCCAGGATGGGGCTATAGAAGTCCATAGCATAGGGAAGGTGGATGGGGGATTGGGGCAGATCCAGGGTGGGGGCCATAGAAGTCCATGGCATAGGGAAAGTGGATGGGGGGATGGGGCAGATCCAGGATGGGGGCCATAGAAGTCCATGGCATATCATAGTTCTCTTTCTCGCAGTCTATGACATTCGCTCACATACCGCGCTGCTATCTCCACTGCTCTCTCTTCTTCCCCCAGCAGGATATATGTTTTCTCTTCCTCCTTCATGATGATGAAATCCGGGAAGAGATGTGAGAGTCTCCTGAAGTGAGTGTCCCTCACTGCTGAGTATTTGGAGCAGTGTAGTAGGAAGTGGGTCTCATCCTCCAGGGCCTCCTGGTCACAGTGTAGGCACAGTCTTTCCTCCCTGGGCTTGTAGCTCTGCCTGTGTCGGCCGGATTCGATGGCCAGACTGTGGGCACTGAGTCTATATTGGCTCAGGATCTTGCGGTCTTTGGGGTCCGGGAGTTTCTCCAGGTATGGAGCCAGTCTGTAGTCTCTGTGTAGACTCTGGTACATGGTCTATATTGGCTCAGGATCTTATGTCCCTGATCAGATTGGTCTCTTTTTGCTCTGTCTTCAGAATATACCAGAGTGCTGATATAGGGAATTGAAGTCTAGCGACTTCAGGGTTTTTGTTATCAGAAAGCATTGGACATTTTTTGGCAGGGTTTTGTGCGTGATTGCAGACAGCATCTTTCCTTTCCTGTCCTTTCTAGTTAGTGTGGGCCCCATTGTTGGCTCAGCCTGTTTTTCTATCTGTGTTTGTGTTTTAATCTTGACTCACTGACAATACATGTTTGGGGGCTGTCTATTGCTTTGGGGTCTGCTCTGGGGCAGTTTAGATTTCCCCTTTTCTTGCTTTAGGCTTATTTAGGCTGTGACGAGGCGTCTAGGATCATCATAGGTACGCTCCACGGCTACTGCTAGTTGTGTGGATAGGATCAGGGGTCTGCAATCCGCTTAGTTATCAACCTCTCTGGTTTTCTGGGGCTTAGCTTGTTTTTGCTTTTCCTCCTCGGTGACTCATTCATAACACCTCCATTCCTTCCTGCGTTCATCCGCCTGACATTGCTACATCCCCTGCTCCAGACACTACATCACCTAAGTGTCTCCACATCTACACTGCCCTGGGACTGGGACACCGGCCCAGTACCGAGTATCCCACAGCCCTGGGAGGTCGACGCAATTTTGGCGTCACAAACAGGATGACGAGACACAATGCCATTGGGTTCTGTGTGCCTGAGATTTGTTGGGCTTAAAACTTTTGAGAATGTGCAGAAGACCCAGTTTAATAGACTGTGAAATGAACATTAAAAATGGCCATTGGCGTGGAGAAGAAGGGCGTGATGAGATGGGAGGTCCTAGGAAAAGACCGCAAAGAGTCTTGGGCCTCCCCTGCCTGAATTACTATGTAACAGCAACATGGCCCACCCCCCGAGGGGTTCGTATACTGGCTTGGTATGGAGGCGCTGGAAGAAGACGCCGCCCCCGGAAGGAGGGGCAGAAGCCAGTGGCGGGAAAGGGGCCGAGAGAGGAGGGAGAAGAACGGCAGAATGCCATCTTGGAGAGAGAGGGAAGGAGGCCTGCGGATCGCAGGGAAGTGGATCTCCCCGGCGCCATGGCTGAAGGCTCCAACCCTGTGGCAGAGATGAACTGTCAGCAGCAGGAAGACGAAATCGCCCGGCTGATCCAATGTTTGTGGCTGAGGCAGGAGGCCTTGTGGAGAGTGAACTGGCAGCGCTCCCAGGAGGGGCCTACATCTGCGGTGACCGCTGCCGCTGCACCAGAGCTTGCCCAGGCAGTGGAGCCTGCCGCCGCCGTCGCATCGCCGGCAGCATCCGAAGCCCCTTTGTTGCCACCACCAGAAAAATTATATGGAGCCCCGGGAGCTGAAGTGGAGGAGAAGGAGCTCCCGCCTGGACCTGACGCGGCCGCGCAGGTCCCTCCAGAGGCCCCTGCAGATCCGGAGCCACCACCCGCTGCCACCGGCCCGCTTCCACCGGCACCGGAGCAGAGATCCTAAAGCCAGGAGGCTCAAGGTATGTCTGATGCTCCTGGGAAGGCCCTGGGGTGCACCACGGTTACAGCAGCTGGCCAGGTCTTACTAGATTTGGTCTGGGACCGGAATACCAGTCCCCGGGGGAAACACCGAAACCCCTGGAGGTGGTGCCGCAGTAACAAACCAGCCTGGATCGGTCCCCGGAGGAGCGGGAAGATGATGAGAACTGGGCTAGTTGTCATGCCACCATTCGGCAACTGGCAGCTGAACACCGGGAGAGGGAGCAGCACGGCAAGCGGTACTAGGCCCAGATTTGGACCGAAAAGAGCGGGTCCGTGCCGGTCATTATGGTCCCAGAGATGCGGCAGGTTGGGGCCACGTCCTAAACGTGAACCATGAGAGAGGGGGTTCGGCTTTATTCATGACCCTAGCCGAATCTCAGATCTATTTTTCAACCGGAGGGATGTGGAGCCTCACTTGAGGAAGGGACACCCTGCCAGGAACCTGAGCCCGGGAGACAAGGTGACCTTTACCGGACATGAAGGTCTCAGAGGCTGGTACGCCATGAAATCAGGCGAATCAAGGAGGATCTCATCCAGACCTGCAGGCAGAGACCACCTACTGCCCCTTTGTGTCAAGATGTGCCCAAGGTACAGAAATTCACCGGTTTCACCCCACTGGAAGAGGAGTACTTGAGGACTGCCTGTGCGTTCCTTTCATCTGGTAGCAGTACCCCATCAGCAGCTTCCAGAACCCCAGAAGGGGACCAGCACTAAAAATTTGCACTAACTCTCGTGATCCAGGAAGGTTTATTTGCACCGTTGTGCTTTTTGTTTTATTTTTGACCATCATGGTTCAGTTTTGGTTTTTCCCAGTGTTGCCCTGTGTTGTTGGCAGTCTTCTTAGTGAACTAGCGATCATGAACTTGGAGTGATCCAAAAACTTTTACTTGTAAAAAGTTGCACCTCTTTAGGTGCCCTCTCTTGGTTTTACATATGGACACTTTGTGACGATTACGTCTACCTCATTTGGAGCATGACTCCAATCCAAGGATACTGCAAGAGATCCCGGCTGGGAGCAGTGTCCAGCACTTACAAGAATTATTGTTGAAAGTTTTAATGTGAAGTATTTGATAATGTGTCTTATGATAATTTTTATATGGAATTAGGAATGTTTTTGATACAGAGATGAGAGATTTGAATAAAAAATTAAAAATGTATATGATGAACCAGGCATCACGTTTGTCACTTAAAAGAAAGTAGAAAATGTGCACTAGAGAGAGAAAAGAAAATGTGTACTAGAGATGGAAAAATGAAGAATACTGAAGTGATAGAGAGTAACGGATAATAGCACTTTGAATTAAGTGTGGTATGGAAAAATTGCACTTTTTGACTTAGAATTTTAGGTAGTTAATTAATAACAGTTTGCAATGTTCAAGAATGAGTGCCTCTCACATTGGCAAGTTTAGTATAAAAAATGTTTATTCAGTATTGTAAAATTTGTTTGTTCCAGTACTGTCAACTTTGCTTACCTTGCAGCCCGCGGACGTGCTGTGTTTAATGGGGGGTATGTGGTGCCCCTGAGGCTCAGTCTCCACAGAGGTACTGCACCTTCTCCTAAGGTGTGGTGCCCCACCATCCAGGTAAGTTGGAGGCTCCTGACCACGCTCCAACACTCGCACCCCACACAATAGAGTAGTTCAGCATAGCCACATTGCGGCTCTTTGCTTAGAGAGAGGCAGAGAACCTTTGGTGGTTCCCTGCTTGGAACACTAGACATGCTGGGAGGTGGGTGGAGTTTAGAGTATATATATGAGCGGGATGGTTTAGGATGACAGGTCAGTCTGACAGGAGGTCAGTGAGGAAGGAAGCCACTCGGGAGGAGTGGGGATCCCTGGAAGAAGGGATGGAGGAAAGAGTGCTGTAGCTGCCTCTGTGACCTGAGCCAGCTGGCATGGGAAAGGAAAGGAGAGAAGGAGAAGGATGTTGACCTGAAGCCTGAGCTTCCATGGAAGGGAAAAGGACAAGTACGGAACGTAGGAGTAAAAGGGAACACAGAGGACGTGGGTTAGAGGAACTCTGCCTAGAAGTTCTAAGCGCAAGGCCGGGGCCCGATCCCCGAGGTTGTATGAATGCTAATGGTTCTGCAGCAGACACCGGTGGAGTAGTGGGCTGTAAATGCACTACTCCCATCTAAGACTTGAGGGCACAACAGCAATACGGATAAAGAGCCGGGACTTAGGAGTAGAGAGTCTCCGAAGCAGGCTACAGCTGTCTGCCGTGCGAGTAGAGTTCTTGGGAACATCTGTCAGGAGGAACCCCAGTGTAACACGGTACTGGAGATCTTCACACTTAAAGGCGCTATAGAGGAGACATTCAGGAAAGGCACAAAAGTTGGCGGAGTGTGGAAGGGAGCTTTCCATCTTGCCTGGGGCTTGACTGAGTCCCTGACCCGGAGGACACAGCACAGAAGCGGGCACTACAGACTGTGAGTAAAGCTTTGAAACAACATGCCCTTGTGTCCTCCATTCCTTCCTGCATCCGTCCACCTGACACTGCTACATCCCCTGCACCAGACACTACATCACCTAAGTGTCTCCACATCTACACTGCCCTGGGACTACAGCCCTGCTTGTGGAGGGCTATACCATCATTACTGCACCGCACCATCTGTCCCGGAGGATCTGCATGTAGCGTCGGCTTAACACCTCCCTTACCGAACACCACAGGTGGCATCACGAACTATTCATTTAACTCACATCTTTCTATTACTTGGGCACCCAGGGCCACGGTCCGGGTCACCGCCGCTGTGACACATCCCACTGACACCGGCCCGGTACCGAGTACCCCACAGCCCTAGGAGGGTGACCCACTCTTCTTCTCAGAAAGAAGAGATGCAAAGTTCACCTTGTAGCATTGGTCTATCAGAGTGAACAACCAGTGCTCTTTCTTGGACAAGATGTATGTAACGTGGGTTTCATCATCCGTGGCTGTAGCTGTGATCGGATGATATAGGGCGGGGTTTTGTGTGTGCCATCTACATTAAGTGGAGCCACACATTAGCACTACCAGATACTTTACCTTTCCAGTTATGGGAGACATGAAGACTCCAGACTTTGACAATCTTCTTGCTGCTTTTGATATCCCTGATTCTACAAGTTTGGATGCCAAGGAAGCAATCCAAGCAACAAGTGATAAAGAAGAAAACAATCTAAGGAATCAGGAATGTGTTTGGTTGAGACTTTGTCTTTGGCCCAGTCTGCTCCTGTCCCTGATGTCCCTGATATTCCAGCAATTAGCAATATTGTGGAAAACCATGATTAAGACTGGAGTGTCGAAATGCGTCGGTTGGTAGCTCTCTGGGATCTTTATGTTGTATGCATTGTGACAATTTTTATGAAATGAATTATTTCCTTTAAAGACGAAGTTTTATAATTTTATACACTGGAGTTAGTGATGAGCGAGTATACTTGTTACTTGTGTTTCCAAGAGCATGCTCCGGTGGTCTCCGAGTATTTTGTAGTGCTCGGAGACTTAGTTTTCAATGCCGCAGCTGCATGATTTGCAGCTGCTACACAGGCTGAATACATGAGGGTATTGTCTAACAAACATCCATTCCTCATATGTATTCAGGCTGTCCAGCAGCCGCAAATCATGCAGCTGAGGCGACAAAAACTAAATTTCTGAGCACTACAAAATACTCGTAGACCACCCAAATATGCTCTGGAGAAACTTGAGTAACGAGTATACTCGCTCATCACTAACTGGAGTAAATTTTTTTCTTCATTCTTTGGAACTTGCACACCCAAGCCCAGGTGGCCCAATGTGTGGAACTCATTCTTGGAAAGAGACTGCAAATGGTGAGCTGACTTCTCCTGTTCCTTATTCCCCTTTTTTCATATATTGTGTAAAACACCAGCCAACAGAAGTTATTGAGGCATCTGAAAAGGACAGAAATCACATGGGTCCAACTTTCCTGCAGATTGGTTTTCATGGCCCTGAAGTGGCCCTGAAGTGGGCCCTGATCCCCATGCTATTGGACCACACTATGAAAAATTTGAAGCAGGAATCATCAATGGGGACAACTCAAAGGGCTACACAGATGAAATAGAATCACACAAGGCAGAACCATTGCGATGTTTTACCCAGTTTAGCCCTATTTCTAACCCTGAGCCAGAAGATTCAAAAGATAAGGTTATTAGCAAGCAGAAAGTAGCAGAGTCTCCATACTTTCCACAACCTTCCGTGTACCATCCTGAAGAAGGATTCTCTAAGAAAGCCATAGGAACCAGAGCAGAGTATGTTTGATGAATACTGTATAAAATACCAGAAGCAGAGAAAGCTAGATATGCGTAAACCTGACGTATAGACAAAAATAGCAGTTTGCATGGTTCGCCTATGCCTTTTATGGATGCTCAGGATAGAGGAAATTCTCAGGATAAAGTATTTTCAGGTCCACGGGATGCAGCAGGTACATAAACTCTGTCTTCATCTATGCCACCTAGGCAGTGGATTAAACCTGCTCATTCTAAAACATCATCTTGTGTAACTGATGTGGTGGCCTTGCAGGTTAAAAAAGTTGCAGTGGTCCCTAAGGAGGAATCTTTAAATCCTTCTAAAGACATTGATCTTTCTGATAAGGAGGAGTATTGGATGCTGAACCACCAAATATATGTCCCAGAATCTGCTCAACTTGAAATCGTAAAACTTGTCCATGATTGTAAACTCATAGGACACCCTGGAGTTATCCTTGTTGTGGCAGGTCGGCTCACAAAGATTGCCCATTTTATTTCAACTAAAGTAATTTCTCCCACTGAACAAACCTCAGACTAAAGAGTCAAAGAGATATTAAGCCTGAATGGAATCCTTGACAATGTAACTTCTGATAGAGATGTTCAGCTTACATCAAGATTTTTGGAAATAATTCTGTACAGCTTTAGGAGTTACTGTCAATTTGTCTACTGCCTTCCATCAACAATCCAATGACAAGCCTGAAAGAAATAACCAAACTCTCTAACAATACCTGTGCTGTTTTATTTTTTCCCTACAGGATTACTGGGTGGACTATTTACCAACAGCAGAATTTGCCTATAATAACTCCAAACACAGTTCTACATACCAAAGTAAATTATTTGCTACAGTAACTTTGGCATGCATCAAGTATTTATTCCTAATCTTCCTGTCTAAATCACCACTGGAGTCGGTCAGCAGATGGCACAACACACACTCAATGAGATGGTAAAGGCCTTAACAATAGGGAATGAGGGATGCGACACCTCCTAAGCTGCAACCTGAGCCTGTCCCTTCACTCCCCTAACGTCCTAAGCAGGTCCTTCCCTCCCGCCGCCGTCATGAACATTGTCCCTCACTATCACCTCACACTGACGTGGCTAGTGCACTGGCCGGCATGTGCGCTAGCCTCACCACTGCAGGTGGTACAAATAGAGGAAGTAGTTACAAGCATGAGACAGGCAAGGTAAAAACACAAAACTTAGCTCCAGGCACCTCTGTAAAGCTGTAAACTGCAGAGGGCACAGAAACAGGACCCTGAACTCCAGAAGTAGCTGATACAGCACTGACCCAGAGAACTGCAACTGCAAGGCTAGTCT
Source organism: Dendrobates tinctorius (assembly GCF_039654945.1). Lineage (NCBI taxonomy): Eukaryota > Metazoa > Chordata > Amphibia > Anura > Dendrobatidae > Dendrobates > Dendrobates tinctorius. Next base: position 90,532,828 of record NW_027361687.1, on the reverse strand, counting down.
TCAGAGAATAACTTTATCACCAACAGTATGCTGATGTATCAGTTGACTATTTAAAGGATAGTGGGAGTGGTCACCACCCACATCAGCTAACCTAGCATCTCAGCAGCTGCAGCACGCTGCCAGCAAGGAAGACTGACATTAACCCCTGCTGGCCTGAAAGGAAAAAAGCTACATTTAAATTATAGTGGAATCAGAGCTGCCATGAATCCAAAAATGGATTGTGACACTTCCATTTAATACTTCTGTTCCTCTTGTTACAAATAGACTTACAGAGTTTCAGAAAGCTCAGAAGGTCAACTGAGGAGTTACAAGTGGACCAAGAAGATTACAAAAAAGCAGCAGATAAACATTGCAAAGCCCCTCCTAATCGTCAGGTTGGTGTCAAGTTTTGGCTTTCTACAAAAAAATTGGAAAACTAACGTACTGACTTTTAAATTGGGTCCAAAATTCATAGGACATTTTCAAATTTCTGCCTAAATTAACCCAGTTGCTTTCTGTTTAAAACAGCCTGAAAATGTAACCTGTGTTCCATGTGTCTTTGCTCTAACCTTTCAGTAGAACCCATTTTCAGGTACACTCAGCCACCTCCACCACCAGAAAAAGTCCATGGTTAAGAAGAGTACATTGTGGATAAAATTCTGAATTCTAGAAGATTTAGTGGAAGATTACAACATTTGGTGCAATGGAGGAGTTACATACCAGAAGATAAATCAAGGGAGCCGGAGGGCAATGTTCATGCACATAAGCTCACAACAGCTTTTCATTAGAGACACAGAAGCCAGCACATGAGATGTCCAGAGTAGAGTTGAGCGACTTTGGTAGGATCGGGTTTCATGAAACAAAATTTGTTTCAGATGAAACTGGTCCGACTAGGGCAAAAAAAGTCGGAGTTTCGTCCGAAACCCGACCCCAATGCAAGTCAATGGGGAATAAAAGTCGGCATTGAGTGGATGAATGTCATCCGCTCAATGCCGACTTTTATTTCCCTGTTGTGAGTTCATTTTCCCCTTCGTCACTGAGGTCTGGTGAACTCCCTATTCTGGTAAAGGAAGGTAATGAGCCTGATTATCAGGCACCTGAGCCTAATGATGATGACTGGCTGAGTGGAGTCACGAACTGGATATAAGGCTGCCGACGCCCTTCTGCCCTGCGGGTGATTTCTCTGTGGACTTCTAGGAGACCAGTCTGATTCCTGCTCCTCTAAAGCTAAGTTTTCTGCTTTGCCTTTTAGCATTTGTGTTTTGCTTTTGTTTGCCTTGCTTTTCTGGATTCTGCCATTCGCTGCTGGGGTGAGCTGAATCTCCTTTTGCCGGTTGCTCTGTCTTCAGAATATTCCTGAGTACTGACATAGTCTTTTTGAAGCCTAGCGTCTTCAGGGCCTTTTTCACTGTCAGTCTGTTGGCTCTTATTTTCATAGGGTTTTTCACGGATTGCAGACAGCAGCCTTCCTGTCCTTTCCTATCTAGTTAGCTTTGGCCCTGTCTTTGCTCAGTCTGTCTTTCTGTCTGTGTTGTGTTCTTTCTCTTGCTTCACCGTCATTATATGTGGGGGGCTGACTTTTGCTTTGTGGTCTGCTCTGGGGCAGTTTAGATTTCCCTTTCTGTCTTTAGGCTATTTAGTCCTCCGGCTGTGATCGAGGGGTCTAGGGCATCGTAGGAACCCCCCACGGCTTCTGCTAGTTTTGTTGATAGGTTCAGGGGTCTGCAATCCGATAGCTGCCACCCTCTCTGGTTTTCCGGACTTAGTTAGCATTTCTGTTTTTGCCTCCTACGGTGACTCAATCATAACAGAATCACCCGCCATACCGCAGATCCTAGGGTACTCAATAGCAGGAAAGAATTGTGTTAAAAAAAAAAAAAAAGAGAGTGCGTATATTCTTTCCTCTATATCTCTGAGGCCGTAGGGGGAATTTTTTTTTTCTCTCAATGGAGATAAAGCAATTATCTGATCGTGTGGAGCACCTCGCTGCGGAAGTGCGAGGAATTTCCGCCTACCTTGCTCGTTCGTATGCTGTTGAACCAAAGATCCCTACACCTGATGTATTTTTTGGGAATCGATCTAAATTTGTGTGTTTCAAAAATAATTGTAAATTATTCTTTGCCTTGAAGCCTAACTCGTCAGGGAGCTCCGCGCAGCAGGTTAAAATTGTCATCTCTTTGCTGCGTGGCGATCCCCAGGATTGGGCGTTTTCTTTGAAATCAGATGATCCTATTCTGACTAATGTGAACGCATTCTTTCAAGCCTTGGGGTTGTTGTATGACGAACCTAATGCTATTAATCAGGCTGAAAAGACCCTGTTGGCATTGAACCAGGGTCGAGATTCTGCAGAGTTGTACTGTTAAAAGTTCCGAAAGTGGGCGGTCCTTACTACCTGGAATGATAATGCCTTGGCTGCTCTCTTTCGGAAGGGTTTGTCAGAAGCCGTAAAAGATACTATGGTGGGATTTCCTGTTCCCTCTGGTCTGGACGATTCTATGTCATTAGCCATTCAGGTTGATCGGCATTTACGTGAACGCAGGATTGCACGAGAGGTGTTGCCACCGGTTGAACAGACGTCTGAACCTATGCAATGTGATAGAGTTTTGTCTAAGGCGCAACGTCAGGAGTTCAGAAGGCGTAATAAGCTGTGTTTTTTCTGTGGAGATGCCTCGCATATTATTTCTGTTTGTCCTAAACGAGAGAAACGCTTTGCACACACGTTTTCTGTTGGTGGTGTTCAACCTAAGTTTCTTCTGGCAATTACTCTGATCTGCTACCTGTCCACATTTTCCACCAAGGCTTTTGCGGATTCGGGAGCAGCGCTAAGCCTAATGTACTTGGATTTTGCTAAACGTTGTGGATTTCCGATGACACCTCTGCAGACGCCTATCCCTTTGAGGGGGATCGATGCTACTCCTTTGGCGAAAAATAAACCTCAGTTTTGGACCCAGGTGGTCATGCGGGTCGCCCAAGACCATCAAGAAAATTGCAGATTTTTGGTGTTGCATGGTCTGCATGACGCCGTTGTTCTGGGGTTTCCCTGGTTGCAAATTCATAATCCAGTTTTGGATTGGAAATCTGTGTCTGTGGTGAGTTGGGGTTGTCGGTGTGCCTTTAGTGAGGCTCCAGTTTTTTCCACCTCTCCTTAGTCGCATGATGTTCCTGACTATTTGGCGGACTTTTATGATGTATTTAGTGAGAATGAGTCTGCGTCCTTGCCTCCTCATTGGAGTTATGACTGTGCAATTGAACTGAGCCCGGGGTGTAAATTTCCCAATGGTCGGCTCTTCAATTTATCTGTACCCGAGCACGAGGCTATGCGGTCCTATATTAAGGAGGCGTTGGAGAAGGGTCATATTAGACCATCCTCTTCACCCTTAGGTGCCGGTTTTTTTTTGTGGCCAAAAAGGATGATTCTTTAAAGCCTTGTATTGATTATCGTGCCCTCAACAAAATTACTATTAAATATCAGTATCCGTTACCCCTGATTTCGGATCTATTCTCTAGAGTTAGAGGTGCTTGCTGGTTTACCAAGCTTGACCTCAGGGGGGCGTATAATCTTATCCGCATTAAGCAGGGGGATGAATGGAAGACGGCGTTAATACTCCGGAGGGACATTTTGAGTACCTGGTGATGCCTTTTGGGCTCACTAATGCCCCTTCTGTCTTCCAGTGCTTCATGAACGATATTTTCCGAGACTTTGTCGATAAATTTTTGATTATCTATCTGGATGATATTTTGATCTTCTCCAAGGATTGGGATTCTCATGTGGAACATATTCGGACTGTGTTCCGGATCTTGAGGGAGAATTCCCTGTATGTCAAAGGATCGAAATGCCTTTTTGGAGTACAGAGGATTTCATTTTTGGGATTTATTTTGTCTCCGTCAACTATTGAAATGGTCCCGGCCAAGGTACAGGCCATTTATGATTGGGTTCAGCCCACTTCTTTGAAGGCCCTCCAGAAGTTTTTGGGTTTTGCTAATTTTTATCGGAAATTTATAGCAAAATTTTCTAGTATTGCCAAGCCATTGACTGATCTGACTAAGAAGGGTGCTGATGTGTTGAATTGGTCTCCGGAGGCTGTTGCTTCCTTTCAGGAGCTGAAGCGAAGATTTACCTCCGCCCCGGTTTTGCGGCAACCTGATGTCTCACTTCCGTTCCAGGTAGAGGTGGATGCTTCTGAGATTGGTGCAGGAGCTGTTTTGTCCCAAAAGGATCCTGTAACATCTAAAATGAATCCCTGTGCTTTCTTTTCCCGAAAGTTCTCTCCATCTGAACGTAACTATGATGTGGGGAATTTGGAACTGTTGGCCTTGAAATGGGCATTTGAGGAGTGGAGACATTGGTTGGAGGGAGCTAAACATCAAGTTGTGGTCCTCACTGACCACAAGAATTTGATTTACCTAGAGTCGGCTAAACGCTTGAACCCTAGACAGGCTAGGTGGGCCTTGTTTTTTACACGTTTTGATTTTGTGGTCTCTTTTCTTCCTGGAACTAAGAATGTCAAGGCAGACGCCCTCTCTAGGAGCTTCTTTGCTGATTCTCCTGTGGTGACCAAGCCTGCTACCATCTTAGATGAAGGGTTAGTTCTTTCTGCCATCTCGCCCGATTTGAGACTTGCTCTACAAGAGTTCCAGGAGGACAAACCTGAGCGTTGTCCCAGCGGAAAGTTGTATGTTCCTGACCAGTGGAGGAAGAGAGTGATGTCTGAAGTTCATTGCTCTGCATTGGCTGGTCATCCAGGTATTTTTGGTACTAGAGATCTGGTGAGTCGCTCTTTTTGGTGGCCCACCTTGTCTCATGATGTCAGGAATTTTGTGCAGTCCTGTGGGACTTGCTCCCGGTCTATATCTTGTTCTCGCTCTAGTGGGTTGTTGATGCCTTTGCCGGTCCCCAGGAGGCCATGGACCCATATTTCAATGGATTTCATCTCTGATATGCCGGTCTCTCAAAGAATGACTGTTATTTGGGTGATTTGTGATTGGTTCTCTAAGATGGTTCATCTTGTACCACTCCCTAAGTTGCCGTCTTCCTCTGAGTTGGTGCCCCTGTTTTTGCAACAGGTGGTTCGCTTGCACGGGATTCCTGAGAACATTGTATCTGACAGAGGAGTTCAGTTTGTGTCTAGATTTTGGAGGACTTTCTGTTCCAAGCTGGGAATTCAGTTGTCCTTCTCCTCTGCTTTTCACCCTCAGACCAATGGGCAGACAGAGAGAACAAACCAGACCTTGGAGTCGTATTTGAGATGTTTTATTTCCGCTGATCAGGATGATTGGGTTTCATTTTTGCCCTTGGCCGAATTTGCTTTAAATAATAGAGCTAGTTCTGTCACTTTGATGTCACCTTTTTTTTGTAACTTTGGGTTTCATCCTCGATTTTCTTCAGGGCAGGTGGAGCCTTCTGCCTGCCCAGGTGTTGACACTGTGGTGGAGAGAATGCACCAGATCTGGGACCAAGTGGTGGATAAGTTATCTCTCTCCCAGGAAAAGGCCCCCTGACGAAGCTACTTTGCGGTAGCGCCACGCGTCGGGCACGTCCACAGGCTCCTTCCATCTTGGGTACAGTTTACTGCCACGGCACTTAGTGTACATTTTATGCACTTTCTTGGGGTTTTCCATCCAGTTCTGAACGAACTGTCTCAGGGCGTAGATACACTTTTTCACCCCCATAGGAATTGCTGGTGCGTGGTTCAGCATACTGCATTTATATTTATTCTGGTTCTACTTTATTTTTTGTGCTGGATTATATTATTACATTCTGGACATGAATATTGTATTCTTTATTTCCAACAGCTTAATAACTCTTATGTGTTTATTGAGGCTTTTTATTAACAACATGTACAAATTATGTGCCTTATATGTTACTAGATTAAGGCCCGATGCTATCGCATCGAGAGGATAGTGACACACCTCTTGCCATGTTAACCCTCAATACACACACACCTCCTCAACACACACTCCTCTCACCTTTCGCCATCTCCACTCACATCCACTCACTCTTTCACTCCACATACGACCCTTTCTCTCACTCCGTCTCTCATACTCACACTGTCATCGTCGCTGCTCCATGATCCCCGACATCTTCTTCCGCCGGCGCCATCCTGGATCCCGACGTTGTCCACGCCGGCGACATGTTCTTGCGGCCATGCCATCTTGAGTATTCTGAAATCCTGCGAGTGGACATTAGTGGAGATAGTGAAAGGTGAGAGGAGTGTGTGTTGAGGAGTGGTGTGTTGAGGGTTAACATGGCAAGAGGTGTGCTGTGACGTCACCAGTTACAACTGGACGGAAGTTGTTAAAACCCGGAAGCTGCTTAGCGCATTTATTATAGTAGATTAAGGCCCGATGCTATCGCATCGAGAGGATAGTGACACACCTCTTGCCATGTTAACCCTCAATACACACACCTCCTCAACACACCACACCGCCTCAACACACACTCCTCTCACCTTTCATCATCTCCACTCACGTCCATTCACTCTTTCACTCCACATACGACCCTTTCTCTCACTCCGTCTCTCATACTCACACCGTCATCGTCGCTGCTCCACGATCCCCGACATCTTCTTCCGCCGGCGCCATCCTGGATCCCGACATTGTCCACGCCGGCGACATGTTCTTGCGGCCATGCCATCTTGAGTATTCTGAAATCCTGCGAGTGGACATTAGTGGCTCACCATTGTCATTTTGAAACACGACTGCTACTTCACTGACAGTGGGATTATTGTAGCGTCGAGGGTCTTGAGTACGATCTTGTTTAATAGCCATAGTGATGTTTGGCATGACAGTTTCGTTTTGTACATTTTTGATTTTCTTTACATCGTAAGCGTTGTTCGTTTGCGGTAGTGGTATCGAGAATGTAAAGTTGGGTAAATGCGCTTTGCTGGTCATCTGAGGGATGTAGTGTTCCAGTTCTATGATAGATCTGGCCATGTATGCGGAAACAGTATGGGCCATATCCAGGAGGTGGTGAAATATTTGCACCCATGGAGGCAAAAGCAAAGGAACTGTTAATACTTCAAATATTATCCATGAAATTTTTGCTAAATTCACTTTGCCCTTTCAGCAAACGTGTAAAGACATCAGGATATTGTAGTATGGGTACATGGACTTTACCCTTCTGACAGCAGAGCGTAAAGTTGTTATCAGAAGGTATCTCTGCTACAAAATGCAAAGCTTCGCAATGCTCACATACATGGGTCATGTCACCACAGCTGTGTCTGGTAATACTATTTTCATCATTAGTGAAAATGTGAGGTTGTAGTAGAAGTGCATGTCCAACCGATGGGGTGCACCTAGTTTTGAGACCAACGTATATTTGTCTTGGTTGCACTTTCTGCGGGCTAACTGCAGCTTGTATGTGAAGAAACTGTGCGTTGGTATTGACTAATGGTGGTATTGATAGGGCAGAAACAGATTGCTGATTAGTTATGTCAGTGAACGGCATATAAGATGAAGTGTGGTAGTAACTTGTTCCACATGCTGATGTGGAAGCATCCTGTTGTGAGTCTACTAATAATGATGAGGAAGAAGCCGTCTGTTGTTGGCAGTGATGGCGTGTAGAGGCTTCTTCAGCCAATGTAATAGATTTAGAGTTAGGGGATTCGTGTGTGAGACGACGGCGTTTATAAGCCTTAATCTTGTCAAGTCGATGCTGTTTTTCCTCAGGAGTCTCATTAGCACGGCGTTGTTTTTGTCGTAGTGCTAAAGCTGCTTTCCTTTCACTGGCATTGGCATACTGTGCATCGGTATTGAATGGTGGTATTGATAGGGCAGAAACAGATTGCTGATTAGTTATGTCAGTGAACGGCATATGGGATGAAGTGTAGCAGTAAATTGTTCCACATGCTGATGTGGAAGCATCCTGTTGTGAGTCTAATAATAATGATGAGGAAGAGGCTGTCTGTTGTCAGCGGTGACGGCGTGCAGAGGCTTCTTCAGCCAATCTTATGGATTTAGAGTTAGGGGATTCGTGTGTGAGGCGACGGCGTTTATAAGCCTTAATCTTCTCAAGGCGATGGTGTTTTTCCTCAGGAGTCTCATTAGCACGGCGTTGTTTTTGTCGTAGTGCTAAAGCTGCTTTCCTTTCACTGGCATTGGCATACTTTTTGTTATGACTCATGTTGGCACAGGTAAAGGAGTCTATTTGGCAGTTATCTGGCAGTGAAGAAGGCGTCCTGGAGTATTGTAGAGTAAACAGATACTAATTGACCCTGTAATTGCCCAGCAGTAGTTATGAAGTGGTAGTGGCAAATTGGCCCTGTAGTTAGACACCGGCAGAGTAGCAAGGCAGCAGTAGTTATGGCGGTAGAGGCAAATTGGCCCTGTAATTAGACACCGGCAGAGGAGCAAGGCAGCAGTAGTTATGGCAGTAGAGGCAAATTGGCCCTGTAATTAGACACCGGCAGAGGAGCAATGCAGCAGTAGTTATGGCGGTAGAGGCAAATTGGCCCTGTAATTAGACACAGGCAGTGAACAGTCAGAGGAGCAAGGCAGCAGTACTTATGGCGGTAGAGGCAAATTGGCCCTGTAATTAGACACCAGCAGAGGAGCAATGCAGCAGTAGTTATGGCGGTAGAGGCAAATTGATCCTGTAATTAGACACCGGCAGAGGAGCAAGGCAGCAGTAGTTATGGCGGTAGAGGCAAATTGGCCCTGTAATTAGACACCGGCAGAGGAGCAAGGCAGCAGTAGTTATGGCGGTAGAGGCAAATTGATCCTGTAATTAGACACCGGCAGAGGAGCAAGGCAGTAGTTATGGCGGTAGAGGCAAATTGATCCTGTAATTAGACACCGGCAGAGGAGCAAGGCAGCAGTAGTTATGGCGGTAGAGGCAAATTGGCCCTGTAAATTAGACACCGGCAGAGGAGCAATGCAGCAGTAGTTATGGCGGTAGAGGCAAATTGATCCTGTAATTAGACACCGGCAGAGGAGCAAGGCAGCAGTAGTTATGGCGGTAGAAGCAAATTGGCCCTGTAATTAGACACCGGCAGAGGAGCAAGGCAGCAGTAGTTATGGCGGTAGAGGCAAATTAGCCCTGTAATTAGACACCGGCAGAGGAGCAAGGCAGCAGTAGTTATGGCGGTATAGGCAAATTTGCCCTGTAATTAGACACCGGCAGAGGAGCAATGCAGTAGTTATGGCGGTAGAGGCAAATTAGCCCTGTAATCAGACACCGGCAGAGGAGCAAGGCAGCAGTAGTTATGGCGGTAGAGGCAAATTAGCCCTGTAATTAGACACCGGCAGAGGAGCAAGGCAGCAGTAGTTATGGCGGTATAGGCAAATTGGCCCTGTAATCAGACACCGGCAGAGGAGCAATGCAGTAGTTATGGCGGTAGAGGCAAATTAGCCCTGTAATTAGACACCGGCAGAGGAGCAAGGCAGCAGTAGTTATGGCGGTAGAGGCAAATTGGCCCTGTAATTAGACACCGGCAGAGGAGCAAGGCAGCAGTAGTTATGGCGGTAGAAGCAAATTGGCCCTGTAATTAGACACCGGCAGAGGAGCAAGGCAGCAGTAGTTATGGCGGTAGAGGCAAATTAGCCCTGTAATTAGACACCGGCAGAGGAGCAAGGCAGCAGTAGTTATGGCGGTAGAGGCAAATTAGCCCTGTAATTAGACACCGGCAGAGGAGCAAGGCAGCAGTAGTTATGGCGGTATAGGCAAATTTGCCCTGTAATTAGACACCGGCAGAGGAGCAATGCAGTAGTTATGGCGGTAGAGGCAAATTAGCCCTGTAATCAGACACCGGCAGAGGAGCAAGGCAGCAGTAGTTATGGCGGTAGAGGCAAATTAGCCCTGTAATTAGACACCGGCAGAGGAGCAAGGCAGCAGTAGTTATGGCGGTATAGGCAAATTGGCCCTGTAATCAGACACCGGCAGAGGAGCAATGCAGTAGTTATGGCGGTAGAGGCAAATTAGCCCTGTAATTAGACACCGGCAGAGGAGCAAGGCAGCAGTAGTTATGGCGGTAGAGGCAAATTGGCCCTGTAATTAGACACCGGCAGTAAACAGGCATAGGACCAAGGCAGCAGTAGTTATGGTTGGTACAGGCAATGCCAAGCGTCCGCACAGCAAGTCGGCGTGAGGTAAATGACGCAATTTCACGAATGCAAGATGGCGATTCGCCGACGTCGTTAACACATCTTGCCATGTTAACCCTCAACACACCACACCGCCTCAACACACACTCCTCTCACCTTTCACCTCCACTCATGTCCACTCACTCTTTCACTCCACATACGTTCCTTTCTCTCACTCCGTTTCTCATACTCACACCGTCATCGTCGCTGCCCCGACATCTTCCTCCGCCGCCGCGATCCAGGATCCAGACGTTCTCCAGGCCGCCGACATGTTCTTGCGGGACGCCATCTTGGATTTCGTGAAATCCCGCGATATTCAAGAAGGCGTCGCCGCAACAACATGTCGCTGGCGTGGACGACATCGGGATCCAAAAAGATGGCGTCGGCGAAATCTCGCGAGGTTACGCCAATGCCATTTTGGATCCCGATGTCGCCCACGCCAGCGACATGTTCTTGCGGGACGCCATCTTGGATTTCGTGAAGTCCCGCGATATTCAAGATGGCGTCGCCGCAACAACATGTCGCTGGCATGGGCGACATCGGGATCCAAAATGGCGTCGGCGTAATCTCGCGAGATTTCGCCGACGCCATCTTTTTGGATCCCGATGTCGTCCACTCCAGCGACATGTTGTTGCGGCGACGCCTTCTTGAATATCGCGGGATTTCACGAAATCCAAGATGGCGTCCCGCAAGAACATGTCGGCGGCCTGGAGAACGTCTGGATCCTGGATCGCGGCGGCGGAGGAAGATGTCGGGGCAGCGACGATGACGGTGTGAGTATGAGAAACGGAGTGAGAGAAAGGAACGTATGTGGAGTGAAAGAGTGAGTGGACATGAGTGGAGGTGAAAGGTGAGAGGAGTGTGTGTTGAGGCGGTGTGGTGTGTTGAGGGTTAACATGTGCGTGTGTGTGGTGACGTCACCGGTTACAACTAGACGGAAGTTGTTACAACCGGAAGCTGGTTAGGGCATTTATTATTATAGATGGCTGTGTTGCTTTAAATTAGGACCAGCAGTGAGTTTATCATCTATCCCTTGGATGATTGGAACCTGTCAGGGTTATATTAGTAACCCATCTGGGTTTAATGTGTCATTTTGTGACTTTTAATGTTTTTAATGTGTTTTTGGGTTTGATTGACATTCAATAAACATAATATTTGTTGTCATTTATGGTGGTGATCCCAATTTTTGGTCAGTAGCTTTCTCTTTCTTTGTGTTTTATGTTCTTATGCTGACTATTGGTGTATCCCTATTATATATCAGTGGTGGTGCCCTCCTCACTTCTTGTTATTTGAAAAGGCCCAGCGGTTTTCCAATCGACATAGGACCATTGGTCCCCAGTTTAAGATTGGTGATATGGTGTGGTCATCATCAAAAAATATTGCTATGAAGGTGGCTTCTCCTAAGTTTAAGCCTAGATTTATTGGACCTTACAAGATTTTGGAGATTATTAATCCGGTCTCTTTTCGTTTGGCTCTTCCTGTCACATTTAAAATCCATAATGTGTTCCATAAGTCCTTGTTGAAGAGGTTTTTTGAACCAGTTGTTCCTGGGGTGGCACCTCCGGACCCTGTATAGGTTGAAGGTAACATGGAATATGAGGTAGAGAAAATACTGGATTCCCGTCTGGCTAGACGGAGACTCCAGTATTTGGTTAAGTGGAAGGGTTATGGTCAGGAGGATAATTCCTGGGTCTCTGCCTCTGATATTCATGCCAAAAGATTGGTGCATGCCTTTCATCGGGCTCACCCTGATCACCCTGGTGGCGGTAATGAGCCTGATTATCAGGCACCTGAGCCTAATGATGATGACTGGCTGAGTGGAGTCACGGACTGGATATAAGGCTGCCGACGCCCTTCTGCCCTGTGGGTGATTTCTCTGTGGACTTCTAGGAAACCAGTCTGATTCCTGCTCCTCTAAAGCTAAGTTTTCTGCTTTGCCTTTTAGCATTTGTGTTTTGCTTTTGTTTGCCTTGCTTTTCTGGATTCTGCCATTCCCTGCTGGGGTGAGTTGAATCTCCTTTGGCCGGTTGCTCTGTCTTCAGAATATTCCTGAGTACTGACATAGTCTTTTTGAAGCCTAGCGTCTTCAGGGCCTTTTTCACTGTCAGTCTGTTGGCTCTTATTTTCATAGGGTTTTTCATGGATTGCAGACAGCAGCCTTCCTGTCCTTTCCTATCTAGTTAGCTTGGGCCCCGTCTTTGCTCAGTCTGTCTTTCTGTCTGTGTTGTGTTCTTTCTCTTGCTTCACTGTCATTATATGTGGGGGGCTGCCTTTTGCTTTGGGGTCTGCTCTGGGGCAGTTTAGATTTCCCTTTCTGTCTTTAGGCTATTTAGTCCTCCGGCTGTGATCGAGGGGTCTAGGGCATCGTAGGAACCCCCCACGGCTACTGCTAGTTGTGTTGATAGGTTCAGGGGTCTGCAATATGATAACTGCCAACCTCTCTGGTTTTCTGGACTTAGCTAGCATTTCTGTTTTTGCCTTTTGAGTCCTACGGTGACTCAATCATAACATTTCCCATTGACTTGCATTGGGGTCGGGTTTCGGACGAAACTCCGACTTTTTTTGCCCTAGTCGGACCAGTTTCTTCTGAAACAAATTTTGTTTCATGAAACCCAATCTGACCAAAGTCGCTCAACTCTAGTCCAGAGGCCATCCTTGAAGGAGAGGAGTGCTGTCAGGATTCAAACCAAGCAGCTCTTGTACACCAAGTGTCAGCCTTTTCTTCTGAACTACTCAATTTTTTGGACATTTCCTTCCTAACCTAGATATGAGTACCTGTGTTCTTTCTGATTGTCTCCAGCCTGAGATCCTTACTGGCTTCACCCTGATTGAACATCCTATTTAAACCTGGCATTGTACCTCCTTTCTTGTGAGATTATTGGGCTACCAGCCTTTAGTCAAGCATCCTTTCACATGTAGATCCTGTGAACTACATTGCTGCTCCTATGTACCAACCCCTGGCTACTCCTGTTTAAGCTAACAGCAGTGCAGCCCCTAGTGATTGTAATACCACTACGCCAACCCAGGTCAGTTCATAATAGGGGGAAACTATCTGCACTCTTGGAATGCATGTCTGATTAAGGGATAAGTTGAGGGCACAGATGGAGGCTCTACAGGAGTTTGAGGAGGCAGAAGCAGTGGAGGAACTGTTAGATACAAAGGTTTGTCTTGCTAGCCTTGGGGATTCCATGACTTGTAGAGCAGCCCCTTGACCACCTGCCCCCACAGCCACCAAAGTCACCAAGTGCCCATATTTGCTCATAGAAGTGTCCGTGGTGAAAGGCATCCTGGCATACATAGTTTTTTTCAGGGAACAGGTGATATTGTCGGAGATATGCTAGTGTAGTACAGGCACAGCTTCCTTGGAGAAGTAATTGCGACTGGGCAGCTGGTACCAGGAACTGCAATGGCCATCAACTTTCTGAAACCGTCTGTATCCACCAGGCGGAAAGGCAGCATTTCTGTGGCCAACAGATTGGAGATGGTGCAGTTCAAGGACTTAGGTTTGCAGTGTTTAGGTAGAAACAATCTTTTATGTGATCACAACTGCGGGACCGAGGGCTGGCTGCTGTGCTGTGCTGAGAGAGGGTGGAATATGGAGAACAGGATAAGCTGCTGGACTGAGTGAGGTGCAGGTGGAGATGTTATGGTTGATTGAGAAAGATGTGTTGTGCTAGGTGACACAAAAAGAGCAGTCATGTCTACTTCCTTAACACCTGACCGGCTCTCACTGACCCCGACAGTGGTGGATAAAAAATTGTAGTTTCTGCAGCTGGAGACCTGTGTAAGAAGACTTAGAATGGTGATGAGGAGGAAGAAGCAGCAGATGAGGCTGATGGGATGTCCTGTGGTTGGCAAAGCCTGCTGGTTCACATTTTAGTGCAGTGAGATTCCCATACTAAGGTATGTTGATCGCACATGTGCCGGTTCATGCATGTAGTTGTCAAATTATTGCAATTTTTACCTCTACTAAGTTTTTCTTTGCAAATTTAACAGACAATGTGTGTTGGGTCATCCTTTGTGGTCTCAAACAAGGTCCAGGCTAGAGAACCCTTGCTGTCCCTGTGAACTGCACATTCCCAACCAGTGCTGGCCACAGCCAGATTTGGGGCTGAGTATGCAGTACTTGTCATGGTTGCATCACTTCATGTCTGTGTGGAAATTCACAACATAATCACCTCATCTTATTCCTCCTCATCCTCCTCTGCTGAGCTACTCAATTGCGTACCTCTGAGTTCACACCAAGTGGGATATATAACCTCATCGTCATCCTCTCTGTTCTCACATTCTTCACCATCCTCCTCTTCCTGCCCTGACACCACAGTACAGTTTGTGTGTGCCTCAGGTATCTGAGTCTCATCAGGATTACCTCCACCCTTGGTGGTTAATGACTGGTGACGAGGGTCTGTATTCTGCTTGGACACTTCTTCGTCTGGCACCTAGATCCAACATGAAAAAATTTTGGGCATAGGTGGAGATACTTTCTAGATTCTGTGATTCTTCGGAGCAGACCTCTGATGCCCATGAAATAGAATGTGTGAACAGCTCTGCAGAATGGCCCATCTGAGGTTCCCCACAGTCAGTTGGGTGTTTGGAAATTTTTGATGCTAGGAGAAATAAGGGTGTTTGGAGTGCCTACTCTGAAAATTGTATTGTGTGTGATGTTAAGGTGGAGGCAGAGGAGGAGAGGCCACTTGATGCAGCGCTTGCCATCCACTGTAGCACATTCTCTTTCTGAGCTTGACATACAAGGCGTACCGTTCTATGACTGTCAAAGATAGGGAGTCGTGTAGCCCAGCCTTTAACAGAAAGTTCAAAGCCAATGTCTTTTAATGTCTAAAAAACTCACAAAAGAAACAGCACACTGAAATCCTCCGGATTGTAGCCGGGGGTCAAAACAGTCTTACATCCAAGACCGGTTGCGGTAAATGATTGCACCACCGTGTCACGTTGAGGGGTGCCAGGTTTTTTGGCTCTGCTTGGCTCCATGTTACCTCACACAGGCTGAACCACCTGCTCTGCAAGTTTGCAAATCCCGACTGACACACCCAAACCCTTTATTGCAGGGATTTAAAACTGAAATCTTTGGCCATGGGCCACTTTTAAGACCCTGCCTGGAAGGAGCAAACTGCTCCACTACCATCTTGTAGTTTGCTCGCTCTGCAAGTTTGCAAATCCCGACTGACACACCCAAACCCTTTATTGCAGGGATTTAAAACTGAAATCTTTGGCCATGGGCCACTTTTAAGACTCTGCCTGGAAGGAGCAAACTGCTCCACTACCATCTTGTAGTTTGCTCCAAAAATAAAAGCCTGTGATAGGTTTTCTTAAATCTGCCTTGGGCAAATAGCTTTTGTACTTTTATTCTGCACTGCAATCACAGCTACGCCTGTGACTGCAATGTACTCCAGCGGCCTCTACTTCTATGCGCATCCTGGAGGACACATAGCGACTCTCGCATGTAACACCTGTCACTGCCTCGCACCATGTACACATCGAACACCACATCCTCGCTTTTTCCCACTTTCCCATGTTGTAAGTAGCCTTCTTGGAACCTGCTGTTTCACAACTTTTGGCTTGCTGCTGTCCATGACTTGTCCCTAAATGAATAACAACGATGCATTTTCTTACATAGTATGCCTGAACAACACTGTCATAAGTGAAAATCTGGCCTTATGATTTCCCACTGAGACACAGTTTTCGCTCAAACGATTTGGAGCAGTTAATTGGGCCTCGTGGTTGCACCACAATTTTAGGCCTAACAATTTTAAAGTGGAAATCTGGCCTTCTGATTTGCTACTGAAACAAAGTTTTAGCACAAAAGATTTGGAGTAGCTAATGGAGCTTCGAGAGACTGCCACACAGTATTTGCACAATCTACTTTGATTTTGGAAGATGGATTTCACACAGGACAGGATCCTATCTATTTCACTGACGAGTTCACTTTCAGCACCAGCTCTAGCGATGGAGCGACCACTCTGCATTGTGACACTGAGCAAATTTTCACCAGCAAAACAAAATGTTTGTTTTTTTTGTGGCCAGGGACATGTGACTTTGACAGCCAATCACAGAAGACCTTGTGCCATGACATTGTGGATGGTTTCTGCACCCTGATTGGTTGCTGGAATCAACACACATAAAGTTATTGAAATAAAAAGCGAGTGCTCCCTCCACACCCCCTCAAGTCATCAAACTTGTCACTCTGCTCATCATACAACACCACTATCATAGCCAAAGTAATAACAAAAGCATTAGCGGAAACGCGATGATTTACCCAACTGTGAACAACTTTTTCCAACATTGAGTAAAAATGCTTGTGAAAGCGAATACAGATCCGAATGTGCTACGTTCGTGCTGAATTTGTGATTGGTGAACGTTTTCCAAACATGTTTGCTCATCTCGAGTGACAAATTTAACCCTGCCAACGCTTTTTTGGAGTTTCAGATGTATAAAATAAAATTCAGAAAACAGAATACTGTATGAGTAAGAAAATTACCCCCAAGTAAGTTTTTTTTAATGAATTTTTGCTGTGTTATATAACACAAAAAAGTAACACAAATCATGTAATGCTCAATGGATCAAAATATCTAATTTTTTTCATCCCCCCAAAAAAAGCAAGCGCTACAGTATATATTTAGCAATTGACTGCACAAGCCTAATCCTTGTCTACAGACTGTATTCTGCCAATGTTCCTGCTCCTACAACTCTCTCTCCTTCCCTATACTCAATGCAGAATGTATGTGATACAAATAGCAAGTCATATGACTTAGCATAGTCATTTGATGTAACATAGGAAGCCAAGATAGACAATCAATTTGCAAACACGTGTTTCTGGGTGTTTCCCCCTCATCAGTGGAAAGCAAGAGATCTGATATGGTTAGGTGAGAGGCCTCTCACAGTCTAAGGGGGAAAGTTTCTGCTTCTCTACAGCACCAAGCCAGCTTTTGGAGTCTTATAATCCATGCAATGCTCCACTTGGAAATTAAATCTACAATTAGTTTATTCAGCGAGGAAGCTGATTTCAACTTTAGTGCCACCTATTAGTTGTAGCAATTCAAAAAGTCAATATCAACGCTTCAATGAGCCTTGCCACATGAACTGGGATAAAAAGCCAAACCAGATGATATATAAATATAGCATAGATGAATACAGTAGCTGGGAAAGAAGAAGGTATGTATAGTGGAATCCGAGGACATCAGCTGGCAACTGTCCACAGTTACAAAGGTAGGACTGTCAAAAACTCAGTGAGAAGAGGAAGTGAGGTCCTTTCTAAAAGATTTTTTAAGTTAACATATTTGTGTCACTCATCCAAAAGTTATACATATGTGTTGCTGTGAAGGACGTCTAGAAAGTATTGGTATTGGTGAAGGATGTCTAGAAAGTATTGGTATTGGTGAAGTATATTTTAAAGCAGCTTACTGCAGAGATTTGCTGAGTACTACAACCCCAGGCAAAAATTATGGAATCACCGGCCTTGGAGTATGTTCATTCAGTTGTTTAATTTTGTAGAAAAAAGCAGATCACAGACATGGCACAAAACTAAAGAAATTTCACATGGCAACTTTCTGGCTTTAAGAAACACTAAAAGAAATCAAGAACAAAAAATGTGGTAGTCAGTAATGGTTACTTTTTTTTACCAAGCATAGGTGAAAAATTATGGAATCACTCAATTCTGAGGAAAAAAATTATGGAATCACCCTGTAAATTTTCATTCCCAAAACTAACACTTGCATCAAATTAGATCTGCTTGTTAGTCCGCATCTGAAAAGGAGTGATCACACTTTGGAGAGCTGTTGCACCAAGTGGACTGACGTGAATCATGGCTTCAACACTAGAGATGTCAATTGAAACAAAGGAGAGGATTATCAAACTCTTAAAAGAGGGTAAATCATCATGCAATGTTGCAAAAGATGTTGGTTGTTCAGAGTCAGCTGTGTCTAAAATCTGGACCAAATACAAACAACATGGGAAGGTTGTTAAAGGCAAACATACTGGTAGACCAAGGAAGACATCAAAGCGTCAAGACCAGAAACTTAAAGCAATATGTCTCCAAAACAGGAAATGCAAAACAAAACAAATGTGGAACGAATTGGTGGAAACTGGAGTCAACGCCTGTGACCGAAATGTAAGAAACTGCCTAAAGGAAATGGGATTTATATATAGAAAAACTAAACGAAAGCCATCATTAACACCTAAACAGAAAAAAACAAGTTTATATCGGGCTAAGGAAAAGCAATTGTGGACTGTGGATGACTGGATGAAAGTCATATTCAGTGATGAATCGCGAATCTGCATTGGTCAAGGTGATGATGCTGAAACTTTGTTTGGTGCCGTTCCAAATAGATTTATAAAGATGCATGCAAATTTCCACAGTCATTGATGATATATATGGGGCTGCATGTCAGGTAAAGGCACTGGGGAGATGGCAGTCATTAGATCTTCAATAAATGCACAAGTTTATGTTGATATTTTGGACACTTTTCTTATCCCATCAATTGAAAGGATGTTTGGGGATGATGAAATCATTTTTCAAGATGATAATGCATCCTGCCACAGGGCAAAAACTGTGTAAACATTCCTTGAAAAAAGACACATAAGGTCAATGTCATGGCCTACAAACTGTCCGGATCTCAATCCAATTGAAAATTGTCAGGATACACTGCCTCCAGTGGGGCAAATTTAAATAATAAACACGTGCAGCTGGATATGCCTCCTCCAACAGGCGAATTTAGGTATTACACGTAAATCTGGAAACCCCGCCTCCAGTAAGGCGAATTTAAATAATAAAGGGGAACCTGGGTAACATTAACAATGGTGGGCCCTGCGATAGGGAATAGGGAAGTGGAGACCTCCTGAGCTCCCCTGAGCCAGTGTCCCTGCACTCCTAACGTTCCTATGCCGGTTCCGCACCGGGCGCGCAACAGGAACCTAAAAACCCTAGCTCGCCCTGACCTAAACCCTCACTAGGGAATTGGTCGTTGCGGAAACTAATCCCACCACTGCACTAAAACACACATGAGGAAACATGACAAAACAGGGAAAACACCACTTAGCTTTGCTCTGTTGCGTACACTCCTAGCAACAGAGCCCACCACCTGTGTGCATCTTCTCCTCCACCCGGATCCATCACCATAACTGGATCCTTCACCATAGCGCAGCCTTGGAGCAGAGTCCACCACCAGTTGCAGCTGTCCAGTAACAGAGTACCAAAGATGAGTTCAGCTCCTGCCCAAAAAGTCCAGCATGCTTGAGTCCAGCTCTCAGCAACCAAGTCCCGCAAGCTGAGTGCAACTCTCTCCATAGTTGTCACTCCACCAAGCCATGCAAGCACTTCCTGCCGAAACCATGAACTGTGACTCCACCACGTCATGCCAGCCCTTCTAGCAGACCACCTAGCTGCCACTCGTCCCCTCTGCCTGGGCTGCGCAGGACTCATGTTCAGCTCCTTCATTCACCCAGGCTTCCTTGTGAATGACTAACACACAATCAATATCACCAACAGTGATTGAACCCACCTGGCTCCCTTTTATAGAGCCTAACACCTGATTTGTAATTGCGTGCACATTAACCCAAAAACTAAGGTGCGATACCACTCACCACCACCGGGCAACTTAGAATGAAACACCACGTGTAATAATTCTAATGGCCACCGGGGGCAATCAACCCACTTTGGCACCAAGCCAAAGGAAAAAAAGTTCACTTTGTCCATTTAAACTGTCAGATCCACGCTGAATCATGACAAAAAATTTTTGTGGAAGTTGAAGAAAATGGTCCATGACAAGGATCCAACCTGCAAAGCTGATCTGGCAACAGCAATCAGAGAAAGTTGGATCCAGATTGATGAAGAGTACTGTTTGACACTCATTAAGTCCATGCCTCAGAGACTGCAAGCTGTTAGAAAAGCCAGAGGTGGTGCAACAAAATGCTAGTGATATATTGGAGTGTTTTTTTGTTTGTTTGTTTTTCATGATTCCATAATTTTTTCCCTCAGAAGTGCGTGATTCCATAATTTTTTCCCTATGCTTAGTTAAAAAGTAACCATTACTGACTACCACATTTTTTGTTCTTGATTTCTTTTAGTGTTTCTTAAAGCCAGAAAGTTGCCATTTGAAATGAATTTTTGCCAAGGGTAATATAATGTGACTCTGCATGTATATTCAAAGCTAACCTCTATTCATTTATCTTCATTCTTATTTTGCTTTAGACAATGACCGGATTCGTCTCACCGAAGGAGACAACAGATGCTCCGGCAGAGTGGAAGTGTTTTACCGGGGACAGTGGGGAACAGTGTGTGATGATGATTGGGATATCAAGGACGCCGATGTCATCTGTAGACAGCTGGGATGTGGCTCAGCTACAAATGCTACTACAGAAGCCTTGTTTGGAAAAGGAACAGGTCCCATATGGCTGAGCGAGGTGCAATGTAAAGGATATGAGCGAGCGCTACAGGATTGCTGGTCTAAACGCTGGAATAAAAGTGATTGTCTCCACAAGGAGGATGCTGGGGTCATATGTGTTGGTATGGACACTTCCTTTTGAGTTGAATTACAATGATATTATTGGAATAAAATGATTGTTTGGACTTATTGTCAGCCACAACTGCAGTATTAGAAATCTAGAATTAGAGAATGTGTATGAATGTCTTCTAATTTGTACATGTTATTGATTGACTTTCTAAAATGAGAGGAGTTTTATGTAAAGATAGTCAGATTCCTATGACGTGTCAGATTCCTGCGATGTGTCACTTACTAGGCTTTGAATTGGTGTTTGTATAAAACTAGTATTTTATCAGCAGGGAATTATCACCACATGACTAGGTGTGACGTGCCTCCTAGTCCTTTTGCTCTGTAGAACTACATCCCCGCCATTTGTTGGCAACTTTCTGTCAATATACAGTGTACACAAAGCAGTCAATCAGTGGTGTGTGTGTGTGTGTGGGAGGTTATACACACCTTAGCATTCTGAGCACTGCTATATTTGCAGCAGAAAACATTGACTGTATAAAAATGACAGCTGTTGTGAACTCCCTTGCTCGGATTTCTGAGCCGAAGCTCCCTCTGCTCCCTCTGGTGGTTACTGAGAGTAGTGGAGCTGGCCAGGTGGATGGAGGTTCTCCACTTGATGATATTTGGGAATCTGGGATTGCTGGCTGGGAGCATATAATGGAGCTGGCTGCTCTTGAAGGTTGCTGGTGATTTTTTTCCTCTGTGCATTCGGGGCTCTTTTGTCCCCTGCCTGATCTGCATGCTCAGCTAAGTGATTCTTTTGCTAATCCTTTGCATCTAATCTGGTTGTGTCTTTTTTTGCTTTCTGTTTTGCTGTTAGGGTTCAGCGTGCTCCCTGCTGTGGTCAGCGCTGGGCCCTGCTTCATATGTTGCAGCTTGTTCAGTCCCCTGTTATGTTAGTATCCTTTTGCTTGCTGCCAGTTTATACCAGAGTGCTGATCTAGCGGGGGTGAGATCGTGTGATCTCAGGTTTTTTGTATATCAGAAATGTTGGACTTTTTCAGGGTTTTGTGCGTGATTGCACACAGTATCTTTTTCTGTCCTGTCTAGACAGCTTGGGCCCCACAGTTTGCTCAGTCTGTTCTCTGCCTGTGTTTGTGTCTCATCTTGTCTCACCGACAATATATGTTTGGGGGCTATCTATTCCTTTGGGGATCTGCTCCGGGGCAGTTTATATTTCATCTTTCTGTCTTTAGGCTTAGTTAGTCCTCCGGCTGTGACGAACCATCTAGGGCATCGTAGGAACGCTCTACGGCTACTGCAAGTTGTGCGGATAGGATCAGAGGTCTGCAATCCACTTAGTTACCAACCTCTCTGGTCTTCTGGTGGCTTAGCCTGTTCCTGCCATCCTCCTCGGTGACCCATACATAACAGACAGCATACAGACCAGAATGTGATACATCACTGGATCCTGGTTCTCTGCATCATGCTGCTCTCAGACTACTTTAACACCTTACTACCATTGGACAGATTACTACGTCCAATGGCAGTACCAATACTTTGATGAGGGCTCCAGTGATGAGCCCACATCAAAGCTAGGACATGTCAGCTGTTTTGAACAGCTGACATGTACCCGCAATAGGCACGGGCAGCGGCTTTTAATGCATGCTTCCGGCCATAGGGCCATAAACATGCCCACCTCTGACCCCGTCACGTGATTGGGGATCATCCATGCATCGGCATATCAACCAGAGGTCTCCTAGAGACCTCTATGGTTGTTGATTCCAGATTGCTATGAGCGCCACACTGTGATCGGAGCTCATAGTAATGCTCTAATTCTGCTACATATAGGCGATCTAATCATCGCCTATATGTAGCAGAGGCGATCGAGTTGAGACAGATTCTAGCCTCCCACAAAGGCTATTGAAGCATGCCAAAATTTAAAAAAAAATAGTTTTAAAAATATAAAAAAATAACAAAAACAAAAGTTTAAATCATCCCCCTTTCGCCTCATTCAAAATAAAACAATTGGAAAAAAAAAATCACTCATACACATATTAGGTATCGCCACATTCAGAACTGCCAGATCTATTAATAAAAAGAAGGATTAACCTGATTGCTAAATGGAGTAAAGAGAATAAAAAATCAAAATGCCAGAATTATTTTTTTTTGTCACCGCAACATTGAATTAAAATGCAATATCAGGCGATCAAAAGAACGTATCTGCACAACAGTGGTACCATTAAGAAAGTCAGCTTGGTGCACAAAAAATAAGCCCTCACCCAAGCACAGATCACGAAAAATGAAGATGCTATGGGTCTTGGAAAATGGCACATTTTTTTATTTTTAGCAAAGTTTGACATTTTTTTTTCACCCCCTAGATAAAAAATAACCTAGACATATTTGGTGTCTATGAACTCGTCAGCTAATTCGCACTCTTTATGTCACGATCCCGACCTGACATCTTATATATGTGTCAATAAAGCAGCAATACAATTATCCCGATGATTGCGAACTTTTTCCTTCATGGAGTTCAAGATTTGATTGCTACATGGTCAAGCACCCGGGAGTCTCGGTGTATTCCTCCTGCCAGCCTCAAACTGCCAGTGAAGGTATTGTAACAGCAGTGCCGTCCGCTTTCTCTCATTTTGAGCATTATGAACTCGTAATGACCCGGAGAATCATAATGGCAGGTCAGTTTTAGCATGGATACCATGTTTTGGCATAGGTGGTTTCCTTCATTGGAGACTGCCCTTCCCGTGGTTGTTCCTTCCCGGGGAAAGACCTGGCTAGTCATTGCTTGCGTTGAGAAACATGTGATGGTGTCTCCGCGGCTTGTGCTTTGCATAATTTTGCATATTTCCCATAAGGGATGGGGGCATTGCTTTAGAATCTGATAGGAGTGGCGGAAGGCACTAAAAAAAATAAATAATTAAAGTGCCTTCGCCACTCGGGGTCCACCGTGCGGTGGATGGTAAAACCGCTGCTGAGAGAGGCAGAGCACAAATATGCACAGTGTTCTAACACACCCAGAAGCAATAAGGCAAGCTCTGTTAAGGGACACAGAGCTGCAGGGAAAATAATACAAAATAGTATCGCTGAGCCTGTTAACAGCACAGGATCTCAGCAGCACACGTGCGGTAGCCGGAAACCGGAGTAGTGAAATAAGAACACTACAACCGAGTGGACTTACCGTGTACTCGTGTGCTCAGCGTCGCAACTGCGCACGCCTGGAAAAGCTGCAACTGCAAATATCGCAAGCGCGATGCAGGATGCTAAGCTGCTGGAAGATGGAGCTTGTGCGCACTGGCGCTAGCGCAGGTCCTGACTGAAAACCACTCACACACAGACGTATTAACAGAGGGAAGGGGTTTCTTAATGAGTCAGTCACCAGTCCAAGCATCTGTCACCATACACACACAGCAGCTGTATGAAAATACTAGCGCATGGCATAACGGCCATGCGCACTTTTTATAGTGTACGGGACCTGCCGCAAATCTCCAGAGCCCTGAGCTAAACCAATGGAATCAGGAGCAGGACCTGAGCACCTGACTCCTGAACTCCAATGTGATCTCGTCCCGTGAGCATGCTCAGAAGCTGGAAAAAAGGACTTAGCCTCTGGAGACAAATGAGAGAATCTGGATTCCCGCGTAGGCATCATAGAACCCAGATTCCTAACATTACCCTCCCTCCTAGGGCCCTCTCATCCTTGAACCTTCCAATCCACCAGCCTGTGCCCGACAGGTCTCAGACTCGTCAAACGGTGAACCTGATGTCCCAGTAGGTGAAACCGAAAACCAGGATACACGGACGGTATCACGGGAGGCCAGGTCGCCAGGTCTCAGGAGGGACACCCGGGAGACAATGGGAGTGGGAGTTTTAGGAGAAGGCCGCCGTGTATCGGCGGGCGTAGCCACACTCCGCTCGGGAAGACTATCCCGTGCACATAAGGTGCATGCCCTAATGAACTTTTTTACGTCCTGAGCCCTGTGCGGCCACCAATACGTTCCGGCCAGAGACTTCATGGTCTGCATATAGCCACGTTAGCTGTCCGCATTGGTTGCGTGTGCCCATGCGAGGACTTTAGGCCACTGGCAAGGAGGGACAAAAGTCTCGCCTACCAGCTCACAGTCAGAGCATTGCGGGAAACTGTCTTCCTGGGAAGCAACAAATAGATGGTGACCACCGCTTATGGACTCTTGAGCCGGACATGACTCAGAAAAGGCGCGAGACACCTCCATGGGTTCAGGAGGTAGAACTTCTGGCTCGGGCAAGTCCAGGGGCTCAAAAAATTTGGGAGCCGGAGTACCTCTCCGTTTGGAGTGAGCTCGCTCCAAACCACACTCAGAAAAACGGAGGTCAATCCGTGAGGAGATAGATATTAACTCCTCTAGGGTGGTAGGAATCTCTCTCATGGAGAGAGCGTCCTTGATGTGCTCCGCTAATCCCTTCCAAAATACAGGAATCAGAGCCTTGTCTGACCACTCCAACTCGGACGCCAGTGTCCGAAAACGGACAGCGTATTGGCTGACTGAAAGTGATCCTTGAGACAAGGTGAGCAGTCTCAAGAGGAGAGAGGTGTCGTGTGTAACCCGTGGACCGAGAAACACCTGCCTGATAGCAGTTAGCAGATTAGCTGCGGTCCGGATCTCCGGGTCACCACCCTCCCATAGTGGCGTAGCCCATTCCAGCGCCTTGCCCGACAGTAGGGATATAATAAAGGCCACCTTGGCCCGCTCTGTAGGGAATTGCGCAGTCAGCAGCTCCAGGTGAATCGAGCACTGGCTGATAAAACCTCTACAGGAGGCGCCATCCCCAGAATATTTTTCGGGTAACGGGAGGCGGGTAACTGTCGGCGCAAGAGCGGACATGGACATACGCCCAACCGCGTCCGTGAGTGCTTGGACAGCAGCATCTGTAGCCTGCGAAGCTGCGAGAGCTCTCTCAAGGGTAGCCAAGCGAGTCTCGAGCTGTCGCAGGCACTGCAACAGTTGCTGCTGATCTGCCATCTCCAGACAGACCCTGGCGCTAGTATTATGCTAGGAGTGGCGGAAGGCACTAACAAAAATAAATAGTTAAAGTACCTTCGCCACTCGGGGTCCACCGTGCGGTGGATGGTAAAACAGCTGCTGAGAGAGGCAGAGCACAAATATGCACAGGGTTCTAACAAACCCAGAAGCAATAAGGGACACAGAGCTGCAGGGAAAATAATACAAAATAGTATCGCTGAGCCTGTTAACAGCACAGGATCTTAGCGGCACACGTGCGGTAGCCAGAAACCGGAGTAGTTAAATAAGAACACTACAAGAGAGCGGACTTGCTGTGTATACGTGTGCTCGGCGTCGCAACTGCGCACGCCTGGACAAGCTGCAACCGCAAATATTGCAAGCGCAATGCAGGGTGCTAAGCTGCTGGAAGATGGAGCTTGTGCGCACTGGCGCTAGCGCAGGTACTGACTGAAAACCACTCACACACACAGACGTATTAACAGAGGGAAGGGGTTTCTTAATGAGTCAGTCACCAGTCCAAGCATCCGTCACCATACACACAGTAGCAGTATGAAAATACTAGCACATGGCATAACGGCCATGCGCACTTTTTATAGCGTACGGGACCTGCCGCAAATCTCCAGAGCCCTGAGCTAAACCAATGGAATCAGGAGCAGGACCTGAGCACCTGACTCCTGAACTCCAATGGGAGCTCGTCCCGTGAGCATGCTCAGAAGCTGGAAAAAAGGACAGCCTCTGGAGACAAATGTGAGAATCTGGATTCCCGCATAGGCATCATAGAACCCAGATTCCTAACAGAATCACTGCGTTGAAAAACATGCGATGGTGTCTCCGCAGTGTTGGATGTTGATCTCCATGAGTTCATTCATCCTCATTTTTCACAGTCTTTTACTAGGCATTGCTCCTACTAGCCAGTTTCCTACTCCACACTGATGAGGTGCGGAGTTTCCTGAATACCTTGAGTGTTGTCTCTTGGCCTTCCGGCATCGCCACTTCGGTGGCTTAAGCCGGTCGCTGCTTTTGGGAGATAGCCAGGAGGTTTCGGGGAGGAAATCCCTTGGAGCTGTGGACGATGGGAGTCCGACTTCAATTCTCTGGGACCGGTGATAGCCGGATCAAAAATGGATTCAGGATTGACATCGCTGAAGATAAGAAGTTGCATTTTTCCCTGGGATATTTGGTCAACATGGTGTTTTATGACATCCTGAAGATTCGGAAGTCCGATATAATATGCCTGCAGGAGTTTAGGAGAGAAGGCAGGTATGTACTGGTGCTATCTTCTATGGCGGCTTGCCAGAATTTGTTTACTGCCCTGAAAAATGGAGTGGCAAATCCTTTGCTGGAAGGTCTTACCTTTACTGTGCTGTACTCTAAGGGAGATATCCCACTTGTAGCATTCATGCACAACCCTTTTGTTTCCCTGGAGGACTTTGCTTTATTTTTGAAAAGACATTGCATTTATGTTCAGTACTCCCACAGGGTCCTGAATGGAGAAGGGCTCTGGACTGGGAAGTACAAATTTTTTGTGAGATTTGGGATGGATCCCCAAGGCCCGGGAGGCATCCATTACCCCCCCTCTTAATTTTTCAATTGGGAAAAATACTGTTTTTTTGTTTTTTCCAGATGCCCCGATGTATTGCAGGAGGTGTAAAAATTTCGGGCATACCCAGGATAGTTGCAAGGAGATGCCAACTTGCAGGAATTGCAATGCTTCTGGCCATATGGCAAAAGACTGCACAAATCCTGTTATGTGTAATGCTTGTGGTGAGGAGGGCCATAAGTATCGGGACTGTAAGGCCAGGATCAGTCCTTGGTCTTACGCTGAGGTCTCAGGTGGGGCAGCTGCACCCCCTGCTGCTGTTGTTGACATTCCACAGGTTTCAGACTCGGAACTTATTGAGGAACCTGAAATCATGGAGGCACATGAGGAGGCCCTGCCCCAAACGGAGTCTCCCAGCCCAGAGCTGGCAGTTTTGGAAGCTACTGATGTTGAATGTGAGCTCCCTCTTCCGTCTGATGTCTGTGGGGAGGGGGAGTTGGAGAGTACTCTTGGCAATCAATACCCCCAGTGTATCTTGGTTTGCTACTGAGGAGGAGTTGGCCAGTTGTGGAGATCAAGGTGACTTCACTCTTGCGAGGTCCTCTGAGGATGAGGAGCCTGGAAATTCCTGTAAGAAGCCAAGAACGGATGGGGCAGACCCCGGTGAAGTTGGTTTAAATCCGGTGAGTGAACGTAGTTACCCTCAGAATGTCTTCTCTCCTGACACCAATGCTTTTTTAGGCATTCCCGCAGACGTAAACAGATTCAAGGAGTTGTAGTTCCAGATGGAAGACGAAAACGGCTGAAGAGGAAGTGGCGTGTTTGTCGTCATGTAAATAACACAGTCATGTTATGGCTCCCCAAGCTGGTTGGGGCATTGCGTCCCTGAATGTCAGGCAAATTAGATGCAAATTCAGGAGGGCAATCGTTCTAGATTATATTAAACACATGAATGCTCACATCTTTTGTCTTCAGGAATGTGGGATTGTGGACGCTCCAAGCAATAAGGACTGGCCTTACGGACAGCATGTATGGTCTGGCTCATGTGTTAATAGGAACGATGGTGTAGGGATATTAATGGGTAACAGGGAGATTAGTTTAGATAGCTACATGGTGGTAGAGGTGGGTAGATGCATAATTGCACATGTTAGCTATAGAGGGTGGCGGGCTAGAATTATTAATGTGTACTGTCCATCAGGACACGACAGGAAAAAGGAGCGTCTGGCTCTTTTGGAAAAATTAAAGTTTGTTTCTTCTGGGCAAAATGCCTACAGTTTTAGTTGGAGACTTTAATTGCACCACAGAAGGGAATTGTGACATAACTGGTAAAAAGTTATCCAATCTTATTTCTGATTTTTCCCTTCTAGATGCTGCTGCTCTGAAATTTGGCATCCCACCACCGCCAACGTACCATGCTGATAGGGGTGGTATTGCATCCAGGATAGATAAAATGTTGTTTTCCAAAAATATGTTGTGTATGAATTTTGAACAAAATGCTGTACCTTTTTCTGATCATGAGTGTTTGAGAGGTGTGTTTAGTGTGATTGATGACCGTGTGTATGGGGGTGGGGATTGGAAGCTGAATGTAAGATTGTAAGAAGATGAGGATGTGATGAATGAATTAAAAATAAAGTATAAAGAGTGGAGAGTATGTAAGAGGGATTTTGTGTGTGTACTGGAATGGTGGGACTGGGTTAAGGTGTGTTGCAAAAAATTCTTCAAAAAGTGGGGCTATAAAAAAGCTGCTATTTATCGGAGTAGATTTAATGATTTAAACAGGCGCTTAGACTGGTTAAGGAAGTGTGGAGAAAGTGGCATGGATGTGTCTGATCTGCTGGCTGAGACAAAGAGTGAATTAAAGAGTGTTATGGATGAAAAAGGGAAAGAAATCATCTATCGCACCAAAATAGAACATCTTGAGAAAGATGAAAAGTGCACGAGGTTCTTTTTTTAAGAAAATGAGTGGGAGAAAGGCTGATATGGATAAAATCCTGGATAGGAATGGTTTGTGTGTGTCAGGTGTGAATGTGATAAAGGAGGTGAATAGGTTCTATAGCAAGTTATATGATGAAAAATGGATTGATTCTGGTCTTGTTTCAGAAGTGCTGAATGGGTTAGAGAACAAGTTGGATAGTGGAGAATGTGATATTTTGAATGAGGACATAATTATGGAAGAAGTAGAAAATGTGATGAAGAGTGCTAAAAAGAATAAGACTCCAGGTAAAGACGGATTGCCGGTAGAATTCTATGTGAAGGCGTGGGATTTTCTGGGTGCTGATTTGACTGAGATATGTAAGTATATGTGGGAGAGTGGTAAGTTGTGTGAATCAATGAAAGAGGGGGTGGTTGTGCTTGTGCATAAGAAAGGTGAGAGAAAGTGTTTAGAGAATTGGAGACCTATAACATTGCTGAACGCAGATTACAAAATCTATAGCAAATTGTTGGCGAATCGTATGCGTGAGGTGATTGGTAGTGTTGTGGATGAGGATCAAGTGTGTGCTGTGCCTGGAAGACGTATGAGTGATAACTTATTGTTATTAAGGGATTTGATTGGAGACTGCATGGGAAGGAAACGGAAGTGTATGGTTCTGTCAATTGATTTTGAAAAAGCGTTTGATAGGGTCTCGCATGTGTTTTTGTTCAAAGTTCTGGATAGCACGGGATTTCCTCAAAAATTTGTGAATGGGATAATGTCTTTGTATGATTGTGTGTCAAGTGAGTTTCTTGTTAATGGGTGGTTGAGTGAGAAAGTGAATATTAAGTCTGGTGTAAGGCAGGGGTGTCCCATGTCACCTGTCTTGTTTGTATGTGTGATTGAACCTCTGTTGTGCTTGGTGAGACGTGATAAAATGATGCGAGGTTTGTTGGTACCTGGGAGTAGTGGGAAGCATGTCAAAGTTCTTGGATATATGGATGATGTTGTGGCTGTGAGTGAAAGTGTTGCGTCTATGAGTAGGGTTAAGTTGCTTCTTGGGTTTTTCTGTGGTGCATCTGGCTTTAGAGTGAATTGGAATAAATGTAGTTTTAAATGTTTTGGGGATGACAGGGTTAAAATGGAGGGGTAAAGTGTGAGGAGGGTGCTATCAAAGTGCTGGGAGTATTATTTAACAAGGACTTGGAAGGTAAGGAGAGCTGGGAGGAGTTTGGATTGCTCATAGAGCATAAGTTAAATTTTTGGCGACTGAGAGACTTGACCTTGAGTGGTAAGATTTTGGTCATAAAAGCGGTGATTCTTCCGATTTTGCTTTTTATTGCAACAGTTTTTCCACCATCATGTAGGAAAATAAAAAGAGTGGAAAAGTTAGTTTTTACTTTTTTCTGGAGCAGTAAAACAGAGAAACTTAAGAGAGAGAGTCTTTTCAAGGCGTGTCACCATGGTTGCATGGCCTTTCCAAACATTGAGATTTTTCTGGGGCTTCAGTATATCAAAACTGTTGTTATTTTGCTGAATAAAGGAAATAAGGGAGCGTATATGGCAAGTTATTCTGCTGGTTGGATGTTATATGGCTTATGTTGGAGTGCCTGTTGCTTTCAAGTGTCCGGTCTGGTATGAGGTGATTGAGAGGTTTGTGAGGAAGCATGATTTGCTGAGTGTACCGATGAATGATTTTAGAATGGCTAAGAATGTGATGAAAATAATACGTAAGAATGATGTGAAATGTAATATTGTGGGGTTGAGAGGGAATGAAGTTTCGGTTGCATGGAAGAGTTTGGAAATGCACGGGATGTCTAATAGACAAAGGGATATTGTATGGATGTCCTTGCACAATATTTTGCCTGTGCGACAGGTTCAGAAGAGACGAGGTCTAACCAGAACTGATGTGTGCCCGAGGGAAGGATGTGGTGGATGTGAAACTGTGTGGCATACTATGTGGGACTGTGATTATGCGTGCAGTGTGTGGAAGTGTGTAGGTGGGTTGTGTAAGGAGTTAGCAGGTGTGAGTTTTATTGACTGGCGTGTTGCGATGTTTGGAATTGGTGCATGTGGTCGTGTGAAAAATAGAATCCTATGGTTAATTATGACTTGTGTGATGCAGAGTATGTGGGATGTGAGGAATTTAGGAATTTTCAAAGAGAAGCATGTATCTGTGAATAAGTTTGTCGGGCTGATCCTTTCTGGATTATACTTGATTTATAAATTAGACAGCGAAGGCGGTGGTGGTTCTGATACAGAGGGTGTCTGGAAATTTAAAAAATGGCAGCACCTGATCAAATATCAGTGAATTTTAGTGATGTTCAGGATGTCTTTTGTGTATACCCTTGGTTTGTTATACTAAAATAAATATGAACCATGATGATGAGAGTTGAAACAACGACGTTTAAGTTGATGAGCTTATATTGAGATGTTTATAACTAACCTGAAAGGTTTAAAAAAAAAAAAAGAAACAGCTGTCTGTGGATGGATACCATGTATTGGCATAGGTGGTTTCCTTCATTGGAGACTGCCCTTCCCATGGTTGTTCCTTCCCGGGGAAAGACCTGGCTAGTCATTGCTTGCGTTGAGAAACATGTGATGGTGTCTCCGCGGCTTGTGTTTTGCATGTTTTTGCATATTTCCCATAAGGGATGGGGGTATTGCTCTAGAATCACTGAGTTGAGAAACACGTGATGGTGTCTCCGCAGTGTTGGATGTTGATCTCCATGAGTTCATTCATCCTCATTTTTCACAGTTTTAGCATTTAGTGAACCTAGCAAAAAAAAGTCAAGCCAAAAACAAGCGTGGGATTGCACTTTTTTTGCAGTTTCATGGCACCTGGAATTTTTTTCCCATGTTTGAGTACACAACATGGAAAAAGCAATGATGTTGTTCCAAAGTACAATTTGCCCTCACATGGCCATATTGACGGAAAAATAAAAAAGTTATGGCTCTGGGAAGAAGGGGAGCGGAAAACGAAATTGCTTCGGTCATTAAGGGGTTAAAAACCTGGGCACAGATTTCTCAATGAAGGTTGTCTGTTCACACAAGATCCATGATCTAACCACTGGAATAGTTATTGAAATTACATTGATTGATGTTCGTCTCACACCGATTAGTACAGGAAAGATGTATATCTTTGTACCTTGTTAGCCAGTTATTTGCTCTGGTGGCCACTAGATGATTCACTGAGTGGGAGGTGGGCAATATTGTGGCATTATTGCTTGACAACTTTGATTAACTCTTTATAAGGAGAAATCAAAAAAGAAAAATATTATGTCTACCTTGTTTTTACTATGATCTAAATTTTGCAATACTGACCTTTTTGCAGTAATTTAATCCAAACATTTTTTTCTGTAGGCCAGTCCTATTATCTATTAACCAAATTTACAGAGCTTCATTGCTTTTTTGAAAAAAAAAGTTCATGTGCAGCCATACACTGAGAGCCATAAGTTTTACAATTTTCTGCCAATGGAGCTGCATGTATAGTAAGTCCTGAGGCTGTTAATTACATTCAATAGTAACCGAAAAGTACAACTTTTTGTAGGAAGTGGTTGAAACAGCATGTGATAGTTAATCTTCAGATTAATAAAACTGTAACCCGGAGTTTCGCCTTTATGGCTTCTTCTGGTGCATAATTACACCTTTAGGCTATGTGCCCACGTAGCGTTTTATTCCGGACACTAAAAACCGGACTCCTTACCAGAAATCGCGTGGTTTTTTAATCGTGATTTCACCGCGATTATGTTCTTGATTTTGCCGCGATTTTCGCGTGCGATATTCAAGCACTTTCCAAGCGATTTGAAGCATCACTTGGAAAGTGATTGACGGGTGGCTCACACTCATCAAGCATAGTGTTTGACAAGTGTGAGCAGCTTTTTACTATTGAGGCTGCCTATGCGGCATCAATAGTAAAAGATAGAATGTTAAAATGCTAAAAAAATAAAAAAATCGGGGTATATTTACCTTTCGGCGTCACGCACTGCTTTCCCGGCCTCAGCGTTCCCAGTAATGCCTTGCGAGACCTGTGATAACGTTGGTCTCGCGTTGCTATAGCGATCTCGCAAGACCGCTAGAGTCACGCGAGACTACGTCATCACAGGACCTTGCCGCAAGGCATTACTGGGAACGCTGAGGCCGGGAATGCAGCGCGTGACGCCGTAAGGTAAATATACCCCGATTTTTTTATTCTTTTTTCTACAGGGGTATGGTACCCAGGGCCTGGAGGACAGTCTCCTCTCCTCCACACCGTGGGTACCAACTGCACATGAGACGCTCAACTTCCGGCATGGTGGGCATAGCCACATGCGGGAAGTAAGCGATTCTCATGCATTCCTATGGGTGCGGAATCGCGGCAATTCTTTGCGATTCCACACAATAGAAAGGCCATGCTGCAATTTTTTCCGCGATGCGATTCCGCCGCGGAAAAAAGCGCAGCATTAGCACAGCATGTGCGGAATGCCATAGGAAGGCATGGGGGGCATTATGTACACGATTTTTAAGCATTTTCGCAGCGTTTTCGCACCGAAAATCGCGGCAAAAACGCTTAAAAATCGCTACGTGGGCACACAGCCTTACTCCTGCAGCTGCTGGGCCAAAAAATATCTGATTGACAGATCTGCAAGATGGCAGAGCTCTTCTGTTCTGATACTGATGCTCTATTCAAATGCTATGTCATCAATAAACTAGCCTAGAGGAACCCTTTAATATTTACACAGATGAAAATGAATATCCCAAAAAAGATTATATGATTCACTGGTGTGTAAATAGGAAATGTATTTGTGGCTATGGTGACATTGACTTTGATTTTGTCTTTCAAAGGTCATGAAGACCAAATTAATCCTGCTGTATTGACTACAACAACAGGTAAAATATTAGCATGGGACATTCACTTATGGCAAAAAAAATCCTGACTGATTCTAACTTAAAATATATGTTTCTCCTAACTCTTAAATTCTAAATATAGAATATTTTTTTGCATTTGCTAATGAGAAAAATGCTTGTGATTAACCTGAGATAACCATTTCCATGTGAATACGGTAATCTGCATAAATGTTAATTATTTAATAAGTGGTTATGACTTAAAATAGAAATTAATAAGCACGGAATGTTGATCTCTTTGTTTTTACACTAATTCTATAAAATTGTTGCACATGATGATGATGATGATAGATAACAATGGAACGATAGATATTTTACTCATGATTTTATTTCGACTCTCTAGGCCTGCGTCCATCACTGCCTGCGACTTCCTCTGCCCCAAGCGTGTTTCTTATCATCTCCATTATTTCCTTGCTCCTTCTTGGTATTGCAATCATTACAATAATGTATCTGATAAAATATTCCAATTGGTCTAAAAAATGTGAGTATTCCAAAAAAATCAATCATATTAAAAAAACTAATAAAAATGTGATCAATGTAAAAAATATATCCATTTACAGTAGCAGTCACTTTATTATGGGATGAATGTAATGTACAGATCCATTTCCAAATCTTACAAAACCTACTCTTATAAGTAACCAGTGGAAATTATGCAGTTCATAGTTTCTATGTTGTGTGTTGATTCCAACATTTATAGCTTTGTGGGTCTAATGTTACGTTATTCCTCAATTAAAATAAAGAAAAATGAATTTAAATTTTCCCTCAGTCCTCAGAAACGTAACGTTAGTTTCTTCCCGTGAACCGGTGTATGAAGAAGTTGAACTCAGGTTGCTAGAGAGACCCAATAGTTTGCCAGAGACTTCAGGTCAGTAAATTGTAATCTAGCTTGTTATCTATATCTATGACAAAAAAAATCCTGTTACTGAATAAAGCAATAATTAAGGGCTCTGATCCAGAAGAAGCATGACGACAGCGAAACGGCTGTCAGACCATTTTTGTCTGCACATTCTGTGTTTGCGAACTTAAATGAAGCTAAATTTGATCTTGCAGTAGTAAATTTGGACCCTATCTTGGTGAGCACCAATGAGGTTATGATGAATCGGGGCCCAGATACTTATCTAAATTTAGAGAAGTGATAAACTGTGACCTCAGTGTGTGCTGGATTGTTATTCTTTAATGAGTTTGAACATTTTGCATGTTCCGATACAATTGGATTTTAGCCACAAAACTAAAAATAGATGTACATGTGACAACAATTGCTTACAACCTGGACCCCTTAAAACCTTTAAAATTATGGCATTTTTCATCTTTGTGCTTTTGTGTTTTACGCACATTCATCCAAAACCCATAACTTTTATATTATTCGTCTGTCAATATAGACACATAAAGGTTTGTTTTATTGCTGGCGAAACGTTAATTTCATTTGCTCCATTCGTTTGACCACATACTGAACAGAAAAATTAGAAAAAATTCCAAGTGGGATGAAATGGTGAAAAAATGCAATTCCGCCTTTGGCTTTTATTTTTTTTTTTTTTCACAGTGGTGAGCATGTGATAAAAATGATCCACAAACATGATTGTCTAGGTCATTATGATTACTTTGCTTTATTCCTTGAAAATGTTTTGTTCCTTACTTTTAAAAAACATAAAATATTTGTTTCACTTATTTACTTAGTCTTATAGTGGACACTCAGGGAGCTCTCAAAACCCCAGGTGTCCTGTGTGTCTCCTCTAGGGCTTTATCACATCTTGATTCCACGATTCTCTGTAAAAAAAATTTGTGTACCTGATGAAGGCCAAAGTCAGTGATCACAGTGTTGTAAACTTACTTTTTGATAGCAAGTAAATGTCCTAAAATATCATTTAGAAATGAATGACAAGTTCTTTAGATTTACAGTACAACGCTGTACTACTATTAGCAGATCATCCCATCAGAAATTGAGCTTGCAATTGTCCGATTGCTGGTTTTGTGCTCTATATTGCAAGTCTTTTTCATACCAACAAGTCTGCTTGTAGAGCCAAATAGGATTTTAAAGATGACATCACAGCATTTGGAAAAGTATGGTTTATGAAAATATTCAATTAATTAATCTATATGGTTAGCTCCAAAAAATAATATATATATGTCATGGTCACGTGTGTCAGGACGCAGATGATACCGCAAGGCGAACCCATAACACACGTGACCCTGGATACAGCGCCTCCAGTGGGGCGAATTTAAATAATAAAACGTGCAGATGGATACACCGCCTCCACCTGGCGAATTTAGGAATTACACGTTATACATACATTCTGGAAACCCCGCCTCCAGTAAGGCAAATTTAAATAATAAGGGGGACCTGGGACACATTAACAATGGTGGGCCCTGCAATAGGGAATAGGGACATGGAGACCTCCTGCACTCCCCTGAGCCAGTGTCCCTGCACTCCTCACATTCCCTATACAGGCTCCGCACCTGTCACCGCACGCAAACCTTAAACCCTTGCACGCCCTGACCCTAAACCCTCACTAGGGAATTGGGCGGTGCGGAGACTAATCCCACCACTGCACTAATAACACACATGAGGGAAAGAGACAATACAGGGGGACACCACTTAGCTTTATGCTCTGTGCTTATGCTCCTGCAACAGAGCCCTCCACCTGCGTGCGTCTTTTCCACCTGGATCCATCACCATAACAGGATCCTTCACCATAGTGCAGCCTTGGAGCAGAGTCCACCACCAGTTGCTGCTGCTTAGTAACAGAGTCCCTAAGATGAGTTCAGCTTCTGCCACGAAGTCAAGCATGCTTGAGTCCAGCTCAGCAGCCAAGTCCCACATGGTGAGTGCCACTCTCCATAGTCGCCACTCGACCAGTCCATGCAGACACTTCCTGCTGACACCATCACTGCGACCCCACCACGCCATGCCAGCCCTTCGTCCAGACACCATAGCTGACACACATCCCCCCTGGCTAAGCTGCGCAGGACTCCTCCTCAGCTCCATCCTTCCACCAGGCTCTCACCAACTCAGAGTCAATGAATGAATGAATATCACCAGCAGTGATTACACACCCTGAGACACATTTATAGAGCCCCACACCTGAATTATAATTACAGAGAACTTTAAACTGAAAACCTAAGGTGCGATACCACTAACCACCACCGGGGACAGTCAAGTCACCTTGGCAACTTGCCAAAAGGAAAAAAAGTTCACTCTGTGCTTTTAAAACTGTCAGATCACTTCAGATCACGACAGTACCCCCTCCTTAATGAGGGGCCTCTGGACCCTCAAGACCACTCCTCATTAGGGAAACACCTACAGTGGGGACGCCCAGATCCTGAGTTCACCCCACCACTACCTGACACTTCAGGTTTATGACAAACACACCGCTGGTATTGGCAATAAAGTTCATTTTGGAGGCAACACTCATCTCCACAGCGCCGACCTGGGGAACGAGTTTATGAATGTGAATGTTTAGTATGCGCTGGTAACACTTCGCAACACACTTCCACTGATGGGTTTTTTTGGTGGCCACCCATACACGCTCGTTCACACACAGGTCCGGACCTGAACGTTTATTGCACACATTCGTTAGTCATAAATTTGGTGAACTCATTCTGGACTCGACAACAGAGGCGTCCCTCCGCTGTCACCACACTCACAACCCCGCTATTCACCAAGGGACACCACCCTCCAACCCTTTCACCATGAGGTCTGCGCCTCCCAGGGTTGGTTAATGGCGAGGGGTGAGATTTGTCCCTACTCCCCCGCAGCACACCTGCTGCTTACACCTGGAGATGAAGGGACCGAGATATGGAGGAAATATACACTCGATGGTCGCCTCCACATGACCAGGAGGGGCGGCTTCTTCGGTGGTATTTGAAGATTTGGCGTAAGCCCCGCGGATTATCACACCAGTCTGCTCACTACAGGGATGTACCCCTTCACCTCGGGGAACCCCAGACAGCACCATGGGGACACCAATTCCACCCACCTGTCTGGTTACGTCCGCCTGTATGAACAAGTCCCGCTCCCCAGCAGCAACTCTAGGGGGCACTTTGCCAGAGCCGCAGGGATATGGAGGAAAAATACACTCGCTGGTCGCCTCCACACGACCAGGAGGGGCGGCTTTTTCGGTGGTATTGAAGATTTGGCGTGAGCCCCGCAGACTATACACCAGTCTGCTCACTACAGGGACGTACCCCTTCACCTCGGGGAACCCCAGACAGCACCATGGGGATCACCATCTCCACCCACCTGTCGGGTTACGTCCACCTGTATGAACAAGTCCCGCTACCCAGCAGCGACTCAAGGGGGTTTTTGCCAGACCCACAATTTGCCAAAGCCGCCATTTTGATTTCCTGGTTGCCTGAGCAGAGGCCCCAGACCCTGATAACTGCTGCTGCAGCGGCTCAAACATACCTTGCCACTCCCCACTCACCTCAGTGAGGCCCGGCAGCAATTGCTCACAGGTCTCCACATGGCTAAATCTCACCAGAAAAAAAAAAAAAAATGTAAGGCTGGTGATAATGTCATGGTCACGTGTGTCAGGACGCAGATGATACTGCAAGGCGAACCCATAACACACGTGACCCTGGATACAGCGCCTCCAGTGGGGCAAATTTAAATAATAAAACGTGCAGATGGATACACTGCCTCCACCTGGCGAATTTAGGAATTACACGTTATACATACATTCTGGAAACCCCGCCTCCAGTAAGGCAAATTTAAATAATAAGGGGGACCTGGGACACATTAACAATGGTGGGCCCTGCAATAGGGAATAGGGACATGGAGACCTCCTGCACTCCCCTGAGCCAGTGTCCCTGCACTCCTCACATTCCCTATACAGGCTCCGCACCTGTCGCTGCACGCAAACCTTAAACCCTTGCACGCCCTGACCCTAAACTCTCACTAGGGAATTGGGCGGTGCGGAGACTAATCCCACCACTGCACTAATAACACACATGAGGGAAAGAGACAATACAGGGGGACACCACTTAGCTTTATGCTCTGTGCTTATGCTCCTGCAACAGAGCCCTCCACCTGCGTGCATCTTCTCCTCCACCTGGATCCATCACCATAACAGGATCCTTCACCATAGTGCAGCCTTGGAGCAGAGTCCACCACCAGTTGCTGCTGCTTAGTAACAGAGTCCCTAAGATGAGTTCAGCTTCTGCCACAAAGTCAAGCATGCTTGAGTCCAGCTCAGCAGCCAAGTCCCACATGGTGAGTGCCACTCTCCATAGTTGCCACTCCACCAGTCCATGCAGACACTTCCTGCTGACACCATCACTGCGACCCCACCACGCCATGCCAACCCTTCGTCCAGACACCATAGCTGACACACATCCCCCTGGCTAAGCTGCACAGGACTCCTCCTCAGCTCCATCCTTCCACCAGGCTCTCACCAACTCAGAGTCAATGAATGAATGAATATCACCAGCAGTAATTACACACCCTGAGACACATTTATAGAGCCCCACACCTGAATTATAATTACAGAGAACTTTAAACTGAAAACCTAAGGTGCGATACCACTAACCACCACCGGGGACAGTCAAGTCACCTTGGCAACTTGCCAAAAGGAAAAAAAGTTCACTCTGTGCTTTTAAAACTGTCAGATCACTTCAGATCACGACAATATATATATATATATATATATATATATATATATATATATATACATACAAAATTGCATTTCTCTTTTCAGAAAAAGCACCTCACCTAATAAATGCAAAAAAAAGTGTTCACCAAAATTGT
Organism: Dendrobates tinctorius; assembly: GCF_039654945.1. NCBI lineage: Eukaryota > Metazoa > Chordata > Amphibia > Anura > Dendrobatidae > Dendrobates > Dendrobates tinctorius. Next base: position 90,493,236 of record NW_027361687.1, on the reverse strand, counting down.
ATCAATAAAAACATCATCTTGTCATGCGAAAAACAAACCCTCTCCCAGGTCTATTGAAAGAAAAATAGGCAACACAATCAAAACAATGTTTTCTACAACATTCATAATGTTTTTTAATCAATAAAACAAGAAATAAACGCTAACATTTTGGTATCATGATAATTATACTGACTGGGCAAATGGTGGATGATATTGCCAGGTCATTATTACTGCACACTGAACACAGCTAAAAAATGAAAACCCATAAAACAATGGTGGAATTGCATTTTTCACCATCTCACCACTCTTGGAAAATTTTCCCCTTTTGACATTAATATTATTGGTAAAGTAAGTGGTGTGTTAGGTGTCAGGTTTCTTCCTCTGCACAGGAGGAATCTCGAGCCTTGCCTTCTGCGGTCTCTCATTCAGTCTTGACTGCAGAGGGAGCTGCTCAGTAGAGACGTCGATTCCATCGTCTTGCTCAGGCTAGTGCTGTCAGGTTTTTTGCTGCTGCCGCCTCTGGTTTAGCTATAGCAGTCCGCACTGGCCAGCAGCGAGCAGCTCTGGGGACTAAGTCCTTCTTGCAGCCTACTGAACATACCCGTGGGACGACCTCTCATTGGAGGTCAGAGGTCACATGCTCAGGTCCCCAAGCAGCTCGGATTGGGCCATCAGGAAGGTCCCGGAAGTCTGCGGTTATAAAAGGATCGCACGGCCATATAGACCATGTGGAGTGAGTGTTGTATGCACGTATGAATGTCTCAGGTGAATGACTCATTATGGAACCCCAACCCTTGGCACGCATGTGTTGTTCAGCCTTGCCAGTTAGTGCCTAGGCTGAGGGTGCAGGTAGGAGGCTGAGTCAGGGACTAGCATCAGCGCCAAGTAGTGGCTTGCCTGTACGTCACTGTGCACTTGGTCTGCACTCCACGCTAGCCAGCGTCTATTTTGTGGTCTTGTGACTGTACACTAGTGCTCACTTTGCCGAGCCCTGTGAGCTTAACAGGCTACGGCATTTATATTCTTCGATATTGCGGTAAGGTAACAGAGTACGCCTCAGTACACACCGGGTGACGTTAACCCGTGTGTGTTCTATTATACCGCCATATAGCATCCACCATTACCAAGCAGCAGTTAACATCTCTGCACATTGGACCCCGGGCTGTGAACGCAACTTATTACCATCTTATTTTTATTTGGTGCGTTCCGCTAGCCCGTAACATGGTGTCATGTAAAACTATTGAAAATAGGTAAATATGCCTAAAGTCCGGTGATTAAAAGCCGGATTACTTACCGGTGATGCCCTTTTAATGAGTCCACGACAGCACCCACTGAAGGTAGAGGGATCCGCCCCATAGGAACAGGAAACCTACAGGAAAAATAAAAGGGGGCGGTCTGCCTCTCCTTCTCAGTTGTATTTCAGAGTAGCAGGAGGACCGGCAAGTGTTAGGCACAGTTCTACCCTTTTATGTGTAACTTATTTATTTATCTATTTAAGGAACACACTCTATTAATACGTGGTGTATTTATCATTATTATTATCTTCATGGGGGGAAGTGAGCTGGTGCTGTCGTGGACTCATTAAAAGGGCATTACCGGTTAGTTATCCGGCTTTTTACCTTTCGCCACGACAGCACCTACTGGAGAGATTCCAGAGACCATCACCTGGGTGCGACCACCGTACCAAGTCCTGCCAAAGCTTAGGTCAGAAGTTGACGAGAGGTCAAGTCTATAGTGATTATAGAAGGTAGAAGGAGCTGACCAAATTGCCGCATTACATATGGCTTCGATTGGGACGTCTCCCCTCTCAGCCCAGGAGGATGCCATTGCTCTAGTAGAATGTGCTCTGATGCCCTCTGGAGGATTTTCATTTCTCGCGGAATAAGCTAATCGTATGGCATCTCTGATCCACCGGGATAAGGTGCTCTTCATGGCTCCATACCCCTTTTTACAGCCCTGAAAAGATATGAACAGAGCCCTACGCTGCCTCCAGCTCCTATATCTTTCGATGTATTTTAATACTGCTCTCCTAACATCCAGGGTGTGAAATTTCTGTTCTTCAGGAGTGGAGTGATCCCTGAAGAAAGTGGGGAGAAGTATCTCTTGTGACCTATGGAATTTTCCTGATACCTTAGGAAGGTATTAGGGGTCTGGTTTTAAAACCAACCTATCCTGAAATATCTGTAAAAAAGGTGGATCTATGGATAGGGCTTGAATGTTGCCAATCCTCCTAGCAGATGTTAGTGCTACTAAGAGGGCCGTCTTGAGTGACAAGTATTTTGGAGATACAATATCTATAGGTTCAAAGGGGACTCTCGTTAGGGTGTCTAGGACCAGGTTTAAGTCCCAAGGAGGGACTCTAGGTATGTGAACAGGAGTCATAGATTCACAAGCTGTGATAAATCGGGACACCCATTTGTTCCCTGCTGTATTATGGCCGTAGAGGGCCCCTAATGCAGATTCATGGACTTTCAATGTATTTACAGGCAGACCCAGTTCTTTTCCTTTTTGTGGAAATTCCAAGATAGGCACTATCGGAATTTCTATGGGATGAGAGGTTGTATGGAACTGCAGGAATTTTCTCCATATTTTGGTGTAAATTTGGGTGGTAGACTGCTTCCTGCTCTGTAGGAGCATACCAATTAGTGTTTCGGAGAAACCTCTTGATATTAGTAGCTGCCTCTCAAATTCCACACCGTCAAGTGTAGGCTGTCCACTTGGGGGTGGAAAAAAAAGGGCCTTGGGAGAGTAGGTTGGGGATTGAAGGGAGGACCCAAGGATCTGATATCAACATGGTTTGTAGCCATGAGAACCAGGGTCTCTTGGGCTAAAATGGTGCTATTAGAATTGTCCACGCCCTGTCCTCTCTGAGTTTCCGAATGACCTGTGGTAGTAGGATTAGCGGAGGGAAGGCATATGTCAGGTTGAATTTCCATGGGGCCTGAAGGGCGTTTAGTATGTCTGGATGATCCGCCAAGGATAGGGAGGCAAATTTCTCTACTTGTCTGTTCTTTTTCATGGCAAAGAAGTCTATTTGAGGCTGCCCCCATAGAAATACTATGTCTTTGAAGGCGCAATGATTTAGGCACCACTCCCCCTGCCGTAGTGTATATCGGCTTAAGAAGTCCGCTTCTTGGTTGTTTTTCCCCCTGATGTGGAGGGCAGAAAGGGACAACAAATACTTTTCGGCTATGTTAAACATTTTTGCTGCGGAAGACATCAGAGTCTCTGATTGAGTACCTCCCTGTCTGTTTAAATATGCCACTGTGGTGGTGTTGTCCGATAACATCCTGACATGTTTCCCACGGAGCTGTGGAAGAAAATGATGTAATGCATAATCTACTGCCGTCAGTTCTTTTTTGGAAAAAAAAGTTTCAGTGTACCCCCCATTGGGGGGACCGGTTGTTCAGTATTTATTTTCCTTCCAGAATCCTGACCCTCTAAACATGGTACCCTTTTGCTTTTCTTCTTTTGTGGGCCATCTTGTTGATCTGTGCGTTTGTCTCCTCTTTCCAAACGGCCGCCTCTTAAAGGCTCTCCTGTAGAAAGGGATAGAAGAGTCAGGGAAGGCCTTTTTCCTTTCTTTTGCTTTGGTGAGTATGTCATCTAGGGCTTTTCCAAAGAGAAACTCACCCACACACGGGATAGCGCAGATCTTAGATTTCGACTGCGTGTCCCCCTTCCAACTTTTCATCCATAATGCCCGCCTGGCACTTTCACAAGACCCGCAGACCTTGCTGCTAGGCGTAGTGTGTCCGCAAATGCATCGGCCATGAAGGCTGCTGCCCCTCTAATTAAGGGAATAGTGGCACTCAGCTTCTCCCTAGACACTTTCTGCTCAATCTGTTGGTCCAATTGGTCTAACCATACGAGCATTTATCTGGCGGTGCATGTGCTGGCCACTGCTGGTTTAAAAATGCCCGTAGTTGCATCCCATGACCTTTTTAATGACGATTCTGCTTTACGGTCTAGTGGGTCAGGAAGTAGGCCTGCATCTTCTACCAGAAGAGTAGACTGTTTAGAGGTGGAGGCCACAGCTGCGTCCACCATAGGAATTCTTGTCCATTTTAGCAGTTCTTCATCACTAAAGGGGTATTTCCTTTTTGAGGCCGATGGGAGGAAACTTCTCTGGTCTTGTTTCTCCCATTCTCTCTTAATCAGGGCCTTAATTGCCGGGATTACCGGAAAGGCTCTCCTTTTCCTCTCAGCCAAACCCGCAAACATTATATCCTGCATGGTTTGAGCGCCCCTTGTCTCCTCACATCCCATAGTGTTTCTTATGGATTTCACCAAATTATCTACGCTATCCAGGGGAAAACTTGATTGTCCCTCAATTTCTGATGACGATGATGATGATGATGATGATGATGATGATGATGATGATGATGATGATGATGTGAGTGAGGAGTCTGAGGCTAACTCTTGTTCCTCCTCAGATTCTGAGTTGGGAATTACTTGTTTCTTGCCCTTACCCTCTCTAGGTGTATTAGCATGGGCGATAGCCTGCAGTTCTTCTCTAATTATTGTCCGTATGTCTTTAGATGACACTGCGGCTCCCTGCCTGGTCTCCCTAATGCATTGCTTGCAAAGTTTTTTGGGGTAGGAGTCAGGGAGAGACTGAGTAAATAAAGCACATTCTTTGTGTTTTGATTTTTCCTTTTTCTTGGCCTGAAAGGGGGAGACATGGCAAAAAAGAGAGGGGGTGGCACAGTTTTGTGCACACTCACCCAGTGAAGCTTAAGGTACCGGATCATATGGCTGAGGTACAGTCCTGGACCTTGATTCTCCTGCGCCACTTCTGCGAGCAGTGTCCGTGGATCCTCTGCCAGAGTGGTCTCGGGATGTGCCGCCACCCGCAGAGTCCCCTGCCGGAGGATGCGCATCTCCTGGGGATGACATATTTCACCGCCGACCGCTCCGCAGCATTCGTTTAAATAGGGTTTTTTTTTCTTTTCTCTCCCCCTGACCCAGTAGTTCCCCTCTACTTCTGGGTCAATTGCGTCGCTTTGCACCTGCGCAGTAGCACTTGTGGGTGCCCTGTACCTCTGCCATTATGCCCCGGAAGTTCACTCTTTACTTCCGGGGCTGGATCATCCACGTCGGGCAGCGCATGCGCGGGCCCCGCTTCGTACACCAGGCCGCGTCCCCAGGCCCCGGAATGCTGCCGGCCGCTGCTTTTTTTTGTGTCCCCGCGCAACTGGCTCTCCCACCCGCTTCCACTGCGGCGGCTCCTCCATGTTCCCAGAGTCGCCGCTGAGCATGGTCAGCAGCTGTCCCGGCGCTCCATGCGGCCCCCCCGGTGTGCTCCTGAGTGAGACTGGGGCGACCCTCCCCGGACCCGGTCATCTCTCCAGCCGTCCATCAGACAAGGGGGTAGCCATCTAACGGAAACTCCCCCGATGCTGCTTCTGGACCGCAGCCCCTGCCGTTCCGCAGTACTTCACAGGAGGCATGCATTGGCCTAGGTATGTCTTCTGTAGGATTCTTCCTGAGGTTCCCCTAGGAACAGCAAACCAAAACTGAGGAGGAGAGGCGGACTGCCCCCTTTTATTTTTCCTGTAGGTTTCCTGTTCCTATGGGGCGGATCCCTCTACCTCCAGTGGGTGCTGTCGTGGCGAAGGGTAAAAATCCAGTCTTTTATTTGAATATATTAAAATTCCTGCCAGTATGCAGCTATACCCAAAGCATTTTAAATGTAGCACAAAATTAAGATGTGAGATCTGGTGATTTTATTACTCAAAACTACAACTTGTCCTACATATAACTTTTATTAAGGGCTTGTTTTATCTCTTGGAAGACTGGTAGGCAAAATCAGAAGCGTAAACATGAAAAATGGTGGGGTTAGTGAAAAGGGTAATTATAGCACAGTTTTAGAATAGTGCACTGCTTAAATAGCAAAGTGAAATACTCCATCTGTAATAACATATTCACTCTGTTTGTCTCTTTAAGTATCCAAGAAGTATCATTTCTCCTTGCGGAGAATGACATGCTAAGCATGTCGAGATGAGGAGACTTAAAGCCACAATGCTCTTCTGGGAAATATGCTAATTATGCAAATTGTCTCTTCAGAGAGGAAGAGGACTAGAACTCTAGTGGCACCTATTGGAAGTAGCAATCCTAAAAGTCAATGTCGACCCTGTAACGAGCCTTGTTACATGACAGGATAAAAGCAAAGCCAGAATCTCAATTTGCCGACACTGTGTTTCAGGTTACTGCCCCTCGTCAGTGCAAAGTGTGAGATCTGGTTTGGCTTTGCACTGACGAGGGGCAGTACCCCGAAACACAGTGTCTGCAAATTGAGATTCTGGCTTGGCTTTTATCATGTAACAAGGCTCGTTAAAGGGTCGACATTGACTTTTAGAATTGCTACTTCCAATAGGTGGCACTAGAGTTCTAGTCATCTTCCTCTCCTTAAGTATCAAATAGAACATAATTGTCAAATATTTTTGCTGCGGAAAAACTGTAATAATGTATAATTTATATACGTGAAACAGAAAAAATATATTTGCATATTTTAGGGCATGCTGCAGATTTCAAAATTTGTCCTGCAAAGGTTTCAATAGAGGCATATTGTCAACAAAATGCACAGCTATATGAGCGTGAGAATGGCCAATTTCAGGTGGCAGGATTTTTAGTTTAGAATTCTAAGAAAAACCAGGAGAGGAATCTAAAAATGAAAAAAAAAAAACTAATAAAAAAATGTGTTTTCCTGCTGTAGCTGATAACTTCCGTAACACTGAAGAGAGGCTGGAATACTACACATCCACAGAGAGAAGTGATGAGAGTCTTGATCAAGGTAATACAGATCACATTATTTTTTATAAGGAAATGCTTTTAGTAGAGAGCGGTCACCTGTAGAGATGAGTAAACCCCTTGTGTCCGTTACCCAACCTCGAACACAGACTTTTTATTGTACTGTACATCCCATTTCCTGAGAATAGTCTGATTCAGTGTCGCTGGTGTAAACAAGGGTCTAGTGTCACATCAGACAATAACCACACACTTGTCACTTAAAGGTAATCAAATAGTAAACTATGCCTCATGTCCTTACGGGATAAAATGTGCCCTTAGCTGTATACAAAGTCTGCTACAAATCTGAATACCAAAGCCGTTGTATTAAACCTGTAGCCAAATGTGTCAACACTACTGGTGATATATAAATCAAGTACATGCAATCTGTAGCCCTCTTTAAATTGGGAAAAAGACATGAGACGTACTGTAAGTTGTCCAAATGTTAGTACAATCATTCAGATGCCAAATTTAGATGTTAGTTCTTGTTAATGTCTCCTAAATGTCACAGCTTTGCTTGCAGTCGTCATAGGGAATTCATATACATGGTGCACTAGTGCAGGCATTGACAGAAATTGCCGTACTAAATGGCACAGGTGTTAGTAGTATTCATTTCCGGAGAGAGTGGGAACTACGAAACAAAAAAGGGGGGGTAGATACCTTTCCTGCGGCTGGTATGGTATCCCAGTGATGAGCTTACTAGAGCGGTGATGAAGTACTTGAAAAAGATGTAGCCGTCTAGATAGACTTATTAGTAGGAGTGCTGTCTTTGCCAGTGACAGCTGCTCCATGTGCCTGCTACAGCAGTCAGCGGGGATCTGGTGACGCTGATCAGGTCCTGCACTCTTCCTGCATGCTGTCAGTGCAGGACCTGTGTGATGTCAGGAGCATGTGATGTCCACGTGACTCGTGCTGGTACAAGTTGTGCAGAGGACCAGTTTTCCTTCCAACGCGTTTTGGAAGCTCTGGTTTGCTTCCTCAGGGATGGTCCTGTTAGTGGTGGAGGGACCTTAAATAGCCTGATTGTTGTTAGGCCAATGAGGGTTAGTAAAAACTGAACAGTTCAACTTCGCTATTCAACCCCCCCGAGATCATAGTGTCCAGTATAAAAATCCATTGACTACCAGCTTGTGACATTAATTTAATATAGTTCCCTTTTCACCACTGTTGTTGGACAATTTCTATACTGCTTACTGCCATACCGTGCACAGAGCCTGCATGATGTTCCACAAAATGTTTGGTTAAATGGTGACCCAAGAATTTTTTCTTTTTGTTTCTGGTATGTTCAATAACGCTAACATTTAGCAGGTGCTTGGTACTCCCTACATATGTTTTATTACGTGGACATTTGATAGTGTATATGACACCCAGGATAGTGCAAGTTATAAAGTCCCGAATAGTATACTCTCTGTTTCCTCTAGTAATTCCCCCTTGTTTTTTGGTATGTGTTTGTTTACATATTCTGCATTTACGACAGGGAAAAAAACCTGTCAGGTTGTTCTAAAAAATGTCAAATTTTTTTGGGAGGATTTGTTTGAACTGTAGGGGTAATAATATTTCCTAGGTTGCACACTTTTTTTTATATACAAACCTAGGAAATGCGGGAATCTGGTCACCTAGGAATTTATTGTCCTTTAATATGTCCAAATTTTTTTAATATTTTGGACAAAAGGTAGGAATTAGCGTTGTATTCCGTTATGATAGGAATAAAATCCTTTGGATTTTTAATTTTGTTATTTCCATTTGGAATATCTTGACGGGGTTTGATCGCTACTGATTTTTAAGTGTGTCCAGAAGGTGCTTCTCGTACTGTTGAAGTTGTCCCACTAGGATGAGACCCTTCTTAATTGTCTGCTTTCGAATTGCAATGTGATCCGGCCGGGAAATCAGACACAAATGCAAGCAATTGTATCGAAATGATTTCTGGTTTATTAGCTGGAAAATGCAGAGTATTTATGCAGAAAACAAGGTACACCATATCTAGCTAATAGGTTTGATTTGGCCAACACTGTTTGATTTCTGTGAGAAGCGGCAGCTGTGGATCTTGATACTCGCTGGTACATTGCAGTTTCCATTCATTAATCACGTCATCCTTGCTGATGGTCAGCTTAGTGACAAGAATTAAATTAAAGAACAAGTAGGCACTTAATACAAGTTCAGTAAAAGCAATCATATACATTTGATTTTGATATATATTCATATGCCATATATTCTCCCCTTAACAGTACCCCTTATCCAAACATTTTTTAGTCAATACTTCCGCCTCTTTACTGAAATATTGATTTTTGGAGCTGTTATGGTGAATCCTTATAGAATTGACTTTTAGGGACATTCAACTACCAACATGAGAAATGGCAGCTGTCAATTGGGATGTAGCTGTTTGAATCTGTGGGTTTCTGGAAAGTACTGGTATGAATAGTAAGATCCTCTATAAATATATTTAAATCTAAAAAAATTATAGTATCCACACTAGTAGTGGAGGTGAATTTTAAAAACTAATCATTTTTATTAATCTGAGTTAAAAATTCTTCGGAAGCTTGTGGGCCTCCAGACTAAATAAATATTACATCATCGATAAAATGTTGCCAGAGGACCAGGTTTACGCGAAGTGCACCCCCAGAGTAGATGATGTCTTTTTCCCTTCTGCCCACATAGAGGTTAGTGTAACTGGGTGCAAACCTGGTCCCCAAGGCAGTACCCCACTGTTGAGTGTAGTGGTCCACCTCCAAGTTAAAATAATTGTGGGTTAGAATAAAAAATATACCGTATTTTTCGCTTTGCAAGATGCACTTTTTCCCCCAAATTTGGGGGGAAAATGGGGGTGCATCTTACAAAGCGGACATGCCTTACCATAGGCCATGATCAGGGGGTGTCCAGGTGTCCGGCGTTTGCTGGCCGCTGCTGCGGGTGTCTCCGGTGCCCAGCGGTGCTGCGTGTGTGCCCGGCGCTGCCCGGGGCTCTGCCGACATTGTGCGATAGGCCAGAGCATTTCCACGGTTCCCCTGTGTGTGCGGTGGTTCCGGTAAAAAATGGCCGCCGGCGCTTGCGCAGATGGGATCTCGCAATATTTTTCTATTGTAAAGGTATACACTAGGTCCTAAGAGGATGGTCCAGAGATAGTAAAACTGGAAAATATATCAATAAATGGGAATAATATACGTACATCTCATTTTTATGACAGTTCCCCCTTGGGGGAGTAACATTTGTTTTGGTTTCAAATTAGTAACAGGCATCATAAAAACACCCTTGCACAAAAATTGAGTGAATTTTGCATCACGGAATACGTTCACCCTGGTGTTCTACTGGTTGTGGATGATGAGGATGAGGATAATGAGGAGGATAACACCAAACAGACAAAATCTGGAAGCGGATACCCATTTGTGGTTGTGAAGAAGTGCATGAGAATACACCTCCACAAAAAAGACAATGCAGTTGATGTTATGTTTCGCTGTTTTCATAGGGTGGTGTACAGAAGTCTTGCCTAATCCAGCCCTTGTTCATTTTTATAAGAGTCAGCCTGTCAGCATTGTCAGTAGACAGGCGGATGTGCTTATCTGTTATAATTCCAACAGCGGCAGTAAAAGCACGCTCTGACAGAACGCTAGCAGCAGGTCAGTCCAGGACCTCCAAGGCATAGTGAGCCAGTTCATGCCACATGTCCAGCTTGGATACCCAGTAATTAAATGGCACAGAGGAATCCCAGAGGATGTTTGTACGACCTGCAAGGTACTCCCTCAGCATATTCCCAAACATTGCACTTCTTGTGCCAGCACCCCTTGCCTCTGTGCCAGCATGATGGGAGGGTCTGAGAAAACTGTCCCAGAACTTACTCATTGTTCCCCTGTCTAAGCTGGATTGTACTTCTGTCTCCCTCGCTTGGACTCCTTGGTTGTACAACAAGCTCTGACGTCTGCTGCCAGCGTTCTCACATGGGAATTTTTTTCAGTAATTCCGCTACATGGGCCCTCTAGTACAGCAACATTTTTGTACACCTCTCTGCCTCAGGAAGAAGAAATTGAAAGTACTTCTTGTCATGAGGGTCTACAGTCATGGCCAAAAGTTTTGAGAATGACACAAATATTAATTTTTACAAAGTCTACTGTTTCATTTTTTCTAATGTCAATTTGCATATACTCCAGAATGTTATAAAGAGTGATCAGCTTAACAGCAATTACTTGCAAAGTCAATATTTGCCTAGAAAATTAACTTTATCCCCCAAAACACATTTCAACTTCATTGCAGCCCTGCCTTAAAAGGACCAGCTAACATCGTTTCAGTGATTGCTCCATTAACACAGGTGTGGGTGTTGATGAGGACAGGGCTGGAGATCAATCTGTCATGATTAAGTAAGAATGACACCACTGGACACTTTAAAAGGAGGCTGGTGCTTGGCATCATTGTTTATCTTCTGTTAACCATGGTTATCTCTAAAGAAACACGTGCAGTCATCATTGCACTGCACAAAAATGGCCTAACAGGGAAGAGTATCGCAGCTAGAAAGATTGCACCTCAGTCAACAATCTATCGCATCCTCAAGAACTTCAAAGAGAGAGGTTCCCTTGTTGCCAAAAAGGCTCCAGGGCGCCCAAGAAAGACCAGCAAGTGCCAGGACCGTCTCTTAAAAGTGTTTCAGCTGCGGGATCGGGCTACCAGCAGTGCAGAGCTTGCTCAGGAATGGCAGCAGGCAGGTGTGAGTGCATCTGCACGCACTGTGAGGCGGAGACTCTTGGAGCAAGGCCTGGTCTCAAGGAGGGCAGCAAAGAAGCCACTTCTCTCTAGAAAAAACATCATGGACAGACTGATATTCTGCAAGAGGTACAGGGAGTGGACTGCTGAGGACTGGGGTAAAGTCATTTTCTTTGATGAATCCCCTTTTCAATTGTTTGGGACATCTGGAAAACGGCTTATTTGGAGAAGACTAGGTGAGCGCTACCACCAGTCTTGTCTCATGCCAACTGTCAAGCATCCTGAAACCATTCATGTGTGGGGTGGCTTCTCAGCCAAGGGAATGGGCTCTCTCTCAGTCTTGCCTAAAAACACAGCCATGAATAAAGAATGGTACCAGAATGTCCTCCAAGAGCAACTTCTCCCAACCGTCCAAGAGCAGTTTGGCGATCAACAATGCCTTTTTCAACATGATGGAGCACCTTGCCATAAAGCAAAGGTGATAACTAAATGGCTCAGGGAACAAAACATAGAGATTTTGGGACCATGGCCTGGAAACTCCCCAGATCTTAATCCCATTGAGAACTTGTGGTCAATCATCAAGAGACGGGTGGACAAACAAAAACCTTCAAATTCAGACAAAATAAAAGCATTGATTTTGCAAGAATGGACTGCTATCAGTCAGGATTTAATCCAGAAGTTGATTGAGTGCATGCCAGGCAGAATTGCTGAGGTCCTGAAGAAGAAGGGTCAGCACTGCAAATATTGACTTGCTGCATTAACTCATTCTAACTGTCAATATAACCTTTTGTTACTCATAATATGATTGCAATTATATTTCTGTATGTGATAAAAACATCTGACAAACACACATAAAAACCAGAGGGCAGCAGATCATGTGAAAATATAATATTTGTGTCATTCTCAAAACTTTTGGCCATGACTGTAGAAGTGTCACCAACCAGTAATGAGTGTTGCCAAAAATTTTGAAGAAGTGAGGGTCACAGGAAATGCAACGCAACATAAAATCAGCCCAATTCGTCCCAGACGATTGCAACAGGCAACACTTCTGTGTTGTCACCAAGTGGACAACTGACCATGCTGTACTCCTCCTCCTTGTCCTCAGGCCTACAACACTTGCAACGAACCTCAGTAAGATCATAGTACAAACATCATTGTAAATACCTTCTTGTAAATACATATGTTTTCACTCCATAATAGCTCTCAATCTTCAAAGTATAACACAGATAAGCAGTGCTGCTGAATCACGACAAGGGCGGATGAAGCTATAGCTGACTTTCTAAAATGGGTATTTTGAGCTTTGCACTTTTCCAAGCAGATCTGCCAGCTCCGTGTCGCTTTGCCAAAACAGTTGACCAATTTGGTTAAGCGCATGAGCCAGGCATGGCACGTGTGTGAGCTCGCCTAACCACAAAGCAGTCACCAGGTTCCAGCCATTGTCACACACAACCTTGCCTGGCTGTGGGTACAGCCATCTCAACCACTGATCTGCCTGCTTTTTCAGAGCTGTCCAAGACTCTTCAGCATTTTGGGGTTGGTCACAGAAGCATATTAGCTTCAGCACAGCCTATTCCCGCTTTCATTTGGCAGTGCTGCAGTGCTTCCAGCTTGTGACTGATGTGCTCCTTTTTCCAGCTGGAGGCTGAAGAGGAGGTGAAGGAGGAAGAAGAGGTGCAGGAGCTGTAGACTGTGGGGGCAACCCAGATTGACATAGAGCCCACAATACTCAGGATTTGGGAGGACATACATCATACCAAGGTTGGAATGGGTCCTGGCTTCCATTATGTTAACCCATTGTGCCCTCAGTGAGATGTACCATGCCTGACTACAAGCACTTGTCCACATGTTTGTGATTAGGTGGACTTTCCAAGTAACAGCATTGTGGAGGGCACGGGTAATGTTGTGGAACACGTACCAGTGTAATTCCGGGACTGCACACCAGGACAAATGTTCCTGCATGTTCGTGCCCTTGGGGTGATACTTGACTCTGCTCTCTCTTTCAATCTAAGATCCAAGCCCTTGCCTCCTCCTGCCCAATACAACTCAAAAACATTTAATGGATCCGTACATTCCAAGAGAATTAAAAAATGTTTGTGCACGCCCTCATGATCTCCCTCCTCGACTATTGCAACCTTGTACTCTCTAGCCTCTCCTCTAGCACTCTTGCCCCGCTCAAAGCTATCCAAAACTCTGCTGCCAGAGTAATCCAACTGTCCCTCTGTTATTCTCCAGCCTCTCCTCTCTGCCATGCCCTTCACTGCCTTCCTATTGCCCATGTGCTACAGTTCAAAACCCTAAATATGACATGCAAAGCCTTCCACAACCTGTCTCCTCCATACATCTGTGACATGGTCTCCCAATGTCCGACCGGCTCATGACTTCTTGTACGCAAACCCAATGTGCCATCAGCGAGATGTACCATCCCTGCCCACAAGCACTTGTCCACGTGTCCGTGGTTAGGTGAACTTTCCCTGTATCAGCATTGTTGATGGCCCGGGTAATGTTGTGGGACACGTGCTTTCTTGTCTAATGTCGTGACTGCAGACTGGGAGAAATAGTGTTCAGTGAGGACCAAGTACTTTGTTACGGTCACCGCCATCACGTTGCGGAAACCGTTCATTTCCCACGAGCCTAAAATGCAACATTTCGAGTGCAAGCAGACGAGAAATTTGTTAATATAGTACTGTGGCCTGTGGGGCATTGGCTGCGATTTTCCGCTTATGGTCCAGTGACTGGGGTATGGACAACTGAAGGCTGCGCTGGGAGAAGGACGTGGAGGTGCTTGATGATGGTGCTATTTGACTGTGGTCAACGGCAGGTGCAGGGAAGGAGGCATTGTCGCATGCACTGTGGACAGGGGATTGGCTTGCATGCACAACAGTGGAAGAAGCAGTGGTATCACCCACAGACACTGATCGTGGAGCCTGGTGTTCAACCGACAAGGTCAGTTGAACACCATGTGCCTGATCATGCTGGTGGTGGTAAGGCTGGTAGTTTTACTACCCCTGCTGATGCTGCCATGGCCGGTGGTGCAAATGCCCTTTTTGGGGTTATCGGCAGAGTCTTTGAAAAACAAGAAGACTGGTAGGGGGACATTCATTGTCTCCCTCTACCACACCACCTCCTCACCTCGACTGGTGTCTTTCGTTGCTTCCTTGCTAGGCCTTCTTGGTGCCTTCATGGTGGCTCTCTGTACTCAGGTCCACAACCTTGTACTCTGGCGTGCTTCCCAGCATGAGCTTTTCTCTGTCTTGTACCCAGACACCAGACGTGCTTCCCAGCATGCGCTCTGCTATGTCTTGTACCCAGGCGTGCATCCCAGTAGACGTCCTGCACCATTCTGTACCCTGCGTGCCCTCGTGTACATGCTGTACGCACTCCCTGTATAGGGGTGGTCCTCACTAGGTCAGCTCGCCTGGAGTGGGTTGGTATCACGCCCCAGAGGGTCCACTCCAGGAGTCGTCACACGAACAAGGGTGAGTGGTATTGCTGGGAGTAAAATACTTGTTATGGAAAAGGTTGAGGTGTACCCCACAGAGGAACATGTTTGCCAGCCAACACACTTAGTGTATGGGCATTACAAGTCTAGGAGACACGCTCCTTTCTAATTGGACATTTTTTGTTAAGAGGTCCTCCTCCATGTTTCTTCCAAGGTGGGATTGGGGTTATTGGGGTGCATATGACTTGGTAGCAGGGCAGGCCTTGCAGTCAATGCATAAGAAAACAGACATTTTTTTCGAATTGGGGCTGCAACTGAGACAGCAAGGCTAGTCTTAGGGGAAGAAGTGGTTAAAAGGATTGGGCGATGGGAATCGGAAAGATTTCGGTCTTATATTCGTCCCGAGTTAGTTTAAGTGCATCGGGTAGGTTACGGCCATTATCTTACTGCTGTTGTTGCTTTTTCCTTTTATTACAGAAATTGGTTTTCGGCTGGTGTGGATAATGGGACACTCATTCGTTTTCTGGGCTTCGTTGAGGGCAGCAGTTCATCTGGATGGCCGCCAGTTAAGTTTCCCACCGGAATGGGTAACCCTGCGCTGGATCAGAAAAATGGGGATGATTTGGAGGTAGTTCTTACCTGAATTTCACCACTTTGTGCGTTTGGATCGGGTTCCTGATGTGGTCGTGATACACTTAGGGGGGAATGATCTAGGAAAAAGGCCTTGCTGGGAATTAACAAAGGACATTTAATTTGACATGCTAAGGTTGTGGGTGATGTTCCCAAAGCTTGTTGTTCTCTGGTCAGATATTGTTTTTCGGAAAGTTTGGAAAGGAGCGCGGTCGGTGGAAGGTTTGAATAAGGCACAGATCAAACTGAACAAGGCTGTTTCTCATGGCAAGGAATGGTGCGGTGGTTGTGAGGCACTTGGATTTGGAGTCAGGCGAAGGAGGTTATTGGAGATCGGATGGTGTGCATTTGAACGCGGTTGGTACAGATCTGTGGTGTTTGGCTATACAAGAGGGTATTGAAACAGCATTGAAGGTTTCGGAAGACATAAATGTATAAGGGGTCAGAACATTTATGTTCATGGTGGGAAGAGGAGGTCCTCGTAGTTGGTGGAATTGGAAAATGGCGGATTGGTAGGGGGACCCCAAGAGGTCCTGGACTCCCCTCGGTGAATTCAAGTGGACTGGGTATTTACAATCCCGCGGAAGGGATAGTTGTTGGGCCCGTTAACGGGTTTGTGATTTTCAGCCAGGTTGGTTGTTATTTATCTCCGAGCTGGTGCATAGCGGCTAGGGGTAAGACTTAACCTGGGGGGCCAAAAAATGGGAACTTGTGGTTACTTGCAGTTTAAAGGTTTCGGGCTTCGAGGACCATCCCCCTCCTTTTTCCGGTAATTGTTTATTTGTTGTACACTCACTGGCCACTTTATTAGGTACACCATGCTAGTAACGGGTTGGACCCCCTTTTGCCTTCAGAACTGCCTCAATTCTTCGTGGCAGAGATTCAACAAGGTGCTGGAAGCATTCCTCAGAGATTTTGGACCATATTGACATGATGGCATCACACAGTTGGCGCAGATTTGTCGGCTGCACATCCCTGATGCGAATCTCCCGTTCCACCACATCCCAAAGATGCTCTATTGGATTGAGATCTGGTGACTGAGGAGGCCATTTGAGTACAGTGAACTCATTGTCATGTTCAAGAAACCAATCTGAGATGATTCGAGCTTTATGACATGGCGCATTATCCTGCTGAAAGTAGCCATCAGATGCCTGTTCTTAGCTGAGAGGAGTGGTACCCAGTGTGGTCTTCTGCTGCTGTAGCCCATCTGCCTCAAAGTTCGACGCACTGTGCGTTCAGAGATGCTCTTCTGCCTACCTTGGTTGTAACGGGTGGCAATTTGAGTCACTGTTGCCTTTCTATCAGCTCGAACCAGTATGCCCATTCTCCTCTGACCTCTGGCATCAACAAGGCATTTCCGGCCACAGAACTGCCGCTCACTGGATTTTTTTTCTTTTTCGGACCATTCTCTGTAAACCCTAGAGATGGTTGTGTGTGAAAATCCCAGTAGATCAGCAGTTTCTGAAATTCTCAGACCAGCCCTTCTGGCACCAACAATCATGCCACGTTCAAAGGCACTCAAATCACCTTTCTTCCCCATACTGATGCTCGGTTTGAACTGCAGGAGATTGTCTTGACCATGTCTACATGCCTAAATGCACTGAGTTGCCGCCATGTGATTGGCTGATTAGAAATTAAGTCTTAACACACAGTTGGACAGGTGTACCTAATAAAGTGGCCAGTGAGTGTATATAGATGTTAATAAATGGCTGCTGTGGCCAATTAATCCAACTCACTAACTGATGTCTTCATTGGGGTTCGGGGTTTAGATGCGGGAGGTTATGGCCACAGGAGAGGAAGATATTGGGTGATCACGGGAAGGTCACATGAGTCACGTATACCCTTTGTCAAGAAAGGCCGTACGGGGGCCACTGGCCCTTCATGGGAGGATGACATGACAAGGTGACGTGGAATGAAGGGAGCTGACATGTAAAAGATGGGGCTTATGGGGTTAACTGAAGTTGGATGAGGAGAGGTGGAGCTAAGGATAAGGGAGGGGGGATTTTTCTGGCTGAGACACAGGGGACGTATAAAAGGGGGTGGCCATCTAAGTAAGGCCACCATTTTAGGTACTCACCGGCCCAAGTGAAGAAGCTCCCACCCACCCTCCCTTTAGTATTATTTAAAAGTAATTGGGGTAAGAAGGTGTTTAGTTCTTAGTTTAATATTTCTGTTAAGTTATATTACGTATGATATTTGTGCCTTTTTCTTTCAGTGCATAAGAAGATTGTCATAGCAGTAAGGGCGGGACGGGGAGGTCCTCGAAGTTGTGGAATTGGACAATGGCGGATTGGTGGGGGGGACCCCAAGAGGTCCTGGACTCCCCTCGGTGAATTCAAGTGGACTGGGTATTTACAATCCCACGGAAGGGATAATTGTTGGGCCTGTTAACAGGTTTGTGGTTTTTGGCCAGGTTGGTTGTTATCTGTCCCCGAGCTGGTGCATAGCGGCTGGGGGTAAGACTTAACCTGGGGGGGCCAAAAAATGGGAACTTGTGGTTACTTGCAGCTTAAAGGTTTCGGGCTTCGAGGACCATCCCCCTCCTTTTTCCGGTAATTGTTTAATTATTGTATATTGATGTTAATAAATGGCTGCTGTGGCCAATTAATCCAACTCACTGACTGATGTCTTTATTGGGGTTCGGGGTTTAGATGCGGGAGGTTATGGCCACAGGAGAGGAAGGTATTGGGTCATCACGGGAAGTTCACATGAGTCACGTATACCCGTTGTCATGTTTTTGCTCGAGAAAATCATTCATATATAGTAGATGTCCCTAACAGTTTAAATTGGGCTTCATCAGTAAAAATGAAGTCTTACCCACCAATATGTCTTTTTAATGACCTGAAAAAGAAGAGAATAGCTTCCTCTGACAGGGGACAATCCGGCAGTTGTCGGCTGTACAGTATAGCTAACAACTTGTTGCATCATCCACAATCAGTGTTACCAGTGACCATGGTCATTTAACCCTTAGATGCTGCTGTCAATAGTGGCTACAGAATTTAGATGGTTAACAGAGTGTGGAGGGGTTCCTCTTCGGAACCCTGAGATCATGGTCATGTGGTCCTTGTGTTTGCAATTTAAAGCCAAGTAATGGCCTTAGACCCTGCTAGCTATAGCAGCCTGTTCAGAAGATAGTAACATTTAGGTAGTAAAAATTATTTTTTTTCATTCCTGTCATGTCACTTTTCATTAATTCCTGAAAAGCACCTGAACGGTTAATAAACTACCTGACAGCAGTTTTGAATGTATTGAGGGGTTCTGTTTTTAAAATAGAATCACATTTGGGAGTTTCCAATATACAGGACTCCCAAAGTAATCTCAAAACTGAATAGATCCATAAAAGATACATTTTGTTAATTTCCTTGAAAAAAATGAAAAATTGCTGCTACATGTTTAAACCTTCTAAAATGCTAACAAAATAAAAGAGCATTTCACAAATGGTGCTGATGTAAAGCAGACATACGATACCGCCTTTTAACGGCGGTAGTTAAGGGTACTTAATCCACAGCGCCGTTAATTAAGGGAGCTGGGGAGAAAGTGTATAGCGCCCCCCAGAGTCAGATTTTCTCCAGGGTCTTGGCTGCCGGGGGTAGCCAAAACCCCAGACAGCATGATTTGGGTCGGTTTTTACCGATGTGCCATTTAATTTCTCTCTCCTTTGATGTGATCGCACATCAGAGGAGAGAGAGATGGAGTCCCCGATCCATCCCCCATTTCTCCTGGTGGTCCTTGGCCCGCGTGCTTCCCCTCCATGGGCGCCGCCATCCTCTTCCAGGAAGAAAATGACAGGCGCATTCACAGTGCGCCCGCCGAGATCTGCCCGCCGGTATCTGGCAACAATAGGAAGATTTTTTCCTATTGGTTCATTACTAAAATAGTAAATAAACCCCCCTTTATAACCCCATAGGTAGGGAAAAATAATGAAATAAAGAAAATATATTTATTTTCATTTTTCTATTAGGGTTAGGATTAAAATTAGGGTTAGGGGTGGAATTAGGGCTAGGGTTGGAATTAGGGTTAGGATTAGTGTTAAGGATTATGATCAGGGTTAGGGTTAGGGTTGGGATTAGGCTTAGGGGTGTGTTGGGGTTGGAGCTAGAACTGAGGGGTTTCCACTATTTAGGCACATCAGGGAGTCTCCAAAGGCGACATGGCGCCACCATTGATTCCAGCCAATTTTGCGTTCAAAAAGTCAATTGGTGCTCCCTCCCTTCCGAGCCTCGACGTGTAACAGTGGTTTATCCCAACAAATAGGGAATCAGCGTACTCAGGACAAATTGCACACCAACTATGGCTGTCTAATTTCTTCTGTTACCTTTGGGAAAATAAAAAAATTGGGGGCTAAAAAATCATTTTTGTGGAAAATAAAATGATTTTGTATTTTCACTGCTCGTTATAAACTTCTGTGAAGCACTTGGGGGTTCAAAGTGCTCAACACATATCTAGATAAGCTCCTTGAGGGGTCTAGTTTCCAAAATGGGTTCACTTGTGGGGGGTTTCTACTGTTAAGGCACATCAGGGGCTCTACAAATGCAACATGATGGCCGCAGAACATTCCATCAAAGTCTGCTTTCCAAAATGGCGCTCCTTCCCTTCCGAGCTCTCCCATGCACACAAACAGTGGTTCCCCCCACATATGGGGTATCAGTGTACTCAGGACAAATTGCACAACAACTATTGTGGTCCAATTTCTCCTGTTAGCCTTGTGAAAATAAAAAATAGTGGGCTAAAAAATCCTTTTTGAGGAAAAAAAATGATTTTTTTTATTTTCACTGCTCTGCGTTATAAACTTCTGTGAAGCACTTGGGAGATCAAAGTGCTCACCACACATTTAGATAAGTTCTTTAAAGCATCTTGTTTCCAAAATGGTGTCACTTGTGGGGTTTTTTCACTATTTAGGCACATCAGGGGCTCTCCAAACGTGACATGGCACCCAATCTCAATTCCAGCCAATTCTGCATTGAAAAAGTCAATCGACGCTCCTTCCCTTCTGAGGTCTGCCATGCACTCAAACAGTGGTTTACCCCCACATTTGGAGTATCGGCGTACTCAGGACAAATTGCAAAACAACTTTTGGGGTCTAATTTCTCCTGTCACCCTTGTGAAAATAAAAATTTGGGGGCAAAAACATCATTTTTGTGTAAAAAATATGATTTTTTTATTTTTATGGCTGTACGTTATAAACTTCTGTGAAGCACTTGGAGGGTTAAAGTGCTCACCACACATCTATATAAGTTCCTTAAGGGGTCTATTTTCTAAAATGGTGTCACTTGTTGGGGGGTTTCCAGTGTTTAGGCACATCATGGCATCCGATCTCAATTTCAGCCAATTCTGCATTGAAAAAGTCAAACAGCGCTCCCTCCGTTCCAAGCCCTGCTGTGCGTCCAAACAGTGGTTTACCCCCACATATGGGGTATCGGCATATTCAGGAGAAATTGAAAAACAAATTTGTGGTTCATTTTCTCTTTTTTCACTTGTAAAAATAAAAAAATGATTCTGAAGTAAAATGTTTGTAAAAAAAAGTTAAATGTTAATTTTTTCCTTAAACATTGTTTCAGTTCCTGTGAAGCACACAAAGGGTTAATAAACTTCTTGAATGTGGTTTTGAGCACCTTGAGTGGTGCAGTTTTTAGAATGGTGTCACTTTTGGGTATTTTCTGTCATATTGACCCCTCAAAGTGACTTCAAATGTGAGGTGGTCCCTAAAAAAATGGTTTTGTAAATTTTGTTTTAAAAATGAGAAATCGCTGGTCAACTTTTAACCCTTATAACTTCCTAACAAAAAAAAGTGTTCCAAAATTGTGCTGATGTAAAGCATAAATATGGCAAATGTTATTGATTAAGTATTTTTGTGACATATCTCTCTGATTTAAGGGTATAAAAATTAAAAGTTTGAAAATTGAAAAATGTAAAAAAATTTCACCATATTTCCATTTTTTTCATAAATAAACGAAAGTCATATCGAAGAAATTTTACCACTATCATGAAGTAAAATATGTCATGAAAAAACACTCTCATAATCAGCGGGATCCAGTAAAGCATTCCAGAGTTATAACCTCATAAAATGACAGTGGTCAGAATAGTAAAAATTGGCCTGGTCATTAAGCTGCAAATTGGCTCCGTAACTAAGGAGTTAAAGGGATAATCATTCAAATTTTGAAAATGGCAAATATTTTGAAATTTCTGTCAAATTTCTAATATTTTTAATAGATAAGTACAAAATATATTGACCTAAATTTACCATTATCATAAAATATAATGTCATGAAAAAACATTCTCAGAATCACTGGGATATCTTGAAGCATTCCAGAGTTATTGCCACATATAGTGGCATTGGTCAGATTTCAAAAACTTGGCCTGGCCATTAAGTTGTTAAATTTAGTTAAAGAGCCCATCCTGAAAAAAAATCCTGTAACATGATCCCACTTCCATCAAACTTTGCATCTAGCACAATGCAGTTGCATCTCAAATAATATGCCCAAAGCCAGATTCAATCAGACTCCCTAATTGAGAAGAGTGATTTTTCAGTACGCCAAACACATTTTAATTATTACAGAGTCCAGTGGTGGTGTTATTTACACCACTCAATCTTATATTTAACATTGTGCTTGGTAATGTAAGGTTTGTGTAGCCATTTGGCCAAAGAACCCATGCCGTGATGCCGTGAAGCTCCTGGTGCACATTTTTTGTGCTTATGTTAATGACTTATTTCTGCCTTTATGGAGTCTCGGGACTCTGCAGCTACAGAGTCACTAGAGCATTAATGACTTTTATGCACCTTGTACTTATTTGTAGCTTTATGTGGTCTCCACTTCATGGTTCAGTTGCTGTAGCTCACTTCCACTTTTCAATAATCTCCCTCATGAGTGATGGAGTGGAATATTTAGGAGGAATGAACTTACATCAACTGACTTTTTACTCATGTAGTGTTCTATTACAGGACCACACTGGTGTAAATGAGCTTTTTATCACTTGCCATTCTTTCACAAATGTTAGTAAAAGCAGACTACATGGTGAGGGGCTGGATTTCCTACACTGATGATGATGGGTATGAATGAAAAACCTGACTTCATCTATTGAGAAGTATTTCCCCAAACTTTTGCTGTATAAAATATCATTAATAGGATATATCTGGAAGACATTTTTAAACAATAGCCATTCAGTTGATGACTTACTGATCCCAGGCTTGACTTCATATGTTATCACGAGAAAACCACGTCTAGTCTGATATTTCCCAGCAGTGACCCCCTGTAGTAATGTAATTCATGAATAGGATGCGCCCATTGGCCTACAATGGAGAGAACTATATTATTCATTACATTTTATTTTCTTGTACTGTTTTTAATGTGTTAAAAATTGTTTCCCATGGTAACTCCAAATTTGAATAAACACCTAATATGAAACCAAATGTTAGTGATATACTGTGATACCAGTCTACATTGCTGGATAGAAATCTTAGCATTAATCGCTGAAACTATCAAAGTTCTAACAATTAAACTAAAACATTTTCACTGTGATTTTGTATCCAGGAGAAGAACATGGATATGATGATGTGGATATAGATGACTTGTCTCAGCCTTTAGACTCCGATGCAGAAGTCACGGTTCATAATAACAAGGAACAGTGGGAATCATCTAGGAAAGGTTTGTATTTATGCCAGTACATTACCTTCTTTGATGCCTGGTTCTTCACAGTACAAAAAAAAACTATTTGTTGGTCAAAATGTTGGGCAATATCTGTGTTAGGGTTGGCAGATTGCAGTGATTAAAATCTATATATATAAAACTGAATGTGTGTGTGTGTATCACCAACCAATCACGAAGCATCTTTCATTTCGCCAGAGCTGTTCAAAAGAAGCTGAGCTGTGATTGGTTGCTATGAGCAACAGTTTTCCTTGCAACCAATCACTAAGCATCTCTCATTTCACCAGAGCTGGTTGAAAGAAGCTGAGCTGTGATTGGTTGCTATGAGCAAGTTTTCCCACTTGACAACACCTCAGCAGACACTGACTGGGTGGGAGAAATCTGGCATCCCTAGGAACATAAGCTCCCAGCCATTGTCTGCCCCACAGAAAGAAGCACAGAGCACTTTGGTTTTGACCCCAGGGCTCTCTTAAAGGGATCCCCGGTATGGAAGTTAAAACTGTTCCACTCAGTTCTGTGGTACTGACCCTAGGGTCTCTTAAAGGGATCATTGGTATGGAAGTTAGGGCAAATCCACTCTGTGCTTTGGTACTGACCCCAGGCCTTTCTTAAAGGGATCTCCAGTATGGAAGTCAGGGCAAATCCATCCAGCACTTTGGTTCTGTACCTAGACCTCTCTTAAAGGGATTCCTGGTATGGAAGTCAGGGCAATTGCCTTCAAATGCTCTGGTAGTGATCCAACACTCTCTTAGGCTGGTTTCACATTAGCGCTTTTGTGCGCAGCGCATCGTGCGCACCCGTGCGTTTTCGTGCGCATGCGTTTTTGTCTTTCGCGCCAGGCGCGCCAGACGCAACATGTTGCATTTTTTGGTCCGCCCTGTCTCATCAAAAAAACGCATGCGCACGCTTGCGCACGGAATGCGCAAAAACAACACATTGAAGTCTATGGGAACGCATGCGTGCGCATGGTCTTGCGCACGCTTGTGTTTTTTTGAGCATGCGTTTTTGAGGTAAACAAGTCTAGAATGTTGTCTTGACAATGGAAAAAATGTCACACCTAAAAACGCATGTGCATAAAAATGCAAACGCATGCAAAAACGCATGTAAAACACAAGCAACGCTGCGTTTTTCTGACGCATCAGCGTGCGCATGACACTAAAAAAGCGCGAGTTTGTTTTGCGTTTTTCTTTGCGTTTTTTATGCGCCCGATGCGCTGCGCAAAAAAATGCTAATGTGAAACTAGCCTTAAAGGGATCTCCTGTATGCAAGAGAGGGCAAATCCATCCAGCGCTTTCGTACTGATCCCAGGCTCTCTTAAAGGGATCTCCTGTATACAAGTCAGGGCAAATCCACTCAGCGCTCTGGCTCTGACCCCAGGCCTCCCTTAAAGGGATCTCCGGTATGGAAGTTAGGACCGTTCCACTCAGCGCTCTGGTTCTGACATGGAAAAAGGTTGTCCGGCTTCACGATGTAGTGAAAACAAATTTCTTTTACTCACTTCAATCGATATAGGGTAGAGGTTAAAATGCCAGCATAGAAGATATAGATGATTGCGTTCTCAATGCGTTTCTGGTGTCTTAGTTACTTAGTTACTATGGGTCTTCAGCTAGTTAAACATAAAGTGCAATCGCAACCCGTGTTCCACCGTGCAGAGATGTAACCTGCTGCTAGTGTGAACGAATCTGTGGGCTTCTGGAAAGTACGGGTATGAATATTAAGATCCTCTATAAATATATTTAAATCTAAAAAATGTATAGGATCCACACTAGTATTGGAAGTGAATTTTAAAAAGTAATCATTTTTATTAATCTGATTTAAAAATTCTTGGAATGCTTGGGGGCCTCTAGACCAAATAAATATTAAATCATCGATAAAATGTGGCCAGAGGACCAGGTTCACGCAAAGTGGCTATAGGTTTAATACAATGGCTTTGGTATATAGATTTGGAGCAGACTTTGCAAACAACTAAGGGCATATTTATTATCCCATAAGCAGAAGAGGCATAAGCGCAAATATATTTTACTATTTGATTACTTTTAAGTGACAAGTGTGTGGCTATTATTAGAACAAAAGGATTTAACCGCATCTCTCAAATGTCAAAATCTTATAGACAAAGTTCCTGAGGCGCACATCAAATACCAGGGAGTCCAACCTGGAAAAATTCCATGACAATAAAAAAGAAGACAGTGCCTCAGACCGTGATGAAGAAATAAGTCTAACATTTATTCTGCCTCCTGTGGCGATGTTTTGGTCAAGAAACATTTTTCAAGCACAGTACAGAAGTGTTCAAACCACCCTTACATACAACAAGAACCACCCGCTAAATAACAGATCACCAATAGAAAATACACATATAGTTACATAAAGGTACAAATCCCAACACATAATTAAAAACAATCCTACTTAGTATCTGTTCTACTAATGGTTAAGTTGACATCAAAATCGCAAGTTCTGATCGCTATCATACATAAAGGAAGATGCAAAAACCTGTAACTAACTCCCAGAGATCACATGTGAACAAGGAAGGCATCCCACCAATCATTAAAGAGCATTCCCATTGTTATAGTGACAGCCAATCCCCCAAAAGACGGTCACAAAACCCCCAGAACCAATCATAGAAAAACACAACAGCACATGTCACAGCATCATCATAGTAAACAACATTATAACAAATCACAAAAGAATACAACGGCGCATGTCACGGCGTGTTCACGGTATATAGTACTGCACATATCCCAGCAGTCCTTAGCGCCGCACAAATCCAATCCGCTCACGCTGATGAATATGCCGCGCTGCTCCATATCACTGCGCATGTCTGGACATCTAAATTAGCAGCTCTCATGTTCTTGCATTGAATTCCACTGCGCATGTCACAGTATTTTTTTTTTTGTCGACTCCCTGATACTCCCAGGCGATAGGTTAACTGAAGATGTCCATCATAGTAATATAATGCCCCTATATGTATTAGACCGACACTAAGTAACAAAACCACATAATATGGGAATAAATACCAGTACATCAGAAAAGTCACATAAATCGTCAGGAATACCTATGGAAATATAAAGCTCAGGTATTAAAAAGAAGCAAATAATTTCATCATTAAGTACATTTCACTCAGAGTACGGTTCAAGCAAGCATGAAATAAACAATCCCAAATAACCCACAAATATCCATACCCAGAAAACTTAGACCAGGGATTCCCAGCTAGTCTCCCATGCCGTTACTGGCCCAGCTTCAAGCTGCTTAGCGGCTGTGATCCGACGAGGGCATACAACTTCAGCCTAGAATGGCTGCTGGCTCCACACTATGTAAATATAGTTAGATTTATATCTAACTGGATGTGTACCTATCATAGAACAAGCAATATCGGACAGACATAATTGGGCTAAATTTGAAGCATAATATCATTCAATTCGAGCGACAAAGTAACCCGGGTACTAAGGTGGAATAAATCCACAATAACCATAATGTTGTCAAACAAAAGATATAAAAATACCCAGGATGCCCTAATCCACCCTATATAATCTGATAAACACATAAGAATCAGTCCAAGTGAACTGTATTGCATAAAAAAGTTACATACAAATAGAACGCCCCTAAACCAACCACCCCATATTAACCATAGCCCCACAATACTCAGATAAAAATTATACTCAGTGTATAAACATGGTTAAAAACAATATACTGATGAGACGCCAGAAAAAATCACCCCCAAAAAAGAAGTCAACAAACCCATGTTCCCCTATAAGAGACAGCTTTGGTTGTACTCAATATTCATGCTTTTTGGTTGCAGGGTATCCAGTTCAAAAATCCACATAAGTTCCTTCTTTTTCAGGAGGGTAATCCAATCCCCACCTCGTCTAAGTACAGGCACATCATCAATCACCCTGTACCGTAATTGATTGACAGAATGACCCATATTGCGAAAATGTCTCGGTACAGGAAGTTCCGTCATACCAGTCCTGATCGTGCCCTTATGTTTACTAATTCTTGCTTTTACCTCCATAGTGGACTCCCCCACATAGAAGAGACCACATGGACAACTCAGGACATAAATAAAATTACTGGTACAGGTATATCGTTTCCGAATCTCGTAATTCTTCCCTGTTTGGGGATGAAAAAACTGGGCCCCTTTTACCAAATTGTTGCAGCAAGCACATCCAAGGCAAGGAAAATTACCAAGGCTTGGACGGCTTAAAGTTGTTTGTAAATCTTTTTTAGAGCTGCCTATATCAAAGATCACCAGTTCATCTTTAAGATTCTTATTCCTCCTATAGAAAAAAAGTGGTGACAATTGGAACTCATCAACATTCGCATGTCCCCTCCCAAGCAATGACAAATGCTTCAATATGATCCCAGAGAACCTTTTACTCATGCCATTAAACGTCGACACAAAGGGTATCCTTTTCTTGGGTACAGTGATAGTTTTAGGTACCAGAAGGTCATCTCGATGTTTATCAAGGGCCAACCTTTTGAACCTGATAAGGTCAGCTTTCGGGTATCCTCTTAGAAGGAATTTGCGACACATCTCCTCCAATCTATCATCAATCAGGGCATCACAAGAGACCACCCTCCTTACCCTCAAAAGTTGAGACCATGGCAATGACTAAACCATTCTCCTAGGATGTTCACTGGAGAAATGCAACAGATTGGCCTTGACAAACAAATCTGTCTGCAAGGTCCCCTCCTCCTTATAAATTAGAATGTCCGAGAACTGCATTCTCTCCTGTGAACACTCCATGGTGAACCATAATTCAGGAAAAATGTTATTTAGATATAGGTGGAACAACTCTCGCTCATCTCTATCACCATCCCAGATAAGGAAGATGTCGATGAAACGCCGCCAATCCCTGATATGGCACCAAAACTGGGACCAGTACACATGTTCACCCTCCAGGACAGCCATGTAGATGTTAGCATACGTAGGGGCCACATTGGACCCCATGGCTGTCCCACGGCACTGCAGGTAGTACTCATCCCCAAAGAAAAAGAAATTCCTCCTCAGGATGAACTCCAGCAGTATCAGGGCGAACCCTGCACAGTCCGATGCCATGTCAGAGCCGGCAAGTGTCACATCAACAGCAAACAACCCCCTGGTATGATCAATCGAGGTGTATAAGGATGTTACATCAAAAGATACAAACCATGTAGAGTCATCCACATGTACACCCTCCAATGACTTGATGAAATCACTGGTATCCCTAACATACAAAGGTGCAGAAACTCCAAATCTCCATAACAGGCTATCCAGAAAAATTGATACCTTATTGCATAAAGAGCCCCTTCCCGACACAAAAGTCATCCGGGTGGCCTCTTCAAATCCTTATGTATCTTGGGGAGGGTGTACAGGATAGGGATAATAGGGTGCTCAACCTTAAGATACTTAGCCAATTTTACATCAATCAGACCATCATGAAGGGCGTTGTCAATTAGTCCATCCTGTTCAATTCTAAACCTCTGAACGGGATTAACTGATAATTACCGTACTCATACACATTGTTATCTGATAGTTGAGACATGATTTCCTCACGGTATTGAAGAGTATCCATCACCACCACAGCACCGCCTTTATCATCAGGCTTGATGGTGATGGATTTATTCATTCTTAACAATTTGGTCTCTCTTCTCTTCAATGCACTCATATTGGACTTACCCAGCCTCATATTACTTTTCCTTAATTTAGCTATATCAGTCTTTACAAATTTAGAAAAAGTCTCAATGATGGGATCATGTTCCGGAGGAACAAAATCACTCTTATCAAACAGACCTAGTGCCTTGAGAGAGAGACTATCCTGTGAATCCACAACTGTTGATTTTTCTTTACCCGAAAAAACAATGTCAGACGTAGACGTCTAAATAGTGAAAACAGATCATTATCCAGGTTAAACCAATTGACATTACTAGAAGGACAAAATTACAACCCCTTTGATAGAACCCGTACTTGGACATCTGACAGAGATAAGGAATAGATACGTACCACCAGGGATGGGGCCTCCATTACTTCTTCAACTTAGATCTCGTCACCAAGCCCTGGTTCCCTCCTTCTATGCTTCCTACCACCTCTGTGTCCTTTCTGTCTCCTTGGGGACCGCCCCCTCGAGTCTTGGCTAAAAAATTGGAAGCACCCGAATTCATCCTGCCACCATCATCAGTAGAATCTGATGCGCCACCTCGTCTCACCCAGTTTTGTGCTAACTATACTGTTTGTCCTAATTTGGTTATTCATTACTGGCTCATATATTTGTATTTCCATTTTATTTATGTTACGGTGACTCCAAGCGCAATAGTAATATATTTAGTTTTATTGATTTTATTCTGACACCGAAGGTGACTGGTGTATTTTACATATGCTGCTGGAGTCCGTGTGTATACTTGAGCGCCACTGATTGTTTGCATTAATATTTTACTATTTGACGTCCCATTTCATGTTTGGGTTCGCCAGTCTAATAAAGAATTGGCATCAGCCATCTCGCTGATAATTATTATTATTACACATTTATATAGCGCCATTTATTCCTTGGCGCTTTACACATGAAAAGGGGAAATATAGACAGGTACAATAAACATTAAGACAAGGGGACACACAAGTACAGGAGGAGAGGGGACCCTGCCCGCGAGGGCTCACAGTCTACAGGGATGGATGAGGATACACTAGGAGAGGGTAGAGCTGGTTGTGCGGTAGTTCAGTAGACTTAGGATCATTGCGGGCTGTAGGCTATTTCGAGGCCAAAGGAAAAAAAATCCTAAACCAGTGCATGTTTTCTAGTAGTGTTGCAAATAAATAACTGGCATCAGCCATGTCATTACCATTTTTAGGCCAAATAAATACTTTTTTCTGAACCGCTATGTGTTTTCTAGTAGCGCTGAAAATAAATCTACTCTTCCATCATGTCTTTGTGAGTAGTGTTTAGAATTAACACTTTGAAAAATGAGGAGAGCATCAAATAGGGAACAAGGATAGGGATGGAGACATGGCTTTTGTGGTGCTGATGTCACTGCTGATGTTGGTGGTTGTATAGCTGATTCAGGGATAGGACATATTCATGCTGTATCTGCTATGTGCCCGAATTCAACTTCCTCTGGTGAAAGCAGGTGACAGGACATTATGCATCCTTTCATAGATCCAAATACCACTGCACAAATAGTGAGGCCACAAGATGTTGATTAGTTGATACATTGGATGATTGGATGACAGAGAGTGGCTCCAGTACCTTTGCATTATCTTCTACACAGTCCACTTCAGAAAATGCACAGTTGGCACCTGAGGACCATGGTCATCTGGCATGCACCTCACCCCCTTGCAAATCAACCACACAGTCTAAACTCCAAGTAATGCAGCAGTCTCTTCTGCTTTTTGATGACTCTGCTGGCTGTAGTTTGGTGGCCCATCCACCTGGCCCTGACCAAGAAGTGAAAAAAACTGAGTGCACTGATGCCCAACCACTTATCTCTGTTGGAGAATGATTGCTGAAGAGGGCTAGCGCACATGGTCACGGTCACCGCAGGTCATGTCAGACGATGCCGAAACTCAGCTTCCAATTGCATTGTTTTTCTGCAGTGTGCACACTGACAAGGAGGGCAAAGTTGAGGAGTCGATGGAAGATGTTGGGTAAATGATGAATTCCTAGACCTGATTGGTGACGTGCGCAGTTTGGAGGAAGAGGAGGTTGCCTTGCTGCCACAGCAGCACAGCAAAAGAGGGAGCAGGGCACTAAGCACAGCTTGCAGCCCCTATCCAGGATCTCAGATGCTACTTCCTTCCATGCTGCTGAAAATAGCACACCAAAGCCAGCTCAAAAGAGCTCACTTGCGAGGCATTTCTTCTGGGAATGTGCTGACTACAAGCAAAGGATGGCTTGTTTGCTGTGCCTCAAAGCCTGAAGAGAGGCATAAATCTTCTGAACATAAGCACCATGTATATGACAAGTCATCTGAAGTCCAAGCACCAGGTGCAGTGGTGTACACACCTTAAAAAGCTTGACAGATCTGAGCCTCCTCATGCTCCCTCTTCTGCTACAGTCTCAGCCTCTTCCTCCCACTTATGATCAACAGTGCCACCTGCCTCCCACAGAAAGAGGATGTGACAGTGTAACCACCACCAGTGTCATTAAGCATCTCCATGTTCAGTTTGCCATCTCAAAAACCCTCAAAAAAAGAGGCAATACTCCTTTAGCTAGCCATGAACCATGGTCCTGAATTACGGCATTTTCAAATTACTGGCCTTCGAAATGATGCCATTACAGCTGGTGGAGATGTAGAGTTTACAAAAAACTGATAATGGTGGCTGTCCCACAGTATGTTGTTTTCAGTCACCACTATTTTTCCAGGCGGCCATCCCAGCACTGCACAAACATGTTGTGGAACAAATCACATGTGCACTGTGCAAAGCAACCAGTGGCAAGTTCTACATAACCACAGATACATGGACCAGGAAGCATGGCCAGGGACGTTACATCTCAGTAAGTGCCCACTGGGCAAATGTGGTGGTGGCTGGGACAGAGGTGGAAGGCATTATAGCACATGTCCTAAAATGACCGAGGATTGCTGGACGGTTATCTGTTTAGATTGCTGCCTCCACTACTCTATTTCCTTTATCACCTCCTCATCTGGTAAAAGTTAGAACTGCACCACAAACTTCAGCACAACCAGTGGGATATGACACAAAAAAGAAAAATGTTTTATTTCTCCCTTGCCTCTTCCACCCATAATGCCATGTCCACCTCTTCATCCACTTGGGCCTACGCCTTATGGTTCTAGATAGGTAGTTTTAATTTTGTTAAATTCAGGTTGTGTTAACTCCATTCTGTAGAAAAATGCAAAAAAAAAAAAAAAAAGAAAAAAATAGAAAAAAATGTTGAGTTACTCCTCTCTAGTGTTGAGCGATACCAGATACCACCCGATACTGAAAAATATCGGATCGGAATGGATCGGCCGATC
Organism: Dendrobates tinctorius; assembly: GCF_039654945.1. Lineage (NCBI taxonomy): Eukaryota > Metazoa > Chordata > Amphibia > Anura > Dendrobatidae > Dendrobates > Dendrobates tinctorius. The sequence continues at coordinate 90,461,133 of NW_027361687.1, read as the reverse complement.
TAAAAAAAGTATCGGGTATTGCCGATTCCGATCCCGGAAGTCCCATTCAAGTCAATGGAACAGAAATATCGGAATAAAAAAAAACCCTTTTTTTCCCTGTAGGTTAATTCTACATGAAGAAAAACAACTAATAATAATGTAGAATGTATTGTGGGAGGTGTAGGAGACATTAAAGCCATAGAGGTTTAGCCCAATCAAATGGAATAGCAGTAATTTTTTTTTCTTTTAAAGACATTCGTAGTTACAAAGATATTGACTATGTTAAAGTCTTTAATATTTGTCAGATATGTATGTTTCACTACTTCCATGCTCTTCACCTTCTTTTTTACTTATCCCACACTTTCTCCTTCATCATCCTCAGCAGCATCTTTTTCATCAACTTCTTCTTCACCTTATTCATCTACTTCTTCTTCTTCTTCTTCTTCTTCCTATTTTTTTTTTTTTTACATTCTTCATGTTCTTCTTATTCAACTATTATTCTTCTTCATATTCTACTTCTTCATCTTCTTCCTATTCTTCTTCATCATATTCTTATTTGTGTCAGGCATTCCTGTAGTTGTAATCTATAAAAGCTTGAAGATTACACCTTCCGTTCAGCCTGTCACAAAAGATTTACAACAGGATTTGTCCGCGTTCAGTTTGGCCTGCAGCAGCAGGCCTTTTCCAGGGGCACCACGAGGAGGAACAGACTCACCCCCATACACTGCTTAGTCTTCTTCTGCTTATAAATTAGATAATATCATTTGCTCAGATTTTTCGTCTTATGGTTAATGTTCTTCTGCTTTTGGTTTTTATGCTTCTTGTTCTTCTGTCTCTTGTTGTTCTGCATCTTGGTGGTTGTCTTCATGTTCTATGTCCTCTTGGTCATCTTCTTCAGGGTCATCTGTCAGGTATTCTTCTGTGTGGTCTTCAGGGTCGTCGTCTTCAGGGTCATTGTCAGGGAGATCCAGAGTGAGAAACAAAAACCATTTCCACAAGCTTGAACTTGGAAAAGTAGCAGAAGGTACAAGAAGGCTGAGGAACTGCCGAGAACCAGCTGATGGTACTGGAACCCGGATGGGTAGCAGTAGGAACAATAGCAAATGGCACAACTGTGGACCAGCTGACGGTGCTGGAACACGGTTACTAAGCAGGAGGTACCTGTGCTACAAAGCACTACCAAGGACCAGCAGACATTGCTGGAACTCGGATACCAAGAAGGAGGCACCTAGGCCAAAGGCTCTGCAGAGAACCAGCTTACGGTGCTGGAACCCGGATGGGTAGCAGAAGCTGCAAGAGCAAATGAAACTAGCGAGGACCACCTGACAGTGCTGGAACCCGGAGGGGCAGCAGAAAGAAGAAGAGCCAATGGGACAACCGTTGACCAGCTGACGGTGCTGGAACACGGTTACTAAGCAGGAGGTACCTGTGCTACAAAGCACTACCAAGGACAAGCAGACATTGCTGGAACTTGGATACCGAGAAGGAGGCACCTAGGCCAAAGGCTCTGCCAAAAAACAGCTGACGGTGCTGGAACCCGGATGGGTAGCAGAAGGTACCTATAATCAACAAAGTTGCAAGGCCGTGAGCAGGACACAGTTACCGAAACCCACAGTCCAACAGGGGGTGCTTGTCCTATTGGCACTACGGAACCAGCCTTTAGTACCAGAACCCGCAGCCCACATAGGAAGCACCGAAACTGCAGGCTCCATAGACTCGGCTAACCCGACCGCAATACGACAGGACAACGTATTGGTGGCAAAGTGACGTTGACATTACCCAGAAACAGCAGGCGTGCTGGAACCAGGCTGGGCAGGAGGGAGTACCCGTGCCAAAAACACTGCCGAGAACCAGCTGACGGTGCTGGAACCCGGATGGGTAGCAGAAGAAACAAGAGCAAATGGCACAACTGTGGACCAGCTGACGGTGCGGGAACACGGTTTCTAAACAGGAGGTACCTGTGCTTTAAAGCACTACCAAGAACCAGCAGACGTTGCTGGAACTCGGACACTGAGAAGGAGGCACCTCGGCCAAAGGCTCTGCCAAGAAACAGCTGACGGTGCTGGAACCCGGCTGGGCAGGAGGGAGTACCCGTGCCAAAGACACTGCCGAGAACCAGAACCAGCTGATGGTGCTGGAACCCGGATGGGTAGCAGAAGGAACAAGAGCCAATGGCACAACTGTGGACCAGCTGACGGTGCTGGAACACGGTTTCTAAGCAGGAGGTACCTGTGCGTTAAAGCACTACCAAGAACCAGCAGACGTTGCTGGAACTCAGACACCGAGAAGGAGGCACCTTGGCCAAAGGCTCTGCCGAGAAACAGATGACGGTGCTGGAACCCGGCTGGGCAGGAGGGAGTACCCATGCCAAAGACACTGCCGAGAACCAGCTGACGGTGCTGGAACCCGGATAGGAAGCAGAAGGTACCCATAATCAACAAAGTTGCAAGGCCGCGAGCAGGACGCAGTTACCGAATCCCACAGTCCAACAGGGGGTGCTTGTCCTATTGGCACTATGGAACCAGCCTTTAGTACCAGAACCCGCAGTCCACATAGGAAGCACCGAAACTGCAGGCATCATAGACTCGGCTAACCCGACCGCAACACGACAGGACAACGTATTGGTGGCAAAGTGACGTTGACACTACCCAGAAACAACAGGCGTGCTGGAACCAGGCTGGGCAGGAGGGAGTACCCGTGCCAAAGACACTGCCGAGAACCAGCTGACGGTGCTGGAACCCAGATGGGTAGCAGAAGGTACCCATAATCAACAAAGTTGCAAGGCCGCGAGCAGGACGCAGTTACCGAATCCCACAGTCCAACAGGGGGTGCTTGTCCTATTGGCACTATGGAACCAGCCTTTAGTACCAGAACCCGCAGTCCACATAGGAAGCACCGAAACTGCAGGCATCATAGACTCGGCTAACCCGACCGCAACACGACAGGACAACGTATCGGTGGCAAAGTGACGTTGACACTACCCGGAAACAGCAGGCGTGCTGGAACCAGGCTGGGCAGGAGGGAGTGCCCGTGCCAAAGACACTGCCGAGAACCAGCTGATGGTGCTGGAACCAGGCTGGGCAGAAGGGAGTACCCGTGCCAAAGACACTTCTGAGCAGCAACTGGCGATGTTGGAGCCCAGGTGTCATTCATGCAGCAGGATGAGGCCTACTTGGAGCGAGTTTTATATTGGTTGTACACAACTACTGATTGTAACCGTGCTCCACTTCGGCCTCTGCCTATACTGTCTCTAGTATTTCCCCTGGCCTCCAACCCCGCCAGTTGCTGCTCTGAAGTGTCATCTGCACAATCCACACTTGTTCCTGGGTTATAGGGGTTTAGTCACGTCAGTTGATCCCATGATGTGTGTCCGGCAAGGTCTCCTGCTCTGTCCACATTCTCACTACTAGTAATGGGAATGGGGACAGAGCAGGAGACATTGCCGGACACACATCAGGGCATCAACTGACGTGACTGAGCCCCAGTAACATAGGAACAAGTGTGGATTGTGCAGATGACACTTCAGAGCAGCGACTGGCGGGGTTGGAGGCCAGGGGAAATACTAGAGACAGTAGAGCAAGAGGCCGAAGTGGACCACAGTTAAAAATCAGTAGTAGTGTGACGGTGTAGGCAGCAGGAGACTTTGCCATTCACACAGCAGTGGAGCAGCTGGCGTTACTGAACCCCACAGACACAGGACCGAGTGTTTCTATCTGTGCGGATGGCACTTCCAAGCTACAACTGGCTGTGTTGGATCCCAGGATCAATGCTGCAAGCAGGCTGAGGCCTACCTGGAGCAAGTAGAAAATAAGATGTTGCGTGATTTTGGAGGCAGCAGGAGACTTTGCCATTCGCACAGCAGGGGAACAGCTGGCGTTACTGAACCCCACAGACACAGGAGTGAGTGTTTCTATCTGTGCGGACGGCACTTCCAAGCTACGACTGGCTGTGTTGGAGCCCAGGATCAATGCTCCGAGCAGGCTGAGGCCTACTTGGAGCAAGTAGAAAATAAGATGTTGCGTGATTTTGGATTCAGCAGGAGACTTTGCCATCCGCACAGCAGGGGAACAGCTGGCATTACTGAACCCCACAGACACAGGAGTGAGTGTTTCTATCTGTGCGGACGGCACTTCCAAGCTATGACTGGCTGTGTTGGAGCCCAGGATCAATGCTCCGAGCAGGCTGAGGCCTACTTGGAGCAAGTAGAAAATAAGATGTTGCGTGATTTTGGATTCAGCAGGAGACTTTGCCATCCGCACAGCAGGGGAACAGCTGGCGTTACTGAACCCCACAGGCACAGGAGCGAGTGTTTCTATCTGTGCGGACGGCACTTCCAAGCTACAACTGGCTGTGTTGGAGCCCAGGATGAAGCAAGCAGCAGGCGGAGGCCAACTTGCAGCTGGTTTTATAGAGGTTGCAGACTACTACTGATTGCAACCTTGCTCCACTATGGCCTCCGGCTTTACTGTCTCTAGTATTTCCCCTGGTCTCCAGCCCCGCCAGTTACAGCTCTGAAGTGGCATCTGCACAATCCACACTTGTTCCTGTGTTACTGTGGCTCAGTCGCGTCAGTTGATCCCCTGATGTGTGTCTGGCAAGGTTTCCTGCTCAGTCCTCATTCACACTACTAGTAATGGGAATGTGGACAGAGCAGGATACATTGCCGGATAAACATCAGGGGATCAACTGACGTGACTGAGCCCCAGTAACTCAGGAACATAAGTGGATTGTGCAGACGCCACTTCAGAGCAGCAACTGGCGGAGTTGGAGGCCAGGGGAAAAACTAGAGACAGTGGAGCCAGAGGCCTAAGTGGAGCATGGTTAAAAATCAGTAGTAGTTTGAATGTGGATGGAGCGGGAGACTTTGCCGTCTACACAGCAGGGGAACAGCTGGCATTTCTGAACCCCACTAACACAGGTTCTAGTGTGTTTTTCTCTGGGAAGAAGACACTTCTGAACACCAACTGGCGTTGTTGGAGCCCAGGATGAGGCATGGAGCAGGCTGAGGCCTGATGTTGTGGGCATGTGGAGGCAGCAGGAGACTTTGCCGTCTACACAGCAGGGGAACAGCTGGCATTTCTGAACCCCACTAACACAGGTTCTAGTGTGTTTTTCTCTGGGAAGAAGACACTTCTGAACACCAACTGGCGTTGTTGGAGCCCAGGATGAGGCATGGAGCAGGCTGAGGCCTGATGTTGTGGGCATGTGGACGCAGCAGGAGACTTTGCCGTCTACACAGCAGGGGAACAGCTGGCATTACTGAACCCCACTAACACAGGAGCTAGTGTGTTTTTCTCTGTGAAGACGGCACTTATGAACACCAACTGGCATTGTTGGAGCCCAGGTTGAGACATGGAGCAGGCGGAGGCCTGATGTTGTTGGCATGTGGAGGCAGCAGGAGACTTTGTCGTCTACACAGCAGGGGAACAGCTGGCATTACTGAACCCCACTAACACAGGAGCTAGTGTGTTTTTCTCTGGGAAGACAACACTTCTGAACACCAACTGGCGTTGTTGGAGCCCAGGTTGAGGCATGGAGCAGGCGGAGGCCTGATGTTGTTGGCATGTGGAGGCAGCAGGAGACTTTGCCGTCTACACAGCAGGGGAACAGCTGGCATTACTGAACCTCACTATCTGTCACGCTCGCGCCTTGGCTGAATGGCACGAGCCGGGGATTTGTGGCCCCACTGGACCACAAACCAGACTACCCTGGAAAGGGCGTGACTACGACAGCTACCTCGGTCTAAACTGGAGCCTCTGATGGTGAGGTCAGGCTTGTGCGGCAGATAGCTGTCGGGTGCCACTCCAGGGTGGTGTCTGGCTGTGGCTGCTGGTCCCACTCGGGGACAAGTCACTTTGACAGAAGCTATAGACAGGCAGGCAGGTAGACACGACAGGCACGGCTGAGACATTGGGCAAGCAGGCGTGGCTAGGAGACACAGGACAGGTGGGCACGGCTTGGAGACACAGGACAGGCGGGCACGGCTTGGAGACACAGGACAGGCGGGCACGGCTTGGAGACACAGGACAGGCGGGCATGGCTTGGAGACACAGGACAGGCGGGCACGGCTTGGAGACACAGGACAGGCGGGCACGGCTTGGAGACACAGGACAGGCGGGCACGGCTTGGAGACACAGGACAGGTGGGCACGGCTTGGAGACACAGGACAGGCGGGCACGGCTTGGAGGCACAGGACAGATTGGCGTGGTATGAGAAGGAGCAGGTAGGGGCCTGTTCACACAGCAGGTGTAGGCAGGAGGGAGTGGTGTATGCTGGAACAGGATTTGGACCTGTTCACACAGGAGGTGCAGGTATGGATATAGGCAGGAGTGTGGAGTAGGCTGAGCCGCAGCAGTGCAGGGTAGGCTGGGCGGCAAGGGAGCCGGGCAGGCTGAGTGGCTAGAGAGCCTAGCAGGCAGAGCGTCTAGAGAGCCGAGCAGGCAGAGCGGCTAGAGAGCTGAGCAGGCAGAGCGGCTAAGGAGCCGAGCAGGCAGAGCGGCTAAGGAGCCGAGCAGGCAGAGCGGCTAAGGAGCCGAGCAGGCAGAGCGGCTAAGAAGCCGAGCAGGCAGAGCGGCTAAGGAGCCGAGCAGGCAGAGCGGCTAAGAAGCCGAGCAGGCAGAGCGGCTAAGGAGCCGAGCAGGCAGAGCGGCTAAGGAGCCGAGCAGGCAGAGCGGCTAAGGAGCCGAGCAGGCAGAGCGGCTAGGGAGCCGTGCAGACAGAGCGGCTAGGGAGCCGTGCAGACAGAGCGACCAGGGAGCCGTGCAGACAGAGCGACCAGGGAGCAGATGCACAGATAGGGAGGACACAAGGAAAGACACGGCAGAGAAGGAACCACAGACAAGGAGACTGACAGACAGAGGTAAGACTGAGTTCAGACAGAGACACAGGGACAAAGACATAAGGACCAGGATATTCTGCCTCTTGGCAGGCGGACAGAGAACAGACAAGGCACAGGGAACAAGACTCAAGGGCCAGGATATTCTGCCTCCTGGCAGGCGGACAGAGAAATGCTAGGCAAGGTACCAAGACACAAGAATACGCAGTAAGAGCCTTCAAAGAAGGCAAGACATAGGACAGGGCCTGGCTGGCTCAGCAGCAAGGTGCTAACTGAGTTAGGACATTGCGCAGGCAATGTTTCAGTGGGAGTGGCGAAACTAAATAGTCAAGGGCTCTAGGTGATTGGTAAGGGACATATTACACAGGTTCACCCTGACTTCATAAGAACCAGAGAGTTCAGGTGCCGCCCTTCTATACACACAGTCTGGAAACATGGAGAGCAGAGGCACAGAGCTGGCAACAGACAGAATTCACAGCATGGCTTAAAGCAGAAAGTAAGTTGGTGTGCGGGGGATGGGAGGCCATGCAGTGATGCCAGCAGGGTTGTTACACTAACACAGGAGCTAGTGTGTTTTTCTCTGGGAAGACGACACTTCTGAACACCAACTGGCGTTGTTGGAGCCCAGGCTGAGGCATGGAGCAGGCTGAGGCCTGATGTTTTGGGCATGTGGAGTCAGCAGGAGACATTGCCGTCTACACAGCAGGGGAACAGCTGGCGTTACTGAACCCCACTAACACAGGAGCTAGTGTGTTTTTCTCTGTGAAGACGGCACTTCTGAACACCAACTGGCATTGTTGGAGCCCAGGATGAGGCATGCAGCAGGCGGAGGCCAACTTGCAGCTGGTTTTATAGAGGCTGTAGACTACAACTGATTGTAACCGTGCTCCACTTAGGCCTCTGGCTCCACTGTCTCTAGTATTTCCCCTGGCCTCCAACCCGGCCAGTTACAGCTCTGAAGTGGCGTCAGCACAATCCACACTTGTTACTGTGTTACTGGGGCTCAGTCTCGTCAGTTGATCCCCTGATGTGTGTCCGGCAGGGTCTCCTGCTCTGTTCTCATTTACACTACTAGTAGTGGGAATGTGGACAGAGCAGGAGACCTTGCCGGACACACATCAGGGGTTCAACTGATGTGACTGAGCCCAAGTAACACAGGAACAAGTGTGGATTGTGCAGACGCCACTTCAGAGCTGTAACAGGCGGGGTTGGAGGCCAGGGGAAATACTAGAGACAGTGGAGCCAGAGGCCTAAGTGGAGCACGGTTAAAAATCAGTAGGAGTTTGAATGTGGATGGAGCAGGAGACTTTGCCGTCCACACAGCAGGGGAGCAGCTGGCTTTACTGAACCCCACTAACACTGGAGCTAGTGTGTTTTTCTCTGTGCAGACGACACATCTGAGCGACAACTGGCTGTGTTGAAGCCCAGGGATTATAGTTCAGGTGGTAGAAACATGAACACAACCGGAGACCTGGATACAGTTGCCAACCAATTATTTAGTCGGGAAGAGGACTGGCAAAATCTGGAGAGATCCAGACCTTGTTCATTTTCAGAAAAGTAAGTTGGTCGACGTTATCGGAAGATAGTCGCGTGCGACGGTCTGTTAGTACACCACCTGCAGCACTAAAGACGCATTCCGATAATATACTGGCAGCAGGGCACGCCAGCACCTCCATTGCATACTGGCTAAGCTCTGACCATGTATCCAGCTTAGAGACCCAAAACTTGAAGTGGGAAGAGCCATCTGGGAGTACACTGACAGGGCAAGACATGTAGTCTGTCACCATCTGACGGAAACGTTGCCTCCTGCTGACTGGAGCCGTCTGTGATGGTGTAGACAATTGTGGCGGACACACAAAACTTTGCCACATTTGGGCCATAGTGGTCTTGCCTTGTGCTGAGGCGCTGCCTCTGCTCCCTCTTTGTGCCGAGTTTCCTCCACTGCCTCGACGCACAGAGCTGCTTTGTAAAGCACTAGCACCACTGCTGTCGGGTGGAATGGAAAACTTGATGGACTGCACCAGTGTGTCTTGGTACTCCCACAGTTTACGCTCCCGGTTCAACGTTGGTATGAGGCTTTGTAAGTTGTCCCGGTAGCGAGGATCTGGGAGGGTGTACACCCAATAATCAGCCGTGTAGAGAATGTGGGCGATGCGGCGGTCATTTCTCAGGCACTGCAGCATGAAATCAACCATGTGCTGCAGACTCACAACTGCCAAAGAACCGCTGTCCCCTGCTTGAGGCGTGATCTCTGCCTGCTCTGCATCACCCCACCCTCGCTGTACATACTGACTAAAGCTTTGTGTACCTCCCTCCTCAGGAGAGATGTCTTCCTCCTCCATCGACTCCTCCTCATCCTCCTCACAAAGTGTCCCCTGCCTAGGCCTTTGTGAGGAACCACGTAGCGCAGACTGTCCAGAAGCAGATGGCATTTGGGACTCCTCATCCTCCACCTCTTCCAAAACCTCATCCCTTAGTGCTTGCAGTGTTTTTTGAAGCAGGCAGATAAGGGGGACAGTCATGCTGACTAGTGCATCATCTGCACTCGCCATCCGCGTGGAATCATCGAAGACACGCAAAACGAGGCAGATGTCCTTCATAGAGGCCCATTCAGTGGTGCTGAAGTGTGACCGGCGCACAGTGCGACTTGTTTGCGCCTGATGCAGCTGGTACTCCATGACTGCTGCCTGCTGCTCACACAACCGCTCCAACATATGTAACGTTGAATTCCACCTGGTGGGTAGGTCACATATGATGCGATGTTCCGGAAGGAGTAATCGGCGCTGCAAGGCGCGATCTTGCCGTGCTGGAACGCCGCAAGTGAGCGCACTCTTTGAGGACCTTGTGCAGCAGTGCATCAAGATCCGGATAGTCCCTCAGAAAGCTCAGCACGACCAAGTTCAGCACATGTGCCAGACATGGGATGTGAGTGAAGTTGCCTAGGCCAAGAGCTGCCACCAGACTTCGGCCATTGTCACATACTACCAAGCTCGGCTGGAGATTCGCTCGTACAAACCACACGTCGCTCTCCTGCTTGATGGCATTCCAGAGCTCCTGCGCTGGGTGGCTTCGATTCCCCAAAGAAATTAATTTGAGTACGGCCTGTTGACGTTTGGCCACGGCTGTGCTCATATCGGTCGTAACAGGCTCCTGCTGCCCTGTTTCAGAGGAATTTGAGTAGGAGGAGGAGTCTATGTGTACAGACTGGATTCCTGCAGTCCGTGGAGTTGGCAGAACACGTACAGCGCCACTCTCCAGGTCTGTACCCGGCTCCACAACATTGACCCAATGGGCAGTGAGGGAAAGGTATCATCCCTGTCCATGGTTACTGGTCCACGCATCGGTGGTCAGGTGGCCCTTGCTACTAACGGCGTTTAGTAGCGCATGCTTTATTTTTCCCTCCACATGTTTCTGCAGGGCAGGGACAGCTCGCCTGCTGAAATAAAAGCGGTTGGGCACGGTGTATTGTGGGACTGCCAATACCATGAAGTCCCGGACGGTGTCAGTCTCCACCAGCCTGAATGAGAGCATTTCAAGTGCCAGTAGTTTGGCAATGCCAGCATTCAGAGCTTGTGCTCGGGGATGGTTTGCCGAGTATGGCCGCCTTTTATCCCATGACTGTGCTACCGATGGATGCCGAGTGGCCTGGGAGTGTGAGGATGACTGGGAACGTGGTGCTGTGGGTGGAATGTCACAGGGTCTCTGGACAACAGTGCCAGAGGTTCTTCCTTGGCGATCCTGTGAGGAAGCTGAACCAGCTGTGTGTGAGCTGGAGGAAGAGGCCCCAACACGAGCTGAAGAGGTGGTAGGTGGTGCTGTACGTTGGCCTACGTCTTCAGTGTGTCTGTGTAACTCCACCTTGTGCTTGGTCTGCACATGTTTCCACATATTAGTGGTATTGAGGTTGCTGACATTTTTCCCTCTTTTGACTCTCTGATGACACAGCTTGCATTTGACAAAGCAAATGTCATCTGCAACTGTGTCAAAAAAGGACCACGCACTGCAAGTCTTGGGAACGCCCGTTTTGGCTTTTGAAAGAGGAATGCTCCTAACGGGTGCAGAAGTGGAGGCTACAGGCAACCAAGTCTGCCCCCTCCCTCTCCCTCCTGTTTTGGCCATTCGGGGAATCTCTTCCTCAGAGCTGTTTCCACCACCTTCCTGTTCCTCACGCCATGATGGGTCAAGGACCTCATCATCTACACTCCCCTCTTCAAACACCTGCTTCTCCTGGGTTGTCTCGCCAGCACCGTACGCACTAGAAAGTGGCACCTGTGTCTCGTCATCATCTGATGCGTACTGAGGTGTGCTGACCATAGGCACTGGCCCACCCGCCTCCTAAGATTCAGAGGGACAAAGAAGTTGCGCATCACTGCATACTCCCTCTTCTTCACATTCTGGAATGCTGCTTGGCTGGCCCCCTCTTTCCAAGCCAACAGATTCCGAGAACATAAGTAGAGACTGTGATGGCTCCCTTCCAGGGCTCTCTGACTGCCTGGGCACTTTGGCAGGTGGTGAAGAGACAGATGGTTGCTCTTCGGTGCTCTGGCACTGAGAGAATGTGGAAGTCATTGAAGTCGATGCGTTACCTGCCATCCATCCGACAATGGCTTCAATTTGTTCCTCCCGCAGCAGTGGGGTACGGCGAGGTCCTACAAAGCTGCGCATAAAGGACTGTTGCCTGCTAAAACTGGGGAATGCTAACTCACTGGTGCCTGCAGCAGGCACAGAATCCCCATGTCCTCTCCCTGCAGAATCTCCACGTCCTCTCCCTGCAGAATCCCCACGTCCTCTCCCTGCTGAAACTCCACGCCCATGCCCACATGCCTTACTCCCTGCCTTCATCTTGCTAGACTGATAAAGATAGACAGAAAAATACAAAGGGGGTGCTTAGTGTGCTTATTCCTGAACAGCTGGTTACAGGTAGAAGAAACACTAGTTTTATGAAGTGTGTGTGTGGACTACGCTTTAATACTAGCTAATGTGGCCTACACAACTTTCAAATGTAGTGTTTGGTGAATTTTATTGTTTTTTTTGTGAAAAAAAACTAAAAGGATGTGACCAAAGATTTGAAAGTGATAGTATCACCAACTTTTTGGAGCTATTACAATGCAGGCAGGTAACCTACAATGCAAAAGATGAGGCTCCAAAAAAATTGGGTAATACTAATCTGGCTGCAGAATAAGGGCACAAGCCAGAAAAAAAAGCTCCTCTATCTACTCCTATATAGTGTTTGCAACCAACCAATGTAGATGGATACGGATGGATGCACACTAATAGGAGAAGAAAACATGAGCTGCAATAAAAGAAGAATATGTGTGAGTCAGTGACGCACGCTGAGCGGCCTACAACCAGACGTAGCTGCAGGACACACTACTCATTGTGAGCTGCACTCACACACAGTCAGAGACCTCTCAGACAGCCGTGAACAGTGCAGCTAAGTGGGCACTAGCACTGAAAGGCTGCAGAAAGGCTCCGCTGTCTACTACTAGTGTTTTCAACCAACGTATATGGATACGGATGGAAGCACACTAGATAGAATTTTTGAAAAATAAGCAGCTCAAAAAGAAAAATATGTATGAGGCAGCAGTGAGGCACGCTGGGCAGCCTACAACCAGACGTGGCTGCAGGACCCACTCCACAGCATGAGCTGCACTCACACAGCCTTGCAGACAGCTGTGAACACTGCTGCTAGGGAAAAGAAAGCTACAGTGGTGGTTTATGTGGCCTGTAGAGTTGTGCGACTTTTGTTTTTTTAGGGTCGCGTTTCGTTTTGTGAAACCCGACTTTTCCAAAAGTCGGGTCGAGCAAGATCGTCCGATTATAGGGAAAAGTCGGGGTCGTCCCGAAACACGAAACCCAATGTAAGTCAATGGGGAATAAAAGTCGGCAGTGAGAGGAGGACAGGAAACACACCTACAGTGCCCATTTGAATGCCAAAAGCATCAATTCTTCTTACTTAAGCTTGTCAACCTTAATTAACTTCATAATACAAGTTACGCACTGAAAAATGGGGGTTATTTGGCTAAAGTTGTGGGGGGGGAGGGCTGGCTGCAGGTTTTCATGTGCCCTGGGCGAAAGAGCGCCCCTTTAACACATACCACAACTCATCATGCTCCGATACGGCAGAGAAATAGCGGTATAGTACAATGAAAAATACCTCACTTTTTACATCTCATGACGAGGCCCATCTATTTCTCCATACAGAATCATTGGTCCCATATAATGTTTGAAACAGTATATGATGAGCTCCACATAATGCTACAGTATATGTTGGTCCCCATGGATGAAGCTCCACTGTCTTATGGGCCCAAATAATGCTCCAAACATAATGGGCCCCATTTCTAATGCTCTAGTGTATAATGGGCCCTGTAAATGCTGCTCCAGTGTCTGATGTCCACCTTTGGAATGTTCCAGTGTATGGTGGGCCCCATCTATCATTCTCCAGAGTATAGTGCTCCCCAAAAATTGCTGTCCCAACATTGAAAACAATCAAATAAGTCTCCTCGCTAGGGAATCCCTGCACTTGTCTGGATTCCTCGTCGTCCCCATCTTCCATCTCACTGCACAGTATTTCAGCTTTGCAAGTGCTGTGATCCTGGGCAAGCAGGGGGGGCCCACTCGTTGGCGACGGCACTGGCACAGGGCCCCTGATACTACGGTGGTGTGTCTGATGGCGGGTGGGCCGAACCTGCACTTTCATCTGCAGCTTCCTCTTTGTCACCGTGTAAGATGGAACTGTATATGGGAAGGGTAACCTGAGTTTCATCAGGGTCAGATTCAGGTCGTGTAGCGTGCGAGGGGAATGTAGTGGTCTGGGTCAATGTACCAGCAGATTCATCGAGCAGTGGCTGGGCATCAGTGCACTTGTGTCGCCCCCAGGAGTACGGTCGCCACAGTGGCATTACTTTCTTTCTAGGGAGTGTGATGTCATGCTTGGGAGCAACGAAGGATCTCTCTAGAAGGTTAACTGATTGGGCGGCGTTATTCCCACAAGTCATGACCCTCCAAACAGCGTTCATGAAGGCAAAGTGTTTGTTTTACGTGGGAAGTATGGTTGCAAAGCTGAACCTTAAAGGAATGTCCAGAAGGGCACCACCAGGAGTGGAGCCTACGGTTAAATTCGACTCCACCTGGGAAACCTCAACCATGCAAGCTACAGAACAGATGCACACATTGCAAGCTTAATTCCGTTAACGAACGAGACTCCGTCATGCCCCGCGGTCCGAGTCCAGCTTACTAGAGGGACACGTGAGGCTCTGGCACATGGGATTGGCCAATAACTGGTGTGTCATGCCCTTACATGTCCGTGGCTGCATGTGCGCTACACTGAAAAGGCCAGCGTTTGTTGCTTACAGGTACAGATAACCCGCTGAACAACGTTAGTGATGGGGATCACTGATTACAATTATTACCCGCGAACAATGATTTCCCAGTAAGTGCAGGTCAACCGCAGTTCCGGAATTAGGCCTAACCGTCATTCCTGAAAAAATGAAAAACTTACGTGTGCAAACCACAGGTGCTGTAGCTTGCTTAACAGCTCGCCAGCCGTTCTCACGCCCAGTATGGATTACACGTGATTGCACAAAGGTGAGAAGGGTACCGTATCCCCAGATAACATGTATGGATAGCGTACACATTCAAAATATATGTCTATACATCAGGAGGCAGGCTCAGACGGTGTTAGGCCCAGTATGGATTGCACGTGATTGCACAAAGGTTAGAAAGGGTACCGTTTCCCCGGATAACATGTATGGATAGCGTGCACATTCAAAATATATGTCTCAGGAGGCAGGCTCAGACGGTGTTAGGCCCAGTATGGATTGCACGTGATTGCACAAAGGTTAGAAAGGGTACCGTATCCCCGGATAACATGTATGGATAGCGTACACATTCAAAATATATGTCTCAGGAGGCAGGCTCAGACGGTGTTAGGCCCAGTATGGATTGCACGTGATTGCACAAAGGTTAGAAAGGGTACCGTGTCCCCGGATAACATGTATGGATAGCGTACACATTCAAAATATATGTCTCAGGAGGCAGGCTCAGACGGTGTTAGGCCCAGTACGGATTGCACGTGATTGCACAAAGGTTAGAAAGGGTACCATATCCCCGGATAACATGTAGGGATAGAGTACACATTCAAAATATATGTCTCAGGAGGCAGGCTCAGACGGTGTTAGGCCCAGTATGGATTGCACGTGATTGCACAAAGGTTAGAAAGGGTACCGTATCCCCGGATAACATGTATGGATAGCGTACACATTCAAAATATATGTCTCAGGAGGCAGGCTCAGACGGTGTTAGGCCCAGTATGGATTGCACGTGATTGCACAAAGGTTAGAAAGGGTACCGTTTCCCCGGATAACATGTATGGATAGCGTACACATTCAAAATATATGTCTATACATCAGGAGGCAGGCTCAGACGGTGTCAGGCACAGTATGGATTTGACGGCCCAGACTACACAGCGGAGGAGCAGGGAGAGGTAAAGATTGCAAATGCTGGGGCCCTGCCCAAGCAAGGGGGGCCCACTCGTGGGCGTCGGTACTGGCACTGGGCCCCTCATAGTACGGCGGTGTGTCTGACGGCGGGTGTGCACCACCACCGTCAGAGATACTTGATTGCACTATGAAGGACCCTGTACCAGTGCCCGCGCCCAAGAGTCGGCCTACCCACCTGTCCAGGGCAACGGCACTCGCACGGTGTCGTGCGCTAGGTGGTGACCCCGGCCATGGGGGGGGAGGCAGCACAGTTAGGGAGTTTTAGAAAGTGGCATATGTTGATGTTGGACATTCAGCTGATGCAAAAGGTGAAATAGGTCAAGTCCCAGGAAGAGGTGGACCAAAGCAAGCCATTTTTCTGTCACCCTATGTGTCATCAGAGGAAGGTGGGACAAAATCCTTGGAAACCCATGCGTGGTTCATTTTAATGAAGGTTAGATCATCCACATTTTGGGTTGACAGACGGGTCCTTTTTTCTGTCAGGATTGATCCAGCTGCACTGAAGACTCTTTCCGATAGCACACTTGCAGCTGGGCAAGCGAGCTCCTGTATGGCATATTGTGCCAATTCAGGCCAGGTGTCCAGTTTAGCGGCCCAATAGTCAAAGGGGAATGACCTGTGTGGGAGAACATCGATATGGGAGGAAAAGTAGTTTGTAACCATAGTTGACAACTGCTGTCTCCTGTCACTTTCCATCGATGCAGTATTACCAGTTGTGTGAGCGGTACGTGAAAAATCAGTCCACAACATTGTCATGAAACCCCTGTCTCCAACGCCACTTCTGCTGTGTGCACCACGAACACCTCTGCCAAGCTGCCCCCGGCCCGTACGGCTCGTGTGAGAACCATCACCGCTGCTGTGTGCTGGGAATGCCTCAAGCAACCGATTTACCAGAGTTGCTTGTTTATTAGCCAATATTAGGTCAAGGTTCTCCTGTGGCATGATGTTTTGTAATTTGCCTTTATAGCGTGGATCCAGGATGCTGGCTAACCAGTAGTCGTCATCGTTCATCATTTTGGCAATGCGTGGGTCCCTTTTTAGGATCTGCAAGGCATAATCTGACATGTGGGCCAATGTTCCCGGTGTCAATGATGCACTGCGAGTGCTGGTTGGAGGAGCACTTTCTGGCAAATCCACATCCCTCCAGTCACGCACAAATCCTGTACCAGACCTTGCCACGCCAACATTTTCACTTGCCCCACGAGATGCATCCTCCTCCCCTAAGTAATCATCCCCATCATCCTCCTCCTCCTCCTCTTCTTCCTCCACCTCGTCCAGGAGAGGTCCCTGAGCAGACAATGGCTGAATGTCATCAAGGATTCCCTTCTCCTCTTCCTCCTCATCAACATTGGCTGCAGACGCCTGCTCCTTAAGGTGCGTCAAAGTTTGCATGAGCAGACGCATAAGTGGGATGCTCATGCTTAGGATGGCGTCGTCTGCGCTTACCAGCCGTGTGCATTCCTCAAAACACTGAAGGACTTTACAGAGGTCTTTCAGCTTCGACCACTGCACACCTGTCAACTCCATGTCTGCTCTCAAAGTGCCTGGCCGTGTATCCTCCCTCAAATGCATTATGGCCTGCCTCTGCTCGCACAGCCGCTCCACCATGTGCAGGGTGGAGTTCCACCTTGTTGCAATGTCGATAATGAGGCGGTGGTTGGGAAGGTGGAGCAATCGCTGCAGCTTCTGCATACGAAGCAGGCGACCGGCGACCGGCGGATGTGCGCGCACAGTCTTCGCACCTTCTGGAGCAGGGCTGTTAACTCCGGATAATTTTTGAGGAAGCACTGCACCACCAGGTTCAAGGTGTGAGCCAAGCAAGGTATATGGCTGAGTTTTGAAAGGGCTATGGCTGCCACAAAATTACGGCCGTTATCACTAACTACCTTGCCTGCCTCAAGATGTACACTGCCCAGCCATGACTCAGTTTGTCGCTTCAAGTACTCGGCCAGCACCTCGGCGGTGTGTCTGTTACCCAAACACATCATCTGCAAAACAGCCTGCTGACGCTTTCCACTAGCTGCTCGATAGGGGGACACATCGTGTGCAACAGTGGCAGCTGCAGATGGAGTGCTCGTACGACTGCGCTCTGTGGACAAGCTTTCGCTTCTGGAGGAGGAGGGTCGAACGCCTACAGCCAACTGTTTCCTATACCGTGGGCTAGGCAGCACTGTCCCACCACCGCTGTCCCCTGTGGACCCTGCATCCACCACATTAACCCAGTGCGCAGTGATGGACACGTAACGGCCCTGGCCATGCCGACTGGACCATGCATCAGTTGTGAGGTGCACCTTTCCGCTCACTGACTGCTTGAGTGCATGGACAATGCGGTCTTTCACATGATGGTGGAGGGCTGGGATGGCTTTGCGAGAGAAGAAGTGGCGACTGGGTAGGTCATAGCGTGGTACTGCATAGGCCATGAGTTCGCGGAAAGCTGTGCTTTCCACCAACCGAAAGGGCATCATCTCAAACGAGATTAGTTTGGCAATGTGGGCGTTCAAACCCAGTGTACGCGGATGAGAGACTGAGTACTTTCTTGACCTACTCATAGTGTCTGGGAGGGTGAGCTGGACTTGAGAGCTGCATATGGTGGAAGTAGCGGTGGACAGGGCGGACTGAGAGAGGGTTGATGATGGTGATGGAGTTGTTGTTCTTTCTGATGGCCTAGAATCAGTCTTTCGTTGATATAACAGTGGGATTCCCTGACTGCTGTGGCCTTGCAACGACACCTCAACATTTGCTGCTGTGCTAACCGGTGGGGGAAACAATGTAGCGTTGCTGACTACCTTCGTTGTGATCAGTTGCACATGTGGCACTTGAGGTTTGGTGTTGTGTCCACGCTTGCAAGTGCATACTGCTTAAATGTCTAAGCATGCAACTGGTATTCAAATTTTTCAGATTTTTCCCTCGGCTAAAGGTCTTTGCGCACTTCTTACAGATAACCTTGGCCTGATCATGAGGATTTTGTTCAAAAAAGTGCCATACTGCACTCTTCCTACTTTGGCAGACATTTTGCGGCCTAGCACGCTGTGATCTTTTGACCCTCTGGACAAGCTGTCCAGCAACTCTTTTGATGTTTGGAACCTGTCTTTGGAGTGCTCCGGGCCTGCCAGATAACAGCTGTTGCGATGTCGATGTCTGCTGTGGATGCTCCTCATCTGAGCTATTGGAAGCAGCACCCTCTTCCCCCAATGGATGCCAATCTGGGTCAACAACTGGGTCATCCATCACCTCCTCTTCTATGTCATGTGCACCTTCCTCTGTGTCACCGTGTATGGTGGTATAGTGTGCGGGAAGGGGCACCTGAGTCTCATCAGGGTCAGAATCTGGCTCTGTACACTGCGAGGACAATGTAGTGCTCTGAGTGAATGTACCAGCAGAATCATCCATCAGCGGCTGTGCATCAGTGCACTCCATGTCAGATTCATCTTGGCCTGGGTAATTCACCATTTCACTTGATAATCCAGGCATGGTATGTGAAAACAGCTCCATGGAGTAATCAGTAGTATGGCCTGCGTCATCCTTCAATCTTGGTTGGGGTGAAGGACACAAGGAAAGGTGTGGTTCATGAACATGAGCCTCCAATGACGACTCAGTGCTTTTACTTTTTACAACTGAAGAAGAGGAGGCGATAGAGCTGGAGGCTGAGTCAGCAATGTAAGACAAAACTTTTTCCTGATGCTCTGGCTTTAAAAGCGGTTTGCCAACTCCTAGAAAACTAAGCGTTCGTGGCCTTATGTAGCCAGACGATGACGCAGGCTCAACACCTCCTGAATTCGGTCCTATTTTGCTCTTGCCACTACCATCAGATCCACCACCAACACCATCATTACCAGCTGCCAACCCCCGCCCAATTCCACGGCCTCTTCCACCAGCCTTCCTCATTTTTGGTAGAAATGTAGACAAAATCCAACAAACTATATGGTAATGTAAAACAAGGTACAAGGTGTCTATAGGACAGGGGAGATTTTTTATTTCTGCAGACACTTGTGGACACTGGACACTTTTGGATTGTGTGAGGCCCACTGATATCTGAGCGCTATGTGACAGGCTCGATGGCACAGCTGTGACCAAAGTGACTAGAGGATAAGGGAGATTTTGAATCTCTGCACACACTTTTGGACACTGGACACTTTTGGATTGTGTGAGGCCCAATGAATATCTGAGCGCTATGTGACAGGCTCGATGGCACAGCTGTGACCAAAGTGACTAGAGGATAAGGGAGATTTTGAATCTCTGCACACACTTTTGTACACTGGACACTTTTGGATTGTGTGAGGCCCAATGAATATCTGAGCGCTATGTGACAGGCTCGATGGCACAGCTGTGACCAAAGTGACTAGAGGATAAGGGAGATTTTGAATCTCTGCACACACTTTTGGACACTGGACACTTTTGGATTGTGTGAGGCCCAATGAATATCTGAGCGCTATGTGACAGGCTCGATGGCACAGCTGTGACCAAAGTGACTAGAGGATAAGGGAGATTTTGAATCTCTGCACACACTTTTGGACACTGGACACTTTTGGATTGTGTGAGGCCCAATGAATATCTGAGCGCTATGTGACAAGCTCGATGGCACAGCTGTGACCAAAGTGACTAGAGGATAAGGGAGATTTTGAATCTCTGCACACACTTTTGGACACTGGACACTTTTGGATTGTGTGAGGCCCAATGAATATCTGAGCGCTATGTGACAGGCTCGATGGCACAGCTGTGACCAAAGTGACTAGAGGATAAGGGAGATTTTGAATCTCTGCACACACTTTTGTACACTGGACACTTTTGGATTGTGTGAGGCCCAATGAATATCTGAGCGCTATGTGACAGGCTCGATGGCACAGCTGTGACCAAAGTGACTAGAGGATAAGGGAGATTTTGAATCTCTGCACACACTTTTGGACACTGGACACTTTTGGATTGTGTGAGGCCCACTGATATCTGAGCGCTATGTGACAGGCTCGATGGCACAGCTGTGACAAAAGTGACTAGAGGATAAGGGAGATTGGATTGCTTTTAAAAAAGCAGTTTGCAGAGTAGTGGGTAAACAGCAATGCCAGCCTGTCAGGAAGCCTTAAAAGGCAGCCCAACAACCAACACCACTGATACACCACAATATAGCCTCCCCTTGCACTGCACACACAGTGACTGGTGTGTTGTGCAGGCCAAATTGCTAGCAGCAGAAGCAGTTTTTTTTTCTTCTCAGCAGGACAAAAAAAAAAAATTGGGATTGCTTTTAAAAAAGCAGTTTGCGGAGCAGTGGGTAAACAGCAATGCAGGAATGTCAGGAAGCCTTAGAAGGCAGCCCAACAACCAACACCACTGATACACCACTATATAGCCTCCCCTTGCACTGCACACACAGTGACTGGTGTGTTGTGCAGGCCAAATCGCTAGCAGCAGAAGCAGTTTTTTTGTCTTCTTCCCTGCCTAACGCTCTCCCTACAGAATCAGCAGCAACCTCTCCCTATACTGAGATCGGCAGAAGTAAGATGGCGGTCGGCGTGCACGCCCTTTTATACCCCCTGTGACGCCCCCCAAAGCAAGCCAATCACTTGCATGCCCTTCTGAAAGATGGTGGTGACCCCTGCCTATGTCATCACGTTGCCCACAGTGTCCGTGGATCGTGATTGGCTGAAAAAGAGCGCAAAACAAACTTTTGAAACGCGACTTTGGCGCGTAAGTCGCCGACCTCGTGGCCGACCTCATCCTAGGGTCGGGTTTCGTTTCATGAAACCCGACTTTGCCAAAAGTCGGTGACTTTTGAAATTTTTCGACCCGTTTCACTCAACTCTAGTGGCCTGGTTAAAGCACAATATGTTTTGTAGAATCGCTATTTCTAACTGTCCCTCACAGTCTTCAACAGCAGCCTGTCCCTAACTGAATTCACAGCAGAGTGACCAGAAATGGCGGCGGCGGCTTTTATAGTGCATCATGACATCATATCAGCAGCCAATCACAGCCATGCCAATAGTTAACATGCCTACATGCCTAACAGGATGCGCCCACACTTCTGAGGATTCCCAATGGCTGAATCAAAGTGAGCGGGCTCATAGCATTATGGGAACTTCCGATTCCGGTATCCGATATGAAAAAGTATCGGAAGTTAGTATCGGAATTCCGATACAGCTAATATCGGCCGATACCCGATACTTGCGGTATCGGAATGCTCAGCACTACTCTCTTTACTCTTCCACGCATTTCCATACCGCCACGTCTACCTCTTTCTCCACTTGGTCCTAGTTATAGATTGCTAGTTTTAGTTTTGTAAATTCTATGTTGTTTAAAGTCCCATAAAAAATAAAAAAATTAAAATAGTGTTGGATTATTCCTCCCTTGACTCTTTATTTATTTTACTCATTTATATAGTGCCATTGAATCCACAGCACTTTACCGACATTATCAGCACTGTTCCCAATGAGGATTTCAGTCTAATTTCCCTATCAGCATGTCTTTGGAGTGTGAAAGGAAACTGGATTACCCAGAGAAACCCGCGCAAACTCAGGGAGAAGATAGAAATTCCTTGCAGATGTTGTCCTTGGTAGGATTTGAACCCAGGACTCCAGCGCTGCAAATCTGCATTGCTAACCACTTAGGCTGGTTTCACATTTGCGTCTGCGCGCACAGCGTTTCATAGATCTGCATGCGGCATGTGTACATATCTTTAACATGGTGTACGCAAGGGCATTCGCTTGCGGATGCGTACACATGCGTAATTTTGCTGTGTGCAAAATGTGAACGCAACATGTTGCATTTTTTGAGGCATCAAAAATCCATCAAATATGCGCAGGCATGCACATGTGGGTGAATGCTTAAAAAAAATGCATTACTGACATGGGAACGCATGCGAACGCAAGGACATGCGTACGCATGCGTTTGATACACACGCATTCTTCAAAATGTAAATAGAAATCCCATGAGACACGCCCATTTTTGTTTGATGTCATATCGAACGCATGTGCATAAACAATGCAAAGACATGCAAAAACGCATACAAATGCATGCACATGTAGTGTTTTTTCCTTCATGCATAAGATGATGCGCATAAAAAACGCTGCATAAACAAGCATTTTGCATGCTTTTGTGGATGCGGATGAAGCACTGCGGACTCGAATGCTAATGTGAACCTAGCCTTAACCACCATGCTTGTTGCCCCTGGTTCAAGATTCTTATTTTTTATTTCTGCTCTGCTTAGCAGAGGGACAGGACACAGATGTAGTGAGGGACAGTAAGGTTTCATGTGTGTGCAGTTTTCCAAAAACACTTTGTGTACTTTGCCCCCATGTCTGTGACAGTACTGTGAGTAAGCAAAAAACATTTTTAACTGTGTCGATGGAAGTGATGTAAGTCTAAACATATTTTTCTACTCTTATACAACTATGTCTGTGATAGCAAAAAAACGCTGTGTGTATTATTTAACCCATATCTGTGGGAATACTGTCCCTTTAAGTATGCACTCTGCAGCTCTGCCTGTGGGGGTAATGGGCCCCATTGTTTCGATGTTAAATTTTTACTCAGCTTCTCTGGGGGAAAATGTGAAAATATGCTCTGTGGGTGAAATGTGTTAGCTTCTGTGGGGGAAATGTGAAAATATGCTCTGTGGGAGAAATGTGTTAGCTTCTGTGGGGGAAATGTGAAAATATGCTCTGTGGGTGAAATGTGTTAGCTTCTGTGGGGGAAATGTGAAAACATGGTCTGTAGGCCCTATTTTTATCAGCTTATGTGGGGAAATGTCAAAATAAGCTCTGTGGGTGAAATTTGTTATTAACTTATGTGGGAGTACTGTGCCCAAAAGCCTCCTTGTATTCTGCAGCCATGTCTGTATGAGAAGAATGCCTAAAAAATAATTTTACTCTATCTTTGTTGCCTGGCCTAATGTTTATTAAGGGATTTCACTACTTATTCCATTTACAGAGCCTCTACATTGTCATGGATGTGTGGCGCCCCTGAGGCTCAGCCGCCACAGAGGTACTGCACCTCCTCCTGAGGTGTGGTGCCCCACCATCCAGGTAGGCTGTAGGCTCCTGACCACGCTCCAACACTCGCACCCCACACAACAGAGTAGTTCAGCAAAGCCACATTGCAGCTCCTTGCTTAGAGTGTAGCAGAGCACCTTTGGTGGCTCCCTGCTTGGAGCACTAAACGTGCTGGGAGGTGGGTGGAGCTAGAATACATAAAAGAGCGGGGAGGTTTAGGATTACAGGTCGTCTGAGGGAGGAAGTCACTCGGAGAGGAGTGAGGAAAGGAGATCCCTGGAAGAGGGATGGAGGAAGGAGGTGCTGCAGCAGACCTGAGTGACCCGGGTCTTCTGGCACGGGAAAGGAAAGAAGGAGAAAGACATTGAACTGAAACCTGATCTTCCATAGGAGGGAAAGAATAGTACGGAACAAAGGAGTAAAGAGAACAGAGAGGACGTGAGTTAGAAGAAGAACCCTGCCTAGAAGTTCTAAGCGCAAGGCCGGGGCCCGGTCCCCGAGGTTGTATGGACTCTAATGGTTCTGCAGCAGACACCGGTGGAGTAGTGGGCTGTAAATGCACTACTCCCATCTGAGACTTGGGGGCACAACAGCATCCTGGATAGTGAGCCGGGACTCAGGAGTATGGAGTCCCCGAAGCAGGCTACAGCTGTCTGCCGTACAAGTAGAGTTCTTGGGAACGTCTGTCAGGAGGCACTCCAGTGTAACTCAGTACTGGGAGTACTTCACACTTAAAGGCGCTATAGAGGAGACGTTCAGAAAGGCACATGTTGGTGGAGTGTTGGAAGGGAGCATTCCATCTTGCCTGGAGGTTGACTGAGTCCCTGACCCGGAGGACATGGCACGGAGGCAGGCTCCTGTGTGTACTACAGACTGTGAGTAAAGCTGTGGAACTACAAGCCCTGGTGTCCTCCATTCATTCTTGCGCCAACGCACCCAGCACTGCTACATCTGGGTAACCACTTCTACACCGCTTGTGCCTCTCCTCTGCCCCCACATCTACACTGCCCTGGGGTTATAGCTCCACCTGTGGGGTGCTTCACCATCACGGCTGCAACACACCACCAGCCCCAGAGGATCTGCATGCAGCGTCGGCCTAACATCTCACTTGCCGAACACCACAGGTGGCGTCACAAACTATTCATCTAACTACATTCCCCCATTACTTGGGCGCCCAGGGCCACGGACCGGGTCACCGCTGCTGTGACACATCCCACCGATACCGGCCCGGTACCGAGTACCCCACAGCCCTGGGAGGGCGACCCAGATGGCTATTTTGTCTCGCTACATCATCTGCTGACTCGGTTGAGAAGTGGATTATTTGCTTGACTGCAGCCTTCATTTTGTATTCTACAACTCCGCCTGTGGGAGTACTGTGGCAAAACAGCTTGTGTGTACACTACAACCCTGTGGATGTATTGTGTCCCATTGTCTGGGTGTCAAATTTTTAATCGGCTTCAGTGAGGAAAATGTGAAAACATATGGGTGAAATTTGGTATCAGCGTCTGTGGGGAAATGTGGAAATATGCTCTGTGGGTGAAATTATTAACTTGACTGCCGGTAGCGAGCTTTTCTCTGGACCGTTGGCTCGATCCAAGATCATACTACCAGCTTTTGATTTGCAGTATTTGTAATGCGTGTTATTAGAGCTGACATTTTGGAGCTGTGGGGGTACTATGCCCTATGCCCAGTGAGAGAAATTTGTGAGCTGCTTCTGTAGGGTGTGACAAGGTCACTGGAACCATACATGAGGGGATATATCTGTCACAAAGGTTGCTATCCTGTGTGATGTGAAAGTCATAAGTTTCCTCCAGCATGATATATGCTGAATGCAATCCAGTCATTTTATGGGTCTGGCTTTCATGATGAGTAGGTCAGAGACTGGCAGGACGCCTACCCACCATGTCTCCACCTCCAGGCTGTGGCTGGAGGGAGTTAAATGTTCAGCCAGTTTTTTTTATCTTTTCTGTCTGTGTTGTTTGGAGGAAGGAAGCCTCCAGACTGAAGCTCCTGTGAAAGTTGCCGTATGGGTTTTCCCAGAAGGCGAGAACCATACTGGGAAGGACTTTTATGGACTTTTTACTTTCATTTGAACCAGAAAGGCTGTTTACCTGTTACTAGTTTGGGCTTTATGGTTTATGAAGCAGTAAATCACCCAGAGACTTTAACCAAACGTGTTCCTGCGTCTACCTCGAGGAGCAGCTAAGTGAGCCTACCTTCCACAAGTGATTTTTAATGGGACTGGGGATAGCAAGCCTCTGTCTCTGTGAGGACACTTTTAAAATGTTAATGCTATTCAATTACATCCTATTTTATCATGATTGCTATGCTGACAGAACCCCTTTAAGTTATTTCCCTACCCACATTTCTTTGCAAAGCAGTTGTCCTGCTCTTACACCCATTTTTCTTCCTTTTGCAGCCTCCTAGCCATTACTCTGACATTTTACAGCCATTTTGCAGCATAGAGATTTGGGTCCACATTGACTTACATAAGGTTCGACATCCGGGGTCAATTCGGGTCCTGAGCTGAACTTTTTAAAAAGTCCAGGCGAACCCAAACATCCTGTTACGCGGGGCTTAGGTCAAGGAAGGCTGAAATACCCGGGGCCCCTGCGGAGTCCCTCCAACTAGGGAAAACCCTGTCTGACCCTCAACCCAGGGTTTTTGCTAATGGTGCAAATGCCTGAGCCTCCAACCTTTCCTTATCTCCTGCTCAGCCCTAAGCTGAACCCTCCACCCAGTGAGTCGTCAAACCACCAAAGCCCACACAGTAATGACAGACAGGGAGAACTTAAACCGCACCGCGCCGCATACACACAGGAAAATACCGTAATGTGAACAGGGCAAAACAAAACACAAATATAGGAAGGCGAAAAGGTAACAACGCATCATACGCCACCAGATACGAATTTCTCTCTCCAACACCTCCTCTCCAGACCGGAACCACTTGGCATAAAGCACAAGCTATAATCGGCGATGCCCATAGGCCAGCACGACAATTTAAAGACCGTGGGCGTGACCAAACATCCCACCTGATTTCCAGGTAGATTAACCCCCGATAACCTGAGTAAAATCAAGCTGGCGCCACTGAGGCTATAGTGGACAGAGATGGAACTACCGCTGCCTGCCGGACCCTGTGGTGTGAATAGCGTCCGACATGACAGTACCCCGTCTTCTACGAGGGACCCCAGGGCCCTCAAGACTCATAGGACCCGGCTTGTCCGGATGACGGCGGTGAAACGAACTGACCAGCCGATCCACATGTATGTCCGTGGCTGGTACCCAAGACCTCTCCTCCGGACCATACCCCCGCCAGTGTACCAAATACTGAAGAGTACGACGCAGTACTCGAGAGTCCACCACCTTGGAGACTTCAAACTCTAAATCGCCATCCACCATGACTGGAGGTGGCATCGGCGTCGTGTCCACAGAGCCTACCACCTTTTTCAATAAAGCCCTGTGAAACACGTTGTGTATCTTGTATACCGCAGGAAGTTCCAACCGATAAGCAACCGGGTTAATGATGGCAGCAATCTTAAAAGGGCCAATATACTTTGGACCCAATTTCAATGATGGAATCTTGAGTTTTATGTTTTTAGTAGCTAACCACACCCAATCACCCACACACAGGTCCGGACCTGGCACGCGTCTAGCGTCAGCCACTTGTTTGTACCTTGCACTCATGCTCAGCAATCGCTGTTTCACACTCCTCCAGACCGATGACAGTTGAACTCCTAGCTGGTCCTCCTCCGGGACGCCCCCAGAGCCACCCTGACGCAAGGTACAAAATTGAGGATGGTGCCCGTAAACACAAAAGAACGGAGACTCTCCCGATGATTCTTGGCGGTGATTATTTAACGCGAACTCGGCCAAGGGAAGGAATGTCGACCACTCCTCTTGGTTGTCAGACACAAAACATCGCAAATACTGCTCCAGATTTTGGTTCATGCGCTCAGTTTGACCATTTGACTGTGGATGAAACGCCGACGAATGAGACAACTTGATCCCCAATCGTGAGCAAAAAGCTTTCCAAAACTTCGCCACAAACTGGGTACCCCTATCAGACACTATGTCCGACGGAACTCCGTGTAGTCTGACCACCTCCTGCACAAAAACCTGAGCCAACGTCTTCGCGTTGGGCAAGGAAGGCAACGACACAAAATGCGCCATCTTCGAAAATCGATCAACCACCACCAGGATGACCGTGTTCCCCGCCGAGGCAGGCAAGTCCGTGATAAAGTCCATGGAGATTTCTGTCCATGGCCTACTAGGTACCCCCAGAGGCTGTAGAGTGCCAGCAGGATGGGATCTGGGCGACTTGGCCCTGGCACACGTGATGCAAGCTGCCACGTACGAGACCACGTCCTGCCGGATTTTTGGCCACCAGAAGCGGCGCGATACCAGCTCCAAGGTGCCCCTAACCCCAGGATAAACGGCCAGGACAGAGTCGTGGTGTTCCCCCAACACCTTAAGACAAAGATGAAGGGGTACGAATGACTTGTTAGCGGGAAGTCCTGGTGGTACCTCCTCCTGGGCCTCGGCAATCCCTGCCTCTACCTCAGTCGTGAGAGCCGAAACCACTACACCTTCCTGGAGGATGGGTACCGGATCTTCCCGAGGTTCTCCCCCGGAAAACACCTGGACAAGGCATCCGCCTTAGTGTTTTTAGCCCCAGGACGGTAAGTCACCAGAAAGTTAAATCGTGTAAAAAAACAATGCCCAGCGAGCCTGCCTGGGAGACAGACGCTTGGCCGACTCCAGATAGAGCAGGTTTTTATGGTCGGTGATGACTGTGACCTGGTGGGCCGCCCCCTCCAAGAAGTGTCGCCATTCCTCAAAAGCCAATTTGACGGCCAACAACTCCCTGTTGCCGATATCGTAATTCCGTTCGGCAGGCGACAGCTTCTTGGAGAAGTAGGCGCATGGACGCATATTGCTCAAGGACGAGCCCTGTGACAGTACTACCCCCACTCCCACCTCAGATGCATCGACCTCCACAGTAAAAGGTTTAGATACGTCCGGTTGCACCAGAATGGGGGCTGAAGCAAAACGGTTTTTCAGAAGCTCAAATGCACGCACCACAACCTCAGACCAGATAGCGAGATTGGTACCTTTTCTCGTCATGTCCGTGAGCGGTTTGTGTTGTGAGTTCATTTTCCCCTTCGTCACTGAGGTCTGGTGAACTCCCTATTCTGGTAAAGGAAGGTAATGAGCCTGATTATCAGGCACCTGAGCCTAATGAGGATGACTGGCTGAGTGGAGTCACGGACTGGATATAAGGCTGCCGACGCCCTTCTGCCCTGCGGGTGATTTCTCTGTGGACTTCTAGGACACCAGTCTGATTCCTGCTCCTCTAAAGCTAAGTTTTCTGCTTTGCCTGTTAGCATTTGTGTTTTGTTTTTGTTTTCCTTGCTTTTCTGGATTCTGCCATTCCCTGCTGGGGTGAGCTGAATCTCCTTTTGCCTGTAGCTCTGTCTTCAGAATATTCCTGAGTACTGACATAGCTTTTTTGAAGCCTAGCGTCTTCAGGGCCTTTTTCACTGTCAGTCTGTTGGCTCTTATTTTCATAGGGTTTCTCATGGATTGCAGACAGCAGCCTTCCTGTCCTTTCCTATCTAGTTAGCTTGGGCCCCATCTTTGCTCAGTCTATCTTTCTGTCTGTGTTAGTGTTTTCATCTTGCTTCACCGTCATTATATGTTGGGGGCTGCCTATTGCTTTGGGGTCTGCTCTGGGGCAGTTTAGATTTCCCCTTTCTTTCTTTAGGCCTATTTAATTCTCCGGCTGTGATCGAGGGGTCTAGGGCATCATAGGAACCCCCCACGGCTACTGTTAGTTGTTGTGGATAGGATCAGGGGTCTGCAATCCGATAGCTGCCAACCTCTCTGGTTTTCTGGACTTAGCTAGCATTTCTGTTTTTGCCTCCTACGGTGACTCAATCATAACATTTCCCATTGACTTGCATTGGGGTCGGGTTTCGGACGAAACTCCGACTTTTTTTGCCCTAGTCGGACAATCATAACAGGTTTGGCTATAGTAGAAAAATTCTTAATAAACTTCCTATAATAGTTGGCAAACCCAAGGAACCGCTGGAGCACTTTTAGATTATCAGGCCGTTCCCATCGCAGCACCGCTTGCACCTTCACGGCGTCCATTTTAAACCCTGCGGCGGACACAATATATCCCAAAAAAGGCAACTCCTGAACAAAAAATACGCATTTTTCAAGCTTAGCATAGAGCTTATTCTCACGGAGCAACTGTAACACCTGCCTGACATGCTCTAAATGAGTGTCCCGGTCGCTCGAATAAATGATGATATCATCCAGGTACACAATCACAAATTTCCCCAGCACATGAGCGAATACATCATTTATGAAATGTTGGAAAACACCAGGCGTGTTTGTCAACCCAAATGGCATAACTAGGCTTTCAAAATGACCCTCAGGAGTATTAAACGCCGTCTTCCACTCATCCCCCTGACGGACCCTTATGAGGTTGTACGCCCCCTGAGGTCAAGTTTGGAAAACCACTTCGCACCAGCCACCTGGTTGAACAAATCAGGGATCAGAGGCATCGGGTAGGGATCACGGACCGTAATCTGGTTTAACTCCCGGAAATCCAGACACGGGCGTAACCCCCCCATCTTTCTTCTTAATGAAGAAAAACCCCGCTGCTACAGGCGAGGATGAAGGCCGGATGTGCCCTTTACTTAGACTCTCCGCGATGTAGTCTTTAAGAGCTTGTCTCTCCGGACCAGAAATGCTAAACATCCTAGCCTTTGGCAATTTGGCCCCGGGTTTTAACCTAATCACACAGTCATAGGTTAGATGTGGAGGTAGTTCTGAGCAACCCCTCTCAGAGAATACGTCCGCAAAATCCAGCAATGCCTCCGGAAGGCTGGACTTCACGGCGGACACACATGTGGCCAAGCAATTTTCCTGGCAGAAACCACTCCACTAGACTATGTCCTGGGTTCTCCAGTCAATCACCGGGTTCTGCTTGGACAACCATGGGAAACCCAGGACCATTTGTGCTGGGAGATTATTGAGTACCCTACATGTAACCCACTCAGAATGTAGGACCCCAATGTGGAGTTTAACCTCAGCTACAAACTCAGTAATCTCCCCCTGTGGCATTAATGGTAACCACGCGAATAGGATGAGGGAGTTTTTCAATCTTAAAACCGGCCGTGCGTGCAGTCTCCTCATCCATGAGATTGGTGGTGGAACCGCTATCCACAAACACTGATAATGGTAGCTCTCTGCCCGCAATAATAGCCTTGGCAGGGAGCATACATTCAGATACCATCATGGAGGATATGCATACGCTCAGTTGGGCCTCCTCCATACCCTCTCAGCTTACCAGTTTTCCGCCGGTGCGACTTTCTTAGGTAGCACAGGACAAGCATTTACATAATGATCTCTTTTACCACAGTAAAAACATGCTCCTTGCTTCCTGAACCCAGGAACGCGACGCTTAACATGTGATACCCCAGCGATTTGCATAGGTTCCGTGGGCTCACCTGCAGCAACCACACTTGCACCCCTGCTTTCCCCCAGGCGCAGTGTCTCCTGCGCCCCCTGACACAAACGGCGATCTGTTATGAATGAGTCACCGTAGGAGGCAAAAGCAGAAATACAAGCTAAGTCCAGAAAACCAGAGAAGTTGGCAACTATCAGATTGCAGACCCCTGAACCTATCAACACAACTAACAGTAGCCGTGGGGGTTCCTACGATGCCCTAGACCCCTCGATCACAGCCGGAGAATTACATAGGCCTAAAGAAAGAAAGGGGAAATCTAAACTGCCCCAGAGCAGACCCCAAAGCAAAAGGCAGCCCCCAACATATAATGACGGTGAAGCAAGATGAAAATACTAACACAGTTAGTCACCGAACCCTCAACTACGCCACCAGGGCGATCAGGGTGAGCCCGATGAAAGGCATGCACCAATCTTTTGGCATGAATATCAGAGGCAGAGACCCAGGAATTATCCTCCTGACCATAACCCTTACACTTAACCAAATACTGGAGTCTCCGTCTAGCCAGACGGGAATCCAGTACTTTCTCTACCTCATATTCCATGTTACCTTCAACCAATACAGGGTCTGGAGGTGCCACCCCCGGAACAACAGGTTCAACAAACCTCTTCAACAAAGATTTATGGAACACATTATGGATTTTAAATGTGACAGGAAGAGCCAAACGAAAAGAGACCGGATTAATAATCTCCACAATCTTGTAAGGTCCAATAAATCTAGGCTTAAACTTAGGAGAAGCCACCTTCATAGCAATATTTTTTGATGATAACCACACCATATCACCAACCTTAAACTGGGGACCAATGGTCCTATGTTGGTTGGAAAACCGCTGGGCCTTTTCCTGAGAGAGAGATAACTTATCCACCACTTGGTCCCAGATCTGGTGCATTCTCTCCACCACAGTGTCAACACCTGGGCAGGCAGAGGGCTCCACCTGCCCTGAAGAAAATCGAGGATGAAACCCAAAGTTACAAAAAAAAGGTGACATCAAAGTGGCAGAACTAGCTCTATTATTTAAAGCAAATTCGGCCAAGGGCAAAAATGAAACCCAATCATCCTGATCAGCAGAAATAAAACATCTCAAATATGACTCCAAGGTCTGGTTTGTTCTCTCTGTCTGCCCATTGGTCTGAGGGTGAAAAGCAGAGGAGAAGGACAACTGAATTCCCAGCCTGGAACAGAAAGTTCTCCAAAATCTAGACACAAACTGGACTCCTCTGTCAGATACAATGTTCTCAGGAATCCCGTGAAAACGAACCACCTGTTGTAAAAACAGGGGCACCAACTCAGAGGAAGACGGCAACTTAGGGAGTGGTACAAGATGAACCATCTTAGAGAACCTATCACAAATCACCCAAATAACAGTCATCCTCTGAGAGACAGGCATATCAGAGATGAAATCCATTGAAATATGGGTCCATGGCCTCTTGGGGACAGGAAAAGGCATCAACAACCCACTAGAGCGAGAACACGATTTAGACCGGGAGCACGTCCCACAGGACTGCACAAAATTCCTGACATCACGAGACAAGGAGGGCCACCAAAAAAACCGACTCGCCAGATCTCTAGTACCAAAAATACCTGGATGACCAGCCAAAGCAGAGCAATGAACTTCAGACATCACTCTCTTCTTCCACTGGTCAGGAACATACAACTTTCCACTGGGACGACGCTCAGGTTTGTCCTCCTGGAACTCTTCCAGAGCACGTCTCAAATCGGGCGAGATGGCAGAAAGAACTACCCCTTCGCCTAAGATGGTAGCAGGCTTGGTCACCACAGGAGAATCAGCAAAGAAGCTCCTAGAGAGGGCGTCTGCCTTGACATTCTTTGTTCCAGGAAGAAAAGAAACCACAAAATCAAAACGTGTAAAAAACAAGGCCCACCTAGCCTGTCTAGGGTTCAAGCGCTTAGCCGACTCTAGGTAAATCAAATTTTTGTGGTCAGTGAGGACCACGACTTGATGCTTAGCTCCCTCCAACCAATGTCTCCACTCCTCAAATGCCCATTTCATGGCCAACAGTTCCCTATTCCCCACATCATAGTTACGTTCAGATGGAGAGAACTTTCGGGAAAAGAAAGCACAGGGATTCATTTTAGATGTTACAGGATCCTTTTGGGACAAAACAGCTCCTGCACCAATCTCAGAAGCATCCACCTCTACCTGGAATGGAAGTGAGACATCAGGTTGCCGCAAAACCGGGGCGGAGGTGAATCTTCACTTCAGCTCCTGAAAGGAAGAAACAGCCTCCGGAGACCAATTTAACACATCAGCACCCTTTTTAGTCAAATCAGTCAATGGCTTGGCAATACTAGAAAATTTAGCTATAAATTTCCGATAAAAATTAGCAAAACCCAAAAACTTCTGGAGGGCCTTCAAAGAAGTGGGCTGAACCCAATCGTGAATGGCCTGTACCTTGGCCGGGTCCATTTCAATAGTTGACGGGGACAAAATAAATCCTAAAAAAGAAATCCTCTGTACTCCAAAAAGGCATTTAGATCCTTTGACATACAGGGAATTCTCCCTCAAGATCCGGAACACAGTCCGAATATATTCCACATGAGAATCCCAATCCTTGGAGAAGATCAAAATATCATCCAGATAGATAATCAAAAATTTATCGACAAAATCTCGGAAAATATCATTCATGAAGCACTGGAAGACAGAAGGGGCATTAGTGAGCCCAAAAGGCATCACCAGGTACTCAAAATGTCCCTCCGGAGTATTAAACGCCGTCTTCCATTCATCCCCATGCTTAATGCGAATAAGATTATACGCCCCCCTGAGGTCAAGCTTGGTAAACCAGCAAGCACCTTTAACTCTGGAGAATAGATCAGAAATCAGGGGTAACGGATACTGATATTTAACAGTAATTTTGTGAAGGGCACGATAATCAATAGAAGGTCTTAATGATCCATCCTTTTTGGCTACAAAAAAAACCCGGCACCTAAGGGTGATGAGGATGGTCTAATATGACCCTTCTCCAACACCTCCTTAATATAGGATCGCATAGCCTCATGCTCGGGTACAGATAAATTGAAGAGCCGACCCTTGGGAAATTTACACCCCGGGCTCAGTTCAATTGCACAGTCATAACTCCTATGAGGAGGAATAGACGCAGACTCATTCTCACTAAATACATCATAAAAGTCCGCCAAATAGTCAGGAACATCATGCGACTGAGGAGAGGTGGAAAACACCGGAGCCTCACTAAAGGCACACCGACAACCCCAACTCACCACAGACACAGATTTCCAATCCAAAACTGGATTATGAATCTGTAACCAGGGAAACCCCAGAACAATAGTATCATGCAGATTATGCAACACCAAAAATCTGCAATTTTCTTGATGGTCTGGGACGACCCGCATTACCACCTGGGTCCAAAACTGGGGTTTATTTTTAGCCAAAGGAGTAGCATCAATCCCGCTCAAAGGGATAGGCGTCTGCAGAGGTGTCATCGGAAATCCACAACGTTTAGCAAAATCCAAGTCCATTAGGCTTAGGGCTGCTCCCGAATCCACAAAAGCCTTGGCGGAAAATGTGGACAGGGAGCAGATCAGAGTAATAGCCAGAAGAAACTTAGGTTGAACACCCCCAACAGGAAACGTGTGTGCCAAGCGTTTCTCTCGTTTAGGACAGACAGAAATAATATGCGAGGCATCTCCACAGAAAAAACACAACTTATTACGCCTTCTGAACTCCTGACGTTGCGCCCTAGACAAAACTCTATCACATTGCATAGGTTCAGACATTTGTTCAATAGGTGGCAACACCTCTCGTGCAGCTTTGCGTTCGCGCAAACGCCGATCAACCTGAATGGCTAATGACATAGAATCGTCAAGACCAGAGGGAACAGGAAATCCCACCATAGTATCTTTTACGGCTTCTGACAACCCCTTCCGAAAGAGAGCAGCCAAGGCATTATCATTCCAGGTAGTAAGTACTGCCCACTTTCAGAATTTTTGACAGTACAATTCTGCAGAATCACGACCCTGGCTCAATGCCAGCAGGGTCTTTTCAGCCTGATCAATGGCATTAGGTTCGTCATACAACAACCCCAAAGCTTGAAAGAATGCGTTCACATTAGTCAGAATAGGATCATCTGGTTTCAAAGAAAACGCCCAATCCTGGGGATCGCCAAGCAGCAAAGAGATGACAATTTTAACCTACTGCGCAGAGCTCCCTGACGAGTTAGGCTTCAAGGCAAAAAATAATTTACAATTATTTTTGAAATTCAAAAATTTAGACCGATCCCCAAAAAATACATCAGGTGTAGGAATCTTTGGTTCAGCAGCATGTGAATGAGCAAGGTAGGCGGAAATTCCCTGCACTTCCTCAGCGAGCTGCTCCTCACAATCAGAAAATTGCTTTATCTCCATTGAGAGAAAAAAAAAAAATCCCCCCTGCGGCCTCAGAGAAATAGAGGAAAAAATATACACACTTTTTTTTTTTTTTTTACAATTCTTTCCTGCTATTGAGTACCCTAGGATCTGCGGTATGGCGGGTGATTCTGTTATGAATGAGTCACCGTAGGAGGCAAAAGCAGAAATACAAGCTAAGTCCAGAAAACCAGAGAAGTTGGCAACTATCAGATTGCAGACCCCTGAACCTATCAACACAACTAGCAGTAGCCGTGAGGGGTTCCTACGATGCCCTAGACCCCTCGATCACAGCCGGAGAATTACATAGGCCTAAAGAAAGAAAGGGGAAATCTAAACTGCCCCAGAGCAGACCCCAAAGCAAAAGGCAGCCCCCAACATATAATGACGGTGAAGCAAAATGAAAATACTAACACAGACAGAAAGAAAGACTGAGCAAAGACGGGGCCCAAAACTACCTAGATAGGAAAGGACAGGAAGGCTGCTGTCTGCAATCTGCCAAAACCCTATCAAAGACATAAGCCAACAAGCTGATATGAAAAAGGCCCTGAAGCAGCTAGGCTTCAAAAACTAAATCAGCACTCAGGTATTTTCAGAAGACAGAGCTAAATGAATTCAGCACACCCCAGCAGGGAATGGCAGAAATCCAGAAAAACAAAGCAAAACAAAGTCAAAGCACCAAAGCAAAAGGCCGAGCAGCAAACTTAGCTTTAGAGGAGCAGGAATTCAGATTGGTCTCCAAGGATCCCACAGAGAAATCACCCGCAGGACAGAAGGGCGTCGGCAGCCTTATATCCAGTCAGTAACTCCACTCAGCCAGTCATCATCATCAGCCTCAGGTGTTTGATAATCAGGCTCACTACCTTTCTTTACCAGAAGAGGGAGTTCCTCGGGCCTCAGTAATGAAGGGTAAAATGAACTCACAACAGCGATCAATACGAATAACCAAACTCATGGCAGACTCTAACGATGCAGGAGTCTCATACATCAGGAAGGCCTGTTTAACTCTTCCTGAAACCCCATGAATAAATTGACTCCGCAGCGCTGGGTCGTTCCACTGTGTGTCTACTGCCCAACGGCAAAATTCTGAACAATAGTCTTCTGCCATACGTTCCCCCTGACGGAGGGCGCGAATTTTAGATTCCGCTAGAGCCTATCTGTCGGGATCATCATAAATGAGCCCGAGTGCTGAAAAAACATTCTCAACCGAATGAAACGTAGCAGAGTCAGCTGGTAAGGAAAACGCCCATGCTTGGGGGTCCCACCCGCTGAGCCTCATTATCTGAGGAGACAGGGCGCATGCAAAAGTATAACTTGCAGACCTCCCGAAAGATGACAAATTTGCTGCGTTCCCCAGCAAATCGTTCAGGCAGTGGAATCTTCGGCTCTGCACTTGCACCTGCAGAAGCCGCTTGCACATTAGCTACAACCAGGCCCTGCTGCTGAACTGCCCCCTTCAACTCGGTGACCTGTAAGGACAGCGCCGCCAACTGGCGGTTTATGGAAGTCATGGAATCCATGGACTACCAAAATATTGTGGGCCGATTATAATGTTACGCGGGGCTTAGGTCAAAGAAGGCTGAAATACCCGGGGCCCCTGCGGAGTCCCTCCAACTAGGGAAAACCCTGTCTGACCCTCAACCCAGGGTTTTTGCTAATGGTGCAAATGCCTGAGCCTCCAACCTTTATTTATTTCCTGCTCAGCCCTAAGCTGAACCCTAAACCCTCCACCCTCCACCCAGTGAGTCGTCAAACCACCAAAGCCCACACAGTAATGACAGACAGGGAAAACTTAAACCGCGCCGCATACACACAGGAAAATACCGTAATGTGAACAGGGCAAACCAAAACACAAATATAGGAAGGCGAAAAGGTAACAACGGATCATACGCCACCAGATACGAATTTCTCTCTCCAACACCTCCTCTCCAGACCGGAACCACTTGGCATAAAACACAAGCTATAATCGGCGATGCCCATAGGCCAGCACGACTATTTAAAGACCGTGGGCATGACCAAACATCCCACCTGATTTCCAGCTAGAGTAACCCCCGATAACCTGAGTAAAATCAAGCCGGCGCCACTGAGGCTATAGTGGACGGAGATGGAACTACCGCTGCCTGCCAGACGCTGTGGTGTGAATAGCGTCTGACATGACACATCCAAACATCCAATCACTAGTCAACTGTACAACTTTCTCTTTTTACGAAATATTTTATCAACTGGATTTGGAGATTTTCTTTTAAAACCACATTTACTAAAAGCTTCACATGAACCTGGCTGAGACTATTCCATCATAGACTACATTAGTATTCTATAAATAAAGAGATAATTATGTAATATGATTTTATACTTAGATTTATCACAGATATTCTTATCACTCAAATATTGTAGGCAACGGAACTTCTATTACAAATTAAATCAAAATTGAACTATAACAAATGTTGAATAAATGAATAGTACAGGTGAATATAAGAAACTTTGTAATATATTTCATCATACAAATCGGCTCCTTTGTCCACTTATCTGACACCTTCTTTTTTCCAAACCTATCCACTCTGGAAAAAATAGATTAACTCCATCTTGCTTAGACAGGAATGACTGTCAGGTCACTGTGGTGCCAAGTTATATTGTACGGAGAAGGTAGAGAGAAATTGATAGAGAAGCAGAGTGTGGAAGTAAGAAGAATGAGACACAAAAAGATCATGCTGAACTCTCTAACAATTCTTTTACTTCAGCCTAGAGCTGGATTCATCTCTACACTGATTAGTACTGCTATAAAATGTCCTCCTAGCTGAGGTTGCTTATTTTTGTGTACCATAATAGAAGACCTGCAATCCTCTTGTGTCTTTTGTGCTGTGTATGGGAGAGATCTGAGTACCAGCTCAAATTCAAATGCAAATTAATAAATAGAGCCTGCATAGTGGAAAACTGAAGAAAATGCTAGATACAAGTCACTCCAATGGAAAATTAAGTTCTAATTGTAACAATGAACAAAAAGGACCATCATGGAAGTGTTTGTACTTTCATATACAGTCATGGCCAAAAGTTTTGAGAATGACACAATTTTTGACCATGGTTGATTAACCGTCAATAATGACTGCAGCATTTAGATGGTTACCAGAGTGTGCGTGGATTCCTCTTCGGCACCCTGAGATCTTGATCATGTGGTCCTTGTGTTTGCCATTGCAATTGAAAGCAAAATAGCGGCCTTAGACCCTGCTGGTTATAGCGGCCTGTTCAGAAGTTAGCAACATTTAGGTAGTAAAAATATTTTTTTTCATTCCTGTCATGTCACTTTTCATTAATTCCTGAAAAGCACCTGAAGGGTTAATAAACTACCTGACAGCTGTTTTGAATGTATTGAGGGGTTCTGTTTTTAAAATAGAATCACATTTGGAAATTTCCAATACATAGGACCCTCAAAGTCACCTCAAAACTGAATAGGTCCATAAAAAATACATTTTGTTATTTTCCTTGAAAAAATTAAATATTACTGCTACATGTTTAAACCTTCTAAAATGCTAAGAAAATAAAAGAGCATTTCACAAATGGTGCTGATGTAAAGCAAACATGGGGGAAATGTTATTTATTAATGTTTTTCTGTGGTGTGACCATCTGGATTAAAGGGATAAACATTCAAAATTTGAAAATGGCAAATATTTAGAAATTTCTGTCAAATTTCTAATATTTTTAATAGATAAATACAAAATATATTGACCTAAATTTACCATTATCATAAAATATAATGTGTCACGAAAAAACAGTCTCAGGATCATTGGGATATCTTGAAGCATTCCAGAGTTATTACCACATTTAGTGACATTGATCAGATTTCAAAAACTTGGTCTTGCCATTAAGGTGTTAAATTTGGTTAAAGAGCCCTTCCTGAAAAACAATCCTGTAACATTATCACCCTAATTGAGAAGAGTAATTTTTCACTACTCCAAACACATTTTAATTACTACAGAGTCCAGTGGTGGTGTTATTTACACCACTCAATCTTACATTTAACATTGTGCTTGGTAATGTAAGGTTTGTGTAGCCATTTGGCCACACAACCCATGCCGTAAAGCTCCTGGTGCACAGTTTTTATGCTTATGTTAATGACTATTATTTCTGCCTTTATGGAGTCTTGGGTCTCTGGAGCTACAGAGTCACTAGACCGTTAATGATTTTTACGCACCTTGTACTGTTTTTAATATTTTAAAAATTGTTTCCCATGGTAACCCAAAATTTGAATAAAACCCCAATATGAAACCAAATGTTAGTGGTATACTGTGATACCAGTCTACATTGCTGGATAGAAATCTTAGCATTAATCGCTGAAACTATCAAAGTTCTAACAATTAAACTAAAACATTTTCATTGTGATTTTGTATCCAGGAGAAGAACATGGATATGATGATGTGGATATAGATGACTTGTCTCAGCCTTTAGACTCCGATGCAGAAGTCACGGTTCATAATAACAAGGAACAGTGGGAACCATCTAGGAAAGGTTTGTACTTATACAAATGTTTGAAAAGGAACTTAACACTCAAGAAGACAAAGGCTGTTAAGATCTTACTTCAAAATATACATCTATATAGACCAGGCAACTAGGCAAGTCCAGATGCCATCTAACATTTTCAAGGACATCTGCATTGAGAAGAGAAGAGCATCAGGAAGGTAATGCACTGGTAGAAAGCCATGTGTAGGTTTCAGCCAGTACATTACCTTCTTGATGCCTGGTTCTTCACAGTACAAAAAAAACTATTTGTTGACCAAAATGTTGGGCAATATCTGTGTTATGGTTGTCGGATTGCACTGAATAAAATATAACATAAAGTGCAATTGCTACCCGGGGTCAATCGTGCAGAGATGTAACCTGCTGCTAGTGTGAACGATGACGGATCAAAGCAGCAAGCATTTACCTTACACGCACTATGTTAACGCCACACAGTGGGATTGGAACACTGAGTACCAAGCTTTAATAATAATAATTTTTATTTATATAGCGCCAACATATTCCGCAGCACTTTACAATTAAGCGGGGACATGTACAGACAATAAATTCAATACAAGTTAAGACAATTCAAACAATGACATTAGGAGTGAGGTCCCTGCTCGCAAGCTTACAATCTACAAGGAAATGGGGGGACACAGTAGGTGAAAAATGCTTGTTAATTCAGGTCTGGCAATTATAATAGGGATTTTCATATAAAGCTGCATGATCTGGTCATCAGCCCATGTGTTTAAGTGCAATAGACAAGTATCAAGTGCAGTTATCATGTGCATGAAGGGTGTGGAGACAGATGAATAGTAGGGTGCAGATTCAGAATAATATTTGGAAGGAGGGAACAGGGCAAAGTTAGCTTGCTGGGTAGTTGATGTGGTAGGCTTGTTTGAAGAGATGGGTTTTCAAAGCGCGCTTGAATAGGTCAGGGCTAGGTATCAGTCTGATCGCCTGGGGAAGTGCATTCCAGAGAGCTGGAGCAGCATGAGAGAAGTCTTGGAGGCGGAGGTGCGAGGTTCGGATTACGGGGGATGTTAGTCTTAGGTCATTTGTAGAACGGAGGGCACGTGTAGGGCGATAGACAGAGATGAGAGAGGAGATATAAGGCGGTGCAGAACAGTGGAGAGCTTTGTGGGTGAGAGAGATGAGTTTATACTGGACCCTGTAGCGAATAGGTAGCCAGTGTAATGACTGGCACAAGATTGAGGCATCAGTGAAGCGGCTGGACAGAAATATGACCCTGGCTGCCGCATTCAAGATGGATTGGAGAGGAGAAAGTTTGGTAAGAGCGAGACCGATCAGAAGAGAGTTGCAGTAGTCCAGACGAGAATGAATAAGAGCGACAGTAAGAGTCTTAGCAGTTTCAAAGGTGAGAAAAGGTCGGATTCTGGAGATGTTTTTAAGATGCAGGTGACAAGAGCGACTGAGTGATCGGATGTACGGAGTAAAGGAAAGTTCAGTGTCGAATATGACCCCAAGACAGCGGGCATGCTGCTTGGGAGTTATGGTTGAACCCTCCAGGGTTATTTCGATGTTAGGTAGAGTGAGGTTAGTAGAGGGGAGAAACACAAGAAGTTCAGTTTTAGAGAGATTTAGTTTCAGATAGAGGGAGGACATGATGCTAGAGACAGCAGACAGACAATCCTTGGTATTTTGAATTAGGGTAGGGGTGATGTCAGGGGAAGAAGTGTATAATTGGGTGTCATCAGCATAGAGATGATACTGGAACCCAAATCTGCTGATTGTTTGTCCAATAGGGGCAGTGTATAAAGAGAAGAGGAGGGGGCCTAGGACTGAGCCCTGCGGGACCCCGATAGTAAGGGGACGAGAAGAGGAAGAGGAGCCGGAAAAAGATACAGTGAAGGAGCGGTCAGAGAGGTAGGAGGAGAACCAGGAGAGGGCCGTGTCCTTGAGGCCTATAGAGCGGAGCATAGTGAGGAGGAGCTGGTGATCCACAGTGTCAAATGCGGCAGAGAGATCCAGGAGAATCAGCAGGGAGCAATGACCTTTCGATTTACCAGTTATTAAATCATTAGAGACTTTAGTGAGGGCAGTTTCAGTAGAGTGTAAAGAGCGGAAACCAGATTGTAAGGGGTCGAGAAGAGAGTTATCCGAGAGATAGCGGATTAGACGGAGTGGACCAGGCGTTCCAGGAGTTTAGAGATGAAGGGAAGGTTAGAGACAGGTCTGTAGTTAGCAGTGCAGTTCTGGTCCAGGGATGGCTTTTTAAGTAAAGGGGTTATGATGGCATGTTTAAATGAGGAGGGAAATATACCTGAAGAAAGAGAGAGGTTAAATATTTTAGTCAGGTGAGTGGTGACCACTGGTGAGAGAGACTGCAGGAGCTGTGAAGGAATAGGGTCACTGTTGCAGGTTGTAGGCCGAGCAGAAGCGAGGAGCTTGGAAACTTCTTCTTCTGAAACAGGCTCAAAGATGTCTAGTGAGCTTGAGGTGCGGCAGGGAAGGGGATCCAGGCACTGAGGAGATAGGGCTGAGATATCCTGATGGATCTGGTTGATTTTTTCTAGGAAATAAGTGGCCAGATCCTCACCGCTGAGGTTGGTGATGGGGGCCTGTACTTTAGGTTTCAGGAGGGAGTTTAAGGTTTCAAAAAGTCATCTTGGGTTGTTGGATAGTGAGGTGATGAGGGTGGTGAAGTAGGATTGTTTGGCCAGATGAAGGGCAGAGTTATAGGTTTTGAGCATGAACTTATAGTGGATGAAGTCTTCTGCTAAGAGAGATTTTCTCCACTGCCGCTCTGCACACCTCGAGCAGCGCTGAAGAAAGCGTGTTTGCGTTGTGTGCCAGGGCTGCCGTTGTCTGTGTCGGGTCTTTCTGCGTATAGAAGGTGATGCTTCATCTAGGGCATTCTTCAGTGTATTATTGAAGTGTGACAATGCTATGTCTGGACAGGAGAGGGTGGAGATGGGGGCTAAAGATGTGTGGAGATTGTCCCTAAGCTGTTGGGTATTAATGGTACGTGTATTCCGATAAGTGTGGTAAGTGGGGGTGTTCCGGGTGAGGAGACAATTCTTGACAGAGAAGGAAAGAAGGTTGTGGTCCGAGAGCGGGAGGGGTGAATTAGTAAAGTCGTGCAGCGAGCCGGGATGGGAGAAAACCAGGTCCAGAGTATTCCCGTCCTCATGTGTAGGAGAATTAGTAAACTGTGAGAGGCCGAATGAAGAAGTTAGAGAAAGAAGATGAGAGGCAGACTGGGAGAGCGGATCATTGATGGGGATGTTAAAGTCTCCCATGATGAGGGTGGGGATGTCACAGGATAGAAAGTGAGTAAGCCAGGTGGTGAAGTGGTCTAGAAACTGGCGGGAGGAGCCTGGAGGGCGATAAATGACCGCCACTCGTAAGGAGAAGGGCTTAAAGAGTCTGACGGCGTGGACTTCAAAGGAAGGAAATGTAAGTGAGGGAACCGGGGGGATGACCTGGAAAGCACATTGTGATGAAAGGAGCAAACCAACACCTCCACCCTGTCTGTTCTCAGGTCTGGGGGTATGTGAAAATTTTAGCCCACCAAACGAGAGAGCGGCAGCAGCGGTGGTGTCTGAATGCTGGATCCAGGTTTCTGTAATAGCCAGAAGGTTAAGGGAATTAGAGAGAAAAAGATCGTGAATGTAAGTCAGTTTGTTACACACAGACCGTGCATTCCAGAGAGCACATTGGAAAGTGAGAGGAGAAGGCATGCACTGAATGTTAATAAGATTAGCAGGGTTTCTATATGCAGATGGAGGAGAGTAACGTATGCTGGTGGAGGGAGGCCCAGGGTTGGGGGAGATGTCACCTGCAACTATTAAAAGGAGAAAAAACAGAAAAAGCAGGTGGTGGGATGATTTGTATGAACGTTTTGAGTGCTGCATGGTGGTTTTGGATGGTTTGGTGTGGGTAAGAAATGTCAATAGAGCCTCAGAGTTATACATGGGAGAGGGGAAAAGGGAGGGGTGGATAT
This sequence comes from Dendrobates tinctorius, assembly GCF_039654945.1. Classification (NCBI taxonomy): domain Eukaryota; kingdom Metazoa; phylum Chordata; class Amphibia; order Anura; family Dendrobatidae; genus Dendrobates; species Dendrobates tinctorius. The sequence goes on along the minus strand of NW_027361687.1, from coordinate 90,417,470 downwards.
GCAGAGAGTGCACAGAATGTGTAAAAGGGCAGGCGAGTTGTTAGAAAGCAGAGGTGAAGACAAAAAGCAGCAGGTTGATATGATCAATGCAAATGTAGTACGACTGACCAAGAAGCATGCGTGCATGAAAAACTTATGCACCTTACCTGTCTCCTGCCCTGTCCAACTGCATTGTCTAACTGCAAAACACTTGATCCCGTTGCACTTAATATCTGTTGCACGCGTGAGCCCGCACGCGTGCTATCCCAACCAGAGCTAAATATACTGTATATGAAATGAAATGTCTGCTAGCTTCAGCCACCAAAAGGCCACAATCAGTAATTAACCAATTAGCACAAGGCCAGAGCAGGCATTACTATGCAGGGTAAATAACTAACGCTGGACAAGGCCATCAAACAGAGAAAGGGAAAAAAAAACCATTCTACACTTCAAAGCAGAAACCAAATAGTTAAAAAAAAAAAAAAAAGCTTTGTTATTTCACAGAGAGGTACTGCTCAAATTATGCTAAATACTATGCCCTATTAGCAGCACCCTAAGCATGTAGCAGGCTAGAGTCTCAGGTGTTGAACCATGGGTATGAAGCCGCATAAGTGTGCAACCTACCTTCCAATGTGTACACTCACTGAGCATAAACTGACACACGCAAATGTGCAGACAGAGTGGTAAAGTAACCACCCACACACACCAAACATAAATGACACGAAGGCGCCACTGAGAGCCTTTTATACACTAGGCTCCACCCCAAATACTCATGCCCTGTCGGTCGAGACATCGCCCACGGGCCAATCCAGAGCAGCCACATCACCAGAGCAACTAACATCCGACCACCAATGAGAAGTCACATCACGGACATGCTCAGTAAGGTGATCTCTGGACTTTGAATCCAGAGCACAAAACTGCACCTGTATATCAGTGGTTACTATAGACTTGGCTGGAGAGCCAGCAGTAACCAAACATTTTCCACAAGCCTGAGCAAGAAGCTGGGACAGACGTCTGTACTGAACAGCACCCGCAGCTGCTGGACCAGAATGGGAGACCACAGGACCAGATAATGCTTGGGATCTATCCTGCACAGCTGGAAAATCCCGATGCCTAACAATCTGTTTTTTCCTTTTTCTGGATCTAAATAAATATAAATTTTGAAGCAAGATCTTCTAACCTTCTTCAATGCTACTCAGCACTACTATAGGACTATAGTACGACTAATTTTGTGTTGCCAGCTTCTCTCTGGTTTGTACATTTATATCAATTTATGTTTAATTGCCTTTACTCTTTTTAGGTTTTGTTAATCAGAAAGAAGATCACAACATTGCCATATCCAGCATGCAAGTGGAGCTTCTTTTCTCTGAGGGTCATGATTATGGTGATTCCACTCCTGGCCAAATTGAGAACTAGTTGTTTAAAGGGGTTGTCTTGGAGTTTAAATGTTTAAGATTAAAAAAAGACTTGATAAAATAAGAAAATAGATATAAGATCAGTTTCACATATACAATTTTCATTTTTAAATTAAGACCAACTTCTGGTTTCCTGACATAAACACAACAGACTTAAAGGTATATTTTTTGGATCACGGGACAAGAAATGAACTGATTGATTCTCGAGACTCAAGTCCAGCATCCAGGCCAGTGGTCTTGGGCAGCTAGAAAACAGGCCCCATAAATTTCTGACCTTACGACATCTCCAGTGTGGTGTTTGATTTGTTGCAAGTTGCAACATCATCTATACAGCGTGAGGCACAGATAATGTCATGTCAGCCCTGGCTTATCAAAAGCAGTGCCAGGGATTTTAGGTTTGAGATTTGCATGCCTCCCGTCTAGCTCCCAGATAGCACTGAAATCGAAGCTGAACCAGAGTCTCATGATTCGATATCCTCATAGAGGACAGTCTAGACTTGGACCATAAATGTCAAATGTTTGAATGCAGCTTAAATAACCAGCATCATACCACTTAGTTTAATTATTAGATTTAGAGGGAGTGACAATGTATGAAGAGTAATAATAGAATACAAAGCTTCTTTCATATTTCTATGAGTGTCTAATACAGATTTTTACTTTTAAGGTTATTGATGGATATATTTTTTTATTATTGTGAATTTTTAATTGCAGAAATGGTTTTCGCAGATATTACAATTTTGGACAATCTGCAGAAAGATTTCAAGAATTACCGTTAATTACAATTTCAACCCATGGCATGTACAGGTTAAGCAGGACAATTAGCGTAGTCTCAGTACAATGATTCCAGCTTAGTGTAAATGTGTCACAGCACCATTTATATATTGTATTTTTTTCTATATTCATACATTGTAGAGATTATAAATTGTATTCATTTTGATTCAGCATAAATAATAAATAAATTTCTAAAGGAACATATGATTTTGTCTAACTTTATTGTATTCTTTAAAATATATTTCTTCAAGCAAATCTATGTGAACAGTACTGTGCAAAAGTATTTTTGATAACCAGCCAGGCAAAACTCACAGCTGGGGGATGCAACTCTCAGATGTCAGCTTCAACAAGGCTGGTTATCAAGAATAGAGGGGTTCCCACGCCATATTTTTTAATTGCTTAAATAATCTTAAAAAATTGCATGGTGTGCCCTCGTTTTTGCCAACCAGCCTTGCTAAAGCAGACAGCTGGGGGCTAGTATTCTCAAGAAAATAGGGGGGGAAGCCAGCACTGCTTAAGGTTAGGACGCATAAATTAGAGTGCATATGCACATAATGTCTAGCTGTATTCAAAAATGAGATATTTAGCAAAAAAATTGATCAATTCAATTGAGCCACCCCGCCGCGCCAAGGCAATCTCATATGGGGGGTCCTACTCTATATATTTTTAATAAATGCTGTGCCATTACGGCCTCCTAAATACACTTAGAGCATGACCACATCAAGTGCAATCTGTACCTGAACATTTACTGGATCGCTCCCATGAAGCCAGATGAAGCAAGTGCAGATGAAGGCCAACCAGGTCTGAACACAGACATATCAGGAATGGCCTCCACACATTGCCTGACCAGCAAACATAGATGAAGGGCGATGTTGGTCCAGACACAGGTGCACAATTAAATAAAGCTTGGGGCAGGGTGGGGCTGCCGTGTGTGTGCACAGCAGCTTAATCCATCACAATGAACACAGAAAATTATGGTAGACATAACCAAGCGTGCACGGCAACAGTGGTGGTCAGCCACAAACCAACAACAAGAAAATAGGGGGGGAAGCCAGCACTGCTTAAGGTTAGGACGCATAAATTAGAGTGCATATGCACATAATGTCTAGCTGTATTCAAAAATGAGATATTTAGCAAAAAAATTGATCAATTCAATTGAGCCACCCCGCCGCGCCAAGGCAATCTCATATGGGGGGTCCTACTCTATATATTTTTAATAAATGCTGTGCCATTACGGCCTCCTAAATACACTTAGAGCATGACCACATCAAGTGCAATCTGTACCTGAACATTTACTGGATCGCTCCCATGAAGCCAGATGAAGCAAGTGCAGATGAAGGCCAACCAGGTCTGAACACAGACATATCAGGAATGGCCTCCACACATTGCCTGACCAGCAAACATAGATGAAGGGCGATGTTGGTCCAGACACAGGTGCACAATTAAATAAAGCTTGGGGCAGGGTGGGGCTGCCGTGTGTGTGCACAGCAGCCTAATCCATCACAATGAACACAGAAAATTATGGTAGACATAACCAAGCGTGCACGGCAACAGTGGTGGTCAGCCACAAACCAACAACAAGAAAATAGGGGGGAAGCCAGCACTGCTTAAGGTTAGGACGCATAAATTAGAGTGCATATGCACATAATGTCTAGCTGTATTCAAAAATGAGATATTTAGCAAAAAAATTGATCAATTCAATTGAGCCACCCCGCCGCGCCAAGGCAATCTCATATGGGGGGTCCTACTCTATATATTTTTAATAAATGCTGTGCCATTATGGCCTCCTAAATACACTTAGAGCATGACCACATCAAGTGCAATCTGTACCTGAACATTTACTGGATCGCTCCCATGAAGCCAGATGAAGCAAGTGCAGATGAAGGCCAACCAGGTCTGAACACAGACATATCAGGAATGGCCTCCACACATTGCCTGACCAGCAAACATAGATGAAGGGCGATGTTGGTCCAGACACAGGTGCACAATTAAATAAAGCTTGGGGCAGGGTGGGGCTGCCGTGTGTGTGCACAGCAGCCTAATCCATCACAATGAACACAGAAAATTATGGTAGACATAACCAAGCGTGCACGGCAACAGTGGTGGTCAGCCACAAACCAACAACAAGAAAATAGGGGGGGAAGCCAGCACTGCTTAAGGTTAGGACGCATAAATTAGAGTGCATATGCACATAATGTCTAGCTGTATTCAAAAATGAGATATTCTGGCTTCATGGGAGCGATCCAGAAATGCTCAGGTACGGATTGCACTTAAAGTGGTCTTGCTTTTAATGTATCTAGGAGGCCGTAATGGCACAGTGTTTATTAAAAACGTAGAGTAGGACCCCCCACATGAGATTGCCTTGGCGCGGCGGGGTGGCTCAATTGAATTGATCAATTTTTTTGCCAAATATCTCATTTTGAATACAGTTAGATATTATGTGCATATGCACTTTATGTTATGCGTTCTAACCTTAAGCAGCGCTGGCTTCTTCTCTTTTTTTGCTAGTATTCTCAGACTGTTAAGGGGCCATGGATATAGACACCCAGCCTAAAAATAGCCAGCAGCCACCCAGAAAAGGTGCATATAATAGATGTGCCATTTCTGGCACTTCGCCTGGCTCTTCCCACTGGCCCTGTAGTAGTGGCAAGTGGGGTTCACATTTGTGGGGTTGATGTCACCCTTGTATTGGCAGATGATATCAAGTCCACAGCTTAGTAGTGGAGATGTGTCTGTGAGACACCTATCCATTACTAACCTAATAGTTATGTAGTAAATAATTACATAGCCAGAGTAAAGTCATTTATTAGAAATAAAACAAAATACATTTTTCCATTTTAAAAATAACAAACACAGTTATACCCACCTAACGCCCAATTCCACCGAATCGTCGAATACCTTGTCTTCTGCAATAAAACTAAAATGAAAAACAACCATATCCCTCACCTCTTTGTCGTACTGTCCCATAATATAATCAATATCTGGGGGATGAATAGTTTTCAGCCTGGTGAATGAGCTACTGCGAGCGCAGTGTCAGTGAATATCTCACCGTGATCTGCAGTGAAGTCACTGAGCTTGAGTTCAGCAGTTCAGCTCAGGTGGAAACGCAGCCTCAGTAACCAAAGGTAACCTCGATGATGTCACTGCTAGTCACTGAGGCCACGCTCACAGCAACTCATTCACCAATGGTTCTCAGCCTGGACAGTCGCATTTTTGCTCAGTCCAGGTTGAAAACTATTCATCCCCTAGATATGGATTATGGCGTGGGACAGAACAATGAACAGAAGACAAGGGATTCAGTGGAATTAGGCGATAGGTGAGTAAATCTGTGTTTGTTATCTATATATATAAAATTAAATTTATGTGTGTATCACCAACCAATCATGAAACATCTTTAATTTCACCGGAGCTGTTTAAAAGAAGCTGAGCTGTGATTGGTTACTATGAGCAACAGTTTTCCTTGCAACCAATCACTAAACATCTTTCATTTCACCAGAGCTATTTAATAGATGAAAACTGAGCTGTGATTGGTTGCTATGAGCAACAGTTTTCCCACTCCACAACACAACACCTCAGCAGACACTGACCGGGTGGGTGAAATCTAGCGACCCTGGGAACATAAGCTCCAAGCCATTGTCTTCCCCACAAAAAGGAGCAGAGAGCACATGACAGAAATGAATCACCCCCTCCCGTGCCCATATACCCATTACACATCCTCCATCCCATAAGCACAACTTCCCTCTTAAAGGGATCTCCGGTAAGGAAGTTAGGGCAAATCTCTCAGTGCTCTGATTCTGACCCCAGGCTTCTATTAAAGGGATCCTTGGCATGGAAGTTAGGGCAAATCCATCCAGCGCTTTGGTTTTGACCCCAGGCCTCTCTTAAAGGTATCCCCGGTATGGAATTTAGGATCGTTACACTCAGCGATGTGGTTCTGACCCCAGGGTCTCTTGAAGGGATCATTGGTATGGAAGTTAGGGCAATTCCACTAAGCGCTCTGGTTCTGACCCCAGTCCTCTCAGGGATCCCCGGTAAGGAAGTTAGGACCGTTCCACTCATCTCTGTGATTCTGACCCCAGGGCCTCTTAGCCCCTTAACGACCACCGATATGGTAATTAAGGGTGAATTCACGGCACTGTGGAGTAAGTAAATAGCGCCCCCCAGTGATTTTCTCCAGTGCCTCGGCTGCAGGGGGTAGCCGAGACCCCAGAGAACATGAATTGGGTCGGTTTTTACCGACCTGCTTTTGCGATCGCTGTTATTAACCCTATAACGGCGACCGCAAAAAAAGCCGCTATTTTGCATTTAATTTCTCTTTCCTCTGATGTGATCGCACATCAGAGGAGAGAGAAAGAGGGTCCACGATCCCCCCGGTACCTCTCCATGGTCCAGGGTCCCCTCCCGGTGGTCCTGCGTCCTGCCGGCATCCTCCGGTGGGCGCCGCCATCTTGGATCTGGAAAAAATGGCGGGCGCATGCGCAGTGCGCCCGCCGGGAATCTGCAGGCTCCGGCAGGCAGATTCCATTCATTCATTTTGATCACTATGATAACCTATCATAGTGATCAAAATAAAAAAATAGTAAATAACCGCCCAGTTTATCACTTCCTTAGTTAGGCAAACATAATGAAATAAAGAAATTCTTTTTTTTCATTTTTCCATTAGGGTGAGGGCTAGGGTTAAGGTTAGAGCTAGGGCTAGGGTTAGGGTTTGGGCTAGGGTTAGGGCTAGGGCTAGGGTTAGGGTTAGGGTTAGGGTTAGGGCTAGGGTTAGGATTAGGGTGAGGGGGGTGTTGGGGTTCGGGTTGGCGCAAGAATTGAGGGTTTTCCACTATTTACCAACTTTGGGGGTCTAAAAATTGGGGGTTAAAAAATCACTTTTGTGGAAATAAAAAAGACTTTTTATTTTCACGGCTCTGCATTATAAACTTCTGTGAAGCACTTGGGGGTTCAAAGTGCTCACCACACATCTAGATAAGCTCCTTGGAGGGTCTAGTTTCCAAAATGGGGTCACTTGTGGGGTGTTTCCACTGTTTAGGTGCATCAGGGGCTCTGCAAACGCAACATGATGCCCGCAGACCATTCCATCAAAGTCTGCATTTCAAAATGGCACTCCTTCCCTTCCGAGCTCTCCCATGCACCCAAACTGTGGTTCCACCCCACATATGGGGTATCAGCGTACTCAGGACAAATTGCACAACAACTTTTGTGATCCAATTTCTTTTTTTACCCATAGGAAAATAAAAAATAGGGGGCTAAAAAATAATTTTTGAGGAAAAAAATTATTTTTTTATTTTCACGGCTCTGCGTTTATAAACTTCTGGTGCAGCACTTGGGGGTTCAAAGTGCTCATCAAATATCTAGTTAAGCTCCTTTGGGGATCTAGTTTCCAAGACGGGGTCACTAGTGGGGGGTTTATACTGTTTAGTCACATCAGAGGTTCTGCAAACGCAACATGACGCCCGCAGACCATTCCATCAAAGTCTGCATTCCAAAATGGCACTCCTTCCCTTCCAAGCTCTCCCATGCACCCAAACAGTGGTTCCCCCCCACATATGGGATATAAGTGTACTCAGGACAAATTGCACAAGAACTTTTGTGGTCCAATTTCTCCTGATATCATTAGGAAAATAAAAAATAGCGGGCTAAAATATCATTTTTGAGGAAAAAAAAATGATTATTAATTTTCACGGCTCTACGTTATAAACTTCTGTGAAGCACTTGAAGGTTCAAAGTGCTCACCACACATCTAGATAAATTCCTTAAGGGGTCTAGTTTCCAAAATGGGGCCACTTTTGCGGGATTTCCAAAGTTTAGGAACATCAGGGGCTCTCCAAACGCAACATGCCGCCCGATCTCAATTCCAGCCAATTCTGCGTTGAAAAAGTCAAATGGTGCTCCTTCCCTTGCAAGCTCTGCCGTGCGCTGAAAAAGTGGTTTACCCCCACATATGGGGTAATGGAGTATTCAGGAGAAATTGCACAACAAATTTTGTGGTTTATTTGCTCTTTTAACACTTGTGAAAATAAAAAAAATTGGTTCTGAAGTAAATTTTTTGCCAAAAAAGTTAAATGTTAATTTTTTCCTTCCACATTGCTTTAGTTATTGTGAAGCACGTAAAGGGTTAATAAACTTCTTGAATGTGGTTTTGAGCACCTTGTGGAGTCTAGTTTTTAGAACGGGTGTCACTTTTGGGTATTTTCTGTCATGTACACCCCTCAAAATGACTTTAAATATGATGTGGTCCCTAAAAAATGGTTTTGCAAATTTCGTTGTCAAAATGAGAAATCGCTGGTCAACTTTTAACCCTTATAACTTCCTAACAAAAAAAAATGTTGCTTCCAAAATTGTGCTGATGTAAAGTACACGTGTGGGAAATGTTATTTATTAAGAAATATGTGAGACACATCTCTCTGATTTAAGGGCATAAAAATTTAAATTTTGAAAATTGCAAAATTTTCAAAATTTTCGCCGTATTTCCATTTTCTTTTATAAATAAACACAAGACATATCGAAGAAATTTTACAACTAACATGAAGTACAATATGTCACGAAAAAACACTCTCAGAATCAGCGGGATCGATTAAAGCGTTTCAGAGTTATAACCTCATAAAGTGACAGTGGTCAGATTTGTAAAAATTGGCCTGGTCATTAAGCTGCAAACTGGCTCTGTCACTAAGGGGTTAAAGGGATCGTTGGTATGGAAGTTAGGGCAATTACCCTAAGTGCTCTGGTTCTGACCCCAGGCCTCTCTTAAAGGGATCCCCGGTACGGAAGTGAGAGCGAATCCACTGTGCTTTGGTACTGACTCCAGGCCTCTCTTAAAGGGATCTCCGGTATGGAAGTTAGGGCAAATCCCTCAGCACACTGATTCTGACCCCAAGCTTCTATTAAAGGGATCATTGGTATGGAAGTCAGGGCAAATCCATCCAGCGCTTTGGTTTTGACCCCAGACCTCTCTTAAGGGAACCCCGGTATGGAAGTTAGGACTGTTCCACTCAGTGGTCTGGTTTTGACCCCAGGCTGACGTAATGATGTGGGATATTAGGGATAGTAGTCCGGTGGCTTTGGCTGATGGGATGATGTGGGATATCAGGGGTAGTAGTCCAGTGGCTCAGGCTGATGGGATGATGTGGGATATTAGTAGTCCAGTGGCTCTGGCTGACGGGATGATGTGGGATATTAGGGGTAGTAGTCCGGTGGCTCTGGTCGAATGATGTGGGATATTTGGGTGTAGTAGTCCGGTGGCTCTGATAGGATGATGTGGGATATTTGGGTGTAGTAGCCCGGCGGCTGTGACAGAATGATGTGGGATATTAGTGGTAGTTGTCCGCTGGCTCTGGCTGACGGGATGATGTGGGATATTAGGGGTAGTAGTCCGGTGGCTTTGACGGGATGATGTGGGATATTAGTAGTAGTAGTCCGGTGGCTCTGGCTGATGGGATGATGTGGGATATTAGTGGTAGTAGTCCGGTAGCTCTGGCTCACGGGATGATGTGAGATATTATAGTGAATGTGGCTAGATATAATCATTAGATTCACTAGTAGGATTTTTTATGGATTAAAACGTGCGCTGCCAGACCATCACTCCTCACAAGTTGTGTGCTTAATATATTTATTTCCCAACGCGTTTCAAGGTCATAAAAACCTCTTCCTCAGGGGATGACATGTACATGTCATCCCCTGAGGAAGAGGTTTTTATGACCTCGAAACGCGTTGGGAAATAAATATATTAAGCACACAACTTGTGAGGAGTGATGGTCTGGCAGCGCACGTTTTAATCCATAAAAAATCCTACTAGTGAATCTGAAGATTTATGGCCACAGCGTGGTCATTTGGATGTGCAGCAAGCTGACCGTGTTTCTTTATGCCTGCTACTCTCCTATATACGGTGAGTATATTTTATTGTTCGAAATCTTGGTTTTCTCAGATAAGACCCTATTGAGCTTTTTTCCTTGCAGTTTCAATTAGATATAATCATTATAATTACATATAACTAACCGTAGCTAGTTACTATGTCCGGGTAACGCCGAACTCTTCATCTAATCTAATATATAAAGCTCAAAGTGTGTATGTATGTGTGTATGTATGTGTGTATGTATGTATGTGTGTGTATGTCCAGGATTGGCATCCGCACCGTCGCAGCTACAGCCACAAAATTTGGCACAGTCACACGTCTGGACCCCGAGAGCGTCCTAAGGTATGTTGTGAGGTGAAATTTTAACCCCGCGCGTTCCAATTCACCAAACAATTTTGCCCGTATCTACATACTGGGGTAAAAAGTGTGTGCGTGTCAAGCCCTGCCCCTCATTGTGATGTCATAATGCCCCTATTTGCATACTGGGGAAGCAGTGTGTGTGTATCAAGCCCCGCCCCTCATTATGATGTCATCATAGGTCGCAAGCCCCGCCGCCGCTCATTATGATGTCAAAATGGTTGACTATGGGATGGAGGATGTGTGATAGGTATATGGGCACTGGACTATGGGATGGAGGATATGTATGACGGGTATATGGGCACGGGACTATGGGATGGCGGATATGTATATGGGCACGGGACTATGGGATGGAGGATGTGTGATGGGTATATGGGCACTTGACTGGGATGGAGGATATGTTTGACGGGTATATGGGCATGGGACTATGGGATGGCGGATATGTATGATGGGTATATGGGCATGGGACTATGAGATGCAGGATGTGTGATGGGTATATGGGCACTCGACTATGGGATGGCGAATATGTATGATGGGTATATGGGCATGGGACTATGGGATGGAGAATGTGTGATGGGTATATGGGCATGGGACTATGGGATGGAGGATGTGTGATGGGTATATGGGCACTCGACTATGGGAAGGAGGATATGTATGATGCGTATATGGGCACGGGCCTATGGGATCGTGGATATGTATGACTGGTATATGGGCACAGGACTATGGGATGGCGGAAATGTATATGGGCACGGGACTATGAGATGGAGGATGTGTTATGGGTATATGGGCACTGGACTATGGGATGGAGGATATGTATGACGGGTATATGGACACGGGACTATGGGATGGCGGATATGTATGATGGGTATATGGGCAATCGACTATGGGATGGCGAATATGTATGATGGGTATATGGGCATGGGACTATGGGATGGAGGATGTGTGATGGGTATATGGGCATGGGACTATGGGATGGAGGATGTGTGATGGGCATATGGGCACTTGACTATGGGATGAAGGATATGTATCACGGGTATATGGGCACGGGACTATGGGATGGAGGATAATTATAATTTGTTATAACTAACCACAGTTAGTTACTATGCCCGGGCAGCGCCGGGTTCTTCAGCTAGGGTATATGGGCACTCGACTATGGGATGGAGGATATGTATGACGGGTATATGGGCACGGGACTATGGGATGGAGGATATGTATGATGGGTATATGGGCATGGGACTATGAGATGAAGGATGTGTGATGGGTATATGGGCATGGGACTATGGGATGGAGAATATGTATGATGGGTATATGGGCATGGGACTATGGGATGGAGGATATGTATGATGGGTATATGGGCACGGGCCTATGGGATGGTGGATATGTATGATGGGTATATGGGCACGGGACTATGGGATGGAGGATAATTATAATTTTATTATATCTAACCACAGTTAGTTGCTATGCCCGGGCAGCGCCGGGCTCTTCAGCTAGTTTTTAAATAAAAATGGAAAACTGTGTTTTATTTTATTTCTAATAAAATACTTTATTCTTGCACATAACTATAAGATTAGTAGTGGCTAAGTGTCTTATAGACACCTCTCCATTAGTAAGCTGTGGGCTTGAACAGCGTTTACTGTACTGCTCCTTCCCCGGCGCCCGCCATGTGGTACTGATCCGGCACAAGGGCGGCACATGGTTGCCACACATATTACACACACAGACACTGAAATTTCCAACGGCGCTGGCACTAACATCAGTTAGATGAACTGAGTTCATTGGCTGTGAACTCCCAGGACTAGTGTTGAGCATTCCGATACTGCAAATATCGTGTATCAGCCGATATTCGCTGTATCGGAATTCCGATACCGAGTACCGATATTTTTACAATATCGGATACTGGAATCGGAAGTTCCCATAATGCAATGAGCAAGTGTTGTGGCTGTGATTGGCTGCTAAAATGATGTCATCATGATGCGCGGTCTGTGTGCATCATGATGCGCGGTCTGTGCGGGCCTGTTGGGGGTCTGTGCGGGCTGCCAGGGGTCTGTGCGGGCCTGCCAGGGCCTGAATGGGCCTCTCGGCAGTCTATGCGGGCCTCTCGGGGGTCTGTGCGGGCCTGCCGGGGGTCTGTGCGGGCCTGTCAGGGCCTGTACGGGCCTCTTGAGGGTCTATGCGGGCCTCTCGGAGGCCTGTGCGGGCCTGCCGGGGGTCTGTGCGGGCCTGCCGGGGCCTGTACGGGCCTCTCGGGGGTCTATGCGGCCCTGCCGGGGGTCTGTGCGGGCCTGCCGGGGGTTGTGTGTGTGAGCAGGCATCGTCCGATGGGACTACAAGTCCCATCGGGCGATGCCTGCTACAATGACAGTGATTGACACATTAGCCAATGAAGGGACAGTAGTAGTCCCATCATCCAGCTAATGTGTTGAATGTAAAGAAAAAAAACATACAAACATACATACTACATACAACATACATACATACTACATTCATACAACATACATACATACTATATACATACTTCATATATACTACATTCATACAACATACATACTATATACATACTTCATATATACTACATTCATACAACATACATACTGCATACATACTACATATATACTACATTCATACAACATACATACATACTGCATACATACTTCATATATACTACATTCATACAACATACATACATACTGCATACATACTACATATATACTACATTCATACAACATACATACATACTACATACATACTACATGTATACTACATTCATACAACTTACATGCTACATATATACTACATTCATACAACGTACATACATACTACATACTACATTCATACAACATACATACTACATACACTCACTGGCCACTTTATTAGGTACACCTGTCCAACTGTGTGTTAAGACTTAATTTCTAATCAGCCAATCACATGGCGGCAACTCAGTGCATTTAGGCATGTAGACATGGTCAAGACAATCTCCTGCAGTTCAAACCGAGCATCAGTATGGGGAAGAAAGGTGATTTGAGTGCCTTTGAACGTGGCATGATTGTTGGTGCCAGAAGGGCTGGTCTGAGTATTTCAGAAACTGCTGATCTACTGGGATTTTCACGCACAACCATCTCTAGGGTTTACAGAAAATGGTCCGAAAAAGAAAAAAAATCCAGTGAGCGGCAGTTCTGTGGCCGGAAATGCCTTGTTGATGCCAGAGGTCAGAGGAGAATGGGCATACTGGTTCGAGCTGATAGAAAGGCAACAGTGACTCAAATTGCCACCCGTTACAACCAAGGTAGGCAGAAGAGCATCTCTGAATGCACAGTGCGTCGAACTTTGAGGCAGATGGGCTACAGCAGCAGAAGACCACACTGGGTACCACTCCTCTCAGCTAAAAACAGGCATCTGATGGCTACTTTCAGCAGGATAATGCGCCATGTCATAAAGCTCGAATCATCTCAGATTGGTTTCTTGAACATGACAATGAGTTCACTGTACTCAAATGGCCTCCTCAGTCACCAGATCTCAATCCAATAGAGCATCTTTGGGATGTGGTGGAACGGGAGATTCGCATCAGGGATGTGCAGCCGACAAATCTGCGCCAACTGTGTGATGCCATCATGTCAATATGGTCCAAAATCTCTGAGGAATGCTTCCAGCACCTTGTTGAATCTCTGCCACGAAGAATTGAGGCAGTTCTGAAGGCAAAAGGGGGTCCAACCCGTTACTAGCATGGTGTACCTAATAAAGTGGCCAGTGAGTGTATATACTACATTCATACAACATACATACATACTACATACTACATGCATACTTCATACAGTGGGGCAAAAAAGTATTTAGTCAGTCAGCAATAGTGCAAGTTCCACCACTTAAAAAGATGAGAGGCGTCTGTAATTTACATCATAGGTAGACCTCAACTATGGGAGACAAACTGAGAAAAAAAAATCCAGAAAATCACATTGTCTGGTTTTTTTTCATTTTATTTGCATATTATGGTGGAAAATAAGTATTTGGTCAGAAATAAGCAATCAAGATTTCTGGCTCTCACAGACCTGTAACTTCTTCTTTAAGAGTCTCCTCTTTCCTCCACTCATTACCTGTAGTAATGGCACCTGTTTAAACTTGTTATCAGTATAAAAAGACACCTGTGCACACCCTCAAACAGTCTGACTCCAAACTCCACTATGGTGAAGACCAAAGAGCTGTCAAAGGACACCAGAAACAAAATTGTAGCCCTGCACCAGGCTGGGAAGACTGAATCTGCAATAGCCAACCAGCTTGGAGTGAAGAAATCAACTGTGGGAGCAATAATTAGAAAATGGAAGACATACAAGACCACTGATAATCTCCCTCGATCTGGTGCTCCACGCAAAATCCCACCCCGTGGGGTCAGAATGATCACAAGAACGGTGAGCAAAAATCTCAGAACCACGCGGGGGGACCTAGTGAATGAACTGCAGAGAGCTGGGACCAATGTAACAAGGCCTACCATAAGTAACACACTACGCCACCATGGACTCAGATCCTGCAGTGCCAGACGTGTCCCACTGCTTAAGCCTGTACATGTCCGGGCCCGTCTGAAGTTTGCTAGAGAGCATTTGGATGATCCAGAGGAGTTTTGGGAGAATGTCCTATGGTCTGATGAAACCAAACTGGAACTGTTTGGTAGAAACACAACTTGTCGTGTTTGGAGGAAAAAGAATACTGAGTTGCATCCAACAAACACCATACCTACTGTAAAGCATGGTGGTGGAAACATCATGCTTTGGGGCTGTTTCTCTGCAAAGGGGCCAGGACGACTGATCCGGGTACATGAAAGAATGAATGGGGCCATGTATCGTGAGATTTTGAGTGAAAACCTCCTTCCATCAGCAAGGGCATAGAAGATGAAACGTGGCTGGGTCTTTCAACATGACAATGATCCAAAGCACACCGCCAGGTCAACGAAGGAGTGGCTTCGTAAGAAGCATTTCAAGGTCCTGGAGTGGCCTAGCCAGTCTCCAGATCTCAACCCTATAGAAAACCTTTGGAGGGAGTTGAAAGTCCTTGTTGCCAAGCGAAAAGCCAAAAACATCACTGCTCTAGAGGAGATCTGCATGGAGGAATGGGCCAACATACCAACAACAGTGTGTGGCAACCTTGTGAAGACTTACAGAAAACGTTTGACCTCTGTCATTGCCAACAAAGGATATATCACAAAGTATTGAGATGAAATTTTGTTTCTGACCAAATACTTATTTTCCACCATAATATGCAAATAAAATGAAAAAAAACAGACAATGTGATTTTCTGGATTTTTTTTTCTCAGTTTGTCTCCCATAGTTGAGGTCTACCTATGATGTAAATTACAGACGCCTCTCATCTTTTTAAGTGGTGGAACTTGCACTATTGCTGACTGACTAAATACTTTTTTGCCCCACTGTATATACTACATTCATACAACATACATACATACTACATACATACTACATTCATACAACATACATACATGCTACATACTACATACATACTACATATATACTACATTCATACAACATACATACTACATATATACTACATTCATACAACATACATACTACTTACTACATACATACTACATATATACTACATTCATACAACATACATACAACATGCTACATACAATACATTCATACATTCATACAATACATACATATAGACATACAGTACATATATCATAGAGTACATACTCACCATTACTTGTCACTTTGTTCCCCGAAGCCAGTGTCATCTTTAAAAAATATTAAAATAACAAACAACCAATATACTACCTGATCTGCAGAAATCCACGAGTGTCCCACGACGATCTCCCGTGGAGAACAACAGCATCAGCTGATGCCATCGCTCGCTAGGGGCCCCAGGAATACAATGACGGGAGGTAGGTATCCTTCCGCACTGTATTCCTCCGCCACTGTAAAGAAATAGTCCTTAGTCTCACTTTATGGCAAAAGCTGCGTGGGAACTTTCTCACACAGCAATGCCAAAAGTGAGTCTTTCAATTCTTGTTTGATGGATTTTCATCCATTCTTCCTTGTAAAATTCTTCCATTTCTGTGAGATTCCTGGGTCGTCTTGCATGCACTGCTATTTTGAGGACTAGCCACTGATTTTCAATGATGATCGAATCGGGGGACTGTGAGGGCCATTGAAAAACCTCTAGCTATAGCCTATTGTGGATTTTGATGTGTGTGATCATTATCCATTTGTAGAAGCCATCCTGTTTTCAAATTCAGCTTTTTTACACATGGTGTTATGTTTGCATCAAGAATTTGTTGAAATTTCAATGACTCCATTCTTCCCTCTACCTGTGAGATGTTCCCTGTGCCATTGTCTTCAACACAACTCCAAAACATGATTGATCCATCCTCATGCTTAATGGTTGGAGAGATGTTCTTTTCCTGAAATTCTATGCAATTTTTTCTCTGCATATACCTTTGATCATTGCGACCAAAGAGTTTTATTTTAACTTCAATGATTCACAGGACTTGTTTCTAAAATGCATTGGGCTTGTTTAGATGTTCTTTTGCATACCTCTGATGCTAAATTTTATGGTGAGGGTGCAGGAGAGGTTTTCTTCTGATGACTCTTCCATGAAGGCCATATTTCTTAAGGTGTCTCTGAACAGTAGAACAATTACCACAACTCCAGAATCTGCTAAATCTTTATGAAGGTCTTTTGCAGTCAAGTTGGGGGTTCTGATATGCCTTTCTAGCAATCCTACAAGCAGCTCTCTCTGAAATTTTGCTTGGCCTTCCAGACCTTATCTTGATCTCCACTGTTCCTGTAAACTGCTATTTCTGAATTACATATTGAACTGAGGAAAGGACAACTTGAAAACGCTTTGCTATCTTCTTATAGCCTTGTCCTGCTTTGTGGGTCTCCACCATTTTCATTTTCAGAGTGCTAGGCAGCTGCTTAAAAGAACCCATGGTGGCTGTTTTTTCGCACAAGGTTAGAGGAGGCTATGTGTTTCTAAACCTATGGAATCTGCATCAGCTTGCCTTTCCTAACATTGAGGGTGAACAAGCCATATCCTTTACAGGCTAATTAAGGTCTGAAACCTTGGTCAAAGTTATCTGAGCACACAAATCTCCAAAGGTGCCCAAACTTTAGCATCGGACCATTTTTCTTTTTGTAATTTTGAAAATGTGAAAAAATTACAATGTGTATTACTTTTTAGCCTAAAATGTAAAACAAATGTGACAGCTTTAGGCCTTTTAGAGATCATTTCATCTTCAACTTGCTTAACTGTTCACAATAGCAGTAATTTTGACCAGGAGTGCCTAAACTTTTGCATGCCACTGTATATGTAGTATGTATGTAGTATGTATGTTGTATGAATGTAGTATATATGTAGTATGTATGTATGTATGTTGTATGAATGTAGTATATATGTAGTATGTATGTAGTATGTATGTATGTTGTATGAATGTAGTATATATGTAGTATGTATATATGTATGTATGTATGTTGTATGAATGTAGTATATATGTAGTATGTATGTTGTATGAATGTAGTATATATGTAGTATGTATGTAGTATGTTTGTATGTTGTATGAATGTTGTACAGTCATGGCCAAAAGTATTGACACCCCTGCAATTCTGTCAGATAATACTCAGTTTCTTCCTGAAAATGATTGCAAACACAAATTCTTTGGTATTATTATCTTCATTTAATTTGTCTTAAATGAAAAAACACAAAAAGAATTGTCCTAAAGCCAAATTGGATATAATTCCACACCAAACATAACAAAGAGGGAGGACAAAAGTATTGGCACTGTTCGAAAAATCATGTGATGCTTCTCTAATTTGTGTAATTAACAGCACCTATAACTTACCTGTGGCACCTAACAGGTGTTGGCAATAACTAAATCACACTTGCAGCCAGTTGACATGGATTAAAGTTGACTCAACCTCTGTCCTGTGTCCTTGTGTGTACCACATTGAGCATGGAGAAAAGAAAGAAGACCAAAGAACTGTCTGAGGACTTGAGAAACCAAATTGTGAGGAAGCATGAGCAATATCAAGGCTACAAGTCCATCTCCAAAGACCTGAATGTTCCTGTGTCTACCGTGCGCAGTGTCATCAAGAAGTTTAAAGCCCATGGCACTGTGGCTAACCTCTCTAGATGTGGCCGGAAAAGAAAAATTGACAAGAGATTTCAATGCAAGATTGTGCGGATGTTGGATAAAGAACCTCCACTAACATCCAAACAAGTTCAAGCTGCCCTGCAGTCCGAGGGTACAACGGTGTCAACCCGTACTATCCGTCGGCATCTGAATGAAAAGGGACTGTATGGTAGGAGACCCAGGAAGACTCCACTTCTTACCCCGAGACATAAAAAAGCCAGGCTGGAGTTTGCCAAAACTTACCTGAAAAAGCCTAAAACATTTTGGAAGAATGTTCTCTGGTCAGATGAGACAAAAGTAGAGCTTTTAGGGCAAAAGCATCAACATAGAGTTTACAGGAGAAAAAAGAGGCATTCAAAGAAGAGTACACGGTCCCTACAGTCAAACATGGCGGAGGTTCCCTGATGTTTTGGGGTTGCTTTGCTGCCTCTGGCACTGGACTGCTTGACCGTGTGCTTGGCATTATGAAGTCAGAAGACTACCAACAAATTTTGCAGCATAATATAGGGCCCAGTGTGAGAAAGCTGGGTCTACCTCAGAGGTCATGGGTCTTCCAGCAGGACAATAACCCAAAACACACTTCAAAAAGCACTAGAAAATAGTTTGAGAGAAAGCACTGGAGACTTCTAAGGTGGCCAGCAATGAGTCCAGACCTGAATCCCATAGAACACCTGTGGAGAGATCTAAAAATGGCAGTTTGGAGAAGGCACCCTTCAAATATCAGGGACCTGGAGTGGTTTGCCAAAGAAGAATGGTCTAAAATTCCAGCAGAGCTTTGTAAGAAACTCATTGATGGTTACCGGAAGCAGTTGGTCGCAGTTATTTTGGCTAAAGGTTGTGCAACCAAGTATTAGGCTGTGGGTGCCAATACTTTTGTCCGGCCCATTTTTGGAGTTTTGTGTGAAATGATCAATGTTTTGCTTTTTGCTTCATTCTCTTTTGTGTTTTTTCATTTAAGACAAATTAAATGAAGATAATAATACCAAAGAATTTGTGTTTGCAATCATTTTCAGGAAGAAACTGAATATTATCTGACAGAATTGCAGGGGTGTCAATACTTTTGGCCATGACTGTATATATGTAGTATGTACGTAGTATGTAGTATGTATGTATGTTGCATGAATGTAGTATGTATGTAGTATGTATGTTGTATGTAGTATGTATGTAGTATGTATGTTTTTTTTTACATTCAACACATTAACCGGATGATGGGACTACTACTGTCCCATCATTGGCTAATGTGTCAATCACTGTCAATGTAGCAGGCATCGCCCGATGGGACATGTAGTCCCATCGGACGATGCCTGCACACACACACCCAACCTCCGGCAGGCCTGCACAGACCCCCGGCAGGCCCACATAGACCCCGAGAGGCCTGTACAGGCCCGGCAGGCCCGCACAAACCCCCGGCAGCCCGCACAGACCCCCGAGAGGCCCGCATAGACCCCCAAGAGGCACGTAAGGCCCCGGCAGGCCTGAACAGACCCCCAAGAGGCCCGTACAGATCCCACCCGCACACACAGACACGCACAGTGTCCGCCCACGCACCACCCACACTCTTCCCCCCTCCCGAACCGGATGTGCAAGTAAAGAAAGGGTTTTTTTTACTTCCGATATTTCTGTCCCATAGACTTGCATGGGACTTCCGGTATCGGAATCGGCGATACCTGATACTTTTTGGGTATCGGTCAGATACAATCCGATCCGATATTTCTCAATATCGGATGGTATCTCTCAACACTACCCAGGACCTTTCTGATGGCACCTGGAGCAGGAGAACTTTCTCACATTCGCGGATACGTCAGACAGGTCCTACGAGTTCAAAGGGGAGATACTGGACAGAGGTAGTAGATGCTGCTCAGTATCTCTGCTCATTCAAACTAAAATTGTCTGGAATTGAGATCTGACGCCATGCCACATTTGGAGAGCCCCCTGATGTGCCTAAACAGTGGAAACCCCCCTACAAGTGACCTCATTCTGGAAACTAGACCCCCTAAGGAACTTATCTAGATGTGTGGTGAGCACATTGAACTCCCAAGTGTTTCACTAAAGTTTATAACGCCTGGGCGTGAAAATAAAAAATCATATTTTTTCCACAAACATGATAGTTTAGTCCCAATTTTTTTATTTTCCTAAGGGTAACAGGAGAATTTGAACCTTATAAGCTGTTGTACAATTTGTCCTGAGTATGCTGATACCCCATATGTGGGAGAAAATTACTGTTTGTGCACACATTTAGGCTTGGAAGTGAAGTTGTGATGTTTTGGAATGCAGACTTTGATGGAATGGTCTGCGGGCGTCATGTTCCGTTTCCAGAGACCCTGATGTGCCTAAACAGTAGAAGGACAGTGTTCCGACTACAGCCTAACTACTATTTGTGATTGGAGGCCCTTGGAATGGTGGCTTCCTGCGTCAACCATGACTCAGTCCATAGAGCTAATTTTTACAAACCCTATGTACATTGTGCAGTGGACAAACGAGGATATCGTTCTTACTCCAGCTTAAGTACCATTTGTAATTGGAGGCCCTTGGGATGGTGGCTTCCTGCGTCAACCATGACTCAGCACATAGAGCTAATTTTTAACAACCCTATGCACATTGTGCAGTGGACAAACTAGAACAGTATTACTACTCCAGCTTAACTGCTATTTGTGATTGGAGGCCCTTGGGATGGTGGCTTCCTGCGTCAACCATGACTCAAACCATAGAGCTAATTTGTGCAAACCCTATGCACAATGTGCAGTGGACAAATCTTGATTGTATAGTGGCCATACCAAACTAACATTTGTCATTGGAGGCCCTTGTGAAAGGTTATGACACATTATGACTGATATAGGGGATATATATTTAATAGAAATCTAGGATTGGTAGTTTTTCTTGTGTATCTGTAAAAGTGGCATAATACTGCGATAAACTTATTCCCAGAAACCATATGTGAGTCAGAAATGCATGCAGGCATATTCTCCAAGCTCTTTCAATTCTGTTTCATTAATTTCCCATCCATTTCAGCCTTTTCCTCAGACCTCCAGACCCCTTTGTAGGGTCCAGCAGAAATTTATTCGCATTTCCCATTGACTTGCATTGTACTCGCTATTCGGAACGAATACTCAATTTTTACAAAGTACTCGCTACAAGTATAGTGATTACGAATATTACGATACTCGCTCGTCACTAATAATGACTGTCAACCTTCTCTCCTGCTCTTTGTGTATCACACTTCCTTTCATTTACAATAAGCTCTGGAGAAAAAAAAAACTGGAGTCTGAACTGAGAAAGTAAGTAAATGTGTATGCACAATGTAAGTGTAATATTAACACATGACCATTAACCAGAGAAAACGAAAAGCAAAAAACACAAATAACCTAAAATAAAAATGTAAAAAATAAACTGCAAATAATGCATAAAAGGTAATAATAATAATAATAATAATAATAATAATAATAATAATAATAATAAGGGTTTATGTTTACTAAATACCCTTATTATTATTGCATATTTGCAGTTTATTTTTTACTTTTTTATTTTAGGTTATTTGTGTTTTTGCTTTGTGTTTTCTTTAATAAGCTCTGGAGGCTGATTCTCTATGAGATCTGTGTACAGCCCATAGATCTTGAAAGCTCATTTACATATTAAGAAAAATGTTGATTTTTCTGGAATAAGACTTTGTATTGTTGGTATCAAGGTTTCATTTTTTTCAAGTTTCTATGACCTACAAGCCCATATAAACGTCTTCATAAGGTTACTCCTACTGAGAGATTAACTTTCAATTTGGCTATTTTATATATAATTTTACATTAAATATATCTAGCAGATATGCTTAGAACATTCTCTTTAAAAATTGCTAACTGAAGCTGTTTTCACCGACTTGTGGTTTTAGTTATTCAAGTCAAAAGGAAACAGTGGCAAAAATTCAATGGCTGCAGTTTTTCCTCATTAAAAATGTGAGGAAGGTATTGTATACCGAATTTTAGTTTTTTTTTTACCGTAAATGCACAGAGTGTGAAGCATTGGACTTTTTTACTTTATTTAATGTACTTTTATGTCATGGACTTTATATACAGCACACTAAGATACAAACATCTACATCTGCATCTAGCCACAGATGTGCACCTGCATAATACAAGATTTCGTAATACTGATCAGTAACATCCTGTCCTGTGGTTCTTTTTATCTAAGAACTTTTTTCCCATGAGCTATGCTTTTTCTTTCGTTATCTACAATATGCAAATGCTCCCAAAATCAAGTGTGTTAAATAGCCATTTCCAATGGTCTGCTGGTATATTAACCAAAATGTATAATATACACTGATATTAGAAGATCACATATTACCACCACATAGTGACCAAATAATATAACATACAAGAAACAAATACCACTACACCATGGCCCGGACCACATATTACCACCACAGTGGCCAAATACTACAAAACTGATCATTAATAAAAAAAAACACAACATTTTGTATACAGTGTCCGTGTACAGGTAATATACAGTGATCACCGGTTACATTGTATACAGGAGAGACATTATATACAGGAGCACTGTATATAGTAAACAGTATAGTGTCAG
The DNA here is from genome assembly GCF_039654945.1 of Dendrobates tinctorius. Taxonomy (NCBI): domain Eukaryota; kingdom Metazoa; phylum Chordata; class Amphibia; order Anura; family Dendrobatidae; genus Dendrobates; species Dendrobates tinctorius. The sequence continues at coordinate 90,394,387 of NW_027361687.1, read as the reverse complement.
TGTACAGGTAACACACTGACTCACTGGTTACATCTCTAGTGGAAGTCCTTCTTTGCATTTCATCTACATCCAGTGCACACCGCCATCACTTCATCCAGCCAGGACTCGCCTCTGCAGAAAATAACACAGTTATCTAGAGCATATTCCCCAATTTTTCTCCAGCCTCTATACTATGCTAAATGAAGAAAAAAGTGACCGTGTCACCCTGCACAGTAACAGGACCTCTCCTCCCCACATTGAGAACAGTTTCCTCAAAAATAATATCCTTTAATTAGCCTCTTCAGTAACAATATCCCACTTTCTGGACCCCATGTGTCTTCCCATTCTGCCTCATGTCTCTCTATACTTCCCCCATGTCTCTCCATATTGCCCCCACAGTCATCCATAATAGTATAATTTATCCCATAGTAATATATAGCTATATAATGCAGCCCCATAGTAGTATAATGTACCCTATAGTCATATATAGTGTAATGCACCCACATAGCAGTATAATGCACCCACATAGTAGTATAATGCACCCCCATAGTGGTATAATGCACCACCATAGCGATATAATGCAGCCCCATAGCAGTATAATGCAGCTCCATAGAGGTATTATGCAGCCCCAAAGCGGTATAAAGCAGCCCCATTGCAGTATAATGCACCCATAGTATAATACAGCCCCATAGCAGTATAATGCAGCTCTATAGCAGCATAATGCATCTCCACAGCAGTATAATGCACCCCCCATAGAAGTATAATGCACCCCCACAGGAGTAAAATGCACTCCCTTAGCAGTATAATGCACTCACATAGCAGTAAATTGTAACCCCATAGTATAATGCAGCCCCATAGAAGTATAATGTACCCCCATAGTATAATGAGCCCCTACAATATAATGCACCCCATACCATTATAATGCTGCCCATAACGCGGCTTTACAAATAAAAAAAAAGCTTTTCCTTACCTGTCAGAGCTCCAACAGTGTCCACCTCTCCGATTCAGATGCGGCGCGCAGCATTTTTCTGGCGTAGGACAGTGGCATCATACATCGGCGACATGCACACTGATGTCAGCTGCCGGCCTGTAATTGACTGGCAGCTGTTAACTGTTGCCGTATGGGAGAAATCTACCGCATGACAACAGAGTTTAAGTGATCATGCATCGAAGGACGCGCGATCAGTTACTAAAGCGGCAGGATGCTGGAGCATGCTGAGTAGAATAGAGGAAGTGAGCAGAACAGAGGAGGCCTGCTGCGGGCCTCCTTTGCCAATCGGGCACCATATGCCAATAAGGGCAGTAATGCCCTGATGGCGGCCCTGTATATATCTAATATATAAAGCTCAATGTGTGTATGTATGTATGTATGTATGTGTGTATGTATGTGTGTGTGTTATGTCCGGGATAGGCATCCGCACCATCGCAGCTACAGCCATAAAATTTGGCACAGTCACACGTCTGGACCCCGAGAGAGTCCTAAGCTATGTTGTGAGGCGAAATTTTACCCCCGCGCGTTCCAATTCACCAAACAATTTTGCCCCTATCTGCACAATGGGGAAAAAGTGTGCGTGTCAAGCCCCGCCCCTCATTATGATGTCATAATGCCCCTATCTACATACTGGGGAAACAGTGTGGGTATCAAGCCCCGCCCCTCATTATGATGTCACAATGGTTGCCATGGCGACGCTGATGTCATCATAGGTTGCAAGCCCCGCCGCTCATTATGGTGTCATAATGGTTGACTATGGGATGGAGGATGTGTGATGGGTATATGGGCACTGGACTATGGGATGGAGGATATGTATGACGGGTATATGAGCACGGGACTATGGGATGGCGGATAAGTATGATGGGTATATGGGCACTGGATTATGGGATGGAGGATATGTATGATGGGTATATGGGCACGGGACTATGGGATGGCGGATATGTATGATGGGTATATGGGCAAGGGACTATGGGATGGAGGATATGTATGATGGGTATATAGGCATGGGGCTATGAGATGAAGGATGTGTGATGGGTATATGGGCACTAGACTATGGGATTGCGAATATGTATGATGGGTATATGGGCATGGGACTATGGGATGGAGGATGTGTGATGGGTATATTGGCATGGGACTATGGGATGGAGGATGTGTGATGGGTAGAGTTGAGCGATTTTTGTTTTTTTAGGGTCGCGTTTCGTTTCGTGAAACCTGACTTTTCCAAAAGTCGGGTCGAGCAAGATCGTCCGATTATAGGGAAAAGTCGGGGTCGTCCCGAAACACGAAACCCAATGTAAGTCAATGGGGAATAAAAGTCGGCAGTGAGAGGAGGACAGGAAACACACCTACAGTGCCCATTTGAATGCCAAAAGCATCAATTCTTCTTACTTAAGCTTGTCAACCTTAATTAACTTCATAATACAAGTTACGCACTGAAAAATGGGGGTTATTTGGCTAAAGTTGTGGGGGGGGAGGGCTGGCTGCAGGTTTTCATGTGCCCTGGGCGAAAGAGCGCCCCTTTAACACATACCACAACTCATCATGCTCCGATACGGCAGAGAAATAGCGGTATAGTACAATGAAAAATACCTCACTTTTTACATCTCATGACGAGGCCCATCTATTTCTCCATACAGAATCATTGGTCCCATATAATGTTTGAAACAGTATATGATGAGCTCCACATAATGCTACAGTATATGTTGGTCCCCATGGATGAAGCTCCACTGTCTTATGGGCCCAAATAATGCTCCAAACATAATGGGCCCCATTTCTAATGCTCTAGTGTATAATGGGCCCTGTAAATGCTGCTCCAGTGTCTGATGTCCACCTTTGGAATGTTCCAGTGTATGGTGGGCCCCATCTATCAGTCTCCAGAGTATAGTGCTCCCCAAAAATTGCTGTCCCAACATTGAAAACAATCAAATAAGTCTCCTCGCTAGGGAATCCCTGTACTTGTCTGGACTCCTCGTCGTCCCCATCTTCCATCTCACTGCACAGTATTTCAACTTTGCAAGTGCTGTGATCCTGGGCAAGCAGGGGGGGCCCACTCGTTGGCGACGGCACTGGCACAGGGCCCCTGATAGTACGGTGGTGTGTCTGATGGCGGGTGGGCCGAACCTGCACTTTCATCTGCAGCTCCCTCTTTGTCACCGTGTAAGATGGAACTGTATATGGGAAGGGTAACCTGAGTTTCATCAGGGTCAGATTCAGGTCGTGTAGCGTGCGAGGGGAATGTAGTGGTCTGGGTCAATGTACCAGCAGATTCATCGAGCAGTGGCTGGGCATCAGTGCACTTGTGTCGCCCCCAGGAGTACGGTCGCCACAGTGGCATTACCTTCTTCCTAGGGAGTGTGATGTCATGCTTGGGAGCAACGAAGGATCTCTCTAGCAGGTTAACTGATTGGGCGGCGTTATTCCCACGAGTCATGACCCTCCAAACAGCGTTCATGAAGGCAAAGTGCTTGTTTTACGTGGGCAGTATGGTTGCAAAGCTGAACCTTAAAGGAATGTCCAGAAGGGCACCACCAGGAGTGGAGCCTACGGTTAAATTCGACTCCACCTGGGAAACCTCAACCATGCCAGCTACAGAACAGATGCACACATTGCAAGCTTAATTCCGTTAACGAACGAGACTCCGTCATGCCCCGCGGTCCGAGTCCGGCTTACTAGAGGGACACGTGAGGCTCTGGCACATGAGATTGGCCAATAACTGGTGTGTCATGCCCTTACATGTCCGTGGCTGCATGTGCGCTACACTGAAAAGGCCAGCGTTTGTCGCTTACAGGTGCAGATAACCCGCTGAACGTTAGTGATGGGGATCACTGATTACAATTATTACCCGCGAACAATGATTTCCCAGTAAGTGCAGGTCAACCACAGTTCCGGAATTAGGCCTAACCGTCATTCCTGAAAAAATGAAAAACTTACGTGTGCAAACCACAGGTGCTGTAGCTTGCTTAACAGCTCGCCAGCCGTTCTCACGCCCAGTATGGATTACACGTGATTGCACAAAGGTGAGAAAGGGTACCGTATCCCCAGATAACATGTATGGATAGCGTACACATTCAAAATATATGTCTCAGGAGGCAGGCTCAGACGGTGTTAGGCCCAGTATGGATTGCACGTGATTGCACAAAGGTTAGAAAGGGTACCGTATCCCCAGATAACATGTATGGATAGCGTACACATTCAAAATATATGTCTCAGGAGGCAGGCTCAGACGGTGTTAGGCCCAGTATGGATTGCACGTGATTGCACAAAGGTTAGAAAGGGTACCGTTTCCCCGGATAACATGTATGGATAGCGTACACATTCAAAATATATGTCTATACATCAGGAGGCAGGCTCAGACGGTGTTAGGCCCAGTATGGATTGCACGTGATTGCACAAAGGTTAGAAAGGGTACCGTATCCCCAGATAACATGTATGGATAGCGTACACATTCAAAATATATGTCTCAGGAGGCAGGCTCAGACGGTGTTAGGCCCAGTATGGATTGCACGTGATTGCACAAAGGTTAGAAAGGGTACCGTTTCCCCGGATAACATGTATGGATAGCGTACACATTCAAAATATATGTCTCAGGAGGCAGGCTCAGACGGTGTTAGGCCCAGTATGGATTGCACGTGATTGCACAAATGTTAGAAAGGGTACCGTTTCCCCGGATAACATGTATGGATAGCGTACACATTCAAAAAATATGTCTCAGGAGGCAGGCTCAGACGGTGTTAGGCCCAGTATGGATTGCACGTGATTGCACAAAGGTTAGAAAGGGTACCGTTTCCCCGGATAACATGTATGGATAGGGTACACATTCAAAATATATGTCTCAGGAGGCAGGCTCAGACGGTATTAGGCCCAGTATGGATTGCACGTGATTGCACAAAGGTTAGAAAGGGTACCGTATCCCCAGATAACATGTATGGATAGCGTGCACATTCAAAATATATGTCTCAGGAGGCGGGCTCAGACGGTGTTAGGCCCAGTATGGATTGCACGTGATTGCACAAAGGTTAGAAAGGGTACCGTTTCCCCGGATAACATGTATGGATAGCGTACACATTCAAAATATATGTCTATACATCAGGAGGCAGGCTCAGACGGTGTTAGGCCCAGTATGGATTGCACGTGATTGCACAAAGGTTAGAAAGGGTACCGTTTCCCCGGATAACATGTATGGATAGCGTACACATTCAAAATATATGTCTATACATCAGGAGGCAGGCTCAGACGGTGTCAGGCACAGTATGGATTTGACGGCCCAGATTACACAGCGGAGGAGCAGGGAGAGGTAAAGATTGCAAATGCTGTGGCCCTGCCCAAGCAAGGGGGGCCCACTCGTGGGCGTCGGTACTGGCACTGGGCCCCTCATAGTACAGCGGTGTGTCTGACGGCGGGTGTACACCACCACCGTCAGAGACACTTGATTGCACTATGAGGGACCCTGTGCCAGTGCCCGCGCCCAAGAGTCGGCCTACCCACCTGTCCAGGGCAACGGCACTCGCACGGTGTCGTGCGCTAGGTGGTGAACCCGGCCATGGGGGGGGAGGCAGCACAGTTAGGGAGTTTTAGAAAGTGGCATATGTTGATGTTGGACATTCAGCTGATGCAAAAGGCGAAATAGGTGAAGTCCCAGGAAGAGGTGGACCAAAGCAAGCCATTTTTCTGTCACCCTATGTGTCATCAGGGGAAGGTGGGACAGAATCCTTGGAAACCCATGCATGGTTCATTTTAATGAAGGTTAGATCATCCACATTTTGGGTTGACAGACGGGTCCTTTTTTCTGTCAGGATTGATCCAGCTGCACTGAAGACTCTTTCCGATAGCACACTTGCAGCTGGGCAAGCGAGCTCCTGTAAGGCATATTGGGCCAATTCAGGCCAGGTGTCCAGTTTAGCGGCCCAATAGTCAAAGGGGAATGACCTGTGTGGGAGAACATCGATATGGGAGGAAAAGTAGTTTGTAACCATAGTTGACAACTGCTGTCTCCTGTCACTTTCCATCGATGCAGTATTACCAGTTGTGTGAGCGGTATTTGAAAAATCAGTCCACAACATTGTCATGAAACCCCCATCTCCAACGCCACTTCTGCTGTGTGCACCACGAACACCTCTGCCAAGCTGCCCCCGGCCCGTACAGCTCGTGTGAGAACCATCACCGCTGCAGTGTGCTGGGAATGCCTCAAGCAACCGATTTACCAGAGTTGCTTGTTTATTAGCCAATATTAGGTCAAGATTCTCCTGTGGCATGATGTTTTGTAATTTGCCTTTATAGCGTGGATCCAGGATGCTGGCCAACCAGTAGTCGTCATCGTTCATCATTTTGGCAATGCGGGGGTCCCTTTTTAGGATCTGCAAGGCATAATCTGACATGTGGGCCAATGTTCCCGGTGTCAATGATGCACTGCGAGTGCTGGGTGGAGGAGCACTTTCTGGCAAATCCACATCCCTCCAGTCACGCACAAACCCTGTACCAGACCTTGCCACGCCAACATTTTCACTTGCCCCACGAGATGCATCCTCCTCCCCTAAGTAATCATCCCCATCATCATCCTCCTCCTCCTCTTCTTCCTCCACCTCGTCCAGGAGAGGTCCCTGAGCAGACAATGGCTGAATGTCATCAAGGATTCCCTCCTCCTCTTCCTCCTCATCAACATTGGCTGCAGACGCCTGCTCCTTAAGGTGCGTCAAAGTTTGCATGAGCAGACGCATAAGTGGGATGCTCCTGCTTAGGATGGCGTCGTCTGCGCTTACCAGCCGTGTGCATTCCTCAAAACACTGAAGGACTTTACAGAGGTCTTTCAGCTTCGACCACTGCACACCTGTCAACTCCATGTCTGCTCTCAAAGTGCCTGGCCGTGTATCCTCCCACAAATGCATTATGACCTGCCTCTGCTCGCACAGCCGCTCCACCATGTGCAGGGTGGAGTTCCACCTTGTTGCAATGTCGATAATGAGGCGGTGGTTGGGAAGGTGGAGCAATCGCTGCAGCTTCTGCATACGAACGGAGTGTACAGGCGACCGGCGGATGTGCGCCCACAGTCTTCGCACCTTCTGGAGCAGGGCTGTTAACTCCGGATAATTTTTGAGGAAGCACTGCACCACCAGGTTCAAGGTGTGAGCCAAGCAAGGTATGTGGCTGAGTTTTGAAAGGGCTATGGCTGCCACAAAATTACGGCCGTTATCACTAACTACCTTGCCTGCCTCAAGATGTACACTGCCCAGCCATGACTCAGTTTTTTGCTTCAAGTACTCGTCCAGCACCTCGGCGGTGTGTCTGTTGCCCAAACACATCATCTGCAACACAGCCTGCTGACGCTTTCCACTAGCTGCTCGACAGGGGGACACATCGTGTGCAACAGTGGCAGCTGCAGATGGAGTGCTCGAACGACTGTGCTCTGTGGACGAGCTTTCGCTTCTGGAGGAGGAGGAGGAGGAGGAGGGTCGAACGCCTACAGCCAACTGTTTCCTATACCGTGGGCTAGGCAGCACTGTCCCACCACCGCTGTCCCCTGTGGACCCTGCATCCACCACATTAACCCAGTGCGCAGTGATGGACACGTAACGGTCCTGGCCATGCCGACTGGACCATGCATCAGTTGTGAGGTGCACCTTTCCGCTCACTGACTGCTTGAGTGCATGGACAATGCGGTCTTTCACATGATGGTGGAGGGCTGGGATGGCTTTGCGAGAGAAGAAGTGGCGACTGGGTAGGTCATAGCGTGGTACTGCATAGGCCATGAGTTCGCGGAAAGCTGTGCTTTCCACCAACCGAAAGGGCATCATCTCAAACGAGATTAGTTTGGCAATGTGGGCGTTCAAACCCAGTGTACGCGGATGAGAGACTGAGTACTTTCTTGACCTACTCATAGTGTCTGGGAGGGTGAGCTGGACTTGAGAGCTGCATATGGTGGAAGTAGCGGTGGACAGGGCGGACTGAGAGAGGGTTGATGATGGTGATGGAGTTGGTGTTCTTTCTGATGGCCTAGAATCAGTCTTTCGTTGATATAACAGTGGGATTCCCTGACTGCTGTGGCCTTGCAACGACACCTCAACATTTGCTGCTGTGCTAACCGGTGGGCTTACAGTGGGGGAAACAATGTAGTGTTGCTGACTACCTTCGTTGTGATCAGTTGCACATGTGGCACTTGAGGTTTGGTGTTGTGTCCACGCTTGCAAGTGCATGCTGGTTAAATGTCTAAGCATGCAACTGGTATTCAAATTTTTCAGATTTTTCCCTCGGCTAAAGGTCTTTGCACACTTCTTACAGATAACCTTGGCCTGATCATGAGGATTTTGGTCAAAAAAGTGCCACACTGCACTCTTCCTACTTTGGCAGACATTTTGCGGCCTAGCACGCTGTGATCTTTTGACCCTCTGGACAAGCTGTCCAGCAACTCTTTTGATGTTTGGAACCTGTCTTTGGAGTGCTCCGGGCCTGCCAGATAACAGCTGTTGCGATGTCGATGTCTGCTGTGGATGCTCCTCATCTGAGCTATTGGAAGCAGCACCCTCTTCCCCCAATGGATGCCAATCTGGGTCAACAACTGGGTCATCCATCACCTCCTCTTCTATGTCATGTGCACCTTCCTCTGTGTCACCGTGTATGGTGGTATAGTGTGCGGGAAGGGGCACCTGAGTCTCATCAGGGTCAGAATCTGGCTCTGTACACTGCGAGGACAATGTAGTGCTCTGAGTGAATGTACCAGCAGAATCATCCATCAGCGGCTGTGCATCAGTGCACTCCATGTCAGATTCATCTTGGCCTGGGTAATTCACCATTTCACTTGATAATCCAGGCATGGTATGTGAAAACAGCTCCATGGAGTAATCAGTAGTATGGCCTGCGTCATCCTTCAATCTTGGTTGGGGTGAAGGACACAAGGAAAGGTGTGGTTCATGAACATGAGCCTCCAATGACGACTCAGTGCTTTTACTTTTTACAACTGAAGAAGAGGAGGCGATAGAGCTGGAGGCTGAGTCAGCAATGTAAGACAAAACTTTTTCCTGATCCTCTGGCTTTAAAAGCGGTTTGCCAACTCCTAGAAAACTAAGCGTTCGAGGCCTTATGTAGCCAGACGATGACGCATGCTCAACACCTCCTGCATTCGGTCCTATTTTGCTCTTGCCACTACCATCAGATCCAACACCAACACCATCATTACCAGCTGCCAACCCCCGCCCAATTCCACGGCCTCTTCCAAAAGCCTTCCTCATTTTTGGTAGAAATGTAGACAAAATCCAACAAACTATATAGTAATGTAAAACAAGGTACAAGGTGTCTATAGGACAGAGGAGGTTTAGAATTTCTGCAGACACTTGTGGACACTGGACACTTTTGGATTGTGTGAGGCCCACTGATATCTGAGCGCTATGTGACAGGCTCGATGGCACAGCTGTGACCAAAGTGACTAGAGGATAAGGGAGATTTTGAATCTCTGCACACACTTTTGGACACTGGACACTTTTGGATTGTGTGAGGCCCACTGAAATCCTAGCGCTATGTCACAGGCTCGATGGCACAGCTGTGACCAAAGTGACTAGAGGATAAGGGAGATTTTGAATCTCTGCACACACTTTTAGACACTGGACACTTTTAGATTGTGTGAGGCCCAATGAATATCTGAGCGCTATGTGACAGGCTCGATGGCACAGCTGTGACCAAAGTGACTAGAGGATAAGGGAGATTTTGAATCTCTGCACACACTTTTGGACACTGGACACTTTTGGATTGTGTGAGGCCCAATGAATATCTGAGCGCTATGTGACAGGCTCGATGGCACAGCTGCTGTGACCAAAGTGACTAGAGGATAAGGGAGATTTTGAATCTCTGCACACACTTTTGGACACTGGACACTTTTGGATTGTGTGAGGCCCACTGATATCTGAGCGCTATGTGACAGGCTCGATGGCACAGCTGTGACCAAAGTGACTAGAGGATAACGGAGATTTTGAATCTCTGCACACACTTTTGGACACTGGACGCTTTTGGATTGTGTGAGGCCCAATGAATATCTGAGCGCTATGTGACAGGCTCGATGGCACAGCTGTGACCAAAGTGACTAGAGGATAAGGGAGATTTTGAATCTCTGCACACACTTTTGGACACTGGACACTTTTGGATTGTGTGAGGCCCACTGATATCTGAGCGCTATGTCACAGGCTCGATGGCACAGCTGTGACCAAAGTGACTAGAGGATAAGGGAGATTTTGAATCTCTGCACACACTTTTAGACACTGGACACTTTTGGATTGTGTGAGGCCCAATGAATATCTGAGCGCTATGTGACAGGCTCGATGGCACAGCTGTGACCAAAGTGACTAGAGGATAAGGGAGATTTTGAATCTCTGCACACACTTTTGGACACTGGACACTTTTGGATTGTGTGAGGCCCACTGATATCTGAGCGCTATGTGACAGGCTCGATGGCACAGCTGTGACCAAAGTGACTAGAGGATAAGGGAGATTTTGAATCTCTGCACACACTTTTAGACACTGGACACTTTTGGATTGTGTGAGGCCCAATGAATATCTGAGCGCTATGTGACAGGCTCGATGGCACAGCTGTGACCAAAGTGACTAGAGGATAAGGGAGATTTTGAATCTCTGCACACACTTTTGGACACTGGACACTTTTGGATTGTGTGAGGCCCAATGAATATGTGAGCACTATGTGACAGGCTCGATGTCACAGCTGCTGTGACCAAAGTGACTAGAGGATAAGGGAGATTTTGAATCTCTGCACACACTTTTGGACACTGGACACTTTTGGATTGTGTGAGGCCCACTGATATCTGAGCGCTATGTGACAGGCTCGATGGCACAGCTGTGACCAAAGTGACTAGAGGATAAGGGAGATTTTGAATCTCTGCACACACTTTTGGACACTGGACACTTTTGAATTGTGTGAGGCCGAATGAATATCTGAGCGCTATGTGACAGGCTCGATGGCACAGCTGTGACCAAAGTGACTAGAGGATAAGGGAGATTTTGAATCTCTGCACACACTTTTGGACACTGGACACTTTTGGATTGTGTGAGGCCCACTGATATCTGAGCGCTATGTGACAGGCTCGATGGCACAGCTGTGACCAAAGTGACTAGAGGATAAGGGAGATTTTGAATCTCTGCACACACTTTTAGACACTGGACACTTTTGAATTGTGTGAGGCCGAATGAATATCTGAGCGCTATGTGACAGGCTCGATGGCACAGCTGTGACCAAAGTGACTAGAGGATAAGGGAGATTTTGAATCTCTGCACACACTTTTGGACACTGGACACTTTTGGATTGTGTGAGGCCCACTGATATCTGAGCGCTATGTCACAGGCTCGATGGCACAGCTGTGACCAAAGTGACTAGAGGATAAGGGAGATTTTGAATCTCTGCACACACTTTTAGACACTGGACACTTTTGGATTGTGTGAGGCCCAATGAATATCTGAGCGCTATGTGACAGGCTCGATGGCACAGCTGTGACCAAAGTGACTAGAGGATAAGGGAGATTTTGAATCTCTGCACACACTTTTGGACACTGGACACTTTTGGATTGTGTGAGGCCCAATGAATATGTGAGCGCTATGTGACAGGCTCGATGTCACAGCTGCTGTGACCAAAGTGACTAGAGGATAAGGGAGATTTTGAATCTCTGCACACACTTTTAGACACTGGACACTTTTGAATTGTGTGAGGCCGAATGAATATCTGAGCGCTATGTGACAGGCTCGATGGCACAGCTGTGACCAAAGTGACTAGAGGATAAGGGAGATTTTGAATCTCTGCACACACTTTTGGACACTGGACACTTTTGGATTGTGTGAGGCCCACTGATATCTGAGCGCTATGTCACAGGCTCGATGGCACAGCTGTGACCAAAGTGACTAGAGGATAAGGGAGATTTTGAATCTCTGCACACACTTTTAGACACTGGACACTTTTGGATTGTGTGAGGCCCAATGAATATCTGAGCGCTATGTGACAGGCTCGATGGCACAGCTGTGACCAAAGTGACTAGAGGATAAGGGAGATTTTGAATCTCTGCACACACTTTTGGACACTGGACACTTTTGGATTGTGTGAGGCCCACTGATATCTGAGCGCTATGTCACAGGCTCGATGGCACAGCTGTGACCAAAGTGACTAGAGGATAAGGGAGATTTTGAATCTCTGCACACACTTTTAGACACTGGACACTTTTGGATTGTGTGAGGCCCAATGAATATCTGAGCGCTATGTGACAGGCTCGATGGCACAGCTGTGACCAAAGTGACTAGAGGATAAGGGAGATTTTGAATCTCTGCACACACTTTTGGACACTGGACACTTTTGGATTGTGTGAGGCCCAATGAATATGTGAGCGCTATGTGACAGGCTCGATGTCACAGCTGCTGTGACCAAAGTGACTAGAGGATATGGGAGATTTTGAATCTCTGCACACACTTTTGGACACTGGACACTTTTGGATTGTGTGAGGCCCACTGATATCTGAGCGCTATGTGACAGGCTCGATGGCACAGCTGTGACCAAAGTGACTAGAGGATAAGGGAGATTTTGAATCTCTGCACACACTTTTGGACACTGGACACTTTTGGATTGTGTGAGGCCCACTGATATCTGAGCGCTATGTGACAGGCTCGATGGCACAGCTGTGACCAAAGTGACTAGAGGATAAGGGAGATTTTGAATCTCTGCACACACTTTTAGACACTGGACACTTTTGAATTGTGTGAGGCCGAATGAATATCTGAGCGCTATGTGACAGGCTCGATGGCACAGCTGTGACCAAAGTGACTAGAGGATAAGGGAGATTTTGAATCTCTGCACACACTTTTGGACACTGGACACTTTTGGATTGTGTGAGGCCCACTGATATCTGAGCGCTATGTGACAGGCTCGATGGCACAGCTGTGACCAAAGTGACTAGAGGATAAGGGAGATTTTGAATCTCTGCACACACTTTTGGACACTGGACACTTTTGGATTGTGTGAGGCCCAATGAATATCTGAGCGCTATGTGACAGGCTCGATGGGACAGCTGCTGTGACCAAAGTGACTAGAGGATAAGGGAGATTTTGAATCTCTGCACACACTTTTGGACACTGGACACTTTTGGATTGTGTGAGGCCCACTGATATCTGAGCGCTATGTCACAGGCTCGATGGCACAGCTGTGACCAAAGTGACTAGAGGATAAGGGAGATTTTGAATCTCTGCACACACTTTTGGACACTGGACACTTTTGGATTGTGTGAGGCCCAATGAATATCTGAGCGCTATGTGACAGGCTCGATGGCACAGCTGTGACCAAAGTGACTAGAGGATAAGGGAGATTTTGAATCTCTGCACACACTTTTGGACACTGGACACTTTTGGATTGTGTGAGGCCCAATGAATATCTGAGCGCTATGTGACAGGCTCGATGGCACAGCTGTGACAAAAGTGACTAGAGGATAAGGGAGATTGGATTGCTTTTAAAAAAGCAGTTTGCGGAGCAGTGGGTAAACAGCAATGCCAGCCTGTCAGGAAGCCTTAAAAGGCAGCCCAACAACCAACACCACTGATACACCACAATATAGCCTCCCCTTGCACTGCACACACAGTGACTGGTGTGTTGTGCAGGCCAAATTGCTAGCAGCAGAAGCAGTTTTTTTTTCTTCTCAGCAGGACAAAAAAAAAAAATTGGGATTGCTTTTAAAAAAGCAGTTTGTGGAGCAGTGGGTAAACAGCAATGCAGGAATGTCAGGAAGCCTTAGAAGGCAGCCCAACAACCAACACCACTGATACACCACTATATAGCCTCCCCTTGCACTGCACACACAGTGACTGGTGTGTTGTGCAGGCCAAATCGCTAGCAGCAGAAGCAGTTTTTTTGTCTTCTTCCCTGCCTAACGCTCTCCCTACAGAATCAGCAGCAACCTCTCCCTATACTGAGATCGGCAGAAGTAAGATGGCGGTCGGCGTGCACGCCCTTTTATACCCCCTGTGGCGCCCACCAAAGAAAGCCAATCACTTGCATGCCCTTCTGAAAGATGGTGGTGACCCCTGCCTATGTCATCACGTTGCCCACAGTGTCCGTGGATCCTGATTGGCTGAAAAAGAGCGCAAAACAAACTTTTGAAACGCGACTTTGGCGCGTAAGTTGCCGACCTCGTGGCCGACCTCATCCTAGGGTCGGGTTTCGTTTCATGAAACCCGACTTTGACAAAAGTCGGCGACTTTTGAAATTTTTCGACCCGTTTCGCTCAACTCTAGTGATGGGTATATGGGCACTCGACTATGGGATGGAGGATATGTATGATAGGTATATGGGCACGGGCGTATGGGATCGTGGATATATATGATGGGTATATGGGCACGGGACTCTGGAATGGAGGATAATTATAATTTGCTATAACTAACCACAGTTAGTTACTATGCCCGGGCAGTGCCGGGCTCTTCAGCTAGTCTAATATATAAAGCTCAAAGTGTGTATGTATGTATGTGTGTATGTATGTGTGTGTGTGTGTATGTCCGGGACTGGCATCCGCACCGTCGCAGCTACAGCCACAAAATTTGGCACAGTCACACGTCTGGAACCCAAGAGCGTCCTAGGCTATGTTGTGAGGCAAAATTTTAACCCCGCGCGTTCCAATTCACCAAACAATTTTGCCCCTGTCTACATATTGGGGAAAAAGTGTGTGCGTGTCAAGCCCCGCCCCTCATTAGATGTCATAATGCCCCTATCTACATAATGGGGAAACAGTGTGTGTGTATCAAGCCCCACCCCTCACTATGATGTCATAATGGTTGCCATGGCGACGCTGATGTCATCATAGGTTGCAAGCCCCGCCGCTCATTATGATGTCATAATGGTTGACTATGGGATGGAGGATGTGTGATGGGTATATGGGAACTGGACTATGGGATGTAGGATATGTATGACGGGTATATGGGCATGGGACTATGGGATGGCGGATATGTATGATGGGTATATGGGCACGGGACTATGGGATGGAAGATGTGTGATGGGTATATGGGCAATGGACTATAGGATGGAGGATATGTATGACGGGTATATGGGCACGGGACTATGGGATGGAGGATGTGTGATGGGTATATGGGCATGGGACTATGGGATGGCGGATATGTATGATGGGTATATGTGTACGGGACTATGGGATGGAGGATATGTATGATGGGTATATGGGCAATGGACTATGGGATGGAGGATATGTATAACGGGTATATGGGCACGGGACTATGGGATGGCGGATATGTATGATGGGTATATGGGCACGGGACTATGGGATGGAGGATGTGTGATGGGTATATGGGCAATGGACTATGGGATGGAGGATATGTATGACGGGTATATGGGCACGGGACTATGGGATGGCGGATATGTATGATGGGTATATGGGCACTGGACTATGGGATGGAGGATGTGTGATGGGTATATGGGCACGGGACTATGGGATGGCGGATATGTATGATGGGTATATGTGTACGGGACTATGGGATGGAGGATATGTATGATGGGTATATGGGCACGGGACTATGGGATGGAGGATGTGTGATGGGTATATGGGCACTGGACTATGGGATGTAGGATATGTATGACGGGTATATGGGCACGGGACTATGGGATGTAGGATATGTATGACGGGTATATGGGCACGGGACTATGGGATGGCGGATATGTATGATGGGTATATGGGCACGGGACTATGGGATGGAGGATGTGTGATGGGTATATGGGCAATGGACTATGGGATGGAGGATATGTATGACGGGTATATGGGCACGGGACTATGGGATGGCGGATATGTATGATGGGTATATGTGTACGGGACTATGGGATGGAGGATATGTATGATGGGTATATGGGCATTGAACTATGAGATGAAGGATGTGTGATGGGTATATGGGCATGGGACTATGGGATGGAGGATGTGTGATGGGTATATGGGCACAGGTCTATGGAATCGTGGATATGTATGATGGGTATATGGGCACGGGACTATGGGATGGAGGATAATTATAATTTGCTATAACTAACCACAGTTAGTTACTATGCACGGGCAGCGCTGGGCTCTTCAGCTAGTGTATATATATATATATATATATATATATATATATATATATATATATAAAATTTATAAATTTTTAGAGTACCATTGACGCCATGGGCTGTACATGATAAAGGGTTACATTTAGGGGCACAACTACTGCGGTCACAGATGTCATCACTGCAACTGTGCCCAGCATCTGAAGGGCCTGCTGACACCAGCAATATAAGACACCTCTATAAGATACAGCAGGAATGCGGGATGCAGTAATGGACTAGAGGCAGAGCAAGGGATAAAGCGGGCTTAATAATATAGTGGATACTCCACGCAGGGAGACGTGAGGAAAGGGCTTACTTCAGCAGCGGTATTATAACTAAGAAAACAGGTTTAGGTAAATAAGGCAAGAAGTTCAGAGGTAGTAAACTTATCAAACCGGCGATTTGGAGTCCTGATTGTGAGCGTTGATGCCAAGGCCATGGCACGTATCCGGTCCGGAGTGGTTCTGGAGAAGATGGTATCCTGGATCCTGGTGACGGCGGTGATTCCTTGTGGTCCTTGCTAGGGTACTGCGTCCAGAAGATGAGGGGATGGAGAGGATAAAGTCTCTATCCTGGACAGACATTATTGCTGCGCAGCGACTGTATGCGGACTTATCCTGGCACAGTTCAAAATGGGTCACCCGGCTTTTCTGCCAGTATGGGCATGTGTCTATGTTCCTCCCACGGGTCTTGTGACTCACGGTCTGCTGTATCAGCAGCGTCAGTGGTGTCAGCGGTAGCAGCGGTGGCAGCGAATATGGGACAAGTCTCTATCAACAGTCTCAGGTTGAGGCCAAAAATGCCTCATTTCCCGTGCGCCACGGTTTTTTAAGCTTAACCGTGCCCCCTATCATTGAGTGCAAAAGCCAGTCCAGGGCCTTAAGCTTCCCCCGTGCAAAAAGATGACAGCCCTGACAGTTCCGGATCCGTCATGGAAAAGGTACACCAGACCTGGTTCTTCTCTTTACTTTCCCCCTCTCTTTGTGATTGCCATTCCACGGGCGAGAGTTCTCATAGTATGCGCTGACACTCTTCTATGTTTTGAAAGATTTCTTACCAAGCAAAAAGATTCTGATCAAACCGGTTAGGTGGTCTTCCAGCTGTCGACTGCACAGAACGTCATAAACTAGAAGTATCCATCGAGTCCAGTTGGTAGTTGAATCAGGTTGGACCTACAAGGGTGGGGACGAGCCCAGGTCTGGAGAAACAGCCACTTCAGGAATTTTAGGAGCCCCAGGGGCCTCAGGTATCAGCTTTTCCTCTGGTCTTCCTTAAGGTAGTTCAGGGCATTCTTCTTCACAATCACTAATGACTGAGGGAAGGTTCTCAGGAACACTGAGCTTCTCTTCCTCGTTTTGTACAAGGTCTCTGGATACGCAAGGGCGCAGCATGTTTCGGTGCACAACACGAGTAGGAGCATTTTCTTCTACTTCAGGCTGGACTTCATAGATGGGCCCTTCAGAATTGACTCGTCGCTTCACACGGTATGGTTTTTTCTCCCATCGGTGATCTAGTTTGTCACAAAGGTTTTTTTCTCATACTAACACCTGATCTCTGACCTGCAGAGCTGTCCCCCATAGAGGAGCCATCACTGGATGTTCCAACTCTCTAAACCGGGTCAGCACCAGACGATGCAGTTTCTATAGTCTATGGCGATGTTCTCGTACCCAAGTGGACACCCCGTCTGTGGGTAGTCTTCCTCTGGGTCCAGTTCCAGCTCGATGATCTCCTTCCCTGGTCTGCCAAAGAGTAGAGTGTAAGGAGTGTTCCCCGTGGTGCGATGTACACGTTATGGTATATCCACACTAACTCTGCTACGAATTCTGGCCAGCGCACCTTACGGTCCTCCTCCAATGTTCTCAACATCTGGATGAGAGTTCGACTGAATTGTTCACACGCTCCATTGCCCTGAGGATGGTACGGTGTTATTCAAGATTTCTCAATTTGATAGAAACGGTGCAACTCTTACATTAATCATCCCAAGAAACAAGCACCCTGGTCTGAGTGTATTCTCTTTGCCAAGTGACATGGCCCACTGCAGCTGAATCTTCGTATACAGCAATCTGTCTCTCAGGTGAAGCCTCTCTCTTTGTCAAAGGATTTGTAGTGTCCCAGGAGACAGGGCCTCTCTCTCATTCCGGCAGGGCAGCTGCTTGAGGGACACCCACTGCCAAACTTGGGCGAGCTCTCCGCATTCCTGTTGAACCTGCACCCACTTATCACAGGGCTGTCTCAACACATTTTCCCAGGGGTTTGCTTGAACTTGCTCCCACGTAGCTGTCAATGTCCTGACAGAGCCTCGGAACTCGGGAAATTCTTCAGCCTCAATTTCTTCATCTCGATTAGATCCGGGCTTCTCGTGTGTCACTCTGGATAATGAATCTGCATGTGTATTTTGGGCTCCCCACCTGTAAGCAATTTTGTACTGGTATTTGGCCATACTGGCCACCCAGTGCTACTCCAGGGCCCCTAACCTTGCATTCTCCAGGTGAGCCAGTGGATTGTTATCGGTGCGTTCCAGAACTTCAGACCCAGACAGGTATTCCGCCAACTTCTCTGTCATGGCCCACACTAACGCTAATAACTCTAACTTGAACGAACTGTAGTAGTCCGGATTCCATTTGGAGTCATGGAGAGAACAACTCGCATAAGCCATCACCCACTCTTTTCCATTTTGAACCTGCGACAACACAGCTCCGAGTCCATGCAAGCTCCCATCAGAATGGAGAATGAAAGGTAGAGAGGAATCAGCGTAGGCCAGGACTGGTGCTTCCATCAGAGCCACTTTCAAGGCTTGGAATGCTTTCTATTGACGCTCTCCCCACTAAATTTCCCAATTTTTAGCTCCAGATGGCACTTCTTTCAGCAACTCTAAAAGTGGGTTCACAACGCGGTTGAAGTCTTTCATGAACTACCGATAGTACTCGGTCAATCCCAAAATGGCCCGGACATCCTTCACGGTCTTCAGAACGGGCAAATCCTGCACTGCTGCAATCCTCTCCTGGGACAGCCTTACACCTTCTGCAGAGACCACATGTCCTAGGTACTCAATCTGAGTGCGACACAGGTGACACTTGGAAGGTTTTACCCTCAGCCCATGTTTCTGGAGCCGAGTTAATACTTGTTTCAGATGCTGCAAATGCTCTTCGAATGTGGCGGCATACACAATTATATAATCCAGATAAATGAGGGTGGCTTCAAAGTTTAGATCTTCCAAACATCTCTCCATGAATCACTGAAAAGTACCATGAGCATTAGCCAGCCCGAACCTCATTCGGTTGAAATCATACAGGCCCATGGGTAGTATCAGCACTTGCCAATAACCACTGGCCAGGTCCAGCATAGAGAAGTTTCCCAGTGTGGATAAGGATTCCTCTATACAGAGTATACAGTGCAGGCATTTAGTTTGCGATTGTCCACACAGAACCGCAGAGAGATGTCTTTTTTTCGCACTAGGATGATAAGATCAGCCCATGGACTTTTACTTTCCCGAATGACAACAGTCTAAAGCATCTGTGTGAGCACCCCTTTCACCTCCTGATACATTTGTGGAGAGATTTGGCAGCAGCATTCTCTCACAGGTGCAGCATTACCTAATGGGATCTCATGTGTGATTGCAGTCGTGCAGCCAAAATCATCCTCAAGTTGAGTGAACACATCTTGATTGCGTCCCGGTAAGGCTCCCACCTGCTCTACCTGTTGCAGTGTGAGCTCTGCCAATTCAGCCTGTGTTTGTTTGAGAATGCGATGTCCCCTTTCCTGTTGTTGGGGTTCCAACACCAGGTCTGTCTCCACATCTACAGTCCATGGGTCTTCCCTTTTTATCTTTAATTGAACGGCCTGTGGTGGTATCAGATGCTCTGGCATGCCTACAATTTCTGCTATTTTGCTCTTGGGGGAAGTGTCAGGGTGTCCTCCCTCAAGTTCACGCACCGTGCGGGTACCATTCCTTCACATACTGTAGCCAGGGTCTGTGCAACTAGGAGTCCAGAAGGTAAATTCTGCATGGTAGTCGGTTCTAGATGTACCTCAACCTCCTCCAGTGGAGTTCAAGCTCGGACAGGTAGTGAGAGCACACTTCGCTCCGGTGGGATGACAAGATTGGTTGTAGCCGGAATGATCACTCTTCCCAGCACCTTTCCATCATCGGAGACCTCCAGTGCATAAGCCATCCAGAACAATTGTTGAAAAACTCTTCTTTGGGGCGACCATGGGCTCCACTGTTTCAGGAACATGTCCGGAAACTCATTGATTAGAAGACTTCCAATCACCTTAAGCACATTCATTCCTAGTGTGACCCTATCTCCAGGTTTGGTGTAACCTGTGGTTAACACCACCCCCTTGCTGCCCAAGTCTTTGCCGCAGACCCTAATTTACATCCATGCTACCCCTGCGACAATGGATAGGCAGTTGATTAGCGGCCGTCAAATTGATCACTAGTCCCCACTCAGGCCTCTTTGCTTCAGGGGAATGTCTTTTAAAATATGACTCTAGCATCGTAGTTACTTGAGAGCCTGTATCTACCAGGCATTGGACGGCTCGACCATCCATTTCGGCCCATACTAAGGGACACACTGAACCTAAATTGGTGGGACCTCTGGTTCTCCTTTCTGGCTGTTCTGGCTCTGTCCCTTAGCCTCGGAGCTTCCTAGATTAACGGGCGGTGCTGAAGCAGCTGTCCATGTTGTGGGAAAACCCGGGCCACATGTCCCCATTCTCCACAGAGATAACATGTAGGGGGCTCTTCCCGACCGGACACTCTTCCACCCAGTCGACGTTCTGAGAGAGTTCAGCCCCCGGATGAACTTAGCGAGGTCACCTTCCTTTTAGTTTTGGTCAGATCTTCCCACATGACTTGGATCTCCTTCCGCAAGTCTTCCACCCATCCTGGTTCAGTGATTAAATTCACAGACACCTCCCCGCTCCGGACCTTCACTGCTAGGACTGTCACCCCCTGCTCCTGCTCACACACGCGCCTCGCCTCCAACCTCGGCGAAGGTCACTTGCAGGCGCTCTTGCACGGCCTGTTTTAACAGCACATCTCTCATCCCGGTCACTAACTGGTCTCGTAGCATTACGTCTGTTGGTCCTACTCCCACGCTGTCTTTTCTAACTATAGACAGAACCGATGGCACAACCCTGTGATAGTGGTGCACAAGTAGGATCCCAATCCGTGAACTCAATATATAAACTTGGCACAAACAGAAGGATTCCAATGCAAAAGATGATTTAATGAAGTGTAGAACATGCATAAAAAGATATTTCGGTCTGTATGACCTTCATCAATGTACTGGAATCAAAACCAAAAGCTAATGACATAAGTATAATAAATTCTCTTTAAACACTCCTCCAACCTTCTAACCATTTTCTCCCCAGCACAGATGCACCCTCCCCATTGAGGTGCAGCCCGTCCCTAGTGTAGAACCTATAGCCAACTGAGAAGTTGGCCCTGTTCTCCAGGAACCCAAACCCCTCCTTCCTACACAAATTCTTGAGCCACTTATTAATCTCCCTAATCTCCCGTTGCCTCTCTGGCATGGCATGTGGTACAGGCAGTATTTCAGAAAATACCACCTTGGAGGTCCTTGCTTTAAGCTTGCAACCTAATTCCCTGAAATCATCTTTATGGACCTTCCACCTACCTCTAACTTTGTCATTTGTACCAATGTGCACCAAGATCGATGGGTCCTCACCAGCCCCTCCCAGTAATCTGTCAACCCTAAAAGTGATGTGTCGGACTCGAGAGCCAGGTAGGCAGCACACCATTCGACAATCCCTGTCTTTGTAACAGATTGCCCTATCTGTTCCCCTAATAATTGAGTCCCCCACTACCAGCACCTGTCTGTCCTGCCCTGCTCTCCTATTTCTCCCCTTACTGGAGCAGACACTCCTCCGACTTTCAGAGGACATGCCTTGCTGCAGCAGTGCTACTCCTGCACTGACACTCCCCTCATCTGCCAATTTACCAAACTTGTTGGGTTGTGCCAAATCAGGACTAGCCTCCCTGGCACTCTTCCCTCTACCCCACCTTCTGTCACCCAGCTTGCTGCATCACAGTCCTGCAGCTCCAACCTAGCATTCCCCCCTCATCCATCCCATTGAGCATCTACTCAGTGAGCAGAAGACTCCTTTCCATATTGTCTATGGATCTCAGCGTTGCCAGCTGCACATTTAGATCAAGTATCTGGGCTTCCAAATGTACAACGTGCTTACATCTCGCACAGCAGTATGCACCCTCGACTGGCCTTTCAAGGATTGCATACATGTGGCAAGAAGTACACTGAATGGAATTAGCAATAGTGGAGCACATTCCTAATGGGAATTGCACCAGACCGAAAAGATAAGTAAAAAATAAATAAAAAGTATTAATAAAATATAACAGCAATTCAGTAACACCTCCCTTGGAAACTCCCTGAATCAAAAGTCACTGAATCGCAAGTCACACACTTACCACCATTCGCACTTACAATCCGGTCACACTCAGCTTGCTCACACTCCCTGAAGCAGACGTTTTAAAGAGATTTTTTTTTCCATTTACCAGCAAACCACCCTGCTGCTCAAAGCCAGGCCCTGCATTCAATGCAACATTTTTTCTTGAAGCGCTCCTGCACCTCTCATGAAAGGGGTACTGTGGTGCGTCGTAATTCTTGGCAGCCCATCCACTCACTGCATAGGCAATATAGAGTTTAGTAACATAGTAATTAAGGTTGAAGGAAGACTTTAAGTCCATCTAGTTCAACCCATATCCTATCCTAACCTGCCCTAACATGTTGATCCAGAGGAAGGCAAAAAAAAACCATGTGGCAAACAGTAAGCTTCACATTGGGGAAAAAAATTCCTTCCTGACTCCCCATACGGAAATCAAACTAGCTCCCTGGATCAGCGCAATATTAAAGAAACTAGGGTATATACCCTGTAATATTGTACTTTTCAAGAAAGGCTTCCAGTCTTTGCAAATTTTAGTAGGGAATAACTCATTACAACATCATATGACAGAGAATTTCATGGTCTCATTGCTATTAGAGTAAAGAATCTGTGTCTGTGATTATGCCTAAACCTTATTTCCTCCAGACGTAGAGGATGCCCCCTTGTCCCCATCACAGGTAAAGATCATTAGAAAGGTCTTTGTACTGTCCCTGCATATATTTATACATTGTAATAAGATCACCCCTAAGCCTTCATTTTTCCAAACTAAATAACCCCAAGTGTAATAACCTGTCTTGGTATTGCAGACCCCCCAGTTCTCTAATTACCTTGGTCGCTCTTCTCTGCACCTGCTCTAGTAAATAAAAAA
This sequence comes from Dendrobates tinctorius, assembly GCF_039654945.1. NCBI lineage: Eukaryota > Metazoa > Chordata > Amphibia > Anura > Dendrobatidae > Dendrobates > Dendrobates tinctorius. The sequence continues at coordinate 90,371,035 of NW_027361687.1, read as the reverse complement.
AATAAATCTTTATTTTTATATAGCGCTAACATATTCCGCAGCGCTTTACAGTTTGCACACATTTTCATCACTGTCCCGGGTGGGGCTCACAATCTATATTCCCTATCAGTATGTCTTTGGAGTGTGGGAGGAAACCGGAGTGCCCACGCAAACACGGGGAGAACATACAAACTCCTTGCAGATGTTGTCCTTGGTGGGATTCGAACCCAGGACTCCAGCGCTGCAGCGCTAACCACTGAGCCACCGTGCTGCTATGTCTTTCTTAAACACCGAAGACCAGAACTGTACACAGTATTCTAAGTGTGGTCACACTAGTGACTTATATAGAGGTAAAATTATGTTCTCCTCATGAGTATCTATGCCTCTTTTAATATATCCCATTATTTTATTTTCCTTTGCAGCAGCTGCCTGACACTGGCCACTAAATGTGAGTTTGTTGTTCACCCATACACCCAAGTCTCTTTCAGTGACAGTTTTGCCCAGTGTTTTACAATTAAGCACATAATTATACATCTTGTTTGATCTACCCAAGTTCATGACCTAACATTTATCCTCATTAAAGCTCATTTGCCATTTATCAGCCCAAGCTTCTAGTTTACATAAATCCTCCTGTAATATAAAATTGTCCTCCTCTGTATTGATTACCCTGCAGAGTTTAGTGTCATCTTCAAATATTGAAATTCTACTCTCTATGCCTCCTACAAGATCATTAATAAATATGTTAAAAAGAAGTGGGCCCAATACTGACCCCTGTGGTACCCCACTAACCGTAACCAAGTCCGAGTGTGGTCCATTAATAACCACCCATTGTTTCCTTTCCCTGAGCCAGCTCTTAAACCACTTACGCATATTTTCCCCTATCCCCATTGTTCTCATTTTATGTATCAACCTTTTGTGTGGCACCGTATTAAAAGCTTTTGAAAAATCCATGTACACCACATCCACTGCATTTCCTTAGTCCAGTCCAGAACTTACCTCTTCATAAAAGCTTATCAAATTAGTCTGACAGGAACGGTCCCTCGTAACCCATGTCAATATTGGGTCATGAGGTTATTCTTCTTCAGATACTCCAGTATAGTATCTCTTAGAAAACCCTCAGGAATTTTACCCACAGTAGAGGTTAAGCTTACTGGCCTCTAATTTCCAAGTTCAGTTTTTGTCCCCTTTTTGAATATTGGCATCACATTTGCTATACGCCAGTCCTGTGGTACAGACCCTGTTATTATGGAATATTTAAAGTTTAAAAATAATGGTCTATCTATGACTGTACTTAATTCCTGCAGTACTCAGGGGTGTATCCCATCAATTTTCGTGATTTTTAGATGCCGACATACTTACTGCTGGGTTAAGCAGGTGACATTTATGGAGAATTTTTTTTATCACTGATCATGTTATTCGTCATGGGATTTTCTTGTGCAAATACTGTGGAAAAAAAGTCATTTAGAATATTGGCCTTTTCCTCATCCTCTGCCACCATTTCATCCAGACTATTTTTAAGGGGACCAACACTATCATTTTTTAGGAGACCCACTGTTTAATAATGGCCCTTTAAAAAGGTCAATGCCACCTGATGCCACGGTAAAAATAGGCTCTGTGACTTTAAGAGTCCCTCCTTCATAAATGAAAAAAGATATGTCTGCTTATGTGTCACACACCACATGGCCAGCTAGGTTTGTTAAATGTTACAATGATATTTCCAAGTAAATGCATTTGTATTGGTTGAAAGCAATGTTAAAATTGAAAAACGCTTCAAAAATGCTGCGTCTAAACATAGACCAAGTGGGGGAGGAATATGTTAGTCTGGGGTTAATTATTTTTCCTTATATACAAGTCATTAACCTGGAAAGGATGTACCTTTACATATTTCCCAGCAAAATCCGTTTTGGTTTAGTTTTGGTATGTTTTTTGGTGAACTGGTAAAAATGGCATGAAACTCTGACAACATTGTTTAAAGCTGTTAACTAGGAGTCAGGAAAGCTTCCGGGGCGATCCCCATGATGTCCCCATGTCATTTGAGCAGTGTTTCCATCATTTTCAGATGTTTTTAGACCCTAAAAGGACCCCTGGGGGGGATAGCGGCAAAGATGTTCAGTTCTCCCATAACTTACATTGGGCTCGTTGTTATGTCCGAGTACCAGAGTATTCCAATTTGCTTGACTCGATCAACGAGCACCCGAGCATTTTAATGCTCACCAGTCATTAAAAGGAAACATAAAAAGTTCACTAGAGACCTTACTGAGTTTACGGAGAAAAGAGCCTATCCCTCACTGAATAAGACCCAGACTAATATAAGATCGAATACTACCACTGATATTTCCTCTTCAGATATTGATTTATCAGACCCTCAGCATTAATCTAGAGAACCCTTCAGACCATTTATAAGGTATAAAGGTAGGGGTAAAAGAGGGAACACAGGAAGATGGCGAGGAGAAGAGCATGTGGAAAATGTCCACACCTCTGTGTCATCATCCTTGGGTGCTTCATCAGCTACTCCCTCTTTTTTAGAGAACAGAGATATACAATACCATGTTAGGGGACGTACAGTAGCTCACAGCAAGTAAAGGAAGGAATTAATGAGAGTATATGCAAACGGCAACAAGAGACTGGAGAAAAATAATATATCATTAATTTATCAGATCATATTTTGACAACGGAAGAAAAAGAGATTGTAGAAGCAGGTATGTCCTTTGTACCAACAAGTAGATTTGACCCATTTTTATGGGTGAAGGACATTAACCTCTTTCTGAGGAAACTCAGATGGAGGAAGTTCTTTGCTCAAAATGATCGAATTAAATGTCAACAGCTGGGTATTGAATTGGATGACCTAAGTAATGTGCGCCTCTTAACAGATATAGCAGAGGAATGAGACAGGGGTTTGGGGGAAGGTCCATTTACAGATTTAAGGCACAAAAGTACTAAAATACCACCCCTAGGAGATGAGGGGACTATTGATATTTTCCTGAAATTGGTAACAGATTATATCAGAAGAATTAATCCAAAAAATACACCAACTCCATCTAATATTACACAAGGGGAAAGAGATGCCCTTGAGTCCCTTCAGGTGGATACATCACTGGTGATTAAATCCTCAGATAAGGGGGGCAATGCAGTACTCATGAGTAGAGAACAGTATGTTGATATGTGTATGGGTATACTCTCGGATAATACAACCTATGAGATTCTGTGTCTGGATCTAATGAATGAATATAAAAAAGAGTTGACTGATATTCTCACCAGGGCTAAGACCGCTGGGTTGATTTCGACAAATTAATATAATTACCTTCTACCAAAATATACGGTGGTAGCCACATTTTATGCAATTCTCAAAATTCATAAGGGTTATCCCCCATTAAAACGAAGACCAATTGTATCAGGGATAGACGCTTTGTCCCAGGAGAGTAGCGTCTACCTTGATAAGATTCTAAGACCCTTTGTTACGGCATTACCCTCTTATTTGAGGGATACCACCGATATTCTAACTAAACTTTATGGAATAATGGTTGAACCTAATACCATTTTGATAGTAATTGATGTTGAGGCTCTGTATTCAAGTATCCATCATTGGGCAGGCATTTTTGCTGTGGAATTTTTCCTTAACACAAGGGGTAGACATCTTTTTTCACACAATAAATTTATTTTGGAACTGCTAGGATACATCCTACAGCACAACTATTTCCTGTTTAATGGGAGATTTTGTCATCAGCTCAGGGGCACAGCGATGGGGAGCCCTTGTGCCCCCACCTATGATAATTTGCTCCTGGGCTGGTGGGAATACCCGGTGGTCTTTAGGGACAAGGATGCCGTCTGGAGCCCCCATATTCAGTTTTGGGGCAGCTATATTAAATATAACAACCAATTAGGGTTAAGATTCACAGACGAGGTGGGGGGTAATAGCCTGGCCTTTCTCAATGTCCTGATCTCAATTGAAAGAAACAGGTCTCAAAAAACCACACTATACTGTAATCCTACAGCAGCAAGCAATTTACTTAGGTGGGAGAGCTATCATCCTCTCCCACTTAAACATGGAATTCCCAAGGGACAGTTCCTTAGACTTAGAAAGAACTGCTCCTTAGATACTGATTATCAAAATAAGTCTAGGGACTTAAAGAAGAGATTCCATGACTGTGGATATCCATCCTAGAGAACTGCTAGATCAAGCATATCAAGAAGCTTGGATTATTGATAGACCTACTCTACTTAATCCACGAAAATTGACTACTGAAGACTCTATCACCAGACTCATATGCACTATGATGATGACCAGCAGACAAAAGTGATGAAAGTCTTTAGAAAACACTGGGGGATCTTAAAAACTAACCCCGATTTGGCAAAATGGATCTCCCCATATCTATCAGTAACATATAGAAGAGAGAGTTCTATTAAAGACCAAGTTGTTAGTAGTCATAATGTTCCCCCAAAAAAGGGGGTACCTGGCTGGTTAGAGATCTGTGGGTACCTTCAGATGTGGACATTGCAGTTTTTGCAAATGTATTACACTGTCAAATACATTCCAGAGTTCGTTCACAAAAAGAACCTATAAGAACAAATTTTTTGCAAACTGTAAAACTGAGGGCGTGGTCTACTTATGTACCTGTTCCTGTCCCAAAGACTATGTGGGAAAAACCAAAAGACAGCTATGTGTCAGATTAGGGGAACATTTCAGGGACATAAGAAATTTTAAGAGATACCCCAATAGCTAGACATGTTAATTCCCAACACAGAGGTGATATTGATAGTATTACATTTCGAGTTATAGAAGTGGTTAATCCATCTGTAGGACAGGGAGATTGGGACAACAAAATCCTGCAAAGAGAAAGCAGGTGGATTTTCTGGCTAGAAAGTCTAAGCCTTGGTGGTCTGAATGAATAGATTAGTTTCACAAGCTTCATATGAGCCTACTTGTATTTTTATTTTATGATAGGTAAACCTCAAAAGCCAGTGAACCAATTAGTGGTATATGTCTACCATTGGTGAATCTAATACCAATGATAATGGATGGTACCGAGATATTATAGATATCTATATGGGAGGGGTGTTGGAGATAACCCTATTTCTGGATCCCGTCTATGGATCCGATGTACATGTTTTTTTTAAACATTAGGGGGTGTGTATTATGATGTATGTCATATTGGTGCGTGGCCCTTAATGCACAATTTACCTAAAAAGGTGTAGCATGCATGTCCGCTTACAGAAATGAGGCACTATGTGCTTTGGAATTTGGCAGCGATAAACTGTAGTGCGCATGTCAATAGATGAAATGCATTCTGCGTTTCAACCTCAGAAGTGTACCTGATCGAACAGGAAATTGGAGTGATTAGGTTCTGCGTCTCACTGACCGGAAGTACATCCTAACAACTTAACACCAGATATACTATCTATGGTGGAGATGTGTGGAAGGCACCTGAATCAACAGGTAATCAAATGACAATGAATCATGGTCTCCTATACAAAGATACTTACGGTGATATGGGTTTAAATAGCGACACTTGAAGCACCCCCCACCCATTTCTTTACCCACTGTGGCGCACTCCTATCCTTGGTCCCCTGATGAGCCCTGACATGTGGAGGGGGCGTAATGCATAGGGACGAATGGACAACTATGACTAAAGCTAAGTGACCCACTGGGGTCTCACTTATTTTAGAAAATGGGTCTTCAGCTGTTTATGACCTTATGTTAAAATTGTAGCAGAGTGTATCTTTTGAGAATCCACCGGTACACAGGAGAACTTCACTGAGCAAGTTATCTTGAGTAAACAGTATTTACTTCTTATGGGTAAACATGAGATAAGGATTCAGAAGCACACAGCCCGTGATGCTTGTATAATACAGTCAAAAGTGAAAGTAAAACTAACATCAACGAGAGCGTCCTTCCCCACAATACAGCAAACATATAACTTCACACTATCACCATCTGCTGTCAGGCTAGTGTAAAGTCCTCCTTTACATAATCAATAAGTCCATTTCTGTTGCATATGCCAACACCCTTTCTCAACAGAAAGGACTTATTCAGTCAAACCCAAATTTTTTATTAGTCTCTGGTGTTTATCAGCATTCAACGCCTTCGTGAAGATGTCTGCTGCCATTTCTTCAGTAGGACAATATTCTAACTTCAAGACTCCTTGTACCTGATGATCTCTCAAAATTGATACTTCACATCAATATGCTTGGTTCTTGGATTGACTCTTTCCATCTGAGCAAGAACAAGACATCCTTGATTGTCCTCTTCCAATTTCGTCGGTTTCAACTGTGGTTGTCCTAAGTCTGTCAACAATTGTCTTAACCACAGAACTTCTTGACTTGCATGTGCTGCGGCAACATACTCTGCTTCAGTTGAAGACAGTGTCACAATTGACTGTTTCTTACTTGTCCAACTTATTGGTCGACCTGAGAGGAAAAAAATATGTCCATTGGTAGATCTTCTGTCAGTTGGATCTCCAGCCCAATCTGCATCAATGTATCCTGTTAAAATGCAATTATCACTTGTGGGTAGTTTGAGCTTAACGTTGCTGGTTCCTTTCAAATAAAGCATTACTCTCTTCACAGCATTCTAGTCAGCTTTATTTGGTTTTGACACCTTTCTATTCAGGATTCCTACTGCTGCTGCGATGTCTGGCTTTGTAACAGTCACTAGATACAGTAGTTTTCCTATTGCTGTTCTGTACTCTTAATTATTTGGTAACATATTTTTCTCACTATTCATCTCTTTAAGATAATTAGTTTCCATTGGAGACTTTACTGTTTTTGCATCCTTCAATCCAAATTTTTCTGTTATGTCTTGAATCATGTGATTTTGATTCAGTAGGAAACTTCCATCTTCTTCTCTTTCTATCTGTACTCCTAGGTACTGTTTCACATTTCCCTAGTCTTTGATTTTGAAATGTCGCTTCAGGACTTTTAGAATGTTTTCTTTATCCCTTTCTTGTTCAGAACAAATCAAAATGTTGTCTACATATATGAGTACATAAATCCATCTATTCATCAGCCTTTTTGTGTACAAGCATGGATCAGCTTTGCTTCTTTGAAGTTTTTCATTTGCAAGCACTTCCGTGATTTTGTCATTCCATGCTTTAGCTGCTTGCTTTAAACCATATATGCTTTTCTGTAGTTTGCAAACTTTTTTGGGGTTTCTTTCATCTTTGAATCCTGGAGGTTGTTCCACGTAAATGTCTTCTGTTACATCTCCATTCAAAAATGCTGTCTTTACATCCAGATGTATCAGTTCCATCTGTTTCGTTGCTGCAACTGTAAGTAAAGTTCTTATTGTAGTATGTTTGACAACTGGAGCAAATGTCTCATCATAGTCTTCCCCATATTTTTGAGAATACCCTTTTGCTACGAGTCTTGCTCGGTATCTTTCAGGTGTGCCATCTGTTTGGTATTTTACTTTAAAAATCCATTTACATCCTATGGCTTTTCTTCCTTCTGGTAAATCTGTCAGTGTCCATGTATTTGAGTCATGCATGGATTTAATTTCTGTTTCTGCTGCTTCTATCCATTTATTAGCTTCTTCTTTAGGGAGTTTAGATATGTCTTCCCAAGAAGTAGGTTCATAAATTTTACTTGTGCTTGTCTTGTATGAGAGACATTTTAGTGCTTTTCCTTTGTTCTCTCTCATTGAATGTCTTGGTTCTGTGGCTGTTTGTAGTTGTATTTCTTCATTTTCGTGTTGATCGGATTTGCAGTTTTTGCGCAATTTGTGTTTGAAAAAACATTTTCCTCAATGCATTTCAATGGGAAAATGTTGCCACAGAGAAAGCATGCCCTGAGGCGATTCATTGATATATGCAGGCAGACCCAGTTACTATGCCAACGCCTACAAATTTCACATGACCCCCCAGGACAGAGCTTCTGGCAGATAATATCAGCTCTTAAAGTGAAGCCCACAGCACAAATGCAAATCTAGCTTCATCATATGACGCATGCCCCTGAGAGAGAATGTGCGGCAAAGTGGATTTAGAAGCCCAGTGCGCCAAACTGGCTCTTAAACGGCAGACGCGCCAAAGTGATTCTTAAAGGGTCGGTGCGCCGAAATGAGTCTTAAAGGGCCGGCGCGGCAAATCGAAAGCTGAGTGACCCCAGGCTCCAAATCGGAGGCTGAGCCACCCCGGCCTCCAAATCGGAGGCTGATCGACGCTGGCCTACAAATCGGAGGCTGAGCCACCCTGGCCTACAAATCGGACCCAGAGAGGCCCCGCCCACCAAATCGGACACAGAGTGGCCCCGCCCACCAAATCAGACCCAGAGGGGCCCTGCCCACCAAATCGGACCCAGAGTGGCCCCGCCCACCAAATCAGACCCAGAGTGACCCCGCCCATCAAATCAGACCCTGAGGGGCCCCGTCCACCAAATCAGACTCAGAGTGGCCCTGCCCATCAAATCGGACCCTGAGGGGCCCCGCCCACCAAATAGGACCCAGAGGGGCCCTGCCCACCAAATCGGACCCAGAGTGGCCCCGCCCACCAAATCGGACCCAGAGTGGCCCCGCCCACCAAATCAGACCCAGAGGGGCCCTGCCCACCAAATCGGACCCAGAGTGGCCACGCCCACCAAATCAGACCCAGAGTGACCCCGCCCACCAAATCGGACCCTGAGGGGCCCCACCCACCAAATTGGACCCTGAGGGGCCCCGCCCACTAAATTGGACCCTGAGGGGCCCCACCCACAAAATCGGAACCTGAGGGGCCCCGGCCACAAAATCGGACCCTGAGGGGCCTCAACCACAAAATCGGACCCTGAGGGGACCCGGCCACAAAATTGGACCCTGAGGGGCCCCGGCCACAAAATCAGACCCTGAGGGGCCCCACCCACAAAATCAGACCCTGAGGGGCCCCGGCCACAAAATTGGACCCTGAGGGGCCCCACCCACAAAATTAGACCCAGAGGGGCCCCACCCACAAAATTAGACCCGGAGGGGCCCCACCCACAAAATCGGACCCTGAGGGGCCCTACCCACAAAATTGGACCCTGAAGGGCCCCACCCACAAAATCTGACCCTGAGGGGCCCCGGCCACAAAATCAGACCCAGAGGGGCCCTGGCCACAAAATCGGGCCTGAAGGGACACACCCACAAAATCGGACCCTGAGGGGCCACACCCACAAAATCGGACCCTGAGGGATCCCAGCCACCAGTTCAAGCCCTGAGGAGCCCAGGCCACTAAATCAGATTGTGAGGGGCCCCACCCACCAAATCAGACCCTGAGGCCAAGTTGGCCCCTGAGAGGCACCCAGAGTTAAAACGGATCCTGAGTTGAAAGTCTTGCAGGGGCAGCAGGCAAGTCTCTCTTAAAGGGGCAGCCCGGGCACCATTTCAAAGCACTATCTGTACTTCCTTCAGGAAATACACATCTAGTTCTTCTTCTTATTTTTCAGTTGATTTCCACAATTAATGCGGCCCGAACCGCTACACGCACAGACTCCGCTGATGTGTTGTTAAGAAGCAAGCGTCCATGAGTGGTGTGCTAAGTATTTTTCGTGTTGATCGGATTTGTAGTTTTTGCGCAATTTGCGTTTGAAAATTTTTTTCCCGTCATTGGAATGCATTGTCTCAATGCATTTCAATGGGAAAATTTTGCCATAGGAATACATGGGGCAGTCGTGAGGCGATTCAAATTTGAGGACCTGTTGCAGAGTAATCAATACAGAGGAGGACAATTTTATATTACAGGAGGATTTATGTAAACTAGAAGCTTGGGTTGATAAATGGCAAATGAGCTTTAATGGAGATAAATGTAAGGTCATGCACTTGGGTAGAACTGTCACTGAAAAAGACCTGGGTGTATGGGTGGATGACAAACTCACATTTATTGGCCTGTGTCAGACAGCTGCTGCAAAGGCAAATAAAATAATGGGATGCATTAAAAGAGGCCTAGATGCTTATGAGGAGAACATAATTTTACCTCTATATAAGTCACTAGTGCGACCACACTTAGAGTACTGTGTACAGTTCTGGTCTGCGGTGAGACTATGGAACTCTCTGCCATATGATGTTGTAATGAGTGATCGCCTACTAAAATTTAAGAAGGGACTGGATGCCTTTCTTGAAAAGTATAATATTACAGGGTATATACACTAGTTTCCTTAATATTGCGTTGACCCAGGGAGCTAGTCTGATTGACGTATGTGGAGTCAGGAAGGAATTTTTTTCCCCAATGTGAAGCTTACTAGAGAGGAGCGACCTTGCCTTTTTTCGGGTCGAGTCGGGTTTCATGAAACCTGACTTTCTCAAAAGTCTGGTGGAACGAAATCGGCCGATTATCGTGAAAAGTCAAAGGCCGACTGAAACACGAAACCCAATGCAAGTCAAAGGGGAAGCAAAGTCGGCAGGGAGAGGAGGACAGTAAACACACCTACAGTGCCCATTTGAATGCCAAAAACATCAATTTTTATTACTGAAGCTTGTCAACCTTAATTTACTTCATAATAATAGTTACGCACTGAAAACTGGGGGTTATTTGGCTAAAGTTGTGGGGGGGTAGGGCTGGCTCCAGGTTTTCATGTGCCCTGGGCCAAAGAGCGCCCCTTTAACACATACCACAACTCATGATGCTCCGATACGGCAGAGAAAAAGCGGTATAGTACAATGAAAAATACTTCACTTTTTACATCTCATGACTGATATCGATTTAAAATTCTCCAATAGCTCCAAAAATGGACAGTATATTACTCCATACAGTATAATGGGCACTGCATAGTGCGCTATACAGAGTAATGAGGCCCATATATTTCTCCATACAGAATCATTGGTCCCATATAATGTTTGAAACGGTATATGATGAGCTCCACATAATGCTACAGTATATGTTGGTCCCCATGGATGAAGCTCCACTGTCTTATGGGCCCAAATAATGCTCCATATATAATGGGCCCCATTTCTAATGCTCTAGTGTATAATGGGCCCTGTAAATGCTGCTCCAGTGTCTGATGTCCACCTTTGTAATGCTCCAGTGTATGTTGGGCCCCATATATCATTCTCCAGAGTCTAGTGCTCCCCAAAAATTGCTGTCCCAACACTGAAAACAATTAAATAAGTCTCCTCGCTAGGGAATCCCTGTACTTGTCTGGACTCCTTGTCGTCCCCATCTTCCATCTCACTGCACTTGGCTGTTTAGGCAGAGGGCATACAGACGTGATGTCATTGCGCTCTCTGATCAGAATATCACTGTCAGGACACGCGGAAGACGTCATGGCGGTGGAGCAGGGAGAGGTAAGTATTTCAACTTTGCAAGTGCTGTGATCCTGAGCAAGCAGGAGGGCCCACTCGTTGGCGACGGCACTGGCACAGAGCCCCTCATAGTACGGCGGTGTGTGGCGGTGTGTCTGATGGCTGTGGGCCCTCCCGCCAGCAGAGACACTTTTGCGTACTATGAGGGGCCCTGTGCCAGTACCGTCGCCCATGAGTATGCCCCCCCACCTGCTCAAGGAACCTGCACTTTCATCTGCACCTTCCTCTTTGTCACCGTGTAAGGTGGTATATTATGCGGGAAGGGGAACCTGAGTTTCCTCAGGGTCAGATTCTGGGTGTGTAGAGTGTGAGGGGAATGTAGTGGTCTGGGTCAATTTACCAGCAGAATCATCTAGCAGTGGCTGGGCATCAGTGCACTTGTGGCGTCCCCAGGAGTACGGTCGCCACAGTGGCATTACCTTCCTCCTAGGGAGTGTGATGTCATGCTTGGGAGCAACGAAGGATCTCTCTAGCAGTTAAAACAACACGCAACACAGTTGCCACTCTAGGCCAACAGGGAGACCTCTGAGCCTGACTGCTGAGGAGCTGCTCTCTGTGGTCGGGAGGAGGTAAGTTAGGGAAATCTGTGCAGGGAAGGGGAAGTGTGGGGAGCTGGAGGATGAGCAGAGTTAAGGCTCACTCGTAGCTGGAGCGCATGGTCCAGATTCCGGTCTGCGAGTTTGTAGGGACACTGATGTTCCTGCAGCAGAAACCAGAGGAAGTAGCAGCTGTAAATGCTCTGTACTCAACTAAGGCTCGGAGACCCCAGCATCGACATGTGGGAGCCAGAAGGAAAAGGCTACGGCTGCCTGCCATATGAGAGAGTTTCAAAAGAGAGTCAACAGGGGGAACTTCATTGAACTCAGCACTGCGAGTACCTCAGATAAGCGCTAGAACGGAGGCCACACTACTTATCTGCAGAGAGAGAATTAGAAATTGGCTTCCAGGCTGACCAACTCCTTCTCCATTTGTTCTCTGGGTCCTGAACGACACTTACCAAGTACAGGTAAAGGAACTGCACGACTATGTCTGTCATCTTTCTCCTGCGCCTGGCGCACGGCTCTGCTACATCCTGCACTGCACACCATCTACTAACTCTTTCATCTGCCCTGCAACTACGGCCCTACCTGTGAAGGGCTTCTACATCTTAGCTGCACCACAACATCTGTCCCAGAGAAGCGACACTGCAGCGCTGGTCAATCTAATCAGAAACCACAGGTGGCGTCACGTATCATTCACCTATAAACGTAACTCACCCCTTTGCATGGACGCCCAGAGCTACGGAACGGGTCACCAACACCGTGACACATCCCTGTGAGACACCGGCCCTGTACCGATTAACCCCATTGCCCTGGCTGGCCACCCACACTCCATTTCAGATTCATCTTGGACTTGGGAATTCACGATTTGACTTGATAACCCAGGCATGGTATAATAGAAAAAGCTACGTGGACTAATGTGAAGTGTGGCCTGCTGCATCATTCAGTTTTGGTGGGGGTGAAGGACACAAGGAAAGGGGTTCTTCCTGACCAGGAGCCAGCACTTGACGAGTCAGTGCTTGCATTTTTTGAAACTTCAGAAGAGGAGGGCATATTTGGTGGAGTCTGTTTCGGCAATGTAAGCCAAAACAAGTTCCTCATGCTCCGCCTTTAAAAGCGGTTAACCTACTCCCAGAAAAGGTAGCGTTCCAGGCGTTTCGGAGCCAGACCATGACGCAGGCTTAACACCTCCTGCCTTAGCTGCTATTGTGCTTTTACCACTACCAGCAGATGCACCACCACCATCAGCACCAGCTGGCCCCCCCACGCCCACGTCCGCGGCCTCTTCCACCAAACTTCAAAATTTTGCAGAAAATAGACCCAAAATAACATCAGATATATGGCACTGTATCACAAGCGTACAGCTCTATTCAGTCAAAGGATAATTGTCAATCTCCCTATATATTCCATCAGTCACACAGAGACGCTCACAGGCTCAGTATGGATTAGACAAGAATATAAAAATTAGACAAAGTGTACAGTATCATCAGATAGCAGGTATATATAGTATAGTTTAAACATTCTAAATCTCCGTAGATGTTTGAGGAGGCACACGCAGACACTCTCAGGCTCAGTATTGGATTACAACACAATCTAAAAAGCCGCAAAACGGTAATGGATCTCAAGAGTACAGCTGTACACAGTGTAGGTGTCATTGTTGTCAATCTCAGTATTTATTTCCACAGTCAGAAAATAATTCTCACTTGGTCAGTTTGGACTAGACCAGAATATAACAAGCAGTAAATGGGTAATGTATCACAAGCGTAGAGCTGTATACAGTGTTGGGGTAATTTTTAAATGTACCTCTAAATTGCAGGAGTAACCCATAGACACTCACATGCTCAGGATGGATCACACCACAATATAACAAGAAGATACGCAAGAAATAATCACACAAGTGGGACAATGTTACAGGTGTCAATGATACACTTAGAGTGTTGGCTGGAGGAGGACTTCCTGTCAGAAAGCGTACAGTATCACCAGATACCAGGTATATATAGCCTAGTTGAAACATTAACAATGTACGTCTATATATCAGGAGTAGTGTTGAGCCACCCCGCTAGTGTTTTGGTTCGTCGCACAGGAGGCAAGTTGGTCAAATGTTCGTCGAACGGTCGACGAACACCGTCGAACCCCATTGAAAACAATGGCAGGCAAACACAAACACTTACAAACACATAGAAAACAATTACAAAACACCTTAAAAGGTGTCACAAAGCTGGCAAAATGCTCAGAAGACAAAAATCACATATGGAAAAGGGCAACTACATTTAGAAAAGAGGTTGACGAGTAAAAGGAGAAGGTGGAGGAGACACAGATATAGGCTTGTCATGCCCTTATGAAGTCAAGAAAGGCTGGAATAAAAATGTAAAATACAAACAAACAAAAAAAAAAAAATTCTGAAATCGAACACGATCATATACCATCGGACTTCCCACCAATAAATAATGTCAACTTCCGATCGGGCGGCGTTATTCCCACGAACCTCCAAACAGCGTCCATGAAGGCAAAGTGTTTGGTTTCCGGGGGCAGTATGATTGCAAAGCTGAACCTTAAAGGAACGTCCAAAAGGGCACCACCAGGAGTTGAGCCTGTGGCTTAACTGGACTCCACCCGGGAAATCACAACCATGCAAGCTACAGAAAAGATGGACAGATTGCAAGCTTTGTCGATTCTGTGTGTGGTGTGGTATGTCTGTTTGCAGTTGACGCGGTACGTGTCAAGCTTACTAGAGGGATACGCGAGGCTCTGGCACACGAGATCGAGCAATAACAGGTCTATCATGCCCTTACATGTCCGGTGCTGCATGCGCGCTACACTGAAAGGACCAGCTTTTGTCGCTTACAGGTGCAGATAACCCACTGAACACTGTTAGCGATGGGGATCTGGGATTCCAATTATTCCCCGCGAAGGATGATTTCCCAGTAAGTGCAGGTCAACCTAAATTACGGAATTAGGCCTAACCGGCATTCCTGAAAAAATTACGTGTCCAAACCACAGTTGCTGTAGCTTGCTTAACAGCTCGGCAGCCGTTCTCAGTCCCAGTATGGATTCGACAACATTGTAGAAAGTTGATAAAGTGTACAGTTTCACCAGATAACACGTATATGTGTAGCATAGTTTACACATTAAAAACCTATGTCTATATATCATGAGGCAGGCTCAGAAGGTCTCAGGCCCAGTATGGATTAGACGTGATTGGACAAAGGTGAGAAAGGGTAGCGTATCACCGGATTACAGGTATGTATAGCATAGTTTACACATTAAAGATATATGTCTATAGATCAGGAGGCAGACTCAGACATTCTCAGGCCCAGTATGGATTTGAACAGATTGTACACAGTTGAGAAAGGGTACATTATCACTGGATAGCAGGTATATATAGCATAGTTTAAACATTTAAAATCTCCGTGTTCTCAGTATGGATTAGACAATAATCTAAAAAGTAGAAAAAAGGAAATGTATTTGAAGCGTACAACAGTATACACTTTTGGTGGTATTTTTAAATATTCATATATATTTCTGTCTCAGGAAGACAGTCCAGCCTCTCCGCAATAGGAAATGAGATGCATACAATTACTGACATAAAGTCTAGTGATTGCAGAAATCTAGGAATTAATAATCACGGGAAAAACTTCCGTCACAATTCTCAGAGGCGATGCTGACCCTCTATTAATTTGTGTGTGGAGACAGCGAAAACATGTCTTTGTGAAGAAAGTGTTGCTGTATCGCAGTACCGTTGATCCCATCAGCGTTACTCATCTCCATCAAATTTTTATCACAGGGAGAGATGTAAACATGGTGCTCACTGCCTATCATGATCTGTCACGTAATTTTGGAGTGCAAAAGACAGAAGCCACAGGCCCTAGGCGATTCTATGGGATTGACATGAGAGGGCACATTTAAAAATGTGCACTGGAATGTCACACGTCTGTGAGTAGGAAAAATGTGAAAGCTGATGATAAACCACCACTGCATGTCACTGTGAGCCATTGATCATCTGAAGCTAGAGCCCGGACAGTGGGACAGGGCATAGCTAAGTCTTAACCATCATCTATCAGTTCAACAAATTTGAAGTGGCAGTCCCAGTGAAGGATTTGACAGGCCAGACTACACAGCGGAGGAGCAGGGAGAGGTAAATATTGCAAATGCTGTGGCCCTGCCCAAGCAAGGGGGGCACACTTGTGGGCGTCGGTACTGGTACTGGGCCCCTCATAGTACGGCGGTGTGTCTGATGGCGGGTGTGCACCCCCACCGTCAGAGACACTTGATTTCACTATGAGGGACCCTGTGCCAGTGCCCGCGCCCAAGAGTCGGCCTACCCACCTGTCCAGGGCAACGGTACTCGCACGATTGCGTGCGCTAGGTGGTGACCCCGGCCATGGGGGCAGAGGCAGCCCAGTTAGGGAGGTTTACAAAATGGCATATGTTGATGTGGGACATTCACCTGCTGCTAAAGGCGAAACTGGTCAAGTCCGAGGAAGAGGAGGACCAAAGCAAGCCATTTTTCTGGCAACCTATGTGTCATCAGGGTAAGGTGGGACAAAATGCTTGGAAACCCATGCATGGTTCATTTTAATGAAGGTTAGATCATCCACATTTTCGGTCAACAGACGGGTCCTTTTTTCTGTCAGGATTGATCCAGCTGCACTGAAGACTCTTTCCGATAGCACACTTGCAGCTGGGCAAGCGAGCTCCTGTAAGGCATATTGTGCCAATTCTGGCCAAGTGTCCTGTTTAGCGGCCCAATAGTCAAATGGGAATGACCTGTGAGGGAGAACATCGATATGGGATGAGAAGTAGTTTGTAACCATAGTTGACAACTGCTGTCTCCTGTCACTTTCAATCGATGCAGTATTACCAGTCGTGTGAGCGGGACTTGAAAAATCAGTCCACAACATGGTCATAAAACCCCTGTCTCCAATGCGACTTCTGATGTGTGCACCACGAACACCTCTTCCAAGCTGCCCCCGGCACCTACGGCTCATGTGAGAACCATCACTGCTGCTGTGTGGTGGGAATGCATCAACCAACCGGTCTACCAGAGTTGCTTGTTTGCTAGCCAATATTAGGTCAAGGTTCTCCTGTGGCATTATGTTTTGGAATTTGCCTTTATAGCATGGATCCAGGATGCTGGCCAACCAGTAGTCATTATCGTTCATCATTTTGGCAATGCGGGGGTCCCTTTTTAGGATCTGCAAGGCATAATCTGACATGTGGGCCAATGTTCCCGGTGTCAATGATGCACTGCGAGTGCTGGGTGGAGGTGCACTTTCTGGCAAATCCACAACCCTCCAGTCATGCACAAACCCACTACCAGACCTTGCCATGCCAACATTTTCTCTTTCCCCATGAGAAGCATCCTCCTCCCCTAAATAATCATCCCCATCATCATCCTCCTCCTCCTCTTCCTCTTCTTCTTCCACCTTGTCCACGAGACTTCCCTGACCAGACAATGGCTGACTGTCATCAAGGCTTCCCTCCTCCTCTTCCTCCTCGGCTGCAGATGCCTGCTCCTTAATGTGCGTCAAAGTTTGCATGAGCAGATGCATAAGTGGGATGCTCATGCTTATGATGGCATCGTCTGCGCTTACCAGCCGTGTGCATTCCTCAAAACACTGAAGGACTTTACAGAGGTCTTTCAGCTTCGACCACTGCACACCTGTCAACTCCATGTCTGCTCTCAAAGTGCCTGCCCGTGTATCCTCCCTCAAATGCATTACGGCCTGCCTCTGTTCGCACAGCCGCTCAACCATGTGCAGGGTGGAGTTCCACCTTGTTGCAACGTCGATAAGTAGGCGGTGCTTGGGAAGGTGGAGCAATCGCTGCAGCTTCTGCATACGACTGGAGTGTACCGGCGACCAGCGGATGTGCGAGCACAGTCTTCGAACCTTATGGAGCAGGCCTGTTAACTCTGGATAATTATTGAGGAAGCAATGCACCACCAGGTTCATGGTGTGAGCCAGGCAAGGTATGTGTGTGAGTTTTGAAAGGGCTATGGCTGCCACAAAATTCCGGCTGTTATCACTAACTACCTTGCCTGCCTCAAGATGTAGACTGCCCAGCCATGACTCAGTTTGTCCCTGAAAGTAGTCAGCCAGTACCTCCGCGGTGTGTCTGTCGCCCAAACACACCATCTTCAACACAGCCTGCTGACGCATTGCACTAGCTGATCGATAGGGGGACACCTCATGTGCCACACTGGCAGCTGCGGATGGAGTGCTCGTGCGACTGCGTTCTGTGGACGAGCTTTCGCTTCTGGAGGAGGAGGAGGGTCGAACGCCTACAACCAACTGTTTCCTATACCGTGGGCTAGGCAGCACTGTCCCACCACCGCTGTCCCCTGTGGACCCTGCATCCACCACATTAACCCAGTGTGCAGTGATGGACACGTAACGGCCCTGGCCATGCCTACTGAACCATGCATCAGTTGTGAGGTGCACCTTTCCACTCACTGATTGCTTGACTGCATGGACAATGCGGTCTTTCACATGAAGGTGGAGGGCTGGGATGGCTTTGCGAGAAAAGAAGTGGTGACTGGGTAGGTCATAGCGTGGTACTGCGTAGGCCATGAATTCGCGGAAAGCTGCGCTTTCAACCAAGCGATAGGGCATCATTTCTAACGACATTAGTTTGGCAATGTGGGCGTTCAAAGCCAGTGTACGCTGATGAGAGGATGAGTACTTTCTTGTCCTACTCATAGTCTCTGGTAGGGTGAGCTGGACTTGAGAGCCGCATATGGTGGAACTAGCGGTGGACATGGCGGACTGAGAGAGGGTTGATGATGGTGATGGAGTTGGTGTTCTTTCTGATGGCCTAGATTCAGTCTCGTTGATATAATATTGTGATTCCCTGACTGCTTTGGCTTTGCGACGACACCTCAACATTTGTGGAGTCGGCCACAGCGTTGTTCAAGGCGATCTCCGCCCACGGCAGCAAGGGTGCCCAATCATCCTGCCTAGCTGAGACAAAATGTTGCAGATATGTCACCAGAGTCTGTTTGGCTCTCTCAACCAACCCGTTCGTCTAGGGATGATAGGCCGAGGAGAGATTTAGCTCAATGCTGAGCAGAGAACAGAGCTCTCTCCAGAACCGAGACGCAAACTGAGGACCCCGGTCGCTGACAATCTTATCCGGCATGCCATGTAGGCAGAAAACATGTTTAATAAACAATGCTGCCAGGCCCCGTGCCGAAGGTAGCCGAGAGAGTGGTACCAGATGCACCATCTTGGAGAAATGGTCGGTGACCACCCAAATGACAGTGCTGCCGCTGGACTTGGGCAGACCCACCACAAAGTCCATACCGACTATCTCCCAGGGCCTGTCCGCGACCGGCAGAGGATAGAGTAACCCAGCGCATGCCCGAATATAGTCCCTGACATCACGGGCCATATGCGACCATCCATCTCCAGGATGAAGGGCTTATCTACATCAGGGCGATGTAGAATGGGTGTGCGAGCGAAGTGGGACTTAATGGAGGTGAAGGCCTTAGAGACAATCTCTGACCACAGTTTGGGATTCACACCCTTCTTGGTGAGGGCTACCAAGGGTGCTACCAAAGTTGAGAAATGGGGAATGAATTGGCGAAAGTAGTTTATTAACTCCATAAAGCGCTGCATCTCTTTGAGAGAATGGGGTTCCTGCCAATCCATCACCACCTTTAGCTTGGCAGGATCCATGGCCAAACCCTGGGCTGAGATGATGTAGCCCAGGAAAGGCAAAGACTCCTGCTCGAACACACATTTCTCCAATTTGGCATAAAGAGAGTTGGCCCGCAGGAGATCGAAAACTTTGCGAACATCTCTCCGGTGGGAATCAATATCTGGAGAGTAAATGAGAATATCGTCCAGATAGACTACTACAGAGGTGGTAAGCATATCCAAGAAGATGTCATTCACAAAGTCTTGGAAGATGGCTGGAGCGTTACATAGCCCGAAGGGCATCACCAGGTATTCATAGTGCCCGTCTTTGGTGTTAAAAGCCATCTTCCATTCGTCTCCCTCACGGATGTGAATCAGGTTATAGGCTCCCCGCAGATCGAGCTTCGTAAACACTCTCGCTCCCCGTAGCCTATCAAACAGTTCCGATATCAGGGGCAAAGGATACTTGTTCTTAACGGTTATGGCGTTAAGACCCCTGTAATCGATGCATGGACGTAATTCTCCATTCTTCTTTTGGACAAAGATGTATCCCGCTCCCGCCGGAGACACCGACTTCCTAATGAATCCTCTTGCCAGATTCTCCCTGATATACTGAGACATGGCCTCTGTCTCTGGGAGAGATAGGGGATATACTCGACCCCGGGAGGCTCAGCACCGGGCAAGAGGTCAATAGGACAGTCGTATGGGTGGGTCTCTGCCGCCTTCTTGGAGAACACATCTGCATACTGTCGATATGGCTTGGGAAGCGAGGAGAGATCTGCAGGAACCTCAGAAGTGGCGACCTGTGCGCAGTCCCTCAGACACCTACCCTCGCAGGCCTTGCTCCAACCGAGGATTTTTCCTGAAGACCACTCTATGTGGGGAGAGTGAGATCGCAACCAGGGAACCCCTAGGAGGACCTGGTCAATCCCTTCAGACATAACCAGGAGAGACAGCATCTCCTGATGAGGAGATAAAGAGAGTCTCAGTGGAGCCGTCTGGTGGGTGATTTGGGACAGGAGTGTCGCCCCATTCACCACTCTGATGGTGACTGGTTGAGGTAGTAAGACCAGGGGACTGCGTGTTGTTGAGTGAAGGCAGATGACATGAAATTGCCCTCCGCCCCACACTAACCTCCACCATCAGAGTGGAGGAATTAAATTCTAATGCCCCTTTATACAGGAGCTTGGAGGAGAAAGTCACGGTGTCTAGTAGGCCCCCTCCGATAACCACTAGACGTGAGTGTTTCCCGAGCACTGTGGGCACTGGTTAGCAAGATGCCCAGTCTGCCAACAGCGGAAGCAGACTGGAGGTACCCGCTGACTGGGTCCTGGACCCCGTGCGGGACACCTCCATGGCCTCTGGAGGCTCGGGAGGATGACCGGGGAGGTTCCAGTGGTCTCACAAAATTTGGAGCCAACTTATAACGTTGGCGGGACCTGGAGCGCGCCAGCCATCGCTCCATGAAGCGGATGTTAATTCGGGTAGAGACCGTGATGAGCTCCTCTAAAGTGGTGGGCACCTCCCTGGTGGCCAGGGCATCTTTGACATGATCAGCCAGGCCTCTCCAGAATATAGGTATGAGAGCCTTATCTGGCCACTCCAACTCTGAAGCCAGAGTTCCAAAGAGGATGGCATACTGGCTGATTAGAGACGCACCCTGGGTAAGACCCAGCAACTGAAGTGCGGTATCGTGCGTGACCCGAGGACCCAGGAACACCTGCTTCAGAGTGACCAGGAAATGGGTAGCATTCTGTACCAGGAGATCCCCACGCTCCCACAGCGGGGTGGCCCACTCCAGGGCCCTGCCCGACAGGAGGGAGATGATAAACCCCACCTTGGCCCGCTCGGAGGGAAATCGTGTGGCCAGCAAGTCCAGGTGAATGGAGCACTGACTCACGAAACCCCTGCATCCTGCATGAAGCACTATCACTCAAGAACTTCTCGGGCAACTGGAGGCGGGACAAGGTCGGGGCAGGACTGGCTGTGGAGATATGGGCAACAGCCTCTGTAGCTGCTTGGACGGCGACTGAAGTAACATCCGCAGCTGAGGTGGAACGCTCTAGGGCTGCCAACCTACCCTCCAGCTGCTGGATATACCTATGCAGTCGCTGTTCGTCCACCATTGCTAGCCAGACCCTGGCGCTAGGATAATGTTAGGGCTGGCGGTACGCACCAGATTATTAAATAGTAGTGGGTGCGTTCGCAGCCCGGGGTCCACCGTGCAGAGGTGGTACACTGCTGCTAGGAAATGGTGGAAGAATAGAGCGGTGTGAAAACAGTCACACGTGGGTTACGTCACCCAGTGTGAACAGGAGCGGACTCTGTTGATTCACAGATCCGCACAGCCACTGAACGTGGATGCCGGAGCCTGTTTAGCTCACAGAGCCCAGCCAAAGAGCACACAGCAAACGGCTACAGAACTCTACCCCAAGGACATGGGGTTAGAGTCCCTCTAGGCCACTGAGCGCGCGGCGTCGCTGCCACGAACGCCGCTATAGACGCTGGCTAAGGAGTGTGAAGCACTTGCACTGAGGCGTGCCAAGTCACTGATGATGACTAATGCCTGACTCAGATTCTGACCTACCTACGCCTAAGCCTGGGCGCTAGCAGGCTAGGCTGCACAACACATGTGTACCAAGGGTAGGGGTTTCATAATGAGTCAGTCACCAGAGACATTCATACGTGCATACATCACTCACTCCTTAAAGTCTGAAAATACAGTCTATCCTAGCGCATGGCTGAGCAGCCATGCGAACCTTTTATATTTTGCGAGCGTCCAGGACCTTCCTGGCTTCTAAGATGGGCCAATCCAAACAGGAGCAGGACCTGAGCACGTGACCTTCGATCTCCAATGGGAGATCACTCCACGGGCATGCTCAGTGACCCAACAGGGGGACTTAGTCCATGGAGAATCTCGCTGCTGAACAGCATGTATTGCCGTAGCTGTGCCAGAGGTGGCAGCAGCAAGCAAACCCACGGAGCTGGTCTGGGCAGAGCGCCGAGAACGACGAGTTTGCTGAGCAATCTCCTCTGCGGCTGGAGAGGAATGGGAGACCGCCGGAAGCAAGGTTCGGGTTTCCCGCTGTGCAGCGACAGGAGCCCCATGCCTAACAGCCTTGGTATCTTCCTGGAGCGTAACAATATTGTATCTTACAGTTATTAGGTTCTTTAGAATGATGCAGATCTGAGGATTTATCATCCTGGAATATAGGCTGAACTGAATGGACAAATGTATTTTTTTGGCCTTGCTAACTATGTTACTATGTATGAGCAAGGAACCATACAGGGTAATTGCACACAGCCCATCCTCATGTCTAACCAATGTGGATTGGTTAACAATGAGGAAGAAGAAGAGGAGGAGGAGGAAGAACAGAAGCAACTGTCATGCGCTATAGACGGTACTACAAGCACAACTGTCATAATGTCTGTTCAGCGTGGCTGGCCTGAGGACAGGAAGGAGGAGGAGGAGGATGAAAGCATGGTCAGTCATACTCTTTGTTAGGACACAGAAGTCTTGCCTGTTAGCAGTCTGGCACGCATGGCTGACTTTATATTGCGCTGCCTTTCCTGTGACCCTCGTAATCTCCAATTTTTGAGTGACAGTCGTTACTGGTAAAAAAATTTTTTACACATGATATTGATGTGTAACCACAGGGGGAAATGTTTGTCAGCCCATACACTTAGTGTATGAGCATTACAAGTATAGGAGACCTGCTCCTTTAAACTGGGAAAACATTGTTAGGAGGCCATCCTCCAAGTCTATTCCAACACCACCACTAGATCACCAGGGTGAGCATGTTCTGTGATGCAACAGCCAAGTAATTTTTTTCAAGGGTGTTTATGATGCTCGTACAAAAAATGTTTACAAAGTATGTTGAGGTGTATCCCCCAGGGGAAAATGTTTGGCAGCCCATATACTTATTGCATGGGCATTACAAGTGTAGGAGACCCACTCCTTTAAATTGGGAAAACATTTTTCGTAAGCCATCGTCCACATTTATCCTAAAGGGGATAGGGGTGCATGCAAATTTGGGGCAGGCCTTGCATTCACTTCATAGGCAAACTTTATGGGAGTACCAAATGACTAATAATGGGAACTTTGTTTTCATGTGGCCATTCAATACGTCAGGTCAAAGGCTTATTGGGGTGCGTGTAACTTTTGTGCAGGGCAGGTCTTGCATTCAATGCATAAGTAAACAGTATGGGAGTACCAAATAAATTATGAGTACTATGTTTTCATGTGGCCATCCGGTACGTCAGTTCAAAGGCTTATTGGGGTGCATGTAACTTTGGTGCAAGGTAGGCCTTGCATTCAATCCATAAGCATACAGTATAGGAGTACCAAAAGAAAAATGGGAAATTTGTTTTTATGTGGCCATCCAGTACCACTGTTCAAAGGCTTATTGGTGAGCGTGTAAATTTTGGTGCAGGGCAAACCTTGCATTCAATGCATAAGCAAACAATATAGGAGTACAAAATAAATAATGGGAACTTTGGTTTCATGTGGCAATCCAGTACATCGGTTCAAAGTCTTATTGGGGTGAGTGTAACTTTGGTGCAGGGCAGGCCTTGCATTCAATGCATAAGCAAACCATATTGGAGTACCAAATGAATAATGGGAACTCTGTTTTCATGTGGCCATCCAGTACATCGGTTCAAATGCTTATTGGGGTGCGTGTAACTTTTTTGCAGGGTAGGCCTGGCATTCAAGGCATGAGCAAACAGTATAGGAGTAGCAAATTAATAATGGGAACTTTGTTTTCATGTGGCCATTCAGGACATCTGTTCAATGGGTTATTGGACTGCCTCCAAATTTGGAGCAGGCTTTGCATTCACTTCATGAGTAAACATTATGGGAGCACCAAATGACTATAATGGTAACTTTGGTTTCATGTGGCCATCCAGGATGTCTGTTCAATGGGTTATTGGGGTGCGTCCAAATTTTGGGCAGCCCTTAGTGATGGGCGAGTCCTAAATTACTCGGAATCGCTTGACTCTAGCGAGTCCGAGCCCGGGACTCGCTACTCGTTGCGAGTCTAGCGAGTCCAATGTTAATGAATGGGGAAGCGAGTCTTAGCTAGTAATGTGCGATTTACAAATCGCAGATGTGTCTCAGAAAGCGCTTGCATTGGCGATTTGTAAACCCCACTCGCAACAGTTTGTTGCTGCTGTGTCCGAGTCCAAACTCGCATTTGTTTGTCTTATTTAGCACCGATGAGGCGAGGGAAGCGATTTTCTCTAGCACACACCATGCTTTGAGCAAACAGGAAATAATCCGAGTCGAGTTGACATACGCACACACACACAGAGCAATACAGAGCAATCATGGCCCGTGTCACTGTCAACACGCTGCAGTTGATTGATCTGGTGGAGGCTCGGCCCCTGCTTTGGCTCCCCACTGACCCTGCCTATGGGCATAACATCCAGCGGACTACAGCCTGGAGGGAGATCGCTCAAGTGATGTTCCCTGCACTGCTACGGCCACGACCTCGTCCCTTTGCAACCTCTTTTTTGGGAAATTGTGGTTTTTGTGACATTGTTGACAAATGCACAGTCACCGAGATGGAGTTAGGTGGTGCTGTAGGCATCACTTGCTGGCGGGGTAAGTGTGTGTGCTGACACCTAGCAGTGAAGCTGCACACTAGTCCCTGCACTGTGCACTGCACTGTAAGGCTTGATCCTCCCTGCCTGCCTGCCTACAGTCTACACAGTACTCCTCTGTCCCCCTGGTAGCTCTCAGAAGAGCTGTTTGGGTTTAATATAAGGAATCTTGAAGTTTCCCTACACTAACTGACAATCCCTATGATCTGCTCAAGCATCTACCTCACCCTGCTCTATCTCAGATCTCTCAGAAATGTAGAGGAAATGGCGGTGGAAAAGGCTTATATACAGCCTCACCTCTCATACATGACATAGGCATCACGATGGACAGAAGCCAATCATAGTCCTGCCACAACCAACATTACTGAATATGATTGGCTAACATGCTTGTCCATCTAAAAAAGTTTTCTGACCTAACACGCTAGGCTGTCTCGGAAGCTTTGTAGGAACATAACAGATTCTATATTTGCGAGTCCCGAATCCAGTATACAGGACTCGGGATTCGTAGACTCGCTCAGACTCGCTCACAATCGCTGTGTGTTGACATAGGCTGTCTTGGAAACTTGAAGGAACATAACAGATTCTGTATAAGCGAGTCCCGAATCCAGTATACAGGACTCGGAATCGTAGACTCGCTCAGACTCGCTCACAATCGCTGTGTGTTGACATAGGCTGTCTTGGAAACTTGTAGGAACATAACAGATTCTGTATAAGCGAGTCCCGAATCCAGTATACAGGACTCGGGATTCGTAGACTCGCTCACAATCGCTGTGTGTTGACATAGGCTGTCTTGGAAACTTGAAGGAACATAACAGATTCTGTATAAGCGAGTCCCGAATCCAGTATACAGGACTCGGAATCGTAGACTCGCTCAGACTCGCTCAGACTCGCTGTTGACAGCAATGTGATATAGCGAATCTAGCGAGTGACAAAAAAAAACTCTGACAAAACTAGGATTGCCATTGACTTGCATTGGACTCGTTACTGTGCGAGTAATCACTGGGAGACTCGCCGAGTAACGAGTCCAGAGAGTCCCTTACTATTCGCCGAGTAACGAGTCCTAGCGAGTAGACTCGCCCATCTCTAGCAGCCCTGCAACTCACTGCATACGCAATTACAGTATAAGGACCCACTGTTTAATAATGGGAACAACAAAGCATAACCAGCTGATGGCTCTCTAAGAATATTGAGGGCCCACTGCTGGCCCTAAAAAAATAGGCTTTGTGACTTTCAAACAGCGTCGGACTGGCCCACCGGAGAACCGGAGGATTCTCCGGTGGGCCCTGGCACCTGCTGGCATACAGGGCCTGCAGTTGCCTAGGGCCCCCGCTGCTCCAGGGGCCCCCAGCCAGTGGTGTGTCGCTAATACCACGCAGCTGCAAGGGGCCCTGTGCCAGCAGAGCAGCAGCCAGGAGCCCCTGTCCTCGCTGCTAAAGAGAAATGAATATTCACTGCTTCCCACGCCCACATGGGCGTGGAAAGCAGTGAATATCATTTCATCATCTCCACTCCCCCAGGGGCCCCGCCCCACAGCAAAGTAAGCCGCTATGCGGCAGTGAGGGCCGGCACCACCCTCAATTGTAATGGGAGAGAGCGTCATCTGACGTTCTCTCTCCCATCAGTCCCCTCTGCTGACTCACAGCCGGTGCGCGATGACGTCACTACATCGCGCACCCGCTGTGTGTCTGGCAGACGGGGCAGCTCCTGACACTGAAGCCGGGATCAGTGTGGGACCGAGGAGGAGAGGTGAGTATTATGTTTTGTTTTTTTATATATGTCTATATCTATCTATCAATCTCTGTATCTATCTATCTCTATATCTATCTGTCTCTCTATCTCTATATCTATCTATCTCTATATCTATCTATCTCTATATCTACTGTATCTATCTATCTATCTATCTCTATATCTATCCCTCTATCTATCTCTCTATATTTCTCTCTATATCTATCTATCTATATATATATATATATCTATCTATCAATCTCTATATCTATCTCTATATCTATAATCTATCTATCTGTCTATCTCTATATCTATCTATCTATCTATATATCTATTCTATCTCTATATATCTATCTCTATCTATCTATCTATTTCTCTATCTATCTCTATATCTATCTATCTCTATATCTCTATCTCTCTATATTTCTTTCTATATCTATCTCTATCTATGTATCTATCTATCTATCTCTATATCTATATCTATCTATCTCTATTTCTATATCTCTATATCTATCTATCTATTCTATATATCTATCTCTATATATCTATCTCTATCTATATCTCCATCTATCTCTATATCTATCTATTTATCTATCCCTATATCTCTAACTATCTATCCTATCTCCATATTTATCTCTATATCTATCTCTATATTATCTATCTCTATTTTAGATATAGAGAGAGAGATAGATATAGAGATAAATAGATATAGAGATAGATAGATCTAGATAGATATAGATAGACTATTTCTATCTATCTCTATCTATCTGTAGCTATCTATATCTATCTATATCTATTATCGACATATCTATCTATCCATCTATCCATAGATCTATCTATTTATCCCATATCTGTCTATCTCTATATCTATCTATCTATCTATCTCTAATTCTATTATCTATATATATATCTGTATCTATCTATCTATATATCTCTATATCTATCTTTCTATCTATAGCTACCTCTCTCTATATCTATGTATTTATCCATTATCTATCTATCTATCTATCTATATCTACGTATCTATATAAAAGCATTATACCCTATGAGGGGGGCAGCATTATACCCTATGAGGGGGTGTATTATACCCTATGAGGGGGTGCACTATATCCTATGAGTGGGGGAAGCATTATATCCTATGAGGGGGTGCATTATACCCTGTGAGGAGGGCAGCATTATATTCTATGAGGGGGTGCATTATACGCTAAGAGGGGGGCAGCATTATACCCTATGAGGGGGGCAGCATTATACCCTATGAGGGGGTGTATTATACCCCGCGAGGGGGGCAGCATTATATTCTATGAGGGGGTGCATTATACCCTATGAGGGAGTGCATTATACCCCTATGGGGGGCAGCATTATATTATATGAGGGGGGCAGCATTATACCCTATGAGGGAGCAGCATTATACCCTATGAGGGGGGCAGCATTATACCCTATGAGGGGGGCAGCATTATATTCTATGGGGGGGCAGCATTATACCCTATGAGGGGGGGAAGCATTATACCCTATGAGGGGGGCAGCATTATATTCTATGAGGGGGGCAGCATTATATTCTATGAGATGGCTGCATTATATTCTATGAGGAGGCTGCATTATACTGTTTGAGGGGGCTGCTTTATATTTATATTCTATTAGGGAGGCTACCCCAACTCCTGCTACATAATTAAGATATGTTCTACCTTATATTATACCCGAATATTAGCGTGTTTTACAGCATAATAGGTGGTCTTGTATTTCTTTCTATGCAGCTACATAGTGGGCCCCAAGAATGATTTTCTCTGGTGGGCCCAAGGTGTTCCAGTCCGCCGCTGCTTTCAAAGTCTCTCTTTTATAAATGAAACAGGATGTGTCTGATCATGTGTCAAACACATGGCCATTTACAGTCATATGTTAAAGTTTGGGCACCCCTATTAATGTCAACCTTTTTTCTTTATAACAATTTTGGTTTGTGCAACAGCTATTTCAGTTTCATATATATAATAACTGATGGACTCAGTTATATTTCTGGATTCAAATGAGGTTTATTGTACTAACAGAAAATGTGCAATCTGCATTTTAACAAAATTTGACTGGTGCAAAAGTATGGGCACCTGAACATTAAAGTGACATTAATATTTTGTAGATCCTCCTTTTGCAAAAATAACAGCCTCTAGTCGCTTCCTGTAGCTATTAATGAGTTCCTGGATCCTGGATGAAGGTATTTGTGACCATTCCTGTTTACAAAACAATTCCAGTTCAGTTAAGTTTGATGGTCGCCGAGCATGGACAGCCCGCTTCAAATCATCCCACATATGTTCAATGATATTCAGGTCTGGGGACTGGGATGGCCACTCCAGAACATTGTAATTGTTCCCCTGCATGAATGCCTGAGAAGATTTGGAGCGGTGTTTTGGATCATTGTCTTGCTGAAATATCCATCCCCTGCGTAACTTCAACTTCGTCACTGATTCTTGCACATTATTGTCAAGAATCTGCTGATACCGACTTTAACAAGATTCCCGGTGCCGGCATTGGCCACACAGCCCCAAAGCATGATGGAACCTCCACCAAATTTTACTGTGGGTAGCAAGTGTTTTTCTTGGAATGCTGTGTTTTTTAGCCTCCATGCATAATGCCTTTTTGTATGACCAAACAACTCAATCTTTGTTTCATCAGTCCACAGGACCTTCTTCCAAAATGTAACTGGCTTGTCCAAATGTGCTATTGCATACCTCAGACGACTCTGTTTGTGGCGTGCTTGCAGAAGCGGCTTTTTTCACATCACTCTCCCATACTCTCCTTGTGCAAAGTGCGCTGTATTGTTGACCGATGCACAGTGACACCATCTGCAGCAAGATGATGCTGCAGGTCTTTGGAGGTGGTCTGTGGATTGTCCTTGACTGTTCTCACCATTCTTCTTCTCTGCCTTTCTGATATTTTTCTTGGCCTGTCACTTCTGGGCTTAACAAGAACTGTACCTGTGTTCTTCCATTTCCTTACTATGTTCCTCTCAGTGGAAACTGACAGGTTAAATCTCTGAGACAACTTTTTGTATCCTTCCCCTGAAAAGCTATGTTGAATAATCTTTGTTTTCAGATCATTTGAGAGTTGTTTTGAGGAGCCCACGATGCCACTCTTCATAGGAGAATCAAATAGGAGAACTACTTGCAAGTGGCCACCTTAAATACCTTTTCTCATGATTTGATACACCTGGCTATGAAGTTCAAAGCTCAATGAGGTTACAAAACCAATTTAGTGCTTCAGGAAGTCAGTAAAAAGTAGTTAGGAGTGTTCAAATCAAGAAAATGATAAGGGTGCCCATACTTTTGCACTGGTCAAATTTTGTTTAAATGCAGATTGCACATTTTCTGTTAGTACAATAAACCTCATTTGAATCCAGAAATATAACTGAGTCCATCAGTTATTAGATATATGAAACTGAAATAGCTGTTGCAAAAACCAAAATTGTTATAAAGAAAAAAGGTTAACATTAATAGGGGTGCCCAAACTTTAACATATGACTGTAAGGTTGTAAAATGTTCAAATGACATTTTCCAGTGAATGCATTTGTCTTGGCTGAAAGCAATGCTAAAGTTGAAAAATGCATCAAATTGCTATGCGGAAACATAGCCCAAGTGGTGGAGGAACATTTTTGTTTTGGGTTATTTGTTTTGCCTTAAATACAAATCATTACCCTGGAAAGGATGTTCCATAACATATTTTCCAGGAAAATCCATTTTGGTTTTGTTTTTGTATGTTTTATTGTGAGCCTGTAAAAGTGGCATATGACTCTGACAACATTGTTCACAGCTGTGACCTGGGAGTCAGAAATGCTTCCAGGAATCTTACCTATGATGTTCCCATGTCATTTGAGCACTGTTCCCTTTCATTTCCGATGTTTTAGACCCTAAAACGACATCACAGCAAAAATGCTCGGGTTTCCCAATTACTTACATTGGGCTCGTTACTCGGGTTGAGCACCCGATCATTCCAATTTGCTCGACCGGAGCAACGAGCACCCGAGCATTCTTGTGCTCGCTCATCACTACTTTGCATGTGTAGCTTACTGTGCATGTATTTAGCTAATAAATAAATGAAAAAAATTATGTGAGGGTACTCCTATTTTATTTATGACCAGGCAAGGTAAAGCAGACAGCTGCAGATTTATTTTATCAGGCTGGGAAGTTCTCTGGTTTTGGGTCCTTCTCAGACTAAAATTTCTAGCCTGCAGCCACTCAAGAATTACCGCATCCATCAGATGCGCCAATTCTGGCACTTTTCCCAGCTCTTCCCGATTGCCTTGGTGTGTTGGCAATCTAGGTAATGGTAGGGTTGATCACTTTTGTAATTTGTCAAAAATCAATGCCTGCATCAAGTCCTGGGGTTAGTAGTGGAGAGCTGTCTATCAGACAACCCCATTACTAAAACACAGTAATAAAAAATTAAAACACACACAGAAATAAAAACACTTTATTCAAACAAAGACTCCCCCACTCTATCCCCCATTCACCAATTTATTAAAAAGAAAAAATCCCCTGCAGGTCTGCAGTAATCCACCAAATCTGAAATAGTCCATTAATGGATACAGGAATAACATGAAAATGCAGAAATATAGGCAAGAAACCTTCATTTAACACCATCAATGATTCTTCAGCTCTGCAAGTGTAGCCCAGGTACCTTGATCTCTTCACTGAAGTGAATTCCTAGAGCTCTTGGAATTTTTGATGCTGACTAGGTGCCTATTAATCATAACACTGGACATCGGCTTCATGTTACATCATGATAATAATAATAATCTTTATTTATATAGCGCCAACTTATTCCACAGCGCTTTACAGTTTATCAGCTTCAAACACAACAGTCATAAGTAACAACATTGACAATACAATAATTAAAGCAAAATTAAGCTACCCTGCTCGTGAGAGTTTACAATCTACAATGAGGTGGGGGAGATACAGAGTACAGGTGTGTATTTACAATGATGGTCCAGCCAATGTGGATGTGGATCCTTATTAACAAATTGTAAATTTGCAAAGTTAAAGGAAAATCCAACAGCCTGAAGACATTCTATCAGGCTATACTAGTTGTGTGCATGGCGTACACCTGCTCTGAACCATTATGTACTTATGGACTGTGGTTTTCGAGAACTGGTTACCAAACAGAAAATGGTGAGGATGTGGATTCTAACAGTAAAACATGAGCTATACATAAAAAGAACCCTTCTGATTTGTGGGTTGGCACTAAGCATTACCCATATCTTCTATATAGGGTAATGATGCTTTAACCGGTGTACCATCCCACAGACATTTTTAGGGTAGAATTTTAGTAATATTCTCCTTTTGCTGCTGAGCTTCTCATTAATTGCTGAAGTCCTCAGTGTTTGAGGACTTTTCAACATAAAGAAATGGACGTAGAACAATTCTTCAAGCTTTCTGGCTTATTTCTGCTGCTTTGGAAGTGTAATTGTCAAACAAGTCACCCATCTGGTATGTATTTCTCTTACATCATTTTAAATCAGGTTTTTTGATATAATGTTTTATGTTGGACTATAAAACTGTAAACTACACAATGAGATTAACCTGTAATATCCCATGTAATGCTATACCACAATAGGATATTACATTAATAATAATAATTTTTATTTATATAGCACCAACATATTCCGCAGCGCTTTACAATTAAGCGGGGACATGTACAGACATTAAATTCAATACAAGTTAAGACAATTTAGTGAGGTCCCTGCTCGCAAGCTTACAATCTACAAGGAATTAAACTTTATTATTCTATATTATGTTTCACTATATTACCTAGTTTGGGATTGAGGCATTTATCCCCATTCCTGATCAGGCAGATATTTTGGATTTTTAATACATGCGATTCAAAGAATTAAAAAACAAATGTTCTCATTCGAATATAAAAATAATTTTTGGCATACTTTACATCATTTTTGTTATTTTGTTTTTTTTCACACTCTATTTTCCAATGTCAGGCAATATTGGTGAGAAAATGTGTCTCACATTTTGAGATTTTTTTTTATTAAAACTAAGGCCAACTGAAATACATTATAACATTTTTCCCTTTCTGTAATTTTTATATATAAAGTACATTATTTATTTTTATCTTTTTTACAGGGAATTATTAGCAATGATATGGATAGGCAGTTGTCTTTTACCTACTTTATTTTTCTACTTACTTATTTTTCTTTTATTTCATGTTATGCCCCCATAAGGTCATAAAAGACTTGAGGTCACTCCAACATTTAAATACATATTTAAATCTGATTTACCGTTTAAGTGGGGCTGATATAATAACCCCAGTTACAGTGGAAATACAGTGTACTGGCTGCCTAGCTGACAGTCTCCCAGCACGGAGCAGCTCCTGCTCCATCCTTAGACTGAACAATTACATGATAACTGGGTTCAAAGAAAGAAGCGCCATTAGCACATCCTATACTATATACATGGCATTTGTTTAGCACTGTGCATAAGGGATCGGGAAGGGAGACATGGTAATAAACCATCTCTGCCTTTATGCATCATGTAAAATATATGAAATCATAAAAAAACATATTTTATAAATTACAGTTGTGGCCAAAAGTATTGACACCCCTGCAATTCTGTCAGATAATACTCAGTTTCTTCCTGAAAATGATTGCAAACACAAATTATTTGGTATTATTATCCTCGTTTAATTTGTCTTAAATGAAAAAACACAAAAAGAATTGTCCTAAAATCAAATTGGATATAATTCCACACCAAACATAAAAAAGAGGGTGGACAAAAGTATTGTCTCTGTTCGAAAAATCATGTGATGCTTCTCTAATTTGTGTAATTAACAGCACCTGTTACTTACCTGTGGCACCTAACAGGTGTTGGCAATAACTAAATCACACTTGCTGCCAGTTGACATGGATTAAAGTTGACTCAACCTCTGTCCTGTGTCCTTGTGTGTACTACATTGAGCATGGACAAAAGAAAGAAGACCAAAGAACTGTCTGAGGACTTGAGAAACCAAATTGTGAGGAAGCATGAGCAATCTCAAGGCTACAAGTCCATCTCCAAAGACCTGAATGTTCCTGTGTTTACCATGCGCAGTGTCATCAAGAAGTTTAAGCCCATGGCACTGTGGCTAACCTCCCTAGATGTGGACGGAAAAGAAAAATTCACAAGAGATATCAATGCAAGATTGTGCGGATGTTGGATAAAGAACATCGACTAACATCCAAACAAGTTCAAGTTGCCCTGCAGTCCGAGGGTACAACAGTGTCAACCCGTACTATCCGTCGGCATCTGAATGAAAAGCGACTGTATGGTAGGAGACCCAGGAAGACCCCACTTCTTACCCCGAGACAAAAAAAAGCCAGGCTGGAGTTTGCCAAAACTTACCTGAAAAAGCCTAAAACGATTTGGAAGAATGTTCTCTGGCCAGATGAGACAAAAGTAGAGCTTTTTGGGCAAAGGCATCAACATAGAGTTTACAGGAGAAAAAAAGAGGCATTCAAAGAAAAGAACACGGTCTCTACAGTCAAACATGACGGAGGTTCCCTGATGTTTTGGGGTTGCTTAGCTGCCTCTGGCACTGGACTGCTTGACCGTGTGCATGGCATAATGAAGTCTGAAGACTACCAACAAATTTTGCAGCATAATGTAGGGCCCAGTGTGAGAAAGCTGGGTCTCCCTCAGAGGTCATGGGTCTCCCAGCAGGACAATGACCCAAAACACACTTCAAAAAGCACTAGAATATGGTTTGAGAGAAAGAATTGGAGACTTCTAAGGTGGCCAGCAATGAGTCCAGACCTGAATCCCATAGAACACCTGTGGAGAGATCTAAAAATGGCAGTTTGGAGAAGGCACCCTTCCAATATCAGGGACCTGGAGCAGTTTGCCAAAGAAGAATGGTCTAAAATTCCAGTAGAGCATTGTAAGAAACTCATTGATGGTTACCGGATGTGGTTGGTCGCAGTTATTTTGGTTAAAGGTTGTGCAACCAAGAATTAGGCTGAGGGTGCCAATACTTTTGTCTGGCCCATTTTTGGAGTTTTGTGTGAAATGATCAAAGTTTTGCTTTTTGCTTCATTCTCTTTTGTGTTTTTTCATTTAAGACAAATTAAATGAAGATAATAATACCAAAGAATTTGTGTTTGCAATCATTTTCAGGAAGAAACTGAGTATTATCTGACAGAATTGCAGGGGTGTCAATACTTTTGGCCACAACTGTATATTGCATTATGTCTATGACATGTTTCTAGCTTGTTTTATCTTTCTAGATTGCATTTTTTCATGGTGTTTTCATACATGCCACAATTGCTTTTAAAGCAAAAGTCTTGAAATTTGGCCATCCTGTTTTTTCATGTTAAGCAAATTCTTTCAATAGGTGTATAAGCTATGCAGCGAAACTTTTTATCACGAAGCCATCAGACCATAGAAAAAAATGTTTTAATGTTTTTGAAAAATTGGAGAGTAGACATATTGTAGCATAACAATTGATGGCCACTGATGGTAGTAATTGCCTTACTACTTAGTCATACTCCTGCTCTCATTTCTTCCTGGAGTAGCACATCTCATGTCACACAGTCCAAATGGCTTCTTTCCAGGCAAGAGAGCAGAAAATCCATGCTCTCTAAGATTTATTACAAAACATTAACTCATAAACAAGGATGACTTTCGATGATGCACAACTCAATCCAATTTTCCGGTAGGTCTCATGCTAACCCTCAGCTAACAGAAGTGTATTCTACCAGATGCTTTTTACTCTCTTGTGACACAGGAATAACACTCTAAGATTACTTGACCTAAAAGGTTAAAGCATGGCAGTCCCTTTTCCTCAATTACGCATTGTAACCATATTTATAATAATTGATAACGAACATTCTTACATGTGCTCGTTCATTAATTGCTGACTCATCTAACTGCACCATAAGGTATAAAATCTCTTCATCCAAATTCGATCAAATTTGACAAAATGCACTAATTTTATTATGTCCTGTTAGTCGCTAGATCAAATGGGGTCAGTGGCAATTATTTGTTCCCCTATAGTAAATCTTGAATTCTTATGTTTATAGTGGTATCCAGCAGAATATCTGTTGTCCAAGTTATTGCTCGGTCAACATCTTTCTCAAATGCATGGATAGAAAAATAGCCAAGATCTAATCAAGGATGAAAGGCATTCAACAAAATTCCTCGCAGTCCATGAATATATATTTTAATAGTCTGATAGAACGCCGTATATACAATTTACAGGATAAAAAAAATTGACCAGCTAAAACTGATACATTTTTTAAATCCATTAAATTATGGAGAAACTTTTACAATTGGGAAATGGCCACAAAATATAACAATGATTAAATGGATTGTGATCATATTCATCATGAGCCATATATTTATTAAAATAGGCATGAAAAAAGATTAGGGAGCGGACATCTCTAAAATAGAATACAATGATAGTGTTCTGTAAAGTTATTATAGTTTATGTACAGTATATATATATATATGAGAAAATTAGAGCAGTACAAAGAAAGAGTCCATGTGCAGAGTCCCCCAGGCAAGTACTAAACCTCATTTATAGAAATCCAGAGAAATTAGAGGCAGCACACCATTTGTAGTGAAAAAAAGAGCTGTTTAATAAGCCCAAAAGGCGACGTTTCGGTCCAAACAACAGGAACCTTTCTCAAGCAGTGAACATGAGAAAGTGCCAGATATAGAAAGAGTATACATAATTATAATCATTGACATTAATTACAATTAATTAATTGTAAGAGCATGCATTTACATTGTAATTAACATGCATAAAGTGCAGACAGTGATACAGGAATTGTTCATCACATAAAGTGCAGTGCATAAATATAGACAGAGAAGGCACTGAATAATATGCATTGAAACATAAATTGGTAGTAATAAAACAGGTGTACACCGTGGTTAATCACATCCATGACTTGCCCCACTCTCTTAGGTCAGTCTCACATGTCCAGATAATTCCAGTACGGGAAAAACTGGTACCGGAGCTATCTGTGTCCGTGTGGACACGTGGTACCTCCATGTGCCACACGTGTGGCAACCGTGTCCCGCACGTGAGCAGCATCAGGACCACACCGACGGCGCCGGGAAGAAGCTGCTACAGTAAGCGCTGTTTCTGGCGGCTGGTGCTGACCGTGGCTGTGATTCTTCCCTCCTAGTCTGCCGGCAGGAGAGCAGAATGAATAAAAACACGACGTGGGGTCCCCCTCATTTTGTGAACCAACCAGATGAAACTTACAGCTGGGGGCTGCAGCCCTCAGCTACCAGCTTCAGCAAGGTTGGTTCTCAAGAATAGAGGGGCCCCCATGCTGTTTTTTTTAATTATTTAAATAAATAATTTAAAAAACAGCGTGGGGACCCCTCTATTGTTGAGAACCAACCTTGCTGAAGCTGATAGCTGAGGGCTACAGCCCCCAGCTGTAAGTTTCATCTGGTTGGTTCATAAAATGAGGGAAACCCCATGTTCTTCTCTCCTGCTGGCAGAGCAGGAGAGTAGAATCACAGCTGCGGTCAGCACCAGCCACCAGGAACAGTTCTTACAGCAGCCGCTTCTTCTCGGTGGCTGTCCGTGAGCACGGAGTACAGAGTCGGGCCGTGTGTCCATGTTAAAACGGACATGTCAGTGTATTTTGCACATGGACACACTGTCCGTGAAAACACGCTGATATGTGCATAGACGCATTCATTAGAATGGATCTACGTGTGTCAGTGTCTCTGGTACGTGAGAAAACTGTCACTACACGTACCGAAGCCACTGACGTGTGAAAGAGGCCTTAGGTAAATGCAACAAGATCCAAATAGACAATATGTTGCAAAGGAACGCTATTAAATCACAGCGCTTTTTAAAAAAAATATATAAACATAGAAATGAATATACAACGATGTTATAGCACAATCATAGTTCAGTTTTCATCTTAAGTTAATGTAAAACACCATCGTCGTAGGTCTATCATTTTCTAGCATGTTACAAAGGGACAAAACCTCAGCGCTACAGTATATTCATATAATGACTAATATGCCACAGCACCTTTATAAATATAGACAAAAAACTAACTATACAGCACGTAAAGTCTTAATATAGCAGCACTTTGATATAATGACACGAATATTGTTCAATAAATATAATGCTAATAAAGTTACATCGCACCATACATATAGGACTCATTTTAATGCATGTTTTAAAGAGGAATCCCATTATAATTAGATATTAGAATAGCTGAGGAAAATCCATAAGGGCGAGAAAACCCCCCATTAGCTGGGGCTGGCAACTCACCACATGGAAAATGGTGCTAAAGAAATGTGTCTCAACCCCAAATTCTCAAATGGGTAATATACTCCTCTTAAGCCACATCTTCAATCTTTTCAATAGAAGGAATTATCCTCAAATCACTGAGAGGTCCCTTGAGTCAAGTGCAAATATATCTATATGTTATTGCTCCGTCTCAATTTCTAACTAAACAAACTAAAAAACAAAAATAAAAAATAAAAAAAACCTTGCCAATCTATGATACAGGAAAGATGTATATCTTTGTACCTTGTTAGCCAGTGGATAGAAAAATATTCAGGATTGAGAGTCCTCAGTAGTTGATACCTTTTAATGGCTAACTGAAAAGATGGTAACACATTGCAAGCTTTCGAGACTACTCAGGTCTCTTCTTCAGGCTAGACTTATACAAAATCTGAAGTCACATATTTATGCACAATACAACACAGAAAAAATGCAATGGATAAGACAAGTGACGTGAAGCAAAACTATCAATATGGGAGAGGGAGAAAAATAAATTGGGGATCTTTATCTTGTCCGTGGTCATTATAAATGGATAGGTTTTACATTTTTTCTGGTTGCAAGGAAAGGTTCCTCCAGCTGTTGGAGAGGACAGGGAGCTTCTGACAATGATGCTTCTTAAATTTGGGGGCTGCCTAAAACACAGA
The DNA here is from genome assembly GCF_039654945.1 of Dendrobates tinctorius. Lineage (NCBI taxonomy): Eukaryota > Metazoa > Chordata > Amphibia > Anura > Dendrobatidae > Dendrobates > Dendrobates tinctorius. Next base: position 90,332,379 of record NW_027361687.1, on the reverse strand, counting down.
AGTGGGGGGTCTGGAAAAATGGATTTTAATCGGGCATCTTTTTGTAGATGCACGGAAATTACAACCTTTACTGCAAAAAGATGTAAAACCTGTCCATTTATAATGACCACGGACAAGATCCCCAATTCACATCAGGACTACAAGATCCCAGGTACTTTCAGCTGCATTACATCTAATGTGGTGTACTTAATTATTTGTACTAAATGTCCAACTGGGGGTCTGTATGTGGGGGAGACAGGGTAAAAGCTTAGAACAAGGATGAATGCTCATCGTCACACAATAAGAGAAAAAAGAATGGATCTACCTGTGGCAAAACATTTTTGTATCCCTGATCACAGCAGCGTGGATATGAAATTACTGGTATTGAAAGGTAACTTCACATCTCAGAGAGAGAGACGAGTTTGGGAGTACAAATTTATGACGAACTTTGACACTCTCAGTGCTGGAATGAATGTGTCGCATGGATTTATGTCTTTTTACATCAATTAAGGAATTTCCTTTTAAAACCTTGCGGGGCAACACAGAACTAGACCCCAATCAGAGGACCATAAAACATCCAGACTCCTTATCTATAAACTGGTCCAATGTTTATATTTATGTTTCTCCCTCTCCCATATTGATAGTTCTGCTTTTCTAGGCTGTATTGTGCATAAATATGTGACTTCAGATTTTGTATTAGTCTAGCCTGATGAAGAGACCTGAGTAGTCTCGAAAGCTTGCAATGTGTCACCATCTTTTCAGTTAGCCATTAAAAGATATCAACTACTGAGGACTCTCAATCCTGAATATTTTGCCAATCTATAACATTTTTGTATATTTATTTCTCTGTTTATATATTTTTTTAAGAAAGTGCTGTGATTTAATAGCGCTGAGGTTTGATTCCTTTGCGACATGTTGCCTGTTTGGATCTTGTTGCCTTTACCTATGAGAGTGGGGCAAGTCATGGATGTGATTGACAAGGTAGTACACCTGTTTTATTACTTCCAATTGATGTTTCAATGCATATTATTCAGTGCCTTCTCTGTCTATATTTATGCACTGCACTTTATGTGATGAACAATTCCTGTATCACTGTCTGCACTTTATGCATGTTAATTACAATATAAATGCATGCTCTTACAATGACGATTAATGTCAATGATTACAATTATGTATACTCTTTATATACCTGGCACTTTCCCATGTTCACTGCTTGAGAAAGGTTCCTGTTATTTGGACCGAAACGTCGCCTTTTGGGCTTATTATATATGTATATATGAAAGAATTCACATAGCGGCTCATGTTTATTGAATTTCAAAGTTCTGACCTCAGAATGTACGGTTTATATAAAGCTAATTCACACTATGAATTTCCCATTGCTGTATATTATAAATGGATTCTACATGAATGTACTTAAAAAATAAAAAAAAATAACCTTAGAGTTTATACTGCCATTAACTATAGAGGAGCTGTGAGAACTTTGCGTTTAATGAGGTTTTCTCGTCTTGTTAAATTGTAAAAATTTTGTTCTTGGTTTTTGTAACAACTTTACATGTCAGACCCTTAGGGTAATGTGCACACGTTGTGGATTGGCCTGTGGAATTTTCTGCACGGATTCTTCCTCTCTTGACAGAAAACACAGTTAAAAATCCGTGCATTTTTTATGCGTTTTTGATGTGGATTTTCATGCGGCTTTGTCTGCTTTTTTGTAAGCTAAATAAAAATCTACTATTTAGCAAAAAAAGAATTGTGATGTAATTTATGTGTCCAACCTCTTCTTTTCATTGAAGAGGTTGGACACATACTCCATTGAATACCATATCATCACATACCATATTCACATATAATGTACACAGAACAAAAATAAGTGAATATGTATACATAGATAGATATATCTATAGATAGATAATACCAAGCCCGATGTTTAGTAATGAACATAATAAAATGGTACATAAAGAGTTAAATAAAGACACACACAAAATCTGCATTAAATGCAATATCTCATTAATTTTCTTTAAAAAAGTGATAAAAATGGTGTGGGCTTCCGTGCAATATTCAAAACCCGAGCAGGGAAAGCCGGCGACTGGGCGCAATGTTTATATCCTGGGAAGGGGGTAATTCTAGGGATGAGCGAGTACTGAAGTATTCGGACTCGCTATACTCATACCGAGTATACCGTAATACTCGGGTATTCGGTACGAATAGCGAGTCCAATGAAAGTCAATGGAAAACGTGAGTAATTGTCTGCTGGACCCTACAAAGCGGTCTGAGGAAAAGGCTAAAAAATGTGTAAATGTTAAAAAATGTATGCTGTAAACAAATGTGTATAACATGGGGGCACCTGGTCAGGGGCTGCACGAGTGGTTTTGCACCACTGCTTCACTAGAATGTACAAACACTATTTGAAGTCCTGTGGTTTTTTGCTGGAAGAGCGGGACTCGTACTCCACTTACGCAGTGCCAGTGATATATCATAAGTGCTGTAAGAGCGAGTGATGATGGAGGCGATCTTCTGACACCTAAGTGTGTGTTATGGTTAACGAAGGAAGAAGCCACCCATCATCATCATCATCATCAACACAAGGGATTCACAATTATACTTATACTACTGTCCTTGTTGTGGCACTGCCCAATGTGTAGGCATAGATATAGTGTCTTTAACCCCTTAAGCCCCAAGGGTGGTTTGCACGTTAATGACCAGGCCAATTTTTACAATTCTGACCACTGTCCCTTTATGAGGTAATAACTCTGAAACGCTTCCTTGGATCCCGGTTATTCTGACACTGTTTTCTTGTGACATATTGTACTTCATGATAGTGGTAAAATTTCATTCAAATAACGCGTTTATTTGTGAAAAAACGGAAATTTGGAGAAAATTTTGAAAATTTCGCAATTTTCCAACCTTGAATTTTTATGCCCTTAAATCACAGACATATGGCACACAAAAAACTTAACAAATAACATTTCCCACATATTTACTTTACATCAGCACAATTTTGGAACCAAAATTTTTTTTTTGTTAGGAAGTTATAAGGGTTAAAAATTGACCAGCGATTTCTCATTTTTGCAACACCATTTTATTTTTACGGACCGCATCACATTTGAAGCCACTTTGAGGGGTCTATATGATAGAAAATACCCAAAAGTGACACCATTCTAAAAACTGCACCCCTTAACGTGCTCAAAACCACATTCAAGAAGTTTATTAACCCTTTAGGTGCGTCACAGGAATTTTTTGAATATTTAAAAAAAATGAACATTTAACTTTTTTTCACTAAAAAAATACTTCAGGTTCAATTTTTTTTATTTTACCAAGGGTAACAGGAGAAATTGGACTGCAAAAGTTATTGTGCAATTTGTCCTGAGTACGCTGATACCTGATATGAGGGGGGGAACCACTGTTTCGGCGCATGGCAGACCTCAGCAGGGAAGCAGCGCCGTTTGACTTTTTCAATGCAAAATTGGCTGGAATTCAGATCGGACGCCATGTCGCGTTTGGAGAGCCCCTGATGTACCTAAACAGTGGAAACCCCCCCAAGTGACCCCATTTTGGAAACTAGACCCCCCAAGGAACTTATCTAGATATGTGGTGAGAACTTTGAACCCACAAGGGCTTCACAGAAGTTTATAACGTACAGCGGTACAATTAAAAAATCATATTTTTTCCACAAAAATGATCTTTTCACCCCCAATTTTTATTTTTCCAAGGGTAACAGGACCCTAAAAGTTATCGAGCAATTTGTCCTGAGTACGCTGATACCCCACATGTGGGGGTAAACCACTATTTGGGCGCATGGCAGAGCTCGGAATGGAAGCAGCACCATTTGACGTTTTTGGCTGGAATTGAGATCGGACACCATGTCGCGTTTGGAAAGCCCCTGATGTACCAAAACAGTAGAAACCCCCCAAAAATGACACCATTTTGGAAACTAGAACCACCAAGGAACTTATTTAGATGTGTGGTGAGAAATTTGAACCCCCAAGGGCTTCACAGAAGTTTATAACATACAGCCGTACAATTAAAAAATCATATTTTTTCCACAAAAATGATCTTTTCACCCTCAATTCTTATTTTTCCAAGGGCAACAGGACCCTAAAAGATATTGTGCAATTTGTCCTGAGTGCGCTGATACCCCACATGTGGGGGTAAACCACTATTTGGGTGCATGGCAGAGCTCGGAAGGGAATCAGCGCCATTTGACGTTTTTGGCTGGAATTGAGATCGGACACCATGTCGCGTTTGGAAAGCCCCTGATGTACCAAAACAGTAGAAACCCCCCACAAATGACACCATTTTGGAAACTAGACCCCCCAAGGAACTTATCTAGATGTGTGGTGAGCACTTTGAGCCCCCCCAGTGCTTCACAGAAGTTTATAACGCCCGGGTGTGAAAATAAAAAAATCGTATTTTTTCCACAAACATGATCTTTTAGTCACCAATTTTTTCATTTTCCCAAGGGTACAAGGAGAAATTGGACCCCAAAAGTTGTTGTCCAATTTCTTCTGAGTACGCTGATACCTCATATGTGGGAGAAAACTACTGTATGGGCACGCGTCGGGGCTCGGAAGGGAAGTAATGATGTTTTGGAATGCAGACTTTGATGGAATGGTCTGCAGGTGTCATGTTGCTTTTGGAGAGCCCCTAATGTACCTAAACAGTGGAAACCCCCCACAAATGACCCCATTTTGGAAACTAGACCCCCTAAGGAACTTATCTAGATGTATGGTGAGCACTTTGAACCCCCAAGGGCTTCACAGAAGTTTATAATTCCCAGGCATGAAAATAAAAAAATCGTATTTTTTCCACAAACATGATCAATTAGTCTCCAATTTTTTTATTTTCCCAAGGGTAACAGGAGAAATTGGACCCCAAAAGTTGTTGTCCAATTTTTCCTGAGTACGGTGATACTTGATATGTGGGAGAAAACTACTGTATGGGCACACGTTGGGGCTCGGAAGGGAAGTAGTGATGTTTTGGAATGCAGACTTTGATGGATTGGTCTGCGGGTGTCATGTGCGTTTGGAGAGCCCCTGATGTACCTAAACTATTGAAACTCCCCACAAGTGACCCCATTGTGGAAACTAGACCCCCCACGGAACTTATTGAGATGTGTGGTGAGCACTTTGAACCCCCAAGTGCTTCACAGAAGTTTATAACGCCTGGGCATGAAAATAAAAAAAATCATTTTTTTCCACAAAAATGATATTTTTTGCCCCCAATCTTTTGGTAACAGGAAAAATTGGACCCCAAAAGTTGTTTTGCAATTTGTCCTGAGTATGCTGATACCCTATATGTGGGGGTAAAACACTGTTTGGGCACATGGCAGAGCTTGGAAGAGAAGGAGCACCATTTGACTTTTTCAACGCAGAATTGGCTGGAATTGAGATCAGACGCCATGTTGAATTTGGAGAGCACCTGATGTGCCCAAACAGTGGAAACCCCCCAATTATAACTCCAACCCTAACCCCAACACACCCCTAACCCTAACCCTAGCCCAAACCCTAGCCCTAACCTTAGCCCTAGCCCTAACCCTAACGGGAAAATGGAAATAAATACATTTTCTTTTAGTTTTATTATTTTTCCCTAACTAAGGAGGTGATAAAAGGGGGTTTGATTTACTATTTATTCCGGTTTTTGTGTTTGGCAGCTGTCGCACGCTAAAAGACACTTTTTACTGTAAAAATAGTTTTTGCATCACCACATATTGAGAGCTATAATTTTTCCGTATTTTGACCCACCGAGTCATGTGAGGTCTTATTTTTTGCAGGACGAGTTGACATTTTTATTGGTACCATTTTCGGGCATGTGACTTTTTTTGATCGCTTTTTATTCCGATTTTTGGGACGCAGAATGAACAAAAACCAGCGTTTCATGAATTTCTTTTGGGGGGGTGCGCTTACACCGTTCCGCGTGTGGTAAAATTGATAAAGCGGTTTTATTCTTCAGGTCGGTACGGTTACAGCAATGCTTCATTTAGGTCTTTTTTTATGTTTTGTCGTTTTTTTGCAATGAAAACAATTTTATATAAAAAATAATTATTTTTGTATCGCTTTATTCTGTGAGCTATAACTTTTTTACTTTTTTGCAGATGATGCTGTATTGCAGCTCGTTTTTTGCGGACAAGATGACGTTTTCAGCGGTACCATGGATGTTTATATGCGTCTTTTTGATCGCGCGTTATTGCACTTTTTGTTCGGTGGTATGATAATAAATCATTATTTTTTGCTTCGTTTTTTATTTTTATTTTTTAAGGGGTTCGCTAAAGGGGTTAACTAATGGGACAGTTTTATAGGGCGGGTCACTTCAGACGCGGCGATGCCAAATATGTGTACTTTTATTGTTTGTTTTTTTATTTTCAAAAAATGAATTTATTGGGGAATATTTTTTTTTTTTTTTACAAATTTATTTAGCGATTTTTTTTAAATTATTTTTACACTTTTTTTTTTTTTTTTTACTTTATTACATAGTCCCAGGTGGGACATCACTATCCTGTGACAGATCGCTGATCTGTCACATCACAGATCACTGTGACAGATCAGCAATCTGTCACAGGCACTGCTGCAGACTTCCTCATGCCTGCGCTTTGCAGGCAGTGATGAAGTCAGCTCCCTACAGGCCCCCGTCGCCATCTTGGATCCAGGGGCCTGTAGGGAAGGAGTCCCTCGCAGCAGCGTTGCACATTGCGCTCCCGTGGGGGGCTCAGGGAAGCACGGAGGGAGCCCCCTCCCTGCCGATGCTTCCCTTTAACCCCCGGTACACCGCGATCGTGTTTGATCGCGGTGTACAAGGGGTTAATGTGTCGGGGGCAGTCCGTGACTGCCCCTGACACATTGTGCCGGGTGTCAGCTGTGATAATCAGCTGACACCAGGCCGCGATCAGCGGCGCTCACCAGGTGGGCGCCGCTGATCGCATTAGACGTACTATCCCGTCCTTGGAAATTAAGTCCCAGGACACATGGACGGGATAGTATGTCTAATGGCAGAAAGGGGTTAAAACATTAGCCCTAGGGGCTGTATCATCGCTGATAAAGGAAGCATGGCAGGTCTGAAGGACCAAACAATTATTTTGAAGCTAGGACTACTAGCATAGTAGTTGCAGTGCCCAGTGTCCACCTATAACTATAGTGTCTCCAAAAATTAGCCCATTGGCCATGATATCATGGTTGATGAAGGAAGAAGGGTCTCACTTTAATTACAAGTGCCTCTGATGGGAAATATTAATTAACGTAACATTGTTTTGAGCTTATTGACCATGAGGTACATGTGTCAGAAGCAGTTTTTGAAAACGTGTAAGAAGAAGAAAAGGGGCTTGTATGGTAAGGGATGGATATGATCACTAATTTAAAAAAAAAAAATGTGTTGGGTGACTTTAGGTTGTCATATGGAGGGCTTAAATACTGTTGCGAAATCCAGTCCTTGTTAAATTTTATCAGATTCAGCCTGTCTGCATTCTCTGTTGTCAACCGTGTGTGTGTATCTGTGATGATTGCCCCAGCGGCACTGAAAACACGCTCTGACATCACACTAGCATCAGGGCAGGCCAGCACCTCCAAGGCATAGAAGGATTGAGGGATTATTTATAGCATGCCGAGCTGATGTTTTTGTTGATACTATCTTTGAATAGATTCGATATTTGGATCATGTGTCATTGCATTTTAATGCAATGTTGTGGCGACCAAAAAAGTTTTTCTGGTCTTTTGATTTTTTTCTCATTACATCATTTACCGATAGGATGAATTCTTTGTATATTTTATAGTGTTGAGCATTCCGATACTGCAAATATCGGGTATCGGCCGATATTCGCTGTATCGGAATTCTGATACCGAGTACCGACATTTTTGCAATATCGGATACCGGAATCGGAAGTTCACATAATGCAATGAGCCAGTGTTGTGGCTGTGATTGGCTGCTGAAATGATGTCATCATGATGTGCGGTCTATGTGCATAATGATGCGCGGTCTGTGCGGGCCTGCCGGGGCTCTGTGTGGGCCTGCCGGGGGTCTGTACGGGCCCCGGCAGCCCGCACAGACCCCTGGCAGTCCGCACAGAACCCCGGCAGGCCCGCACAGACGCCCCGGCAGCCCGCACAGACCCCCAGCAGGCCCGCACAGACCCCCGGCAGCCCGCACAGACCCCTGGCAGGCCCGTACAGACCCCCGGCAGGCCCGCACAGAGCCCCGGCAGCCCGCACAGACCCCTGGCAGGCCCATACAGACCCCCGGCAGGCCCGCACAGAGCCCCGGCAGCCCGCACAGAGCCCCGGCAGGCCCGCACAGACCCCCGAGAGGCCCGTACAGACCCTGCCTGCACACACAGACACGCACAGTGCCCGCCAATGCACCGCCCACACTTTTCCCCCCTCCCGAACTGGATGTGCAAGCAAAGAAAGGGTTTTTTTGAATTCCGATATTTCTGTCCCATTAACTTGTATGGGGTTTCCGGTATCAGAATCGGCGATACCCGATACTTTTCAGGTATCGGTCCGATCCAATCTGATCCGATATTTCCCAATATCGGAAAGTATCGCTCAACACTAATATTTTAATAGATTGGGCTTTTCTGAACTCAGCAATACCAAATATGTGTATTTTTTTTCCCAAAGAAAAGAAGGGCTGGAAAGAAACAAAGTGCAAAATAGGTTTGTATCTGGGTAACAGTGTTAAAAGACTAGCATAATGGTGCTCATTTGATTGGGCTGTGTGCAAATAACCACTGGTAAAGCTTAAGAATTAACCCATTTGTTTCTCCATTACGTGAATTTTTTTTAATGTTTTATTTTGAATGGGACACAGAAAAACACAGTAAAACAAATGTATAAAAATACTCTGTTGTCAAAAAGTAACAGTAAATGGCAAGTTCTGATAAAAAGATGATAACAAAGCAGGGTATTTGGTTGATACGTTTTTTGCAAAAAATTTATTTTAAGCCGCTCTACCAAACATCAAGGTATACCCATCAGAGCAGTCCCTAACTGATGTATATAAAAACCTGATGATGTGTATAGTACCTGTATGAGCAGGATTCAGGCAAGTAAGGTCCGCTGTGGACACGCTGTGGAAGACGGCTTTTGTGTGCATGGCCCATAAGGAAGGGGTGGAACCTCCCCAATCTTGCAAAAACAAGAAACCAATTAGACACAATTTGATTGGGGCCTGAAGCGGTTATGACAAGTTCATTAGTGGAAACCACACACTTTATAAATTAAAGCATAGGTCATTAGATGCCGTCAACAGTGCCACATTAAGAACATTGGCAAAACAGCTGGTAAAGTCACTCCAAAAAAGCGATTTCCAATGTTTTCTAGAAGCTGCTTTGCCTAGGAAAACTCTGCAGATATGTTGTTGTCTAAAAGATGGTGTGTGTACATCCTAAATCCAAGGCACAATCGGTGATTTATGAGAATTCTGTGTAAATTTTGTTGCAGCAGATTTCCCCCTTAAACATTGCAAAGGGTTGAATGAGCAGCATAAAATTACAACAAAGTTAAAATCTACATTTCAGGTCAATTTCAGTTTGAAATTTTTGCGGCTTGTAGATTTTGTAAAATTTCCTGCTTTTACGAGCATTTTTATTATAGCAAAATGTTGCTCTTTCCCCAGTCTACCTATACATTTTTTTTTCCCTATTTGTTACACCAGCTCTGTATGATTCACTGTCAAGTCTTACCATTCATAACCGGTTATTTTTCTTTCCCAGATCCCAGGGAATACAGGTTAGTGGATGGACATAATGATTGCTCAGGTCAGTTAGAAGCTCAGCATGGTGATACTTGGGGATCGGTTTGTGAGATTGATGGAGACTTCAAAGCAGCCAATGTCATGTGCAGAGAACTTCAATGTGGAGAAGCAGTGCCATCACTAGTGACCTATACAAGACGACCTGGACCTATATGGACAGAGAAAATTCACTGTGTAGGTGATGAGTCCAGATTATTGGACTGTACAAAAATACCTGAAATGAAAAACTGCACTAAAGAAAACCCTCCTGCAATTCAATGCAAAGGTATTTAAGGCCGGTGTTGTATATTCAGCAAAATATTTTTATTACTGGATAAATTATATTTAAGGTTTGAGTTGATTTTAATATATTTTCTACAAAAGTTTTTATTTCCATGGTTGTATGGGAGCTACCATCCTTAGAAAAAATTATGGAAGTTAACATTATACAAAAATCAAAATATTGAAAACAAGCAAAAAATAGTTTGCCAAATTTTAAAAAAGGAAAAAAAGGTAATCAAAACTTGGTGTGCACCACAGGATGTTCACCCCTTTCAGACAATCGACAAACCAGTGCATCCTGGTGTTTATGAGCTGTGTCTGCACAGTCACCTAAGAGAGCCTAGTTTAACCCCTTCACTACCAAGGGTGGTTTGCACGTTAACTCCCGGGCCAATTTTTACAATTCTGACCACTGTCCCTTTATGAGGTCATAACTCTGAAACGCTTCCATGGATCCCGGTGATTCTGACACTGTTTTCTCATGACTAGTGTTGAGCATTCCGATACCGCAAGTATCGGGTATCGGCCGATATCAGCGGTATCGGAATTCCGATACTTAATTCCGATACTTTTTTCATATCGGATTCCGGGATCGGAATCGGAATAGGAAGTTCCCATCATGCTATGAGCCTGCTTGCTTTGATTAAGCCAATGGGAATCCTCCGAAGTGTGGGCACATCCTGTTAGGCATGTAGGCATGTTAACTATTGGCATGGCTGTGATTGGCTGCCGAAATGATGTCATGATGCACTATAAAAGCCACCGCAGCCGCCATTTCTGGTCACTCTGCTGTGAATTCAGTTAGGGACAGGCTGCTGTAGAAGACTGTGAGGGACAGTTAGAAATAGCGATTCTAAAAACAATATTGTGCTTTATCCAGGCTACATAAACCACCACTGTAGCTTGCTTTTCCCTAGCAGCGCTGTTTTCACAGCTGTCTGCAAGGGCTGTGTGAGTGCAGCTCACGCTGTGGAGTGGGTCCTGCAGCCACGTCAGGCTGTAGGCCACCCAGTGTGATCACTGCTGCCTCATACATCTTTTATTTTTTGAGCTGCATTTTTTAAATAATTTCAATCTAGTGTGCTTCCATCCGTATCCATATACGTTGGTTGCAAACACTAGTAGTAGACAGCGGAGCCTTTCTGCAGCCTTTCAGTGCTAGTGTCCACTTTGCTGCACTGTTCACGGCTGTCTGAGAGGTCTCTGACTGTGTGTGAGTGCAGCTCACGCTGAGTAGTGTGTCCTGCAGCTACGTCTGGCTGTAGGACGCTCAGCGTGCGTCACTGCCTCACACATATTTTTATTTGAGTGCAGCTCATTTTTTCTTCTATTAGTGTGCATCCATCCGTCTCCATCTACGGTGGTTGCAAACACTATATAGGAGTACACAGCGGAGCCTTTCTGCAGCCTGTCAGTGCCAGTGCCCACTTAGCTGCACTGTTGACGGCTGTCTGAGAGGTCTCTGACTGTGTGTGAGTGCAGCTCACGCTGAGTAGAGTGTCCTGCAGCTACGTCTGGTTGTAGGACGCTCAACGTGCGTCACTGCCTCACACATATTTGTCTCTGAGTGCAGCTCATTTTTTCTTCTCCTATTAGTGTGCATCCATCCGTATCCATCAACATTGGTTGGTTGCAAACACTATATAGGAGTAGATAGAGGAGCCTTTTTTTCTGGCTTGTGCCCTGCCGGCGCAGCCAGATTAGTATTACCCAATTTTTTTGGAGCCTCATCTTTTGCATTGTAGGTTACCTGCCTGCATTGTAATAGCTCCAAAAAGTTGGTGATACTATCAGTTTCAATTCTTTGTTCTCATACTTTGAGTTTGTTTCAAACAAAGAAACCACATAAAAAGTTCACCAAACACTACATTTTGAACTTGTGTAGGCCACATCAGCTCCTATTAAAGTCTAGTCCACACACACACACTTCATAAAATTAGTGTTTCTTGTACCTGTAACCAGCTGTTCAGGAATAAGCACACTAAGGCCCCCCTTTGTCCTTTTTTGCCTATCTTAAGCAGTCTTGCAAGATGAAGAAGGCAGGGAGTAAGGCGCGGGGGCGTGGGCGTGGGCGTGGAGTTTCAGCAGGGAGAGGACGTGGGGATTCTGCAGGGAGAGGACGTGGGGATTCTACAGGTAGAGGACGTGGGGATTCTGGGCCTGCTGCGGGCACCAGTGGATCAGCATCCCCCAGTTTTAGCAGGCAACAGTCCTTTATGCGCAGCTTTGTAGGACCTCAACGTACCCCACTGCTGCGGGAGGAACAAATTGAAGCCGTTGTCGGATGGATGGCAGCTAACGCATCGACTTCAATTACTTCCGCATCCTCTCAGGGTCAGAGCACCGAAGAGCAACCATCTGTCTCTTCACCACCTGCCAAAGTGCCCAGGCAGTCAGAGAGACATGGACAGGAGCCATCACAATCTCTACTTCTGTTCTCGGAATCTGTTGGCTTGGAAAGAGGGGGCCAGCCAAGCAGCATTCCTGAATGTGAAGAAGAGGGAGTATGCAGTGATGCGCAACTTCTTTGTCCCTCTGAATCTGAAGAGGCGAGTGGGCCAGTGCCTATGGTCAGCACACCTCAGTACGCATCAGATGATGACGAGACTCAGTTGCCACTTTCTGGTGCGTACGGTGCTGGCGAGACAACCCCGGAGAAGCAGCTGTTTGAAGAGGGGAGGGAAGATGATGAGGTCCTTGACCCATCATGGCGTGAGCAACAGGAAGGTGGTGGGAGCAGCTCGGAGGAAGAGATTCCCCTACCGGCCAAAACAGGAGGCAGAGGGAGGGGGAAGACTTGGTTGCCTGTACCCTCCACTTCGGCACCCGTTAGGAGCATTCCTCCTTCCAAAGGCAAACCGGGCGCTCACAAGAGTTGCAGTGCGTGGTCCTTTTTTGACACAGTTGCAGATGACATTTGCTTTGTCAAATGCAAGCTGTGTCATCAGAGAGTCAAAAGAGGGAGAAATGTCAGCAACCTCAATACCACAAATATGTGGAAACATGTGCGCACCAAGCACGAGTTGGAGTTGCAGAGACACCCTCAAGACGTAGGCCAACGTACAGCACCACCTACCACCTCTTCAGTTCGTGTTGGGCCCTCTTCCTCCAGCTCACACACTGCTGGTTCGGCTTCCTCACAGGATCGCCAAGGAAGAACCTCTGCCACTGTTGTCCGGAGACCCTGTCAGATTCCACCCATAACAGCACGTTCCCATCCATCACAGCCATCGGTAGCACAGGCATGGGATAAAAGGCGCCCTTACTCGGCAAACCATCCCCGAGCACAGTCTCTGAATGCTGGCATTGCCAAACTTCTGGCAGTTGAAATGCTGTCATTCAGGCTGGTGGACACTGACACCTTCCGGGACTTAATGGCATTGGCAGTCCCCCAATACAACGTGCCCAGCCGCTTTTATTTCAGCAGGCGAGCCGTCCCTGCCCTGCAGAAACATGTTGAGGGCAAAATAAAACATGCGCTACTAAACGCCGTTAGTAGCAAGGTCCACCTGACCACCGATGCGTGGACCAGTAACCATGGACAGGGACGATACCTTTCCCTCACTGCCCACTGGGTCAATGTTGTGGAGCCGGGTACGGATCTGGAGAGTGGCGCTGTACGTGTTCTTCCAACGCCACGGATTGCAGGACTCCAGTCTGTACACATAGACTCCTCCTCCTACTCAAGTTCCTCAGAAACAGCAGAGCAGGAGCCTGTTACGACCGATATGAGCACAGCCGTGGCCAAACGTCAACAGGCTGTACTCAAATTAATTTCTTTGGGGAATCGAAGCCACACAGCGCAGGAGCTCTGGAATGCTATCAAGCTGGAGAGCGATGTGTGGTTTGGGCCAGCGAATCTCCAGCCGGGCTTGGTAGTGTGTGACAATGGCCGAAATCTGGTGGCAGCTCTTGGCCTAGGCAACCTCACACACATCCCATGTCTGGCACATGTTCTTAACTTGGTCGTGCAGAGCTTTCTGAGGGACTATCCGGATCTTGATGCACTGTTGCACAAGGTCCGCATAGAGTGCGCTCACTTGCGACGTTCCAGCACGGCAAGATCGCGCCTCGCTGCTCTGCAGCGACGATTTGGCCTTCCAGAACATCGCATCATATGTGACCTACCCACCCGGTGGAATTCAACGTTACATATGTTGGAGCGGTTGTGTGAGCAGCAGGCAGCAGTCATGGAGTACCAGCTGCATCAGGCGCAAACAAGTCGCACTGTGCGCCGTTCACACTTCAGCACCATTGAGTGGGCCTCTATGAAGGACATCTGCCTCGTTTTGCGTGCCTTCGATGAATCCACGCGGATGGCGAGTGCAGATGATGCACTAGTCAGCATGACTGTCCCCCTTATCTGCCTGCTTCAACAAACACTGCAAGCACTAAGGGATGAGGTTTCAGAAGAGGTGGAGGATGAGGAGTCCCAAATGCCATCTGCTTCTGGACAGTCTGCGCTACGTGTTTCCTCACAAAGGCCTAGGCAGGGGACACTTTGTGAGGAGGATGAGGAGGAGTCGATGGAGGAGGAAGACATCTCTCCAGAGGAGGGAGGTACACAAACCTCTACTCAGTATGTACAGCGAGGGTGGGGTGATGCAGAGCAGGTCGAGGTCACGCCTCAAACAGGGGACAGCGGTTCTTTGGCAGTTGGGAGTCTGCAGCACATGGTTGATTTCATGCTGCAGTGCCTGAGAAACGACCGCCGCATCGCCCACATTCTCGTCTCGGCTGATTATTGGGTGTACACCCTCCTAGATCCTCGCTACCGGGACAGCGTACAAAGGCTCATACCAACGTTGAACCGGGAGCGTAAAATGCGGGAGTACGAAGAGTCACTGGTGCAGTCCATAATGTTTTCCATTCCACCCGACAGCATTGTTGCAAGTGCTTTACAAAGCAGCTCTGTGCGTCGAGGCAGTGGAGGAAACTCTGCACAAAGAGGGAGCAGAGGCAGTGCCGCAGCACAAGGCAAGACCACTATGGCCCAAATGTGGCAAAGTTTTGTGTGTCCACCACAATTGTCTACACCATCAGCGACGCCTCGAGTCAGCAGGAGGCAACGCTTCCGTCAGATGGTGTCAGACTACATGTCTTGCCCTGTCGCTGTACTCCCAGATGGCTCTTCCCCCTTCAAGTTTTGGGTCTCTAAGCTGGATACATGGCCAGAGCTTAGCCAGTATGCATTGGAGGTGCTGGCTTGCCCTGCTGCCAGTGTATTATCGGAACGTGTCTTTAGTGCCGCAGGTGGTGTACTAACAGACCGTCGCACGCGACTATCTTCCGATAATGTTGACCGGCTGACTTTTCTGAAAATGAACAAGGCCTGGATCTCCAAAGACTTTGCCATTCCTCTTACAGACTAAATTAGTGGTTGGCAACTGTATCCAGGTCTGCTGGTGTGTTCATTTTTCTACCACCTGAACTATAATCCCTGTGCTTCAACACAGCCAGTTGTCGCTCAGATGTGTCGTCTGCACAGAGAAACACACTAGCTCCTGTGTTACTGGGGTTCAGTAATGCCAGCTGATCCCCTGCTGTGTGGACGGCAGAGTCACCAGCTCCATCAACATTCAAACCACTACTGATTTTTAACCGTGCCCAACTTAGGTCTCTGGCTCCACTGTCTCTACTATTTCCCCTGACCTCCAACCCCGCCATCTACATCTCTGAAGTGGCGTCAGCACAATCTACACTTGTTCCTGTGTTCCTGTGGCTCAGTCCCATCAGTTTATCCCCTGATGTGTGTCCGGCAAGGTCTCCTGCTCTGTCCACATTCCCATAACCAGTAGTGGGAATGAGGACAGAGCTGGCGAACTTGCCGGACAAACATCAGGGGATCAACTGATGGGACTGAGCACCAGTAACACAGGAACAAGTGTAGATTGTGCTGACGCCACTTCAGAGATGTAGCTGGCGGGGTTGGAGGCCAGGGTAAATAGTAGAGACAGTGGAGCCAGAGGCCTAAGTGGAGCATGGTTAGAATCAGTAGTAGTCCACAACCTCCATAAAAACCGCTGCCCATTGGCCTCTGCATGCGGCATGCGTAATCCTGGGCACCAACAGCGTCAGTTGGTGTTCAGAAGTGTCGTCTCCACAGAGCCAAACACGTTCGTTCAAGTGTTAGTGGGGTTCAGCACTGCCAGCTGTTCCCCTGCTGTGGAGATGGCAAGTCTCCTGCTGCCTTCACCTGCCAAAATCCAGTAGGCCCCAGCCTGCTCCTCGCCTAATCCTGGGCTCCAACAGCGTCAGTTGGTGTTCAGAAGTGTCGTCTCCACAGAACCAAACACGTTCGTTCAAGTGTTAGTGGGGTTCAGCACTGCCAGCTGTTCCCCTGCTGTGGAGATGGCAAGTCTCCTGCTGCATTCACCTGCCAAAATCCAGTAGGCCCCAGCCTGCTCCTCGCCTAATCCTGGGCTCCAACAGCGTCAGTTGGTGTTCAGAAGTGTCGTCTCCACAGAACCAAACACATTCGTTCAAGTGTTAGTGGGGTTCAGCACTGCCAGCTGTTCCCCTGCTGTGGAGATGGCAAGTCTCCTGCTGCCTTCACCTGCCAAAATCCAGTAGGCCCCAGCCTGCTCCTCGCCTAATCCTGGGCTCCAACAGCGTCAGTTGGTGTTCAGAAGTGTCGTCTCCACAGAACCAAACACATTCGTTCAAGTGTTAGTGGGGTTCAGCACTGCCAGCTGTTCCCCTGCTGTGGAGATGGCAAGTCTCCTGCTGCCTTCACCTGCCAAAATCCAGTAGGCCCCAGCCTGCTCCTCGCCTAATCCTGGGCTCCAACAGCGTCAGTTGGTGTTCAGAAGTGTCGTCTCCACAGAACCAAACACATTCGTTCAAGTGTTAGTGGGGTTCAGCACTGCCAGCTGTTCCCCTGCTGTGGAGATGGCAAGTCTCCTGCTGCATTCACCTGCCAAAATCCAGTAGGCCCCAGCCTGCTCCTCGCCTAATCCTGGGCTCCAACAGCGTCAGTTGGTGTTCAGAAGTGTCGTCTCCACAGAACCAAACACGTTCGTTCAAGTGTTAGTGGGGTTCAGCACTGCCAGCTGTTCCCCTGCTGTGGAGATGGCAAGTCTCCTGCTGCCTTCACCTGCCAAAATCCAGTAGGCCCCAGCCTGCTCCTCGCCTAATCCTGGGCTCCAACAGCGTCAGTTGGTGTTCAGAAGTGTCGTCTCCACAGAACCAAACACATTCGTTCAAGTGTTAGTGGGGTTCAGCACTGCCAGCTGTTCCCCTGCTGTGGAGATGGCAAGTCTCCTGCTGCATTCACCTGCCAAAATCCAGTAGGCCCCAGCCTGCTCCTCGCCTAATCCTGGGCTCCAACAGCGTCAGTTGGTGTTCAGAAGTGTCGTCTCCACAGAACCAAACACGTTCGTTCAAGTGTTAGTGGGGTTCAGCACTGCCAGCTGTTCCCCTGCTGTGGAGATGGCAAGTCTCCTGCTGCCTTCACCTGCCAAAATCCAGTAGGCCCCAGCCTGCTCCTCGCCTAATCCTGGGCTCCAACAGCGTCAGTTGGTGTTCAGAAGTGTCGTCTCCACAGAACCAAACACGTTCGTTCAAGTGTTAGTGGGGTTCAGCACTGCCAGCTGTTCCCCTGCTGTGGAGATGGCAAGTCTCCTGCTGCATTCACCTGCCAAAATCCAGTAGGCCCCAGCCTGCTCCTCGCCTAATCCTGGGCTCCAACAGCGTCAGTTGGTGTTCAGAAGTGTCGTCTCCACAGAACCAAACACATTCGTTCAAGTGTTAGTGGGGTTCAGCACTGCCAGCTGTTCCCCTGCTGTGGAGATGGCAAGTCTCCTACTGCATTCACCTGCCAAAATCCAGTAGGCCCCAGCCTGCTCCTCGCCTAATCCTGGGCTCCAACAGCGTCAGTTGGTGTTCAGAAGTGTCGTCTCCACAGAACCAAACACGTTCGTTCAAGTGTTAGTGGGGTTCAGCACTGCCAGCTGTTCCCCTGCTGTGGAGATGGCAAGTCTCCTGCTGCCTTCACCTGCCAAAATCCAGTAGGCCCCAGCCTGCTCCTCGCCTAATCCTGGGCTCCAACAGCGTCAGTTGGTGTTCAGAAGTGTCGTCTCCACAGAACCAAACACATTCGTTCAAGTGTTAGTGGGGTTCAGCACTGCCAGCTGTTCCCCTGCTGTGGAGATGGCAAGTCTCCTGCTGCATTCACCTGCCAAAATCCAGTAGGCCCCAGCCTGCTCCTCGCCTAATCCTGGGCTCCAACAGCGTCAGTTGGTGTTCAGAAGTGTCGTCTCCACAGAACCAAACACGTTCGTTCAAGTGTTAGTGGGGTTCAGCACTGCCAGCTGTTCCCCTGCTGTGGAGATGGCAAGTCTCCTGCTGCCTTCACCTGCCAAAATCCAGTAGGCCCCAGCCTGCTCCTCGCCTAATCCTGGGCTCCAACAGCGTCAGTTGGTGTTCAGAAGTGTCGTCTCCACAGAACCAAACACATTCGTTCAAGTGTTAGTGGGGTTCAGCACTGCCAGCTGTTCCCCTGCTGTGGAGATGGCAAGTCTCCTGCTGCATTCACCTGCCAAAATCCAGTAGGCCCCAGCCTGCTCCTCGCCTAATCCTGGGCTCCAACAGCGTCAGTTGGTGTTCAGAAGTGTCGTCTCCACAGAGCCAAACACATTCGTTCAAGTGTTAGTGGGGTTCAGCACTGCCAGCTGTTCCCCTGCTGTGGAGATGGCAGTCTCTCCTGCTGTCTCCGCATTACAAAGACAGTAGGCCTCTGCCTACACCCTCCTATTTCCTGGGCTTCAACACAGCCAGTTGTAGTTCGGAAGTGCCATCCACACGGAAAGAGACACTTGCTCCCGTGTCTCAGTGGGGTTCAGTAACGTCAGCTGATCCCCTGCTGTGTGGATGGCAGTCTCTCCTGCTGTAAACTCATTCAAAATACAGTAGGCCTCTGCCTACACCCTCCTATTTCCTGGGCTTCAACACAGCCAGTTGTAGTTCGGAAGTGCCGTCCACACGGAAAGAGATACTTGCTCCCGTGTCTCAGTGGGGTTCAGTAACGTCAGCTGATCCCCTGCTGTGTGGATGGCAGTCTCTCCTGCTGTAAACTCATTCAAAATACAGTAGGCCTCTGCCTACACCCTCCTATTTCCTGGGCTTCAACACAGCCAGTTGTAGTTCGGAAGTGCCGTCCACACGGAAAGAGACACTTGCTCCCGTGTCTCAGTGTGGTTCAGTAACGTCAGCTGATCCCCTGCTGTGTGGATGGCAGTCTCTCCTGCTGTCACCTCATTCAAAATTCAGTAGGCCTCTGCCTACACCCTCCTATTTCCTGGGCTTCAACACAGCCAGTTGTAGTTCGGAAGTGCCGTCCACACGGAAAGAGATACTTGCTCCCGTGTCTCAGTGGGGTTCAGTAACGTCAGCTGATCCCCTGCTGTGTGGATGGCAGTCTCTCCTGCTGTCACCTCATTCAAAATTCAGTAGGCCTCTGCCTACACCCTCCTATTTCCTGGGCTTCAACACAGCCAGTTGTAGTTCGGAAGTGCCGTCCACACGGAAAGAGATACTTGCTCCCGTGTCTCAGTGGGGTTCAGTAACGTCAGCTGATCCCCTGCTGTGTGGATGGCAGTCTCTCCTGCTGTAAACTCATTCAAAATACAGTAGGCCTCTGCCTACACCCTCCTATTTCCTGGGCTTCAACACAGCCAGTTGTAGTTCGGAAGTGCCGTCCACACGGAAAGAGATACTTGCTCCCGTGTCTCAGTGGGGTTCAGTAACGTCAGCTGATCCCCTGCTGTGTGGATGGCAGTCTCTCCTGCTGTCACCTCATTCAAAATTCAGTAGGCCTCTGCCTACACCCTCCTATTTCCTGGGCTTCAACACAGCCAGTTGTAGTTCGGAAGTGCCGTCCACACGGAAAGAGATACTTGCTCCCGTGTCTCAGTGGGGTTCAGTAACGTCAGCTGATCCCCTGCTGTGTGGATGGCAGTCTCTCCTGCTGTAAACTCATTCAAAATACAGTAGGCCTCTGCCTACACCCTCCTATTTCCTGGGCTTCAACACAGCCAGTTGTAGTTCGGAAGTGCCGTCCACACGGAAAGAGACACTTGCTCCCGTGTCTCAGTGGGGTTCAGTAACGTCAGCTGATCCCCTGCTGTGTGGATGGCAGTCTCTCCTGCTGTCACCTCATTCAAAATTCAGTAGGCCTCTGCCTACACCCTCCTATTTCCTGGGCTTCAACACAGCCAGTTGTAGTTCGGAAGTGCCGTCCACACGGAAAGAGATACTTGCTCCCGTGTCTCAGTGGGGTTCAGTAACGTCAGCTGATCCCCTGCTGTGTGGATGGCAGTCTCTCCTGCTGTCACCTCATTCAAAATTCAGTAGGCCTCTGCCTACACCCTCCTATTTCCTGGGCTTCAACACAGCCAGTTGTAGTTCGGAAGTGCCGTCCACACGGAAAGAGATACTTGCTCCCGTGTCTCAGTGGGGTTCAGTAACGTCAGCTGATCCCCTGCTGTGTGGATGGCAGTCTCTCCTGCTGTAAACTCATTCAAAATACAGTAGGCCTCTGCCTACACCCTCCTATTTCCTGGGCTTCAACACAGCCAGTTGTAGTTCGGAAGTGCCATCCACACGGAAAGAGATACTTGCTCCCGTGTCTCAGTGGGGTTCAGTAACGTCAGCTGATCCCCTGCTGTGTGGATGGCAGTCTCTCCTGCTGTCACCTCATTCAAAATTCAGTAGGCCTCTGCCTACACCCTCCTATTTCCTGGGCTTCAACACAGCCAGTTGTAGTTCGGAAGTGCCGTCCACACGGAAAGAGATACTTGCTCCCGTGTCTCAGTGGGGTTCAGTAACGTCAGCTGATCCCCTGCTGTGTGGATGGCAGTCTCTCCTGCTGTAAACTCATTCAAAATACAGTAGGCCTCTGCCTACACCCTCCTATTTCCTGGGCTTCAACACAGCCAGTTGTAGTTCGGAAGTGCCGTCCACACGGAAAGAGACACTTGCTCCCGTGTCTCAGTGGGGTTCAGTAACGTCAGCTGATCCCCTGCTGTGTGGATGGCAGTCTCTCCTGCTGTCACCTCATTCAAAATTCAGTAGGCCTCTGCCTACACCCTCCTATTTCCTGGGCTTCAACACAGCCAGTTGTAGTTCGGAAGTGCCGTCCACACGGAAAGAGATACTTGCTCCCGTGTCTCAGTGTGGTTCAGTAACGTCAGCTGATCCCCTGCTGTGTGGATGGCAGTCTCTCCTGCTGTAAACTCATTCAAAATACAGTAGGCCTCTGCCTACACCCTCCTATTTCCTGGGCTTCAACACAGCCAGTTGTAGTTCGGAAGTGCCGTCCACACGGAAAGAGATACTTGCTCCCGTGTCTCAGTGGGGTTCAGTAACGTCAGCTGATCCCCTGCTGTGTGGATGGCAGTCTCTCCTGCTGTCACCTCATTCAAAATTCAGTAGGCCTCTGCCTACACCCTCCTATTTCCTGGGCTTCAACACAGCCAGTTGTAGTTCGGAAGTGCCGTCCACACGGAAAGAGATACTTGCTCCCGTGTCTCAGTGGGGTTCAGTAACGTCAGCTGATCCCCTGCTGTGTGGATGGCAGTCTCTCCTGCTGTAAACTCATTCAAAATACAGTAGGCCTCTGCCTACACCCTCCTATTTCCTGGGCTTCAACACAGCCAGTTGTAGTTCGGAAGTGCCGTCCACACGGAAAGAGATACTTGCTCCCGTGTCTCAGTGGGGTTCAGTAATGTCAGCTGATCCCCTGCTGTGTGGATGGCAAAGTCTCCTGCTGCCTACACAGTCGTACCACTACTGATTTTTAACCGTGCTCCAATTAGGCCTGTGGCTCCACTGTCTCTCGTATTTCCCATTATCGGAATGTGGACAGAGCAGGCGACATTGCCGGACACACATCAGGGGATTAACTGACCGGACTGAACACCTGTAACACAGGAACAAGTGTGGATTGTGCAGACGCCACTTCGGAGCTGTAACTGGCGGGGTTGGAGGACAGGGGAAATACGAAAATCAGTGAATCCACAGGCCTAAGTGGAGCTTGGTTCAAATTAGTAGTCTACAACCGATCTTAAAATTTCTTCAATGCAGCCTAAGCCTGCTCCGTGCTTGTCCCTGGGCTTCAACACAGCCAGTTGTTGCTCGGAAGTGCCGTCTTCACAGAGTAAAACACTAGCTCCTGTGTTTGTGGGGTTCAGTAACGTCAGCTGTTCCCCTGCTGTTTTGATGGCAATCTGTCCTGCTGCCTCCCAATTGACAGCACATCAGGCCTCAGCCTGCTAAGTGCTTGTCCTGGGCTCCAACATCGCCAGTTGCTGCTCATAACTGACTTTGGCACGGGTACTCCCTCCTGCCCAGCTTGGTTCCAGCCCTGCCTGCTGTTTCCGGGAAGTGTCAATGTCAGTTTGCCACCCCAAGTTGCCATGTCGTGTTGCGGTTGGGTTAGCCGAGGCTAGGGTGCCAGCAGTTTAGGTGCTTCCTATGTGGACTGCGGGTTCTGGTAAGAAAGGTTTGTTCCATAGTGCCAGTAGGACAAGCACCCCCTGTAGGACTGTGTGATTCGGTAACTGCGGCCAGCTTGCGGCATGCCAACTTTGCTTTTCAGGGGTAACTTCTGATACCCCTCCGGGTTCCAGCACCGTCAGCTGGTTCTCATCAGAGCCTTTGGCCTAGGTGCCTCCATCTCGGTATCCGAGTTCCAGCAACGTCTGCTGGTCCTTGGTAGTGCTTTGTAGCACAGGTACCTCCTGCTTAGTAACCGGGTTCCAGCACCGTCAGCTGGTCCTCGGTTGTGCCATTGGCTCTTATTCCTTCTGCTGCCCCTCCGGGTGCCAGCACTGTCAGCTGGTCCTCGCTATTTCCATTTGCTCTTGCAGCTTATGCTACCCCTCCGGGTTCCAGCACCGTCAGCTGGTTCTCGTCAGAGCCTTTGGCCTAGGTGCCTCCATCTCGGTATCCGAGTTCCGGCAACGTCTGCTGGTCCTTGGTAGTGCTTTGTAGCACAGGTACCTCCTGCTTAGTAACCGGGTTCCAGCACCGTCAGCTGGTCCTCGGTAGTGCCATTGGCTCTTGTTCCTTCTGCTGCCCCTCCGGGTGCCAGTACCGTCAGCTGGTTCAAGAGGACAAAGAACAGGAAGACAACCACCAAGATGCAGAACAACAAGAGAGAGAAGACAAAGAAGCATAAAAAAAACAAAGCAGAAGAACATTAAGCATAAGACTAATACTCTGAGCAAATGATATTATCTTATTTATAAGCAGAAGAAGACTAAGCAGTGTATGGGGGTGAGTCCGTTCCTCCTCGTGGTGCCCCTGGAAAAGGCCTGCTTCTGCAGGCCAAACTGAACGCGGACAAATCCTGTTGTAAATCTTTTGTGACAGGCAGAACGGAAGGTGTAAACTTCTAACTTTTCTAGATAACAACTACAGGAATGCCTGACACAAACAAGAATATGATGAAGAAGAATAGGAAGAAGATGAAGAAGCTGAATATGTAGAATAATAATTGTTGAATAAGAAGAATATGAAGAATGTAAGAAAAGGAAGAAGAAGAAGAAGAAGAAGAAGAAGAAGAAGAAGAAGAAGAAGAAGAAGAAGAAGAAGAAGAAGAAGAAGAAGAATGTAAAAAAAGGAAGTAGAAGAAGAAGAAGAAGAATGTAAAAAAAGGAATAAGAAGAAGAATGTAAAAAAAGGAAGTAGAAGAAGAAGAAGAAGAATGTAAAAAAAGGAAGTAGAAGAAGAAGAAGAAGAATGTAAAAAAAGGAAGTAGAAGAAGAAGACATACATGTCTGGCAAAATATAAATGAGGCTAACATAGTCAATATCTTTGTAACTCCTAACATCTTTAAAAAAAAAAGTTTAATTCCTGCTATTCCATTTGATTGGGCTAAACCTCTATGGCTTTAATGTCTCCTCCACCTCCCACAATACATTCTACATTATTCTTAGTTGTTTTTCTTCATGTAGAATTAACCTACAAGGAAAGAAAGGGTTTTTTTTAATTCCGATATTTTGGCCCCATTGACTTGCATTGGTTCCCGGTATCGGAATCGGCGATACCGATACTTTTTTTTAAGATCGGCCGATCCATTCCGATCCGATATTTTCAAGTATCGGCTGGTATCGCTCAACTCTACTCATGACATATTGTACTTCATGTTAGTGGTAAAGTTGCATTCAAATAACTTGCGTTTATTTGTGAAAAAAAAGGAAATATGGCGAAAATTTCGCAATTTTCCAACTTTGAATTTTTATGCCCTTAAATCACAGCAATACGGCACACAAAAAACTTAATAAATAACATTTCCCACATGTTTACATCAGCACAATTTTGGAACCAAAATTTTTTTTTTTAGGAAGTTATAAGGGTTAAAAATTGACCAGCGATTTCTCATTTTTGCAACACCATTTTATTTTTAGGGACCACATCACATTTGAAGCCACTTTGAGGGGTCTATATGATAGAAAATACCCAAAAGTGACACCATTCTAAAAACTGCACCCCTTAAGGTGCTTAAAACCACATTCAAGAAGTTTATTAACCCTTTAGGTGCGTCACAGGAATTTTTTGAATATTTAAAAAAAAAATGAACATTTAACTTTTTTTCACAAAAAAAATACTTCAGGTTCAATTTTCTTTATTTTACCAAGGGTAACAGGAGAAATTGGACTTCAAAAGTTATTGTGCAATTTGTCCTGAGTACGCTGATACCTGATATGTGGGGGGGAACCACTGTTTCGGCGCATGGTGGCAGACCTCAGTAGGGAAGGAGTGCCGTTTGACTTTTTCAATGCAAAATTGGCTGGAATTCAGATCGGACGCCATGTCGCGTTTGGAGAGTCCCTGATGTACCTAAACAGTGGAAACCCCCCAAGTGACCCCATTTTGGAAACTAGACCCCCAAGGAACTTATCTAGATATGTGGTGAGAACTTTGAACCCACAAGGGCTTCACAGAAGTTTATAACGTACAGCGGTACAATTAAAAAATCATATTTTTTCCACAAAAATGATCTTTCCACCCCCAATTTTTATTTTTCCAAGGGTAACAGGACCCTAAAAGTTATTGTGCAACTTGTCCTGAGTACGCTGATACCCCACATGTGGGTGTAAATGACTATTTGGGTGCATAGCAGAGCTCGGAAGGGAAGCAGCGCCATTTGACGTTATGGGCTAGAATTGAGATCGGACACCATGTCGCGATTGGAAAACCCCTGATGTACCAAAACAGTGGAAACCCCCCACAAATGACACCATTTTGGAATCTAGACCCCCCCAAGGAACTTATCTAGATGTGTGGTGAGAACTTTGAACCCCCAAGGGCTTCACAGAAGTTTATAACATACAGCCGTACAATTAAAAAAATCATATTTTTTTCCACAAAAATGATCTTTTCACCCTCAATTCTTATTTTTCCAAGAGTAACAGGACCCTAAAAGATATTGTGCAATTTATCCTGAGTGTGCTGATACCCCACATGTGGGGGTAAACCACTATTTGGGCGCATGGCAGAGCTCGGAAGGGAAGCAGCACCATTTGACGTTTTTGGCTGGAATTGAGATCGGACACCATGTCGCGTCTGGAAAGCCCCTGATGTGCCAAAACAGTAGAAACCCCCCACAAATGACACCATTTTGGAAACTAGACCCCCCAGGGAACTTATCTAGATGTGTGGTGAGCACTTTGAACCTCCCAGTGCTTCACAGAAGTTTATAACGCCCGGGTGTGAAAATAAAAAAATTGTATTTTTTCCACAAACATCATCTTTTAGTCCCCATTTTTTTTATTTTCCCAAGGGTAACAGGAGAAATTGGACCCCAAAAGTTGTTGTCCAATTTGTCCTGAGTACGCTGACACCCCATATGTGGGAGAAAACTACTGTATGGGCACACGTCGGGGCTCGGAAGGGAAGTAGTGACGTTTTGGAATACAGACTTTGATGGCATGGTCTGCGGGTGTCATGTTGCTTTGGGAGAGCCCCTAATGTACCTAAACAGTGGAAACCCCCCACAAATGACCCCATTTTGGAAACTAGACCCCCTAATGAACTTATCTAGATGTGTGGTGAGCACTTTGAACCCCCCAGTGCTTCACAGAAGTTTATAACGACCGAGCGTGAAAATAAAAATATCGTATTTTTTCAACAAACATCATCTTTTAGTCCCCATTTTTTTTTATTTTCCCAAGGGTAACAGGAGAAATTGGACCCCAAACGTTGTTGTCCAATTTGTCCTGAGTATGCTGATACCTCATATGTGGGAGAAAACTACTGTATGGGCACACGTTGGGGCTCGGAAGGGAAGTAGAGATGTTTTGGAATGCAGACTTTGATGGATTGGTCTGCAGGTGTCATGTGCATTTGGAGATCCCCTGATGTACCTAAACTATTGAAACTCCCCACAAGTGACCCCATTTTGGAAACTAGACCCCCCACGGAACTTATCTAGATGTGTGGTGAGCACTTTGAACCCCCAAGTGCTTCACAGAAGTTTATAACGCCTGGGCGTGAAAATAAAAAAATCATTTTTTTCCACAAAAATTATATTTTTGCCCCCAATGTTTTATTTTCCTAAGGGTAACAGGAGAAATTGGACCCCAAAAGTTGTTTTGTAATTTGTCCTGAGTAGGCTGATACCCCATATGTGGGGGTAAAACACTGTTTGGGCGCATGGCAGAGCTTGGAAGGGAAGGAGCACCATTTGACTTTTTCAACGCAGAATTGGCTGGAATTGAGATCAGACGCCATGTTGCCTTTGGAGAGCACCTGATGTGCCCAAACAGTGGAAACCCCCCAATTATAACTCCAACCCTAACCCCAACACACCCCTAACCCTAATCTGAGCCCTAGCCCTAACCCTAGCCCTAGCCCTAACCCTAGCCCTAACCCTAACCCTAGCCCTAACCCTAACCCTAATGGGAAAATGGAAATAAATACATTTTCTTTTAGTTTTATTATTTTTCCCTAACTAAGGGGGTGATAACGGGGGGTTTGATTTACTATTTATGGCGGTTTTTATGTTTGGCGGCTGTCAGACGCTAAAAGACGCTTTTTATTGTAAAAATAGTTTTTGCATCACCACATATTGTGAGCTATAATTTTTCCGTATTTTGACCCACCGAGTCATGTGAGGTCTTATTTTTTGCGGGACGAGTTGACGTTTTTATTGGTACCATTTTCGGGCACGTGACATTTTTTGATCGCTTTTTATTCCGATTTTTGGGACGCAGAATGAACAAAAACCAGCGTTTCATGAATTTCTTTTGGGGGGTGCGTTTACACCGTTCCGCGTGCGGTAAAATTGATAAAGCGTTTTTATTCTTTGGGTCAGTACGGTTACAGCAATACCTCATTTAGATCGTTTTTTATGTTTTGCCGGTTTTTTGCAATGAAAACAATTTTATATAAAAAATAATTATTTTTGCATCGCTTTATTCTGCGAGCTATAACTTTTTTATTTTTCCACGGATGACGCTGTATGGTGGCTCGTTTTTTGCGGGGCAAGATGGCGTTTTCCGCGGTGGATATTTATATGCGTCTTTTTGATCGTGTGTTATTGCACTTTTTGTTCGGTGGTATGATAATAAATCATTATTTTTTTGCTTCGTTTTTTATTTTTATTTTTTAAGGGGTTCGCTAAAGGGGTTAACTAATGGGACAGTTTTACAGGGTGGGTCGCTACGGACGCGGCGATACCAAATATGTGTACTTTTATTGTTTTTTTATTTTGAAAAAATGGATTTATTGGGGAATATTTTTTTTTTTTACTAATTTATTTAGCGATTTTTTTAAAATTATTTTTAACACTTTTATTTATTTATTTTTTTACTTTATTACCTTGTCAGCAATCTGTCACAGGCAGTTCTGCAGACTTCCTCATGCCAGCGCTTTGCAGGCAGTGAGGAAGTCAGCTCTTTACTGGCCCCCGAAGCCCCCCGTCGCCATCTTGGATCTGGGGGCCTGTAGGGAAAGACCCCCGCAGCAGCGCTGCACATTGCGCTGCCATGGGGGGCTCAGGGAAGCACGGAGGGAGCCCCCTCCCTGCCGATGCTTCTCTTTAACCCCCGGTACACCGTGATTGCGTTTGATCGCGGTGTACAAGGGGTTAACGTGTCGGGGGCGGTCCGTGACCGCCCCTGACACATTGTGCCGGGTGTCAGCTGTGATAATCAGCTGACACCCGGCCGCGATCAGCGGCGCTCACCACGTGGGCGCCGCTGATCGCTGGGACGTAATATTCCGTCCATGGTAATTAGGTCCAGGGTCACATGGACGGAATATTACGTCCATTGTAGGTAAGGGGTTAAGTGATAGCTGATCTTCAGGGGTTACAGTCAGGGCAGGTGTCCACATTGCCTCTGGCTGTTTAACCCTCTAAGTGCCATGATCAATAGTGATTGCAGCACTTAGAGGGATAGGAGAGAAAGGGGGCTCCCTCTCCATACCATTTGGCACTCCCACAAAATGATCATGGGGGTCCAATGTTTGCCATGACAACAGGTTAAATAATGTCCTCCTGATCTGTCAGCTACAGTGGCCTGTTACACAATGTCAGGAACATGGTCTAAAAGGCATTTTGACAGTGCAACATTGACAGGTGTAATTTATGTAAAAGCAAAAAAATTACACATTTGGTATCACAGCATGCAGAATTTTATAAAACTATCACTAGGCAACCTTTTCAGTGAACACTGTAAATGTATAAACAAAGATGTGGCATAGAATCATAGAATCGTAGAGTTGGAAGGGGCCTCCTGGGCCATCTGGTAAAACCCCCTGCTCAAAGCAGGATTCGATAAATCATCCCAGACAGATGTCTGTCCAGCCTCAGTTTGAAGACTTCTATTGAAGGAGAACTCACCACTTCTCGTGACAGCCTGTTCCACTCATTGATCACTCTAACTGTCAAAAAGTTTTTTCTAATATCTAATCTGTGTCTCCTCCCATTCAGATTCATCCCATTGCTTCTAGTCTTTCCTTGTGCAAATGAGAATAAAGATGATCCTTCTACAACGTGACAGCCCTTGAGATATTTGTAGACAGCTATTAAGTCTCCTCTCAGTCTTCTCTTTTGCAAGTTAAACATTCACAAATTCTGCAATATTTCCTCATAAGACAGGGTTTGCAGACCGGTCATCATTCTGGTCGCTCTTTTCTGAACTTGCTCCAGTTTGTTGATGTCTTTTTTAAAATGTGGCCCCCAAAACTGGACACAGTATTCCAGATGAGGTCTGACCAAAGAGGAGTAGAGGGCAATAATGAATTCACATGATCTAGACTGTATGCTTCTGTTAATACATCCTAGAATTGCATTTGCCTTTTTTGCTGCTGCATCACACTGTTGACTCATATTCAGTCTGTGATCTATTAGTATACCCAAGTCTTTTTCACATGTGCTGTTGCTTAGCCCTATTCCTCCCATTCTGTATTTGCTTTTTTCATTTTTATTGCCCAGATGTAGTTTTTTGCATTTTTCCCTGTTAAAAACCATTCTGTTAGTTGCTGCCTACTGCTCCAGTTTATTTATATCTTTTTGAATCCTCTCTCTCTCTTCTCTAGTATTAGCTATCCCTCCTAGCTTTGTGTAATCAGCAAATGTAATCAGTTTACCCTCAATTCCTTCATCTAAATCATTGATAAAGATGTTGAGCAATACAGGGCCCTGGACAGAGCCCTGTGGTACCCCACTTGAGACATTCTTCCAACTGGATGTGCAGCCATTTACGACCACTCTTTGGGTCCGATCACTAAGCCAGTTATGAATCTACCTAACAGTTGCCTTGTCCATTCCATAGTTAGTCATTTTTTCATTAAGGATTGTGTGAGATACTTTGTCAAATGCTTTGCTGAAGTCAAGATATACTATATCTACAGCATTTCGCTGATCCACCCAATCAGTGATTCTGTCAAAGAAGGAAATTAAGTTAGTCTGACATGACTTATTAGTTACAAACCCAAGCTGACTCTGTTTAATCACTTCATTCTTATCCAGGTACTTTCATACATGTTGTTTAATAATTTGTTCAAAGATCTTTCCTGGTATAGAAGTCATACTCACCGGCCTATAGTTGCCTGGGTCCACCTTCTTCCCCTTTTTGAAGATAGGAACAACATTTGCTCTTCTCCAGTCTTCTGGGACTTCTCCTGTTCTCCAAGAATTTTCAAAGATTATGGAGAGGGGTTCAAAAATTTATTCTGCTATCTCCTTCAGTACACTGGGGTGTAATTCATCTGGACCTGTAGACTTGAATTAATTTAGGTTAGCTAAGTGTTTCCTCACTATCTTTCTGTTTATATATATCCTGGATCCTTCTATTCCCTTAATAGGATAGTGAAGAACAGTTGATATTACATTTCCTTTCTGAGAGAAAACAGATGCAAAATAGGAATTTAAAAGTCCGGCCTTCTCAACATCCTGTCTTACCATTTCATCATTTTCATCCTGTAAAAATCCTATAGCATCTTTGACTTTTCTTTTACCTTTGACATATCCCCAAAATCCTTTATTATTGCTTTTGACATATCTTGCAAGCTTCAATTCATTGTCAGCTTTATATAATCTGATTTGTGCCCTGCAGGTTCTGCAGACAGCATTATATTCTTCTTTAGATATGCCTCCCTCTTTCCATTTTATAAACATTTCTTTCTTCCTTTTCAGCATGTGCTTATGTTCTGTGTTCATCCATCCTGGTTTCCTTAAATGCTTCCTATTCTTCCCTCTTTTCGGAAATGTTAACAAATGAGCTTTGAGAATTTCAATTTTCAAGATTTACCATCCTTCCTGGACATTTTTGTCCTTAAGGATATCCAGCGATTGGATCCCTCCAATTCTCTTTCTGAATCCCTTAAAATCTGCCTTTCTGAAATCTATCCTTGATGTTTGAGTCTTCACAGGTCTTCCTCCTCTAGTTATCCAAAATTCTAAAATAGCATAGTCGCTACCTCCTAGGTCCCAGCCACTTTTACCTCCTCAACCATTTCCTCCCTGTTTATAAGGACTAGATCCAAGGTAGCAGTTACCCTTGTTTTCTCCCCTACCTTTTGGAAGATAAAGTTGTCAGCAAGAGAGGATAAGAATTTCCTTGACCTGTTAGTTTTGCCTGAGAGAGATTCCAAACAAATGTCAGGATAGTTGAAATCTCCCATGACAACTATGTCATATTTTTTGGAGAACTTGGCCATTTGATGCATAAAGAGTTCATCCATATCTTCAGCTTGCACAGGCGGCCTGTAGTAAATGCCTACAATCGTGTCCTTTCCATTGTTCTGTCCTTGTATTCTTACCCAAACAGTTTCCATAGAACTCCCAGTCTCTGAAGCTTCAATCTCTGTGCAGACATACGCGTTTCTAACATACAATGCGACACCTCCTCCTCGTTTATCAAGTCTGTTTCTTGCAAATAAGTTGTATCCTTCTAGCCTTGTATTCCAATCATGTGTATTGTCCCTCCAAGTTTCAGTGATTCCATTGACATCATATTTCTTTTCCTGCGTTAGTAGTTCCAATTCTCCTTGTTTGTTGCCCATGCTTTATGCATTAGTATAGAAACATTTTAGTTTGTGATTGGTTTCTCTTTCTCCAATATTTTTATTATTTAGATTCTTTTGTCTTTGTTCTTTCCTCCCACTTCTAATACCAGAGTTCTCAATAGTATTTGCCAGGTGTATGGCTTTTTCTGGCCTTTTGCTTCCCTTCCCACATTGTTCTAGTTTAAAGCTCTCCTGATGAGTGTAGCAAGGCGACTTCCAAATACATGTTTTCCAGTCTTCGTAAGGTGCACCCCATCTCTAGCAAGTAGTCCATCGTATAGGTAATTTACTCCGTGATCCTGAAATCCAAATCCTTGCTGACGGCACCATCTACATAGCCAGTTGTTCACCTGCATAACACAATGCTTTTTCATCATACTGCTGAAAAAAAATGGAATAAAAATAAAATAAAATAAAACGTCTAACCTAAATAAAAATAATATCTCTGAAAACGTCATCAAGTCCCACAAAAAATAAGCCACCAATCAACTATGTCAGTGGAAAAATAAAAAAAAAACTATAGCTCTTAGGATAGAAAGATGTAAAAACAATTTTCATTCAGCTATTTTTCTGTGAGTTTTTAAAGATTCTAAAGTAAAACATGTAACCCCTTATTGAAAGAGCCAATTTGCTACTTAAAGACCAAACCAATTTTTACAATTCTGACCACTGCCACTTTATGAGGTTATAGCTCTGGAACGCTTCAACGTATACCACTGATTCTGAGAACATTTTTTCGTGACACATTGTACTTCATGTCAGTGGTAAAATTTATTCGATATAATTTGCGTTTATTTATGAAAAAATTGAAATTTGGCAAAAATTTTGAAAATTTAGCAATTTTCAAACTTTTAATTTTTGTACCCTTAAATCAGAGAGTCATATCGCAGAAAACAGTTTAGAAATAACATTTCCCACTTGTCTACTCTACATCCATCAGCACAATTTTGGAAACATTATTTTTGTTAGGACGTTATAAGGGTTAAAAGTTGACCAGCGATTTCTCATTTTTCCAACAAACATTTTACATTTGAAGTGAGTTTGGGCTGTCAATATAACAGAAAATACCCCAAAATGACACCATTCTAAAAACTGCACTCATCAAGGTGTGCAAAACCACATTCAAGAAGTTTATTAACTCTTCAGGTTTTTCACGAGAACTAAAGCAATGTGGAAGGAAAAAATGAGCATTTTACTTTTTTTTACAAAAATTTTCTTTGGAACCAAACTTTTTTATTTTTGCAAGGGTATCAGCAGAAAATGGACAATAAAATTTGTTGGGCAATTTCTCCTGAGTATGCCAATACCCCATATGTGGGGTTAAGACACTGTTTGGGTGCATGGCAGGGCTCTGAAGGGAGGGAACACTGTTTGACTTTATGAACGCAAAATAGGCTGGAATCAATGGTGGTGCCATGTCGCATTTGAAGACCACCTGATGTACCTAAATAGTGGAAACCCCCCCAATTCTAACTCCAACCCTATACCCAATACACCCCTAACCCTAATCTCAGTCCTAACCATAACCCTAACCACAACCCTAACCCCAACACATCCCTAATCCCAATCCTAACCCTAACCACAAACCTAACCCTAACTTTAGCCCAACCCTATATTTAGCTCAACCCTAAATTTAGCCCAACCCTATATTTAGCTCAACCCTAACTTTAGCCCAACTCTAACCTTAGTCCAACCCTAACTCTAACTCTAACTTTAGTACAACCATAACTTTAGCCCAACTCTATCTATAAGCCCAACCATAACCCTAACTCTAACCTAATGGAAAAAAGGAAATAAATACTTAATTTATTTTATGTTTACCTAACTAAGGGGATAATAAAGGTAGGTTTGATTTACTATTTTTTATTTTGATCACTGTGATAGGGTAACATAGTAACATACAGTTGTGGCCAAAAGTATTGACACCCCTGCAATTCTGTCAGATAATACTCAGTTTCTTCCTGAAAATGATTGCAAACACAAATTCTTTGGTATTATTGTCTTCATTTAATTTGTCTTAAATGAAAAAACACAAAAAGAATTGTCCTAAAGTCAAATTGGATATAATTCCACACCAAACATAAAAAAGAGGTTGGACAAAAGTATTGGCACTGTTCGAAAAATCATGTGATGCTTCTCTAAGTTGTGTAATTAACAGCATGAGTAACTTACATGTGGCACCTAACAGGTGTTGGCAATAACTAAAGCACACTTGCAGCCAGTTGACATGGATTAAAGTTGACTCAACCTCTGTCCTGTGTCCTTGTGTGTACCACATTGAGCATGGAGAAAAGAAAGAAGACCAAAGAACTGTCTGAGGACTTGAGAAACCAAATTGTGAGGAAGCAGGAACAATCTCAGGGCTACAAGTCCATCTCCAAAGACCTGAATGTTCCTGTGTCTACCGTGCGCAGGGTCATCAAGAAGTTTAAAGCCCATGGCACTGTGGCTAACCTCCCTAGATGTGGACGGAAAAGAAACATAGACAAGAGATTTCAACGCAAGATTGTGCGGATGTTGGATAAAGAACCTCGACTTACATCCAAACAAGTTCAAGCTGCCCTGTAGTCCGAGGGTATGACAGTGTCAGCCCATACTATCCGTCGGCATCTGAATGAAAAGGGACTGTATGGTAGGAGACCCAGGAAGACCCCACTTCTTACCCCGAGACATAAAAAAGCCAGGCTGGAGTTTGCAAAAACTTACCTGAAAAAGCCTAAAATGTTTTGGAAGAATGTTCTCTGGTCAGATGAGACAAAAGTAGAGCTTTTTGGGCAAAGGCATCAACATAGAGTTTATAGAAGAAAAAAAGAAGCATTCAAAGAAAAGAACACGGTCTCTATAGTCAAACATGGCGGAGGTTCCCTGATGTTTTGGGGTTGCTTTGCTGCCTCTGGCACTGGACTGCTTGACTGTATGCATGGCTTAATGAAGTCAGAAGACTACCAACAAATTTTGCAGCATAATGTAGGGCCCGGTGTGAGAAAGCAGGGTCTCCCTCAGAGGTCATGGGTCTTCCAGCAGGACAATGACCAAAAACACACTTCAAAAAGCACTAGAAAATGGATTGAGAGAAAGCACTGGAGACTTCTAAGGTGGCCAGCAATGAGTCCAGACCTGAATCCCATAGAACACCTGTGGAGAGATCTAAAAATGGCAGTTTGGAGAAGGCACCCTTCAAATATCAGGGACCTGGAGCAGTTTGCCAAAGAAGAATGGTCTAAAATTACAGCAGAGCATTGTAAGAAACTCATTGATGGTTACCGGAAGCGGTTGGTCGCAGTTATTTTGGCTAAAGGTTGTGCAACCAAGTATTAGGCTGAGGGTGCCAATACTTTTTTCTGGCCCATTTTTGGAGTTTTGTGTGAAATGATCAATGATTTGCTTTTTGCTTCATTCTCTTTTGTGTTTTCACATTTAAGACAAATTAAATGAAGATAATAATACCAAAGAATTTGTGTTTGCAATCATTTTCAGGAAGAAACGGAGTATTATCTGACAGAATTGCAGGGGTGTCAATACTTTTGGCCACAACTGTAGTAACAAAGTTAGTAAGGCCGAAAAAAGACATTAGTCCATCCAGTTCAGCCTATAAAATTCTGTCAGAAGACATCCAGGCCTCTCTTGAACCCTTCGACTGAGTTCGCCATCACCACCTCCTCAGGCAGGGAATTCCAGATTCTCACTGCCCTAACAGTAAAGGATCGTCTTCCATGTTGGTGGAAAAACCTTTTCTCCTCCAGACGCAGAGAATGCCCCCTTGTGACCATCACCTTCCTTGGTATAAACAGTTCCTCGGAGAGATATTTGTATTGTCCCTTTACATACTTATACATGGTTATTAGATCGCCCCTCAGTCGTCTTTTTTCTAGACAAAATAATCCTAATTTTGCTAATCTCTCTGGGTATTGTAGTACCCCCATCCCCTTTATTAATTTTGTTGCCCTCCTTTGTACCTGCTCTAGTTCCATTTTATCCTTCCTGAGCACCAGTGCCCAAAACTGTACACAGTATTCCATGTGCGGTCTAACCAGAGATTTGTACAGAGGCAGTATAATGCTCTCATCATGTGTATCCAGACCTCTTTTAATGCACCCAATGATCCTGTTTGCCTTGGCAGCTTCTGCCTGGCACTAGCTGCTCCAGGCAAATTTATCATTAACTAGGATCCCCAAGTCCTTCTCCATGTCAGATTTACCCAGTGGTTTACCGTTCAGTGTGTAATGGTGATATTGATTCCTTCTTCCCATGTGTATAACCTTACATATATCATTGTTCAACTGCATCTGCCACCTTTCGGCCCAAGTTCCCAACTTATCCAGATCCATCTGTAGCAGAATACCATCTTCTCTTGTATTGACTGCTTTACATAGTTTTGTATCATCTGCAGATATCGATGTTTTACTGTGCAAACCTTCTACCAAATTGTTAATAAATATGTTGAAGAGAATAGGTCCCAACACCGACCCCTGCGGTACCCCACTGGTCACAGCGACCCAGTTATAGAATATACCATTTATAACCACTCTCTGCTTTCTATCACTAAGCCAGTGACTTACCCATTTACACACATTTTCCCCCAGACCCAGCATTCTCATTTTGTGTACCAACCTCTTGTGTGGCACAGTATCAAACGCTTTGGAAAAATCAAGATATACCACATTTACTAACCTATAATTTCCAGGTTCACTTTTAGAGCCCTTTTTGAATATTGGTACCACATTAGCTATGCGCCAGTCCTGTGGAACAGACCCCGTCGCTATAGAGTCTCTATATTTAAGAAATAATGGTTTGTCTATTACATTACTTAGTTCTCTTAGTACTAGTGGTTGTATGCCAACCGAATCATGTTCTCTGTTGTCTCAGCTACCCCTGGTAGCCGATACGCTGGAGAAATTCTGACTCTGGGTGGCTCTATAGAATTAAACAGCGGCGCTGAGTCATAAGTACCCTTAACTGTCGCCGTTAAAAGCCGTATCGGCGGTCGTTAAGGGGTTAAATAGGGAAAATTAAAAAAGGAAATTAATTGGGTAAAAGAAAAAAGTTGCAGAGTAAATGTGAGGAGAGAAGAAAAGCTAATAAACTTTATTGGGCAGGAAAACAAGGAATGGAGATGGAAAGAGGAAAAGAAAAGGGGTTAGGTCTCCGAGCATTACTAGATTGTAGAAAACACGAGTATATGCTGTAAACTCAAATTATTGTTACAAGCAAAGAACTGAGAAAATAAAATCAATAGAACATTGGTATTTAAGATTCTGACCATCTTCAACATTTGTATTATTAATAATAATAATAATAATAATAATACATTTTATTTTTATAGCGCCGACATATTCCGCAGCACTTTACATTTCAGAGGGGATTTGTACAGACAAAAGACATTACAGCATAACAATAATCACATACAGTAGATTATAACAAATACCAAGAGGAGTGAGCGCCCTGCTCGCAAGCTTACAGTCTATGAGGAAAGAGGGAGACACGAAAGGTGGGTGGTAACAGTTGCTCTGATTGTATGGACCAGCCATAATGTTAAGTGTGTAACAGTACAGACACAGAGGGCTAATGGATGCATAAAGCATGTGGGAACATGATGCTGGGAACCTGGTTATGGTAAAACTTTTGGCTCTGCCACACAGGGATAGGTTAGGTTAATGTGTTGAGGCGATAGGCCAGTCTGAATAAATGCGTTTTCAGGACACGCTTAAAATTGTGGGGATTGGGGACTAATCGTATTGACCTGGGAAGTGCATTCCAAAGAATTGGCGCGGCACGTGTAAAGTCTTGGAGACGGGAGTGGGAGGTTCTGACTATTGAGGATACTAACCTCAGGTCATCAGCAGAACGGAGGGCGCGGGTAGGGTGGTATACTGAAACAAGGGAGGAGATGTAGGGTGGTGCTGAGCCATGGAGGGCTTTGTGGGTGAGGGTAATAAGTTTATACTGAATTCTGGAGTGGATGGGTAGCCAGTGTAATGACTGGCACAAGGTAGAGGCATCGGTGTAACGATTGGTGAGGAATATGATCCTGGCTGCAGCATTCAAGACAGATTGGAGAGGGGAGAGTTTGGTAAGAGGGAGACCGATTAGAAGAGAGTTACAATAGTCGAGACGAGAATGAATAACAGAAACAGTAAGAGTTTTTGCAGAGTCAAAAGTAAGAAAAGGTCGAATTCTAGAAATGTTTTTGAGGTGCAGATGACAAGAGCGAGCCAGTGATCGAATGTGGGGGGCAAAGGAAAGCTCGGAATCAAGTATGACCCCAAGACAGCGGGCATGTTGCTGGGGAGTAATAGTGGAACCACACAAGGAAATGGCAATGTCGGGTGTAGGTACATTAGTAGCGGGAGGAAACACCAGGAGTTCAGTCTTTGACAGGTTCAGTTTCAGATATAGTGAGGACATGATATTAGACACAGCGTTTAGACAATCGCCAGTGTTTTCTAGAAAGGCTGGCGTGATGTCAGGAGAAGAAGCGTATAATTGGGTGTCATCAGCATAGAGATGGTACTGGAAACCAAATCTACTGATTGTTTGACCAATAGGGGCAGTGTACAAGGAGAAGAGGAGGGGGCCTAGAACTGATCCTTGAGGAACCCCAACAGTAAGGGGAAGGTGAGAGGAGGAGGAACCGGCAAAAGAAACAGTAAAGGAGCGGTCGGAGAGATAGGAGGAGAACCAGGAGAGAACGGTGTCCTTGAGGCCAATGGAATGGAGCATAGTGAGGAGGAGCTGATGATCCACAGTGTCGAATGCTGCAGAGAGATCCAAGAGAATTTGTATGGAGTAATGACCATTTGATTTAGCTCTTAGCAGATCATTAGAGACTTTAGTGAGGGCAGTTTCAGTGGAGTGTAAAGAGCGGAAACCGGATTGGAGAGGGTTGAGAACAGAGTTTTCTGAGAGATAGCGGATAAGACGGGAGTGGACCAGGCGTTCCAGGAGTTTAGAGATGAAGGGAAGATTAGAGACAGGTCTATAGTTAGCGGCACAGTTTTGGTCGAGGGATGGTTTTTTAAGTAGTGGATGTATGATGGCATGCTTAAATGAGGAGGGAAAAATACCAGAAGAGAGAGAGAGGTTAAATATTTTAGTTAGGTGAGGGGTGACAGCAGGGGAAAGGGACTGGAGGAGATGTGACGGAAATGGGTCACTGGTGCAAGTAGTTGGGCGAGAAGATGCAAGGAGCCTGCTTACTTCTTCTTCTGTGACTGGTTCAAAATCAGAGAGTGAGTTAGATGCAGTGGGGGAGGGAGGACAGTGCATGGTATGAGGGGATTTGGAGATAATTTCCTGTCGGATCTGGTCAATTTTTTCTTTGAAGTAATTGGCCAGATCGTCAGCTCGGAGCTCCGTGGTTGGGGCCTGTACTCTTGGATTGAGTAGAGAATGAAAAGTGTCAAAGAGACGTTTCGGGTTATTGGACAGTGAGGTGATGAGGGTGTTGAAATAGGTTTGTTTGGAGAGGTGAAGGGCAGTGTTGTATGTTCTAAGCATAAACTTAAAATGGATGAAATCTTCGTGTAGATTGGATTTTCTCCACAGACGTTCGGCACACCTGGAGCACCGCTGCAGGAAACGTGTTTGCACCGTGTGCCAGGGTTGTCGCCGTCTGTGTTGTGGTGTTCTATTTATAGGGGGTGCAAATTCATCCAGGGCACTTTGAAGTGTTTCATTGTAATGCTTCAATGCAGAATCAGGATATGAGAGGGAGGAGATAGGGGCCAATGAAGACTGCAAGTTCTTCAGAAGTTTCTGGGTGTTAATGGCCTGTATGTTTCTATAAGTCGGGACAGTGGGGGTGACCTGAGCAGCCTGGCAGTTCTTTATAGAGAATGAAAGAAGATTGTGGTCAGAGAGCGGGAGAGGGGAGTTTGCAAAATCATCCACTGCACAAAGCCGAGAGAAGACCAAGTCGAGGGAGTTTCCGTCTTCATGCGTTGGAGAATTAGTAAGCTGCGAAAGGCCAAATGAGGAGGCTAGAGATAAAAGGTGAGTAGCAGATGGGGAGAGGGGAAGAGCAATGGGGATGTTGAAATCTCCCATGATGAGGGTAGGGATGTCACAGGAGAGAAAATGTGGAAGCCAAGTGGCAAAATGATCCAGGAACTGATGGGAGGGGCCGGGAGGACGATACACCACCGCCACTCGCATGGAGAAGGGGGTGTAGAGTCTGACGGCATGGACCTCAAAAGAAGGGAAGACAAGTGAGGGTACTTGAGGGATAACCTGAAAGGTACATTTTGGTGATAGGAGCAGACCAACGCCTCCACCAGCTCTATTGTCTGATCTTGGGGTATGAGAGAAGTGTAGCCCCCCGTATGAAAGAGCAGCAGCAGCGGTAGTATCTGACTGCTGGATCCAGGTTTCAGTAAGAGCCAGGAGGTTAAGAGAATTAGAAAGGAAGAAGTCATGAATGAAGGAGAGTTTGTTACACACTGAGCGAGAATTCCAAAGTGCACAATTAAGAGAGACAGATGGCATGCAGGGAATATTAATAAGATTAGAGGGGTTTCTGAGTGTAGCAGTGGGGGGGTTTGACTTTCTATAACATGGGGGACCAGGGTTGGGAGCAATGTCTCCTGCAACTAGGAGAAGGAGGATAGAAAGAGTGAGCAGATGGTTAAGTGATTTGTGAGAGCGTCTCTGGTGTTGAATGGTGGGACTGCCTGGATCTGTGCAATTTAACAATGTGAAAAGAGCATGAATGCTATACATAGGAGAGGAAAGAAGCGAGGGGCCAATATGGATGGAGTGTGGAGAGTTAATGCCAGGGCGGTGGATGTGTGTGAATGCAGCGGCCAGGATATAAATTACACAAATGCATATGGTATATATTTGTTGTACTCCAAATGTACAGAGAGTAGATGTATATAAATGTCTTACCTGTCTCCTGCCCTGTCTAACTGCCATGTTATAACTGCCAGAAGTACTTTGATACATGTACTTCGATTACATGTGCATAAATGCCACCCCTGCATAAATGCTCCCCCTAGCTAGGTCTGAATATATAGGAGGTTAAGGCTAAGTTTTTTTTTTTTTTTGGCTCTCTCTTCTCGTTAATCAATCACACTTAAATGAGACACCAGGACCCAATAAAATGTTGTGGTCAAATAAACACATGTCCAGCACTACATGGATCATAAAGCACTTTGAAAAGTTTCTTGACCTCACAACATAAGGGGACAAGCAGAGTAAGTTGAAAAAAAACTATATACCAGATATAAGCTTGCAGAGTTGAAAACACATAGATAGCATTCAGGATTAACTGCTTGCTGACATTGAATGGAGACACAGGAGTGGATTCAGAGCAGAGATTGGAAAAGCTGGTTACCAGATGTAAGCTTGCAGAGTTGAAAACACATAGATAGCATTCAGGATTAACTGCTTGCTGACATTGAATGGAGACACAGGAGTGGATTCAGAGCAGAGATTGGAAAAGCTGGTTACCTGTATGAAGAGAATAGAGATGCGTGTCACATTCATCCATGTTATAACTGCCAGAAGTACTTTGATACATGTACTTCGATTACATGTGCGGTATTGGCATTGGATTGGAATTCTTTATTACAGAGATACCATTTGACGCTTTAATTTTGTAAAGTGTCATTTCTAATTGCAGAGGATAGTTTGAATGTGTTATGCCATGATATTTTATCTATTATATCTTTTTGTAACCAAAAAGTTATATATTATAATTAGAGTTGAGCGAAACGGGTCGGCCAAATTCAGAATCCGACGACTTTGGCTAAAGTCGGGTTTCGCCGATCGAAACCCGACCATAGCGTGAGGTCGGCCATGAGGTCGCTGACTTGAGCACCAAAGTCGCGTTTCCCACAATGCTTCCAGCGCCTTTTCTCTGCCAGTCATCAAGGACGCACACTGTGGGCAACGCGATTACATAGGCAGCGGCCCCCACCATGTTAGAGAAGAGCATTGAAGTGATTGGCTGGCTTTGTGTGGTGTCACAGTGCCTATAAAAGGCCATGACTGCTGACCGCCATCTTACTTCTGCCGATCTTAGCATAGGGAGAGGTTGCTGCTGCTCGTTCTCAATAGGGAGAGTGTTTAGGCAGGCAAAAAAAAAAATTGCTTCTGCTGATAGCGAATGTCACTGTACAACACAACAGTATAGTGTGCAGTGACAGGGGAGGATATATTTGTGTGCAGCAGCTCTGTTGGTTATAAGACTGCCTTATAAGGCTCCCTGATAGCTGCATTGCTGTTTGAACACTGCTGTGCAGACAGCTTTTTTAAAAGCAGAAATCCTTTTATTCCTTTTTTTCTGCACAGTAGATACTGAGCGTAAATTTTTTCACACACTGTATAGAGGAGTACACTCCTCACACATTACCGTGTACCGGATGGTATCACGGACAAATACATGCTATATAAAAAAATACACGGAAATTAACATTTTTCCATACATACATCGTATAGCGGTGTCCAATTCTGAAACAGCATCGGATATCTGGTGTTCTTATGTCAGTGCACATCTACACAGAGTCAGCGTGTGTGTCACTCCGCAAATACATATACAGACATTTCCATTTCTCCATACACCGTATTGACTGCTGTCTGATTCTCAAACAGTATCAGATATCTGGTGTTTTTATTACGGTCAGTGCACATCTACACAGAGTCAGCATGTGTGTGTGACACTCCGTAAATGCATATACGGACATTTCCATTTTGCCATACACCATATTGACTGCTGTCAGATTCTCCAACAGTATCGGATATCTGGTGTTCTTATTACGGTCAGTGCACATCTACACAGAGTCAGTGTGTGTGTGTGACACTCCGTAAATACATATGCGGACATTTCCATTTCTCCATACACCGTATTGACTGCTGTCCGATTCTCAAACAGTATCGGATATTTGGTGTTCTTATTGCGATCAGTGGACATCTACACAGAGTCAGCGTGTGTGTGTGACACTCCGTAAATACATATACAGACATTTCCATTTCTCCTTACACCGTATTGACTGCTGTCCGATTCTCAAACAGTATCGGATATCTGGTGTTCTTATTACGGTCACATCTACACAGAGTCAGCGTGTGTGTGTGACACTCCATAAATACATATACGGAGATTTAAATTTCCACCAACAACGTATACAGCTGTACACTTCTGATACAGTACCGTATATCTGCTTGTTGGATTATGTTGAAATACATACTGGGGGAGCGTCTGTGACTCACAAAATATGTACGGAGATTTCACTTTTTACATACACCTTACACAGCTGTACGCTCCTCATACAGTACCATTTCTCTGCTGGTATGTTTGGTAAACTTTCCCAAACATGAGGAAATATGGTGGAAGAGGCCGTGGACGTGGGCGGGGGGGGGCGCAGCTGGTACAAATGTGGTGGTGGTGCATCGGCTGTTTCTGGTAAAAGCACAATACCAGCTAAGGCAGGAGATGTTTAGCCTGCGTCATCGTCTGGCACAAGAAGGCCTTTAAGTTTCCCTTTTCTGCGAGTAGGTAAACCGCTTTTAAAGCCGGAGCATCAGGATCAGGTTTTGGCTTACATTGCCGAAACAGCCTCCAGCTCTATTGCCTCCTATTCTGAAGTTACAACAACTGAAAGCACAGAGTTGTAAGTGCAGGCATCTGGTCAGGAACAACATCTTTCCTTGTGTCCTTCACCCACACCAAAAGTGAAGGATGCCGTAGCACACACTTCAGATTACTCCATGGAGCTCTTTTCACATACCATGCCTGGGTTATCAAGTTAAATCCTGAATTCCCCAGTCCAACATGAATCTGACATGGAGTGCACTGATGCACAGCCACTGCTAGAGGATTATGCTGGTACATTCACCCACAGCACTACATTGCCCTCACAGTCTACTGAGCCCAAAGCAGACCCTGATGAAACTCAGCTG
This sequence comes from Dendrobates tinctorius, assembly GCF_039654945.1. Taxonomy (NCBI): domain Eukaryota; kingdom Metazoa; phylum Chordata; class Amphibia; order Anura; family Dendrobatidae; genus Dendrobates; species Dendrobates tinctorius. The sequence continues at coordinate 90,288,983 of NW_027361687.1, read as the reverse complement.
CCCCTTCCCGCATACTATACACGGTGACACAGAGCAAGGTACAGAGGAAGGTGCAGATGACATTGAAGACGAGGTCATGGATAACTCAGTTGTTGACCCGGATTGGAATCCATTGGGGGAAGAGGTTGCCGGTGAAAATAGGTCAGAACAGGAGAAGGATCCGCAGCAGGCATCGTCATCGCAGCAGCGGTTATCTGGCAGGCCTGTAGCTTTCAATAAACTTGGTAAGAAAGCTAAAAGAGTTGCAGGACAGCTTGGCTAGACAGTTAAATTCGCACATCGTTCAAGCCCTGAAAATTTGTACCATAGTAGGAAGAGTACAGTGTGGCACTTTTTTTAATAAAATCCTACTGATGACGCAAAGGTTATCTGTAAGAAGCGCCGAAGGACCTTTAGCAGAGGAAGAAATCTAAGAAATTTGAATACCAGTTGCATGTGTCAGGACTAGAGTTGAGCGACTTTTGGTTTTTTAGGGTCGCGTTTCGTTTCGTGAAACCCGACTTTTCCAAAAGTCGGGTCGAGCAAGATCGTCCGATTATAGGGAAAAGTCGGGGTCGTCCCGAAACACGAAACCCAATGTAAGTCAATGGGGAATAAAAGTCGGCAGTGAGAGGAGGACAGGAAACACACCAACAGTGCCCATTTGAATGCCAAAAGCATCAATTCTTCTTACTTAAGCTTGTCAACCTTAATTAACTTCATAATACAAGTTACGCACTGAAAAATGGGGGTTATTTAGCTACAGACTGTGGGGGGGGAGGGCTGGCTCCAGGTTTTCATGTGCCCTGGGCGAAAGAGCGCCCCTTTAACACATACCACAACTCATCATGCTCCGATACGGCAGAGAAATAGCGGTATAGTACAATGAAAAATACCTCACTTTTTACATCTCATGACGAGGCCCATCTATTTCTCCATACAGAATCATTGGTCCCATATAATGTTTGAAACAGTATATGATGAGCTCCACATAATGCTACAGTATATGTTGGTCCCCATGGATGAAGCTCCACTGTCTTATGGGCCCAAATAATGCTCCAAACATAATGGGCCCCATTTCTAATGCTCTAGTGTATAATGGGGCCTGTAAATGCTGCTCCAGTGTCTGATGTCCACCTTTGGAATGTTCCAGTGTATGGTGGGCCCCATCTATCATTCTCCAGAGTATAGTGCTCCCCAAAAATTGCTGTCCCAACATTGAAAACAATCAAATAAGTCTCCTTGCTAGGGAATCCCTGTACTTGTCTGGACTCCTCATCGTCCCCATCTTCCATCTCACTGCACAGTATTTCAATTTTGCAAGTGCTGTGATCCTGGGCAAGCAGGGGGGGCCCACTCGTTGGCGACGGCACTGGCACAGGGCCCCTGATAGTACGGTGGTGTGTCTGATGGCGGGTGGGCCGAACCTGCACTTTCATCTGCAGCTTCCTCTTTGTCACCGTGTAAGATGGAACTGTATATGGGAAGGGTAACCTGAGTTTCATCAGGGTCAGATTCAGGTTGTGTAGCGTGCGAGGGGAATGTAGTGGTCTGGGTCAATGTACCAGCAGATTCATCGAGTAGTGGCTGGGCATCAGTGCACTTGTGTCGCCCCCAGGAGTACGGTCGCCACAGTGGCATTACCTTCTTCCTAGGGAGTGTGATGTCATGCTTGGGAGCAATGAAGGATCTCTCTAGCAGGTTAACTGATTGGGCGGCGTTATTCCCACGAGTCATGACCCTCCAAACAGCGTTCCTGAAGGCAAAGTGTTTGTTTTACGTGGGCAGTATGGTTGCAAAGCTGAACCTTAAAGGAATGTCCAGAAGGGCACCACCAGGAGTGGAGCCTACGGTTAAATTCGACTCCACCTGGGAAACCTCAACCATGCCAGCTACAGAACAGATGCACACATTGCAAGCTTAATTCCGTTAACGAACGAGACTCCGTCATGCCCCGCGGTCCGAGTCCGGCTTACTAGAGGGACACGTGAGGCTCTGGCAGATGAGATTGGCCAATAACTGGTGTGTCATGCCCTTACATGTCCGTGGCTGCATGTGCGCTACACTGAAAAGGCCAGCGTTTGTCGCTTACAGATGCAGATAACCCGCTGAACAACGTTAGTGATGGGGATCACTGATTACAATTATTACCCACGAACAATGATTTCCCAGTAAGTGCAGATCAACCGCAGTTCCGGAATTAGGCCTAACCGTCATTCCTGAAAAAATGAAAAACTTACGTGTGCAAACCACAGGTGCTGTAGCTTGCTTAACAGCTCGCCAGCCGTTCTCACGCCCAGTATGGATTGCAAGTGATTGCACAAAGGTTAGAAAGGGTACCGTTTCCCCGGATAACATGTATGGATAGCGTACACATTCAAAATATATGTCTATACATCAGGAGGCAGGCTCAGACAGTGTCAGGCACAGTATGGATTTGACGGCCCAGATTACACAGCGGAGGAGCAGGGAGAGGTAAAGATTGCAAATGCTGGGGCCCTGCCCAAGCAAGGGGGGCCCACTCGTGGGCGTCGGTACTGGCACTGGGCCCCTCATAGTACAGCGGTGTGTCTGACGGCGGGTGTGCACCACCACCGTCAGAGACACTTGATTGCACTATGAGGGACCCTGTGGCAGTGCCCGCGCCCAAGAGTCGGCCTACCCACCTGTCCAGGGCAACGGCACTCGCATGGTGTCATGCGCTAGGTGGTGACCCCGGCCATAGGGGGGGGAGGCAGCACAGTTAGGGAGTTTTAGAAAGTGGCATATGTTGATGTTGGACATTCAGCTGATGCAAAAGGCGAAATAGGTGAAGTACCAGGAAGAGGTGGACCAAAGCAAGCCATTTTTCTGTCACCCTATGTGTCATCAGGGGAAGGTGGGACAAAATCCTTGGAAACCCATGCGTGGTTCATTTTAATGAAGGTTAGATCATCCACATTTTGGGTTGACAGACGGGTCCTTTTTTCTGTCAGGATTGATCCAGCTGCACTGAAGACTCTTTCCGATAGCACACTTGCAGCTGGGCAAGCGAGCTCCTGTAAGGCATATTGGGCCAATTCAGGCCAGGTGTCCAGTTTAGCGGCCCAATAGTCAAAGGGGAATGACCTGTGTGGGAGAACATCGATATGGGAGGAAAAGTAGTTTGTAACCATAGTTGACAACTGCTGTCTCCTGTCACTTTCCATCGATGCAGTATTACCAGTTGTGTGAGCGGTATTTGAAAAATCAGTCCACAACATTGTCATGAAACCCCTGTCTCCAACGCCACTTCTGCTGTGTGCACCACGAACACCTCTGCCAAGCTGCCCCCGGCCCGTACTGCTCGTGTGAGAACCATCACCGCTGCTGTGTGCTGGGAATGCCTCAAGCAACCGATTTACCAGAGTTGCTTGTTTATTAGCCAATATTAGGTCAAGGTTCTCCTGTGGCATGATGTTTTGTAATTTGCCTTTATAGCGTGGATCCAGGATGCTGGCCAACCAGTAGTCGTCATCGTTCATCATTTTGGCAATGCGTGGGTCCCTTTTTAGATTCCGCAAGGCATAATCTGACATGTGGGCCAATGTTCCTGGTGTCAATGATGCACTGCGAGTGCTGGGTGGAGGAGCATTTTCTGGCAAATCCACATCCCTCCAGTCACGCACAAACCCTGTACCAGACCTTGCCACGCCAACATTTTCACTTGCCCCACGAGATGCATTCTCCTCCCCTAAGTAATCATCCCCATCATCATCCTCCTCCTCCTCTTCTTCCTCCACCTCGTCCAGGAGAGGTCCCTGAGCAGACAATGGCTGAATGTCATCAAGGATTCCCTCCTCCTCTTCCTCCTCATCAACATTGGCTGCAGACGCCTGCTCCTTAAGGTGCGTCAAAGTTTGCATGAGCAGACGCATAAGTGGGATGCTCCTGCCTAGGATGGCGTCGTCTGCGCTTACAAGCCGTGTGCATTCCTCAAAACACTGAAGGACTTTACAAAGGTCTTTCAGCTTCGACCACTGCACACCTGTCAACTCCATGTCTGCTCTCAAAGTGCCTGGCCATGTATCCTCCCACAAATGCATTATGGCCTGCCTCTGCTCGCACAGCCGCTCCACCATGTGCAGGGTGGAGTTCCACCTTGTTGCAATGTCGATAATGAGGCGGTGGTTGGGAAGGTGGAGCAATCGCTGCAGCTTCTGCATACGAACGGAGTGTACAGGCGACCGGCGGATGTGCGCGCACAGTCTTTGCACCTTCTGGAGCAGGGCTGTTAACTCCGGATAATTTTTGAGGAAGCACTGCACCACCAGGTTCAAGGTGTGAGCCAAGCAAGGTATGTGGCTGAGTTTTGAAAGGGCTATGGCTGCCACAAAATTACGGCCGTTATCACTAACTACCTTGCCTGCCTCAAGATGTACACTGCCCAGCCATGACTCAGTTTGTCGCTTCAAGTACTAGGCCAGCACCTCGGCGGTGTGTCTGTCACCCAAACCCATCATCTGCAACACAGCCTGCTGACGCTTTCCACTAGCTGCTGGATAGGGGGACACATCGTGTGCAACAGTGGCAGCTGCAGATGGAGTGCTCGTACGACTGCGCTCTGTGGACGAGCTTTCGCTTCTGGAGGAACGCCTACAGCCAACTGTTTCCTATACCGTGGGCTAGGCAGCACTGTCCCACCACCGCTGTCCCCTGTGGACCCTGCATCCACCACATTAACCCAATGCGCAGTGATGGACACGTAACGGCCCTGGCCATGCCGACTGGACCATGCATCAGTTGTGAGGTGCACCGTTCCGCTCACTGACTGCTTGAGTGCATGGACAATGCGGTCTTTCACATGATGGTGGAGGGCTGGGATGGCTTTGCGAGAGAAGAAGTGGCGACTGGGTAGGTCATAGCGTGGTACTGCATAGGCCATGAGTTCGCGGAAAGCAGTGCTTTCCACCAACCGAAAGGGCATCATCTCAAACGAGATTAGTTTGGCAATGTGGGCGTTCAAACCCAGTGTACGCGGATGAGAGACTGAGTACTTTCTTGACCTACTCATAGTGTCTGGGAGGGTGAGCTGGACTTGAGAGCTGCATATGGTGGAAGTAGCGGTGGACAGGGCGGACTGAGAGAGGGTTGATGATGGTGATGGAGTTGGTGTTCTTTCTGATGGCCTAGAATCAGTCTTTCGTTGATATAACAGTGGGATTCCCTGACTGCTGTGGTCTTGCAACGACACCTCAACATTTGCTGCTGTGCTAACCGGTGGGCTTACAGTGGGGGAAACAATGTAGCGTTGCTGACTACCTTCGTTGTGATCAGTTGCACATGTGGCACTTGAGGTTTGGTGTTGTGTCCACGCTTGCAAGTGCATGCTGGTTAAATGTCTAAGCATGCAACTGGTATTCAAATTTTTCAGATTTTTCCCTCGGCTAAAGGTCTTTACGCACTTCTTACAGATAACCTTGGCCTGATCATGAGGATTTTGGTCAAAAAAGTGCAACACTGCACTCTTCCTACTTTGGCAGACATTTTGCGGCCTAGCACGCTGTGATCTTTTCACCCTCTGGACAAGCTGTCCAGCAACTCTTTTGATGTTTGGAACCTGTCTTTGGAGTGCTCCGGGCCTGCCAGATAACAGCTGTTGCGATGTCGATGTCTGCTGTGGATGCTCCTCATCTGAGCTATTGGAAGCAGCACCCTCTTCCCCCAATGGATGCCAATCTGGGTCAACAACTGGGTCATCCATCACCTCCTCTTCTATGTCATGTGCACCTTCCTCTGTGTCACCGTGTATGGTGGTATAGTGTGCGGGAAGGGGCACCTGAGTCTCATCAGGGTCAGAATCTGGCTCTGTACACTGCGAGGACAATGTAGTGCTCTGAGTGAATGTACCAGCAGAATCATGCATCAGCGGCTGTGCATCAGTGCACTCCATGTCAGATTCATCTTGGCCTGGGTAATTCACCATTTCACTTGATAATCCAGGCATGGTATGTGAAAACAGCTCCATGGAGTAATCAGTAGTATGGCCTGCGTCATCCTTCAATCTTGGTTGGGGTGAAGGACACAAGGAAAGGTGTGGTTCATGAACATGAGCCTCCAATGACGACTCAGTGCTTTTACTTTTTACAACTGAAGAAGAGGAGGCGATAGAGCTGGAGGCTGAGTCAGCAATGTAAGACAAAACTTTTTCCTGATGCTCTGGCTTTAAAAGCGGTTTGCCAACTCCTAGAAAACTAAGCGTTCGAGGCCTTATGTAGCCAGACGATGACGCAGGGTCAGCACCTCCTGCATTCGGTCCTATTTTGCTCTTGCCACTACCATCAGATCCACCACCAACACCATCATTACCAGCTGCCAACCCCTGCCCAATTCCACGGCCTCTTCCACCAGCCTTCCTCATTTTTGGTAGAAATGTAGACAAAATCCAACAAACTATATAGTAATGTAAAACAAGGTACAAGGTGTCTATAGGACAGGGGAGATTTTGAATTTCTGCAGACACTTGTGGACACTGGACACTTTTGGATTGTGTGAGGCCCACTGATATCTGAGCGCTATGTGACAGGCTCGATGGCACAGCTGTGACCAAAGTGACTAGAGGATAAGGGAGATTTTGAATCTCTGCACACACTTTTGGATACTGGATGGACACTTTTGGATTGTGTGAGGCCCACTGAATATCTGAGCGCTATGTGACAGGCTCGATGGCACAGCTGTGACCAAAGTGACTAGAGGATAAGGGAGATTTTAAATCTCTGCACACACTTTTGGACACTGGACACTTTTGGATTGTGTGAGGCCCACTGATATCTGAGCGCTATGTGACAGGCTCGATGGCACAGCTGTGACCAAAGTGACTAGAGGATAAGGGAGATTTTGAATCTCTGCACACACTTTTGGACACTGGACACTTTTGGATTGTGTGAGGCCCAATGAATATCTGAGCGCTATGTGACAGGCTCGATGGCACAGCTGTGACTAAAGTGACTAGAGGATAAGGGAGATTTTGAATCTCTGCACACACTTTTGGACACTGGATGGACACTTTTGGATTGTGTGAGGCCCACTGATATCTGAGCGCTATGTGACAGGCTCGATGGCACAGCTGTGACCAAAGTGACTAGAGGATAAGGGAGATTTTGAATCTCTGCACACACTTTTGGACACTGGACATTTTTGGATTGTGTGAGGCCCACTGATATCTGAGCGCTATGTGACAGGCTCGATCGCACAGCTGTGACCAAAGTGACTAGAGGATAAGGGAGATTTTGAATCTCTGCACACACTTTTGGACACTGGACACTTTTGGATTGTGTGAGGCCCAATGAATATCTGAGCGCTATGTGACAGGCTTGATGGCACAGCTGTGACCAAAGTGACTAGAGGATAAGGGAGATTTTGAATCTCTGCACACACTTTTGGACACTGGATGGACACTTTTGGATTGTGTGAGGCCCACTGATATCTGAGCGCTATGTGACAGGCTCGATGGCACAGCTGTGACCAAAGTGACTAGAGGATAAGGGAGATTTTGAATCTCTGCACACACTTTTGGACACTGGATGGACACTTTTGGATTGTGTGAGGCCCACTGATATCTGAGCGCTATGTGACAGGCTCGATGGCACGGCTGTAACCAAAGTGATTAGAGGATAAGGGAGATTTTGAATCTCTGCACACACTTTTGGACACTGGACACTTTTGGATTGTGTGAGGCCCACTGATATCTGAGCGCTATGTGACAGGCTCGATGGCACAGCTGTGACCAAAGTGACTAGAGGATAAGGGAGATTTTGAATCTCTGCACACACTTTTGGACACTGGATGGACACCTTTGGATTGTGTGAGGCCCACTGATATCTGAGCGCTATGTGACAGGCTCGATGGCACAGCTGTGACCAAAGTGACTAGAGGATAAGGGAGATTTTGAATCTCTGCACACACTTTTGGACACTGGATGGACACTTTTGGATTGTGTGAGGCCCACTGATATCTGAGCGCTATGTGACAGGCTCGATGGCACAGCTGTGACCAAAGTGACTAGAGGATAAGGGAGATTTTGAATCTCTGCACACACTTTTGGACACTGGACACTTTTGGATTGTGTGAGGCCCACTGATATCTGAGCGCTATGTGACAGGCTCGATGGCACAGCTGTGACCAAAGTTACTAGAGGATAAGGGAGATTTTGAATCTCTGCACACACTTTTGGACACTGGACACTTTTGGATTGTGTGAGGCTCAATGAATATCTGAGCGCTATGTGACAGGCTCGATGGCACAGCTGTGACCAAAGTGACTAGAGGATAAGGGAGATTTTGAATCTCTGCACACACTTTTGGACACTGGATGGACACTTTTGGATTGTGTGAGGCCCACTGATATCTGAGCGCTATGTGACAGGCTCGATGGCACAGCTGTGACCAAAGTGACTAGAGGATAAGGGAGATTTTGAATCTCTGCACACACTTTTGGACACTGGATGGACACTTTTGGATTGTGTGAGGCCCACTGATATCTGAGCGCTATGTGACAGGCTCGATGGCACAGCTGTGACCAAAGTGACTAGAGGATAAGGGAGATTTTGAATCTCTGCACACACTTTTGGACACTGGACACTTTTGGATTGTGTGAGGCCCACTGATATCTGAGCGCTATGTGACAGGCTCGATGGCACAGCTGTGACCAAAGTGACTAGAGGATAAGGGAGATTTTGAATCTCTGCACACACTTTTGGACACTGGACACTTTTGGATTGTGTGAGGCCCAATGAATATCTGAGCGCTATGTGACAGGCTCGATGGCACAGCTGTGACCAAAGTGACTAGAGGATAAGGGAGATTTTGAATCTCTGCACACACTTTTGGACACTGGATGGACACTTTTGGATTGTGTGAGGCCCACTGATATCTGAGCGCTATGTGACAGGCTCGATGGCACAGCTGTGACCAAAGTGACTAGAGGATAAGGGAGATTTTGAATCTCTGCACACACTTTTGGACACTGGACATTTTTGGATTGTGTGAGGCCCACTGATATCTGAGCGCTATGTGACAGGCTCGATGGCACAGCTGTGACCAAAGTGACTAGAGGATAAGGGAGATTTTGAATCTCTGCACACACTTTTGGACACTGGACACTTTTGGATTGTGTGAGGCCCAATGAATATCTGAGCGCTATGTGACAGGCTCGATGGCACAGCTGTGACCAAAGTGACTAGAGGATAAGGGAGATTTTGAATCTCTGCTCACACTTTTGGACACTGGATGGACACTTTTGGATTGTGTGAGGCCCACTGATATCTGAGCGCTATGTGACAGGCTCGATGGCACAGCTGTGACCAAAGTGACTAGAGGATAAGGGAGATTTTGAATCTCTGCACACACTTTTGGACACTGGATGGACACTTTTGGATTGTGTGAGGCCCACTGATATCTGAGCGCTGTGTGACAGGCTCGATGGCACGGCTGTGACCAAAGTGACTAGAGGATAAGGGAGATTTTGAATCTCTGCACACACTTTTGGACACTGGACACTTTTGGATTGTGTGACTAGAGGATAAGGGAGATTGGATTGCTTTTAAAAAAGCAGTTTGCGGAGCAGTGGGTAAACAGCAATGCAGGAATGTCAGGAAGCCTTAGAAGGCAGCCCAACAACCAACACCACTGATACACCACTATATAGCCTCCCCTTGCACTGCACACACAGTGACTGGTGTGTTGTGCAGGCCAAATCACTAGCAGCAGAAGCAGTTTTTTTGTCTTCTTCCCTGCCTAACGCTCTCCCTACAGAATCAGCAGCAACCTCTCCCTATACTAAGATCGGCAGAAGTAAGATGGCGGTCGGCGTGCACGCCCTTTTATACCCCCTGTGACGCCCACCAAAGCAAGCCAATCACTTGCATGCCCTTCTGAAAGATGGTGGTGACCCGTGCCTATGTCATCACGTTGCCCACAGTGTCCGTGGATCCTGATTGGCTGAAAAAGAGCGCAAAACAAACTTTTGAAACGCGACTTTGGCGCGTAAGTCGCTGACCTCGTGGCCGACCTCATCCTAGGGTCGGGTTTCGTTTCATGAAACCCGACTTTGCCAAAAGTTGGCGACTTTTGAATTTTTTCGACCCGTTTCGCTCAACTCTAGTCAGGACTCTAATGTCAGGACCCTGTCAACGTCAGCAAAATGCCACGCAGAGCAGGGTGACTTACCCACACTATGGGAGAGCGCGGGGTCCAATACTGTAGTGATGGTTCAAGCAGACAGGACCTGCGGCACTGAAAATAGTAAGGAGTCCCAGGACCTGCGATCATGTGACTGCAGGGGGCGGGGCTTAGCGTCCTACTGCTGCAGATGATGAAATGTACCTACTGCAGGGAAACTGTTGTAGAGGAGAGGAAAACGCAGGTCAGACAAGCGAGGGTTCGTACACGGAGAGGGCTGTGCGGTACCAGAGGGACGAGCAGAGAATAGTCAAGTCGCAGGCAGAGGGTCATACACAGAGAGGTAGCGCAGTACAAGAGGGACAGGCAGAACTCGTAACAGGGACAGAACCAGATCAAAACCAAACAAGCAAGCAAGTTATCAAGCACAAGGCACACGTACACACGAGGTCAACTAACTCAGCCGAGGGCAGGAGTATAACTGACACCGGAACTAGGTCAAGTGAGCATTAAATAGCCGCCCTCTGCCAGAGAGAGGCAGAAACAATTAACCCCTGTCTGACCAGGACGGGCCAAAGACAAACGCCATCCTGGATCATGACAGACATTTAACCAACATGCACTTGCAAGCGTGGACGGACTACAAAACCTCAAGTAGCACATGTGCACCTGCTCTTACTGAAGGTAGCCGGCAACGCTCCATCGCTTCCCCCACTGTAAGGCCACCGCTAAGCACACCACCATCAAGAAATGTTGAGGTGTCGTCGCTAGACCCTTTTTTCGGGTCGAGTCGGGTTTCATGAAACCCGACTTTCTAAAATGTCGGGTCGAACGAAATCGGCCGACTATAGGGAAAAGTCGGGGTCCGACTGAAACACAAAAACCAATGCAAGTCAATGGGGAAGCAAAGTCGGCAGGGAGTGGAGGACAGTAAACACACCTACAGTGCCTATTTCAATGCCAACAACATCAATTCTTATTACTTATGGTTGGCAACATTAATTTACTTTATAATAATAGTTTACGCATTGAAAACTGGGGGTTATTTGGCTAAAGTTGTGGGGGGGGTAGGGCTGGCGCCAGGTTTTCGTGTTCCCTGGGCCAAAAAGTGTCAGCGCACCCTTTTAACACAGACCACAATTCATAAAGCTTCGATACGGCACAGAAATAAAGGTATTTTACAATGAAAAATACTTCACTGCTTACATGACATGACTGATATTATCTATTTTAAATTCTACAATAGTTCAAAAAACGGACAGTATAGTACTCAATACAGTATTATGGTCACCACCTAGTGCACCATACAGAATAATGAGCCCCATATATTACTCCATACAGAATAATTGGTCCCATATAATGTTCCATACAGTATATGATGAGCTCCACATAATGCTACAGTATATATTGGTCCCCATGGATGATGCACCACTGTGTTATAGGCCCAAATAATGCTCCATAGAGTCCATATATAATGGGCCCTATTTCTAATGCTCCAGTGTATAATGGGCCCCGTAAATGCTGCTCCAGTGTCTGATGTCCCCCATTTGAAATGCTCCAGTATATGATGGGCCAAATGAATGATGCTCCAGTGTATGATGGGCCCCATATACTGTATCATTCTCCAGTGTATATTGCTCCCCAAAAAATGCTCCCAACATTTTAAAAAAGTTAAATACCTCTCCTCGCTGGGCACTGCTCTACTATGGACTCCTCAGCATTGCCATTTTAAAGCTCTCTGCACTTGTACTGTTTCGGTAGAGGGCATACAGACGTGATGTCATCGCGCTCTGTAACCTGAATGTCACTGTCAGGAAAGGCAGAAGACGTCATGGTGGTGGAGCAGGGAGAGGTAAGTATTGCAAGTGCTGTGGCCCTGAGCAAGCATGGAGGGCCCACTCGTGGGCGATGGCACTGGCACAGGGCCCCTCACAGTACGACGGTATGTCTGACGGTGAGTGGGCCCTCCCACCGGCAGAGACACTTTTGCATACTATGAGGGGACCTGTGCCACTGCCGTCGCCCACGAGTAGGACCCCCCCACTTGCTCAGGGAACCGGCACTTTCATCTGCACCTTCCTCTGTGTCACCGTGTAAGGTGGTACAGTATGCGGGAAAGGGCACCTGAGTTTCATCAGTGTCACATTCTGGCTCTATAGAGTGTGAAAGGAATGTAGTGCTGTTGGTGAATGTACCAGCAGAATCATCTAGCAGTGCCTGTGCATCAGTGCCCTCCATCTCCGATTCATGTTGGACTGGGGAATTCAGAATTTCACTTGATAACACAGGCCTGGCCTTTGAAAAGAGCTCCATGGAGTAATCTGAAGTGTGGGCTGCCACATCCTTCACTTTTAGGTGGGGTGAAGGAGACAAGGAAAGGGTTGGTTCCTGACCAGAAGCCTTCACTGACGACTCTATGCTTGCAGTTTTTGTAACTTCAGAAGAGGAGGCAATAGAGCTGGAGGCTGTTTCGGCAATGTAAGCCAAAACCTGTTCCTGATGCTCCGGCTTTAAAAGCAATTTACCTAATCCCAGAAAAGTGAGCCTTAACGGCCTAATTGTGCCAGCTGATGACACAGGCTCAACACCTCCTGTCTTAGCTGCTATTGTGCTTTTGGCAATACCAGCAGATGCACCACCACCACCATCAGTACCAGCTGGCCAACCCACACCCAAGTCCGCGGCCTCTTCCACCATACGTAATAATTTTTGTGAAAATGGACTAAAAATACCAGCAGATATATGGTACTGTTTCAGAAGCAGACAGCTCTACACAGTCTAGGGATAATTGCAAATCTCCATATATATTTCATGAGTCAGACACAGATGTTCACAGGCTCAGTATGGATTTGACAATAATCTAAAAATTTGCAAAAGGGTACAGTATCACTACATACAAGATATATATAGTATAGATTAAACATACTGAATCTCTGTATACATTTCAGGAGGCAAACACAGACACTCTCATGCCCAGTATGGATCCGACAACAATATCGAAAGTTGAGAAAGGGTACTCTGGCGCCCCTGAGGGTATGGTCGCCACAGAGGTACTGCACCTCATCCAAAGGTGTGGTATCCCACCCTCAGGTAAGGAGGGATCACCACTCAGGACTCCTAACCCTGCACTCAACAAACACACTAGTTAGTCAGTGATTTCTGAGTGTACCTAGCGGGAGGATTGCCTCATCCCAGACTGACTAGGAAAGGGTGTTGGGGGTTAGTGTGGAAGGTAGGTACAGTGGGAGGAGCTTAGGTAGTGGAGTGATTGTGAGCGTCCAATCAGAGAGAGCAAGCTGACAGTTGATGGGTGTAGCTAGTCTGAGGTAAATGGATCTTTCTAGAGAGTTGTCAGTCGGTGACAGGACAGAGAAAGAGCAGGATTGCTGTGAGAGGGCTGAGGGTCAAAGAAGAGAGAAAAATCTTGTCCAAGCTCATAGACTGGAAGAAAGGGGCCCTTGGGGCACGAGAAGTGCAATAAGCCACCTGTGAAGCCCATTCCTGGAGAAGAAAGGACCAGGCCTCGTTGGGGAAGGTGGCTCCTGAAGATAGTGGAGAAATAAAGGGCTCAGCTTGAAAGACGGAGGCTGAGGTAACTTTAAGTTCCTCAGTCACAGCCGCATTCAATACTCAAAAAGGCAGCTGTTGGAATAAAGGACCCCGGAGCCTGACCCACGTCGCCCGGTGTGATCCGTGGCTAATGGCTTGGGACACTGTTTGCAAAGGCGCACAGCAGGAAGGAAGGGAGAGATCAGCGCAGAGACACGGCCTAGAAAGGATACACAAGGAGGAGTCTTGAACAGTTGAACAGGTGTTCCTGATCTAGCTTGGAGTTTGCCGGACCCCTCCCTTTGAATGACACAGTACCAAGCGGGTCATCTTGTGCACAAAACTTTAGAGAAAAAACTCAGAAACTGCACCCAACTGAAACTTGGTGGCTTTTACAACTCGCCTGCTACACACGCTACACTCACCATCACCATCAATGGCTCACAAACACCATCTCAACTGCCCTGGGATACAGCTCTGCCCGCGGAGAGATTCATCATGTTGGCTGCTTTAACACCGGCCCAGAGGATCTGCATTGCAGGGTCGGCTACCCTAGCCGAGTACCACGGGTGGCGTCACGATCCCCCTTTTCCAAATTAATTATCATACCATCTTCCCCCTCATCTGAACTGTCATCTTCTTTATTGTACACCCAGGGCCACGGACCGGGTCCCAATCACCACTGTGACATACTTCCCCCTTAAAAGAGCCTGAAAGGCCCGGTACTGAGTAACCCCCAGCCCTGCGTGGTGTTTCATTTTAACCAGATAGCAGGGATATATTGTACTGTATAGTTTCAACATTATAAATCTACGTATATATTCGAGGAGGCAGACACAGATGCTGTCATAGCCAGTATGGATTCGACAACAATCTAAAAAGTCAAAAAAGTGTACAGTATCACCAGATCCAAGGTATATATAGTGTAGTTTCAACATTCAAAATCTCCATATTTATTTCAGGAGGCAGACAAAGACGCTCTGAGGCCCAGTATGGATTACACAACAATATAAAAAGCAGTAAAAGGGGAATGGATCCCAAGCGTAATGCTGTATACAGTGTTGTGGTCATTTGACGATCTACAGTACATATATATTTCAAGAGTAACACACAGCCTCTCACAGGCTCAGTATGGATTACACAAGAATATAAAAACTTGAAAAAGGGTATTGTTTTCCAATTGTTCAGCTGCACATAGTGTTGGTGTCATTTTAAATCTCCTTATATTTTACCAGAGTAAGACACAAACTCTCACAGGCTCCGTATGGATTACACCAGAATATAAAAATGAGAAAAAGGGAAATGTATTCGAAACGTACACCAGTATACAGTGTTGGAGTACATTGAAATCTTCGTTTATATTTCAGTGTCAGTTTGCCAGTCCAGACTCTCCGCTAGAGGAAGGTAGATGGATAAAAGTACAGACGTAAAGTCGAGTGATTTTAGATGCTTTTGAATTATTAATCACGGGAAAACCTCCGAGGAGAATTGGCAGAGGTGATCCTGACCCTCAATAAGTTTAACTGTGGATACAGCTAAAATGCAAATTAGTGAACAAAGGGTTGCTGTATCGCAGTAGCGTCGATCCCATCACCGTTACTTGTCTCCATCAAATTGTGATCACAGGGAGAGCTGTAGAGATGGTCCTCACTGCCTATCATGATCTGTCTGGTCACTTTGGAGTGCAAAACACACAAGCCACAGGCCGTAGGGGATTCTATGGGATTGCCATGAGAGGAGACATTGAAAAATGGTGGCAGAAATGTCACACGTCTGTGACTATGAAAAATGTGAAAGGTGATCATAAAGCACCACTGCATCCGACTAGGAGTTGACGTCCATTAGAAATTGTAGCCATTGGTAATCTGAAGGTAGAGGCCAGCAGCACAGGACATAGCTACATCTTAACCATCATCGATCAGTACACCAAATTTGTAGTGGCCGTCCCTGTGATGGATTTAACTGGCCAGACTACACAGCGGTGGAGCATGGAGAGGTAAGTATTGCAAGTGCTGTGTCCCTGAGCAAGCAGAGGGGACCCACTCATGGGCGTCGGTACTGGCACAGGGCCCCTCATAGTACGCCAGTGTGTCTGAGGGCGAGAGGGTCCCCTCACCGTCAGAGACACTTTATTGTACTATGAGAGGCCCTGTGCCAGTCCCGTTGCCCAAGGGTGGGGCCACACACCTGTTCAGGGCAACAGCACTTGCCCAGGAGTGGCAGGTGTTGACCATGGGCCTGGGGTGGGGGGGCAGCCCATTTTGGGTGGTTTAAAAAATGGCATATGTTGATGTGTAAGCTGGACTTTCAGCTGCTGCAAATGAAGGAATTGGAGGAAGAGGAGGACAAAAGCGAACCTTTTTTCTGCCAACCTATGTGCTATGAGGGGAAGGTGGGACAAAATCTTTTGAAACCAATGCATGGTTCATTTTAATGAAGGTTAGATCATTAACATTTTGGGTCGACAGATGGGTCCTTTTTTCTGTTAGGATTGATCCAGCAGCACTGAAGACTCTTTCAGATAGCACACTACCAGCAGAGCAAGCGAGCTCCTGTAAGGCATATTGTGCCAATTCAGGCCATGTGTCCAGTTTTGAGGCCCAATAATCGAAGGGGAATGACCTGTGAGGGAGAACCTCGATATGGGAGGTGAAGTAGTTTGTAACCATAGTTGACAACTGCTGTCTCCTGTCACTTGCAATCGATTCTGTATTAGCTGTCGTGTGCACGGGACGTGAGAAATCAGACCACAACATGGTCAGGAAACCCCTGTCTCCAACGACAGTTCGGCTGTGTGCACCACATTTTGCCCACTACGGCTCGTGGGAGAACCAGCTCTAATGCTGTGTGCTGGGAATGCCTCAAACGGTTTACCAGAGTTGCTTGTTTGTTAGCCAATATTAGCTCTAGGTTCTCATGTGACACAAACCCTGTACCTGACCTTGGCACACCCACATGTTCTCTTGCCCCCTGAGAAGCATCCTCATCTTCCCCCTCATCCTCATCTTCCCCTTCTTCCTCCACCTCGTCCACGCCAGTTCCCTGACCAGACAATGGCTGACTGTCATCAAGGCTTCCCTCCTCCTCCTGTTGCTCCTCAGCTGCAGATGCCTGATCCTTGATGTGCGTCAAAGTTTGCATGAGCAGACGCATAAGTGGGATGCTCATGCTTATGATGGCGTCGTCTGCGCTTACCAGCCGTGTGCATTCCTCAAAACACTGAAGGATTGTGCAGAGGTGTTTCAGCTTTGACCACTGCACACCCGACAATTCCATGTCAGCCCTCAAACTGCCTGCCCATGTATCCTCCCACAAATGCATTACAGCCAGCCTCTGTTCTCACAGCCTCTCAACCATGTGCATGGTGGTGTTCCATCTTGTAGCAACGTCAATGATTAGGCGGTGCTTGGGGAGGTGGAGTGATTGCTGCAGCTTCTGCATACGATCGGAGTGGATGTTTGAGCGACGGATGTGCGAGCATAGTCTTTGCACCTAATGGAGCAGGGCTGTTAACTCCGGATAATTATTTAGGAAGCACTGCACCACCAGGTTCAAGGTGTGAGCCAGGCAAGGTATGTGTGTGAGTTTTGAAAGGGCTATGGCTGCCACAAAATTTTGCCCATTATCACTGACTACCTTGCCTTGCTCAAGATGTAGACTGCCCAGCCATGACTCAGTTTGTCAATGCAAGTAGTCGGCCAGTACCTCCGTGGTGTGTCTACTGTCGCCCAAAGACATCATTTTTAAAACAGCCTGCTGCCGCTTACCATTAGCTGTTCGATAGTGGGACATCTCGTGTGCAACACTGACAGATGTGGATGGAGTGCTCGTGCGACTGCACTCTGTCGATGAGCTTTCACTTCTGGAGGAGGAGGAGGAGGGTCGAACACCTACAGCCAACTGTTTCCTATACCGTGGGCTAGGCAGCACTGTTCCACTGCCGCTGTCCCCTGTGTAACCTGCATCCACCACATTAACCCAGTGTGCAGTGATGGACACGTAATGGCCCTGGCCATGCCTACTGGTCCATGCATCTGTTGTGAGGTGCACCTTTCCACTCACTGATTGTTTTAGTGCATGGACAATGCGGTCTTTCACATGCCGGTGGAAGGCAGGGATGGCTTTTCGAGAAAAGAAGTGCCGACTGGGTAGGTCATAGCATGGGACAGCGTAGGCCATGAGCTCTTGGAAAGCTTCGCTTTCTACCAACCAGAAGGGCATCATCTCTAATGAGATCAGTTTGGCAATGTAGGCGTTCAAAGCCAGTGTACGCGGATGAGAGGATGAGTACTTTCTTGTCCTACTGAGAGTGTGTGGTAGGGTGAGCTGGACTTGAGAGCTGCATATGGGGGAACTAGCGTTGGACCGGACGGACTGAGAAGGGGTTGGTGATGGTGAGGGTGGTGATGGCCTCGATTCAGGGTTTCCTCGTGAAAATATTGTGATTTCCTGACTGGTTTGGCCTAGCGACGACACCTCCACATTTCTTGATGGTGGTGTGCTTAGTGGTGGCCTTACAGTGTGTGAAGCGATGGAGCGTTGCCGGCTAACATCAGTTGGAGCAGGTGCACATGTGCTACCTGAGCTTTTGTAGTCCGTCCACGCTTGCAAGTGCATGTTGGCTAAATGTCTAAGCATGCAACTGGTATTCAAATTTCTTAGATTTTTCCCTCTGCTAACGGTCCTTCGGCACTTCTTACAGATAACCTTTGCGTCATCAGTAGGATTTTGTTAAAAAAAGTGCCACATTGCACTCTTCCTACTATGGTACAAACTTTCAGGGCTTGCACGCTGTGCTAATTTGACCGTCTGGCCAAGCTGTCCTGCAACTCTTTTAGTTTTCTTAACAAGTTTTTTGACAGCTACGGGCCTGCCGGATAACGGCTGCTGCGATGATGATGCCTGCTTCGGATACTTCTCCTGTTCTGACCTATTGTCACCAGCACCCTCTTCCCCCAATGGACGCCAATCTGGGTAAACAACTGGGTAATTCATGACCTCGTCTTCAATGTCATCTGCACCTTCCTCAGTACCTTCATCTGTGTCACCGTGTAAGGTGGTGTAGTATGCGGGAAGGGGCACCTGAGTTTCATCAGGTTCTGCTTTGGGCTCAGTAGACTGCGAGGGCAATGCAGTGCTGTGGGTGAATGTACCAGCAGATTCATCTAGCAGGGCTGTGCATCAGTACACTCCATGTCAGATTCATCTTGGACTGGGGAATTCAGGATTTGACTTGATAACCCAGGAATGGTATGTGAAAAGGGCTGCATGGAGTAATCTGAAGTGTGTGCTGCAGCATCCTTCACTTTTGGTGTGGATGAAGGACACAATGAAAGGTGTTGTTCCTGACCAGAGGCCTGCACTGAAGACTCTGTGCTTGCAGTTTTTGTAACTTCAGAAGAGGAAGCAATAGAGCTGGAGGCTGATTCGGCAATGTAAGCCAAAACCTGTTCCTGATGCTCTGGCTTTAAAAGTGGTTTACCTACTCCCAGAAAAGGGAACCTTAAAGGCCTTCTTGTGCCAGACGATGATGCAGGCTCAACACTTCCTGCCTTAGCTGCTTTTGTGCTTTTGCTAGAACCAGCCGATGCACCACCACCATCAGTATCAGCTGCGCCCCCCTGCCCACATCCACGGCCTTTTCCACCAAACTTCCTCATGTTTGGGAAAATGTACCAAAAATACCAGAAGAGAGATGGTGCTGTATGAGGAGCGTACAGCTGTGTAAGGTGTATTAAAAAAATTAAATCTCCCTATATATTTTGTTAGTCACAGATGCTCTACCAGTATGTATTTGACTGTAATCCAACAAGCTGTATACGTTTTTAGTGAAACTAACAATCTCCGTATATGTATTTACGGAGAGTCACACACACATGCTGACTCTGTATAGATGTGACTGTAATGCGAACAGCAGATATACAATTCTGTTTGAGAATTGGACAGCTCAATACGGTGTATGGAGAAATGGAAATGTCCATATAAGTATTTACAGAGTGTCTCACACACACGCTGACTCTGCATAGATGTGACTGTAATGCGAACAGCAGTTCTACAGAGAATCGGACAGCTCAATACGGTGTATGGAGAAATGGAAATCTCCGTATATGTATTTACCGAGTGTCACACACACACGCTAACTCTGTATAGATGTGAATGTAATGCGAACAGAAGATCTACAATACTGTTTGTCAATCGGACAGCTCAATACGGTGTATGGAGAAATGAAAATGTCCATATATGTATTTACGGAGTGTCACACACACACACGCTGACTCTGTATAGATTTGACCATAATGCGAACGCAGATATACACAATACTGTTTGAGAATCGGACAGCACTATACGTTGTCTGTATGGAAAATTGTAAATCTCCGTCTATTTTTATACGGAGTGACACACGCTGCCTCTGTATAGATTTGACTGTAATCAAACAGCAGATACACGATACTGTTTGAAAAGTGGACAGCTCTATACGGTGTAGGTTTAGAAAAATGGAAAATCTCCTCTTTTCGTTTTTCCAGAGTCACACACAGATAGCTTCACTGTTTGAAAAGCGGACAGCTCTATGCAGTGTAGGTCTGGAAAAATGGAAAATCTCCTCTGTTTGCTTTTCCAGAGTCACACACAGATAGCTTCACTGTTTGAAAAGTGGACAGCTCTATACGGTGTGTTAGGAATGGCGGAACGCACTAAATAAAAATAACAATAAAGTGCGTTCGCCGCACGGGGTCCACCGTGCAGTAAGTGATATAACCGCTGCTAAGTGGTGGCAGGAGCAATATGGCGGAAATGCACACAGGGTTAAACTTCACCCAGGTGAGCAGAGCAATCTCAGTTAATTCACAGAGATGCCAAACACAAAGGACTGAGCCTGTTGAAGTCACAGCACTCAGTAAAAACGCACACACAGTATTAGGTCACAGGAGTAGCCCAAGACGGCGGCACTACGTCCGTCTAGACCTACCGTGTGTGCAGCGTTGCAACTGCGAACGCCAAGGGGGCTGCTACTGCAGTGCAGCGTGGACACTGCCGCTAAACAACAAGACTAAGGCGCAAGCGCAATGTCGGACGTTAGCAGCTGTGGATGTTGCAGCAGAGGAGCGCTGGCGCTGATTAAAAACTCAGTCCCTAACCACATACATGATATCAGAGGGAAGGGGTTTTATAATGAGTTATTCACCAAAACCATACAACCATCCTCATACACATAGCAGCAAGTAAGTCTATACTAGCGCATGGCGGAACAGCCATGCGCGCCTTTTATAGCAGCCGGGGCCTTCCGCAAGCCTCCAGATCTCTGAGATGGGCCAATGAGATCTGGAGCGGGACCTGAGCACATGACTCCTGATCTCCAATGGGAGATCGTCCCATGAGCATGCTCAGTAGGAGGACAGAAGGACTTAGCCTCAGGAGAGATTTGCTGCAAGGCAATCTCCTCTGCAGTAGATAAACAGCAGGAGACTGCAGAATGTGAGGGTCTGGATCCCTGTGGAGTAAACGCAGAAATCCGATGCCTAACAGATAGCTTATATTTGTCCGTGATACCAACCGATACACAGTAGTGTTTGAGGAGCGTACACCGCTATACGGTGTGTGAAAAAATGAATGGTCGGTAGCTGAGCAGAACAAAATAATAAAAGTTGGAGTGCTTTGAAAAAAGCATTTTGAAGAGCAGTGTGCATACAGCAATGCAGCTATCAGGTAGCCTTAAAAGGCAGCTTAGTCACCACCAACGATGCTGCACACAACAAAAATCCTCCCCTTTCACTGCACACTAACTGTACAGTGAAAAGCGCTAGCAGCAGAAGCTATTTTTTTTCTTTTTCCCTGCCTAACGCTCTCCCCATTCAGAATCAGCAGCAGCACCTCTCCCTATTCTAAGATCGGCAGAAGTAAGATGGCGGTCGGCGGTCACGGCCTTTAATAGGCACTGTGATGCCACACAAAGCTAGCAAATCACTTGCATGCCCTTCACTAACATGGTGGGGCTGCTGCCGACGTAATCGCATTGCCCACAGTGTGCTTCCTTGGTGATTGGCAGAGAAAATGCGCTGGAAGCATTATTTGAAACGCGACTTTGGCGCTCAAGTCGGCGACCTCATGGAAGACCTCACGCTATGGTCGGGTTTCGATCGGCGAAACCCGACTTTAGCAAAAGTCGGCAGATTCTGAATTTGGCTGACCCGTTTTGCGCAACTCTAGTCGTCGCTAGGCCAAAGCAGTCAGGGAATCACAATTTTTTCATGAGGAAACACTGAATCTAGGCCATCAACACCCTCACCATCACCAACCCCTTCTCAGTCCGTCCGGTCCAACGCTAGTTCCCCCCATGTGCAGCTCTCCAGTCCAGCTCACCCTACCAGACACTCTCAGTAGGACAAGAAAGTACTCATCCTCTCATCCGCGTACACTGGCTTTGAAAGTCTACATTGCCAAACTGATCTCATTAGAGATGATGGCCTTCCATTTGGTTGAAAGTGAAGCTTTCCAAGAGCTCATGGCCTACGCTGTCCCATGCTATAACCTACCCATTTCTTTTCTCACAAAGCCATCCCTGCCCTCCACCAGCATGTGAAAGACCACATTATCCATGCACTAAAACAATCAGTGAGTGGAAAGGTGCACCTCACAACAGATGCATGGTCCAGTAGGCATGGCCAGGGCCATTACGTGTCCATCACTGCGCACTGGGTTAATGTGGTGGATGCAGGCTCCACAGGGGACAGCGGCAGTGGAACAGTGCTGCCTTGCCCACGGTATAGGACACAGTTGGCTGTAGGCGTTCGACCCTCCTCCTCCTCCTCCAGAAGCGAAAGCTCGTCGACAGAGCGCAGTCGTACGAGCACTCCATCCACATCTGTCAGTGTTGCACACGAGGTGTCACACTATCAAACAGCTAGTGGTAAGCGGCAGCAGGCTGTTTTAAAAATGATGTCTTTGGGCGACAGCAGACACACCGTGGAGGCACTGGCCGACTACTTGCATCGACAAACTGAGTCATGGTTGGGCAGTCTACATCTTGAGGCAGGCAAGGTAGTCAGTGATAATGGGTGGAATTTTGTGGCAGCCATAGCCCTAGCAAAACTCACACACATACCTTGCCTGGCTCACGCCTTGAACTTGGTGGTGCAGTGCTTCCTAAATACTGTAATTATCCTGAGTTAACAGCCCTGCTCCATAAGGAGCAAAGACTGTGCTTGCACATCCGTCGCTCGGCAGTACACTCCAGTCGTATGCAGAAGCTGCAGCGATCACTGCACCTCCCCAAGCACCGCCTAATCATAGACGTTGCTACAAGATGGAACTCCACCATGCACATGGTTGAGAGGCTGTGTGAACAGAGGCTGGCTGTAATGCATTTGGGGAAGGATACATGGGCAGGCAGTTTGAGGGAAGACATGAAGTTGTCGGGTGTGCAGTGGTCAAAGCTGAAAGACTTCTGCAAAGTCCTTCAGTGTTTTGAAGAATGCACACAGCTGGTAAGCGCAGACAACGCCATCATAAGCATGAGCATACCACTTAGGTGTCTGCTCATGCAAAGTTTGACGCACATTAAGGATCAGGCGTCTGCAGTGAAGGAGCAACAGGAGGAGGAGGATGAGGAGGGAGGCCTTGATGACAACCATTGTCTGGTCAGGGAACTGTCGTGGATGAGGTGGACGAAGAAGAGGAAGATGAGGAGGAGGATGAGGGGGATGATTATTTTGGGGATGAGGATGCTTCTCAGGGGGCAAGAGAAAATGTGGGCTTGCCAAAGTCAGGTACAGGGTATGTGTGTGACTGGAGGGATGTGGATTTGCCAGAAAGTGCTCCTCCACCCACCACTTGCAATGCAGCATTGACACCTGGAACATTGGCCCACATGTGAGATTATGCCTTGCGGATCCTAAAAAGGGACCCCCGCATTGCCAAAATGATGAGGTATGACGACTACTGGTTGGCCAGCATCCTCGATCCACGCTATAAAGGCAAACTACACAACATCATTCCACAGGAGAGCCTAAAGCTAATATTGGCTGACAAACAAGCAACTCTGGTAAACCGTTTGAGGCATTCACAGCACACAGCAGCGGAGCTGGTTCTCCCACAAGCCGTAGTGGGTAAAATAGAAGAGGTGTTCTTGGTGCACACAGCCGAAGTGGCATTGGAGACAGGGTTTTCCTGAACATGTTGTGGTCTGATTTCTCAAGTACCGCACACATGACAGCTGTTACAGAATCGATTGCAAGTGACAGGAGACAGCAGTTGTCAACTATGTTTACAAACTACTTCGCCTCCCATATCGAGGTTCTCCCTCACAGGTCATTCCCCTTTGATTATTGGGCCTCAAAACTGGACACATGGCCTGAATTGGCACAATATGCCTTACAGGAGCTCGCTTGCCCTGCTGGGAGTGGGCTATCTGAAAGAGTCTTCAGTGCTGCTGGATCAATCCTGACAGAAAAAAGGACCAGTCTGTCAACCCAAAATGTTGATGATCTAACCTTCATTAAAATGAACCATGCATGGGTTTCCAAGGATTTTGTCCGGATTACACATGGGTTGGCAGAAAAAAGGCTCGCTTTTGTCATCCTCTTCCTCTGATTTCTCCAATTCCTCCATTTGAAGCTGCTGAAAGTCCGGGATACACATCAACATATGCCATTTTTTAAACCTCCCTAACTGTGATGCCCCCCCCAGGACCAGGGTCATCACCTGGTGCACACGGGCAAGTGCTGTTGCCCTGAACAGGTGTGTGGGCCCATCCTTGGGCGACACCCACCCTTGGGCGACAGCACTGGCACAGTGCCTCTCATAGTACAATAAAGTGTCTCTGACGGTGGGGGGGCCCATTCGCCTTCAGACACACTGCCGTACTATGATGGGCCCTGTGCCAGTACCGGTGCCCACGAGTGGGACCACCCTGCTTGCTCTGGGACACAGCACTTGCAATACCTACCTCTCCCTGCTCCACTGCTGTGTAGTCTGGCCAGTTAAATTCTTCACAGGGACGGCCACTACAAATTTGGTGTACTGATCGATGATGGTTAAGATTTAGCTATGTCCTGTCCTGCTGGCCTCTACTTTCAGATGATCAATCGCTACCATTTGTAATGGACGTCAACTCACAATCAGATGCAGTGGTGCTTTATGATCACCTTTCACAGTTTTCATAGTCACAGACGTGTGACATTCCTGCCACCATTTTTCAATGTCTCCTCTCATGGTAATCCCATAGAATCCCCTACGGCCTGTGGCTTCTGTGTTTTGCACTCCAAAGTGACCAGACAGATCATGATAGGCAGTGAGGACCATGTCTACAGCTCTCCCTGTGATCACAATTTGATGGAGACGAGTAACGGTGATGGGATCGATGCTACTGCGATACAGCAACCCTTTCTTCACTAATTTCCATTTTAGCTGTATCCACAGTAAAAGTAATTGAGGGTCAGCATCGCCTCTTCTAATTCTCCCGGTAGGTTTTCCCTTGAATATTAATTCAAACTTTTCTGAAATCACTCGACTTTCTGTCTGTACTTTTATCCATCTAGCTTCTTGTAGTGGAGAGTCTAGACTGGCTTACTGAGACTGAAATATATACGAATATTTCAAAGTACCCCAACACTGTATACTGGTGTACGTTTCGAATACATTTCCCTTTTTCTCATTTTTATATTCCGGTGGTATCCATACTGAGCCTATGAACGTCTGTCTGTAACTCCAGAAAAATATTTGTAGATTTAAGATTACCCCAACACTGTATACAGCTGTTCGCTTGTGATACCTTACCCATTTATTGCTTTCTATATTGTGGTCTAATCCATACTGAGCCTGTGATAGTCTGTTTCTGACTCTGAAAATATATACTTAGATTTACAATGCCCCCTACACTGTATTCAGCTGTACGCTTCTGATCCATTACCCTTTTACTGCTTTTTATATTGTGTAATCCATACTGACCTAAGAGCGTCTGTGTCTGCCTCCTGAAATAAATAGGGAGATTTACAATGTTTAAACAATACTCTATCTACCTTGGATCTGGTGAAACAGTAGCCTTTTTCTACTTTTTATATTCTTGGCTAATGCATACTGGGACTGAGAGCATCTGTGTCTGCCTCCTGAAATGTCTGCGGAGATTTAGAATGTTTAAACTATACTATATATACCTTGTATCTGGTGATGCTCTACCCTTTTCTACTTGTTAGATTGTTGTCGAATCCATACTGGCCATGACAGAGTCTGTGTCTGCCTCCTGAAATATATATGTAGATTTAGAATGTTGAAGCTATACTATATATCCCTGGTATCTGGTGTTAAAATGAAACGCCACGCAGGGCCGGGGGTGACTCAGTACTGGGCCTTTCAGGCTCTTTTAAGGGGGAAGTATGTCACGGTGGTGATTGGGACCCGGTCCGTGGCACTGGGTGTCCAATAAAGAAGATGACAGTTCAGATGAGGGGGAAGATGGTATGATAATTAATTTGGAAAAGTGAGATCGTGACGCCACCCGTGGTACTCGGCTAGGGTGGCCAACACTGCAATGCATATCCTCTGGGACGGTGTTAAAGCATCCAAGATGATGAAGCTCTCCACAGGCACAGCTGTATCCTAGGGCAGTTGAGATGGTGCTTGTGAGCCGCTGACGGTGATGGTGAGTGTAGTGTGTGTAGCAGGCGAGTTGTAAAAGACACCAAGGACACAGTTGGGTGCAGTTTCTGAGTTTTTCCTCAAAAGTTTTGTGCACAAGATGACCCGCTTGGTACTGTGTCCTCCAAGGGAGGGGTCCGGCAAACTCCAAGCTAGATCAAGAACACCTGTTCAAGACTCCTCCTTGTGTATCCTTTCTAGGCCATGTCTCTGCGCTGATCTCTCCCTTCCTTCCTGCTGTGCGCCTTCGCAAACAGTGTCCCAATCCGGCAGCTGCGGATCACACCGGGCGACGTGGGTCAGGCACCGGGGTCCTTTATTCCAACTGCTGCCTTTTTGAGTATTGAATGCGGCACTTAAAGTTACCTCAGCCTCCGTCTTACTAGCTGAGCCCTATATTTCTCCACTACCTTCAGGAGCCACCTTCCCGAACGAGGCCTGGTCCTTCCTTGTCCAAAAACGGACTTCACAGGTGGCTTATTGCACTTCCCGTGCCCCAAGGACCCCTTCCTTCCAGTCTCGGAGCTTGGACAAGATGTTTCTCTCTTCTCTGACCCTCAGCCCTTTCACAGCAATCCTGCTCTTACTCTGTCCTGTGACCGACTGCCAACTCCCTAGAAAGATCCATTTACCTCAGACTAGCTACACCCACCAACTGTCACCTTGCTCTCTCTCATTGGATGGCCACAATCACTCCACTACCTCAGCTCCTCCCACGGTACCTACCTTCCACACTAACCCCCAACACCCTTTCTTAGTCAGTCTGGGATGAGGCCATCCTCCCGCCGGGTACACCCAGAAATCACTGACTAACTAGTGTGTGTGTTGAGTGCAGGGTTAGAAGTCCTGAGTGGTGATAACTCCTTACCTGAGGGTGGGATACCACACCTTTGGATGAGGTGCAGTACCTCTGTGGTGACAGTACCCTCAGGGGTGCCATAGTACCCTTTCTCAACTTTCTATATTGTTGTCTGATCCATACTGGGCCTGAAAGCGTCTGTCTTTGCCTCCTGAAATGCATATGGATATTCAGTATGTTTAAACTATACTATATATACCTTGTATCTGTTAGGCGTCGGGTTCCTGCAGCTGCACAGCAGGAATCAAGAGCCATGCAGACAGCCATCTCCCACTCCCCTCCGACCTCTTAAGGACCTGCGCAGCAATCTCTGTGATCCAGACGACCTGCTCAGACCAGCGCTCTGGGTCTGGTTGTTGCTGCCACCTCTGGACCAGCAATGGTAGCGCAGTCTGCTCTGCAGGAAACCCCACTCCAAAGGCTAAGTCCTCTCGCCATGCTACTGGGCATGCTCATGAGACGATCTCCCAGTGGAGATCGAGAGTCACGTGCTCGGGTCCTTCTCCTGATCTGATTGGCCCATCTCAGAGATCTGGAAGGTCCCGGAAGCACATGGCTATAAAAGGCCCACATGGCTGCTCGGTCATAGGCTTTACTTGCTAGATGTGTGAATGGTGATGGATGTATGACTCTCGTGACTGACTCATTAAGATTCCCCTCCCTTTGATATTACGCATGTGGATAGGAAATTAGAGTAGCAGTCAGCGCCAGTCAGTGGCAAGCCATAGGTCACTGTGCACACCGCACCTCTACACTAGCGTCCAATTGTGTCACGTCTCACGGCACTATCGTATAGCGGCTGTAGTTACTGCTGCGCTGCAGTCAGCAGCACTTACCGGCATCCGCGGTAGCCGCACGCACGGTAGGTCTAGATGGACACCGAACTCTGCCTTGGGTCCGTGTCCTGTGACTATATACCGCGCTTGCAATTTAGCTGAGACCTGTGGTGTTAACAGGCTTAGCCTTCTGTGTTTAACACATAGGCGTCTCTGTGAATTAACAGAGATCGCTCAACGCACCCGGCGTTTAACCCGTGCGTGTTTATACCGCCATATAGCGCGTCTGCCATTACTCAGCAGCAGTGATAACACCTTCTGCACGGTGGACCCCGAGCGATGAACGCACTTTATTATTTATTTATTTAGTGCGTTCCGAGGTTCCTAACAGTATCTAGTGATACTGTACCGGAGATTTACAATTATTCCTAGACTGTATAGAGCTGTCCGCTTCTGATACAGTACCATATATCTGCTTGTATTTTGAGTCCATTTTCAAAAAAAATATTAAGTATGGTGGAAGAGGCCACGGACGTGGGTGTGGGGGGCCAGCTGGTACTGATGGTGGTGGTGCATCTGCTGGTAGTGCCAAAAGCTTAATTGCAGCTAAGGCAGGAGGTGTTGAGCCTGCGTCATCATCTGGCACAAGAAGGCCTTTAAGGCTCCCTTTTATGGGAGTAGGTAAACTGCTTTCAAAGCCGGAGCATCAGCAACTGGTTTTGCCTTACACTGCCGAAACAGCCTCCAGCTCTATGGCCTCCTTTTCTGAAGTTTACAAAAATGCAAGCACTGATTCGTCAGTGCAGGCTTCTGGTCAGGAACCACTCCTTTCCTTGTCTCCTTCACCCCCACTCAAAGTGCAGGATGCAGCAGCCCACAATTCAGATTACTCCATGGAGCTCTTTTCACATGACATGCCTGTTTTATGAAGTGAAATCCTGAATTCCCCAGTCCAACATGAATCGGAGATGGAGTGCACTGATGCACAGCCACTGCTAGATGATTCCGCTGGTACATTCACCCATAGCACTACATCCCTCTCGCACTTTATAGAGCCAGAATGTGATATTGATGAAACTCAGGAGCCCCTTCACGCATACTGTACCACCTTACACGGTGACACAGAGGAAGGTGCAGATAAAAGTGCCGGTTCCCTGAGCAGGTGGGGGGTCCTACTCATGGGCGACGGCAGTGGCACAGGGCCCCTCATAGCATGCCAAAGTGTCTCTGCCAGTGGGAGGGCCCACTCGCCGTCAGACATACCGTCGTAATATGAGGGGCCCTGTGCCACTGCTGTCGCCCACGAGTGGGCCCCCCATGCTTGCTCAGGGCCACAGCACTTGCAATACTTACCTCTCCCTGCTCCACCGCCGTGACGTGTGCCGTGTTTCCTGACAGTGACATTCAGTTTAGAGAGCGCGTTTACAACACGTCTGTATGCCCTCTACCGAAATAGTACAAGTGCAGAGAGCTTGAAGATGGCAATGCTGAGGAGTCCAGAGTACAGCAGTGCCTAGCGAGGAGAGGTATTTCATTTTTTTTAAATGTTGGGGGCATTTTTTGGGGAGCATTATACACTGGAGAATGATATATGGGGCCCATCATACACTGGAGCATTAGAAATGGGGCCCATTATATATGGAGCATTATTTGGGCCCATAACACACTGGAGCATCATCCATGGGGACCAACATAAACTGGAGAATTCCAAATGGGGAACATCAGACACTGGAGCAGCATTTACGGGGCCCATTATACACTGGCTCACTAGAAATGGGGCCCAATATATATGGAGCATTATTTGGGCCCATAACACACTGGAGCATCGTCCATGGGGACCACCATATAGTGGAGCATTCCAAATGGGGGACATCAGACACTGGAGTAGCATTTACAGGACCCATTGTACAATGGAGCTTTAGAAATGGGGCCCATTATATATGGATCATTATTTGGGCCCATAACACACTGGAGCGTCATACATGGAAACCAACATATACTGTAACATTATGTGGAGCTCAATATATACTGTATGGAACATTATATGGGACCAGTTATTCTGTATAGAGAAATATATGGGGCTCATTATTCTGTATGGTGCACTAGGTGGTGACCATAATACTGTATGGAGTACTACTTTATACTGTCCATTTTTTGAGCTATTGTAGAATTTAAAATAGATAATATCAGTCATGTCATGTAAGCAGTGAAGTATTTTTCATTGTACTATACCTATATTTCTGTGCCGTATCGGAGCATTATGAATTGCGGTATGTGTTAAAAGGGCGCACTGACACTCTTTGGCCCAGGGCACACGAAAACCTGGCGCCAGCCCTACCCCCCCACCCACAACTTAAGCCAAATAACCCCCAGTTTTCAATGCGTAAATTATTATTATAAAGTAAATTAAAGGGAATCTGTCACCCTTTTTTTGGCCTATTAGCTGCTGGCATAGACATCGGGGGCTTATCTACAGCATTCTGTAATTCTGTAGATAACCCCCTGATGTAACCTGAAAGAGAAGAAAAACACGTTATATTATAGTCACCGAGATGGGCGGTCCGGTCCGATGGGTGTTGCAATCCGGTCCGGCGCCTCGCTTCTTCATGCGATGACAGGACAGAGTAACACCAGGATTGCTGTGAGAGGGCTGAGGGTCAGAGAAGAGAGAAAAATCTTGTCCAAGCTCATAGACTGGAATGAAGGGGTCCTTGGGGCACGTGTAGTGCAATAAGCCACCTGTGAAGCCCGTTTCTGGAGAAGGAAGGACCAGGCCTCGTTGGGGAAGGTGGCTCCTGAAGGTAGTGGAGAAATACAGGGCTCAGCTCGAAAGACGGAGGCTGAGGTAACTTTAAGTGCCTCAGTCGCAGCCGCATTCAATACTCAAAAAGGCAGCAGTTGGAATAAAGGACCCCGGTGCCTGACCCACGTCGCCCGGTGTGATCGGCGCCTGCCGGCTTGGGACACTGTTTGCGAAGGCGCACAGCAGGAAGGAAGGGAGAGATCAGCGCAGAGACACGGCCTAGAAAGGATTCACAAGGAGGAGTCTTGAACAGGTGTTCCTGATCTAGCTTGCAGTTTGCCGGACCCCTCCCTCGGAGGACACAGTACCAAGCGGGTCATCTTGTGCACAAAATTTTTGAGGAAAAACTCAGAAACTGCACCCAACTGTGTCCTTGGTGTCTTTTACAACTCACCTGCTACACATGCTACACTCACCATCACCGTCAGCGGCTCACAAGCACCATCTCAACTGCCCTGGGATACAGCTGTGCCCGTGGAGAGCTTCATCATCTTGGATGCTTTAACACCGTCCCAGAGGATATGCATTGCAGTGTTGGCCACCCTAGCTGAGTACCACAGGTGGCGTCACGATCTCCCTTTTCCAAATTAATTATCATACCATCTTCCCCCTCATCTGAACTGTCATCTTCTTTATTGGACATCCAGGGCCACGGACCAGGTCCCAATCACCACTGTGACATACTTCCCCCTTAAAAGAGCCTGAAAGGTGCGGTACTGAGTACCCCCCGGCCCTGCGTGGCGTTTCATTTTAACACCAAATAACAGGGATATATTGTATAGTTTCAACATTATAAATCTACATATATATTTGAGGAGGCAGACACAGACGCTGTCATGGCCAGTATGGATTTGATAACAGTCTAAAAAGTCAAAAAAGGGTACAGTATCACCAGATCCAAGGTATATATCGTATAGTTTCAACATTCAAAATCTCCGTATATATTTCAGGAGGCAGACACAGACACTCTGAGGCCTAGTATGGATTACACAACAATATAAAAAGCAGTAAAAGGGGAATGGATCCCAAGCGTATTGGGGTCATTTGGCGATCTACATTTATATTTCAAGAGTAACACACAGCCTCTCACAGGCTCAGTATGGATTACACAAGAATATAAAGGCTTGAAAAAGGGTAATGTTTTACAATCGTTAAGCTGCATGCAGTGTTGGTGTCATTTTAAATCTCCTTATAATTTACCAGAGTAAGACACAAACTCTCACAGGCTCAGTATGGATTACACCAGAATATAAAAATGAGAAAAAGGGAAATGTATTCGAAATGTACACCAGTATACAGTGTTGGAGTACTTTGAAATCTTCGTTTATATTTCAGTGTCAGTTTGCCAGTCCAGACTCTCCGCTAGAGGAAGGTAGATGGATAAAAGTACAGACGTAAAGTCGAGTGATTTTAGATGTTTTTGAATTATTAATCACGGGAATTTGCAGAGGAGATGCTGACCCTCAATAACTTTAACTGTGGATACAGCTAAAGTGCAAATTAGTGAACAAAGTGTTGCTGTATCGCTGCAGTGTCGATCCCATCACAGTAACTCGTCTCCATCAAATTGTGATCACAGGGAGAGCTGTAGACATGGTCCTCACTGCCTATCATGATCTGTCTGGTCACTTTGGAGTGCAAAACACAGAAGCCACAGGCTGTAGGGGATTCTATGGGATTGCCATGAGAGGAGACATTGAAAAATGGTGGCAGGAATGTCACATGTCTGTGACTATGAAAAATGTGAAAGGTGATCATAAAGCACCACTGCATCCGATTGGGAGTTGATGTCCATTACAAATGGTAGCCATTGGTAATCTGAAGGTAGAGGCCAGCAGCACAGGACATAGCTACATCTTAACCATCATCGATCACTACACCAAATTTGTAGTGGCCTTCCCTGTGATGGATTTAACTGGCCAGACTACACAGCGGTGGAGCATGGAGAGGTAATTATTGCAAGTGCTGTGTCCCTGAGCAAGCAGAGGGGACCCAATCGTGGGCGCCGATACTGGCACAGGGCCCCTCATAGTACGCCAGTGTGTCTGCGAGGGCCCCCTCACCATCAGAGACACTTTATTGTACTATGAGAGGCCCTGTGCCAGTCCTGGCGCCCAAGGGTGGGGCCACACACCTGTTCAGGGCAACAGCTCTTGCCCGAGTGCGGCAGGTGTTGACCATGGGCCTGGGGTGGGGGAGCAGCCCATTTCGGGTGGTTTAACAAATGGCTTATGTTGATGTGTAGGCTGGACTTTCAGCTGCTGCAAATGGAGGAATTGGAGAAGTCAGAGGAAGATGAAGACAAAAGTGAGCCTTTTTTCTGCCAACCTATGTGCTATCAGGGGAAGGTGGGACAAAATATTTTGAAACCCATGCATGGTTCATTTTAATGAAGGTTAGATTATCAACATTTTGGGTCGACAGACGGGTCCTTTTTTCTGTCAGTATTGATCCAGCAGCACTGAAGACTCTTTCAGATAGCACACTACTAGCAGGGCAAGCGAGCTCCTGTAAGGCATATTGTGCCAATTCAGGCCATGTGTCCAGTTTTGAGGCCCAATAATCAAAGGGGAATGACCTGTGAGGGAGAACCTCGATATGGGAGGCGAAGTAGTTTGTAACCATAGTTGACAACTGCTGTCTCCTGTCACTTGCAATCGATTCTGTATTAGCTGTCGTGTGCACGGGACTTGAGAAATCAGACCACAACATGGCCAGGAAACCCCTGTCTCCAATGCCAGTTCGGCTGTGTGCACCACGAACAACTCTTCCATTTTGCCCACTACGGCTCGCGGGAGAACCAGCTCCGCTGCTGTGTGCTGGGAATGCCTCAAACAACCTGTTTACCAGAGTTGCTTGTTTGTTAGCCAATATTAGCCCTAGCTTCTCCTGTGGCATGATGTTGTGTAATTTGCCTTTATAGCGTGGATCGAGGATGCTGGCCAACCAGTAGTCATCATTCCTCATCATTTTGGCAATGCGGGGGTCCCTTTTTAGGATCCGCAAGGCATAGTCACACATGTGGGCCAAAGTTCCAGGTGTCAATGCTGCACTGCCAGAGGTGGGTGGATGAGCGCTTTCTGGCAAATCCACATCACTCCAGTCACGCACAAACTGTGTACCTGACCTTGGCACGCCCACATGTTGTCTTGCCCCATGAGAAGCATCCTCCTCCCCAAAATAATCATCCCCCTCATCCTCCTCCTCATCTTCCCCTTCTTCCTCCACCTCGTCCACGCTAGTTCCCTGACCAGACAATGGCTGACTGTCATCAAGGCTTCCCACCTCCTCCTCCTGTTGCTCCTCAGCTGCAGATGCCTGATCCTTGATGTGCGTCAAAGTTTGCATGAGCAGACGCATAAGTGTGATGCTCATGCTTATGATGGCGTCGTCTGCGCTTACCAGCCGTGTGCATTCCTCAAAACACTGAAGGATTTTACAGAGGTTTTTCAGCTTTGACCACTGCACTCCTGACAACTCCATGTCTGCCCTCAAACTGCCTGCCTGTGTATCCTCCCACAAATGCATTACAGCCTGCCTCTGTTCTCACAGCCTCTCAACCATGTGCATGGTGGAGTTCCATCTTGTAGCAACGTCTATGATTAGGCGGTGCTTGGGGAGGTGGAGTGATCGCTGCAGCTACTGCATACAACTGGAGTGGACAATTGAGCGACGGATGTGCAAGCACAGTCTTCGCACCTTATGGAGCAGGGCTGTTAACTCCAGATAATTATTTAGGAAGCACTGCACCATCAAGTTCAAGGTGTGAGCCAGACAAAGTATGTGTGTGAGTTTTGTAAGGGCTATGGCTGCCACAAAATTCCACCCATTATCACTGACTACCATGCCTGGCTCAAGATGTAGACTGCCCAGCCATGACTCAGTTTGTCGATGCAAGTTGTCGGCCAGTACCTCCGTGGTGTGTCTACTTTCGCCCAAAGACATCATTTTTAAAACAGCCTGCTTCCGCTTTCCACTAGCTGTTCGATAGTGGGACACTTCGTGTGCAACACTGACAGATGTGGATGGAGTGCTCGTGCGACTGCACTCTGTCGATGAGCTTTCACTTCTGGAGGAGAAGGAGGAGGGTCGAACACCTACAGCCAACTGTTTCCTATACCGTGGGCTAGGCAGCACTGTTCCACTGCCGCTGTCCCCTGTGTAGCCTGCATCCACCACATTAACCCAGTGCACAGTGATGTACACGTAATGGCCCAGGCCATGCCTACTGGTCCATGCATCTGTTGTGAGGTGCACCTTTCCACTGACTGATTGTTTTAGTGCATGGACAATGCGGTCTTTCACATGCCTTTGGAGGGCAGGGATGGCTTTTCGAGGAAAGAAGTGCCGACTGGGTAGGTCATAGCGTGGGACAGCGTAGGCCATGAGCTCTCGGAAAGCTTCACTTTCTACCAAACAGAAGGGCATCATCTCTAATTAGATCAGTTTGGCAATGTAGGCATTCAAAGCCAGTATATGCGGATGAGAGGATGAGTACTTTCTTGTCCTACTCAGAGTGTGTGGTAGGGTGAGATGGATTTGAGAGATGCATATGGGGGAACGAGCATTGGACATGACGGACTGAGAAGAGGTTGGTGATGGTGAGAGTGTTGATTGCCTCGATTCAGGGTTTCCTCGCGAAAATATTGTGATTGCCTGACTGGTATGGCCTAGCGACGACACCTCAACATTTCTTGATGGTGGTGTGCTTAGCGGTGGCCTTACAGTGGAGGAAACGATGGAGCGTTGCCGGCTAACTTCTGTCGGAGCAGGTGCACATGTGCTACCTGAGCTTTTGCAGTCCGTCCACGCTTGCAAGTGCATGTTGGTTAGATGTCTAAGCATGCAACGGGTATTAAAATTTCTTAGATTTTTCCCTCTGCTAAAGGTCCTTCAGCACTTCCTACAGATAACCTTTTCGTCATCAGTAGGATTTTGTTCAAAAAAGTGCCACACTGCACTGTTCCTACTATGGTACAAATTTTCAGGGCTTGCACGCTGCGCTAATTTGACCGTCTGGCCAAGCTGTCCTGCAACTGTTTTAGTTTTTTTGCAAAGTTTTTTGACAGCTACGGGCCTGCCGGATAACGGCTGCTGCGATGACGATGCCTGCTGCGGATCCTTCTCCTGTTCTGACCTATTGTAACCAGCACCCTCTTCCCCCAATGGATGCCAATCCGGGTCAACAACTGGATCATCCATGACCTCGTCTTCAATGTCATCTACACCTTCCTCTGTGTCACTGTGTAAGGTGGTATAGTATGTGGGAAGGGGCACCTGACTTTCATCAGGGTCTGATTCGGGCTCAGTAGACTGTGAGGGCAATGTAGTGCTGTGGGTGAATGCACCAGCAGATTCATCTAGCAGTGGCTGTGCATCAGTGCACTCCATGTCAGATTCATCTTGGACTGGGAAATTCAGAAATTGACTTAATAACCTGAGAATGGTATGTGAAAATAGCTCCATGGAGTAATCTGAAGTGTGTGCTGCAGCATCCTTCACTTTTGGTGTGGGTGAAGGACACAACGAAAGGTGTTGTTCCTGTCCAGAGGCCTGCACTGATGACTCTGTGCTTGCAGCTTTTGCAACTTCAGAAGAGGAGGCAATAGAGCTGGAGGCTGTTTTGGCAATGTAAGCTAAAACCTGTCCCTGATGCTCCTGCTTTAAAAGCGGTTTACCTAGCTCCTGAAAAGGGAACCTTAAAGGCCTTCTTGTGCCAGACGATGACGCAGGCTCAACATCTCCTGCCTTAGCTGGTATTGTGCTTTTGCCAGAACCAGCCGATGCACCACCACCATCAGTTCCCACTGCGCCCCCTGCCCTCTTTTACTTAAAAACGCCGGGCGGGGGGGTGACAGGTTCCCTTTAAAATATATTTGCTTCCTCAATTTTTTTTTGCTTTTAATGTGGGCTTTTTAAAATAAGAGTTGCACCTCCCTAATGTTGAGTTATTTTTGCGATCCACTGAGTTATGGTTGGAGGAGCAGGACTCTTCCATCTCTCCGGGAGGCAAGCCCTCGCAGTCATGATCAAAAATTTCAACAAAGAGGATTTATAGATATGGAGAGGGATTTCATTATGTTGGAGTAGTATCAGAGCCGGAGTCAACTTTTCACAACAGCCTGTAACCCGACAAATAATTTCCCACACCCCCGTTCAAAATGATTGCAAAGCGTCACATTGCCAGAAAATATAAAAAATCATGCCCTCTGCCCTTCCACATCTCAAGCAGTTGGGGTCAATTTCCGGAAATATGGTGTGCAACCTCGAGGGCACTCTGTGCCATCTGGACAAAATCTTATAGCCAGCCTCCTGGAACCTAGAGCTAATTGAGGCACAGTGTACAAAGGTAAAAATTTGAGTTCTCTAATCTTCCGTAAAAGAAATATTTAAATCTCTCTCCCACTGCACAAGGAAAGAAGATGGTGACTGACTCCGGGGGTCCATCAACATATAGTAGGTTTTAGCTAAGGTGTGTCTGATTGGCCCGGGCTATTACATAAAAGCTCAAATTGGGATTTGTGTCATCTAAATGAACTTTTATGGGGAAGGCTGCTGAAAAAGTGGGTAAGTTGCAAACACCTCCAACTGCCCAGGGGTATTGGATCTGTTTTGGTGGTAAGGTCACTCAGAGAAGGGTTACCTTAGACTTGGTTGAGGAGCCATCAGTAGCCAAACGAATACCACGAGCCTGAGCAAGATGCTGGGACCAATGTCTGTGCTGAGCAGCACTAGCAGTGGTTGGACCAGAATGGGAGACCACAGCACCAGGCAATGCTTGGGATCTATCCTGCGCAGTGGGAGAATCCTGACAGCTAACATTACTCCTCTGCTAGCACATTCGCCATGCTCGAAGGCAGTAAGCTGAGAGGCACGAATGTGCTCCATAGGTTCCCAGGCCTATCCTCTGGTCCATGACCCTTCCATTCAACCCCCCAAAAAATTTTGCCGTGCACCACCTTAGACCCGACAATAGCGTTGACCTTGAAATCATCCAAATATGTATTTGAACTCTGCGAAGGACTCCCAGAAGAGCGGGTCATAAGCACAGGATTTAACAGAGACACATGAAAATTGTTGGTGATGTTCATATGCGTTGGAAGGCTGATGCGATGGAGTACAGGATTCACTTGCTTAAGAACCTTGAAAAGACCTGGGTAGCGGGGAGCAAACTTAGTGGACTCTACATGCCTGATGTTATGAGCTGACAGCCACACTAAATCTCCAGGAACAAAGACAGGAGTGGGGCGACGATGCACATCGGCAGAGACCCTCATTCTCTCCTTAGAAATTTTAATTGCCTCCTGCATGTGGCCCCAGATGTCACAAGCCTCCACTGCCGAGTCCACCACCCTCGGGTCGAAAGACGAGATGGGCATGGGCACAGGAACATACAAATGCTGACCATAGTTTAGGAGAAAAGGAGTCTGCCCCGTGGAGTCAGAGA
Source organism: Dendrobates tinctorius (assembly GCF_039654945.1). NCBI lineage: Eukaryota > Metazoa > Chordata > Amphibia > Anura > Dendrobatidae > Dendrobates > Dendrobates tinctorius. The sequence goes on along the minus strand of NW_027361687.1, from coordinate 90,250,804 downwards.
CGGTATTATTTAAAGCAAGCTCTGCCCATAGTAGCAGGGACGCCCAGTTGTCCTGCCTGGTGGACACAGATGCACCATTTTGGAAAAAAAAATGTTCGGTGATGACCCAGATTTCTTTATTATACGGGACTTAGGCAGGTCTACTACAAAGTCCATCCTGACCAACTCTCAGGGCCTATCTGCCACTGGCAAGGGATAGAGTATTCCTGCGGGTCTATGCCTGGAAGGCCAATTCCTGGCATACAAGACACAGGCTTGCATGAAATCCTTGACATCTCGCACCATCCGAGGCCACCAATAAGACCTTGCTAGAAGCTCAGTTGTCCTCCTAATGCCAAAATGCCCACCCAATTTGGAAGTGTGTGCCCACAAAAGAACCTCCGGCTGCTGATCAGGTGGAACATAAGATTTGCCTGGAGGTACCTGCTTTAGTGATACCTGTGCCACAGTTCGAAGACTCTCCGAAGGGATTATAAGAAGTGGCTCGTCCCCTTCTTCGAACAAGACTACTGAACGGGACAGAGCATCGGCACGTAAATTCTTCTCTCCAGACAGAAAATGGATGGTGAAATTAAACCGGGAGAAGAATAAGGACCACCTGGCCTGGCCAGAATTTGGCCGTTGGGCCATCTGAAGGTAAAGGAGATTTTTGAGGTCCTTGAGGACCTTGAAGGAATCCCGTGCTCCTTCCAGGAGGTGTCTCCAATCCGAGAAGGCCAATTTCATGACAATCAATTCCCAGTCCCCAATGGAGCAATTCCTCTCTGCTTGTGAGAAGGTCTTGGAGAAGAAAAAACAAGGATGTTTCCAACCTTGAGCATCCTTCTGATACAGGACGGAAGAGGCATCCGCCTCCAGGATGAAAGGCTTGTCCTCATCGGGCCGATGCAGAACTGGCGCCTTAGCGAAATGGGCCTTCAGGGAGGTTAAGGCCTTGGAAACCTCCTCATACCACTGCCTGGGATTAGCTCCCTTCTTGGTGAGGGCTACCAAGGGAGCTGCTAGGGTAGATAAGTCAGGAATGAATTGGCGGTAATAATTGATAAATCCCATAAAACGCTGCATTGCTTTAAGGGAATGAGGCTCCTGCCAGTTCATCACCGCCTCCAGCTTGGCAGGGTCCATAGCAAAACCCTTGGCCAAAATAATGTACCCTAGAAATGGTAGGGTGCTCAAATATGCACTACTGCAGTTTGCCGTAGAGAATTGGCACGCAAGAGTTCAATGACTCTACTCACATCTCTATGGTGAGTGTCAAGATCTGGAGAATAGATAAGTATGTCATCCAGGTACACTAATACAGATGTGGATAACAACTCCTGAAATATGTCATTTACAAAGTCCTGAAAGACTGTGGGGGCATTACAGAGACTGAATGGCATTACTAAGTACTCATAATGTCCGTCCCGGATATTAAGGGCGGTTTGACATTCGCTCCCTGCATGAATACGAATTAGACTATATGCCCCATGCAAGTCTAACTTGGTAAACACCCTAACACCCTGAAGCCTATCAAAGAGCTCTGAGATTAACGGCAGAGGGTATTTATTTTTGATAGTGATGGCATTCAAACCCTTATAATCAATACAGGGACATAACTCCCCATTCTTCTTTTGGACAAAGAAGAGCCCGGCCCCAGCAGGAGACACAGAATTCCTGATAAATCCCCTCGCCAAATTCTCCCAGATGTATTCTGACATAGCATCAGTCACCGGGAGTGATAAAGGGTAGACAGACCCATGAGGAGGCTCTGCTCCCAGAATGAGGTTTACGGGGCAATAATAAGGGCCATGAGGAGGAAGAGTCTCCTTGGCCTTCTTGGAGAACACATCGGCATATTGCCAGTAGTTCTTAGGAATCTGAACTTGGCCTCTAAAACATTGTCCCTTACACGCACTACTCCAACCCAGTATGCTCCCTGTTTCCCAATGGATATGAGATGAATGGCGGCGCAACCAAGGTATGCCCAGAAGTACCTCATGCGTGCACTCAGAAATGACTAAGAGTGAGATTATCTCCTGATGTTGTGGAGACATCATGAGGGTAAGTGTTATAATCTGATGAGTATTCTGGGTAGGAAGAATGGAACCATTTACCACCTGGATGGTGATTGGCTTTGGGAGCATCACTTACAGGGATTGTGTGTCATTGGGGAAGGTGGAAGACAGAAAATTACCCTCAGCCCCGGAATCCACGCAAGCCTCAGCAGTGTGAGTAGATGACCCATAAGAGAGGGACACCATGAAGGTTAATTTGGAGGACACATCTGCCATATCTAGTGAACCACCTCCGATAGCCAAAGGACATGGTCGCCCTTGATGCTTGGGACACTTATTGGCATAATGACCTGTCTGCCAACAAACAAAGCAGGTCGGCTGTGGACGTAAGGATCAAGATTTAGATTCCATCCAAGCCTCCTCCATGGACCTATGGACTCCACTGGCTCACTTCTAACCGAATCATTTGTCTACACTGGACTCACTCTAATGTTCGTTCAGCGTGTCAAAGATCGATGCAAGCGGACAGGGATATTAAGTCCTCCAGTGTAGATGGAATCTTCCTAGTGGCCAAAGCATCCTTTATATGGTCAGCAAGACCCCTCCAGAATACGGGGTTCAGGATTTTATCTGACCACTCCAACTTGGAGGCTAGAGTCTGGAATTGGATGACAAACTAACTGGCCATGGACAAGCCCTGGGTTAAAGCCGGTTTCACACTAGCGTGTGTGATGCGAGAAACTCGCACGAGTCTCTCGCATCAACACCTGGCGCTGCTGCTGACACTCAGGACCAGAGCGTTCAGCTGCATAGAAATACATGCAGCCGCACTTTCCGGTCCGGTTGATGCAAGAGACTTGTGCGCGTTTCTCGCATCACACACGCTAATGTGAAACCAAGCTAACACCAAATGTTTGAGTGCAGCATCATGGGTAACCCGAGGTTCCAAAAAGGCCTGTATCAGAGCACCCAGAAAGCATGAGGTGCTCTGAACCACCTGATCCCATAGCGGCGTAGCCCACTCCAACGCCCTGTCCGTCAACAGTGACACCACAAATCCCACCTTGGCCTGCTCAGATGGGAAATGTGAGGCCAGTAGCTCCAGCTGAATTGAGCACTGGTTCACAAATCCCCTGCAAGCCTTGCTGTCCCCCGAAAACTTATCGGGCAGTGGTAAATGTGAGAGAGCAGGATTCGCAGCTGAAACCATGGTGGCGGCTCCGCTGGCTGCTTGTGCCGCTACCGTGGTAAAATTCACAGCTGGAGCCGCTGCTCAAGAGCAGACAATCTACCCTCCAGCTGCTGGATATATCTCTGGAACCAATACCCATCTGCCATTACTTGCCAGACCCTGGCACTAGTATGCTGTTAGGGTTGGTAGATTGCACTGAATAAAAATAAATAATAAATTGCAATCGCATCCCGGGGTCCACCGTGCATAGATGAATAACTGCTACTAGTGAACAATGGTGGAACAACAGCGAGCAATCGCTTTAAATGCATTGTGTTCAACGTCACACAGTGCGAACAGAACTCAGAGCACCAGCTCAGTTACAGCATAGAGTGGTACTGCTAAAAGTAAGAAGGCACTAACGTCACAGGGGAAGTAGCACGTGGTTGGACTTGTTCTGTGACTCAACTGTGCTAACCGCACACAAGAAGAAGACAGATGCTAAGCCATGGAAAAGTGCAAGGTGCAAATGAACACGGTCAGAGGAGCGCCAAGGAGTATTGCAAAATGTTCCTTTATTCCACAACGCATTTTGACGGCCAGATGCCGTCTTCATCAGGTGGCAACATAATTAGATCAAGGAAAGGGGGTATATATACCAAAGGTAACCAATGGGAATCAAGGATGAAACTACCAATCATATTCAAATAAAACAATGATAATCATAAATGTATAAAAACAATATGAAACAATATAAAATGGCTACAACCACAATATTAGCTGTTGTTGTGGAATAAAGGAACATTTTGCAATACTACTTAGCATTACTCTGGCCTCGCTCATTTGCACCTTCTACAGTCCATACTCCTAGAGGGTTCATGGCTGGTGCTGACTCGGACACATTGCTTCCCTGAACAGCTCACCCTCTGTGGCTCTGTCCTCAGTGCTCCCTAGAGACCGCTCAATTCATTCATTCAAGCCAAGGAAAAGAACTCATGTGACGCTATGTGCAGCACCTTGTCACTTTCCCAGAGATGTATAGCCTATGGGTTGGACTTGCTCTGTAACTCAACTGTGCTAACTGCACACATGAAGGAAACAGATGCTAAGCCAAGGGGAAGTTACTCAGTCCTAACTCTATCTGCCTATGTAAGTGCTCTCAGGGTATGGCGCGACACGTGCAAACAGAGTGGTAGACTATCCACTCCCATGCACCACACATAAATGATACTAGCACGGCTGCATGCACAGCTGGGGGTCTTTTATACATTAGACTCCACCCCTAACACTCACGCTAAGTCATCTGATACGTCGCTCGTGGGCCAGTCCAGAGCTGCCACCTCATCAGAGCAACAAACATCTGACCACCAATGAGCTGACGTCACAACGTGTACATGCTCTGTCGGGTGAACTCTGGACCTAGGCTTCCAAGCATCAGGGTGCACCTGCATATCGATGGTTACCATAGACTTGACTGAAGAACCATCAGTAACCAAATGAATATCATGAGCCTGAGCAAGATGCTTGGACTGATGTCTGTGTTGAGCAGTGCTAGCAGCGACTGGGCCAGAATGGGAGAACACAGCACCAAGCAATCCTTGGGATCTATCCCATGAAGTGGGAGAATCCTGATGCCTAACAGTAATATTATCAGTTTTGCTGGAAATCCCCATTTGTAGGAAATATTGTTTGAGTGAAGAGCTGAAAGCAAGCTTTTTTGTGCTGCAAGGGACTCTTTCAAAAAGTCTGCAAATATTTTGAGGTTTTCATATGGTGATAGAAAGAACCTGTTTCTTCTAAGGTACTCCATAAATTGTTGTTTAACATGAAAGTAGTGGAGTTTTAGAGTGTGTGTGCTCTATAGATGATTTTTTATGAGGTAATAACTCTGGAGCGTTTCCACGGATCCCGGTGATTCTGATAATGTTTTCTTGTGACATATTGTACTTCATGTTAGTGGTAAGATTTCTTTGATAAAACTTGCGTTTATTTGTGAAAAAAAACGGAAATTTGGTGAAAACTTTGAAAATTTCACAATTTTCCAACTTTGAATTTTCATGCCCTTAAATCACAGAGATATGGCACACAAAATACTTAATAACTAACATTTTCCACATGTTTACTTTACATCAGCATAATTTTGGAACCAAAATTTTCTTTTGTTAGGAAGTTATAAGGGTTAAAAGTTGACCAGCGATTTCTCATTTTTACACCATTTTTTTTAGGGACCACATCACATTTGAAGTCACTTTGCGGAGTCTATATGATTGAAAATACCCAAAAGTGACACCATTCTAAAAAGTGCACCCCTCAAGGTGCTAAAAACTACATTCAAGAAGTTTATTAACCCTTCAGGTGCTTCACAGGAATATTTTTGAATGTTTAAAAAAAAATTACTACAGATCCAATTTTTTTTATTTTACCAAGGGTAACAGGAGAAAATGGACTGCAAAAGTTATTGTGCAATTTGTCCTGAGTACGCTGATGCCTGATATGTGGGGAGGAACCACTTTTTCGGTGCATGGCAGAGTTAGGAAGGGAAGGAGCACAATTTCACTTTTTCAATTCAAAATTGGCTGGAATTGAGATCGGACCCCATGTCACATTGGAGAGCCCCTGATGTGACTAAACAGTGGAAACCCCCCACAAGTGACCAAATTTTGGAAACTAGACCCCCCCCAAGGAACTTATCTAGATGTGTGGTGAGAACTTTGAACCCATAAGGGCTTGATAGACGTTTATAACGTCCAGCCGTAAAATTTAAAAAGTCATATTTTTTCCACAAAAATGATCTTTTCACCCCCAATTTTTATTTTCCCAAGGGAAACAGGACCCCAAAGGTTATTGTGCAATTTGTCCTGAGTATGCTGATACTCCATATGTGGGGGTAAACCACTGTTTGGGTGCATGGCAGAGCTCAGAAGGGAAGGAGCGCCATCTGACTTTTTCAATGCAAAATTGGCTGGAATTGAGATCAGATGCCATGTCGCGTTTGGAGAGCCCCTGATGTGTCTGAACAGTGAAAACCTCCCACAAGTGACCCCATTTTGGAAACTAGACCCCCCAAGGAACTTATCTAGATGTGTAGTGAGTAGTTTGAACCCCCAACAGCTTCACAGAAGTTTATAACGCCCAGGTGTGAAAATAAAAAAATCATATTTTTTCCACAAACATGATCATTTTTTCACTGATGACGCTGTATGGTGGCTTGTCTTTTGCAGGACAAGATGATGTTTCAGCGGTACCATGTTTATTTACATTGTCTTTTTGATCGCGTGTTATTGCACTTTTTGCTCGTGGTATGATGATAAAGCATTGTTTATTCTTTTGAAGAGGTTCACTGAGAAGCCACCTGCCTGCAGAACCTAGAAGGCCCCTGCGGCCATCTTGGATCTGTGAGACCTGCAGGGAGGAGGCCCTCAGAGCAACGTGAGCACATCGCGTTGTTCTGAGGGTCTCAGGGAATCACACAGGGAGCCCCTTTCCTGCGTGATACTTCCCTATGCCCCCGGAAAACTGTGATCATGTTTGATCGCAGTGTGCTGGGGGCTAATGTGTCAGAAGCGGTCCCTGACCGCTCCTGGCACATAGTGTTGGGTGTCAGCTGTGATTATCACAGCTGACACCCGGCCGTGATCAGCAACGCTCCCTCCATGAGCTCAGCTGATCGCTATGACGTACTATCCCGTCCATGGGCATTAAAGCCCAGGGCACATGGATGGGATAGTACATCATATGTCAGGAAGGGGTTAAGCATATTTTGATTGTCCTCCAGGGCATCTTATTTAATTATAACATTTTCGATCTTTCATTCGTTTCCCTGAAATTTTCCTTTCACTTCCTGGACGGATAGCTGTAGAGAATCAAACCTTTTATTAATGTTGCTTTCCAGATCAATATTTGAGAATTTAATTAACTCACATAGAAATCGATGTAAGGTGTTCTAGAGAGAAGTCAAGAGAAGTGGTGATAGAGGGGAGTCAACTTTTGATTGATATGAAAAGTCTAATGGATTGGTTATGTTAAACTTTGGTCATTGTTTCTTTGGACTTATGTTTGGAGAATAGTGGTCAGACTCATCCTACAAGTTTTCTTAGATAAAGGTGGTTGCTCCTATTATGCTTGGGGCTTCTACAATATCCTTTATTACATTTCTATGGAATGAAATCTTGGTGCTCACAATGTCTAAATAATTATATTCCTTTGCAGAGTATGTTTTAAATGTCGATAGATTGCGGCTAAGTTTCCCCTTAAAATCCTCATTGGTAAGCTGAGTAGATGTGTCCATTTCCTTGATATTGGAATTAGTTTCTTGAATATTATGAGAGGAAAGTGTTGCTGTAGACCAGGGGTGGGGAACCTCAGACCCAGGGCCATTTATGCCCATCGATGACCTTTTATCAGGCCCCTGAGCAGATTCTCAGGGACCCCATTCTTTGGCAGGCAGCTCAGCTGTATTTTGATTGCCACCAGCTCATTAATTTCTTCTTGCTGTGTTAGCACACACACACACAGTGTTCACTACAATGAAATATTACATCCTGACACCAGTGCCAGAGTCAGGTTGTATTTTGTGGGCAGAGTTTGTATGGTATAAATATCCAAATGACCCTTGGCAGAAAAAAAGATTCCCCACCCCTCCTGTAGACCCTCTGTGTTGAGAAGATGTCTTTATTAGTGATGAGTGAGCATGTTCGCCACTACTCGGTACTCGCTCGAGTATCACTATACTCACGGTACTCGGCGAGCACCAAGCATTTCCGAGGTTGTTCTGTGGGAGCTCGGGTCTCCGCCCTACAAGTTTGGTGCTCTTTAGAGTGCCAATCAACATGCATGGATTGTCTGCCATGCACTATAATGCTGCAGCCATCTTTATTGTGGTATTACAGTTATTGGCTGGCCGCACAGCATCATCAGGGCTATAAGAGACCTGTCGCTGCCCTGCTCGTCACAGTCACGTCCGGAATCAGACAGTGTAGGGAGAGCTGCTGCTGAGATAGGGAGAGATTTGGGCTTTTATTAGTTTTATTAGTTAGGCCACATGCACACATTCAGTATTTAGTGAATTTTTTACCCCAGTATTTGTAAGCCAAAACCAGGAGTGCGTTAAAAGTGCAGAAGTGGTGCAAATGTTTCTATTATACTTTTCCTCTGACCATTCCACTCCTGGTTTACAAATACTGGGGTAAAAAAAACTCAATAAATACTCAATGTGTGCACATGGCCTTAGTGTGGGTATACCATCGTTGAATCCACATATCCAGCAAAACTAACAGTCCTTCTAAGGGCTCATTCCCATATGTGAGAAAAAAAAGGTCCGATTTCCAGACCGAAAAAACGGACAAGTGCCATGTTATTGTTATGAGAGTGCCATGCGAGTGTATTGCGATTTCTGTGTGAATTCTACACAGTACATCCGTATGACATATGCATGCAATCCGTATGCAATACGATTTTAACATGAGCTTTTACACACACAAAATCTCTGTATGTAAAAGCTCATGTTAAAATCGCAGTGTAATACCCAACTGTACACATCACTTTAAAACCAAGTTTTCTTCAAAACTGTATATATATATATATACACTGTATATTAGATAGATAGATTGATTGATTAAAAGCCGGCAAATTATCTGTCGCTTACAGTATAGAATATACCTCACAACCTGACCCATGGTGAACTCTTGAGCGTAGGAAAACGCTTGTTCAGTCTCCCATGCAGCAGAGTTCTGCGCGAGTCAGGCCGGCATAGAGGTGGGCTTCAGTGATGTCAGCACTTGTCTCTGAAGCAAACGCTGGCATTATCTCAGTCATTCATCAGTGGTTTACAGCTGGGACGGTCGCATTTAGCACCGCTCTGGTTATAAACTGTATATGGCCCAGATATGGATTACGCCGTGGGACTGAACGCCGGACAGGTATGGTATATTGCTGGTTTGTTATTTTTTCTTTAATACACGAAAATCAGAGCGCCGTGTGGATTAGCAGAACAATAAAGATGGCAAACTGCGGTTTATCTCATTAAAAGACTTTATTCTGGCTCTGTGTTTTTTTTTAATCCTTTCACAACTTTAGGATTAGTAATGGTTAGGTGTCTGATTAAAGACCCCGTCAAACATGACGATTTACCAGCGATCCTGACAACGATATCAACGTGTCAGGATCGCTGGTAAGTCCTTATGTGATCGCTGGTGAGGTGTCCAACAGACAGCTTCACCAGCGATTAGCACAGCGATGCCGAGCGCGCGGCATCACTGTGTTCTGTTAGTTACCAGCGCGCTGATACAGGCAGCTGGTAACTAACGAACACATCGGGTATCCAAGGGACGTGCATCCAGGTACCTGCATCAGCGCGCTTGGTAACTAACTAAACGATCCTCCCACAATCCTCCGCGCACTGCAGGGGGCGTAACCAGAAGATCCTGGGGAAATTCAGAGGCCCGTTTGCGCCGCTGCGGCTGGTACCATGGCAACTACCAGCACAACCGGGGCCCCCAGGGGCCAGTCGCGCGGCCTGGTGCAGGCGTCCATTCCCGGGGGTGGGAGTGTATAGCACAGGCTGGTGCTATACACACGAGGGAGCAGAAGTCACAGCCTGCCCGCCAGGCCTGCATCAGCACGCTTGGTAACTAATGTACACATCGGGTATCTAAGGGACGCACGTCCCTTGGATACCCGATGTGTACATTAGTTACCAGCTGATTGCTGGGCTCCCGTGGTCACACGCAGCAATGCGTGCTGGTCAGCGGGAGCCCAGCGACCAAAGAAATGTCCTGGGCTTTACTGCAGCAATCAGCGATACCGGCAGGGGGGCCGGTCGCTGATCGCTGTCACACACAGTGATCTCGCTGGTGAGATCGCTGTTGTGTCACAAAACTTGATAATAAGTTGTGTTTTTTCTGTGGAGATGCTTCGCATATTATTTCTGTCTGTCCTAAACGAGAGAAACGCTTTGCACACACGTTTTCTGTTGGTGGTGTTCAACCTAAGTTTCTTCAGGCTATTACTCTGATCTGCTCCCTGTCCACATTTTCCGCCAAGGCTTTTGTGGATTCGGGAGCAGCCCTAAAGCTAATGGACTTGGATTTTGCTAAACGTTGTGGATTAACGATGACAACTTTGCAGACGCCTATCCCTTTGAGGGAGATTGATGCTACTCCTTTGGCGAAAAATAAACCTCAGTTTTGGACCCAGGTGGTAATGCGGGTCGCCCCAGACCATCAAGAAAATTGCAGATTTTTGGTGTTGCATAATCTGCTGATACCATTGTTCTGGGGTTTCCCTGGTTACAAATTCATAATCCAGTTTTGGATTGGAAATCTGTGTCTGTGGTGAGTTGGGGTTGTCGGTGTGCCTTTAGTGAGGCTCCGGTGTTTTCCACCTCTCCTCAGTCGCATGATGTTCCTGACTATTTGGCGGACTTTTATGATGTATTTAGTGAGAATGAGTCTGCGTCTCTGCCTCCTCATAGGAGTTATGACTGTGCAATTGAACTGAGCCCGGGGTGTAAATTTCCCAAGGGTCGGCTCTTCAATTTATCTGTACCCGAGCACGAGGCTATGCGATCCTATATTAAGGAGGCGTTGGAGAAGGGTCATATTAGACCATCCTCGTCACCCTTAGGTGCCGGTTTTTTTTTTGTAGCCAAAAAGGATGGATCATTAAGACCTTGTATTGATTATCGTGCCCTCAACAAAATTACTGTTAAATATCAGTATCCGTTACTAGAGTTGAGCGAAACGGGTCGAAAAATTTCAAAAGTCGCCGACTTTTGGCAAAGTCGGGTTTCATGAAACGAAACCCGACCCTAGGATGAGGTCGGCCACGAGGTCGGCGACTTACGCGCCAAAGTCGCGTTTCAAAAGTTTGTTTTGCGCTCTTTTTCAGCCAATCAGGATCCACGGACACTGTGGGCAACGTGATGACATAGGCATGGGTCACCACCATCTTTCAGAAGGGCATGCAAGTGATTGGCTTGCTTTGGGGGGCGTCACAGGGGGTATAAAAGGGCGTGCACGCCGACCGCCATGTTACTCATGCTGATCTCAGAATAGGGAGAGCTGCTGCTGATGATGATTTTGTAGGGAGAGCGTTAGGCAGGGAAGAAGACACCAAAAACTGCTTCTGCTGCTAGCGATTGTGCCTGTACAACACACCAGTCACTGTGTGTGCAGTGCAAGGGGAGGCTATATAGTGGTGTATCAGTGATGTTGGTTGTTGGGCTGCCTTCTAAGGCTTCCTGACATTCCTGCATTGCTGTTTACCCAGTGCTCCGCAAACTGCTTTTTTAAAAGCAATCCCAATTTTTTTTTTTGTCCTGCTGAGAAGAAAAAAAAACTGCTTCTGCTGCTAGCGATTTTGCCTGTACAACACATCAGTCACTGTGTGTGCAGTGCAAGGGGAGGCTATATAGTGGTGTATCAGTGGTGTTGGTTGTTGGGCTGCCTTCTAAGGCTTCCTGACATTCCTCCATTGCTGTTTACCCACTGCTCCGCAAACTGCTTATTTAAAAGCAATCCCAATTTTTTTTTTTTGTCCTGCTGAGATACTGAGTGTGCATTTTTTCACACCATACAGCGGTGTACGCTCCTCACACAGTACCGTGTAACGGCTGTTATCACAGCCGCAGTGAAGCTATCAGTGTGTCACTCTGTGAGAATAAAACGAGGACATGTTCCTTTCTTACAGACCTGCACTCTAGGGAGATTCCTATTCTGCCCAATTCTACATACACCTTGTATTTTGTGATACACTAGCCAATTTCTGTCTGTGACATAGCGCTGTGATATTCAGTGGGCCTCACACAATCCATAAGTGTCCAGTGTCCACAAGTGTCTGCTGAAATTCAAAATCTCCCTTATCCTCTAGTCACTTCTGTCACAGCTGTGCCATCGAGCCTGTGACATAGCGCTCAGATATCAGTGGGCCTCACACAATCCAAAAGTGTCCAGTGTCCACAAGTGTCTGCTGAAATTCAAAATCTCCCTTATCCTCTAGTCACTTTTGTCACAGCTGTGCCATCGAGCCTGTGACATAGCGCTCAGATATCAGTGGGCCTCACACAATCCAAAAGTGTCCAGTGTCCACAAGTGTCTGCAGTAATTCAAAATCTCCCTTATCCTCTCGTCACTTTTGTCACAGCTGTGCCATCGAGCCTGTCACATAGCGCTCAGATATTCATTGTGCCTCACACAATCAAAAAGTGTCCAGTGTCCACAAGTGTCTGCTGAAATTCAAAATCTCACTTATCCTCTAGTCACTTTTGTCACAGCTGTGCCATCGAGCCTGTGACATAGCGCTAAGATATCAGTGGGCCTCACACAATCCAAAAGTGTCCAGTGTCCACAAGTGTCTGCAGAAATTCAAAATCTCCCTTATCCTCTCGTCACTTTTGTCACAGCTGTGCCATCGAGCCTGTCACATAGCGCTCAGATATTCATTGGGCCTCACACAATCCAAAAGTGTCCAGTGTCCACAAGTGACTGCTGAAATTCAAAATCTCCCTTATCCTCTAGTCACTTTTGTCACAGCTGTGCCATCGAGCCTGTGACATAGCGCTCAGATATCAGTGGGCCTCACACAATCCAAAAGTGTCCAGTGTCCACAAGTGTCTGCAGAAATTCAAAATCTCCCTTATCCTCTCGTCACTTTTGTCACAGCTGTGCCATCGAGCCTGTCACATAGCGCTCAGATATTCATTGGGCCTCACACAATCCAAAAGTGTCCAGTGTCCACAAGTGTCTGCTGAAATTCAAAATCTCCCTTATCCTCTAGTCACTTTTGTCACAGCTGTGCCATCGAGCCTGTGACATAGCGCTCAGATATCAGTGAGCCTCACACAATCCAAAAGTGTCCAGTGTCCACAAGTGTCTGCAGAAATTCAAAATCTCCCTTATCCTCTCGTCACTTTTGTCACAGCTGTGCCATCGAGCCTGTCACATAGCGCTCAGATATTCATTGGGCCTCACACAATCCAAAAGTGTCCAGTGTCCACAAGTGACTGCTGAAATTCAAAATCTCCCTTATCCTCTCGTCACTTTTGTCACAGCTGTGCCATCGAGCCTGTCACATAGCGCTCAGATATTCATTGGGCCTCACACAATCCAAAAGTGTCCAGTGTCCACAAGTGACTGCTGAAATTCAAAATCTCCCTTATCCTCTAGTCACTTTTGTCACAGCTGTGCCATCGAGCCTGTGACAGAGCACTCAGATATCAGTGGGCCTCACACAATCCAAAAGTGTCCAGTGTCCACAAGTGTCTGCAGAAATTCAAAATCTCCCTTATCCTCTAGTCACTTTTGTCACAGCTGTGCCATCGAGCCTGTCACATAGCGCTCAGATATTCATTGGGCCTCACACAATCCAAAAGTGTCCAGTGTCCACAAGTGACTGCTGAAATTCAAAATCTCCCTTATCCTCTAGTCACTTTTGTCACAGCTGTGCCATCGAGCCTGTGACATAGCGCTCAGATATCAGTGGGCCTCACACAATCCAAAAGTGTCCAGTGTCCACAAGTGTCTGCAGAAATTCAAAATCTCCCTTATCCTCTCGTCACTTTTGTCACAGCTGTGCCATCGAGCCTGTCACATAGCGCTCAGATATTCATTGGGCCTCACACAATCCAAAAGTGTCCAGTGTCCACAAGTGTCTGCTGAAATTCAAAATCTCCCTTATCCTCTAGTCACTTTTGTCACAGCTGTGCCATCGAGCCTGTGACATAGCGCTCAGATATCAGTGGGCCTCACAAAATCCAAAAGTGTCCAGTGTCCATAAGTGTCTGCAGAAATTCAAAATCTCCCTTATCCTCTCGTCACTTTTGTCACAGCTGTGCCATCGAGCCTGTCACATAGCGCTCAGATATTCATTGGGCCTCACACAATCCAAAAGTGTCCAGTGTCCACAAGTGACTGCTGAAATTCAAAATCTCCCTTATCCTCTCGTCACTTTTGTCACAGCTGTGCCATCGAGCCTGTCACATAGCGCTCAGATATTCATTGGGCCTCACACAATCCAAAAGTGTCCAGTGTCCACAAGTGACTGCTGAAATTCAAAATCTCCCTTATCCTCTAGTCACTTTTGTCACAGCTGTGCCATCGAGCCTGTGACATAGCGCTCAGATATCAGTGGGCCTCACACAATCCAAAAGTGTCCAGTGTCCACAAGTGTCTGCAGAAATTCAAAATCTCCCTTATCCTCTCGTCAGTTTTGTCACAGCTGTGCCATCGAGCCTGTCATATAGCGCTCAGATATTCATTGGGCCTCACACAATCCAAAAGTGTCCAGTGTCCACAAGTGTCTGCTGAAATTCAAAATCTCCCTTATCCTCTAGTCACTTTTGTCACAGCTGTGCCATCGAGCCTGTGACATAGCGCTCAGATATCAGTGGGCCTAACACAATCCAAAAGTGTCCAGTGTCCACAAGTGTCTGCAGAAATTCAAAATCTCCCTTATCCTCTCGTCACTTTTGTCACAGCTGTGCCATCGAGCCTGTCACATAGCGCTCAGATATTCATTGGGCCTCACACAATCCAAAAGTGTCCAGTGTCCACAAGTGACTGCTGAAATTCAAAATCTCCCTTATCCTCTAGTCACTTTTGTCACAGCTGTGCCATCGAGCCTGTGACATAGCGCTCAGATATCAGTGGGCCTCACACAATCCAAAAGTGTCCAGTGTCCACAAGTGTCTGCAGAAATTCAAAATCTCCCTTATCCTCTCGTCACTTTTGTCACAGCTGTGCCATCGAGCCTGTCACATAGCGCTCAGATATTCATTGGGCCTCACACAATCCAAAAGTGTCCAGTGTCCACAAGTGACTGCTGAAATTCAAAATCTCCCTTATCCTCTAGTCACTTTTGTCACAGCTGTGCCATCGAGCCTGTCACATAGCACTCAGATATTAGTGGGCCTCACACAATCCAAAAGTGTCCTGTGTCCACAAGTGTCTGCTGAAATTCAAAATCTCCCTTATCCTCTAGTCACTTTTGTCACAACTGTGCCATCGAGCCTGTGACATAGCGCTCAGATATCAGTGGGCCTCACACAATCCAAAAGTGTCCAGTGTCCACAAGTGTCTGCTGAAATTCAAAATCTCCCTTATCCTCTAGTCACTTTGGTCACAGCTGTGCCATCGAGCCTGTGACAGAGCGCTCAGATATTCAGTGGGCCTCACACAATCCAAAAGTGTCCAGTGTCCACAAGTGTCTGCAGAAATTCAAAATCTCCCCTGTCCTATAGACACCTTGTACCTTGTTTTACATTACTATATAGTTTGTTCGATTTTGTCTACATTTCTACCAAAAATGAGGAAGGCTGGTGGAAGAGGCCGTGGAATTGGGCGGGGGTTGGCAGCTGGTAATGATGGTGTTGGTGGTGGATCTGATGGTAGTGGCAAGAGCAAAATAGGACCGAATGCAGGAGGTGTTGAGCCTGCGTCATCGTCTGGCTACATAAGGCCTCGAACGCTTAGTTTTCTAGGAGTTGGCAAACCGCTTTTAAAGCCAGAGCATCAGGAAAAAGTTTTGTCTTACATTGCTGACTCAGCCTCCAGCTCTATCGCCTCCTCTTCTTCAGTTGTAAAAAGTAAAAGCACTGAGTCGTCATTGGAGGCTCATGTTCATGAACCACACCTTTCCTTGTGTCCTTCACCCCAACCAAGATTGAAGGATGACGCAGGCCATACTACTGATTACTCCATGGAGCTGTTTTCACATACCATGCCTGGATTATCAAGTCAAATGGTGAATTACCCAGGCTAAGATGAATCTGACATGGAGTGCACTGATGCACAACCGCTGATGGATGATTCTGCTGGTACATTCACTCAGAGCACTACATTGTCCTCGCAGTGTACAGAGCCAGATTCTGACTTTGATGAGACTCACGTGCCCCTTCCCGCACACTATACCACCATACACGGTGACACAGAGGAAGGTGCACATGACATAGAAGAGGAGGTGATGGATGACCCAGTTGTTGACCCAGATTGGCATCCATTGGGGGAAGAGGGTGCTGCTTCCAATAGCTCAGATGAGGAGCATCCACAGCAGACATCGACATCGCAACAGCTGTTATCTGGCAGGCCCGGTGCACTCCGAAGACAGGTTCCAAACATCAAAAGAGTTGCTGGACAGCTTGTCCAGAGGGTCAAAAGATCACAGTGTGCTAGGCCGCAAAATGTCTGCCAAAGTA
The DNA here is from genome assembly GCF_039654945.1 of Dendrobates tinctorius. Lineage (NCBI taxonomy): Eukaryota > Metazoa > Chordata > Amphibia > Anura > Dendrobatidae > Dendrobates > Dendrobates tinctorius. The sequence goes on along the minus strand of NW_027361687.1, from coordinate 90,234,447 downwards.
GGAAGAGTGCAGTGTGGCAGTTTTTTGAACAAAATCCTCATGATCAGGCCAAGGTTATCTGTAAGAAGTGCGCAAAGACCTTTAGCCGAGGGAAAAATCTGAAAAATTTGAATACCAGTTGCATGCTTAGACATTTAACCAGCATGCACTTGCAAGCATGGACACAACACCAAACCTCAAGTGCCACATGTGCAACTGATCACAACGAAGGTAGTCAGCAACGCTACATTGTTTCCCCCACTGTAAGCCCACCGGTTAGCACAGCAGCAAATGTTGAGGTGTCGTTGCAAGGCCACAGCAGTCAGGGAATCCCACTGTTATAGCAACGAAAGACTGATTCTAGGCCATCAGAAAGAACACCAACTCCATCACCATCATCAACCCTCTCTCAGTCCGCCCTGTCCACCGCTACTTCCACCATATGCAGCTCTCAAGTCCAGCTCACCCTCCCAGACACTATGAGTAGGTCAAGAAAGTACTCAGTCTCTCATCCGCGTACACTGGGTTTGAACGCCCACATTGCCAAACTAATCTCGTTTGAGATGATGCCCTTTCGGTTGGTGGAAAGCGCAGCTTTCCGCGAACTCATGGCCTATGCAGTACCACGCTATGACCTACCCAGTCGCCACTTCTTCTCTCGCAAAGCCATCCCAGCCCTCCACCATCATGTGAAAGACCGCATTGTCCATGCGCTCAAGCAGTCAGTGAGCGGAAAGGTGCACCTCACAACTGATGTATGGTCCAGTCGGCATGGCCAGGGCCGTTACGTGTCCATCACTGCACACTGGGTTAATGTGGTGGATGCAGGGTCCACAGGGGACAGCGGTGGTGGGACAGTGCTGCCTAGCCCACGGTATAGGAAACAGTTGGCTGTAGGCGTTCGACCCTCCTCCTCCTCCTCCTCCTCCAGAAGCGAAAGCTCGTCCACAGAGCGCAGTTATACGAGCACTCCATCTGCAGCTGCCACTGTTGCACACGAGGTGTCCCCCTATCGAGCAGCTAGTGGAAAGCGTCAGCAGGCTGTGTTGCAGATGATGTGTTTGGGCGACAGACACACCGCCGAGGTGCGGGCCGAGTACTTTCAGCGACAAACTGAGTCATGGCTGGGCAGTGTACATCTTGAGGCAGGCAAGGTAGTTAGTGATAACGGCCGTAATTTTGTGGCAGCCATAGCCCTTTCAAAACTCAGCCACATACCTTGCTTGGCTCACACCTTGAACCTGGTGGTGCAGTGCTTCCTCAAAAATTATCCGGAGTTAACAGCCCTGCTCCAGAAGGTGCGAAGACTGTGCGCGCACATCCGCCGGTCGCCTGTACACTCCCTTCGTATGCAGAAGCTGCAGCGATTGCTCCACCTTCCCAACCACCGCCTCATTATCGACATTGCAACAAGGTGGAACTCCACCCTGCACATGGTGGAGCGGCTGTACGAGCAGAGGCAGGCCATAATGCATTTGTGGGAGGATACACGGCCAGGCACTTTGAGAGCAGACATGGAGTTGACCGGTGTGCAGTGATCAAAGCTGAAAGACCTCTGTAAAGTCCTTCAGTGTTTTGAGGAATGCACACGGCTGGTAAGTGCAGACGACGCCATCCTAAGCATGAGCATCCCACTTATGCGTCTGCTCATGCAAACTTTGACGCACCTTAAGGAGCAGGCTTCTGCAGCCAATGTTGATGAGGAGGAAGAGGAGGAGGGAATCCTTGATGACATTCAGCCATTGTCTGCTCAGGGACCTCTCCTGGTCGAGGTGGAGGAAGAAGAGGAGGAGGAGGAGGATGATGGGGATGATTACTTAGGGGAGGAGGATGCATCTCATGGGGCAAGTGAAAATGTTGGCGTGGCAAGGTCTGGTACAGTGTTTGTGTGTGACTGGAGGGATGTGGATTTGCCAGAAAGTGCTCCTCCAACCAGCACTCGCAGTGCATCATTGACACCGGGAACATTGGCCCACATGTCAGATTATGCCTTGCAGATCCTAAAAAGGGACCCCCGCATTGCCAAAATGATGAACGATGACGACTACTGGTTGGCCAGCACCCTTGATCCACGCTATAAAGGCAAACTACAAAACATCATGCCACAGGAGAACCTTGACCTAATATTGGCTAATAAACTAGCAACTCTGGTAAATCGGTTGCTTGAGGCATTCCCAGCATACAGCAGCGGTGATGGTTCTCACACGAGCCGTACGGGCCGGGGGCAGCTTGGCAGAGGTGTTCGTGGTGCACACAGCAGAAGTGGCGTTGGAGACAGGGGTTTCATGACAATGTTGTGGACTGATTTTTCAAGTACCGCTCACACAACTGGTAATACTGCATCGATGGAAAGTGACAGGAGACAGCAGTTGTCAACTATGGTTACAAACTACTTTTCCTCCCATATCGATGTTCTCCCACACAGGTCATTCCCCTTTGACTATTGGGCCGCTAAACTGGACACCTGGACTGAATTGGCACAATATGCCTTACAGGAGCTCGCTTGCCCAGCTGCAAGTGTGCTATCGGAAAGAGTCTTCAGTGCAGCTGGATCAATCCTGACAGAAAAAAGGACCCGTCTGTCAACCCAAAATGTGGATGATCTAACCTTCATTAAAATGAACCACGCATGGGTTTCCAAGGATTTTGTCCCACCTTCCCCTGATGACACATAGGGTGACAGAAAAATGGCTTGCTTTGGTCCACCTCTTCCTGGGACTTGACCTATTTCACCTGTTGCATCAGCTGAATGTCCAACATCAACATATGCCACATCTAAAACTCCCTAACTGTGCTACCTCCCCTCCCATGGCCGGGGTCACCACCTAGCGCACGACACCGTGCGAGTGCCGTTGCCCTGGACAGAAGGGTAGGCCAACTCTTGGGCGCGGGCACTGGCACAGGGTCCTTCATAGTGCAATCAAGTGTCTCTGACGGTGGTGGTGCACACCCGCCGTCAGACACACCGCCGTACTATGAGGGGCCCAGTGCCAGTACCGACGCCCACGAGTGGGCCCCCCTTGCTTGGGCAGGGCCCCAGCATTTGCAATCTTTACCTCTCCCTGCTCCTCCGCTGTGTAATCTGGGCCGTCAAATCCATACTGTGCCTGACACCGTCTGAGCCTGCCTCCTGATGTATAGACATATATTTTGAATGTGTACGCTATCCATACATGTTATCCGGGGATACGGTACCCTTTCTAACCTTTGTGCAATCACGTGCAATCCATACTGTGCCTGACACCGTCTGAGCCTGCCTCCTGATGTATAGACATATATTTTGAATGTGTACGCTATCCATACATGTTATCCGGGGATACGGTACCCTTTCTAACCTTTGTGCAATCACGTGCAATCCATACTGGGCCTAACACCGTCTGAGCCTGCCTCCTGATGTATAGACATATATTTTGAATGTGTACGCTATCCATACATGTTATCTGAGGATACTGTACCTTTTCTAACCTTTGTGCAATCACGTGCAATCCATACTGGGCCTAACACCGTCTGAGCCTGCCTCCTGATGTATAGACATATATTTTGAATGTGTACGCTATCCATACATGTTATCTGGGGATACGGTACCCTTTCTAACCTTTGTGCAATCACGTGCAATCCATACTGGGCCTAACACTGTCTGAGCCTGCCTTCTGATGTATAGACATATATTTTGAATGTGTACGCTATCCATACATGTTATCCGGGGATACGGTACCCTTTCTAACCTTTGTGCAATCACGTGCAATCCATACTGGGCCTAACACCGTCTGAGCCTGCCTCCTGATGTATAGACATATATTTTGAATGTGTACGCTATCCATACATGTTATCCGAGGATACGGTACCCTTTCTAACCTTTGTGCAATCACGTGCAATCCATACTGGGCCTAACACCGTCTGAGCCTGCCTCCTGATGTATAGACATATATTTTGAATGTGTACGCTATCCATACATGTTATCTGGGGATACGGTACCCTTTCTCACCTTTGTGCAATCACGTGTAATCCATACTGGGTGTGAGAACGGCTGGCGAGCTGTTAAGCAAGCTACAGCACCTGTGGTTTGCACACGTACGTTTTTCATTTTTTCAGGAATGACGGTTAGGCCTATTTCCGGAACTGCGGTTGACTTGCACTTACTGGGAAATCATTGTTCGCGGGTAATAATTGTAATCAGTGATCCCCATCACTAACGTTGTTCAGCGGGTTATCTGCACCTGTAAGCGACAAACGCTGGCCTTTTCAGTGTAGCGCACATGCAGCCACGGACATGTAAGGGCATGACACACCAGTTATTGGTCAATCTCATGTGTCAGAGCCTCACGTGTCCCTCTAGTAAGCTGGACTCGGACCGCGGGGCATGACGGGGTCTCGTTCGTTAACGGAATTAAGCTTGCAATGTGTGCATCTGTTCTGTAGCTGGCATGGTTGAGGTTTCCCAGGTGGAGTCGAATTTAACCGTAGGCTCCACTCCTGGTGGTGCCCTTCTGGACATTCCTTTAAGGTTCAGCTTTGCAACCATACTGCCCACGTAAAACAAACACTTTGCCTTCATGAACGCTGTTTGGAGGGTCATGACTCGTGGGAATAACGCCGCCCAATCAGTTAACCTGCTAGAAAGATCGTTCGTTGCTCCCAAGCATGACATCACACTCCCTAGGAAGAAGGTAATGCCACTGTGGCGACCGTACTCCTGGGGGCGACACAAGTGCACTGATGCCCAGCCACTGCTCGATGAATCTGCTGGTACATTGACCCAGACCACTACATTCCCCTCGCACGCTACACGACCTGAATCTGACCCTGATGAAACTCAGGTTACCCTTCCCATATACAGTTCCTTCTTACACGGTGACAAAGAGGAAGCTGCAGATGAAAGTGCAGGTTCGGCCCACCCGCCATCAGACACACCACCGTACTATCAGGGGCCCTGTGCCAGTGCCGTCGCCAACGAGTGGGCCCCCCCTGCTTGCTCAGGATCACAGCACTTGCAAAGTTGAAATACTGTGCAGTGAGATGGAAGATGGGGACGACGAGGAGTCCAGACAAGTACAGGGATTCCCTAGCGAGGAGACTTATTTGATTGTTTTCAATGTTGGGACAGCAATTTTTGGGGAGCACTATACTCTGGAGAATGATAGATGGGGCCCACCATACACTGGAACATTCCAAAGGTGGACATCAGACACTGGAGCAGCATTTACAGGGCCCATTATACACTAGAGCATTAGAAATGGGGCCCATTATGTTTGGAGCATTATTTGGGCCCATAAGACAGTGGAGCTTCATCCATGGGGACCAACATATACTGTAGCATTATGTGGAGCTCATCATATACTGTTTCAAACATTATATGGGACCAATGATTCTGTATGGAGAAATAGATGGGCCTCGTCATGAGATGTAAAAAGTGAAGTATTTTACATTATTGGAGCATGATGAGTTGTGGTATGTGTTAAAGGGGCGCTCTTTTGCCCAGGGCACATGAAAACCTGCAGCCAACCCTCCCCCCCACAACTTTAGCCAAATAACCCCCATTTTTCAGTGCGTAACTTGTATTATGAAGTTAATTAAGGTTAACAAGCTTAAGTAAGAAGAATTGATGCTTTTGGCATTCAAATGGGCACTGTAGGTGTGTTTCCTGTCCTCCTCTCACTGCCGACTTTTATTCCCCATTGACTTACATTGGGTTTCATGTTTCGGGACGACCCCGACTTTTCCCTGTAATCGGACGATCTTGCTCGACCCGACTTTTGGAAAAGTCGGGTTTCACGAAACAAAACTCGACCCTAAAAAACCAAAAGTCGCTCAACTCTATCCGTTACCCCTGATTTCGGATCTATTCTCTAGAGTTAAAGGTGCTTGCTGGTTTACCAAGCTTGACATCAGGGGGCGTATTATCTTATTCGCATTAAGCATGGGGATGAATGGAAGACGGCGTTTAATACTCCGGAGGGACATTTTGAGTACCTGGTGATGCCTTTTGGGCTCACTAATGCCCCTTCTGTCTTCCAGTGCTTCATGAACGATATTTTCCGAGATTTTGTCGATAAATTTTTGATTATCTATCTGGATGATATTTTGATCTTCTCCAAGGATTGGGATTCTCATGTGGAACATATTCGGACTGTGTTCCGGATCTTGAGGGAGAATTCCCTGTATGTCAAAAGATCTAAATGCCTTTTTGGAGTACAGAGGATTTCTTTTTTGGGATTTATTTTGTCTCCGTCAACTATTGAAATGGACCCGGCCAAGGTACAGGCCATTTACGATTGGGTTCAGCCCACTTCTTTGAAGGCCCTCCAGAAGTTTTTGGGTTTTGCTAATTTTTATCGGAAATTTATAGCAAAATTTTCTAGTATTGCCAAGCCATTGACTGATTTGACTAAGAAGGGTGCTGATGTGTTAAATTGGTCTCCGGAGGCTGTTTCTTCCTTTCAGGAGCTGAAGCGAAGATTCACCTCCGCCCCGGTTTTGCGGCAACCTGATGTCTCACTTCCGTTCCAGGTAGAGGTGGATGCTTCTGAGATTGGTGCAGGAGCTGTTTTGTCCCAAAGGGATCCTGTAACATCTAAAATGAATCCCTGTGCTTTTTTTTCCCGAAAGTTCTCTCCATCTGAACGTAACTATGATGTGGGGAATCGGGAACTGTTGGCCATGAAATGGGCTTTTAAGGAGTGGAGACATTGGTTGGAGGGACCTAAACATCAAGTCGTGGTCCTCACTGACCACAAGAATTTGATTTACCTAGAGTCGGCTAAGCGCTTGAACCCTAGACAGGCTAGGTGGGCCTTGTTTTTTACATGTTTTGATTTTGTGGTTTCTTTTCTTCCTGGAACTAAGAATGTCAAGGCAGACGCCCTCTCTAGGAGCTTCTTTGCTGATTCTCCTGTGGTGACCAAGCCTGCTACCATCTTAGGCGAAGGGGTAGTTCTTTCTGCCATCTCGCCCGATTTGAGATGTGCTCTAGAAGAGTTCCAGGAGGACAAACCTGAGCGTTGTCCCAGTGGAAAGTTGTATGTTCCTGACCAGTGGAAGAAGAGAGTGATGTCTGAAGTTCATTGCTCTGCTTTGGCTGGTCATCCAGGTATTTTTGGTACTAGAAATCTGGTGAGTCGATCTTTTTGGTGGCCCTCCTTGTCTCGTGATGTCAGGAATTTTGTGCAGTCCTGTGGGACTTGCTCCCGGTCTAAATTGTGTTCTCGCTCTAGTGGATTGTTGATGCCTTTGCCTGTCCCCAAGAGGCCATGGACCCATATTTCAATGGATTTCATCTCTGATATGCCTGTCTCTCAAAGGATGACTGTTATTTGGGTGATTTGTGATAGGTTCTCTAAGATGGTTCTTCTTGTATCACTCCCTAAGTTGCTGTCTTCCTCTGAGTTGGTGCCCCTGTTTTTGCAACAGGTGGTTCGCTTGCACGGGATTCCTGAGAACATTGTATCTGACAGAGGAGTTCAGTTTGTGTCTAGATTTTGGAGAACTTTATGTTCCAAGCTGGGAATTCAGTTGTCCTTCTCCTCTGCTTTTCACCCTCAGACCAATGGGCAGACAGAGAGAACAAACCAGACCTTGGAGTCGTATTTGAGATGTTTTATTTCCGCTGATCAGGATGATTGGGTTTCATTTTTGCCCTTGGCCGAATTTGCTTTAAATAATAGAGCTAGTTCTGCCACTTTGATGTCACCTTTTTTTTGTAACTTTGGGTTTCATCCTTGATTTTCTTCAGGGTAGGTGGAGCCCTCTGCCTGCCCAGGTGTTGACACTGTGGTGGAGAGAATGCACCAGATCTGGGACCAAGTGGTGGATAAGTTATCTCTCTCCCAGGAAAAGGCCCAGCGGTTTTCCAACCGACATAGGACCATTGGTCCCCAGTTTAAGCTTGGTGATATGGTGTGTTTATCATCAAAAAATATTGCTATGAAGGTGGCTTCTCCTAAGTTTAAGCCTAGATTTATTGGACCTTACAAGATTTTGGAGATTATTAATCCGGTCTCTTTTCGTTTGGCTCTTCCTGTCACATTTAAAATCCATAATGTGTTCCATAAGTCTTTGTTGAAGAGGCTTGTTGAACCAGTTGTTCCGGGGGTGGCACCTCCAGACCCTGTATTGGTTGAAGGTAACATGGAATATGAGGTAGAGAAAATACTGGATTCCCGTCTGGCTATACGGAGACTCCAGTATTTGGTTAAGTGGAAGGGTTATGGTCAGGAGGATAATTCCTGGGTCTCTGCCTCTGATATTCATGCCAAAAGATTGGTGCGTGCCTTTCATCGGGCTCACCCTGATCGCCCTGGTGGCGTGGTTGAGGGTTCGGTGACCCCTCCTCAAGGGGGAGGTACTGTTGTGAGTTCATTTTCCCCTTCACCACTGAGGCCCGATGAACTCCCTCTTCTGGTGAAGAAAGGTAGTGAGCCAGATTATCAAGCACCTGAGACTAATGATGATGACTGGCTGAGTGGAGTTACTGACTGGATATAAGGCCGCCAACGCCCCTCTGCCCTGCGGGTGATTTCTCTGAGGGATTCTTGGAGACCAGTCTGAATTCCTGCTCTTCTAAAGCTAAGTTTTCTGCTCTGCTTTTTGCATTTGTGCTTTGACTTTGTTTTGCTTTGTTTTTCTGGATTTCTGCCATTCCCTGCTGGGGTGAGCTGAATTCCTTTAGCTCTGTCTTCAGAAAATACCTGAGTGCTGATATAGTTTTTGAAGCCTAGCTGCTTCAGGGTCTTTTTCCATATCAGCCTGTTGGCTTATGTCTTTGATAGGGTTTTGGCAGATTGCAGACAGCAACCTTCCTTTCCTGTCCTGTTTAGTTAGCTTGGGCCCCATCGTTTGCTCAGCCTAACTTTCTATCTGTGTGAGTGTTTTTTCATCTTGCTTCACCATCATTATATGTTGGGGGCTGCCTTTTACTTTGGGGTCTGCTCTGGGGCAGTTTAGATTTCCTTTTCTGTCTTTAGGCTATTTAGCTCTCCGGCTGTGGTCGAGGGGTCTAGGGCACCGTAGGAACCCCCCACGGCTACTGCTAGTTGTGTTGATAGGTTCAGGGATCTGCAATCTGATAGTTGCCAACTTCTCTGGTTTTCTGGACGTAGCTTCTATTTTTGTGTCTGCCTCCTACGGTGACTCTTTCATAACAGGCCATATTTGATAAGGTGTCTCTGAACAGTAGAACAATTACCACAACTCCAGAATCTGCTAAATCTCTTCTGAAGGTCTTTTGCAGTCAAGCTGGGGTTCTGATATGCCTTTCTAGCAATCCTACAAGCAGCTCTCTCTGAAATTTTGCTTGGCCTTCCAGACCTTATCTTGACCTCCACTGTTCCTGTAAACTGCTATTTCTGAATTACATATTGAACTGAGGAAAGGACAACTTGAAAACGCTTTGCTATCTTCTTATAGCCTTCTCCTACTTTGTGGGCCTCCACCATTTTCATTTTCAGAGTGCTAGGCAGCTGCTTAAAAGAACCCATGGTGGCTGTTTTTTCGCACAAGGTTAGAGGAGGCTATGTGTTTCTAAACCTGTGGAATCTGCATCAGCTGGCCTTTCCTAACATTGAGGGTGAACAAGCCATATCCCTTACAGGCTAATTAAGGTCTGAAACCTTGGTCAAAGTTATCTGAGCACACTCCAAAGGTGCCCAAACTTTAACATCGGACCATTTTTCTTTTTGTAATTTTTAAAATGTGAAAAAATGACAATGTGTATTACTTTTTAGCCTAAAATGCAAAACAAATGTGTCATCTTTAACTTTAGGCCTTTTAGAGATCATTTTATCTTCAACTTGCTTAACTTTTCACAATAACAGTAATTTTGACCAGGGGTGCCTAAACTTTTGCATGCCACTGTATATACCTAGCTCCAGGTATCAGTGGCTAGGAATAATTTTTTTAACACCTTAATCCTGATTATTTTATTCCAAAGCAATCCAGAGCCCCTTTTTTTTCTCCATTAGCTTGTTGACACTGCAGGCTACAGCCAGATCCTTTTAATACTACAGAGTGAAAATCCAGCAATTTTAAACGGCTTTGCCCATCCCAGGCATCACATCTGAGTGAGCAGAAAATTCTGGCATTTTTTGTGGTACTGTAGTATTTTTTAAAGTGTCTTATAAAATTTTTTGACACCATTTTGCTGCCCAAAAAATATTTAGTTGCCCAAAAAATATTTTCCTCTTGACAATGCGGCCCTTTTGCGTCGTGAAACGCGCGTCGGGGGTGTTACTGCTTTCCCCGTGTATGGTGGGAGTACCTACTGCATACTATTGGTATATGCTGCTTGATTTTTATATGGTCACTGGGCCTAATGATGCTGCTATATATTTGGGGTCTGGTTTTTCCTAACTTAGTTACATATTGGGGCTTTTCTGAGGGAGATGCTCCATCTTTGTGGGAGGAGTTGGTGAGGTTTGGGGGCATGTAACCTGCATTGTCTTATTTGCTCTTTACTATCATGATGATTATATGCAATTTTCTGCAAGATCTTTGAATAAAAATTTTGATATTTTTATATGCAATTATTGCTTGCTCTGGTTATTGATCTCTTGTTTATATAAGTCTTTTTGAAGCTTATGCTATAGGTACAGGATTTTGGGTGGTATTCCCCACTTCTGTGGTACCGTATTATGTATATGGGGCTTTTATTGCCACCAAAAAATATTTAGCTGCCCAAAAAATATTTAGTTGCTCAAAATATATTTACGGTAGCTGCCAAAAAATATTTAGCTGCTAAAAAAAATATTTAGCTACCAAAAAAAATTAGGTACAGTTCATAAATTTTACACTGTGCTTTGTCTGCCACACAGATCACATATCATTGCGCTAAATATTTTACAATTTTAGTCCTACAAATAATGTTTTTGTACTGTCATAGCCTACCTATTGACACAATTATGGTGGCAAAAGAAAAATACAGGCCACATATATATTAGTGCTCTATCTCCGTCAGGCACCTGATCTATCTTTGGGATACAAATTTGGGCATTTCAGGCCTACATTCTCCTTTTTTGGCTGTGTCTTACCGTAATTCTATACAGTATTTTTCTGTAAATAAACAAACATACAGGCCACATACTGAACAGTCTGGTATCTCCGTCAGACACCTGATCTATCTGTGGGCTACAAATTGTGGCATTTCAGGCCTCCATTCCTCTGTATTTGCTGTCTGTTACCCTAGGTATATACACTATTTTGGGGTTAAAAATAAATAAATCCAGGCCACATAATGAACAGTGTGGTATCTCCGTCAGATGCCTGATCTATCTGTGGGCTACAATTTGTGGCATTTCACACCTATATTCTACTGTTTTTGCTATGTCTTAGGCCGGTTTCACATTTGCGCTTTATAGCGCAGCGACGTCCTGCGCGCAGTCGCCGCTAAGCCCCGCCCCCTGCCGGCTCCCTGCCTGCCCCATCCAGTCATTGCCGCCTACTTGCGCACATGGGTGCTTGCGATCTGCGCACTCTCTCTTTAGCATAGGGTGCGCAGATCGTGCGCTGGCCGTGCGCTAGCAGGATTTTGCCGTGCGCTGCGCACTTTTGAAGGTGCGCCGTGCGTGCCAAAATGCAACATGCTGCATTCGGCGCACACGGGCGCACCTTCAAAAGTGCGCAGCGCACGGCAAAATCCAGCTAGCGCATGGCCAGCGCACGATCTGCGCACCCTCTCTTTAGCATAGGTCCATGTGCGCTAGTAGGCGGCGATGACCGGATGGGGCGGGCAGGGAGCCGGCAGGGGGCGGGGCTTAGCGGCGGCCGTGCGCAGGCCGTCGCTGCGCTATAAAGCGCAAATGTGAAACCGGCCTTACTCTAGTTATTGACAAGAGTTTAATAACCAAAAATATATTTTTACTTACAGTCCAGATATTTTAAAGTGTGGTTTTCCCGCACACGGATCACATACTAATTCAAGCATTTGTAGTGAACGTGGAAAATATTGTAGTACATTTAAAATGGGCAAGGTGTGTGGCAAGGGATGGGGAAGTGGACATGATGGTGATGGTGCATATGCAGAGACTGAGGCCGAGAGAGCGGGCATGCTGAAATTGTGCCATAACAAACACCGACATCTTCATGCATTACCTTCCTGTCTGAATAGAGGTCATAGAACAGCACTATTGAAACCAGAGAAGTGTCAAAACATTGTTGGTTGGACAGCGGATAATGTTTCCACTCACTTTCCACCACCACCAGCACCCTGCCTTCCACAAGGTCAAATCTGAGTAGCCATGAGTCTGGACCGCATATTCCTCACCCTGATCCTCCTTCTTCCTGTCAAGTTGAGTGTCCGGAGACAACTGATCTCACACTTGGACTCTCTGAAGAGCTGTTCACTAGAGTTGAGCGAAACGGGTCGAAAAAATTCAAAAGTCGCCGACTTTTGGCAAAGTCGGGTTTCATGAAACGAAACCCGACCCTAGGATGAGGTCGGCCACGAGGTCGGCGACTTACGCGCCAAAGTCGCGTTTCAAAAGTTTGTTTTGCGCTCTTTTTCAGCCAATCAGGATCCACGGACACTGTGGGCAACGTGATGACATAGGCACGGGTCACCACCATCTTTCAGAAGGGCATGCAAGTGATTGGCTTGCTTTGGTGGGCGTCACAGGGGGTATAAAAGGGCGTGCACGCCGACCGCCATCTTACTTCTGCCGATTTAGTATAGGGAGAGGTTGCTGCTGATTCTGTAGGGAGAGCGTTAGGCAGGGAAGAAGACAAAAAAACTGCTTCTGCTGCTAGCGATTTGGCCTGCACAACACACAAGTCACTGTGTGTGCAGTGCAAGGGGAGGCTATATTGTGGTGTATCAGTGGTGTTGGTTGTTGGGCTGCCTTCTAAGGCTTCCTGACACGCTGGCATTGCTGTTTACCCACTGCTCCGCAAACTGCTTTTTTAAAAGCAATCCAATCTCCCTTATCCTCTCGTCACTTTGGTCACAGGCAGCTGTGCCATCGAGCGTGTCACATAGCTCTCAGATATCAGTGGGCCGCACACAATCCACAAGTGTCCAGTGTCCAAAAGTGTACGCAGAGATTCAAAATCTCCATTATCCTCTCGTCTCTTTGGTCACAGGCAGCTGTGCCATCGAGCGTGTCACATAGCGCTCAGATATCAGTGGGCCGCACACAATCCACAAGTGTCCAGTGTCCAAAAGTGTACGCAGAGATTCAAAATCTCCATTATCCTCTCGTCACTTTGGTCACAGGCAGCTGTGCCATCGAGCGTGTCACATAGCGCTCAGATATCAGTGGGCCGCACACAATCCACAAGTGTCCAGTGTCCAAAAGTGTACGCAGAGATTCAAAATCTCCATTATCCTCTCGTCACTTTGGTCACAGGCAGCTGTGCCATCGAGCGTGTCACATAGCGCTCAGATATCAGTGGGCCGCACACAATCCACAAGTGTCCAGTGTCCAAAAGTGTACGCAGAGATTCAAAATCTCCATTATCCTCTCGTCACTTTGGTCACAGGCAGCTGTGCCATCGAGCGTGTCACATAGCGCTCAGATATCAGTGGGCCGCACACAATCCACAAGTGTCCAGTGTCCAAAAGTGTACGCAGAGATTCAAAATCTCCATTATCCTCTCGTCACTTTGGTCACAGGCAGCTGTGCCATCTAGCGTGTCACATAGCGCTCAGATATCAGTGGGCCGCACACAATCCACAAGTGTCCAGTGTCCAAAAGTGTACGCAGAGATTCAAAATCTCCATTATCCTCTCGTCACTTTGGTCACAGGCAGCTGTGCCATCGAGCGTGTCACATAGCGCTCAGATATCAGTGGGCCGCACACAATCCACAAGTGTCCACTGTCCACAAGTGTACGCAGAGATTCAAAATCTCCATTATCCTCTCGTCACTTTGGTCACAGGCAGCTGTGCCATCGAGCGTGTCACATAGCGCTCAGATATCAGTGGGCCTCACACAATCCACAAGTGTCCAGTGTCCAAAAGTGTACGCAGAGATTCAAAATCTCCATTATCCTCTCGTCACTTTGGTCACAAGCAGCTGTGCCATCGAGCGTGTCACATAGCGCTCAGATATCAGTGGGCCGCACACAATCCACAAGTGTCCACTGTCCACAAGTGTACGCAGAGATTCAAAATCTCCATTATCCTCTCGTCACTTTGGTCACAGGCAGCTGTGCCATCGAGCGTGTCACATAGCGCTCAGATATCAGTGGGCCGCACACAATCCACAAGTGTCCACTGTCCACAAGTGTGTGCAGAGATTCAAAATCTCCATTATCCTCTCGTCACTTTGGTCACAGGCAGCTGTGCCATCGAGCGTGTCACATAGTGCTCAGATATCAGTGGGCCGCACACAATTCACAAGTGTCCACTGTCCACAAGTGTACGCAGAGATTCAAAATCTCCATTATCCTCTCGTCACTTTGGTCACAGGCAGCTGTGCCATCGAGCGTGTCACATAGCGCTCAGATATCAGTGGGCCGCACACAATCCACAATTGTCCACTGTCCACAAGTGTACGCAGAGATTCAAAATCTCCATTATCCTCTCGTCACTTTGGTCACAGGCAGCTGTGCCATCGAGCGTGTCACATAGCGCTCAGATATCAGTGGGCCGCACACAATCCACAAGTGTCCACTGTCCACAAGTGTGTGCAGAAATTCTAAAACTCCCCTGTCCTATAGACACCTTGTACCTTGTTTTACATTTCTATATAGTTTGTTGGATTTTGTCTACATTTCTACCAAAAATGAGGAAGGCTGGTGGAAGAGGCCGTGGAATTGGGCGGGGGTTGGCAGCTGGTAATGATGGTGTTGGTGGTGGATCTGATGGTAGTGGCAAGAGCAAAATAGGACCAAATGCAGGAGGTGCTGACCCTGCATCATCGACTGTCTACATAAGGCCTCGAACGCTTAGTTTTCTAGGAGTTGGCAAACCGCTTTTAAAGGCAGAGCATCAGGAAAAAGTTTTGTCTTACATTGCTGACTCAGCCTCCAGCTCTATCGCCTCCTCTTCTTCAGTTGTAAAAAGTAAAAGCTCTGAGTCGTCATTGGAGGCTCATGTTCATGAACCACACCTTTCCTTGTGTCCTTCACCCCAACCAAGATTGAAGGATGACGCAGGCCATACTACTGATTACTCCATGGAGCTGTTTTCACATACCATGCCTGGATTATCAAGTCAAATGGTGAATTACCCAGGCCAAGATGAATCTGACATGGAGTGCACTGATGCACAGCCGCTGATGGATGATTCTGCTGGTACATTCACTCAGAGCACTACATTGTCCTCGCAGTGTACAGAGCCAGATTTTGACCCTGATGAGACTCAGGTGCCCCTTCCCGCACACTATACCACCATACACGGTGACACAGAGAAAGGTGCACATGACATAGAAGAGGAGGTGATGGATGACCCAGTTGTTGACCCAGATTGGCATCCATTGGGGGAAGAGGGTGCTGCTTCCAATAGCTCAGATGAGGAGCATCCACAGCAGACATCGACATCGCAACAGCTGTTATCTGGCAGGCCCGGAGCACTCCAAAGACAGGTTCCAAACATCAAAAGAGTTGCTGGACAGCTTGTCCAGAGGGTCAAAAGATCACAGCGTGCTAGGCTGCAAAATGTCTGCCAAAGCAGGAAGAGTGCAGTGTGGCAGTTTTTTGAACAAAATCCTCATGATCAGGCCAAGGTTATCTGTAAGAAGTGCGCAAAGACCTTTAGCCGAGGGAAAAATCTGAAAAATTTGAATACCAGTTGCATGCTTAGACATTTAACCAGCATGCACTTGCAAGCGTGGACACAACACCAAACCTCAAGTGCCACATGTGCAACTGATCACAACGAAGGTAGTCAGCAATGCTACATTGTTTCCCCCACTGTAAGCACATCGGTTAGCACAGCAGCAAATGTTGAGGTGTCGTTGCAAGGCCACAGCAGTCAGGGAATCCCACTGTTATATCAACGAAAGACTGATTCTAGGCCATCAGAAAGAACACCAACTCCATCACCATCATCAACCCTCTCTCAGTCCGCCCTGTCCACCGCTACTTCCACCATATGCAGCTCTCAAGTCCAGCTCACCCTCCCAGACACTATGAGTAGGTCAAGAAAGTACTCAGTCTCTCATCCGCGTACACTGGGTTTGAACGCCCACATTGCCAAACTAATCTCGTTTGAGATGATGCCCTTTCGGTTGGTGGAAAGCACAGCTTTCCGCGAACTCATGGCCTATGCAGTACCACGCTATGACCTACCCAGTCGCCACTTCTTCTCTCGCAAAGCCATCCCAGCCCTCCACCATCATGTGAAAGACCGCATTGTCCATGCACTCAAGCAGTCAGTGAGCGGAAAGGTGCACCTCACAACTGATGCATGGTCCAGTCGGCATGGCCAGGGCCGTTACGTGTCCATCACTGCGCACTGGGTTAATGTGGTGGATGCAGGGTCCACAGGGGACAGCGGTGGTGGGACAGTGCTGCCTAGCCCACGGTCTAGGAAACAGTTGGCTGTAGGCGTTCGACCCTCCTCCTCCTCCTCCTCCAGAAGCGACAGCTCGTCCACAGAGCGCAGTCGTACGAGCACTCCATCTGCAGCTGCCACTGTTGCACACGATGTGTCCCCCTATCGAGCAGCTAGTGGAAAGCGTCAGCAGGCTGTGTTGCAGATGATGTGTTTGGGCGACAGACACACCGCCGAGGTGCTGGCCGAGTACTTGAAGCGACAAACTGAGTCATGGCTGGGCAGTGTACATCTTGAGGCAGGCAAGGTAGTTAGTGATAACGGCCGTAATTTTGTGGCAGCCATAGCCCTTTCAAAACTCAGCCACATACCTTGCTTGGCTCACACCTTGAACCTGGTGGTGCAGTGCTTCCTCAAAAATTATCCGGAGTTAACAGCCCTGCTCCAGAAGGTGCGAAGACTGTGCGCGCACATCCGCCGGTCGCCTGTACACTCCGTTCGTATGCAGAAGCTGCAGCGATTGCACCACCTTCCCAACCACCGCCTCATTATCGACATTGCAACAAGGTGGAACTCCACCCTGCACATGGTGGAGCGGCTGTGCGAGCAGAGGCAGGCCATAATGCATTTGTGGGAGGATACACGGCCAGGCACTTTGAGAGCAGACATGGAGTTGACAGGTGTGCAGTGGTCGAAGCTGAAAGACCTTTGTAAAGTCCTTCAGTGTTTTGAGGAATGCACACGGCTGGTAAGCGCAGACGACGCCATCCTAAGCATGAGCATCCCACTTATGCGTCTGCTCATGCAAACTTTGACGCACCTTAAGGAGCAGGCGTCTGCAGCCAATGTTGATGAGGAGGAAGAGGAGGAGGGAATCCTTGATGACATTCAGCCATTGTCTGCTCAGGGACCTCTCCTGGACGAGGTGGAGGAAGAAGAGGAGGAGGAGGAGGAGGATGATGGGGATGATTACTTAGGGGAGGAGGATGCATCTTGTGGGGCAAGTGAAAATGTTGGCGTGGCAAGGTCTGGTACAGGGTTTGTGCGTGACTGGAGGGATGTGGATTTGCCAGAAAGTGCTCCTCCACCCAGCACTCGCAGTGCATCATTGACACCGGGAACATTGGCCCACATGTCAGATTATGCCTTGCGGATCCTAAAAAGGGACCCCCGCATTGCCAAAATGATGAACGATGACGACTACTGGTTGGCCAGCATCCTGGATCCACGCTATAAAGGCAAATTACAAAACATCATGCCACAGGAGAACCTTGACCTAATATTGGCTAATAAACAAGCAACTCTGGTAAATCGGTTGCTTGAGGCATTCCCAGCACACAGCAGCGGTGATGGTTCTCACACGAGCCGTACGGGCCGGGGGCAGCTTGGCAGAGGTGTTCGTGGTGCACACAGCAGAAGTGGCGTTGGAGACAGGGGTTTCATGACAATGTTGTGGACTGATTTTTCAAATACCGCTCACACAACTGGTAATACTGCATCGATGGAAAGTGACAGGAGACAGCAGTTGTCAACTATGGTTACAAACTACTTTTCCTCCCATATCGATGTTCTCCCACACAGGTCATTCCCCTTTGACTATTGGGCCGCTAAACTGGACACCTGGCCTGAATTGGCCCAATATGCCTTACAGGAGCTCGCTTGCCCAGCTGCAAGTGTGCTATCGGAAAGAGTCTTCAGTGCAGCTGGATCAATCCTGACAGAAAAAAGGACCCGTCTGTCAACCCAAAATGTGGATGATCTAACCTTCATTAAAATGAACCACGCATGGGTTTCCAAGGATTTTGTCCAACCTTCCCCTGATGACACATAGGGTGGCAGAAAAATGGCTTGCTTTGGTCCACCTCTTCCTGGTACTTCACCTATTTCGCCTTTTGCATCAGTTGAATGTCCAACATCAACATATGCCACTTTCTAAAACTCCCTAACTGTGCTGCCTCCCCCCCCATGGCCGGAGTCACCACCTAGCGCACGACACCGTGCGAGTGCCGTTGCCCTGGACAGGTGGGTAGGCCGACTCTTGGGCGCGGGCACTGGCACAGGGTCCCTCATAGTGCAATCAAGTGTCTCTGACGGTGGTGGTGCACACCCGCCGTCAGACACACCGCTGTACTATGAGGGGCCCAGTGCCAGTACCGACGCCCACGAGTGGGCCCCCCTTGCTTGGCCAGGGCCCCAGCATTTGCAATCTTTACCTCTCCCTGCTCCTCCGCTGTGTAATCTGGGCCGTCAAATCCATACTGTGCCTGACACCGTCTGAGCCTGCCTCCTGATGTATAGACATATATTTTGAATGTGTACGCTATCCATACATGTTATCTGGGGATACGGTACCCCTTCTAAACTTTGTGCAATGACGTGCAATCCATACTGGGCCTAACACCGTCTGAGCCTGCCTCATGCTGTATAGACATATATTTTGAATGTGTACGCTATCCATACATGTTATCCGGGAATACGGTACCCCTTCTAACCTTTGTGCAATGACGTGCAATCCATACTGGGCCTAACACCGTCTGAGCCTGCCTCATGCTGTATAGACATATATTTTGAATGTGTACGCTATCCATACATGTTATCCAGGGATACGGTACCCTTTCTAACCTTTGTGCAATGACGTGCAATCCATACTGGGCCTAACACCGTCTGAGCCTGCCTCATGCTGTATAGACATATATTTTGAATGTGTACGCTATCCATACATGTTATCCAGGGATACGGTACCCTTTCTAACCTTTGTGCAATGACGTGCAATCCATACTGGGCCTAACACCGTCTGAGCCTGCCTCATGCTGTATAGACATATATTTTGAATGTGTACGCTATCCATACATGTTATCCGGGGATACGGTACCCCTTCTAACCTTTGTGCAATGACGTGCAATCCATACTGGGCCTAACACCGTCTGAGCCTGCCTCATGCTGTATAGACATATATTTTGAATGTGTACGCTATCCATACATGTTATCCGGGGATACGGTACCCCTTTTAACCTTTGTGCAATGACGTGCAATCCATACTGGGCCTAACACCGTCTGAGCCTGCCTCATGCTGTATAGACATATATTTTGAATGTGTACGCTATCCATACATGTTATCCAGGGATACGGTACCCTTTCTAACATTTGTGCAATGACGTGCAATCCATACTGGGCCTAACACCGTCTGAGCCTGCCTCATGCTGTATAGACATATATTTTGAATGTGTACGCTATCCATACATGTTATCCGGGGATACGGTACCCCTTCTAACCTTTGTGCAATGACGTGCAATCCATACTGGGCCTAACACGTCTGAGCCTGCCTCATGCTGTATAGACATATATTTTGAATGTGTACGCTATCCATACATGTTATCCAGGGATACGGTACCCTTTCTAACCTTTGTGCAATGACGTGCAATCCATACTGGGCCTAACACCGTCTGAGCCTGCCTCATGCTGTATAGACATATATTTTGAATGTGTACGCTATCCATACATGTTATCCAGGGATACGGTACCCTTTCTAACCTTTGTGCAATGACGTGCAATCCATACTGGGCCTAACACCGTCTGAGCCTGCCTCATGCTGTATAGACATATATTTTGAATGTGTACGCTATCCATACATGTTATCCGGGGATACGGTACCCCTTCTAACCTTTGTGCAATGACGTGCAATCCATACTGGGCCTAACACCGTCTGAGCCTGCCTCATGCTGTATAGACATATATTTTGAATGTGTACGCTATCCATACATGTTATCCGGGGATACGGTACCCCTTCTAACCTTTGTGCAATGACGTGCAATCCATACTGGGCCTAACACCGTCTGAGCCTGCCTCATGCTGTATAGACATATATTTTGAATGTGTACGCTATCCATACATGTTATCCAGGGATACGGTACCCTTTCTAACCTTTGTGCAATGACGTGCAATCCATACTGGGCCTAACACCGTCTGAGCCTGCCTCATGCTGTATAGACATATATTTTGAATGTGTACGCTATCCATACATGTTATCCGGGGATACGGTACCCCTTCTAACCTTTGTGCAATGACGTGCAATCCATACTGGGCCTAACACCGTCTGAGCCTGCCTCATGCTGTATAGACATATATTTTGAATGTGTACGCTATCCATACATGTTATCCGGGGATACGGTACCCCTTCTAACCTTTGTGCAATGACGTGCAATCCATACTGGGCCTAACACCGTCTGAGCCTGCCTCATGCTGTATTAGACATATATTTTGAATGTGTACGCTATCCATACATGTTATCCAGGAATACGGTACCCTTTCTAACCTTTGTGCAATGATGTGCAATCCATACTGGGCCTAACACCGTCTGAGCCTGCCTCATGCTGTATAGACATATATTTTGAATGTGTACGCTATCCATACATGTTATCCAGGGATACGGTACCCTTTCTAACCTTTGTGCAATGACGTGCAATCCATACTGGGCCTAACACCGTCTGAGCCTGCCTCATGCTGTATAGACATATATTTTGAATGTGTACGCTATCCATACATGTTATCTGGGGATACGGTACCCCTTCTAACCTTTGTGCAATGACGTGCAATCCATACTGGGCCTAACACCGTCTGAGCCTGCCTCATGCTGTATAGACATATATTTTGAATGTGTACGCTATCCATACATGTTATCCAGGGATACGGTACCCTTTCTAACCTTTGTGCAATGACGTGCAATCCATACTGGGCCTAACACCGTCTGAGCCTGCCTCATGCTGTATAGACATATATTTTGAATGTGTACGCTATCCATACATGTTATCCAGGGATACGGTACCCTTTCTAACCTTTGTGCAATCACGTGCAATCCATACTGGGCGTGAGAACGGCTGGCGAGCTGTTAAGCAAGCTACAGCACCTGTCCAGACAAGTACAGGGATTCCCTAGCGAGGAGACTTATTTGATTGTTTTCTATGTTGGGACAGCAATTTTTGGGGAGCACTATACTCTGGAGAATGATAGATGGGGCCCACCATACACTGGAGCATTCCAAAGGTGGACATCAGACACTGGAGCAGCATTTACAGGGCCCATTATACACTAGAGCATTAGAAATGGGGCCCATTATGTTTGGAGCATTATTTGGGCCCATAAGACAGTGGAGCTTCATCCATGGGGACCAACATATACTGTAGCATTATGTGGAGCTCATCATATACTGTTTCAAACATTATATGGGACCAATGATTTTGTATGGAGAAATAGATGGGCCTCGTCATGAGATGTAAAAAGTGAGGTATTTTTCATTGTACTATACCGCTATTTCTCTGCCGTATCGGAGCATGATGAGTTGTGGTATGTGTTAAAGGGGCGCTCTTTCGCCCAGGGCACATGAAAACCTGCAGCCAGCCCCCCCCACAAATTTATCCAAATAACCCCCATTTTTCAGTGCGTAACTTGTATTATGAAGTTAATTAAGGTTGACAAGCTTAAGTAAGAAGAATTGATGCTTTTGGCATTCAAATGGGCACTGTAGATGTGTTTCCTGTCCTCCTCTCACTGCCGACTTTTATTCCCCATTGACTTACATTGGGTTTCGTGTTTCGGGACGACCCCGACTTTTCCCTATAATCGGACGATCTTGCTCGACCCGACTTTTGGAAAAGTCGGGTTTCACGAAACGAAACGCGACCCTAAAAAAGCAAAAGTCGCTCAACTCTACTGTTCACTTTTCCATTTATAGATTTGGGCCTCTGGCTCGGTCCACTTGAAGCGGGGTAAGAGAAGATCGCATGAAGCAATGCCCAAATATTTGAGCAGCCATGGTCAAACAAAGGCAATGGTGGGAACGTGTCACAAGAGGTGGACGAGAATGAGACACGATTGACAGCAAGTCAGGAGGAGGACCAGGGTGTGGAAGTGGAATACGAGGTGGTGGATGATATAGTAACTGACCCAACCTGGCAGGAGGACATGTAGAGCGAGGACTGCAGCACACAGGGGAGGGAGGCATAGCACTCCAACAGGCAGAAAGAAGCAGTGTGGTGGCTGCAGACAGAAGGCAGGCAACCATTCCTCATAACACCAGCATGACAGAAGTTGACAGTGCAACTGTTAGGTCTTCCCGAGTCTGGTTGTTTTTTATAAGACTCTGCCGGTAACCCCAAACAGGCCATTTGCACCATCTGCCATGCCTGCATCATCAGGTGTAGCAAAACTAACAGTCTGACCGCCACCAGCATGATAAGGCGCATAGCAGCAAAGTACCCATCTTTGTGGGCCGAACCCCAGGCTCCAGGAACAGTGTCTGTGGGTGAAAACACTGCTTCTTCCAGTTGTGTGTGCAAGCCAATCCCCTGTCCATGGTGCATGCGAAGTTGCCTCCTGCCTTGCACTTGTAGTTGCACACACTCAACTACCACCATCATCAAGCACGTCCACATCCTTGTCCCAGCACAGCCTTCAGTTTTCCATACCCCAGTCATTGGAACGCAAGCGTAAATACACAGCCAATGCCCCACAGGCCACAGTACTAAATTCACACATTTCTTGTCTGCTTGTGGTCGAAATGTTGCCTTTTAGGCTTGTGGAGACGGAAGCTTTCTGCAACTTGATGGCAGTGTCCGGCCCAAGATGCTCGGTCGCCAGACGCCACTATTTATCCTGGTGTGCCATCCTGGCATTACACAAGCACGTGTTCCTCAACATTACCCGTGCCCTGAACAATGCTGTTACTGGGAAAGATCACATAACCATGGACACATGGACAAGTGCTTGTGAGCAGGGATGCTACATCTCACTGACGGCACACTGGGTTAAAAGAGTGGAAGCTGGGACCCAGATGGACCTTAGAATGGAACAAGTCTTCCCAACGCCAAGGATTGTGGGCCATACGTCAATCAGGGTTGCCCCCACAGTCTACATCTCCTGCGTCTCCTCCTCCTCTTCAGCCTCCATCTCCAAAATGACCACATCAGTCACAAGCTGGAATCACTGTAGCACTGCCTCAGCCAAGCATCAACAGGCAGTACTGAAGCTAATATGCTTAGGTGACAAACTGAACAATGCTGAAGAGTTGTGGACAGCTCTGAAAGAGCAGGCAGATGTGGGGCTGACACCGCTGAACCTACAGGCAGGCCTGGTCGTGTGTGACAATGGCCGGAACCTGGTGGCGGCTCTGAGGCGAGGTGAGCTCACACACATACCATGCCTGGCCCATGTGATTAACCTTGTTGTTCAACGGCTTCTAAAATACTACCCGGAGCTGCTGGATCTGCTTGTCAAAGTACGCCCATTTTAGAAAGTCAGCTCCAGCTTTCACCACCCTTGCCGTGCTTCAGCAGCATTTGCAGCTTCTGGTTCACTGACTCGTGTACGATGTCCTCATGTGTTAGAAGTCTACAATGCATACGTTGGGAAGGATTTGTGAGCAGAAGAGGGCAGTTGTTGACTACTAGCATCAACAGGGCAGTCGTTATTCAGGACAGACTCCACAGATAAGATCTCAGGAGTGGAAATGGATGTCAGACATATGTGCCATCTTTCAAAACTTTGAGGAATCCACCAAGATGGTGAGCAGCGATGACGCCATAACTAGAGCAACTATCCCACTTCTCTGCATTCTGAAAAGCTCTCTGCTCACAATAAAAGAGGATGCATTGCAGGCGGAGCATGAGGACATGGAGCAAGGAACCATACAGGGTGATTACATACAGTCCAGCCTCATGTCATCCCAACATGGATTGGTTGACAATGAGGACGAGGAGGGGGAGGAAGAACAGGAGCTACTTTCATGCGCTAAAGACGGTACTGGAAGCACAACTGTCATACCATCTGTTCAGCGTGGATGGCCTGATGACAGGGAGGAGAAGGAGGAGGAGGAGGACACCATGGTCAGTTGTCCTGTTGGTGAGGACACAGAAGGCTTGCCTGTTACCAGTCTGGCATGCATGGCTGACTTTATGTTGCGCTGTCTTTCCTGGGACCCTTGCATTATAAACATTTACAGTGATATTCATTACTGGTTGGTGACACTTCTAGACCCATGCTACAAGGAGAACTTTCAATCTCTTCTTCCAGAGACAGAAAGGTCTATTAAAATGGTGCAGTTCTAGAGGGCCAATGTTGCGGAATTATTAAAAAAAATTCCCATCTGAAAACACTGGCAGCAGACATCACAGTTCGTTGGACAACCAAAGAGCACAGGCGAGAGAGAAACAACTCAAATCCACCAGAGGCAGGGGAACACTGGCAAAGTTCTGGGAGACTTTTCTCAGACCCTCCCATCGCCCTGGTCCAGAGGCGTGGTGTAATATCTCACGGAATGGAATGTTTTGGAGGATGCTGAGGGAGTACCTTGCTGACCATACCAACATCCTCCGTGATTCCTCTATGCCTTTTAATTATTGGGTATTCAAGCTGGACATGTGGCATGAACTGGCTCTCTACACTTTGGAGGTCTTGGCCTGCTCTGCCACTAGCATTTTGTCAGAGTGGGTTTTTAGTGCCGCTGGTGTAATTATAACTGATAAGCGCATCCGCCTGTCAACTGAAAATGCAGACATGCTGACTCATAAAAATGAGCAAGGGCTGGATTGGCCAGACTTCTCTACACCACCGAATGGTAGCAGCGAAACATAACCTCCAATACAGTGTCTTTTTTTGGGAGGTGTATTCCCATGCACCTCTTCACAACCATACATGGGTATACGCTTCCTGATTTTGGCTATTTGGTGTTGTGGCACCCCTGAGGCTTCAGTCGCCACAGAGGTACTGCACCTTCTCCTAAGGTGTAGTGCCCCACAATCCAGGTAGGGTGGGAACTCCTGACCACGCTCCACACCTGCATTCCACACACAAGATAGTTCAGTGGGGCCACTTAACAGCATCATGCTGGGGGTTAGCAGAGCACCCCTCGTGGAACTCTGCTTCGTAACAAAAGATGTGCTGGGAGGCGGGTGGAGTGTGATGATATAAAAGAGAGGGAAAGTGTAGGATTTTAGGTCAGTCAGACGAGGGTCTGAGAGAGAGAGAGAGAGCAGGCTGACAGCAGGTCAGCCTGAGAGGAGCTCAAGGCGGAGGAAGGCAGTCAGTCAGGAGAGGCTGAGGACTGGTCTTAGTGGAACAAGCTCCTTAGGGAAGGAAGAGAAGGAGAAAGAGACGTAGACTGAAGACTACAGATTCCATAAGAGAGATAGAACAGATCGGAACGAAGGAGAATAGAAGGACGGTGGGAAGCTGGTTGAAGAAAGATAGAGAACCCTTCCAGTCCAGAAAGCGCAAAGGCCGGGGCCCGGTCCCCGAGGTTGATTGGATCTTTATGTCCGGCAACAGACACCGGAGGAGTAGTGAGCAGCTAACGCCATTCTCCCACCATAGACTTGGGACACAACAGCAACTGAATAGTGAGCCGGGACTCTGGGGCTAGAGTTCCCTGAAGCAGGCTACAGCTGTTTGTCATACAAGTAAAGACTAGGAACACCTAGAGAGAGGCATTCCAGGGTAACTAAGTACTGGAGTGCTTCGCACCTAAAGGCGCATTGGAGGATTCGTTCAGTAAGGTACATGTTGGCGGAGTGTGGAAGGGAGAATCCTATCCTGCCTGGAGGTTGGCTGGAGTCCTGACCTGGAGAACACAGTACGGAGGCAGGCAGTTGTGTGAACTGCAAACAGTGAGTAAAGCTTTGGAACCGCATACTCTGGTGTCCTCCAGTTATTCCCGCACCGCTACACCTTGGTACCAGCATCCATACCATTCTGCGCCTCTCCTCATCCGTTGCACCTACACTGCCCTAGGACTACAGCTCCACCTGTGGGGAGCTACACCATCTCTGCTGCACCACACCATCAGTCCCAGCGGATCTGCATGCAGCGTTGGCCTAACACCATACTTGCCAAATACCACGGGTGGCGTCAAGAACTATTCTAATAAACTCTAACACCATTAACATCACTGCCATTGATATTGGGCGCCCAGGGCCACGGACCGGGTCGCCGCTGCTGTGACACCTCCCCGCCTCGACACCGGCCCGGTACCGGGTAACCCACTGCCCTGGGTGAGCGTGGGGGCGCCCCAGTGTCATCCTCCTTCTCCTCATTCTCATCATCCACCAGACCACCACCACTAGAAATTGAGGGTGACCGTGTTCCGTGCTGCTACAACTACTCTAGTTTTTTTTTGAAAGGGTGTTTATGATACCCGTGAAAACATTTTTAAAAAATATGTACCCTACAGGGAGAAATGTTTTTCAGCTTATAAACTTAGTGTATGGGCATTCCAAGTGAAGGAGACCCGCTCCTTATCCCCTTAACGATCAGGGGTATTTTTGGTTTAGCATTTTCATTTTTCCCTCCCCTTTTTTCCAGAGCCATAACTTTTTTATTTTTCTGTCTATATGGCCATTTGAGGGCTTATTTTTTACGGGACGAGTTGTACTTTTAAATGACACCATTGATTTTACCATGTCGTGTACTCGAAAACGGGAAAAAAATTCCAAGTGCGGTGAAATTGCAAAAAAAGTGCAATCCCACACTTGTTTTTTGCTTGGCTTTTTTGCTAGGTTCAATAGATGCTAAATCTGACCTGCCATTATGATTCTCCAGGTCATTACAAGTTCATAGACACCAAACATGTCTATGTCCTCTTTTATCTAAGTGGTGAATAAAAATTCCAAAGTTTGCTAAAAAAAAAAAAAAAAATGTGTGCAATTTTGCAAGACCCGTAGCGTCTCTATTTTTCATGATCTGGGGTTGGGTTAGGGCTGATTTTTTCCATGCCGGGCTGATGTTTTTAATGATACCACGTTTGTGCAGATACGTTCTTTTGATCGCCAGTTATTGCATTTTAATGCAATGTCTTGGTGACCAAAAAAACGTAATTCTGGCGTTTTGAATTTTTTTCTCACTACGCCGTTTAGCGATTGGGTTAATGCTTTTTTTATTGATAGATCGGATGATTCTGAACACTGCAATACCTAATATGTGTATGTGGGATTTTTTTTTACTGTTTTATTTTGATTGGGGTGAAAGGGGGGTGATTTGAACGTTTAGGTTTTTTTAATTTTTTTTTTATTTTTAAACAATTTTTTTTTTTTTTACCTTTGGCATGCTTCAATAGCCTCCATAGGAGGCTAGAAGAATGCGCAACCCGATCGGCTCTGCTACATATGGGCGATGAGCAGATCGCCCATATGTAGCAGATTTACTGCTGTGCTTTCAGCGCCGACCACCGGGTGGCGCTGAAAGCCATATGCCTGGAACAACCATAGAGGTCTCATAGAGACCTCTGGCTGTCCAGGCAACATGACGCCGACCCCGATCATGTGACGGGGTCGGCAATGAGGTCATTTCCGGCCCGGCGGCCGGAAATGCTATTTAAATGCCCGCTGTCAGCGATTCCGCTCGCGCCTATTGTGGGCTCATGTCAGCTGTTCATAACAGCTGACATGTCACGGCTTTGATGTGGGCTCAGCCTCATCAAAGCAGGCGGAATGTCTGATGACGGACTGTGTCCGTCATTGGACATTAAGGGGTTTAATAATGGGAAAAAATTTTATGAGGCCTTCCTCCACATCTCTTTCAAGGGGCATTGGAGTGCCTCCTAAGTTTTGAGAGGCCTTGCATTCAATGCAAAGGCAAACACTATGGAAGAGCCACATTCTAATAATGGGAACATTGTTTTCAGGAGGCCCACCACTAAGTCTGTTCCAAGGGTTATTGTGGTGCATGTAACTTTGGTGCAGGTCAGGTCTTGCACTCAATGCATTAACAAACAGTATGGGAGTACCAATTGAATACTGAAACTATGGTTGCATGTGGCCATCCAGGACGTGGGTTCAAAGGCTTATTGGGGAGCGTGTAACTTTGGTGCAGGGCAGGCCTTGCATTCAATGCATAAGCAAACAGTAAGGGAGTACCAAATGAATAATGTGAACTTGATTTTCCTGTGGGCATCCAGTATGTGGGATCAAAGGGTTATTGGGGTGTGTGTGTGAATTTGGTCCAGGGCAGGTCTTGCATTCAATGCATATGCTAACAGTATGGAAGAAACAAATGAATAATGTGAACTTGGTTTTCCTGTGGCTATCCAGTACATGGGTTCAAACGCTTATTTGGGTGCATGTGAAATTGGTGCAGGGCAGGCCTTGCATTCAATGCATAGTCTAACAGTATGGCAGTAACAAATGAATAATGTGAACTTAATACCCTCACCCACAAAGGTCTTCATGGCTCAGCACCACCCTACATCTCCTCGCTTGTTTCAGTATACCATCCTACCCACGCCCTCCGTTCTGCTGATGACCTGAGGTTAGCATCCTCAATAATCAGAACCTCCCACTCCCGTCTCCAAGACTATACACGTGCTGCGCCAATTCTTTGGAATGCACTTCCCAGGTCAATACGATTAGTCCCCAATCCCCACAATTTTAAGCGTGCCCTGAAAACTAATTTATTCAGACTGGCCTACCGCCTCAACACATTAACCTAATCTATCCCTATGTGGCACAGCCAAAAGTTTTTTTATCATAACCAGGTTCCCCGCATCATGTTTCCACATGCTTTATGCATCCATTAGCCCTCTGCATCCGTACTGTTACACACTTAACATTATGGCTGGTCCATACAATCAGGGTAACTGTTACCACCCACCTTTCGTGTCTACCTCTTTCCTCATAGACTGTAAGCTTGCGAGCAGGGCCCTCATTCCTCTTGGTATCTGTTATGATCTATGTGATTATTGTTATGCTGTAATGTATATTGTCTGTACAAGTCCCCTCTGAAATGTAAAGTGCTGCGGAATATGTCAGCGCTATAGAAATACAATTTATTATTATTATTATTATTATTATTATTATTATTATTATTATTATTATATTATAACTTGGATTTCCTGTGGCTATCCAGTACCTGGGTTCAAAGGCTTATTGGGGTGCATGTGACTTTGTGACAGGGAAGGCCTTGCATTTAATGCATAGGCTAGCAGTATGGAAGAACCAAATGAATAATGTAAAAATGGTTTTCCTGTGCCCAACCAGTATGTGTGTTCAAAGGCTTATTGGGGTGCATGTAACTTTGTGGCAGGGCAGGCCTGCATTCAATGTATAGGAAAACACTATGGAGGAGCCACTTCCTTCTAATGGAAACATTTGTGTCATGAGACCCTCAGGTACGCCCAGCGTCGGACTGGCCCACCGGGGAACCGGAGGATTCTCCGGTGGGCCCTGGCATCTGGTGGGCCCTGGCACCTGCTGGCATACAGGGCCAGCAGTTGCCTAGGGCCCCCGCTGCTCCAGGGGTCCCCAGCCAGTGGTGTGTCGCACACCATGCAGCTGCTATGGGGGCCCCTGCCAGCGGAGAAGCAGCGGGTGTCAGGAGGCAGGAGCCCCTGTCCCCGCTGCTAAAGAGAAATGAATATTCACTGCGAAGCAGTGAATATCATTTCACAGTCTCCACCCCCAGAGGCCCCGCCCCCAGCCCAGTAAGCCGCTCTGCATCAGGGCCGGCGCCGTCCTCAGTCCTCTCTGCTCCTGGCTCACAGCTAGTGCGCGATGACGTCACTACATCGCGCACCCGCTGTGTGTCTGGCAGAGGGGGCAGCTCCTGACACTGAAGCCGGGATCAGCGTGGGAGCGAGGAGGAGAGGTGAGTATCGTGTTTTGTTTTTTTTATATATCTCTCGCTCTCTCTATCTGTCTCTATCTATCTATCTATCTATCTATCTATCTATCTCTATTTCTCTATATATCTCTCTCTCTATCTCTCTTATATCTATCTATCTTTCTATCTCTATTATCTATATCTATCTCTATCTATTATCTATATCTATCTCTATCGCTCTATCTTTATATCTATCTTTCTATCTCTACATCTATCTCTATATCTATCTATCTATCTATCTCTATATCTTTCTATATATATCTCTATATATATCTATTATGTCTATCTATCTCTATATCTATCTATCTTACTCTATCTATCTCTATATCTATTATCTATATATTTATTATCTATCTAGCTACCATCTATATCTATCTATCTTTATCTATATATATCTCTATCTAATGTATATATCTATCTATCTATCTATCTCTATACCTATCTATCTATTTATCTATCCGTTATCTATCTCTATATCTTTTCTCTGTATCTATCTATCTCTATATCTATATCTATCTCTATATCTATCTTTATATCTATATCTATATATCTATCTCTATCTATCTCTATATCTATCTCTATTTCTCTCTATATCTTTCTCTATATCTCTATAGCTATCTATCTATATATCTCTATCTATCTCTATATCTATCTCTCTGTATATCTATCTATCGCTCTATCTCTATATCTCTATAGCTATCTATCTATATATCTCTATCTATCTCTATATCTATCTCTCTGTATATCTATCTATCGCTCTATCTCTATATCTCTATAGCTATCTATCTATATATCTCTATCTATCTCTATCTCTCTGTATATCTATCTATCGCTCTATCTCTATATCTATATATCTATCTATCTTTATCTATTTATCTCTATATCTTTTCTCTGTATCTATCTCTCTCTATATCTATCTATCTCTATATATATCTATTATCTCTATATCTATATCTATTTCTCTCTAGTCTCTATATCTCTCTCTATATCTATTTATCTCTATCTCTATATCTATATATCTATCTATCTTTATCTATTTATCTCTATATCTTTTCTCTGTATCTATCTCTCTCTATATCTATATCTATCTCTATATATATCTATTATCTCTATATCTATATCTATTTCTCTCTATATCTCTCTCTATATCTATCTATCTATTTATCTCTATCTCTATATCTATCTCTCTGTATATCTATCTTTCTATCTCTATATCTATCTCTATATCTATCTATCTTTCTCTATCTATCTATCTATCTATCTATTTATCTCTATTATCTATATCTATCTCTATCTATCACTCTATCTCTATATCTATCTTTCTATCTCTACATCTATCTCTATATCTATCTTTCTATCTATATCTATCAATATCTATATCTATCTATCTAGCTATCTCTATTATCTATATCTACCTATCTCTATATATTTCTATCTTACTCTATCTCTATATCTATCTGTTATCTCTATATTTATTATCTATCTTTATCTATCTATCTCTATCTATTATCTATATCTATATCTATCTATCTATCTATCTATTAATCTATCTCTGTATCTATCTCTCTCTATATCTATCTCTCTCTATCTACCGCTCTCTCTATCTCTATCTATCTTTATATCTATTTCTATCTATCTCTATATCTATTATCTCTATATCTATCTACCTATCTATCTCTATATCTATCTCTATATATATATATCTGTTTCTCTCTATATCTATCTCTATATCTCTCTCTATAGCTATCTATATATTATCGCTATATCTATCTATCTATATATTATCTCTATATCTATCTATCTATCTCTATATCTATCTATCTATCTCTATATCTATCTATCTATCTCTATATCTGTTATCTCTATATCCATATCTATCTCTATATCCATATCTACCTCTATATCTATCTAACTCTATATCTATCTTTCTATCTAACACTATATCTCTATATCTATCTCTATATCTCATTATCTATCAATCTCTATCTCTATCTCTCTCTTTATCTATCTATCTATTGATCTATCCATCTATCTCTATATCTATCTCTATATCTATCTATTATATCTATCTATTATCTCTATTATCTATATCTATCTATCCATCTATCTATCTAGCTATCTCTATCTATCTCTATATCTCTCTATACCTATCTTTCTAACTCTATATCTATCTATCTATCTCTATACATATCTCTATATCTAGCTATTATCTCTATATCTATCTCTATATCTATCTTTCTATATCTATCTGTCTCTATATCTATCTCTATATCTATCTATCTATCTATCTCTATATCTATTATCTCTATATCTATCTATCTCTATCTATCTCTATATCTATTTTTATTTATAGCCATCTATCTATATATATATTTATCTCTATATCTATCTATATATGTCTATATTATTATTATTATATCTGTATATCTCTATCTATTATCTATCTCTATCTATTATCTATATCTATCTATATATCTATCTATCTCTATATCTTTCTATTTATAGCTATCTATCTCTCTATCTATCTATCTATCTATCTATCTATCTATCTATCCATTATCTATTTTCTATCTATCTCTATATCTATCTACCTATCTATCTATATTTCTTTCTATATCTATCTTTATATCTATCTCTATCTATCTCTATCTATCTCTATGAATCTTTCTATCTATATCTATCCATTATCTACTTTCTATCCATTATCTACTATCTATCTCTATATCTATCTATTTCTACATCTATCTTTCTATCTATATCTATCTAACTCTATATCTATATATCTATATAGCATTATACCCTATGAGGGGGTGCATTATTCCCTATGAGGGGGGCAGTATTATACCCTATGAGGGGGCAGCATTATACCCTATGAGGAGGCAGCATTATACCCTATGAGGAGGGCAGCATTATTCCCTATGAAGAGGCAGCATTATACCCTATGAGGGG
This sequence comes from Dendrobates tinctorius, assembly GCF_039654945.1. Taxonomy (NCBI): domain Eukaryota; kingdom Metazoa; phylum Chordata; class Amphibia; order Anura; family Dendrobatidae; genus Dendrobates; species Dendrobates tinctorius. Next base: position 90,201,452 of record NW_027361687.1, on the reverse strand, counting down.
GGCAGCATTATACCCTATGAGGGGGGCAGTATTATACCCTATGAGGGGGTGCATTATTCCCTATGAGGGGGGCAGTATTATACCCTATGAGGGGGGCAGTATTATACCCTATGAGGGGGCAGCATTATTCCCTATGAGGGGGGCAGTATTATACCCTATGAGGAGGCAGCATTATACCCTATGAGGGGGTGCATTATTCCCTATGAGGGGGGCAGTATTATACCCTATGAGGGGGTGCATTATACCCTATGAGGGGGGCAGCATTATACCCTATGAGGGGGGCAGCATTATACCCTATGAGGGGGGCAGTATTATACCCTATGAGGGGGCAGTATTATACCCTATGAGGGGGTGCATTATACCCTATGAGGGGGTGCATTATTCCCTATGAGGGGGGCAGTATTATACCCTATGAGGGGGGCAGTATTATACCCTATGAGGGGGTGCATTATACCCTATGAGGGGGTGCATTATTCCCTATGAGGGGGGCAGTATTATACCCTATGAGGGGGGCAGTATTATATTCTATGAGATGGCTGCATTATATTCTATGAGATGGCTGCATTATACTATGTGAGGGGGCTGCTTTATATTCTATGAGGGGGCTACCCCAACTCCTGCTACATAATTAAGAAATGTACAACCTTATATTATACCCAGATATTAGCGTGTTTTACCGCATAATTGGTGGTCTGGTATTTAACTCTATGCAGCTACATAGTGGGCCCCAAGAATGATTTTCTCTGGTGGGCCCAAGGTGTTCCAGTCCGACGCTGGGTACGCCTGTTGAAAGGCTTTTTTTGGGGTGCATGTTACTTTGGTGCAGGACAGGCCTTGAATTCAATGAATAGGCTAACACTATGGCAGTACCAAATGAACAATGTGAAATTGGTTTTAATGTGGCCATCCAGTACCTGGGTTCAAAGGCTTATTGGGGTGAATGTGACTTTGTGGAAGGGCAGACCTTGTGTTCAATGCATAGACTAACAGTATGGCAGAACCAAATGAATATTGTGAATGGGTTTTCCTGTGGCCACCCAGTACGTGGGTTCAAAGGCTTCTAATGGGAAAATTTTTGTCATGAGGCCCTCAAGTACATCTGTTTAAAGGCTTATTGTGGTGCGTGTTACTTTATTGCAGGGCAAGCCTTGCATTCAATGCATAAGCAAACAGTTCGGAGTACCAAATTAATAATGTGAAGCGGGTTTTCATGTGGCCATCCAGTATGTGGGTTCAAATGCTTATTGGTGTGCATGTAACTTTGGTGCAGGGCAAACCTTGCATTCAATGCATAAGCAAATAGTATGGGAGTACCAAATTAATAATATGTACTTGGTTTTCCTGCGGCCATCCCGTACGTGGGTTCAAAGGCTTATTGGGGTGTGTGTAAATTCGGTGCAGGGCAAGCCTTGCATTCAATGCCAAAGCAAACAGTATGGGAGAGCCAAATGAATAATGTGAAGTGGGTTTTCCTTTTAGCACCCAGTACGTGGGTTCAAATTCTTTTTGGGATGCATGTAACTTTGTAGAAGGGCAGTCCTTGCATTCAATGTATAGGCAAACACTATGGGAATCCCACTTCCTTCTAATGGGAACATATGTGTCATGAGGCCCTCAAGTACATCTGTTGAAAGTCTTATTGCGGTGCGTGTTACTTTGATGAAGGGCAGGCCTTGCATTCAATGCATAAGCAAACAGTAGCGGAGTACCAAATGAATAATGTGAAGTGGGTTTCCCTGTGGCCATCCAATACGTGGCTTCAAAGGTTTATTGCGGTGCTGCATGTAGCTTTGGTGCAGGGCAGACCTTGCATTCAATGCATAAGCAAACAGTATGGGAGAACCAAATGAATAATGGGAACTTGGTTTTCCTATGGTCATCCCGTACGTGGGATCAAAGGCTTATTGGGGTGCACGTGAATTTGGTGCAGGGTAGGCCTTGCCTTCAATGCATATGCTAACAGTATGGCAGAAACAAATGAATAATGTGAAATGGGTTTTCCTGTGGCCATCCAGGACGTGGGTTCAAAGGTTTATTGGGGTGCATGTAACTTTGTGGCAGAGCAGGCCTAGCTTTCAATACAGAGGCAAACACTATGGGGGACCCACTTCCTTCTAATGGGAACATTTGTGTCATGAGGCCCTCAAGTACATCTGTTGAAAAGCTTATTGGGGTGCGTGTGAATTTGGTGCAGGGCAGGTCTTGCATTCAGTGCATAGGCTAACCGTATGGCAGTACCAAATGAAATATCATGAGAACTTCTGTTTCATGTGGCCATCCAGTATGAGGGTTCAAAGGCTTATTTGGATGCATGTAACTTTGTGGCAGGGCAGGCCTTGCATTCAGTGTACACTATGGGGGACCCATCTCCTTCTAATGGGAACATTTGTGTCATGAGGCACTCAAGAAAGTGTGTTGAAAGGCTTATTGTGGTGCGTGTAAGTTTGGTGCAGGGTAGGCCTTGTATTCAATGCATAAGCAAACAGTATGGAAGTACCAAATTAATAATGTGAACTTGGTTTTTCTGTGGTCATCCAGTATGTGGGTTCAAAGGCTTATTGGGGTGCATGTGAATTTGGTCCAGGGCAGGACCTTGCATTAATGCATAGGCTAACAGTATGGCAGTAGCAAAAGAATAATGTGAACTTGGTTTTCCTGTGCCCATCCAGCCTTACATGCAAATTATTACCCTGTAAAGGAAGTCCCTTAACATACTTCCCTGTAAAATCCATTTTGGTTTAGTTTTTGTATATCATACTGTGCGCCTGTAAAAGTGGCTTCATACTTTGACAACATTGGTCACAGTAGTGACCTAGGAGTTATAAATGCTACCAGGGGCCTTACCCATGATGTTCCCATGTCATTTATGCACTATTCCCATAGATTTCCGGTGTTTTGATACCCTAGAAAGACCTCCGGGGGGGGGGGTCGCGGCAAAAAAGCTCAGGTTTCCCATAGACTAACGTTGGGCTCGTTGCTCGAGTTGAGTGCCCGAGTATTCCAATTTGCTCAACCCGAGCAACGAGCACCCTTGTATTTTAGTTCTCGCTCATCACTAGTCTTTATTCCTTTATAACTTGGAATACAGTGACTGGGGTAAGGGAATTGAATTGGGATCACTGAAACCTGGATTCAGGATTCTGACACTGTCTCCCCTGCTGCCATTTCCCATGGTGGCTTACAATTCACCCATTCCCCGAGACCCACAAGCAGACCTGGTGGTGGAGTAGCGGTCATATACCGGCCCCCAGGCTCACCCACCCACTTCCTTGACCACTTCTCAGCCTGGCTGCCACACTTCATGTCCTCAGAACTACCAACCCTTACCCTGGGAGACTTCAACATCCCCACTAACAGCCCCACTTCCACATCTGCATCCCAGATTCTATCACTAACCACTTCTCTTGGCCTCTCACAGCTCTCATCCTCTGAGACACATAAAGACGGTAACACCCATGACTTGGTCTTTGTCCAGCTCTGCTCAATCTCCTACCTAAATAACTCACCACTTCCCCTCTCTGACCACAACATTTTCTCCTTCACGCTCACAAATGCTCATCCACCTCAGCACACTCCTACCTATCACACATTCAGAAATCTACAAGCCATTAACCATCAGACACTTTCAGACTCTCTAAAATCTTCCCTGTCCCCAATATCCTCTTTTTCCTGTCCTGATCTCGCTGTTCATCATTACAATGACACTCTAAGAAACACCCTTGACCAGGTAGAGCCCCTCACCCTCAGAACCTCAAAACACAGAGTAAAACAGCCCTGGCTCACATCGCAAACATGACTTCTCCAGCGATGCTCTAGGAGTGCTGACCACCGATGGAGAAAAATCCACACACCAGCAGACTTCATCCACTTCAACTTTATGTTCACAACCTATAACTCTGCCCTTCACCTTGCCAAACAGACCTACTTCATCACCCTGATCTCCTCACTAGCCTATAACCCCAAGAAACTTTTTGATACCTTTCTCTCCCACCTCAGGCCAAAAGCACAAGCCCCTAAAACAGACATTTGTGCAGATGACATGGACTCTCACTTTATAGAGAAAATAGATAATATCTGTCAGGAAATGCACTCCAAAACACCAAGTGCTGTGACTCCCATCCCTCCCTGCATTTCCCCTGTCTCACTTTCCACATTTGATCCCATCTGACTACATGCACTCCGACCCCATTCCCTCACATCTCCTCCAGTCTCTCTCTCCAGTCGTCACAACTCACCTAACTACAATCTTTAATCTTTCCCTCTCCTCAGGCATTTTCCCATCCTCCTTCAAACACTCTATCGTTACTCCAATACTAAAGAGATACGCTCTCGACCCATCCTGCACAAACAACTACAGACCAGTCTCCAATCTCCCCTTCCTCTCTAAACTTTGGAATGCATAGTCTACTCCCGCCTTACCCGTTACCTCTCCACTCACTGACTCCTAGACCCTTCACAGTCCGGCTTCTGCCCCCTCCATTCAACTGAAACTGCACTCATCAAAGTTATCAATGACCTTCTGACATCAAAATGTAACGGTGAACACTCTCTGCTCATTCTTCTTGACCTTTCTGCAGTTTTCGACACTGTTGACCACTGTCTCCTACTCTCTAGGCTCCAGTCACCAGGCATTAAGGACACTGCTCTCTCCTGGTTCTCTTCCTAGCTTTCTGACCGCTCCTTCAGTGTTGTGTTCGCTGGCTCCACGTCATCTCCTTTTCTGCTCGATGTTGGGGTACCTCAGGGCTCAGTCCTTGGCCCCCTTCTCTTCTCTCTCTACATGGCCCCATTTGGATAGACCATCAGCAGATTTGGCTTTCAGTACCATCTTTATGCTGATGACACACAACTATACACGTCATCCCCCGAACTTACCCCTGCGGTACTACAGAATACCAGTGACTGTCTGTCCGCAGTCTCCAACATCATGTCCGCTCTCTATCTGAAACCTAACCTCTCAAAAACTGAACTTCTGCTCCCGCCATCAACCCACCTCCCTAAATCTGACATTTCCCTCTCTGTGGGTGGCACCATAATAACACCCCCCCAGCAGGCACGCTGTCTGGGTGTTATGTTTGACACCAATCTCTCCTTCACATCCCATATACAATCTCTTGCCTGCTCTTGCCGCTTACAACTAAAGAACATCTCCAGAATCCGCCCTTTTATCACAATGGAAGCAACAAAAGCCCTCACTGTCGCATTGATTCACTCCCGCCTAGACTACTGCAACGCTCTATTAATTGGCCTCCCCGTTACTCGACTTTCCCCTCTACAGTCCATACTTAATGCAGCAGCTAGGGTCATCTGGCTAATCGGTAATCGGACGCGTCCGCTCTTCGCCAATCATTACACTGGCTGCCCATTCATTATAGGATCCAAATCAAAGTACTTGTTCTCATCCACAAAGCTCTCCACAGTGCGGCACCCCCCTACATCTCCCTTATTTCTGTCTATTGGCTTAACCGACCACTGTGCTCTGCAAACGACTTTCGACTAACCTCTGCACTAATCCGCTCCTCCCACTCCCGACTCCAAGACTTCTCCCGCACTGCGCCAATCCTCTGGAATTCTCTATCCCAAGAAATTAGGACTATCCGCAATTTGCACAGTTTTAAGCCCTCCCTCAAAATGCATCTGTTCATAGCGGCCTATCACGTTCACTAATCAAAGTCATTTTATGTGTAAGAGTGCGTGTGTAGCCCATTCACTATCTCCATCTATCCCTCATTCCCTCAAGATGGCTGGACCATCATTGCAAATACATCATTGTAAATACACACCTGTACTCTTTATCTCCCCCATCTCATTGTAAATTGTAAGCTCTCATGAGCAGGGTCGTCTTATTTTGCTTTAATTTTTGTATTGTTAACATTGTTACTTATGACTTGTGTTTTAAAACTGTTAAACTGTAAAGCGCTGCAGAATATGTTTGCGCTATATAAATAAAGATTATATTATTATTATTATTATTATTATTATTATTAATATTATCTCCTGCGCTGATAGTGCTGGGGTCTTCACTGTACAGGTGTGCCTTTTGTGAATGGGACCAATTGAATAAATACGTCGATAGCTGCGCTGCTGGAGTGAATCAATTCTTCAGAAAAGATAAGGAAGATGCTTTTTATTAACAGCGCGTTGCAAAGCCATAGAGGTGTCTTTTTCAATTATTGATAAAATGTAAAGAGATGACAAATTATTAGGATGTAGGTGAAGTGGGATAAGAACCCATGATGAGCCAGTGAATAGAATCCAGGCAGGGAACATTTACAGTAACAGAGGAGCCACCCAGACAGATGAGGGAAAGAGAACTATACATATAAAAGATTACACTTAAAGGACAAACTGTTGAGAAGAAGTAATGGGAGTGGTCCCTTCCACATATGGGGTATCAGCATACTCAGAACAAACTGGACAACAACTTTTGGGGTCCAATTTTTTCTGTTACCCTTGAGAAAATAAACAATTGGGGACAAAAAAAATCATTTTTGTGGAAAAAAAATATTTTTTTCATGCCCGGGCATTATAAATTTTAGCAAAACACTTGGAGGTTCAAAATGCTCACCAGACTTCTAGATAAGTTCCTTAGGGGGTCTAAGTTCCAAAATGGGGTCACTTGTGGGGGGTTTCCACTGTTTAGGCACATAAGGGGCTCGCCAAACGCGACATGGCTTCCGATCTCATTTCCAGCCAATTTTAGTTTGAAAAAGTCAAACGGCACTCCTTCCCTTCCCTTCCTTCCCTTCTGAGCCGTGCCATTCGCCCAAAAAGTGGTCCCCCCACATATGGGGTATCAGTGTACTCACGACAAATCGCACAAAACTTTTCAGGTCAATTTTCTCCTTTTACGCTTGGGAAAATAAAAAAATTGTTGCTAAAAATAATTTTTGTGACTAAAAAGTTAAATGTTAATTTTTTCCTTCCATGTTGCTTCTGCTCCTGTGAAACACCTGAAAGGTTAATAAACCTCTTGAATGGGGTTTTGATGAACTTGAGGGGGACAATTGTTAGAATGGTGTCACTTTCGGGTATTTTCTGCCATATAGACACCTTCAAATGTGAGGTGGTCAATAAAAAAAATTGTTTGGTAAATTTTGTTGTAAAAATGAGAAATCGCTAATCAACTTTTAACCCTTATAACTTATAACCCTTATAACTTTCTAACATAAAAAAATTTGTTTCCAAGATTGTGGTGATGTAAAGTAGACATATTGGAAATGTTATTTATTAACAATTTTCTGTGTCATATGTTTTAAGGGCATAAAAATTCAAAGTTTAAAAATGTGGAAATTTTCTACATTTTCACCAAATTTCCATTTTTTGCACAAATATACGCAAGATATGTAGAAGAAATTTTAACAATAACGTGAAGTACAATATGTCGTGGAAAAAAAAAGACTCAGAATCGCCAAGATCCGTTGAAGCGTTCCATAGTTATTCCTCAATAAAGGGACAGTGGTCAGAATTGTAAAAATTGGCTTCGTCATTAACATGCAAACCACCCTTGGGGGTAAAGGGGTTAAAAGAAAAAGCGCAATTTTCATTTTCACATCCACATTTTAGTTCTGTGCTCAACACAAAGCTAGATGAATTCCTTGATGGGTCTAATTTCCATAATGGGGTCACTTGTGGGGGTTTCTATGTTTTGGCACCTCAGTGGCTCTACAAATGAGACATGGTGTCTACAATTCCAATCAAATTTGCACTCCCAATATCAAAAGTTGCTTCTTCCATTCTGAGCCCTGCCGTGTGTCCGAACAGAACTTTTTACTTTACGTGAAGTTTCATTGCTCTGAGAGGAAAGTGGGTAACAAACCATGGGGCTCACTTTTTCTAGCTACTTTTTGCAAAAGTGAAACATTTGAGACTAAAGCAACATTTTTGTGAATAAATGAAATGTTTTAATATAGCAGCCTAATGTTATCAAATGCTGTGTAGTACATGTGGCTTCAAATACCCCATGATAAAATCCTGAAGGGGTGTAGTTTCCAAAATGGGTCACTTGTGGGGGGTTTCTGCTGGTTAGGTACCTTATGGTCCATGCAAATGCAACATGATGCCCGCAATCTATTTCAAACAAATTTGTGTTCCAAAATTCAAACGGTGCTCCTTCCCTTCTTAGCTCTGCCATTTGTCTGAACAGTGGTTTCAAAACACATGTGGAGTATCAGCAAGCTCAGAAACACTGGATAATTGTAGGGTCCATTTTCTCATACTATTTCTTGCAAAAGTAAAAGCAAAATTCGGGCTATAGCAACATTTTAGAGAAATTATGATTTTTTTCTCATTCTATCTTTTTATTAATTCCTGTGTAGCACCTGTTCCATAGTTCCTGACAGCGGTTTTGAATTATGTGAGGGGTGCGGATTTTAAAATGGTATCACTTTTGGGGAGTTTCCAATATATAGGCACCTCAAAGTTAATTTAAAGCTGAAAAAGTCCCTAAATAAACAGGCTTTGTAAATTTCCTGAGAAAATGAAAACATTCTGCTTAACTTATAACCCCTCTAACAGCCTAACAAAATACAGTATAATGATGTTAGAAAAATGATGCAAATGTTAAGTAGACATATGGGAAATGTTATTTATTAATTATTTTGTACAGCATGACTAACTGTCTTAGGAACATAAAAATTTCAAAGTTTGACAATTTCATTTTTTTTTAATTTAGGGCAAAATTTTGACATTTAAAAAATTGCAAAACATATGGACATGAATTTTCCAATAACATAATGTACAATGTGTCATGAAAAAACAATCTCAGAATCACTGGGAAGCTCTGAAACATTCCAGAGTTATTACTATATAAAGTGACATAATTTTAATAGTAGCATGTTACCTGCACAGCCAATGTAATTTGCTACTGACTGCTATTTTTTTTTATTACAGTTGAGGTGAGACTTTCTGGAGGAACCAATTGTTCGGGTCGTGTGGAAGTCAAATACAAGGGAGAATGGGGTGGAGTATTTTTTTCTGAACATTGGATACACCTCTCTACTGTAATTCACAGACAGCTGGGATGTATTATTCCGAATGCAGATTTTCTCACCAATGCAAGTGAATTTGGAAACATTAAATCTATTTTATTATTTGCTGCAATAAACTGTTCAGGAGAAGAGTCATATTTGTCCCAATGCAAATTTTATCCATTTAAAATAAATGATCTTTCTACTGATATTATGGCTGGATTGACGTATCCAGGTACGTTGAATTTATTTATTTAAAAAATTTTTTTTTCATTATAAATACACCACAACAGTTTATGGAGCACACATTCAATTATACATTTATCTACCTGTGCTCAAAAATTAACATGAGGTCTTAAATTAAGATGAGTGAACCATGAATTAGAAGTTTCCAGTGTCACCAAATTTTGTTAACAAATTTGATTTGAGGTTATTGGATTTCCACTGAATTGAAAATGAAGACTTTAATTGTCCTAAAAATGTAGTTTGATGCGATTCTATTTTCCTCAGTGTATTTTGCAGTAATATTATACATGCACAAAGCATCTGTACAATTTGCTCAGTGTTTTGTGGCTTTCTATATTCATGACTCTGTAGCTCTATTTCCCAGATTCACCACGAATTGACTTCTGCATTCCCTACTCTTACTTTTAAGTAGGGTGTGATGTGCAATACCATGTGATGTAATTATAATTATACAATGTGTGAAATGGCTGTGGCCATTGTAGGAAATCCTTTCTTTCTCAGTGGTTGATGTAACAGTAGAGAAGAGAAAAGCCGGGGTTCGTCCGTGCTAGACCACAAGGAACCAACCGAAGATGCAAGCAAACCTTTATTCACATTCAAGCCAACGTGTTTCATGGCCTCCTGGCCACTTCATCAGGGCAGCAAGTCCTGATGAAGTGGCCAGGAGGCCATGAAACACGTTGACTTGAATGTGTATAAAGGTTTGCTTGCATCTTCGGTTGGTTACTTGTGGTCCAGCGCGGACGAACCCCAGCTTTTCTCTTCTCTACTGTTTTATCTGCATCTCGGGATCTGAAGCGGCCAAAACTTCCTTAGGTGGTTGTGACCCTTCACAACCACATCAGGTGAGTGGATTACCTTTGTTAAACACGCTGGTGTCCCTCATTTACTGCCTTAGTGCGCTCCCCCTCTTATTTTTATTTTTGGCAGTGGTTGATGTAGGCACAGATAGAAAAGTTCTTATCAAATAGGAAGATTTATTAAACTTCATAAATCTTCAAATTAAAACAAATGGTCTGTCACTGGCAAAACACAGTATAACAGAGTAAAATAGTCTCCTAGAGGTAAAGGCTCCTAGAGAGCTCATACTTTTACACCAAGACTACAGAAGGGTTTCCACCTCTACTTCCAGACAATACCTGAGGCAGCTCAGATAACTTGTGAATGGGCTGCAAAGCCTGAATTGGAGACTGGGAATGACCAGTCCCCCCCGTCTATTTAATTCTTAAAACCAGGACCCAAAAGCCAGGCTTATTTAAAAAAAAAACCTCTTGGCACTATCTGTGATGTAGCTTTTGTCTCTGGGTCCAACATCACCAAGACTTGCCACCACTGTGACACATACCTTCAACCCAGGACTTGTCTGGCTGCAATTTTACACCATTTTGAATATTTTGTTTAGTGCAAATGACAATTTTTGCATTTAATCTAATAGATTTGATCTAGTTTTTCGGTAACATTAATATAAGTTTATTAGTTAATGTTTACACTATGGTGACATCTGAATGGGTTCTCACTCTGTAAAGTGTAGCATTTCAAAAAACCTACAGATGTCCAAACAGAGCCACTTGGTGAATTAATCTGGTGTTTAATAGCAAACATCTGCTAACAGGGCAAGTCCTTTTGACATTTAAGACTGTAAAAAAGTAGTAAGAAAAATTAGAAGTTATAAAAAGTGTGTAAATGTGATAATTTATCCAGGACATTTTTATCTAGGTTACAGAGATTACAGATTGGTTGATGGTCCTAATGACTGCTCTGGTTATTTACAAGCTAAACAAGGTAATACTTGGGGATCGGTTTGTGCAATTGACGAAGATTTAAGGACAGCCAATGTTATATGCAGAGAACTTCAATGTGGAGAAGCAGTGCCATCATTAGTAACCTATACAAGACGACCTGGACCAATATGGATGGATCAAATTCGCTGTATTGGCAACGAGTCCAGATTATTAAACTGTACAATAGCACTTGCTACTATGAAAAATTGCACAAAAGAAAATCATCCTTACATTCAATGCAAAGGTATTTAAACTACTGTTGTATTTTTAACAAATATAATATTTATCCACTTTACCCCCAAAGGTGGTATGCACGTTAATGACCAGGTCAATTTTTACAATTCTAACCACTGTCACTTTGAGGTAATAAGTCTGGAATACTTCAACGGATCCTGATGATTGAGATCCTTTTTTGTGATATATTGTACTTCATGATAGTGGTAACATTTCTTTGATATGACTTGCGTTTATTTGTGAAAAAAAAATGGAAATTTGGTGAAAATTTTGCAATTTTCCAAATTTGAATATTCATGTCCTTAAATCACGAAGATATAAAGCTCCAAAATAGTTACTAAATAACATTTCCCATATGTCTACTTTACATCAGCACAATTTTGGAGCCAAAATTTTTTCGTTAGGAAGTTATAAGGGTTAAAATTTGACCAGTGATTTTTCATTTTTCCATTAAAATTTAAAAAAACATTTTTTTATGGACCACATCTCATTTGAAGTGATTTTGAGGGGGATATAAGACAAATAAAACCCAAAAGTGACACCATTCTAAAAGCAGCACACCTCAAGATGCTCAAAACCACATTCAAGAAGTTTATCAACCCTTCAGGTGCTTCACAGGAATTTTTGGAATGTGGGAAAAAAACATTAACATGTTAACATTTTTTCACAAAAAAATTTACTTCAGATAATTTTTTTTTTATTTTGACAAGGGTAACAGGAAACAATGAACATCACAATTTGTTGTGTAATTTCTCGTGAGCATGCCAATGCCCCATATGAGGGAGAAAACTACTTTTTGGGCACATGGCAGAGCTCGGAAGGGAAGGAGCATCATTTGACTTTTTGAATGTAAAATTTCCTGAAATCATTTGCGGACGTCATGTCCCATTTAGAAAGCCCCGGATGTGCCTAAATAGTGGAAATCTCCCACATATGACACAATTTTGGAAGCTAGATCCCTCAAGGTGCTTCACAGAAGTTTACAACATTGATCCGTGAAAATAATAAAATCCACAAAAATGTTATTTTATCCCCAAATTTTGCATTTTCATAAGCGTAACAGGTGAAATTGCACCATACAATTTGTTATGCTTTTTTTCCTGAGTACGCCAATACCCCATATGTGGAGGAATACTACTTTTGAATCACAATGCAAAGCTCAAAATAGAAGAGCTGCCTTATTGGAGTTCAGATTTTGCTGGAATGGTTTGAGGGTGCCATGTCACATTGGCAGATCCCCTGCGGAACCAGAATAACAAAAAATCCTATGTGTGAACTCATTTTACAAACTACATTCCACAATGTATTCATCAAGGGATGTGTTAGGCGTCAAGTTCCAGCCTCTGCACAGGAGGAATCTCAAGCCTTGTCTTCTCCCATTCCTCTCCAGCCGCAGAGGAACCTGCTCAGCAAAGACATCATCCCTGGCGTCTTGCTCAGTCTGCTGCTGTTGGCTTGGTTACTGCCGCCAATCAGGGTTCAGCTATAGTAACCTGTAATAGCCAGCAGCGAGCAGCTCTTGGGACTAAGTCCTTCTTTCTTTTCACTGAGCATGCTCGTGGGAAATCCTCTCATTGGAGGTCTGAGGTCACATGCTCAGGTCCTATTACTGCTCCCATTGGACCACTATGAAGGTGCACGGCCATGCGGTAGTATAGACAGTAATGGATAGTGATGTGTGTTATGATGGATGCTTTTGAACTGATGAATTACTCATTAAGAAACCCCTTCCCTTTGATACGTATGTTGGTAGGGTTTAGAGTCCTGAGTCAGCACCTAGCGGTGGCACTGCATAGCGCTGCAGTGCTTCGAGCACCTCTCACACCAGAGAGTGTCATCTGCATGAGACACCTCTGTACCGCATACGCTGCAGTGTCCGTCTCAGCAGTGCCATGCTCAGTTACTGAGCTTTCCAGCACTAAGCCTAGGCTGGTTAGTGTCATCCGCCAGGGCGGCGCTGTACACACGCAGTGCGGTAACACTACTGTCGGCTGCACCCTGTGATTGCTAACAGGGCACAGCATTTCTCTAGGGTTAATCCATGGGCCACAGTAGCGGTTCCCTAAGCCATTGTCTGTGAGGTAAAAGCATCTATTTCTGTGGCTCTGTGCTGTAACAGAGTTCGCTCCTGTGCACACCGCATCAGCGGTTACTCTGCCGGTGTTCAGTTAGCGTCCGCCACAGGGGTGGGATTCAAATTTTTAACAACAGGTCCTGTGTTTATGTGTAGGAAACCACACCCAGTTTTAAGCCACACCCATTTTCAGCCACACTCATTTCATAGAATCATAGAATCGTAGAGTTGGAAGGGACCTCCTGGGCCATCTGGTCCAACCCCCTGCTCAAAGCAGGATTCGCTAAATCATCCCAGTCAGATGTCTGTCCAGCCTCTGTTTGAAGACTTCCATTGAAGGAGAACTCACCACTTCTCGTGGCAGCCTGTTCCACTCATTGATCACTCTAACTGTCAAAAAGTTTTTTCTAATATCTAATCTGTGTCTCCTCCCATTCAGTTTCATCCCATTGCTTCTAGTCTTTCCTTGTGCAAATGAGAATAAAGTTGATCCTTCTACAATGTGACAGCCCTTTAGATATTTGTAGACAGCAATTAAGTCTCCTCTCAGTCTTCTCTTTTGCAAACTAAACATTCCCAAATCCTGCAACCTTTCCTCATAAGACAGGGTTTGCAGACCGGTCACCATTCTGGTCGCTCTTTTCTGAACTTGCTCCAGTTTGTTGATGTCTTTTTTAAAATGTGGTGCCCAAAACTGGACACAATATTCCAGATGAGGTCTGACCAAAGAGGAGTAGAGGGAAATAATGACTTCACGTGATCTAGACTGTATGCTTCTGTTAATACATCCTAGAACTGCATTTGCCTTTTTTGCTGCATCACACTGTTGACTCATATTCAGTCTGTGATCTATTAGTATACCCAAGTCTTTTTCACATGTGCTGTCACTTAGCCCTATTCCTCCCATTCTATATATGCTTTTTTCATTTTTATTGCCCAGATGTAGTACTTTGCATTTCTCCCTGTTAAAAACCATTCTGTTAGTTACTGCCCACTTCCCCATTTACATACACCTTTTCCTCAAACATATACAAGTAGGGGAGCAGTCAAACAGTTGAAAAAAAAAATTTGAGTGAGATCAGAACAGTGTACATTCTGGCCAGCGGGTCTCCTGACCCGAGTGTGACAGCTGCATATATTTCTATGCAGCTGTCTCACTTGACTGATCAGCTGGCCAGGCTGCGCAATGCATTCTGATATTAACAGTTCTGTTATGAGCTCATTTTCTGCTGTTCACCAGTTGAGAGTTCTCCTTCCGTTCTCCCTCTGGTGGTGACAGGAGGTAGTGAGGTTGGTTTAAGTGGTAGTGATCTGCCACCTGGTGAGGAGGATAACGATTGGATCTCTGGAGTATCAGACTGGATATAAGACAGCCAATGCCCTATCCTGGTGCTGGTGATTCAGTCTGCTTCTCAGGTCTTGGACTCAGCTCTGTTCCAGTCTTCTCAAGTTAAGTTTGTTTTTGCTAATGTTCACACTTGCTGTTGTTGGTCAATTCAGTTTTTTGTGTGGTCAGCCAGCCCGGCTATTTATCTGTATTTGCCAATTTGCTTTTTTTTGTCCCTTATTAGATTGGCCTCTTTTTGCTCTGTCTCAGAATATTTCAGAGCGCTGATATAGTGGGAGAAGTCTAGTGACTTCAGGGTTAATTTTACTATCAGATGTGTTGGACACTATTTTTGGTAGGGTTTTTGGCAGATTGCAGACAGTGTCTTTCCTTTCCTGTCCTTTCTAGTTAGTTTGGCCCCATCGTTTGCTCAGTCTATTTTCCTGCCTTTGTATGTGTTTTCATCTTGTTTCACTGTCAATACATGTGGGGGGCTTTCTTTCCTTTGGGGTCTGCTCTGGGGCAGTTAGTTTTCCTCTTTTTCTGCTTTAGGCTTAGCTCTCCGGTTGTGACGAGGCATCTAGGACCAACGTAGGAACGCTCCACGACTGCTGCTAGTTGCGTGGTTAGAATCAGGGATCTGCAGTCTGCATAGTTACCAACCTCTCTGGTTTTCTGAGACTTAGCTTGTGTTGTTTTTTTTCCTCGGTGACCCATTCATAACACAGTTCCCATCAAACCCCAGATCACTTATATAACCAGCAGCTTTTGTTCTGGCCAAAATAATTTTTAAGCTGATACCACGACACAGGAGACTCTTTTGGCCAGGCCCTACTCTACTCTAAACTATTAAAAATAATTATATATTTATGTATTTTTCTTTAAGGGAATGAGTCACATACATTTACATTTTTTTTAAACAACCATTAATACCACATACAAGGGACAAATATCGATTCGTCACACCATGACCAGACTACATATTACCACCACATAGTCACCGAATAATACCACATACAAGGAGCAAATACCGCCACACCATGGCCAGACCACATATTACCACCACATAGTCACAGAATAATACCACATACAAGGAACAAATAACGCTGCACCATGGCCAGACCACATATTACCACCAGATAGTGACTGAAAAAAACCAGGGGAAGAGTCCTGAGGAGATCATTTGCATATTCCCAGTGCCTTCTGGGATAAGTGAAGAGTCTCCGCGAGCTCAACGATCACTGGGCTTTGGCCGTTGCAGCAGAAAAGAGGAAATCGGAAAACCAGGAAAAGAGTCCTGAGGAGATCGTTTGCAGATTCCCAGTGCCTTCTGGGATAAGTGAAGAGTCTCCGCGAGCGCAACGATCACTGGGCTTTGGCCGTTGCAGCTGAAAAGAGGAAATCGGAAAACCAGGGGAAGAGTCATGAGGAGATCATTTGCATATTCCCAGTGCCTTCTGGGATAAGTGAAGAGTCTCCGCGAGCTCAACGATCACTGGGTTTTGGCCGTTGCCACTGAAAAGAGGAAATCGGAAAACCGCGTGCCGAAAGAAAGCTCAATATGGAAGAGGCCAGGAGCCATTTGGTGAGCTGCATTTCTTGCTACATGTTCAAAGACTTACCAGTGGAAAAGCCAAACTTCTCATGCCACAAATGCAAGCTTGTGTCCCTGTTGGAGGAAAAGTTGCAAAATCTCGAAGAGAGGTTAGCTACGTTGAAGATCATTAAGGAAGGTGAAGAGTTCTTAGACAGAGCAGAATTATCTCTTCATGTTACAGAAAGAGAAGAAATTCGAAGTGCACCTGAAGAAACAGAGGAATGGAGACATGTGACCCAGAGAAGCAGGAGGATCAGGAGGCAGTCAGCACCCATACTTCTCAGGAACCAGTACCAGGCTCTCACGCAGGAAAACGATGAAGAAATACATCAGGATAAGACTTTGCCCACAAACAGCAACCTTGTACGCCTTAAGAGTCCTCCTGGATGGAGAAAGAAAAATGTTGTGAAGAAGAAACGGAGAGTGGTGGTCATGGGGGATTCCCTGTTGAGAGGAACAGAGGCTGCTATCTTCAGACCGGATATAACTTCAAGAGAAAGGTGCTGTCTTCCAGGTGCAAAAATTTAAGATTTGTCTGACAGGATATCAGGACTCTTCAGACCTACAGATGACTACCCATTCCTGCTACTACATGTGGGGACAAATGACACCGCAAGAAACGACCTGGAAACCATCTGCAGAGACTTTGAAGACTTAGGCAAGAAAGTGAAAGAACTGGGAGCGCAGGTGGTCTTCTCTTCCATCCTCCCAGTGGATGGCCATGGAACAAGGAGGTGGAATAAGATTCTGCAGGTGAACAAATGGCTACGTCGAAGGTGCCGTCAGCAACGATGTTAGAAATGCGTATATCTGCACAGAGATTGAAGCTTCAGAGACTGGGAGTTCTGTGGAAACTGTTTGGGTAAGAATACAAGGACAGAACAATGGAAAGGACATCATTGTAGGCATTTACTACAGGCCGCCTGTGCAAGCTGAAGATATGGATGAACTCTTTATGCATCAAATGTCCAAGTTCTCCAAAAAATATGACATAGTTGTCATGGGAGATTTCAACTATCCAGACATTTGTTGGGAATCTCTCTCAGGCAAAACTAAAAGGTCAAGGAAATTCTTATCCTCTCTTGCCGACAACTTTATCTTCCAAAAGGTAGGGGAGAAAACAAGGGGAACTGCTACCTTGGATCTAATCCTTATAAACAGGGAGGAAATGGCTGAGGAGGTAAAAGTGGCTGGGACCCTAGGAGGTAGCGACCATGCTATTTTAGAATTTTGGATAATTAGAGGAGGAAGACCTGTGAAGACTCAGACATCAAGGTTAGATTTCAGAAAGGCAGATTTTAAGGGATTCAGAAAGAGAATTGGAGGGATCCAATGGCTGGATATCCTTAAAGACAAAAATGTCCAGGAAGGATGGGAAATCTTGAAAAATGAAATTCTCAAAGCACAATTGTTAACAATTCCGAAAAGAGGGAAGAATAGGAAGCATTTAAGGAAACAAGGATGGATGAACACAGAACTTAAGCACATGCTAAAAAGGAAGAAAAAAATGTTTATAAAATGGAAAGAGGGAGGCATATCTAAATATAATGCTGTCTGCAGAATCTGCAGGGCACAAATCAGATTATCTAAAGCTGACAATGAATTGAGGCTTGCAAGAGATGTCAAAAGCAATAATAAAGGATTTTGGGGATATGTCAAAAGTAAAAGAAAAGTCAAAGATGCTATAGGATTTTTACAGGATGAAAATGATGAAATGGTAAGACAGGATGTTGAGAAGGCTGAACTTTAAATTCCTATTTTGCATCTGTTTTCTTTCAGAAAGGAAATGTAACATCAACTGTTCTTCACTGTCCTATTAAGGGAAGAGAAGAATCCAGGATATCTATAAACAGAAAGATAGTGAGGAAACACTTAGCTAAGCTAAATGAATTCAAGTCTCCAGGTCCAGATGAATTACACCCCAGGGTACTGAAGGAGATAGCAGAAGAAATTTTTGAAACCCTCGCCATAATCTTTGAAAATTCTTGGAGAACAGGAGAAGTCCCAGAAGAGTGGAGAAGAGCAAATGTTGTTCCTATCTTCAAAAAGGGGAAGAAGGTGGACTCAGACAACTATAGGCCGGTGAGTCTGACTTCTATACCAGGAAAGATCTTTGAACAAATTATTAAACAACATGTATGTCAGTACCTGGATAAGAATGAAGTGATTAAACAGAGTCAGCATGGGTTTGTAACTAATAAGTCATGTCAGACTAACTTAATTTCCTTCTATGACGGAATCACTGATTGGGTGAATCAAGGAAATGCTGTAGATATAGTATAACTTGACTTCAGCAAAGCATTTGACAAAGTATCTCATACAATCCTTATTGAAAAAATGACTAAGTATGGAATGGACAAGGCAACTGTTAGGTGGATTCATAACTGGCTTAGTGATCGGACCCAAAGAGTGGTCGTTAATGGCTGCACATCCAGTTGGAAGAATGTCTCAAGTGGGGTACCACAGGGCTCTGTCCTGGGCCCTGTATTGTTCAACATCTTTATCAACGATTTAGATGAAGGAATTGAGGGTAAACGGATTAAATTTGCTGATGACACAAAGCTAGGAGGGATAGCTAATACTAGAGAAGAGAGAGAGAGGATTCAAAAAGATATAAATAAACTGGAGAAGTGGGCAGCAACTAAACAAATGATTTTTAGCAGGGAAAAATGCAAAGTACTACATCTGGGCAATAAAAATGAAAAAGCATATACAGAATGGGAGGAATAGGGCTAAGCAACAGCACATGTGAAAAAGACTTGGGTATACTAATAGATCACAGACTGAATATGAGTCAACAGTGTGATGCAGCAAAAAAGGCAAATGCAATTCTAGGATGCATTAACAGAAGCATACAGTCTAGATCACGTGAAGTCATTATTTCCCTCTACTCCTCTTTGGTCAGACCTCATCTGGAATATTGTGTCCAGTTTTGGGCACCACATTTTAAAAAAGACATCACCAAACTGGAGCAAGTTCAGAAAAGAGCGACCAGAATGGTGACCGGTCTGCAAACCCTATAGGAAAAAGGAACAGCATCCAATCCAGGTGAAAAATTGTATCTTTGATACGATTTTTCTCCTGGATTGGATGCTGTTCCTTATTCCTATGTGGACATTTGTTCATTTGGGTCCATGAACCTTTGAACTTTTCCGCTGTGCTGTCGACTGCTCTTTGCTGCATACGGTCTGCAAACCCTGTCTTATGAGGAAAGGTTGCAGGATTTGAGAATGTTTAGTTTGCAAAAGAGAAAACTAAGAGGAGACTTAATAGCTGTCTACAAATATCTAAAGGGCTGTCACATTGTAGAAGGATCAACTTTATTCTCATTTGCACAAGGAAAGACTAGAAGCAATGGGATGAAACTGAATGGGAGGAGACACAGAATAGATATTAGAAAAAACTTTTTGACAGAGTGATCAATGAGTGGAACAAGCTGCCACAAGAAGTGGTGAGTTCTCCTTCAATGGAAGTCTTCAAGCAGAGGCTGGACAGACATCTGACTGGGATGATTTAGCGAATTCTGCTTTGAGCAGGGGGTTGGACCAGATGGCCCAGGAGGTCCCTTCCAACTCTACGATTCTATGATTCTATGAATACTACAATACTGATCATGAATTAAAAACACAATACTAAGTGCAATTGTAAACAGGAACTCTGTATTTACTGTCAGTGTACAGGTAACACACTGACTCACCAGTGATGTCTCTAGCTGAAGTCCTTCATCCTTGCTTTTCTTTTTCATCCAGCACAGACCGCCATCACTTCTTCCAGCCAGGACTCGTCCCTGCATGAAATAACACAGTTACCTAGAGCACGGCTTCCAGAGCACATTCCCCACTTTTTCCCTTTCTTCTACACTACACATCTGAATACAGACGTGCACCCACCATTAATACATATTTGGTTATTATGCAACCCACCATTCCAAATATAAATTATAATCCACCACTGTGCACCCACTTACTATAAATGCCACTTTCCCCATTTAATATATAAATTAGCACCTGTACTCTTTCCCCCAATTCATTACCAGGCACTTCAACCTCAGCGCCCCCCACTATGTACCTCCCGCTCTAACCCTGACCCCGATTCATTATATTTACATGCCCCTCCCGCCTCAATTCATTGTCATGTCTTTCTCTCCCACCCTCTATTCATTATCAACTGCTCTACCTCACGTTCAATACATCACTTACTCCCCCACACTCAAAATTCCTTATTTGTTCTCCAGATAGATCATTTGCTCTCCTCACCCCCTCTCCTTGAATTAAATTTCTGTGCCCCGTCACTCACACTGAATTCATCATTTGCAGTCCCCCGTCCTCTCCCCACACATCATTTGCAGTCTCCCCACTTTAATTTGAAATCCCCTTATTTCATCCGTTGCAGTCCCGTATCACCCCTCACTTCATCTGCAGTGCCCCTTCATCATTTGCAGCCCCTATCCTCCTTCCATTTCATCATGTGCAGTCCCCCTTACCCCCCACTTCATCATGTACAGTCTCCCTTACCCCCCACTTCATCATGTGCAGCCCCACTCCCCCATTATCATGTGCAGTCACTCTTACCCCCACATCATGTGCAGTCCCCTTTACCCAATTCATGTGCAGTCCCCCTTACCCCCAATTCATCCTGTGCAGTCCCCCATACCCCCACTTCATCCTGTGTAGTCCCCCTTACCCCCCACTTCATCATGTTCAGTTCCACTTACCCCTACTTCATCATGTGCAGTCCCCCACCTCATCATGTGCAATCCCCCGTACCCTCCATCATCAAGTGCAGCCACACTCCATCATGTACAGCCCCACTCCCCCTTCATCATGTGCAGCAACACTCCATCATGTACAGCCCCACTCCCCCCACTCCATCATGTACAGCCCCACTCCCCCCACTCCATCATGTACAGCCCCACTCCCCCTTCATCATATGCATCCCAACTCCCCCCACTCCATCATGTACAGCCCCACTCCCCCTTCATCATGTGCAGCCCCACTCCCCCCACTCCATCATGTACAGCACCACTACATCATGTACAACCACACTACATGTACAGCCTCACTCCCCCACTCCATCATGTGCAGCCCCACTCACCCACCTCCATCATGTACAGCCCCAGCACCCCCTCCTTCATATGCAGCCCCATTCACCCCCCTCATCATGTGCAGCCATATTCACCCCCCTCCATCATGTACAGCTCCCGCACCCCCCTCCATCATATGCAGCCCCATTCACCCGCCTCCATCATGTGCAGCCAAATTCACCCCCCTCCATCATGTACAGCCCCTGCACCCCCCTCCATCATGTGCAGCCATATTCACCCTCCTCCATCATGTACAGCCCCCGAACCCCCCTCCATCATATGCAGCCCCATTCACCCGCCTCCATCATGTGCAGCCAAATTCACCCCCCTCCATCATGTACAGCCCCCGCACCCCCCTCCATCATGTGCAGCCCCATTCACCCTCCTCCATCATCTACAGCCCCCGCACCCCCTCCATCATATGCAGACCCATTCACCCCCCCTCCATCATGTGCAGTCATATTCACCCTCCTCCATCATGTACAGCCGCCGTACCCCCCTCCATCATATGCAGTCCCATTCACCCCCCCTCCATCATGTGCAGCCATATTTACCCCCATCCATCATGTACAGCTGCCCCATTCACCCCCTCCATCATGTGCTGCCCCCTCACCCACTGAAATCATTTAAAAAAAATAGTTTCCCATACTTACCTCACAGCCGCTCCCCATCAGCTCCTCTCTGCAGCCAGCGTCCAGGTACATGTCGCCGTCTGCGCGATGACGTCATCACGCAGGCTCGACACCTGACCTGAAAGTAGAGAGGGAGCGGGAGCTGCGCAACTGTCAAGGTGACGGCCGTGCACAGCTCCCTGCCCGATACACTGTGACGCAGGCGGCTGTGTCTGCTGCCGGCCGCATCACAGAACAGAGGGCACGGCCGCACACAGTACCGGATCGCGGCTGTGAATCTCTCCGGTTCGGGGAACCAGCTGCTTTTTTAACAACCGATTCCACCGAACCAGGGAGAACTGGCTGAATCACGCTCCTGGTCCACCATTATCGAGTAGCAGTTTGACATCTCTGCACGGTGGACTCCGGGTTGCGATCGCACATTATTATATTTTATATCTAGTGCGATCTGCAACCCTAACACCATGGAGATACCAGTGCGACAAATGTGTGCCCTGTTTTTTTTTGGCTAAATACTCCTGTATTTAACTACAGTGACAGCCAAGCCAAAAAAAGAAAACCGCCGTAAACTGGCAATACTTTGAGCACACACAGATATGAGCTGGCACGGAGATACCACTACAACAAATGTGTGGCCTGTATTTTTTTTTTTTGCTAAATAGTGCTGTATTTAACTACAGTGACAGCCAGGCCAAAATAAGAAAACCGCCGTAAACTGGCAAAACTTTGAGCAGACACAGATATGAGTTGCCATGGAGATACCACTACGACAAACGTGTGGCTGTATTTTTTTTTGGCTAAATACTGCTGTATTTAACTACAGTGACAACCAGGACAAAACAAGATAACTGCCGTAAACTGGCCAAACTTTGAGCATGCACAGATATGAGCTGGCACGGAGATACCACACCAAAAAAGTGTGGCCTGTATTACAATTACACCTGGGGCTAGCTATAAACGGCTAATATATCACACAGGTAGATGCAGCAACACCAGAAAACAGGAAGGGAATGAACCCTCTTGATGCATACAGTGCCTGCAGGCCTTGTACTGATGTGTATAGAGCGACGGACACTACCCTGCCTACCTAACCCTGGAACCTATCTACTCCAGAATTAGCCCTTAGAAGGACTGTTGCTTTAGCTGGATGTGAGTAGCTTAGGATGGTAGACCCCACACTAATAAATCCCCAATTCTGACCCTATCAAGGCAGCCGCTGTCCCTACACTCTCTCAATCCGGAGCCAAATGCGCCGAGAAGGGCGGCGTCCGGTCTCTTATACCCCTGATGATGCTGTGCGGCCAGCCAATCACTGCACGACCACAACAAAGATGGCTGCAGCGTTTCATTGCCTGGCAGACAATCCCTGCAGCGTGATTGGGTCTCTAAAGTCTGCCCAAAATGCCGAGTTTCCACCGAGTAATCCCAGAAATGCTCGGTGCTTGCTGAGTACACAGAGTACCGTGATACTCGGGTGAGTAACGAGTAGTAGCGAGCACGTTCACTCATCACTACTGCCTTACAAATGTAACACAAGATGTCATTGATGTACTTATGATATCAGATGACGAACAGGAGGATTTTGAAGGCTTTTAAAGGGAAAATATCACTCCAGCAAAACCTTTTAAAATACCGTAGCTTGCAGTTATGATGGGCGTTGCTAACTGGCCAGAAACTTGCCCCACTTGCTCTCTCTATTGTTTGTTATATTCCTCCTACCATTATCAGTTCCAGTTTGGTTGACAGCTTAGAAAACAATCAGCATGGCAGCTCCCATGGGTTTATTGTCTTATCCTTCCTTTCAGTTTTAGAGTGAATTAAGAAAAGTTTAATTCACTTGCACTGTTTTATTATGCATGTTTGATGATAAACAGCCTTATGTTTATAAGTGACAGTTTTCCTGCTAAGTACCTGCATATGCATTTGAATTAAAATTACCAAATTGAAATCAAATCTGATGTTTTTTTAATTCTTACCGTATGTGCGTTGGAAGAAGGGTAGTCTTATATGGGGATTATATCCCAAACTCTATATTTTAGCTGGAAAAGTTGTGGGTCGTCTTATACGCCGGAAAATATGGTACATTTTTACCACCAGAGTGTTGTTTTATCCACATATTTTATATTTTCACCCAAGAAGTGGGTAAAAATGGCACCATAATTTGTCCCAAAATTTCTACTGAACGTGGCAATTCCCCATATGTGGCTGTACAGTACTACTCAGTCATACGGAGTGACTTGGGAGGATCGGAGCACTATTTGCCTCCTAGAGCAAAGATTTTCCTAGAATAGTTTGAGGACTCCATATATAGCGCCCCTAATTGCTAATAGAGCAGAATCCCCCTCAAGAGAACACATTTTGGAAATTATACCCTTTGGAACTTTATCTACAAGTGTAGTGATTATTTTGACTCCATGAGTATTTTACAGAAACAGGCAGCAGTGGATGTTGCTGAGTGAAAATTGCAAACTGCCGTTGTAGTGACCAGTACGTTGCAGTCATCAGTATGTTGTGCCCCACCCTTGCTTCTGGAAATATGCACCCATTAGTTAGTTGGGCTCTCATTGCTTCAGAAATGCCCAAATGTGGATGTTATATTTGGTGTAGTTACACTGTGGGACTCAGAAGGGAGGGGGCATTTGGATTTGAGAGCACAGAATTTGTTGAATTTCTTTTGGAGGGTGAAGAAGCCATTTTGCTTTTCCATAGCCTTTGTACTACCAGTAACGTGGAAGCCGCCTATATTTCTGTTAACAGACGACAGACCTGAGTGAGGGCTTGCTTTTTTTGTGGATTGAGTTGAAGCTTTTATTGGAAACATTTTACAAAACGTTAGGGATCACATTTATTCGGTTGTCTATGCTGACCACTTAATTTGGGGTTTCCACCTAAATCTCTGAGTGAATGATGAAAACCCCTGAGTAATCTATTCACTATATGAGGCATCAGAGTTACTCTTGGCTCCATCTGGCATCTGTTTAGCGGTGTACTTCTTTTCAGGAGTGCACAAAACTGTGGCCAATGGCACTTTTATGCAATTCCAAAAAGACGGATACCACCGGATCACAGGTTAGATGGCGTCCACAGTGACTCCATTTGTCTCATTATAGGGAATTTTTCACAGAGGTTCCATCTGAATCATGTATTTCAAAGATTTACTTGAAAACCCCAGTGCAAGCACTCAACACAGAGTACAGGATAAATGTGCGCAGAGCCTTACTGCGATCTTTGGGAGGCAGAATGAAAAAATCAACAGCAGGTGAAGAATAGTGATGAGCGAATTTGTTTTGAAAACAATTGCCAAACATAAATTTGACACGAATATGGCACATTCGGATTTGTGATCGGAAACCCAAGCAAAATTTTACAAAATAGGTACAAATCGGTAACATTCAGTAAAAGTGTGGGAAAATATTTGCGCTCCCACACAAATATTTTCAGCACTTAAGCAACAATAATGGTGGTGTGTCATTAATGTTTGGCACATGTTTGATGAGGGGAGGGGTTTTGCAGAGCGCAAAGGCACGTCGTTCTTTTAAGCACAGAACAGTAGTCATTTTTTTTCCTAACTTTATGTGTGCATATTGTTGCTAGCCAATCAAGGCGTAGGAAACACCCACAATGTCCTGACACAACAACTTGTGTCATTGGTGATGAAATCACATGTCCCTCTCCATATACATATCAGACATCTTGTTTTAGGACCATTTTGACACTGTAACAGCGCAGAGAGGCTGCTCCTGAAGCTGCCACTGTTAACAGCGAGATTTTATCTAGTTAGAAAGGCGGTTGTATATCAGTCAGATAGTGTAGCTAGATAGTGTCCAGTGTGGCTGTAAATTTGACCTTCTAGCATTTTTATTTTTTCTGTTGATAAACCTGATACATCCCACTACATCCAATCTTTTTATTTAGTGGCGTTGAAATTGTTCAGTGTGCAGAGCTGTTGCACATTAAAATTAATTTGTTTTGTTTTTTTCACAAGCATGATACAGCAGGCAAGATCTGAGTTTGAAATTGTTTTGATCCTATCTTCTAGATTACGTGCATCTTTGGCATCCAATTTCTCACGGGCATCTTTTATACCTGGCTTGAGACACATCTTTTACACCTATCTTCTGACGAGAATCAAACGCTCTCTGGTAATGGGTGCTAGGTGGATGAGTAATAGTTGTAGGTTGGATCCTTGATCTTGTACTTCTCATAGCTGCCCTGCTATTGATCCTATTGTATGTCCCCATTCCCACCCAAAAAAATTCTTCTGTTACTAACATCATACAGTAGGGGACATGTCACTTTTAAATTGTTTGGAGCAGCCACTTAATCTTATACAAGACTTAACAACAGGCCCCCCCAAAAAAAAACTTCTGCTATTAACGTCATACAGCAGGGGACATGTCACTTTTTAATAGTTTGGAGGCTGTCTTCTAGATTATGTGCATCTTTTGCATCCAATTTCTCACGGGCATCTTTTATATCTAGCTTGAGACACGCATCTGTTACACCTATCTTCTGATGAGCATAAAGCGCTCTCTGGTAATTGGTGTTGGGTAGAGTAATAGATGTAGGATTGATCCTGGATTTTGTACTTTCCATAACCTCCCTGTTATTGATCATGTTGTACGTTTCCATTCCCAACCAAAAAAATTATTCTGTTACTAATGTCATACAGTAGGGGACATGTCACTTTTAAACTGTTTTGAGCATCCAGTCAATCTTATACAGGCCTTATCGACAGGCCCCCAAAAATTCTTCTGTTATTAATGTCATACAGTAGGGGACATGTGACTTTGAAATTGTTTGGAGCATCTACTCAATTTTATAGAGGCCTTATTGACAGGTCCAAAAAAATGTTCCTGTTACTAAAGTCGAATAGTAGGGGAGATCTCAGTTTAAAATTGTTTGGAGCACATCTTCTTTGTCATACAGGCCTCATCCACACAGAATTTTTTTTTTTCTGTGACTTACTCGATCCAGCACGCCATATTTCACCTTCTCATTTAGTGCCACTGAAATTCAGCTGTGCAGAGGAGGTGCAGGGTAAGAAATTTTTAGTTGCGAAAACTGTGCTCATAACACACTGTGTAAGCAACATGACTGGGAAAAAAGAGAGGTCGTGTTGGAAAGGGGATTAGGCTCATTGTTCGAGGTCTAAATGGGGTAGGTGGTTAAATTGATGCCACTTTATTGGTGTCTGCCACTAATTTATGGAAATGTGTACACTCTTGGTTGGGTGTCCATTTGAGGGGTTAGCTGTAGTGTAGGATGCGATGGTCCCTACTGTACTGTTTCTACTCTCTAGAAATTTATACCACTTTGGTGGTTTCTGACACTAATTATTTGAAATATGAGCACTCCTGGATGGGATTTCAATCCCTACATTTTTAAGCGTGCCCTAAAAACGCATTTATTCAGACTCGCCTACCTCTTCAACTAACCATCCCTGTGTGGCACAGTTTTACCATAAACAGGTTCCCCGCATCATGTTCCTACATGCTTCATGCATCTATTAGCCCTCAGTGTCTGTACTGTTACACACTTAACATTATGGCTGGTCCGAAACAATGAAGGCAACTGTTACCACCCACCTTTCATGTCTACCTTTTTTCCTCATAGATTGTAAGCTTGCGAGCAGGGCCCTCATTACTCTTGGTATCTGTTATGATCTATGTTTATTATTGTTATGCTGTAAATAGAGTTGAGCGACTTTTGGTTTTTAGGGTCGCGTTTCGTTTCGTGAAACCCGACTTTTCCAAAAGTCGGGTCGAACAAGATCGTCCGATTATAGGGAAAAGTCGGGGTCGTCCCAAAACACGAAACCCAATGTAAGTCAAGGGGGAATAAAAGTCGGCAGTGAGAGGAGGACAGGAAACACACCAACAGTGCCCATTTGAATGCCAAAAGCATCAATTCTTCTTACTTAAGCTTGTCAACCTTAATTAACTTCATAATACAAGTTACGCACTGAGAAATGGGGGTTATTTGGCTACAGTTGTGGGGGGGAGGGCTGGCTCCAGGTTTTCATGTGCCCTGGGCGAAAGAGCGCCCCTTTAACACATACCACAACTCATCATGCTCCGATACGGCAGAGAAATAGCGGTATAGTACAATGAAAAATACTTCACTTTTTACATCTCATGACGAGGCCCATCTATTTCTCCATACAGAATCATTGGTCCCATGTAATGTTTGAAACAGTATATGATGAGCTCCACATAATGCTACAGTATATGTTGGTCCCCATGGATGAAGCTCCACTGTCTTATGGGCCCAAATAATGCTCCAAACATAATGGGCCCCATTTCTAATGCTCTAGTGTATAATGGGCCCTATAAATGCTGCTCCAGTGTCTGATGTCCACCTTTGGAATGTTCCAGTGTATGGTGGGCCCCATCTATCATTCTCCAGAGTATAGTGCTCCCCAAAAATTGCTGTCCCAACATTGAAAACAATCAAATAAGTCTCCTCGCTAGGGAATCCCTGTACTTGTCTGGACTCCTCGTCGTCCCCATCTTCCATCTAACTGCACAGTATTTCAACTTTGCAAGTGCTGTGATCCTGAGCAAGCAGGGGGGGCCCACTCGTTGGCAATGGCACTGGCACAGGGCCCCTGATAGTACGGTGGTGTGTCTGATGGCGGGTGGGCCGAACCTGCACTTTCATCTGCAGCTTCCTCTTTGTCACCGTGTAAGATGGAACTGTATATGGGAAGGGTAACCTGAGTTTCATCAGGGTCAGATTCAGGCCGTGTAGCGTGCGAGGGGAATGTAGTGGTGTGGGTCAATGTACCAGCAGATTCATCGAGCAGTGGCTGGGCATTAGTGCACTTGTGTCGCCCCCAGGAGTACGGTCGCCACAGTGGCATTACCTTCCTCCTATGGAGTGTGATGTCATGCTTGGGAGCAACGAAGGATCTCTCTAGCAGGTTAACTGATTGGGCGGCGTTATTCCCACGAGTCATGACCCTCCAAACAGCGTTCATGAAGGCAAAGTGTTTGTTTTACGTGGGCAGTATGGTTGCAAAGCTGAACCTTAAAGGAATGTCCAGAAGGGCACCACCAGGAGTGGAGCCTACGGTTAAATTCGACTCCACCTGGGAAACCTCAACCATGCCAGCTACAGAACAGATGCACACATTGCAAGCTTAATTCCGTTAACGAACGAGACTACGTCATGCCCCGCGGTCCGAGTCCGGCTTACTAGAGGGACACGTGAGGCTCTGGCACATGAGATTGACCAATAACTGGTGTGTCATGCCCTTACATGTCTGTGGCTGCATGTGCGCTACACTGAAAAGGCCAGCGTTTGTCGCTTACAGGTGCAGATAACCCGCTGAACAACGTTAGTGATGGGGATCACTGATTACAATTATTACCCGCGAACAATGATTTCCCAGTAAGTGCAGGTCAACTGCAGTTCCGGAATTAGGCCTAACCGTCATTCCTGAAAAAATGAAAAACTTACGTGTGCAAACCACAGGTGCTGTAGCTTGCTTAACAGCTCGCCAGCCGTTCTCACGCCCAGTATGGATTACACGTGATTGCACAAAGGTGAGAAAGGGTACCGTATCCCCAGATAACATGTATGGATAGCGTACACATTCAAAATATATGTCTATACATCAGGAGGCAGGCTCAGACGGTGTTAGGCCCAGTATGGATTGCACGTGATTGCACAAAGGTTAGAAAGGGTACCGTATCCCCAGATAATATGTATGGATAGCGTACACATTCAAAATATATGTCTATACATCAGGAGGCAGGCTCAGATGGTGTTAGGCCCAGTATGGATTGCACGTGATTGCACAAAGATTAGAAAGGGTACCGTATCCCCAGATAACATGTATGGATAGCGTACACATTCAAAATATATGTCTATACATCAGGAGGCAGGCTCAGACGGTGTTAGGCCCAGTATGGATTGCACGTGATTGCACAAAGGTTAGAAAGGGTACCGTATCCCCAGATAACATGTATGGATAGCGTACACATTCAAAATATATGTCTATACATCAGGAGGCAGGCTCAGACGGTGTTAGGCCCAGTATGGATTGCACGTGATTGCACAAAGGTTAGAAAGGGTACCGTATCCCCAGATAACATGTATGGATAGTGTACACATTCAAAATATAAGTCTATACATCAGGAGGCAGGCTCAGACGGTGTTAGGCCCAGTATGGATTCCACGTGATTGCACAAAGGTGAGAATGGATAGGGTATCCCCAGATAACATGTATGGATAGCGTACACATTCAAAATATATGTCTATACATCAGGAGGCAGGCTCAAACGGTGTCAGGCACAGTATGGATTTGACGGCCCAGACTACACAGTGGAGGAGCAGGGAGAGGTAAAGATTGCAAATGCTGGGGCCCTGCCCAAGCAAGGGGGGCCCACTCGTGGGCGTCGGTACTGGCACTGGGCCCCTCATAGTACGGCGGTGTGTCTGACGGCGGGTGTGCACCACCACCATCAGAGACACTTGATTGCACTATGAGGGATCCTGTGCCAGTGCCCGCGCCCAAGAGTCGGCCTACCCACCTGTCCAGGGCAACGGCACTCGCACGGTGTCGTGCGCTAGGTGGTGACCCCGGCCATGGGGGGGAGGCAGCACAGTTAGGGAGTTTTAGAAAGTGGCATATGTTGATGTTGGACATTCAGCTGATGCAAAAGGTGAAATAGGTCAAGTCCCAGGAAGAGGTGGACCAAAGCAAGCCATTTTTCTGTCACCCTATGTGTCATCAGGGGAAGGTGGGACAAAATCCTTGGAAACCCATGCGTGGTTCATTTTAATGAAGGTTAGATCATCCACATTTTGGGTTGACAGACGGGTCCTTTTTTCTGTCAGGATTGATCCAGCTGCACTGAAGACTCTTTCCGATAGCACACTTGCAGCTGGGCAAGCGAGCTCCTGTAAGGCATATTGTGCCAATTCAGGCCAGGTGTCCAGTTTAGCGGCCCAATATTCAAAGGGGAATGACCTGTGTGGGAGAACATCGATATGGGAGGCGACCGGCGGATGTGCGCGCAGTCTTCGCACCTTCTGGAGCAGGGCTGTTAACTCCAGATAATTTTTGAGGAAGCACTGCACCACCAGGTTCAAGGTGTGAGCCAAGCAAGGTATGTGGCTGAGTTTTGAAAGGGCTATGGCTGCCACAAAATTACGGCCGTTATCACTAACTACCTTGCCTGCCTCAAGATGTACACTGCCCAGCCATGACTCAGTTTGTCGCTTCAAGAACTCGGCCAGCACCTCGGCGGTGTGTCTGTCGCCCAAACACATCATCTGCAACACAGCCTGCTGACGCTTTCCAGTAGCTGCTCGATAGGGGGACACCTCGTGTGCAACAGTGGCAGCTGCAGATGGAGTGCTCGTACGACTGCGCTCTGTGAACGAGCTTTCGCTTCTGGAGGAGGAGGAGGGTCGAACGCCTACAGCCAACTGTTTCCTACACCGTGGGCTAGGCAGCACTGTCCCACCACCGCTGTCCCCTGTGGACCCTGCATCCACCACATTAACCCAGTGCGCAGTGATGGACACGTAACGGCCCTGGCCATGCCGACTGGACCATGCATCAGTTGTGAGGTGCACCTTTCCACTCACTGACTGCTTGAGTGCATGGACAATGCACATGATGGTGGAGGGCTGGAATAGCTTTGCGAGAGAAGAAGTGGCGACTGGGTAGGTCATAGCGTGGTACTGCATAGGCCATGAGTTCGCGGAAAGCTGCGCTTTCCACCAACCGAAAGGGCATCATCTCAAACAAGATTAGTTTGGCAATGTGGGCGTTCAAACCCAGTGTACGCGGATGAGAGACTGAGTACATTCTTGACCTACTCTTAGTGTCTGGGAGGGTGAGCTGGACTTGAGAGCTGCATATGGTGGAAGTAGCGGTGGACAGGGCGGACTGAGAGAGGGTTGATGATGGTGATGGAGTTGTTGTTCTTTCTGATGGCCTAGAATCAGTCTTTCATTGATATAACAGTGGGTTTCCCTGACTGCTGTGGCCTTGCAACGACACCTCAACATTTTCTGCTGTGCTAACCAGTGGGCTTACAGTGGGGGAAACAATGTAGCGTTGCTGACTACCTTCGTTGTGATCAGTTGCACATGTGGCACTTGAGGTTTGGTGTTGTGTCCACGCTTGCAAGTGCATGCTGGTTAAATGTCTAAGCATGCAACTGGTATTCAAATTTTTCAGATTTTTCCCTTGGCTAAAGGTCTTTGCGCACTTCTTACAGATAACCTTGGCCTGATCATGAGGATTTTGTTCAAAAAAGTGCCACCCTGCACTCTTCCTACTTTGGCAGACATTTTGCGGCCTAGCACGCTGTGATCTTTTGACCCTCTGGACAAGCTGTCCAGCAACTCTTTTGATTTTTGGAACCTGTCTTTGGAGTGCCCCGGGCCTGCCAGATAACAGCTGTTGCGATGTCGATGTCTGCTGTGGATGCTCCTCATCTGAGCTATTGGAAGCAGCACCCTCTTCCCCCAATGGATGCCAATCTGGGTCAACAACTGGGTCATCCATCACCTCCTCTTCAATGTCATGTGCACCTTCCTCTGTGTCACCGTGTATGGTGGTATAGTGTGCGGGAAGGGGCACCTGAGTCTCATCAGGGTCAGAATCTGGCTCTGTACACTGCGAGGACAATGTAGTGCTCTGAGTGAATGTACCTGCAGAATCATCCATCAGCGGCTGTGCATCAGTGCACTCCATGTCAGATTCATCTTGGCCTGGGTAATTCACCATTTCACTTGATAATCCAGGCATGGTATGTGAAAACAGCTCCATGGAGTAATCAGTAGTATGGCCTGCGTCATCCTTCAATCTTGGTTGGGGTGAAGGACACAAGGAAAGGTGTGGTTCATGAACATGAGCCTCCAATGACGACTCAGTGCTTTTACTTTTTACAACTGGAGAAGAGGAGGCGATAGAGCTGGAGGCTGAGTCAGCAATGTAAGACAAAACTTTTTCCTGATGCTCTGGCTTTAAAAGCGGTTTGCCAACTCCTAGAAAACTAAGCCTTCGAAGCCTTATGGAGCCAGACGATGACGCAGGCTCAACACCTCCTGCATTCGGTCCTATTTTGCTCTTGCCACTAATATCAGATCCACCACCAACACCATCATTACCAGTTGCCAACCCCTGCCCAATTCCACGGCCTCTTCCACCAGCCTTCCTCATTTTTGGTAGAAATGTAGACAAAATCCAACAAACTATATAGTAATGTAAAACAAGGTACAAGGTGTCTATAGGACAGGGGAGATTTTAAATTTCTGCATACACTAGTGGACACTGGACACTTTTGGATTGTGTGAGGCCCACTGAATATCTGAGCGCTATGTCACAGGCTCGATGGCACAGCTGTGACCAAAGTGACTAGAGGATTAGTGAGATTTTGAATTTCTGCACACACTAGTGGACACTGGACACTTTTGGATTGTGTGAGGCCCACTGAATATCTGAGCACTATGTCACAGGCTCGATGGCACAGCTGTGACCAAAGTGACTAGAGGATAAGGGAGATTTTGAATTTCTGCAGACACTTGTGGACACTGGACACTTTTGGATTGTGTGAGGCCCACTGAATATCTGAGCGCTATGTCACAGGCTCGATGGCACAGCTGTGACCAAAGTGACTAGAGGATAAGTGAGATTTTGAATTTCTGCAGACACTTGTGGACACTGGACACTTTTGGATTGTGTGAGGCCCACTGAATATCTGAGCGCTATGTCACAGGCTCGATGGCACAGCTGTGACCAAAGTGACTAGAGGATAAGGGAGATTTTGAATTTCTGCAGACACTTGTGGACACTGGACACTTTTGGATTGTGTGAGGCCCACTGAATATCTGAGCGCTATGTCACAGGCTCGATGGCACAGCTGTGACCAAAGTGACTAGAGGATAAGTGAGATTTTGAATTTCTGCAGACACTTGTGGACACTGGACACTTTTGGATTGTGTGAGGCCCACTGAATATCTGAGCGCTATGTCACAGGCTCGATGGCACAGCTGTGACCAAAGTGACTAGAGGATAAGTGAGATTTTGAATTTCTGCAGACACTGGACACTTTTGGATTGTGTGAGGCCCACTGAATATCTGAGCACTATGTCACAGGCTCGATGGCACAGCTGTGACCAAAGTGACTAGAGGATAAGGGAGATTTTGAATTTCTGCAGACACTTGTGGACACTGGACACTTTTGGATTGTGTGAGGCCCACTGAATATCTGAGCGCTATGTCACAGGCTCGATGGCACAGCTGTGACCAAAGTGACTAGAGGATAAGGGAGATTTTGAATTTCTGCAGACACTTGTGGACACTGGACACTTTTGGATTGTGTGAGGCCCACTGAATATCTGAGCGTTATGTCACAGGCTCGATGGCACAGCTGTGACCAAAGTGACTAGAGGATAAGTGAGATTTTGAATTTCTGCAGACACTTGTGGACACTGGACACTTTTGGATTGTGTGAGGCCCACTGAATATCTGAGCGCTATGTCACAGGCTCGATGGCACAGCTGTGACCAAAGTGACTAGAGGATAAGTGAGATTTTGAATTTCTGCAGACACTGGACACTTTTGGATTGTGTGAGGCCCACTGAATATCTGAGCACTATGTCACAGGCTCGATGGCACAGCTGTGACCAAAGTGACTAGAGGATAAGGGAGATTTTGAATTTCTGCAGACACTTGTGGACACTGGACACTTTTGGATTGTGTGAGGCCCACTGAAAATCTGAGCGCTATGTCACAGGCTCGATGGCACAGCTGTGACCAAAGTGACTAGAGGATAAGTGAGATTTTGAATTTCTGCTCACACTAGTGGACACTGGACACTTTTGGATTGTGTGAGGCCCACTGAATATCTGAGCGCTATGTCACAGGCTCGATGGCACAGCTGTGACCAAAGTGACTAGAGGATAAGTGAGATTTTGAATTTCTGCAGACACTTGTGGACACTGGACACTTTTAGATTGTGTGAGGCCCACTGAATATCTGAGCGCTATGTCACAGGCTCGATGGCACAGCTGTGACCAAAGTGACTAGAGGATAAGTGAGATTTTGAATTTCTGCAGACACTGGACACTTTTGGATTGTGTGAGGCCCACTGAATATCACAGCGCTATGTCACAGGCAGAAATTGGCTAGTGTATCACAAACTACAAGGTGTATGTAGAATTGGGCAGAGTAGGAATCTCCCTAGAGTGCAGGTCTGTAAGAACGGAACATGTCCTCGACTTATTCTCACAGAGTGACACAGATAGCTTCACTGTGGCTGTGATAACAGCCGTTACACGGTACTGTGTGAGGAGCGTACACCGCTGTATGGTGTGAAAAAATGCACGCTCAGTACCTCAGCAGGACAAAAAAAAAAAATTGGGATTGCTTTTAAAAAAGCAGTTTGCAGCTCAGTACGTCAGCAGGACAAAAAAAAAAATTGGGATTGCTTTTAAAAAAGCAGTTTGCAGAGCAGTGGGTAAACAGCAATGCAGCTGTCAGGAAGCCTTAGACGGCAGCCCAACAACCAACACCACTGATACACCACAATATAGCCTCCCCTTGCACTGCACACACAGTGACTGGTGTGTTGTACAGGCACAATCGCTAGCAGCAGAAGCAGTTTTTTTTTCTTCTTCCCTGCCTAACGCTCTCCCTACAGAATCAGCAGCAACCTCTCCCTATGCTAAGATCGGCAGAAGTAAGATGGCGGTCGGCGTGCACGCCCTTTTATACCCCCTGTGACTCCCACCAAAGCAAGCCAATCACTTGCATGCCCTTCTGAAAGATGGTGGTGACCCGTGCCTATGTCATCACGTTGCCCACAGTGTCCGTGGATCCTGATTGGCTGAAAAAGAGCGCAAAACAAACTATTGAAACGCGACTTTGGCACGTAAGTCGCCGACCTCGTGGCCGACCTCATCCTAGGGTCGGGTTTCGTTTCATGAAACCCGACTTTTGAAATTTTTCGACCCGTTTCGAACTCTAGCTGTAATGTCTATAGTCTATACAAGTCCCCTCTGAAATGTAAAGTGCTGTGGAATATGTCAGCGCTATAGAAATAAAATTAGTATTATTATTATTATTATTATTATTTATTATGGGTGACCAACTGTCCATCTGCTGAACTGGGTGTAGTGGAAGACCTGTCGGTACCTATTATACTATTTCTACTATGGGAAAATTGATGCCACTTTTTGGTGTCTGACACTATTTTTTGGAAATGTGAACAATCCTGGTTGGGTGTCTGCTAAATTGAATGATGTGTTGGTCACTATTATGCTATTTCTACTGTGGGGAAATTGATTTCACTTTGTTGGTGTCTACCAATACATTTTTGGAAATATGTAGACTCCTGGTTGAGTCTCCTTCATGTGTGATGCCTGTAGCAGTAGGCCTCCGAGACCGGCAGTCCTCCATTCTCATTGAGTCAACTACCTGTGTTACTTTTCTTACATTTTTATGACAATAGTGTGGCGCCCCCAAGAGTATGGTCGCCATAGTGGCTTTACCATCCTCCTAGGGAGTGTGATGTCATGCTTGGAAGCAATGAAGGGTCTCTCTATCAGTTAAATACAACACACAGCATAGTTCCCACTCCAGGCCAGCAGAGGAAGCTCTGAACCAAAACTGGGGGAAGAGTTGCTCTCTGGGGGCCAGGAAGGGAAATTAGTTAGTTTGTGTGAGGAGGGAAATGTGTGTGGACATGAGGAGACGAGCTGGAGGATTGAGCAGAGTTCAGGCTCACTTCTAGCTGTAGCGCATGGTCTGGAGTCCGGTCTTTAAGGTTGTACGGATACTGATGTTCCTGCAGCAGAAACCGGAGGAATAGGAAGCTGTAAATGCTCTGTTCCCACATAAGACTCGGAGGCACAACAGCAACGTGTGAGCCAGAAGAAGGAGGCTATAGCTGTCTGCCATACGAAGGAGTTCTAAAAGAGAAGAAGCAAGTGGAACTTCAGTGTAACACAGTACTGCAAGTACCTCAGAAAGTGCTAGAAAGGAGACTACACAACCCATCTGCATAGAGAGATTCCTAAGTTGCTTCCAAGCTGGCCAGCCTCTGTTCCATCTGTAATCTGGACCCTGGACTGCACTTACAAAGCACAGTAAAGATAACGGAAACTGCACCCTGTTGTGTCATTGAATTCTTCCTGCAAACCCTCCAGCTCTGCTACATCTCTGTGCCAGACACTACACCCTCTTCCTCAACACCTCTTACCACTGCCCTGGGACCACAGCTCCACCTGTGGGGAGCTATTACATCTTGCTGCCTTATACCATCTGTCCCAGAGGATCTGCCTGCAGCGTCGGCTTAACCCCTTCATTGCCGATCACCACAGGTGGCGTCACGAATCATCCACTTATAAACTTTAATCAGCCACTCTCAACCCCTTTTACATGGACGCCCAGGGCTACGGACTGGGTCACCGCTACTGTGACACTTCCCTCTGAGATACCGGCCCGGTACCTAGTACCCCACCGCCCTGACGGGCGATTCATTTTGGCATTACAAACAGGATTTACGGAGCCCAGTGTCCCCAGGTCCTGTGTGCCAGAGACTGTGTTGTGTGCCATAGACAATCTGTGCAATTGCCGCCATTACCCCGCCACTTGGCGCACGCGGGAAGCCAAAGAGGTGGGCCGTCGTGGGCGGAGCCAGCCAAAAAGCGCTAAAAAGTGAGGTGCTGCGCGGGAAGAGGCCAGCGCACGGGAAGTGAGAATCCGAGGCCTGCAGTCTCAGCGTCCCCCCGATCATCCAGCCTGTAAAGCGGCAACCGGTAAGCCAGCGCAACCCAAGGCCTGGCCAACATTAACTAGGGGGAGGAGAATGTCTGAGGCAAGAGCAGATGCAGCGGTGGACACCATCGCACCCCCCACAGCACCGCAAAATGCAGGGGCCAGCACAGCTGCGGCTCCAATGGCACCACAGAATCCAGCAGCCAGCGCTGCCTCCAGAGCACCGCAAAAATCAGCGCCCACCGCAGCAGTGCCCATAATGCCGCTGTCCATGCCCTATATACCGGGAGCAGCCTGGCTACTGCAGTACTCAGGGGAGTCAAATACTCTGAGTGAATTCAAATAGAGACTGTGCAGTTTGTTTCAGGTGTGTCTGAAAACCAAAAAGTCAACATCCTTATTAGGTAGCTAACTGGTGCAGCGCAAAGAGAAGTAAAAGCCTGGCAGGACACTGATAAAGAGACTGTTAAAAAGATTCTGGCTAAGCTAAGAAGCACCTTTGACACTCACCCTGCAGCTGAAATAAAAATGAGATTCTTTGGGTGTAAGCCGAGAGCGCAGGACAGTATACAGGACTATGCTCTTAACCTGCAGGAGGCGCTGTGAGCCATAAAGCATATTGACCCCGACAGTGTGAAAGATGGAGACAGACTGTTAAAGGAGTAATTTATTGAGGGACTCCTATACATTACCCACAGAACACAGCTGCGCATCATAGCCCTACAAAACCCTGATCTAGACTTTGCATACTTCAAAGGCAGGGCTATTCGGGTGCTGCATGAACCAAATGTCAGCCATCCAGCGCCCCCTAGGCACCCAGCGATCACATACCACCAAGAAGCAGCATCTTTCCCTCCCAGCCCTGTGAGGGCTGACGCACAGACTCTGGATAATGATCCATCTACAGAATTGCATCTTCAGGTCCAAGAGCTGACCAAAAGTATGGCTGCACTTGCTAAGACTGTGCAGTCAATGCAGGTCTCCTCAAAGGAGAAGATCCAGCTGGCCTCCAGTCCAGAGGATGTCCCGTGGCTACGGAAGAAGATGATCCCACCACGCCGAGGGAGAGACAATGATCGCTATGACCAGGACGGACGTCCCATCTGTCGTCACTGCCACAAGGCAGGCCACATCGCAAGATTCTGTCATTTAAATGAGCAACCCCTGGGGCAGAGGGCCAACCCTCAGGAGTAGGACCACAAGGCCCAAAGAACTGATGAGCCAAGTATGCTGAAGGACAACCGGTCCTCTCAGTGGTGATTGACGGCATCCCCATGAACACTTTGCTGGACACTGGCTCTCAGGTGACAACTATGACATATATCTTTTACAAGCGATATTGGGCTGACTCCAAACTTACCCGTGGCCCAAGTGATGAACTAACAGTAGTTGCCAGCAATGGTCAGTCTTTGCCGCAAGTAGGATGTAACAAGATTACCATTAAAGTGGGGCGAGTAGAGTTAAAATCTCAAGGTCTGATAGTTGTAGACATTGATCGACGAGAATGTAACCCAATGATGACCCTAGGTACTAATATGATTGAAAATTGTCTTGCTGAGGTTATTGTTTTGTTGCAACAGGTAGCCGAGACTGCTGGTTCCAGTGAACAACGAGTCCTGCAGAAGGAGATTAAGGCCCTAATGCAAAGACAGCAGGTAGAACTGTCTGGTGGAGAAATTGGCAGCATCAGAGTGAGTGATTTTTTTCCCCATTGCGATACCCCCCAGATGTGAAATGTTAATTTGGTGTAGGGCAGCCATAGGCCTCAGAGGAAAAGATTACCAAGCATTGGTAGAGCCAGTGTACTCTGATAGCCGGCCCACTGGCCTGACAGCCAGAGGAGTAGTTGATGTCCGCAAAGGGAGAGTACCTGTATGCCTCTTGAATTGTGGTGAAAAGGAGGCCACATTACCTCGGTGTGCCACAGTTGCTAAGCTGCTTACTGTCAATAACAACGCAATACAGGCAGTAGATCCCTTGGTCTCATCCGTCCCACGGAAAGGAATCCTGACAATTACAGTTCCTTCAAACTGGAGTTCCTCGCCATAGTCTGGGCTGTGACTGAACGATTCAAGCATTACCTATCTTCAGCCAAGTTTACCATCTTCACGGACAACAACCCGTTGACTCACTTGGAAACTGCCAAACTAGTTGCACTGGAGCAGCGATGGATGGCCTGCTTTTCTAACTATGAATTCACCATCAAGTACTGAGCGGGGCACAAGAATGCCAATGCTGATGTGCTGTCCAGAATGCCCCATCTGCCAGATGCAGGAGAAGACCCTGAGGCACTTGAAGAAATAGAGTTACCTGCCTTCCACCGGCCAATTGCGGCCCAACGTGCCCAAGGAGTGAGAAACAGACGGTTTATCATGAAATAGGCCACCCTAAATCCATTGCCTCATCATGACTGGGCAGAAACGCAGGACAGCGACCCCACAGTCCGCCTGGTAACGGAGCTACTGTCACAGACTGACTCACGCCCAGGTCCAGATGCTCCTGAAGAAACCCAGCAGTTGTGGAAGGAAAGAGGCAGGCTGTTCCTCTATGAGGGAAAGCTGTGCCGGAGGAGCATCACTGCCCACACTCATGAGCTGGTCTGGCAGGTGGTAGTCCCAAAGAGGGAGGCATCAATGGTCTTGGAAGCATACCACAATGGAGCTGGACACTTCGGATGGAAGAAGTTGGAGGCCTTACTCCGGGAGAGATTCTACTGGGCTGGTATGAGGAAGGCCATTGAAAATTGGTGCCGGGAGTGTGGAAAATGAAACCTGTGCAGGAAGGACCGTAACAGCCAGCGAGCTCCATTGCAGTCAATAATAACCAAACAACCACTTGAGTTGGTCACCCTGGACCATGTGAAGCTGATCCCAAGTCGTTCAGGCTACGTTTATGCTCTTACCATCGTTGACCACTACTCGAGATTCCTGGTAGTCGTGCCTGTCAAGGATCAAACAGCCAGGACAGCAGCCAGAGCATTCCAGCAGCACTTTTGTCAACCACACGGATATCCCGAGCGAGTGCTTACAGATCAAGGTCCAGCCTTTGAGGCAGAAGTGTTCCAGGAATTCTGTAATTTGTACGGTTGCAAGAAGATCAGGACAACACCGTACCATCCACAGACCAATGGCATGTGTGAAAAGATGAATCAGGTGGTGATCGATCTACTAAAGACCTTGCCTTTGGAAGAGAGGAATCTGTGGCCAGAGAAGTTGCCAGATCTGGTAGACCTCTACAATCACATTCCTGTGAATTCCACCAACTGCACTCCAGCCTACCTAATGAGAGCGAGGAATGTCAAGTTGCCTATTGATTTGGATATGGGAGTCCTTACACGTGAGGTGACATCACCAGATGCTGACTGGGATACAGAGCGGCAGCAGCAGTACCGTAAAGTGCAAGAGTGCGTGGAAAAGAGTCTAGCTCAGGCGAGACAAAAGCAGGAAAAGAACTACAATCAACATGCACACTCAGTTCCCTTGTCATCAGGAGAACAAGTACTAAAGAGGAAAAGAAGGATGCGTAAATTGGATGACCAATGGGAAGCTGAACCCTACACCATCCTACCATCAAACTTTGACAACACCAAAGTGTGCCTTATCAGTAAGG
Source organism: Dendrobates tinctorius (assembly GCF_039654945.1). Classification (NCBI taxonomy): domain Eukaryota; kingdom Metazoa; phylum Chordata; class Amphibia; order Anura; family Dendrobatidae; genus Dendrobates; species Dendrobates tinctorius. Next base: position 90,160,152 of record NW_027361687.1, on the reverse strand, counting down.
ATGGAGGAGAAACCTCATCAGCAATATCGAGGGATCATCTGAAACTGTGCCCTGACCAACTAAGGGACAGAATGGAAGAGCAAAACAACCTTCAGCCCATAGAGGAAGAAGAAGAAGAAAAGGTCAGTACTGTACTCGGAGAAGTCCCTGCAAATTGGACTAGAGTGAATCAAGCCATAGTGGTGCCAGTTTTGACCTTTCCCCAACTGGTAGTGCAAGTAGAAGTGACTCAAGACTACCCTGAAAACTAGCAAGTACTGGTAGCGGATGCCACACCAGCAGTGGAACAAGAGAATTCTCACTCTGCCAGTGGTGAATCTGTCATGCCCACAGTGAGTAGAAGTGGTCCTAGGAAATCTAGTATCCGTGTGCTACGCAGAATCAACAGTAATGTAGCCAGTACAACACACACTACACCAGTAGTAGTTAACACAAGGCATCCAGTAAGGTCCCCAACAACACCAGTGCTACGTAGGTCTGTCCGTAGTACCCAAGGTATACCATCCATAAGGTTTCGTATATAAATAAGTAATGTGAATGGTAAAATGTAAATATGCAACTTTTCAAGCTTATGTACCTACAGAGACTCTGTAAGAACCTTTTGGAAATATCAGTTTGTTTTTGATGGACAATTGGGCCACAGGACTATGTGTGGCAAAAACTATCTTGTACATAGTTACCAATTGCTCAGGAAATGGACCCTGGACATTGACGCATGGACTAATCGTCATCAGGACTATTTTTGAGCTTTGGATTTTGTAAGTTTTCATTTTTGAAATCTTGTTACAGTTACAATTGTTAATTTGTTAATGTGTTTTTGCATGTTTTCTTCAGTCCGGGAGTACTGAATTACACTAGGGGGGAATGTGGTGCCCCCCGGAGTATGGTCGCCACAGTGGCTTTACCCTCCCCCTAGGGAGTGTGATGTCATGCTTGGAAGCAATGAATGGTCTCTCTATCAGTTAAATACAACACACAGCACAGTTCCCACTCCAGGCAAGCAGAGGGAGCTGTGAACCGTAACTGGGGGAAGAGGTTCTCTCTGGGGGCCAGGAAGGGAAATTACTTAGTTTGTGTGAGGAGGGAAACATGTGTGGACGTGAGGAGAGGAGCTAGAGGATTGAGCAGAGTTCAGGCTCACTTCTAGCTGTAGCGCATGGTCTGGAGTCGGGTCTCCAAGGTTGTACGGATACTGATGTTCCTGCAGCAGAAACCGGAGGAATAGGAAGCTGTAAATGCTCTGTTCCCACATAAGACTCGGAGGCACAACAGCAACGTGTGAGCCAGAAGAAGGAGGCTACAGCTGTCTGCCATACGAGGGAGTTCTAAAAGACAACAAGCAAGTGGAACTTCAGTGTAACACAGTACTGCAAGTAGCTCAGAAAGCGCTAGAAAGGAGACTACACAACCCATCTGCATAGAGAGATTCCTAAGTTGCTTCGAAGCTGGCCAGCCTCTGTTCCATCTGTAATCTGGACCCTGGACTGCATTTGCAAAGCACAGTAAAGGTAACGGAAACTGCACCCTGTTGTGTCATTGCATTCTTCCTGCAAACCCTCCAGCACTGCTACATCTCTGTGCCAGACAGTACACCCTCTTCCTCAACACCTATTACCACTGCCCTGGGACCACAGCTCCACCTGTGGGGAGCTATTACATCTTGCTGCCTTATACCATCTGTCTCAGAGGATCTGCCTGCAGCGTCGGCTTAACCCCTTCATTGCCGATCACCACAGGTGGCGTCAAGTATCATCCACTTTAATCAGCCACGCTCAACCTCTTTTACATGGATGCCCAGGGCCACAGACTGGGTCACCGCTACTGTGACACATCCACTCTTCCCCCTCCCCCTCCAGCAGCTGGTCATTACGCCGACCAGTTCAGAGCAGATTCTCCCACCAAGGGTTTAAAACTTCCTTTGATTATTCAAACTCAATTTGTATAACACACATTAATCCTAGAGACAGGAAACATATATTTTCAGAATCAGTATAATGTAGACTACACACAGCAATGCTTTGAGCCTGTGCGCCCATCAGAAGACGGGGAAATGGTTTCTGCCCCCCAGTGACATGCAGACATGTCATATTTGGTCTCAAAAGAAAGATAATTTTGTAATAGAAAATATAATACCCCTGTCGTCACTCTGTGAGCTCCCCAGCCACAAATATGGCAAGTTGAAATTTAAGAACTTTTAAAAAGGGGTGTACTTCCTCTAGCTCAGCTCACCTAGTGAGGTCAGCAATAGAAAAGCATAAAGCTCAGATGCTCCATGAGGAAGATGTCAGATGCCTGGAGAACCAGCTACACAATGCTGTGCTGAAGGACGCTTTGCCCTGAGAAGGATCTCCTCCCCTTTATCAACATGTCATATCTGTGACTGAGAGTAAGTTTCTTATTTTAATCCCATTTATTTGTAACTGTCTGTACATACTGTATTTTGTCTCCTTTTGTAATATCTTTTTCATTTTTGTAAACACTGCCTATACTTTCTTGAGTAAACTTAAAAATGTATTAGCTTTGTTTCCTTCCTCTATGATTGAATCGACATCTACGCCGCGCCAAATTACGCTACCTGTGGGTGGGTTCCTGACCTGATATAGATTTTATTATCAAATGAGGAACTGGTGGCAGCAAAGTGTCCTGGTGGTATTTGGAAACCCTGGCAGTGATGGATCGGAGGTTTATGTGTGTATTTCTTGCCCGAGACTGGTGATATACTTACCGCCCTCACTGCAGAGTGCCCGATAGCCAGTACATGACAAGAAAGCCTTCCCGGCAACTACTTATCCTAGGTGCAGTTCCCTGGGACTGACCTGAGGGTAAGGGGGGCCCCAGAGAGCTGAAAGTTCCCAATCGGAACTGAAAGTGGAAGCAAAAGTTGTTTAGGGTTATATCACCCTTAAATAAATATATAATAATACATTCGTGACAACGGGTGGCAAAACACACCCCCCCATCAAATCTCTGACAATCAAGTTACAGATACTGCTGCAAGAAGGCGCACATGGGTTGGTCTCTTTCATGCGGTCCAATTTCACAGTGTGTTGGTGGCGGGATAACACTCAAGCTATCTTCCTCCATCCCTTTGTGACAACTATGGACAACAGAGAAGGAATCATTATCCTCTTCATCTCCTATCTGGTGTGCATCCATCACCTCTTCCTTCTCATCATTTTCATGGTGCTTCTCCATTTGTTCCTCTTACATTTGTTCCTCTCATGGCAACTGCCTGTGAGATGATAGACCTGAACTTAGAGATATTGTTAACCTTAAAGGCATCCTCCTCTGCTTCCTCGTTTTCCCCCTGGGACCACCACCACCTCCTCATCCAGACTATTTAAAGTGTGGACCAGCATTTAGATGACAGTAAAAGTGATGCTGATGATGGCATCATCATCGCTAACCATCTTAGCAGCCATTTTGAAAACATTCAGAAGGGTGCAGAGGTCCTTCATCTGTGTCCAATATGCAAGTGTGAATTGCTCCATGTCCATACTGTCATCTGCCAGGCTATGCAAAATGTTATACTGCACCAGGTCTCAGCCTTACTGTCAGTCACTGCAACATGTGAATTCTGAATTCTGTACAGATGCCAGTACAAGTAAAGCTCTGACTGCCGGGTCAGAGCGACGCCAGCAGCGTGATCAGGTCATGTGATCACGCTGCTGATGTCACTCGCCGATGCCCAGAGCCAACACTGGTGGTAAGTGTGCTCCACTGTGGAGCTGAAGAACCACCAAAGATTGAGGGAGAAGGGGGTACATAATGTGTGGGGGGATTTAGAGTGGGGATGGGGGTGTTATTTAATGTGTGAGGGGATTTAGAGTGGGGATGGGGGGTTACTTAATGTGTGGGGGGATTAAGAGTGGGGATGGGGGGTTATTTAATGTGTGGGGGAATTTAGAGTGGGGAAGGGGGAACATAATGTGTGGGGGGATTTAGAGTGGTGATGGGGGTTATTTAATGTGTGGGGGATTTAGAGTGGGGATGGGTGTGTTATTTAATGTGTGGGGGGATTTAGAGTGGGGATGGGGCGACATTTAATGTGTGGGGGGATTTGGAGTGGGGATGGTAGAACATAATGTGTGGGGGGAGTTTAGAGTGGGGATGTGGGTTATTTAATGTGTGGGGGGATTTGGAGTGGTGATGGGGGATACTTTATGTGTTGGGGATTTAGAGTAGGGATAGGGGGTTATTTAATGTGTGGGGGGATTGGGGATGGGAATTTGTCATGGGGATGGGGGAATTTAACGTGTGTGGGGGGATTTGGAGTGGGGATGGGGGATTTAATGTGTGCGGAGATTTGAGGACACAATGAAGAATATGTATGTATGAGGGCATGTATGAGGAAACAGGGTGCATACAGTATAGGGAGCGAACGGGGGAATCTATGTGGACACAGTATGAGTAGTGATTGGGAAAAATGTATGTGGACAGAGTGCAGAAAGAGAGGGTGATAGGATATGTGCAGACAGTGGGGTACATGTGAAGGGTATGTGAGCATGCATTATAGAGAGTGAGGGGGTAAATATATGAGAAGGTATGGTGAACAGGTGGAATGTTAGAGGAGACATTATGAGGAGGGAGGGGAATAGTATGCGGAGACAGTATATTGCAGATATTTTTATTTAGGAGCATTATAATGACACTTCTATCTTTAAGGTCATCGCGTAGAGATTTGCTGCAGAAGACCGGAGAAGATGGAAGTCTGCAGAGACGAGTTGTGGATAAGAAAACTCATCTGGACAAGATGAAGAAAAGAAGGAGAACGACACCAGAGATGACGACATCTATAAGGTACCTGGATGTAAATGTTATTTGTGACACTGACTAATTCTCATGTTTTTATTTATGTTAGGCGCATTAAAGGGGTTGTCCAGGTTTGTGATGAGTCTGCAGTCATTCTATGTGACTGCAGACTTCTGAATTCTCACAGTGCTCGCTGAATGCTGTTAGGATTCTCTCGTGCCGGTAATTTACATACATGCGGTCACATGCTGACTAGACATGTGTGGCCTGGCTCAATGAAAATGAACAGAGCGAGGCTGGGCACATCTAGTCACAAAGTGGCCAGAAGTATACAAATCACATGCTTGTGCTGACAAGGAGTCCACTCTTGCCACCGGTATGGGAGAATCCTAAAAGTATGCAGTGCATTCGTTGTGAGAATTCAGAAGCCTGCAATGTCAGGATTCAGCTCTGCAGGTTCCAGTAGTCATCACATGGACACTTCACTCATATGCGATTTTCATACTTATGGCCCTGTGACAACGGGCTTCTCTTCCTGCTTCTCTCAGTTTTTCACTGATCATAGAGAGCATTAGGGAGAGCAGCTCGTCGATACATGACTAAGTGTGCAAATCGCATGTGTGCTGGGGGGGAGGCGCCAGACCGAATTCATGCCCCCGGGTGCCAGAAAGCCAAGATACACCTCTGCTTTAAGACTCCATCCCCTGGTGTGTAGTAGTTTATTTCTACAACCCTAGCTGTTTAGCAGTTTAGTTCTCCAACCCCTGTTGTGTAGTAGTTTAGTTACACATCTTATGGTGTGTATTGGTTTATTTTTCCATCCCCAAGCGACCTGCAGCACTTGTGGAGTAGCCCCTTCCTCAACTGCCCCTACAGCCACCAGAGTCACAAAGTGCCCAGTCATCTAGCTGTAATTTCCCTGTCCATGGTTGCTCTTCCAGGTGTCATTGTTGAAATGCACCCTGGCAGAAATAGAATTTTTCAGGGAACAGGTGATGTTGTCTGTGACTTGTTGCTGTAGCGCAGGCACATCTTTCTTAGAGAACTAATGGTGACTGGTAGAGTTGAGCGACTTTTGGTTTTTTAGGGTTGAGTTTCGTTTCGTGAAACCCGACTTTTCCAAAAGTCTGGTCGAGCAAGATCGGCCGATTATAGGGAAAAGTCGGGGTCGTCCCGAAACACGAAACCCAATGTAAGTCAATGGGGAATAAAAGTCGGCAGTGAGAGGAGGACAGGAAACACACCTACAGTGCCCATTTGAATGCCAAAAGCATCAATTCTTCTTACTTAAGCTTGTCAACCTTAATTAACTTCATAATACAAGTTACGCACTGAAAAATGGGGGTTATTTGGCTACAGTTGTGGGGGGGGGCTGGCTCCAGGTTTTCATGTGCCCTGGGCAAAAGAGCGCCCCTTTAACACATACCACAACTCACCATGCTCCGATACGGCAGAGAAATAGCGGTATAGTACAATGAAAAATGCTTCACTTTTTACATCTCATGACGAGGCCCATCTATTTCTCCATACAGAATCATTGGTCCCATATAATGTTTGAAACAGTATATGATGAGCTCCACATAATGCTACAGTATATGTTGGTCCCCATGGATAAAGCTCCACTGTCTTATGGGCTCAAGTAATGCTCCAAACATAATGGGCCCCATTTCTAATGCTCTAGTGTATAATGGGCCCTGTAAATGCTGCTCCAGTGTCTGATGTCCACCTTTGGAATGTTCCAGTGTATGGTGGGCCCCATCTATCATTCTCCAGAGTATAGTGCTCCCCAAAAATTGCTGTCCCAACATTGAAAACAATCAAATAAGTTTCCTCGCTAGTGAATCCCTGTACTTGTCTGGACTCCTCGTCGTCCCCATCTTCCATCTCACTGCACAGTATTTCAACTTTGCAAGTGCTGTGATCCTGAGCAAGCAGGGGGGGGCCCACTCGTTGGCGACGGCACTGGCACAGGGCCCCTGATAGTACGGTGGTGTGTCTGATGGCGGGTGGGCCGAACCTGCACTTTCATCTGCAGCTTCCTCTTTGTCACCGTGTAAGATGGAACTGTATATGGGAAGGGTAACCTGAGTTTCATCAGGGTCAGATTCAGGCCGTGTAGCGTGCGAGGGGAATGTAGTGGTCTGGGTCAATGTACCAGCAGATTCATCGAGCAGTGGCTGGGCATCAGTGCACTTGTGTCGCCCCCAGGAGTACGGTCGCCACAGTGGCATTACCTTCCTCCTAGGGAGTGTGATGTCATGCTTCGGAGGAACGAACGATCTCTCTAGCAGGTTAACTGATTGGGCGGCGTTGTTCCCACAAGTCATGACCCTTAAAACAGCGTTCATGAAGGCAAAGTGTTTGTTTTACGTGGGCAGTATGGTTGCAAAGCTGAACCTTAAAGGAATGTCCAGAAGGGCACCACCAGGAGTGGAGCCTACGGTTAAATTCGACTCCACCTGGGAAACCTCAAACATGCCAGCTACAAAACAGATGCACACATTGCAAGCTTAATTCCGTTAACGAACGAGACTCCGTCATGCCCCGCGGTCCGAGTCCGGCTTACTAGAGGGACACGTGAGGCTCTAGCACATGAGATTGGCCAATAACTGGTGTGTCATGCCCTTCCATGTCCGTGGCTGCATGTGCGCTACACTGAAAAGGCCAGCGTTTGTCGCTTACAGGTGCAGATGACCCGCTGAACAACGTTAGTGATGGGGATCACTGATTACAATTATTACCCGCGAACAATGATTTCCCAGTAAGTGCAGGTCAACCGCAGTTCCGGAATTAGGCCTAACCGTCATTGCGGAAAAAATGAAAAACTTACGTGTGCAAACCACAGGTGCTGTAGCTTGCTTAACAGCTCGCCAGCCGTTCTCACGCCCAGTATGGATTACACGTGTTTGCACAAAGGTGAGAAAGGGTACCGTATCCCCAGATAACATGTATGGATAGCGTACACATTCAAAATATATGTCTATACATCAGGAGGCAGGCGCAAACGGTGTCAGGCCCAGTATGGATTGCACGTGATTGCACAAAGGTTAGAAAGGGTACCGTATCCCCGGATAACATGTATGGATAGCGTACACATTCAAAATATATGTCTATACATCAGGAGGCAGGCTCAGACGGTGTTAGGCCCAGTATGGATTGCACGTGATTGCACAAAGGTTAGAAAGGGTACCGTATCCCCGGATAACATGTATGGATAGCGTACACATTCAAAATATATGTCTATACATCAGGAGGCAGGCTCAGATGGTGTTAGGCCCAGTATGGATTGCACGTGATTGCACAAAGGTTAGAAAGGGTACCGTATCCCCGGATAACATGTATGGATAGCGTACACATTCAAAATATATGTCTATACATCAGGAGGCAGGCTCAAACGGTGTCAGGCACAGTATGGATTTGACGGCCCAGACTACACAGCGGAGGAGCAGGGAGAGGTGAAGATTGCAAATGCTGGGGCCCTGCCCAAGCAAGGGGGGCCCACTCGTGGGCGTCGGTACTGGCACTGGGCCCCTCATAGTACGGCGGTGTGCACCACCACCGTCAGAGACACTTGATTGCACTATGAGGGACCCTGTGACAGTGCCCGCGCCCAAGAGTCGGCCTACCCACCTGTCCAGGGCAACGGCACTCGCACGGTTTCGTGCACTAGGTGGTGACCCCGGCCATGGGGGGGAGGCAGCACAGTTAGGGAGTTTTAGAAAGTGGCATATGTTGATGTTGGACATTCAGCTGATGCAAAAGGTGAAATAGGTCAAGTCCCAGGAAGAGGTGGACCAAAGCAAGCCATTTTTCTGTCACCCTATGTGTCATCAGGGGAAGGTGGGACAAAATCCTTGGAAACCCATGCATGGTTCATTTTAATGAAGGTTAGATCATCCACATTTTGGGTTGACAGACGGGTCCTTTTTTCTGTCAGGATTGATCCAGCTGCACTGAAGACTCTTTCCGATAGCACACTTGCAGCTGGGCAAGCGAGCTCCTGTAAGGCATATTGTGCCAATTCAGGCCAGGTGTCCAGTTTAGCGGCCCAATAGTCAAAGGGGAATGACCTGTGCGGGAGAACATCGATATGGGAGGAAAAGTAGTTTGTAACCATAGTTGACAACTGCTGTCTCCTGTCACTTTCCATCGATGCAGTATTACCAGTTGTGTGAGCGGTACTTGAAAAATCAGTCCACAACATTGTCATGAAACCCCTGTCTCCAACGCCACTTCTGCTGTGTGCACCACGAACACCTCTGCCAAGCTGCCCCCGGCCCGTACGGCTCGTGTGAGAACCATCACCGCTGCTGTGTGCTGGGAATGCCTCAAGCAACCGATTTACTAGAGTTGCTTGTTTATTAGCCAATATTAGGTCAAGGTTGTCCTGTGGCATGATGTTTTGTAATTTGCCTTTATAGCGTGGATTCAGGATGCTGGCCAACCAGTAGTCGTCATCGTTCATCATTTTGGCAATGCGGGGGTCCCTTTTTAGGATCTGCAAGGCATAATCTGACATGTGGGCCTGCTCCTTAAGGTGCGTCAAAGTTTGCATGAGCAGACGCATAAGTGGGATGCTCATGCTTAGGATGGCGTCGTCTGCGCTTACCAGCCGTGTGCATTCCTCAAAACACTGAAGGACTTTACAGAGGTCTTTCAGCTTCGACCACTGCACACCTGTCAACTCCATGTCTGCTCTCAAAGTGCCTGGCCGTGTATCCTCCCACAAATGCATTATGGCCTGCCTCTGCTCGTACAGCCGCTCCACCATGTGCAGGGTGGAGTTCCACCTTGTTGCAATGTCGATAATGAGGCGGTGGTTGGGAAGGTGGAGCAATCGCTGCAGCTTCTGCATACAAACGGAGTGTACAGGCGACCGGCGGATGTGCGCGCAGTCTTCGCACCTTCTGGAGCAGGGCTGTTAACTCCGGATAATTTTTGAGGAAGCCCTGCACCACCAGGTTCAAGGTGTGAGCCAAGCAAGGTATATGGATGAGTTTTGAAAGGGCTATGGCTGCCACAAAATTACGGCCATTATCACTAACTACCTTGCCTGCCTCAAGATGTACACTGCCCAGCCATGACTCAGTTTGTCGCTTCAAGTACTCGGCCAGCACCTCGGCGGTGAGTCTGTCGCCCAAACACATCATCTGCAACACAGCCTGCTGACGCTTTCCACTAGCTGCTCGATAGGGGGACACCTCGTGTGCAACAGTGGCAGCTGCAGATGGAGTGCTCGTACGACTGCGCTCTGTGGACGAGCTTTCGCTTCTGGAGGAGGAGGAGGAGGAGGGTCGAACGCCTACAGCCAACTGTTTCCTATGCCGTGGGCTAGGCAGCACTGTCCCACCACCGCTGTCCCCTGTGGACCCTGCATCCACCACATTAACCCAGTGCGCAGTGATGGACACGTAACGGCCCTGGCCATGCCGACTGGACCATGCATCAGTTGTGAGGTGCACCTTTCCGCTCACTGACTGCTTGAGTGCATGGACAATGCGGTCTTTCACATGATGGTGGAGGGCTGGGATGGCTTTGCGAGAGAAGAAGTGGCGACTGGGTAGGTCATAGCGTGGTACTGCATAGGCCATGAGTTCGCGGAAAGCTGCGCTTTCCACCAACCGAAAGGGCATCATCTCAAACGAGATTAGTTTGGCAATGTGGGCGTTCAAACCCAGTGTACGCGGATGAGAGACTGAGTACTTTCTTGACCTACTCATAGTGTCTGGGAGGGTGAGCTGGACTTGAGAGCTGCATATGGTGGAAGTAGCGGTGGACAGGGCGGACTGAGAGAGGGTTGATGATGGTGATGGAGTTGGTGTTCTTTCTGATGGCCTAGAATCAGTCTTTCGTTGATATAACAGTGGGATTCCCTGACTGCTGTGTCCTTGCAACGACACCTCAACATTTTCTGCTGTGCTAACCGGTGGGCTTACAGTGGGGGAAACAATGTAGCGTTGCTGACTACCTTCGTTGTGATCAGTTGCACATGTGGCACTTGAGGTTTGGTGTTGTGTCCACGCTTGCAAGTGCATGGTGGTTAATTGTCTAAGCATGCAACTGGTATTCAAATTTTTCAGATTTTTCCCTCGGCTAAAGGTCTTTGCGCACTTCTTACAGATAACCTTGGCCTGATCATGAGGATTTTGTTCAAAAAAGTGCCACACTGCACTCTTCCTACTTTGGCAGACATTTTGCGGCCTAGCACGCTGTGATCTTTTGACCTTCTGGACAAGCTGTCCAGCAACTCTTTTGATTTTTGGAACCTGTCTTTGGAGTGCTCCGGGCCTGCCAGATAACAGCTGTTGCGATGTCGATGTCTGCTGTGGATGCTCCTCATCTGAGCTATTGGAAGCAGCACCCTCTTCCCCCAATGGATGCCAATCTGGGTCAACAACTGGGTCATCCATCACCTCTTCTTCAATGTCATGTGCACCTTCCTCTGCGTCACCGTGTATGGTGGTATAGTGTGCGGGAAGGGGCACCTGAGTCTCATCAGGGTCAGAATCTGGCTCTGTACACTGCGAGGACAATGTAGTGCTCTGAGTGAATGTACCTGCAGAATCATCCATCAGCAGCTGTGCATCAGTGCACTCCATGTCAGATTCATCTTGGCCTGGGTAATTCACCATTTCACTTGATAATCCAGGCATGGTATGTGAAAACAGCTCCATGGAGTAATCAGTAGTATGGCTTGCGTCATCCTTCAATCTTGGTTGGGGTGAAGGACACAAGGAAAGGTGTGGTTCATGAACATGAGCCTCCAATGACGACTCAGTGCTTTTACTTTTTACAACTGAAGAAGAGGAGGCGATAGAGCTGGAGGCCGAGTCAGCAATATAAGACAAAACTTTTTCCTGATGCTCTGGCTTTAAAAGCGGTTTGCCAACTCCTAGAAAACTAAGCCTTCGAGGCCTTATGGAGCCAGACGATAACGCAGGCTCAACACCTCCTGCATTCGGTCCTATTTTGCTCTTGCCACTACCATCAGATCCACCACCAACACCATCATTACCAGCTGCCAACCCCCGCCCAATTCCACGGCCTCTTCCACCAGCCTTCCTCATTTTTTGAAGAAATAAAGACAAAATCCAACAAACTATATAGTAATGTAAAACAAGGTACAAGGTGTCTATAGGACAGGGGAGATTTTGAATTTCTGCAGACACTTGTGGACACTGGACACTCTTGGATTGTGTGAGGCCCACTGAATATCTGAGCGCTATGTCACAGGCTCGATGGCACAGCTGTGACCAAAGTGACTAGAGGATAACGGAGATTTTGAATTTCTGCAGACACTTGTGGACACTGGACACTTTTGGATTGTGTGAGCCCACTGAATATCTGAGCGCTATGTCACAGGCTCGATGGCACAGCTGTGACCAAAGTGACTAGAGGATAAGGGAGATTTTGAATTTCTGCAGACACTTGTGGACACTGGACACTTTTGGATTGTGTGAGCCCACTGAATATCTGAGCGCTATGTCACAGGCTCGATGGCACAGCTGTGAGAAAAGTGACTAGAGGATAAGGGAGATTTTGAATTTCTGCAGACACTTGTGGACACTGGACACTTTTGGATTGTGTGAGCCCACTGAATATCTGAGCGCTATGTCACAGGCTCGATGGCACAGCTGTGAGAAAAGTGACTAGAGGATAAGGGAGATTTTGAATTTCTGCAGACACTTGTGGACACTGGACACTTTTGGATTGTGTGAGCCCACTGAATATCTGAGCGCTATGTCACAGGCTCGATGGCACAGCTGTGACCAAAGTGACTAGAGGATAACGGAGATTTTGAATTTCTGCAGACACTTGTGGACACTGGACACTTTTGGATTGTGTGAGGCCCACTGAATATCTGAGCGCTATGTCACAGGCTCGATGGCACAGCTGTGACAAAAGTGACTAGAGGATAAGGGAGATTTTGAATTTCTGCAGACACTTGTGGACACTGGACACTTTTTGATTGTGTGAGCCCACTGAATATCTGAGCGCTATGTCACAGGCTCGATGGCACAGCTGTGACCAAAGTGACTAGAGGATAGCGGAGATTTTGAATTTCTGCAGACACTTGTGGACACTGGACCCTTTTGGATTGTGTGAGCCCACTGAATATCTGAGCGCTATGTCACAGGCTCGATGGCACAGCTGTGACAAAAGTGACTAGAGGATAAGGGAGATTTTGAATTTCTGCAGACACTTGTGGACACTGGACACTTTTGGATTGTGTGAGCCCACTGAATATCTGAGCGCTATGTCACAGGCTCGATGGCACAGCTGTGACAAAAGTGACTAGAGGATAAGGGAGATTTTGAATTTCTGCAGACACTTGTGGACACTGGACACTTTTGGATTGTGTGAGCCCACTGAATATCTGAGCGCTATGTCACAGGCTCGATGGCACAGCTGTGACCAAAGTGACTAGAGGATAATGGAGATTTTGAATTTCTGCAGACACTTGTGGACACTGGACACTTTTGGATTGTGTGAGGCCCACTGAATATCTGAGCGCTATGTCACAGGCTCGATGGCACAGCTGTGACCAAAGTGACTAGAGGATAATGGAGATTTTGAATTTCTGCAGACACTTGTGGACACTGGACACTTTTGGATTGTGTGAGGCCCACTGAATATCTGAGCGCTATGTCACAGGCTCGATGGCACAGCTGTGACCAAAGTGACTAGAGGATAACGGAGATTTTGAATTTCTGCAGATACTTGTGGACACTGGACACTTTTGGATTGTGTGAGCCCACTGAATATCTGAGCGCTATGTCACAGGCTCGATGGAACAGCTGTGACCAAAGTGACTAGAGGATAATGGAGATTTTGAATTTCTGCAGACACTTGTGGACACTGGACACTTTTGGATTGTGTGAGGCCCACTGAATATCTGAGCGCTATGTCACAGGCAGAAATTGGCTAGTGTATCACAAACTACAAGGTGTATGTAGAATTGGGCAGAATAGGAATCTCCCTAGAGTGCAGGTCTGTAAGAACGGAACATGTCCTCGACTTATTCTCACAGAGTGACACAGATAGCTTCACTGTGGCTGTGATAACAGCCGTTACACGGTACTGTGTGAGGAGCGTACACCGCTGTATGGTGTGAAAAAATAAACGCTCAGTACCTCAGCAGGACAAAAAAAAAAAATTGGGATTGCTTTTAAAAAAGCAGTTTGCAGCTCAGTACCTCAGCAGGACAAAAAAAAAATTGGGATTGCTTTTAAAAAAGCAGTTTGCAGAGCAGTGGGTAAACAGCAACGCAGCTGTCAGGAAGCCTTAGAAGGCAGCCCAACAACCAACACCACTGATACACCACAATATAGCCTCCCCTTGCACTGCACACACAGTGACTGGTGTGTTGTACAGGTACAATCGCTAGCAGCAGAAGCAGTTTTTTTTTCTTCTTCCCTGCCTAACGCTCTCCCTACAGAATCAGCAGCAACCTCTCCCTATGCTAAGATCGGTAGAAATAAGATGGCGGTCGGCGTGCACGCCCTTTTATACCCCCTGTGACGCCCACCAAAGCAAGCCAATCACTTGCATGCCCTTCTGAAAGATGGTGGTGACCCGTGCCTATGTCATCACGTTGCCCACAGTGTCCGTGGATCCTGATTGGCTGAAAAAGAGCGCAAAACAAACTTTTGAAACGCGACTTTGGTGCGTAAGTCGCCGACCTCGTGGCCGACCTCACCCTAGGGTCGGGTTTCGTTTCATGAAACCCGACTTTGCCAAAAGTCGGCGACTTTTGAAATTTTTCGACCCGTTTCGCTCAACTCTAGTGACTGGGCAACTGGTATTGGGTGGCTGCGACGGCCATCAGCTTTCAAAAACCATCTGTATCCATAAGGCGTAAAGGCTGCATTTCTGTGGCCAACAGATTGGAGTGGCTTTGCAATAATCACAGAGATCACAGGCCGTGAGTCATGCAGAAACAAGCACTGTGATCTTAATATCTCAGCTGGCCCCTATCATCCAGACAATGACACGATTGGGTCATGAATCATCTGAGGAGGTCACAGGCTGTTCACAATAATTAGTTCTCACATAACTAATAGTGAGCGTATGGCTTATCTACATCCAGATCATAACACATAGAATTTGCGTTTATCCCGCTGCACAATCACTGCTAACTCCACGATAATCCTACATTCCTCGCTGCCAACAACAATCCTGTTGTTTTTAACCCAATAAATAAATGCAGGCCAACTGGATGCAATTCTTTTTTTGAGGTTCATACCATCAGGGTGTTGCATCCCTTCTCCCTTAGAGTAGCAGTCATATACAGTGCCTTGCGAAAGTATTGGAACTTTTCAACCTTTTCCCACATATCATGCTTCATACATAAAGATACCAAAGGTAAATTTTTGGTGAAGAATCAACAACAAGTGGAACACAATTGTGAAGTTGAACAAAATTTATTGGTTATTTTAAATTTTTGTGGAAATTCAAAAACTGAAAAGTGGGGCGTGCAATATTATTCGGTCCCTTTAACTTAATACTTTGTTGCGCCACCTTTTGCTGCGATTACAGCTGCAAGTCTCTTTGGGTATGTCTCTATCAGTTTTGTACATCAAGAGACTGAAATTCTTGCCCATTCTTCCTTGGCAAACAACTCGAGCTCAGTGAGGTTTGATTGAGATCGTTGTGAACAGCAGTTTTCAGCTCTTTCCACAGATTCTCGATTGGATTCAGGTCTGGACTAGAGATGAGCGACTTTGCCTTTTTTTGGGTCGAGTCTGGTTTCATGAAACCCGACTTTCTTAAAAGTCGGGTCGAACGAAATTGGCCGACTATAGGGAAAAGTCGGGGTCCGACTGAAACAAGAAACCCAATGCAAGTCAATGGGGAAGTAAAGTCGGCAGGGAGTGGAGGACAGTAAGCACACCTCCAGTGCCCATTTCAATGCCAACGACATCAATTCTTATTACTGAAGCAAGTCTACCTTAATTTACTTTATAATAATAGTTACGCATAGAAAACTGGGGGTTATTTGGCTAAAGTTGTGGGGGGGTAGGGCTGGCGCCAGGTTTTCGTGTGCCCTGGGCCAAAGAGTGTCAGTGCGCCCTTTTAACACATACCGCAATTCATGATGCTCCAATACGGCACAGTATACGGTATAGTACAATGACAAATACTTCACTGCTTACATGACATGACTCATATTATCTATTTTAAATTCTACAATAGCTCAAAAAACGGACAGTATATTACTCCATACAGTATTATGACCACCACCTAGTGCGCCATACAGAATAATGAGCCCCATATATTTCTCCATACAGAATAATTGGTCCCATATAATGTTCCATACAGTATATGATGAGCTCCACATAATGCTACAGTATATGTTGGTTCCCATGGATGATGCTCCACTGTCTTATGAGCCCAAATAATGCTCCTTATATAATGGGCCCCATTTCTAATGCTCCAGTGTATAATGGGCCCCATAAATGCTGCTCCAGTGTCTGATGTCCCCCATATGGAATGCTCCAGTAAATGATGGGCCAAATGGATGATGCTCCAGTGTATGATGGGCCCCATATCTCATTCTCCAGTGTATATTGCTCCCCCAAAAAATGCTCCCAACATTTAAAACAATTAAATACCTCTCCTCGCTGGGCACTGCTATACTCTGGACTCCTCAGCATTGCCATCTTCAAGCTATCTGCACTTGTACTGTTTCGGTAAGGGCATACAGATGTGATGTCAATGCGCTCTTTAACCTGAATGTCACTGTCAGAAAACGCGGAAGACGTCACGGTGGTGGAGCAGGGAGAGGTAAGTATTGCAAGTGCTGTGGCCCTGAGCAAGCATGGGGGGGACACTTGTGGGCGGCGGCACTGGCACAGGGCCCCTCATATTACCACGGTATGTCTGATGGCGAGTGGGCCCTCCCACTGGCAGAGACACTATTGCGTCCTATGAGGGGCCCTGTGCCACTGCGTTGCCCACGAGTAGGACCCCCCCACCTGCTCAGGCAACCGCACTTTTATCTGCACCTTCCTCTGTGTCACCGTGTAAGGTGGTATAGTATGCGGGAAGGGGCACCTGAGTTTCACCAGTGTCACATTCTGGCTCTATAGAGTGCGAGAGGAATGTAGTGCTGTGAGTGAATGTACCAGCGGAATCATCTAGCAGTGGCTGTGCATCAGTACACTCCATCTCCGATTCATGTTGGACTGGGGAATTCAGGATTTCACTTGCTAAAACAGGTATGGCATGTGAAAAGAGCTCCATGGAGTAATCTGAATTGTGGGCTGCCACATCCTGCACTTTGGGTGGGGGTGAAGGAGACAAGGAAAGGGGTGGTTCCTGACCAGAAGCCTGCACTGACGACTCAGTGCTTGCATTTTTGTAAACTTCAGAAGAGAAGATGATAGAGCTGGAGGCTTTTTTGGCAATGTAAGGCAAAACCAGTTCCTGATGCTCCGGCTTTAAAAGCAGTTTACCTACTCCCATAAAAGGGAGCCTTGAAGGCCTTCTTGTGCCAGACAATGATGCAGGGTCAACACCTCCTGCCTTAGCTGCTATTGTGCTTTTGGCACTACCAGCAGATGCACCACCACCATCAGTACCAGCTGGCCCCCCACACCCAGGTCCGCGGCCTCTTCCACCATACTTAATAATTTTTGTGAAAATTGACTCAAAATACAAGCAGATATATGGTACTGCATCAGAAGCGGACAGCTCTATACAGTCTAGGGATAATTATAAATCTCCGTATATATTTCATGAGTAAGACACAGACGGTCACAGGCTCAGTATGGATTAGACAATAATATAAAAATTTGCACAAGGGTACAGTATCACAAGATACAAGGTATATATAGTATAGTTTAAACATACTGAATCTCTATATACATTTCAGGAGGCAAACACAGATGCTCTCAGTCCCAGTATGGATCCGACAACAATATAGAAAGTTGAGAAAGGGTACTATGGCGCCCCTGAGGGTATGGTCGCCACAGAGGTACTGCATCTCATCCAAAGGTGTGGTATCCAACCCTCAGGTAAGGAGAGATCACCACTCAGGACTCCTAACCCTGCACTCAACACACACAACAGTTAGTCAGGGCATCTGGGTGTACCCGGCGGGAGGATGGCCTCATCCCAGACTGACTAGGAAAGGGTGTTGGGCGTTAGTTTGGAAGGTAGGTACAGTGGAAGGAGCTTAGGTAGTGGAGTGATTATGGCCATTCAATGAGAGAGAGCAAGGTGACAGTTGGTGGGTGTAGCTAGTCTGAGGTAAATGGATCTTTCTAGAGAGTTGTCAGTCGGTGACAGGACAGAGTAAGAGCAGGATTGCTGTGAGAGGGCTGAGGGTCAGAGAAGAGAGAAACATCTTGTCCAAGCTCCTAGACTGGAAGGAAGGGGTCCTTGGGGCATGGGAAGTGCAATAAGCCACCTTTGAAGCCCCTTTCTGGAGAAGGAAGGACCAGGCCTCGTTCGGGAAGGTGACTCCTGAAGGTAGTGGAGAAATACAGGGCTCAGCTCGAAAGACGGAGGCTGAGGTAACTTTAAGTGCCTCAGTCGCAGCTGCATTCAATACTCAAAAAGGCAGCAGTTGGAATAAAGGACCCCAAGGCCTGACCCACTTCGCCCGGTGTGATCCATGGCTGCCGGCTTAGGACACTGTTTGCGAAGGCGCACAGCAGGAAGGAAGGGAGAGATCAGCGCAGAGACACGGCCAAGAAAGGATACACAAGGAGGAGTCTTGAACAGGTGTTCCTGATCTACCTTGGAGTTTGCCAGACCCCTCCCTCGGAGGACACATTACCAAGCGGGTCATCTTGTGCACAAAACTTTTGAGGAAAAACTCAGAAACTGCACCCAACTGTGTCCTTGGTGTCTTTTACAACTCGCCTGCTACACATGCTACACTCACCATCACCGTCAACGGCTCACAAGCACCATCTCAATTGCCCTGGGATACAGCTGTGCCCATGGAGAGCTTCATCATCTTGGATGCTTTAACACCATCCCAGAGGATATGCATTGCAGCGTCGGCTACCCTAGCCGAGTACCACAGGTGGCGTCATGATTCCCCTTTTCCAAATTAATTATCATACCATCTTCCCCCTCATCTGAACTGTCATCTTCTTTATTGGACACCCAGGGTCACGTACTGGATCCCAATCACCACCGTGACATACTTCACCCTTAAAAGAGCCTGAAAGGCCCAGTACTGAGTAACCCCTGGCCCTGCGTGGTGATTCATTTTAACACCAGATACCTGGGATATATAGTATAGTTTCAACATTCTAAATCTACGTTTATATTTTTGGAGGCAGACACAGATGCTGTCATGGCCAGTATGGATTCGACAACAATCAAAAAAGAAGAAAAAGGGAACAGTATCACCAGATGCAAGGTATATATAGTATAGTTTAAACATTCAAAATCTCCGTAGACATTTCAGGAGGCAGACACAGACGCTCTCAGTCCCAGTATGCATTAGCCAAGAATATAAAAAGTAGAAAAAGGCTACTGTTTCACTAGATACAAGGTATATATAGTATTGTTTAAACATTGCAAATCTCCCTATTTATTTCAGGAGGCAGACACAGATGCTCTCAGGGTCAGTATGGATTACACAATATAAAAAGCAGTAAAAGGGTAATGGATCAGAAGCGTACAGCTGTATACGGTGTAGGGGGCATTGTAAATCTCAGAATATATTTCCAGAGTCAGAAACAGACTGTCACTGGCTAAGTATGGATTAGACCACAATATAAAAGCATTAAATGGGTAAGGTATCACAAGCATGCAGCTGTATACAGTGTTGGGGTAATCTTAAATGTACAAATATATTTCTGGAGTTACAGACAGACATTCACAGGTTCAGTATGGATTAAACAAGAATATAAAAATGAGAAAAAGGGAAATGTATTCGAAGCGTACACCATTATACAGTGTTGGGGTACGTTGAAATCTTCATATATATTTCAGTCTCAGTAAGCCAGTCCAGACTCTCCGCTACAGGAAGCTAGAGGGATAAAAGTACAGACGGAAAGTTGAGTGATTTCAGAAAAGTTTGAATTACTAATCACGGGAAAACATCCCGGGAGAATTAGCAGAGGCGATGCTGACCCTCAATTACTTTTACTGTGGATACAGCTAAAATGGAAATTAGTGAAGAAATGGTTGCTGTATAGCAGTAGCGCCGATCCCATCACCGGTACTCATCTCCATCAACTTGTGATCGCAGGGAGAGCTGTAGACATGGGCCTCACTGCCTATCATGATCTGTCTGGTCACTTTGGAGTGCAAAACACACAAGCCACAGGCCGTATTGTATTGGATTGCCATGAGAGGAGACATTGAAAAATGGTGGCAGGAAGGTCACACGTCTATGACTATGAAAACTGTGAAAGGTGATCATAAAGCACCACTGCATCTGATTTTGAGTTGACGTCCCATACAAATGGTAGCCATTGATCATCTGAAGGTAGAGGCCAGCAGGACAGGACATAGCTCCATCTTAACCATCATCAATCAGCACACCAAATTTGTAGTGACCGTCCCTGTGAAGGATTTAACTGGCCGGACTACACAGCGGTGGAGCAGGGAGAGGTAAGTATTGCAAGTGCTATGTCCCTGAGAAAGCAGGGTGGTCCCACTCGTGGGCGCCGGTACTGGCACAGGGCCCCTCATAGTACGGCAGTGTGTCTGATGGCGAGTGGGCCCCCCCACTGTCAGAGACACTTTATTGTACTAAGAGAGGCCCTGTGCCAGTGCTGTCGCCCATGGGTGGGCACACACACCTGTTCAGGGTAACAGTGGTGGTGACCCCGGTCCTGGGAGGGGCAACACAGTTAGGGAGGTTTAAAAAATTGCATATGTTGATGTGTAGGCTGGACTTTCAGCAGCTGCAAATGGAGGAATTGGAGAAGTCCGAGGAAGAGGAGGACAAAAGCGAGCCTTTTTTCTGGGAACCTATGTGCTATGAGGGGAAGGTGGGACAAAATCCTTGGAAATCCATGCATGGTTCATTTTAATGAAGGTTAGATCATCCACATTTTGGGTCGACAGACGGGTCCTTTTTTCTGTCAGGATTGATCCAGCAGCACTGAAGACTCTTTCAGATAGCACACTACCAGCAGGGCAAGCGAGCTCCTGTAAGACATATTGTGCCAATTTAGGCCATGTGTCCAGTTTTGAGGCCCAATAATCAAAGGGGAATGACCTGTGAGGGAGAACCTCGATATGGGAGAAGTAGTTTGCAACCATAGTTGACAACTGCTGTCTCCTGTCACTTGCAATCGATTCTGTATTAGCTGTCGTCTGCGCGGTACTTGAGAAATCAGACCACAACATGGTCAGGAAACCCCTGTCTCCAACGCCAGTTCAGCTGTGTGCACCATGAACACCTCTTCCATTTTGCCCACTACGGCTCATGGGAGAACCAGCTCCACTGCTGTGTGCTGGGAATGCCTCAAACAAGCGGTTTACCAGAGTTGCTTGTTTGTTAGCCAATATTAGCTCTAGGTTCTCCTGTGGCATGATGTTGTGTAGTTTGCCTTTATAGCGCGGATCGAGGATGCTGGCCAACCAGTAGTCATCATCCCTCATCATTTTGGCAATGTGGGGGTCCCTTTTTAGGATCCGTAACGTAAGGCATAATCACATATGTGGGCCAATGTTTCAGGTGTCAATGCTGTACTGCCAGTGGTGGGTGGAGGAGCACTTTCTGGCAAATCCACATCCCTCCAGTCACGCACAAACCTTGTACCTGACCTTGGCACGCCCACATTTTCTCTTGCCCCCTGAGAAGCATCCTCATCCCCAAAATAATCATCCCCCTCTTCCTCCTCCTCATCTTCTTCTTCTTCCTCCACCTCGTCCATGACAGTTCCCTGACCAGACAATGGCTGACTGTCATCAAGCCTTCCCTCCTCATCCTCCTCCTCTTCCTGTTGCTCCTCCGCTGCAGACGCCTGATCCTTAGTGTGCGTCAAAGTTTGCATGAGCAGGCGCATAAGTGGTATGCTCATGCTTATGATGGCGTCGTCTGCGCTTACCAGCCGTGTGAATTCCTCAAGACAATGAAGGATTTTACAGAGGTTTTTCAGCTTTGACCACTGCACTCCTGACAACTCCATGTCTGCCCTCAAACTGCCTGCCTGTGTATCCTCCCACAAATGCATTACAGCCTGCCTCTGTTTACACAGCCTCTCAACCATGTGCATGGTGGAGTTCCATCTTGTAGCAACGTCCATGATTAGGCGGTGCTTGGGGAGGTGGAGAGATTGCTGCAGCTTCTGCATATGACTGGAGTGTATGGGCGAGCGACGGATGTGCGAGCACAGTCTTCGCACCTTATGGAGCAGGTCTGTTAACTCAGGATAATTATTTAGGAAGCACTACACCACCAGGTTCAAGGTGTGAGCCAGGCAAGGTATGTCTGTGGGTTTTGCAAGGGCTATGACTGCCACAAAATTCCACCCATTATCACTGACTACCTTGCCTGGCTCAAGATGTAGACTGCCCAGCCATGACTGTTTGTCGATGCAAGTAATCGGCCAGTACCTCCGCGGTTTGTCTGCTGGCGCCCAAAGACATCATTTTTAAAACAGCCTGCTGCCGCTTACCACTAGATGTTCGATAGTGGGACACCTTGTGTGTAGCACTCACAGATGTGGATGGAGTGCTCATGCGACTGCGCTCTGTCGACGAGCTTTCGCTTCTGGAGGAGGAGGAGGGTTGAACGCCTACAGCCAACTGTTTACTATACCGTGGGCTAGGCAGCACTGTTCCACTGCCACTGTCCCCTGTGGAGCCTGCATCCACCACATTAACCCAGTGCGCAGTGATGGACACATAACGGCCCTGGCCATGCCTACTGGACCATGCATCTGTTGTGAGGTGCACCTTTCCACTCACTGATTGTTTTAGTGCATGGATGATGCAGTCTTTCACATGCCGGTGGAGGGCAGGGATGGCTTTGCGAGAAAAGAAGTGCTGACTGGGTAGGTCATAGCGTGGGACAGGGTAGGACATGAGCTCTCGGAAAGCTTCGCTTTCAACCAAGCGGAAGGGTATCATCTCTAATTAGATCAGTTTGGCAATGTAGGCGTTCAAAGCCAGTGTACGCATATGAGAGGATGAGTACTTTCTTGTCCTACTCAGAGTGTCTGGTAGGGTGAGCTGGACTTGAGAGCTGCATATGGGGGGAACTAGCGTTGGACCGGACGGACTGAGAAGAGGTTGGTGATGGTGAGGGTGTTGATGGCCTCGATTCAGTGTTTCCTCGCGAAAATATTGTGATTGCCTGACTGCTTTGGCCTAGCGACGACACCTCAACATTTCTTGATGGTGGTGTGCTTAGCGGTGGCCTTACAGTGGGTGAAGCGATGGAGCGTTGCCGGCTACCTTCAGTCGGAGCAGGTGCACATGTGCTACCTGAGGTTTTGTAGTCCGTCCACGCTTGCAAGTGCATGTTGGTTAAATGTCTAAGCATGCAAATGGTATTCAAATTTCTTAGATTTTACCCTCTGCTAAAGGTCTTTCGGCACTTCTTACAGATAACCTTTGCGTCAGCAGTAGGATTTTGTTCAAAAAAGTGCCACACTGCACTCTTCCTACTATGGTACAAATTTTCAGGGCTTGCACGCTGTGCTAATTTGACCGTCTGGCCAAGCTGTCCTGCAACTCTTTTAGTTTTCTTAACAAGTTTTTTCACAGCTACGGACCTGCCGGATAACGGCTGCTGCGATGACGATGCCTGCTGCGGATCCTTCTCCTCTTCTGACCTATTTTCACAGGCACCCTCTTCCCCCAATGGATGCCAATCCGGGACAACAACTGGGTCATCCATGACCTCGTCTTCAATGTCATCTGCACCTTCCTCTGTGTCACCGTGTAAGGTGGTATAGTATGCGTGAAGGGGCACCTGAGTTTCATCAGGGTCTGATTCGGGCTCAGTAGACTGCGAGGGCAATGTAGTGATGTGGGTGAATGTACCAGCATAATCATCTAGCAGTGGCTGTGCATCAGTGCACGCTGTGCCAGATTCATTTTGGAGTGGGGAATTCAGGATTTGACTTGATAACCCAGGCATGGTATGTGAAAAGAGCTCCATGGAGTAATCTGAAGTGTGTGCTGCGGCATCCTTCACTTTTGGTGTGGGTGAAGGACACAAGGAAAGGTGTCGTTCCTGACCAGAAGCCTGCACTGACGACTCTGTGCTTGCAGTTTTTGTAACTTCAGAAGATGATGCAATAGAGCTGGAGGCTGTTTCGGCAATGTAAGCCAAAACCTGTTCCTGAAGCTCCGGCTTTAAAAGTGGTTTACCTACTCCCAGAAAAGGGAAACTTAAAGGCCTTCTTGTGCCAGACAATGATGCAGGTTCAACACCTCCTGCCTTAGCTGCTATTGTGCTTTTCCCAGAACCAGCCGATGCACCACCACCACCACCATCAGTACCTGCAGCGCCCCCCACCCACGTCCGCGGCCTCTTACACCATACTTCCTCATGTTTGGGAAAATGTAACAAAAATGCCAGCAGAGAAATGGTACTGTATGAGGAGCATACAGCTGTGTAATGTGTATGTAAAAAGTGAAATATCCATATATACTTTGTGAGTCACAGATCCTCACCCAGTATGTATTTCACCGTAATCCAACAAGCAGATATACGGTCCTGTATCAGAAGTGTACAGCTGTATTCGTTGTTGGTGAAAATCTCTATCTCCGTATATGTATTTACTGAGTGTCACACACACACGCTGACTCTGTGTAGATGTGACCGTAATAAGAACACCAGATATCCGATACTGTTTGAGAATTGGACAGCTCAATACGGTGTATGGAGAAATGGAGATGTCCATATATGTGTTTACGGAGTGTCACACACACACACGCTGACTCTGTGTAGATGTGACCGTAATATGAACACCAGATATCCGATACTATTTGATAATCGGATAGCAGTCAATACGGTGAATGGAGAAATGGAAATGTCCGTATATGTATTTACAGAGTGTCACACACACACGCTGACTCTGTGTAGATGTGATCGTAATAAGAACACCAGATATCCGATACTGTTTGAGAATCGGACTCCTCTATACGGTGTATGTATGGAAAGATGTTAATCTCTGTGTGTTTTGTACGGAGTCACATACATATAGCATATATTTGTCCATGATACCAGCCGGTACATGGTAGTGTGTGAGGAGCGTACACCTCTATACGGTGTGTGAAAACATTTACACTCAGTATCTACTGTACAGAAAAAAAGGAATAAAAGGATTTTTGCTTTTAAAAAAGCAGTCTGCACAGCAGTGTGCAAACAGCAATGCAGCTATCAGGTAGCCTTATAAGGAAGCCTAATCACCAACAGAGCTGGGCACAAAAAAGTGTGAAAAAATGAACTCTTGCTAACTGTGCTGAGAAAAGGAAAAAAAAATATTTTTGCTTTTAAAAAAGCACTCTGCACAGCAGTGTGCAAACAGCAATGCAGCTATCAGGAAGCCTTATAAGGCAGCCTAATAACCAACAGAGCTGCTGCACACAAATATATCCTCCCCTGTCACTGCACACTATACTGTTGTGTTTTACAGAGACATTCGCTATCAGCAGAAGCAATTTTTTTAGTTTTTGCCTGCCTAAACACTCTCCCTATTGAGAACGATCAGCAGCAACCTCTCCCTATGGTAAGATCGGCAGAAGTAAGATGGCGGTCGGCGGTCACGGCCTTTTATAGGCACTGTGACGCCACACAAAGCCAGCCAGTCACTTGAATGCCCTTCTCTAACATGGTGGGGCGGCTGCCTACGTAATCGCCTAGCCCACAGTGTGCATCCTTCATGATTGGCTGAGAATAGGCACTGGAAGGATTGTGGGAAATGCGACTTTGGTGCTCAAGTCGGCGATCTCATGGCCAACCTCATGCTATGGTCGGGTTTCGATCAGCGAAACCCGACTTTAGCCAAAGTCGGCGGATTCTGAATTTGGCCGACCCGTTTCGTTTAACTCTAGTCTGGACTTTGACTTGGCCATTCTAACACCTGGGTACGTTTATTTGTGAACCATTCCATTGTAGATTTTGCTTTATATTTGAGATCATTGTTTTGTTGGAAGGCAAATCTCCGTCCCAGTCTCAGGTCTTTTGCAGACTCCAACAGGTTTTCTTCAAGAATGGTCCTGTATATGGCTCCATCCATCTTCCCATCAATTTTAACCATCTTCCCTGTCCCTGCTGAAGAAAGGCAGGCCCAAACCATGATGCTGCTACCACCATATTTGACAGTGGAGATGGTGTGTTCAGGGTGATGAGCTGTGTTGCCTTTAAGCCAAATATATCGTTTGGCATTGTTGCCAAAAATTTCGATTTTGGTTTTATCTGACCAGAGCACCTTCTTCCACATGTTTGGTGTGTCTTCCAGGTGGTTTGTTGCAAACTTTAAACAACACTTTTTATGGATATCTTTGAGAAATGGCTTTCTTCTTGCCACTTTTCCATAAAGGCCAGATTTTTGCAGTGTACAACTGATTGTTGTCCTATGGACAGACAGTCCCACCTCAGCTGTAGATCTCTGCAGTTCATCCAGAGTGATCATGGGCCTTTTGGCTGCATCTCTGATCAGTCTTCTCCTTGTTTGAGATGAAAGTTTAGAGGGACGGCCGGGTCTTGGTAGATTTGCAGTGGTATGATGCTACTTCCTTTTCAATATGATCGCTTGCACAGTGCTCCTTAGGATGTTTAAAGTTTTGGAAATCATTTTGTATCCAAATCCAGCTTTAAACTTTTCCACAACAGTATAACGGACCTGCCGGTTGTGTACCTTGGTCATCAAGATGCTCTCTGTGCATCATACAGAACCCTGAGGCTATCACAGAGCAGGTGCATTTATACGGAGACTTAATTACATACAGGTGAATTATATTTATCATCATTAGTCATTTAGAACAACATTGGATAATTCAGAGATCCACAATGAACTTCTGGAGTAAGTTTGCTACACTGAAAGTAAAGGGGCCAAATAATATTGCAGGCCCCACTTTTCAGTTTTTGAATTTCCACAAAAATTTAAAATAACCAATAAATTTCGTTCACCTTCACAATTGTATCCCACTTGTTGATACATTTGGTATCCTATGTGGGAAAAGGTTGAAAAGTTCCAGGGGGCCGAATACTTTCGCAAGGCACTGTAGTGGCCCCAAGGTTCACCCACCCACATCCTTGACCACTTTTATGCTTTGCGGCAACACTTCATGTCCTCAGAATTGACAAGCCTTATCATGGGAGCCTTCAACTGCTCCACCTTCCCAACTGCATCCTATCTTCTATCTCTAGCCAATTCTCGTGGCCTCTCATAACTTTCAAACTCTGAGACACACAAAGAGGGTAACACCCCTGATCTGGACTTTATCCGGTTCATTTCAATCTCCTATCTAGGTAACTCACCTCTTACCCTTTGTCCTCAATGAAACTAGGAGTATATCCACAACTTAGACATTTTTAGGTGCTCCCTAAAACATATATGTTTAGGGTGACCTATCGTGTTCCCTAATCAAAGTCCTTTTTATATATATAGCTTATTCTCTACTTCTCATAATTCACCATCAAACTCAACCATACCCAAAAGGCTCATGCAGCCTTTACCTATCCCTCATTTCCTCAAGATGGCTGTACAATCATTGTAAATAAGCACCTGTAATTGGTGTTACCCCCACCTCATTGTAGATTGTAAGCTCTGAAGAGCAGGGTCATCATTATTTTTGCTTTAATTGTTTGATTATCATAAACTTGGTAACTTTTGACTGTTTCATATGAACTGCTGACTCGTAAAGCTATGCATAATATGCTTGTGATGTATAAATAAAGTTTACTATTATTAGTAGATTGAAGATGGTGAAATTCAAACTGTTAACTGGGCCATGTGTAGTACTGAAGAATATTTCATGTGAGCACAACTGCAGAAAAGAGGGTTTGCTGCTGTGTCGACACACGGTGGATTAGGGTGAACACGACAAGCTGCGAGACTGTGAGAGAGGTGCAGGCGGGGATGCTATGGAGGAATGAGAAAGATGGGGTGTACTTGGTAAGTAAGATCAGTCAAAAACAGTAGGCATGTCCAATTCCATATCAGCTGACAGGCTATCAACCTTCCCAGCAGTGGGGGTAAACAAGTGGAGGTTCTTCCGCCGGAGACCTATGAGACAACACTTGCCACTGTGAGGAAGGAGGAAGAATCAGAAGATGCAGTTGATGGGGTGGCCGGTGGTTGGCGAGACCCACTAGTCGGCATTTTAGCACAATGACATTCCCAGATTAACGCATGTTGATCAAATGTTGCACGTCATGCATGTAGTACTAAAATGATTTCATTTTTTTTACTCTACTAGGTTGTTTTTAAAACAGTTTACAGATAACATGATTTTTTAGATTTTTGCCAATCTGAAAAAAAAACCAAGCTAGGCAACTGCAGAAACCGCCTACCCTGCGGTCGACTGCCAGAGTTGGGCCTCAGGATGCATTGGTTGCCATGGTTGCATAACTCTGTGTCTAAGTAACCTTTTTATCTTCCTCCTCCTCCTCCGCTGAGCTACTGAGCTGCATGCTTCTGGGTTTACACCAAGTGTGATTTACTACCTCACAGTAATCCTCTCTGTTCTCCCACTCCTCGCCCAAAGAGTCAACCTCCTCCTCTTCCTGCTTTGACAGCACAGTACAGTCTGCAGACGCCTCAAATATCTGAGTCTTGTCACAAATGGATCACCTTGACCCAACAGGGTTAACATCTGCTGAAGAGGGTTTGGTTTATGCTCAGACAAAACTTTGTCTGGCCATAGATAGCTTCGGCCTGCTCTCCTCCTCGGTGACCCATTCATAACACCTAGCCCTAACCCTAGCCCTAGCCCTAGCCCTAACCCTAACCCTAACCCCAACCATAATGGGAAAATGGAAATAAATACATTTTTTTTTATTTTATTATTTTTCTCTAACTAAAGGGGTGATAAAGGGGGGTTTGATTTACTATTTATGGTGGGATTTTATATTTGGCAGCTGTCACACGGTAAAAGACGCTTTTCATTGTAAAAATCGATTTTGCATCAAAACATTTTGAGAGCGATAATTTTTCTGTACTTTGAACTACAGAGTCATGTGAGGTCTTATTTTTTGCGGGACGAGTTGACGTTTTTATTGGGGCTATTTTTGGGCATGTATCATTTTTTGATCGCTTTTTATTCTGATTTTTGGGACACAGAATAAACAAAAACCAGCGTTTCATGAATTTCTTTTGGGGGGTGCGTTTACACCGTTCCGCGTGCGGTAAAATTGATAAAGCGGTTTTATTCTTCGGGTCAGTACGATTACAGCAATACCTCATTTATGCCTTTTTTTATGTTTTGTCGCTTTTATGCAATAAAAACAATTTTATATAAAAAATAATTATTTTTGTATAGCTATATTCTGCGAGCTATAACTTTTTTATTTTTTGCTGATGATGCTGCATGGCAGCTCGTTTTTTGCGGGACAAGATGACGATTTCAATGTTATTCATATCTGTCTTTTTGATCGTGCGATATTGCACTTTTTGTTCGGCAGTATGATAATAAAGCATTGTTTTTTGCTTCGTTTTTTTTTAAAGGGTTCACTAAAGGGGTTAACTAGTGGGATAGTTTTATAGGGCGGATCGTTATGGACACGGCGATACTAAATATGTGTACTTTATTGTTTTTTTTTTATTTAGAAAAAAAGAATTTATTAGGGAATATTTTTTTTTTTTTTATTTATTTTGTGATTTTTTTTAAACTATTTTTACATGTGATTTTTTTTTTTTTTTTTACTGTATTGTATTGTCCCGGGGGGGACATCACTGTCTTTTGTCAGATCGCAGATCTGACACTTAGAACAGTGCTGTGTCAGATTGGCGATCTGACAGGCGCTGCTGCAGGCTTCCTCCTGCCTGCTCTCATCAGGCAGTGAGGAAGACCCCTCCCTGCAGGACCCCGAAGGCCCGCGCGGCCATATTGGATCTGGCGGCCTGCAGGGAGGAGGACTCTCAGAGTGACGCAGCACATCGTGTCGCTCCTGGGGTCGCAGGGAAGCACGGAGGGAGCCCCCTCCCTGCGCGCTTCTCTCCTATGCCCCTGGTACACTGCGATCATGTTTGATTGCAGTGTGACAGGGGTTAATATGCCAGGGGCAGTCCATGACCGCCCCTGACACATAGTGCCTGGTGTCAGCTGTGATAATCAGAATGCAGTGGGTTGCTGGGGAGCGCTTCTCACTCTGCTCATGTCTCACCTGTCATTCATTTTTTCTACACACTCATTTAAATTCGTACATTGCAGAAAAATCCCCTAACTAGAGTTGAGCGATACCGTCTGATACTTCAAAATATCGGATCGGAATGGATCGGCCGATCTTTAAAAAAAGTATCGGTATCGCCGATGCCGATACCGGAAGTCCCATTCAAGTCTATGAGACTTCCGGTATCGGAATTGGAAAAACCCTTTCCTGCCCTTGTACAGCCTCTCGGGGGTCTGTACTTGCCTTCCGGGGGTCTCTGCCGGCCTGCCGGGGGGCTGTGCCGGCCTGCCGGTGGGCTGTGCGGACTGCCCGGGGTCTGTACACCCTGTGGGGGTCTGTACCGGCCTGCCGGGGGGCTGTGCCGGCCTGCCGGGGGGCTGTGCACCCTGTGGGGGTCTGTACCGGCCTGCCGGGGGGCTGTGCCGGCCTGCCGGGGGGCTGCGCTGATGTCCGGGGGTCTGTGCAGGCATCGTCCGATGGGACTACAAGTCCCATCGGGCGATGCCTGCTACCATGACAGTGATTGACACATTAGCCAATGATGGGACAGTAGTAGTCCCATCATCCGGCTAATGTGTTAAATGTAAAAAAAAAAAAAAAAAAATGCTACATACATACATACTACATGCATGCTACATACATACAACATACATACTACATATATACTACATGCATGCTACATACATACTGCATGCTACATACATTTCCCACACAGCTTTTACCATAAAGTGAGACTAGGGACTTTTTTTTTTTAAGTGGCGGAGGAATACAGTGCGGAAGGATACCTACCTTCCGTCATTGGATTCCTGCAGCCCGTAGAGAGCGGCAGTATCAGCTGATGCTGCAGTTCTCTACCCAAGATCGTCGTGGGACACACTCGTGGACTGCTTCGGATCATGGGTGAGTATTTTTGTGGTTTGTTATGTTAATATTTATTCCGTAAAAGACAATGGCTTCGGGGAACAATGTGACAAGTATTGGTAAGTATGTTACTCTATGTTATATGTACTGTATGTCTATGTATGTATTGTATGAATGTATTGTATGTAGCATGCATGTAGTATGTATGTAGTATGTATGTAGCATGTAGTATGTATGTAGCATGCATGTAGTATATATGTTATATATGTAGTATGTATGTAGCATGTAGTATGTATGTAGCATGCATGTAGTATATATGTAGTATGTATGTAGCATGTAGTATGTATGTAGCATGCATGTAGTATGTATGTAGCATGCATGTAGTATATATGTAGTATGTATTATGTATGTAGCATGTAGTATGTATGTAGCATGTATGTAGTATGTATGTAGTATATATGTGGTATGTATGTAGCATGTAGTATGTATGTATGTAGTATGTATGTAGTATGTATGTAGCATGTAGCATGTATGTAGCATGCATGTAGTATATATGTGGTATGTATGTAGCATGTAGTATGTATGTAGCATGCATGTAGTATGTATGTAGTATGTATGTAGCATGCATGTAGTATGTATGTAGTATGTATGTAGTATGTATGTAGCATGTAGTATGTATGTAGCATGCATGTAGCATGTAGTATGTATGTAGCATGCATGTAGTATATATGTAGTATGTATGTAGCATGCATGTAGTATATATGTAGTATGTATGTAGCATGTAGTATGTATGTAGCATGCATGTAGTATGTATGTAGTATATATGTGGTATGTATGTAGCATGTAGTATGTATGTAGCATGCATGTAGTATGTACGTAGCATGCAGGTAGCATGTAGTATGTATGTAGCATGCATGTAGTATATATGTAGTATGTATGTAGCATGTAGTATGTATGTAGCATGCATGTAGTATGTATGTAGTATATATGTGGTATGCATGTAGCATGTAGTATGTATGTAGCATGCATGTAGTATGTATGTAGTATATATGTGGTATGTATGTAGCATGTAGTATGTATGTAGCATGCATGTAGTATGTATGTAGTATATATGTGGTATGTATGTAGCATGTAGTATGTATGTAGCATGCATGTAGTATGTATGTAGTATGTATGTAGCATGCATGTAGCATGTAGTATGTATGTAGCATGCATGTAGTATGTATGTAGCGTGTAGTATGTATGTAGCATGCATGTAGTATATATGTAGTATGTATGTAGCATGCAGTATGTATGTAGCATGCATGTAGTATATATGTAGTATGTATGTAGCATGTAGTATGTATGTAGCATGCATGTAGCATGTAGTATGTATGTAGCATGCATGTAGTATGTATGTAGCATGTAGTATGTATGTAGCATGCATGTAGTATATATGTAGTATGTATGTAGCATGCAGTATGTATGTAGCATGCATGTAGTATATATGTAGTATGTATGTTGTATGTATGTAGCATGCATGTAGTATGTATGTATGTAGTATTTTTTTTTTTTTTTTTTTTTTTTACATTTAACACATTAGCCGGATGATGGGACTACTACTGTCCCATCATTGGCTAATGTGTCAATCACTGTCATGGTAGCAGGCATCGCCCGATGGGACTTGTAGTCCCATCGGACGATGCCTGCACAGACCCCCGGACATCAGCACAGCCCCCCGGCAGGCCGGCACAGCCCCCCCGGCAGGCCGGTACAGACCCCCACAGGGTGCACAGACCACCGGCAGGCCGGCACAGCCCCCCGGCAGGCCGGTACAGACCCCGGGCAGTCCACACAGCCCCCCGGCAGGCCGGCACAGCCCCCCGGCAGGCTGGCAGAGACCCCCGGAAGGCCCGAAATGACGGCGCATCATGATGCGCACACACCGCGCATCATGATGACGTCATTTCGGCTGTCAATCAACTTTGAACTTCCGATTCCGATTCCGGAATCCGATATGACAAAAGTATCGGAAGTCAGTATCGGAATTCCGATACCGCTAATATCGGCCGATACCCGATACTTGCGGTATCGGAATGCTCAACACTACCCCTAACCAACCTGCAACATTATCTCCAGCTCGCACGGAGCCTTTAATTCCAGGCTGGAAGCTAGAGCCTAGCACTAGGACTACTGGTATAGTCATTTTGACTACTTGCACTTTTTATTTCTCTTCAGTGACTACATTTTTCGGAATTCCGACTTGAGACTCGGTGACTTTTCCTCAAATAGGATGTGAAAAAAGATTTTGTGACAATAAATAATTTTGGTGAAAAAATTGTGCGTTTTTTTTCAAAATTTACCTTTAACTACTAAAGGTAGTCATTTTGACTACCTACTATATTTTGCTGTCCTTTTGTCACTAAATGTTGCTGTAAAGTTTTGTGCATAATTTTTTCACTGTATCTTATTTACCCTGATGTTCATATAGATGTAGTTCAATTCAGATGTCAACTTTTCACATTTTCCTTGTGTTACCTGGTTCTATTACTGTGTAATGCTGAACTGAAAAGAGCTTGTTTGTAATACTGTAGGCTCTTATCGTATGCTAAAGAAGGGTGTTGTTTTTCTCTGGTCCTAGCAGTAGACAGTAGTCTGGATAGTAAGTTTACTTTCAGTTCAGCTGAAGAGACAAAGAGAACACATGCAGACATAAGAGCTCAAAAAACTCATACAAGTATATAGCAGATACAACATTTTAATGTCATATTATTCGATTATTTTGTACTGTATAGTGTGAAGCAGCAATTTTTTGGGGAAAAACTATATTTGCATACAACTTGATGTTATTAGTTATAGTTTACAGCTAGAAAGAATATTTGTTTATCTGCAAATGGGCAATATGCATGAATATAGCAATAATGCAATGTAATGGTTTATGACGCGAAAACGATAAAAATTACGTGTTTTTTTTTCATTTTTCTTTTGTTTATGATCAACCATTTTCACATGCAGTATAATTCTGCGAAAAAATGTATAAATTAGCTACAACATCAAGACTTTTATAGGTCCAGTCAAAAATGAACGAACATTATATTTGTATAGTGATAGCGAACAGAACAGCAGGGATGTGTTACTGGTGATTTTCATTGTATGCTGTGTTGTGATATACAATGTCTGTGAGGTACGGGGTTTTGTCTACAAAAATATGATGTTTTCTGTTGTAACTTTCCAGTAAGATCCGGCACTATATGACAATGCAGGCTGCTAGCTCTGCAGCTTCACCCCTCCTCCCTTCACACACAGAGCAGAGTCACCTCCCTCCTTTACAGCCTGTGTTCACACTAGTAATAGGAGACCCCATGCTGTTACAACCATTTGGCTCCTCTTCTCTCAGCTAAAAGAAAAAAAGTGCGGGAAAAGGTCTTTGTCTGAAATAAAGGTTAGAAGTAAACCTTTAAGAGCCTGCCCTGCGAAAGCCCTATAACATAGAGATATAATAACCATATCTCTGTGATCCGAGCGGTCCCAGCTCCGCTACAGTGTCACTTCCGAAGTCCTAACATGTCGAGAACCTGAGATATGATTTGCTCCCAAATGGATGGTCATATCGCATAGATGTTTGATGTTTTCTTGATGGGCTCATTACGCTGGGAAACATGATACCACTGATGAGTCCATACCAGCTTCTCCCATAAAGTTATAGCTAATCTAAGTTTTGTAGCCAAATTATAACTTGGATGAGAGAGGTGGGATTAACCCAGAATGCACCTCTCCGTGATGTCACATCGCAGAGTCTATAAGGCATTCCCTTGGCAAAACCAGCAGAAGAGCTCCAATCCTCGTGCTGACAAGAACTCCAGATGAGTGGAGATGTGTGGCTCCGCCTTCTTTCTCCGCCGCATGGTTTTGCCTAAAGACCCATGAACAACCGTGAGTGTACTTTCTATGTTCATCCATCTTTTATTTTATATTTGTAACTGTACATAATTAATGTCTCAACTTTATAGCAACGTTTATTTGTAATCACTGCCCTATTTTTTCGGGGAATAAATGATTTAATATTTAGCCTGTCTCCGTGCTCTAAGAATTGAACTATATGCCTTTGATTGATAATCGCTACTAATTCAAGGGGTTTGCCACGGACCCTCTTAATTTAACACTGTGAATTAAGTAACCGTGACTGGTGGCATCACGTTGTGTACGGCTATTGCGGCTTGGTGGCAGTACAGAAGGGTCTTATATTGCTGAATGAGGGGCTGCGGCCACAGCATTGATAATTCCCTTACTGCAGAAGCCTAATTGCCGGTTCACAACAGGCAGCCCGTCTGGCGACTAATTATCCTAGGTGCAGTTCCCTGACTGACCTGAGGGTAAGGGGGGCGCCGGAGAGCTGCAAGTTCCAAAGTGGAACTGAGAAAGTGAGATATACATAAATCCCTGCAGTACTTGGAAGATTGATCGCAGTGGTGGGGCATCCAAATTAAACTCCCCCTGCGGCAAATTGTCAGAGCGAGATTAGCTTGCTGGATTTTTGGTCACATGGT
This sequence comes from Dendrobates tinctorius, assembly GCF_039654945.1. NCBI lineage: Eukaryota > Metazoa > Chordata > Amphibia > Anura > Dendrobatidae > Dendrobates > Dendrobates tinctorius. The sequence continues at coordinate 90,124,740 of NW_027361687.1, read as the reverse complement.
GCCAGTGGTGGGATAACTAAGATAAGCCCCCCACTGTGCCTGTGATAGCCGTGTGCCGGCAGTGTGTCTCGTCCCTCCGTCCGCTGATACACCCGTGTCAGTGGTGGGACTGTGACATAGTGGTGACACAGGGTCCTCTATCCGTCGCATTTTGGTGGCAGCGGGACCCCCGTCAGTCGCCCGTTTTTGACGAATTTAGAAAGAAAACATTCCAAAGCATTACTGTTGGATCTCACAATAATAATACATTAAAAAAATATAATTATTAATAAATAACCACAAATGAAATTCTAAAAATAAATGAAAACAAGTCAGTAGTCAGAATGACTACTTTCAGTAGTTCTAGTCGGGGTCACGAGTCCAGTAGTCCTAGTGCTAGTGGTGGGCGCTAGGACCTGCGCTGACGTCATGGTCATGTGAGTGGTCACGTGCTAGGGGAGGGCTCTGTTGTGATACTGCTGCTGTGTGTGGAGTAGTACAGTGCTGTCACCTCAGTCTGTGCGTGTCATTGCTGCCAGGACGTTGCTGTGACTCCTCCTGTGTGCCGAGTGCATGGAGATAGACAGCACAGTACAGCGTCTGTGAGGGTGACACTGAGCAGTGTGTGTGCGCTGTATCCCAGACAGCGTTAGTGGGCCCCCTGTCTCACCAGGGCCCCGGCACTTGCCCTGGTGCACCGGGTGCTGACGCTGGCCCTGATATGAGCTGTTGATACTATTCAATCAGGAACTCCATGTTACATGGTGCTGCTACGCACTGAGGAGTGTGCTCAGTCCCAGGCGTCAGAAGCCCAGAGGCGAGTCACAGATTGCAACGTTCATCATAGTCTGCTAAGCAATAACCCGGCAACCAAAGCTGGAACAAAGAAGGTGCATGCGCAGAATGGTGCTCGACGTACCCACAGCCATCTTTAATAAGTGAAGCACACAGTGGACGAATACATACGAAAAGGGCATGTGATCCTGCCATAGTGAAAAACAATGTGGAACAGGGAATACACAAAGTCCACCCCCACAAAAAACAATAGTAGACAATGTATGTATGTGACATAAAATTAATGATGACATATTTGAAAAAATAAGTTAGTGAATCAGGTAAGTAATAAAAAAAATAAAAAAATGATTCAAATGTGTGAATGATAAAAAAGGGGGAAACAAAACTATTATGTGATGGATAATAGAAAGTATACATAATGAAAAAGAAAAACTGGATGAAATGATGACACTGTCATGTTCCAGACCGGGTTTTGGGTCTTGTATTTTCATGCACGTTATCCAGGGAAACCTGGGGTCTGGTGGCCCCCCTTGAGAGGAGGGTACTGTCATGATCCTGACCGGGTTTTGGGTCTTGTCTCTCCTTTCCTGGTCTGGTCGTTCAGGGGTTAACTTTCTCTGCCTTGTTCCGATGTCGGGTCTGCTATTTCTCTGCGCTGCATCCAGCAGGCAGTGACAGTTATATTTCCTGCCTATGGCGTGTGTAGCTGGTACTGGTGAGACGCTGATTTGTCCTGCTGCATTTAGCTGTCTTTGCAGTGTCTGTGTACCCCTCCCCTACCCATCCAGACTCTGTGTGTCCCTGTGTGTTTGGACTCCCCGGTACTCGAATCTGCTTTGGCTCTGACCTAATTCTGTCCCTTCCTTCTGGTACTTCTGCTATGGACTGGTACTGACTTTTTTTTCTCTCCTCTCTCTATCGATTCACTTTGTACTCTTGCGGATCAGATGTCTAATTTTACTCAAATGATACATGATTTGTCTGTGGAACATAGAGTCCTGGGCAATTCCCATAATCAACTTCAGAGGGAACCAACTGAGACGGTTAAGTCTTTTCAGGGCTCTATGACACAATCAACCTGCAAGCACTCAGACCCCATGGATGTCTTTTTACACTTTCCTGAACCTATGGTCAGGCTCCCAGATACTTTCTCTTGGGAAAAGGAGAAGTTCCGTACATCCAGAGAGAGTTGTAAGCTGCTTTTCTCCCTTAGACGCCGATCCTCAGGTGATGAGAGTCAACGGGTGAGGATAATTATTTCTTTACGCCGGGAGGGTCCTCAAACTTGGACTTTTTCTTTACCTGCTACTGCCCCTGGACATGTGTCTGTGGATAGGTTCTTTAAAGCTTTAGGACTGATTTATGATGAACCAGACTGGGTCAGGGTGGCAGAGGACACGATCATGGGTCTCTCCCAGGTCAAACTCATTGCCAAACGGTATTGTTCTGAGTTTAGATGGTGGTCCACCGAAGTGTCCTGGAACGACTCTGGGCTAAGATGTCAGTTCAGGAGAGGACTGTTGGATCATCTTAAGGATGCTCTAGCTCTCCATCCACCACCCAGCTCCTTGGAGGAGGCCATGGCTCAGGCCATTTGTATGGATCAGAGGTTGCGGGAGAGAGCAGAAACTCAGCGAGAGATTCCTTTACATCCTGCTAAATCTGAAGTGATGCCATATACGGAACCTATGGTGATTGGGGCCACTAACCTCAAGGAGAAGGAGAGAAAGCAACGGCTTGAAAGTAGATTATGTTTTTATTGTAGAAGTCCTGGACATTGGAAAAAGGACTGCCCCTCTTGCCCTCTAAGTAACAAGCTACCATATCTGGGTGATTGTCAAGGAGGTCACCCAGACTCTCAGGTACCTTTTACCTCATTTCAAAAGATTTTGTTGGACGTGGAACTTTGTTGTGGCGATGGTTTCATACCCACTTCAGCTTTTGTGGACTGTGGGTCATCCACAAACTTCACTGACTCGAGATTGGTGTCCAAGAGTAAGATAGGGACAGTTAGGCTTGAAAACCCAATCCATATCATTGCCATTGATAAGACACCGCTGGTTAAGAATATTGTTAAGTTTTGTCTCTGATGAGTTTCTCCTCAAGGTGGGTTCCAGGCTGGATTCAGGGTGTCCAGGGGCTGATTTGGTGGTTCAACGGTTGGGGGAGGTTTGGAGGGAGGTCCAGAAGAACATTGGGGTGGCTCATAGCAAACAGAAACATTTTGCTGATAAGCGACGATCTGTAAGACCTAAGTTTCTGTTAGGAGATAAAGTGTGGTTGTCTACAAAGAACATACGTCTGAAACGTCCTTCTATTAAGCTGGGTAACAAGTTTATTGGTCCTTACGAGATCATTGAGCATGTCAAACCAGTTCCCTTTCATTTACGCTTACCTCCGTCACTTCATATCCCCAATGTGTTCCATAAGTTCGTTCCTAAATCATTCGCACCTTCCTCTATGGAGTCTCCACCTCCTCCACCTCCTGCTTCCATGGAAGGACAAGCTGAGTATGAAGTTGAACGTATTGTCGATTCGCAGATGGTTCGCAGTTCACTTCAGCACTTGGTGCATTGGAGGGGTTACGGTACTGAGGATTGGTCTTGGGTCCTGGCGCGATCAGGCCATGCTGATCGGTTGGTTCAGGTATTTCATGCACGTTATCCAGGGAAACCTGGGGTCTGGTGGCCCCCCTTGAGAGGAGGGTACTGTCATGATCCTGACTGGGTTTTGGGTCTTGTCTCTCCTTTCCCGGTCTGGTCGCTCAGGGGTTAACTTTCTCTGCCTCGTTCCAGTGTCGGTTATGCTATTTCTCTGCACTGTATCCAGCAGGCAGTGCCAGTTATATTTCCTGCCTACGGCGTTTATAGCTGGCTCTGCTAAGACCCTGATTTGTCCTGTGTGTTAGGGCTGGCGGAATGCACCAAATAATAAGGTAGTAATAAGGTGCGTTCGCAGCCCGGGGTCCACCGTGCAGAGTTGTTACCTGCTGCCCTGTAATGGTGGATGCTATATGGTGGTAAAATCAATAAACACACATGGATTAACGTCACCCGGTGTGTACAGAGGTGGACTCTTGCTTCACAGAACCGCACTACCGCGGAATATAAATGCCACAGCCTGTTAAAGCTCACAGAGCTCGGCAAAGTGAGCGCTAGTGTACAGTCACAGGACTCGGGGTTAGAGTCCCTCTAGACCCACTAAGCGCATGGCGTCGCACCTGCGAATGCCACTAATTGACACTGGTTACTGTGGAGTGCAGACCAAGTGCACAGTGGTGTACAGGCAAGCGACTACTTGGCGCTGATGCTAGGCCCTGACTCTGCCACCTACCTGCAGTATCAACCTAAGCTCTACCTGGCAAAGTTAAACAACACATGCGTATCAAGGGTAGGGGTTCATAATGAGTCATTCACCAGAGACATTCATACGTGCATACAACACTCACTCCACATGGTCTATACTAGCGCATGGCTGTGCGGCCATGTGATCCTTTTATTACCGCAGCCTTCCAAGACCTTGCTGATGGCCCAATCCAAGCTGCTTGAGGACCTGAGCATGTGACCTCCGACCACCAATGAGCGGTCGTCTCACGGGCATGCTCAGTTGGAGAAAAGCTGGACTTAGTCCCAGGAGCCTCTGCTCACCGCTGACTAATGTTGGATGCTATAGCTGAACCTGGGGCAGCAGCAGCAGCAACCAAACGCATAACATTAGCCTGAGCAAGATGCTGGGACTGATGTCTCTATTGAGCAAGAAACTCTGTGGCTGGAGAAGTATGGGAGACTGCAGAGGACATGGCTTGAGATCCCCCCTGTGCAGTGACGGGAACTCAAAATCTAACATTACCCCCCTCCTAGAGCCCCCCTCCTTGGGCCTCACTACGCTCAAAAGTTGCAATGATCTGAGGAGCACGAATGTGGTCAACAGGTTCCCAGGTCCTGTCCTCTGGGCCATGACCCTTCCAATCCACCAGATAGTACTTTTTGCCACGTACCACCTTGCACCCCACAATAGCGTTCACCTCATAATCGTCTGTGGATGAGCCTGATGTCCCGGCAGATGACTCGGAAAACCGGGACATGTGAACAGGTTTTAGGAGGGACACATGAAAAGTGTCGGTGATACCTAGGCATGGAGGAAGGGCCAGATGATAAACCACAGGATTAACCTGTTCCAGTACCTTGAAGGGACCTATGTAGCGAGGCATAAATTTAGTGGACTCAACTCGCAGCCTGATGTTATGGGTGAAAAGCCACACTAAGTCGCCAGGAGCAAAGGTCGGAGCAGGCACCGGTGTGCATCAGTGGAGACCCTCATTCTCTCCTTGGAGGCCCTGATGGCATCCTATATGCGGTCACAAATGTCACGTGCCTCCACTGCCCATTCTGCAGCCCTAGAGTCAGTGGATGACATGGGCATGGGCACAGGGACACACTGATGCTGGCAGTAGTTAAGGAGGAATGGGGTCTGTCCAGTAGAGTCAGCTATGGCATTGTTCAGCGCAAATTCTGCTCACGGTAGCAAGGATGCCCAGTCATCATGCCTGGCCAAAACAAAATGTAGCTGGTATGTGACCAGGGTCTGGTTGGCCCTCTCTACCAACCCGTTTGTCTCGGGATGGTAAGCTGAAGAGTGATTCGGCTCATTGCTCAGTAGGCGACAAAGCTCTCTCCAGAACAGAGACACAAACTGGGGACCCCGATCACTGACAATTTTGTCAGGCATACCGTGTAGGCGAAAATCGTGCTAAATAAACAACGCCATCAAGGCCCGTGCAGAAGGTACCCGCAGAAGTGGTACCAGGTGCATCATTTTAGAAAAATGGTTGGTGACTACCCAGAAAACTGTGCAGCTATGGGACATGGCTAAACACACCACAAAGTCCATCCCGACCATTTCCCAGGGCCTGTCCGCCACCGGCAGGGGGTAAAGTAGCCCAGCAGGCCATTGTCGAGAAGACCTATTCTTGGCACAGGAGACAAACGCCCAAATATAGTCTCCGACATCATGGACCATATCCGACCACCAGCATGTCCTCGCCAGAAGTTCAGATGTCTTCTTGGTCCTAAAATGTCAACTCACCCTGGACGAGTGAGCCCAAGAGAGAACCTCCAGTCGCAAATTAGGTGGCACAAAAGTCTTGCCGGGGACACGGTCCTCAGGCTCTCAGAAGGGACAATTAACCGAGGCTCCTCCTCCTCTTCTGATGACACTACAGAGCGGGAGAGAGCATCGGCTCCAATGTTCTTCTCCCTGTAGACAAACTAAAGGGTTAAATGGAACCAGGAGAAGAACAGCGACCCACTAGCCTGGCGAGAATTTAGTCGCTGGGCGGTTTGTAGGTACACTAAATTCTTGTGGTCAGTGTAAACTTGGAATGGAAAACGAACCCCCTCCAGGAGGTGTCTACACTCGGAGAAAGTCAGCTTCATAGCTAGCAACTTCCTGTCCTTGATGGAATAATTTCTCTCCGCCGGTGTGAAGGTCTTGGAGAGAAAGAAGCAAGGATCCATCCGACCTTGAGCATCCTTTTGGAAGAGGACTGCTCCAGCACCAATGGATGAGGCATCCACCTCCATTATAAATGGTTCATCTACATCGGGGTGATGTAAAATGGGAGCTCTAGTGAAGTGGGAATTAATAGAGAGGAAGGATTTGCAGACTCCTCTGACCACAATTTGAGATTTGCTCCCTTCTTGGTGAGGGCTACCAAGATAGCTACCAAAGTTAAGAAGTGGGGAATGAACTGACGATAATGGTTAATGAACCTTATATAGCGCTGCACCACTTTGAAAGAATAGGATTCCTGCCTGTCCATCACATCCTGTAGCTTGGCAGGATCCATAGCCAATCCCTTGGCAGAGATGACGTAGCCCAGGAAACCCAAGGACTCCTGCTCAAACACACACTTCTCCAACTTGGCATAGAGGGAGTTTGCCCATAGGAGGTCGAAGAGTCTATATCTGGAGAGTAGGTGAGAATATCATCCAGATAGACTGCGACCGGTCTATACTAGGGCACGGCAGCGCGGCCATGCGATCATTTTATAACTGCAGTCTTCCAGGACCTTGCTGATGGCCCAATCCAAGCTGCTTGAGTACCTGAGCATGTGACCTCTGACCACCAATGAGCGGTTGTCTCACGGGCATGCTCAGTTAGAGAAAAGCAGGACTTAGTCCCTAATTGCTGAAGAACCTGTGATGATATGATGTTGGGAGGTTTTCAGTCTCTTTGTTTCTATAAGAAGCTTGCAAAGGGTAGATCTTGTGAGCCACAAAAATCCTGAGAATTGTACACCACCTAAAAGAAAGTATAAAAGGTAAGAGATCCTGAGGATGAGAGGAGGAAGGGGGCACTTTACCCTTACAGTGTGTCACACACAAGCAAATAGTTGACAACCCTGAGTGTGTTCATTGTTTTCTCTTTTAGTTTGCTAACATCTAGTCAGCAATGGCACAGTCTTCCTCCAAGTGTCTGACTGAACAAGATATTGAAGCAATTATGTTTCAAAGTTATGATGGAAGTGAACTATCTTTGTCTGATGAAGAGTACCTGCCACCAGCTAATCAAGCATCCTCATGCAGTGATTCTTCTCATGATGAAGTGGATCCAGCCGATCCTGGAGAAGCGATAAGTAGAACATCCAGAACAAATGTTTGGGACAGTAATCCTTCACATGTCGGACATACTCCAATACATAGTATTGTGAGACATGCTCAAGGAGCTATGGGAAGTCCCAGGTACATTTCCCCTAAAGATGTATTCTGTACTTTTTTTTCTGACAATATTGCAAAAGAGGTTCTTTTATGTTCAAACAAAGAAGGAAGATGTATCGCTTCTGCAAAAAATAAGTCCTGGAAAAATATCTCAAAAGAGGAACTTTATGCATATTGTTCTGTCCTTACTAATGAACCGAGATTCATGTAGCATATACAGGCAGCTAAACCGCTATACCGGGGTCCAATAAGGGAGACTGTAGTTGAATCTGTGTTTTATTGAACGTAGGGTATAATGATGTGGTGAAACTACAAACAGAAACAGATACATAGAATCAGTACTGGGTTCATAGAAATACACAATATACATAGCACACACAATCTGGACTACTAGCTGAGCGGGGGGGGAAGTAACTAAGCTGGCTAATATAAGACAGAAATCATATACAGGGAGCATGTTTACATACCACCGATGCTGACACGGGGAGTAGAGGAATGAGATGTCCCCAAAATGCAGGCTTGATAGAAATTGGCAAACTGGAGAGAAAAACGGGGCTGGAATAGACCATGATGCTTTGCAAACTTACCCAGGATACATTGTGGATTGGAGGGAAAATATAGAAGGGAAAATGAAAGTAAGACAGAATACCACTGCAGTTATTATTTTGGCCACTAGATGGAACCAAAAACACTAAACATTAAAATCTATGGAAAAACTGAGCATTATAGATATTCTCAGCAAATCACTATGTATATACATAAACAAGTAGACAGTCAGAGATCATGAATTTTGTCAGAGACACAACACTCCCCGTCTGACATCAAACGGAGGTCATCATTCTTATTCTCCGAAGGCAACAATAGGACCAGCTCAGTCACTGATCCAGAGAATGTCTTAAGTTCATCTCCCTTGGCCATCCTAAGTTCGACTTTGCGGACGTTGCCATCTTTACTTGGGAATGTTGCAGTCACTAGTCCAAATGGCCACTGGTTCCGATGGGCCTGACAGTCTTTCACAAGGATAAGGTCAACAATCCTCAGATTAGGTCTGGTAGATTGCCACTTCGTCCGTGGCTGCAGGGTAGACAAATACTGTTTGTGCCACCTGTCCCAGAATGTATTGGCAAGACTTTGTACCTGTCTCCATTGGCGCTTGTAGAGGTCCTTAGTGTTGAATCCTTCTGGAGGGGCACTGGATAGTCCTGTTTTCTGGGTGAGGAGAGTAGCTGGAGTCAGTATATGAAGTGTAGACACCTGAGGGCAGATTCCAGCATCTGAGTCCTCTCTCACAAGTTCAAAGGTGTCTGGAAAACGTTCCTCAGTGTACAATAGTTTTGGTCATGAGAGCCATATTGTGTTCCCTAGTCAACTTGTGTCAACTGCTCTAGTTGCATGATCTGCAGGGTTTTGGTCCGTGGGAAAGTAATGCCACTGTTTTGGATGAACTGATATCCTAATTCGTGGTACTCTGTTGCTGACATAAACATACAATCGTCTGGTTTCATTGTGGATGTATCCCAGGACTACTTTGCTGTCTGAGTAGAACTTGGCTTGTGCCAGGTCGATATCCATCTCGGATTCGATGAAATCTGCTAACTCGACAGCTAGGACTGCAGCACAAAGTTCTAACCTTGGTATGGTGTGCTCTAGTTGTGGAGCAAGTTTGGCCTTTCCCATAATGAATCCAATGTGGCTCTGACATTTGGAGTCCACAGTTTTGAGATAGGCAACAGCAGCAATTGCTTTGACAGAAGCATCTGCAAATACATACAGTCTTTGGCTCTGTATCTCTGTAGACGGCACAGAGGTGTATGGCCTTGGCACATTCAGGTTGGAGAGGACTGCTGGAGAGAGTTCTTCCATTCTTCCCACTGGGTTCTCTTATCAGGTGGCAGAGGTGAATCCCAGTCAGAAGTTTCCTTAGTTAAGTTTCTTAGTATGGCTTTGCCTTGTATAGTAACAGGAGCTGCAAAACCCAAGGGATCGTACAGTCTGTTGATGGTAGACAGGACACCTCAGCGTGTGAAAGGCTTTTCTTCCTGGCTGACCTGAAAGGTAAAAGTGTCTGACTGTAGATTCCAGAGAAGCCTGAGGCTGTGTTGCATTGGTGTGGGGTCTGACCCCAGGTCCAGGTCTCTGAGACCATTACACAAGTCTTGTGAAGGGAATGCTTTCATGAGTTCTTGGCTGTTTGAGGATATTTTGTGAAGCCTGAGGTTGGAGCAAGCAAGCATCTCTTGGGCTCTCCTGAGAAGACTGATGGCAGACAGACATCAACATAAAAGTCTTTTTCTATGAATTGGCTGACATCTGATCCATATTCTGTTTCTCCTTCCTGAGCTGACCTTTTGAGTCCATAGATGGTGACTGCAGTGGAAGGGCTATTGCCAAAGATGTGCACTCTCATGCGGTACTCTGTGACTTCTTTAGTAGGATCATTGTCTCTGTACCAGAAGAATCTTAGGAAGTTCCTGTCTCTCTCTCTCACAAGGAAACAATGGAACATTTGCTGGAGGTCAGCGATGAAGGCAATGGAATCCTTACGGAAACACATAAGTATTCCCAGCAGTTTGTTATTGAGGTCTGGTCCTGTCAGTAGAACATCATTCAGGGAGACATCATCTAAGTTTTAGCACTGGAGTCGAACACCACTCTAATCTGGCCCGGTTTCTTAGGGTGGTATACTCCAAACATGGGTAGGAACCAGCATTCTTCAGAGTCTTTGAGAGTGGGAGCTAGTTCTGCATGGCAGTTCTCAAATATCTTTGACATGAAGGAGAAGAAGTAATCTCTCATCTCTGGTTTCCTTTGCAATTTATGTTTGAGAGAGGAGAAATGTTTGAATGCCTGATCTCTGTTGTTTGGTAGATGTGGTCTGTGGGTTCTGAAGGGAAGAGGTGCGACCCAGCTGTTGGTCTCATCTTTTACGAGTCCCTTGTCCATTACCCCTAAGAACAACTTGTCCTCTACCGACATTGCTACTTTGTTGTCTTGCTTAGTTCTCTTGAAGACCATGCACCCCAACTGATCAATAGCTTTCTGACACCATACTGCTGTCAAGAGTAAAGTCTATTAAATGACTGGGTAGTTGGATGCTGTGTGGTAGTTCCTTGATATTGAACTCATTGTTGCAAGGTTGAAACAGAGATGGGAGCCCTTTCTCCAATGTATTAGTTAGCATGCTTGTCACAGAAGATGGGGCATGCATGTGTCCCAAGCATAAGTTTCCTATTATGACCCATCATAGGTCTAGCTTTTGGGCATAAGGAGCATTGTGGAGTCCATTGATATGACTTCTCACTTTATGAACCTGTACGATAGCTCTTCCCAACAGCAGTATTATCTGTGCCTGATGGTCGAGCTCTGGTATAAGGTGTGTTATGCGTTTTAAGTGTATATGTGGGAATGGTGCGCACTCAGGTCCGGGAAAAAAGTAGGTGCAGGTGAATTAGACCACTGGGGCCTTGTACACATAAAAAAGAATGATTCACCGCACTCAACACGTTGATAGTATGCAAAAATTCATATATTTATTGAATGTGTCCAATCCATCAACAGAGGAAGGATGTGCCCAAGTAGAATTTAAACAATGTACAAACAGAATACCCGACGTTTCGATCCTCCCGGATCTTATTCATGGGGTACACTCAATATAGTTAATAGCGGACCTAGGGCACTCGAAGAGGATAAACGTCCCCCTAGGGTACCTTGAAGGTTTAGGTATCGTCAGAGAACGTCTAATTGCTGTAGTGATGCTATCATGAACAATTTTCAGATGAATAGTATAAATTGGTTCCAGCTTAAAGTAGATCAATTCTAGCTTGAGGTTGCAATAGCCATTATTCAAAGGCTTCCACCTGAGGCAGATGATGTGGATCTTAAGGCTGTAATGGCTGTCATATAAGGATTTCACCCTGCGGCACATAGTTAATCCTGAGGCTGCAGTGGCCATCATGTAAGCATTTCAACCTGGGGGATCCTGGGCAAAAAGGATAGGAGATGTAGGTTGCGCGCCCGTGCCCGACCCTCCAGCTATCTCCAGGCAGGGCGCAGGCACGCCACCTACATCTCCTATCCTTTTTGCCCAGGATCCCCCAGGTTGAAATTCTTACATGACGGCCACTGCAGCCTCAGGATTAACTATATTTCTCTCAGGGTGAAACCCTTATATGACGGCCACTGCAGACTCAAGATATACACTATCTGCCGCAGGGTGAAATCCTTATATGACAGCCATTACAGCATTAAGATCCACATCATCTGCCTCAGGTGGAAGCCTTTAAATAACGGCTATTGCAACCTGAAGCTAGAATTTATCTACTTTAAACTGGAACCAATTTATGATATTATTCATCTGAAAATTGTTCATGATATCCTCACTACACCAATTAGACATTCTCTGACGATACCTAAACCTTCAAGTTACCCTAGGGGGACGTTTATCCTCTTCGAGTGCCCTAGGTCCACTATTAACTATATTGAGTGTACCCCATGAATAAGATTCGGGAGGATCGAAACGTCGTGTATTCTGTTTGTACATTGTTTAAATTCTACTTGGGCACATTCTTCCTCTGTTGATGGATTGGACACATTCAATAAATATATGAATTTTTAGCATACTATCAACGTGTTGAGTGCGGTGAATCATTCTTTTTTATGCGTTTTAAGTGAGCGTGATGGATTGCCACATCTGGCGTAGGGATTTCAGATCTGTTGTCTGGGATCTGATTACACTCGATGATTGTAGGTAGTGGTAGGCAGAGTTGTCCATCTAAGGACTCAGCTTGGTAGTCAGTGGCTTTCCTGCCTGCTGTTGTCACAGTACCTGCACATGTCTTTAATGAGTAAGGATTGCTTGGTCCTTTGATGTTGAATAGGTCAAAGAATGTTGATCTAGCCAGGGATCAATAACTTTGATCATCCAAGATAGCATACAGTCTTACAGCTTTGTCTCTATGGCCCTTTGGGTACACTCTGACGAGGCATATTTTAGAACAGGACGTACTATCTATTGTCCCTTTACAGACTTCAGTACATTGTGAAGTGATCTCTGGCATAGCTGCATCAGTGCTTCTTTCCTCCCCACCATGCTCACTGTCAGCTGGCATGTATTGTGCACTCCATGGAGCTGGGCCAGGGTGTAGGGCAGTGGTATGATCTGTGGTGCCATGTTCTGTGCATTTTACAATGACCTTACAATCCTTGACGAGATGAGTGTTGGATGAGCAGCACTTGTAGCAAATACTGTTCTCATTCTGGAAGCTTCTGCGATCTGGCATAGATTTTCCTCTGAAGGCTCTGCATTTCAGGAGAGGATGAGGCCTCTGATGAAGCGGGCACTGCTTGTCAGGGTCCTGCACCTTTGTCTCTGATTGAGAGCGGCCAGCAGACCTGTATTTGGAACTTGGAGAGGAAACATAAGTCTTGTGCACTGCCACAGATGTTCTGCGTGGGTTTGCAGCTGGTGGTGCGGCATATGACATTGCAAAGTCAAAGCTGGGATCATTTATGATTGTCGCTTGTTCGTGTATAAAGTCTACAAAAACGGAGAAGGGAGTGAATGAAACACTGTGTTTGTATTTGTACGTGGAACCACGTGTGAGCCACCTCTCCTGTAGATTGTAGGGCAACTTTTGGACTATAGGGTTAACACCTTTGGCTGGGTCAAGGTATGCAAGTCCTTGTAGGTCACCTTCACATTTGGCATCTAGGACCTCTTGTAGCAGGTCACCTAGCTCTCTAAGTTTTGGGAGACCTTTGTTAGATATTTTAGGAAAGTCATCGATTCTTTTGAACAAGGCTCTCTCTATTCCCTCTGCAGAGCCGTAACACTCATCCAGCCTCTTCCAGATCTCTTTAAGGCCGATTTGAGGGTGGTTTATATTAATGTCTCTGATCCAGTAGCGTAGCTACCGGGAGGCAGAGGGGACGGTGGCCCTGGGCCCCGCGCTCTGAGGGGGCCCACCAGAGCTACGCTATGTAACTATATCGGCATGCAGATCGCACCGATACAATTACATTCTGCAGCAGGGAGTGAGTCATCTGACCACTCTTCTGCAGTCTGTGGAGGAGAGGGGGATGGGAGGTTACTCACCCAATCCTGGCTGAGCGCCCTCTCCTTGAAAGCTCCCTGCTGCAGAGAAGTCATCAGCTCCAGCAACAGCTGGCACACGGGGGCTTTGCCTCTGACTGTGAGCTGAGTTCACTGTCTGCACTTCATTGCTTCTGACTGAGAGGAGCCTGACAGCCGAGGAGGAGCAGCACCCAGGACCAGTGGACACTGCACACGGCATGGGGATTGATGAGTATCTATGTTCTTTACTATTTGAAGTGTCTAATCTGTTGCTTTGGATATATACATACAACTTACTGCTATTGGGGTGTAATATTCATTGTATGATGCTCTCCTTAAGTGTTAAATAGTTTCCAAATATTCAGGATTGAGAGTCCTCAGTAGTTGATACCTTTTAATGGCTAACTGAAAAGATGGTAACACATTGCAAGCTTTCGAGACTGCTCAGGTCTCTTCATCAGGCTAGACTAATACAAAATCTGAAGTCACATATTTATGCACAATACAGCCTAGAAAAAATGCAATAGATAAGACAAGTGACGTGAAGCAGAACTATCAATATGGGAGAGGGAAAAACATAAATATAAACATTGGACCAGTTCATAGATAAGGAGTCCGGATGTTTTATGGTCCTCTGATTGGGGTCTAGTTTTAAAAGGAAATTCCTTAATTGATGTAAAAAGACATAAATCCATGCGACACATTCATTCCAGCACTGAGAGTGTCAAAGTTCGTCATAAATTTGTACTCCCAAACTCGTCTCTCTCTCTGAGAATTGAAGTTACCTTTCAATACCAGTAATTTCATATCCACGCTGCTGTGATCAGGTATACAGAAATGTTTTGCCACAGGTAGATCCATTCTTTTTTCTCTTATTGTGTGACGATGAGCATTCATCCTTGTTCTAAGCTTTTGCCCAGTCTCCCCCACATACAGACCCCCAGTTGGACATTTAGTACAAATAATTAAGTACGCCACATTAGATGTAATGCAGGTGAAAGTACCTGGGATCTTGTAGTCCTGATGTGAGTTGGGGATCTTTATCTTGTCCGTGGTCATTATAAATGGACAGGTTTTACATTTTTTCTGGTTGCAAGGAAAGGTTCCTGCAGCTGTTGGAGAGGACAGGGAGCTTCTGACAATGATGCTTCTTAAATTTGGGGGCTGCCTAAAACACAGCAGTGGGGGGTGTGGAAAAATGGATTTTAATCGGGCATCTTTTTGTAGTAAAGGTTGTAATTTCCGTGCAGCTCCCCTTAGCACCTCCAGATTTGGATTGTAGGTGACTACTAGAGGCACTCGGTTATTTTCTTCTTTAGCTTTGTAATTTAGCAGGTGATTCCTTGACATTCTGGTGGCTCTTGTAATTTGGTTTTCAATTGTTCTTGGATGGTAACCCTGATTCAAAAAGGTCTTTTTGAGGCGACCAAGGTGTTTGTCTCTATCCATGGGGTTGGAACATATACGATTGTATCTGATGGCTTGGCTATAGATAATAGAGTTCTTTATGTGTTTTGGATGGAAACTGTCCCATTTAAGGTATGTTGGACGGTCGATTGGCTTCTGATACAGGGATGTCTCTATTTCATTGTTTTTTAGCTTAATGATGGTGTCCAAAAAATTAATCTCAGTGCTGGAGTAGTTGAGTGTTAAATTGATGGTGGGATGAAATTGATTAAACTGTTTGTGGAACGTCTTTAGCTGTTGCTCAGACTCTGTCCAGATGATTAAAATATCATCAATGAAGCGGTAGTAGGCCAGGGGCCTGATGGGGCATGAGAACGAAAAGTCGCTTTCAAGCTTTGCCATGAAAAGATTTGCATACTGTGGAGCCATTTTACTTCCCATAGCTGTGCCAGTCTCCTGTAGATAGATCCTGTTGTCAAATTCAAAGTAATTGTGGGTGAGGATGAATTTTATAAGTCTCACCACAGCATCAGCATCAGTCCCTGTGTTTTCCATGAAGAATTTGCAGGCATTTAAACCATCTTGGTGTGGGATGTTAGTGTATAAAGATTCCACATCCATGGTGGCCAGGATGGTTCCTTCTGGTAGAGGACCTATTGCTGCTAGTTTATTCAATAGGTCAGTTGTGTCCTGAATGTAGCTGGATGTATCCTTCACCAGTGGTTTAAGAATACCCTCTACCCATCCAGATACCTGCTCAGTGAGGGTGCCCACACATGAAATAATTGGTCTTCCTGGATTTCAAGATTTGTGGATTTTGGGAAGCATGTAGAATGTCCCTATTCTTGGAGTCTCTGGTATCAGGTCATCACCAGCTCTTATGGACAATACTACAACAAACTACGGACCTTTCTGGTTCATAACAAGGAAAAGAAACTACACAGACTGCGTCTCAATTCAGGACTCTATACAAACAGATACAAAACAAATCCAAAACCTGACAACTTGGACAACCACTCCACTCCAGACACAAAAGCATCTAACTGTGTCATCAATCTCTCAGATTATAAACCCATCAAAGTGGAACTGGCCGTGCTTTCTAGAGGACTCTCATTTTGTCCCACTAAGGCCCTAGATAAAACTGAACTCTGCAGTGATATGGAACAGTATTTCAGGAGACTGCGCCTGAGGGAATATTTCAATGATACAGAAGATTCAGAAAACACTCAGACCGAAGGAAAAGGGATCGTAACAACTAGGAAAAGGTCAGACTGGACACCTCCACCTGGACGCAACCCTCATTTGGATAAATATATAGACTCCTTCAGACAATTGATAAAATCCACAATCATAGACACTAACAGGAGACAAGCATCCAACATCAGTGCCCAGGAGAGAAAGGCCATACAGTCTTTAAAAACCAACAAAGAAATCATCATTAAACCTGCTGACAAGGGAGGTGCAATAGTCATGATGAATACGTCAGACTACATGAAGGAAGCAAACAGGCAACTTATGGACACACGCTACTATAGAAAATTGGAGTCGGATCCTAAAAAAGGACTATTACAAGGAACTTAACAAGTTGGTTTCTTGTCTGCCTGACCAGTCCATAAGAGCTGGCGATGACCTGATACCAGAGACTCCAAGAATAGGGACATTCTACATGCTTCCCAAAATCCACAAATCTGGAAATCCAGGAAGACCAATTATTTCATGTGTGGGCACCCTCACTGAGCAGGTATCTGGATGTGTAGAGGGTATTCTTAAACCACTGGTGAAGGATACATCCAGCTACATTCAGGACACAACTGACCTATTGAATAAACTAGCAGCAATAGGTCCTCTACCAGAAGGAACCATCCTGGCCACCATGGATGTGGAATCTTTATACACTAACATCCCACACCAAGATGGTTTAAATGCCTGCAAATTCTTCATGGAAAACACAGGGACTGATGCTGATGCTGTGGTGAGACTTATAAAATTCATCCTCACCCACAATTACTTTGAATTTGACAACAGGATCTATCTACAGGAGACTGGCACAGCTATGGGAAGTAAAATGGCTCCACAGTATGCAAATCTTTTCATGGCAAAGCTTGAAAGCGACTTTTTGTCCTCATGCCCCATCAGGCCCCTGGCCTACTACCGCTTCATTGATGATATTTTAATCATCTGGACAGAGTCTGAGCAACAGCTAAAGACGTTCCACGAACAGTTTAATCAATTTTATCCCACCATCAATTTAACACTCAACTACTCCAGCACTGAGATTAATTTTTTGGACACCATCATTAAGCTAAAAAACAATGAAATAGAGACATCCCTGTATCAGAAGCCAATCGACCGTCCAACATACCTTAAATGGGACAGTTTCCATCCAAAACACATAAAGAACTCTATTATCTATAGCCAAGCCATCAGATACAATCGTATATGTTCCAACCCCATGGATAGAGACAAACACCTTGGTCGCCTCAAAAAGACCTTTTTGAATCAGGGTTACCATCCAAGAACAATTGAAAACCAAATTACAAGAGCCACCAGAATGTCAAGGAATCACCTGCTAAATTACAAAGCTAAAGAAGAAAATAACCGAGTGCCTCTAGTAGTCACCTACAATCCAAATCTGGAGGTGCTAAGGGGAGCTGCACGGAAATTACAACCTTTACTACAAAAAGATGCCCGATTAAAATCCATTTTTCCACACCCCCCACTGCTGTGTTTTAGGCAGCCCCCAAATTTAAGAAGCATCATTGTCAGAAGCTCCCTGTCCTCTCCAACAGCTGCAGGAACCTTTCCTTGCAACCAGAAAAAATGTAAAACCTGTCCATTTATAATGACCACGGACAAGATAAAGATCCCCAACTCACATCAGGACTACAAGATCCCAGGTACTTTCACCTGCATTACATCTAATGTGGTGTACTTAATTATTTGTACTAAATGTCCAACTGGGGGTCTGTATGTGGGGGAGACTGGGCAAAAGCTTAGAACAAGGATGAATGCTCATCGTCACACAATAAGAGAAAAAAGAATGGATCTACCTGTGGCAAAACATTTTTGTATCCCTGATCACAGCAGCGTGGATATGAAATTACTGGTATTGAAAGGTAACTTCAATTCTCAGAGAGAGAGACGAGTTTGGGAGTACAAATTTATGACGAACTTTGACACTCTCAGTGCTGGAATGAATGTGTCGCATGGATTTATGTCTTTTTACATCAATTAAGGAATTTCCTTTTAAAACTAGACCCCAATCAGAGGACCATAAAACATCCGGACTCCTTATCTATGAACTGGTCCAATGTTTATATTTATGTTTTTCCCTCTCCCATATTGATAGTTCTGCTTCACGTCACTTGTCTTATCTATTGCATTTTTTCTAGGCTGTATTGTGCATAAATATGTGACTTCAGATTTTGTATTAGTCTAGCCTGATGAAGAGACCTGAGCAGTCTCGAAAGCTTGCAATGTGTTACCATCTTTTCAGTTAGCCATTAAAAGGTATCAACTACTGAGGACTCTCAATCCTGAATATTTTTCTATCCACTGGCTAACACGGTACAAAGATATACATCTTTCCTGTATCAAAATAGTTTCCAGGCACTTTGCAGCGATCACTGATGTGCTATATGGCGATGCTTTGTCTTGGCCTGGGAATTTACTGCACTTTAGGACAGAGAGAAAACCAGGAAAAGTTCAAACTAGAAATCGCACTAATGGCTGTATTCATTGAGCTGTGCCGTGAAAGCGCCGTATCCTCCCTGGCAGGCAGAGGGAGGGTTAAACCAGTGTATCATCACCTTATCTCAGCTGTTTGTGCCGGCGCATAATTTATCAGGCTGACAGCGAGTCCTGGAGGATTAAGGTATGTGCACACGTTGTGGATTACTCTGCGGATTTTTCAGCGTGGATTTGGCCAAATCTGGAGGTCAAATGACCTGTGTCTTACCTGCGACTTTAGTGCATATTTTGTGCGGATTTCCCCTGCGTTCTGACACCTGCTGATTCCTATAATGGAGCAGGTGTCAAAACACTGCGGATCCGCACAAAGAATTGACATGCTCCTGATTTAAATCCGCAGAAAATCCGCAGCGTGTGCACTGCATTTTTCATTTCTCATAGACTTTAATGGTACTGTACAACGCAGCAGAATCCGCAACGTGTGCACAGACCCTGACTGGTGTTTGCTGCTCCCAGAGTGCTCCAACTGGGAACTTAAGTCTGGCACTTGTAGTGCCACAGCAGCAGTTAGTGCCTGATGACAAATAGCTGTGGAATAGTGTTTTTCTATACAGCGATTGTTAGTGGCATGGACATGTTACTAGTGTGATATAATATATTAGTATCAGTAATGCAAGTGACTTATTGTTAGAGTGAATCCTACAATGTGGTGAGCTACAGTGGGGAGGGAGGTCTCCCCGGGACCTGCCCTCTGAAGGGACCCATACACAGCATGCCGATGGTGTTACATTCTGTGGCAGATCAGGCAGAATCGATCTCCCTGCTCTGCCACCCAGCCGCTATGGGGCCCCTGAGCAGGCGCTGGGGCCCAGCGCCAGCAGTGGGCCCCCCCACCCGTCATTCCAAGATCAACTGTATTGGCTGGATGCCGTTTCAGCTGACTGCATTGAAGAGAGAAGGAGCGAGCGCTCCCTCTCCCATCATCCCCCTTATCAGCTTCTGATGTCACTAACGCCAACACTGACAGGGGGTCGCGATGACGTCACTACTCGGACCATGCAGTCCGGAGATGTGCGGAAGCTCAAAGCAGTGAAGAAACCAGCAGGAAAGGTGAGTATTGGATTTATTTTTATGAGGCTGCATTATACTGTGGAGGCTGCCTATGGGGCTGCATTATATAAAGGGCTGCATTGTTCTATAGGGTCTGCCTATGGGGAGTGCATTATACTATATTGAGGACTATAGTGAACTTGTCTGGTGCACTATACTATATGGAGGCTATCCAGGGGGCCATCATACAGTGTGGAGATTACAGTGTTGGAGCTATCAAACAATTTGGGGAATACTAAGCGGTCAGTATATTTACAGTGAGGGGGGATTAGACTGTGTATAAGAAAGCATCATACTGTGTATAGGGGAGCATCATACAGGGGGGAGACTCAGGACATTATTAAATGTAAAGTGGGCACATATTGTTATAGGGGAACTCTGGTTACTGTGACTGTCAAAGGGGCACAAATGGCACTATTACTTTCTAGGGGACAAAATATGGGCACTGTTTTCTAGAGAGTTGCTTTAGAATTTAGAAGGCACAGAGAACCACACTGCAGGTACAGTTATAGGGACACATACTGCAGCAGCGGCTCAGCATTGGGGTATCAGCAGGATAAGGAGTTTGTGCAGGTTGGGAGTAGTCCCATTGGTGACAGTGCTGAAAATATGAGACATGAAATGTATCTTTGTTGTAATCTCTGCAGATGAGTCCTGTCTGGAAGAAGTTGTCATGTTGGTCTGGGCCAGATGGAAAAGACAGGAAAAGTGAACGATTCCATTCCGTCAGCTGTAAGTTACCATCTGTAACTGTGCTGTGATCTCTTATACGGTATATTCTGTAGGACTGGTATCTACCACTCACTATATGGCGGTAATATTAATATTGGTCTTTATTTAGAAATTATATTCAGCAACAGCGGTCCTCTGCTGAGGTTCTCCTCCGCTATTATTGTGCGTCACCCAGTTGTAATCCGGGTTACCTTGTTAGGGGCCCACTCAGAAGTTTCCCCCCCGGACCAAAACCCTAGCTACGCCTCTGCTCTGATCCTTACTGCGTGTTTGACTGACTCTTCTCCCAGGTATTTGACTAAGAGGTCTATCTCTTCCCTGTGTTGTAGCCTCAAGTCTCTAGTGACATTTTGTAAGGAAACTTTCCAAGCTCTATAACCTTCAGCGTGGTCAGTGAATTTCATGAGTCCCTTGGTAACCAAATCACGTAGTATGACGAGCTTAGCAAATTCTGATGTGAACTGGTTGTCAGCAGAGTATACTGGTGATGGGTCACCCTGATAGAGTTGTGAGAAGCATTCATACCTGTTAGTATCCTCAGGGTGGCGCAAGCCAGTGTCTTATTGATTCGGTCTGACATGCGGTGTGTCAGCAAGGTGATTCACGTTGGTTACCTGGTGAGGGGCAAGGTAGACATTAGCGGAGTTGTTTTGCTCCACGTTTTCCTGGAGCTGAGCCTCATGATGACTCTCACTTGTTTCACTGGATGTGTCGTGATCTTGGTTATAGTTTGGATCAGAAAGTTCATTAACATACTGAGATGTGCGTTGTGGTGAATCTTGCAGCGGCAACTTCAGACTTGATGCACTGCTACGGCTATGCAGTTCAGGGTTGTGTGTGGCTTCTAGTGCTTCTGCCTTGGCTAGTGCTGCAACCACCTCTCTTTTCACTGCTAGGCTCTCTAAGGCGGCATCCACACGCGCCTTCTCTATGCGTGCTTTCTCTAACTTAAGTTGCATCTGTTCTTCAGAATACCTTGCTTGCATTTTGGCAGCTTCAACATTTGTGCAGGCAATGGCGACCGCACTGCTGATAGATACAGTCTTTGAGGAGACAGATGTAGCAGATTTTGTCCTGTGTGATTTGTGGGACATGCTGTCTAAGAGGGATGCTTGGCTGTGCAAAGATTGCTGTAGCTATATTAGTCTCTGTATAGTCGGTGACTTGAATATCACTAGATGGATTTCTGCAGTTCACTAGTTCTTGCAAGCTGGATGAAGGGGTGTCTTTTCCCTGAGTTGCACTAGCTGGATGGCGCTGTGTGACTGGCCTCTGCAAGATGGAAGGCTCTTCTATCTCTGAGTTCCACTAGCTGGAGAGCTATTGTTTCACTGCGGTCCTGCAGGATGGAAGGCTCTTCTCTCTGTATTCCCACTAGCTGGAGAGCCGGTGTTTCACTGTTCTGTCCTTACTAATGAACCGGGATTCATGTAGCATATATAGGCAGCTAAACCGCTATACCGGGGTCCAATAAGGGAGACTGTAGTTGAATCTGTTGTGAGGTAGCGCTGTCATTCACATAGGGGATACTCGCTTAGCCGCCACAAAACCAGATCCGGCACGGGTTTTCCATAAAACCATTATAGCCCATGCGATTTATTATGCAGCATAAACCCACAGCATAAAATACAGTTCACTTAATAAGGATAGTGTCCATGACAGAGTTCAGCTCTGTAATCCCTGTGGTCACACAGGTTACACATACACAGGCTCTTCAGCCTCAGTTATTGCACCCACGTCAGGGTTTCCTCATGGCTGTTTCTCCACGCTGCAAACATCCATTCCCTCCAGGGAATCATCAGGCACATGCAACCATTACACACAGCCACTTCTTTGCTGTCAGGCCCCAACTCCCAGCGGGACCTTCCACAATGGACCAACCAGGTCCCTGCATTCACCACATGTGACCTACCCTGGCCACCTTATATGGTCTGTAGCCACGCCTACCGGGTCACATGGCTATGACCTCATCACAGGTCCTTGAACCATTCACACACTTTGCACTAGCGTCCTTAACCCCTTCACGACCTTTGACGCCACGTAGGCGTCATGAAAAGTCGTGGCAAAACGACCCATGACGCCTATGCGGCGTCATGAAAAGATCTCCCTCCTGCGGGTCGGGTGAGCGGGTTCAATGAAAGTTCACCCGACCCGCCGGTACAGTGGGACCCAGACTTGACCCCAGGGGGGGTGGCTTCACCCCCCCGGGGATACGATCACTCCCAGTGACCTTTTTGTCACCCCCCTCGCATCTGATTGGAGCTAGCGTCCATGTGACGCTAGCCCTCCAATCAGATGTGGAGGGGCGGGGTAAAATCATGGCTGCCTCGTTCCTCAACTTCATCCTGTCCGTGGAAGCTGAGGAACGAGGTGCCAGACTGCCGCCCTGACCTGCGATCGCCGCCGCCACCGCCGCTGTCACCGCTGTCATCGCCGCTGCCGCTGCCACCACTGCCTTCCGGTAGTATAACTTCCCCTCCACCGCCTAATTCCAGCCCCTCCCACCTCCGCTCACTCACCCCTGCCCCCTGATCCTCCCCCAGCACCCCCGATCTCCCCCCAGCACCCCCGATCTCCCCCAGCACCCCCGATCTCCCCCAGCACCCCGATCTCCCCCAGCACTCCCGATCATCCACCTGCTGTTACCTCTTCTGCGCTCCTCAGCCGCCTACTGCCTCCTGTGACTGAGAGCCCCAGTAATCACCCTCATTAACCCCTGCCCCCCGATTAACCCCTGCCCCCAATTAACCCCTGCCCCCCTGATTAACCCCTGCCCCCCTGATTAACCCCTGCTGCTGCAGGTTCTTTTATTTCTTTATCTCCTCCGCCACCTCCTGCCCCCCCGGTGCCTGACAGCCCCCCTCTGCCCCTGGTGATCCCCCAGCACCCCTGATCATCCCCCAGCACCCTTGATCCTCCCCCAGCACCCCCGATCTCCCCCAGCACCCCCAATCTCCCCCAGCACCCCCCGATCTCCCCCAGCACTCCCGATCATCCACCTGCTGTTACCTCTTCTGCGCTCCTCAGCCGCCTACTGCCTCCTGTGACTGAGAGCCCCAGTAATCACCCTCATTAACCCCTGCCCCCGATTAACCCCTGCCCCCAATTAACCCCTGCCCCCCTGATTAACCCCTGCCCCCCTGATTAACCCCTGCTGCTGCAGGTTCTTTTATTTCTTTATCTCCTCCGCCACCTTCTGCCCCCCCGGTGCCTGACAGCCCCCCTCTGCCCCTGGTGATCCCCCAGCACCCCTGATCATCCCCCAGCACCCCTGATCATCCCCCAGCACCCTTGATCCTCCCCCAGCACCCCCGATCTCCCCCAGCACCCCCGATCATCCACCTGCTGATCCACATCTGCGAGCTCCTCAGCCGCCTACTGCCTCCTGTGTCTGAGAGCCCCCTCCTGTGTCCCAGTGATCACCCTCATTAACCTCTGCCCCCCCTGATTAACCTCTGCCCCCCCTGATTAACCCCTGCCCCCTGATTAACCCCTGATTATCCCCTGCTGCTGCAGGTTTTTTTATTTCCTTATCTCCTCAGCCACCTCCTGCCCCCCGGTGCCTGACAGCCCCCCTCTGCCCCTGATCACCCCCCAGCACCCCTGATCACCCCCACTGTTGCTGCCGCCGCTGGTTCCGTCTCCACCTAATTCTCCTCAGCGCCCTCCTGCACCTGACAGCCCCTTTCTGCCCCCGCGCGCCTGACAGTCCCCTCCTGCCCCCCGCGCACCTGACAGTCCCCTCCTGCCCCCCGCGTGCCTGACAGTCCCCTCCTGACAGCCCATTCTCCAGTAAAAAGTTTCACCAAACACTCGCACATACACACGCACACTATAATAAAGGATTTTTACACACGCACACACACCACACGCACAATGTCCCGCTCATCGCAGTCCCAAAGGGTCTACTCAGTTGAGGAGGCATATGAAATTATTGCCTCTGATACTGATAGTGAGAGAGATGACCCCACCTTTCTCTATTCCTCCCACGCTTCCTCTTCCAGCGACACAGACTTGCCACCACCGAGATGTCGCAGGACGAGAAATCGTCCGGAGCCCAGGGAGGAAGAGTTGGAGGCCTTAGAGGAAGAGTCGGGTATCTTGGAGGAAGTCTCACAGCCAAGTGTGAGTTTCCCCCAACCTAGTGCTAGTGACGCCCAACCTAGCACTAGTGCTCCCTCCTGGACCCCCGTCCCTGAAAATTTTGCTCCACGGATTCCTGATTTTGTTCCCCAGTCAGGAATCCAGTTTGAGACTGCCAACTTCAGGGAAATAGACTTTTTCAAAGTCTTTTTCTCGGAGTCAATCGTCAGTCTCATGGTGGAGCAAACAAACTTGTATGCCCAACAATTTTTGGCGGAACACCCAATTTCTTCATTCTCTACTTGGAGTCCTGTGGACTCTGTAGAAATGATTAAATATTGGGGACTGGTCCTTCACATGGGGATTGTGAAGAAACCAGAAATTCGCCAATACTGGAGTACTGATATTTTATATCAAACTCCAGTATTTGGCATGGTGATGACTCGGAAACGGTTTGAGGCTATTCATAAATTTCTTCATTTCAGGGACAACACTGAAATCCTTCCCCGCGATGACCCGAATTTTGATAGACTGTTCAAAATTCGGCCAGTCGTCGAACACTTCAACAACAAGTTTGCTGAAGTGTACATTCCCGAAAGGGAAATTTGTGTGGATGAATCCCTCATCCACTTCAAAGGGAGGCTTCAGTTCCATCAGTACCTGCCCAGCAAAAGGGCAAGGTACGGGATGAAACTCTACAAGCTGTGTGAGAGTACCTCAGGGTACACTCTGAGCTTTAGAGTTTACCAAGGAAAGGACAGTAGGATCCAGCCCCCAGAATGTCCACTTGCTTTGGGGGTGAGTGGGAAAATAGTGTGGGATTTGGTCCACCCTCTGCTTGATAAAGGTTACCATCTGTACGTTGATAACTTTTATACAAGCATCACACTATTTCAATCCCTCTCTGCCAGAGCTACCGTCGCTTGCGGTACCGTGCGCAGAAACCAGAGGGGTCTCCCTTTGCCGCTAATTGAGCAGCCTCTCCGAAAGGGTGAGACTCGAGCCCAATGTAGCGGCAACATGCTTGTGGTCAAGTTCAAAGACAAAAGAGATGTCTTTGTCTTGACCACAATCCATGGTCCCGGCACCACGGCCACCACCATTCGAGGTACCCCAGTACCGGTCCACAAACCGGACTGTGTCCTGGCGTACAACCATCACATGGGGGGGTTGATCTTTCTGATCAAGTCCTCCAGCCCTATAGTGCCATGCGGAAAACGAAGGTGTGGTACAAAAAACTGGCTGTGTACCTTGTACAAATGGCACTGTATAACGCATGCGTGCTATCACGATGTGCAGGCCAGAACCACTCCTTCCTTGATTTCCAGGAGGCGGTGATAAAGGCCATGATTTTTGGAGAGGAGGATGGAGCGCGCCCCAGCACCCCTGGAACTCAAGTTTCCCGTATGGTACCAGGGCAACATTTTCCCCGTGAGGAGAGAAAAAAAAAACGGTGCCGGGTATGCTATAAAAGGGGGACAAGAAGGGAAACTAGTTTCCAATGTGAAACGTGTCCCGACAAACCTGGACTGTGTTTGAATGAATGCTTCAGAATTCATCACACGTCCATGGACTAAACACATTCTGACACTCCACTACAGAACTCACCCACACCAGCCTGACATACACAACACCACACCACACACACCAACCTGACGTACACCACACCACACACACCAACCTGACGTACACTACACCACACACACCAACCTGATGTAGTATCAGGTTGGTATGTGTTGCGTAGTGTACGTCAGGTTGGTGTGTGTGGCATTGTGTACTTCAGGTTGGTGTGTGTGGTGTATACTATACCACACACAGCAACCTGACGTACACTGCACTACACCACATCACACACCAACCTGACGTACACTACGCCACACACACCAACCTAATGTAGTATCAGGTTGGTATGTGTGGCGTAGTGTACAACAGGTTGGTGTGTGTGTGTGGCGTAGTGTACATCAGGTTGGTGTGTGTGTGTGGTGTGTACTACACCACACACACCAACCTGACGTACACTACACCACACACCAACCTGACGTACACTACGCCACACACACCAACCTGATGTATCAGATTGGTATGTGTGACGCAGTGTACGTCAGGTTGGTGTGTGTGTGTGGCATTGTGTACTTCAGGTTGGTGTGTGTGGTGTATACTATACCACACACAGCAACCTGACGTACACTACACTACACCACACCACACACCAACCTGACGTACACTACGCCACACACACCAACCTGATGTATCAGATTGGTATGTGTGGCATAGTGTACGTCAGGTTGGTGTTTGTGTGTGGCATAGTGTACGTCAGGTTGGTGTGTGTGTGGTGTATACTATACCACACACACCAACCTGATGTACACTACGCCACACACACCAACCTGATGTAGTGTCAGGTTGGTATGTGTGGCGTAGTGTACGTCAGGTTGTTGTGTGTGGCATAGTGTACGTCAGGTTGGTGTGTGGTGTATACTATACCACACACACCAACCTGACGTACACTACACCACACCACACACCAACCTGACGTACACTACGCCACACACACCAACCTGATGTAGTGTCAGGTTGGTATGTGTGGCGTAGTGTACGTCAGGTTGGTGTGTGTGTGGCGTAGTGTATGTCAGGTTGGTGTGTGTGTGTGTGGTGTGTACTACACCACACACACCAACCTGACGTACACTACACCACACACCAACCTGACGTACACTACTCCACACACACCAACCTGATGTAGTGTCAGGTTGGTATGTGTGGCGAAGTGTACGTCAGGTTGGTGTGTGTGTGTGTGTAGCGTAGTGTACGTCAGGTTGGTGTGTGTGTGTGGCGTAGTGTACGTCAGGTTGGTGGGTGTGTGGTGCATACCCTACCACACACACCAACCTGACGTACACTACATACTTTCCATAAGCGACCTGGTGTCCGCTAATGATTGGAGCTAACTTTCCATTCAAAAAGTCAAATGGCGCTCCTTCCCTTCAGGGCCCTGCCATGCGCCCAAACAGTGGTTTATGACTACATATGAGGTATCAGTGTACTCAGGATCAATTGCCCAACAAATTTTAGGATCCACTTTATCCTGTTGCCCATGAAAAAATGAAAAAGTATAGGCAAAAAGAAATTTTTTGTGAAAAAAAAGTACTTTTTCATTTTTACAGATCGATTTGTGAATTACCTGGGGGTTCAAAGTGCTCACTATGCATCTAGATAAGTTCCTTGGAGGGTCTAGTTTCCAAAATGGGGTCACTTGTGGGGGTACTCCAATGTTTAGGCACACAGGGGCTCTCCAAACACGACATGGTGTCCGCTAACTATTGGAGCTAATTTTCCATTCCAAAAGTCAAATGGCGCTCCTTCCCTCCAGGGCCCTGCCGTGCGCCCAAACAGTGGTTTATGACTACATATGAGGTATCAGTGTACTCAGGAGTAATTTCCCAACAAATTTTAGGATCCATTTTATCCTGCTGCCCATGAAAAAATGAAAAAATGTAGGCAAAAAGAAATTTTTTCTGAAAAAAAAAGTACTTTTTCATTTTTACAGATCAATTTGTGAAGTACCTGGGGGTTCAAAGTGCTCACTATGCATCTAGATAAGTTCGTTGGGGTGTCTAGTTTCCAAAATGGGGTCACTTGTGGGGGTACTCCAATGTTTAGGCACACAGGGGCAGTCCAAGCACGACATGGTGTCCGCTAACTATTGGAGCTAATTTTCCATTCCAAAAGTCAAATGGCGCTCCTTCCCTCCAGGGCCCTTCCGTGCGCCCAAACAGTGGTTTATGACTACATATAAGGTATCAGTGTACTCAGGAGAAATTGCCCAACAAATTTTAGGATCCATTTTATCCTGTTGCCCATGAAAAAATGTAGGCAAAAAGAAATTTTTTCTGAAAAAAAAAGTACTTTTTCATTTTTACAGATCAATTTGTGAAGTACCTGGGGGTTCAAAGTGCTCACTATGCATCTAGATAAGTTCGTTGGGGTGTCTAGTTTCCAAAATGGGGTCACTTGTGGTGGTACTCCATTGTTTAGGCACACAGGGGCAGTCCAAACACGACATGGTGTCCGCTAACTATTGGAGCTAATTTTCCATTCCAAAAGTCAAATGGAGCTCCTTCCCTTCAGGGCCCTGCCGTGCGCCCAAACAGTGGTTTATGACTACATATGAGGTATCAGTGTACTCAGGAGAAATTGCTCAACAAATTTTAGGATCCATTTTATCCTGTTGCCCAGGTGAAAATGAAAACATTGATGCTAAAAAAAAAATTTTATTGGAAAAATTAAAATGTCCTTTTTTTCCTTCCACGTTGCTTTAGTTCCTGTGAAGCACCTGAAGGGTTAATAATCTTCTTAAATGTAGTTTTGAGTAGCTTGAGGGGTGCAGTTTTTAGAATGGTGTCACTTTTGTGTATTTTCTGCCATATAGACCCCTCAAAGTGACTTTAAATGTGAGGTGGTCCCTAAAAAAAATGGTTTTGTAAATTTTGTTGTAAAAATGAGAAATCACTGGTTAACTTTTAACCCTTATAACTTCCTAACAAAAAAATGTTGTTTCCAAAATTGTGCTGATGTAAAGTAGACATGTTGGAAATGTTATGTATTAACTAGTTTGTGTCACATAACTCTCTGGTTTAACAGAATAAAAATTAAAAAATTGAAAATTGCAAAATTTTCAACATTTTCGCTAAATTTCCATTTTTTTCACAAATAAACGCAAAAATTTTCAACCTAAATTTACCACTAACATGAAGCCCAATATGTCACGAAAAAACAATCTCAGAATCGCTAAGATGCGTTGAAGCGTTCCTGAGTTATTACCTCATAAAGGGACACTGGTCAGAAATGCAAAAAATGGCCAGGTCATTAAGGTCAAAATAGGCTGGGTCATGAAGGGGTTAAACACACCCCCTGGGTGGGTTTGTAGGTAACTGGGTCCACCCAGCTACCTGGAGTCTTCTCCCTGACACATTGACACAGTACCTCAGCAGTATCACTGCTGATCAACACACACATCAGTCTCCATCTCAAGGCCACCCACCTTGAGATACATAACGGTCCTTCTGTATTCTGCCACTCATCCTCTCTCTTGGGACATCCACACAGTGCCCCCAAGCGTACACAGTGGTCACTACACCACACTGTATTTTATTGAACGTAGGGTATATAGATGTGGTGAAACTACAAACAGAAACAGATACATAGAATCAGTACTGGGTTCATGGAAATACACAATATACATAGCATACACAATCTGGACTACTAGCTGAGTGGGGGGAACTAGCTAAGCTGGCTAATATAAGACATAAATCATATACATGTAGCATGTTTACATACCACAAATTCTGGCACAAGGGGAGTAGAGGAATGAGATGTTCCCAAAATGCAGGCTTGATAGAAAATGGCAGACTGGAGAGAAAAATGGAGCTGGAATAGACCATGATGCTTTGCAAACTTACCCAGGATACATTGTGGATTGGAGGGAAAATATAGAAGGGAAATTGAAAGTAAGATAGAATAACACTGCAGTTATTATTTTGGCCACTAGATGGAGCCAAAAATACTAAACATTAAAATCTATGAAAAAACTAAGCATTATAGATATTCTCAGTAAATCACTATGTGTATACATAAACAAGGAGACAGTCAGGGATCATGAATTATGTCACATAACACATATATTGGATTTTTACTGCTGGCAAGGAGTCAATCATCGTATCATGTTCCAATCAGAATTATCTCTGGACCCACTTTCTGATCAACACTATAAACTGACAATGGCAGTGGACAGATATGAGGAAATTAGAAGAAACATTCGATTTAATGATGAGCGAACTCATGCAGCTAGGTTCCAAACAGACAAATTAGCCCCTATCAGTTATATCTGGAACATATTTATCAAAAATTGCACCAAACTTTACAATCCTAGTACTAATGTTACAGTAGATGAGCAACTTGTACCCTTCAGAGGATGTTGCAAGTTCATACAGTGCATGCCCAGTTAACCAGCCAAGTATGGAATAAAAATATTCTGGCTTTTTGATTCTGCAAATTATTATGACATGCATGGGTTTATCTACTGTGGCAAAGAAGTTGATGCACCAGTACAGAAGGATCTGGGGTCTGAGATTGTGAAAACACTTGTTGTACCAATATACAATTCAGGGAGAAACATTACCATGGACAATTATTTTACCAATGTTGCACTGGGCAATTTTCTGCTTGAAAAAGCTATTACACTTGTTGGTACTATCAAGCCAAACCGACGTGAAATTCCTCAAGCAATGAAAAACAATCCACAGCAAGCACTTTATGAGAGTGTCTTTGGTTTCAACAACAAAGCGACACTGGTATCTTACAAAACGAAGAAGGAGAAATCTGTTATATTACTCCGTACCATGCATCACAATTGCAGTATTGACAGCAATGACAGGAAATTGAAACCAGAAATCATCCTGCATTACAATAGAACTAAAGGAGGTGTAGACAAAATGGATGAGATGGTGGGAAAATATTCATGCAAGAGGCAAACAAAACAATGGCCTGTAGCAAATTTTTCAAATATGCTTGATGTAGCAGCCCTATATTCATTCATCATTTATACAGAAAATCATCCAGAATTCCATGCAAGGAAGAAGGACAGTAGACGACTTTTCTTGAAGGGCCTTTGCCCTGAGCTTGTAATGCCTCACATGATGGAGCGATGCAACATGAAATGCTTGCCAAAGCAAATGAAAGAAGCAATGAAACGGTGTGGCGTACAGTTTCAGGATATTCCAGGGCCAGGAGAAAGAAAGCGAAAGCATTGTTTTATTTGTCCAAGAAACTTAGAGAGGAAAACTGAGTGATATTGTACCACTAGTGAGGAAAATGTCTGTAAAGAACATTCTTCAGAAAAGATAACATGAAAATTGTTTGCAAGACCAATAAAATTAAAAATAAAAAGTTGGAAAAGAAATGTAGCTGCAGCTAGCTTACCCTAGATTTATATACTTTGTGTGTTTTTCATATCTTTGTTTGAAATTTGGAAAAAAATGTTTTTTTGTGTTTTCTGCTAAATATTTTGATTAAAATGATGTGCATTATTCATATCTTATTTTGCAATTTTGAAATAAAGTTGTAAAAGTTATTTATGTGAGTTTCTCCATATGATTTGCACGGTGGCCTAAAAGGCCCCCGTTACTTAAAAGTGTAGATTTGTGACGTCACGCATGCTAGGGTTAAGATATCTCTGCAGGTTTTGATCTTCCCTTCCGACTACTTGACATCAGCACCAAGATAATCTGCTGCTTTTATCCTGGTGCATCATGAGCATTGATCATACTCCGGTCAACCATCGGCTCTTCCTCTATAGCTTAATGAGTGGTTTCTGACCTAGGAACCCATCTTCCAGCACTATATCAAATTTCTTTAGTTGTACTTTGCATTGTTTTCTTGGCAGAATACAAAAGTAGATTGCCAGGCCTTTCTTCCATGCAGTAATGTGGCACACTTGAAGAAGCTTTTCTGAATCAGTTTTACATTACTACAAGCTGCCTCATCACAAAGCGTCCTGCTGCTGAAAGTGATTTCAACATGAGAGATGCAAGAAAATACACTATACAGCCATCAAATTCACAATCTGCACAACATATGCACAATACACACATCAAATAAACAATACACACAATACATACACAATACCCATATCATATACATAGTACCCACATTACACAAACAATATCCACATTTAAAACACAATACACACATCACACACATTTTGTGAGACAAGAAAAACAAAATACAAACCACAAATACACAATGCAAATACATAACACAAACAGCAACACAATGCATACAAAAAATACCTAATACAGATAACAAACACAATACACAACAAATACACAGTATATACACATACATAATACAGATAACAAACACAATACATACAACAAATACACAATGAAAATGTATAATACAGACAAATACAAAATGCAGACAGCAAATTCAAAAACCTTGTGCAGTGCTAAAATGCTACCATCATAGTGAATCAGTGATTACTGTTTACCCTAAGGGTCAATGATTTTTATATTTTGATGGTTTTAGTCACTGTTATGGTTCAACACTTCAACTTTGCAGATGAATCCTTTGTCAAGCATATTAACATGAGATCTATTCATTGCTCTGCATAATTAAATACACCCACTTTGGTAGACATATACTTTTCTTGTATGACAATGATCCAAAACACACATTTAAGGCCAACAGTGATTAGTGGTCAAGTATGTCTCCTAATCTGAAACCTACTGAACACATGTGGGGAATTTTAAAGAGACCCGTTGTCACCACTCTACATCCAGCATCCAGGCTCTAAAAGAAGCTGTTCTTGAAAAATGGAAAAAGACAGATGTAATACAGGTGTGGCCAAAAGTATTGACACCCCTGCAATTCTGTCAGATAATACTCAGTTTCTTCCTGAAAATGATTGCAAACACAAATTCTTTGGTATTATTATCTTCATTTAATTTGTCTTAAATGAAAAAACACAAAAAGAATAGTCCTAAAGCAAAATTGAATATAATTCCACACCAAACATAAAAAAGAGGGTGGACAAAAGAATTGGCACTGTTCGAAAAATCATGTGATGCTTCTCTAATTTGTGTAATTAACAGCACCTGTAACTTACCTGTGGCACCTAACAGGTGTTGGCAATAGCTAAATCACACTTGCAGCCAGTTGACATGGATTAAAGTTGACTCAACCTCTGTCCTGTGTCCTTGTGTGTACCACATTGAGCATAGAGAAAAGAAAGAAGACCAATGAACTGTCTGAGGACTTGAGAAACCAAATTGTGAGGAAGCATGCAATATCAAGGCTACAAGTCCATCTCCAAAGACCTGAATGTTCCTAAAACGAATATATTCAGCTCACCTTTTTTACTTGTCACGTTGGAGGCAGTACTTTGATGAAGGTGCTAGGAAATGTCACAAGCTGACATAAATGCAAAGATCCAAATATTCCAGCACATCTTCTTACTTAAAAATCAAATCTTTATTGAGAAATCTTCATTAAAAATCCAAAAGCAGGATACAGGTTAAAAAACCATGGTAAAGACTGGCATTTACGCGTTTCAACTCAACAAAGTCTTACTCATAAATGAATGAATGTTCCTGTGTCTACCGTGCGCAGTGTCATCAAGAAGTTTAAAGCCCATGGCACTGTGGCTAACCTCCCTAGATGTGGACAGAAAAGAAAAATTGACCAGAGATTTCAACGCAAGATTGTGCGGATGTTGGATAAAGAACCTCGACTAACATCCAAACAAGTTCAAGCTGCCCTGCAGTCCGAGGGTACAGCAGTGTCAACCCGTACTATCCGTCGGCGTCTGAATGAAAAGGGACTGTATGGTAGGAGACCCAGAAAGACCCCACTTCTTACCCCGAGACAAAAAGCCAGGCTGGAGTTTGCCAAAACTTACCTGAAAAAGCCTAAAACGTTTTGGAAAAATGTTCTCTGGTCAGATGAGACAGAAGTAGAGCTTTTTTGGGCAAAGGCATCAACATAGAGTTTACAGGAGAAAAAAAGAGGCATTCAAAGAAAAGAACACGGTCCCTACAGTCAAACATGGTGGAGGTTCCCTGATGTTTTGGGGTTGCTTTGCTGCCTCTGGCACTGGACTGCTTGACCGTGTGCATGGCATTATGAAGTCTGAAGACTACCAACAAATTATGCAGCATAATGTAGGGCCCAGTGTGAGAAAGCTGGGTCTCCCTCAGAGGTCATGGGTCTTCCAGCAGGACAATAACCCAAAACACACACTTCAAAAAGCGCTAGAAAATGGTTTGAGAGAAAGCACTGGAGACTTCTAAGGTGGCCAGCAATGAGTCCAGACCTGAATCCCATAGAACACCTGTGGAGAGATCTAAAAATGGCAGTTTGGAGAAGGCACCCTTCAAATATCAGGGACCTGGAGCAGTTTGCCAAAGAAGAATGGTCTAAAATTCCAGCAGAGCATTGTAAGAAACTCGTTGATGGTTACCGAAGCAGTTGGTCGCAGTTATTTTGGCTAAAGGTTGTGCAACCAAGTATTAGGCTGAGGGTGCCAATACTTTTGTCTGGCCCATTTTGGGAGTTTTGTGTGAAATGATCAATGTTTTGCTTTTTGCTTCATTCCCTTTTGTGTTTTTTCATTTAAGACAAATTAAATGAAGATAATAATACCAAAGAATTTGTGTTTGCAGTCATTTTCAGGAAGAAACTGGGTATTATCTGACAGAATTGCAGGGGTGTCAATACTTTTGGCCACAACTGTAGAAAAGAGTAGAGTTGTCTAGTGAAACTGCTATAGTGATACACCTATGGGAAAAGCCAAAAAGAATTGAGTATAAGATTGCTTTAACCCTTTCATAGCCAATTCAAATTTATTGAAAGCAAATCAAATTTCCAAACTTAACTGAGTGATTTGCCAAAGCAGAATTACTGGAAATTCGCTCAACTCTACTTGTATACAAAAACTTTAATATTTTTTTAGTTGGTTTACATTTTTTTTCAAAAATTATAACTGTAGTAATAATATCATCTCTTAGAACAAGAAACTATTAATTCATTTAGACTTGTTTGCATTTCTAAAATCTATGAGGATCTCAGGGGTAACTTTTCTTTTTGTGGAGAGTGGTATGCCTAGCATGACAAACCAGTGTAAGGAGACTTTTAATCCTTTCAATTCTCCTCTGGCAAATTAAATATGCAAATTGTCTCTTCAAAAAGAAGAGGACTTGAAATCTTATGCCACCTATAGGAAGTAACAATTCTAGAAGTCCCTATTGACCTTTTAATGAGCTTTGTCATATGACTTTGGATAAAAGGCAAACCAGAATTTAGGTGGCACTAGAGTTCAAGTCCTCTTCCTCTCTGAAGAGGCAATTAAAATTTATGACTAACTAAAGCTATGTTGAGGATTTTATAAATCGTCATCATTAGTGGTGTGAGAGTTAAAAACTATAAGGTATGATGTAATTTACTGACTGCTGCTTTTATTTTTTTTATGACAGTTGAGGTGAGACTTTCTGGAGGAACTACTAACTGTACAGGTCGTGTGGAAGTCAAATACAAGGGAGCCTGGGGAGGAGTACTTTATGATGCAGATGTAACAAACCTCTCCACTGTAGTTCAAAGACAAATGGGGTGTATCATGGCAAAAGAGGATCTTTTAATCAAAGCAAGTGAATTTGGAAATATTAAAATGAAGTTATGGTTTCATATCATTAATTGCTCAGGAGAAGAGTCATATTTGTCACAGTGTTGGTTTTATGAAATTGGAGTAAATGATTTTGCTACAGACTCTATGGCAGGACTGACCTACCCTGGTAAGAAAAGCATGAAATTTACATTTCAGATCATGTTCTATTTGGTCTACACAGTAGCCAGGATGACTCCACTGCCAACGTATAAGACAACCTAAGCAATTGGGTATAAAACCCAATTCATTGAGAAGCTTTAGTCAGAATTCTTGTGTTAAACTTCCTGAAATGTAACAAAATGTTTGCAAACCATTGTATTGTTGCTCGGTTTGGGGATTCACTCTCCTGACCTGCTGCTACATGGTCGGATCCCCTGTCTGCTGAGCTATTGCCTTTTCTTCCCTGTCCAAAATGCTGATGGTTCCAACCATCTTTATTCCCCCTTCTTGGCTTGCTCCTCTCAAGGTGTTTTCAGCTTTGACATTTTGGTATGCCCTATCACATTCTTTATATGTTCTACATTCATTACATTTCCTTGCTGGCTATACCTCTAGGTGGACTTGGGATTAGGAATTACAGCCCTTCAGGTAAACACCAGTTGAATTCCTGCAGTGAGACTGTTTCATTTTCTTCCTAGTTCCTCTCCTATTCACTTCTTTAAGATTCTGAAAGGTTATACGTGTCCATTTGTTATTGGTTCTCCTTAGTCTTCCCTCTCTACCCTTTATAAATGTGTTTTAATTCTCTCACTTTGGGTTTTGTATATTCCTGCTCACTTTCATTTCCTCTTGTTGGCAGTGTGTTGTGGCCACCCCTCTGATTCCTCAGAAGGTGAGAGACAACCCTCAATGGCCTTTTAGGGTGCCAGGACTGAGGTGGTGTTTGAGCTGTGCAGCTAGGATCTTTCTAGTCTGTACAGGGACCAGTTTGTGAGGGTGTGGTGTCTCCCTGTATTAGGTATTCCTTTTTCCATTACCTGAAAGAGTGTGTCATGTTCACAACACATCAGTATTGGTGTTGCAAAAATTTTGCAAGACATGGGAAAAATTTTGTTATGCATGTAATGTACTCATACATGGGTAATGGGAATAATAACACCCACAAGGTAGAAAAGCTACAACCACACTCTATGGGTCTCTTTACAGACTACACAATCCCTAGCCACACAACTAAAAATCACAACCCTGCACCTGGCTCCCTAAAAGACCACCAGTGGGTTTGTCATGCCTCCTAAGGAACCAAAGGGGAGGATGTGGTGCGCAAATAACCAGGAGAAGCAAAGTGTGCAGAAGGATATGAGGATCCAGGGTGAGTTAACTTAAGGCACATGCATGAAGGGGAAATAAAGAAAACTAAGGCAAATAATAAATGAAACAAGAAGAATCCCCCACCAACCTAATGAAGGAGAATGAAAAGGTGCTGGAAAGTCAGAAACAAACACACAGCAGAAACACAAAGAGTACTTGCATAACATGGATAATCACTTCACTGAAGAGCTGGAGCTCATTAGCACTAATCTACTTAGAAGTATAGCCAGCAAGGAAGTATATTGAGGGAAGAATATATACAGTAAAGCCCAAACAAAAATGTGATAAGGCAATCAAAAAGGAACAATGGGAAAGACCCTAAGAGGAGTAACCACCAAAAAGGAAAAATAAATGTTATCGTAACTATCAGCATAAGGATAGGATAGAAAAGGGCAATAACTCTCATAACTCCTATTGTTGCTGGGTGCCGGCCTGCAGATCTCGGTGAGTGCACTGCGCTTGGGCCAGCCATTTTCTTCCCGGATGAAGATGCTGAGGCCTGGGGACAAGACCAGGGGATGCAGGTGGTGCTAGAGGTACTGGCTGAGCTTGAGGGACCCCATTTCTCTCTCCTCTGATGTGGTAGATCATAACAGAGGAGAGAGAAATAAATGGGAAAACAGAATTTTTTTGCAGTTGCCCTTATTCAGTGAATCACAACACTAGGGACTGTAAAAAATTATGATTTTTTGAAGTTGGGGGCACTATACCCTTATTTCTCAGTGCTGTTAAAATGCCGTGATGCGGAATAAGTATCTTTAACTGTCGCAGTTAAGAGGCGTATCGGCAGTCGTTAAGGGGTTAAAAATTACAAAAAGGATAATGGGCCTGTGCAAAAGTTTGGTATTCCTGCATGTTTAGTACCTAGTAGCTTCCCTTTTGCAAGTAACACAGCTTGTAAATGCTGTTTGTAGCCAATTAGGAGTCTTTCAATTCTTTTAGTTTTTGTTTGATTGATTTGCAGCAATTCTTCTTGAAGAATTCTTACAGTTTAGTGAGATTCTTAGGTTGTATTGAATTCCCTATTATTTTGAAGTCTAGTCACAGATTTTCAATGATTTTTTTAGATCAGGGGACTGTGAGGGCCATTGTAAAGCCTTCAGCTTGCACCTTTTGAGGTAGTGGATTTTGGCATGCGTTTAGGACTATTACCCATTTGCATAATCCATCCTCTTTTCAAATTCAGCTTTTTTACAGATTGTGTTATGCTTGCATCAATAATTTGTTGAAATTTCATTGAATCCGTTCTTCCTTTTACCTGAGAAGTGTTCCCCATGTCTTTGACTGAATCACAACCCAAAAGCATGATTGATCCACTGAAATTCTGTGCTCTTTTTTCTCTACACATACCTTTGATCATTGTGGCAAAAGAGATTTAATTTAACCTTATAGGTCCATCAGACTTTTTTCTAAAGTGCATCAGGCTTGTTTAGATGTTCTTTTTTATGGTGAGGATGCATGAGAGGTAGTGTTGAGCGATACCACCCGATACTGAAAAATATCGTATCGGAATGGATCGGCCGATCTAAAAAAAGTATCGGGTATCGCCGATTCCGATCCCGGAAGTCCCATTCAAGTCAATGGAACAGAAATATCGGAATTAAAAAAAACCCTTTCTTTCCCTGTTGGTTAATTCTAAATGGAGAAAAACAACTAATAATAATGTAGAATGTATTGTGGGAGGTGTAGGAGACATTAAAGCCATAGAGCTTTAGCCCAATCAAATGGAATAGCAGGATTTTTTTTTTTTTAAAGACGTTCGTAGTTACAAAGATATTGACTATGTTAAAGTCTTTAATTTTTTGTCAGATATGTATGTTTCACTACTTCCATGCTCTTCACCTTCTTTTCTACTTCTCCCACACTTTCTCCTTCATCATCTTCAGCAGCAGCAGTATATTCTTCTTCTTCTTTTATTCTTCTTCTTTTAGTCTTCTTCTATTCTTCTTCTTTTATTCTTCTTTTATTCTTCTTCATATTCTACTTCTTCATCTTCTTCCTATTCTTCTTCATCATATTGTTATTTGTGTCAGGCATTCCTATAGTTGTTATCTATAAAAGTTTGAAGATTACACCTTCCTTTCAGCCTGTCACAAAAGATTTACAACAGGATTTGTCCGTGTTCAGTTTGGCCTGCAGCAGCAGGCCTTTTCCAGGGGCACCACGAGGAGGAACAGACTCACCCCCATACACTGCTTAGTCTTCTTCTGCTTATAAATTAGATAATATCATTTGCTCTGATTTTTAGTCTTATGCTTCATGTTCTTCAGCTTTTGGTTTTTATGCTTCTTGGTCTTCTGTCTCTTGTTGTTCTGCATCTTGGTGGTTGTCTTCCTGTTCTTTGTCCTCTTGGTCATCTTCTTCAGGGTCATCATTTAGGTATTCTTCTGTGTGGTCTTCAGGGTCGTCGTCTTCAGGGTCATTGTCAGCGAGATCCAGAGTGAGAATCAAAAACCATTTCCACAAGCTTGAACTTGGAAAAGTAGCAGAAGGTAGAAGAAGGCTGAGGAACTGCCGAGAACCAGCTGACGGTACTGGAACCCAGAGGGGCAGCAGAATGAACAAGAGCCAATGGCACCACCGTGGACCAGCTGACGTTGCTGGAACACGGTAACTAAGCAGGAGGTACCTGTGCTCCAAAGCACTACCAAGGACCAGCAGACGTTGCTGGAACTCAGATACCAAGAAGGAGGCACCTAGGCCAAAGGCACTGCCGAGAACCAGCTGACGTTGCTGGAACCCGGATGGGTAGCAGAAGCTGCAAGAGCAAATGACACTAGCGAGGACCAGCTGACGGTGCTGGAACCCGGTGGGGCAGCAGAAGGAACAAGAGCCAATGGGAGAACCGTGGACCAGCTGACGGTGCTGGAACTCGGTTTCTAAGCAGGAGGTACCTGTGCTACAAAGCACTACCAAGGACCAGGAGACGTTGCTGGAACTCGGATACCAAGAAGGAGGCACCTAGGCCAAAGGCTCTGCCGAGAAACAGCTGACGGTGCTGGAACCCAGATGGGTAGCAGAGGGTACCCAGGAAAAAAACAAAGTTGCAAGGCCGTGAGCCGGCCGCAATTACCGAAACCCACAGTCCTACAGGGGGTGCTTGTTGCTTGTCCTATTGGCACTACGGAACCAGCCTTTATTACCAGAACCCGCAGCCCACATAGGAAGCACCGAAACTGCAGGCACCATAGACTCAGCTAACACGACCGCAACATGACAGGACAACGTATTGGTGGCAAAGTGACGTTGACACTACCCGGAAACAGCAGGCGTGCTGGAACCAGGCTGGGCAGGAGGGAGTTCCAGTGCCAAAGACACTTCCGAGAACCAGCTGACGGTGCTGGAACCTGGATGGGTAGCATTAGCTACAAGAGTCAATGGAACTACCGAGAACCAGCTGAAGGTGCTGGAACCCGGAGGGGCAGCAGAAGGAACAAGAGCCAATGGCACAACCATGGACCAGCTGACAGTGCTGGAACACGGTTTCTAAGCAGGATGTACCTGTGCTAAAAAGCACTACCAAGGACCAGCAGACGTTGCTTGAACTCGGATACCAACAAGGAGGCACCTCAGCCAAAGGCACTGCCGAGAACCAGCTGACGGTGCTGGAACCCGGAGGGGTAGCAGAAGGTACCCCTGAAAAACAAAGTTGCAAGGCTGCGAGCCGGCCGCAGTTACCGAAACCCACAGTCCTACAGGGAGTGCTTGTCCTATTGGCACTATGGAACCAGCCTTTGTTACCAGAACCCGCAGCCCACATAAGAAGCACTGAAACTGCAGGCACCATAGACTCGGCTAACCCGACCGCAACACGACAGGACAACATATCAGTGGCAAACTGACGTTGACACTACCCGGAAACAGCAGGCGTGCTGGAACCAGGCTGGGCAGGAGGGAGTGCCCGTGCCAAAGACACTTCCGAGAACCAGCTGACGGTGCTGGAACCCGGATGGGTAGCATTAGCTACAAGAGTCAAGGGAACTACCGAGAACCAGCTGACAGTGCTGGAACCCGGAGGGGCAGCAAAAGGAACAAGAGCCAATGGCACAACCGTGGACCAGCTGACGGCGCTGGAACACGGTTTCTAAGCAGGAGGTACCTGTGCTAAAAAGCACTACCAAGGACCAGCAGACGTTGTTGGAACTCGGATACCAAGAAGGAGGCACCTAAGCCAAAGGCTCTGCCGAGAAACAGCTGACGGTGCTGGAACCCGGCTGGGCAGGAGGGAGTACCTGTGGCAAACACACTTCTGAGCAGCAACATGCGATGTTGAAGCCCAGGGGTCAATCATGCAGCAGGCTGAGGCCAACTTGGAGCAAGTTTTATATTGGTTGTACACAACTACTGATTGTAACCGTGCTCCACTTTGGCCTCTGGCTCTACTGTCTCTAGTATTTCCCCTGGCCTCCAACCACGGCAGTTGCTGCTCTGCAGAGTTGTCTGCACAATCCACACTTGTTCCTGAGTTACTGGGGCTCAGTCACGTCAGTTGATCCCCTGATGTGTGTCCGGCAAGGTGTCCTGCTCTGTCCACATTCCCACAACTATTAATGGGAATGGGGACAGAGCAGGAGACATTGCCGGACACACATCAGGGGATCAACTGACGTGACTGAGCCCCAGTAACACAGGAACAAGTGTGGATTGTGCAGATGGCACATCAGAGCAGCGACTGGCGTGGTTGGAGGCCAGGGGAAATACTAGAGACAGTACAGCCAGAGGCCTAAGTGGACCACAGTTAAAAGTCAGTAGTAGTGTGATGTTGGAGGCAGCAGGAGACTTTGCCATCCGCACAGCAGGGGATCAGCTGGCGTTACTGAACCCCACAGACATAGGAGAGAGTTTTTCTATCTGTGCGGACGGCACTTCCAAGATACAACTGGCTGTGTTGAAGCCCAGGATCAATGCTCTGAGCAGGCTGAGGCCTACTTGGAGCAAGTGGAAAATAACATGTAGTGTGATGTTGGAGGCAACAGGAGACTTTGCCATCCACACAGCAGGGGAACAGCTGGCGTTACTGAACTCCACAGACACAGGAGCGAGTGTTACTATCTGTGCGGACGGCACTTCCAAGCTACAACTGGCTGTGTTGAAGCCCAGGATCAATGCTCCGAACAGCCTGAGGCCTACTTGGAGCAAGTGGAAAATAACATGTAGTGTGATGTTGGAGGCAGCAAGAGACTTTGCCATCTGCACAGCAGGGGAACAGCTGGCATTACTGAACCCCACAGACACAGGAGCAAGTGTTTTTATCTGTGCGGACGGCACTTCCAAGCTACAACTGGCTGTGTTGAAGCCCAGGATCAATTCTCCGAGCAGGCTGAGGCCTACTTGGAGCAAGTGGAAAATAGCATGTAGTGTGATGTTGGAGGCAGCAGGAGACTATGCCATCCGCACAGCAGGGGAACAGCTGGCGCTACTGAGCCCCACAGACACAGGAGCGAGTGTTTCTATCTGTGCGGACGTCACTTCCAAGCTACAACTGGCTGTGTTGAAGCCCAGGATCAATGCTCCGAGCAGGCTGAGGCCTACTTGGAGCAAGTGGAAAATAACATGTAGTGTGATGTTGGAGGCAGCAGGAGACTTTGCCATCCGCACAGCAGGGGAACAGCTGGCATTACTGAACCCCACTAACACAGGAGCTAGTGTGTGTATTTCTATTAAGACGGCATTTCTGAACACCAACTGGCATTGTTGGAGCCCAGGATGAGGCATGGAGTTGGCTGAGGCCAACTTGCAGCACGTTTTATAGAGGTTGTAGACTACTACTGATTGTAACCGTGCTCCACTTAGGCCTCTGGCTCCACTGTCTCTAGTATTTCCCCTGGTCTCCAACCACGCCAGTGACAGCTCTGAAGTGGCGTCAGCACAATCCAAACTTGTTCCTGTGTTACTTGGCCTCAGTCCCGTCAGTTGATCCCCCGATGTGTGTCCGGCATGGTCTCCTGCTCTGTCCTCATTCACACTACTAGTAATGGGAATGTGGACAGAGCAGGAGACCTTGCCGGACACACATCAGGGGATCAACTGACGGGACAGAGCCACAGTAACTCAGGAACAAGTGTGGATTGTGCAGACGCCACTTCACAGCTGTAACTGGCGTGGTTGTTGGCCAGGGGAAATACTAGAGACAGTGGAGCCAGAGGCCTAAGTTTACCAAAGTTACAAATCTGGAGTAGTTTGCATGTGGATGGAGCAGAAGACATTGCCATCTACACAGCAGGGGGACAGCTGGCATTACTGAACCCCACAGACACAGGAGCGAGTGTGTTTTTCTCTGTGAAGACAGCACTTCTGAACACCAACTGGCGTTGTTGGAGCCCAGGATGAGGCATGGAGCAGGCTGAGGCCTGATGGTGTTGGCATGTGGAGGCAGCAGGAGACTTTGCCGTCTACACGGCAGGGGAACAGCTGGCATTACTGAACCCCACTGACACAGTGGGTTTTTCTCTGTGAAGACGGCACTTCTGAACACCAACTGGCGTTGTTGGAGCCCAGGATGAGGCATGGAGCAGGCTGAGGCCTGATGGTGTTGGCATGTGGAGGCAGCAGGAGACTTTGCCGTCTACACAGCAGGGGAGCAGCTGGCATTACTGAACCCCACTGACACAGGAGCGAGTGTGTTTTTCTCTGTGAAGACGGCACTTCTGAACACCAACTGGCGTTGTTGGAGCCCAGGATGAGGCATGGAGCAGGCTGAGGCCTGATGGTGTTGGCATGTGGAGGCAGCAGGAGACTTTGCCGTCTACACAGCAGGGGAACAGCTGGCATTACTGAACCCCACAGACACAGGAGCTAGTGTGTTTTTCTCTGTGAAGACGGAACTTCTGAACACCAACTGGCGTTGTTGGAGCCCAGGATGAGGCATGGAGCAGGCTGAGGCCTGATGGTGTTGGCATGTGGAGGCAGCAGGGGACTTTGCCGTCTACACAGCAGGGGAACAGCTGGCATTACTGAACCCCACTGACACAGGAGCAAGTGTGTTTTTCTCTGTGAAGACGGCACTTCTGAACACCAACTGGTGTTGTTGGAGCCCAGGATGAGGCATGGAGCAGGCTGAGGCCTGATGGTGTTGGCATGTGGAGGCAGCAGGAGACTTTGCCGTCTACACAGCAGGGGAACAGCTGGCATTACTGAACCCCACTGACACAGGAGCGAGTGTGTTTTTCTCTGTGAAGACGGCACTTCTGAACACCAACTGACGTTGTTGGAGCCCAGGATGAGGCATGGAGCTGGCTGAGGCCAACTTGCAGCACGTTTTATAGAGGAGGTAGACTACAACTCATTGTAACCGTGCTCCACTATGGCCTCCGGCTCCACTGTCTCTAGTATTTCCCCTGGCCTCCAACCCCGCCAGTGACAGCTCTGAAGTGGCGTCAGCACATTCCACACTTGTTCCTGTGTAACTGTGGCTCCGTCCCGTCT
The DNA here is from genome assembly GCF_039654945.1 of Dendrobates tinctorius. NCBI lineage: Eukaryota > Metazoa > Chordata > Amphibia > Anura > Dendrobatidae > Dendrobates > Dendrobates tinctorius. The sequence goes on along the minus strand of NW_027361687.1, from coordinate 90,080,201 downwards.
GTTGATTCCCTGATGTGTGTCCGGCAAGGTTTCCTGCTCTGTCCTCATTCACACTAGTAATGGGAATGTGGATAGAGCAGGAGACCTTGCCGGACACACATCAGGGGATCAACTGACGTGACTGAGGCCAAGTAACACTGGAACAAGTGTGGATTATGCAGACGCCACGTAAGAGCTGTCACTGGCGGGGTTGGAGGCCAGGGGAAATACTAGAGACAGTGGAGCCAGAGGCCTAAGTGGAGCAGGGTTAAAAATCAGTAGTAGTTTGAATTTGGATGGAGCAGGAGACTTTGCCGTCCACACAGCAGGGGAGCAGCTGGCGTTACTGAACCCCACTAACACAGGAGCTAGTGTTTTTCTCTGTGCAGACGACACATCTGAGCGACAACTGGCTGTGTTGAAGCCCAGGGATTATAGTTCAGGTGGTAGAAACATGAACACAACAAGAGACCTGTATACAGTTGCCAACCAATTATTTAGTCGGGAAGAGGACTGGCAAATTCTGGGGAGATCCAGGCCTTGTTCATTTTCAGAAAAGTAAGCCGGTCGACGTTATCGGAAGAAAGTCGCGTGCTACAATCTGTTAGTACACCACCTGCGGCACTAAAGACACGTTCCGATAATACACTGGCAGCAGGGCAAGCCAGCACCTCCAATGCATACTGGCTAAGCTCTGGCCATGTATCCAGCTTAGAGACCCAAAACTTGAAGGGGGAAGAGCCATCTGGGAGTACACTCACAGGGCAAGACATGTAGTCTATCACCATCTGACGGAAACATTGCCTCAGTGTGTTTTGGTACTCCCGCAGTTTACGCTCCCGGTTCAACGTTGGTATGAGGGTTTGCAAGTTGTCCTGGTAGCGAGGATCTAGGAGGGTGTACACCCAATAATCAGCCATGTAGAGAATGTGGGCGATGCGGCGGTCGTTTCTCAGGCACTGCAGCATGAAGTCAACCATGTGCTGCAGACTCCCAACTGCCAAAGAACTGCTGTCCCCTGCTTGAGGTGTGATCTCTGCCTGCTCTTCATCACCCCACCCTCGCTTTAGACACTGACTAGAGCTTTGTGTACCTCCCTGCTGTGGAGAGATGTCTTCCTCCTCCATCGACTCCTCCTCATCCTCCTCACAAAGTGTCCCCTGCCTAGGCCTTTGTGAGGAAGCACGTAGCGCAGACTGTCCAGAAGCAGATGGCATTTGGGACTCCTCATCCTCCACCTCTTCCCAAACCTCATCCCTTAGTGCTTGCAGTGTTTTTTGAAGCATGCAGATAAGGGGGACAGTCATGCTGACTAGTGCATCATCTGCACTCGCCATCCACGTGGAATCATCGAAGGCATGGAAAACGAGGCAAATGTCCTTCATAGAGGCCCACTCAGTGGTGATGAAGTGTGACCGGCGCACATTGCGACTTGTTTGCGCCTGATGCAGCTGGTACTCCATGACTGCTGCCTGCTGCTCACACAACCGCTCCAACATATGTAACATTGAATTCCACCTGGTGGGTAGGTCACATATGATGCGATGTACCGGAAGGCGTAATCGGCGCTGCAGAGCAGCAAGGCGCGATCTTGCCGTGCTGGAACGACGCAAGTGAGCGCACTCTATTCGGACCTTTGCAGCAGTGCATCAAGATCCGGATAGTCCTACAGAAAGCTCTGCACGACCAAGTTGTGCACATGTGCCAGACATGGGATGTGAGTGAGGTTGACTAGGCCAAGAGCTGCCACCAGATTTCGGCCATTGTCACACACTACCAAGCCCGGCTGGAGATTCGCTGGCACAAACCAAACGTTGCTCTCCTGCTTGATGGCATTCCAGAGCTCCTGCGCTGTGTGGCTTCGATTCCCCAATTAAATTAATTTAAGTACGGCCTGTTAACGTTTGGCCACGGCTGTGCTCATATCGGTCATAACAGGCTCCTGCTGCGCTGTTTCAGAGGAACTGGAGTAGGAGGAGGAGTCAATATGTACAGACTGGATTCCTGCAATCCGTGGAGTTGGCAGAACACGTAGAGCACCACTCTCCAGATCTGTACCCGGCTCCACAACATTGACCCAATGGGCAGTGAGGGAAAGGTATCGTCCCTGTCCATGGTTACTGGTCCACGCATCAGTGGTCAGGTGGACTTTTCTACTGATGGCGTTCAGTAGCGCATGTTTATTTTTCCCTCCACATGCTTTTGCAGGGCAGGGACGGCTTGCCTGCTGAAATAAAAGCGGCAGGGCATGGTGTATTTTGGGACTGCCAATGCCATGAAGTTCCGGAAGGTGTCAGTCTACACCAGCCTGAATGAGAACATTTCAAGGGCCAGTGGTTTGGCAATGCCAGCATTCAAAGCCTGTGCTCAGAGATGGTTTGCCAAGTATGGCCGCCTTTTATCCCATGCCTGTGCTTCTGATGGCTGTAGAGTGGCCTGGGAGTGTGAGGATGACTGGGAACGTGGTGCTGTGGGTGGAATGTCACTGGGTCTCTGGACAACAGTGCCAGAGGTTCTTCCTTGGCGATCCTGTGAAGAAGCCGAACCAGCTGTGTGTGAGCTGGAGGAAGAGGCCCCAACACGAGCTGAAGAGGTGGTAGGTGGTGCTGTACGTTGGCCTACGTCTTCAGTGTGTCTGTGTAACTCCAGCTCGTGCTTGGTCCGCACATGTTTCCACATATTAGTGGTATTGAGGTTGCTGACAAAGCAAATGTCAACTGCAACTATGTCAAAAAAGGACCACGCACTGTAAGTCTTGGGAGCGCCCGTTTTGCCTTTTGAAAGTGGAATGCTCCTAACGGGTGCCGAAGTGGAGGCTACAGGCAACCAAGTCTGCCCCCTCCCTCTCCCTCCGGTTTTGGCTGTTCGGGGAACCTCTTCCTCAGAGCTGCTCCCACCACCTTCCTGTTCATCACACCATGATGGGTCAAGGACCTCATCATCTACACTCCCCTCTTCAAACACCTGCTTCTCCTGGGTTGTCTCACCAGCACCGTACGCACCAGAAAGTGGTAACTGAGTCTCGTCATCATCTGATGCGTACTGAGGTGTGCTGACCATAGGCACTGGCCCACCCGCCTCTTCAGATTCAGAGGGACAAAGAAGTTGCGCATCACTGCATACGCCTTCTTCTTCACATTCTGGAATGCTGCTTGGCTGGCCCCCTCTTTCCAAACCAACAGATTCCGAGAACAGAAGTAGAGACTGTGATGGCTCCTGTCCAGGGCTCTCTGACTGCCTGGGCACTTTGGCAGGTGGTGAAGAGACAGATGGTTGCTCTTCGGTGCTCTGGCCCTGAGAGGATGTGGAAGTAATTGAAGTCGATGCGTTAGCTGCCATCCATCCGACAACGGCTTCAATTTGTTCATCCCGCAGCAGTGGGGTACGGTGAGGTCCTACAAAGCTGTGCATAAAGGACTGTTGCCTGCTAAAACTGGGGGATGCTGACTCACTGGTGCCAACAGCAGGCACATAATCCCCACGTCCTCTCCCTGCAGAATCCCCACGTCCTCTCCCTGCTCGCCCACGGCCACGTGCCTTACTCCCTGCCTTCTACATCTTGCTAGACTGAGAAAGATAGGCAGAAAAGTACAAAGGGGGGCCTTAGTGTGCTTATTCCTGAACAGCTGGTTACAGGTATAAGAAACACTAATTTTATGAAGTGTGTGTGGCCTACACAACTTTCAAATGTAGTGTTTGGTGAACTTTGTTGTTTTTTTGGGGGGGAAAAAAAACTAAAAGGATGTGACCAAAGATTTGAAAGTCAGAGTATCACCAACTTTCTTGAGCTATTACAATGCAGGCAGGTAGCCTACAATGCAAAAGATGAGGCTCCAAAACAATTGGGTAATACTAATCTGGCTGCAGCTGAAGGGCACAAGCCAGAAAAAAGGCTCCTCTATCTACTCCTATATAGTGTTTGCAACCAACCAATGTAGATGGATATGGATGGATGCACACTAATAGGAGAAGAAAAAATGAGCTGCAATTAAAGAAAAATATGTGTGAGGCAGTGACGCACGCTGAGCGGCCTACAACCAGACGTAGCTGCAGGACACACTACTCAGTGTGAGCTGCACTCACCCACAGTCAGAGACCTCTCAGACAGCCGTGAACATTGCAGCTAAGTGGGCACTAGCACTGACAGGCTGCAGAAAGGCTCCGCTGTGTACTCCTAGAGTGTTTGCAACCACCGTATATGGATACGGATGGATGCACACTAATAGGAGAAAAAATGAGCTTCAATAAAAGAAAAATGTGTGAGGCAGTGACACGCTGAGCGGCCTACAACCAGACGTAGCTGCAGGACACACTACTCAGCGTGAGCTGCACTCACACACAGTCAGAGACCTCTCAGACAGCCGTGAACAGTGCAGCTAAGTGGGCACTAGCACTGAAAGGCTGCAGAGAGGCTCCGCTGTCTACTACTAGTGTTTGCAGCCAACGTATATGGATACGGATGGAAGCACACTAGATAGAATTTTTTTTAAAATAAGCAGCTCAAAAAGAAAAATATGTATGAGGCAGCAGTGAGGCACGCTGGGTGGCCTAAAACCAGACGTGGCTGCAGGACCCACTCCACAGCGTGAGCTGCACTCACACAGCCCTTGCAGACAGCTGTGAACACTGCTGCTAGGGAAAAGCAAGCTACAGTGGTGGTTTATGTAGCCTGGGTAAAGCACAATATTGTTTTGAGAATCGCTATTTCTAACTGTCCATCACAGTCTTCAACAGCAGCCTGTCCCTAACTGAATTCACAGCAGAGTGACCAGAAATGGTGGTGGCAGTGGCTTTTATAGTGCATCATGACATCATTTCAGCAGCCAATCACAGCCATGCCAATAGTTAACATGCCTACATGCCTAACAGGATGTGCCCACACTTCTGAGGATTCCCATTGGCTGAATCAAAGCGAGCGGGCTGATAGCATTATGGGAACTTCCGATTCTGGTATCCGATATGAAAAAAGTATCGGAAGTCAGTATCGGAATTCCGATACAGCTAATATCGGCCGATACCCAATACTTGCGGTATCGGAAAGCTCAACACTAATGAGAGGTATTCTTCTGCTGACTCTTTTATGAAGGCCATTTTGTGCAAGTTTCTCTGAACAGTAGAACAATAGACCACAACTTCACAGTCTGCCAAATCTTTCAGAAGGTATTTTGCAGTCAAGCAGTATTTGTGCATGTGTCTATGAACAGTAAAACAATGTATCAAAACTCTACAGTCTGCCAAATCTTACAGAAGGTATTCTGCAGTCAAGCGGGGGTTCTGTTATTCCTCTCTAGCAATCATACTGGCAGCTCAAACTGAAATTTTGCTTGGTCTTCAAGATCTTATCTTGACCTCGTTCCTACCTTCTTATAGCCTTGTGAAGAAACCAGATTATATCCTAATTGTCCAGATGACTATGCTTAGCAAACCAAGAACCTCTGACTTTTTATCTGTATGTTGGCTTTTGGATTTAAGTGCTGAATTCTGATTGATGAAGAAAACAGACTTTGGTTTGTGTGAGCCTGGAATATTTTGACTTATAATCTGATATTTGATATAACATAGTGTGCTCTTATCCTTGATGAATAGTGAAGTCTACTGATATGCTGATTATACATTGCCTGACCCAGATAGTTTGTTGATTTTAAAATAGAGGAGGAAAATCTATGCAAATAGATTAAATAATCCAACAAGGTAACTTGGTTGTCACCATTCTTCTCCTTATCTGTGAGGGTGGACCAAAGGACACTGAGTAAATCTAAAAATAGGTTACATGCTTCTGTATAAAGAGAGAGATTGAGGGAGAACGACACAGCTGGACAGTCTGCAATAACATCCAAACAACCAGAGACTGGACATCAGCCTTTTTACTTCCTGGCTCCATCACGTGGGACATGAATCTATCATGCTACAGGAAACAACCTGTGGGTTTTCGGCTCCGGTTGGAAGGGTACAGATTTGCTCCATTGACCATCACTGAACCATGGATATGTTTGGAGAAAGCCAGTATTGGGATCTGCTGATCACCTGGCTCCATGGAGATGTTCGGATAAGCCAGGTAGTGACTCTCTTGTCAGCAGGCTTTGGACTTTGTATGGACTCAATCAACTGTCAGCTTCCTACGCTTGTCATTACCTCCTCTCTGTGTGTGTACCACAGGTGGGGTAGCCAACCCTGGGAGCTCTGACATAACATCTGCCATGCTTGCAGATTTGGGCACCCGCCAACCCACCATTTCCCAACAAACCTCCTGCTTTGTGGACCTTCACCATTTTCATTTTCAGAGTACCAGGCAGCTGCTTAGAAGAAACCATGGCTGCTGTTTTTGGCACAATTATAAAGGAGGCTGTGTGTTTATAAAATTGGGAAATATGCATCATCTGTCCTTTCCTAACGATGATGGTGAACAATCCATAACCATAATAGGCTAATTAAAGTCTGAAACCTCAAAGTTAACACAGCGCACAAATCTCCCAGGGTAACCTTTTACATTTGCCCATTTTCCTTTTTGTAATTTTTAAAATGTAAAAAATGACATTTTTTTGGTGAAAATACAAAGGAAATATGTCATCGTTAGCTTTAGTGCTTTTAAAGATCATTTCATCTTCAGCTTGCTTAACTGTTCACAATAACAGTATTTTTGACCAGAGGAGCCCACTTTTACACACTACTGTAACTTCATTGGCAAAATTTTTCCTCTTAACTTGATACTGTAGACTTTAAATAGCTCAGAGTACTTGCTCAACCTCATAGTCCAAATCCCCCTCAATTATGGATCAGTCCAAGCCTGATTATATGACCTATGCGGTGGAAGAATATTACACTCAGACTCAGAAAAACAGAAGTCCTGAATAATTTCTGGAAGTTGACTACAATAAACTTGATAGGCATTCAGAGAAGCAAGAGTCACCACAAGGACCTAATCTCTTGAGTATCCTAATTGATTACAGGATTGTGCTTAATTAACCATGGCGTGCCTGAGGCTATATGCACACGTGCAATTCTGCAACTCACTGCCGCTGGAAATTCGTGGGAAATCTGTATGCGAAATTCCCGCAAAAAAATAGCATTTTGCCAGCGTAATTAACTTGCAGAATGCTAGCGTTTTTCAAGCGATCTGTAGCATCGCTTGGAAAACTGATTGACAGGTTGGTCACACTTATCAAACATAGTGATTGACAAGTGTGAGCAACTTTTTACTATTGAGGCTGCCTATGCAGCATCAATAATAAAAGATAGAATGTTAAAAACAATAAAAAAATAAAAAATCATCATATTCTCACCTTCCGGCGTCCCCTGCAGCGTTCCCAGACCTCAGAGATGCTCCTGGCAACTCTCATTCCCAGAGATGCCTTGCGATAATGACCCCAGATGACGTAGCATCATGCGAGACCGCTACGTCATCATAGGTCATTGTCGGAAGGCATCACTGGGAACGGGAGTTGACGGGAGCATCGCTGAGGCCTGGGAACGCTGTGGGGGCCGCCGGAAGGTGAGAATATCACCATTTTTTATTTTAATTCTTTTTTTAACAGGAATATGGTACCCAGGGCCTGGAGGAAAGTCTCCTCTCCTCCAGACCCTGGGTACCATCCACACATTTTCCGCTTACTTTGTGCATGATGAGCATAGCCACATGCGGAAAGTAAGTGGAACAATGCATTCCTATGTGTGCGGAATTCCCACGATTCTGCAAAAAGAATGAGCATGCTGCGTATTTTTCCATGATGCTATTCCCCCACGGATAAATACGCAGCATTAGCACAGCATGTGCGGAATGCCATTGAAAAATGCGGTAAAAACGCATAAAATCCGAGGCAATTCTGCACGAGTGCACATAGCCTAACACAAACTTTGCAGGTAGAGAAGAAAAAACCATAAACAAAATGGATTCCACATGTAACACTCCAACTTTAATACAGACATTCATAGAATCATAGAATTATAGAGTTGGAAGGGACCTCCTGGGCCATCTGGTCCAACCCCCTGCTCAAAGCAGGATTCTCTAAATCATCCCAGACAGATGTCTGTCCAGCCTCTGTTTGAAGACTTCCATTGAAGGAGAACTCACCACTTCTCGTGGCAGCCTGTTCCACTCATTGATCATTCTAACTGTCAAAAAGTTTTTTCTAATATCTAATCTGTGTCTTCTCCCATTCTTGAGAAAGACTTTGAGAAAGAGGAGTTATCAATTGCCAAAACTTGAAGGCTGAGAGTAATGAAATTGTAGGTAGGTGAGCTGACTGGGGGGTGGTCCTCTTACCACCACGAACAGACTGAGACAGAGACTGTAGTGCGTCCAAAAGGTCCTCTTTATAGGCCGTCCTCTCGATGACCCGCAGCACCACACAGCAGCTACTCAACTTCGCAGCACCACACAGTAGCTGCTCGACTCCGCAGCACCACACAGCAGCTGCTCGACTCTGCACACAGGCCCGGGTACCTTCACTTCCTTCCTTTCCTATTTGCTGTTCCTCACGGCTCTTTCACTGTGGCTGCCCTAGGCCCACCACCACAGCGCTTCACCCGTCCGAGTCCATCCGTCTTGTGGTACCCCAGGCTCTCTCTGCCTGCGGCTTCTCCCATCAGGGCCACCCCCCTGACCGTCTCTGTTGCCAGTCCCTTCCGGAGCTTCTTCTTTGTCAACCTCTCCCTTTAGTCTTCTCCTCTCCTGAGCACCTCTCCTGGACTGACCGCTTCTAGAACTCTCTGTCTTCCTTGTATCCCCCTACTTGGGAATTCCCCCTAGAGTCCTAGTAACCCGTCCCCCATGACTGTGCGATTTTGTAGCCCTAAGCTGATGTTTAGTCCTTTTCTCACAACTCTCTACTGTCATCTTGTGGCCAAACTTCAGTATTACACCCATCTCCACTATCTCCAGCTGTCTCCCATCTATAAATACAACAGTCCACCTAAAGCACACTATACCTTACCCTCCTTCTGCAGACAGGTCCGTGTGTCAGCCTACTTCCCCTACAACATGATAACCACATGATAACCATAGTTTATTGCAAAATCATGATCATTTAAATTTAATGCAGAACTGAACCCAGAAATGCAGATGTAAGATGAAGCCGGACATAGTCTCCATGGATATCTGTAAAAAAAAAAAAAACAGATGCTTGTAAAAGAGATCATCTCAAACGTTTGGATCCTGTACCTGTACACATTAAAGTCTTTTTTCCCATCTCTTTTAGAAATGCATCTTTAAATTTGAAACTTTGAACCACGACATGACCTGAATAACCACACTATAAACAAAATCGAACATATGCTTCAAGCTCTATACCCCTTACGGGATTTCTGCATCACCAATTTGCATAGGTTCACCAGTTTGAACTGATAGAGAGGAAGATGCCACTGAAACACCTTTAAATGTGTATTTTTCTCTCAGGCATGTATCTAAATGAACAGAGAGTGTCATAGCTTCCTCCAGGCTCTACCTCCAAAAACTTTAGACCAGTATGTCCTTAAGTTGATCTGAAAGTTCTGGCAGAACTTACTTCATAGGTAGGACGAGGTCATTCCAGGAAGTCTATACTAAGCAGTAGTCCTCAGCTCTACAATAAGCCTTAACAAAGTAACAGATTTTGGATTCAGCTACCTTAACTTTATACAGGTCATTATAAATGAGGCCAAGAGCCGAGAAATATGTCTGAAAAGAAGACAAAGCTGGGAAATGGAGCTAAGTCAAAATAATGCCCACTTGCTCACTCTCAAACCCAGAGGAGACAGGATGGAGTCAAAAGTATAATTTACACAAACTGTTCATTACCTTTTCCTTTGGCTCAGCTGCACCATTTGGATTAGCAATACTTGTGAGATGTTGATGGCAATTAATGTCCACAACCTAAAAAGATAAAGCTTCAAGTTGCGTAGCTAAAGGCACCGTCACACACAGCGATCTCGCTAGCGAGATCGCTCATTTTGTGACGCCACAGCGAACTCGGGGATCAGCAACCGGCCCCCCACCGGGTATCGCTGATTGTGCTCGATAGGCCTGGGCCATTTTTTGATCACTGGTCTCCCGCTGGCCAGCGCGCATCGCTGGGTGTGGCAGCAGGACCCAATGATCAGCGAGGCTCCCAGCGCTCTAAGCAGGCACTGGGAGCTGGTCTCTAAGGTAAATATCGGGTTACTAAGCGGCGCGCGTCACTTAGTTACCTGATGTGTACCTTAGAAACCTGCGTGCTCGCAGCTCCCAGAGCAAGCACGCAGGTTTCAAAGGAACACATCGGGTAACTAAGTGACGCGCGCCGCTAAGTAAACCGATATTTACTTTAGATGCCAGCGTCCTCGCTGGTGCTGATCGCTGGTGAAGCTGCCTGTTTGAAAGCTCACCAGCGATCATGTAGCGATGCAGTAGCGATCCTGACAAGGTCGTACCATTGTTGGGATCGCTGGTGCATCTTTATGTGTGACGAGGCCTTAAAGTATTCACGGAATCCACAATGATACCCCAGCACACACTAATGGATTGGCTATAATGTTATTATGGGGATATCCTCCGCTGTTTTATCTAAGTTAGTTGACTAGAGATTTTCCAAGATGGCTGCTAGCCACAACATGGCTGTTCAATATGTTATGGCTGACCACTTGCTAACACTAATCCATTTAGTAATAAGGGGGAAGGAAAGAAAACTATCCAACAAAGGACAATTAAATGTCAAATATATAAAATGTAAAACTTTATTAATACATCAAAAAAGCAGATATGAAGACAGTGATAAAAGAGACATGGGCAAAAATAAACCCTGCATAACAAAGGGTGGGCTTGACCACAACCAGGGTAAAGTCATAATCATATAGTATGCGGGTATCAAGCCATGCAAAAGGAAGGAAGCTTCTGCTAAATGCATGCAAACGACTCCACAAAAATTATGATATATCGCCTAGATAAATTAACTTAGACACAGAGCAGAAGGAACAAGAGCCAATGGCACAACTGTGGACCAGCTGATGGTGCTGGAACACAGTTACTGTGCTACAAAGCACTACCAAGGACCAGCAGACGTTGCTGGAACTCGGATACCGAGAAGGAGGTACCAAGGCCAAAGGCACTGCCGAGAACCAGCTGACGGTACTGGAACCCGGATGTGTAGCAGAAGCTACACATGAAAAACAAAGTTGCAACGCCGCGAACCAGCCGCAGTTACCGAAACCCACAGTCCTACAGGGGGTGCTTGTCCTACTGTCACTACGGAACCAGCCTTTATTACCAGAACCCGCAGCCCACATAGGAAGCACCTAAACTGCAGGCACCATAGACTCGGCTAACCCAACCACAACACGATAGGACAACGTATTGGTGGCAAAGTGACGTTGACACTACCAGAAAACAGCAGGCGTGCTGGAACCAGGCTGGGCAGGAGGGAGTACCCGTGCCAAAGACACAGCTGAGAACCAGCTGATGGTGCTGGAACCCGGATGGGTAGCAGAAGCTACAAGAGTCAATGGAACTACCGAGAACCAGCTAACGGTGCTGGTACCCAGAGTGGCAGCAGAAGGAACAAGAGAGAATGGCACAACCGTGGACCAGCTGACAGTGCTGGAACACGGTTACTAAGCAGGAGGTACCTGTGCTGCAAAGCACTACCAAGGACCAGCAGACGTTGCTGGAACTCAGATACCGAGAAGGAGGCACCTAGGCCAAAGGCACTGCCGAGAACCAGCTGACGGTGCTGGAACCCGGATGGGTAGCAGAAGCTACAAGAGTCAATGGAACTACCGAGAACCAGCTGACGGTGCTGGTACCCAGAGTGGCAGCAGAAGGAACAAGAGCCAATGGCACAACCGTGGACCAGCTGACGGTGCTGGAACACAGTTACTAAGCAGGAGGTACCTGTGATACAAAGCACTACCAAGGACCAGCAGACGTTGCTTGAACTCGGATACCGAGAAGGAGGCACTTAGGCCAAAGGCACTGCCGAGAACCAGCTGACGGTGCGGGAACCCGGAGGGGTAGCAGAAACTACCCCTGAAAAACAACGTTGCAAGGCCGCAAGCCGGCCGCAGTTACCGAAACACACAGTCCTACAGGGGGTGCTTGTCCTATTGGCACTACGGAACCAGCCTTTATTACCAGAACCCGCAGCCCACATAGGAAGCACCTAAACTGCAGGCACCATAGACTCAGCTAACCCGACCGCAACACGACTGGACAACGTTTTGGTGGCAAAGTGACGTTGACACTACCCGGAAACAGCAGGCGTGCTGGAACCAGGTTGAGCAGGAGGGAGTACCCATGCCAAAGACACTGCCGAGGACCAGCTGACGGTGCTGGAACCCGGATGGGTAGCAGAAGGAACAAGAGCCAATGGCACAACCGTGGACCAGCTGACGGTGCTGGAACATGGTTACTAAGCAGGAGGTAAAGTCAAAACCAGGGGAAGAGTCTTGAGGAGATCATTTGCCTTCTGGGGTAAGTGAAGAGTCTCCGCGAGCTCAATGATCACTGGGTTTTGGCCGTTGCAGCTGAAAAGAGGAAATCGGAAAACCAGGGGAAGAGTCTTGAGAAGATCATTTGCATATTTTCAGTGCCTTCTGGGATAAGAGAAGAGTCTCCGCGAGCTCAACGATCACTGGGTTTTGGCCGTTACAGCTGAATTTTGACTCATCTTTCATCGTTTTTAAGAAATCTCAATATGGTTTTGGCCGTTACAGCGAATTTTGACTCATCTTTCATCGTTTTTAAGAAATCTCAATATGGAAGAGGCCAGGAGCCATTTGGTGAGCTGCATTTCTTGCTACATGCTCACAGACTTACCAGTGGAAAAGCCAAACTTCACATGCCACAAATGCAAGCTTGTGTCAGTGTGGAAGAAAAGTTGCAAAATCTCGAAGAGAGGTTAGCTACGTTGAAGATCATTAAGGAAGGTGAAGAGTTCTTAGACAGAGCAGAATTTTCTCTTCATGTTACAGAAAGAGAAGAAATTCGAAGTGCACCTGAAGAAACAGAGGAATGGAGACATGTGACCCAGAGAAGCAGGAGGATCAGGAGGCAGTCAGCACCCATACTTCTCAGGAACCAGTACCAGGCTCTCATGCAGGAAAACGATGAAGAAATACATCAGGATAACACTTTGCCCACAAACAACAACCTTGTACGCCTTCAGAGTCCTCCTGGATGGAGAAAGAAAAATGTCGTGAAGAAGAAACGGAGAGTGGTGGTCATGGGGGATTCCCTGTTGAGAGGAACAGAGGCCGCTATCTGCAGACCGGATATAACTTCAAGAGAAATGTGCTGTCTTCCAGGTGCAAAAATTAAAGATGTGTCTGACAGGATATAAGGACTCTTCAGACCTACAGATGACTACCCATTCCTGCTACTACATGTGGGGACAAATGACACCGCAAGAAACGACCTGGAAACCATCTGCAGAGACTTTGAAGACTTAGGCAAGAAAGTGAAAGAACTGGGAGCGCAGGTGGTCTTCTCTTCCATCCTCCCAGTGGATGGCCATGGAACAAGGAGGTGGAATAAAATTCTTCAGGTGAACAACTGGCTACGTCGATGGTGCTGTCAGCAACGATTTGGATTTATGGATCACGGAGTGAATTACCTTTACGATGGACTACTTGCTAGAGATGGGGTGCACCTTACGAAGACTGGAAAACATGTATTTGGAAGTCGCCTTGCTACACTTTTAAGGAGAGCTTTAAACTAGAACAACATGGGAAGGGAAGCAAAAGACCAGAAAAAGCCGTACACCTGACAAATGCTATTGAGAACTCTGCTATTAGAAGTGGAAAGGAAGAACAAAGACAAAAGAATCTAATTAATAAAAATATTGGAGAAAGAGAAACCAATCACAAACTAAAATGTTTCTATACTAATGCACAAAGCATGCGCAACAAACAAGGAGAATTGGAACTACTAACACAGGAAAAAAAATATGATGTCATTGGAATCACTGAAACTTGGTGGGACAATACACATGATTGGAATACAAGACTAGAAGGATACAACTTATTTGCAAGAAACAGACTTGATAAACGAGGAGGAGGTGTCGCATTGTATGTTAGAAACGGGTATATCTGCACAGAGATTGAAGCTTCAGAGACTGGGAGTTCTGTGGAAACTGTTTGGGCAAGAATACAAGCACAGGCCAATGGAAAGGACCCCATTGTAGGCATTTACTACAGGCCGCCTGTGCAAGCTGAAGACATGGATGAACTCTTTATGCATCAAATGGCCAAGTTCTCCAAAAAATATGACATAGTTGTCATAGCTGTCATGGGAGATTTCAACTATCCAGACATATGTTGGGAATCTCTCTCAGGCAAAACTAACAGGTCAAGGAAATTCTTATCCTCTCTTGCTGACAACTTTATCTTCCAAAAGGTAGGGGAGAAAACAAGGGGAACTGCTACCTTGGATCTAATCCTTATAAACAGGGAGGAAATGGTTGAGGAGATAAAAGTGGCTGGGACCCTAGGAGGTAGCGACCATGCTATTTTAGAATTTTGGATAACTAGAGGAGGAAGACCTGTGAAGACTCAGACGTCAAGGTTAGATTTCAGAAAGGCAGATTTTAAGGGATTCAGAAAGAGAATTGGAGGGATCCAATGGCTGGATATCCTTAAAGACAAAAATGTCCAGGAAGGATGGGAAATCTTGAAAAATGAAATTCTCAAAGCACAATTGTTAACAATTCCGAAAAGAGGGAAGAATAGACAGCATTTAAGGAAGCCAGGATGGATGAACACAGAACTTAAGCACATGCTAAAAAGGAAGAAAAAAATGTTTATAAAATGGAAAGAGGGAGGCATATCTAAAGAAGAATATAATGCAGAACCTGCAGGGCACAAATTAGATTAGCTAAAGCTGACAATGAATTGAGGCTTGCAAGAGATGTCAAAAGCAATAATAAAGGATTTTGGGGGTATGTCAAAAGTAAAAGAAAAGTCAAAGATGCTATAGGATTTTTACAGGATGAAAATGATGAAATGGTAAGACAGGATTTTGAGAAGGCCGAACTTATAAATTCCTATTTTGCATCTGTTTTCTCTCAGAAAGGAAATGTAACATCAACTGTTCTTCACTGTCCTATTAAGGGAACTGAAGAATCCAGGATATCTATAAACAGAAAGATAGTGAGGAAACACTTAGCTAACCTAAATGAATTCAAGTCTCCAGGTCCAGATGAATTACACCCCAGAGTACTGAAGGAGATAGCAGAAGAAATTTTTGAACCCCTCTCCATAATCTTTGAAAATTCTTGGAGAACAGGAGAAGTCCCAGAAGACTGGAGAAGAGCAAATGTTGTTCCTATCTTCAAAAAGGGGAAGAAGGTGGACCCAGGCAACTATAGGCCGGTGAGTCTGACTTCTATACCAGGAAAGATCTTTGAACAAATTATTAAACAACATGTATGTCAGTACCTGGATAAGAATGAAGTGATTAAACAGAATCAGCATGGGTTTGTAACTAATAAGTCATGTCAGACTAACTTAATTTCCTTCTATGATGGAATCACTGATTGGGTGGATCAAGGAAATGCTGTAGATATAGTATATCTTGATTTCAGCAAAGCATTTGACAAAGTATCTCATACAATCCTTATTGAAAAAATGACTAAGTATGGAATGGACAAGGCAACTGTTAGGTGGATTCATAACTGGCCAAGTGATCGGACCCAAAGAGTGTTCGCAAATGACTGCACATCCAGTTGGAAGAATGTCTCAAGTGGGGTACCACAGGGCTCTGTCCTGGGCCCTGTATTGTTCAACATCTTTATCAACGATTTAGATGAAGGAATTGAGGGTAAACTGATTAAATTTGCTGATGACACAAAGCTAGGAGGGATAGCTAATACTAGAGAAGAGAGAGAGAGGATTCAAAAAGATATAAATAAACTGGAGAAGTAGGCAGCAACTAACAGAATGGTTTTTAACAGGGAAAAATGCAAAGTACTACATCTGGGCAATAAAAATGAAAAAAGTATATACAGAATGGGAGGAATAGGGCTAAGCAACAGCACATGTGAAAAACACTTGGGTATACTAATAGATCACAGACTGAATATGAGTCAACAGTGTGATGCAGCAGCAAAAAAGGCAAATGCAATTCTAGGATGTATTAACAGAAGCATACAGTCTAGATCACGTGAAGTCATTATTTCCCTCTACTCCTCTTTGGTCAGACCTCATCTGGAATATTGTGTCCAGTTTTGGGCACCACATTTTAAAAAAGACATCAACAAACTGGAGCAAGTTCAGAAAAGAGCGACCAGAATGGTGACCGGTCTGCAAACCCTGTCTTATGAGGAAAGGTTGCAGGATTTGGGAATGTTTAGTTTGCAAAAGAGAAGACTGAGAGGAGACTTAATAGCTGTCTACAAATATCTAAAGGGCTGTCACATTGCAGAAGGATCAACTTTATTCTCATTTGCACAAGGAAAGACTAGAAGCAATGGGATGAAACTGAATGGGAGGAGACACAGATTTGATATTAGAAAAAACTTTTTGACAGTTAGAGTGATCAATGAGTGGAACAAGCTGCCACGAGAAGTGGTGAGTTCTCCTCCAATGGAAGTCTTCAAACAGAGGCTGGACAGACATCTGACTGGGATGATTTAGCGAATCCTGCTTTGAGCAGGGGGTTGGACCAGATGGCCTAGGAGGTCCCTTCCAACTCTTCGATTCTATGATTCTATGAGGTACCTGTGCTACAAAGCACTACCAATCAACCAAGTTGATTGAGCAGACCGCACTTTTGAGCAGCAACTGGCGGTGTTGGAGGCCAGGGTAAATACTAGAGACACTGGAGCCAGAGGCCTAGTTGGAGCACGGTTAAAAATCAGTAGTAGTGTGATTTTGGAGGGAGCAGGAGACTTTGCCGTCCACACAGCAGGGGAGCAGCTGGTGTTACTGCACCCCACTAACACTGGAGCATGTGTTTTTCTCTGTGTACACGGCACTTCTGAGCAACAACTGGCTGTGTTGAAGCCCAGGGTGAATCATGGAGCAGGCTGAGGCCTAATTGGAGCAAGTTGAAAGGCTGAGGTAGTGTGATTTTGGAGGGAGCAGGAGACTTTGCCGTCCACACAGCAGGGGAGCACCTGGCATTACTGCACCCCACTAACACTGGAGCATGTGTTTTTCTCTGTGAAGACAGCACTTCTGAACACCAACTGGCGTTGTTGGAGCCCAGGATCAAGCATGGAGCAGGCTGAGGCCTCATGTGTTTTGAATATGGAGGCAGCAGGAGATATTGCCGTCCACACAGCAGGGGAACAGCAGACGTTACTGAACCCCACTAACACAGGAGCTAGTGTTTTTCTCTGTGAAGACGGCACTTCTGAACACCAACTGGCATTGTTGGAGCCCAGGATCAAGCATGGATCAGGCTGAGGCCTGATGTGTTTTGAATATGGAGGCAGCAGGAAATATTGCCATCCACACAGCAGGGGAACAGCAGACGTTACTGAACCCCACTAACACAGGAGCTAGTGTTTTTCTCTGTGAAGACGGCACTTCTGAACACCAACTGGTGTTGTTGGTGCCCAGGATCAAGCATGGAGCAGGCTGAGGCATGATGTGTTTTGAATATGCAGGCAGCAGGAGATATTGCCGTCCACACAGCAGGGGAACAGCTGACGTTACTGAACCCCACTAACACAGGAGCTAGTGTTTTTCTCTGTGAAGACGGCACTTCTGAACACCAACTGGCAGTGTTGGAGCCCAGGAACAATCATGAAGTAGGCTGAGGCCTATTTGCATTAAGTCTAATATCGGTTGTAGACTACTACTGATTGTCAACGTGCTCCAATTAGGCCTCTGTCTCCACTCTGTTTTTAGTATTTACCATGGCCTCCCACACCGCCAGTTGATGCACAGATTTGCCGTCTGCACAATCAACACTTGTTCCTGTGTTACTGGGATTTGGTAATGTCAGCTGATCCCCTGATGTGTGTCCGGCAATGTCTCCTGCTCTGTCCACATTCCCACTACTAGTTATGGGAATGTGGACAGAGCAGGAGACATTGCCGGACACACATCAGGGGATCAGCTGACATTACTGAACACCTGTAACACAAGAACAAGTGTTGATTGTGCAGACGGCACTTCTGAGCAGCAACTGGCGGTGTTGGAGGCTATGGGAAATACTAGAGACAGAGTGGAGCCAGATGACAAATCAGAGAATGTTTTAAATCAGTAGTAGTGTGATTTTGGAGGCAGCAGGAGATATTGCCGTACACAAAGCAGGGGAACAGCTGACGTTACTGAACCCCACTTACACGGGAACGATTGTGTTTTTCTGTGCCTACAGCACTTCTGAGCACCAACTGGCGGTGTTGGAGCCCAGGATCAATCAGGGTGTAGGATGAGGCCTACTAGGAGCAAGTTTAATATCTGAGGGAGTGTGATTTTGGAGGCAGCAGGAGATATTGCCGTACACACAGCAGGGGAACAGCTGACGTTACTGAACCCCACTTACACAGGAACGATTGTGTTTTTCTGTGCCTACAGCACTTCTGAGCACCAACTGGCGGTGTTGGAGCCCAGGATCAATAAGGGTGTAGGATGATGCCTACTTGGAGCAATTTTTATGTATGATGTACTTTGAATTTGCAGGGAGCAGGAGATATTGCCGTACACACAGCAGGGGATCAGCTGACGTTACTGAACCCCACTTACACAGGAACGATTGTGTTTTTCTGTGCCCACAGCACTTCTGAGCACCAACTGGCGGTGTTGGAGCCCAGGATCAATCATGGTGTAGGATGAGGCCTACTTGGAGCAATTTTTATGTATGATGTACTTTGAATTTGCAGGGAGCAGGAGATATTGCCGTACACACAGCAGGGGATCAGCTGACGTTACTGAACTCCACTTACACAGGAACGATTGTGTTTTTCTGTACCTACAGCACTTCTGAGCACCAACTGGCGGTGTTGGAGCCCAGGAACAATCAGGGTGTAGGCTGAGGCCTACTAGGACCAAGTTTAATATCTGAGGGAGTGTGATTTTGGAGGCAGCAGGAGATATTGCCGTACACACAGCAGGGGAACAGCTGACGTTACTGAACCCCACTTACACAGGAACGATTGTGTTTTTCTGTGCCTACAGCACTTCTGAGCACCAACTAGCGGTGTTGGAGGCCAGGATCAATAAGGGTGTAGGATGAGGCCTACTTGGAGCAATTTTTATGTATGATGTACTTTGAATTTGCAGGGAGCAGGAGATATTGCCGTACACACAGCAGGGGATCAGCTAACGTTACTGAATCCCACTTACACAGGAACGATTGGGGTTTTCTGTGCCTACAGCACTTCTGAGCACTAACTGGCGGTGTTGGAGCCCAGGATCAATCAGGGTGTAGGATGAGTCCTACTAGGAGCAAATTTAATATCTGAGGGAGTGTGATTTTGGAGGCAGCAGGAGATATTGCCGTACACGCAGCAGGGGAATAGCTGACGTTACTGAATCCCACTTACACAAGAATGAGTGTTTTGTTCTGTGCATAAAGCACTTCTGAGCAACAAATGGCAGTGTTGGAGCCAAGGTATTACAGTTCAGATGGTAGAAACATGAACACAACAGGAGACTTGGATACTTTTGCCAGCCAATTATTTATTCTGGAAAAGGACTGGCAAATTCCGGGGAGATCCAGGCCTTGTTCATTTTCAGAAAAGTAAGCCAGTCAATGTTATCTGAGGATAGTCGCGTGCGACGGTCTGTTAGTACACCACCTGAGGCACTAAAGGCGCCTTCCGATAATACACTGGCAGCAGGGCAAGCCAGCACCTCCAATGCATACTCGCTAAGCTCTGGCCATGTATCCAGCTTAGAGACCCAAATCTTGAAGGGGGAATAGCCATCTGGGAGTACACTGACAGGGCAAGACATGTAGTCTGTCACCATCTGACGGAAACGTTGCCTCCTGCTGACTGGAGCCGTCAGTGATGGTGTAGCCATTTTTGGCAGGCACACAAAACTTTGCCACATTTGGGCCATACTGGTCTTGCCTTGTGCTGCGGCACTGCCTCTGCTCCCTGTTGTGTGTTCATTTTTCCCTTCACCATTGAGGTCTGATAAACTCCCTTCTCTGGGAAAGGAAGGTAGTGAGGCTGATTACCAAACACCTGGGCAGCTAGATGATGACTGGGTGGCTGGAATTGAGGACTGGATATAAGGCAGCCGACGCCCTTCTGCCTTGCTGGTGATCCTGCTGGATTCTTGGAGACCAGTCTGATTCCTGCGTTTCAAAGCTAAGTTTTTCTGCTCTGCTTTGTACTCTTCAGTTTTGTTTTTGTTTTGCCTTGTTTTTTGGGAGTTCTGCTATCCCCGGCCGGGGGTGAGCTGAATTCCATTTTTGTCTCTGATCTATTGATCTTTTGCTCTGTCTTCAGAATATACCTGAGTGCTGATATAGTCTTTTGAAGCCTAGTGACTTCAGGGCCTGTTTTTCCTATCAGTCGGTTGGCTCATTTTGGATAGGGTTTTTGCGGATGGCAGAAAGCAGCTTTCCTATCCTGTCCTATTTTAGTTAGGTTGGGCCCCATCATTTGCTCAACCTATCTTTCTATCTGTGTTAGTGTTTTCATCTTGCTTCACCGTCATTAAATGTTGGGGGCTGCCAATTGCTTTGGGGTCTGCTGGGGCAGTTTAGTTTTTCCCCTTTCTGTCTTTAGGCTATGTAGTTCTCCGGCTGTGATCGAGGGGTCTAGGGCACCGTAGGAACCCCCCACGGCTACTGCTAGTTGGGGATAGGTTCAGGGGTCTGCAATCCGATAGCTGCCAACTTCTCTGGTTTTTCTGGACTTAGCTAGTATTTTGTTTTTTCCTCCTTCGGTGACTCATCATAACAGAATCATCAGCCATATTGCAGATCCTAGGGTACTCGATAGCAGGAGAGAAATGTAAAATAAAAAAAAAAAAAATGTGTCAGATTTTTTTTTTGTGCATATTTTTTCCTCTATATCTCTGAGGCCCTTGGCAGCCCTCTTTCGAAAGGGTTTGTCAGAAACTGTAAAAGATACTATGGTGGGATTTCCTGTTCCCTCTGGTCTTGACGATTCTATGTCATTAGCCATTCAGGTGGATCGGCGTTTACGTGAACGCAAAACTACACGAGAGATGTTGCCACCTGTTGAACAAATGTCTGAACCTATGCAATGTGATAGAGTTTTGTCTAGGGCGCAACGTCAGGAGTTCAGAAGGCGTAATAAGCTGTGTTTTTTTTGTGGAGATGCCTCGCATATTATTTCTGTCTGCCCTAAACGAGAGAAACGTTGTGCACACACGTTTTCTGTGGGTGGTGTTCAACCTAAGTTTCTTCTGGCAATTACTCTGATCTGCTCCCTGTCCACATTTTCCGCCAAGGCTTTTGTGGATTCGGGAGCAGCTCTGAACCTGATGGACTTGGATTTTGCTAAACATTGTGGGTTTCCTATGACACCTCTGCGGACGCCTATCCCTTTGAGGGGTATTGATGCTACTCCTTGGGCGAAGAATAAACCTCAGTTTTGGACCCAGGTGGTAATGCGGGTCGCCCCAGACCATCAAGAAAATTGCAGATTTTTGGTGTTGCATAATTTGCATGATACCATTGTTCTGGGGTTTCCCTGGTTGCAAATCCATAATCCAGTTCTGGATTGGAAATCTTTGTGGTGAGTTGGGGTTGTCGGTGTGCCCTTAGTGATGCTCCTGTTTTCTCCACCTCTCCCCAGTCGCATGATGTTCCTGACAATTTGGCTGACTTTTATGATGTATTTAGTGAGAATGAGTCTGCGTCTTTGCCTCCTCATAGGAGTTATGACTGTGCAATTGAGCTGAACCCGGGGTGTAAATTCCCCAAGGGTCGGCTTTTCAATTTATCTGTACCCGAGCACGAGGCTATGCGATCCTATATTAAGGAATCATTGGAGAAGGGTCGTATTAGACCATCCTCTTCACCCTTAGGTGCTGGGTTTTTTTTCGTGGCTAAAAAAGATGGTTCATTAAGGCCTTGTATTGACTATCGTGCACTCAACAAAATTACTGTTACATATCAGTATCCATTACCCCTGATTTCGGATCTATTCTCCAGAGTTAAAGGTGCTTGCTGGTTTACCAAGCTTGACCTCAGGGGGGCGTATAACCTTATTCGCATTAAGCATGGGGATGAATGGAAGACGGTGTTTAATACTCCGGAGGGACATTTTGAGTACCTGGTGATGCCTTTTGGGCTCACTAATGCCCCTTCTGTATTCCAGTGCTTCATGAACGATACATTCCGAGACTTTGTGGATAAATTTTTGATTATCTATCTGGATGATATTTTGATCTTCTCCAAGAATTGGGACTCTCATGTGGAACATGTTCGGACTGTGTTCCGGATTTTGAGGGAGAATTCCCTGTATGTCAAGGGATCGAAATGCCTTTTTGGGGTACAGAGGATTTCATTTTTGGGATTTATTTTGTCTCCGTCAACTATTGAAATGGACCCGGCCAAGGTACAGGCCATTTATGATTGGGTTCAGCCCACTTCTTTGAAGGCTCTCCAGAAGTTTTTGGGTTTTGCTAATTTTTATCAGAAATTTATAGCTAATTTTTCTGGTATTGCCAAGCCATTGACGGATTTGACTAGGAAGGGTGCTGATGTGCTGAATTGGTCTCCGGAGGCTGTTTCTTCCTTTCAGGAGCTGAAGCGAAGATTCACTTCTGCTCTGGTTTTGCGGCAACCTGATATCTCACTCCCGTTTCAGGTGGAGGTGGACGCTTCTGAGATTGGTGCAGGAGCGGTGTTGTCCCAAAAAGATCCTGTGACATCTAAAATGAATCCTTGTGCTTTCTTTTCCGAAAGTTCTCCCCATCCGAACGTAACTATGATGTGGGGAATCGGGAACTGTTGGCCATGAAATGGGCATTTGAGGAGAGGAGACATTGGTTTGAGGGAGCCAAACACCAAATCGTGGTCCTTACTGACCACAAGAATTTGATTTACCTTGAGTCGGCCAAGCGCTTGAATCCTAGACAGGCTAGGTGGGCCTTGTTTTTCACACGTTTTGATTTTGTGGTCTCTTTTCTTCCGGGCACTAAGAATGTCAAGGCAGACGCCCTCTCTAGGAGTTTCCTTGCTGATTCTCCTGTTGTGACTAAGCCTGCTACCATCTTAGGCGAGGGGGTAGTTCTTTCTGTCATCTCGCCTGATTTGAGACATGCTCTGGAAGAGTTTCAGGAGGACAAACCTGAGCGTTGTCCCAGTGGAAAGTTGTATGTTCCTGACCAGTGGAGGAAGAGAGTGATGTCTGAAGTTCATTGCTCTGCATTGGCTAGTCATCCAGGTATTTTTGGTACTAGAGATCTGGTGAGTCGGTCTTTTTGGTGGCCCGCCTTGTCTCATGATGTCAGGAATTTTGTGCAGTCCTGTGGGACTTGCTCCCGGTCTAAACCTTGTTCTCGCTCTAGTGGCTTGTTGATGCCTTTGCCGGTGCCCAGGAGGCCATGGACCCATATTTCAATGGATTTTATCTCTGATATGCCTGTCTCTCAGAGAATGACTGTTATTTGGGTGATTTGTGATAGATTCTCTAAGATGGTCCATCTTGTACCACTCCCTAAGTTTCCATCTTCCTCTGAGTTGGTGCCCTTGTTTTTGCAACAGGTGGTTCGCTTGCACGGGATTTCTGAGAACATTGTATCTGACAGAGGAGTTCAGTTTGTGTCTAGATTTTGGAGGACTTTCTTTTCCAAGCTGGGAATTCAGTTGTCCTTCTCTGTGTTTCACCCTCAGACCAATGGGCAGATGGAGAGAACAAACCAGACTTTGGAGTCGTATTTGAGATGTTTTATTTCTGCCGATCCGGATGATTGGGTTTCATTTTTGCCCTTGGCCGAATATGCTTTAAATAATAGAGCTAGTTCTGCCACTTTGATGTCACCTTTTTTTTGTAACTTTGGGTTTCACCCTCGATTTTCTTCAGGGCAGGTGGAGCCTTCTGCCTGCTCAGGTGTTGACACTGTGGTGGAGAGAATGCACCAGATCTGGGACAAAGTATTGGATACGTTGTCTCTCTCCCAGGAAAAGGCCCAGCGGTTTTCCAACCGGCGTAGGACCGTTGGTCCCCAGTTTAAGGTGGGTGATATGGTTTGGTTGTCATCAAAAAATATCACTATGAAGGTGGCTTCTCCTAAGTTTAAGCCTAGATCTATTGGACCTTACAAGATTTTGGAGATTATTAATCCGGTCTCTTTTCGGTTGGCTCTTCCTGTCACATTTAAAATTCATAATGTGTTTCATAAGTCCTTGTTGAAGAGGTTTGTTGAACCAGTAGTTCCTGTGGTGGCACCTCCTGACCCTATATTGGTTGAAGGTAACATGGAATATGAGGTAGAGAAGATACTGGATTCCCGTCTGGCTAGACGGAGACTCCAGTATTTGGTTAAGTGGAAGGGTTATGGTCAGGAGGATAATTCCTGGGTCTCTGCCTCTGATATTCATGCCGAAAGATTGGTTCGTGCCTTTCATCGGGCTCACCCGAATCGCCCTGGTGGCATGGATGAGGGTTCGGTGACCCCTCCTCAAGGGGGAGGTACTGTTGTGAGTTCATTTTTCCCTTCACCATTGAGGTCTGATGAACTCCCTCCACTGGTGAAGGAAGGTAGTGAGGCTGATTACCAAACACCTGGGCAGCTAGATGATGACTGGGTGGCTGGAATTGAGGACTGGATATAAGGCAGCCAACGCCCTTCTGCCTTGCTGGTGATCCTGCTGGATTCTTGGAGACCAGTCTGATTCCTGCGTTTCAAAGCTAAGTTTTTCTGCTCTGCTTTGTACTTTTCAGTTTTGTTTTGCCTTGTTTTTTGGGAGTTCTGCCATCCCCGGCCGGGGGTGAGCTGAATTCCATTTTTGTCTCTGATCTGTTGATCTTTTGCTCTGTCTTCAGAATATACCTGAGTGCTGATATAGTCTTTTGAAGCCTAGCGACTTCAGGGCCTGTTTTTCCTATCAGTCGGTTGGCTCATTTTGGATAGAGTTTATGCGGATGGCAGACAGCAGCTTTCCTATCCTGTCCTATGTAGTTAGCTTGGGCCCCATCATTTGCTCAACCTATCTTTCTATATGTGTTAGTGTTTTCATCTTGCTTCACCGTCATTATATGTTGGGGGCTGCCTATTGCTTTGGGGTCTGCTCTGGGGCAGTTTAGTTTTTCCCCTTTCTGTTTTAGGCTATGTAGTTCTCTGGCTGTGATCGAGGGGTCTAGGGCACCGTAGGAACCCCCCACGGCTACTGCTAGTTGTTGTGGATAGGTTCAGGGGTCTGCAATCCGATAGCTGTCAACTAGAGTTGAGCGACTTTTGGTTTTTTAGGGTCGCGTTTCGTGAAACCCGACTTTTCCAAAAGTCGGGTCGAGCAAGATCGTCCGATTATAGGGAAAAGTCGGGGTCGTCCCGAAACACGAAACCCAATGTAAGTCAATGGGGAATAAAAGTCGGCAGTGAGAGGAGGACAGGAAACACACCTACAGTGCCCATTTGAATGCCAAAAGCATCAATTCTTCTTACTTAAGCTTGTCAACCTTAATTAACTTCATAATACAAGTTACGCACTTAAAAATGGGGGTTATTTGGCTAAAGTTGTGGGGGGGTAGGGCTGGCTCCAGGTTTTCATGTGCCCTGGGCGAAAGAGCGCCCCTTTAACACATACCACAACTCATCATGCTCCGATACGGCAGAGAAATAGCGGTATAGTACAATGAAAAATACTTCACTTTTTACATCTCATGACGAGGCCCATCTATTTCTCCATACAGAATCATCGGTCCCATATAATGTTTGAAACAGTATATGATGAGCTCCACATAATGCTACAGTATATGTTGGTCCCCATGGATGAAGCTCCACTGTCTTATGGGCCCAAATAATGCTCCAAACATAATGGGCCCCATTTCTAATGCTCTAGTGTATAATGGGCCCTGTAAATGCTGCTCCAGTGTCTGATGTCCACCTTTGGAATGTTCCAGTGTATGGTGGGCACCATCTATCATTCTCCAGAGTATAGTGCTCCCCAAAAATTGCTGTCCCAACATTGAAAACAATCAAATAAGTCTCCTCGCTAGGGAATCCCTGTACTTGTCTGGACTCCTCGTCGTCCCCATCTTCCATCTCACTGCACAGTATTTCAACTTTGCAAGTGCTGTGATCCTGAGCAAGCAGGGGGGGGCCCACTCGTTGGAGACGGCACTGGCACAGGGCCCCTGATATTACGGTGGTGTGTCTGATGGCGGGTGGGCCGAACCTGCACTTTCATCTGCAGCTTCCTCTTTGTCACCGTGTAAGATGGAACTGTATATGGGAAGGGTAACCTGAGTTTCATCAGGGTCAGATTCAGGCCGTGTAGCGTGCGAGGGGAATGTAGTGGTCTGGGTCAATGTACCAGCAGATTCATCGAGCAGTGGCTGGGCATCAGTGCACTTGTGTCGCCCCCAGGAGTACGGTCGCCACAGTGGCATTACCTTCTTCCTAGGGAGTGTGATGTCATGCTTGGGAGCAACGAACGATCTCTCTAGCAGGTTAACTGATTGGGCGGCGTTATTCCCACGAGTCATGACCCTCCAAACAGCGTTCATGAAGGCAAAGTGTTTGTTTTACGTGGGCAGTATGGTTGCAAAGCTGAACCTTAAAGGAATGTCCAGAAGGGCACCACCAGGAGTGGAGCCTACGGTTAAATTCTACTCCACCTGGGAAACCTCAACCATGCCAGCTACAGAACAGATGCACACATTGCAAGCTTAATTCCGTTAACGAACGAGACTCCGTCATGCCCCGCGGTCCGAGTCCGGCTTACTAGAGGGACACTTGAGGCTCTGGCACATGAGATTGGCCATTAACTGGTGTGTCATGCTCTTACATGTCCGTGGCTGCATGTGCGCTACACTGAAAAGGCCAGTGTTTGTCGCTTACAGGTGCAGATAACCCGCTGAACAACGTTAGTGATGGGGATCACTGATTACAATTATTACCCGCGAACAATGATTTCCCAGTAAGTGCAGGTCAACCGCAGTTCCGGTATTAGGCCTAACCGTCATTCCTGAAAAAATGAAAAACTTACGTGTGCAAACCACAGGTGCTGTAGCTTGCTTAACAGCTCGCCAGCCGTTCTCACGCTCAGTATGGATTGCACGTGATTGCACAAAGGTTAGAAAGGGTACCGTATCCCCGGATAACATGTATGGATAGCGTACACATTCAAAATATATGTCTGTACATCAGGAGGCAGGCTCAGACGGTGTTAGGCCCAGTATGGATTGCACGTGATTGCACAAAGGTTAGAAAGGGTACCGTATCCCCGGATAACATGTATGGATAGCGTACACATTCAAAATATATGTCTGTACATCAGGAGGCAGGCTCAGACGGTGTTAGGCCCAGTATGGATTGCACGTGATTGCACAAAGGTTAGAAAGGGTACCGTATCCCCGGATAACATGTATGGATAGCGTACACATTCAAAATATATGTCTATACATCAGGAGGCAGGCTCAGACGGTGTTAGGCCCAGTATGGATTGCACGTGATTGCACAAAGGTTAGAAAGGGTACCGTATCCCCGGATAACATGTATGGATAGCGTACACATTCAAAATATATGTCTATACATCAGGAGGCAGGCTCAGACGGTGTTAGGCCCAGTATGGATTGCACGTGATTGCACAAAGGTTAGAAAGGGTACCGTATCCCCGGATAACATGTATGGATAGCGTACACATTCAAAATATATGTCTATACATCAGGAGGCAGGCTCAGACGGTGTTAGGCCCAGTATGGATTGCACGTGAATGCACAAAGGTTAGAAAGGGTACCGTATCCCCAGATAACATGTATGGATAGCGTACACATTCAAAATATATGTCTGTACATCAGGAGGCAGGCTCAGACGGTGTTAGGCCCAGTATGGATTGCACGTGATTGCACAAAGGTTAGAAAGGCTACCGTATCCCCGGATAACATGTATGGATAGCGTACACATTCAAAATATATGTCTATACATCAGGAGGCAGGCTCAGACGGTGTTAGGCCCAGTATGGATTGCACGTGATTGCACAAAGGTTAGAAAGCGTACCGTATCCCCGGATAACATGTATGGATAGCGTACACATTCAAAATATATGTCTGTACATCAGGAGGCAGGCTCAGATGGTGTCAGGCACAGTATGGATTTGACGGCCCAGATTACACAGCGGAGGAGCAGGGAGAGGTAAAGATTGCAAATGCTGGGGCCCTGCCCAAGCAAGGGGGGCCCACTCGTGGGAGTCGGTTCTGGCACTGGGCCCCTCATAGTACGGCGGTGTGTCTGACGGCGGGTGTGCACCACCACCGTCAGAGACACTTGATTGCACTATGAGGGACCCTGTGCCAGTGCCCGCACCCAAGAGTCAGCCTACCCACCTGTCCAGGGCAAAGGCACTCGCACGGTGTCGTGCGCTATGTGGTGACCCCGGCCATGGGAGGGGGAGGCAGCACAGTTAGGGAGTTTTAGAAAGTGGCATATGTTGATGTTGGACATTCAGCTGATGCAAAAGGCGAAATAGGTCAAGTCCCAGGAAGAGGTGGACCAAAGCAAGCCATTTTTCTGTCACCCTATGTGTCATCAGGGGAAGGTGGGACAAAATCCTTGGAAACCCATGCATGGTTCATTTTAATGAAGGTTAGATCATCCACATTTTGGGTTGACAGACGGGTCCTTTTTTCTGTCAGGATTGATCCAGCTGCACTGAAGACTCTTTCCGATAGCACACTTGCAGCTGGGCAAGCGAGCTCCTGTAAGGCATATTGGGCCAATTCAGGCCAGGTGTCCAGTTTAGCGGCCCAATAGTCAAAGGGGAATGACCTGTGTGGGAGAACATCGATATGGGAGGAAAAGTAGTTTGTAACCATAGTTGACAACTGCTGTCTCCTGTCACTTTCCATCGATGCAGTATTACCAGTTGTGTGAGCGGTATTTGAAAAATCAGACCACAACATTGTCATTAAACCCCTGTCTCCAACGCCACTTCTGCTGTGTGCACCACGAACACCTCTGCCAAGCTGCCCCCGGCCCGTACGGCTCGTGTGAGAACCATCACCGCTGCTGTGTGCTGGGAATGCCTCAAGCAACCGATTTACCAGAGTTGCTTGTTTATTAGCCAATATTAGGTCAAGGTTCTCCTGTGGCATGATGTTTTGTAATTTGCCTTTATAGCGTGGATCCAGGATGCTGGCCAACCAGTAGTCGTCATCGTTCATCATTTTGGCAATGCGTGGGTCCCTTTTTAGGATCTGCAAGGCATAATCTGACATGTGGGCCAATGTTCCCGGTGTCAATGATGCACTGCGAGTGCTGGTTGGAGGAGCACTTTCTGGCAAATCTACATCCCTCCAGTCACGCACAAACCCTGTACCAGACCTTGCCACGCCAACATTTTCACTTGCCCCACGAGATGCATCCTCCTCCCCTAAGTAATCATCCCCATCATCCTCCTCCTCCTCCTCTTCTTCCTCCACCTCGTCCAGGAGAGGTCCCTGAGCAGACAATGGCTGAATGTCATCAAGGATTCCCTCCTCCTCTTCCTCCTCATCAACATTGGCTGCAGACGCCTGCTCCTTAAGGTGCGTCAAAGTTTGCATGAGCAGAAGCATAAGTGTGATGCTCATGCTTAGGATGGCGTCGTCTGCGCTTACCAGCCATGTGCATTCCTCAAAACACTGAAGGACTTTACAGAGGTCTTTCAGCTTCGACCACTGCACACCTGTCTGTCAACTCCAAGTCTGCTCTCAAAGTGCCTGGCCGTGTATCCTCCCACAAATGCATTATGGCCTGCCTCTGCTCGCACAGCCGCTCCACCATGTGCAGGGTGGAGTTCCACCTTGTTGCAATGTCGATAATGAGGCGGTGGTTGGGAAGGTGGAGCAATTGCTGCAGCTTCTGCATACGAACGGAGTGTACAGGCGACCGGCGGATGTGCGCGCACAGTCTTCGCACCTTCTGGAGCAGGGCTGTTAACTCCGGATAATTTTTGAGGAACACTGCACCACCAGGTTCAAGGTGTGAGCCAAGCAAGGTATATGGCTGAGTTTTGAAAGGGCTATGGCTGCCACAAAATTACGGCCGTTATCACTAACTACCTTGCCTGCCTCAAGATGTACACTGCCCAGCCATGACTCAGTTTGTCGCTTTAAGTACTCGGCCAGCACCTCGGCGGTGTGTCTGTTGCCCAAACACATCATCTGCAACACAGTCTGCTGACGCTTTCCATTAGCTGCTCGATAGGGGGACACATCGTGTGCAACAGTGGCAGCTGCAGATGGAGTGCTCGTACGACTGCGCTCTGTGGACGAGCTTTCGCTTCTGGAGGAGGAGGAGGAGGAGGGTCGAACGCCTACAGCCAACTGTTTCCTATACCGTGGGCTAGGCAGCACTGTCCCACCACCGCTGTCCCCTGTGGACCCTGCATCCACCACATTAACCCAGTGCGCAGTGATGGACACGTAACGGCCCTGGCCATGCCGACTGGACCATGCATCAGTTGTGAGGTGCACCTTTCCGCTCACTGACTGCTTGAGTGCATGGACAATGCAGTCTTTCACATGATGGTGGAGGGCTGGGATGGCTTTGCGAGAGAAGAAGTGGCGACTGGGTAGGTCATAGCGTGGTACTGTATAGGCCATGAGTTCGCGGAAAGCTGTGCTTTCCACCAACCGAAAGGGCATCATCTCAAACGAGATTAGTTTGGCAATGTGGGCGTTCAAACCCAGTGTACGCGGATGAGAGACTGAGTACTTTCTTGACCTACTCATAGTGTCTTCGAGGGTGAGCTGGACTTGAGAGCTGCATATGGTGGAAGTAGCGGTGGACAGGGCGGACTGAGAGAGGGTTGATGATGGTGATGGAGTTGGTGTTCTTTCTGATGGCCTAGAATCAGTCTTTCGTTGATATAACAGTGGGATTCCCTGACTGCTGTGACCTTGCAACGACACCTCAACATTTGCTGCTGTGCTAACCGGTGGGCTTACAGTGGGGGAAACAATGTAGCGTTGCTGACTACCTTCGTGATCAGTTGCACATGTGGCACTTGAGGTTTGGTGTTGTGTCCACGCTTGCAAGTGCATGCTGGTTAAATGTCTAAGCATGCAACTGGTATTCAAATTTTTCAGATTTTTCCCTCGGCTAAAGGTCTTTGCGCACTTCTTACAGATAACCTTGGCCTGATCATGAGGATTTTGTTCAAAAAAGTGCCACACTGCACTCTTCCTACTTTGGCAGACATTTTGCGGCCTAGCACGCTGTGATCTTTTGACCCTCTGGACAAGCTGTCCAGCAACTCTTTTGATGTTTGGAACCTGTCTTTGGAGTGCTCCGGGCCTGCCAGATAACAGCTGTTGCGATGTCGATGTCTGCTGTGGATGCTCCTCATCTGAGCTATTGGAAGCAGCACCCTCTTCCCCCAATGGATGCCAATCTGGGTCAACAACTGGGTCATCCATTACCTCCTCTTCTATGTCATGTGCACCTTCCTCTGTGTCACCGTGTATGGTGGTATAGTGTGCGGGAAGGGGCACCTGAGTCTCATCAGGGTCAGAATCTGGCTCTGTACACTGCGAGGACAATGTAGTGCTCTGAGGGAATGTACCAGCAGAATCATCCATCAGCGGCTGTGCATCAGTGCACTCCATGTCAGATTCATCTTGGCCTGGGTAATTCACCATTTCACTTGATAATCCAGGCATGGTATGTGAAAACAGCTCCATGGAGTAATCAGTAGTATGGCCTGCGTCATCCTTCAATCTTGGTTGGGGTGAAGGACACAAGGAAAGGTGTGGTTCATGAACATGAGCCTCCAATGACGACTCAGTGCTTTTACTTCTTACAACTGAAGAAGAGGAGGCGATAGAGCTGGAGCCTGAGTCAGCAATGTAAGACAAAACTTTTTCCTGATGCTCTGGCTTTAAAAGCGGTTTGCCAACTCCTAGAAAACTAAGCATTCGAGGCCTTATGTAGCCAGACGATGACGCAGGCTCAACACCTCCTGCATTCGGTCCTATTTTGCTCTTGCCACTACCATCAGATCCACCACCAACACCATCATTACCAGCTGCCAACCCCCGCCCAATTCCACGGCCTCTTCCACCAGCCTTCCTCATTTTTGGTAGAAATGTAGACAAAATCCAACAAACTATATAGTAATGTAAAACAAGATAGAAGGTGTCGATAGGACAGGGGGGATTTTGAATTTCTGCTGACACTTATGGACACTGGACACTTTTGGATTGTGTGAGGGCCACTGATATCTGAGCGATATGTCACAGGCTCGATGGCACAGCTGTGACAAAAGTGACGAGAGGATAAGGGAGATTTTGAATTTCTGCAGACACTTGTGGACACTGGACACTTTTGGATTGTGTGAGGGCCACTGATATCTGAGCGCTATGTGACAGGCTCGATGGCACAGCTGTGACAAAAGTGAGGAGAGCATAAGGGAGATTTTGAATTTCTGCACACACTTGTGGACACTGGACACTTTTGGATTGTGTGAGGCCCAATGAATATCTGAGCGCTATGTGACAGGCTCGATGGCACAGCTGTGACCAAAGTGACTAGAGGATAAAGGAGATTTTGAATTTCTGCACACACTTGTGGACACTGGACACTTTTGGATTGTGTGAGGCCCAATGAATATCTGAGCGCTATGTGACAGGCTCGATGGCACAGCTGTGACAAAAGTGACGAGAGGATAAGGGAGATTTTGAATTTCTGCAGACACTTGTGGACACTGGACACTTTTGGATTGTGTGAGGCCCACTGATATCTGAGCGCTATGTGACAGGCTCGATGGCACAGCTGTGACAAAAGTGACGAGAGGATAAGGGAGATTTTGAATTTCTGCACACACTTGTGGACACTGGACACTTTTGGATTGTGTGAGGCCAATGAATATCTGAGCGCTATGTGACAGGCTCTATGGCACAGCTGTGACCAAAGTGACTAGAGGATAAGGGAGATTTTGAATTTCTGCAGACACTTGTGGACACTGGACACTTTTGGATTGTGTGAGGCCCACTGATATCTGAGCGCTATGTGACAGGCTCGATGGCACAGCTGTGACCAAAGTGACTAGAGGATAAAGGAGATTTTGAATTTCTGCACACACTTGTGGACACTGGACACTTTTGGATTGTGTGAGGCCCAATGAATATCTGAGCGCTATGTGACAGGCTTGATGGCACAGCTGTGACAAAAGTGACGAGAGGATAAGGGAGATTTTGAATTTCTGCACACACTTGTGGACACTGGACACTTTTGGATTGTGTGAGGCCCACTGATATCTGAGCGCTATGTCACAGGCTCGATGGCACAGCTGTGAGAAAGGGGACGAGAGGATAAGGGAGATTTTGAATTTCTGCACACACTTGTGGACACTGGACACTTTTGGATTGTGTGAGGCCCAATCAATATCTGAGGGCTATTTGACAGGCTCGATGGCACAGCTGTGACCAAAGTGACTAGAGTATAAGGGAGATTTTGAATTTCTGCAGACACTTATGGACACTGGACACTTTTGGATTGTGTGAGGCCCACTGATATCTGAGCGCTATGTGACAGGCTCGATGGCACAGCTGTGACAAAAGTGACGAGAGGATAAGGGAGATTTTGAATTTCTGCAGACACTTGTGGACACTGGACACTTTTGGATTGTGTGAGGCCCACTGATATCTGAGCGCTATGTGACAGGCTCGATGGCACAGCTGTGACAAAAGTGACGAGAGGATAAGGGAGATTTTGAATTTCTGCACACACTTGTGGACACTGGACACTTTTGGATTGTGTGAGGCCAATGAATATCTGAGCGCTATGTGACAGGCTCGATGGCACAGCTGTGACCAAAGTGACTAGAGGATAAGGGAGATTTTGAATTTCTGCAGACACTTGTGGACTCTTGACACTTTTGGATTGTGTGAGGCCCACTGATATCTGAGCGCTATGTGACAGGCTCGATGGCACAGCTGTGACCAAAGTGACTAGAGGATAAAGGAGATTTTGAATTTCTGCACACACTTGTGGACACTGGACATTTTTGGATTGTGTGAGGCCCAATGAATATCTGAGCGCTATGTGACAGGCTTGATGGCACAGCTGTGACAAAAGTGACGAGAGGATAAGGGAGATTTTGAATTTCTGCACACACTTGTGGACACTGGACACTTTTGGATTGTGTGAGGCCCACTGATATCTGAGCACTATGTCACAGGCTCGATGGCACAGCTGTGAGAAAGGGGATGAGAGGATAAGGGAGATTTTGAATTTCTGCACACACTTCTGGACACTGGACACTTTTGGATTGTGTGAGGCCCAATCAATATCTGAGCGCTATTTGACAGGCTCAATGGCACAGCTGTGACCAAAGTGACTAGAGTATAAGGGAGATTTTGAATTTCTGCAGACACTTATGGACACTGGACACTTTTGGATTGTGTGAGGCCCACTGATATCTGAGCGCTATGTGACAGGCTCGATGGCACAGCTGTGACAAAAGTGACGAGAGGATAAGGGAGATTTTGAATTTCTGCAGACACTTGTGGACACTGGACACTTTTGGATTGTGTGAGGGCCACTGATATCTGAGCGCTATGTGACAGGCTCGATGGCACAGCTGTAACCAAAGTGACTAGAGGATAAGGGAGATTTTGAATTTCTGCAGACACTTGTGGACACTGGACACTTTTGGATTGTGTGAGCCCCACTGATATCTGAGCGCTATGTCACAGGCTCGATGGCACAGCTGTGACAAAAGTGACGAGAGGATAAGGGAGATTTTGAATTTCTGCACACACTTGTGGACACTGGACACTTTTGGATTGTGTGAGGCCCAATGAATATCTGAGCTCTATGTGACAGGCTCGATGGCACAGCTGTGACCAAAGTGACTAGAGGATAAGGGAGATTTTGAATTTCTGCAGACACTTGTGGACACTGGACACTTTTGGATTGTGTGAGGCCCAATGAATATCTGAGCGCTATGTGACAGGCTCGATGGCACAGCTGTGACCAACGTGACTAGAGGATAAAGGAGATTTTGAATTTCTGCACACACTTGTGGACACTGGACACTTTTGGATTGCGTGAGGCCCAATGATTATCTGAGCGCTATGTGACAGACTCGATGGCACATCTGTGACCAAAGTGACTAGATGATAAGGGAGATTTTGAATTTCTGCACACACTTGTGGACACTGGACACTTTTGGATTGTGTGAGGCCCACTGATATCTGAGCGCTATGTCACAGGCTCGATGGCACAGCTGTGAGAAAGGGGACGAGAGGATAAGGGAGATTTTGAATTTCTGCACACACTTGTGGACACTGGACACTTTTGGATTGTGTGAGGCCCAATCAATATCTGAGGGCTATTTGACAGGCTCGATGGCACAGCTGTGACCAAAGTGACTAGAGTATAAGGGAGATTTTGAATTTCTGCAGACACTTATGGACACTGGACACTTTTGGATTGTGTGAGGCCCACTGATATCTGAGCGCTATGTGACAGGCTCGATGGCACAGCTGTGACAAAAGTGACGAGAGGATAAGGGAGATTTTGAATTTCTGCAGACACTTGTGGACACTGGACACTTTTGGATTGTGTGAGGCCCACTGATATCTGAGCGCTATGTGACAGGCTCGATGGCACAGCTGTGACAAAAGTGACGAGAGGATAAGGGAGATTTTGAATTTCTGCAGACACTTGTGGACACTGGACACTTTTGGATTGTGTGAGGGCCACTGATATCTGAGCGCTATGTCACAGGCTCGATGGCACAGCTGTGACAAAAGTGACGAGAGGATAAGGGAGATTTTGAATTTCTGCAGACACTTGTGGACACTGGAGACTTTTGGATTGTGTGAGGCCCACTGATATCTGAGCGCTATGTTACAGGCCCGATGGCACAGCTGTGACAAAAGTGACGAGAGGATAAGGGAGATTTTGAATTTCTGCAGACACTTGTGGACACTGGACACTTTTGGATTGTGTGAGGCCCACTGATATCTGAGCGCTATGTCACAGGCTCGATGGCACAGCTGTGACAAAAGTGAAGAGAGGATAAGGGAGATTTTGAATTTCTGCAGACACTTGTGGACACTGGACACTTTTGGATTGTGTGAGGCCCACTGATATCTGAGCGCTATGTCACAGGCTCGATGGCACAGCTGTGACAAAAGTGACTAGAGGATAAGGGAGATTGGATTGCTTTTAAAAAAGCAGTTTGCAGAGCAGTGGGTAAACAGCAATGCCAGCCTGTCAGGAAGCCTTAAAAGGCAGCCCAACAACCAACACCACAGATACACCACAATATAGCCTCCCCTTGCACTGCACACACAGTGACTGGTGTGTTGTGCAGGCCAAATCGCTAGCAGCAGAAGCAGTTTTTTTTTCTTCTCAGCAGGACAAAAAAAAAATTGGGATTGCTTTTAAAAAAGCAGTTTGTGGAGCAGTGGGTAAACAGCAATGCAGGAATGTCAGGAAGCCTTAGAAGGCAGCCCAACAACCATCACCACTGATACACCACTATATAGCCTCCCCTTGCACTGCACACACAGTGACTGGTGTGTTGTGCAGGCCAAATCGCTAGCAGCAGAAGCAGTTTTTTTGTCTTCTTCCCTGCCTAACGCTCTCCCTACAGAATCATCAGCAACCTCTCCCTATACTGAGATCGGCAGAAGTAAGATGGAGGTCGGCGTGCACGCCCTTTTATACCCCCTGTGACGCCCACCAAAGCAAGCCAATCACTTGCATGCCCTTCTGAAAGATGGTGGTGACCCCTGCCTATGTCATCACGTTGCCCACAGTGTCCGTGGATCCTGATTGGCTGAAAAAGAGCGCAAAACAAACTTTTGAAACGCGACTTTGGCGCGTAAGTCGCCGACCTCGTGGCCGACCTCATCCTAGGGTCGGGTTTCGTTTCATGAAACCCGACTTTGCCAAAAGTCGGCGACTTTTGAAATTTTTCGACCCGTTTCGCTCAACTCTACTGCCAACTTCTCTGGTTTTTCTGAACTTAGCTAGTATTTTGTTTTTTCCTCCTTCGGTGACTCATCATAACAGCTCCCTCTTTGTGCAGAGCTTCCTCCAATGCCTCGACGCACAGAGCTGCTTTGAAAAGCACTAGCAGCACTGCTCTCGGGTGGAATGGAGAACATGATGGACTGCACCAGTGTGTCTTGGTACTCCCTCATTTTACGCTCCCGGTTCAACTGTGTTATGAGGCTTTGTAAGTTGTCCCGGTAGCGAGGCTCTAGGAGGGTATACACCCAATAATCAGCTGTGTAGAGAATGTGGGTGATGCGGCGGTCGTTTCTCAGTCACTGCAGCATGAAATCAACCATGTGTTGAAGACTCCCAACTGGCCAAGAAACGCTGTCCCCTGCTTGAGGCGTCATCTCTGCCTGCTCTGCATCACCCCATCATCGCTGTACATACTGACTACTAGAGCCTTGTGTACCTCCCTCCTCTGGAGAGATGTCTTCCTCCTCCATTGACTCCTGCTCATCCTCCTCACAAAGTGTCCCCTGCCTAGGCCTTTGTGAGGAACCACATTGCGCAGACTGTCCAGAAGCAGATGGCATTTGTGACTCCTCATCCTCCACCTCTTCCAAAACCTCGTCCCTTAGTGCTTGCAGTGTTTTTTGAAGCAGGCAGATAAGGGGGACAGTCATGCTGACTAGTGCATCATCTGCACTCGCCATCAGCATGGAATCATCGAAGGCACGCAAAACTTGGCAGATGTCCTTCATAGTGGCCCACTCTGTGGTGCTGAAGTGTGACCGGCGCACAGTGTGACTTGTTTGCGCCTGATGCAGCTGGTACTCCATTACTGCTGCCTGCTGCTCACACAACCGCTCCAACATATGTAACGTTGAATTCCACCTGGCGGGGAGGTCACATATGATGCGATGTTCCGGAAGGCGGAATCGGCGCTGCAGAGCTGCAATGTGCGATCTTGCCATGCTGGAACGCCGCAAGTGAGCGCACTCTATGCGGACCTTGTACAGCAGTGCATCAAGATCCGGATAGTACCTCAGAAAGCTCTGCACGACCAAGTTGAGCACATGTGCCAGACAAGGTATGTGAGTGAGGTTGCCTAGACCCAGAGCTGCCACCAGATTTCGGCCACTGTCACACACTACCAAGCTTGGCTGGAGATTCACTGGCACAAACCACACGTCGCTCTCCTGCTTGATGGCATTCCAGAGCTCCTGCGCTGTGTGGCTTCGATTCCCCAAAGAAATTAATTTCAGTACGGCCTGTTGACGTTTGGCTATGGCTGTGCTCATATCGGTCGTAACAGGCTCCTGCTGCGCTGGTTCTGAGGAACTTGAGTATGAGGATGAGTCAATGTGTACAGACTGGATTCCTGCAATCCTTGGAGTTGGCAGAACATGTACAGCGCCACTCTCCAGATCTGTACCCGGCTCCACAACATTGACCCAATGGGCAGTGAGAGAAAGGTATCGTCCCTGTCCATGGTTACTGATCTACGCATCGGTGGTCAGGTGGACCTTGCTACTGACGGTGTTTAGTAGCGCATGTTTTATTTTTCCCTCCACATGCTTTTGCAGGGCAGGGACGGCTTGCCTGCTGAAATAAAAGCGGCTGGGCATGGTGTATTGTGGGACTGCCAATGCCATGAAGTTCCAGAAGGTGTCATTCTCCACCAGCCTGAATGACAGCATTTCAAGGGCCAGTAGTTTTGCAATGCCAGCATTCAGAGCCTGTGCTCGGGGATGGTTTGCCAAGTATGGCCGCCTTTTCTCCCATACCTGTGCTACCGATGGCTGTAGAGTGGCCTGGGAGTGTGAGGATGACTGGGAACGTGGTGTTGTGGGTGGAATGTCACTGGATCTCTGGACAACAGTGCTAGAAGTTCTTCCATGGCGATCCTGCGAGGAAGCCGAACCAGCTGTGTGTGAGCTGGAGGAAGAGGCACCAACACGAGCTGAAGAGGTGGTAGGTGGTGCTGTAGGTTGGCCTAGGTCTTCAGTGTGTCTTTGTAATTCCAACACATGCTTGGCCCGCACATGTTTCCACATATTTGTGGTATTGAGGTTGCTGACACTTTTCCCTCTTTTGATTTTCTGTTGACACAGCTTGCATTTGACTAAGCAAATGTCATCTGCAACTGTGTCAAAAAAGGACCACGCACTGCAAGTCCAGGGAGCGCCCGTTTTGTGTTTTGGAAGAGGAGTGCTCCTAACGGGTGCCGAAGTGGAGGCTACAGGCAACCAAGTCTGCCCCTTCCCTCTCCCTCCGGTTTTGGCCGTTTGGGGAATCTCTTCCTCAGAGCTGTTCCCACCACCTTCCTGTTCCTCACGCCATGATGGGTCAAGGACCTCATCATCTACACTCCCCTCTGCAAACACCTGCTTCCCCTGAGTAGTCTCGCCAGCACCGTACGCACCAGAAATCTGATGTGTACTGAGGTGTGCTGACCATAGGCACTGGCCCACCCGCCTCTTTAGATTCAGAGGGACAAAGCAGTTGCGCATCACTGCATACTCCCTCTTCTTCACATTCTAGAATGCTGCTTGGCTGGCCCCCTCTTTCCAAGCCAACAGATTCAGAGAACAGAAGTAGAGACTTTGATGGCTCCTGTACTGGGCTCTCTGACTGCCTGGGCAATTTGGCAGGTGGTGAAGAGACAGATGGTTGCTCTTCAGTGCTCTGGCCCTGAGAGGATGTGGAAGTCATTGACATCAATGTGTTCGCTGCCATCCATCCGACAACGGCTTCAATTTGTTCGTCACGCAGAAGTGGGGTACGGTGAGGTCCTACAAAGCTGCGCATAAAGGACTGTTGCCTGGTAAAACTGGGGGATGCTGGGTCACTGGTGCCCGCAGCAGGCACAGAATCCCCACGTCCTCTCCCTGCTGCAACTCCACACCCACGACCACTTGCCTTACTCCCTGCCTTCTTCATCTTGGTAGACTGATAAAGATAGGCAGAAAAGTAAAAAAGGGGGGCTTAGTGTGCTTATTCCTGAACAGCTGCTAACAGGTATAAGAAACACTAATTTTATAAAGTGTGTGGACTACACTTTAATATAAGATACTGTGACCTACACAACTGTAAAGTGGAGTGTTTGGTGAACTTTTTTTCCTTTTTTTTCAAAAAAAAAATAAGGATGTGACAGATGTGAAAGGGATAGTATCACAAACTTTTTGGAGCTATTACAATGCAGGAAGCAACCCTACAATGCAATAGACGAGGCTCCAAAAAATAGGGTAATACTAATCTGGCTGGGCCTGCAGGGCACAAGCCAGTAAAAAGGCTCCTCTATCTACTCTTATATAGTGTTTGCAACCAACCAATATAGATGGATACGGATGGAAGCACACTAAAATAGGAGAAAAAAATCAGGAAAAATGAGCTGCAAAAAATCAAAAAAAGGACTACGTATGAGGCAGTGGCGCACGCTGAGCGGACTACAACCAGACGTTCCTGCAGAACACACTGCAACGTGAGCTGCAATCACAAATAGAGACCTCTCAGGCAGTCAAGAACAGTGCAGATAACTTGGTACTAGCACTGAAAGGCTGCAGAGAGGCTCCGCTGTCTACTAATAGTGTTTGCAACCAACATATATGGATACGGATGGAAGCACACTATATAGAATTTATGAAAAATAAGCAGCAATAAAAGAAAAATATGTATGAGGCAGTGACGCACGCTGGGCAGCCTACAACCAGACGTGGCTGAAGGACACACTACACAGCGTGAGCTGCACTCACAAAGCCCTTGCAGACAGCTGTGAACAGCGCTACTAGGCAAAAGAAAGCTACAGTGGTTGATTATGTAGCCTGGGTAAAGCACTAGATTATTTTGACAATCGCTATCTCTAACTGTCCCTCACAATCTTCAACAGCAGCCTGTCCCTAACTGAATTCACAGCAGAGTGACCAGAAATGGCGGCGGCGGTGGCTTTTATAGTGCATCATGACATCATTTCAGCAGCCAATCACAGCCATGCCAGTAGTTAACATGCCTACATGCCTAACAGGATGTGCCCACACTTCTGAAGATTCCCATTGGCTGAATCAAAACAAACTGGCTCATAGGATTATGGGAACTTCCGATTCCGGTATCCGATATGCTAAAAGTATCGGAACTCAGTATCGGAATTCCAATACCGCTAATATCGGCCGATACCCGATATTTGCGGTATCGCAATGCTCAACACTAGTTATGACAAATGTAGCAGAAACTTCAAATTGGAGCTGGTCATATACTTTTATACTTTTAGAGTATGACGGATTGAAAGTGGAGATGAAAAGCGAGAGGAATAATTATTTTCTTACGATTTTTTGTAAATTGCTTTGTTGTTAAGTTTTTTTCTTGAAATATAACAGGTCTAAAAGATTTCCTCAAAATCCTTGCACTAATAATGGCACCTGGATTTACTACATAATAGATAGGAGTATGTCAATTATTTGAAATTAAAAGCTTTTGAACTTCATTCAAATTGGGCAATTATTGAGCAAAAGCAGTAACCTTTACAACATTTCATTTTTGAAGAATAATATATGTATTTTTTTTATTTTGCACAGATTTTCTATAAAGGGGCAACTAAACCATATTTAGAATTTGAAACTGTACAAATCTACTCATTTTATTTGCTATCTGATGTAGAAAATTGTCTACATTTGGTAAACCTTTCTCTTCACCAACCTTTTCTTCATTGATACAGGTTAACAATTTATTATCAATGTCTGATAAATACATTTTACATTCAAATTACCACAACAGTTGGTATCCATCAAATTACTGGAATCCTTTAGGTTACACTATTGACATTTTCACTATTGACATTATATTCAAGATGGCATTTTTCTACAGGGTCTAAAGCTTACAGATTGGCACATGGACCTAGTGAATGTTCTGGTCAGTTAGAAGTTCGTCATGGTGGCACTTGGGAATCTGTTTGTGAGATTGATTCAGATCTAAAGGCAGCTAATGTCTTTTGCATGATGGGTACAGAGTGGGACGTTCAAAAATTAGTATAGTGTCAAACTTTTAAGTTACATAAAAGATTTCATCACTATGGCTCCAATTCATCAAAGCTACTTTGTCAGAATCCTGGTGTAAAAAGCTTTGAAAAGGTACAAAATTTTTATGCAACTCTGAGCTGGGCAAAAATATTGCAACTTTTGCCATTTTCACTATAGCTTCTCTATGCTCTGCAAAATGGTTAGAGCTGGAGTGGGATGGGGGTGACAAGGTCATGCTAATTCATGACGAGCTGTGGCTTTCCTTCCAACAGGACTTTCACTCCAGTCAATGACTGGAGTAAGATTTCTGGGGAGGTGCAGAAACACGAATGCCACCTGACAGATATTCCTGATTGAAGCACGCTTCTGTTAAGGAATCAGCCTCCAAAATGCCCCTTCATTGATTTTGCCATGAAAAATGCCAATCTTGATGAATTCGGGGTCATAGTGTGTTGACTTTTGTATTATTATTTATTATATCTGATCTATGAATTTTATTCAAAAATGTATAAATGAAATTATTACGTTAATGAGGCTAAACCAAAATATGCAAAATATAATAAATTAGTAATATATTCAAGATGGCATTTTTCTACAGGGTCTAAAGCTTACAGATTGGCACATGGACCTAGTGAATGTTCTGGTCAGTTAGAAGTTCGTCATGGTGGCACTTGGGAATCTGTTTGTGAGATTGATTCAGATCTAAAGGCAGCTAATGTCATGTGCAGAGAACTTTCTTGTGGACAAGCAATGACACCATCACTAAACTATACAAGACGATCTGGAACAATATGGACAAATCAAATCCAGTGCATTGGAAATGAGACCAGATTACTAGATTGTTTAGTTGTTCCTGGACTCGATGGAAACTGCACCAAACAAAATCCTCCAGTAATTCAATGTGAAGGTATGTACTAATATAGTGGTGACCTAAAATTTGCTCTTCTGTGTTTGTTACAAATCACTTGCTCCAAACGAAAAAGCTTTCCTATACATATTTTATTTCAATGGGAGGATGCTAGTGAACAGG
This sequence comes from Dendrobates tinctorius, assembly GCF_039654945.1. Classification (NCBI taxonomy): domain Eukaryota; kingdom Metazoa; phylum Chordata; class Amphibia; order Anura; family Dendrobatidae; genus Dendrobates; species Dendrobates tinctorius. Next base: position 90,037,193 of record NW_027361687.1, on the reverse strand, counting down.
TTTGGACTCATGTCCCAGCGGCCGTGAGAAAAGGAGAACTGTGCAGCCTTTGAGTAAGGCCGGCGTCACATTAGAGAGGAATACGGATGAGTGAGAGGCGTTAAAAACACGCACTGCACATGGACCAATGATTCTCTACGGGTTAGCTCCCATCAGCCGTATTTTTGTCGCGTATTTTTTACGGGCCGAGCCAATCGCAGCATGCTGCAAATTTCAGCGTACTACGACCGTAGTACGCCAATGCAAGTCTATGGGTGCGCAAAAAAACGCATTACACATGGACCACACATGTGACTTCCGAGAAATATGCCAGACGTCTCCTGGTGACAGGAAATGGGCCAATCCATCATCAGGAAGCTTAGACATGCAAATTAGCTAAAAAAGCGCTCCAGACATCCAGGAAGTATGCCTCAATGGAGGACAGCATCATGTCTTGCCACATTAATGTGGAGCTCTTAATTGTGTTGGTCCAGGAAAGGCCCGAACTTTGGGAGCAACGGGATGCCCATTATTCTGACCGGGCACGAAAAGAGGCGGCATGGAGGCGCATCTGTGTGTACATGTTTCCAGACTTTGCCCAACGGCCACGTGAGAAGCAACAACAAATACGTAAGTAATTGCCTTTTTTACCAATCAGCTTAAAGGCCAGAAGTGAGCATTTTGAAAAGTAGCCCCTACAATCCTATACTGTGTATGTAGGTATCCCTGTTTGCTAACAAAAAGTTTAGCTAAAAGCACCCCCCTACTAGGCCACATGACTATGTGAAGTGTTAGGAAAGTTGCTTGGCAAATTTCCCAAAGGTTAAATAACATTTTCCCTTCACATTGCAGTTAAGGATGTGATGAGACGCTGGCGCAGCATCCGTGACCAGTACCGGCGGGAAAGACAGCAGAGGGCCAGGAGTGGGGCAGCAGTACCGATCAAGCGGAAATACATATATTTTGACCACTTGTCATTTTTGGCACCCAGTATGGATCTCAGACCGTAAGTACAGACATCACACCACATGACACATATGCTTTTTAGGGTCAGAGCTACATTTTTTTTGGACATTTCCTAGCAGAACTCAGTCCAACCTCACAGAGAGGGAGACAGGGTCAGATACTGAGCCCATTATAGACCCGGACAGGGGATGTGAAGAGGTGGCTGGCCCATGTTCTGACCCGAGTTTTTGCAACCCCCAAGCTCCACCAGCACCAGGACCAGCATCAGGTTCTGGACCTGGTCCAGAACCAGCAGAGCCATCAGCAGCCAGCAACGTAGAAGACCCCGGCAACAGCAGCAGCCCTACTGGCCATCTTGAGGGGTCCCCCCAGCCTGCAGCCGTAGGCAGCCATGGGAGACGGAGAAGAAACAACACTGCCTCTGATACCCGGAGGCATGTAGACACAGGTGTCCTAAATTACCTGTCCAGGGCTGCCCAGGATGAGCGTGAAGAGTCACATTCCTGAAACCTGGCCCTGTACCTCCGCCCCCTACACCGTGAGGTGAGGCTACGTGTGTGAGGATCCATTCAGATCCTAATTGATGCATACACACACCCCAATGAGCCATGTGAGTTGTTTGAGTATCTTGAGAGGTAGCAGCTCTCAACCAGGAACTGTCTCCGCCTTGCCCGACAACCAGATGTGCATGCTCAATTAGGATCTGAAGTTCCGCCTGCACGTGTGCCTACACCTCCACCCATCCCCCCAAACCAACCTTGGCAACAACAGGGCCAAATGGCAGCCTATAACCAACCTGTCCAATATGGCCACTTGTACAGACCCGGTGTTGGATGCTGGCGCCAACCTTGGACGACATGGTCATATTGGGGGGTATGATGGATGTGGCTACAATCAGCCACAGGATTTTAATCGCCATTATCCTTATGGTCTCTTTGGTGCGCAGCTTCATGACCATGGCCACATATTCCCACAGGGCCAAGAACAACCACCCCAACAGGGTGATGGTCAAGCTGGGCACCCCAACCCCCAACAAAGAGATGAAGGCCTCCCACCATCACCTCCGCCAAGCTACCAACAGTTCTAAAAACAAAACGTTGTTTATGTTTTTGTGTTAGAAAATTATTTTTTCTTGTTACCTATTTGGGTGTCCAAATAATATAATGCTCTATACAGAAAAGGCTAAATAGCCAGGGCAATATCTGCCATATGACCAAAATATGGTCAACAGTATTCTAAGTTATTTTTTGCATTTATAAAAAATTTGAAAATGCAACTTTGGCCCTCTTCTTGAATTATTTTAGGCATTCGAATAAGTAAGTCAACTTTAGCCCATATAAACCTTACACACAAATCATAGAACAGAAAAAAAATAGATTTATATACACACACATAAGAACATAGATACAGCCTGATCTTGCCAGGTAGTAGCACCATGAGGTGAAACAAAATACTGGGTGAACACATCACGTACTTTGAGTCCTGAGAGAGGATGCCATAAAGGGAGCACATGTGGCCTAGGCCTATCCCCGTTGTCCACCACAACTTCAGTCACATCAGATGAGGAGCAATCATGCAGTCTAGTGAAGTTATAGAGGACCACACAGGCTTTGATGACCTCTTTGATGTTGGCTTCACTCAGCTGAATGGCAGACTGGAGGACACGCCATTTGGCACAAAGAATGCCGAAGGTGCACTCCACCAGTCTTCGGGCACGTGAAAGGCGCAAATCAAAAATCCTGCTCTGGTGGTCAAGGTTTCTGCGCGGGTATTACCTCATGACATGCCTGGTCAATTGGAAGGCTTCATCCCTCACTAGGACATAAGGCACCACTTCTTGATTTGAGCCTGGCAGCTGACGTGGTGGTGGTAGATCCAACTGGTTATTGCGCAGCAGCTGACCCATAATGGAAGAATTAAAGACTCGAGAGTCTCCAGTTCTTCCATAAGCCCCAATGTCTACAATTATAAACCTGTAGATACTGTCAACCAGAGATAACAAAACTACAGAAAAATATTGTTTATAATTATAGAATTGTGACCCTGAGTTCGGTGGCTTACGCACACGGATGTGTTTCCCATCCAGAGCTCCAATACAATTGGGGAATTGGCAGTGCAACTCAAATCCCCTGGCAATCCTCGACCAGTCTCCCATCTTGGGCTCTGGCATGACCAGATGATGAAGTCTGGACCAGATTTCAGAACATGTAGCACGAACGATACAAGATATTGTCCATCGCCCAATCAAAAACTCCAGATGGAGTTCGGCATAGGAAAGGCCAGTTGTGAGGAACGTACAATTAAACAAATGTAGAAAATATATACATTAATACATGCTAAAGGATGCACACATTACATATAGATCACCAGAACAGTGTGTAAGTAAGAAGCTAGGCGAACAATACATATACACATGTATCACGGCTATGTAATGTGGACTAACACATCAAAGTCTTCTAACTTTTAGAGCATATATTTGGTACCAATTCATAATGTTACTCGGCCAAAAAAGTGTTACTGAGCAAGAGAATTCTTTTGGAAACTAATCATCTACATACATTCTGTAGCTGAGGAATACATACCATAACGTAAGGAGAAGCCGCTCCTCCGCAGAGATACATTTGTGCATCCGACGTCCTGAAAGGTGATCCCTGGGCGCACTGTCTCCAACAAAACATCAAAGGAAGAAACGGTCATCCAACAATAGAGGAAAAACTTGTCGGGATGTGTCCTCAGAGCTGCATAATGCCTGTGAAAATGGCCTTTATTGAGGCATTGTCTCAAATGCAGATGCACCCACATTCGTCTCCTCCTCGGATCCACAATCACTGGGTATGGCTGACTAAAGCGCCGGGACAAAACCCAGTTGAACAGAACGCGGTCAGTTGGGGTGAACTGAAGTGTGTCTGACATGTTTGATAACAACCACCAAGACACCAACACAAGCACAGCACCAAAATGGGCAGATTGGAGGCTGCCACCTCATGTTGAGGCAATAAATAGGGTTGGTGCTGATGATTTAAATTATGTGCAGGCCTCAAAACCGTTAAATGTCCAATTTGCAAGGTTGTGAGAAAAAACCGCTATACAGATCACATCCGTTTTACATATGGATGCTTACATGAGAAAAATACGCGGCCACACCCTGACAACAGATGACATACGGAGCACTATTTCGGGGAGAACATTTATGCGTATTTCGGCCGTACAATACGGTCCATATTTTTCGACTTTGTGTGTGACTCCAGCCTAAGGCTGCACCAACAAATGTAGGAGGAAAACCTATAATTATATTGTTGTAAGAACCACAAAAATCATGTCCACATCACAAATGTATTTTCAAATGCAAAATTAAGTGGCCACTTTCTTTACCCCGTTCCGGACATTGGATTGTACCGGTTCCTCCTATTTTGCAGTTTGTTCCCACAAGTTTATCTACCGATTTGTATGGACGATTGTGCGGGTGCTGGAGCTGTGCACTCATGATTAGAGTTGAGCGAAACGGGTTGGCCAAATTCAGAATCCGCCGACTTTTGCTAAAGTCGGATTTCGCTGATCGAAACCCGACCATAGCGTGAGGTCAGCCATGAGGTCGCCGACTTGAGCGCCAAAGTCACGTTTCCCACAATCCTTCCAGCGCCTATTCTCAGCCAATCATGAAAGACGCACACTGTGGGTAACACGATAATGTCGGCAGCGGCCCCCACCATGTTACAGAAGGGCATGCAAGTGATTGGCTGGCTTTGTGTGACGTCACAGTAGCTATAAAAGGCCGTGACCGCCGACCGCCATCTTACTTCTGCCGATCTTAGCATAGGGAGAGGTTGCTGCTGATCGTTCTCAATAGGGAGAGTGTTAAGGCAGGGAAAAAGTATAAAAAATTGCTTGTGCTGATAGCGAATGTCACTGCAAAACACAACTGTATAGTGTGCAGTGACAGGGGAGGATATATTTGTGTGCAGCAGCTCTGTTGGCTATTAGGCTGCCTTATAAGGCTCCCTGATAGCTGCATTGCTGTATGCACACTGCTGTGCAGACTGCTTTTTTAAAAGCAAAAATCCATTTATTTATTTTTTTCTGCATAGTATCTACTAGATACTGAGGGTAAATTTTTTCACACACCGTATAGAGGTGTACGCTCCTCACACACTACCATGTACCGGCTGGCATCACGGACAAATACATGCTATATGTGTGTGACTCCGTAAAAAAATACACGGAGATCACCATTTTTCCATACATACACCGTATAGAGGTGTCCGATTCTCAAACAGTATCGGATATCTGGTGTTTTTATTATGGTCACATCTACACAGAGTCAGCGTGTGTGTGTGTGACACTACGTAAATACATATACGGACATTTCCATTTCTCCATACACGGTATTGACTGCTGTCCGATTCTCAAACAGTATCGGATATCTAGTGTTCTTAGTTATTACGGTCACATCTCCAGAGTTAGCGTGTGTGTGTGACACTCTGTAAATACATATATGGACATTTCCATTTCTCCATACACGGTATTGACTGCTGTCCGATTCTCAAACAGTATTGGATATCTAGTGTTCTTAGTTATTACGGTCACATCTCCAGAGTCAGCGTGTGTGTGTGACACTCTGTAAATACATATACGGACATTTCCATTTCTCCATACACCGTATTGACTGCTGTCCGATTCTCAAACAGTATCAGATATCTGGTGTTCTTAGTTATTACAGTCACATCTCCACAGAGTCAGCGCGTGTGTGTGACACTCCGTAAATACATATACGGACTTTTCCATTTCTCCATACACCGTATTGACTGCTGTCAGATTCTCAAACAGTATCGGATATCTAGTGTTCTTAGTTATTACGGTCACATCTCCAGAGTCAGTGTGTGTGTGTGTGACACTACGTAAATACATATACGGACATTTCCATTTCTCCATACACCGTATTGACTGCTGTCCGATTCTCAATCAGTATCAGATATCTGGTGTTCTTAGTTATTACAGTCACATCTCCAGAGTCAGTGTGTGTGTGTGACACTCTGTAAATACATATACGGACATTTCCATTTCTCCATACACTGTATTGACTGCTGTCCGATTCTCAAACAGTATCAGATATCTGGTGTTCTTAGTTATTACAGTCACATCTCCACAGAGTCAGCGCGTGTGTGTGACACTCCGTAAATACATATACGGACTTTTCCATTTCTCCATACACCATATTGACTGCTGTCAGATTCTCAAACAGTATCGGATATCTAGTGTTCTTAGTTATTACGGTCACATCTACAGAGTCAGCGTGTGTGTGTGACACTCTGTAAATACATATACGGATATTTCCATTTCTCCATACACCGTATTGACTGCTGTCCGATTCTCAAACAGTATCGGATATCTGGTGTTCTTAGTTATTACGGTCAAATCTCGTTAGAGTCAGCGTGTGTGTGTGACACTCCGTAAATACATATACGGACATTTCCATTTCTCCATACACAGTATTGACTGCTGTCCGATTAAAAACAGCATCGGATATCTGTTGTTTTTATTACGGTCAGTGCACATCTACACAGAGTCAGCGTGTGTGTGTGAGACACTCCGTAAAGACATATATGGAGATTGACATTTTCACCAACAACGTATACAGCTGTACACTTCTGATACAGTACCGTATATCTGCTTGTTGGATTACGGTCAAATACATACTGAGTGAGCGTCTGTGACTCCCAAAATATATATGGAGATTTCACTTTTTTCATACACCTTACACAGCTGTACGCTCCTCATACAGTACCATTTCTCTGCTGGCATTTTTGGTACATTTTCCCAAACATGATGAAGTCTGGTGGAAGAGGCTGCGGACATGGGCGGGGGGGCACAGGGTACTGATGGTGGTGGTGGTGCATCGGCTGGTTCTGGCAAAAGCACAATAGCTGCTAAGGCAGGAGGTGTTGAGCCTGCATCATCATCTGGCACAAGAAGGCCTTTAAGTTTCCCTTTTCTGGGAGTAGGTAAACCACTTTTAAAGCCGGAGCATCAGGAACAGGTTTTGGCTTACATTGTCAAATCAGCCTCCAGCTCTATTGCCTCCTCTTCTGAAGTTAAAAAAACTGCAAGCACAGAGTCGTCAGTGCAGGCTTCTGGTCAGGAACCACCTCTTTCCTTGTCTCCTTCACCCCCACTAAAAGTGAAGGATACGGCAGCCCATACTTCAGATTACTCCATGGAGCTCTTTTCACATATCATTCCTGGGTTATCAAGTCAAATCCTGAATTCCCCAGTCAAAGATGAATCTGACATGAAGTGCACTGATGCACAGCCACTGTTAGATGAATCTGCTGGTACATTCACCCACAGCACTACATTGCTCTAGCAGTCTAATGAGCCCGAATCAGAGCCGGATGAAACTCAGGTGCCCCTTCCCGCATACTATACCACCTTACAAGGTGACACAGAGGAAGGTACAGAGGAAGGTGCAGATGACATTGAAGATGAGGTCATGGATCACCCAGTTGTTGACCTGGATTGGCATCCATTGGGGGAAGAGGGTGCTGGTGACAATAGGTCAGAACAGGAGAAGGATCCGCAGCAGGCATCGTCATAGCAGCAGCGGTTATCAGGCAGGCCCGTAGCTGTCAAAAAACTTGGCAAGAAAACTAAAAGAATTGCAGGACAGCTTGGCCAGATGGTCAAATTAGCACAGCGTGCAAGCCCCAGAAACTTGTACCATAGTAGGAAGAGTGCAGTGTGGCACTTTTTTGAACAAAATCCTACTGATAACGCAAAGGTTCTCTGTAAGAAGTGCTGAAGGAACTTTAGCAGAGGGAAAAATCTAAGAAATTTGAATACCAGTTGCATGCTTAGACATTTAACCAACATGCACTTGCAACCGTGGACTGACTGCAAAAGCTCAGGTAGCACATGTGCACCTGCTCCGACTGAAGGTAGCCGGCAATGTTCCATCGCTTCCCCCACTGTAAGGCCACCAATAAGCACACCATCATCAAGAAATGTTGAGGTGTCGTCGCTAGGCCAAACTATTCAGGCAATCACAATATTTTTGCGAGGAAGCACTGAATCTAGGCCATCAACACCCTCACCATCACCAACCCCTTCTCAGTCCGTCATGTCCAATGCTACTTCACCCATATGCAGCTCTCAAGTCCAGCTCACCTTACCAGGCACTCTGAGTAGGACAAGAAAGTACTCATCCTCTCATCCGCATACACTGGCTTTGAACGCCTACATTGCCAAACTGATCTCATTAGAGATGATGCCCTTCAGTTTGGCCTACTCTGTCCCATGCTATGACCTACCCAGTCGGCACTTCTTTCCTCGAAAAGCCATCCCTGCCCTCCACCGGCATGTGAAAGACCGCATTGTCCATGCACTAAAACAATCAGTGAGTGGAAAGGTGCACCTCACAACAGATGCATGGACCAGTAGGCATGGCCAGGGCCGTTACGTGTCCATCACTGTTCACTGGGTTAATGTGGTGGATGCAGGCTCCACAGGGGACAGCGGTGGTGCAACAGTGCTGCCTATCCCACGGTATAGGAAACAGTTGGCTGTAGGCGTTCGACCCTCCTCCTCCAGAAGTGAAAGCTCGTCGACAGAGCGCAGTCGCAAGAGAACTCCATCCACAGCTGTCAGTGTTGCACACGAGGTGTCCCACTATCGAACAGCAAGTGGTAAGCGGCAGCAGGCTGTTTTAAAAATGATGTCTTTTGGCGACAGTAGACACACTGGCCGACTACTTGAATCACATGAGTCATGGCTGGGCAGTCTACATCTTGAGCCAGGCAAGGTAGTCAGTGATAATGGGCGGAATTTTGTGGTAGTCATAGCCCTTTCAAAACTCACACACATACCTTGCCTGGCTCACACCTTGAACCTGGTGGTGCAGTGCTTCCTAAATAATTATCCGGAGTTAACAGCCCTGCTCCATAAGGTGTGAAGACTGTGCTCGCACATCAGTCGCTCAAACGTCCACTCCAGTTGTATGCAGAAGCTGCAGCAATCACTCAACCTCCCCAAGTACCACCTAATCATAGACGTTGCTACAAGATGGAACTCCACCATGCACATGGTTGAGAGGCCATGCGAACAGAGGCAGGCTGTAAGGCATTTGTGGGAGGATACACGGGCAGGCAGTTTGAGGGCAGACATGGAATTGTCTGGTGTGCAGTGGTCAAAGCTGAAAGACCTCTGTAAAGTCCTTCAGTGTTTTGAAGAATGCACACGGCTGGTAAGCGCAGACGATGCTATCATAAGCATGAGCATCCCACTTATGCGTCTGCTCATCCAAATTTTGACGCACATCAAGGATCAGGCGTCTGCAGCTGAGGAGCAACAGGAAGAGGAGGAGAGAAGCCTTGATGACAGTCAGCCATTGTCTGGTCAGGGAATTGGCGTGGACGAGGTGGAGGAAGAAGAGGAAGATGAGGAGGAGGATGAGGGGGATGATTATTTTGGGGAGAATGCTTCTCAGGGGGCAAGAGAACATATGGACGTGCCAAGGTCAGGTGCAGTGTTTGTGCGTGATTGGAGGGATGTGGATTTGCCAGAAAGTGCTCCTCCACCCACCACTGGCAGTGCAGCATTGACACCTGGAACATTGGCCCACATGTGTGACTATGCCTTGCGGATCCTAAAGAGTGACCCCCGCATTGCCAAAATGGTGATGACTACTGGTTGGCCAGCATCCTCGATCCACGCTATAAAGGCAAATTACACAACATCATGCCACAGGAGAACCTAGAGCTAATATTGGCTAACAAACAAGCAACTCTGGTAAACAGGTTGTTTGAGGCATTCCCAGCACACAGCAGCGGAGCTGGTTCTCCCACGAGCCACAGTGCGCGAAATGGAAGAGGTGCTCGTGGTGCACACAGCCGAACTGGCATTGGAGACAGGGGTTTCCTGATAATGTTGTGGTCTGATTTCTCAACTCCCATGCACACGACAGCTAATACAGAATCGATTGCAAGTGACAGGAGACAGCAGTTGTCAACTATGGTTACAAACTACTTCTCCTCCCATATCGAGGTTCTCCCTCACAGGTCATTCCCCTTTGATAATTGGGCCTCAAAACTGGACACATGGCCTGAATTGGCACAATATGCCTTACAGGAGCTCGCTTGCCCTGCTGGTAGTGTGCTATCTGAAAGAGTCTTCAGTGCTGCTGGATCAATCCTGACAGAAAAAAGGACCCATCTGTCAACCCAAAATGTTATCTAACCTTCATTAAAATGAACCATGCATGGGTTTCAAAAGATTTTGTCCCACCCTCCCCTGATAACACATAGGTTGCCAGAAAAAAGGCTCGCTTTTGTCCTCCTCTTCCTCTAACTTCTCCAATTCCTCCATTTGCAGCAGTTAAAAGTCCAGTCTACACATCAACATATGCAATTTTTTAAACCACCCGAAATGGGCTGCCCCCCCACCCCAGGCCCAGGGTCAACACCTGCCGCACTCGGGCAAGTGCTGTTGCCCTGAACAGGTGTGTGGCCCTACCCTTGGGCAATGGGACTGGCACAGGGCCTCTCATAGTACAATAAAGTGTCTCTGATGGTGGGGGGGCCACTCGCTGTCAGACACACTGGTGTACTATGAGGGGCCCTGTGCCAGTACCGTCGCCCATGAGTGGGTCACCCTGCTTGCTCAGGGACACAGCACTTGCAATACTTACCTCTCCATGCTCCACCGCTGTGTAGTCTGGCCAGTTACATCCGTCACAGGGGCGGCGACTACAAATTTGGTGTGCTGATCGATGATGGTTAAGATGTAGCTATGTCCTGTGCTGCTGGCCTCTACCTTCAGATTACCAATAGTTACCATTCGTAATGGACGTCAACTCCCAATCGGATGCAGTGGTGCTTTATGATCACCTTTCACATTTTTCATAGTCACAGACGTGTGACATTTCTGCCACCATTTTTCAATGTCTCCTCTCATGGCAATCCAATAGAATCCCCTACGGCCTGTGGCTTGTGTGTTTTGCACTCCAAAGTGACCAGACAGATCATGATAGGCAGTGAGGACCATGTCTACAGCTCTCCCTGTGATCACAATTTGATGGAGACGAGTTACTGTGATGGGATGAATGCTACTGCAATACAGCAACCCTTTCTTCACTAATTTGCTTTTTAGCTGTATCCACAGTTAAAGTTATTGAGGGTCAGCATCGCCTCTGAGAATTCTTCCAGGAGGTTTTCCCGTGATTACTAATTCAAAAACATCTAAAATCACTTGACTTTACGTCTGTGCTTTTACCCATCTACCTTCCTCTAGCGGAGAGTCTGGACTGGCAGACTGACACTGAAATATAAACAAAGATTTCAATTTACTCCAACACTGTATACTGGTGTACGTTTCGAATACATTTCCCTTTTTCTCATTTTTATATTCGGGTGTAATCCATACTGAGCCTGCGAGAGTTTGTGTCTTTCTCTGGTAAACTATAAGGAGATTTAAAATGACACCAACACTGTATGCAGCTGAACGATTGTAAAACATTACCCTTTTTCAAGTTTTTATATTCTTGTGTAATCCATACTGAGCCTGAGAGAGGCTGTGTGTTACTCTTGAAATATATATGTAGATCGCCAAATGACCCTAACACGCTATACAGCAGTACGCTTGGGATCCATTCCCCTTTTACTGCTTTTTATATTGTTGTGTAATCCATATTGGGCCTCAGAGCCAGAAATAAATACGGAGATTTTGAATGTTGAAACTATACTATATATACCTTGGATCTGGTGATGCTGTTCCTTTTTTTGACTTTTTAGATAGTTGTCGAATCAATACTGGCCATGACAGCGTCTGTGTCTGGGGTGCGGTGGCATCCACCGCTGCATCTGCTCTTGCTTCAGACATTCCCCTCCCCCCTAGTTAACACTTGGCCAGGCCCTGGGTTGTGCTGTCTTACCAGCTGCCGCTCTGCAGGCTGGATGATCGGGCGACGCCGGGACTGCAGGCCTCAGCTCCTCACTTCCCACACGCTGGCCTCTTCCCGCACAGCACTTCACTTGTTCGCGCTTTTCGGCTGGCTCTGCCCATGACAGCCCGCCCCTTTGGCTTCCCGCGAACGCCAAGCGGCTGGGTAATGGCTGCAATTGCGCAAATAGTCTATGGCACACAACACAGTCTCTGGCACACAGGACCCGGGGACACCGGACTCCGTAAATCCTATTAGTGACGTCAAAATTGATCGCCCGCCAGATTAATAGCTCCCCACAGGTAGAGCTGTAGTCCCAAGGCAGTGGTAACAGGTGTTGAGGAAGAGGGTGTAGTGTCTGGCACAGAGATGTAGCAGTGCTGGAGGGTTTGCAGGAAGAATACAATGACACAACAGGGTGCAGTTTTCCTTACCTTTACTGTGCTTTGTAAGTGCAGTCCAGGGTCCAGATTAAAGCTGTAACAGAGGCTGGCCAGCTAGGAAGCAACTTAGGAATCTCTCTATGCAGATGCGTTGTGTAGTCTCCTTTCTAGCGCTTTCTGAGGTACTTGCAGTACTGTGTTACACTGAAGTTCCACTTGCTTGTTCTCTTTTAGAACTCCCTCGTATGGCAGACAGCTGTAGCCTCCTTCTTCTGGCTTACACGTTGCTGTTGTGACTCCGAGTCTTATGTGGGAACAGAGCATTTACAGCTTCCTATTCCTCCGGTTTCTGCTGCAGGAACATCAGTATCCATACAACCTTGGAGACCGGACTCCAGAACATGCGCTACAGCTAGAAGTGAGCCTGAACTTTGCTCAGTCTTCCAGCTCTTCTCCTCACGTCAACACACGTTTCCCTCCTCACATGAACTGACTAATTTCCCCTTCCTGGCCGCCAGAGAGCAGCCCTTCCCCCAGTTTTGGTTCAGAGCTCCCTCTGCTGGCCTGGAGTGGGAACTGTGCTGTGTGTTGTGTTTAACTGATAGAGAGACTCTTCATTGCTTCCAAGCATGACATCACATTCCCTAGGTGGAAGGTAATGCCACTGTGGCGACCATACTCCTGGGGGTGCCACAAGTGCACATTTCAAGGTCATGTACCATGGTAAAAGCACCCCATATCACTAATGCATAAGAAACGTTTGGGCGGTCAAATATAGATTTTCAGACCATGCAAGGGGATGATAGCTTACCAGAGGCAGAAGCAGAATGGACCCTGGGCCAGGTGTAGGAGGACCTGATGCGCGTTGTCATATTTATTACCTTGTCTGTTACCTTGACTATGTTTTTACTGTTCTAAATAAAGATGAATTTTTGACTTCATTCATCTGTATACTCCTGTTTCTCCTGTCATTCATACATATTGGAGTGGGTGCTTCCTACTTCTTTCTAAGGAGATTCAGTTTAGCCTCACCTTCTTTTTGACACGTTGCGATGTCACTGAGGTATTTGTATATACTAATTGTATCTGTGTTTTTCACAGCCTGCCTTAGCCATACTATGGACTTTCGTGCACGTGAGCGACTTGGCGTGCACTTATTAATGACACTCTGCAGGACGATGCAGATGGGGGTTCAGAGGGAGTTAACAGGGAAATTCAGGATACTATCAAACAATTTAAAGATTTACTCTGCAAACGGACTCGCATTTGGTGGAACAACGCGTTCCTCGAAAAGTATTTACAAAAAGACCTCATACCCAGAGGCATTTGAATACAGGTCTTTCCATCTTTTCCCATCCATGATGATGTCTTTAAAAACAAATGGGAAACTTTAACTAATACGTGTTCCAAGGGTTTCATGAAACTTCTGAAACAAATGAACCGTGATTCCCTTGTATCACCAGAATCGGAGATGGAAGCTCTACAAGTCATTCTTCGTAGAGATATGACTAGTGACTGCCTTAAAAAATGTAATGAGGAGATGGATGACCTCTCCCAGAAGTAGGCTCAAGAAATTCAGTCCACTAAGGCAAAAAAAATTTCAAAGGGAAGTGGAAGATAAAAAGTCATCACGTGCCTATCCATGGCGGAACCCTCAGGACTGTTCAAGGCCACAATATAGGAGCTCCTCACACTCTAGATCAAGATCTGCTACTATGAGGTCCAACTTTTCGGGTGCTGAAGATTGTACATCTAAAACTTTTACTAGTGCTGGTCCCCCAGGGACTACCCCTGCAACTAAGCGTATTGTGAAAAGACAAACTACCAAGAACAAGCCTAATACTGGCAAGGCCTCTCAATTCCACGGGGGGCTACAGGTACTTAACTTGTCCGCCCATGTATTGTCTAAAACTCAATTGGAGGTTCTATCTAGAGGCCTCTCGATTTGCCTAACTAACTCATTCATTTTTTCACAGCCATAAAAGATCTGCACCTGTTTTCCCATAAGCTTTTGCTGCGGAAACTTCATAATAAGAGGGCCTCCAGAGAATTGATGTGTGAGGTCGAGAGAGAAGCTCTTCACAACTTGGAGGAGCTCCTTAATGAACAAACTGTCCCTCATCCAAGTAGGTTTCCACCTTTTACCCCTCCTAGGTCAGTCAAATTCCCCCCTTTGTCTCTAAGTCCGGCAATTGAAGTCTTCACCAAATTAGTATATGAGGACTTCAAAGAGCTGTCTACCAAACGTCAATATGACAATTTAACACACGCTCAACGTACTGTGATATTTCAACTTCAATCTTTGCCTGATGTGGTCTTCAAACCGGCTGACAAGGGGGGAATATTGTCATCCAGCCTCACGATAAATACGAACGTGAGGCCCTCAGCCACCTGAGGGATCCGAGTACTTACCTCCGGTTGCCCTCCAATCCACTTGCATCTTTCTCTCTTGACCTCCAGTGTATTCTTGGGGAGGCTCTTGATAACAATGTCATCACTAAGCAGATCTTCGATGACTTTATGGCAAAACACGCGAGGGTTCCAACCTTTTACTTGTTACCCAAAGTCCACAAGAATGCCCTTGACCCTCCGTGGCGCCCTATAGTGTCTGGCATTGGTGGGCTGTGTGACCCCATCTGCCAATTTATTGATTTTTACCTGAAACCACTGGTGGAAACTTTGCCATCCCATGTACATGACACAATGGATGCCCTGGCTAGGATTGATGGCATTTTTGTGGACCAAGGGACTGCCGACGTAGAGAGCCTCTACACCTGCATTGAACACTTTCACGGCATCGATGCGGTCCGCCTTTTCATGGGTGCCTCCGACCTGGATGGCCCTTTACGTGAGCTTATCCTCGAGCTGTTGCACTATATCCTTACCCACAATTTTTTCATTTTCAAAGATCAGTTTTACTTGCAGAAACGTGGCTCAGCCATAGGCGCGGCCTGTGCGCTCGCGTATGCCAACCTCTTTCTTGGTTCATGGGAGAGATCCATTTTTAGCTGTGCGGGTCCACCGGCCGCCTCCCATGTGCGTGTTGGCATAGATATATCGATGATATTCTGTTTTTGTGGGATGGGACTGTGCAACAGCTCGAGGATTTCATGAGGATGCTGAACTGTAATCTGTTTAACATTCATTTGACATATTCCTATCATTCCAGGAAAATCAACTTTTTGGATGTCACTATGGATGTTGACAAGACGGGCCATATTCAGACTGACGTTTACCATAAACCTACATCTGTCAACTCTTTGGTTCACGCGTCCTCTGCTCACAACCCTTCCACTCTAAGGGCCGTCACGGTCAGACAGTTTCTACAGATGAGGCGGATCTGTTCATCGGATGCTAAATTTGATGCCCAGGCTTCTGATTTGAGGTCACGCTTTTCCAACCGTGGGTACTTAAGTAGATGCATAAAAAAATGGATATCATAGAGCAAGGGCTACTCCACGCAGCAGTCTCCTCAAGTCCCAAAAGGGGAACCCTCGTGCCAACAAAGATGGGCCTATCATGTTTATCTCCACTTTTAATCATCAATCGGAGGACATGTGGCGGATTCTTATTAAACATTGGCCGATATTGAGTACCGAGCCCTCCCTGGGTTTATCCTTGGGCATTTTATCCTTCGATGACTTCAAGGCGGTCCAAAAACCTCAATGACCTCCTCGTCAAGAGTCACTGTGTACCCATTTCTGCCAATCCTTTTGGCTCTAGGGGCCCCACATTTGGCTCTATACCATGCGGCCACTGTCTGGCATGCACAAATGTCCTGCGCTGTACCACCTTCAGCTCCTCAGATGGACGGAAACAATTTGAGATCCGTCATCGAATATCATGTAGCAGTACAAACGTAATCTACTCTGCCACACGTGGCTGTTCAAAAATGTATATTGGTCTCATGTCCAGGGAACTCAGAATACAGGTACGCGAGCATTTGCGGGACATTTGTGAATCAAAGTCTGTGACCGATATCTCACTCCTTAAAACGTTGCCACGCCATTTTCGGCAATACCATAACAGGGAACCCGTTTCCCTCAAAATCAGAGGGATTGACCAAACCCACCTAGGCATAAGAGGTGGCAATTATAAAAACAGATTGGCTCAAGTTGAAGCCAAATGGATTGTAACACTGGATGCTATGACCCCTTGGGGCCTAAATGAGTCTCTGTCCTTCTCTTTTTTGTAGGATGAATCCCAATTTATATGCTAATACTTGATTGGATATTGATTTAATGTTCCTATTTCCCTGCCTTCCTTTTCTTCCTCTGTTGCCCCCTTACCCAGGTTTTGGGGAAGTTTTTGGTTTTATAATTTCTTTTTTATTACTTGCTTTTAACTTGTTACTTTTTTCTGTTATTCCAGTTCCTTGTGTGACCTTTTTTTCCTATGGACACATATCTTACATCTCCACTGGCTGTTTTGCCCGATAAAGATCTGCATCTTATGTGCTCCTATGCGAACATGTGTATATTGCTGCTATTATATGCTGTGATAAAACACTCCGGGATCGCCTTTGCTGGGGTCAAAGGTCACGTGCATTCAGCATGAAACTCAGGCGCAGAGCTGGGATTTGGGTGTAACTGACCCTGGGTCAGGTTTATTAACGGTGAAAGCAATGCAAAAGGAAATAAAACATAAAACAAATCCTTGCCTGTCCGGCACTAACTAAACAATGGACAACCTAACTACCAACTGGCGGGCTTCTCCCGTCCAGCCAAACCACAGTTGCAGTGGGCACTGCTTCCACTCACGTGTGTCTCTCACACAGACAGGCTCTCTGTGTTCCCAGGCTGAGACACTCACACAACCACCTTGCATCCTTTTATATCCACCTCCCATTATTCATTAGCAAGCAGGTGCGATACTGACCAGACTAGGCCACATAGGAAAGGAATCTGGGTGAGATATACCTGCCCTCATCCACTATTCCCACATGATTCTCACATATCCCCCCCCTCTGCTCAGACCACTCCGGTCGAGCAATGACACCCGCCAAACAGTGCACTCGGGACAGGGCATCTGCATTTCCCATCTGTACCCCTGGGCAGTGCTCCACCGTAAAAGTGTAGGCCTGCAGGGCAAGGAACCACCGGGTCACCCGGCTATCCACTTGAGAGGGGCATGGTCAGTGATCAGCCTGAACTTTCGGCCCACCAGGTAATATTTGAGGGCCTCTAGAGCCCACTTAATGGCGAGGCACTCTTTTTCTACGACTGCATACCTTTGCTCATGTTTATTCAGCTTTCTGCTGAGATAGAGGACTGGGTGTTCCACTCCGTCCCTCACTTGTGAGAGTACGGCCCCGATACCGGTATCAGAGGCATCCGTTTGTACCACAAACTCACTGCGGAAGTCCGGAGTCACCAGTACGGGCTGAGAGCAAAGTGCCCGTTTTAGGCTATGGAAGGCTTCTTCAGCCGCTAAACTCCATTTAATCATGACGGAGTCCTTCCCTTTTGTAAGATCCGTCAGGGGGGTAGCGATGGCTGCAAAATTGGGTATGAACCGGCGATAATAACCGGCGATCCCCAGGAAGGCTTGCACCTGCTTCTTGTTGACAGGTTGTGGCCAGTCCTGAACCGCCTGAATCTTATCAACCTGGGGTTTAACAACACCCCTCCCAATTACATACCCCAAATACCGGGCTTCTTCTAGCCCGATGTGACATTTCTTGGGGTTCGCGGTTAGACCTGCCTCCCACAGGTCGTCAATCACAGCTTGTACTTTCTGGAGATGAGTCTCCCAGTCCAAGCTGTAAATGACAATGTCATCCAAATAGGCCGAAGCGTACCGCCTATGTGGCCTCAAGACTCGATCCATCAGTCTCTGGAAGGTCGCCGGTGCCCCGTGCAGTCCAAACGGCATATACACATACTGAAATAAACCTTCCGGCGTAGCAAATGCCGTCTTTTCTCTGGCCGCCTCAGCCAGAGGGATCTGCCAATACCCCTTTGTTAGATCTAGGGTCGTAATATACCGGGCTTTTCCTAACCGATCTATTAACTCGTCGACCCGGGGCATAGGATAGGCATCAAATTTTGAGACCGCATTCAGTTTCCTGAAGTCATTGCAGAACCGGATGGTGCCGTCCGGTTTATGAATTAGCACAATCGGGCTGGACCACGCACTGTGCGATTCCTCAATGACTCCTAACTCTAACATTGCCTTCACTTCTCGGGAAACGGCTTCACGGCGCGCTTCCGGGATTCGGTAGGGCTTTACGTGAACTGTGACACCAGGTTCCATTACGATGTCATGTTTCATTAGCATAGTCTGCCCGGGTTTTTCCTGAGAAAAACTTTTGGCTGTGAAGTAGAAACTGCCTGACCTCAGTCTTTTGCCGCTCCGAGAGAGTCTCTGCAACCCGTACCTCCGGCACGGTATGCGGGCAGACAGGACGGGCCAGCTCCGCTGATAAGGTAGACCGATCCTTCCAGGGCTTTATCAGATTTACATGATAAATCTGTTCAGGTTTCCGTTTACCTGCCTGGTATACTTTGTAGTTTACTTCACCAACTCTTTCCTTGATCTCAAAGGGGCCCTGCCACTTTGCCAGGAACTTACTGTCCACCGTGGGGACCAGGATCAACACCCTATCTCCGGGTGCAAACGTACGGATCTTGGCACCCCTATCATAGATTCTTTTTTGGGCTCCTTGAGCCTGTACCATGTGTTCTTTGACGATAGGCATAACAGCCGCAATACAGTCCTGCATTTGTGTGACGTGATCTATCACTGTTTTAAACGGAGTGACCTGACCCTCCCAGGTTTCTTTTGCAACGTCTAACAGTCCGCGAGGACGTCGGGCGTACAATAACTCGAAAGGCGAGAATCCCGTGGAAGACTGGGGTACTTCCCTGATGGAAAAAAGCAAATACGGAAGTAAATAGTCCCAGTTCTTCCCATCCTTGTCTATCACCTTTCTCAGCATCTGCTTCAGAGTTTTATTGAACCGTTCAACCAACCCGTCTGTTTGAGGGTGATACACGGATGTGCGTAACGGTTCGATTTGTAACAATCGGCAGAGCTCCTTCATTATCCTGGACATAAAGGGGGTCCCCTGGTCGGTGAGTATCTGTTTTGGTATACCGACCCGACTAAACACATGCACCAGTTCCTTGGCAATCGTCTTGGTGGCCGTGTTACGCAAAGGGATGGCCTCCGGGTAACGGGTGTCATAATCCAAGATGACCAGGATATGTTGGTGTCCACGTGCAGACCGTGGAAGGGGCCCAACTAAATCCATCCCAATCCTCTCAAACGGGACTTCAATAATAGGTAGGGGTACCAAAGGGCTACAGAACCGGGGCTTAGGTGCAGAGGCTTGGCAGTCAGGACAAGACTCACAATATACACTAATATCGTGATGCATGCCTGGCCAAACAAAACAGTGTAATATCCTTTCGGTGGTTTTCTGGACTCCTAGGTGACCTCCCATCACATGTCCGTGGGCCAGGTCCAGCACCTGCCGCCGGTAGGGTTTTGGCACGACTAATAGTTGTACCGTATCTTCCCCCTTTTTCTCTATCTGATAGAGTAAATCATTCTCCAGAACCATGTAAGGATATGCCAGCCTAGAGCCAGGTTCTACGGGTACCCCATTTATCACTTTTACATTTGTCCTAGCCTGAGAAAGGGTAGGATCCTTTATTTGCTCGCTTTGGAAGTCATCTTTCTGAACTTCTAAATCCGGCAAACGGGGAGGTGGACGGCTGTCGGCCTCCTCCTCTTCCCCAGTCTCCTCCGTATCACCCGCCATGACTGAAAACGGGAACGGCAGGTCATTTCCCGCAGACTCTTCCCCAGAGTCTTCCGAGGAGACCTCTTCCAGGGGTTCGGGACCCACACGTGCCCTGGGAGAAGAATCATGTGCACTATTACCCTGGGGTATCAACTGATTCTCCCACAATTGCCAGAAGTTGGGAAAATCCCGGCCCAGGATAACATCATGCAATAACACCGGGACGAGTCCCACTTTATGTTGCACAGACCCATAGGAAGTTGTAATGCATATGACCGTGGTGAGGTACGAACAGGTGTCTCCATGCACACACGTTACAGAAAATTTGTCTGATGGTCCAGTCGGGGCTGACACCAGACTGGCCTTCACCAGAGTCACCACACTTCCCGAGTCTAACAATGCCACCACATTTTTGCCATCAACAGTTAAATCACACAAGTGTTTTTCCACATCCTTTTGACCGGCATTCACACTCACTACCCGTGCAATCATAGACTTGCGGTTTTTAGAGTCTGTGACGTCGCACTGCATGGGTTCAGTAGTGACCGGACAGTTCACAGCAATATGTCCCATCTCTTGGCAGCGGAAACACCTAACGGGCCCCTTGCTTAGACCATAGTTCGTTACTCTCGGCCTCGCAGTGCGGGCAGTCCCGTTTTCCTCCCCCACTGTCTTAGGGATTTTTCCATCTCCCCTACTCCCTGGAACAGTCTTACCGGTTCCACGTGGAGATGATGAAGAACGAGGTGGGGTAGCGTCGTCTCGGAGTCCTTCCGCCACGGAGTAACGTTCAACCAGATCCACCAGTTGATCTGCCGTCGTAGGATTTCCATGGCTTACCCACTTCCTCAGGGCTGGCGGTAGAGCTCTCAGGTACTTGTCCATGACGACTCTCTGGATTATCTCTGGTGCTGTCAGCACCTCGGGTTGTAGCCACTTCTTCGTCACGTGGATCAGGTCGAACATCTGTGACCGCGGTGGTTTATCCGGCTGATAAGTCCATTGATGCACTCTCTGTGCACGGACAGCGGTCGTCACTCCCAGCCAGGCCAAGATCTCGGCTTTCAATTTGTCAAAGTCCTGCGCGGCTTCAGGCTCTAACTCATAATAAGCCTTTTGGGCCTCACCGGAAAGAAACGGGGCAATCAGGCCGGCCCATCGTGCCTTCGGCCATTTTTCTCGCACCGCCGTCCGTTCAAACGTGGTCAGGTATGCCTCGACGTCATCTTCGGTCGTCATCTTCTGCCAGTACCGACTCACGTGAATCACTCTCGACTCAGCTTCCAGGTTAAGCTCAGGTAAGCTTGCCATGTGCTGCGCCACCTGCTGGAGAAGCGAACGATCGGTAACTGTCATGTCCACCAACTCCTTCAGCTGGGCCATCATCAGATTAGCTTCTTGCTGGACGGCGGTGGACTGTACCAGCGCTTTCACCACGTCCTCCATGCTCATGCTTGCAACGTGATGCCCGCGTTCTCCACCACAATGTGATAAAACACTCCGGGATCGCCTTTGCTGGGGTCAAAGGTCACGTGCATTCAGCATGAAACTCAGGCGCAGAGCTGGGATTTGGGTGTAACTGACCCTGGGTCAGGTTTATTAACGGTGAAAGCAATGCAAAAGGAAATAAAACATAAAACAAATCCTTGCCTGTCCGGCACTAACTAAACAATGGACAACCTAACTACCAACTGGCGGGCTTCTCCCGTCCAGCCAAACCACAGTTGCAGTGGGCACTGCTTCCACTCACGTGTGTCTCTCACACAGACAGGCTCTCTGTGTTCCCAGGCTGAGACACTCACACAACCACCTTGCATCCTTTTATATCCACCTCCCATTATTCATTAGCAAGCAGGTGCGATACTGACCAGACTAGGCCACATAGGAAAGGAATCTGGGCGAGATATACCTGCCCTCATCCACTATTCCCACATGATTCTCACAATGTCCATAAGACTATGTGCTCCTATGCGAACATGTGTATATTGCTGCTATTATATGCCCATAAGATTCTCCATGTATATACTATGTGTTGATGGTTCCTTTCTGCATATTTCGTTGGTGACACAGTGGCTGTTCACGTGTGCTCTGCGCTCCCTTGTTTCCAGCAATCAGGGGGGCATCTCCTAACCTTCCTCATGGTTCTCGGGGAATCCTCCCCTACCCGCACGCCCGGAGCAATGTGTGACGTTTTCCCTGCACTTGTCTGTGACAAGCGAAACGCACGTTGCGTCCTCCTACACCTGACCCAGGGTCCACTCTGCCTCTGGTAAGCTATCATCCCCTTGCATGGTCTGAACATCTATATTTGACCACCCAAACTTTTCTTATGCATTAGCGATATGGGGTGCTTTTACCATGGTACATGACCTTGTAATGGGCACTGGCTATTTATATTCATATTTCCATTGCTCTGTACCTTATGCACCTATGTGCAGGCAGGCATTTTGGTTACCCTGCTGTTCTCTGCTCTCACCCTGCGGTGTTGTCATATTTATTACCTTGTCTGTTACCTTGATTTTGTTTATACTGCTCTAAATAAAGATGAATTTTTTACTTCATTCACCTGTATACTCCTGTTTCTCCTGTCATTCATACATATTGAAGTGGGTGATGCCTTGTTCTTTCTAGGGGGGCTCAGTTTAGCCTCACCTTCTTTTTGACACGTTGAGATGTCACTGACATATACTTTCCTAACTCTGCATTCCTTGCCTGTAAATAAATTAACCTTTGTTGCTTGCACCTCATCTTGTGTACCATAGTCTACCTGCATTGTGGTGGTCCCCCGGCCATCACTTCAGCAATGAACAATGTCATTGTGGGGGTGCAGATTGGAGGGGAGAGAGATATTGATCGCAGCAGATGGGGGCTTAAACAGTTAGAAGGTTAAACAGCCGGGGCGGTGCAGGCACCGCTCCTATCTGTGGGAGTCAGGACTTAGCTATCATTTTAGCTGAACAGCTGGCAGCAATCTAATACACTTGGTGCTTTTGCCCACAATATTGTCAGATTGCATTCATACATCTTAGGTCGGGAACCCCTTTCCAACTAAGACGTATGGATATGTCTAAGGTTATGAAGGGGTTATGAACTCTGGTGAACTCTCACGGCAATGCAGTGATACACTGTGGGAGCGATTATCTCCTGTCAGTGTATCGCCGGAGGCCGGGTAAGATCGATGTGAGACACTTGGTATTAAATGGACTACAGCAGACAGGGAATATATGGTGGTTTATTATTTGTGACTGTTTGCAGGAGACAAGGGCGTCAGGGATTAGGTGTATGGTGAATATGTATTTTCAAAAAAATGTCCACAGGATCAGGGAATAAATATCAAAAGTGCAATCATATAATCCCTTTTAAAAACATGAAATTTTAATAAATTGAGGTAAAAAACACCCCCTAGTGCAATAACACAATTACAAACTCTATACATTAATAACCTACGATAGCCCTATGCTAGCCTGCTATCCCTTCCTGACAGTGGAGGTTGGCACACTAAAAGATACGATTATTTGGCGCCCCCACTCCGCGGCAGCTGTCCCAGACTTGCCCTAAATGACTCTTATAAACTACAGGTGAGAAAACATTAAGCAAATAAAAGAGATGAAAAAGATAGTGCTCAATATAATAAACAGGCTATTAATGTACAATATATAAAAGACAGGCTATTACATGTAAAATAAGGAAACCCCTTGTAAAACCAATAGATAGTAGCAAGTCTTGTCTTTTTGGGTATTAATAGACCACAGAAAATATAGATTCCAAATGTATTATCAGATAGAGCCAAAAACAATCTCTCTGCAGTAAATCAGACAAGCACAGACAAGAGGTAAAAAATAGCATGGTTCAATAAAGGAACATCAGAATTATATCCATATTGGTTCCCATAGAAGGCAATGAATGATAATAATTGCGAGAAAAACGTCAAAGAAACAGCTGGGGGTTAACCCAAACGTAGCTCCCAGCCTCGACGCGTTTCCCCGTCCACATGGTTCATCAGGAGGCACAATAAGGAACCAGCCAATAGATGTGAGGTGTCCAGATAGAGAGGCAAACCAGTCCAAATGCCATATAGGACTATCTTATATATCCTAAAATGGAGTCCAAGGACCAATCATGTCCAGCCAAGACAAACACACCCACATTTCCCAGGTCGCACCAGGTCATAGATAGAGTCTCTTTAATGAATTTGATATAAAAAAAAGAGCATCAAACCCTATTTCCAGTGGTATGATTAAAAAGGGGATAGAATGAAATTATGTAAAAAGCAGGAGACATAGAATGAATTACCGTAAATACCTGAAATACACGTTGAGTGTTTCAAAATCAATTCACTGTGATGTTTCCATAAATGTTCATAAAATAAATATAACATGTCTAAACAGTTATAGACGTGCACTCCAGATGATTAAAATACAAGCTGAGCGTTTTAACATGGTGTGCACCCAGTGTGCTGTGGCGTTCCTCTGGGCATGCACAGACAGGCGTCTCATACTTGATGATTGCAGGCGTGCGCTCCAGTGTGGAACGCAAGCCACTTTCTGTATGCTAGGAGACGGCATGTTTTTGGACATGCGCAATGGAGGTTTTAGGCGGCGGACTTCCTGTTAGATATAACACACTACTTCACTGCGCTCCAATAAGGAGCACTTTTAACCCTTCCTTTGCACTTGTATAGATATTTCAGGATAAGCCTTAAACCGCACAATGTAGCTGCATGCCAATGCGGACCACATATATGAGCATGTCCACATACCGCAATATTTTACTGCTTTTAACCCTTACTTTGCGCATGTATGAAAGTTCCAAAAACAGCCTTAGAACGCACTATCTAGCTGCATAATGTGAACTGCATATATAGGCATATCCACATCTCATTATATAGGACAAAACCGCACATAATATTGTTAATGGTGCGGAATGATTTAGCCATTGTCCCCCTTTTTGTAGTTAAAATAGCCTAAGGAAGTTATTATTAGCGTGTTTTAGTGGCATCCAAGTTATATAAACGATAGGGGAAATAGAAGATACCTAGATCCATTTGCCATAAGAGGTACTTAATATAATATTAAGATTAAAGTAAGGGGTCTAGTAAAGGATCCCCAAACAACACTTGGAGTAGAAGAAGTAAAGACAGTTTATACAACAAGATATAAAAATGGGAAAATCAGAGCAACTGTACTAAACAAAGCAGGCATAAGTAAGGGATTCAATTAACCCATATAACTCCACCCTCCTATTAAGATTACACCTCACCACTTGCAAGCTTGACCCACTCCCGTCCCATTTCATCCCTAACCTCGCCACAGTCTTCATCCCTACTCTAACACACCTCTTCAACCTCTCACTTACAAGTGGTGTGTTCCCCTCATCCTTCAAACATGCCTCGAACATGCCCATCCTCAAAAAGCCCTCCCTTGACCCATCCTCTGTGTCTAGCTATCGCCCAATATCTCTTCTCCCTTATGCCTCAAAACTACTGGAACAGCAAGTCCATCTTGAACGCTCCTCCCACCTCTCCTCCTGCTTCCTCTTTGACCGCTGACAATCAGGCTTCCGACTGTAGCACTCAACTGAAACTGCCCTTACTAAAGCCACCAATGACCTACTAACCGCCAAGAGAAAGCGACACTACTCTGGCCTCCTTCTCCTGGACCTGTCTTCTGCCTTTGACACTGTGGACCATTCCCTCCTGCTACAGATTCTCTAATCTCTTGGCATCACAGGTTTGGCCCTATCCTGGATCTCAACATATCTAACAGACCAAACATTCAGTGTGTCCCTCTCCCACACCACCTCCTCACCTCGGCCCCTGTCTGTCAGTGTTCCTCAAGGCTCAGTTCTAGGACCCCTACTCTTCTCATCTACATCTTCGGCCTGGGACAGCTCATAGAATCCCACGAGCTGCAATATCATCTCTATGCCAATGACACGCAGATCTACCTATCTGGACCTGACCTCACCTCCTTACTTACCAAAATCCCACAATGTCTGTCTGCTATTTCAGCTTTTTTCTCTGCTTGCTTTCTAAAACTGAACATGGACAAAACAGAATTTATAATCTTTCCCCCATCTCACGCTACCCCTCCACCAGACCTATCTATCAATGTGAATGGCTGCTCAGTTTCCTCAGTCCCGTTTGCTCGGTGCCTCGGGGTGATCCTTGACTCTGCCCTCTCTTTCAAGCCACATATCCAAACCCTTGCCTCCTCCTGCCGTCTCAAATTCAAAAATATTTCCCGGATCCGTGCATTTCTTGACCATGAAACCACAAAAACACTAGTGCACGCCCTTATCATCTCCCGCCTCAACTACTGCAACCTCCTACTCTCTGGTCTCCCCTCTAGCACTCTGGCACCACTCCAATCAATCCTGCACTCTGCTGCCCGACTAATCCACCTGTCTCCCCGTTATTCCCCAGCCTCTTCTCTCTGCCAAGCCCTTTATTGGCTTCCTATTGTCCATAGGCTCCAGTTCAAAACCCTAACTATGACATACAAAGCCATCCACAATCTGTCACCTCCATACATCTGTGACATGGTCTCCCGGTACGCACCCACACACAACCTTCGATCCTCTCAAGATCTCCTTCTCTACTCCGCTCTTATCTCTTCTTCCCACAACCGCATACAAGACTTGTCCCGTGCTTCCCTCATACTCTGGAACTCTCTACCCCAACACATCAGACTCTCGCCTACCATGGAAACCTTCAAAAAGAAACTAAAGACCCACCTCTTCCGACAAGCCTACAACCTGCAGTGATGCTCAGTCTTCTGAACCACCGCACGACCAGCTCTACCCTTTCCTAGTGTATCCTCACCCATCCCCTGTAGACTGTGAGCCCTTGCGGGTCCTCTCTCCTTCTGTACTTGTGTGTGTCTTGCATTGCTCATGTTTATTGTACTTGTCTATATTTGCTCCTTTTCATATGTAATGCACTATAAAAATGTATAATAATAATAATAATAATAATAATAATAAATAATAACCCCCGTGGTGATACAGATTGCATTCTAAATATCCACTCAGCCTCACGATTTAGAATTGCCTTATCAAAATCTCCTCCACTTAGCTTGGGTTTAACCAATTCAATCATAGAGAAGGAAATTTCCTCCAAGTGTCCGTCAAGTTTTTCATTAACATGACGGGCAATCGTAGTGTCACATATTCTCCGCTCACACACATATTCTCCGCTCATCCTCATATTCTCCACTCACACACATATTCTCCGCTCAGACACACATTCTCCGCTCACACACATATTCTCTGCTCACACACATTTTCTCCGCTCACACATATTCTCCACTCACGCACATATTCTCCTCTCACACACATATTCTCCGCTCACGCACATATTCTCCGCTCATGCTCATATTCTTCACTCACACACATATTCTCCGCTCAGACACACATTCTCCGCTCACACACAAATTCTCTGCTCACACACATTTTCTCCGCTCACACATATTCTCCACTCACACATATTCTCCACTCACGCACATATTCTCCTCTCACACACATATTCTCCGCTCACACACATATTCTCCGCTCACGCACATATTCTCCGCTCACACACATATTCTCCGCTCACGCACATATTCTCCGCTCACACACATTCTCCGCTCACACACATATTCTCCGCTCACGCACATATTCTCCTCTCACACACATTCTCCACTCACGCACATATTCTCCTCTCACACACATATTCTCTACTCACATGCATATTCTCCGCTCAGACACATATTCTCCTCTCACACACATATTCTCCGCTCACGCACATATTCTCCGCTCATGCTCATATTCTTCACTCACACACATATTCTCCGCTCAGACACACATTCTCCGCTCACACACAAATTCTCTGCTCACACACATTTTCTCCGCTCACACATATTCTCCACTCACACATATTCTCCACTCACACATATTCTCCACTCACGCACATATTCTCCTCTCACACACATATTCTCCGCTCACACACATATTCTCCGCTCACGCACATATTCTCCGCTCACACACATATTCTCCGCTCACGCACATATTCTCCGCTCACACACATTCTCCGCTCACACACATATTCTCCGCTCACGCACATATTCTCCTCTCACACACATTCTCCACTCACGCACATATTCTCCTCTCACACACATATTCTCCACTCACATGCATATTCTCCGCTCAGACACATATTCTCCTCTCACACACATATTCTCCACTCACACGCATATTCTCCGCTCAGACATATTCTCCACTCACGCACACATTCTCCGCTCACACACATATTCTCCGCTCACGCACATATTCTCCGCTCACACGCATATTCTCCGCTCAGACACATATTCTCCTCTCACACACATATTCTCCTCTCACACACATATTCTCCACTCACACACATATTCTCCGCTCACGCACATATTCTCCGCTCACGCACATATTCTCCGCTCACACACATATTCTCCACTCACACACACATTCTCCGCTCACACACATATTCTCCTCTCACGCACATATTCTCCACTCACACGCATATTCTCCGCTCAGACATATTCTCCGCTCACGCACACATTCTCCGCTCACACACATATTCTCCGCTCACGCACATATTCTCCGCTCACGCGCATATTCTCCGCTCACACGCATATTCTCCGCTCAGACACATATTCTCCGCTCACACACATATTCTCCTCTCACACACATATTCTCCGCTCACACACATATTCTCCGCTCACGCACATATTCTCCGCTCACACACATATTCTCCACTCACACACACATTCTCCGCTCACACACATATTCTCCGCTCAAGCACATATTCTCCGCTCACACACATATTCTCCGCTCACGCACATATTCTCCGCTCACACACATATTCTCCACTCACACACACATTCTCCGCTCACACACATATTCTCCTCTCACACACATATTCTCCACTCACACGCATATTCTCCGCTCAGACATATTCTCCGCTCACGCACACATTCTCCGCTCACACACATATTCTCCGCTCACGCACATATTCTCCGCTCACGCGCATATTCTCCGCTCACACGCATATTCTCCGCTCAGACACATATTCTCCGCTCACACACATATTCTCCTCTCACACACATATTCTCCGCTCACACACATATTCTCCGCTCACGCACATATTCTCCGCTCACACACATATTCTCCACTCACACACACATTCTCCGCTCACACACATATTCTCCGCTCAAGCACATATTCTCCGCTCACACACATATTCTCCTCTCACGCACATGTTCTCTGCTCACGCACATGTTCTCTGCTCACGCACATGTTCTCCGCTCACACATATATTCTCTGCTCACGCACATGTTCTCTGCTCACACACATATTCTCTGCTCACGCACATATTCTCTGTTCACGCACATATTCTCCGCTCACGCACATATTCTCCGCTCACGCACATATTCTCCTCTCACGCACATATTCTCCGCTCAAGCATATATTCTCCGCTCACACACATATTCTCCGCTCAAGCACATATTCTCCTCTCACGCACATGTTCTCTGCTCACACACATATTCTCTGCTCACACACATATTCTCTGCTCACACACATATTCTCCGCTCAGACACATATTCTCCTCTCACACACATATTCTCCTCTCACACACATATTTTCCGCTCACGCACATATTCTCCGCTCATGCTCATATTTTCCACTTACACACATAATCTCCGCTCAGACACACATTCTCTGCCCACACACTCTTCCTCCATCTGACATCATTACCTTTGACAATTTGCAGCATTTTTGTCACTAAATCTGCAATAAATAAGCAGTAAATATGTAAATATGCAGCAAAGATGCAAACCTTTAACTGACTCAATTGAAGTCAATGAGTCAAAAATGCTGCAGAAACACAAAATGAATTGACATGCTGCAGAAAATAAAACGCTGCAAATACTGATGGAAATTTGCTGATCATGTGCACAACACTTCAGGATTGTCATTTAATTACCTTGCACAAGTATTCCATTGCGTTTTTAGATCATTTACACGCATGAAAAAAATGCCTCAAAAATGCATCACGTGTACATAGCCTTTCTGTAAAAAAGAATACTGTAAATAAAAAGGAGAAAAACCGATTGCAGAATTTTTACATTTTTACTGTTTTGCCACACTTGGATTTTTTTTTCCCCTTCCTTCCAGTACAACTTGTCCCGTAAAAAACAAGCCCTCACCATTTTGAAGAATTTGGTGAAAAATAAATCAGCAAATATAACAAGACAAAAAGTTAATTCAATTAATGGCGAGTGATGAATTTTGCCCTCAGTGTCGATTTTCCGCTCATTCATTCATTTATTTTTTAATTTATTTACTTTTTTATTCATTAACAAATTTTCTTCGAACAGAGTTGAGGCTTACCGGTGGACTCACCAATTGTATGGGAATAGTGGAAATGTATTACAAAGGAGAGTGGGGAGCGGTGCGTGGCGTTCTCAACACCGACAGCTTTGGCACCGTTGTTTGCAGACAGCTCGGCTGCACCTCTCCGAATGGAAATAATTCTGTAATCAATGCTGACACATTTGGAGAAGAATTTCGGCTAGTTTTATTTAAGGATGTAAACTGTGAAGGAGAAGAATTACTTCTATCACAATGCAAACATGAAACTGGTCGTCATCTTTTCACCTCTGATGCTTTATCTGGAGTGATCTGTTCAGGTAAGGATGGAGATACTGCATTACTGTCATTTGGTGATGGATTGTTGGTTTTGGTTTCCCTTGTTTTGTATTGTCATTCAGTATTACCTCCTTCTTCCCAATATGTCCCAGTATCATTCATTGTTCCCGAAAACCATATAATTTTCCACCTATTTATTATAGAAATATTTTTGTATTCAATGGAGACTGCCATTTTTTCTCCTAGGTCACAATTGTTATGATTTTTTCTGATTATTGCCAACTTGTCTGCAATTCTATCAATTTTGGTTCAAAACTTTGAAAATCCCTATTGGCTCCCCCTTCCTCCCCCCCTTTTCCTCCTTCCCCCTCCCACTCCCCTCCTTTCTTATATGTATTTAAATTTTCAATAAAAATTAATGGAAAAGAAAATCCCTATTGGCTAGATTGCAGTTGCTGCTGTTAGGCCTCTTTCACACATCAGGTTTTCGCCGTCAGGCGCGATCCGGTGCTTTTGACAAAAACTCGATCCGGCGAAATGCAATGCTGGATCCGGTTTCCCCCCCATTGACTTGCATTAGAGCCGGGTCGAGCCGGATGGCCATGCGTTTCATCCGATTTTCGCCGGATCCGGCAATGTGACGCGATCCGGCGTCTGGAAAAAACGGCTACTGTAACGTTTTTTGTCTCCGGCAAAAAAGCCGGACACGCCGGATCCGGCGTGTCCGGCTTTTTCATACAATGAAAGCCTATGAGCGCCGCAGTGCGCCTGATCCGGCGACAGCCGGATCTGGTGGCCGGATCCGTTTTTTTTGGTCTGAGCATGCTCAGTAGCTCTGCCCACAAGACATATATAAAGGCAAGACAGTGGGACCCTCAGCCACACCCAACATGCCACCCAAGCCAAGAACCAGGAGCAGGAGAAGGCAGCAGACATCTGCAGCAGCACCATCAGCACCACCCCAAATGGAGCAGCATGCTGAACAACGGGAGGGGAGTCCAGCAGCAGATGAGAGACGGTAATTATCAAATCCCCCATTCCTCCAAACTAGGGCTATGGAATATCAAGATATTCATTGGCCCTTTGTTTCTCTTTATTCAACAGCC
This sequence comes from Dendrobates tinctorius, assembly GCF_039654945.1. Classification (NCBI taxonomy): domain Eukaryota; kingdom Metazoa; phylum Chordata; class Amphibia; order Anura; family Dendrobatidae; genus Dendrobates; species Dendrobates tinctorius. The sequence continues at coordinate 90,005,417 of NW_027361687.1, read as the reverse complement.
GCCCAATAAATGCAGCAGCAGCAGCAGCAATGGCAGCAGCAGGAACACCACCCACAGCCATGGAGTCTGGCCATGAGGAAGACAGCACATCTTCTTCTGGGAGCCCTCCCTCGCATCGTCAGCGTTTGACGGTAAGTTTTTATTTCCAAAATCCATCATCTCTGTAATATATGTCTATTCATTGCCTTTTATTTCAAAACAGGAATCACAATATGAAGAGGAGCTCCCAGAAGAAGGAAGGGGTGGACAGACACTTGGAGTGGGCTCACAATTGGTAAGTTTTTTGCATCAAACGCAGAAACACAACATCACACTACACACAACACATAGAAAACAATGTTCTGCAGACCACACACAGCAAACAAATGCCTACATCCAAAGACATAACATTTTTTGTTTTCTTCTCTAGTCTTCCCAATCTGGTGCTCGGCCAAGAGGTCCTCGCAGTGCCTCCCAGGGTCGTCGGCGACAGCACCGCGGCGGTCACCAGCGTGTAAGTATAAATATTTTTGGTTTTTTTTTTTGCAATTTTTATTTCATTTCTTTTGTGGAGGCTAATTATGTTATTTTTGTCTTTTTCTTTAACAGCCTTCACAGCGTGCTCCCGACTCTGACGGTGAGGATGGAGGGATTGATGTGGACCACCTCATCGATCTCGTCAGAGAAAGGGAGCCGCTCTGGAATATGGCTGACCGCCGCCACGCTGACCTTATCGTTACCCGACGACTCTGGGAGGAAATCTGTTCGCTCCTTGTGGACCGCTGGGAGGACCTCGAAGCTTGGGCCCAGATTAAAGAGCGTAAGTATATACAGTACCGGTTGCTTGATTTAAACCAGTGTTTCCCGAACTCCAGTCCTCGTGGTCCCCACGGATCATGTGTTCAGGATTTCTATTTACTTTGGAAATCCTGAAAACATGACCCCTGGGGACCATGAGGACTGGAGTTTGGGAAACACTGATGTTGTATACTAACCACTTTGTCCTTTCTCGTTTCAGGGGAGAGAATTGTGAAGCGGTGGCGGTCTGTGAGGGATCGTTTCAAGAACGAGTTCAATAAAGAGATGCGGGCCCCGAGTGGATCTGGAGGACGCAGGAGCAAGTACAAGTACGCACGAGCCCTGTCGTTCCTCCGGGAGACAATGCTCACCAGAAGGTAAATATTACACACCACATGTGACAAAAAAATGTTTAGATGTAACTTTTTTTTTTCAGCCAGGGCCATACCATGTCACTATTTTAATTGTTTTTTTTTCTCTTTATTCCACAGCACGGTGAGCAGCACTCGGGAGCCTGCACGATTGGACCCTTCTGAGGCGATCCCTGAGGAGACCGGCACCGAGGGACACTTCGACCGCCCCGGTACATCTGCACCTTCCCAGCCTTCCCACACATTCGACCCATCTGTGCCATCCACCAGCACAGGAGCATCGTGGCCGCCTACATTACATGAAGCTGCTGGTGAGGAGATCGCTTTCCCTTTACCCCACCCTTCTGCCCCTGCCACCTCTAGTACACCTGCGGGTACTGGGCGGCAGCGGCAGAGGGGTCAGGAAAAGAGTTATGCGCCAGAGTTCTTGCATCTTAATGCATCTTTCCAGAACTGTCTAAAAGTCTTGTCAGAGCAAATCTCCGCAGGCTTTCAGCAGATCAACTCCAGCATTCTGGAGGTGAAGACACTTCTGCAAACCATGCATTCAGAAGCAAGATCTTCGCCAAACCACACCTTTTTCAGGTCTGTTGTGGAGCGCATGGCAACACTATCTCCTACCCAGCAGATGCATGTAATGCATTCGTGCCACGGTGCTCTACAGCAGGTTACCTCCCAACCTCCACCTCCCACCACTGTAGTTCCTCCACCTGCATCCCCTCCAGCCACTTTCCATCCTCCCCCTCCTATTACATCTGCACCCCCTCCAGCCACTTTCCATCCTCCCCCTCCTATTATATACCAGCAACCTGCCCAGTACCAGCAACCTCCCCAGTACCAGCAACCTCCCCAGTACCAGACATCTCCCCACTTCCAGCAACCTGCCCCGTACCAAACTCCTTCCCCGTACCAAACTCCTTCCCCGTACCAAACTCCTTCCCCATACAACTTTCCATCAACATCATCTGCTCCTACAGTCCCTGCCCAACCCTCCACTCCACCGCCCACCACCTCTTCTGCCTCCCACATGTCCACCCATTCTGTAGCTTTTTCCACACCATCACCTCTAACTGTTCCTTCCCCACCACGATCCCAGTCCTCTCTCCACACTCCCATTGTCGAAGTGTCCCGCAGCCCCTCCAGCAGTATTTCCACCCCACACTACACAGATTTATGATGTGTTTTGTAATAAAAATGCCCAGTTGGTTTCAAACCTTTATTCAAAAAGTTTTTTTAACTTTAAAAACAGTTTACAAAAAAAAAATATTTTAAATAAAAGTTAAATTATTGTTTACACTGGTTGTCTGTCATTTCTTTCTGCGGCGAAATATGTTTAAAAAAAAGGTTAAATACAGGGTATTTAAAAGGTAAAAAGGTATTCAAAACCAGGTATATAACTGTGGGTAAATTTTAGCTTTTTGCCACAGTTGTGTTCCTGGTTGTGTTTGAAGCATTAGCAAGTATTTCACCTAAAAAGTTGTGTTTATTGTTGGTGATTTCCTAACAATGTACACAACTTTTGTTAAAAGGTGAAATACTTTGCATAAAACACAACCAGGTACACACCTGTGGCCTAAAGCTAAAAATAGAGACCATGACAAGATAGCCAACTTTGGTTGGCAAAGGTATATACTGTTGGTACAGAAGGTACACAAGTTTGGTTAGGGCACAAATCTTTCACACTCTGTCATCCTGCCAGTGTACTCTGCCTTGAGGTGACATAAAGTATAGTGCAAAATTGTCCCTCATTACTGAAACCGTCACAGAACTTCTAGTGGTAATGTCATGGTAATCTTGCAAGGTGGTTTCTTCAGAGGTGTCCTCAATGGAAATGGGTTCCTTGCAGATAACAAAATTGTGGAGTACCACGCAAGCTTTGATCACCTCGTCAACAGTTTCTGTCTTGAGGTTGATCGCAGTCAATAGGACCTGCCATTTGGCTGTCAGAATACCAAAGGTACATTCAACCATTCTTCTTGCTCTTGTGAGGCGGTAATTAAAAATGCGTTTTGGTCTTGTCAATCCTCTGCTAGAGTAAGGTTTCAAAAGGTGTTCTGACAGCTGGAAGGCTTCATCCCCTACACAGACAAATGGCATAGGTGGACCAGATGTTTGCGGCAGCGGTCTAGGTGGTGGGAACTGGAAGGTGTTTCCATACAGTTTACGCCCCATGGCAGACAGTTTGAAAACTTGAGAGTCATTGGAGCGGCCATAGGCCCCAATATCAACAGCAATAAATTTGTATTCCGCGTCAGCGATGGCCATGAGGACAATTGAAAAATATTTCTTGTAATTGAAATATTCCGATCCCGATCCGGCTGGCTTTACAATGCGGATATGTTTCCCGTCCACAGCGCCCAAGCAGTTGGGAAAATGACATATCTGTTGAAACTTGTCAGCAATTTCAATCCACCTCTCTGTTGTGGGCTCTGGTAAAAACTCTTCAGCTAAGGAGTCCCACAGTGCACGGCATGTGTACTTCACTATTCCAGATATGGTGGAAATCCCGAGTCTGTACTGTAAATGCAGTGACGAAAGGGATTCTCCAGTTGCAAGAAATCTGTGGGGAATTAAAAAACAATCAATTAGTTTTAAATCACAGCATTACATACCAAAACTCAGCTATAACACTTGGAGATACAAACTACCACCAACAAGATTGCAGTGAAAGTGTGCTCTGATGCGAGCATATCCAATAAATGTGGCTTTTACCTTAAAGTCACCATCAGACGCTCTGCGGGTGAAACAGAGAAGCGGCAATAGGTGTCCGCTTTTCTTATGAGGTGTGCAATGCGCTCCACCAAGTAATCAAAATTCTCCATTTTCATCCGAACATATCCAAAAAATTTATCCGGGTTTCGTTGAAGGTCCATGCAGAGTGTAGAATAGACCCCACGCGTCATTCTCTTGGCTGTGATGGGGTGGATCCACAAACGTCGTCTATGATGCCTGATGCGCTGCTGTCTCGCTCTCTCCTTCTCCAGAACAATCACCCTCAAACGATTCGCCTCCGCTATAAAATCCGCCAAATTCTTCAAAATATTTCCAATCACAACATCCATCTTCGCCAACTTGCTCTTCTCTCCAACCTGCACTTTCTCCTCTACAACCTGTCAAAGAAGGGCTGTAGGAACACGCTATATATAGTTTTCCAGTAGCCAATCCCGTTTGGAAGGCCACAAGGGTCAATTTTAAAAACCGGATCCGGCGTAATCCGTCGAAAAACGGATAGAAAAACGGATGAACCGGATGAGACGGATCCGGTTTTGTCTGTCAAGAACAAGACGGATCCGGCAGAAAACCGGATCCGGCACATCAGGTTTTACAAAACATTTGCCGGATCCGGCGTTCCGGCACGACGCCGGATCGTGCCTGACGCCGAAAACCTGATGTGTGAAAGTAGCCTAAGTGACTACTCTGAGGGCACAAACAGTGGGTTCCCTTTAGAAAGCCCCTTAGTAAGCAGCATTGTAAGATGATAAAAAATCCCCACTGTACAGGAATGGTACATGGGCTATTTTCAAACACTTCATTTTTGCTGTGTTTTTCTGCAGTCAAAACCTGCTATTGTAAAAATGCTGGGTTCCAAACACTTGTTTTGCCATAATTTTATTTATTTTTGTATGCATTGTACACTCAGTACTGCGTAGTTCAGGTTGAGTGGTAGAGTCGAGTTGAGTGGTAGATGAGCACGGGAGCACGTCCGGGTCGAATGGAGCAGCCACCTCTGGAGTTTCAGGCCTACTGTATGTGCTTCCCTTGGACTGGCGGGCGGCAAACGATCTAAGTCTGAGAACGAGGACAGTGGTTCTTCCTCATCACTGTTGAGAACCGTGGGAGTGAGCGTTTCGGTGACACTTGGCTCCGTCTCTTCTTCCTCAGGATTCTGTGACAGGCAAGGACGCAACATGCTATGGTGAACTATTCAGGCAGGTGCCCCTTCTTCTCTTTTGGGTTGAACTTCGTACACTTGCCGTTGGATCCAACTCGGCGCTTCACCTGATGTGAAGTTTTATCCCATCGATGCTCTAACTTGCCCCGAGGTCACTTGTCTGAAACTAACACTCTATCCCCGGCCTTAAGAGCTGTCCTCGAATGGGTGCCGCTTCATGATGTTCGAGTTCTCGAAACTTAGTCTGCACCTCACGGTGGAAAGTTTGCAGCCCATGTCAATGTTCTCGGACCCAGGAAGACACCCCCATCCATGGGTAGTCTTCTTCTGGATCCAAGTCCATGTCTGTAATCTCCCATCCTTTTCAGTCAAACAGTAAGATATACGGAGTGCATCCAGTTGTTCTGTGCACTCAGCTGTTGTACACCCAGACTAATTCAGCCATGTACTCAGGCCATCATACTTTCCAATTTCCTTCCAAAGTTCTCAACATCTGAATTAGTGTCCTTTTGAAGTGTTCACATATTCCATTCCCCTGAGGATGATAGGGCATTGTTCTGGACTTCTCAACCTGGTACAGACGATGTAATTCCTCCATCACTCGACCTTGAAAACAAGCGCCTTGGTTGGAATGAATTTTCTTTGGGCAACCGTACACCCGGATGAAGTCTCAGCAGATAGCCTGAGTGGCAGATTCAGCAGTCTGATCCCGAGTTGGAGTTACCACAGCAAACTTGGTAAAGTGGTCGGTCATCACCAAAAAATGTTCATACCCGAGATGAGCTGGACTCTCGGTCGAGTAGTCTATCATCAATAACTCTAAGGGAGCAGAAGTCACAATGGTCTGTATGGGGGCTCTCTATTCCTGAGGTTTAGCCAGTTTACAGCTTTAGCATTGCTGACAGGCCTCCTCTACTGCAGTCTTCCATTTGGGTGATAGACCAGCTTCTGTAACCACTGGAATGTCTTTTCCGGACCAAAGTGAGCCCCTCTCTCGTGGGCCTCAGTAGCCACTACACTGATCAACTTCTCTGGGTGTGACATCGGCGGCCGAGCCCGCCGATGTCTCTTCTGCGGCGGTGACCGCCGCTGCCGCTCCCCACCGCCACCCCCCCGGTGGTGCGCTCTCTTACCCAACCCTCCGCGCTGCATCCCCGCACTCTGTCCCTAGGTCACGGGCGCGCGCTCGCCCGCTTCCTTCATCCAGCGGTGGGCGTCGCTGAAGGCGGGACCTACCGTCCACTTCCTGGCCAGTAGGTATTTCAGGCGTCCTCCCTATGGGGAAGACGCCTGATGATTGTGTGGCTACTCTGCACTCTCTGGCCGCTATAGTTTCCTATAGTACATCTGCCTGCCTTGTGTCTTGCTCAGTTCCCTCTGTCAGCCTTGTGTCTCGCTCTGTTCCCCCCCCACCTGTCTCAGCCTTGTCCTCTCTGCTCCTATTCTCCCCCCTGTGGCTCTTCCTCCGTACCCCCTTGCCACCTGTAGCAACGTCTTGCTACCTTATTACTAGCCACTGCCTAGTTCCTCCGTTACCCCGTCCCGGTACCCTGGTCTCTGTCCTGCCTTGTCCTTCGAGCCATCCCTCTTGGTACCGGCTGTTGCAGTTCTGCCCCCTGCGGTCCTGCCCCTAACGATCCCTGTATAGAGGTCGGTCTTCACCTGGCGTGCTCGGCCCAGGGGCTCCTGATCCGCGACCCAGAGGGTCCACTCTCGGACGTACTCGGTTCCCGAGCGTCACACTGGGAGCACCATTTGCCAGTTGATCCCTAACTTCCGTACCAACTGCACTTTTCTATACAACAAGCCTCTCTCACTGCCTGAGAATCTGTAGAGTCTCTGGGGACAGACCATCTCAATCCGGCTGGGGAGTCGCTTCAAAGCCACCAACTGTCTCAATTGGGCAAGTTCCCTATCTTCCTGTTGGAGTTGCACCCAGTCATCTCGAGGTCGTCTTAGCACTTGTTCTCCAGATGCCTCTCCAATCTTTCCCTGCATAGCCACTAATGACCTGGCAAAGTCCCGAAAACCAGGGATCTCTTCTGCCTCCAGCTCTTCATCTCAGTCGCATCCAGGTCACTCATGGGTCACTCTTGACCGAGCATCAGCATGCGTATTCTCGGCTCCTTTCCGATATGTGAGCTTGTATCGATACTTCACCATGCGGGCCACCCATCTTTGCTTGAAATCCCCCAGTTTTGCATTTTCTAAGTGGGCCAGGGGATTGTTATTGGTGCCCACCAAGACTTTGGACACTGACAAGTATTCGGCGAATTTCTCGGACATCACCCAAACTAACGCCAACAATTCCAGCTTGAAGGAACTTTAATTGTCCAGGTTCTGTTCCAAATTGTGGAGGGACCAACTCATGTAAGCAATCAATCAATCCTTCCCTTCCTTCCTTTGGCACAGCACAGCCCACAGACCATGTAGGCTTCCATCGGTGTGAAGGATGAAGGGCTGGGAGAAGTCTGCATAGGTGAGTATTGGGGCTTCAGTCAAGGACATCTTTAAGACTAGGAAGGCTTCTTCCTGACTATTCCCCCACTGAATCGTCCAGTTCTTTGCACCAGACAGAATTCCGTTTAGTAGTTCCAGCAGCGGATTAGCGATGCAAGTGAAATTCTTCACGTACCTTCGTTAGTACCCATTAAGCCCCGAAAAGGCCCAAATGTCCTTCACCGTCTTCGGGGTGGGCCAGTCCTGTACTGCCGCTATCTTCTCATGGGCAGGTCTCACCCCGTCAGTGGTATGATGTGTCCCAGGTAGTCAATTAGCTTGCGGAAAAGGTGACATTTTTGGGGCTTCACTTTCAGGCCATGCTTCTGTAGTCGACTCAACACTTGTTCCAACCCCTGGAGATGTTCTTCAAAGGTGGCTACATAGACGATGATATCATCTAGGTAGATGAGGGTAGTGTCAAAGTTCAGATCTCCCAAACATCTCTCCATCAATCGCTGAAATGTCCCAGGAGCGTTAGTAAGGCCAAAGGGCATCCAATTGAATTTAAATAATCCCAGGGGCAGTATAAACTCTGTCTTTGGCCGATCATGCTCAGCCATGGGCACCTTCCAATATCCGCTGGCCAGATCTAAGGCCGGTTTCACATTAGCGCATTTTCAGCGCGCGCACGGCCGGGGGTAGCTCCGCCCCCGAGCCGGCTCTCTGCCCGGCGTGCCCGCCCCTTCCTTGTAGCGCCGCCTCCTAGCGGACAGCGGCGCCTGCGATCGGCGCACCCTATCTTTAGCATAGGGTGCGCCGATCGTGCGCAGGCCGTGCGCTAGTTGCGCTTTGACCTGCGCTGCGCACTTTTGACGGTGCGCCGTGCGCGCCAAAATCCGAAAAGTTTGATTTTGGCGCGCACGGCGCACCGTCAAAAGTGCGCAGCGCAGGTCAAAGCGCAACTAGCGCACGGCCTGCGCACGATCGGCGCACCCTATGCTAAAGATAGGGTGCGCCGATCGCAGGCGCCGCTGTCCGCAACGAGGTGGCGCTACAAGGAAGGGGCGGGCACGCCGGGCAGAGAGTCGGATCGGGGGCGGAGCTACCCCCGGCCGTGCGCGCGCTGAAAATGCGCTAATGTGAAACCAGCCTAAGGCTAGTTTCACACTTGCTTTTTTTTGCAGCGCGTTTTTCCCGCAAAAAAACGCATTAAAAAAACGCATACAAATGCATACAAACGCTGCGTTTTTTTCAAGCATTTTTATGCGCATGCAGGAAAAAAACGCAGCGTTTTTGCGCGTTTGTATGCGTTTTTTGTGCGTTTGCGTTTTTTTACAGATTTTGGAAAAACCCCACAAAAATGAAAAAACAACCATTCAACAACACACAAGACCAATGGGACTTCATTGTGGGTGTGGTATGTTAATATATAGACCCTGTCTACAGTATTCTTCACATTTGCTTGATTCTTCTCGTGACCATGGATCTGCGCTGGAAGAGTTTTCACTTCAACTTGGATTTGGACATCGCGATGGCTCAGGCGTATGCAGTTGCTTGCCATGAACAAAGGAAGAGAGAGAGGCAGCGAAGACGGCGGCGTATGTGGATACATCCGATTGTTGAACTCCGGGAGAGCCGTGGGGCATACCACACCCTCTACAGCGAGCTAGAGGCAAACCCGGAGAAATTTACAGATTATATCAGGATGTCCCACGAAAGTTTCATGGATTTGCTTGCTCGTGTCCAACAATCCATCCGGAGACAGGACACACAGCTCCGTCGTGCGATTCCTCCTGAGGAACGGCTACTGGTTACATTACGGTATGTTTTAAAAACCAAGGGGTGCGGTCTGATGTTTTTTTTTTAAATTTAGTATTCAAAACCTTGGGTAATTAGTTTTCGTGAATGTACTAATATTTTATTTTATAGTTTTTTAAAATAATATACATAAATATTAATTTTACTTCTTTGTCTGTTCACAGATTCCTGGCGACTGGTGAAACCCTATCTTCACTACACTTCCAGTACCGTATTGGAATCTCTACCTTGTCTGGAATTGTTGCTGACACCTGCCGGGCTCTCTGGAATGTTCTTTGCCCAGAATTTATGCCCCTGCCCACCGCTGAAAAGTGGATGGAAATTGCTGACAAATTCTGGACAGTATGCAATTTTCCCAACTGTTTGGGAGCTGTTGATGGTAAACACATACGGATCATCAAACCCCAAAGAACGGGATCTGAGTACTATAATTACAAAAAGTACTTTTCAATAGTACTCATTGCGATTGCGGATGCCGGATGTATGTTTGTAGCAGTGGACATTGGAGCATTTGGCCGTGGTAATGACTCACAGGCTTTTCAAAACTCAGACATGGGCCGGAGGTTGTATGGCAACCAATTTAATTTCCCTATGCCACGGCCTCTTCCTCACACCGAAGCTCCGCCACTGCCCTTTGTAATGGTTGGCGATGAGGCTTTTCAAATGTGCGGAAACTTACTGAAACCCTACTCCAGCCGGGACTTGGACCACACCAAAAAAATATTTAATTACAGGCTGACCAGGGCCAGAAGAACTGTCGAGTGTGCTTTTGGGATTCTTGTTTCCAGATGGCGAATTCTGGGCACGGCCATTAATCTTAAACTTGAAACAGTCGATGAGGTGGTGAAGGCCTGTGTGGTTCTACATAACTTTGTGATGGCTAAAGAGCACCCGACCTTTGAACTGGACGATGATGCTCCTAACCCATTGCCTGAATTCACTCAGCACACTCTCAGGTCATCCGTTGAAGTTGGCCAAATGAGGGACCAATTTGCGGCCTACTTTATTTCTGATGTAGGACGGGTGCACTGGCAAGATGAAATGGTGTAATGTTTTTGTTTGTTTATGGTAATAAAAAACCTTATTTGATACCATTACTGAGTGCACTATATTTTTTAAACTCCAATTAAATAAAAAACTTCCCATGTATAACTGAATTTTTTGATGTTCACACACCTGGGCAGGTAAATACACATATGAGTTAAAATGCAGCATTGCTAGTCTGCGTGAAATATATTGGAACGAGCAAAGCTGCAGGCCATGAATCAGGAAACCATTTTTTTTCAAGAGAAAATTGTGCAACTAGTTGAAAACAAAGTATGTGATTTTCTCAAAACACAACCCTCAAAACCCAACCCCAATGAAAGTCCATGGGGAATACAAGTCAGCATTGAGTGGATGAATGTAATCTGATCCATTCCAACTTAAAAGTTATTACACTAGGCCTTGGAATGACTATACTAGGCCGTGGTATTTCAAATATGAGTATAGTAGGCCTTGGGCCTACTAGTATAGTAATATGTGAAATACCACGGCCTAGTATAGTCATAACAAGGCCTACTCGATTTTTGCCAACTAGGATCTTGTTTCACGAAAAACAAACGGGTGAAACTTGACAAGTTTCAACAGTTTGTTTTTCATGAAACCAGATTCTAGTTGGTAAAACTAGAGTTATTACACTAGGCCTTGGAATGACTATACTAGGCCGTGGTATTTCAAATATGAGTATAGTAGGCCTTGGGGCTTGTAGTATAGTAATATGTGAAATACCACGGCCTAGTATAGTCATACCAAGGCCTACTCGAATTTTACCAACTAGGATCTTGTTTCACGAAAAACAAACTGGTGAAACTTGACAAGTTTCAACCTTTTTTTTTTCATGAAACCAGATTCTAGTTGGTGAAACTAGTTATTACACTAGGCCTTGTAATGACTATACTAGGCCGTGGTATTTCAAATATGAGTATAGTAGGCCTTGGGGCTAGTAGTATAGTAATATGTGAAATACCACGGCCTAGTATAGTCATACCAAGGCCTACTGTAATAACTCGATTTTTAACAACTAGCATCTTGTTTCACAAAAAACAAACTGGTGAAACTAGAAAGAAACTTATTTTTAAGATAAGTTTCAACAGTTTGTTTTTCATGAAACCAGATCCAAGTTGGTAAAACTCGAGTTATTACACTAGGCCTTGGTATGACTATACTAGTCAGTGTTATTTCACATATGACTATACTAGGCCTTGGGTTGGTTTTTAACATGTATTTACCCATCAGTGTGTGTGAGCGGCGCAAACAACATTAATGAAACTTAGTAATGGTGAACCACAAATGTAAATTTATTTTTTATCACAAAAATAAACCAAAAAATTATTTTTTCCGGCGTTTGGGGGCAGATGGTTTCAATTTGGGGGTGTGCAGGGAATATGCAACACTTGCAGTTGAAGACGGTGTTTGAGGGGAAGGGGCAACAAAACTTGTGGGGGAAGGTAGTCCAGTTAAGGGAATTAAACTAGGAACACTTGGAGGAGAGGAAATCTGTTCAGGTACATTAGTTGTAATGGCATGTCGCCGTAGGCTTGTGTGCCTGGACCGACTTTGGCCCAATGCCCGCCTTGATAGATTTCGCCTTGAACTAGGGGCAAATATTGAATGTAGGTCCCCCGTCTGCTGGTATGGCTGCTGCTGCTGCTGAGGTGGCGGCTGCTGCTGCTGAGGTGGCGGCTGCTGCTGAGGTGGCGGCTGCTGCTGAGGTGGCTGCTGCTGCTGAGGTGGTTGCTGCTGCTGAGGTGGTTGCTGCTGCTGCTGAGGTGGCTGCTGCTGCTGCTGAGGTGGCTGCTGCTGAGGTGGCTGCTGCTGAGGTGGCTGCTGCTGCTGCTGCTCTTCGTTGTCAGTGCTCGTCCTTGCAGGAGGACTGGTGGCGGCAGTGATGGTCCAGGTTTGCAGAGTGGTGGTGGCAGGGCTACTACATGTTGTTGTAGCGGCAGGGCTGTTCCATGTTTGCCTAGTGGTGGCTGAGCTCCACGCATGCATGGGAGTGGCGGTGGTGCTCCAGACAGGAGCAGCGCTTGCCATGGTGGTGTCGGTGAAGTGACCAGCTGCACTCAGACTTGTGGTGGTGTAACGGTGGGTGTCCTGGCTTTGAATAGAGGTGTCCGTGCAGTGGTATGCAGCACAAGTCGGTAGTGAGGTGAAGCGAGTCAATGGTGGCACAGGTGGAAAGGACACCACTGACTGCTGACCGTACCGATTATGCTGCATAGCCTGCAAGAAAGCATTGTTGCAGGCCTGCAGCACATTCAGCTGTTGATCAGGACTAAGGTGTTCCGCCATGCCCTTTTCAATCTTACTAAAAAAATGGTGTGCTGGTCTGTTGAGGTCGGCCTCCAGACGGTCAAGGCGCTGTTCTACAGAATTGAAGCGGTGTTCAAAGTGGTTAAAACCACGTTCCATGAGTGCAAAACCGCTTTCAACTCTGTCGGACAGTGACTTGAGGCTGGAATTAAATGTCTCGCTCAAATGCATAAACTCGGGCAAGACATTCCTGTCCAAGGCCCTCTGCCGCTGGCGGGTAGTGCCCGCATAACCAGTGGCAGAGACCTGGGACAGGGGAACACCTGATGGCCCAGCTTCCTGGTCACCAGCTGTGTGTGTGGTTGACCTGCAAGGTGCTTCCTGGCTGTCGGATGGCTGGGACGGGTCAGAGGACGTCCGAGGAAGGACCGATCCAGGGCCAGGTTGCAGGGTGCTGCTCCAGGTGCTGTGGAAGAAAGGAAAATCATTACTACCATGCCTTTACAAGAAGCATCAGCTGTGGATTAGAAAAACACAGATTAATAAAAATAAAAACCCAAAATTTATAATACTTACGATCTCGTGGCAAGGACCGGTCTTAGGAACTGCAACGCGTGATAGTGACGGTATCTAGTTCTGGTCCTTGACGCAGATCCACTGCGAACCTGGCCCTCAGCACGAACATCACTGTTGAAGCGGTCCTTGATCAAACGCCAACGTGTTCGGACTTTGTCCACTGTTGATAAAAAAAATACAGTGCCGTCAAGGACAACAGTCACTGCGGCACAATGTAGCAATACAATACTCAAAGCAGTCACTGTAGACCCCGATGACACTGTTGGGTTTCCTGCTAGAATACACCTAGCACGAAACCCAACAGTGCCGTCAAGGACAACAGTCACTGCGGCACAATGTAGCAATACAATACTCAAAGCAGTCACTGTAGACCCCGATGACACTGTTGGGTTTCCTGCTAGAATACACCTAGCACGAAACCCAACAGTGCCGTCAAGGACAACAGTCACTGCGGCACAATGTAGCAATACAATACTCAAAGCAGTCACTGTAGACCCCGATGACACTGTTGGGTTTCCTGCTAGAATACACCTAGCACGAAACCCAACAGTGCCGTCAAGGACAACAGTCACTGCGGCACAATGTAGCAATACAATACTCAAAGCAGTCACTGTAGACCCCGATGACACTGTTGGGTTTCCTGCTAGAATATGCCTAGCACGAAACCCAACAGTGCCGTCAAGGACAACAGTCACTGCGGCACAATGTAGCAATACAATACTCAAAGCAGTCACTGTAGACCCCGATGACACTGTTGGGTTTCCTGCTAGAATACACCTAGCACGAAACCCAACAGTGCCGTCAAGGACAACAGTCACTGCGGCACAATGTAGCAATACAATACTCAAAGCAGTCACTGTAGACCCCGATGACACTGTTGGGTTTCCTGCTAGAATACACCTAGCACGAAACCCAACAGTGCCGTCAAGGACAACAGTCACTGCGGCACAATGTAGCAATACAATACTCAAAGCAGTCACTGTAGACCCCGATGACACTGTTGGGTTTCCTGCTAGAATACACCTAGCACGAAACCCAACAGTGCCGTCAAGGACAACAGTCACTGCGGCACAATGTAGCAATACAATACTCAAAGCAGTCACTGTATACCCCGATGACACTGTTGGGTTTCCTGCTAGAATACACCTAGCACGAAACCCAACAGTGCCGTCAAGGACAACAGTCACTGCGGCACAATGTAGCAATACAATACTCAAAGCAGTCACTGTAGACCCCGATGACACTGTTGGGTTTCCTGCTAGAATACACCTAGCACGAAACCCAACAGTGCCGTCAAGGACAACAGTCACTGCGGCACAATGTAGCAATACAATACTCAAAGCAGTCACTGTAGACCCCGATGACACTGTTGGGTTTCCTGCTAGAATACACCTAGCACGAAACCCAACAGTGCCGTCAAGGACAACAGTCACTGCGGCACAATGTAGCAATACAATACTCAAAGCAGTCACTGTAGACCCCGATGACACTGTTGGGTTTCCTGCTAGAATACACCTAGCACGAAACCCAACAGTGCCGTCAAGGACAACAGTCACTGCGGCACAATGTAGCAATACAATACTCAAAGCAGTCACTGTAGACCCCGATGACACTGTTGGGTTTCCTGCTAGAATATGCCTAGCACGAAACCCAACAGTGCCGTCAAGGACAACAGTCACTGCGGCACAATGTAGCAATACAATACTCAAAGCAGTCACTGTAGACCCCGATGACACTGTTGGGTTTCCTGCTAGAATATGCCTAGCACGAAACCCAACAGTGCCGTCAAGGACAACAGTCACTGCGGCACAATACAGAGCAGGGAAATACTCACTAAACGCCTTTTTGGAGGATGCTGTGGCGCTGTCCCAGCCATCCATCAACGCTGCGGCCACCTCATTCCATAGCCGCCGGGTCACCACAATGTCCTTGTGCAGCCGGTCACGGCTGTCCCACAACGGCGAATGCTCCTGGACCAGGCTGATGAGCTGCTCATTATCCAGGTAGACGTCTTCATCCCGTTGTGGAACCTAGACAAAACACATTCATTAGAATAATCCAATTTAAATTGAATAAAAAGTTACAAAAAAATAAACATAAAAAAGAGTAAAAATAGAAGATAAAAAATAAAGAACATTACAAATCATTTGATACTTACATTCCGTATCACCACCGGGACTTGGCTTCGCTGCTCCTGCTCTTCGCCCTCACTAGTCCCGTCCGCAGAAGATGATGATGACGATGTCTTAAAAAAGTTGAAAAAAACGTAAGAGATTTGGAGAAGCAGCAGATATACTTACCAGATGCACGAAAATAATCACCTCACGGTCTGCTTGCGCCAATTCCTGCCGCGATGGGGAATACTCGGATTCTGAAGACATACTGCATGTAAAAATAATAAAAATCATTAGTACATACATAATTTAAAAGGACAGGCATATAATGTAATATACTCACATTCTTCGCTGATATAATGGGTTCTTGGTTGACTGTCTGCTCTTCAATCTGTCAGTGTAGTAGTGGCAGAGTTTTGGCAGGCACCTCCTTTATATAGACTTTTTTTTTTTGACTTTAGAAGATTATAACTAGGACAACAAGTGGACACCACCAAAAAAACGCAGCGCTAAAAAAACGCTTACATGCGCATGCCAGTGCGCACGTATGCGCATCCATAGGCTATAATGGCCATTTTTAGCGCAAAACGTGCGCATACGTGCGCATGCGCTTTTTTCCAGGGCCAAAAAATGCAACATGCTGCGTCTGGAAAATACCAACGCACACCCCAAAAAAACGCAGCGCATGAAAATCGCATACGTGCGCTTACCAGCGCGCAGGTATGCGCACCCATGTTAAATATAGGGGAAAAAACGCATGCGCAGGTATGCGTTTTTTTCCAGCGCAAAAAAACGCAAATGTGAAACCAGCCTTAGGGATGAAAAATACTTTGCCTTCCCCAAGGTGGACAACAACTGCTAAATTCTAGGTAGGGAGTAAGAGTTCCACACTGTACAGGCAGTTAGTCGCCTATAGTCGACACAGAAACGCAAGGTCCCATCCTTCTTCCAAACTAGAATGATGGGAGCTGCCCACGGGCTCTGACTCTCCTGTATGACACCACTCTGCAGCATGTGTGCTAACATTTCTTTCACTTCCTTGTACATCCGCGTCACGGTATCTCTCCCGGATCAGTGCGGCACTTCCTGTGGGTATCTCGTGGGTTATGGCTGTTGTGCACTCAAAGTCATCTTCATGATGGGTGAAGACATCCTGGTAACGCTCCAGCACAGCTTCCATCTGTTGCACCTGTTGCGGTCTCGTCAATTCAGGCTGCATCGGCTCAAAGATTCAACGCCCTTCCTTCATGCTTCCAGACGGATGCTCTGGGGACATAGTAACGTCTACAGTCCTAAAGTCTTCTTGTTTTACGGCTAACTGGATGTCCTCCGGTTGCATCAGTTCTTCCGACACGCCCAGCACCTGTGCCACTTCACGCTTGAGCGAGAGCATAAAATTGTCCTCCTCAGGTTGACCCACCACCCCACTATACAGTCATAGACAATGGCTAATGTCTGAGCAATGAGGAGTCCTGAGGGTATTTGATCCATTGGCTCTATCTCGACTTCCACCACTTCGAAGGACGTACAAGCTCGTACAGGCAGCGTGAGCACAGTCTGACCAGGTGGCAGAATGAGTTTAGCAACGGCAGGGACTACCACCTTTCCTAAAACTTTCCCTTCACTCGATGTTTCTTGGGCCTGGGCAAACCGTATCAATTGTTGAAACACCTTCCTCAGGGATGTTCGTGGGCTCCATTGGTCCAGAAAAGAGTCTGATGACTCGCTGATGAAGAGAGTTCCGAGTTCTTTCAGCACATTCATCCCCATAGTCACTTAAGGGCCGTTGCGAGGATCTTCAGCTGTCAACACGACTACTTTCCGGCCCACATCCTTGCCGCACAGTGTAATTTGCATCCAGACCACCCCTGTGACTGGGATGGCAAACTGATTTGTCGCTGTTAACTTGATCACTGGACCCCACTCGGACTGCGTCGCCTCAGGATAATGGAGTCTAAAATATGTTTCTGGCATGGTGGTCACCTGGGAACCGGTATCAACTAGACAGCAGATGGCTTGACCATCCATTTCAGCCCATATTAGGGGGCTCAGGGAAATTAAACTTTTTGGTCTGCCTTCTCTCCAACTTGGCTGCTCATGCTCCGGGCAACATCCCCCAGCCATGGAGCCCACAAGTTTAATGACTGTTGGGTAAGTGGCTGCCCCCATCTTGCGCACTCTCGGGCATAGTGTCCAATGTCCCCACACTTGAAACAGGTCGTATGTCTTTCTGCTTGGGATTGTCCCATTTCCTGGAGATGCTCAGTGGGAAAGTGGGACTCAGCATCAGTCCTGTCTCTGGGTGGATTCGGAGTCATAGTGGGGACTCTTCTGAGGCCGGACTAATCTTCTCGCATTTCCTGTATTTTCTTCTGGATCTCTTTGGCCCATCCTGGCTCAGCTGTGGGCAAGGCAGGTACCTCCCCGCTCCAGACCTTCCCTGCCGAGGCTGCCACCCCCTGCTCCTGCCTCCGATCTGATTTCTAAGAAAGTCATGCGCATATTAGCATGCAAGCACTCCCACAAAGCTTGCTTAAGCAGTGCATCCCTGAGGCCTGCTACAAGTTAGTCTCTCAAAATCACATCAGGAGGTCCCACACCCACATCATCCCTCCTGGCGATCACCGCATGGACCTCTCGCAACGTGTTCATATTTTGGGTCACGGATTCCCCCTCCCTCTGAACGTGGCTAAACAATTACATCCAGAATTCTCCGACATCAGTGGGGTCCCCATGCATCTCCTCCAAAATTTGCAACACCTTGGTGAAAGTGTTCCACTCATCCGGGGGTCGAAATAGTACAGTACATCTAGCTTCCCCATCCAGGGCCATCACAGCAATCTCTGCTTGCATAGCGTGGGTCATAGGGTGCATCCTCAGCATGCCTTTAACCCGCTCAGTCCAGTCTCACATCAGTGAATTGTTCCCCATAAATTTTGGAAGATTGCTGAGCATGGCCCCAAGTAGTAAGCCGGCCCTTGGGACACCCATGACCGCTTGGTCTGCTGCCTTTGTGCCCGTGGTTTGCATCCTGCCGACTACGCCAAATGTAAGCAGGTTGTGAGATGCAGTGACGCAAGGGAGGCAGAGCAAGGGTTAACAGTATAACAATTTAACTGAATACTAAAGGTACTCCTCGCAGGGAGATAAACAGTTAAATTGAATAGAGAAATGACACTGTAACAACAGTCCAATTATCCAACCTAATGTGTCTTTAGGTTCCTTAGCCGCGGATGATCCTTTGGGGGTTTTAGTACAGGGAACTGCTGGCCTAGTATCCTCAGATAGGGTTCCACAACTGCCGGTCCGTCTTCTGGCGGCAACGGGTGGTCTCCGGTTTTAGCCGTTGAGCCACTAGTCCATTAGTCTGTGTAGCCAAAGTGAAAAGGGCCACAGCAATCCCGGTATCAAGCGTGGGCTGGTGCGCGGTAGCCAGCAGAAGGGACCACCACCTATTGTCCTGTAGCTGACCCATACATCTCTGCATGCGTGGTCTCACGTTTAGTTGAGCGCACAGTACTATTTCCACTCCTTGTCCCACAGGAATGCTCAGGAGATGCCGGCCGCAGTGCGTCGCGGTGCCACTGCTTGGGGTGCGTAGTGCGCTGTCCACCTTCCTGCACTCTCTCTGACGGCAGGAAAGTGACCCCGGCTTTGCGTGCTTTCGGCTCTGTTTCCGGTTTCAACACGCATCCTCTTCCTGGGTCATGGGGTCTGGCCAGTCCCCTATTCCTTCTCCAGGGCAACATGGGACACAGCATCGACAGTTCCGGACTTGACTCAATACAGGTACCCGCAGCCCGGTCTTCCTCCTTAAAGATACATGGGTCCTGATTCATCAAGACAGACGTTCACACTGGTCTTGATGGAGGAGCGACTGCAGGAATATTTTCATTGTAAAATTATGTCTCAGCTCGTCATGAATTGGATGAACTCCAGTGTCATGCCCCAATTCCACCCAATCCCATTCCAGCTCTGTCCAATTTAGGTAGAGCCTGGTGAAACTGGTGTGCAAGCCTCAAGTTGAGCAAAAGTTTAGTGACTTATCAGTTTTTTTCACTTTAATTAATCGGGGTCATGGTCCACAAAAAGCATCGACGTGAATGGCAGCAAAGACTATAATGTGTTCTATCCGTTAAAAATACAGATAGATCACATATGTGAAAAATAGACACCTGAATTAGACCTATTGAGAATTTGTAGTCCTTAAGGTGTTTATGCCCAAGTATGAAAATCTCATCAGTACCAGATAATCCTTACAGTATGTGCTCCATTTGCTCGAAAAATATAAAAGTCTGCCTTCAGTGCAGACTTTTATCAGAAGACTAGAAAATGCCTAAGATTTTTGGTTAATTGACTATTCCTAATTTTCCAGCTTATAGAGACTACAGATTGGTTGATGGATCTGATGAATGTTCAGGGCATTTAGAAGCTCAGATTGGCGATTCTTGGGGATCTCTATGTGACCTTGATTCAGCGCTAAGAGTGGCCAATGTACTTTGTAAAGAACTTCAGTGTGGAGAAGCAGTGCCATCATTAGTGATCTATACAAGAAGACCTGGACCAATTTGGACAGAGAAAATTCACTGTGTTGGCAATGAGTCCAGATTATTGGACTGTCCTAAACATCCTGGTGTCACAAAGCACTGTACCAAGCCGCATCCTCCTGCTATTCAGTGTAAAGGTAGGTAATTCTTTTTTAAAGACATTATTTTTAGCATCCGGCACATTATATACTGTAACTTACAATCTCATTAAATTAATTCCTTTAAAGAATGCAACTAATTTTTTCCAAGGAATAAATTGGACCCTTCTAGAGATGAGCAAATCAATTTGTAATGCATCAAATAAATCATGAATTTCACAAAACATTTGGATTTAGAACAGCATGAATTTTTTATGATCCAAAACCTACACAACCAGTAAAATAGTGGCAAGCTTCTTTTGAAGGCTGGTAAGGGGTTAAACAATAATAATAATAATAATAATAATAATAAAAAAGTCAACTTTCCTTTCCTAGGTCCACTCTTAGGGCTCATACCTAGAGTTGAGCGACTTTTGGTTTTTTAGGGTCGCGTTTCGTTTCGTGAAACCCGACTTTTCCAAAAGTCTGGTCGAGCAAGATCGTCCGATTA
The DNA here is from genome assembly GCF_039654945.1 of Dendrobates tinctorius. Classification (NCBI taxonomy): domain Eukaryota; kingdom Metazoa; phylum Chordata; class Amphibia; order Anura; family Dendrobatidae; genus Dendrobates; species Dendrobates tinctorius. The sequence continues at coordinate 89,984,998 of NW_027361687.1, read as the reverse complement.
TAGGGAAAAGTCGGGGTCGTCCCAAAACACGAAACCCAATGTAAGTCAATGGGGAATAAAAGTCGGCAGTGAGAGGAGGACAGGAAACACACCTACAGTGCCCATTTGAATGCCAAAAGCATCAATTCTTCTTACTTAAGCTTGTCAACCTTAATTAACTTCATAATACAAGTTACGCACTGAAAAATGGGGGTTATTTGGCTAAAGTTGTGGGGGGGTAGGGCTGGCTCCAGGTTTTCATGTGCCCTGGGCGAAAGAGCGCCCCTTTAACACATACCACAACTCATCATGCTCCGATACGGCAGAGAAATAGCGGTATAGTACAATGAAAAATACTTCACTTTTTACATCTCATGACGAGGCCCATCTATTTTTCCATACAGAATCATTGGTCCCATATAATGTTTGAAACAGTATATGATGAGCTCCACATAATGCTACAGCATATGTTGGTCCCCATGGATGAAGCTCCACTGTCTTATGGGCCCAAATAATGCTCCAAACATAATGGGCCCCATTTCTAATGCTCTAGTGTATAATGGGCCCTGTAAATGCTGCTCCAGTGTCTGATGTCCACCTTTGGAATGTTCCAGTGTATGGTGGCACTATCTATCATTCTCCAGAGTATAGTGCTCCCCAAAAATTGCTGTCCCAACATTGAAAACAATCAAATAAGTCTCCTCGCTAGGGAATCACTGTACTTGTCTGGACTCCTCGTCGTCCCCATCTTCCATCTCACTGCACAAGTATTTCAACTTTGCAAGTGCTGTGATCCTGAGCAAGCAGGGGGGGGCCCACTCGTTGGCGACGGCACTGGCACAGGGCCCCTGATAGTACGGTGGTGTGTCTGATGGCGGGTGGGCCGAACCTGCACTTTCATCTGCAGCTTCCTCTTTGTCACCGTGTAAGATGGAACTGTATATGGGAAGGGTAACCTGAGTTTCATCAGGGTCAGATTCAGGCCGTGTAGCGTGCGAGGGGAATGTAGTGGTCTGGGTCAATGTACCAGAAGATTCATCGAGCAGTGGCTGGGCATCAGTGCACTTGTGTCACCCCCAGGAGTACGGTCGCCACAGTGGCATTACCTTCTTCCTAGGGAGTGTGATGTCATGCTTGGGAGCAACGAATGATCTCTCTAGCAGGTTAACTGATTGGGCGGCGTTATTCCCACGAGTCATGACCCTCCAAACAGCGTTCATGAAGGCAAAGTGTTTGTTTTACGTGGGCAGTATGGTTGCAAAGCTGAACCTTAAAGGAATGTCCAGAAGGGCACCACCAGGAGTGGAGCCTACGGTTAAATTCGACTCCACCTGGGAAACCTCAACCATGCCAGCTACAGAACAGATGCACACATTACAAGCTTAATTCCGTTAACGAACGAGACTCCGTCATGCCCCGCGGTCCGAGTCCGGCTTACTAGAGGGACACGTGAGGCTCTGGCACATGAGATTGGCCAATAACTGGTGTGTCATGCCATTACATGTCCGTGGCTGCATGTGCGCTACACTGAAAAGGCCAGCATTTGTCGCTTACAGGTGCAGATAACCCGCTGAACAACGTTAGTGATGGGGATCACTGATGACAATTATTACCCGCGAACAATGATTTCCCAGTAAGTGCAGGTCAACCGCAGTTCCGGAATTAGGCCTAACCGTCATTCCTGAAAAAATAAAAAACTTACGTGTGCAAACCACAGGTGCTGTAGCTTGCTTAACAGCTCGCCAGCCGTTCTCACGCCCAGTATGGATTGCACGTGATTGCACAAAGGTTAGAAAGGGTACCGTATCCCCGGATAACATGTATGGATAGCGTACACATTCAAAATATATGTCTGTACATCAGGAGGCAGGCTCAGACGGTGTTAGGCCCAGTATGGATTGCACGTGATTGCACAAAGGTTAGAAAGGGTACCGTATCCCCGGATAACATGTATGGATAGCGTACACATTCAAAATATATGTCTATATATCAGCAGGCAGGCTCAGACGGTGTTAGGCCCAGTATGGATTGCACGTGATTGCACAAAGATTAGAAAGGGTACCGTATCCCCGGATAACATGTATGGATAGCGTACACATTCAAAATATATGTCTATACATCAGGAGGCAGGCTCAGACGGTGTTAGGCCCAGTATGGATTGCACGTGATTGCACAAAGATTAGAAAGGGTACCGTATCCCCGGATAACATGTATGGATAGCGTACACATTCAAAATATATGTCTATACATCAGGAGGCAGGCTCAGACGGTGTTAGGCCCAGTATGGATTGCACGTGATTGCACAACGGTTAGAAAGGGTACCGTATCCCCGGATAACATGTATGGATAGCGTACACATTCAAAATATATGTCTATACATCAGGAGGCAGGCTCAGACGGTGTTAGGCCCAGTATGGATTGCACGTGATTGCACAAAGGTTAGAAAGGGTACCGTATCCCCGGATAACATGTATGGATAGCGTACACATTCAAAATATATGTCTGTACATCAGGAGGCAGGCTCAGACGGTGTTAGGCCCAGTATGGATTGCACGTGATTGCACAAAGGTTAGAAAGGGTACCGTGTCCCCGGATAACATGTATGGATAGCGTACACATTCAAAATATATGTCTGTACATCAGGAGGCAGGCTCAGACGGTGTTAGGCCCAGTATGGATTGCACGTGATTGCACAAAGGTTAGAAAGGGTACCGTATCCCCGGATAACATGTATGGATAGCGTACACATTCAAAATATATGTCTGTACATCAGGAGGCAGGCTCAGACGGTGTTAGGCCCAGTATGGATTGCACGTGATTGCACAAAGATTAGAAAGGGTACCGTATCCCCGGATAACATGTATGGATAGCGTACACATTCAAAATATATGTCTATACATCAGGAGGCAGGCTCAGACGGTGTTAGGCCCAGTATGGATTGCACGTGATTGCACAACGGTTAGAAAGGGTACCGTATCCCCGGATAACATGTATGGATAGCGTACACATTCAAAATATATGTCTGTACATCAGGAGGCAGGCTCAGACGGTGTTAGGCCCAGTATGGATTGCACGTGATTGCACAAAGGTTAGAAAGGGTACCGTATCCCCGGATAACATGTATGGTTAGCGTACACATTCAAAATATATGTCTGTACATCAGGAGGCAGGCTCAGACGGTGTTAGGCCCAGTATGGATTGCACGTGATTGCACAAAGGTTAGAAAGGGTACCGTGTCCCCGGATAACATGTATGGATAGCGTACACATTCAAAATATATGTCTGTACATCAGGAGGCAGGCTCAGACGGTGTTAGGCCCAGTATGGATTGCACGTGATTGCACAAAGGTTAGAAAGGGTACCGTATCCCCGGATAACATGTATGGATAGCGTACACATTCAAAATATATGTCTGTACATCAGGAGGCAGGCTCAGACGGTGTTAGGCCCAGTATGGATTGCACGTGATTGCACAAAGGTTAGAAAGGGTACCGTATCCCCGGATAACATGTATGGATAGCGTACACATTCAAAATATATGTCTGTACATCAGGAGGCAGGCTCAGATGGTGTTAGGCCCAGTATGGATTGCACGTGATTGCACAAAGGTTAGAAAGGGTACCGTATCCCCGGATAACATGTATGATTGGCGTACACATTCAAAATATATGTCTGTACATCAGGAGGCAGGCTCAGACGGTGTTAGGCCCAGTATGGATTGCACGTGATTGCACAAAGGTTAGAAAGGGTACCGTATCCCCGGATAACATGTAAGGATAGCGTACACATTCAAAATATACGTCTGCACATCAGGAGGCAGGCTCAGACGGTGTTAGGCCCAGTATGGATTGCACGTGATTGCACAAAGGTTAGAAAGGGTACCGTATCCCCGGATAACATGTATGGATAGCGTACACATTCAAAATATATGTCTGTACATCAGGAGACAGGCTCAGACGGTGTCAGGCACAGTATGGATTTGACGGCCCAGATTACACAGCGGAGGAGCAGGGAGAGGTAAAGATTGCAAATGCTGGGGCCCTGCCCAAGCAAGGGGGGCCCACTCGTGGGCGTCGGTACTGGCACTGGGCCCCTCATAGTACGGCGGTGTGTCTGACGGTGGGTGTGCACCACCACCGTCGGAGACACTTGATTGCACTATGAGGGACCCTGTGCCAGTGCCCGCACCCAAGAGTCGGCCTACCCACCTGTCCAGGGCAACGGCACTCGCACGGTGTCGTGCGCTAGGTGGTGACCCCGGCCATGGGGGGGGAGGCAGCACAGTTAGGGAGTTTTAGAAAGTGGCATATGTTGATGTTGGACATTCAGCTGATGCAAAAGGCGAAATAGGTCAAGTCCCAGGAAGAGGTGAACCAAAGCAAGCCATTTTTCTGTCACCCTATGTGTCATCAGGGGAAGGTGGGACAAAATCCTTCGAAACCCATGCATGGTTCATTTTAATGAAGGTTAGATCATCCACATTTTGGGTTGACAGACGGGTCCTTTTTTCTGTCAGGATTGATCCAGCTGCACTGAAGACTCTTTCCGATAGCACACTTGCAGCTGGGCAAGCGAGCTCCTGTAAGGCATATTGGGCCAATTCAGGCCAGGTGTCCAGTTTAGCGGCCCAATAGTCAAAGGGGAATGACCTGTGTGGGAGAACATCGATATGGGAGGAAAAGTAGTTTGTAACCATAGTTGACAACTGCTGTCTCCTGTCACTTTCCATCGATGCAGTATTACCAGTTGTGTGAGCGGTATTTGAAAAATCAGTCCACAACATTGTCATGAAACCCCTGTCTCCAACACCACTTCTGCTGTGTGCACCACGAACACCTCTGCCAAGCTGCCCCCGGCCCGTACGGCTCGTGTGAGAACCATCACCGCTGCTGTGTGCTGGGAATGCCTCAAGCAACCGATTTACCAGAGTTGCTTGTTTATTAGCCAATATTAGGTCAAGGTTCTCCTGTGGCATGATGTTTTGTAATTTGCCTTTATAGCGTGGATCCAGGATGCTGGCCAACCAGTAGTCGTCATCGTTCATCATTTTGGCAATGCGTGGGTCCCTTTTTAGGATCTGCAAGGCATAATCTGACATGTGGGCCAATGTTCCCGGTGTCAATGATGCACTGCGAGTGCTGGTTGGAGGAGCACTTTCTGGCAAATCTACATCCCTCCAGTCACGCACAAACCCTGTACCAGACCTTGCCACGCCAACATTTTCACTTGCCCCACGAGATGCATCCTCCTCCCCTAAGTAATCATCCCCATCATCCTCCTCCTCCTCCTCTTCTTCCTCCACCTCATCCAGGAGAGGTCCCTGAGCAGACAATGGCTGAATGTCATCAAGGATTCCCTCCTCCTCTTCCTCCTCATCAACATTGGCTGCAGACGCCTGCTCCTTAAGGTGCGTCAAAGTTTGCATGGGCAGACGCATAAGTGGGATGCTCATGCTTAGGATGGCGTCGTCTGCGCTTACCAGCCGTGTGCATTCCTCAAAACACTGAAGGACTTTACAGAGGTCTTTCAGCTTCGACCACTGCACACCTGTCAACTCCATGTCTGCTCTCAAAGTGCCTGGCCGTGTATCCTCCCACAAATGCATTATGGCCTGCCTCTGCTCACACAGCCGCACCACCATGTGCAGGGTGGAGTTCCACCTTGTTGCAATGTCGATAATGAGGTGGTGGTTGGGAAGCTGGAGCAATCGCTGCAGCTTCTGCATACGAACGGAGTGTACAGGCGACCGGCGGATGTGCGCGCACAGTCTTCGCACCTTCTGGAGCAGGGCTGTTAACTCCGGATAATTTTTGAGGAAGCACTGCACCACCAGGTTCAAGGTGTGAGCCAAGCAAGGTATATGGCTGAGTTTTGAAAGGGCTATGGCTGCCACAAAATTACGGCCGTTTTCACTAACTACCTTGCCTGCCTCAAGATGTACACTGCCCAGCCATGACTCAGTTTGTCGCTTCAAGTACTCGGCCAGCACCTCGGCGGTGTGTCTGTTGCCCAAACACATCATTTGCAACACAGCCTGCTGACGCTTTCCACTAGCTGCTCGATAGGGGGACACATCGTGTGCAACAGTGGCAGCTGCAGATGGAGTGCTCGTACGACTGCGCTCTGTGGACGAGCTTTCGCTTCTGGAGGAGGAGGAGGGTCGAACGCCTACAGCCAACTGTTTCCTATACCGTGGGCTAGGCAGCACTGTCCCACCACCGCTGTCCCCTGTGGACCCTGCATCCACCACATTAACCCAGTGCGCAGTGATGGACACGTAACGGCCCTGGCCATGCCGACTGGACCATGCATCAGTTGTGAGGTGCACCTTTCCGCTCACTGACTGCTTGAGTGCATGGACAATGCGGTCTTTCACATGATGGTGGAGGGCTGGGATGGCTTTGCGAGAGAAGAAGTGGCGACTGGGTAGGTCATAGCGTGGTACTGCATAGGCCATGAGTTCGTGGAAAGCTGTGCTTTCCACCAACCGAAAGGGCATCATCTCAAACGAGATTAGTTTGGCAATGTGGGCGTTCAAACCCAGTGTACGCGGATGAGAGACTGAGTACTTTCTTGACCTACTCATAGTGTCTGGAAGGGTGAGCTGGACTTGAGAGCTGCATATGGTGGAAGTAGCGGTGGACAGGGTGGACTGAGAGAGGGTTGATGATGGTGATGGAGTTGGTGTTCTTTCTGATGGCCTAGAATCAGTCTTTCGTTGATATAACAGTGGGATTCCCTGACTGCTGTGGCCTTGCAACGACACCTCAACATTTGCTGCTGTGCTAACCGGTGGGCTTACAGTGGGGGAAACAATGTAGCGTTGCTGACTACCTTCGTTGTGATCAGTTGCACATGTGGCACTTGAGGTTTGGTGTTGTGTCCACGCTTGCAAGTGCATGCTGGTTAAATGTCTAAGCATGCAACTGGTATTCAAATTTTTCAGATTTTTCCCTCGGCTAAAGGTCTTTGCGCACTTCTTACAGATAACCTTGGCCTGATCATGAGGTTTTTGTTCAAAAAAGTGCCACACTGCACTCTTCCTACTTTGGCAGACATTTTGCGGCCTAGCACGCTGTGATCTTTTGACCCTCTGGACAAGCTGTCCAGCAACTCTTTTGATGTTTGGAACCTGTCTTTGGAGTGCTCCGGGCCTGCCAGATAACAGCTGTTGCGATGTCGATGTCTGCTGTGGATGCTCCTCATCTGAGCTATTGGAAGCAGCACCCTCTTCCCCCAATGGATGCCAATCTGGGTCAACAACTGGGTCATCCATTACCTCCTCTTCTATGTCATGTGCACCTTCCTCTGTGTCACCGTGTATGGTGGTATAGTGTGCGGGAAGGGGCACCTGAGTCTCATCAGGGTCAGAATCTGGCTCTGTACACTGCGAGGACAATGTAGTGCTCTGAGTGAATGTACCAGCAGAATCATCCATCAGCGGCTGTGCATCAGTGCACTCCATGTCAGATTCATCTTGGCCTGGGTAATTCACCATTTGACTTGATAATCCAGGCATGGTATGTGAAAACAGCTCCATGGAGTAATCAGTAGTATGGCCTGCGTCATCCTTCAATCTTGGTTAGGGTGAAGGACACAAGGAAAGGTGTGGTTCATGAACATGAGCCTCCAATGACGACTCAGTGCTTTTACTTTTTTCAACTGAAGAAGAGGAGGTAATAGAGCTTGAGGCTGAGTCAGCAATGTAAGACAAAACTTTTTCCTGATGCTCTGGCTTTACAAGCGGTTTGCCAACTCCTAGAAAACTAAGCATTCGAGACCTTATGTAGCCAGACGATGACGCAGGCTCAACACCTCCTGCTTTCGGTCCTATTTTGCTCTTGCCACTACCATCAGATCCACCACCAACACCATCATTACCAGCTGACAACCCCCGCCCAATTCCACGGCCTCTTCCACCAGCCTTCCTCATTTTTGGTAGAAATGTAGACAAAATCCAACAAACTATATAGTAATGTAAAACAAGTTACAAGGTGTCTATAGGACAGGGGAGATTTTGAATTTCTGCAGACACTTGTGGACACTGGACACTTTTGGATTGTGTGAGGGCCACTGATATCTGAGCGCTATGTCACAGGCTCGATGGCACAGCTGTGACAAAAGTGACGAGAGGATAAGGGAGATTTTGAATTTCTGCAGACACTTGTGGACACTGGACACTTTTGGATTGTGTGAGGCCCACTGATATCTGAGTGCTATGTCACAGGCTCGATGGCACAGCTGTGACAAAAGTGACAAGAGGATAAGGGAGATTTTGAATTTCTGCAGACACTTGTGGACACTGGACACTTTTGGATTGTGTGAGGCCCACTGATATCTGAGCGCTATGTCACAGGCTCGATGGCACAGCTGTGACAAAAGTGACGAGAGGGTAAGGGAGATTTTGAATTTCTGCACACACTTGTGGACACTGGACACTTTTGGATTGTGTGAGGCCCAATGAATATCTGAGCGCTATGTGACAGGCTCGATGGCACAGCTGTGACAAAAGTGACGAGAGGATAAGGGAGATTTTGAATTTCTGCAGACACTTGTGGACACTGGACACTTTTGGATTGTGTGAGGCCCACTGATATCTGAGCGCTATGTCACAGGCTTGATGGCACAGCTGTGACAAAAGTGATGAGAGGATAAGGGAGATTTTGAATTTCTGCAGACACTTGTGGACACTGGACACTTTTGGATTGTGTGAGGCCCACTGATATCTGAGCGCTATGTCACAGGCTCGATGGCACAGCTGTGACAAAAGTGACGAGAGGATAAGGGAGATTTTGAATTTCTGCACACACTTGTGGACACTGGACACTTTTGGATTGTGTGAGGCCCAATGAATATCTGAGCGCTATGTGACAGGCTCGATTGCACAGCTGTGACAAAAGTGACGAGAGGATAAGGGAGATTTTGACTTTCTGCAGACACTTGTGGACACTGGACACTTTTGGATTGTGTGAGGCCCAATGAATATCTGAGCGCTATGTGACAGGCTCGATGGCACAGCTGTGACCAAAGTGACTAGAGGATAAAGGAGATTTTGAATTTCTGCACACACTTGTGGACACTGGACACTTTTGGATTGTGTGAGGCCCAATGAATATCTGAGCGCTATGTGACAGGCTCGATGGCACAGCTGTGACAAAAGTGACTAGAGGATAAGGGAGATTTTGAATTTCTGCAGACACTTGTGGACACTGGACACTTTTGGATTGTGTGAGGCCCAATGAATATCTGAGCGCTATGTGACAGGCTCGATGGCACAGCTGTGACCAAAGTGACTAGAGGATAAAGAAGATTTTGAATTTCTGCACACACTTGTGGACACTGGACACTTTTGGATTGTGTGAGGCCCAATGAATATCTGAGCGCTATGTGACAGGCTCGATGGCACAGCTGTGACAAAAGTGACGAGAGGATAAGGGAGATTTTGAATTTCTGCAGACACTTGTGGACACTGGACACTTTTGGATTGTGTGAGGCCCACTGATATCTGAGCGCTATGTCACAGGCTCGATGGCACAGCTGTGACAAAAGTGACAAGAGGATAAGGGAGATTGGATTGCTTTTAAAAAAGCAGTTTGCAGAGCAGTGGGTAAACAGCAATGCCAGCCTGTCAGGAAGCCTTAAAAGGCAGCCCAACAACCAACACCACTGATACACCACAATATAGCCTCCCCTTGCACTGCACACACAGTGACTGATGTGTTGTGCAGGCCAAATCGCTAGCAGCTGAAGCAGTTTTTTTTTCTTCTCAGCAGGACAAAAAAAAAAATTGGGATTGCTTTTAAAAAAGCAGTTTGCAGAGCAGTGGGTAAACAGCAATGCAGGAATGTCAGGAAGCCTTAGAAGGCAGCCCAACAACCAACACCACTGATACACCACTATATAGCACTGATACACCACTATATAGCCTCCCCTTGCACTGCACACACAGTGACTGGTGTGTTGTGCAGGCCAAATCGCTAGCAGCAGAAGCAGTTTTTTTGTCTTCTTCCCTGCCTAACGCTCTCCCTACAGAATCAGCAGCAACCTCTCCCTATACTGAGATCGGCAGAAGTAAGATGGCGGTAGGCATGCACGCCCTTTTATACCCCCTGTGACGCCCACCAAAGCAAGCCAATCACTTGCATGCCCTTCTGAAAGATGGTGGTGACCCCTGCCTATGTCATCACGTTGCCCACAGTATCCGTGGATCCTGATTGGCTGAAAAAGAGCGCAAAACAAACTTTTGAAACGCGACTTTGGCGCGTAAGTCGCCGACCTCGTGGCCGACCTCATCCTAGGGTCGGGTTTCGTTTCAGGAAACCCGACTTTGCCAAAAGTCGGCGACTTTTGAAATTTTTCGGCCCGTTTCTCTCAACTCTACTCATACCCATTTGCGATAAAAAAAAGTGCGATTTCAGGATCAACAATTCGGATGAGTGCTATGTGAGAGTCATGCAAGTGTAATGCAATTTCCGTGCGATTTTTCCATATGACATGCGTACTACATGCGTATGCAATCCGTATGCAATGCGAATTTAACATGAAGTTTTACATAGAGCAGTTCTCTCCATGTAAAAACTCATATCAAAATAGCATTGTAAAAAAAAACTGTACACATTGTTTTAAAACAAAAGAATCTTCAAAACATATTGTGGAGGAACGCACACAGACCCGTTCCTCCCACGTCACCACCGTGACGTAACTACACAGGCACAGCTCTCTGGCGCCCCCTTTGTCTCTCAGGTCAGTAAGGGAACTGCACCTAGAGGAAATGGTCGCCGGGGAGGAGGTCCTGTTACCCGCTGGGGGTTCTAAGATTCGTGATCAGAGTAAAAGCATCAGCCCAAGATTAAGTTTATAGTTTAATTGCCTTAAGGGCGCCCTAGATAATTACAGAAATATACAGTAAATTTGCAGTCAGAGAAAAGATATAACAAAAGGGTACAAGACTTAAGATATTAAGCTGGAGGTCAATTTACCAGATTGTAGGGTCATGTGGGTGCTGGGGAGAGCGCAGCAACTTCCCATTCGTCCCAGAGACCGTGTGTAACCAGCTGAGGGGGTTGTGGTCTGTTTCCACGGTGAATTGGCGTCCGTACAAGTATGGCTGCAGACGCTGCAGGGCCCACACAATTGCCAGACATTCCTTCTCCATCGTGGAATAGGCCACTTCCCTCGGCAGGAGCTTCCGACTCAGGTACAGAACGGGGTGTTCATGGCCTGTAGTGTCGACCTGGCTGAGCACAGCACCGAGGCCGAAGTCTCTGGCGTCGGTCTGCACTACAAACGGCCTCGTGAAGTCAGCTGCCTGTAGTACAGGAGAACTAGAAAGGGCAGTCTTGAGCGCCTGGAAAGCTGTCTCGCAGGCGACTGTCCAGTCGACTGCGACGGGCAGCCTCTTCTTGGTGAGGTCCGTCAGGGGCTTGGCCAGGGCACTATAGTGTGGAACAAACCTCCTATAAAACCCGGCTGTCCCCAAGAAGGACATCACCTGCTTCTTGGTCCTGGGGGTGGGCCAGGATGCGATGGCATCCACCTTCCCAGGCTCTGGCTTCAGAGCTCCCCCACCTACCCGGTGCCCAAGGTAGTGGACCACACTCATACCCAGCTGGCACTTTTCGGGCTTAATGGTCAAGCCTGCTTGCTGGATCTGCCAGAGCACCTGCGCCAGGTGCTCTAGGTGATCTTCCCAGGTGGGACTGAAGATGGCGATGTCGTCTAGGTACATGGTCGCATACCCTTCCAGTCCCTCGAGCAGCGTGTTGACCATCCTCTGAAAAGTGGCAGGGGCATTCTTCATGCTGAATGGCATCACCGTGGACTCGTACAGTCCGAATGGGGTGATAAAGGCAGAGCGTTCCCGTGCCCAGGGGTCAGGGGAATCTGCCAATACCCCCTGCTCAGATCCATGATGGTCTGGTACTTGGCCCCGGCCAGCCGATCGAGCAGGTCATCGATGCGCGGCATTGGGTACGCATCGGTGACCGTCACAGCGTAGAGCCCCCGGTAGTCCACGCAGAACCGCGTAGTTCGGTCCTTTTTAGGGACGAGGACTACAGGCGAAGCCCACGCGCTATTGGACAGTTGGATCACCCCCAGCTTCAGCACCTCGTCTATCTCTTGGCGCATGTGCTGCTGCACCTCAAGAGAGACCCGATATGCTGAACGCCGGATCGGGGGGTGATTGCCGGTGTCCACATCATGGACGGCTGTCTCAGTCCTTCCGGGCAGGCTGCTGAACAGCTCCCGAAAGGGGTGTAGGGTGACCCTCAGCTGGGAACGTTGTTCCTCCGAGAGCTGGTGGCCAACCCCCACATCCTCGATGGATCCACCCGCCTTGGCTTGGGTGAGCAGATCCAGGAGGGTTTCTACCTCTCCTTCCTCAGGAAGGTTGCACACTGGGTGGGAACAAGCCTCCCGCTCATGATGGGCCTTCATCATGTTCACGTGGAATGCCTTCCTCCTTCCACGGGCGTGGTCCAGGGTGACCAGATAGGTGACAGCGTTGAGCCGCTGGTGCACGAGGTATGGACCCTCCCAGGCCGCCTGAAGCTTGTTTTGAGGTACGGGGACCAGTACCCACACCTTTTGACCCACCTCGTAGGTCCGCTCACAAGTATTCTGGTTGTACCACCGCTTCTGGTCAGCCTGGGCTTGGGCCATATTGTCATGCACCAGCCGTGTCAAGGCCGTCATTCTGTCCCAGAAGCGCACGACATACTCAATGACCGACACTCCAGGGGTAGCCAAATCCCCTTCCCATGCTTCCTTCACCAGACCAAGGGGCCCCCGTACACGTCGCCCGTACAGGAGCTCAAAGGGGGAGAACCCTGTTGAGGCCTGTGGGACCTCTCGGTAGGCAAACAGCAGGTGTGGGAAATACCGCTCCCAGTCTCTCCCGTGGGAGTCGACCAACATCTTCAGCATCTGCTTTAAGGTGCCATTGAACCGCTCACACAGGCCATTGATCTGTGGGTGGTACGGGCTGGCTACCAGATGTTGCACCTGTAGCTGCTTACAGAGAGACTCCATCAGCTGCAACATGAACTGGGTCCCTCGGTCGGTGAGCATTTCCTGGGGAAACCCCACTCTGGAGAAAATCTCCAGTAAGGCAGTGGCCACTTTGTCGGCCCGAATGGATGACAAAGCTACCGCCTCCGGGTACCGGGTGGCATAGTCCACTACCGTAAGTATGAAGCATTTCCCGGAGCGGCTGGGAGTGGACAGAGGTCCAATGAGATCCACAGCCACCCTCGAGAAAGGCTCTTCGATGATGGGCAGAGTTACCAGTGGGGCTTTGGGGCGCCGCCCCGCCTTCCCCACCCTCTGACAGGTGTCACACGAACGGCAGTAGGCAATCACCTCGGTCCTCATTCCTGGCCAGTAGAAATGCTGAGCTAGCCTGGCCCTGGTTTTAGCGATCCCTAGGTGTCCGGCCATGGGAATCTCGTGTGCGATCCGCAACAATTGTGCCCTGAACGGATAGGGTACCACTAACTGTCGGTCCCTGGGCCACGCCTCCGGTGAACCCTGCTGGACCGTTACCCGGTACAGCCGTCCCTGGTCCCAGACCACTCGCTCGCGGTCGGACTCCAGGGGAGGCTGTGCCGCCTGCTCCTTGAGAGCTTTCAGGCTAGCGTCAGCTTCCAATGCTGCCTGAAACCCCTGACTCGATGTGGCAAGAATTGACGGAACTGCCACCTCCTCTGTCAGCTCCCTGGGATCTGTCTCCTGGCCGCTGTCTGACTCGGCAGCCACTTGGTCGGAGAGAGGGGAACCATCGGACCTCCACAAGGCTCCTTGGGCTCCGGCGCTCCTACTCCTGGTAACAGCGGCCACGACCGCTGAGACCACAGGTAGCGCCTGCTTCCCCTCGGCCCCCGACCAAGTCGTCGGGTCAGGCAGACTTCCCTGGCCTCCTGACATCCCGGATGTGGGGAACTCCTGCCCTGGGGTCTTACCTGTGGCTCCACTCCCGGGATGCCCCCTCCCCCCATGGCCTGTTCCACTTTCTGCAGAGGTCCTCGACTCAGCAGGCTGGATTCACTTAGGGGCTCTACACTGCCCATAGCAGCCCCTCCCTCCACCTCTGAGCTCTCCCCTGCAGTCTTCTCACCTGTCCTCACTGTGAGCCCTGTGTGTGTAGTGTCAGTGCATGGCTTGCCATCAGGTTTCACTCCCTCCACTGTTGGAGGCACATTCAACACATTAGCATTAGCATTCACAGTAGAGTCATGACATTCTTGGGGAGCCAGACTTGGGGGTTCAGTGGTCACCCACTGAGTCACTAGCCGCCCCAAATCGGTCCCAAGCAACACATTGGCAGGAATATTTGGCGTTACTCCCTCCTCCCGCATTCCCTCCCGGCGCCCCCATCCAAAAACACCTTGGCGACTGGCAGCGCCGGTTCAACACCTCCAATTTCGGAGATGGAAAGAGTTTTCCCAGGCACCAAGTCTTGAGGGGACACCACCTCAGGACGTACCAGGGTTCATTCAGCGCCTGTGTCCCGCAGTCCCATGACCGCTGAGCGGCCGATGGTGACGGGTTGGTAATTGTCCAGGGACCTCCCACCACCCCCTCCCACACACAAAACAGTGGACGGTTTCTGGGACAGGGATGGAGCCTTATGGCTAGGAGTCTGTCATGGGCGGCGTCGTTACCAGCCTCGAGCTGTGCCATAGCCGCTTGGAAAAGGGCCTCCGATCTGGACAGGCTGGGGTGAGCAGGTGGTGGGCAGTCCACTGCGGGACTGAGCACGGGGGTCTGGCTCCTTGGGAAGCCTTGGCTGAGCTCCCGCTCGCCTTCATTGGTATTGTCCTACACCACCTCCTCATAGACCATAGAATTGACCTCCCCCTTTGTCCTACTCCTGGTGCCTTCCGCCATCTTGGGAACCTCTGGTTACTGACACAGCTGCAACCCTGGCCTCGCACAGAACTTATCATATTTGCACTCTGACCGTCTAGTGCTGGGCTGACCTTAAGACCCCAGCAGTGAAAGTTACCGCTGGTAGTTTCTAGTGTCTGGGAGTAGAGGTCCCACGCACACTATTACTCTGATCCCACCGCTGCCACCAAGTGTGGAGGAACGCACACAGACCTGTTCCTCCCACGTCACCACCGTGGCGTAACTACACAGGCACAGCTCTCTGGCGCCCCCTTTGTCTCTCAGGTCAGTAAGGGAACTGCACCTAGAGCAAATGGTCGCTGGGGAGGAGGTCCTGTTACCCACTGGGGGTTCTAAGATTTGTGATCAGAGTAAAAGCATCAGCCCAAGATTAAGTTTATAGTTTAATTGCCTTAAGGGCGCACTAGATAATTACAGAAATATACAGTAAATTTGCAGTCAGAGAAAAGATATAACAAAAGGGTACAAGACTTAAGATATTGAGCTGGAGGTCAATTTACCAGATTGTGTGGTCATGTGGGTGCTGGGGAGCTCTGCAGTCCACAGGTACAAGAATCTTAGTTGCTGGACAGACCCCCAAAGCATGGGCCACTGCTCCCCTCGGCAGGTCTGTCCCCAGGTCCTTCTTAGATAGTCATCGTCCGGATCTTCTGTGTGAAAGACTGAATGTCTGACAGGGGCTGCGAGTCCTTAAACATGCTAGGTTCCTCCCCCTGTGTCAGAGGGTGGGCTAATAATCCATGCTCCTAGGATGGAGCCAAAGCGTCTGGGACACACAAAGGACGTATATTCCTGCGTCTGCTAGCAGGTACATTCTAATTGAAGCCCTAGGCTTTTTCCAGTCCCCTGCTGGCACGGCTCCATCCTCCATCCCATAGTCCCGTGCCGATATACCCGTCATACATATCCTCCATCCCATAGTCCAGTGCCCATATACCCATCACACATCCTCCATCTCATAGTCAACCATTATGACATCATAATGAGCGGCGGCAGGGCTTGCAACCTATGATGACATCAGCGTCGCCATGGCAACCATTGTGACATCATAATGAGGGGCGGGGCTTGATATGCACACACTGCTTCCCCAGTATGCAAATAGGGGCATTATGACATCATAATGAGGGGCGGGGCTTGACACGCACACACTTTTTCCCCAGTATGTAGACGGGGGGCAAAATTGTTTGGTGAATTGGAATGCGCGGGGTTAAAATTTCGCCTCACAACATAGCTTAGGACGCTCTCGGGGTCCAGACGCGTGACTGTGCCAAATTTTGTGGCTGTAGCTGCGACGGTGCGGATGCCTATCCCGGACATACACACATAGACACACACACACACACATACATACATACACACATACATACACACTTTGAGCTTTATATATTAGATATATGTACTGTACATAGATACATAGATACAGTAGATATAGTGAAAGCTGGCAGATGCCGCATACAGTAAAGAGTAGAATAGGTTAGAATAGAATAGGTAGATTAGGTATATACATGTAGAATAGGTGTATGTATGTATGTGTATATATATATATATATATATATATATATATATATAATAAATACAGTATATATACTAGCTGAAGAGCCCGGCGTTGCCTGGGCATAGTAACCAAATGTGGTTAGTTATAACAAATTATAATGATTAGACTGCACATAAAAACATTTCACATCATATATTCAACAGTACAGATTTGCAACACAAATTAACTAAACGATTACCCAAGTATTGATGGTATTTTATTTTCAACTCATTCAAAAATTTTGGTTTTTCCTTTTGGTGCAAATATGAACAGATTTTTGGCAGTTCCAACTCTTGAACAGACCACGTAAAGTTGACCATGAGAAAAGCATGGAGATTGCAAATCGATCCCTACTACTTTCAAGGACTGTCCCTGAGCATTGCTAATGGACATTGCAAATAGCAGTTGAACTGGAAACTGGAGGCGTTTAAAATAAAAAAACAAATCAGATGGAATGAGTGGAATTCTTGGAATGAAAATGTCCTCTCCTTTGGCACATCCTGTTTCTGAGCTGTGTATCTAACCCTATCCTGTGTGATAATGTCTGCTGAGCTATGTATCTAATCCTCTCCTGTGTGATACTTTTTGCTGAGCTGTGTATCTAATCCTATTGTGTGTTACTGACTGCTCAGCCGTGTATGTAATCCTATCCTGTGTGATACTGACTGCTGAGCAGTGTATCTAATCCTATCCTGTGTGATACCATCTGCTGAGCCATGTATCTAACCCTATCCTGTGTGATACTGACTGCTGAGCCGTGTACCTAATCCTATCATGTTAGGTGTCGGATTTCTGCATTTACTCTGCAGGGATCCAGACCCTCACATTCTGCAGTCTCCTGCTGTTTATCTACTGCAGAGGAGATTGCAGAGGAGATTGCCTTGCAGCAGATCTCTCCTGACGCTAACTCCTTCTGTCCTACTGAGCATGCTCATGGGACGATCTCCCATTGGAGATCGGGAGTCATGTGCTCAGGTCCCGCTCTAGATCTCTTTGGTCAATCTCAGAGATCTGGAAGCTTGCGGAAGGTCCCGTGTTATGAGCGAGTCACCATAGGAGGCAAAAACAGAAATACTAGCTAAGTCCAGAAAACCAGAGAAGTTGGCAGCTATCGGATTGCAGACCCCTGAACCTAACAACAACAACTAGCAGTAGCCGTGGGGGGTTTCTAAGGTGCCCTAGACCCCTCGATCACAGCCGGAGAATTACATAGCCTAAAGACAGAAAGGGAAATCTAAACTGGCCCAGAGCAGACCCCAAAGCAATAGGCAGCCCCCAACATATAATGACGGTGAAGCAAGAAGAAAAAACACTCACACAGATAGAAAGATAGGCTGAGCAAATGATGGGGCCCAAGCTAACTAAATAGGACAGAATAGAGAAGCTGCTGTCTGCAATCCGCCAAAACCCTCTCAAAAACAAGAGCCAACAGACTGATAGGGAAAAAAGCCCTGAAGACGCTAGGCTTCAAAAAGACTATATCAGTACTCAGGTATTATCTGAAGACAGAGCAAAAAAGAATTCAGCTCACCCAGCAGGGAATGGCAGAAATCCAGAAAAACAAGGCAAAACAAAATCAAAACACAAATGCAAAAAGTAGAGCAGAAAACTTAGCTTTTGAGGAGCAGGAATCAGACTTGTCTCCAAGAATCCCTCAGAGTAATCACCCACAAGGCAGAAGGGCGTCGGCTGCCTTATATCCAGTCAGCAATCCCAGTCACCCAGTCATCATCATTCTGCTCAGGTGCTTTGTAATCAGTCTCACTACCTTCCTTCACCAGAAGAGGGAGTTCATCAGACCTCAATGGTGAAGGGGAAAATGAACTCACAACAGTACCTCCCCCTTGAGGAGGGGTCACCGAACCCTCATCCACGCCACCAGGGCGATCAGGGTGAGCCCGATGAAAGGCACGCACCAATCTTTTGGCATGAATATCAGAGGCAGAGACCCAGGAATTATCCTCCTGACCATAACCCTTCCACTTAACCAAATACTGGAGTCTCCGTCTTGCCAGACGGGAATCCAGTATCTTCTCTACCTCATATTCCATGTTACCTTCAACTAATACAGGGTCCGGAGGTGCCACCCCAGGAACAACTGGTTCAACAAACCTCTTCAACAAGGACTTATGAAACACATTATGAATTTTAAATGTGACAGGAAGAGCCAAACGAAAAGAGACCGGATTAATAATCTCCAAAATCTTGTAAGGTCCAATAAATCTAGGCTTAAACTTAGGAGAAGCCACCTTCATAGCGATATTTTTTGATGATAACCAAACCATATCACCAACCTTAAACTGGGGACCAATGGTCCTATGTCGGTTGGAAAACCGCTGGGCCTTTTCCTGGGAGAGAGATAACTTATCCACCACTTGGTCCCAGATCTGGTGCATTCTCTCCACCACAGTGTCAACACCTGGGCAGGCAGAAGGCTCCACCAGCCCTGAAGAAAAATCGAGGATGAAACCCAAAGTTACAAAAAAAAGGTGACATCAAAGTGGCAGAACTAGCTCTATTATTTAAAGCAAATTCGGCCAAGGGCAAAAATGAAACCAAATCATCCTGATCAGCGGAAATAAAACATCTCAAATATGACTCCAAGGTCTGGTTTGTTCTCTCCGTCTGCCCTTTGGTCTGAGGGTGAAAAGCAGAGGAGAAGGACAACTTTCCCAGCTTGGAACAGAAAGTCCTCCAAAATCTAGACACAAACTGAACTCCTCTGTCAGATACAATGTTCTCAGGAATCCCGTGCAAGCGAACCACCTGTTGCAAAAACAGGGGCACCAACTCAGAGGAAGATGGCAACTTAGGGAGTGGTACAAGATGAACCATCTTAGAGAACCTATCACAAATCACCCAAATAACAGTCATTCTCTGAGAGACAGGCATATCAGAGATGAAATCCATTGAAATATGGGTCCATGGCCTCCTGGGGACCGGCAAAGGCATCAACAACCCACTAGAGCGAGAACAAGGTTTAGACCGGGAGCAAGTCCCACAGGACTGCACAAAATTCCTGACATCACGAGACAAGGCGGGCCACCAAAAAGACTGACTCACCAGATCTCTAGTACCAAAAATACCTGGATGATCAGCCAAAGCAGAGCAATGAACTTCAGACATCACTCTCTTCTTACACTGGTCAGGAACATACAACTTTCCACTGGGACAACGCTCAGGTTTGTCCTCCTGGAACTCTTCCAGAGCACGTCTCAAATCGGGCGAGATGGCAGAAAGAACTACCCCTTCGCCTAAGATGGTAGCAGGCTTGGTCACCACAGGAGAATCAGCAAAGAAGCTCCTAGAGAGGGCGTCTGCCTTGACATTCTTAGTGCCAGGAAGAAAAGAGACCACAAAATCAAAACATGTAAAAAACAAGGCCCACCTAGCCTGTCTAGGGTTCAAGCGTTTGGCCGACTCCAGGTAAATCAAATTCTTGTGGTCAGTGAGAACCACGACTTGGTGTTTAGCTCCCTCCAACCAATGTCTCCACTCCTCAAATGCCCATTTCATGGCTAACAGTTCCCGATTCCCCACATCATAGTTACGCTCAGATGGAGAGAACTTTCGGGAAAAGAAAGCACAGGGATTCAGTTTAGATGTTACAGGATCCTTTGGGGACAAAACAGCTCCTGCACCAATCTCAGAAGCGTCCACGTCTACCTGGAACGGGAGTGAGACATCAGGTTGCCGCAAAACCGGGGAAGAAGTGAATCTTCGCTTCAGCTCCTGAAAGGAAGAAACAGCCTCCGGAGACCAATTCATCACATCAGCACCCTTTTTAGTCAGATCAGTCAATGGCTTGGCAATACTAGAAAATTTTGCTATAAATTTCCGATAAAAATTAGCAAAACCCAAAAACTTCTGGAGGGCCTTCAAAGAAGTGGGCTGAACCCAATCATAAATGGCCTGTACCTTGGCTGGGTCCATTTCAATAGTTGATGGAGACAAAATAAATCCCAAAAATGAAATCCTCTGTACCCCAAAAAGGCATTTTGATCCTTTGACATACAGGGAATTCTACCTCAAGATCCGGAACACAGTCCAAACATGTTCCACATGAGAATCCCAATCCTTGGAGATGATCAAACTATCATCCAGATAGATAATCAAAAATTTATCCACAAAGTCTCGGAAAATGTCGTTCATGAAGCACTGGAAGACAGAAGGGGCATTAGTGAGCCCAAAAGGCATCACCTGGTACTCAAAATGTCCCTCCGGAGTATTAAACGCCGTCTTCGATTCATCCCCATGCTTAATGTGGATAAGATTATACGCCCCCCTGAGGTCAAGCTTGGTAAACCAGCAAGCACCTTTAACTCTGGAGAATAGATCCGAAATCAGGGGTTACGGATACTGATATTTAATAGTAATTTTGTTGAGGGCACGATAATCAATACAAGGCCTTAATGAACCATCCTTTTTGGCCACGGAAAAAAACCCGGCACCTAAGGGTGAAGAGGATGGTCTAATATGAGTCGACCCTTCTCCAACGCCTCCTTAATATAGGATCGCATAGCCTCGTGCTCGGGTACAGATAAATTGAAGAGCCGACCCTTAGGAAATTTACACCCCGGGCTCAGTTCAATTGCACAGTCATAACTCCTATGAGGAGGCAAAGACGCAGACTCATTCTCACTAAATACATCATAAAAGTCCGCCAAATAGTCAGGAACATCATGCGACTGAGGAGAGGTGGAAAAAACCGGAGCCTCACTAAGGGCACACCGACAACCCCAACTCACCACAGACACAGATTTCCAATCCAAAACTGGATTATGAATTTGCAACCAGGGAAACCCCAGAACAATGGTATCATGCAAATTGTGCAGCACCAAAAATCTGCAATTTTCTTGATGGTCTGGGGCGACCCTCATTACCACCTGGGTCCAAAACTGAGGTTTATTTTTCGCCAAAGGAGTAGCATCAATCCCCCTCAAAGGGATAGGCGTCCGCAGAGGTGTCATTGGAAATCCACAACGTTTAGCAAAATCCAAGTGCATTAGATTCAGGGCTGCTCCCGAATCCACAAAAGCCTTGGCGGAAAATGTGGACATGGAGCAGGTCAGAGTAATTGCCAGAAGAAACTTAGGTTGAACACCACCCACAGAAAATGTGTGTGCAAAACTTTTCTCTCGTTTAGAACAGACAGAAGTAATATGCGAGGCATCTCCACAAAAAAAACACAGCTTATTACGCCTTCTGAACTCCTGACGTTGCTCTCTGGACAAAACTCTCACATTGCATAGGTTCAGACACTTGTTCAACAGGTGGCAACACCTCTCGTGCAGTCCTGCGTTCACGTAAATGCCGATCAATCTGAAAGGCTAATGACATATAATCGTCAAGACCAGAGGGAACAGGAAATCCCACCATAGTATCTTTTATGGCTTCTGACAAACCCTTCCGAAAGAGAGCTGCCAAGGCATTATCATTCCATGTAGTAAGGACCGCCCACTTTCGGAATTTTTGACAGTAATATTCTGCAGAATCTCGACCCTGGCTCAATGCCAACAGGGTCTTTTCAGCCTGATCGATAGCATTAGGTTCATTATACAACAACCCCAAGGCTTGAAAAAATGCGTTCACATTAGTCAGAATAGGATCCTCTGGTTTCAAAGAAAACACCCAATCCTGGGGATCGCCACGCAGCAAAGAGATGACAATTTTAACCTGCTGCGCGAAGTTCCCTGACGAGTTAGGCTTCAAGGAAAAAAATAATTTACAATTATTGTTGAAATTCAAAAATTTAGACCGATCCCCAAAAAACACATCAGGAGTAGGGATCTTTGGTTCAGCAGCATGAGAACGAGCAAGGTAGGCGGAAATTCCCCGCACTTCCGCAGCGAGCTGCTCCACACGATTAGACAATTGCTTTATCTCCATTGAGAGAAAAAAAAAATTCCCCCTACAGCCTCAGAGATATAGAGGAAAAAATATACACCCCAAAGCAATAGGCAGCCCCCAACATATAATGACGGTGAAGCAAGATGAAAAAACACTCACACAGATAGAAAGATAGGCTGAGCAAATGATGGGGCCCAAGCTAACTAAATAGGACAGAATAGAAAAGCTGCTGTCTGCCATCCACCAAAACCCTCTCAAAAACAAGAGCCAACAGACTGATAGGGAAAAAAGCCCTGAAGACGCTAGGCTTCAAAAAGACTATATCAGTACTCAGGTATCATCTGAAGACAGAGCAAAAAGGAATTCAGCTCACCCAGCAGGGAAAGGCAGAAATCCAGAAAAACAAGGCAAAACAAAACCAAAACACAAATGCAAAAAATAGAGCAGAAAACTTAGCTTTTGAAGAGCAGGAATCAGACTGGTCTCCAAGAATCCCTCAGAGTAATCACCCGCAAGGCAGAAGGGCGTCGGCTGCCTTATATCCAGTCAGCAATCCCAGTCACCCAGTCATCATCATTCTGCTCAGATGCTTTGTAGTCAGTCTCACTACCTTCCTTCACCAGAAGAGGGAGTTCATTAGACCTCAATGGTGAAGGGGAAAATGAACTCACAACAGTCCCGGCTGCTATAAATGGCACGCATGGCTGTTCCGCCATGTGCTAGTATAGGCTTACTTGCTGCTGTGTGTAGGAGGACGGATGTATGTGTGGCGCCCCTGAGTGTTCACTCACCACAGAGGTACTGCACCTCCTCCTGAGTTGTGGTAGCCGACCATTCAGGTAAGGTGGATACACCTGACCGCACTCCAACACCCGCATCCCACACAACATAGTAGTGTAACAAAGCACCTTTGGTGGCTACCTGCTTGGAACACGAAGAGTGCTGGGAGGTGGGTGGAGCTTAGTCTGCACCAAAAAAGTGGGAAGAGATTAAGACTAGGTCGGTCTGACGAGGTCAGTCTGTGAGAGAAGATCCCCTGAGTGGGATGGATGGAAGGAAGCGCTGCAGCAGACCTCAGTGACCTGGGTCTGCTGGCACAGGGAAAGAGATATTCAGAAAGCCTAATTCTCCATAAGAAAGAAAGTTTAGAACGGAACATAAGGAGAAGAAGAGAACTAAGGACTAGGGTCAGAGCAGGGCCCTTCCTCATGTTCTAAGCGCAAGGCCGGGGTCCGGTCCCCGAGGTTGTATGGATACTAATGGTCCTACAGCAGACACCGGAGGAATAGAAGTTGTTACTACTTTATTCCCTCACAAGACTTGGGGGCACATCAGCAGCGAGAGTGAGCCGGGACTTAGTAGCAAGGAGTCCCCGAAGCAGGCTACAGCTGTCTACCGTACAAGTAGAGTTCTAAGAACATCAGAAAGGAGGAACTCCAGTGTAACTCAGTACTGTGAGTACTTCACTACGAGCGCTAAGGAGGGAGACGTTCAGGAAAGGCACATGTTGGCGGAGTGTTGGAACGGAGTACTTCATCTTGCCTGGAAGTTGACTGAGCTCCTGCCCTGGAGGACATGGCATGGATGCCGGCACCTGTACACACAACAGACTGTGAGTAAAGCTTTGGAACTACATGCCCTGGTGTCCTCCACTTATTCACATGCCTACACAATCAGCACTGCTACATCACAGTGCCTGACACTGCACCATCTACGTCTCCTCCCTATCTCCTCACCTACACTGCCCTGGGACTGCTGCCCTACCTGTGGAGGGCCACAACATCATTGCTGCACCACACCATCTGTCCCAGAAGATCTGTCTGCAGCGTCGGCTTAACATCTTTATTGCCAAACACCACAGGTGGCGTCACAAATCATTCACTCATAAACTAATAATCATCATCCACACGTTCAAACATCCTCCCTTTGACAATGGACGTCCAGTGCCATGGACCGGGTCACTGCCACTGTGATAACTCCCATTGAAACCAACGGGCCCGGTACCGAGTATCCCACGCCCTGGTGGGCGACCCATTTTGGCGTCACGAACAGGATGACGACGCCCGGTGCCACTGGGTTCTGTGTGCCGAAGATTTATTGGACTTAATTGCTGAGAATGTGCAAAATAACCAAAATTATAGACTGTAAAATGGACTCTCAAAATGGCCGCCGGCGCCGTGAAGAAGGGCGTGACAACATGGGTGGTCCTAAGAAAAGAGCACAAACTGTTCTGGGCCTCCACTGCCTTCTATGCTACAGCAACATGGCCCACCACCAGAGGGGTTCGTATACTGGCCTGTTATGGAGGAGTAGGATGAAGACGCCGTCCACAGAAGGAGGAGCGAGGCCCTGTGGCGGGAAAGGAGCCCGGGAAGGAGATAGAACGCCAGGACGCCATGATGGAAGAAGGAAGGAGGCCCGAAGAGCGCGAGGAGGTTGAGCTGAACTTCCCCGGCGCAGTAGCTGAAGGCTCCGAGCCAGCTTCCACAATGGACCGCCAGCAGCTGGAGGACGAGATTGCCCAGCTGACACACTGCCTGCGGCTGAGACAGGAGGCTCTCTGGATCCTGAACTGGCAGCGCACCCAGGAGGGGCCTACGCTCATGGTACCTTCACCACCGGTACCCACAGTCGATGCACTGGTTTTCTCTCAGGCAGCACCTGCAGAGTCTGTGGCTGCTGCGATGCCACCGGCAGCGCTTGTCACTATCTCCCCGCTGCAACCACCGCTGAGCGCTGCCTGCCAGGAGGAGTTACCGGAGGGCCTGGTATCCGAAAAAGAGGAAGATGTGCTCCCGCCTGGACCTAGCGCGGTGCGCAGGTCCCACCAGAGGCCCTTGCAGACCCGGAGATGCCATCCGCTCCACCACCGTCTCCAGTCTCTGACCAGGCAGCTCAAGTCAACACCGCTGCCACCAGCTGCCGTCCGATACCTGCACCGGAGCCGATACAACACCACCAGGAGGCTCCAGGTATGACCGCCGCCCCTGTACCTGGGAAGACCTCGGGGTGCAAAACTGCTGCAGCGTCCGGGCAGGTCATGCTAGACTTGGTCTGGGACCGGGATTCTAGTCCCTGGGGTGAAACACCTGAACCCCTAGCAGTAGTGCCCCTGTCCACGGTGGGTAGAGGCCGGCCCCAAGAGGTGGAGGAGGAAGAGGAGTCCTATTGCCAGCAGACCCTCCGCCAACTGGCAGCTGAGCAGAGGGAACGGGAGCAGCAGAGACTGGCAGTGCTGGGCCCTGACATGGACCGGAAGGAGAACGTCCGTGCCGGTCACCACGGCCCCCAGGACTCAGCAGGATGGGGTCAGATCCTGAATGTCAACCAAGAACGGGGGTTTGGCTTTATCTCAGACCCCCAGAGGATCTCTGACCTTTTCTTCAGCCGGAGGGATGTAGATTCCCATCTCCGGAGGGGACACCCAGCTCGTGACTTGCACCCGGGAGAATATGTCACCTTTACACGGCATGAGGGGCTACGTGGCTGGTATGCCCAGAATATGCGCCGCATACCGGAGGACTTCATAGCGGCCTACAAGAGGGAAAATGCCTATGTTCCCCCGGCAGGAATATCTCCCACTATGGTAATTGTACCCGCCAAGACCAAGCAAGCAACCTCTACTCCAGTACAACACCCAATGGTACATGTCACCACCCCTGCTGAACCACAGGCAGCAGTTCCTCCAGCTGCCACCTCATCAGCACAGGCAGCCACCACCCTAACTCCATGGGAGAAGGGATACCTACAATTTGTAGACAATCAACAGGAAGAGGAAAGCCTGAAGTTCTCCCCTGGAAGCAGATAAGGAAACCAGCTTCCACCACCCCAGGAGGAGACCACTACTAAAGAACATGTCCACCATAACTAACTGTTACCCAGCAGGGTATTAGCACCATTGTGCCTTTTTGTTTTGTTATGATGTTTTTTTCAGTTTTCTTTTTGCCTAGGTTTTGGCATCAGTATTATGAAAATTTGAACTGCAGAGATCATGGACAATGAGTGATCCACAAACTGTCTTGTAAATAGTTGCGCCTCTTAAGGTGCCCTCTCTTGGTTTTGCATAGGTTTTTTATAGATAAGGACTACCTCAATCTGGAGCCTTGCTCCAACCCAAGGACACTGCAAGAAATCCCAGCTGGGAGCGGTGTCCAGCACTTTCAAGAATTATTGTAGTTTCGATGTGAAGTATTTTATAATGTGCCTTATAAAAATATTGATAGTAACAGAACAGATTTTATATAGAATTTTAGTTGATAGTAATATCTAGGTATTTGATTAGGAAGGAATATTTTGCAGAATTTAGACTAAATGGTAGTACTTTAATAAAGATGTGTAAAATTTGAATAAAGGTTTGAATGCAAGTGACGAACCAGGCATCAGCGGTTGTCACCCATAGTCTAGCAGAGACAATGAAAATGTGAAAGACGGAGAAGAATATGTGTAGATGATAATACTTGAACTGGTACCATAGCACCTTAAACTAGGTAATATAGCTTTACATTAAGTAATATATTAAGTATAGATAGTTAGTTAAATTGTTTGCAACGTTCAAGAGTCGGTGCCTCCCAAATTGGGAAGTTTAGATAAGTATTGTTTATTTAGCATTCAAAAATTTTTGTATGTTCCTTATTTTGTTTCATCTTTGTTTCACTTGCAGCCCGCGGATGTGCTGTGTTTAAAGGGGGGGTATGTGGCTCCCCTGAGGGTTCAGTCGCCATAGAGGTACTGCACCTCCTCCTGAGGTGTGGTACCCCACCATTCAGGTAAGGTGGAGACACCTGACCACACTCCAACACCTGCATCCCACACAACATAGTACTGTAGCAAAGCACCTTTGGTGGCTCCCTACTTGGAACACGAAGAGTGCTGGGAGGTGGGTGGAACTTTGTCTGCACCAAAAAAGTGGGAAGAGATAAGGACTAGGTCAGTCTGACGAGGTCAGTCTGAGAGAGAAGATCCCCTGAGTGGGATGGATGGAAGGAAGTGCTGCAGCAGACCTCAGTGACCTGGGTCTGCTGGCACAGGGAAAGAGATATTCAGAAAGCCTAATTCTCCATAAGAAAGAAAGTTTAGAATGGAACGTAAGGAGAAGAAGAGAACTAAGGACTAGTGTCAGAGCAGGGCCCTTCCTCAAGTTCTAAGTGCAAGGCCGGGGTCCGGTCCCCGAGGTTGTATGGATACTAATGGTCCTACAGCAGACACCTTAGGAATAAAAGTTGTCACTACTTTATTCCAACACAAGACTTGGGGGCACAACAGCAACGAGAGTGAGCCGGGACTTAGTAGCAAGGAGTCCCCGAAGCAGGCTACAGCTGTCTGCCGTACAAGTAGAGTTCTAAGAACATCAGAAAGGAGGAACTCCAGTGTAACTCAGTACTGTGAGTACTTCACTATGAGCGCTAAGGAGGGAGACGTTCAGGAAAGGCACATGTTGGCAGAGTGCTGGAACGGAGTACTTCATCTTGCCTGGAAGTTGGCTGAGCTCCAGCCCTGGAGGACATGGCACGGATGCGGGCACCTGTACACACAACAAACTGTGAGTAAAGCTTTGGAACTACATGCCCTGGTGTCCTCCACTTACTCCTGTGCCTACACACTCAGCACTGCTACATCACTGTGACTGACACTGCACCATTTACGTCTCCTCCCTATCTCCTCATCTACACTGCCCTGGGACTGCTGCCCTACCTGTGGAGGGCCACAACATCATTGCTGCACCACACCATCTGTCCCAGAGGATCGGTCTGCAGCGTTGGCTTAACATCTTCATTGCCGAACACCACAGGTGGCGTCACAAATCTTTCACTCATAAACTTTAATCATCATCCACACGTTCAAACATCCTCCCTTTGACAATGGACACCCAGGGCCACGGACCGGGTCACTGCCACTGTGACAACTCCCATTGAAACCAACAGGCCTGGCACCGAGTACCCCATGGCCCTGGTGGGCGACCCATATGATTCTGGTGAATGACTCATTATAAAATCCCTTCCCTCTGATATTACGTATGTGGTTAGGGAGTGAGTTAAAATCAGCGCCAGCGCTCCTCTGCTGCAACATCCACAGCTACTAGCGTCCGACATTGCGCTTGAGCCTTAGCCTTGTCATTTAGCTGCAGTGTCCACGCCGCACTGCAGTAGCAGTTCCTTTGCGTTTGCAGTTGCGACGCTCCGCACACGGTAGGTCTAGACGGACGTAGTGCCACCGTCTTGGGCTACTCCTGTGACCTGATACCATGTGTGCGTTTTTTACTGAGTACTGTGACCTCAACAGGCTCAGTCTTTTGTATTTGTATTTATTTGGCATCTCTGTGAATTAACTGAGATTGCTCTGCTCACCTGGGTGAAGTTTAAGCCTGTGCGCATTACAGCCATATTGTTCCTGCCACCACTTATCAGCGGTTATATCACCTACTGCACGGTGGACCCCGAGCGGCGAACGCACTTTATTATTATTTTTATTTAGTGCGTTCTGCCATTCCTTACAATCATGTGTGTTACTGACTGCTCTGCCATGTATCTAATCCTATCCTGTGTGATACTGACTGCTGAGCCGTGTGTCTAATCCTATTCTGTGTGATACTGTCTGCTGAGTAATGTATCTAACACTATTCTGTGTGATACTGTGTGCTGAGCTGTGTATCTAATCCTATCCTGTGTGATACTGACTGCTGAGCTGTGTATCTAATCCTATCCTGTGTGATACTGACTGCGGAGCCATGAATCTAACCCTCTCCTGTGTGATACTGACTGCTGAGCTGTGCATCTAATCCTATCCTGTGTGATACTGACTGCTGAGCCATGTATCTAATCCTATCCTGTGTGATACTGACTGCTGAGCAGTGTATCTAATCCTATCCTGTGTGATACCATCTGCTGAGCCGTGTATCTAACCCTATCCTGTGTGATACTGACTGCTCAGCTGTGAATCTAATCCTATTCTGTGTATTACTGACTGCTGAGCCGTGTATCTAATCCTATTCTGTGTGATGCTGTCTGCTGAGCCATGTATCTATTCCTATCCTGCGTTATACTGACTACTGAGCCATGTGTCTAATCCCCTCCTGTGTGATACTGACTGCTGAGCTGTGTATCTAATCCTATCCTGTGTGATACTGACTGCTGAGCCGTGTACCTAATCCTATCATGTTAGGTGTCGGATTTCTGCATGTATCTAACCCTATCCTGTGTGATACTGGGCTCCCCATGCAGTCTGTGTCAGAGGGTGGTCTGTGTTTGCAGATAATAAATTGTGTTATTTCCAACTTTACAGAAGGACGATAACACCATAGAAATGATAAGAATAATAGGCCAAATTGTTTGGTGAATTGGAACGCACGGGGTTAAAATTTTGCCTCTCAACATAGCCTATGACGCTCTCGGGGTCCAGAATTGTGACTGTGCAAAATTTTGTGGCTGTAGTTGCGACGGTGCAGATGCCAATCCTGGACATACATACATACATACATACATACATACACTTTTTCCCCATTATGTACCTAGGGGCAAAATTGTTTGGCGAATTGGAACGCTCGGGGTTAAAATTTTACCTCACAGCATAGCTATGACGCTCTCGGGGTCCAGACGTGTGACGGTTCAAAATATTGTGGCTGTAGGTGCGATGGTGCAGATGCCAATCCCGGACATACACACATTAGGGATGGGCGAATCTACTCGTTAGGACTCGTTACTCTGCGAGTAGTAGGGGACTCGCAGGAGTCGGTACTCTGCGAGTTTCCAAGCGATTACTCGCACAGTAACGAGTCCAATGCAAATCAATGGCAATCCTAGTTTTTTCAGAGTTTAATACAAGCAATCCTAGTTTCTTAGCGATTTTGTGCCCCGCTGTCAGCAGCGAGTCTTAGCGAGTCTAGGACTCCTATATACTGTATTCGGGACTCGCAGAATACAGAATATGTTAATTTTCAGAGACAGCCTAGTTTGTTAGGTGAGAAAACTGTGAAGAGCACTACTATAATTGGCTGCTGTCCATCGTGATGCCTATGTCATGTTTCACAGGCAAGGCTGTATATAAACCCTGCCCCCGCCATTTTGGGCACATTCCTGTGACGATCTGGGCTAGTGCAGGGCGAGTTGGAGACATAGAGCAGATCTAGGGACTGTTAGTCAGTGTAGGACCTCAAGATTCCTCACATATAACACAAAAGTTCTTTTCAGAACTACCAGGATGGAGGAGTACTGTAGAGGACTGTAGGCAGGGAGAAAGGCAGGAGCAGCCTTACAGTGCATACAGCACCATCCTCAGAGCTTAGCTTACTCACTCAGCTTCCATCAGAGCTGAAATCAGAAGCATAGCTGAGCAAATTTTCTTTTTTTTTCCACCAGATATTATTGGGGTCATATTTACCCCTGCAGCGTTATTGTTTCTGTGGCAGACCAGTGCGTTGCTGCTATCTATCCCACCAGCTAATAGCACGCACGCTGCCTGCTTGTGTGCACTAAACAATTTTTTCAGGGAGAGTGCGTCGCTTCTCTGCTAAGTTACAGCACGCACTTCACCCCAGAGCGGTGACGCAGACAGCACCACAGTTCACCTAGGTGACTGCCTTTGCGCACTAAACAATTTTTTCAGGGAGAGTGCAGGGCTTCTCTGCTACCAGCTAATAGCATGCACGTTACCTTCCTGCTGTGCCAATACGCATCACTAGCCTTGATTGTCCTCCTATTACAATCCCCTGTAGTTATCCCCTTTGCACTGTGCATCCCCTGAGACTACAGCACGGGTCACATCACATCCCCCAGTGAAGCAGACCCCGTCCCGGTGCTGGGTACCACGGTTTCAGTGCGTCACAGACGCCAATGGTGACACAAGAAATCTCACTCTCTCCTAATCCAAAAAAGGGTACAGTAAAAGAAAATAGAAGAAATGACATCACATAACTCTTACCCATGTTTGCCTGCCCATCTTCTCCAGCGTGATCAAATGACGGGAACATACTTCTGGAGATGGACCTCCAAGCCATATTTCGCTGTCTTTCATCACCATAGCCAGGGTGGGTGGGCTGCCACAGCTGGGGCCACTCTTCAACCAGGCCGATCAGCCTCTCTGTATCACGTCTGCTACACATCTTTGGTGGGCCTGTGTGTGCAGATCTGATACCCTGTGTGTGCAGATCAGATCGCCCTGTGTGTGCAGATCAGATCTGCCTGTGTGTGCAGAATATCAGATCAGCCTGTGCAGTAAATCGGTTAGCACAGGCGACTTACTGTTTAGCTTCTAGCGTGATGTAGAAACGATTTTCTGTGCTTTAGGGATGAATTCTAAATCGCTAAGCTAGGGGCCACTTGCGAGAGTAAAGAGTAAAGAAAATGGCAGCACAGGAATCGCTGCAATACTCTCATTGAAAAAAAATTGCATGGGCTCCCGCACAATTTTCTCCACCAGAGAGGGAAAGCCAGTGAGTGAAGGCAGATATTAATAGCCTTGAGAGGGACCATTGTTTTTGCCCCCCGGCTACAAAAATCTGCCCCCGAGATACCCCAGAAAAGGCGTATCTATAAGATGCGCCTTTTCTGGCACTTAGCCTCTCTATTCTCATTGCCCTGTAGCGGTGGCTAATGGGTTAATAAGAATGGGTTAATGTCACCTTGCTATTGGAAGGTAGCATTAAGCCAGATTAGTAATGGAAAAATGTCAATAAGACACCTATCCATTATTAAACCTAGACTAGTAAAGGGTTAAAAAAACACACACAGACATTAATTAAAAATTATTTTAATGAAATAAACACACCAAAGTTTTTGACCAAATTTATTCCTATGCTAATCCATAAAAAAATCCATGGTCCTGTACAAAATAAAAAAGCAACAATTATACTTACCTCTCCTCTGTTCAGTCAGGTCCCCCGCTACAATCAATCAGAAGGGGTTAACTGGTTTACAACGGGACCAGTGCTAATGCAACCAGCCCGCTCTAAACCACTGCAGAATGAATTATTTCATCTCTGCGCAGCCTCCCTGGCTGACCGGAGATAAACTAATGAGCTGGGGAAAGTTTCTGAATTTTTTCTCATGCTCATTAGTTCACCTCAGATCAGACAGGGTACTCCGCGCAGCCTCAGTGACGTCCATGGCTACTGTTTGACAATGCAGTGAATGTGAAGCCTGCCTCAAATTTAGATGCACCCCAATAACCTTTTGAAGAGATGTACAGGAGGGCCTCCTGAAAGCAATGTTCCCATTATTAGGAAGTTGGTCTTCCCATAGTGTTTGCCTATGCACTGAAGGTAAGGTCTGTCTTGTGCCAAATTTAGACACACCCCAATACCCTTTTGAAGAGCCGTACAGAAGGGCCACCTGAAAGCAATGTTCCCATTATTAGGAAGTTGGTCCTCCCATGCTGTTTACCTATGCATTGAATGTAAGACCTGCCCTGCACCAAATTTAGATGCACCCCAATACCCCTTTCAAAAGCCATACAGGAGGGCCACCTGAAATCAATGCTCCCATTATTAGGAAGTTGGTACTCCCATAATGTTTGCCTATGCAGTGAATGCAACAACTGCCCAAATTTGAATGCACTCCTATAGCCTCAAAAAGGAGAAGAAGGTGGACCCAGGGAACTATAGGCTGGTGAGTCTGACTTCTATACCAGGAAAGATCTTTGAACAAATTATTAAACAACATGTATGTAAGTACCTGGATAAGAATGAAGTGATTATCCAGAGTCAGCATGGGTTTGTAACTAATAAGTCATGTCAGACTAACTTAATTTCCTTTTAGGACAGAATTGCTGACTGGGTGGATGAGGGAAATGCTGTAGGTATAGTATATCTTGACTTCAGCAAAGCATTTGACAAAGTATCTCAAACCATCCTTTTTGAAAAAATGACTACAAATGGAATGGACAAGGCAACTGTTAGGTGGATTCATAACTGGCTTAGTGATTGGACCCATAGAGTGGTCGTAAATGGCTGTACATCCTGTTGGAAGAATGTCTCAAGTGGGGTACCACACAGCTCTGTCCTGGGCCCTGTATTGTTCAACATCTTTATCAACGATTTAGATAAAGGAATTCAGGGTAAACTGATTAAATTTGCTGATGACACAAAGCTAGGAGGGATAGCTAATACTAGAGTAGAGAGAGAGGATTCAAAAGATATAACTAAACTGGAGCAGTGGGCAGCAACTAACAGAATGGTTTTTAACAAGGAAAAATGCAAAGTACTACATCTGGGCAATAAAAATGAAAAAAGGATATACAGAATGGGAAGAATAGGGCTAAGCAACAGCACATGTGAAAAAGACTTACGTATACTAATAGATCATAAACTGAACATGAGTCCACAGTGTGATGAAGCAGCAAAAAAGGCAAATACAATTCTGGGATGTATTAACAGAAGCATACAGTCTAGACCACATGAAGTCATTATTACCCTCTAGTCCTCTTTGGTCAGTCCTCATCTGGAATACTCTGTCCCCTTCTGGGCACCACATTTAAAAAAAGAAATCAATAAATTGGAGCAAGTTCAGAGAAGAGCGACCAGAATGGTCGCTGGTCTGCAAACCATGTTCTATGAGGAACGGTTACAGGATTTGGGAAAGTTTAGTTTGCAAAAAAGAAGACTGAGAGGAGACTTAATAGCTGTCTACAAATATCTCAAGGGCTGTCACACTGTAGAAAGATTATCTTTATTCTCATTTGCATACAGGTTGCTACAAGAGGTGGTGAGTTCTCCTTCCATGGAAGTCTTCAAACAGAGGCTGGACAGACATCTGACTAGGATGATTTAGTGAATCCTGCTTTGAGCAGAGGGTTGGACCAGATGACCCAGGTGGTCCCTTCCAACTCTACCATTCTATGATTCTATGATTCTAACTAGTGATGAGCGAGCACTAAAATGTTCGGATACTTGTTGCTCAGGTCGAGCAAATTGGAATGCTCAGGTACTCGCCCTGAGCAAAGAGACCCAATGTAAGTCTATGGGAAAACTGAGAATTTTTACCGCTACTCCCCCGGGGGTCATGTTAAAGTTTAAAAATGTCTGAAAATGATAGAAACAGTGCTCAGATGACATGGGAACATCATGCTGAAGACCCCTGGAAGCATTTCTGACACCCAGGTCACTGCTGTGACCAATGTTGTTAGAGTGTGACACCACTTTTAGGGTATGTTTCCATGTAGTGCATTGCATGCACTTTGGACGGAGCAGAAACCCCACTCCGCTCCAAGCGCCAGCTCCTTCTGTAAGCGCGGTGATTATGGATGTGCTCATTGAACACATCCGGAATCGCCACAGCATAAAGTAGAGTAAGCTATTTACCTTGCGAAGATTGAGCATCTCCGCAAGGTAAACAGACATGCTGCAGTCTAAAAAGATGCACCGCATGTCCGGTTTAGCGGGTATGTCACCCGCGTATTATGGCGCATAGTGGAGATGGGATTTCATAAAATGGCCTCCACTATGCTGTAACATCTGGACGCTGCAGATTAAATGCTGTGGCTGTACGCAGAGTTCAATCCACAGCAAATCCTGATGCAATCCGACACGTGGAAACTCACCCTTACAGGCGCACACTAAAACATACAAAAACAAAACCAGAATGGATTTTCAAGGGAAATATTTTAAGGAACATCCTTTCCAGGGTAATGACTTTTATGTAAGGTAAAATGAATAGCCCAAAACAAAAATGTTCCTCCACCACTTGGGTTATGTTCACACGTAGCATTTTTCAGCTTTACCATTGCTTTAATCCAAGACAAATGCATTCTCTGGGAAATGTCACTTTATCAGTTTACAACCTTCTTTGGCCATGTGGTGTGTGACACATCATCAGACATATCCTGTTTCATTTATGAAGGAGGGACTCTGAAAGTCACAAAATCTATTTTATAGGCCCAGCAGTCGGCCCTCACTATTCTTAGAGAGCCATCAGCCGGCTATGCTTTGTTTTTCCCATTATTAAACATTGGGTCACTTATACTGTTATTGCATATGCAGTGAGTGGCTGGGCTGCCCAAAGTTTGGACACACCACAACAACCTATTGAACAGACGTCGTGGATGACCACATGCAAGTATTCATTTTGTACTCCCATCCTGTTTGCTTATGCATTGAATGCAAGGCCTGCCCTGCACCAAAGTTACACGCACCCCAATAAGCCTTTAAACCAAGGTACTCGATGGCCACAGGAAAATCAAGTTAACATTATTCATTTGGTACTCCCATACTGTTTGCTTATGCATTGTATGCAAGGCCTGCCCTGTACCAAAGTTACACACACCCAAATAAGCCTTTGAACACACATCCTTTTTTGGCCACAGGAAATCCAAGCTCACATTATTTTTTTGATACTCCCATACTGTTTTCTTATGCATGGAATGCAAGGCGTGCCCTGCACCAAAGTTACACGCACCCCAATAAGCCTTTGAACACGTGTACTAGATGGCCACATGAAAAGCAAGTTCACATTATTCTGATTTTTTTAAGTCACCTAAAGTTTGCCTATGAAGTGAATACAAGGCCTGCCCAAAATTTGCACACATTCCAACCCCCCATGGAAGAAATGTGGAGACTGTTCTCCAAAAAATGTTTTCCCAGTTTACATGAGCGGGTTTCCTATACTTGTAATGCCCAAACACAAAGTGTATGTGCTGACAAACATTTCCCCTTAGGGGGTACACATCAACCTACTGTGTAAATATTTTTTTTACGGCCATCATAAACACCCGTGCAAAAATTTCTAGTGGCTGTTGCATTACAAACCACGGTCACCATGGTGATCTAGTGGTGGTGGATGATGAGGAGAAGGATAACAGCAAATAACCAAAATAGGAACCGTATACCCAAGTTTGGGTATGAAGAAGTGCATGGGAATACACCTCCCAAAAAAAGACACTGTATTGGAGGTTATGTTTCGCTTTTACTAGTGTTGAGCGATACCACCCGATATTGAAAAATATCGGATCGGATGGTCTAAAAAAAGTATCGGGTATCACCGATTCCGATCCCGGAAGTCCCATTAAAGTCAATGGGACAGAAATATCGGAATTAAAAAAAATCCTTTCGGGAGGGGGGAAGAGTGTGGGCGGTGCGTGGGCGGACACTGTGCGTGTCTGTGTGTGCGGGTGGGGCCTGTGCGGGCTGTCGGTGGTCTGTACGGGCCTCTCGGGGGCCTGTGCCGGCTGCCGTTGGTCTGTACGGCCCTCTCGGGGGGCCTGTGCCGGCTGCCGGTGGTCTGTACGGCCCTCTCGGGGGGCCTGTGCCAGCTGCCGGTGGTCTGTACGGCCCTCTCGGGGGGTCTGTGCCGGCTGCCGGTGGTCTGTGCCGGCTGCCGGGGGCCTGTGCGCCGGTGGTCTGTACGGGCCTCTCGGGTTCCTGTGCCGGCTGTCAGTGGACTGTGCGGGCCTGCCAGGGGTCTTGTGTCTGTGCAGGCATCGTCCAATGGGACTACAAGTCCCATCGGGCTATGCCTGCTACACTGACAGTGATTGACACATTATCCAATGATGGGACAGTAGTAGTCCCATCATCTGGCTAATGTGTTGAATGTAAAAAAAATATATATATATATATATATATATATATACATACTACATACATACAACATACATGCTACATACATACTACATACATACTACATTCATACAACATACATACTACATTCATACAACATACATATATACTACATACTACATACATGCTACATATATACTACATTCATACAACATACATATATACTACAGACATACAACATACATACTACATACAATACATTCATACATTCATACAATACATACATATAGACATACAGTACATATAACATAGAGTACATATTCGCCATTACTTGTCACATTGTTCCCCGAAGCCAGTATCATCTATGAAAAAATATGAAAATAACAAACAAGCAATATACTCCCTGATCAGCAGAAATCCACGAGGGTCCCACGCCGATCTCCCATGGAGAACAGCAGCATCAGCTGATGCGACCGCTCTCTAGGGGCTTCAATAATCCAATATCGGAAGGTAGGTATCCTTCCGCACTGTATTCCTCCACCACTGTAAAAAAATAGTCCCTAGTCTCACTTTATGGCAAAAGCTGTGTGAGAAAGTTCCCAGGCAGCTTTTGCCATAAAGTGAGACTAGGGACTATTTTTTTTAAAGTGGCGGAGGAATACAGTGCGGAAGGATACCTACCTTCCGTCATTGGATTCCTGCAGCCCCTAGAGAGTGGTCGCATCAGCTGATGCTGCTGTTCTCCACTAGAAATCGACGTGGGACACTCACTCTTGGATTTCTATGGATCAGGGAGTATTTGGTGGATTGTTTTTTTCTAATTTCTTTCATAGATGACACTGGCTTCGGGGATCAAAGTGACAAGTGATGGTGAGTATGTACTCTATGTTATATGTACTGTATGTCTATATGTATGTATTGTATGAATGTATGAATGTATTGTATGTAGTATGTATGTTGTATTAATGTAGTATATATGTAGTATGTATGAAGTATGCATGTATGTTGTATGAATGTAGTATATATGTAGCATGTATGTAGTATGTAGTATATATGGTATGTTGTATGAATTTAGTATATATGTATCATGTATGTAGTATGTAGTATGTATGTATGTTGCATGAATGTAGTATATATGTAGTATGTATGTAGTATGTATGTATGTATGTGGTATGAATGTAGTATATATGTATGTAGTATGTATGTATGTTGTATGAATGTAGTATATATGTAGTATGTATGTAGTATGTAGCATGTATGTTGTATGTATGTAGTATATATGTATGTTGTATGAATGTAGTATATATGTAGTATGAATGTAGTATATATGTAGTATGTATGTTGTATGAATGTAGAATATATGAAGTATGTATGTAGTATGTAGTATGTATGTAGTATGTATATATATATATATATATATATTTTTTTTTTTTTCTACATTCAACACATTAGCCGGATGATGGGACTACTACTGTCCCATCATTGGCTAATGTGTCAATCACTGTCAGTGTAGCAGGCATCGCCCGATGGGACTTGTAGTCCCATCGGACGATGCCTGCACACACAAGACCACTGGCAGGCCGGCACAGACCACTGGCAGCCGGCACAGGCCCCTCGGCAGCCGGCACAGACCACCGACAGCCCGCACAGGCCACCGAGAGGCCCATACAGACACCGGCAGCCGGCACAGACCACCGACAGCCGGCAAAGGCTCCCTAGAGGCCCGTAAAGACCACCGGCTGGCCCGCACTGACCGCGTATCATGATGCGCACAGACCGCGCATCATGATGACATCATTTAAGCAGCCAATCACAGCCATGCCAATAGTTAACATGCCTACATGCCTAACAGGATGTGCCCACACTTCTGAGGATTCCCATTGGCTGAATCAAATTGAGCGGGCTCATTGCATTATGGGAACTTCCGATTCCGGTATCCGATATAGAAAAAATATCTGTACTCGGTATCGGAATTCCGATACAGCGAATATCGGCCGATACCCGATATTTGCAGTATCGGAATGCTCAACACTAGGCTGTTACCATTCGGTGGTGTAGAGAAGTCGTGCCCAATGCAGCTCTTGTTCATTTTTATAAGTCAGCCTGTCTGCATTTTCAGTTGACAGAACAATGCGCTTATCAGTTCCACCAGCGGCAATAAAAACCAGCTCTGAAAAAACGCTAGTGGCAGAACAGGCCAGGACATCCAAGGCGTAGAGAGCCAGTTCACGCTGTGTATCCAGCTTTGAGACCCAATAATTAAAAGGAACAGAGGAATCTTTTAGGATGTTGGTAAGGTCAGCAAGGTATTCCCTCACCAGCTTTCAAAACGTTGCACTCCTTGTGAGAGTACCCCACGCCTCAGGGCCACTATGATGGGAGAGTCTGAGAAAACTCTCCCAGAAGTTTGCCAGTTTTTCTCTGCCTCTGCTGGTTTGGAGTTGTGTCTCTCTCGCCTGTACTCCTTGGTTGTCCAACGAACTGTGACCTCTGCTGCAAGCGTGTTCAGATGGGAATTTTTTAATAATTCTGCAACAAGGGCCTTCTGGTATGGCAACATTTTAGTACACCTGTCTGCCTCTGGAAGAAGAGATTGAAAGCTCTCTTTGTAGAGTGGTTCAAGAAGTGTCACCAACCAGTAATGACTGTCAGCCAAAATTTTGACAATACGAGGGTCACGGGAAAGGCAGCGCAGCATAAAGTCAGCCATGCATTCCAGACTGCTAACAGGCAAGACTTCCGTGTCCTTACCAAGAGGAAGACTGACCATGTTCTCCTCCTCCTCCTTCCTGTCCAAAGACCATCTACGCTGAACAGTATGAAAGTTGTGCTTGTAGTACCATCTATAGCGCATGAAAGTAGCTCCTGTTCTTCCCCCTCTTCCTCTTCCTCATTGTCAACCAATTCAAGTTGGGATGACATGAGACTGGGCTTTGTGAAATCACCCTGTATGCTTTCTTGCTCCATCTCATCGTGCTCAGCCTGCAATGCCACCTCTTTGATTGTCAGCAGAGAGCATTTCAGAACACAGAGTAACGGGATGGTGATGCTAATTACCAAAATGAGAAAAATGGTTGCACTCAATTGCATTAAGACATGTCAATATGAAATCTAAGAAGTGTGAATAGCGTAATGGCTTTGGAAATTTAGAAAAGACACATGAGATACTTAGCACAAAACTTGGCTAAAAATTATGAGCCCCTTCACCAACGTCAAGGTAATCTCAAAATCGAATGGGTCCCTAATCTAACTGCCTAGTGTGAACACTTACCTCTGGCTAATGACTAGGTAAAGCTTATATTTATAGGAGGATAGGAACCAAATGATTGGATGTATTTAAAATCAGAGCTTGGTGAAGGGCGGAGTGCTCAGTCAGAAAGCTAGTATACAAATAACAGAAAAACTGATGGCACATTCTAGTCTGAATAGGTGCATACCAAAAACAGCTTCTATATCAAAATGAGAAAAATGGTTGCACTCAATTGCATTAAGACATGTCAATATGAAATCTAAGAAGTGTGAATAGCATAATGGCTTTGGAAATTTAGAAAAGACACATGAGATGCTTAGCACAAAATTTGGCCAAAAATTGTGAGCCCATTCACCAATGTCAAGGTAATCTCAAAATCGAATGGGTCCCTAATCTAACTGCCTAGTCTGAACACTTACATCTGGCTAATGACTAGGTAAAGCCTATATTTATTGGAGGATAGGAGCCAAATGATTGGATGTAATTAAAATCACAGCTTGGTGAAGGGCGATGTGCTCAGTCAGAAAGCTAGTATACAAATAACAGAAAAACTGACGGCACATCCTAGTCTGAATAGGTGCATACCAAAAACAGCTTACATATCAAAATGAGAAAAATGGTTTCACTCAATATGAAATCTAAGAAGTGTGAATAGCATAGTGGCTTTGGAAATTTAGAAAAGATACATGAGATACTTGGCACAAAATTTGGCCAAAAATTGTGAGCCCATTCACCAACGTCAAGGTAATCTTCACCAAGCTGTGATTTTAATTACATCCAATCATTAGGTTCCTATCCTCCTATAAATATAGGCTTTACCTAGTCATTAGCCAGAGGTAAGTGTTCACACTAGGCAGTTAGATTAGGGACCCATTCGATTTTGAGATTATCTTGACATTGGTGGGCTCACAATTTTTGGCAAAATTTTGTGCTAAGTATCTCATGTGTCTTTTCTAAATTTCCAAAGCCATTATGCTATTCACACGTCTTAGATTTCATATTGACATGTCTTAATGCAATTGAGTGCAACCATTTTTCTCATTTTGATATATAAGCTGTTTTTGGTATGCACCTATTCAGACTAGGATGTGCCATCAGTTTTTCTGTTATAGGTGATGCTAGTTATGGCATCATCGCCGCTCACCATCTTGGTGGACTCCTCAAACTTTTGTAGGATAGTACATAGGGCTGAAATACATGTGCATTCCTGAGTTCTTATGCTTGGAGTCCGAACTGAATACCAATGTACCAATGGCCTTGTTGATGCTGGTAGTCAACCTCTGCCCTCTTCTAACAAATCCTTTCCAACATGTGTAGCGTTGAGTTCCAATGCATGGGGACATCACACACCAGTCGAAGAGCCGGAATCTGCAAACGCTGCTGAAGCATGGCAAGGGCGGTGGGAGCTGGAGCTGACTTTCTAAAATGGGCACACAAGCTGCGTACTTTAACAAGCAGATCAGGCAGCTCTGGGTGGGTTTTGAGAAACCGTTGAACAGCGAGGTTATGCACATGGGCCAGGCATAGTACGAGGGGCGATCCAAAAGTAATGATAATCAATAATAAACTCAATGAATATAGTCAAAAAATTTTTTTATTTTTCTACATAGTCTCCTAACAATGTCATAACAAGAGAAACTGGAGTGCACGGTGATAACAAGAAGGATACTTTTTTTATAAAAATATAAATGTTTATTAATCATACAAAATATATAAATGAATATACCAAGTAGAATAGTGCACCAAGGAGCATATAAGCAAAGCACAAGGGCCACCCCTCTGGCAAAACAACCCTATTATAAGCAAATACTCAGGTCAAGTGACCAAAGAAAACATATATATATAGAGGAGGCAAGTCAGGAGGTTCCTGACATGGACCACAATACCGCCACAATATATCCCAAATGGCCAGATTGAATAAATAGTGGTGCCGCTTACCAGGATCTGAGAGGCCAGAAAGGGAGCCCCAGGTGCCTAATGTCCACCCCCGACGCGCGTTTCGCTGGCTCTGAAGCCTGCTTCCTCAAGGGGATAGTAGGTAGTGAGGAATAGGACCTTAAAATAGCTCATGTGATGGGTCACGTGATGCAAAAGAACCAATGACGGTGATTTGTAACGGCGCATGCGCGGTGTGCGCGCCAGGCCCTCCTCACAGCCCGGGCGTCATGCCAACCAATGCACAAACAGGACAAGGACTGTCCCGCTGCGCATGGGGGCATAAAGACGCCCTGCAGCTAGAGGACACAGGCGCCCACCACCGCGGATGCGCGCAATCACCCAGGCTCAGTAGAGTCTGCCGCCAAGATTATAGTAGTACATATGGGTGAACCCAAAAACACATACTGCAAATAAGGGCATGTAGTCCGCCCCGCTAATAGTGTTAGAAAAAACACCCAAGAAATGCAATGAGGAAATGGGAAAAGCAAAACAGAAAAAACAATAAAGGAGAATTATGAATGAGTGCACCAGCAACAATACCATATAAACAGTAAAGAGGTGATACAAAATGGTATAAAGCTCAACAATTTTTTTATATCAAAATCGAAAACAGGGTGCGGAGAAGGTGAGGAAGGAATCATCACAATATATCCATCAATTTGAGTCTTTTTGCCCCTTCTTTCTTCTCTCTTTTCACAAAAATTCCACAGCCGTTTCAGATTTTGAGAATTGAAAATGTATCACGAGTTTAAAGATAAGGGATCCTATAATCGCACAAAAAGTTCAAAAAATACATTAAAAACAATAAATAAAAACAAGAATAAAACAAAGGACATAAGGCAATGATAGAACCAACAGATAGCAAAAATAAGCCATTTATACAGGAACTAGGACTTAAAGAAAAGGTGCAAAGCTAAGATGTTCATTTAGGCCCTTGGGGGCCATGGTGTCCAACATAACAATCCAACGAGTCTCCATCTGGGCCAAAATCTTTTTATAGTTACCCCCTCTAATCCCCAGATGGAGAATATCAATGCCACGTATTTTAAGAGACCCCGCATCACAATTGTGGTGGGTTTTAAAGTGGCGCGGGATTGTTTTAAGTTCCGAGGGGTCCATAACTGCTTTTGCAGCGCCAATATCACGGACAT
The DNA here is from genome assembly GCF_039654945.1 of Dendrobates tinctorius. Lineage (NCBI taxonomy): Eukaryota > Metazoa > Chordata > Amphibia > Anura > Dendrobatidae > Dendrobates > Dendrobates tinctorius. The sequence goes on along the minus strand of NW_027361687.1, from coordinate 89,941,904 downwards.
GTTCACGCACCCGTATACGCAGTTCCCTTGTTGTCAAGCCAATGTATATCCTGGGGCAGCCACAAGTGGCATAATAAACCACATTGGTGCTGCCACAGGAAACACGATGGCGAATATCAAAGGTGCGTAAGCCATCCGAGGCGGTAAAATTTGTACTCCGTTGGACATTGGCGCATGCGAGGCAGTGGCCACACGGAAAAAAGCCCGGAATTGGGCCACGAGAGCTAAAAGCCCTACAAGCTGCCGGAACGTAATGGCTCTTGACCAATAGATCACCCAAATTTTTTGAGCGTCGAGACGTCATAGCGGGAAGGTCACCCAGAATGGACTCAAGGATCGGATCAGCCTTTAAAACATCCGAATGTTTAATGAGAATCTGTCGCATGTTTGTCCATTGATGGTTGAAGGTTGTGATAAAACGAGTGGGACCATCAAGTCCAGCTTTATCATGACCCTTCTTGGAATGCAATAAAACATTACGTGGAGTTTTCCTGGCCCGATCATATCCTTGTTTGATAGATCTGCCACTATAGCCCCGGGCCTGAAAACGTTGTTTGAGATCAACAGCCTGGGCCTCAAAAAGGACATCAGAGGAGCAGATGCGCCTCACTCTTAGGAACTGTCCAACCGGGACGGCCCTAATGGTAGCTGGATGATGTGCGGACTCTGCATGAATCAAAGAATTAACCGAAGTGGGTTTCCTGAACACATCCGTCCTGACCCGACGTAGGGGGTCAACCTCCAAAGATATGTCCAGGAAGTCCACCCTAGTACTACTATGATGGTAAGTCAATCTAATATTAAGAGAATTTTGATTAAGTTGATTCATGAATTCTTCGAGCTGCCGCACCGTCCCGCCCCACAACATCAAGATGTCATCAATATAGCGAAGCCAGCACAGCACATGGGAGGCGGCCGGCACGCCCGCGTCGCCAAAAATATCTCTCTCCCAGGAGCCCAGGAAGAGATTTGCATACGCGGGCGCACAGGCCGCGCCCATGGCTGTGCCCCGCCTCTGAAGATAAAAGACATCTTTAAACACAAAAAAGTTGTGGGACAGAACATAGTGCAGCAGCTCGAGAATGAGACCGCACATAGGGCCGTCCAAGTCGGAGGCCCCCAAGAAGAGGCGCACCGCATCCAAACCATGGACATGGTCAATGCAAGTGTAGAGTGACTCCACGTCAGCAACCACAAAAATGGTCTCGTGTTCCACAAGGATGCCATCAACCCGTGCCAGAACGTCCGTTGTGTCACGGACAAAAGATGGCAGGGTCTCTACAATAGGTTTCAAGTAAAAATCAATAAATTTGATTCATGCAGAGTCCGCACATCATCCAGCTACCATTAGGGCCGTCCCGGTTGGACAGTTCCTAAGAGTGAGGCGCATCTGCTCCTCTGATGTCCTTTTTGAGGCCCAGGCTGTTGATCTCAAACAACGTTTTCAGGCCCGGGGCTATAGTGGCAGATCTATCAAACAAGGATATGATCGGGCCAGGAAAACTCCACGTAATGTTTTATTGCATTCCAAGAAGGGTCATGATAAAGCTGGACTTGATGGTCCCACTCGTTTTATCACAACCTTCAACCATCAATGGACAAACATGCGACAGATTCTCATTAAACATTGGGATGTTTTAAAGGCTGATCCGATCCTTGAGTCCATTCTGGGTGACCTTCCCGCTATGACGTCTCGACGCTCAAAAAATTTGGGTGATCTATTGGTCAAGAGCCATTACGTTCCGGCAGCTCGTAGGGCTTTTAGCTCTCGTGGCCCAATTCCGGGCTTTTTTCCGTGTGGCCACTGCCTCGCATGCGCCAATGTCCAACGGAGTACAAATTTTACCGCCTCGGATGGCTTACGCACCTTTGATATTCGCCATCGTGTTTCCTGTGGCAGCACCAATGTGGTTTATTATGCCACTTGTGGCTGCCCCAGGATATACATTGGCTTGACAACAAGGGAACTGCGTATACGGGTGCGTGAACATGTCCGTGATATTGGCGCTGCAAAAGCAGTTATGGACCCCTCGGAACTTAAAACAATCCCGCGCCACTTTAAAACCCACCACAATTGTGATGCGGGGTCTCTTAAAATACGTGGCATTGATATTCTCCATCTGGGGATTAGAGGGGGTAACTATAAAAAGATTTTGGCCCAGATGGAGACTCGTTGGATTGTTATGTTGGACACCATGGCCCCCAAGGGCCTAAATGAACATCTTAGCTTTGCACCTTTTCTTTAAGTCCTAGTTCCTGTATAAATGGCTTATTTTTGCTATCTGTTGGTTCTATCATTGCCTTATGTCCTTTGTTTTATTCTTGTTTTTATTTATTGTTTTTAATGTATTTTTTGAACTTTTTGTGCGATTATAGGATCCCTTATCTTTAAACTCGTGATACATTTTCAATTCTCAAAATCTGAAACGGCTGTGGAATTTTTGTGAAAAGAGAGAAGAAAGAAGGGGCAAAAAGACTCAAATTGATGGATATATTGTGATGATTCCTTCCTCACCTTCTCCGCACCCTGTTTTCGATTTTGATATAAAAAAATTGTTGAGCTTTATACCATTTTGTATCACCTCTTTACTGTTTATATGGTATTGTTGCTGGTGCACTCATTCATAATTCTCCTTTATTGTTTTTTCTGTTTTGCTTTTCCCATTTCCTCATTGCATTTCTTGGGTGTTTTTTCTAACACTATTAGCGGGGCGGACTACATGCCCTTATTTGCAGTATGTGTTTTTGGGTTCACCCATATGTACTACTATAATCTTGGCGGCAGACTCTACTGAGCCTGGGTGATTGCGCGCATCCGCGGTGGTGGGCGCCTGTGTCCTCTAGCTGCAGGGCGTCTTTATGCCCCCATGCGCAGCGGGACAGTCCTTGTCCTGTTTGTGCATTGGTTGGCATGACGCCCGGGCTGTGAGGAGGGCCTGGCGCGCACACCGCGCATGCGCCGTTACAAATCACCGTCATTGGTTCTTTTGCATCACGTGACCCATCACATGAGCTATTTTAAGGTCCTATTCCTCACTACCTACTATCCCCTTGAGGAAGCAGGCTTCAGAGCCAGCGAAACGCGCGTCGGGGGTGGACATTAGGCACCTGGGGCTCCCTTTCTGGCCTCTCAGATCCTGGTAAGCGGCACCACTATTTATTCAATCTGGCCATTTGGGATATATTGTGGCGGTATTGTGGTCCATGTCAGGAACCTCCTGACTTGCCTCCTCTATATATATATGTTTTCTTTGGTCACTTGACCTGAGTATTTGCTTATAATAGGGTTGTTTTGCCAGAGGGGTGGCCCTTGTGCTTTGCTTATATGCTCCTTGGTGCACTATTCTACTTGGTATATTCATTTATATATTTTGTATGATTAATAAACATTTATATTTTTATAAAAAAAGTATCCTTCTTGTTATCACCGTGCACTCCAGTTTCTCTTGTTATGACATAATTTTTTGGAGTTGGTGTAATTGGTTGCTGGGAGGCTCACCAGGTGGTGATGTCATCCCGTGCATTTCTATGCACACTGATTTTGTTTCTTATAGTCTCCTAACAAGTCTATACATTTAGTCCATCTCTTTTCTAAACTTAGAATTCCCTTCGAAAAAAATTCTTGATCTTGACCCTCAAAAAACTCCCCAACAGCGGTTATCACGTCGCTATTGTCGTCAAATTTCTTGCCCTGGAGGTGTTCCTTGAGTCGAGGAAAGAGAAAGAAGTCACTGGGGGCTAGATCAGGCAAATAGGGGGGGTGTTCCACCAGTTCAAAGCCCGCTTCTTGAATGGTAGCCATGGCAACTGCAGCTTTGTGAGCTGGTGCGTTATCTTGGTGAAACAGCACTCCAGCCTGCAGTTGCCGCGCCTTTTCTCCTTGATAGCCTCCCGCAATCTTCTTATTTGTTCTGCATAGTAGGAGCCCGTAATAGTGGCTCCCTTCTCCAAATAGTCCACCATAATAATTCCTTCAGCGTCCCAAAAAACGGACGCCATAACCTTCCCTGCTGAGCTTGACACTTTGAATTTCTTCGGCGTCGGTTCGTCGGCTCGTCTCCATGTCATCGATTGTTGTTTAGTTTCGGGATCAAAGTGGTGGATCCAGGTCTCATCCATGGTCATAAAACGTGACAAAAAATTCTCCTTGCCTGCTTGGAACTTTTCGAGACTTGCTATTGAAATGTCAACTCGTTTCTTCTTTGCTCGTCGGTTAACATTTTTGGCACCCAACACGCGGAGACCTTTCTCATATGCAATTCTTTTGCAAGGATTCTTTGAATACTGCCAAATGAGATCTCTGTGACCTCAGCTACATGCCTGATAGTCACTCTTCGATCTGCCAACACAACTTCTTCAACTTTTTTCACGTTTTCTTCATTGAGAGACGTGGATGGGCGTCCTTCGCGATGTTCATCTTCCGTCGATGTTCTTCCCAGCTTAAATTCCTTGGCCCAGCGTGCAACTGTGGAATATGGAGGAGAAGAGTCCCCCAATGTTTCCACCATGTCGCTGTGTATGTCTTTGGTAGACATTTTTTTCAAGCAGAGGTATTTGATGACAGCTCTGAGCTCGTTTTTTTCCATTTTGATGTTCACTCCTTGTCAGTTCATATTCAAATGAATGTAGCTCCCGGGAATCATGGCCTATTTAAGTGATTTTTTTTTCCTGGACTAGTGGGTACCTAAGAGAGAAGAAAACATTTTATTTTAATTTCTGTGTGCAATAGAAATAACCAATTATCATTACTTTTGGATCGCCCCTCGTATGTGTGTGAGATCGCTTTGCCTCAGAGCCGCCACCAGGTTCCAGCCATTGTCACACATGACCATGCCATGCTGCAGATTCAACAGTCTCAGCCACACATCTACCTGCTCTTTCAGAGCTGTCCACAACTATTCAGCATTGTGCAGTTTGTCACCTAAGCATATTAGCTTCAGTACAGCCTCTTGACACTTGGCTGAGGCAGTGCTGCAGTGCTTCCAGTTTGTGACAGATGTGGTCATTTCGGAGATGGAGGCTGAGGAGGAGGAGAAGGAGGAAGAGGATTACGTGCAGAAGCTGTAGACTGTGGAAGCAACCCTGATTGACATAGGGCCCTCAATCCTAGGCATCGGGAGGATGTGTTGCATACCAAGGTCCCTCTGGGACCCGGCTTCCACTATGATAACCCAGTATGTCTTCAGTGAGATGTAGCATCCTTGCCCACAAGCACTTGTCCACATGTCCATGGTTAGGTGGACTTTCACAGTAACAGCATTGTTCAGGACATGAGTAATGTTTTGGGACACGTGCTTGTGTAATGCCGAGACGGCACACCGGGAGAAATAGGGGTGGCTGGGGACCGAGTACCTTGGGATGGCCACTGCTATCAGGTTGTGGAAAGCTTCCGCATCCACGAGCCTAAAAGGCAACATTTTGAGCGCAATCAGACAAGAAATATGTGAATTTAGTACTATGACCTGTGGGGCATTGTCTGTGTATTTATGTTTGTGTTCCAAGGACTGGGGTATGGACAAGTGAAGGCTGCGCTGCAGCAAGGAAGTAGATGTGCTTGAGGATGGTGGTAGTTGAGTGTGGGAAAAGTTAGGTGCAGGGTAGCAGGCATCTTCACATTCAAGTGGACAGGGGATTGGCTTGCATGATCAATAGTGGAAGAAGCAGTGTATTCACTCACAGACACTGTTCCTGGAGCCTGGTGTTCAGCCCACAAAGTCGGGTGCTTTGCTGCCATGTACCTGATCATGCTGGTGGTGGTCAGGCTGTTAGTTTTGCTACCCCTGCTGATGTGGGCATGGCAAGTAGTGCAAATGGCCTGTTTGGGGTCATCGGCAGAGTCTTTAAAAAAACAACCATACTTAGGAAGACATAACAGTTGTACTGCCGACTTCCGTCATGTTGGTGTTGTGAGGAACGGTTGCCTGCCTTCTGTCTGCTGAAACTGTAATAGTACAGTCGGGGATAGACACATCAGCACTACCCATACTCACTGTGCTGGCAGCTGCTTCATCCTTCGTGCGTCCCACATTCCTCCTGGGGTTCGAAGAACTAGAGGCAGAGTCCAGGATATCTTCAAACAAAAAAGATTTATTACCCTCAGGTCACAGCACATCCAATACACCTTTAGCACACTTGACATGGTACCAGCAATACTTCTTCTTCAGCTTTCCCTAGCCTATTCAGCTACACCAGAATGGACCACAAAGTAACAGCGGGATGAGGATCCCGGTGAAAACGGCACTTCGATCTATCTCCCTGGAACCGACTTCAGTCCAGACACAGAATTATCTACTAGGTTGTCCACCCCCTTCTGGTTATCCTGCCCGTGCACTCGCTGGTGGCCCACTCGACTACTTTATCAGTTCCCAGACTTTGGCTGACGCTTCCACAATGACTCATCCACTGGCTTCTTTATCACTTTGCTGAAGACACAATACTCCACTTCACACGTCTGAGTGACAACTTCACAGCTCAGGTACAGGACTGTCTGAGCTGCACCAGGAGTCTACCCCCAACTGCACTAAACCAGGAAATCTCTCTCCCTAGTTCCCAGCTACCACTCCTCTAATTTACTCTGAAATGTCCTATAAGTGTGCTCTATTATGAGTGTGCTCAGTGCCCCCATCTTGTGTCCTTTTTACTAACTGCACGGTACCTAACTTGTAAATCACAATATTACAATAAACACATATATCAGTTACTATATCATCCACCACCTCGGCTTCCACTTCTGCACCCCGGTTCTCCTCCTGATTTTCTGGCAATTGTGTCTCATCATCCTTCACCTGTTGTAACACGTTCCCACCATCGCATTCATGTGAACGTGGCTGCTCAAATATTTGAACATTGCTGAATTCGATCCAATCTTGCCCTGCTTCAAGTGGATCGGGCAAGAAGCCAGAATCTATAAATGGATAAGTGAACTGGTGTCAATAACTAGAGTAAGACACAGCAAATACAGTGGAATGACGGCTTGAAATGTAAGAATTTGTAGCCCACAGATACACAGATCAGGCGTCTGAAGGAGATACCATACTGTTCAGTATGTGGCCTGTATGTGGCCTGTATGTGGCCTGAAATGTAAGACTTTGTAGCCCACAGATAGATCAGGAGTCTGACGGAGATATCACACTGTTCAATATGTGGCCTGTATTTTTTTATTTTTTACCCCAAAATAGTCTATAGAACTAGGGTAAGACAAAGCAAAAAGGTGAATATAGGCCTGAAATGCCACAATTTGTAGCCCACAGATACATCAGGCGTCTGACGGAGATACTACACTGTTTAATATGTGACCTGTTTTTTTATTTATTTACAGGAAAATAGTTTCAAGAACTAGGGTAACAGACAGCCAAAACAGTTGAATGGAGGTCTCAAATGCCACAATTTGTAGCCCACAAGTTGATCAGGCGTCTGAAGGAGATACCACACTGTTTAATATGTGGCCTGTATTTTTTTATTTTTTTACCCCAAAATAGACTATAGATCAGTGGTCCCCAAACTTTCTGACCTTGAGTGCCACATTCAGCTCATAGAGAAGGTTGCGAGCCACATTCAGCACTGAGAGAGGGTCGTGAGCCACATCCAGCTCCCACCCCCTTCAAAGTAGTGCCAACCAAAGCCCCCATTACAGGTATAATGATACGCTTTTCCATAGAAATCACTCCAAAGCAGTACACTGAGATCCTGGGGTTCCCACAATACCCCCCATATAGTATTTTCCCATCAAGGACTCCCAACACACTGTCACATCCAGCTTTGAGCACCTTCTCTAACAGGTAGTACCATCCTCCAGCATACCATACCCAAAACATCTCTAAACCCCTAAGACCAATAAATGTGCAACCAGATCTGCACTTCTTTGCAGGGCTTCTCACAAAATTCACCATTTTGATTTACTCTTCATACCTGTTTGCTAGACCTGGATCTAATGCACCCAACTAGCAGACAACCGCTAGCCACAATTCATGGGACCACGAGCCACATGTGGCTACCGAGCTACAGATTGGGGACTCCTGCTATAGAACTAGGGTAACAGACAGCAAACACAGTGGAATGGAGGCCTGAAATGCAACAATTTGTAGCCCACAGATACATGAGGCATCTGACGGAAATACTGTAGCCCACTTTCAAATATCTGCCCTGTATTTTTTTCTTTTGGCCAGCAAAATAGTGTCAATAAGTAGGCTATGACACAGCAAAAAAAATTCTATGGAGGCCTGAAATGGCAAAACTTTGAGCGCAATGATATGTGATCTGTGTGACGGACAAAACCCAGCGTAAAATATCTGCCCTGTTGCTAAATATTTTTTGGCAGCAAAATGGTGTAAAAAAATTGTATAAGGAACTCAAAAAAATTCTAAAAAACTTCTACAGTACTACAAAAAATGTCATATTTCTCAGCGCATCCAGATGTGATGCCTGAGACTGGCTAACCCATTAAAAAATTGTTGGATTTTCACACTGTACTATCAAAAGGATCTGGCTGTAGTCTGCAGTGACAACAAGCAAATGGAGAAAAAAGAGGTTCTGGATTGCTTTGGAATAAAATAATCAGGATTAAGATGCAAAAAAAAATATTCCTAGCCACTGATACCTGTGTCTAGGTATATATGGTCAATACTAGAGTTGAGCGACTTTTGCTTTTTTAGGGTCGAGTTTCGTTTCATGAAACCGGGTGGAGGAAAATTGGCCGACTATAGGGAAAAGTCAGGGGTCCGACCGAAACACGAAACCCAATGTAAGTCAATGGAGAATTAAAGTCGGCAGTGAGAGGAGGACAGGAAACACACCTACAGTGCCCATTTGAATGCCAAAAGCATCAATTCTTCTTACTTAAGCTTGTCAACCTTAATTAACTTCATAATACTAGTTACGCACTGAAAAATGGGGGTTATTTGGCTAAAGTTGTGGGGGGGTAGGGCTGGCTCCAGGTTTTCATGTGCCTTGGGCGAAAGAGCGCCCCTTTAACACATACCACAACTCATGATGCTCCAATACGGCAGAGAAATAGCGGTATAGTACAATGAAAAATACTTCACTTTTTACATCTCATGACGAGGCCCATCTATTTCTCCATACAGAATCATTGGTCCCATATAATGTTTGAAACAGTCTATGATGAGCTCCACATAATGCTACAGTATATGTTGGTCCCCATGGATGAAGCTCCACTGTCTTATGGGCCCAAATAATGCTCCAAATATAATGGGCCCCATTTCTAATGCTCTAGTGTATAATGGGCCCTGTAAATGCTGCTCCAGTGTCTGATGTCCACCTTTGGAATGTTCCAGTGTATGGTGGGCCCCATCTATCATTCTCCAGAGTATAGTGCTCCCCAAAAATTGCTGTCCCAACATTGAAAACAATGAAATAAGTCTCCTCGCTAGGGAATCCCTGTACTAGTCTGGACTCCTCGTCGTCCCCATCTTCCATCTCACTGCACAGTATTTCAACCTTGCAAGTGCTGTGATCCTGAGCAAGCAGGGGGGGCCCACTCGTTGGCGACAGCACTGGCACAGGGCCCCTGATAGTACAGTGGTGTGTCTGACGGCGGGTGGGCCGAACCTGCACTTTCATCTGCAGCTTCCTCTTTGTCACCGTGTAAGATGGAACTGTATATGGGAAGGGTAACCTGAGTTTCATCAGGCCGTGTAGCATGCGAGGGGAATGTAGTGGTCTGGGTCAATGTACCAGCAGATTCATCGAGCAGTGGCTGGGCATCAGTGCACTTGTGTCGCCCCCAGGAGTACGGTCGTCACAGTGGCATTACTTTCCTCCTAGGGAGTGTGATGTCATGCTTGGGAGCAACGAAGGATCTCTCTAGCAGGTTAACTGATTGGGCGGCGTTATTCCCACGAGTCACGACCCTCCAAACAGCGTTCATGAAGGCAAAGTGTTTGTTTTACGTGGGCAGTATGGTTGCAAAGCTGAACCTTAAAGGAATGTCCAGAAGGGCACCACCAGGAGTGGAGCCTACGGCGTAATTTGACTCAACATGGGCAACCTCAACCATCCAGCCACAAAAAAGATGCACACATTGCAAGCTTAATTCCGTTAATGAACGAGACTCCGTCATGCCCCGGGGTCCGAGTCCGGCTTACTAGAGGGACACGCGAGGCTCTGGCACGTGAGATTGGCCAATAACTGGTGTGTCATACCCTTACATGTCCGTGGCTGCATGTGCGCTACACTGAAAAGGCCAGCGTTTGTCGCTTACAGGTGCAGATAACCCGCTGAACAATGTTAGTGATGGGGATCTGGGATTACAATTATTACCCGCGAATGATGATTTCCCAGTAAGTGCAGGTCAACCGCAGTTCCGGAATTAGGCCTAACCGTCATTCCTGAAAAAATGAAAAACTTACGTGTGCAAACCACAGGTGCTGTAGCTTGCTTAACAGCTCGCCAGCCGTTCTCAGGCCCAGTATGTATTACACGTGATTGCACAAAGGTGAGAAAGGGTACCGTATCCCCGGATAACATGTATGGATAGCATAGTGTACACATTCAAAATATATGTCTATAGATCAGGAGGCAGGCTCAAACGGTGTCAGGCCCAGTATGGATTACATGTGATTGCACAAAGGTGAGAAAGGGTACTGTATCTCAAGATAACATGTATGGATAGAATAGTGTACACATTCAAAATATATGTCTATAGATCAGGAGGCAGGCTCAAACGGTGTCAGGCCCAGTATGGATTACACGTGATTGCACAAAGGTGAGAAAGGGTACCGTATCCCCGGATAACATGTATGGATAGCATAGTGTACACATTCAAAATATATGTCTATAGATCAGGAGGCTGGCTCAGACGGTGTCAGGCCCAGTATGGATTACACGTGATTGCACAAAGGTGAGAAAGGGTACCGTATCCCCGGATAACATGTATGGATAGCATAGTGTACACATTCAAAATATATGTCTATAGATCAGGAGGCAGGCTCAAACGGTGTCAGGCCCAGTATGGATTACACGTGATAGCACAAAGGTGAGAAAGGGTACCGTATCCCCGGACAACATGTATGGATAGCATAGTGTACACATTCAAAATATATGTCTATAGATCAGGAGGCAGGCTCAGACGGTGTCAGGCCCAGTATGGATTTGACGGCCCAGACTACACAGTGGAGGAGCAGGGAGAGGTAAAGACTGCAAATGTTGGGGCCCTGCCCAAGCAAGGGGGGCCCACTCGTGGGCGTCGGTACTGGCACTGGGCCCCTCATAGTACGGCGGTGTGTCTGACGGCGGGTGTGCACCACCACTGTCAGAGACACTTGATTGCACTATGAGGGACCCTGTGCCAGTGCCAGCGCCCAAGAGTCGGCCTACTCACCTGTCCAGGGCAACAGCACTCGCACGGTTTCGTGCGCTAGGTGGTGACCCCGGCCATGAGGGGGGGAGGCAGCACAGTTAGGGAGTTTTAGAAAGTGGCATATGTTGATGTTGGACATTCAGCTGATGCAAAAGGCGAAATTGTTCAAGTCCCAGGAAGAGGAGGACCAAAGCAAGCCATTTTTCTGTCACCCTATGTGTCATCAGGGGAAGATGGGACAAAATCCTTGGAAACCCATGCATGGTTCATTTTAATGAAGGTTAGATCATCCACATTTTGGGTTGACAGACGGGTCCTTTTTTCTGTCAGGATTGATCCAGCTGCACTAAAGACTCTTTCCGATAGCACACTTGCAGCTGGGCAAGCGAGCTCCTGTAAGGCATATTGTGCCAATTCAGGCCAGGTGTCCAGTTTAGCGGCCCAATAGTCAAAGGGGAATAACCTGTGCGGGAGAACATCGATATGGGAGGAAAAGTAGTTTGTAACAATAGTTGACAACTGCTGTCTCCTGTCACTTTCCATCGATGCAGTATTACCAGTTGTGTGAACGGTACTTGAAAAATCAGTCCACAACATTGTAATGAAACCCCTGTCTCCAATGCCACTTCTGCTGTGTGCACCACGAACACCTCTGCCAAGCTGCCCCCAGCCCGTACGGCTCGTGTGAGAACCATCACCGCTGCTGTGTGCTGGGAATGCCTCAACCAACCGGTTTACCAGAGTTGCTTGTTTATTAGCCAATATTAGGTCAAGGTTCTTGTGTGGCATGATGTTTTATAATTTGCCTTTATAGCATGGATCCAGGATGCTGGCCAACTAGTAGTCGTCATCGTTCATCATTTTGGCAATGCGGGGGTCCCTTTTTAGGATCTGCAAGGCATAATCTGACATGTGGGCCAATGTTCCCGGTGTCAATGATGCACTGCGAGTGCTGGTTGGAGGAGCACATTCTGGCAAATCCACATCCCTCCAGTCACGCACAAACCCTGTACCAGACCTTAGCACGCCAACATTTTCACTTGCCCCACAAGATGCATCCTCCTCCCCTAAGTAATCATCCCCATCATCATCCTCCTCTTCTTCCTCCACCTCGTCCAGGAGAGGTCCCTGAGCAGACAATGGCTGAATGTCATCAAGGATTCCCTCCTCCTCTTCCTCCTCGTCAACATTGGCTGCAGACGCCTGCTCCTTAAGGTGCGTCAAAGTTTGCATGAGCAGACGCATAAGTGGGATGCTCATGCTTATGATGGCGTCGTCTGCGCTTACCAGCCGTGTGCATTCCTCAAAACACTGAAGGACTTTACAGAGGTCTTTCAGCTTCGACCACTGCACACCTGTCAGCTCCATGTCTGCTCTCAAAGTGCCTGGCCGTGTATCCTCCCACAATGCATTATGGCCTGCCTCTGTTCGCACAGCCGCTCAACCATGTGCAGGGTGGAGTTCCACCTTGTTGCAATGTCGATAATGAGGCGGTGGTTGGGAAGGTGGAGCAATCGCTGCAGCTTCTGCATACGAATGGAGTGCACATGCGACCGGCGGATGTGCGCGCACAGTCTTCGCACCTTCTGGAGCAGGGCTGTTAACTCCGGATAATTGTTGAGGAAGCACTGCACCACCAGGTTCAAGGTGTGAGCCAAGCAAGGTATGTGTCTGAGTTTTGAAAGGGCTATGGCTGCCACAAAATTCCGGCCGTTATCACTAACTACCTTGCCTGCCTCAAGATGTATACTGCCCAGCCATGACTCAATTTGTCGCTGAAAGTACTCGGCCAGCACCTCAGCGGTATGTCTGTCGCCCAAACACATCATATGCAACACAGCCTGCTGACGCTTTCCACTAGCTGCTCGATAGGGGGACACCTCGTGTGCAACAGTGGCAGCTGCAGATGGTGTGCTCGTACGACTGCGCTCTGTGGACGAGCTTTCGCTTCTGGAGGAGGAGGGTCGAACGCCTACAGCCAACTGTTTCCTATACCGTGGGCTAGGCAGCACTGTCCCACCACCGCTGTCCCCTGTGGACCCTGCATCCACCACATTAACCCAGTGCGCAGTGATGGACACGTAACGGCCCTGGCCATGCCGACTGGACCATGCATCTGTTGTGAAGTGCACCTTTCCACTCACTGACTGCTTGAGTGCATGGACAATGCGGTCTTTCACATGATGGTGGAGGGCTGGGATGGCTTTGCGAGAGAAGAAGTGGCGACTGGGTAGGTCATAGCGTGGTACTGCATAGGCCATGAGTTCGCGGAAAGCTGCGCTTTGCACCAACCGATAGGGCATCATCTCTAACGAGATTAGTTTGGCAATGTGGGCGTTCAAACCCAGTGTATGCGGATGAGAGACTGAGTACTTTCTTGACCTACTCATAGTCTCTGGGAGGGTGAACTGAACTTGAGAGCTGCATATGGTGGAACTAGCGGTGGACAGGGCGACTGAGAGAGGGTTGATGATGGTGATGGAGTTGGTGTTCTTTCTGATGGCCTAGATTCAGTCTTTTGTTGATATAACAGTGGGATTCCCTGACTGCTTTGGCCTTGCAACGACACCTCAGCATTTGCTGCTGTGCTAACCGGTGGGCTTACAGTGGGGGAAACAATGTAGGATTGCTGACTACCTTCTTTGTGATCAGTTGCACATGTGGTACTTGAGGTTTGGTGTTGTGTCCACGCTTGCAAGTGCATGCTGGTTAAATGTCTAAGCGTGCAACTGGTATTCAAATTTTTCAGATTTTTCCCTCGGCTAAAGGTCTTTGCGCACTTCTTACAGATAACCTTGGCCTGATCATGAGGATTTTGTTCAAAAAAGTGCCACACTGCACTCTTCCTACTTTGGCAGACATTTTGCGGCCTAGCACGCTGTGCTATTTTGACCGTCTGGACAAGCTGTCCAGCAACTCTTTTGATTTTTGGAACCTGTATTTGGAGTGCTCCGAGCCTGCCAGATAACAGCTGTTGTGATGTCGATGTCTGCTGTGGATGCTCCTCCTCATCATCTGAGCTATTGGAAGCAGCACCCTCTTCCCCCAATGGATGCCAATCTGGGTCAACAACTGGGTCATCCATCACCTCCTCTTCAATGTCATGTGCACCTTCCTCTGTGTCACCGTGTATGGTGGTATAGTATGCAGGAAGGGGCACCTGAGTCTCATCAGGGTCAGAATCTGGCTCATTACACTGCGAGGACAATGTAGTGCTCTGACTGAATGCACCAGCAGAATCATCTATCAGTGGCTGTGCATCAGTGCACTCCATGTCAGATTCATCTTGGCCTGGGTAATTCACCATTTCACTTGATAACCCAGGCATGGTATGTGAAAACAGCTCCATGGAGTAATCAGTTGTATGGCCTGCGTCATCCTTCAATCTTGGTTGGGGTGAAGGACACAAGGAAAGGTGTGGTTCATGAACATGACCCTCCAATGACGACTCAGTGCTTTTATTTTTTAAAACTTCAGAAGAGGAGGCGATAGAGCTGGAGGCTGAATCAGCAATGTAAGCCAAAACTTTTTCCCGATGCTCTGGCTTTAAAAGCGGTATTTTGCTTTTGCCACTACCATCAGATCCACCACCAACACCATCATTACCAGGTGGCAACCCCCACCCAATTCCACGGCCTCTTCCACCAGCCTTCCTCATTTTTGGTAAAAATGTACACAAAATCCCACAAACTATATAGTAATGTAAAACAAGGTACAAGGTGTATATAGGACAGGGGAGACGTCGAATTTCTGAACACACTTGTGGACACTGTTGGATTGTGTGAGGCCCAGTTAATATCACACCGCTATGTCACAGGCTCAATGTCGCAGGTGTGAAAAATGTCACTATAGGACAGGGGAGATGAAGAATTTCTGAACACACTTGTGGACACTGTTGTGTGAGGCCCAGTTAATATCACACCGCTATGTCACAGGCTCAATGTCGTAGGTGTGAAAAATGTCACTATAGGACAGGGGAGATGTAAAATTTCTGAACACACTTGTGGACACTGTTGGATTGTGTGAGGCCCAGTTAATATCACACCGCTATCTCACTGGCTCAATGTCGCAGGTGTGAAAAATGTCACTATAGGACAGGGGAGATGTAGAATTTCTGAACACACTTGTGGACACTGTTGTGTGAGGCCCAGTTAATATCACAACGCTATGTCACAGGCTCAATGTCGCAGGTGTGAAAAATGTCACTATAGGACAAGGGAGATGTAGAATTTCTGAACACACTTGTGGACACTGTTGGATTGTGTGAGGCCCAGTGAATATCACAACGCTATGTCACAGGCTCAATGTCGCAGGTGTGAAAAATGTCATTATAGGACAGGGGAGATGTAGAATTTCTGAACACACTTGTGGACACTGTTGTGTGAGGCCCAGTTAATATCACAACGCTATGTCACAGGCTCAATGTCGCAGGTGTGAAAAATGTCACTATAGGACAAGGGAGATGTAGAATTTCTGAACACACTTGTGGACACTGTTGGATTGTGTGAGGCCCAGTGAATATCACAACGCTATGTCACAGGCTCAATGTCGCAGGTGTGAAAAATGTCACTATAGGACAGGGGAGATGTAGAATTTCTGAACACACTTGTGGACACTGTTGGATTGTGTGAGGCCCAGTGAATATCACACCGCTATGTCACAGGCTCAATGTCGTTGGTGTGAAAAATGTCACTATAGGACAGGGGAGACGTCGAATTTCTGAACACACTTGTGGACACTGTTGGATTGTGTGAGGCCCAGTTAATATCACACTGCTATGTCACAGTCTCAATGTCGCAGGTGTGAAAAATGTCACTATAGGACAGGGGCGACGTCGGATTTCTGAACACACTTGTGGACACTGTTGGATTGTGTGAGGCCCAGTTAATATCACACTGCTATGTCACAGGCTCAATGTCGTAGGTGTGAAAAATGGCACTATAGGACAGGGGAGATGTAGAATTTCTGAACACACTTATGAACACTGTTGGATTGTGTGAGGCCCAGTTAATATCACACCGCTATGTCACAGGATCAATGTCGCAGGTGTGAAAAATGTCACTATAGGACAGGGGAGATGTAGAATTTCTGAACACACTTGTGGACACAGTTGTGTGAGGCCCAGTTAATATCACAACTCCGCCTGGATGGCGGTGATATGATTGCTAAGACTCTCATGTATACCCGGCATAAGGAGTATTGGGGGAGGGGGGATGGCTTTGATTGTATTATTACAAGATATGTGAATTGTTACATGTATATTGATATCCACTGTTTATTGTTAAATATCTTTTGAAACCTAAATAAAAATAACTGGTTTAAAAAAAAAAAAATCACTAGCTGCCAACCTCTCTGGTTTTTCTGGACTAAGCTGGTATTTTGTTTTTTCCTCCTTCGGTGACTCATCATAACAGTGAGGCCCAGTGAATATCACACCACTATGTCACAGGCTCAATGTCGCAGGTGTGAAAAATGTCACTATAGGACAGGGGAGATGTTGAATTTCTGAACACACTTGTGGACACTGTTGTGTGAGGCCCAGTTAATATCACACTGCTATGTCACAGGCTCAATGTCGCAGGTGTGAAAAATGTCACTATAGGACAGGGGAGATGTATAATTTCTGAACACACTTCTGGACACTGTTGTGTGAGGCCCAGTTAATATCACAACGCTATGTCACAGGCTCAATGTCGCAGGTGTGAAAAATGTCACTATAGGACAAGGGAGATGTAGAATTTCTGAACACACTTGTGGACACTGTTGGATTGTGTGAGGCCCAGTGAATATCACAACGCTATGTCACAGGCTCAATGTCGCAGGTGTGAAAAATGTCACTATAGGACAGGGGAGATGTAGAATTTCTGAACACACTTGTGGACACTGTTGTGTGAGGCCCAGTTAATATCACACCGCTATGTCACAGGCTCAATGTCGCAGGTGTGAAAAATGTCACTATAGGACAGGGGAGATGTAGAATTTCTGAACACACTTGTGGACACTGTTGTGTGAGGCCCAGTTAATATCACACCTCCGCCTGGATGGCGGTGATATGATTGCTAAGACTCTCAAGTATACCCGGCATAAGGAGTATTGGGGGAGGGGGGATGGCTTTGATTGTATTATTACAAGATATGTGAATTGTTACATGTATATTGATATCCACTGTTTATTGTTTAATATCTTTTGAAACCTAAATAAAAATAACTGGTTTAAAAAAAAAAAAAATCACATCGCTATGTCACAGGCTCAATGTCGCAGGTGTGAAAAATGTCACTATAGGACAGGGGAGATGTTGAATTTCTGAACACACTTGTGGACACTGTTGTGTGAGGCCCAGATAATATCACAACGCTATGTCACAGGCTCAATGTCGCAGGTGTGAAAAATGTCACTATAGGACAAGGGAGATGTAGAATTTCTGAACACACTTGTGGACACTGTTGTGTGAGGCCCAGATAATATCACAACGCTATGTCACAGGCTCAATGTCGCAGGTGTGAAAAATGTCACTATAGGACAAGGGAGATGTAGAATTTCTGAACACACTTGTGGACACTGTTGGATTGTGTGAGGCCCAGTGAATATCACAACGCTATGTCACAGGCTCAATATCGCAGGTGTAAAAAATGTCACTATAGGACAGGGGAGATGTAGAATTTCTGAACACACTTGTGGACACTGTTGGATTGTGTGAGGTCTTGTGAGTTCATTTTTCCCTTCACCATTGAGGTCTGATAAACTCCCTCCTCTAGTGAAGGAAGGTAGTGAGACTGATTACCAAACACCTGGGCAGCTAGATGATGACTGGGTGGCTGGAATTGAGGACTGGATATAAGGCTGCCGACGCCCTTCTTCCTGGCTGGTGATTTTCCTGCTGGATTCTTCGAGACCAGTCTGATTCCTGCATCTCAAAGCTAAGTTTTTCTGCTCTGCTTTGTACTCTTCAGTTTTGTTTTTGTTTTGCCTTGTTTTTTGGGAGTTCTGCCATCCCCGGCCGGGGGTGAGCTGAACTCCATTTTTGTCTCTGATCTGTTGATATTTTGCTCTGTCTTCAGAATTTACCTGAGTGCTGATATAGTCTTTTGAAGCCTAGCGACTTCAGGGCCTGTTTTTCCTATCAGTCGGTTGGCTCATTTTGATAGGGTTTTTGCGGATGGCAGACAGCAGCTTTCCTAACCTGTCCTATGTAGTTAGCTTGGGCCCCATCATTTGCTCAACCTATCTTTCTATCTGTGTTAGTGTTTTCATCTTGCTTCACCGTCATTATATGTTGGGGGCTGCCTATTGCTTTGGGGTCTGCTCTGGGGCAGTTTAGTTTTTCCCCTTTCTGTCTTTAGGCTATATAGTTCTCCGGCTGTGATCGAGGGGTCTAGGGCACCGTAGGAACCCCCCACGGCTACTGCTAGTTGCTGTGGATATGTTCAGGGGTCTGCAATCCGATAGCTGCCAACCTCTCTGGTTTTTCTGGACTAAGCTGGTATTTTGTTTTTTCCTCCTTCGGTGACTCATCATAACAGTGAGGCCCAGTGAATATCACACCGCTATGTCACAGGCTCAATGTCGCAGGTGTGAAAAATGTCACTATTGGACAGGGGAGATGTAGAATTTCTGAGCACACTTGTGGACACTGTTGGATTGTGTGAGGCCCAGTGAATATCACACAGCTATATCACAGGCTCAATGTCGTAGGTGTGAAAAATGTCACTCTAGGACAGGGGAGATGTAGAATTTCTGAACACACTTGTGGACACTGTTGGATTGTGTGAGGCCCAGTGAATATCACACCGATATGTCACAGGCAGAAATTGGCTAGTGTATGACAAAATACAAGGTGTATATAGAATTGGGCAGAATAGGAATCTCCCTAGAGTGTAGGTCTGTAAGAACAGAACAAGTCCTCGACTTATCCTTACAGAGTCACACACAGATAGCTTCACTGTGGCCGTGATAACAGCAGTTACATGGTACTGAGAGAGGAGCGTGCACGTACACCGCTGTCCGGTGTCCATAAAATTGTCAAGCTCCGTGTTTTTTAAGTATACGGACTGACACACTCTGTCTCTCTATAGTTTTGAATGTGATCAAACAGCAAATATACTTAACTGCTTGAAAACCAGACAAAACTAGAAGGTGGAGGTCTGTAAGAACGGAAAAGGTCCTCGACTTATCCTTACAGAGTCACACACAGATAGCTTCACTGTGGCCGTGATAACAGCCGTTACACGGTACTGTGTGAGGAGTGTACACCGCTGTATGGTGTGAAGAAATGCACGCTCAGTACCTCACCAGGACAAAAAAAAAATGTGGATTGCCTTTAAAAAAGCAGTTTGCAGAGCAGTGGGAAAACAGCAATGCAGCTATCAAGAAGCCTTATAAGGCAGCCTAACAACCAACACAGCTGATCCAGCAAAATATAGCCTCCACTTGCACTGCACACACAGTGACTGGTGTGTTGTACAGGCAAAATCGTAAGCAGCAGAAGCAGTTTTTGGTGTCTTCTTCCCTGCCTAACGATCTCCCTACAGAATCATCAGCAGCAGCTCTCCCTATTCTGAAATCAGCATGAGTAACATGGCGGTCGGCATGCACGCCCTTTTATACCCCCTGTGACGCCCCCAAAGCAAGCCAATCACTTGCATGCCCTTCTCAAAGATGGTGGTGACCCCTGCCTATGTCATCACGTTGCCCACAGTGTCCGTGGATCCTGATTGGCTGAAAAAGGGCGGAAAACAAACTTTTGAAAAGCGACTTTGGCGCTAAAGTCGCCGAGCTCATGGCCGACCTCACCCTAGGGCCGGGTTTCGTTTCATGAAAGCTGACTTTACCAAAAGTCGGCGACTTTTGAAATTTTTCGACCCGTTTCGCTCAACTCTAGTCAATACAGTTGTGGCCAAATGTATTGACACCCCTGCAATTTTGTCAGATAATACTCAGTTTCTTCCTGAAAATGATTGCAAACACAAATTCTTTGGCATCTGTATCTTCATTTAATTTGTCTTAAATGAAAAAACACAAAAGAGAATAAAGCAAAAAGCAAAACATTGATCATTTCACACAAAACTCCAAAAATGGGCCAGACAAAAGTATTGGCACCCTCAGCCTAATACTTGTTTGCACAACCTTTAGCCAAAATAACTGCGACCAACCGCTTCCGGTAACCATCAATGAGTTTCTTACAATGCTCTGCTGGAATTTTAGACCATTTTTCTTTGGCAAACTACTCCAGGTCCCTGATATTAGAAGGGTGCCTTCTCCAAACTGCCATTTTTAGATCTCTCCACAGGTGTTCTATGGGATTCAGGTCTGGACTCATTGCTGGCCACCTTAGAAGTCTCCAGTGCTTTCTCTCAAACCATTTTCTTGTGCTTTTTGAAGTGTGTTTTGGTTCATTGTCCTGCTGGAAGACCCATGACCTCTGAGGGAGACCCAGCTTTCTCATACTGGGCCCTACATTATGCTGCAAAATTTGTTGGTAGTCTTCAGACTTCATAATGCCATGCATACGGTCAAGCAGTCCAGTGCCAGTGGCAGCAAAGCAGCCCCAAAACATCAGGAAACCTCCGCCATGTTTGACTGTAGGGACCGTGTTTTTTTCTTTGAATGCCTCTTGTTTTCTCCTGTAAACTCTATGTTGATGCCTTTGCCCAAAAAGCTCTACTTTTGTCTCATCTGACCAGAGAACATTCTTCCAAAACGTTTTAGGCTTTTTCAGGTAAGTTTTGGCAAACTCCAGCCTGGCTTTTTTATGTCTCAGTGTTATAAGCTCATTTTCTGCTCCACCAGTTGAGAGTTCTCCTTCCGTTCTCCCTCTGGTGGTGACAGGAGGTAGTGAGGTTGGTTTAATTGGTAGTGATTTGCCACCTGATGAGAAAGATAACGATTGGATCTCTGGAGTATCAGACTGGATATAAGACAGCCGACACCCAATCTTGTTGCTGGTGATTTAGTCTGCTTCTCAGGTCTTGGACTCAGCTCTGTTCCAATCTTCTCAAGTTAAGTTTGTTTTTGCTAATGTTCACACTTGCTCTTGTTGGTCAATTCAGTTTTTTGTGTGGTCAGCCAGCCCAGCTGGGCTGTGCTGAATTTCCACTCTTATTTATCTGTATTTGCCAATTTGCCTTTTTTGTCCCTTATTAGATTGGCCTCTTTTTGCTCTGTTTCAGAATATTTCAGAGTGCTGATATAGTGGGAGAAGTCTAGTGACTTCAAGGTTAATTTTGCTATCAGTTGTGTTGGACATTATTTTTGGTAGGGTTTTTGGCAGATTGCAGACAGTGTCTTTCCTTTCCTGTCCTTTCTAGTTAGTCGGGCCCCATCGTTTTCTCAGCCTATTTTCCTGCCTTTGTGTGTGTTTTCATCTTGTTTCACCATCAATACATGTGGGGCCTGTCTTTCCTTTGGGGTCTGCTCTGGGGCAGTTAGTTTTCCTCTTTTCCTGCTTTAGGCTTATGTAGCTCTCCGGTTGTGACGAGGCGTCTAGGACCAATGTACGAACGCTCCATGACTGCTGCTAGTTGCGTGGTTAGAATCAGGGATTTGCAGTCTGCATAGTTACCAACCTCTCTGGTTTTCTGAGACTTAGCTTGTGTTGTTTTTTTTTCCTCGGCGACCCATTCATAACACTCGGGGTAAGAAGTGGGGTCTTCCTGGGTCTCCTACCATACAGTCCCTTTTCATTCAGATGCCGACGGATAGTACGGGTTGACACTGTTGTACCCTCGGACTGCAGGGCAGCTTGAACTTGTTTGGACATTAGTCGAGGTTCTTTATCCAACATCCGCACAATCTTGCGTTGAAATCTCTTGTCAATTTTTATTTT
This sequence comes from Dendrobates tinctorius, assembly GCF_039654945.1. Lineage (NCBI taxonomy): Eukaryota > Metazoa > Chordata > Amphibia > Anura > Dendrobatidae > Dendrobates > Dendrobates tinctorius. The sequence goes on along the minus strand of NW_027361687.1, from coordinate 89,919,765 downwards.
CCGTCCACATCTAGGGAGGTTAGCCACAGTGCCATGGGCTTTAAACTTCTTGATGACACTGCGCACGGTAGACACAGGAACATTCAGGTCTTTGGAGATGGACTTGTAGCCTTGAGATTGCTCATGCTTCCTCACAATTTGGTTTTTCAAGTCCTCAGACAGTTCTTTGGTCTTCTTTCTTTTCACCATGCTCAATGTAGTACACACAAGGACACAGGACAGAGATTGAGCCAACTTTAATCCATGTCAACTGGCTGCAAGTGTGATTTAGTTATTGCCAACACCTGTTAGGTGCCACAGGTAAGTTACAGGTGCTGTTAATTACACAAATTAGAGAAGCATCAAATGATTTTTCGAACAGTGCCAATTCTTTTGTCCACCCTCTTTTTTATGTTTGGTGTGGAATTATATCCAATTTGGCTTTACGACAATTCTTTTTGTGTTTTTTCATTTAAGACAAATTAAATGAAGATAATAATAACAAAAAATTTGTGTTTGCAATAATTTTCAGGAAGAAACTGAGTATTATCTGACAAAATTGCAGGGGTGTCAATACTTTTGGCCACAACTGTATATGTAAAAGGCAGCAGTAGCAGACAGTAATGGAATGGACAATCTTGATTTATGCAATGATATCTATATAACCACATACAGTGCCTGCATACCTTGCACTGATATTATATTGTATATAGCCACATACACTCCTGTTATGAATGGTTCACCGAGGAGGAACAACAAAAAGCTAAGTCCCAGAAAACCAGAGAGGTTGGTAACTATGCAGATTGCAGATCCCTGATCTTAACCACACAACTAACAGTAGCAGTGGAGCATTCCTACGATGTTCCTAGACGCCTCGTCACTGCCAGAGGACTACATAAACCTAAAGCAAGAAAAGGGAAAACTAACTGCCCCAGAGCAGACCCCAAAGGAATAGACAGTCCCCACACATGTGTTGACGGTGAAGCAAGATGAAAACACAAACACAGGCAGGAAAATAGGCTGAGCAAATGATGGGGCCCGACGAACTAGAAAGGACAGGAAAGGAAAGCCAATGTCTGCAGTCTGGCAAAAAACCCTACCAAAATAATGTCCAACACGTCTGATAGCAAAATTAACCCTGGAGTCACTAGACTTCTCCCACTATATCAGCACTCTGAAATATTCTGAAACAGAGCAAAAAGAGGCCAATCTAATAAGGGAAAAAAAGGCAAATTGGCACATACAGATAAATAGGAGTGGAAGTTCAGCATAGCCCCAGCAGGGGCAAGCTGACCACACAAGAAACTGAATTGACCAACAAGCGCAAGTGTGAACACTAGCAAAAAACAAACTTAACTTGAGAAGACTGGAAGAGAGCTGAAGTCCAAGACCTGAGAAGCAGACTGAATCACCAGCACCAAGATAGGGCGTCGGCTGTCTTATATCCAGTCTGATACTCAAGAGATCCAATCGTTATCCTCCTCATCAGGTGGCAGATCACTACCACTTAAACCAACCTCACTACCTCCTGTCACCACCAGAGGGAGAACGGAAGGAGAACTCTCAACTGGTGGAGCAGAAAATGAGCTCATAACAGTACCCCCCCTTGAGGAGGGGTCACCGAACCCTCATCCATGCCAAGCACGAACCAATTAATTGGCATGAATATCAGAGGCAAATACCCAAGAATTATCCTCCTGGCCATAACCCTTCCATTTGACCAAATACTGGAGTCTCCGTCTAACCAAATGAGAATCCAATATATTCTATACCTCATATTCCACATTGCTTTTAACCAATACAGGATCAGGAGGTGCCGCCACAGGAACTACTGGCTCAACAAACCTCTTCAACAGTGACTTGTGAAATACGTTATGGATTTTGAACGTAACTGGAAGAGCCAATCGAAAAGAAACAGGATTAAGAATCTCCAAAATCTTATAAGGTCCAATAAATCTGGGCTTAAATTTTGGAGATGCAACCTTCATAGGAATATACTTAGGCGACAACCAAAACCATATCACACACTTTAAACCGGGGACGAATGGTCCTATGCCGGTTGGAAAAACGCTGGGCCTTTTCCTGAGAGAATGACAACTTATCCACCACTTGGTCCCTTATGTGCTGCATTCTCACAACCACAGTGTCCACACCTGGGCAGGATGAGGATTCCACTTGCTCTGAAGAGAATCGAGGATGAAACCCAAAACTACAGAAAAAGGGTGACATCAAAGTGGCAGAACTAGCTCTATTGTTCAGCGCAAATTCGGCCAAGGGCAAAAATGAGACCCAATCATCTTGATCAGCAGATATAAAACATCTTAAATAAGACTCCAGGGTCTGGTTTGTTCTCTCAGTCTGCCCATTGGTCTGGGGATGAAACGCGGAGGAGAAGGATAACTGAATTCCCAGATTGGAACAAAAGGATTTCCAGAATCTGGAAACAAACTGGACCCCTCTATCGGACACAATGTTCTCAGGAATCCCGTGTAACCGAACCACCTGTTGTAAAAACAAGGGTACCGACTCAGCGGAAGATGGCAACTTTGGGAGTGGTACAAGATGGACCATCTTCGAAAATCTATCACAAATCACCCAGATAACAGTCGTTCTCTGAGAGACAGGAAGACCAGAAATAAAATCCATTGAGATATGGGTTCATGGCCTCTTGGGCACCGGCAGGAGCATCAGCAACCCACTAGAACGAGAACAGGGTTTAGACCGAGAACAAGTCCAACAGGACTGTACAAAATTCCTGACATCACGAGATAAGGCAGGCCACCAAAACGACCGGCTCACCAAATCTCTGGTACCAAAAATACCTGGATGCGGAGCAATGAACTTCAGACATCACTCTCTTTCTCCACTGGTCAGGAACATACAATCTTCCCATAGGGCAACGCTCAGGTTTATCCTCCTGAAATTCCTCCAGGGCGCGTCTCAAATCGGGCGAAATGGCAGAAAGAACTACCCCCTCACCTAGGATAGTAGTAGGCTCGTTCACATTAAGAGAATCAGCAAAGAAACTCCTAGAAATGGCGTCTGCCTTAACATTCTTAGTGCCCGGAAATAAGAGACCTCAAAATTAAAACGCGTGAAAAACAAGGCCCATCTAGCCTGTCTAGGATTCAAGCGTTTGGCCGACTCCAGATAAATCAGATTCTTGTGATCGGTGAGGACCACAAATTGATGTCTAGCTCCCTCCAACCAATGTCTCCACTCCTCAAATGCCCATTTCATGGCCAACAATTCCCGATTCCCCACATCATAGTTGCGTTCAGATGGGGAAAACTTTCGAGAAAAGAAGGCACAGGGATTCATCTTAGAAGTCACAGGGTCTTTTTGGGGCAAAACAGCTCCTGCACCAATCTCAGAAGCGTCTACCTCCACTTGAAAAGGAAGTGAGACATCAGGTTGCCGTAAAACTGGAGCTGAAGTAAATCTCCACTTAAGCTCCTGAAATGCTGAGACAGCCTCAGGAGACCAATTCAGCACATCAGCTCCCTTCTTGGTCAGATCAGTCAGTGGTTTGACAATACTAGAAAAATTACCTATAAATTTACGATAGAAATTAGAAAAACCCAAAAACTTCTGGAGAGCCTTCAAAGAAGTAGGCTGAACCCAATCATAAATGGCCTGTACCTTGGCCGGGTCCATTTCAATAGTCGATGGAGACAAGATAAATCCCACAAATGAAATCCTCTGTACACCAAAGAGGCACTTCGATCCCTTAACAAACAGGGAATTCTCCCTCAAAATCCAGAACACAGTCCGGACATGTTCCACATGGGAATCCCAATCACTAGAAAAGATCAAAATATCATCCAGATAGATGATCAAAAACTTATCCACAAAGTCTCAGAAAATATCATTCATAAAGGACTGGAAGACAGAAAGGGCATTAGTGAGCCCAAAAGGCATCACCAGGTACTCAAAATGTCCCTCCGGAGTATTAAACGCCGTCTTCCATTCATCCCCGTGCTTGATGCAAATAAGTTTATACACCCCCCTGAGGTCAAGCTTAGTAAACCAGCAGGCACTCTTAACTCTGGAGAATAAATCAGACATCAGAGGTAAGGGGTACTGATATTTAACCATCACCTAGTTAAGGGAACGATAATCAATACACGGTCTTAATGAACCATCTTTCTTGGCCACAAAAAAAAACAGCACCTAAAGGTGACGAGGATGATCTAATATGACCCTTCTCCAACGACTCCTTAATATAGGACCGCATAGCACCATGTTCGGGTACAGATAAGTTGAAAAGCCGACCCTTGGGAAATTTACACCCAGGCATCAAGTCAATTGCACAGTCATAACTCCAATGAGGAGGCAAAGACACAGACTTACTCTCACTAAATACATCAGAGAAATCAGCCAGATAATCAGAAATATCATGAGACTGAGGAGAGGTGGAGAAAACAGGAGTGTCCCTAAGAACACACTGACAACCCCAACTCACCACAGAGACAGATTTCCAATCCAAAACTGGATTATGAGTTTGTAACCAGGGGAACCCCAGAACAATGGTATCATGCAAATTATGCAGCACCAAAAATTTACAATTTTCTTGGTGGTCTGGGGCAACTCGCATTATCACCTGGGTCCAAAACTGAGGTTTATTCTCTGCCAAAGGAGTGGCATCAATACCCCTCAAAGGAACAGGCGTCTGCAGAGGCGTCATGGACAAACCACAATGTTTAGCAAAGTCCAAATCCATCAGATTCAGAGCTGCTCCTGAATCCACAAAAGTCTTAGTGGAAAATGTGGACAAGGAGCAGATCAGAGTAATTGCCAAAAGGAACTTAGGTTGTATACTACCCACAGCAAATGTGTGTGCAAAACGTTTCTCTTATTTAGGGCAGACAGAAATAGTATGAGAGGCGTCTCCACAGAAAAAACACAGCTTATTACGCCTTCTAAACTCCCAAAGTTGCTCCCTAGACAAAACCCCATCACATTGCATAGGTTCAGACATTTGTTCAGAAGGTGGCAGCGCCTCCCGTGTAGTTTTATGTTCACGTAAATGCCGATCAACTTGAATGGCTAATGAAATAGAGCCATCCAGACCAGAAGGAACCGGAAATCCCACCATAACATCTTTTACGGTCTCTGACAAACCTTTCCGAAAGAGAGCTGCCAATGCACTATCATTCCATGTAGTAAGGACCACCCACTTTCGGATTTTTTGACAGTACAACTCTGCAGGATCCTGACCCTGGTCTAATGCCAACAGGGTTCTCTCAGCTTGAGCAAAGGCTTTAGGTTCATCATACAACAACCCCAAGGCTTGAAAAAATGCATCCACATTAGACAAAATAGGATTTTCAGGTGTCAGAGAAAAAGTCCAATCCTGGGGATCGCCACGCAGCAAGGAGATGACAATTTTAACCTGCTGCACAGAGCTCCCCGATGAATTAGGCTTCAAGGCAAGAAATAATTTACAATTATTCTTAAAATTCAGAAATTTAGACCGATCCCCAGAAAGCAAATCAGGAGTAGGAATCTTAGGTTCAGCAGCATGTGACTGAATGAGGTAGGTGGAAATTCCCTGCACTTCAGCAGCAAGTTGCTCCACATGATCAGACAATTGCTTAATCTCCATTAGGAAAAAAAAAATCCTCCTACGGCCCCAGAAAAAAAAGAGGAAGAAATATACAAAAAAAAAAAAAAAATTCTGACACTTTTTTTTTCTTTTCCTTTTCCCTTAAACAATTTTTCCCTGCTTTTGAGTACCCTAGAATCTGCAGTATGGCTGCTGATTCTGATATTAATGGGTCACCAAGGAGGAACAATAAAAAGCTAAGTCCCAGAAAACCAGAGAGGTTGGTAACTATGTAGATTGCAGATCCCTGATCTTAACCACACAACTAACAGTAGCAGTGGAACGTTCCTACGATGTTCCTAGATGCCTCGTCACCGCCGGAGGACTACATAAATCTAAAGCAAGAAAAGGGAAAACTAACTGCCCCAGAGCAGACCCCAAAGGAATAGACAGCCCCCACACATGTATTGACGGTGAAGCAAGATGAAAACACAAACACAGGCAGGAAAATAGGCTGAGCAAACGATGGGGCCCGACTAACTAGAAAGGACAGGAAAGGAAAGCCACTGTCTGCAATCTGCCAAAAAACCCTACCAAAATAATGTCCAACACGTCTGATAGCAAAATTAACCCTGAAGTCACTAGACTTCTCCCACTATATCAGCACTCTGAAATATTCTGAAACAGAGCAAAAAGAGGCCAATCTAATAAAGGACAAAAGGCAAATTGGCAAATACAGATAAATAGGAGTGGAAGTTCAGCATAGCCCCAGCAGGGGCAAGCTGACCACACAAGAAACTGAATTGACCAACAAGCGCAAGTGTGAATATTAGCAAAAAACAAACTTAACTTGAGAAGACTGGAAGAGAGCTGAAGTCCAAGACCTGAGAAGCAGACTGAATCACCAGCACCAGGATAGGGCGTCGGCTGTCTTATATCCAGTCTGATACTCCAGAGATCCAATCGTTATCCTCCTCATCAGGTGGCAGATCACTACCACTTAAACCAACCTCACTACCTCCTGTCACCACCAGAGGGAGAACGGAAGGAGAACTCTCAACTGGTGGAGCAGAAAATGAGCTCATAACACACTCCCCTGCCTGCCTAGCACTGCAGTCTATATACCCCATAATTAGTCCTTAGAAGGACTGTTGGTTTAGCTTGATTTGTGTATTCTATGGTAGTATACCCACACTAACTTATAAACCCCCAAATCTGACCCTATCTCAGCAGCAGCTCTTCCTACACTCTCTGATTCCAGACCTGACTGTGATGAGCAGGGCAGAGGCAGGTCTCTTACAGACCTGATGATGCGGTGCGGCCAGCCAATCACTGTAATACCACAACAAAGATGGCTGTGGCATTACAGTGTGTGGCAGTCAATTCCTGCATGTTGATTGGTGCTCTAAAGAGCGCCAAACTTGCAGGGTGGAGTAAATGCAAAGTGTGGCCAAAATTTAGACACACCCCAATAACACTTTGAAAAGACTTACAGAAGGGCCACTTGAAAGCAATTTTACCATTATTAGGAAGTTGGTACTCCTATACTGTTTGCCTATGCAGTGAATGCAAGGCCTGCCCCAAATTTAGACGCACCCCGATAACCCTTTGGACAGACGTACAGGAGGACCACCTGTAAGCAATGTTCCCATTATTAGGAAGATAGTACTCCAATACTGTTTGTCTGTGCATTGAATGCAAGGCCTGCCCTACACCAAATTTAGACGCACCCAATACCCCTTGAAGAGCTTTACAGGATGGCCACCTGAAAGCAATGGTTCCATTATTAGTTAGTTGGTCCTCCCATGCTGTTTGCCTATGCAGTGAATGCAATGACTGCCAAAAATTTGGACACACCCCAAAACCCCTTTGAAGAGACGAGTAGGTGGGCCTCATAAAACAATTTTCCTATTAGAATGGAGCAGATCTCCTATACTTGTAATGCCTATGCACTAAGCGTATGGGCTGACAAACATTTACCCCTGGGGGTATACTTGAACATATCTCTGTAACCATTTTTTGGGTACAGGCATCATAAATGGGTCGCCCTCCCAGGGCAGCGGGGTACTCGGTACCGGGCCTGTTGGTTTCAATGGAAGATGTCACGGTAGCTGTGACCCGATCCATGGCCTTGAGTGTCCATTGTAAAAGGGGGATAGAGTGGATGATGATGATTAAAGTTTATAAGTGAATGATTCGTGACGCCACCTGTGGTGTTCGGCAATGAAGGTGTTAAGCCGACGCTGCAGACAGATCCTCAGGGACAGATGGTGTGGTGCAGCAATGATGGTGTAGCCCTCCACAGGTAGGGCTGTAGTCCCAGGGCAGTGTAGATGGAGAGATAGAGAGGAGACGGAGATGGTGCAGTGTCTGGCACAGAGATGAAGCAGTGCTGAGTGGGTTGACGCAGGAATAAGCGGAGGACACCAGGGCATGTAGTTCAAAAACTTTACTCACAGTCTGTTGTGCATCCAGGTGCCTGCATCCGTGCCATGTCCCCCCGGTCAGGGGCTCAGCCAACCTCCAGGCAAGATGAAGTACTTCGTCCCAACACTCCGCCAACATATGCCTTTCCTGAACGTCTCCCTTCTAGCGCCTATTTGAAGTACTCACAGTACTGATTTACACTGGAGTTCCTCCTTTCAGATGTTCTTAGAACTCTACTTGTACGGCAGACAGCTGTAGCCTGCTTCGGGGACTCCTTGCTACTAAGTCCCAGCTCACTCTCGTTGCTGTTGTGCCCCCAAGTCTTGTGTGGGAATAAAGTGGTGACAACTTCTATTCCTCCGGTGTCTGCTGCAGGGCCATTAGTATCCATACAACCTCGGGGACCGGACCCCGGCCATGCGCTGAGAACTTGAGGAAGGGTTCTGCTCTGACCCTAATCCTTAGTTCTCTTCTTCTCCTTACGTTCCATACAAAACTATCTTTCTTATGGCGAATTAGGCTTTCTAAATATCTCTTTCCTGTGCCAGTAGACCAAGGTCACTGAGGTCTGCTGCAGCACTTCCTTCAATCCATCCCACTCAGGGGATCTTCTTTCACAGACTGCCCTAGTCAGACTGACCTCGTCCTAATAATCTCCCGCTCTCTTGTACAGACTAAGCTCCACCCACCTACCAGCACTCTTCGTGTTCCAAGCAGGGAGCCTCCAAAGGTGCTTTGCTACACTACTATGTTGTGTGGGATGCAGGTGTTGGAGTGTGGTCAGATGTCGCCACCTTACCTGAATGGTGGGGTACCACACCTCAGGAGGAGGTGCAGTACCACTGTGGCGACTGAACCCTCAGGGGTGCCACATAAACACCTTTTAAAAAATGATGTTTGTGTTGCCTCATGGACCACGGTGACCCTGGTGATCTGGTGGTGTAGGATGAGGATGATGAGAAGGAGGAAGACAACAGCAAATAGCCAAAATCAGGAAGCATATACACATGTGTGGGTGTGCAGAGTTACATGAGAATAGACCTCCCAAAAAAGACATTGGATTTCAGTTTATGTTATGCTGCCATCATTCGGTGGTATTGAGAAGTTTGACCCAATCCAGCCCTTGTTCACTTTTATAAGAGTTAGCCTGTCAGAATTTTCAGTTGTCAGGCAGATGTACTTATCAGTCATAATTCCACCAGCCTAACTAAAAACACGTTCTGACAAAACGCTAGGGGCAGTGCAGGCCAGGACCTCCAAGGCGTAGAGAGCCAGTGTCCAGCTTGGATGCCTAATAATTATAATAAACAGAGGAATCACGAAAGACGTTGATATGGTCAGCAAGGTACTCCCCAGCATCTTCCAAAACTTTGCACTCTTGTGCCTCAGAGACAGTGCTCTAGGTTCAATAGTGGTGTGCTGCTGCGGTCCCCTAGTAATTGATACAGAAAGTTTGGGCAAGAAAATATGGGTGTTTGTCGTGGCACAATTTTAGCTTGCCCACGGCCTCGGCCTCTGCATGCATCATCATCATCATCATCATCACAGCCACTTCTCCGTCCCCTACCACGTGCCTTGCCCATTTTAAATGGAGTACTATATTTTCCACATTTACTATAAATGGCTGAATTTGGAGTGAACTTATATATGATCTGTGTGAGGGAAAACCCCAGTGTAAAATATCTGGTCTGTAGGTAACTATTTTTTTCCAGCAAACTGGTGTCAAGAACTTGCCAAAGACACTGCAACAAAATTTAAATTGAGGCCTGAAGTGGCACAATTTTGACCGCACTTATATGTGATCCATGTGGTGGACATTCTCCAGTGTAAAATATCTGTTCTGTAGGTAACTAGTTTTTTTCACCAAACTGGTGTCAAGAACTTGCCTAAGACACTGCAACAAAATTTAAATGGAGGCCTGAAATAGCACAATCTTGAGCACACTGATATGTGATCCGTGTGACGGAGAAACCCTAGTTTAAAATATCTGGCCTGTATTTTCTTTTCAGCAAACTGGTACCAATAACTTGGCTAATATCAAAAAAAATTTTGGCATTCAACTTTTTGCAGTCAGTGAAGGATTTTATTTGCAATCACATATAAACGTTTCAGCTATAACAGTCAGCCTTCATCAGTACACTGCAAGGTCAAAAAATCATATACAAACAAATCAGACGCTACTAACAGAATCGGATTTCAGATAGACAAAAAAATTTAAATGACAACAACTTCAATCAGTGCACAAGTGATCGGGAGGACGGGTTCGGACACTAAAGGGTAAGGTTTGAAAAAAAGGAGAGTAAATTAAACAAAGAAGACATACCAAGACTGCTCTTGTTAAATAAATCTCTGAGTGTCTGAAGATAAATAAACATGAAAAAATAAAAAAAGGACCGTCAAACACTTATGTGGTCTTTTAGGGAAAATTCAGGTTTGAGTGAATGAACAAATACTCACTATATGAAACGCCACGATTGTATTAGGAATAATACAATAGTAATATGCCATCCAAAATGGGTAAGAGGGCCTAGAGACCTGAATGTATGAGATATATGAATAAAGATTCAATAAGACATAGTAGATGAATATATTATAAAAATAATAAATGTATAAATCGGACCTGACCAAATAGAAAAGAGATTTGACAGGTGTCCAAAGTGTGTGGGAGATGATGAAAATCATCCTTTATAAAGTCTGGTGAAAGAAAAATAAGAAAAAGTAAAAACCAGAACCGCTTACTAACTAGTAAGTGGAATGTAGTGGATCTTACCCACACTTAATAAAAAGTGGGCGTCTCTATAGGGAAGGAAAAAAAAAGGGGGGGGGGTTTAAACGGCTGTACACATGGTAAAAATGAAATGGTGTCTTTAGTGGGGAATAGAGTGCCTTACCGTTGGTGGGTGGTGGCGCCGTGCGACCTGTATGAAACGCGGTGTCCGCCGCTAGTGTTGCAGGCACTGGTAATGTGTGTTATCGCGGTATAAGAAGGCAGAGGGCGGGACAATGGTCTGTGTTGGCTGGACCGCATCACAGGAAGTGACGCGGTGATGCGCGTCATCGCTCTGAATCCCTGTGTGGGAGAGCGGTGAATGGGAGGCGTTCCTGCCTGTGACGTTTGTCAGGGATGGCGCAGACATGCGCCTACTATATGCCTGCCTTCTGTATCTCAGTGTGGAAGTTTGGCGGTCTGGCTCCTCTAGTGTGTTAGGGCACATAGTCTTGCTCTATCACTATTATTGAATCCACATTAAATAAGGAGCCTGTTCTTATAGAGCAGGAGTGGGGAATCTTTTTTCTGCCAAGGGCCATTTGGATATTTATACCATCCTTCGGGGGCCGTACAAACTCCGCCCACAAAGTACATCCTGACTCTGGCACTGGTTTCATGACTTAATCTTTCATTGCATGCCCTTCAATGTTCAGTAGTGAACACTGCATGTGTGTGTGTTATGAGTGGTGGAAGACACTTAAAAAAAAAAAATTAAGTGCCTTCGCCACTCGGGGTCCACCGTGCGGTGGATGGCAAAACCGCTGCTGAGAGAGGCAGAGCACTAAAGCGGTGATGTGCACAGGGTTCTAACTCACCCAAGTGCAAACAGGCAATCTCTGTTCAAGGACACAGAGCTGCACAGGTAAATAATGGATAAAGTAGTAACAGAGTCTCAGCGGCACACGTATGGTAGCCAGTAACAGGAGTAGTTAAAACGTCACTACAACCAAGCGGACTTACCGTAAAAGAACGTGTGCTCGGCGTCGCAACTGCGCACGCCTGGAAAGACTGCAACCGCAATATCGCAAGCGCGATGCAGGATGCTTAGCTGCTGTAATAGATAAAGCTTGAGCGCGCTGGCGCTAGCGCTGCTACTGGCTGACCCAATCACTCACACACTCGTAATAACCAAGGAAGGGGATATTTAATGAGCCAGTCACCAGTCCAAGCATCCATCATCAAACACACAGCAGCAAGTATGAGAAATACTACTTTTTATAGCGTACGGGACCTTCCGGAAATCTCCAGAGCCCAGAGCAGAACCAATGAAATCAGGAGCAGGACCTGAGCACCTGACTCCTAAACTCAAATGAGAGCTCGTCCCGTTGGCCTGCTCAGAAGCTGGATAAAAGGACTTAGCCTCTGGAGACAAATGTGAGAATCTGGATTCCTGCATAGGCATCATAGAAACCAGATTCCTAACATTACCCCCCCTCCTAGGGCCCCTTTCTCCCTGAACCCTCCGATCCACCAGACTGTGCCCGACAGTGGCACGGGCCTCAGACTCGTCAAAAGGTGAGCCTGACGTCCCGGTAGGTGAAACCGAAAACCGAGACACACGGACGGTATCAAAGGAGACCAGGTCGCCAGGTGTCAGGAGGGTGTAACCACACCCTGTTCGAGAAGGCTATCCCGAGCACATAGGGTGCATGCCCGAATTAATTTTTTTACGTCCCGAGCCCTGTGCGGCCACCAATACGAACCGGCCAGGGACTTCGTGGTCTGCATATATCCACGGTGGCCATTCGTATTGGACGCGTGTGCCCACGTGAGAATTTTAGGTCGCTGGTGAGGAGGGACAAAAATCTCACCGACCGGCTCACAGTCAGACCATTGCGGGGCGCTGTCTTCCTTGGAAGCAGCGAGTAGATGGTGACAACTGCACATGGACTCTGGAGCCGGACGTGTCTCAGATATGGTGCGAGACACCTCCATGGGCTCGGAAGGTAGAAGCTCTGGCTCGGGCAGCTCCAGAGGCTCAAAAAATTTGGGAGCCGGAGTATTTCTACGTTTGGAGTGCGCACGCTCCATACCACGCTCCGAAAAACGGAGATCGATACGGGAGGAGATGGAGATTAGCTCCTCCAGAGTGGTAGGGATCTCTCTAGTAGAGAGAGCATCCTTAACGTGCTCTGCTAGTCCTCTACAAAAGACTGGAATAAGTGCCTTGTCAGACCATCCAACTCGGATGCCAGTGTCCGAAAACGGACGGCGTATTGACTGACCGAGAGTGATCCCTGAGACAAGGCAAGCAGTTGGAGAGAGGAGTCGTGTGTAACCCGTGGACCGAGAAACACCTGCCTGATAGCTGTTAGCAGGTTAGCTGCGGTCCGAATATCCGGGTCACCATGCTCCCATAGTGGCGTTGCCCATTCCAGCGCCTTGCCCGACAGTAGGGATATAATAAAGGCCACCTTGGTCCGCTCTGTAGGGAATTGCGCAGCCAGCAGCTCCAGGTGGATCGAGCACTGGCTGATAAAACCCCTGCAGGAGGCGCCATCCCCAGAATATTTTTCGGGCAACGGGAGGCGGGTAAATGTTGTTAGCGCGGGTGGTCTGGAGCGGGAAACTCCGAGAGTGGACCCTCTGGACCGTGGCACCGAGGGGCCCCGGGCGAGCTGCCAGAAGGAACCGACCCCTATACAGGGACCATTAGGAGCAGGCCCAGGGGTTCGAGTACCACGGTAGCCGGTACCGAGAGGGGCGGCTCAGGATGGACCGGAGTAAGACTGAGACTGGAGTAGGACGGCAGGAACACTGAAGGCAGGACTGGAGTAGGACTGCAGGAACACTGAAGGCAGGACTGGAGTGGGATGGCAGGAATACTGAAGGCAGGACTGGAGTAGGACGGCAGGAACACAAGGCAATACTGGAGTAGGACGGCAGGAATACTAGGCAGGACTGGAGTAGGACAGCAGGAACACTAGGCAGGACTGGAGTAGGATGGCAGGAACACAAGGCAGGACTGGAGTAGGACGGCAGGAACACAAGGCAGGACTGGAGTTGGACAACAGGAACGCTGATAGCAGGACTGAGAAGCTGCTGTGAGGAGCAGCCGAGACTGGAACTGCAGGAGCAGAGTGTGCACGATGGCGCGAGGCCAGAGTGTCAGGAAACACAACGATCAGGCGCCTCCCTCAGGGGGAAGCGGCCTGATATGGCCCCGTCTGGTCAGCCATTGGTCCAAAGGTGCTTCCGGGTCAGGGCACAGCCGGAGCATAAGAAGCAGGAAGGAGGCACGGCCGCGGCCTATGGCGCATGCGCATAGCATGCAGGGAAGGCATCGGTCGCGGACCTGTCTCAGGTGACCACCGCGGCCGTCGGGTGGAGAGAGGCTGCGGCATGGGAGCGGAGGGCAACTGCGGTGTGGGAGTGGAGGCCGGGTGAGTATGGCGGAGCGGTGTAACAGTACCCCCTCCCCTAAGCCGCCCCCCCCGGAGGTTAACAAGAAACCTCTTGAGGATATGGGGAGCATTAATATTCTCCCGAGGCTCCCAGGATCTCTCCTCAGGACCAAAACCCTTCCAATCAACGAGAAAGAAAGTCCTCCCTCTAACCCTTTTCACAGCGAGGATGTCCTGCACTTCAAAAACGTCGTCGGCACCCACCGGCTGAGGACCAAGATCAAGCGAGGAATGGAAACGATTCAGCACCACAGGCTTCAGGAGAGAGACGTGAAAGGTGTTCGGGATCCGGAGCGAAGCAGGCAACCTCAATTTGTAGGCGACTTTGTTAATACGTCCCAGAATTTCAAACGGACCGATGTAGCGTGGGCCCAACTTGTAGGAGGGCAGTTTTAATCGGACGAATTTGGAGGAGAGCCAGACCTTGTCGCCAACACGATACGGAGGAGAATCCAACCTCTTTTTGTCTGCATAGTTCTTCATCTGATCCGCGGATCTCTTGAGTGATGTGTTGGTCTCAGCCCAAATCTTAGAAAATTCCGAGGACAAGGCATTGGCCGCGGGTACCTCAGAGGCAGGAGTTATTGGAAGAGGAACACCAGGATGTCTGCCAAAAACAATGAAAAACGGAGACTTGGCCGAAGACTCACCAGCATGGTTGTTATAAGCGAACTCTGCCCAGGGGAGTAAGTTGACCCAATCGTTCTGGTGGGCGTTAGAGAAGTGACGTAAGTATCCCGTAAGCGTCTGGTTGGTACGCTCTACTTGTCCGTTGGACTTTGGATGGTAGGCCGAGGAGAAGTCGAGGGAAACGTTCATGAGCTTACAAAGCGAACGCCAGAACTTGGAGGTAAACTAAACCCCTCGGTCAGACACAATGCGTCGAGGTAGTCCATGAAGCCTGAAGACTTGATGAATGAAGATTTCGGCCAGCTCTGGCGCTGAGGGAAGACCGGGCAGAGGGATGAAGTGAGCCATCTTGGAAAAACGATCCACCACCACCAGAATGACTGAGCAGCCCGCAGAGCAGGGTAGGTCGGTGATGAAATCCATGGCGATGTTCTCCCAAGGAACCGTAGGGACAGGCAACGGAAGCAACAAGCCGGACGGAGATCTCCGTGGCACTTTGTTTTTTGCACAGGATGGACAAGAAGCCACAAAGTCGAGTACATCTTGGCGAAGTGAGGGCCACCAGTAGTGGCGCTTGATAAGGTCAAGGGTCTTCTTAGTTCCGGCATGGCCGGCCAGTTTGGAGGAGTGCCCCCATAGAAGAACCTTTCGCTTGAGATTCTCTGGCACAAGCGCCTTGCCAGGTGGAGGAGTGAGCCAGTTCACCGGAGCCACGGTGATGATCCTAGTGGGATCAATGATATGCGACGGTTCCTCCGTGGATTCGTGTGGCTGGAAGACCCTGGACAGGGCGTCGGCTTTGGAATTCTTGTTGCCAGGACGGAATCGGAGCTCGAAATCAAATCAGGCAAAAAATAAAGACCATCTGGCCTGGCGAGGGTTTAGTCTCTGGGCGGACTGGAGATAGGCCAGATTCTTGTGGTCCGAGAAGATGACAAAAGGATGGACAGCTCCTTCCAGGAGGTGGCGCCATTCCTCCAAGGCCAACTTGATGGCCAAAAGTTCCCGGTCACCGATCGAGTAGTTACACTTGGATGGAGAAAAGGCCTTCGAGAAGAAGCCACAAGGGTGCAGGCGACCAGAAGCGGTTCTCTGGGACAGCACCGCCCCGGCACCAGTCGAGGAAGCATCCACCTCGAGTACAAAAGGTCGATCGCTCTCAGGGCGATGCAGGACCGGAGCCGTGGAGAAAGCCCGTTTTAGGGTCAGGAAAGCCTCCTCTGCCTCAGGAGACCAATCCTTGGAAGTAGACCCTTTACGGGTGAGTACAGAAATGGGTCTTGTGATCGCGGAGAAGTGGGAGACAAATTGCCGGTAATAGTTGGCGAACCCGAGGAATCGTTGTATCGCCTTTAATCCGACGGGGCGAGGCCATTTGAGGATGGCAGACAGCTTCTCGGGATCCATCCTTAGACCAGCGTCGGAGATAATGTATCCCAGGAATGGCAGAGAGGTCTGTTCGAAAAGACATTTCTCGATCTTCGCATAGAGACGGTTCTCCCGAAGACGCTGAAGCACCAGGCGGACACTCTTTCTGTGGGACGAGAGGTCCGGCGAGAAGACGAGGATGTCATCTAAGTACACGACCACACAGGAGTACAAGAGATCCCGGAAGATCTCATTGACAAACTCTTGAAAAAATCTTCGTATGGATTGTCTGCTCCCCGAGCCGATGTCAGCTTTGATTAAAGTGTCACGGATATTTTTTGGGCGTTTGTAACATGGTAAAAAATTCTGGTGAAATTCTGTGACCTCAGGATGTGCCTCCCTCAGAAGACCCCAGTGTTTCCTTATGGAATAATGAAGAATATGTGCATATGGATGAAATGTGTGAACAAATGGTATTCGTCCTGTTACTTTGGCCCGAGGGGAGGTAGGAGGATGAAGTGCATGGTCCAGTAAGTCAGAGGGATAGCCCCTCCCCTTGAACTTATTTTACATTTCTTTAAGTCTAGTCTTGCTGACGACGGGATCAGAAACAATATGTTCAACCCTCCTAAATTGTGATGAGGGTATGGATTTCTTAGTAGAAAGGGGATGGAGACTTTTATAGTGTAACTAGCTGAAGAGCCCGGCGCTGCCCGGGCATAGTAACTAACTGTGGTTAGTTGTAGCAAATTATAATTATCCTCCATCCCATAGTCCCGTGCCCATATACCCATCACACATCCTCCATCTCATAGTCCCATGCCCATATACCCATCACACATCCTCCATCCCATAGTCCCATGCCCATACACCCATCATACATATTCGCCATCCCATAGTCGAGTGCCCATATACCCATCATACATATCCGCCATCCCATAGGCCCGTGCCCATATACTCATCATACATATCCTCCATCCCATAGTCCCATGCCCATATACCCATCATACATATTCTCCATCCCATAGTCCCATGCCCATATACCCATCATACATATTCTCCATCCCATAGTCCCATGCCCATATACCCATCATATATATTCGCCATCCCATAGTCGAGTGCCCATATACCCATCACAAATCCTTCATCTCATAGTCCCATGCCCATATACCCATCATACATATTCTCCATCCCATAGTCCCATGCCCATATACCCATCATACATATTCTCCATCCCATAGTCCCATGCCCATATACCCATCATATATATTCGCCATCCCATAGTCGAGTGCCCATATACCCATCACAAATCCTTCATCTCATAGTCCCATGCCCATATACCCATCATACATATCCGCCATCGCATAGTCCCGTGCCCATATACCTGTCATACATATCCTCCATCCCATAGTCCAATGCCCATATACCCATCACACATCCTCCATCCCATAGTCCCGTGCCCATATACATATCCGCCATCCCATAGTCCCGTGCCCATATACCCGTCAAACATATCCTCCATCCCATAGTCAAGTGCCCATATACCCATCACACATCCTCCATCCCATAGTCCCGTGCCCATATACATATCCGCCATCCCATAGTCCGTGCCCATATACCCGCCATACATATCCTCCATCCCATAGTCCAGTGCCCATATACCCATCACACATCCTCCATCCCATAGTCAACCATTATGACATCATAATGAGCGGCGGCGGGGCTTGCGACCTATGATGACAACAGCGTCGCCATGGCAACCATTGTGACATCATAATGAGGGGCGGGGCTTGATACGCACACACTGCTTCCCCAGTATGCAAATAGTGGCATTATGACATCACAATGAGGGGCGGGGCTTGACACGCACACACTTTTTCCCCCAGTATGTAGATAGGGGCAAAATTGTTTGCTGAATTGGAATGCGCGGCGTTAAAATTTCACCTCACAACATAGCTTAGGACGCTCTTGGGGTCCAGACGTGTGACTGTGCCAAATTTTGTGGCTGTAGCTGCGATGGTGCGGATGCCTATCCCGGACATACATACACACATACATACACACTTTGAGCTTTATATATTAGATAAGCTATTGCGATCTGTAGATTTAACAAAGAGATCAGTGCTTAAATGGCCCTCTCCACTTTCAATGATCTTGGTATCTAGGAAACTCACTTCGCGTACATCACTCATAATAGTAAAAGATAACCCAGACCAGGCTGTATTTAATGTTTTGTGAAACTTCTCCGTCCAAATACAGAAAATATCATCTATGAATCTTTTCCATATTAAACAGTGGATTTTGAAAAGAGGGTTAGGGTACACTATCTCGTCCTCAAAGGTCGCCATGAATATACTTGCATAAGGTGGTGCAATGTTAGACCCCATCACGGTCCCCTTCATCTGCAAATAAAATGTATCCTCAAAGAGGAAGTAATTTTTAGTAAGTACCAGTGTAAGTAATTCAATACAAAAATTGACCATGTCACAGTTCATTTCTGATCGTGATAATTGTCTTTTGACATAGTTGATGCCCAAGTCGTGAGGAATTGATGTGTAAAGGTCCTTAACGTCAAAGGACACTAAATAGGAATCTTTTGGGATAGGGCCTAGAGAACGTATAATCTTGAGAAAATCCCCTGTATCAAGTAAATAAGATGGTGCTTTGCATGTGAGGGGAGTGAGTATTTTTTCCAAAAGTATGGAAAATGGTGACAAAATGGATTCCGTCGACGCTACTATGGGTCTGTCATGATCCATGCTGTCATGATCCATGCTGGATCATGACTAGTGTTGAGCTTTCTGATACCGCAAGTATCGGGTATCGGCTGATATTTGCCGTATCGGAATTCCGATACCGAGTACCGATACTTTTTTCGTATCGGATACCGGAATCGAAAGTCCAAAATGCAATGAGCCACTTTTGTGGCTCTGATTGGCTGCTGAAATGACGTCATCATGATGCGCTGTCTGTGCGCATCATGATGCGCCGTCAGTTCGGGCCTTCGGGGGGGGCTGTGCCGACTGTCCGGGGGTCTGTACCGGCCTGCCGGTGGTCTGTGCAGGCTCCGGTGGTCTGTGCCGGCCTGCCGGGGGGCTGTGCCGGCCTGCCGGTGGTCTGTGCAGGCTCCGGGGGTCTGTGCCGGCCTGCCGGTGGTCTGTGCAGGCTCCGGTGGTCTGTGCCGGCCTGCCGGGGGGCTGTGCTGGCCTGCCGGTGGTCTGTGCAGGCTCCGGTGGTCTGTGCCGGCCTGCCGGGGGGCTGTGCCGGCCTGCCGGTGGTCTGTGCAGGCTCCGGGGGTCTGTGCAGGCATCGTCCGATGGGACTACAAGTCCCATCGGGCGATGCCTGCTACCATGACAGTGATTGACACATTAGCAAATGATGGGACAGTAGTAGTCCCATCATCCGGCTAATGTGTTGAATGTAAAAAAAAAAAATTTACATGCTACATACATGCTACATACATGCTACATACATACAACATGCATACTACATATATACTACATGTAACATACATACTACATACATGCTACATACATACTACATACATAATACATATATACTACATGCATGCAACATACATACAACATATATACTACATGCATGCAACATGCATACTACATACTGTATATACTATATATACTACATGTAACATACATACTACATATATACTACATGCTACATACATGCAACATACACACTACATGCTACATACATGCAACATACTACATGCATACTACATACATATTACATACATGCTACATACATACTACATACATACATGCTACATACATACTACATACATACACTACATGCATACAACATACATACTACATATATACCACATGCATGCAACATGCATACTACATATATACTGCATATATACTACATGCATGCAACATACATATATACTACATACAATACATACATATAGACATACAGTACATATAACATAGAGTACATACTCACCGTCACTTGTCACTTTGATCCCCGAAGCCATTGTCACCTGAGGAATAAATATCAAAATAAAAAAACACCAATATACTTACCCCGATCCGCAGAAGTCCACGAGGGTCCCACGTCCATCTTGCGTGGAGAACAGCAGCATCAGCTGATGCTACCGTTCTCTACCAGCTCCAGGAATACAATGACGGAAGGTAGGTATCCTTCCGCACTGTATTCCTCCACCACTTTAAAAAAAAAAAAGTCCCTAGTCTCACTTTATGCCATTGCTGCGTGGGAATTTCACAGCCCCCCGGACCCTGCACAGACCACCGGCAGGCCGGCACAGCCCCCCGGAGCCTGCACAGACCACTGGCAGGCCGGCACAGCCCCCCGGCAGGCCGGCACAGACCACCGGAGCCTGCACAGACCCCCCCGGCAGGCCGGCACAGCCCCCCGGCAGGCCGGCACAGACCACCGGAGCCTGCACAGACCCCCCGGCAGGCCGGCACAGACCACCGGAGCCTGCACAGACCCCCCGGCAGGCCGGCACAGCCCCCCGAAAGGCCCGTACAGACCCCAGAGAGGCTGTACAAGGCAAAAATAGGGTTTTTCTTATTCCGATACCGGAAGTCCCATAGACTTGAATGGGACTTCCGGTATCGGAATCGGCGATATCCGATAATTTTTTTAGATCGGCCGATACCATCCGATCCGATACTTTTAAGTATCGAATGGTATCGCTCAACACTAATCATGACAGATAAAAGCACATGTAACCTTTTTTTTTTCCTTAAGCTGTGTGCTTAAGTTTGGTTTAGCCCCCCAGTGGCCATTAGGATTATTACACAGTGGTGTCTTTTGTTCGAGTTTGCCCCGGTGGTGGTGAGCGTCATTGCACTCTGGTTTCTTTAGTTTAGTGCATGTGATGTAAAGCAGGTGTGATTGCTGGCTCTTTCTACAAGAGATTCAGGTGTTGCAATCACTGTTGGTGATAGTGTTCATTTCAACCATCCTTGGTGGAGGAAGGATCTAGAGAGAGGTCCTGGCAGCTCAGTCAGAGCCCTGTTGTGGAAGGAGTCAGAGGGGACAGCTCTGACAGAACTTGGTGGCAGCTATTCAGGAGGAAAGCTGCATTCTGGTGGTGGACTCTGTTGCTGGGAGCAAGAGCAACAGAGCTAAGCTAAGTGGTGTTTCCCTGTCTGTATTTTCCTGGTGTGTATTAGTACAGCGGTGGGCCCAGTGCCTGCATCACCCAGCTCCCTAGCAAGGGATAGGTGTAGGGTGTGCTAGGGTGACAGGTATCCTGATTGGCGCCCGGTGCGGAACCGGTCTAGGGAACATTAGGAGTGTGAGGGACACTGACTCAGGGGAGTGCAGGAGGTCTCAACGTCCCCGCTCCCTATCGCAGGGCCCACCGTTGTAACTGTTTCCCCTTTCCCCGTGTCTTGTTTTAGTTACCAGCTTGCGGGCCGTGTCACACAGGACAGTTTCATGTGCCATGTCTTGTTGCTTCAGTTACCGGCCTGCTGGTCATGTCACACAGAACGGGTCCACATGACATTATCACCAACTGTATCACTTTTCTCTGGTGAGCCATGGGCAAAGTTCAGACCAGTGAGCAGTTGCTGCTGGCCCTCACTGAGGTTAGTGAGGAGCTGCATGATGTGTTTCAGCAGCACCTGCACACCTGCAGCGGAATTATGAGTCTGAGACTTATCCTCTGCCTCAACTAGAAGGGCCATATATGGCTTTGGCGAGGATGTGCCGTGGAGTCCCTGCTGGGTAGCAGGACTTGCTTATACAGGCAGACGTACCCAGGCAGGTGGGTGGAGTCGGTGTCACCATGGTGCTGCCTGGTGCTCCTCAAGGTGAAGGGGTACGTCCCTGTAGTGAGCAGACTAATGATTTAGTCCTTGGCACTGACGCCGAAAATTCTGTACTGTCAGAGAAGCCATGCCTCCCAAGTCGTGTGGAGGAAGACGACCTGGGAGTGTATATTTCCTCCGCGCCCTCAGAAGGTACTATGTCAGCAGAGGTGATGGTTGGCGAGGTACCTAAGGGCATACCGGTGCTTGTGAACAGTGGAGCTGAAGACAGTCCGGTGGATGCTCAGGTTGTCCAGACTCATAGTCTGAGGTGTAAGACGCTGGACAAACCCATAAGCGTCTAGGCCATTAACTCTGTCCCACTGAGCCAGGGGGGTTAAACCAAGTCGTAGAAGACATTGAGCTGCATAGCGGACACCAGGATGTGTCCCAGCCATACTACGTCTTGGAGGGAAATCCAGCACCTATCGTTGTGGGTCCCCCTTGGTGTAAAAAACACAACCCGGTTTCAGATTGGCAGTCTAGGGAAGTAGTCAGCTGGGAGCAGTCATATGAGGGCTGCTGCCTAGGTGCTACTGTCCCTGCCGTCTCTCTACAAATGCCCCCTTCCTCTCCAGTGGTAGCAGCTGAGGTGCTGCAGGAGAGAAGGGGCAAGGCTCAACCCTCGCCATTAGCCAACCCTGAGAGGCACAGACCTCGTGGTGGAAGGGGTTGGAGGGTGGTGTGTCCCTTGGTGAATTGCGGGGGTGTGAGTGTGGTGACACAGGGGGACACCTCTGTTGTCAGTGCCAGAAAGAGTTCACCCTATTTTGACAAACGAATGTGTGGCAATAAATGTTCAGGTCCGGACCTGTGTGTGAATGAGCATGTATGGGTGGCCACCAAAAACATCCAGTGGAAGTGTTTTGCGGGGGTCTGGAATTCTCAGGTGATCGGGCCGTATCTGGTGTCGGCTGTCCAGGGCCCGGAGACTTACCAGCTGGAGTTACCCACATACTTGCCCATACACATACACAACTCGTTTCCCAGGTCGGCGCTTCGGAGATGTGTGGTGCCTCCAGAACATACATGGCCAATAACAGCGGTGCTCGTTTGTCACCAACCTGACATGCCGGTAGTTGCTGGGGTGAACTCTGGACCTGGGCGTCCCCGCTGTAGGTGGTTCCCTGATGAGGAGCTGTCTTGAGGGTCCAGAGGCCCCTCATTAAGGGGAGGGATCTGTCATGATCCAGCATGGATCATGACAGATAAAAGCACAAGTAACCTTTTTTTTCCTTAAGCTGTGTGCTTAAGTTTGGTTTAGCCCCCCAGTGGCCCAGTGGTGTTTTTGTTCGAGTTTGCCCCTGGTGGTGGTGAGCATCATTGCACTCTGGTTTCTTTAGTTTAGTGCATGTGATGTAAAGCAGGTGTGAGTGCTGGCTCTTCCTACAAGAGATTCAGGTGTTGCAATCACTGTTGGTGATAGTGTTCATTTCAACCATCCTTGGTGGAGGAAGGATCTAGAGAGAGGTCCTGGCAGCTCAGTCAGAGCCCTGTTGTGGAAGGAGTCAGAGGGGATTTCCTTGCAGCTCTGACAGAACTTGATGGCAGCTTTTCAGGAGGAAAGCTGCATTCTGGTGGTGGATTCTGTTGCTGGGAGCAAGAGCAACAGAGCAAAGCTAAGTGGCGTTTCCCTGTCTGTATTTTTCCTGGTGTGTATTAGTACAGCGGTGGGGCCAGTGCCTGCATCACCCAGCTCCCTAGCAAGGGATAGGTGTAGGGTGTGCTAGGGTGACAGGTATCCTGATCGGCGCCCGATGCGGAACCGGCCTAGGGAACGTTAGGAGTGTGAGGGACACTGACTCAGGGGAGTGCAGGAGGTCTCCACGTCCCACTCCCTATCGCAGGGCCCACTGTTGTAACTGTTTCCCCTTTCCCCGTGTCTTGTTGTTTTAGTTACCGGCCTGCGGGCTGTGTCACACAGGACAGTTTCACGTGCCGTGTCTTGTTGTTTCAGTTACCGGCCTGCTGGTCGCGTCACACAGGACAGGTCCACGTGACAGGGTCGGCCTGGGGGACAATCCAATCTCTTGTTTATTTTTGGAAGGATGTAAAATACTGGGGTGATGGGGTCTGTTTTTGTCAAGAAGTCACGTGTTTTTGTGTCAATTATACCTCTAAGGATATAATCAGTAATGATGGTGTTGATAGAATCTCTGACACTTCTCGTGGGATCATGTGATCATTTTGTATAGACTGAACTGTCACTGAGTTGGTGCATATCCTCCCTCATGTAGTCTAATCTGTCCATTACAACAATCGCCCCGCCCTTATCGGCGGGTTTAATGATGATATTAGGGTCCTCTCGAAGAGCTTCTAACGCTTGTAAATCTACCGAATCTAAATTAGGAGAAATATATAGTTTCCCCTTCTCGATGTCTTGACGTTATTTTTAGAAATGCTTTTTCAATAAATTCTATAAGGGATTCAACAGCATGAGTACCAAGTGGAGGTCTATATGTGCTCTTATTACGGAGCCCTAAACGATCAATAGAAATAGGGCATAAAGAGATGGATTTTACATACCTTCTGTTCTTTGTCTAAATCCTTTACACTATTGCTCCCTTTTTCCCTTCTCTTACTGCTCTTATTTCCCTATCCTCTATAGGAACAGGCTCCTTATTTAATGTGTATTCAATAGTAGTGATAGTGAAAGACTATGTGCCCTAACACACTAGAGCAGCCAGACCGCCAAACTTCCACACCGAGATACAGAAGGCAGGCATATAGTAGGCGCATGTCCGCGCCATCCCTGCCAAACGTCACAGGCAGGAATGCCTCCCATTCACCGCTCTCCCACACAGGGATTCAGAGCGATGATGCGCATCACCGCATCTCTTCCTGTTATGCGGTCCAGCCAACACAGACCATTGTCCCGCCCTCTGCCTTCTTATACCGCGATAACACACATTACCAGTGCCTGCAACACTAGCGGCGGATACCGCGTTTCATACAGGTCGCACGGCGCCACCACCCACCAACGGTAAGGCACTCTATTCCCCACTAAAGACACCATTTCATTTTTACCATGTGTACAGCCTTTTAAACCCCCCCCTTTTTTTCCTTCCCTATAGAGACGCCCACTTTTTATTAAGTGTGGGTAAGATCCACTACATTCCACTTACCAGTTAGTAAGCGGTTCTGGTTTTTATATTTTCTTATTTTTCTTTCACCAGGCTTTATAAAGGATGATTTTCATCGTCTCCCACACACTTTGGACACCTGTCAAATCTCTTTTCTATTTGCTCAGGTCCGATTTATACATTTATTATTTTTATAATATATTCATCTACTATGTCTTATTGAATCTTTATTCATATATCTCATACATTCAGGTCTCTAGGCCCTCTTACCCATTTTGGATGGCATATTACTATTGTATTATTCCTAATACAATCGTTGCGTTTCATATAGTGAGTATTTGTTCATTCACTCAAACCTGAATTTCCCCTAAAAGACCACATAAGTGTTTGACGTTCCTTTTTTTATTTTTTCATGTTTATTTATCTTCAGACACTCAGAGATTTATCCACTGTTTAGGCACATCAGGGGGTCTCCTAACGCGACATGGTGCCACCATTTATTCCAGCCAATTTTATGTTCAAAAAGTCAAACAGTGCTCCCTCCATTCTAAGTCCCAACGTGTGCCCAAACAGTGGTTTACCACAACATATGATGCATCAGCGTACTCAGGAAAAATTGCACAACAGCTTTGGGGGTCTAAATTCTAATTTTACCTTTGGGAAAATAAAAAATTGGGGCTTAAAAATTATTTTTGTGGAAAAAAATGATTTTTTTATTTTCACGGCTCTGCGTTATAAACTTCTGTGAAGCACTTGGGGGTTCAAAGTGCTCACCAGAAATCTAGATAAGTTCCTTGTGAGGTCTAGTGTCCAAAATGTGGTCACTTGTGGAGGTTTCCATAGTTTAGGCACATCAGGGGCTCTGCAAGCATAACAACGCCCCCAGAACATTCCATCAAAGTCTGCATTTCAAAACATCACTACTTCCATTCTGAGCCCTGACGTGCCCAAACAATGGTCCCCCCTACATATGGGGTACCAGCGTACTCAAGACAAACTGGACAACAACTTTTAGGGCTCAATTTCTCCTTTTACCCTTGTGAAAATAAAAGAGGAAAAAAAATGATTTTTTATTTTCACAGCTCTGCGCTACAAACTTCTGTGAAGCACTTGGGAGTTCAAAGTGCTCACCACACATCTAGATAAGTTCCTTGGGGGGGTCTAGTTTCCAAAATGGGTTCACTTGTGGGGGGTTTCCACAGTTTAGGCACATCAGTGGCTCTGCAAATGTAACATGACACCCGCCAACCATTCCATCAAAGTCGTCATTTCAAAACCTCACTAATTCCCTTCCAATCCCCGACATATGCCCGAACAGTGGTTCCCCCCACATATGGGGTACCAGCGTACTCAAGACAAACAGTACAACAACTTTTGTGGTCCAATTTCTCATGTTACCCTTGGGAAAATAAAAAATAGTGGGCTAAAAAATCATGTTTGAGGAAAAAAAAATGATTTTTTATTTTCACGGCTCTGCTTTTATAAACTTCTGTGAAGTACTTTGGGGTTCAAAGTGCTTACTACACATCTAGATAAGCTCCTTGGGGGGGTCTAGATTCCATAATGGGGTCACTTGTGGGGGTTTCTCCTGTTTAGGCACATCAGGGGCTCTGAAAACGCAACATGACGCCCGCAGAACATTCCATCAAAGTCTGCATTCCAAAATGGCGCTCCTTCCCTTAAGAGCTCTCCCTTGCGCCCAAACAGTGGTTCCCTCCACATATGGGGTATCGGTGTACTCAGGATAAATTGCACAACAATGTTTGTGGTCCAATTTCTCCTGTTAGCCTTGTGAAAATAAAAAATAGCGGGCTAAAAAATCATTTTTGAGGAGAAAAAAGATTTTTTTTTCACTGCTCTGCGTTATAAACTTCTGTGAAGCACTTGTGAGTCCAAAGTGCTCATCACACATCTAGATAAGTTCCTTATTGGGTCTAGTTTCCAAAATGGTGTAACTTGTGGGGTTTTTCACTGTTTAGGCACACAGGGGCTCTCCAAACGCAGCATGGTGTCCGCTAACTATTGGAGCTAATTTTCCATTCAAAAAGTCAAATGGCTCGCCTTCCCTTCTGGGCCCTGCCGTGCACCAAAACAGTGGTATATGACCACATATGAGGTATTGCTGTACTCAGGAGAAATTGCCAAGAAATTTTAGGATCCATTTTATCCTGTTGCCCATGTGAAAATGGAAAAACTGAGGCTAAAAGAACATTTTTGTGAATAAAAAGTACTTTTTTTTACGGATCAATTTGTGAAGCACCTGGGGATTCAAAGTGCTCACTATGCATTCAAATAAGTTCCTTGGGGGTCTAGTTTCCACAATGGGGTCACTTGTGGGGGAGCTGCAATGTTTAGGCACACAGGGGCTCTCCAAACGCGACATGGCAACCGCTAAATATTCCAGCATATTTTCCATTCAAAAAGTCAAATGGCGCTCCTTCCATTCTGAGTCCTGCCATGTGCCCAAACAGTGGTTTATGACCACATATGAGGTATCGGTGTACTTAGGAGAAATTGCCCAACAAATTTTAGGATCCATTTTATCCTGCTGCCCATGTGAAAATGAAAAAAATTAATGCTAAAATAAAATTTTTGTTGGAAAAATTAAAATGTCCATTTTTTCCTTCCACGTTGCTTCATTACCTGTGAAGCATCTGAACGGTTAATAATCTTCTTGAATGCAGTTTTGAGTAGCTTGAGGGGTGCAGTTTTTAGAATGGTGTCACTTTTGGGTATTTTCTGCCATATAGACCCCTCAAAGTGACTTCAAATGTGAGGTGGTCTCTAAAAAATTGGTTTTGTAAATTTTGTTGTAAAAATGAGAAATTGCTGGTCAAATTTTAACCCTTATAACTTCCTAGCAAAAAATGTTGTTTCCAAAATTGTGCTGATGTAAAGTAGACATGTGGGAAATGTTACTTATTAACTATTTTGTGTCACATAACTCTCTGGTTTAACAGAATAAAAATTCAAAATTTGAAAATTGCTAAATTTTCAAAATTTTCACCAAATGTCCGTTTCTTTTCACAAATAGACGCAAAAATTATCGACCTAAATTGACCACTAACATGAAGACCTATATGTCATGAAAAAACACTCTCGGAATCGCTATGATCCATTGAAGCATTCCTGAATTATTACCTCATAAAGGGACACTGGTCAGAATTGCAAAAAATGGCCAGGTCATTAAGGTCAAAATAGGCTGGGTCATGAAGGGGTTAAAAAAATAGCAAAAGTTGATCTTCTTTCAATGTAGTGCATTCTGCTCTCAACAGATTGTCGGGATTCCATTACTATTTGAAAACCAAGAAAGGGTTTGACAGCTTGAGGTTTCATGGTACACTATTTGGTTCTTTTTTTTTAAACTAACAGTCTCCTGTCTCCAATCACGTCATTCAGACTGCATTGTTGGCTATTTGTATAGTCTTGCAAGGATTTAAAGTAATCTGTTTCACTCGCTTTTGGAGTAATTGGTGATATATTTATCAGCCACAACTCTGAAGTGTTAGCAAGTTTTGGAAGAGATGCAGATTGTTTCCTTTTTTTCCTTGCAGTCAGTTCTCCTTAACTCTGTGTGATTTCCTATGTGATTTTTAATTTGAACGTTGAGAAATGGATTTGGTAGGGGAATAACGCACTTTTCTGACATTTGAAAAAAAATCTTTGGGAACCATGCCTTGTTTAACGTCCACTAAAATTGCAATGTATGATCTTTGCCTACAGTGTCACAGTTCACTGAATGCTTTTTTTTGCCATCAGAAGACAATTTCAGGGAAGGGACATTATTTTCTTTATCTGATACAATAACAGTTGAACCAAAAATATAATGATCTTCAAATGTTTCTGTGGAGAAAACGCAAACTTTGCATGGAGGTGTAAGTCATTTTTTTGGCGTGGAAATGCCATTTACTTTGCTATGTTGGAAATCTTACAGTGAAGCCCCATTAATCATCACTTGGGTAGATTAACATAGAGCTTTGATGTCTGTCATTGTGGACTTCTTGATGTACAAAATGCATATTGTGAAGTGTATTTTCATGGGCCCATTCTGTATGTGGGTACCAAGGTGTAATGGGGTGCATATGACTATGCAGCAGGGCAGACATTGCTGTCACTGTGTAAACAAAAGAGTAAGTACCAAATGAATATGGTGAAGTGGATTTTCATGGGCCCATCCAGTTTGTGGGTTCAAAGGTGTAATGGGGTGCATATGACTATGCAGCAGGGCAGACATTGCTGTCACTGTGTAAACAAAAGAGTACGGGAGTAGAAAATGAATATGGTGAAGTGGATTTTCCTGGGTCCATACTGTATGTGGGTTCTAAGGTGTAATGGGCTGCATATGACTGTGCAGCAGGGCTGGCCTTGCTGCCAATGTGTAAAACAAAGAGTTGCCACTATCCTTTTTCTCAGAAGACAACAATTGAACCAGCTCAGTTACTGGTCTGGAGAATGTCTTAAGTTCATTCCCTTTGGTCATCCTCAGTTCAACTTTGCGGACGTTGCCATCCTTACTCGGGAATGTTGCGGACACTAGACCAAGCGGCCACTGGTTCTGATGGACTTAACAGTCTTTCACAAGGATGAGGTCATCAATCCTTAGATTAGGCCTGGTAGATTGCCACTTCGTCCGTGGCTGCAGGTTAGACAAATATTGTTTGCGCCACCTATCCCAGAATGTGTTTGCAAGACTTTGTACCTGTCTCCATTGGCGCTTGTAGAGGTCCTTAACGTCAAATCCTCCTGGAGGGGCACTGGATAGTCCTGTTTTCTGGGTGAGGAGAGTAGCTGGAGTCAATAACAAGAGTTATTCACGTGCTCCAAGACTATACACGTGCTGCGCCAATTCTTTGGAATGCACTTCCCAGGTCAATACGATTAGTCCCCAATCCCTACAATTTTAAGTGTGCCCTGAAAGCGCATTTATTCAGACTGGCCTACCACCTCAACTCATTAACCTAATCTATCCCTGTGTGGCACAGTCAAAAGTTTTACCGTAACCAGGTTTCCCGCATCATGCTCCCACATGCTTTATGCATCTATTAGCCCTCTGTGTCTGTACTGTTACACACTTAACATTATGGCTGGTCCATACAATCAGGGCAATTGTTACCATCCACCTTTCCTGTTTACCTTTTTCCTCATAGATTGTAAGCTTGCGAGCAAGGCCCTCATTCCTCTTGGTATCTGTTAGGATCTATGAGATTATTGTTATGCTGTAATGTCTATCGTCTGTACAAGTCCCCTCTGAAATGTAAAGTGCTGCGGAATATGACGGCGCTATAGAAATAAAATGTATTATTATTATTAAGGGTTCCTTGGGGTCATTAGGTACTGAAACCAAGGGCCTTGAAGGTGGTTAAGGTTTCGTGGGTAAGTCTCGATGCTCCTTCTTGAAGAAGAGTGGAGTCGAGAATTCTCCGTACTAGACCAGCCATTCATTCCCAAGACGCACCCATGTGTGAGGAGTGAGGTGGGTTGAATGACCATGTGCAACTTTGGTCACTTAGGTGTTGTGAGTTCATTTTCCCCTTCGTCACTGAGGTCTGGTGAACTCCCTATTCTGGTAAAGGGAGGTAATGAGCCTGATTATCAGGCACCTGAGTCTAATGATGATGACTGGCTGAGTGGAGTCACGGACTGGATATAAGGCTGCCGATGCCCTTCTGCCCTGCGGGTGATTTCTCTGTGGACTTCTAGGAAACCAGTCTGATTCCTGCTCCTCTAAAGCTAAGTTTTCTGCTTTGCCTTTTAGCATTTGTGTTTAGTTTTTGTTTGCCTTGCTTTTCTGGATTCTGCCATTCCCTGCTGGGGTGAGCTGATTCTTCTTTTGCCTGTTGCTCTGTCTTCAGAATATTCCTGAGTACTGACATAGTCTTTTTGAAGCCTAGCGTCTTCAGGGCCGTTTTCTCTGTCAGTCTGTTGGCTCTTATTTTCATAGGGTTTTTCATGGATTGCAGACAGCAGCCTTCCTGTCCTTTCCTATCTAGTTAGCTTGGGCCCCGTCTTTGCTCAGTCTATCTTTCTGTCTGTGTTGTGTTCTTTCTTCTTGCTTCACCATTATTATATGTGGGGGGCTGCCTTTTGCTTTGGGGTCTGCTCTGGGGCAGTTTAGATTTCCCTTTCTGTCTTTAGGCTATTTAATTCTCCAGCTGTGATCGAGGGGTCTAGGGCATCGTAGGAACCCCCCACGGCTACTGCTAGTTGTGTTGATAGGTTCAGGGGTCTGCAATCCGATAGCTGCCAACCTCTCTGGTTTTCTGGACTTAGCTAGCATTTCTGTTTTTGCCTCCTACGGTGACTCAATCATAACACTTAGGAACCTCTAGAGAGTCTAATGGTCTAGATTTGAAGGTATTCCCAATTCTTTTGCTGCACCGATGAAGTTGGTACCTCTGTCTGAACATATATGTGATACTGAGAGAGCTCCGGGAGTTGAACCCTCAGGACCGCGACAACGAACCTCCTTAGGGCGAGCTGGCCAGGTGTACCACCCCCTATACAGGGAGCGTTAGGGGCAGACCCAGGGGAGACTATCGCTGCGGAAGCTGATACCTGGGGACAACCGGAGGAAGACAAAGACAGGGGACATGCAGGCAACCAGACGGGAGGTGGTGGTGACCACTGGGGAGACTGCTGTAGCCGTGAGGATGGTGGTGGACAGCAAGGGAGGCGGCAGGAATGGGTAGCAGGTGAGACGCTGGAACAGGCAGACGAAGGCAGGAACGGACTGGACCTGGAAGGGAACACAGGAGGGTAACAAATGGGGAAATTAGCGGGAAACCAGGAAAGGTACGAAGTGCAAAGACAGAAGGTACGCTGGAGAGCATGGACCCGATATCAGAACATGAAACACAATTGATAGTCAGGCAGAGAGCATAGGGGGAGGCTGCCTGATATAGGGCTCGCTGGAAAACTTCCGGGTCAGGGAGCGACAGAGTCATGGACTCAGGGGATAGGGTGCCTAGTCTAGGGGGGCGTGCACCTGCATACCTGGGAGGGAGCTGAGGCCAGCCGCAGGACAAGAGAAGAGGCACTTGATGGACAGGCGTCAGCAGTGGGGGCGGGCTGAGAGGACCGGAAGTGCCTGAGCTACGTGGAGGCACGGGGGGCAGCAGGAACCGCCGGTGCCATGGCGACAGGAGCCATAGCAGAGGCGGACAGGCCGGTGGTGGCAGCAGCATGGCCAGGGAGAGCTGCAGCAGCGGCGGTCAGAGAGGCGGCCGCTGAGCTGCTGGACGAGCAGGGGAAGGAGAGGTGCGCGTGACGGCAGGAGCCGGAGAGGTGAGCGTGACAGCGGGAGACGGGGAGGTGAGCGTGACAGTACCCCCCTCCTTACGCCCCCTCTTCTTAAGTCCGGAAAGGAATCTGGCTAAGATACGAGGTGCCTGAACGTTCTCCCGGGGCTCCCAAGATCTCTCCTTGGGACCGAAACCCTTCCAGTCAATTAAGAAGAGGGTCTTACCTCTGGATCTTTTCATTGCAAGAATGTCTTTAATTTCAAAGACATCCTGTGAGGACACAGGCAGGGGCATGCGGCCAGTGGAAGGATGAAAGCGGTTAAGGATAACAGGCTTTAAGAGAGAGGAATGGAAAGGATTAGGAATCCTTAGTGAGGCGGGAAGTTTTACCTTGTAGGCCATATCATTGATACTGTCACGTCGCCGTCAGACTCGGGGCCCGCTGTTCCGCCCTCAGCCACTAGGAGGCGACGGACTGTCACGCCGCCCTCGGGCTCGGGGCCTGCTGTCCAGGCCTCGGCCACCAGGAGACGCCGGACTGACATGTCATCGTCGATCTCGGGGCCTGCTGTTCCGCCCTCAACCACTAGGAGGCGCCGTGGCTCGCGCCCGAGTGAGGGCGGCAACAATGAAAGGGCTTCTGCGCAGGCGTCTACTGGACGCAGACTCCGCTCCTCTGTCAGTCATGATGGGGCTGGTGCATCATCATCAGGTCTGGTCCTGGGGGCGGTCCTGATGACATCACCAGCCCGGGAGCCTGTGAGGGATGACCTGATCCCTCAAATACCTTGGGACTGGGCTTGCAAGCCGCCGGATATATTCTTGGTTCCCCTACGTGTTACTTGTGATTGCCTATCGTTAACTCCGACCTCAGCCTGAACTTCTGACTACTCTGTTGCCTGCCGTTTTTGTACCTTGCATTTCTCCTGATTACTGACGCTGACCTTGGCCTGGATTCCTGACCCCTCTACTACCTGACGATTTTGTACCTCCGCTACTCTCCCGGTTTTTGACCTCTGCCTGGACTCTCGACTCTGCCTCTGCCTGCCGTTTCTGTACCTCCGCTGCTCGCCTGGTTTCCGACTCCATTTTTGGCTCCCTTCCTGCTGTTCTATTGCGACCGTTCTGCTCTGGCACTCTGCTCCTGTTCAGACAGCTCTTCCTGGGCTCTGCAGTAAATCCAGATCCCTGTATAGGGGTAAAGGGTGTCGGTGCTACTCGGGGCGCTGTCTGTCTGCAGCCCAGACCGCAGACGGACGCGACATTATATCCGGCCCAAATAAAACTGTCTCTTGTGTGTGTGTATATATATATCACACCTATATGAAGACAGTTTCTCTGAATTTTTTCCTTTCCTCTCTTGCCTGAGCTGATTGTTGGACTAAAACACCTGTTACTAAGCCTCAGTATACAGCCTGGAGGATCAGTCTCACCTTCCTGCTCGAGCATGCTGCAGTTAGGAGACTCCAGGGACAAAGCTGAACGTCAGAGATCTGTACCCCGGGAACATCAGCCTCTGAGCAGCTCTGGCTATGGTTGCGCAGAGGCTCAGGTATTGCCCGCAGATGCGGCCAAAGTTTTACTACCTATTTCATTGTATGTTGGTCAGGATTCTCTGTGTTTAAAAGCCTATGTCGATAGCGGGTCTGAAGGGAATTTTATGGACTCTTTTGCTGCTAAAAAACTTGGTGTCCCACTACTGAAACTTAATATTCCAATTAAAACCACGGCTATTAATGGCACATCCATTATTCAGGAGGGGGTTAAATTTGTTACTGCTAAGATAACTATGTCAGTAGGAGCACTACATACTGAGCTTATTTCCTTTTTTGTGTTGGACAATCTATCTTCTGCAGTCATTTTGGGAATGCCGTGGCTACGTCAACATAACCCAGTCATTGACTGGCACCTGGGTGATGTGGTGCGCTGGAGTTCGCAATGCCAGGATAATTGCATGTCTGTAGCAGTAAATCAAACCAAGCTAAAAAAACACCCCTTCATACCGTTTGCTCTCAGGGATTATGGAGATGTCTTTTCTGTTTTAGAGTCTGAGAAACTACCGCCCCACAGAGAGTATGATTATCCTATAAACCTAATTCCAGATGCCCGTCTTCCAAAAGGGAGAATATTTAATCTCTCTGGTCCAGAGCATCAGGCCATGAATGAGTACATAGCGGATAGCTTAAGAAAGGGGTTCATTAGACCATCTATTTCACCAGTTGGAGCTGGGTTCTTCTTTGTAGAGAAGAAAGATGGTGGTCTCAGACCCTGCATTGACTACCGGGAATTAAACGCAATCACTATAAAGAACCAGTACCCGCTTCCACTCATCCCTGATCTTTTTAATCAGCTAATTGGAGCCCGTTGGTTTACTAAACTTGACCTCCGGGGGGCATACAATCTAATCCGCATAAGAGACGGCGATGAGTGGAAGACAGCGTTTAATACACCTCTTGGTCACTTTGAGTACCTAGTAATGCCTTTCGGACTCAGCAATGCTCCTGCAGTGTTTCAGCACTTTGTTAACGATATTTTCAGGGACATCTGTGGTGTGTATGTCGTTGTGTACTTGGATGATATTTTGATTTACTCCACTGACCCTGTGACGCATGCTCAACACGTCCGTTCAGTACTGCAGAGACTACGGGAGAACTCCTTGTTTGCTAAGTTGGAGAAATGTGTCTTTTTCGCTGAGGAGGTACAATTTTTGGGGTACATGGTCTCAGGCAGGGGGTTCCGCATGGATCCTGCCAAGATCCAACCTATTAAGGCGTGGGTGCAACCCAAATCGCTGAAAGCATTGCAGCGATTTTTGGGATTTGCCAATTACTACCGTAAGTTTATCAGGAGTTTTTCTGAGATTGCCAAGCCACTCACGGATCTAACCCGAAAGGGGGCGGACGTGACCAACTGGAATCCCGAGGCCATTCAAGCATTTTCTACGTTAAAAGAATGCTTTGTGGCCAACCCAGTTTTAGTACAACCTCACTTAGTCCGCCCATTTATTGTGGAGGTGGATGCCTCCGAAGTCGGAGTGGGAGCAGTGCTATCTCAAGGCACTGCAGCCCTCACTCAGCTGCGCCCATGTGCTTTTTTTTCCCGAAAGTTCTCTGCCACAGAGAAGAACTATGATATTGGGAATCGGGAATTACTAGCAATCAAATGGGCCTTCGAGGAATGGCGTCACTTTCTCGAAGGCGCCAAACACAAGGTCACCGTCATTACAGACCACAAAAACCTGACCTACCTGGAGTCAGCTAAAAGACTGAATTCCAGGCAGGCCAGGTGGGCCTTGTTCTTTTCAAGGTTCGATTTTTTAATCACCTTTCGCCCTGGCACGAAAAATGTGAGGGCCGATGCCCTCTCTCGCAGTTTTTGCCCCATACAAGCCGAAGACTGTGAACCTGTTCCGATATTAGCCAATGGGATCGTCGTGTCGGCAGTTTCCTTGGACCTTCTGGAGGAGATCCGTAGGTCTCCAGAACGAGCTCCTGACACTACACCCCCCCAAAAATTGTTTGTTCCGAATTCCTTTCGCCTTCAAGTTCTTAAAGAGTCACATGACTCTGTTCTGGCAGGTCATCCTGGGCTCAACAATACCACCAGGTTGGTAACTAGGAACTTTTGGTGGCCGACGGTGGTCAAGGACTGTAAGAACTATGTTTCAGTATGTGAAGTCTGTGCCCGCGCCAAATCCACCCATAATCGCCCTGCTGGCTGGCTTCAGTCCTTGCCCACCCCTGAGAGTCCATGGACCCACATCTCCATGGACTTCATCACAGACCTGCCGACCTCAGATGGGAAAACATGTATCTGGGTGGTGGTAGACAGGTTCAGCAAACAGTGCCATTTTATTCCCCTGTCTGGCTTACCTAACTCCGAAACCTTGAGCAAATTGTTCCTTGTGCACATTGTACGTCTTCATGGTGTTCCGTCAAATATTGTGTCCGACAGAGGTACCCAGTTCGTCTCAAAATTCTGGAGGGCGTTCTGTAAACGCATCGGTGTTGAGTTATCCTTCTCCTCGGCCTACCACCCCGAAACCAATGGGCAAACCGAACGTGCTAATCAAGCTCTGGAGCAATACCTCCGTTGTTACGTGTCAGGACACCAGTCCGACTGGGTAGAACATCTGCCATTGGCTGAGTTTGCCTTAAATAATCGCTACCAGGACTCCATTAAAACTACCCCTTTTTTTTGTAACCTTGGATTGCATCCGCGCTTTGGGTCGTTCTCGGCTAGGATGTCGGAGCTCCCTGGGGTAGAGAAAAACATACATCGCTTGAAAACAATATGGTCTGAAGTAAATACGAATTTGAAAGGGGCTCAAGTTAGACAGGCTTCAGCTGCAAACAAACGACGGTCCAAGGGGCCACACTAGGGGGTTGGGGACAAGGTTTGGCTTTCGACTAAAAACATCAAACTGAAAGTACCGTCTGCCAAACTGGGTCCCAGATTTATCGGCCCATATGAAATTATAGAAGTGGTTAATCCGGTAGCCTTCCGTTTGAAACTTCCGCAGTCATTTAAATTACCTAACGTGTTCCACAAGTCTCTCCTCAAACTGTATCGCTTCCCAATTCACCCTGTCCAGTCCCCTCCTCCTCCTGTTTCGGTCGGAGGGTCCTTGGAGTATGAAGTCCAGGGTATCCTTGACTCCCGCCTTGTGAGAGACTCCATACAGTATCTTATACACTGGAAGGGCTACGGCCCGGAGGAGAGGTCCTGGGTCCCCGCAAGGAACATCCATGCCAAGGCATTAATTAGGAGATTTCATCTCCTTCACCCTGACAAACCGGGATTTGAGGGTCCGGAGGCCCCTCCTGGAGAGGGGGGTACTGTCACGTCGCCGTCAGACTCGGGGCCCGCTGTTCCGCCCTCAGCCACTAGGAGGCGACGGACTGTCACGCCGCCCTCGGGCTCGGGGCCTGCTGTCCAGGCCTCGGCCACCAGGAGACGCCGGACTGACATGTCATCGTCGATCTCGGGGCCTGCTGTTCCGCTCTCAACCACTAGGAGGCGCCGTGGCTCGCGCCCGAGTGAGGGCGGCAACAATGAAAGGGCTTCTGCGCAGGCGTCTACTGGACGCAGACTCCGCTCCTCTGTCAGTCATGATGGGGCTGGTGCATCATCATCAGGTCTGGTCCTGGGGGCGGTCCTGATGACATCACCAGCCCGGGAGCCTGTGAGGGACGACTTGATCCCTCAAATACCTTGGGACTGGGCTTGCAAGCCGCCGGATATATTCTTGGTTCCCCTACGTGTTACTTGTGATTGCCTATCGTTAACTCCGACCTCAGCCTGAACTTCTGACTACTCTGTTGCCTGCCGTTTTTGTACCTTGCATTTCTCCTGATTACTGACGCTGACCTTGGCCTGGATTCCTGACCCCTCTACTACCTGACGATTTTGTACCTCCGCTACTCTCCCGGTTTTTGACCTCTGCCTGGACTCTCGACTCTGCCTCTGCCTGCCGTTTCTGTACCTCCGCTGCTCGCCTGGTTTCCGACTCCATTTTTGGCTCCCTTCCTGCTGTTCTATTGCGACCGTTCTGCTCTGACACTCTGCTCCTGTTCAGACAGCGCTTCCTGGGCTCTGCAGTAAATCCAGATCCCTGTATAGGGGTAAAGGGTGTCGGTGCTACTCGGGGCGCTGTCTGTCTGCAGCCCAGACAGCAGACGGACGCGACAGATACGAGCCAAGACTTCAAATGGACCTATATACCGAGTACCCAATTTATGTGAAGGTTGCTTCAGATGGACAAAATTTGAAGACAGCCATACTTTATCTCCGGGTTGGTACAGTGGAGAATCCAGGCGTTTTTTATCGGCATTTCTTGATCCTGCCATGAGCGCGATCAAGCGCGGTTTTGTCTCCTGCCAGACCCTGGAGAACTCCTCGGTCAGACGATCGGCCGCCGCCACACCCAAGACAGGAGGTACTAGCAGAGGAACACCTGGATGTTGACCGTAGACAATAAAGAAGGGTGATTTGGAGGAGGACTCACTGGTATGGTTGTTTAAGGTGAATTCGGCCCATGGGAGTAGGCTGGACCAGTCGTTCTGGTGGGCGTTGGAAAAATGCCGGAGATAAGTCACAAGGATTTGAATTGTACGTTCTGCCTGGCCGTTGGTCTGGGGATGGTAGGAAGAGGAGAAGTCCAATGTTACTTCCATCATACGGCACAGGGCCCTCCAAAACTGCGAGGTGAACTGAACCCCTCTGTCGGAAACGATATGCTTGGAGAAGCCGTGGATCTTGAAAACGTGGGTGACGAAGATCCTCGCTAATTCAGGCGTGGAGGGTAAACCTGGCAGAGCAATAAAATGGGCCATCTTGGAAAATCAATCCACCACGACCAAGATGACGGTGTGGCCAGCAGACCGAGGCAGATCAGTAATAAAGTCCATTGCGACGTGCTGCCAGGGAGCCGAAGGAACCAGGAGCGGGTGTAAGAGTCCAGAGGGTAGGTGCCAAGGGACTTTGTTCCTGGTACACAATGGGCACGAGGCGATAAAACTTCGGACATCTTGAAGAAGAGAAATGAGAAGGAGCGTTTTCTTGAGGCCCACATGGCCGGCTAGCTTGGAGGCATGACCCCAGCGTAACACTCGCTTCCTCTCACTTTCTTGCACGAAGGTCTTACCCAGCGGCTAACGGGTGTGACCATGATGACTTTACTGGGGTCCACAATGTGTGATGGCTCCTCTTCATTATTGGAGACCAGAAAGGACCTGGATAAAGCATCTGCTTTGAGATTCTTGTCACCGGGATGGAAATGCAGCTCAAAATCGAACCGGGCAAAGAATAGCTACCACCTGGCTTGCCGGGGATTAATTCTTTGTGCTGACTGGATGTATACCAGGTTCTTGTGGTCGGTGTAGATTTTAAAAGGATGTACAGCTCCTTCCAGAAGATACCGCCACTCCTCCAGGGCCAATTTGATGGCAAGTAGCTCTCTATCACCAATGGTGTAGTTTCTCTCTGCGGTGGAGAACATCTTAGAGAAGAAACTGCAGGTGAGCAGTGACCGGAGGAAGATCTCTGGGAAAGAACCGCCCCGGTTCCGATGGCCAATGCGTCTACTTCGAGGATAAAGGGCTTGTTAACTTCAGGACAATGGAGTACGGGTGCTGTAGCGAAGGCTTGTCTCAAGGTTTGAAAGGCACCTTCAGCTTCTGGAGACCAGAGGTAAGGGTTGGCTCCCTTTCGGGATAAGGCGGAGATAGGAGCGGTCAAGGTAGAAAAGTGTGGAATAAATTGCCGGTAATAATTGGCAAAATCAAAGAATCGTTGGATCGGCTTGATTCCCTGGGGACACGGCCATTTGAGCACGGCGGACACTTTTCCCGGGTCCATACGTAGGCCAGAGTCAGAAATGATATAACCCAAGAACGGCAGAGAGGACTGCTCGAAGGCGCACTTCTCAAGTTTGGCGTAGAGACGATGCTCTCTTAATCGAAGCGAGACTTGGCGGACGTCTTTTCTGTGGGTAGCCAGGTCCAAGAAAAATACAAGGATATCATCCAAATACACCACCACAAAGGAGTAGAGAAGGTCTCGAAACACATCATTGACGAACTCCTGTAACACTGTGGGAGCATTGCACACGCCAAAGGGCATGACCAAATATTCATAGTGGCCATCTTGGGAATTGAAAGCGGTCTTCCATTCATCTCCGGAATGAATTCGGATTAGATTATAAGCCCCTCGGAGATCCAATTTCGTGAAGACCCGTGCTCCCCGTAGACGGTCGAATAGCTCCGGAATGAGAGGCAGCGGATATTTGTTTTTGATGGTGATATCATTGAGGCCGTGGTTATCAATGCAGGGACGTAGGAATCCATCCTTCTTCTTGTCAAAAAGAACCCTGCTCCTGCAGGCGAAGATGACTTGCGAATAAAGCCTCTGGCCAAGTTTTCTTGGATATATTCGGTCATGGCCAGAGTCTCGGCGGGGGAGAGAGGATGGATCTGACCACGAGGTGGAGTAGACCCTGGGACAAGATTGATTGGGCAATCATAGGGCCGATGCGGGGGCAGGACCTCCACCTCCTTCTTGTTAAAGACGTCCGAAAAAGCCCAATAGGACGAAGGTAAGTCTGTGGAGAGTTCTTTGGTTGAACGGGAGACAGACATCTGTCTTGACATGACTGTCCCCAATGCAGAATATCCCCGGATCGCCAGTCCAAGATAGGCTCGTGAGTTCTCAACCAGGGTAGACCCAAGAGGATGGCATGGGATAGTGCAGGCAGCACATAAAAGACTATCTTCTCCCGGTGTAAGGCTTCCACTTATTCGGTGACCTGAGTAACGGACATCTGCAAGGGTCGACCGTCGACCGAAGCAATCTGCCGAGGATTCTCCAGGGATCTGACTGGGATCCGAAGTCTCTTAACCGCCTCGAACTGAATAAAATTGCCAGCTGCGCCTGAATCGATGTAAGCCCACTCAGAGGAGCGTTTGGAGCCTATTTGCAAAAGAACAGAGAGAATCAAGGGTAGAGAGGTATCACAATTACCTAGGGAGGCCTCTCTTACCGGTCCTAGGTGGAGGCATTTCCAGAGCATATAGGACAGGAGCGGAAGAAGTGGGATGCACTCCCACAATAGAAGCAGAGCCTCTGTTCGATCCTCTCTCTCCGACGCTCCTTCACCGGTTTGAGACGATCTACTTGCATGGGTTCTGGTGCAGGAGCCGCAGAAGACAACACTGGGTGGGAGCGGGGCGGACTGCGAGCGGCTGGGAGAACGCGAGGTCTTCTCTCTCTAGCAGCCTCGCGGGATTGCTCCTGAAATCGTAGGTCGATGCGGGTGGCCAGGGAAATCAAATCCTCCAGGGAGGCTGGAGTATCTCGTCCCGCTAACTCGTCCTTAACTCGACCAGAGAGTCCCCACCAAAAGGCACCTACCAAGGCCTCATTGTTCCACCCCAACTCTGAGGACAGGGTACGAAACCGAATGGCGTACTGACCTACCGAGAGCGTGCCCTGGTGGAGATTAAACAGCGCCTCGGTAGTAGAGACCAAGCGACCTGGTTCATCGAACACCTTCCGAAAGGTGTCCAGAAAAATGGAGAGCTGGGAGACAATGGGGTCATCTCGCTCCCAGAGGGGGTTTACCCAAGCTAGAGCCTCACCCTCCAAGTGGGACACAACAAAAGCCACCTTGGCCCAATCAGTAGGGTACTGCAGAGGGGACAGCTCGAAGTGTAGCTGACATTGGTTTAGGAACCCTCTGCATAATTTGGGATCGCCGTTATACCGTGGGGGTTTCGCCAAATGGGGTGGTGGGTGGGGGTTGCCGCCGGGGCTGGAGCAGAAGCCACGGTCTGGAGGGCCAGAAGACGTTTATCCACTGAGGCCATGTAGTTTAAAATATGGGCCTGAGTGTCGCACTGCTGTGTGAGCTCCTGCTGAAGACTGGCCATCTGGGGGGCGCTAGTGGGGTCAGAGGCCTGTAAGGACGACAGACGGAATTCCATGGATTTGAGGAGGAATGACATTATCCTCATCTGGTTTTCTCATAGGAGCAGGAGTTCCTTTTGAGTCGGGGTCGAGGTACCAGCAGGGTCCATGGCCTGACTATACTGTGATACTGAGAGAGCTCCGGGAGTTGAACTCTCAGGACCACGACGACGAACCTCCTTAGGGCGAGCTGGCCAGGTGTACCACCCCCTATACAGGGAGCGTTAGGGGCAGACCCAGGGGAGACTATCGCCGCGGAAGCTGATACCTGGGGACAACCGGAGAAAGACGTAGGCAGGGAACGTGCAGGCGACCAGACGGGAGGTGGTGGCGACCACAGGGGAGACTGCTGTAGCCGTGAGGATGGTGGTGGACAGCCAGGGAGGTGGCAGGAATGGGTAGAGGGTGAGCCGCTGGAACAGGCAGACGAAGGCAGGAACGGACTGGATCTGGAAGGAAACACAGGAGGGTAGCAAATGGGGAAATTAGCGGGAAACCAGGAAAGGTACGAAGCGCAGAGACAGAAGGTACGCTTACGCTGGAGAACATGGACCCGATATCAGAACGTGAAACGCAATTGATAGTCAGGCAGAGAGCATAGGGGAAGGCTGCCTGATATAGGACACACTGGAGAACTTCCGGGTCAGGGTGCGACATGGACTCAGGGGATAGGGTGCCTAGTCTAGGCGGGCGTGCGCCTGCGTACCTGGGAGGGAGCTGAGGCCGGCCGCAGGACAAGAGAAGAGGCACTTGATGGACAGGTGTCAGCAGTGGGGGTTGGCCGAGAGGACCGGAAGTGCCTGAGCGACGTGGAGGCACAGGGGGCAGCGGGAACCGCCAGTGCCATTACGACAGGAGCCATAGCAGAGGCGGACAGGCCGGCAATGGCGGGAGCACGCCCAGGGAGAGCTGCAGCAGCGGCGGTCAGAGTGGCGGCCGCTGAAGCTGCAGGACGAGCAGGGCAAGTAGAGGTGCGCATGACGGCGGGAGCCGGAGAGCTGAGCGTGACAGCGGGAGTCGGGGAGGTGAGCGTGACAGTATATGTTTGATAGGACCATGGATGGCGATGAAACATCTCAAAGCATTGATGAAGCTTGAAGTTTCAAGTGACTCAATGAGCTCTATGTGGACGGCTCTGATTGACAGACAGGTAAACATGACAACCCAACATTTACTATTAGCTTGTCCGCCTCTCATGTGAAGTGTAACAACTGACCAAGGCCAAAACACATCTAGACCAATGCTGTTAAAAGGAGGCTCTGGGTTGAGTCTATCTGTTGGCAGGTCAGCCATCTTTTGGTTTGAGTCGAACCACGAAGCTTATGGCAGGTAATACATTTGTAGATGACACAGCTGATGAGTTTCTTTGCACCTACAATCCACAGGCCAGCAGTTCTGATGGCTCCTTCTGTAAATAGTCTTCCTTGATGTTTGACCAGATTGTGGTAGGGTTGTACGAATAAGTAGGCAACATGACACTTTCTGGGAATGATAAGAGGGAATTTCTCCTCAAACTTCATTTTAACTTCTTTGAGACAGCCTCCTACTCTCAGCAGGCCGTTATTGTTGATGAATGGATCGAGTTTTCTCAATGCGCTGCTCGCTGGTATTGGAGCTTTGTTAATGAGACATTGGATTTCCACAGAGTAGGTTTCTCTTTGAACAGTGAAGATGATGTGGTTTCTGGAAGATTCCAAGTTGGAGGTAACATAGGTGTTTTTACAGAGATGCCAACCTTTCCATTTTTCTGTGTCACAAGCTCTGGTGATCAGGAATGAGCGAGCTATATGAGTCAGCCAGGTAATGGCTAGAGTAAGTGTCTTCCAACTTGAAATTTTGTCAAATCTTTGAGATCCAAGCTGGATATCAGAGGTCACTGTATGAAGTGTAGACACTTGAGGGCGAATTTCAGCATCTGAGTCCTCTCCTACTAGTTCAAAGGTGTCTGGACAACGTTCCTCAGT
This sequence comes from Dendrobates tinctorius, assembly GCF_039654945.1. Classification (NCBI taxonomy): domain Eukaryota; kingdom Metazoa; phylum Chordata; class Amphibia; order Anura; family Dendrobatidae; genus Dendrobates; species Dendrobates tinctorius. The sequence continues at coordinate 89,876,076 of NW_027361687.1, read as the reverse complement.
GTACAATAGTTTTGGTCCTGAGAACCATGTTGTGCTTCCTAGTCGACTTGCGTCAACTGCTCTAGTTGCATGATCTGCAGGATTTTGGTCTGCTAAAGAGTTCTTCCATACTTCCCACTGGATTCTCTTATCAGGTGGCAGAGGTGCATCCCAGTCAGATGCTTCCTTTGTTAAGTCTCTTAGTAAGGCTTTGCCTTGTATAGTAACAGGAGCTGCAAAACCCAAGGGATCGTACAGGCTGTTGATGGTAGACAGGACGCCTCTGCGTGTGAAAGGTTTTTCTTCCTGGCTGACCTGAAAAGTGAAAGTGTCTGACTGTAGTTTCCAGAGAAGCCCGAGGCTGCGTTGCATTGGTGTGGGGTCTGACCCCAGGTCCATGTCTCTGAGACCATTACACAAGTCTTGTGAAGGGAATGCTTTCATGAGTTCTTGGCTGATTGAGGCTATTTTGTGAAGCCGGAGGTTGAGCAAGCAAGCATCTATTAGGCTCTTCTGTGAAAACTGATGGCAGTCTCATTTGAAGGCATGGCTTTCAGTCAGTCGTCATCATAAAAGTATTTTTCTATGAATTGTCTGACATCTGATCCGTATTCTGTTCCTTCTTGAGCCCACCTTTTGAGTCAATAAATGGTGACTGCGGGTGAAGGACTATTGCCAAAGATGTGCACTCTCATGCGATACTCTGCGACCTCTTTAGTAGGATCATTGTCTCTGTACCAGAAGAATCTCAGGAAGTTCCTGTCTCTCTCACAAGGAAACAATGGAACATTTGCTGAATGTCAGTGATGAAAGCAATGGAATCCTTACGGAAGCACATAAGTACTCCCAGCAGTTTGTTATTGAGGTCTTGTCCTGTCACTAGAACATCATTCAGGGAGACATCATCAAACTTAGCACTGGAGTCAAACACCACTCTATTCTGGCCCGGTTTCTTAGTGTGGTATCCTCAAAACATGGGTAGGAACCAGCGTTCTTCAGAGTGTTTGAGAGTGGAAGCTAGCTCTGCATGTCAGTACTAAAAAATCTTTGACATGAAGGAGAAAAAGTGATCTTTCATCTCTGGTTTCTTTTGCAGATTATATTTAACAGAGGAGAAACGTTTTAATGCTTGATTTCTGTTGTTTGGTAGACGTGGTCTGTGGGTTCTGAAGGGGAGAGGTGTGACCCAGCTGTTGGTCTCATCTTTTACAAGTCCCTTGTCCATTACCTCTAAGAACAACTTGTCCTCTACTGATATTGCCACTTGGTTGTCTTGCTTAGTTCTCTGGAAGACTGTGCATCCAAACTGATCCTCGTAGCTTTCTGACACCATACTGCTGTCATGAGAAAAGTCTATTAAATGATTGGGTAGTTGGATGCTGTGTGGTAGTTTCTTGACATGGAACTCATTGTTTTATTAGGTTGAAACAGAGATGGGCGTCCTTTCTTCAATGTACAGTGTTTGTCAGCATGCTTGTCACTGAAGATGGGACGTGCATGCGTCCCAAGTATACGTTTCCTATTATGACCCATCCTAGGTCTAGCTTTTGGGCATAGGGAGCATTATGGAGTCCATTGATATGACTTCTCACTTTATGAACCTGTAGGAACCCTCTCTCCAACAGGAGTATTATCTGTGCCTGATGGTCAAGCTCCAGGATAAGGTGTGCTATGCATTTCTAGTGAGTGTGATGGATTGCCACATCTGGCGTAGGAACTTCAGATCTGTTGTCTGGGATCTGGTTAGACTCGATGATGTTAGGGCTGGCGGAACGCACCAAATAATAAAATAATAATAAGGTGCGTTCACAACCCGGGGTCCACCGTGCAGAGGTGGTAAACTGCTGCTTCGCAATGGCGCATGTATATAGCGGTATACAATAGGTCACATGTGGGTTAACGTCACCTGGTGTGAACAGGAGCGGACTCTGTTACGTCACAGAGCCGCAGTACAGCAGAACATAAATGCCGGAGCCTGTTAAAACACACAGCACTCGGCAAGAGAGCGCTCAGTAAATGGTCACAGAACTCAGCCCCAAGGACATGAGGTCTGAGTTCCTCTAGACCTACTGAGCATGCGGCGTCGCACCTGCGGACCCCTCTAATGGACACTGACCATGGAGGAGTGCAGACTATGTGCACCGTGGCGTACAGACAAAGCCACCGGTGAATGCTGATGGCAGTCTCTGACTCTGCCTCTATCTGGACCTCAGCCTGGGCGCTAGCAGGCTAGACTATACAACACATGTGTACCAAGGGTAGGGGTTATATGATATAACACATTCTATGTATATATATATATATATATATGTATATATATATATATATATATATATATATATATATATGATGATATAGCCCAGGAAAGGCAAGGACTCCTGATCGAACACACACTTCTCCAACTTCGCATACAGGGAGTTTGCCCGTAGGAGATCGAAGACTTTGCAAACATCCTTCTGGTAGGAGTCTATATCTGGAGAGTAGATGAGGATATCATCCAGACAGACTACAACCGAGGTGGTGAGCATATCCCGGAAGATGTCGTTCAGAAAGTCTTGGAAGACAGCAGGAGCATTACAGAGCCCGAAGGGCATCATCAGGTATTCATAATGCCCGTCCCTGGTGTTAAAGGCTGTCTTCCATTCATCTCCCTCACTGATGTGAATCAGGTTGTAAGCACCCCACAGATCCAGCTTAGTGAAGACACTCGCTCCGCGCAGCCTATCAAAAAGCTCAGATATCAGGGGCAGAGGGTACTTGTTCTTAACGGTGATGGCTTTAAGACCCCTGTAGTCAATGCATGGCTGTAGTTCTCCGTTTTTCTTCTGCACAAAGAAAAACCCCGCCCCTGCAGGTGACACTGACTTCCTAATAAAGCCCCTTGCCAGATTCTCCCGGATGTACAGAGACATAGCCTCCGTCTCCGGGAGAGAGAGAGGATAAACTCGACCCCAGGGAGGCTCACCGCCAGGCAAGAGGTCAAAAGGGCAGTTATAGGGGCGATGAGGTGGAAGGGTCTCCACCGCCCTCTTGGAGAACACGTTCGCATAGGACCAATAGTGCTTGGGAAGAGAGGAAAGATCTGCGGGCACCTCAGTAGTAGCAACCTGAATGCACTCCCTTTGACATCTACCAACACAGGATTTACTCCATCCCAGAATTCTCCCTTGAGGACCACTCTATATGAGGGGAGTGATACCGTAAGCCACGGCATCCCTAAGAGGACCTCATCAATTCCCTCGGGAATGACAAGCAGGGAGATGATCTCCTGATGGGAAGGAGACATGGATAGCGTAAAAGGGATAGTCTGATGGGTTATCTGCGATGGTAGTGTCGACCCATTTATCACCCGAATAGTCACAGGCTTGGTCTGCATAACTAGTGGAATTGCGTGCCGTCGGGCGAAGGTAGAAGACATAAAGTTGTCCTCCGCCCCAGCATCCACGCAAAGCTCTACCATACGGGTGGATGGGCCAATGTTAATTGTCCCCTTAAATGTCAGTTCAGAAGAAGGCGCCGCTGCGTCTAGTGAACCAGCTCCTAAGGACACTAAACGAGGACGTTCTTCCAAATGCTGAGAACATCTGGAGGTGAGATGTCTTGCCTGCCGGCAGATGTAACAAACCATGCGTGCACGAGCGGTCCGGGACTTAGAACCCGCTCGCGACACCTCCATAGCCTCATGTGATTTGGATGCCTGGCCAGGAGATTCCAGAGGTTCGGCGAAGGTAGGAGCCAGCCGAAACCTCCCCTTACACTGGGCTCGCTCCAACCCCCGTTCGTTAAAACGAAGGTCAATGCGAGTGGAGACTGATATAAGCTGCTCCAGTGTGGCGGGAATCTCCCTGTGGCCAGGGCATCCTTCACATGATCAGCCAGTCCCCTCCAAAACACCGCAATGAGGACTTCATCTAGCCACTCCAACTCAGACACTAGAGTCCGGAAGTGGATGGCAAAATGGCTGACCATGGACGAACCCTGTGTGGATGCCAGCAGTTGGAGCACCATATAGTGGGTGACTCGAGGTCCCAAAAAGACCTGTTTCAGAGTGCTCAGAAACTGGTGGAATAATGCCGGAACAGAGATGGCAGTGGACAAAGTCGCTGCAGCTACGCAAACAGCCTGAGCAGCAACTGCGGTAACATCCACGGCTGTGGTTGTGTGCTGAAGAGCCGCCAACCTACCATCCAGCTGCTGAATGTACCACTGCGGTGGCTGTTCATCCGCTATTACTAGCCAAATCCTGGTGCTGATGTAATGTTAGGGCTGGCGGAACGCACCAAATAATAAAATAATAATAAGGTGCGTTCGCAACCCGGGGTCAACCGTGCAGAGGTGGTAAACTGCTGCTTAGCAATGGCGGATGTATATAGCGGTATACAATCGGTCACATGCGGGTTAACGTCACCTGGTGTGAACAGTAGCGGACTCTGTTATGTTACAGAGCCGCAGTACCGCGGAACATAAATGCCGGAGCCTGTTAAAACACACAGCACTCGGCAAGAGATCGCTCAGTAAATGAACAGAGAACTCAGCCCCAAGGACACAGGTCAGAGTCCCTCTAGACCTACTGAGGGTGCGGCGTTGCACCTGCGGATGCCTTTAATGAATGCTGACCACCGAGGAGTGCAGACTATGTGCACCGTGGCGTACAGACAAAGCCACCGGTGAATGCTGATGGCAATGTCTGACTCGGCCTCTACCAGGACCTCAGCCTGGGCGCTAGCAGGCTAGGCTACACAACACATGCATACCAAGGGTAGGGGCTTCATAATTAATGATTCACCAGAGACATTCATACATGCATACAACACTCACTCCACATGGTCTAATCTTTTTCTATATTAGCGCATGGCCGAGCGGCCATGCGAACCTTTTATAGCAGCGTCCTTCCTGGACCTTCCTGATCCTCCTGATGGTCCAATCCGAGCTGGAAACGGACCTGAGCATGTGACCTCCGATCTCCAATGAGAGATCATCCCAAGGGCATGCTCAGTGGACCGAAAGGAGGACTTAGTCCTTGGAGTAGCTTGCTGCTGACCAGCATGCGCTGCTATAGCTGGACCAGAGGTGGCTGCAGCAACCAAACCCACAGAGCTGGTCTGAGCAGAGTGCCAGAATTGACAAGTCTGCTGAGCAGCCTCCTCTATGGCCAGAGAGGAATGGGAGACTGCCGAATGCCAGGCTCGGGATTCCTGCTGTGCAGTGACAGGAACCTGATGCCTAACAGATGATTGTAGGTAGTGGTAGGCAGAATCGTCCATCTAAGGACTCAATTTGGTAGTCAGTAGCTTTCCTACCTGCTGTTTTCACAGTACCTGCACATGTTTTTAGTGGGTGCTTAGCCCTTTGATGTTGAATAGGTCAAATAATGTTGATCTAGCCAAGGATTGATTACTTTGATCATCCAAGATAGCATACAGTCTTACAGCTTTGTCTCTATGACCCTTTGGGTACACTCTGATGAGGCATATTTTTGAACAGGACCTACTGTCTATTGTCCCTTTACCGACTTCAGTACATTGTGAATGATCTCTGGCGTAGCTGCATCAGTGTTCCTTTCCTCCCCGCTATGCTCACTGTCAGCTGGCGTGTTTGTGCACTCCATGGAGCTGGGAGTAGAGCAGTGTTATGATCTCTGGTGCCATATTCTGAGCATTTTACACTGACCTGGCAATCCTTGGCGAGAGGAGTGGTGGATGAGCAGCACTTGTAGCAGATACCGTTCACTTTCAGGAAGCTTCTGCGATCTGGCATAGGTTTTCCTCTGAAGGCTCTGCATTTCAGGAGAGGATGAGGTTTCTGATGGAGTGGGCAATGCTTGTTAGGGTCCTTCACCTTAGTCTCTGATTGGGGGCAGCCAGCAGACCTGTAATTGGAACTTGGAGAAGAAACATAAGTCTTGTGCACTGCCACGGACATTCTGTGTGGGTTTGCAGCAGGCGACGGTGTGGCATATGATATTGCAAAGTCAAAACTGGGATCATTTCTGATTGTCGCTTGTTTGTGTATAAAGTCTACAAAAATTGGGAAGAGAGGGAATGGAATACTGTGTTTGTATTTGTACATGGAACCATGTGTGAGCCACCTCTCCTGTAGATTGTAGGGCACCTTTTGAACTATAGGATTAACACCTTTGGCTGTGTCAAGGAATGCAAGTCCTTGTAGTTCACCTTCACATTTGGCAACTAGGACTTCCTTTAGCAGGTCACCTAGTTCTCTAAGTTTCTGGAGACCTTTGTTATATATTTTGGGAAAGTCATTGATTCTTTTGAACAAGGCTCTCTCTATTACCTCTGCTGAGCCGTAACACTCATCTAGCCTCTTTCAGATGTCTTTGAGGCCAATTTCAGGGTCATTAATGTCTCTGATCCTTACTGCGTGTTTGACTGACTCTTCTCCCAGGTATTTGACTGAGAGGTCTATCTCTTCCCTGTGTTGTAGCCCCAAGTCTCTAGTGACATTTTGGAAGAAAGCTTTCCAAGCTCTGTAACCTTCAGCATGGTCAGTGAATTTGGCAACCAGATCACATCGTGTGAAGAATTTTGCAAACTCTGTTGTGAACTGGTTGTCAGCAGAATATACTGGTGATAGGCCTCCCCAATAGTGATGTGAGGTGCATTCATACCTGTTAGTATCTTCAGGGTGGCGCCAGCCGGTGTCATATTGCTTCAGTCTGACGTGCGGTGTGTCAGCAAGGTGATTCACGTTGGTTACCTGGCGAGAGGCAAGGTGGACATTAGCAGAGTTGTTTTGCTCCACATTTTCCTGGAGCTGAGCCTCATGATGACTCTCACTCGCTTTACTGGATGTTTCGTGTCCTTGGTTATAGTTTGGATCAGGAAGTTCATTAACATAAACATATTGAGATGTGCGTTGTGGTGAATCTTGCAATGGCAACTTCAGACTTGACATACTGTTTCGGCTATGCAGCTCAAGGTTTTGCGTGGCTTCTAGTGATTCTGCTTTGGTTAGGGCTTCGGCGGCTACTCTTTTTGCTGCTAGGCTCTCTAAGGCGGCATCCACTCTTGCCTTTTCTAGCTGCGACCTTTTCTCTTGATAGGCTTCTTGTCAACTATGCGTGCCTTCTCTAACTGCGTCTTTCTCTCTTGATCGGCTCTCTCATTATCTATGCGTGCTTTCTCTAACTTGAGTTGCATCTCTTCTTCAGCATACCTTGCTCGCATTTTGGCAGCTTCAGCATTTGCGCAGGCAAGGGCGACTGCGCTGCTAATGGATACAGTCTTTGAGGAGACGGAAGTAACAGATTTTGTCCTGTGTGATTTGTGGGACAAGGAGTCTTGGGGGAATGCTTGGCTGTGCACAGATTGTTGTAGCTGTATTAATTCTCTGTGTAGCCAGTGACTTGAATCTCAGTAGGTGGATTTCTGCAGTTTCACTTGTTTCTGCAAGCTGGATGGAAAGCTGTCTTGTCCCTGATTTCCACTAGCTGGATGGCCGCTGTTTCACTGGCCCCTGCAGGATGGAAGGCTGTCCTTTCTCTGAGTTCCCACTAGCTGGATGGCCGCTGTTTCACTGTTCTGTCCTCACTAAATGAAGCAGAATTCATGTAGCTTATACAGGCAGCTAAACCGCTATACCAGATCCAGTAAGGAGACTGTAGTTGAATCTGTGCTTTATTGAACGTGATGGTATATTGATGCGGTGAAACTACAATACAAACATATATGCATACAATGAATACTGGGATCATCAGGGATTCATATATGCATAATACAATGTAAATCAACATCTGGACTAATAGCTGACCAGGGGAAGAACTAACTAAGCAGGCTAATATGGGACAGGAATTGGATACAGAAAGCATAAATACATATCAGCAATGCTATCACAAGGGGAGAAGAGAAATTATATGCTTCCTGAATGCAGGCAGAAGGAAAATGGAGAACTGGAGGGAAATATCATAATTCTTTGCAAAAGGCTACCAGGATGCTTTGAAATCTTACCAGAATGCACTGCACAAGCTTACCAGAATGCACTGCAACGGAGGGAAAATGCAAGCAAAGTGAAAGTGAAACACAATAACACTGCGGTTATGACTCTGGTCACTAGATGGAGCCAAAAAACACTGTAAACATTAACAAGCAGATAATTGTGAGGATTATGAATCAGATGTTGGAACAAATATGGTGAAGTGGATTTTCCTAGGCCCATCCAGTATGTGGGTTCAAAGGTGCAATGGGTTCATATGCAACAGTGCTGGCCTTGCTGCCAATGTGTAAAACAAAGAGTACGGGAATCGAAAATGAATATGGTGAAGTAGATTTTCCTGGGCTAATCCAGTATGTTGGTTCAAAGGAGTAATGAGGTGCATATAACTATGCAGCAGGGCTGGCCTTACTGCCAATGTGTAAAACAAAGAGTACGGGAGTACAAAATGAATATTGTGAACTTGATTTTCCTGGGTCCATACTGTATGTTGGTTCCAAGGCGTAATGGGGTGCATATGACTATGCAGCAGGGCAGATATTGCTGTCACTGTGTAAAACAAAAAGTACGGGAGTAGAAAATGAATGTGTTGAAGTGGATTTTCATGGACCCATCCAGTATGTGGGTTCAAAGGTGTAATGGGGTGCATATGACTATGCAGCAGGGCAGACATTGCTGTCTCTGTGTAAATAAAAGAGTACAGGAGTAGAAAGTGAATATGGTGAAGTGGATTTTCATGGGCCCATCCAGTTTGTGGGTTCAAAGGTGTAATGGGATGCATATGACTATGCAGCAGGGCAGACATTGCTGTCACTGTGTAAACAAAAGAGTACGGGAGTACAAAATACATATTGTGAACTTGATTTTCCTGGGTCCATACTGTATGTGGTTTCAAAGGTGTAATGGGGGTGCATATGACTATGCAGTAGGGCTGACCTTGCTGTGAATGCGTAACAGAAAGAGTACGGTAGTACAAAATGCATATTGTGAACTTGATTTTTTGGGGCCCATCCAGTATGTGGGTTCAAAGGCTTATTGAGGGGCATATGAATTGGTTGCAGGGCAGGCCTTGCATTCAATGCAACATTCTTATGGAGGCCCTCCTGGACATCTTATGAAAGGGATATTGGGGTGCATCGTAACTGATGCACCAGTAAAAATAGGCTCTGTGACTTTAAGAATTCCTCCTTCATAAATGAAACAAGATGTGTCTGCTTATGTGTCACACCACATGGCCAGCTAGAGTTGTTAAATGTTACAATGACTTTTCCCAGTGAATGCATTTGTAGTGGTTGAAAGCAATGTTAAAGTTGAAAAACGCTTCAAAAACGTTGCGTCTGAACTAAGCCCAATTGGGGGAAGAAGATTTTGGTCTGGAGTTTATTATTTTGCTGTACAGGCAAGTCATTAACCTGCAAAGGATATACCTTACCATATTTCCCAGCAAAATCCGTTTTGGTTTCGTTTTGGTGTGTACTTGGTGCATCTGGAAAAATGGCATGAATCTCGGAAAAAATTGTTTAAAGCTGTGAACTAGAAGTCAGGAATGCTTCCAGGGGCGACCCCCGTGATGTCCCCATGTCTTTCAGCAGTGTTTCCATCATTTTCAGATGTTTTTACACTTTTAAAGGACCCCCGGGGGGGGATCGCGGCAAAAATGCTCTGGTCTCCCATAGACTTACATTGGTCTCGTTGTTCTGTCCGAGTCCCCAAGTATTTCAATTTACTCAACCTGAACAACGAGCACCCGAGCATTATAGTGCTCGCTCATCACTAATAATTATTTCTTTTTAATAGAGATGTGATAATTTATTTACATGCATTTTTTTCCTTTGGATTCTCAAGTATGGTTTTTATCATGTTAGAACAGATAAGATTTTATAGAAGAATGGAGGTAATGATAGATACATAAAGTGCATGTATACTAATGCCAGAAGCCTCACCAACAAAATGGAGGAATTAGAATTAATTTTGTTAGAACATATATATGACATGGTGGGGATATCTGAGACATGGCTGGATGAGAGCCATGACTGGGCTGTTAATTTACAGGGCTATAGTTTGTTCAAAAATGACCGTACAAATAAGTGAGAGAGGGTGTGTTTGGCATTCTCCCTCTGCACAGGATGGATTCCAAGCCTTGTCTTCTCCTGTGGTCTCCCATTTTGTTTGGGCCACAGTGGATGCTGCTCAGCAGAGATGTCAGTGCCAGCATCTTGCTCAGACTTGGGCTGTGTGTGTTATTTCCGCTGCCTCTCCAGGTTCAGCTGTGGTGACTGACACTAGACGGCGGCGAGCAGTCATTCTTGAGGCTACAGATTGGCCCACAAGCAAGGTCCTGTCAGACTGGACTTAATCTAGGAGCATATAAAAGGTCCCCTGGTGCACCCGTCGGTGCGGTAAGATCTTATTTGTATGGTGTGTTGGTGGATACGTTACCACCCTGTGTGCATGCGTGCGAGAATCTGGTGAGGGTGTTTATTAGGAAGTCAGTGTCCTGCAGGGATCGGGTTCTTGTTCATTCAGAAGAAGAACGGGGAACTACGTCCATGAATAGACTACAGGGGTCTCAATGCCATCACTATAAAAAATAAATATCTACTGCCTCTCAACCCGGAGCTCTTTGATAGGCTTTGATTAGCGAGGATATTTACTAAACTGGATCTTCGGTGTGCATATAACCTGATATGCATTCATAATGGGGCAAATGGAAGACCGCGTTCAATACAAGGGACGGACACTATGAATATCTGGTGATGTCGTTCTGCCTTTGTAATGCCCCAGCCGTCTTCCCAAACTTTGTTAATTACATCTTTCGGGAGATGTTGTCCACCTCGGTTGTCGCATATCTGCATGATATTCTTATCTATTCGCCAGATATAGATACCCACCGAAAAGATGTCTGCAAGGTTTTCGACCTCTTGCATGCCAATTCCCTTTACGCTAAGTTAGAGATGTTTGTGCTTGAGCAGGAGTCCTTGCCTTTCCTTGGCTATATTATCTCGGCCAAGGGCTTGGCTATGGATCCTGCCAAACTGGAGTCTGTGATGAACTGACAAGAACGTCATTCTCTTAAACGGTGCAGCACTTCATGGGGTTGATTAACTATTATCGCCAGTTCAGCCCTCACTTCTCTACCTTGGTAGCTCATTAGGTTGCTCTCACCAAAAAAGGAGCCAATCCCAATTTGTGGTCGGGAGAGGTCTCTAAGGCTTTCACGTCTGTGAAGTCACACTTCGCCAGGGCTCCTATGTTACATCACCCAGATGTAGATAAACCTTTCATCTTGGAGGTGGATGCCTCGTCCATCGGTGCAGGAGCAGTTCTCTATCAAATGGATGCTCAAGCTCAGAAGCATCCGTGTTTCTTTATCTCAAAGACCACACCGGCTGAAAGGAACTACTCTATTGGTGACAGGGAGTTACTGGCCATGAAGTTGGCTTTTTCCTAGTGGAGACATCTCCTGTAGGGGGCTCGATACCCTTTCCAAGTGTACACTGACCACAAGAACCTTCTGTATCTACAGACGGCGCAGCGCCTGAATTCTCACCAGGCCAGATGGTACTTGTTCTTCTCCCAATTCAATTTCACCCTACATTTTCTTTCCAGGAAGAAAAATCTATGTGCCGATGCTCTCTCCTGTTCTGTTGTCTCATCTGAGGAAGGAGACGAGCCTCGGCTTATTGTCCTGTCGGAGAGTCTGAGAACTGTAGCTCCAGTTTCCCTTGAGTCTGTGCCTTCGGGCAAGACTCTGGTGCCACGTAATTTGCAGGCAGAGGTTCTCTCATGGGCCCACTCGTCCACGGTGGGTGGATACTTCGGAGTCAAGAGGACGTCTAAGCTCCTGGCGAGGTCATATTGGTGGCCGGGAATGGCACGCGACATTAGGGACTATGTCCAGGCATGCATCTCCTGTGCCAGGAATCGATCTTCCCGGAAGAGGCCTGCGGGATTGTTGAATCCGCTGCCGGTGGCAGATAGATCCTGGGAGATGGTCAGGATGGACTTCAGTGTGGGCTTGCCTAAGTCCCGCAATAACACGGTCATCTGGGTTGTCACAGACCATTTCTCCAAGATGATATACTTAGTCCCACTCCCAGTGACTTATTGAGGCTCTCTGCTCGTAATATCAAGCTGTTCCTTAAGTCCACTAAGTTTGCTCCCCGTTATCTAGGTCCTTTTAAAGTCCTGGAGCAAGTTGATCCAGTGATCTATCCTCTGTCCCTTCCGCCGCCCCTGAATATCACTGACACCTTTCACATGTGTCTCTTGAAACCTTTTATTTTCCCTTTTCAAGCTTCTGGGGCTTAATATGGGTTTTTGTCCCCGGTGGCCACAAGTGTCATTACAGCCTGATAGGTTCTATTGGTTACCTTTTGCCCCTGATGGTGACTGGGGTTATTACATGTTTTTGGTCCCTGCTCATGTGACCGCTCCTCCTTTGCTATATGAGGTCAGCTGGTCTATCAGCAGGTGTTGGTGATAGCAGCATTTCCTTTTTGGTTTCCAACCACTGTGAAGGGAGCAGCTGGCTCTGAGGTGTACAGCCACTGCTGAAACTGGTGTTGAACTCTGCCTGCCCGGTGTCCGCAGCAGAGTGAGATGGTGAAGGTGGCATCTGGCTCTGAGGTGTCGAGCCACTGCGAAAAGTTAATCCGGTGATGCACTCTGCTGCCCGGTGAATGCAGCAGAGCAAGATAAGTGTTTTGGTGTTTTCCCCTGTTTGTATTTTTTCCTTGGTGTGTATTAGTACAGCGGTTGGGATCAGTGTCCGCATCACCCAGTTCCCTAGAAAGGGATAGGTGCAAGGTGAGTTAGGGACACAGGTAGTGTTGAGCATTCCGATACTGCAATATCGGGTATCGGCCGATATTCGCAGTATCGGGATTCCGATACTGAGTTCCGATACTTTTAGTATATCGAATACCGGAATCGGAAGTTCCCATAATTCAATGAGCCAGTTTGATTTTATTCAGCCAAAGAGGATCCTAAGAAGTGTGGGCACATCCTGTTAGAGCATGTTAGGCATGTAACTACTGGCATGGCTGTGATTGGCTGCTGAAATGATGTCATGATGCACTATAAAAGCCGCCGCCATTTTGGGTTCACTCTGCTGTAAATTCAGTTAGGGATAGGACGCTGCTGTTCTGAGGGACAGTGTGACCTAGCGATTTGCTATATAGTGCTTTACCCAGGCTACTTTATCAACCGCTGTAGCTTTCTTTTGCCTTGCAGCGCTGTTCACAGCTGTCTGCGAGGTCTCTGTGTGTGAGTGCAGCTCACGCTGTAGTGTGTTCTGCAGCCAGCCACCTCCGGTTGTAGTCCACTCAGCGTGCGTCACTGCCTCATACGTTGTCCTTTTTTGCATTAGTGCTGCTCATTTTTCCAGATTTCACCTATTAGTGTGCTTCCATCCATATCCATCTACATTGGTTGATTGTAAACACTATATAGGAGTAGATAGAGGAACCTTTTTTCTGGCTTGTGCCCTGCAGCCCCAGCCAGATTGGTATTAGCCTATTTTTTGGAGCCTCATCTATTGCATTGTAGGTTACCTTCCTGCATTGTAATAGCTACAAAAAGTTTGTGATACTATCGGTTTTACATCTTTGGGCACATCCAGTGTCTTTTTGTGAAAGAAAAAAAAGTTAATAAAGTTCACCTAACACTCCACTTTACAGTTGTGTAGGCCACATTAGTTCATATTAAAGTCTAGTCAACACTTTATAAAATTAGTGTTTCTTATACCTGTTAGCAGCTGTTCAGGAATAAGCACACTAAGCCCTTAGTACTTTTCTGCCTATCTTTATCAGTCTACCAAGATGAAGAAGGTAGGGAGTAAGGCACGTTGTTGTGGGAGTGGAGTTTCTGCAGGGAGAGGGCGTGGGGATTCTGTGCCTGCTGCAGGCACCAGTGACTCAGCATCCCCCAGTTTTCCCAGGGAACAGTTCTTTATGCGCAGCTTTGTAGGAGCTCGCCGTACCCCACTGCTGCGGGACGAACAAATTGAAGCCGTTGTCGGATGGATGGCAGCTAACGCATCGACTTCAATTAGTTCCAGTTCCTCTCAGGTCCAGAGCACTGAAGAGCATCCATCTGTCTCTTCACCACCTGCCAAATTGCCCAGGCAGCCATAGAGCCCTGGACAGGAGCCATCTCTACTTCTGTTCTCTGAATATGTTGGCTTGGAAAGAGGGGGCAAGCCAAGCAGCATTCGAGAATTTGAAGCAGAGGTAGTATGCAGTGATGCTCAACAGCTTTGTCTCTCTGAATCTGAAGAGGCAGGTGGGGCAGTGCCTATGGTCAGCACACCTAGTCAGTACGCATCTGATGATGAGACTCAGGTGCCACTTTCTGGTGCGTACTGTGCTGTCGAGACTACCCAGGAGAAGCAGGTGTTTGAAGAGGGTAGTGTAGATGATGAGGTCCTTGACCCATCATGGCGTGAGGTACAGGAAGGTGGTGGGAGCAGCTCTGAGGAAGAGATTCACCGAACGGCCAAAAAAGGAGGGAGAGGGAGGGGGCAGACTCAGTTGCCTGTAGCCTCCACTTCGGCACCCATTAGGAGCATGCCTCTTCCAAAACCCAAAATGGGCACTCCCAAGACTTGCAGTGCCTGGTCCTTTTTTGACACAGTTGCAGATGACATTTGCTTTGACAAATGCAAGCTGTGTAATCAGAAAGTGAAAAGAGGGGAAAAGTGTCAGCAACCTCAATACCACAAATATGTGGAAACGTGCGGACCAAGCACGTGGTGGAGTTACAAAGACACACTGAAGACCTAGGCCAACCTACAGCGCCACCTACCACCTCTTCAGCTCGTGTTGTAACCTCTTCCTCCAGCTCACACACAGCTGGTTTGGCTTTCTCACAGGATCGCCATGGAAGAACCTCTGGCACTGTTGTACAGAGACACAGTGCTATTCCATCCACAGCACCACATTCCCTGTCATCCTCACACTCCCAGGCAAGTCTACAGCCATCTGTAGCACAGGCATGGGAGAAAAGGTGCCTATACTCGGCAAACCACCCCGAGCACAGGCTCTGAATGCTGGCATTGCAAAACTACAATCCCTTGAAATGCTCTCATTCAGGATGGTGGAGACTGACACCTTTCGTAACTTCATGGCATTGGCAGTCCCACAATACAACGTGCCCAGCCACTTTTATTTCAGCAGGCAAGCCGTCCCTGCCCTGCAAAAGCATGTGGAGGGAAAAATTAAACATGCGCTACTAAACGCCGTCAGCAGCAAGGTCCACCTGACCACCAATGCGTGGACCAGTAACCATGGACAGGGACGATATCTTTCCCTCACTGCCCATTGGGTAAATGTTGTGGAGCCGGGTTCAGATCTTGAGAGTGGCGCTGTATGTGAATCCTGTCTGTACACATTGACTCCTCCTCATACTTCAGTTCCTCTGAATCAGCGCTGCAGGAGCCGTCACAGTCTACCTCGACATGGACCCATGAACGCTTACCTGTTACGACCGTTCTGAGCACAGCCGTGGCCAAACGTCAACAGGCCATACTGAAATTAATTTCTTTGGGGAATCAAAGCCACACAGCGAAGGAGCTCTGGAATGCCATCAAGCAGGTGAGCGACATGTGGTTTGTGCCAGCGAATCTCCAGCCAGGCATGGTAGTGTGTGACAATGGCCAAAATCTGGTGGCAGCTCTGGGCCTAGGCAACCTCACTCACATCCCATGTCTGGCACATGTGCTCAGCTTGGTTGTGCAGAGTTTTTTGAGGGACTATCCAGATCTTGATGCACTGCTGCACAAGGTCCGCATAGAGTGCGCTCACTTGCGGCATTCCAGCATGGCAAGATCGCGCATTGCATCTCTGAAGCGCCAATTCCGCCTTCCGGAACATCACATCATATGTGACCTACCCACCAGGTGGAATTCAACGTTACATATGTTGGAGAGGTTGTGTGAGCAGCAGGCAGCAGTAATGGAGTACCAGCTGCATCAGGCGCAAACAAGTCGCACTGCGCGCCGTTCACACTTCACCACCCCTGATTGGGCCTCTATGAAGGACATCTGCCACGTTTTGCGTGCCTTCGATGATTCCACGCGGATGGCGAGTGCAGATGATGCACTAGTCAGCATGACTATCCACCTTATCTGCCTGCTTGAAAAAACACTGCAAGCACTAAGGGTTGTGGAAGAAGTAGAGGATGAGGAGACACAAATGCAATCTGCTTCTGGACAGTCTGCGCATCGTGGTTCCTCACAAAGGCCTAGGCAGGGGACACTTTGTGAGGAGGATGAGGAGGAGTCAATGGAGGAGGAAGACATCTGTCCAGAAGAGGGAGGTACACAATGCTCTAGTCAGTATGTAGAGCGAGGGTGGGGTGATGCAGAGCAGGCAGAGATGATGCCTCAATCAGGGGACAGCGTTTCTTCGCCATTTGACAGTCTGCAGCATATGATTGATTTCATGCTGCAGTGCCTGAGAAACGACCACCACATCGCCCACATTCTCAACACGGCTCATTATTGGGTGTACACCCTCCTAGATCCTCGCTACCGGGACAACTTACAAAGCCTCATAACACCGTTGAACCGGGAGCATAAAATGCGGGAGTACCAAGACACACTGGTGCATTCCTTCATGTTCTCCATTCCACCCGAGAGCAGTGCTGCTAGTGCTTTACAAAGCAGCTCAGTGCATCGAGGCAGTGGAGGAAGCTCTGCACAAAGAGGTAGCAGAAGCAGCGCCTCAGCACAAGGCAAGACCAGTATGGTCAAAATGTGCCAAAGTTTTGTGTCCCCGCCACAAATGTCTACACCATCACAGATGGCTCCAATCAGCAGGAGGCAACGTTTCCGTCAGATGGTGACAGACTACATGCCTTGCCCTCTCAGTGTTCTCCCACACGGCTCTTCCCCCTTCAAGTTTTGAGTCTCTAAGCTGGATACATGGCCAGAGCTTAGCCAGTATGCATTGGAGGTGCTGGCTTGCCCTGCTGCTAGTGTATTATTGGAATGTGTCTTTAGTGCCGCAGGTGGTGTACTAACAGACCGTCGCATGCGACTATCCACCGATAACGTTGACCGGCTTACTTTTATGAAAATGAACAAGGCCTGGATCTTGCATGAATTTGCCAGTCCTCTTCCAGATTAAAAAATTGGTTGGCAACAGTATCCAGGTCTCCTGTAGTGTTCATGTTTCTACCACCTGCACTGTAATCCCTGGGCTCCAACACCTCCAGTTGCTGCTCAGAAGTGCCGTCTGCACAGTCAACACTTGCTCCTGTGTTATTGGGGTTCAGTAACGTCAGCTGATCCCCTGCTGTGTGTCGCCTGCTCTGTCAAATTTCACACTACTATAGATTTTAAACTTGCTCCAATTACGCCTCTGCCTCCACTCTGTTTCTCCTGTAATCCCTGGGCTCCAACACCGCCAGTTGCTGCTCAGAAGTGTCTTTGGCACGGGTACTCCCTCCTGCCGAGCCTGGTTCCAGCATGCCAGCTGTTTCCGGGTAGTGTCAACGTCACTTTGCCTCCAATACATTGTCCTGTCGTGTTGCGATCGGGTTAGCCGACTCTATGGTGCCTGCAGTTTAGGTGCTTCCTATGTGGGCTGCGGGATCTGGAAATGAAGGCTGGTTCCGTAATGCCAATAGGACAAGCTCCTCCTGTAGGACTGTGGGTTTCGGTAACTCCGGCCGGCTCATGGCCTTGCAACTTTTTTTTTTCATGTGTACCTTCTGCTGCCTATCTGAGTTCCAGTGCCATTAGCTGGATCTTTGGAAGTCAATCTTGAATATGTCCCCCTGGGTTCCAGTAACATCAGCTGGTTCCAGGCAGAGCCTTTGGCTTAGGTGCCTCCTTCTCGGTATCCGAGTTCCACCAACGTCTGCTGGTCCTTGGTAGTGCTTTCTGGCACAGGTACCTCCTGCTTAGTAACCGGGTTCCAGTACCATCAGCTGGTC
This sequence comes from Dendrobates tinctorius, assembly GCF_039654945.1. Lineage (NCBI taxonomy): Eukaryota > Metazoa > Chordata > Amphibia > Anura > Dendrobatidae > Dendrobates > Dendrobates tinctorius. The sequence goes on along the minus strand of NW_027361687.1, from coordinate 89,858,205 downwards.
CTCGGTAGTTCCATTGGCTCTTGTACCTTCGGCTACCTATCCAGGTTCCAGTACCGTCAGCTGGTTCTCAGCAGTTCCGCAGCCTTCTTGTACCTTCTGCTATATTTCCAAGTTCAAGCTTTTTGAAATGGTTTTTGGTAATCACTCTGTATCTCCCTGACGACGACCCTAAAGACGACGACCCTGAAGACCACCCCGAAGAAGACGACGACCCCGAAAACGACGACCCTGGAGACCACCCCGAAGAAGACGACGACCCCGAAAACGACGACCCTGGAGACGACGACCCTGAAGACCACCCCGAAGAAGACCAAGAAGATGACCCTGAAGAGGATGATGAAGGAGAAAGTGTGTGAGAAGTAAAAAAGAAGGTGAAGAGCATGGAAGTAGTGAAACAGAAAAATCTGACAAAATATAAAAAAGCTTAACACAGTCAATATCTTTGTAACTCCGAACGTCTTAAAAAAAAATTAATTCCTGCTATTCCATTTGATTGGGCTAAACCTCTATGCCTTTAATGTCTCCTCCACCTCCCCCAATACATTCTACATTATTCTTACTTGTTTTCCTTCATGTAGAATTAACCTACAAGGAAAGTAAGGGTTTATTTTCATTCCGATATTTGTGTCCCATTGACTTGCATTGGTTTCAGGTATCGGAATCGGCGATATCCGATATTTTTGGGGTATCGGTCCGATCCGATATTTCCCGATATCGGAAGGTATCGCTCAACACTAGAGACAGGTATCCTGCTCAGCGACAGGTGAAGAGCCTGTATAGAGAACGCTAGGAGTGTTCAGGGACACTGCCTCAGGGGAGTGCAGGAGGTCTCCATGTCCCCGTTCCCTATTGCAGGGCCCACCATTGTAACTGTTTTCCCTTCCCCCTTGTCTTGTTGTTTAAGTTACCGGGCTGCGGGTCGTGTCACACAGGACAGTTTCATGTGTTTGGTTGTTTCAGTTACCGACCTGCGGGTCATGTCACACAGGATAGTACACGTGCCACTTGGGCTGTGCATGTTGTTTCCACTGCCTCTCCAGTTCAGCTGTGGTGACTGACACTAGACGGTGGCGAGCGGTCGTTCCTCACGCTAAGTCCAGGATTTGCTCTACTGGGCATGCTCGTGAGGTAGCGACCTCTCATTGGTGGTTGGCTGTCAGCTGCTCAAATCCCGTGCAGGCTACAGATTGGCCCACGAGCAAGGTCCTGTCAGACTGGACTTAATCTAGGAGCGTGTAAAAGGTCCTCTGGTGCGTGCGTCGACGCGCTAAGATCTTATGTGTATGGTGCATTGGTGGATATGTTACCACCCTGTGTGCACATGTGCCATTACTAGCAAAGCGAGTGTGTGTCTAGACTGGCAGTGTAGGGTGGGAACCCCGCTTGACTCAGCATCTGCTTTGGGCGTCCTCAGTCGCATGAGCCTTCAGCACAAACCGTGTAGCAGAGCCAGTTCAACCACCAGTCTAGTTTCCCTGGGGGGATAGCTATAGGGACCTCATCTATCATAACCTCTATGCACCTGTGACGTTTAACAGGGTATAGCTTTAAGTGCACTCAGTTGTTGTACCGCTCTGTGCAGGTACTTTGCACTCAGTACACACCGAGTGACGTTTTAACTCAGCGTGTTTACGTTGCTTGCTCGCAGCTCCGCTCTGTCATTGTTCACATTAGCTGCAATTTAACATCTTTGCACGGTGGATCCTGGGTGGTGAACGCACCTTATTATCATATTTTATTTGGTGCATTCCACCAATCCTAACAGGGTGTGTGTTTATATGTAAAATCTGTCATGATCCCAGTGCAGGTTTTTGAGCTGCACACCGGGGGTTAATGTCTGGAGCTCTGTGCAGGTTTTGACCTGCACACTTGGGGTTAATGATTGTGGCCTCTTTCTGGTTCTGGGAGAGCTTCATAAACCCCTGGGTAGCTTCAATCCCTGCCAGTTATACTTTTGCCTTTGGCCTAGTGTGCTGACCCCCGTGTGCCTGTTTGTTGCTATAGCTTGTTTATATGGTTCTGACCCGGCTCTGTTTCCCGTTGTGAGTTTGCCTGTTGATTTTGTACTGCATTATTATCTGTGTATGACTCATTGCCTGTGACCTGACTACTCTCTGCTCGCCCCCTTTGGTACCTTGCAGCTATCTCTGTGTGTGACTCATTGGCTACGTCCTGACTATTCTCCCTGTCTATGCCCCTTGGTAACTTTGTCTCGCAGTTACTCTGCTAGGAATTGTCTTGCAGCTCCTAGCTCTGTGGAGTTTAGGCCACGCCTCTAGCAGTCACGTGCTTCAGGTCCAGCGGCTCTGAAGTACGCATCTATTCGGTTGCTGACCGCTCCACAGGTAGCTTTGAGCATGCTTTCGCTTTACTCAGGACACGCACACTGGCTCAGTGATCAAGTTCAGTGCGGTGTTTCTGACATTATAACTGGCCTACAATTTTTTTTTCTCTCCTCACTTCTGCAGCATGGACCCAATGTGTGCTTTATCTGAGCAGGTGAAAAGCTTGACTCAGTCGCTGCAGAAGCTTAGTTTGGAACACCAAGCTCTGGCCCAGTCCCAACGGCGGGTTGAGGACTCAGTTCAGGGGGTACTTTCCGCAGGCTTCCAGCAGGTGGGGAATAGAGATGTCATTTTAGTCCCACCTGAATCCCCGGTTAAATTGCCAGATATATTTTCTGGTAACAAGGATGAATTCAGGGCACTTAAGGAGGGCTGTAAGCTTTTTTTTTTTCTTTGAGACCCTGCTCCTCTGGGGATGAGAAACAGAGGGTGGGGGTGGTGATGTCCCTGCTTAGGGGGTCCCCACAAGCCTGGGAATTCTCGCTTTCCTCTTCTGCCCCTGAGTGAATGTCTGTGGATGCATTTTTTGAAGCCTTAGGGCTTATTTATGATGAGCCTGATAGAGTGCGGTTGGCTGAGGACAAAGTGATGAGTGTCTGTCAGGGGGAGCACTCGGCCGAATGGTTCTGTACTGAATTCAGATGTTGGGCAGCGGAGATTTCCTGGAGTGATGCCGCCCTTCGGAGGCTGTTCCACAGAGGCCTGTGTGAACGTCTGAAGGATGCTTTGGCACTTCATCCTCCGCCAGACTCCCTGGAGGATGCCGTGGTCCAAGCGGTTCGCATGGATCGCAGGCTGCGGGCTAGAGGCATTATGCAATGGGAAACGCCCTTATTCTTTAGTGTAGATGAGACCCAGACTCTTCCTATGGCTATGGAGGTGAGCGCTGTCACCTGTGAGTGAAAGGAAAGAAGACGCCGCCGGGAAAAGCAGTTGTGCTTCTATTGTGGGAGATCTGGACATTGGAAGAAGGACTGCCATTCCTGTCCGTCATCCTCCAAGATGGCGGGAAACGACTAGGTCTGGGTAGTAATCGAGGAGGCTACCCAGACCTTCAGGTACAATTTTCCTCATGTGCAAAAATGGTGCTGCAGGTGGAACTGGAACTTGGTTATGGTCCTGTTCAGACTACTGCTTTTATTGACTGCGGTTCGGCTGTGAACCTGATTGATACCAAGGTTATGACTAGTGTTGAGCATTCCGATACCGCAAGTATCGGGTATCGGCCGATACTTGCTGTATCGGAATTCCGATACCGACTTCCGATATTTTTTCAATATCGGAATTCGGCATCGGAATCGGAAGTTCAAAGTTGATTGACAGACTGACGTCATCATGATGCGCGGTGTGTGCGCATCATGATGCGCCGTCATTTCGGGCCTTCTGGGGGTCTCTGCCGGCCTGCCGGGGGGCTGTGCCGGCCTGCCGGGGGGCTGTGTGGACTGCCCGGGGTCTGTACCGGCCTGCCGGGGGGCTGTGCCGGCCTGCCGGTGGTCTGTGCACCCTGTGGGGGTCTGTACCGGCCTGCCGGGGGGCTGTGCCGGCCTGCCGGTGGTCTGTGCACCCCGTGGGGGTCTGTACCGGCCTGCCGGGGGGCTGTGCCGGCCTGCCGGGGGGCTGTGCTGATGTCCGGGGGTCTGTGCAAGCATCGTCCGATGGGACTACAAGTCCCATCGGGCGATGCCTGCTACCATGACAGTGATTGACACATTAGCCAATGATGGGACAGTAGTAGTCCCATCATCCGGCTAATGTGTTAATTGTTAAAAAAAAAAAATACTACATACATACTACATGCATGCTACATACATACTACATGCTACATACATACTACATATATACTACATACATACTACATACATGCTACATACATACTGCATGCTACATACATACTACATATATACTACATACTACATGCATGCTACATACATACTACATGCTACATACATACTACATATATACTACATACATACTACATACATACTGCATGCTACATACATACTACATACTACATACATACTACATGCATGCTACATACATACTACATGCTACATACATACTACATACATGCTACATACATACTACATATATACTACATGCATGCTACATACATACTACATATATACTACATGCATGCTACATACATACTACATGCTACATGCATGCTACATACATACTACATATATACTACATGCATGCTACATACATACTACATGCTACATGCATGCTACATACATACTACATACATACTACATGCTACATACATACCACATATATGCTACATACATATTCCCACACAGCAATGGCATAAAGTGAGACTAGGGACTTTTTTTTTTTTTAAGTGGCGGAGGAATACAGTGCGGAAGGATACCTACCTTCCGTCATTGGATTCCTGCAGCCCGTAGAGAACGGCAGCAACAGCTGATGCTGCAGTTCTCTACCCAAGATCGTCGTGGGACACACTCGTGGACTGCTTCGGATCGTGGGTGAGTATTTTTGTGGTTTGTTATGTTAATATTTATTCCGGAAAAGACAATGGCTTCGGGGAACAATGTGACAAGTATTGTTAAGTATGTTACTCTATGTTATATGTACTGTATGTCTATGTATGTATTGTATGAATGTATTGTATGTATGTAGTATATATGTGGTATGTATGTAGCATGTAGTATGTATGTAGTATGTATGTAGCATGCATGTAGCATGCAGTATGTATGTAGCATGCATGTAGTATATATGTAGTATGTTTGTGGTATGTATGTAGCATGTAGTATGTATGTAGCATGCATGTAGTATATATGTAGTATGTATGTAGCATGTAGTATGTAGCATGCATGTAGTATATATGTAGTATGTATGTAGCATGTAGTATGTATGTAGCATGCATGTAGTATATATGTAGTATGTATGTAGCATGTAGTATGTATGTAGCATGCATGTAGTATATATGTAGTATGTATGTAGTATGTAGTATGTATGTAGCATGCATGTAGTATATATGTAGTATGTATGTAGCATGTAGTATGTATGTAGCATGCATGTAGTATATATGTAGTATGTATGTAGCATGTAGTATGTAGCATGCATGTAGTATATATGTAGTATGTATGTAGCATGTAGTATGTATGTAGCATGCATGTAGTATATATGTAGTATGTAGCATGTAGTATGTATGTAGCATGCATGTAGTATGTATGTAGCATGCATGTAGTATGTATATGGTATGTATGTAGCATGTAGTATGTATGTAGCATGCATGTAGTATATATGTGTTATGTATGTGGTATGTATGTAGCATGCATGTAGCATGCATGTAGTATGTATGTAGTATGTATGTAGTATATATGTAGTATGTATGTAGTATGTATGTAGCATGCATGTAGTATATATGTAGTATGCATGTAGCATGTAGTATGTATGTAGCATGCATGTAGTATATATGTAGTATGTATGTAGCATGTAGTATGTATGTAGCATGTATGTAGCATGTAGTATGTATGTAGCATGTAGTATGTATGTAGCATGCATGTAGTATATATGTAGTATGTATGTAGTATGTATGTAGCATGCATGTAGTATATATGTAGTATGTAGCATGCATGTAGTATATATGTAGTATGTAGCATGTAGTATGTATGTAGCATGCATGTAGTATGTATGTGGTATGTATGTAGCATGTAGTATGTATGTAGCATGCGTGTAGTATATATGTGTTATGTATGTAGCATGCATGTAGCATGCATGTAGTATGTATGTAGTATGTATGTAGTATATATGTGGTATGTATGTAGCATGCAGTATGTATGTAGCATGCATGTAGTATACATGTAGTATGTATGTAGTATATATGTAGTATGTATGTTGCATGTAGTATTTATGTAGTATGAATGTAGCATGTATGTAGTATGAATGTAGCATGTATGTAGTATGCATGTTGTATGTATGTAGCATGTAATTTTTTTTTTTTTTTTTTTTTTACATTTAACACATTAGCCGGATGATGGGACTACTACTGTCCCATCATTGGCTAATGTGTCAATCACTGTCATGGTAGCAGGCATCGCCCGATGGGACTTGTAGTCCCATCGGACGATGCCTGCACAGACCCCCGAAGCCTGCACAGACCACCGGCAGGCCGGCACAGCCCCCCGGCATGCCGGCACAGCCCCCCGGAGCCTGCACAGACCACCGGCAGGCCGGCACAGACCACCGGCAGGCCGGCACAGCCCCCCGGCAGGCCTGCACAGCCCCCCGGAGCCTGCACAGCCCCCCGGCAGGCCGGCACAGCCCCCCGGCAGGCCGGCACAGCCCCCCGGAGCCTGCACAGACCACCGGCAGGCCGGCACAGCCCCCCGGCAGGCCGGCACAGACCACCGGAGCCTGCACAGACCCCCTGGCAGGCCGGCACAGCCCCCCGAAAGGCCCGTACAGACCCCAGAGAGGCTGTACAAGGGCAGGAAAGGGTTTTTCTTATTCCGATACCGGAAGTCCCATAGACTTGAATGGGACTTCCGGTATCGGAATCGGCGATACCGATACTTTTTTTAAAGATCGGCCGATACCATCCGATACGATACTTTGAAGTATCGGACGGTATCGCTCAACTCTAGTTATGACTCTTAATAAGATAGGGACAGTCAGGCTTCACGATCCTGTTAAACTTGTGGCAATTGACTCATCTCCTCTTACCCAAGACGGTATCTGTTGCAGGTCTGAACTTTTTTCTCTAAAAGTGGGTTCCACTCATGTGGAGAAACTAAGTTGTCTGGTGCTAGATAACTTGCCTGCAGGACTGGTACTGGGGATGCCTTGGCTTCAACGCCATAATCCTACCATTGATTGGGTTACAGGGGAAATCACTCAATGGGAATGCAATAATAAATGTGGTAACCGGGGACATCTTGTTAACGCTGTCAAATCCGTGTCTGTGTCGTCTGTCAATCTGGAAGGTATTCCGGAGTACCTGAAAGATTTCGAAGACGTTTTTTCCGAAAGTGAGGCTGAGGCGCTGCCACCACATAGACCCTATGATTGTGCCATTGATTTAGTACCCGGAGCCAAGTTACCTAAGGCTCGATTGTTCAATTTGTCTGGGCCTGAGCGCCAAGCCATGAAGGAGTACATAGCTGAGAGTCTCCGCAAAGGGCATATCAGGCCTTCTGTGGCAGCAGGGTTCTTCTTTGTGAAGAAAAAAGATGGTGGTTTGCGGCCGTGCCTTGACTTTCGGGAACTGAACAAGATAACGGTTAGGAACTCATACCCGCTTCCCCTCATCCCAGACTTATGTAACCAGTTAGATGGGGCCCAATGGTTCTCCAAGTTAGATCTGCGGGGGGCCTACAATCTGATAAGGGTTCGGGAAGGGGACGAGTGGAAAACGGCATTCCTCACATCAGAAGGACTCTTTGAGAACCTGGTAATGCCATTTGGGTTAACTAATGCACCCGCTATTTTCCAAAATTTCATCAATGTTGTGTTTTCTGATCTGATAGGCCGTTTTGTTATTATTTATTTGGATGATATTTTGGTTTATTCCCCGGACAGTCAATCTCACTTGCAACATCTAAAGACAGTTCTCCAGAGTCTCAGGGAGAACCAATTTTTCGCCAAATTGGAAAAATGTTCATTTTTTGTACAGGAGCTGTCTTTTTTGGGGTTGATTGTGTCCTGTGAGGGGTTTCGTATGGATCCTAAGAAGGTGCTGGCGATCGCTGACTGGGTTCAGCCTCGAGATCTCAAGGGGCTCCAGCGCTTCTTAGGATTTGCGAACTATTACCGGAGATTCATTAAAGGTTTCTCACAAGTGGTTAAACCACTCACGGATCTTACCCAGAAGGGAGCTGATGTAAAAAATTGGTCTGTACTCGCTAAGGAATCCTTCTCAGCGATTAAGAAATGTTTTATGTCTGCCCCGGTGTTGGTGCAACCTGACCCGTCCAAACCATTCATTGTGGAGGTGGATGCTTCTGAAATGGGGGTGGGGGCTGTGCTGTCCCAGGGTCCGGCCACCCTTACCAATCTCAAACCCTGTGCCTTCTTCTCCAAGAAGTTCTCTTCAGCTGAGAAAAACTATGATGTAGGCAATAGAGAACTTCTTGCGGTCAAGCTGGCGTTTGAGGAATGGAGGCACTTTTTGGCAGGGGCGGCTCACCCTATCACGGTTGTCAGGGATCGCAAAAATTTGGCATACCTTGAATCTGCTAAGAGGCTTACTCCTAGACTGGCCCATTGGTCACTTCTTTTTTTCACGATTTCAGTTCTCAATTACTTTTCGACCGGGGTCCAAAAATGTTAAAGCAGATGCCCTGTCCAGAAGTTTTGATCCAGTGTCTCCCCCTGAGCCGCTGTCCTCCTTTCTTCCCCCAGGGGTGGTAGTGGCGGGGGTCTCAACTGAGTTGGAACAAGAAATCCTAAGGGCTCAGGCCCTAGCTCCGGCAACCAGGCCAAGCGATAAACTGTTTGTTCCAGATTCATTGCGGCCTAGACTTCTGCAGGAGTTTCATGATTCTAGGCTGAGTGCTCATCCAGGTATCACGGCCACTAGAGAGGCAGTAGCCAGGGGTTTTTGGTGGCCTTCATTAAGGTCCGATGTCAAGGAATTTGTTTCTGCTTGTGGCATGTGTGCCCGTTCCAAAAGCTCGCATAACCGACCGGCTGGGGAACTCATACCTTTACAGGTTCCTGATAGGCCATGGACTCATCTTTCCATGGATTTTATTACCGGCCTTCCACCTTCCAAGGGCAATACCGTGATCTGGGTGGTGGTGGATAGGTTTTCTAAACAGGCCCATTTCATTCCCTTGGCAGCATTACCTTCAGCAGAAACATTGTCAAGGTTGTTTGTGCAGCATGTGGTCCGATTGCATGGGGTACCCCTGAATGTTGTGTCTGACAGAGGTGTGCAGTTTGTGGCCAAATTTTGGAGGGTGTTCTGTATGAAATTGGGCATCTCACTCTCCTCATCGGCATATCACCTGGAGAGCAATGGTCAGACAGAACGCACCAATCAATCCCTGGAACAAATTCTCAGGTGTCTGACCTCCGCCAGACAGGAGGATTGGTGTGATGCGTTACCGTTGGCTGAATTCTCTTTTAACAACCGGGTGAGTCAGTCCACCAACATGTCCCCATTCCTGATTAACTATGGCTTTAATCCGCATTTTAGGGAGTTTTCTCAGGTGGATTCCGGTTGTCCAGGAGCAGAGGGGTCCGTTCAACGGTTAAAAAACCTCTGGGCTGAAGTCCGGCGTAATATCTCTCGGGCCCAGGGGAGATACAAATATTTTGCGGACAAAAAGAGAGCCTCGGGAGACATGTTTCAGGTGGGAGAGAAGGTTTGGCTCTCCACGCGTAACATCAACTCAAAGGTACCATCAGTTAAGTTGGGACCAAAGTTCATTGGTCCGTATGAGATTATGGAGATAGTCAACCCTGTGGCATATAGGTTGCGTCTCCCCGCCTCCTTAAAAATATCTAATGTGTTCCATAAGTCTCTGTTGAAACCAGCAGGATCTGTCAAAGAGAACTCTGAGACTGTTGTTCCTCCAGTGCTGGTGGAGGGTCAATTGGAGTATGAGGTCGGACATATTGTGGACTCTCGGCGGGTGCGCCGCTCTTTGCAGTACCTGGTCCACTGGAAGGGATATGGACCAGAAGAGCGCTCATGGGTCCCTGCTCGCTCGGTACATGCAGATCGCCTGGTTCGGGCTTTCCATGCCAAGTACCCGGGGAAGCCTGGGGGTCCAGAGGCCCCCCGTTGAGAGGGGGGTACTGTCATGATCCCAGTGCAGGTTTTTGAGCTGCACACCGGGGGTTAATATCTGGAGCTCTGTACAGGTTTTGACCTGCACACTTGGGGTTAATGATTGTGGCCTCTTTCTGGTTCTGGGAGAGCTTCATAAACCCCTGGGTAGCTTCAATCCCTGCCAGTTATACTTTTGCCTTTGGCCTAGTGTGCTGACCCCCGTGTGCCTGTTTGTTGCTATAGCTTGTTTATATGGTTCTGACCCGGCTCTGTTTCCCGTTGTGAGTTTTCCTGTTGATTTTGTACTGCGTTATTATCTGTGTATGACTCATTGCCTGTGACCTGACTACTCTCTGTTCGCCCCCTTTGGTACCCTGCAGATATCTCTGTGTGTGACTCATTGGCTACGTCCTGACTATTCTCACTGTCTATGCCCCTTGGCCCCTTGGTAACTTTGTCTCGCAGTTACTCTGCTAGGAATTGTCTTGCAGCTCCTAGCTCTGTGGAGTTTAGGCCACGCCTCTAGCAGTCACGTGCTTCAGGTCCTGCGGCTCTGAAGTACGCATCTATTCGGTTGCTGCCCGCTCCACAGGTAGCTTTGAGCACGCTTTCGCTTTACTCAGGACACGCACACTGGCTCAGTGAGCAAGTTCAGTGCGGTGTCTCTGACAAAATCATCCTTAAAACCCATCCTGCGTGATAATATATGTGAATCTAATGAAAATGTAGAGTCCCTGTGGGTGAAGATAAGGAGAGGGGGATAAAATAATAAGTTATTGATAGGGGTTTGTTATAATTTTCCAAAAATAATGGAAGCAACAGAGAAGCAAATAGATGAAGCAGCGACTCAAGGAGAAGTCATTATTATGGGGGACTTTAACTACCCTGAAATACATTGGGGAACAGAAACCTGCAGTTCCAGCAAAGGTAATAGGTTTTTGACAACTATGAGAGACGATTACCTTTCACAACTGTTACAGGACCCAACAAGGGGGGGGGGGGGCGATGCTAGACTTAATATTAACCAACAGGCCAGACCGCATATCAAATATAAGGGTTGAGGGTCACTTGGGTAATAGTGATCACAAAATAATAAGTTTTCATGTATCCTTTAATAAAATGTGCAGTAGTGGGGCTACAAGGACACTAAACTTCAGGAAGGCAAATTTCCAACGGATGAGAGATGATCTTGGTGCAATTAACTGGGACGATATCCTGAGGCATAAAAATACACAAAGAAAATGGGAGACAGTTATTAGCATCCTTAATAGGACCTGTGCACAATATATACCGTATGGGAATAAACATGCTAGAAATAGGAGGAGACCACTATGGCTAAATAGAGCTGTAATGGGCGCAATAAGTGACAAAAAAAGCATTTAGAGAACTAAAGCAAGTGGGTAGTGATGAGGCATTAAATAAATACAGAAGATTAAATAAATTCTGTAAAAAGCAAATCAAGAGAGCAAAGATTGAGACAGAGAGACTCGTTGTCAGAGAAAGTAAAAATAATCCCAAAATATTCTTTAACTACATAAATAGTAAGAAACTAAAAAATGATAGTGTTGGCCCCCTTAAAAATATTCTGGGTGAAATGGTGGCTGAAGATGAGGAAAAAGCCAATATGCTAAATGACTTTTTTTTCAGTAGTATTTACACAAGAAAATCCCATGACCGATAACATGATCAGGGATAAAAATTCTCCATTAAATGTAACCTGCTTAACCCAGCAGGAAGTATGGCGGCACCTAAAAATCACTAAAATTGACAAATCCTTGGGCCCGGATGGGATACACCCCCGAGTACTGCAGGAATTAAGAACAGTCAAAGATAGACCATTATTTTTAATCTTTAAAGATTCCATAATAACAGGATCTGTACCACAGGGCTGGCATATAGCAAATGTGGTGCCAATATTCAAAAAGGGGACAAAAACTGAACTTCGAAGTTATAGGCCAGTGAGATTAACCTCAATTGTGGGTAAAATCCTGGAGCGTTTTCTAAGAGATACTATACTGGAGTATCTGAAGAAGAATAACCTCATGACCCAATATCAACATGGATTTACGAGGGACCGTTCCTGTCAGACTAATCTGATAAGCTTTTATGAAGAGGTAAGTTCCGGACTGGACTAAGGAAATGCAGTGGACGTGGTGTACATGGACTTTTCAAAAGCTTTTGATACGGTGCCACACAAAAGGTTGATACATAAAATGAGAACAATGGGGATAGAGGAAAATATGTGTTAGTGGGTTAAGAGCTGGCTCAGGGATAGGAAGCAAAGGGTGGTTATTTATGGAGTACACTTGGACTGGGTCACGGTTAGCAGTGGGGTACCACAGGGGTCAGTATTGGGCCTGCTTCTTTTTAACATATTTATTAATGATCTTGTAGGGGGCATGCGCCGGTACACTATGTCCCCTAAGTATTTCGCTGTGTTCCGGGACATGGTATACTGGCGCATACACAGTAATTATTTTCGGCTTTGCCCGCAGTTGGGCAAAGCATACTGCACTTGCGCGAAGCAAGATTGCTTCGTGCATGTGCAAACTATGGAGTAGAACTACTAGAATTCCGGAAAAGATCGCGGACGGGGGCCATGAATGGGGTGGAGAAAAAAAGAAGAAACTCCGCCCATCGGACCGGACACAGGCCATTTACATAGGCCGCCAACTTCCGGTGACAGATTCCCTTTAAAAGAGGCATAGATGCTCATGAGGAGAACATAATTTTACTCTTATATAAGTCACTAGTGCAACCACATTTAGAATACTGTGTACAGTTCTTGTCTCCGGTGTATAAGAAAGACATAGCTGAACTGGAGCGGGTGCAGAAAAGAGCGACCAAGGTTATTAGGGAACTAGGGGGTCTGCAATACCAAGACAAGTTAATACACTTGGGGTTATTTAGTTTGGAAAAACAAAAGCTTAGGGGAGATCTTACTACAATGTATAAATATATGCTGGGACAATATAAAGACCTTTCTAATGATCTTTTTACTCTTAGACCTGTGACGGGGACAAGGGGGCATCCTCTACATCTGGAGGAAAGAAGGTTTAAGCATACTCACAGACGCGGATTCTTTACTGTAAGAGCAGTGAGACTATGAAACTCTCTGCCGCATGATGTTGTAATGAGTGATTCCCTACTACAATTTAAGAAGGGACTGGATGCCTTTCTTGAAAAGTATAATATTACGGGGTATATACACTAGTTTCCTTGATATTGTGTTGATCCAGGGAGCTAATCTGATTGCCGTATGTGGAGTCGGGAAGCAATTTTTTTCCCCAATGTGAAGCTTACTGTTTGCCACGGGTTTTTTTTTTGCTTTTTTATCTGAAACAACATGTTAGGGCAAGTTAGGATAGGATATGGGTTGAACTAGATGGACTTAAAGTCTTCCTTCAACCTTAAATACTATGTATGATACTATGTACTGAACACACTTTTTGCTATTGATGTGGTGCCTGCTATAAAATTATATTTCTAATGCACAACAGAAATAATCTTGCATTTGTACAAACATTGAGCTTGATTAAAACAAATGAAAAGATTCAAACTATGGTCAAGGTAAAGGGATGAAAGATGGGTTTTGTAAGAAAAGATTACATTTTGTGATTAATTTTGCAATTAAAATATTGATGTAATACATTATGATCTTATTTATATCTTTTTAGGATTATTTAATAATTATAAATTAGTAAATGGAAGTGAAAGCTGCTCTGGAAGAGTCCATGTGCTTCATGAAGGAAAGTGGAAGGCTCTGTGCAAATCACAGTGGAATTTACTAGCCGCTAACGTATTGTGTAGGCAAATGAGCTGTGGAACTGTGGCCTCTCTTCCTCATGGAGGCCATTTTGGAAAAAATAATCTTACTATCCCATACAGGTTTCATTGTACAGGCACAGAACATCACTTGGGGTTCTGTAACATCACAACCCTGGGATATAGCAAGTGTCCATCTTGGGACACCGCAAGTGTCATTTGCACAGGTAAGAGTAATGAGTATCAATCAGCTAAAAACTGACTGCGTGTTTTCCATGTAGTTCTTCATGGAAGAAGATCGGTCCATTAGTTTCCTCCAAATAAAAAAGTGTGCCCGATGATTGCTTCTTTTTTTTCAAATAAAGGAGAATATTAGACAAGTCTGGTGAAAGCAGATATAAATATATAACATATATTCTTATATTGTAGAAACTGATTTACTGCACCCAGTCCATGGGCCACATCAGTAATCTGGGGTCATCAGGATGGAGCCCCCTGTGAATTTCCTCTTGACCTCATCCTCGATACTTGTCATGATTGTAGCATGATATGTAATGTTGCACCATGTCCGCTAATCAAAGAGCTCTGGATGCTGGCAGGTAGGAGGCAGTTTACAGGGATCCTTTACTATGGCCAAAGATCACTGATGTGGTGGATGAACCATGTGTTGTGAATTTATTTGCACCATTTCTAATAATTTAACTGTATTTCTGAAGTTAAAGGTAAGATGCTGTGATTTTTATGATTGTATTACTAATTATTGATTATATAACCAATTATCTTTAGTACAAAATTAATTGTAATACTTTAAAAGTTTTTTTTTTTTTAATTCTTAATTTTTTACTTCAGCCACTAGGGGCTGCCATTTGTATTTGGGGATGTGTAAGTGTCTGAGTACGACACTTGCACACTTCAAATACGGCACCCCATGGGAATAAAAGACTGCGGTCACTGTCCAACTGCATCTCTTGTACTGAGGCTGCTCCTCCTGGGCTGTCCAGGTCACAACATCACAGCTGTGGGAGGAGATCGGCGCCATCTTTGTGTAGCCTGTAGTGTATGCTGTGGGTGTCACTTTCCCCTGTCATGGCTCACACTGCTAAGAGCGTGCAATGACAGGAGCTCCCGCAGAGAGGAGGTCCGGGTTGAGCTGAGTATCTATGGTGTTGGGCAGAGGTGATCACTTGCTGTCATTTGTAAAGCAGTACATGCTGCAATCACTGCTCACTGCCGACCTTTTCAGAGCACATCAGGGAAATCATCACATTCCTTTGCTCTGAACAAACAGAAGTGGATGCCACTCCACAAAAGAGTGGAGGGAAGGTGAGTAAAATTATTTGTTTTTTTTCCATGCATTGAATATATGAGGGACATATACCAGGATGAAGGACATAAACCAGGATGGGGACCATGATAGAGGGACATATACCAGGATGGAGCCTTTTACCAGGATGGAGGACATATACCAGTATGGAGGACATATACTAGAATGGGAACCATGATGGAGGAACATATGCCAGGAAGGGGACCATGATGGATGGTCAAATACCAGGATGGAGCCATATACCATGATGGGGGATATATATACCAGGATCGGGACCATGATGGAGGGACATATACTGGGATGGGGGAACATAGACAAGGATAGGGACCATTATTGAGAAACATATACAAGGATGCACTATATTGGGTATATTACACTGTGGGTTACAATATGGGGCCATTATACTATAGAGCACTATGTGGGTCACATACCAGGATAGGGACCATGATGGAGCGAAATATACTTGAATGGGGGAACATAGACCAGGATAGGTACCATGATGAAGGAACATAAACCGGGATGCACTATATGGGTCACATTATACTGTGGGGAGCATTATACTGTGGAGCACTATATAGAGGGCATTATACTGTGAAGCATTATATGGGATACATTATACTGTTCAGCAGTATATGGGGGCCATTATACTGTGGAGCAGTATATGGGGCAAATAATACCGTGTGGCACTATACAGAGGGTATCTGTCACGGGTGTCAGAGGCTGCAGACAGTTGCACAGTATCTGACTGCAAAAGGTCTCTGCTGTTGGATTTGCAGACACATTCTTATTCCTTCTGACTCTTGGACCCAGTGACAACCTTCCCCAGGTATAATTGAATCACCTGGACTGGGTGTTTGTAGACTTCCTGTTTGCTTCTGACATCACCAGTGATATTTCCATTTTTCCCTTTTGAGGCTTGGAGGTATAGCAGTAGGCTATCTTCCTCTTTGGTGCTGTTGAAGGATGTCAGTGTTATCTCTCTGAGTCTACTCAAGGTAAGCATTTTCCTTGTTTGTCTATCCTATCGGTCTTTAGTTGTGGTGGGTATTGACAAGTGTAACCCTGTCTTTCCTGTTCTGCTCAGAGATAGGTGCAGAACCTACATAGGGATGTATAAGGCAGACAGGATTACTTTAGATCTGCCTAAAGGTCTCCACCCCACCCACCTTCCCTAGTGTTTGGCTCCCTTCCCCTCATCCCTTTGTGTTGCACTTTGTCTTTCCCACACTGTGCATGACTTGGCTATTCTGATGAGCCGTGTAGTCAGTGATTCCACCAGAAATGTCAGGGTCGTATACTGACAAAATTTCCAGGCCCTCTTGAGACTTTCTCCAGGCTCCACCCCGGCTATGCCTCCAACCCTCAAACCCTCCACAGTCCCACCACCCACTTTTGGAAAAACAGCTTTTGTTATGGTCAAAAGATTTTTAAGCCGCCACCACTGCAAGGTAAATTCTTTTGACTGGGCCCTACTCTACTCATTTGTAAAATACCTAATATTCCTTTAGGTATTTGTTTATATTTCTTTAAGGAATGTGTCACATTCATTTTTTAAAATGAACAATAATACTACATACAAGAGACCAATACTGCCACACCGTGACCAGACCACATATTACCACCATATAGTGACAGAATAATACCACATACAAGGGACAAATACCACCACACTATGATCAGACCACATATTACCACCACTGCAATACAATACAATACTGATTATCAATAAAAAAATACAATACTAATTACCATAATTTGCAGTATACACAGGAACTCTGTACATAGTATACTGTCTATAGTGTCAATTTACACATAATACAGTGATCATTGGTGACATTATACACATGAGCACTGTATATACTGTAGTGTCAGTGTACAGACAATACAGTGATCGCCGTGACATTATGCACAGGAGCTCTATATATAGTGTCAGTGTGCAGATAATACTGTGATCACTAGTGACATACTCAGAAGTTCCATATATAGTGTCAGTGCACAGGTAATACAGGGATAACCTGTGCCATTATACACAGCATCTCTGTATATTGTGTCAGTGTACAGGTAATATAGTGAACCCCAATGACATTATACACAGGAGCTCTGTATGCAGTGTCACTGTACAGGTAATACAGTAATTGCCAATTACATTTTACACAGGAACTTTGTATATAGTGTCAGGGTACATGTAATACAGTGATCACAAGTGACATACACTCCCTGACAGAAGTTATGTCACTTATCCATGTTATGTAAATAAAAGCTTATAACCTGACGTTGAATTCATCCATTGGTTGCATAAATTATTCTCTTGAAAGCTGAAACCCTCCGAACTGTGGTTTCGGTTAAGAAAATAAATTGGCATCAATGCAGAAATATTGATCATTTAATGGACACAGAATGGTCAGATTTTGGCAAAACAAAAGGAACCATGGGGCCTGCCTCGGGGTCAAACTTTTAGCAGACTCAATGTACGCTAGGTTCTTGTGATCAGTAATCACCATAATGGGATGAGCAGCCCCCTCCAAAAAATGCCTCCATTCCTCGAAAGCCAACTTCACCGCCAGCAGTTCCCAATTGCCCACATCATAATTTCATCTAAATATATGACCACAAACCGCCCAATAAAATCAGAGAACACATAATTGATAAATACTTGAAAAGTTGCAGGAGCATTGGTCAAACCAAACGGCATAACAAGATTTTCAAACTACCCTACAGAGGTAAGAAACGCAGTTTTCCACTCATCCCCCTCCCGTACCCGGATAAGGTTATAAGCCCCTCACAAATCCAACTTAGAAAACCATTTGGCCCCGGACAATTGGTTAAACAAATCGGGAATGCGTGGATGGGGATATATGTTTCTTATCATGATTTTATTAAGTTTCCGAAAGATAAGGCATGGGCGAAGACCACCATCTTTTTTTTTTAACAAAATAGAACCCTGCAGCAATAGGAGACACAGGAGGATGAATATGTCCTTTGCAGAGGCTCTCAGATATATATTCCTTCATGGCGACCGGCTCAGGACCAGAAAGGTTGTACAATCAAGCCTCAGGCAATTTAACCCCTGGTACCAGATCAATGGCACAATCAAAAGGAGGGTGCGGTGAAAACCCCTCAGCCTGACTTTCGTAGAAAACATGCTCAAAATCCTTTAGGTACTCTGGAACAACCTCCAGTCTAAAGGATGACACCTGGGCCTCTCTGACCTTTCCCGACAACTGCGCACTGCAGTACTTTGCTCTGCCCTCAACAGGGCAGATCAGTACGCCTGCGCAGGAGCACGGCATGAAGCAAGCAGGATGACAACATCGCATGAAGATGGGAGGCACCGGACCCGGGACTTGCAACACCCATTGGACTGGGCCGCCCAAGGTGAGTATAATAACACTTGTTTTTATTCTATTTCAGGTCAGATTAGGGGCTTATCTACAGCATTACAGAATGCTGTAGATAAGCCCTGAAAGGCAGTGGCCGAATCTTATAGCAGCATAATGAGGTGACAGGTTCCCTTTAAGCATATCTAATTACGCATGTGATATACTCCGCATATCTAACTCCAGTTTATGATACAATGAACAGCACCAACTAACAGAATCAGTGCTGCCGGACGTCCTCGGTGACCCTTTCTAAAATGGCTCCACACTGTGATCCTAAATTTCATCCTTTCTAATCTTTTTGCAAACACCCAGATGTGGAGCCAAAGGTGTAACGTCACACCCATGTAAGCAAATTCAGCCCACATTTACTGCAGTCAAAATGGGAGCTTGCACTACAGTAGGTTTTCATGGCAAATTTCAAAAGCCGCTCCCCCTTGTGTTTAAAAGTGGAAATACCAAACCTTTTAAAATTGTTTTTCATATTTTAATTCAATAAAAACAAATTGTATATATTTTTTTCAAATAAAACATTAATACCATTTTTTTCAATTGTGAAAATTGGCAATCAGATAGCTAATGCTAATTATTTATTTCCCAGACAACTAAAAAACACAAGAGATAGATAATCAAGATGGTTAGCACTCGACTGAAGAGTTTAATATATGGTGCTAGTGAAAAGGAGCCAGCGGTCCCTTAAGGTACTGTCACACTTAGCGATGTATCAGCGATATGACGCGGTCAGGATCGCTGGTACATCGCTAAGTGGTCGCTAGTGAGCTGACACACAGGCAGATCTCACCAGCGACATCGCAAGGGTCGCTACTTACCTGTCAGACGAGGCGATCCTGACGTCCTCCTGCCCGCGTCCACGCGTCGCTCGTCGTCACAGCAGGAAGCCAAGCTGGAAGCTGACAATCGATCACCAGGACCGAATCAGAATAATAAAGTAGCATCGGGGGGGTAGTAGTTGTGGGGGGGTAGGGCTGGTTCCAGATTTTCGTGGGCCCAGGGCCAAAGAGTGTCAATGGGCTCCTTTAACACATGCCACAATTCATGATTCTCTGATACGGCAGAGAAATAGCAGTATAGTACAATGAAAAATACTTCACTTCTTACATCTCATGACTGATATTGATTTTAAATTCTCCAATAGCTCCAAAAACGGACAGTACATTACTCCATACAGTATTATGGCCACCACATAGTGCGCTATACAGAGTAATGAGGCCCATATATTTCTCCATACAGAGTCATTGGTCCCATATAATGTTTGAAACAGTATATGATGAGCTCCACATAATGCTACAGTATATGTTGGTCCCCATGGATGAAGCTCCACTGTGTTATGGGCCCAAATAATGCTCCATATATAATGGGCCCCATTTCTAATGCTCCAATGCATAATGGGCCCTGTAAATGCTGCTCCAGTGTCTGATGTCCAACTTTGGAATGCTCCAGTGTATGGTGGGCCTCATATATCATTCTCCAGAGGATAGTGCTCCCCAAAAATAGCTGTCCCAACATTGAAAACAAATAAGTCTCCTCACTAGGAATTCCCTGTACTAGTCTGGACTCCTCGTCGTCCCCATCTTCCATTTCACTACACTTGGACTGTTTAGGCAGAGGGCGTACAGACGTGATGTCATAGCGCTCTCTGACCAGAATGTCACTGTCAGGAAACGCGGAAGACGTCACGGCGGTGGAGCAGGGAGAGGTAAGTATTTCAACTTTGCAAGTGCTGTGATCCTGAGCAAGCAGGGGGGGCCCACTCATTGGCGACGGCACAGGCACAGGGCCGCTCATAGTACGCCGGTGTGAATGATGGCTGGTGTGCACTCCCACCATCAGAGACACTTGATTCTACTATGAGGGACCTTGTGCCAGTGCCGTTACCAAACAGTGTGCCCACCCACCTGTCCAGGGCAACGGCACTCGCACGGATGCGTGCGCCAGGTGGTGACCCCGGCCCTGTGAGGGGAGGCAGCCCAGTTAGGGAGGTGGAGAAATTGGCATATGTTGATGTTGGACATTCAGCAGCTGCAAATGGAGTAATTGGAGAAGTCCGCGGAAGAGGAGGACAAAAGCAAGCCATTTTTCTGGCAACCTACGTGTCAGCAGGGGAGGGTGGGACAAAATCCTTTGAAACCCATGCATGGTTCATTTTAATGAAGGTTAGATCATCAACATTTTGGGTCAACAGACGGGTCCTTTTTTCTGTCAGGATTGATCCAGCAGCACTGAAGACTCGTTCAGATAACACACTAGCAGCAGGGCAAGCGAGCTCCTGTAAGGCATGTTGTGCCAATTCAGGCCAGGTGTCAAGTTTACTGGCCCAATAGTCAAATGGGAATGACCGGTGAGGGAGAACATCGATATGGGAGGAGAAGTAGTTTGTTACCATAGTTGACAACTGCTGTCTCCTGTCACTTTCGATCGATGCAGTATCACCAGTCGTGTGAGCGGTACTTGAAAAATCAGTCCACAACATGGTCATGAAACCCCTGTGTCCAACGCCACTTCAGCAGTGTGCACCACGAACACTTCTTTCATGTTGCCACCTAGGGCTTGATGGAAAAACATCACCGCCGCTGTGTGCTGGGAATGCCTCAAACAATCGGTTTACCAGAGTTGCTTGTTTGTTAGCCAATATTATCTCTGGCTCTCATGTGGCATGATGTTTTGGAATTTGCCTTTATAGCGTGGATCCAGGATGCTGGCCAACCAGTAGTCATCATCGTTCATCATTTTGGCAATGCGGGGGCCCCTTTTTAGGATCTGCAAGGCATAATCAGACATGTGGGCCAATGTTCCAGGTGTCAATGATGCACTGCGAGTGCTGGGTGGAGGAGCACTTTCTGGCAAATCCACATCCCTCCAGTAATGCACAAAGCTTGTACCTGACCTTGCCACGCCAACATTTTTTCTTGCCCCCTGAGAAGCATCCTCCTCCCCAATATAATCATCCCCATCATCCTCCTCCTCCTCCTCTTCTTCTTCTTCCTCCACCTCGTCCACGAGACTTCCCTGACCAGAAAATGGCTGACTGTCATCAATACTTCACTCCTCCTCTTCCTCCTCGGCTGCAGTCGCCAGCTCCTTAATGTGCATCAAAGCTTGCATGAGCAGACGCATAAGTGGGATGCTCATTCTTATGATGGCGTTGTCTGCGCTTACCAGCCGTGTGCATTCCTCAAAACACTGAATGACTTTACAGAGGTCTTTCAGCTTCGACTACTGCACACCAGACAACTCCATGTCTGCCTGCAAACTGCCTGTCCGTGTATCCTCCCACAAATGAATTACAGCCTGCCTCTGTTCGCACAGCCTCCAAACCATGTGCAGGGTGGAGTTCCACCTTGTTGCAACGTCGATAATTAGGTGGTGCTTTGGAAGGTGGAGCAATCGCTGCAGCTTCTGCATGCGACTGGAGTGTATGGGCGACCGGCGGATGTGCGAGCCCAGTCTTTGAGCCTTATGGAGCAGGGGTGTTAACTCCAGATAATTATTGAGGAAGCACTGTACCACCAAGTTCAAGGTGTGAGCCAGGCAAGGTATGTGTCTGAGTTTTGAAATGGCTATGGCTGCCACAAAATTCCGGCCGTTATCACTAACTACCTTGCCTGCCTCAAGATGTAGACTGCCCAGCCATGACTCAGTTTGTCACTGCAAGTAGTCGGCCAGTCCCTCCGCGGTGTGTCTGCTGTCGCCCAAATACATCATCTTCAACACAGCCTGCTGACGCTTGCCACTAGCTGTTCGATAGTGGGACACCTCGTGTGCAACACTGGCAGCTGCGGATGGAATGCTCATACGACGGCGCTCTGTGGACGAGCTTTTGCTTCTGGAGGAGGGTCGAATGCCTGCAGCCAACTGTTTCCTATACCGTGGGCTAGGCAGCACTGTCCCACCACCGCTGTCCCCTGTGGACCCTGCATCCACCACATTAACCCAGTGCGCAGTGTTGGACACGTAACGGCCCTGGCCATGCCTACTGGACCTTGCATCTGTTGTGAGGTGCACCTTTCCACTCACTGATTGCTTGAGTGCATGGACAGTGCAGTCTTTCACATGCACGTGGAGGACTGGGATGGCTTTTCACGAAAAGAACTGCTGACTGCGTAGGTCATATCGTGGTACTGCGTAGGCCATGAGCTCACGGAAAGCTTTGCTTTACACCAACCGGTAGGGCATCATCTCTAATGAGAATAGTTTGGCAATGTGGGCGTTCAAAGCCAGTGTACGTGGATGAGAGGATGAGTACTTTCTTGTCCTACTCAGAGTGTCTGGTAGGGTGAGCTGGACTTGAGAGCTGCATATGGTGGAACTAGTGGTGGACATGGCAGACTGGGAGAGGCTTGGTGATGGTGTTGGTGGTGTTGCTGATGGCCTAGATTCAGTCTTTCGTAGCAATAACATTGTGATTCCATGACTGCTTTGCCCTTGCGACGACACCTCGACATTTGCTGCTGGTGGTGTGCTAACCGGTTGGCTTACAGTGGGGGAAGCGATGTAGCGTTGTTGACTACCTTTATTCGGAGCAGGTGCACATGTGGTACGTGAGGTTTGGTAGTCCGTCCACGCTTGCAAGTGCATGGTGGTTAAATGTCTAATCATGCAACTGGTATTCAAATTTCTCAGATTTTTCCCTTGACTAAAGGTCTTTGCGCACTTCTTACAGATAACCTTTGCCTGATCATTAGGATTTTGTTCAAAAAAGTGCCAGACTGCACTCTTCCTACTATGGAAAACATTTTGAGACCTTGCACGCTGTGCTAATTGGACCGTCTGGCCAAGCTGTACTGCAACTCATTTGTTTTTTGTAACACGTTTTTGGACTGCTACGGTCCTGCCAGAAAACAGCTGTTGCGATGTTGTTGCCTGCTGTGGATCCTCCTCCTCTTCTGAGCTATTGGCAGCGGCACCCTCTTCTCCCAATGGATGCCAATCTGGGTCAACAACTGGGTCATCCATCACCTCCTCTTCAATTTCATGTGCACCTTCCTCTGTGTCACTGTGTAAGGTGGTATAGTATGCGAGAAGGGGAACCTGAGTTTCATCAGGGTCTGATTCTTCCTCAGTACACTGCGAGGACAATGTAGTGCTCTGAGTGAATGTACCAGCAGAAAAATCTAGCAGTGGCTGTGCATCAGTGCACTCCATGTCAGATTCATCTTGGACTGGGGAATTCATGATTTGACTTGCTAACCCAGGCATGGTATGTGAAAACAGCTCCCACAAGGGAAGGTGTTGTTCCTGACCAGGAGCCTCCAATGACGACTCAGTGCTTTAATTTTTTGAAACTTCAGAAGAGGAGGAGAGAGAGCTGGAGGCTGTGTCAGCAATGTAAGCCAAAACTTGTTCCTGAAGCTCCGGCTTTAAAAGTGGTTTACCGACTCCCAGACGATGACGCAAGCTCTACACCTCTTGCCTTAGGTGCTATTGTGCTTTTGCCACTACCAACAGATGCAACACCACCACCAACACAACCGGGACCAGCTGGCAACCCCCCGTACTTTCATGGCATCTTCCACCATACTTGCTCATTTTTGTGAAAATGTACCCAAAACACCACCAGCTATATGGTACTGTAAAAGAAGGTAGAAGGTGTATCTACTATTGGTGAGAATCTCACTAGAGATTTGAGGACGCTGAACTATTGTCTCAGGCCCAGTAGAGATTACACCTCAATGTAACAGACTGAAATTGGATGGTGAATGACAAGGTGGAGGGTGTCTATAGGATTGGTGAGAATTTGAATTCCACTATAGATTTGAAGACGCAGAACTATTGTCTCTGGCCCAGTAGAGATTACACCTCAATGTAACAGGCTGAAATTGGATGGTGAATGACAAGGTGGAGGGTGTCTATAGGATTGGTGAGATTTTGAATCTCACTATAGATTTGAGGATGCAAAGACGCAGAACTATTGTCTCTGGCCCAGGAGAGATTACACCTCAATATATCAGACTGAAATTGGATGGTGTATGACAAGGTGTCTATAGGATTGGTGAGAATTTGAATCTCACTATAGATTTGAGGACACTGACAATGATGCTCTCAGTCCAAGTATGGATGCAGACAGCCTAATAAGCAGGACTGCTGCACAGTGCACACACAAAAGGATGGAAAATTGAACCCTTGGTAACTGTGCTGAAAAGAGGAAGAAAAGTATTTTTGCTTTTAAAAAAGCAGTTTGCACAGCAGTGTGCAAACAGCAATGCAGCTATCAGGGAGCCTTATAAGGCAGCCTAATAACCAACAGAGCTGATGCACAAAAATATAGCCTCCCCTGTCACTGCACACAAACTATTGTTTTGTAAGTGGAAATCGCTAACAGCAGAAGCAGTTTTTTGGTTCGTCTTCCCTGTCTAACGCTCTCCCTACAGAATCAGCAGCAGCAGCTCTCCCTATGCAAAGATCGGCATAAGTTAGATGGCGGTCGGCATTCACGCCCTTTTATAGCCCCTGTGACGCCACACAAAGCCAGCCAATCACTTGCATGCCCTTCTCAAAGATGGTGGTGACCGATGCCTATGTCATCGCGTTGCCCACAGTGTGCGTCCTCCATCATGCTCAAAAAGGGCGCTGGAAGCATCTTTAGAAACGCGACTTTGGCGCTCTGGTCGCCGACCTCGTGGCCGACCTCACGCTATGGTCAGGTTTCGTTTCATGAAACCCGACTTGAGCGAAAGTCGGCGACTTTTGAATATGACCGACCAGTTTCGCTCAACTCTAGCCGGTACTGTCGGTCACAGCGTTGCGGGATCATGTGGTCAGATGTCAGTGTGATTCTGCAGCTGACTGCGACCCGTAGTGGTGAAGCAGACTATGTCCGATGAGAATACTGCTCCCATTGGGCTATCTCTGGTGTCACTGATAACGGTGACAGCAGGTTCTGCTGATGGGAGAGTAGTATCATCTGCTGGCACCTGTGCTCGCTGTTAAAAAATTAAAAAAAAAGTTAAATTACACACATATTCATTATTTTAATACATACATATTGATACATAATATATACATATTCACATAGAAATAAAAATACATTATACTCACCACACACCAAATCCCCATCGCCCTTGTCTCCTAGAAACAACGTAAAATAATAAACCAATATATAATCCAGATTGTCCCATGGCGATATCTCTTGTGTAGAACAGTCACATCAGGAGATGTGACCGCTCTACCCTACCGGCGATACACTGACAGGAGATAATTGCCCCTGTAGTGTATCAGCTGATGTGCTCTGTGCTGTCACTTACAGCACCGCTGCGTGGGAAAATTCTCACACAGCGGTACAGCCATAAAGTGAGAGCACCGGAGTGATGAATTCCGGTGAACTCTCATGGTGGCTCAGTGATACACTGACAGGAGGTAATATTTCCTGCAGTGTATCACCAGAGGCCAGGTAGAGTGCTCACATCTCTCGATGTGACTGTTCTACACATGAAATCATCATGGGACACTCAATAAATGGACTATGGTGGACAGGATAGTATTATTGTTGGTTTATTATTTTTTTTTTTTGCATTAGAGTCGGGGATTCGGCGATGCAGTAAGTATGGTTAATTAATATTACAAAATGACTTTATTCTGGCTGTGTCTTTATTGACCATATAATAATAGGATTAATAAAGGATAGGTGTCTTATAGATGCTTCTCCATTACTAAGTCTTGGGCTTGATGTCACCGGACAAGCCAAAAGTGACATTAACCCCAGAAATATTACCCCACTTGCCACCGCTACAGGGCAAGTGGGAAGAGCAAAGCTAAGTGCCAGAATTTGCGCATCTATAAGATGTGCCATTTCTGGGGCGGCTGAGAGTTGATGTTTTTAGCCTGGGGGGTCAATATCCATGGCCCTTTCCAAGGCTCTTAATATCAGCCCGCAGCTGTCTGCCTAGCCTTTGCTGGTTTGATTTTATAGGGGGACCACATGTCAATTTATTTATGGTGTTCCCCTGTAAAATAGCCAGTAAAGGCTAAGCAAACATCTGTGAGCTGGTATTAATAGCCTGGGAACCTTTATGGCTATTGGCTTCTTCCCAGAATATTACCATCAGCCCTCAGCTTTCCCTCTACTGGTTATGAAAATTATGCAGAAGCCCACGCAATTTTTTTAAATTTTTTTTTTTAAATCGATACTGCGTTTCATGCACTATAAGGTGGTATGTGAGCACTATATCGCAGTATGTGAGTACTATAAGATGGCATATGAGCACTATATGGCAGTATTTTAGCACTATATGGCAATATGTGGGCACTATATGGCAGTAAATAAGCACTATATGGTGGGTACTGTATGGCCGCATGTGAGCACTATATGGCCGCATGTGAGCACTATATGGCCGCATGTGAGCACTAAATACGGTGTCAGACTGGGGTGCCCAGGGCCCACCAGTAAAAATGAATTTGGGGGCCCACTTTTTACCTGCATACAAATTTTACACTCCCCTCATTCACAGATTTACCTATACTCTTTATAATTATAAACTAAGTAATTTGGTTAATGAATGATGAGATGCTATTTTTTATGTACAGAGTAAATCAAGTGAATAATACCAAGTACTAACCATAAAGTGGGGTTGGGGGCCCACTGGGGGATTGCCCTGTTCCCATATGAGCCAGTCCTAGCCTGACTATACAGCAGTATGTGAGCAATATTTGGCCGTATGTGAGCAATATGTGACAATATATGAGCACTATAAGATGGTATATGAGCACTATATGGCAGTATTTGAGTACTGTATGGCAGTACATGAGCACTACATGGCAGTATATGAGCAATATACAGCAGTATGTGAGCACTATATGACAGTATGTGAGCACTATATGACAGTATATGAGCACTATATGACAGTACGTGGGCACTATATGCTGATATAGCAAATGTTAGAGGAAATATAAACACTGCTCAAAAAAATAAAGGGAACAATGAAATAACACATCCTAAATCTGAATGAATTAAATATTCTCATTAAATACTTTGTTCTTTACAAAGTTGCATATGCTGACAACAAAATCACACAAAAATCATCAATGGAAATCAAATTTACTAACCAATGGAGGCCTGGATTTGGAGTCCCACACAAAATTAAAGTGGAATGTTGAGAGTGTGTGGACCCCATCTGGAATGTAATGTCCTTAAAACAAGTCAAAATGATGCTCAGTATTGTATGTGGCCTTCACGTGCCTGTATGACCTCCCAACAATGCCTGGGCATGCTCCTGATGAGGCGGCGGATGGTCTCCTGAGGGATCTCCTCCCAGACCTGGACTAAGGCATCCGCCAACTCCTGGATAGTCTGTGGTGCAACGTATAGTTGGTGGATGGAGCAAGACATGGTGTCCCAGTTGTGCTCATTCGGATTCAGGTCTGTGGGACGGGCGGGTCAGTGCATAGCTTCAATGCCTTCAGAACCTGCAGAACCACTCCTTTATTGAGTGTGTCTTGATAATTGCCAATAATTTCCATCTGTTGTCTATTCCATTTGCACAACAGCATGTGAAATTGATTGTCAGTGTTGCTTCCTAAGTGGACAGTTTGATTTCACAGAAGTTTGATTCACTTGTAGTTATATTCTGTTGTTTAAGTGTTTCCTTTATTTTTTTGAGCAGTGTATATATATTTATTATATTCACTTATATTTGTTTTGTGTGTGTAAACATTATATTTGAACATGGTATGTATATGATGATATTATGGTCTTGAATGTAGAATGTAAAAGAAGAGGTTGGGCAAGGAAATGACATCACAATTCCTTTTTTTGCTTGCTAAATAATATATCTTTATCTTACAAAACCGCATACAAAGCCTCATGAAAAACCTCATGAAAATCCACAACAAATCCGCTTGGATTTTCAACTGAGTATTTGGCCAAGAGAGGCATAATCCGTGCAGAATTTTACATGGGCAAATTTGCAATGAGTGCACATACAGTAGCCTTAAGGCCGGGGTCACACTAGAGAGAAATACGGATGAGTGAGAGGCGTAAAAACCTCGCGCTAAACACGGACCAATGATTCGCTATGGAGCATCTCCCATAAGGCCTCTTTCACACTTCAGTTTTTTACAATCAGTCACAATCCGCCAGGTTTTGGAAAAAACGGATCCTCAATTTTCTTCTCTCTCTCTCTCTCTCTCTCTCTCTAATTCAAATTCAAATAGGCTTTATTGGCAGGACCAAAATACAATTAGTGTTGCCAAAGCAAGAAGACAAGTGTGGCAGGGGAGTGGATTAGGGTAGTGGGGATGGGGTGTTGGGGGCAAAATTTGGGGAGTGATTGTCCATTTGGAGGTCTTTAGTTCCTCTCATCTTATGACATGTGGTGACATATTGGGCGGCAACCTCCACCATTGATTCTTCTTCCCCCAGTAGGATGCAGAGTTTCCTCTCCTCGTCCATGGATGGGAAGTCTGGGGTATGGGTCGTAAGTTTCTGGAAGTGGGAGTCCCTCACTGCTGAGTATTTGTTGCAGTGCAGCAGGAAGTGCACCTCATCTTCCAGAGCCCCCTGCTGGCAGTGCTGGCACAGTCTGTTCTCTCGTGGCTTGTATGTCTGTCGGTGCCGCCCTGTTTCCACCTCTAGGTTGTGGGCGCTTAATCTGTATATACTCAGGGTCTGCCTGTCTTTGGGGTGGCGTAGCCTTTCCAGGTATGGAGCCAGTGTGTAGTCCCTCCGCAGTGACCGGTAGATGGTGAGTTTCTGGGAGTTCTCCAATTCACTCTTCCAACCCTCTATGTATTGCATCTTGCAGCTCTCTGAGATCTCTTTTATTTGGGCTTTAGTTAGGGTGTGCTGCTGACTTTGGTTGAGCTGGCTGCCGAGGTTCCTGGCTTGCTCTTGGCTCTGGCTCAGCAGGGCTTTATGATGATAGGAGCTGGGGTTGCTGTTCTGTATATGCACCTGGTGTGATAGCGCCCTCTTGTGTATAGTGAGCCATAAGGGGAATCGGCCCAGCTCTGCCCGGCAGGCTATGTTTGAGGTGCTGCTATGTACCTGGAGGAGATATTTGCAGAACTCCAGATGGAAGACTTCGGTTGGGCTGGAATCCCACTTTTTCTGGTCTGGATAGGTTCCTGGACCCCATACCTCGCTGCCATATAGCAGTATAGGTGTGATGACGCTGTCGAATATCTTGAGCCAGACTCTCACCGGTGGTTTGAGGTGGTACATTTGTCTTCTGATGGCATAGAAGGTTCTGCATGCTTTCCCTTTCAGGGTCTCTGCTGCTTGCTTGAGGCTCCCGGTTTGGCTTAGCTCCAGACCGAGGTAGGTATAGCTGCTTGTCTTCTCTAGCGTGGCACCATTTAGTGTGAGGGAGGAAATGGAGGTTTCTTTAGAACTCCTCTTTTGAAACACCATGACTTTGGTCTTCTTTTGGTTGATGGGCAGCGCCCATGTGGTGCTGAATGTTTCCAGCACGGCCAAGCTATCTTGGAGGCCTCTCTCAGTTGGGGAAAGCAGCAGGAGGTCGTCTGCATACAGCAGGATCTTCACCTCTCGGTCGTGCAGGCTGAGACCTGGGGCAGAGGAGGATTCTAGGGCCGCTGCCAGTCCATTTATGTAGATGCTAAATAGAGTTGGGCTCAGGCTGCAGCCCTGTCTTACCCCACGGCACTGCCGGAAGAAGGCCGTCCTCTTTCCATTCACCTTCACGCTGCACCGATTCTCAGAGTATGAGCTCTTGATGACGTCGTAGGTTCTGCCACCTATTCCGCTCTCCAGGAGTTTCAGGAACAGACCTGGGTGCCACACTGAGTCAAAGGCCTTCTTGAAGTCCACAAAACATGCAAAATATTTTCCCCTGTTTTTTTCTATGGATGTGGGTCTTGATGAGGCTTTGCAGGGTGTAGATGTGATCCTTGGTGCGATGGTTTGGCATGAACCCAGCTTGGCTTCTGCTGAGGGTGTCCCGCTGGGTGAGGAAGGTGATGATCCTTTTGTTAATAATGCTGTTAAATAGTTTTCCCAGAATGCTGTTAACACATATTCCTCTGTAGTTTGCTGGATCATATCTGTCTCCATTCTTGTAGATGGGCGTTATGAGACCTTGATTCCAGCTTTTTGGGAAGTAGCCAGCACTCTGGATGTGGGTGAATAGTTTTGCCAGTGCTGCATGTATATCTGGGGAACTGAATTTGATCATCTCTGGCAGGATGCCGTCACTGCCCGCGGCCTTCTTGCATTTCATAAATTTGATACTGTCTTTTATTTCCAGCACACTGATTGGTATGTCCAGAGGATTTTGGAAGTCTTTGATTGTCTCCTCCATGTCTCTGAGTTTAGTGGTTAGGTGCTTCTGTTCTGGGGTTAGGTCTTCTTCTGGTATGTTCTTGTAGAGGCCTTTGAAGTAGCTGTGCCAGATGTTGCCATTTTGGATGTGGAGGGTGCTCTGCTTGGGCTTTGTGCCGATATGATTCCAGGTCTCCCAGAATGAGTTGTCCTGGAGGGAGTCCTCAAGCTTCTGTAGTTCTTGGCAGATATGCCTCTGTTTTTTCTCCCTGAGAGTGCATTTGTATTGCCTCTAGGATGTCATGGGCCGCTCTTAGGTCCCTGTTGTTTGGATCTCTGTGCTTTTGGTTTGAGGCTACCCTTAGGGAGTTGCGTAGTGACTTACATTCTTTGTCAAACCATTTTTGGCCTTGTTTATTTGTTGGTTTCTTGGGGTTGGTTCTTCTGATGCCTGCTAGCTCTGCCATGGTGTATAGGATGTTGTTAAAGTCATTCACTGCCCCGTTGACCCCTTGCTGGTTTGATGCGTAACTACTTGTGTTGAAATTTACAAGTAGCTCTTGGATCTCGGTTCTGTTAGTCATGTTGGTGTATTCAGTGGATAACTGTTTGGGCCACTTGTAGGATGGTGGCAGGTTGTGTAGACTGGTCAGGTGTGGCTTTTCTATGGGTTGTTTGTCCGTGGATCTCATGTACAGCAGTGTCTGGTTGTGGTCTGACAGGTGGGTTTCAGGGGTGACTATGAAGGCATTTATGTTTCCTGGGTCTATGTCCGTTATTGCGTAATCCACCACACTGCTGCCCAAGTGGGAGTTTAGTGTAAATCTCCCTAGTGAGTCCCCCCTGATGCGTCCATTCACTATATACAGCCCCAAGCTCCGGCACAGGTTCAGCAAGGTTCTGCCGCTTTTATTCACCACTCTGTCATAGCTGTTTCTTGCGGTCTGTACTGAATCATTGTAGAAGGATCCATCTCCCATTACATATGTGTTTCCGTCAGGTGACATGTAGTCCTTCTCTGTACCCGTCCTGGCATTGAGGTCTCCGCAGAGGAGCACTCTGCCCATGGACTGGAATTGGGCTGCCTCTCTCTGTATGACCTCATAGATGTCCGGCTTATAGTATGGGGATTCTGATGGAGGGATGTAGGCTGCGCAGAGGTAGATGTCCTGCTGAGAGGTGAGGATGGCGCTGCTTATCCTCATCCAGATATGGCTTTCTCCTCTTTTTACTGCCTTGATGTGCTCTTTGATTTCCTCCTTGTACCATATTAGTATGCCCCCTGAACAACGGCCCTGTTTGATGTTCTTGTTTTTCTGGGCAGAGAGAGAAAATTCCCTGTATCCCATGGGTGTCAGGGATTCCTCCTCTGCCCGGGCCCATGTCTCCAGAAGGATCTGGATGTCAATGTTCTTTAGCTTTTGCTTGAAGTCTGGATCATTTGTCTTGGACCCAAAGGCTGAGGCATTCAGTCCTTGAATGTTCCAGCTGCTGATAACTAAGGATGTCATATTTGGTCGATATACCTTATAATGAAGAAAGATTTTCATAGGACGTAACATGTTCTTGTGGTGAGTTTGGGTGGCATATTTTAAGGGTGTCCCATGAGTTGGCTGCATAGTGTGCTGATCAATGTCCTTATTTCAGCCATGTTGCTGTTCTCTGTTGCTCTTTGTTGCCATTGTGGGGCATGTTGTCTCCTGTGCCCTGTCTGTGGACTCTCATTGGGGATCGCTGTGCATTGCCATTGTGGGGCATGTTGTCTCCTTTGCCCTCTCTGTGGATTCTCTCCAGGGATCGCTGTGGTTTGCCATCTGTTTGGAGGGCGTCTTGCTTGTAGTCTCGGAGGTCTGTTTAGAACCATGTCCTTTAGCTCTTTTGCTAGATTGCTGACCCCTTGTTTATTGAGGTGTTTGTCGTCGTATAGGTGACGGAGCGTTATTCTGGGGTGGCTTGCCAGCTGTATATTTGGTGTTGAGGCGATACTGGCAGCCAGCTCTGAGTTGATTTGCTGGATTACCTCTTGGTTTATTTCTTTCCTTGGAAGCAGGGCAGACAGGATTGGTTTGGTTCTGGGGAATTTTTGCTGGGCTGCTATTGCGAGTTTTGTTAGGTCCTGAGTGACTGTCTCTTGTTGGATATCGTTTGTGCCGGTGTGTAGTATGAGGTGTGTGGGCTCTGTGAAGTATGTATTACTGATCACCTTCTCTGCTTGTGGGATTGTTGAACAGCGGATTTTTGTGACTTGTGCCCCTGGGAACAGTCTCTTAGTGTCCAGGTATTTTCCATTAGAGTCTATTATTAGGACGATGTCGGGGATCGGTGTTCTATTTGGGTCATTTGCTGTTTGTGCATCGTTTGGTCCTTGGGTGATGGTTGTCTTTGACTGCTGTGGTGTTGGGGCTGTATTTTTGTTGCAGGGAATGAGGGCACAGTTTTCCTCTGTAGGATTGTTGGTTTCTCTGGTTTGCTGTATGGGAGTCTGCTGTATTTTTATTGCTGAGGTTGTTTCGGTCTGGTCAGGGCTGTCGCCGGTCTGTGATATGTCAGGCATCAGGGTAGTTGCTGCATGCATGGGTTCTGGGGTGTTCATTATACTTTGAAGTGCTATGTCCATGTTTTGTTGCAGATTTGATGATTTTAGCAGGGATATTTCTTCTTTGAGAGTTGAGTTTTCTTCCTGCAGTTTTTTAAGTGACATTTGCATTTCACACAAGTCTATTTTCAACCTCAATAGTTCGTCCTTCAGTTGTTCATTTGCATTTTTCTCACCTTGGCTTCTTTGTAAATCCTCTTTGAATTCAGTAAACTCACTTTCTAATCTGGACAGGCAGTCTCTGAGAATATCCATGGGGGGTTGTGATGTAGATGTGGTGGGTGCACAGCTTGGGACCCTGTCTGCTGTAATCTGAGATGGAATGGTTATGCCTCTTCTCAAGGTTTGTACCTGGGTCCTAATGTGACTAAATTGTTGTCAAAATTCCTCCAGTTTTTGTTTTGTTCCTTGCACCATGATAGTTCCATTATTATAAATGTTTATGGAGAGATTAAAAGTCTCGGGGTCCTCCTCATCCTGTACTCTAATTTGTTTGCCCCTGCTAATGCCCCGTGTTTTGACATTCTTGTAATGGTTTCTGAGAGTCTGGTCCCAGGCTTCATGGTGCCCTGAGTAGAATAACACATTTGTTTTTTCTCCCTGTTCATTAACGTCTATTAGTACTGTCTCTGGAGTTTTTTTGATGTTGGCCAGTTTTATTGCCTTACTGGCTGCCTTGGATCTAGCATTCTCAGGGAAGCTTATCACTAATGTGTCAGGCCCCCTGCTGGGTCCTGGCTCCATGTCTCTCTCCATGCTTACAGTGCAATTCCTATATTGTTTCAATTTAAAAGTCTTTTATATTTTCCAATATTTTCTAATGCTTAATATACAGTCTATTGTTCTCTTAGCAGTGTATTGGCGTGAAGCCCTTACCTTGGGGATGCACTGAGCATTGGTGGTTTTCTGCTTGCTTGATTTCCAGTGGCTGAGCTGTTCCTGCTTTTTATCCTTGTATCTTGTATCCTGATTTTTCTTGTCTTGGCTTAAAATCCTTAAAATCTTTTTCCGGTGTGCTTAGTATGTCATCATGTCTGTGAATTTTTGGGGTATGTCCTCCAATCTTCTCATTATAAGGTATAAAACTTGGATTTGATCAGGAGCTCATTTTTACAGTGTCCTGCTCCTGCAGTGGCTCCACCTCTCTCTCCCTTCTCCCTCTCCCTCTCCCTCTCCCGTATTTTACGGGCCGAGACAATTGCAGCATGCTGCAATTGTCAGCGTATTCCGTCCGAAATACGCCAATGCAAGTCTATGGGTGTGCAAAAAATAAGGATTACACATCGACCAGATGTGTGACTTGCGAGAAATACGCCCCGGTGTCCTTTCATTTTGCGAGACAGTAAAATCACACTGACATTTTTAATAAAGAAACAAAAGAATAGATATATACACATCGAATATATATACATACACATACACTCACTGGCCACTTTATTAGGTACACCTGTCCAACTGTGTGTTAAGACTTAATTTCTAATCAGCCAATCACATGACGGCAACTCAGTGCATTTAGGCATGTAGACATGGTCAAGACAATCTCCTGCATTTCAAACCGAGCATCAGTATGGGGAAGAAAGGTGATTTGAGTGCCTTTGAACGTGGCATGATTGTTGGTGCCAGAAGGGCTGGTCTGAGAATTTCAGAAACTGCTGATCTACTGGGATTTTCACGCACAACCATCTCTAGGGTTTACAGAGAATGGTCCGACAAAGAAAAAAAAAACAGTGAGCGGCAGTTCTGTGGCCGGAAATGCCTTGTTGATGCCAGAGGTCAGAGGAGAATGGGCAGACTGGTTCGAGCTGATAGAAAGGCAACAGTGACTCAAATTGCCACCCGTTACAACCAAGGTAGGCAGAAGAGCATCTCTGAACGCACAGTGCGTCGAACTTTGAGGCAGATGGGCTACAGCAGCAGAAGACCACACTGGGTACCACTCCTCTCAGCTAAGAACAGGAAACTGAGGCTACAATTTGCAGAAGCTCATCGAAATTGGACAGTAGAAGATTGGAAAAACGTTGCCTGGTCTGATGAGTCTCGATTTCTGCTGCGACATTCGGATGGTAGGGTCAGAATTTGGCGTAAACAACATGAAAGCATGGATCCATCCTGCCTTGTATCAACGGTTCAGGCTGGTGGTGGTGGTGTCATGGTGTGGGGAATTTTTTCTTGGCACTCTTTGGGCCCCTTGGTACCAATTGAGCATCGTTGCAACGCCACAGCCTACCTGAGTATTGTTGCTGACCATGTCCATCCCTTTATGACCACAATGTACCCAACATCTGATGGCTACTTTCAGCAGGATAATGCGCCATGTCATAAAGCTCGAATCATCTCAGATTGGTTTCTTGAACATGACAATGAGTTCACTGTACTCAAATGGCCTCCTCAGTCACCAGATCTCAATCCAATAGAGCATCTTTGGGATGAGGTGGAACGGGAGATTCGCATCAGGGATGTGCAGCCGACAAATCTGCGCCAACTGTGTGATGCCATCATGTCAATATGGTCCAAAATCTCTGAGGAATGCTTCCAGCACCTTGTTGAATCTCTGCCACGAAGAATTGAGGCAGTTCTGAAGGCAAAAGGGGGTCCAACCCCTTACTAGCATGGTGTACCTAATAAAGTGGCCAGTGAGTGTATATATATATATACATGTCATTGAGACACATATATATATATATATATATTGTGGTGTAGTTACCACTATGTCAGCTAGGGGACGCTGTGTGGGTGTCCCAGGACGGGTGTACAGGCACATTCAGTGTGGTAACAGGAGCAGGGTCCTAAATGACCATTATGGGTCTCAAGGTGGGTGGCCTTGGGATGCAGGCTCCAGGGTGTATTGATCAGCAGAGGTACTGCTGATCTTTCTGTTACACTGTGTCAGGGAAACCTGTGTGTGTCTATACAACCTTTAGTGATGTCATAGCCATGTGATCACCTGTGGGTGTGGTTACAGGGCTATGTAATTGAGGTGTTTGGCACATGTGAGAGAGTGTGGAGGGAGTCTGTCAGAGTGTGGACAGACTTCCATGTGTCCAGGTGGGACACTACAGAGAGTGGCCTGTGTGCTAAGGAAGGAGAAGCCTTCCTGTGTCTGCGGCTGCAGATAGAGCGCTGCTCTGGACATTGCCCTGGCCTATGTATATTAGCTGTATATGGGGAGGACTACACCTCCCAGCATGTGCTGAGACTCTCGGTCCGAGTCTGAAGCCACGGACGTTTATGTTCTTTTGTGCCTAAGCTAGAGGCTATTTTGGTGATAGGCTGATTTATGGTTTATGGAGCAAATAAACCTCATGGACTTTGGGAAGAACCTGCCTCATGATTGTCTCCCGCTGCACCTGAGCGAGTCACATCCCTACAATTGGTGACAGACTGCGGGCAGCGACTCCCAGAAGCACGTGTGGCAGTGCTGGCGATTCTGAGCCAGGAGAGCAGACGGTCTGACAACCGTGAGTAATACTGACCGAGGTCAGAGAAAGTGACTATTAATATTTGTGGGATACCTCTGAGGAGAAGAGGCGTCCAGGAACCTGTGTGGCCGACACAGGTAACAGACAGGAGTCTGTGTTGCACTGACCAGGGTCAGTGAGAGACTGTGTTCCTGGAGGGGTCAGTGAGCAAGGTCCTGGAGGGTCAGTGTTGGGAGGTTCTGGGAGAGGAATCGGATCCCTGGAACACGTGCTATGACCTTGGACCTGATGAGGCGTGTGTTGGGCAGTCTCAGGCGGAGACGGATGTCCTGAAGAGCACCCGCTGAGCCCCTGGACCTGGTGAGGCTGGTGTGTTGGGAGACCCTGGGAGGAGGGTCGGCTCCCTGAATAGCACCCGGTGTGCCCTGTGTGTTGGACGGTCTCAGGTGGAGACGGTACGTCCTGAGTGGCACACGAACAGGACATGTGAGAGACTGTGCATGTGTTTTTTTTTTCTTTTTTTTTTTCTTTTCCTCTGCAAAACCTGAAGGTGCTTGCTGTGGCTCAGTGGGGTCACGAAGGTCTCGCAGCACAGGGACCTGGTGTTTTCTTTAAGGGATCTGCCCTGGGAGCATTGGTAGCAGACGCTGTCTGTCTACACCATCCTGCTGCAGCTTTATTGCATGTGACTAAGCGGATACAGTAGTTGTGGCTTTACACAACTATTAAGGGTGAGTACCCTGTATTATTGCTGCGTAACCCATTATACCTGCACTGGTAAGGCCCTATGGGCGCACTTTTGTGGCTTTTTTATCTTTGAGGGTGACAAGCGGCTTCCAGTAACCCGGCGGGGTTACGAAGGTGACAAGCGGCTTCCGGTGGATCGGCGGGTCCACGAAGATGGCGCAGCAGAAGCTGCAGTGACACCAGCCGCTGTGTATGTGTGTGAACAGCAGCCGGAGGTGCCGGTGATCAGTGACAGCAGGAGCTGTGGTGGTGCCAGCAAAGACTTGTGTGGTATCGTGAGAGACAAACTGTACTGTGTGAACTGTGGCATAAGAAGTTCTGCAGAACGGACATGGGGAAATCCCAAAAGGGGGCGGTAACCCAAAAGGGAGTGGTAACCAAAAAAGGGGTGGAGTCCCAAAAGGGGGCGGTGACCCAAATTAGAGTGGTAACCCAAAAAGGGGTGGAGTCCCAAAAGGGGGCGGTGACCCAAATTGGAGTGGTAACCCAAAAGGGGGTGGAGTCCCAAAAGGGGGCGGTGACCCAAATTAGAGTGGTAACCCAAAAAGGGGTGGAGTCACAAAAGGGGGAGGTGACCCAAATTGGAGTGGTAACCCAAAAGGGGGTGGAGTCCCAAAAGGGGGCGGTGACCCAAATTGGGGTGGCAACCCAAAGCGGGGTGGTGGTCCAGAAAGGGGTCAAGTGTGAAGTGACAGCACTGGGTGACTCAGTAGGTATGTCTGGAGTACCGCAGTGTATGTGCAGGTCTTTTTCAGAATGTGGAATATCCTTTCCAGGTAGTAATGACGGGCCACAGATGTGTACAGTGATGCTGCACCGGGAAGGAGCCTTTGGTCGGCTGGACTCAGAGAGTCAGGTGACTCTGACAGGAACGCCTCTCGTTTTCTCTCTGACCGAGAAAAACGTCAGGGTTCGCTGTAAACACGGGGTCACGGTGAACTACGCAGTAGACACAGTAGTGTTTGAGGGGACCAAAGGTGGTGAGTGCCAAGGTAGAGGGATACCACGGGACTTAGTCTATGCCTGGGAGAGGGGCCGGGACTTTCTTTTGTTTGATGACGTTTGGTCTGACGATGGAGATGCTTCGACTGTGGGGCAAGCAGACACTGAGACAGTGACGGCTCCTGACATGGACAGGTCAGAGGTAGAACTGACCAGAGGAAGAAGTACATCTGCCCAACTGACGGACCTGACGTCTCGTGATAAGACAGATGGTGGGCTGGGAGATGAGACGACTGGACTAGACACATTGGTGCTGGACGGTAACTGGAGGGTTCACTCGACTGGGGTGACTGACCCAGTGGTACCCTTTAACGATATAATTAAAGAGGTAGTAGTGAGACACGTGCTGGCCAAAAGAGAACAAGATCATGAGATACATCTGATAAAGGAGACTGTAACAGAACATGTCGAACGGGAAAGAGTCCTAAGGCAAGCAGCTGAGCACAGAGTGGATGAGCTGGAGAAGGAAGTCTCTGAGCTCAGAGGTCACCTGTCAGCATGTAAAACCATGAACAAGACCCTGTTGGAAGATATGGAGGTGCTCAGAGAGGCCCAAGAGAAGCATCAACAGGAGATTATCAGGAGAGAGGATCAGCGTCGCTACCTGGCAGAGGAGCGAGATAAAGTTCTGCAAGAACTCAGTGGAGTAGTAAAAGGTCTTCTGCAGAAGAAGTGGATGGGTGAAGACGTACAGCGGCCGTGCCCGACTGATAGCAAGGCAGAACTGCCAAAGCCCATCTTGGAAAAGGGTCCTGAAGACTGTAAATCTCAGGAAGATGGTGAACCAAGAGCTGCACAAGACAGTCACCCGGTCTTGGCAGATACCTTGAGGGAAGTGTCCGTGGGGAACCCAGAGCCATCTGTCCAGGATGAGAGCAAGTCCATGACCTTCAAGTGCATGATGGAGGTACCCGAAGACGTGCGAGAAGCGTGTGCCAGCGAAGGTGTGCATGAGACCTTTAAAAAGGCAGTAAAGGCCTATAGTGTGAGCTGGGCACCAGAAACAGACCAGTTGGTGATACTGGCAGAAACGGAAGACACAGAGAGAAGGGTGGCTATCCTGAAGGAGATGCACCTACAATGTCTCCGCACGAAACAGATGCTCGTGGAGCGTAATAGGAAAGCCGCTCGACGTCTGGAGCTTGCAAGGGAAGCACAAAGTCGGCTGGGCTTTGTGGAAGACATAATTCCGGTACCCAGAAATCTGGTGGGGAAAGTCGTTGGCAGACTTGGAAAGGTGATGCAGGAGATGGTGAATCGATCCTGTGTGAAGAGAGTGAGGATCCCACCTGCTGGTGAAATCCAAGTCGTTATTGAAGATGACATGGTTCCTGTCATTGTGGTTGGTTCGGTGGAAAGCATTGGGAAGCTTCGCTTGCTCCTGGAATATCGGGTAGCGTACCTGAAGGAGATTGAGCAGCTAAGACAGGATCGGCTGCAGATGAATAAGCAGATACAGAACGTCAGGTGGCGTCCACCTCCAACCCAAGTTGTAAAGACCCGAAGGGATCCTCCAAAGAATGAAAGGACAGGTAGTCGAAGACAAGAACGTCGAGAGTCCGCAAGTGGCAGTTCTAATCTTAGTAGCATAGGCACGAGACCCGGTGGTGGACGTAGCGACAGAGGGTCAGACTCATACCAGCCAGTTAGCCCAACTGGACGTGGGACTCATGACCGTATGAACCGGGAGAGTCAGCTAGTGAGAGAAAGGTCGGGTGATGGAGCGCACTGCAGACAGATGGAGACTAAAGAGTGCCTGGTCACCCTGACGGACTTTGACGGGAAAGCCAAAGCCCAAGGCCGAAATACTGACCGCTGGGGGCGGGTGAGGCCTAACGTAAATATGATGCAGTATGACTGCCGAAACAGATGGAGACGGTCCTCTCGATTGGTAGGGCAAGGTGACATGAGTGCCCGGTCTCAAGATCCCTGGGTGATGTCATGTGTTCAACCCCACAAGTTTGAACAGAGGGGGGAGGTATGTGGTGTAGTTACCACTATGTCAGCTAGGGGGCGCTGTGTGGGTGTCCCAGGACGGGTGTACAGGCACATTCAGTGTGGTAACAGGAGCAGGGTCCTAAATGACCATTATGGGTCTCAAGGTGGGTGGCCTTGGGATGCAGGCTCCAGGGTGTATTGATCAGCAGAGGTACTGCTGATCTTTCTGTTACACTGTGTCAGGGAAACCTGTGTGTGTCTATACAACCTTTAGTGATGTCATAGCCATGTGATCACCTGTGGGTGTGGTTACAGGGCTATGTAATTGAGGTGTTTGGCACATGTGAGAGAGTGTGGAGGGAGTCTGTCAGAGTGTGGA
This sequence comes from Dendrobates tinctorius, assembly GCF_039654945.1. Lineage (NCBI taxonomy): Eukaryota > Metazoa > Chordata > Amphibia > Anura > Dendrobatidae > Dendrobates > Dendrobates tinctorius. Next base: position 89,817,334 of record NW_027361687.1, on the reverse strand, counting down.
CAGACTTCCATGTGTCCAGGTGGGACACTACAGAGAGTGGCCTGTGTGCTAAGGAAGGAGAAGCCTTCCTGTGTCTGCGGCTGCAGATAGAGCGCTGCTCTGGACATTGCCCTGGCCTATGTATATTAGCTGTATATGGGGAGGACTACACCTCCCAGCATGTGCTGAGACTCTCGGTCCGAGTCTGAAGCCACGGACGTTTATGTTCTTTTGTGCCTAAGCTAGAGGCTATTTTGGTGATAGGCTGATTTATGGTTTATGGAGCAAATAAACCTCATGGACTTTGGGAAGAACCTGCCTCATGATTGTCTCCCGCTGCACCTGAGCGAGTCACATCCCTACAATATATATATATATATATATACTATATGGTGCCCGATTCTATCGCATCGGGTATTCTAGAATATGTATGTAGTTTATTTATGAAGATTTAAAACTAATGCAATAATGCACCCCCAATCCTGGTATGCATGGTCCTCTCACCCCCAAATCCTGATATGCATGGTCCTCTCACCCCCAAATCCTGATATGCATGGTCCTCTCACCCCCAAATCCTGATATGCATGGTCCTCTCACCCCCAAATCCTGATATGCATGTCCTCTCACCCCCAAATCCTGATATGCATGGTCTCCTCGCCCCCCAATCCTGATATGCATGTTCCCCTCGCCCCCCAATCCTGGTATGTATGGTTCCTTTACCCCCCTTTCCTGGTATGCATGGTCCCCTCACCCCCTATCCTGGTATGCATGGTCCCCTCACCCCCAAATCCTGGTATGCATGGTCTCCTCACCCCCCTTTCCTGGTATGCATGGTCCCCTCACCCCCCAATCCTGGTATGCATGGTCCCCTCTCCCCTCTATTTTTATTACAGGTCGATGACTTTTATATTGGAGCAATACATTTTGTCAAAAACTAGGTGTCTTTATTTAATTAAAATCATTTATCATTAATGTCTGTGTGTTTTTTAATTGACACCTCTCCATTATTAATCAGCTTAATGTCACCTTCCAACAGCAAGATGACATTAACCCATTAATATTAACCCATTAGCCACTGCTACAGGGCAAAGGGAATAGAGAGGATAAGTGCCAGAAAAGGCGCATCTGGGGGCAGATTTTTGTAGCCGGGGGGGGGCAGCAAAAACAATGGTCACTCTCAAGGCTATTAAAATCTGCCCTCACTCCCATGCTTTACTTCCCTGGTTGCGATTTTGCCGCGGGAGCCCACGCATTTTTTTTTCCAATGAATCAACCCCTTAATTTAACACCTAGATGTCCCAAATTTTACAAACATACCGTACTTTAATTATTCATCAGGGAGATATAAAAAATACATGAAATGAAATGGTTTACTGTATGTAAACCATGTGTCATTTCATGTCATGTCGGGTTTTGTATTGATTTTACAGAAGCTGGCAATTGAATTAGCAGCTATTATGCTATGTAGAACTCTATGAAATGTAAATATATATATATATATATATATATATATATATATATATAAAAATTTTTTTTTTTTTCGCTTTATAAGATGCTCCGGATTATAAGACGCACCCCAAATTTTGAGGAGAAAAATAGGAAAAAACGTTTTTTTAATAAAATTTTAGTGCTTCTTATAATCCAGGCGTCTTATTGCTTACCGCTCTGTCTCATCTCCCGAGATTTCAATGCCGAGATCTCCATCTGCGCTTGCGCGGCGGCCATTTTCCAGGAAGCAATCCACCACACAGGCATGGATGGAACGGCAGAGCCCCGCACGCAGCACGGGACAGAGCCCGGCGGCGGCAGGCACCGGGGGGGACCCAGCGTGGCGGCGGCAGCACCCGGGGGACCCAGCGCGGTGGCACAATAAAAGGTACATTTGCATTGTAAGACGCACCCCTATTTTCCACCCAAATTTGGGGAAAAAAAGTGCGTCCTACAAAGCGAAAAATACGGTATATGTGTCTCAATGACATGTACATATATATGTATTCTATGTGTCTATATCCAAATTCTGCTTTTCCATTATCCATTGAAGACCATAATATCATCACATACCATGTTCAAATATAATGTTTACACACACAAAACAAATATAAGTGAATATTATATATAATATATATATATATATATCTATAATAATAAATGCCCTAAGCAACTTCCAGTTGTAACAACTTCCGTCCAGTTGTAACCAGTGACGTCACCGCACACCTCTTTCCATGTTAACCCTCAACACACACACTCCACTCACCTTTCACCATCTCCACTCACGTCCACTCACTCTTTCACTCCACATACGACCCTTTCTCTCACTCCGTCTCTCATACTCACGCCGTCATCGCCGCTGATCCACGATCCCCGACATCATCTTCCGCCGGCGCCATCCTGGATCCAGACGTCCTCCACGCCGGCGACATGTTCTTGCGGCGACGCCATTTTGGATCGGCGAAATCCCGCGATAGTCAAGATGGCGTCGCCGCAAGAACATGTCGCCGGCGAGGACGACGTCGGGATCCAAAATGGCGTCGGCGAAAACTCGCGAGATTTCGACGACGCCATTTTGGATCCCGACGTCGTCGTCGCCGGCGAGGACGACGTCGGGATCCAAAATGGCGTTGGCGAAAACTTGCGAGATTTCGTCGGCGCCATTTTGGATCCCGACGTCGTCCACGCCGGCGACATGTTCTTCCGGCGACGCCATCTTGACTATCACAGGATTTCACGATACTCAAGATGGCGTCGCCGCAAGAACATGTCGCCGGCGTGGACAACGTCTGCATCCAGGATGGCTCCGGCAGAAGAAGATGTCGGGGATCGTGGAGCAGCGGCGATGACGGCGTGAGTATGAGAGACGGAGTGAGAGAAGGGGTCGTATGTGGAGTGAAAGAGTGAGTGGAGATGGTGAAAGGTGAGAGGAGTGTGTGTTGAGGAGTGTGGGTGTTGAGGGTTAACATGGCAAGAGGTGTGATGCTATCGCATCCTCCCGATGCGATAGCATCGGGCCATAATCTAGTATATATATATATATATATATTGTGAGAATCATGTGGGAATAGTGGATGAGGGCAGGTATATCTCGCCCAGATTCCTTTCCTATGTGGCCTAGTCTGGTCAGTATCGCACCTGCTTGCTAATGAATAATGGGAGGTGGATATAAAAGGATGCAAGGTGGTTGTGTGAGTGTCTCAGCCTGGGAACACAGAGAGCCTGTCTGTGTGAGAGACACACGTGAGTGGAAGCAGTGCCCACTGCAACTGTGGTTTGGCTGGACGGGAGAAGCCCGCCAGTTGGTAGTTAGGTTGTCCATTGTTTAGTTAGTGCCGGACAGGCAAGGATTTGTTTTATGTTTTATTTCCTTTTGCATTGCTTTCACCGTTAGTAAACCTGACCCAGGGTCAGTTACACCCAAATCCCAGCTCTGCGCCTGAGTTTCATGCTGAATGCATGTGACCTTTGACCCCAGCAAAGGCGATTCCCGGAGTGTTTTATCACAATATATACAACAGTATATTTCCTCTTCATTTGCTATGCCACCATATCAGCATATAGTGCTCATATACTGCCATATAATAAACGCATAAAACCAAACTAAAATGTTTCTATACTAATGCACAAAGCATGGGCAACAAACAAGGAGAATTGGAACTACTAACACAGGAACAGAAATATGATGTAATTGGAATCACTGAAACTTGGTGGGACAATACACATGATTGGAATACAAGACTAGAAGGATACAACTTATTTGCAAGAAACAGACTTGATAAACGAGGAGGGGGTGTCGCATTGTATGTTCGAAACGCGTATATCTGCACAGAGATTGAAGCTTCAGAGACTGGGAGTTCTGTGGAAACTGTTTGGGTAAGAATACAAGGACAGAACAATGGAAAGGACACCATTGTAGGCATTTACTACAGGCCGCCTGTGCAAGCCGAAGATATAGATGAACTCTTTATGCATCAGATGGCCAAGTTCTCCAAAAAATATGACATAGTTGTCATGGGAGATTTCAACTATCCAGACATTTGTTGGGAAGCTCTCTCAGGCAAAACTAACAGGTCAAGGAAATTCTTATCCTCTCTTGCTGACAACTTTATCTTCCAAAAGGTAAGGGAGAAAACAAGGGGAACTGCTACCTTGGATCTAATCCTTATAAACAGGGAGGAAATGGTTGAGGAGGTAAAAGTGGCTGTGACCCTAGGAGGTAGCGACCATGCTATTTTAGAATTTTGGATTACTAGAGGTGGAAGACCTGTGAAGACTCAGACGTCAAGGTTAGATTTCAGAAAGGCAGATTTTAAGGGATTCAGAAAGAGAATTGGAGGGATCCAATGGCTGGATATCCTTAAAGACAAAAATGTCCAGGAAGGATGGGAAATCTTGAAAAATGAAATTCTCAAAGCACAGTTGTTAACAATTCCGAAAAGAGGGAAGAATAGGAAGCATTTAAGGAAACCAGGATGGATGAACACAGAACTTAAGCACATGCTAAAAAGGAAGAAAAAAATGTTTATAAAATGGAAAGAGGGAGGCATATCTAAAGAAGAATATAATGCTGTCTGCAGTACCTGCAGGGCACAAATCAGATTAGCTAAAGCTGAAAATGAACTGAGGCTTGCAAGAGATGTCAAAAGCAATAATAAAGGATTTTGGGGATATGTCAAAAGTAAAAGAAAAGTCAAAGATGCTATAGGATTTTTACAGGATGAAAATGATGAAATGGTAAGACAGGATGTTGAGAAGGCTGAACTTTTAAATTCCTATTTTGCATCTGTTTTCTCTCAGAAAGGAAATGCAACATCAACTGTTATTCACTGTCCTATTAAGGGAATAGAAGAATCCAGGATATCTATAAACAGAAAGATAGTGAGGAAACACTTAGCTAACCTAAATGAATTCAAGTCTCCAGGTCCAGATGAATTACACCCCAGAGTACTGAAGGAGATAGCAGAAGAAATTTTTGAACCCCTCTCCATAATCTTTGAAAATTCTTGGAGAACAGGAGAAGTGCCAGAAGACTGGAGAAGAGCAAATGTTGTTCCTATCTTCAAAAAGGGGAAGAAGGTGGACCCAGGCAACTATAGGCCGGTGAGTCTGACTTCTATACCAGGAAAGATCTTTGAACAAATTATTAAACAACATGTATGTCAATACCTGGATAAGAATGAAGTGATTAAACAGAGTCAGCATGGGTTTCTAACTAATAAGTCATGTCAGACTAACTTAATTTCCTTCTATGACGGTATCACTGATTGGGTGGATCAAGGAAATGCTGTAGATATAGTATATCTTGACTTCAGCAAAGCATTTGACAAAGTCTCTCATACAATCCTTATTGAAAAAATGACTAAGTATGGAATGGACAAGGCAACTGTTAGGTGGATTCATAACTGGCTTAGTGATCGGACCCAAAGAGTGGTCGTAAATGGCTGCACATCCTGTTGGAAGAATGTCTCAAGTGGGGTACCACAGGGCTCTGTCCTGGGCCCTGTATTGTTCAACATCTTTATCAACGATTTAGATGAAGGAATTGAGGGTAAACTGATTAAATTTGCTGATGACACAAAGCTAGGAGGGATAGCTAATACTAGAGAAGAGAGAGAGAGGATTCAAAAAGATTTAAATAAACTGGAGAAGTGGGCAGCAACTAACAGAATGGTTTTTAACAGGGAGAAATGCAAAGTACTACATCTGGGCAATAAAAATGAAAAAAGCATATATAGAATGGGAGGAATAGGGCTAAGTGACAGCACATGTGAAAAAGACTTGGGTATACTAATAGATCACAGACTGAATATGAGTCAACAGTGTGATGCAGCAGCAAAAAAGGCAAATGCAATTCTAGGATGTATTAACAGAAGCATACAGTCTAGATCACGTGAAGTCATTATTTCCCTCTACTCCTCTTTGGTCAGACCTCATCTGGAATATTGTGTCCAGTTTTGGGCACCACATTTTAAAAAAGACATCAACAAACTGGAGCAAGTTCAGAAAAGAGCGACCAGAATGGTGACCGGTCTGCAAACCCTGTCTTATGAGGAAAGGTTGCAGGATTTGGGAATGTTTAGTTTGCAAAAGAGAAGACTGAGAGGAGACTTAATAGCTGTCTACAAATATCTAAAGGGCTGTCACATTGTAGAAGGATCAAATTTATTCTCATTTGCACAAGGAAAGACTAGAAGCAATGGGATGAAACTGAATGGGAAGAGACACAGATTAGATATTAGAAAAAACTTTTTGACAGTTAGAGTGATCAATGAGTGGAACAGGCTGCCACGAGAAGTGGTGAGTTCTCCTTCAATGGAAGTCTTCAAACAGAGGCTGGACAGACATCTGACTGGGATGATTTAGCGAATCCTGCTTTGAGCAGGGGGTTGGACCAGATGGCCCAGGAGGTCCCTTCCAACTCTACGATTCTATGATTCTATGATACAGTGCTCACATACTACCATATAGTGCTCATATACCATCTTATAGTGCTCACAAACTGCCATATACTGCTCATACACTGCCATCAAGTGCTCACATATTGCTATATAGTGCTATTATACTGCCATATAGTGCCCACATACTGCCGTTATAGTGTTCATATACCATCTTATAATGCTCACATAAAGTCATATAGTGATCAGATACAGCCATATAGTGCTCATACACTGCCATATAGTGAACACATAAAGCCATACAGTGGTCATATAGTGCCAAATAGTGCTTATATACCATCTTATAGTGCTCACATACTGCCATATAGTGCCCACATGCTGCCATATAGTGATCACATGTGGCCATATAGTGCTTATATACTGCTATATAGTGAACACATAAACCCATACATTTCTCATATACTGCCACATTTTGCTCATATACCATCTTATAGTCCTCACATACTGCCATATAGTGCTCACATACAGGTATATAGTGCTCATATACTGACATATAGTGCTCATTTACTGCCATATAGTGCTCACATACTGCCATATAGTGTTCATATACTGCCATACAATGCTCACATGCTGCCATCTAGTGTTCAGATACCATCAAATAGTGCTCATATACTGCCGTATTGTGAAAACACAAAGCCACACAGTGCTCATATGCTGCTAAATAGTGCTCATATACCATCTTATAGTGCTCACATACTGCTATATAGTGCTCACATACTGCTATATAGTGTTCACACACTGCCATATAGTGCTCATATACCATCATATAGTACTCACATATTGCCATATAGTGCTTGCATACTGCCATGTAGTGCTCACATGTTTCCATATAGTGCTCACATACCACCTTATAGTGCGCGAAGCTCAATATGTCTATTTTTCAAAAATATATATTTTAAAAAATTGTTGTGGCTAAAGTGCAATTTTTATAACCAACAGGGGGAAAGACGATGGCTGAGGGCTGATATTAATATTCTGGGAAGGAACCAATGGCCATAAAGGTTCCCAGGCTATTAATATCAGCTCACAGATGTTTGCTTAGCATTTACTAGATATTTTACAGGGGAACCCCCAAAAAAACTGACATGGGGTCCCCCCCTATAAAAGCAAACCAGCAAAGACTAGGCAGAGAGCTGTGGGCTGATATTAATAGCCTGGGAAGGGGCCATGGATATTGCCCCCCCAGACTAAAAACATCAGATCTCAGCCGCCCCAGAAATGGTGCATCTTATAGATGAGCAAATTCTGGCACTTAGCCTCACTCTTCCTACTTGCCCTGTAGCGGTTGCAAGTGGGGTAATATTTGTGGGGTTGATGTCACCTTTGTCTTGTCAGGTGACATCAAGTCCAAAGCTTAGTAATGTATTTTTTTTAATGTAGAATATTCAAACATAGTCTCATGCTTTCACAGGTAAAGTGGATACAGTGAGGCTGATGGATGGATCTGATCGCTGTGCTGGAAGACTGGAGATCCTCACTAATAATACATGGAGCAGAGCCTTCAGTGACCAATGGGGCAATAATGAGACCCAAGTTGTGTGCAGAGAATTACATTGTGGTCAGGTAGTAGGTTCATTTAGTACAACAACCCCAACAGGAACCAACAGCCATGTGTATCTCAGTGGAAAATGTGAAGGAAATGAGACCCGAATGACAGATTGTGCTGTTGTTGGAGCATCGAATATAAAGACAACACCTGGTCAGGAAAAGGGTGTAGAAATAATTTGCTCAGGTATAGTAGAATAATTTTGCAATGTCATGAGAAAATAAGAAAGCATACATCTGGGAAAAAATTAAAATTTATCTCTTTTGGTGTACATACAGTAACAACCCCTCTCTCCTGACCCTGTAGTGTGGCCTATATATGCAATAGTTCCTAAGGGGAAGCACGCAGTGTGGGGTGCAGCACGCAAGCATCCCATAAGCAAAGCATCACAGAAGCTAAGCATCAGGAAAACAGCAGTTATACATGGCAGTTAATCAGGGCAGGAGTCAGGTAACCGACACTTTGCCCTCCCCTTTAAACATGTGCTTTTTTTACCCTCCTGTGTTCCCTTGCCATCCACATTCACCACCCTATCCCCCCTCCATCACAACTCATTTACATCAGCCTCCTATACTTCCCTTTCCCATGTACAGCTCCCATGCACTCCTCACCTTCCTCAGAAACCTCAGCCCATCTTGCCCAAACACTTCGCAGAAAAAACCTACTTACAATTCCAACAACTATTTGCTCTTCATCTTCCTACTCCTACTGATTTCAGGGGACATCTCCCCCAACCCTGGTCCACCATCCCCCAACCTCAACCCCTACCTCACCTCATATCGAAACCTTAATTATCTTATTAATATTACTTGCAGTCCCTCATCTCCATCTTTTAATTGTGCCCTCTGGAATCCACGGTCTGCGTGTAACAAGCTTCCTTTCCTACACAACTACTTTCTGAACAACTCTCTTAATCTGTTGGCCCTCACTGAAACCTGGATTCAGAATTCTGACACTGTCTCTCCTGCTGCCATTTCCTATGGTGGCTTACAATTCTCTCATTCCCCAAGACCCACAAACAGACATGGTGGAGTCGGCATACTCCTGTCCCCACAATGCACTTTCCAGGTCATCCCCCCAGTTCCATCACTCTTATTCCCTTCTTTTGATGTCCACACAATCAGGCTCTTCTGTCCCCTCTCCCTCAGAGTAGCGGTCAAATACCGGCCCCCAGGCTCACCCACCCACTTCCTTGACCACCTTTCAGCCTGGTTGCCACACTTCATGTCCTCAGAACTTCCAACCCTTATCCTGGGAGACTTCAACATCCCCATTAACAGCCCTACTTCCACATCTGCATCCCAGCTTCTATCACTAACCACCTCTGTAGGCCTCTCACAGCTTTCAACCTCTGAGACACACAAGGACGGTAACACCCTTGATCTGGTCTTCGGCCGGCTCTGTTCAATCTCCCACCTAAATAACTCACCTCTTCCACTCTCTGACCATAGCATTCTCTCCTTCACGCTCACAAATCCTCGCCCACCCCAGCTCACTCCTACCTACCACACAGTCAGAAATCTACAAGCCATTAACCCTCAGACACTTTCAGACTCCCTACACTCATCACTGTCCCCAATCTCCTCTTTTTCCTGTCCTAATCTGGCTGTTCATCACTACAATGACACTCTTAGAAGCACCCTTGACCAAGTAGCTCCCCTCACCTTCAAAACCTCCAAGTACAGAGTAAAACAGCCCTGGCTCACATCGCAAACTCAACTTCTCCAGCGATGCTCTAGGAGTGCTGAACGCCTATGGAGAAAAACCCGCACACCAGAAGACTTCATCCACTTCAAATTTATGTTAAGAACCTATAATGCTGCCCTTCACCTCGCCAAACAGACCTACTTCACCACCCTGATCTCCTCACTAGCCAACAACCTCAAGAAACTTTTTGACACTTTTCACTCCCTCCTCAGGCCAAAAGCACAAGCCCCTATCACAGACATTTGTGCTGATGAACTGGCCTCCCACTTTACAGAAAAAATAGATATCCGTCAGGAAACCTGCTCCCAACCTCCAAGTGCTGTGACTCCCATCCCTTACTGCATCTCCCCTGGCTCACTTTCCACATTTGATCCTATCACAGAAGAAGAAGTCTCCCATCTCCTCTCTTCGTCTCGTCCGACTACATGCACTACCGACCCCATTCCCTCACATCTCCTCCAGTCTCTTTCCAGTCGTCACAACCCACCTAACTCAATCTTTAATCTCTCCCTCTCCTCGGGCATTTTCCCATCCTCCTTCTAACATGCCATCGTTACTCCATTACTAAAGAAACCCGCTCTCGACCCATCCTGCACAAACAACTACAGACCAGTCTCCAATCTCCCCTTCATCTCTAAACTTTTGGAGTGCCTAGTTTACTCCCGCCTTACCCGTTACCTCTCTATTCACTCCCTTCTAGACCCTTCACAGTCCGACTTCCGCCCCCTATATTCGACTGAAACTGCACTCATCAAAGTGACCAATGACCTTCTGACAGCAAAACATAAAGGTGACCACTCTCTGCTCATTCTTCTTGACCTATCTGCAGCTTTCGATACTGTTAACCACCATCTCCTACTCTCTAGGCTCCAGTCACTAGGCATTAAAGACACTGCTCTCTCCTGGTTCTCTTCCTATCTCTCTGACCACTCCTTCAGTGTTTTGTTCTCTGGCTCCACTTCATCTCCTCTTCCTCTTGCTGTCGGGGTGCCTCAGGGCTCAGTCCTTGGCCCCCTTCTCTTCTCTCTCTCTACACAGCCCCAATTGCACAGACCATCAGCAGATTTGGCTTTCGGTACCATCTTTATGCTGATGACACACAACTATATACGCCTTCCCCCGACCTTACCCCCTCTGTACTACAGAACGCCAGTGACTGTCTGTCCGCAGTCTCCAATATCATGTCCACTCTCTATCTGAAACTCAACCTCTCCAAAACTGAACTTCTTCTACTCCCACCGTCTACTAACGTCCCTAAATCTGACATTTCCCTCTCCGTGGGTGGTACCACAATAACAACCGGCAGCAGGTGCGCTGTCTGGGTGTTATGTTTGACACCAATCTCTCCTTCACATCCCATATACAATCTCTTGTCCGCTCTGGCCGCTTACACCTAAAGAACATCTCTAGAATCCACCCTTTACTTACCATGGAAACAACAAAAACCCTCACTGTAGCATTGATCCACTCCCGCCTGGATTACTGCAATGCTCTATTAATTGGCCTCCCCGTCACTCGACTATCCCCTCTCCAGTCCATACTTAATGCAGCAGCCAGGGTCGTCCATCTGGCTAATCGGTACTCGGACATGTCCGCTCTTCGTCAGTCATTACACTGGCTGCCCATTCATTATAGGATCCAATTCAAAGTACTTGTTCTCACCCACAAAGCTCTCCACGGTGCGGCACCCACCTACATCTCCTCCTTCATTTTTGTCTATCGGCCTAGCCGATCGCTGCGCTCTGCAAACGACTTTCAACCTCTGCACTAATCCGTACCTCCCTCTCCCGACTCCAAAACTTCTCCCGTGCTGCTCCTATCCTTTGGAATGCTCTACCCCAAGAAATTAGGACTAACCACAATTTGCATAGTTTTAGGCGCTCCCTCAAAACACATTTGTTCAGAGCAGCTTATCACGTTCACTATTCAAAGTCATTCTATGTGTAAGCGTGCGTGTGTAGCCCATTCACTATCTCCATCCATCCTTCACTCCCTCAAGATGGCTGGACCTTCATTGTAAATACATCATTGTAAATACACACCTGTACTTTGTATCTCCCTCACCTCATTGTAGATTGTAAGCTCTCATGAGCAGGGTCTGTTATGAATGAGTCACCGTAGGAGGCAAAAACAGAAATGCTAGCTAAGTCCAGAAAACCAGAGAAGTTGGCAGCTATCGGATTGCAGACCCCTGAACCTATCAACACAACTAGCAGTAGCCGTGGGGGGTTCCTACGATGCCCTAGACCCCTCGATCACAGCCGGAGGACTATATAGCCTAAAGACAGAAAGGGAAATCTAAACTGCCCCAGAGCAGACCCCAAAGCAAAAGGCAGCCCCCAACATGTAATGACGGTAAAGCAAGAAGAAAGAACACTAACACAGACAGAAAGATAGACTGAGCAAAGACGGGGCCCAAGCTAACTAGATAGGAAAGGACAGGAAGGCTGCTGTCTGCAATCCGTGAAAAACCCTATGAAAATAAGAGCCAACAAACTGACAGTGAAAAAGGCCCTGAAGACGCTAGGCTTCAAAAAGCTATGTCAGTACTCAGGAATATTCTGAAGACAGAGCAACCGGCAAAAGGAGATTCAGCTCACCCCAGCAGGGAATGGCAGAATCCAGAAAAGCAAGGAAAACAAAAACAAAACACAAATGCTAACAGACAAAGCAGAAAACAGCTTTAGAGGAGCAGGAATCAGACTGGTCTCCTAGAAGTCCACAGAGAAATCACCCGCAGGGCAGAAGGGCATCGGCAGCCTTATATCCAGTCCGTGACTCCACTCAGCCAGTCATCATCATCAGGCTCAGGTGCCTGATAATCAGGCTCATTACCTTCATTTACCAGAATAGGGAATTCACCAGTCCTCAGTGACGAAGGGGAAAATGAACTCACAACAGGGGTGATCTTATTTCATCTTATTTTGCTTTAATTATTGTATTGTTAGCATTGTTACTTATTACTTGTGTTTTGAAACTGTTAAACTGTAAAGCGCTGCGGAATATGTTGGAGCTATAAAAATATTATTATTATTAACTGTTACATTATTTTTGGTCGTACTTTTTTTAGCTTTCAAGATGAATCTTGGTTCCTTCATATTAGTAATCATTAAGAGTCTAGCTTGTTAGAAGGGAAAAGTGAATATTTGAAAATGATTTTGTGACATATGGCTAACAGGTTAAATTCTTATTGAAACTCATTTTGGAGCTTTAAAGAGATGATTTTAGGTGCCATAAATCATTTTTCTATTTTGGAGAGATGTTGATGTTCTCCTGAATCTGGCATGTTTTCTTTTGTTCCTGCACCTCCATTCCTGAAATTACCCCCTCTAACCTGTCAATAAATCTAGACAGGTTATGTGGCTTTATAGAAGAAAGCACTGAAGACCAAACCCACTTGGTTATAAAGATCAGGAAAGAAGGGATCACATATTAGGAATGGAGATGAACAGGGACACATGCTGGCTTCAGGAGAATAGTGGCATTAAGATTATGTAAAAATTTAATTCTAAAAGATCCTAAAAGGAAATTTTATTAATATGCCAATAAAATTAGTATAATATATGATAAAATACTTAAATATCTTCAGGCAGCATTATTATAGAATAAGGTTAAATGAGCAGATTGATATAGTTTATGAGAAAATAGCTAACTATGAGAGCCAGAATCTAAAAAAAAAATTAGTGATGAACGAGCACATTCTTCATTACTCGCCCGAGCATCGCAGTGCTCACATATCAGTGTGATCAAAATTGTGTCATTTCAGGTATCAATTTAAATTTTATTGCAGTGTCTTAGGCAAGTTATTGACACCAGTTTGCTGAAAAAAAAATACCGCTGGGGTGGGCTGCCAGAAAAATGCTCGCCTTACATTGGGCTCATTGCTCCGGTCGAGCACTCGAGCATTCCAATATGCTTGACCCGAGCAACAAGCACCCGAGCATTTTAGTGCTCACCCATCACTAATAAAAACCAGAACATCACATTATATGATTTTTACATAATTAATTTCCATTTTATTGCATGAAATGAGTATTTGATCACCTACTAACCAGCAATACTTCTGTATCTCACAGTACCTCTTATTCTACACTCATTACCTGCATTAATTGAACTTGTTTGAACTTGTTACCTGTATAAAAGACACCTGTCCACACACTCAATCAATCAAGCTCCAATCTCTCCACCATGGCCAACACCAAAGAGCTGTCTAAGGCTGCCAGGGACAAAATTGTAGACCTGCACAAGGCTGGAATGAGCTACTGGACAATAGGCAAGCAGCTTGCTGAGAAGGCAACAACTGTTGACACAATTATTAGAAAATGGATAAAACACAAGATAACTGTCAATTTTCCTTGGTCTTTGGCTCCATGCAAGATCTTGCCTCATGGGGTAATGATGATTTTGAGAAAGGTCAGCAATCACCCCAGAACTATGTTGGAGGACCTGGTCAATGATGAGATGCTAGGACCACAGTCGCAAACATTGCCGTTAGTAACACAATACTCCATCATGAATTAAAATCCTGAAGGGCGTGCAAGGTCACCTTACTCACACCAGCACATGCTCAGGTCCATTTAAAGTTCGCCAATGACGATCTGAATGATACAGATAAAGCATGAGAGAAGGTCATGTGACCAAAATAGAACTTTTTGGAATCAACTCCACTCGCTGTGTTTGGAGAAACAAGAGAGATGAGTACATCTGCAAGAACACTGTCCCAACTGTGAAGCCTTATGGAGAAACATCATACTTTGTGGGGGGATTTTCTGCAAATGGGAAAAGGCCAATTGTACTGTATTGAAGGGAGGATGGATGGGTCAATTATCTTGAGATTTTGACTAACAGCGATCTTCTCTCAGTAAAAGCATTGAAGATGGGTCATGGATGAGTCTTTCAGCATGACAATGACCAGAAACACACAGCCAGAGCAACTAAGAAGTGACTTTGTAAGAAGCATTTCAAGGTGCTGGAGTGGTCTAGCCAGTCTCCAGACCTGAATGCATTAAAAAAATCTTTGGAGGGAGCTGAAACTCATTATTTCTCAGTGACAGACCCGAAACCTGAAAGATGTTGAGACTATCTATATGGAGGAGGAGGACAAACTCTGTACTTCAGTGTGTGCAAACTTGGTCAAGAACTACAGGAAACGTCTGACCTCTGTAATTGCAAACAGAGGCTTCTGCACCAAATATTAAGTTCTGTTTTTCTATTGTATCAATACTTATCTCATGCAATAAAATGCAAATTAATTATGTAAAAATCATACAAAGTGACTTTCTGGATTTTTTTTAAGAGTCTATTTCTCATAGTTGAAATCTACCTACTATAAAAATTACAGAACTATCCATTCTTTGTAGGTAGGAAAACTTGCTAGACTGGCAATGTATGATATTTTTATTGTAAGTACCCTTCTTTTTTGAAACTATTGTGCTAATATTTTCTGATATATTAAGTTTCATTTAAAGCGAGCCTGTCAACAGGATTTTGCTAAGTAACCTATAGACACGGTCAGGTTGGCTGTGTTAAACTGATTAAAATGTTACCTGAGGTGAAGAAATCCGTATTTTGGTTCTTGTGTAATCAGTGATAGAAGTTTGCAGCTAATGAAATGCTCATGTTGCGAGGTGGAACTGTAAGAGTCTTATCTACCTGCTCTATCCTTCTCTAAGCCAGAGAAACAAAGGAAAGACCAGCCCAGAACTACAAGACCGATTTCTTCACCTCAGGTATGATTTTAATCAGATTAACACTGCCAACCTGACAGTGTCTGTAGGTTCCTTGGCAAAATCCTGCTGAAACATTCATTTTAATGGATATAAAATTAACAAACTTGAACCATTTCAATTTCGGTTCTCATTTTTTAAACATAGATGAGCTCTAAGAAATTCCATTAATTTTCATCCAACTACAACTGTAATGTCACTGTCTTCTAATTTGCAGTCAGTCTTCTGATTTAGAATCTGTGCTACATGACAATGCTATATTGGTCTTTTCTTTAAAAATGTTTCCATCTCTACTTAAGACTTTTGAGGTCTGGCTGTTTCCTGTGACTCTTACCCCTTGTGATAATTGGTGTGACCATTTTTCTAAGAAATGTTGCCTAGAAAACAGCCACCTGCTGTACTAGGGAATAGAATCTGAAAGTTATAAGCTGCTACCCAGAATATGGTCAGAAAACTGAATTTTTAAGACCATTTAATTACCAAATATATCACATGAGAAAAATAGATGGATTCTCCTCATAACAATACGTTTTTAGTTTGGATGAAATGATAATTTTGTGTTCTAAATTTATTAAAGTATGTTTTCATAATGCAGAAAGTCAGTACCTAAGACTGGTGAATGGCTCTGCTCGATGTGCTGGAAGAGTGGAAATCTATCATAATGGAAGATGGGGGACAATCTGTGATGACTCCTGGGATAAAGCAGATGCAGATGTGGTTTGCAGGCAGCTGGGTTGTGGTTCTGCTATAAAAGCTACAACAGGAGCCTATTATGGGAGAGGAACTGGGGACATCTGGCTGGAAGAAGTACAATGTGTAGGAAATGAAACACACATCTTGAACTGTCCTTCAAAGCAGTTTGATCATAACTGTGGTCATAAAGAAGATGCCGGTGTAATATGCTCAGGTAAGAGAATCTGCACACTTTGCAAATCATTTAGATACATTTTGTGTCT
Source organism: Dendrobates tinctorius (assembly GCF_039654945.1). NCBI lineage: Eukaryota > Metazoa > Chordata > Amphibia > Anura > Dendrobatidae > Dendrobates > Dendrobates tinctorius. The sequence continues at coordinate 89,800,974 of NW_027361687.1, read as the reverse complement.
GAGTTCACGCAAACATATTTCATGGTCCCAATAAGGACCTCAAATGTGAGCAGACCATGGGTCAGATGCAAATTAACATTTAAGTTCGGGTTGTTAACCTCACTGCCAGACTGGTCATTGCGGTTCATATATGCACCATGAAATACCCATAGTGATTAGAAAAGGATGCAATAAGATGAAACACCAACAACCAAAAGATTAGTGGCAATTTCTGCTACAGAGTCAAATTTGGATTTAAAGAGCCTAAGGCTATTTTCACACATCAGTTTTTTTGCAACAGGCAGGATTCGGCGTTGCGCCGGAGCGACAGATCCGGCGTAAATTGTGGAGATCTGATGAAACGGATCTGTTTTTCCGACGGATCCGTCTAGCGGATACAGCAAAAATCTGGATCCGTTTCCTCAGTTTTCCATCCGTTTCTTCTCTTCTTATCCGTTTTACGACGGATCCGGTTTTTAAAAACGCCCATGGGAGGCTCCCAAACATGATTGGCTACCAAAAACCTATATATACAGTGTTCCTACAGCCCAACTTTGACAGGTTGTAGAGGAGCAAGTGCAGGTTGTAGAGAAGTGGCTGGAGAAGATGGAAGGCATGATAGCAAACATTCTGAAGATTAATGTGGATTTTACTGTTGAGGCGAATCGTTTGAAAACAATTGTTCTGGAGAAGGAGCGAGAGAGACAGCAGTGCATCATGTGTCTGTGCCGACGACGTTTGTGGATCCACCCCATCACAGCCCAGAGAATGACGCGTGGGGTGTATTCTACACTATACATGGAGCTACGAGGAAACCCTGAAAAATTTTTCTCATGTGTTCAGATGCAAATGGAGAACTTTAATTTATTGTCGGAACAAATTGGAAACCTCATCAGAAGTGACACATATTGCCACTTCTACATTTCTCCGGCGGAGCGTCTGATGGTGACTCTGCGGTAAGCCATTTTTATTGTATCTCCTCCTTTAAAAGCACCCTTCTAACTGTAATGTTGTTCCTAGTAGTTTTTAATAATTATTTTTATTGTATCTCCAACTGTTAAAGCTGACTTATAACTGTAATGTTATTGCTGGTATTTTGTACTCATTTTCCCCTTTTTTTTCCCCAGATTCCTTGCAACTGGAGAATCCCTTTCGTCACTCCATTTCCAGTTCAGACTTGAGATTTCCACCATCTCCGGAATTGTGAAGCACACATGCCAAGCATTGTGGGTCTCTTTAGTTTGCGAGTTTATACCACATCCCACAACGGAGAGTTGGCTAGAAATTGCAGATAAATTCCAACAAATCTGTCAGTTTCCCAATTGCTTGGGTGCTGTGGACGGGAAACATATCCGCATCTTCAAACCTGCTGGATCTGGATCGGAATGTTTTAGCTATAAAAAATATTTCTCCATTGTGCTCATGGCCATCGCTGATGCTGAATACAAGTTTATAGCAGTTGATATTAGGGCCTATGTCCGCTCCAATGATTCCCAAGTTTTCAAATTGTCTGCAAATTGTCTCTATGGAAACACCTTCCAATTTCCACCCCCAAGACCGCTGCCTGAAACCTCTGGCCAGATGCCATTTGTTTGTGTTGGGGATGAAGCCGTCTAACTATAGGAACACCTGTGGAAACCATACTCCAGTAGTGGATTGACGCCAACTAAAAGAATTTTTAATTACCTCCTCACACGAGCACGAAGAAAGGTGGAGTGCGCTTTTGGGATTCTGACAGCCAAATGGAGAGTTCTATTGACCGCTATCAACCTGAAGACTGAAACTGTGGAAGAGGTGGTGAAAGCTTGTGTGGTCCTGCACAATTTTGTTATATGCAAGGGACAGATTTCCATTGATGACCACTCTGAATAAACCACATTGCATGATTATCACAACATTACGTATAGAAGTTCTGTGTCAGTTTCCAGAATGAGGGACAAATTTGTTTAATACTTTATTTCACCTCAAGGAAGAGTAGACTGGCAGAATGAGAGAGTTTGAAAAATTTCTCTTGGACCTTGTAACCAAAAGTCATTGACCTTCTTTACCCAAAGTATTTTACCTTCTTTACCCAAGTTGTGTACCTGGTTGTGTATTACCCAACGTAATTTTACCTTCTTTACCCAAAGTTGTGTACCTTGTTGTTTTTTTGTCCCCAAAGTATTTAACCTTCTTTACCCAAAGTTGTGAACCTTGTTGTTTTTTTCCCCAAAGTATTTTACCTTCTTTACCCAAAGTTGTGTACCTGGTTGGGTTTTCCCCAAAGTATTTTAGCTTCTTTACCCACAGTATTTTACCTTGTTTCAACCAAAGTATTTAACCTTATAAATAAATGAAAGGCAAAATTTTTAACCAATAAAATGTTTTTTATTAACAAATTATTAAGCCAAAAAAAGTTATAAATTTAAATAGTTTTGAGTGGAGATAATGCTGAAGGGGCTGTCAGATTGGGACACTTCGACATTGGGAGTGTGGAGAGAGGGATGTGATGGTGGTGTGAAGGATTAGTAGGTAAACCAGGTGAAGGGGTGGAGAAAGAAAGAACAGGTGGACATGAAACTGGGAGGAGTACTGGGAATTGAGAAACCAAATTGTGAGGAAGCATGAGCAATCTCAAGGCTACAAGTCCATCTCCAAAGACAAGAATGTTCCTGTGTCTACCTTGCACAGTGTCATCAAGAAGTTTAAAGCCCATGGCACTGTGGCTAACCTCCCTAGATGTGGACGGAAAAGAAAAATTGACAAGAGATTTCAACGCAAGATTGTGTGGATGTTGGATAAAGAACCTCGACTAACATCCAAACAAGTTCAAGCTGCCCTGCAGTCCGAGGGTACAACAGTGTCAATCCGTACTATCCGTCGGCATCTGAATGAAAAGGGACTGTATGGTAGGAGACCCAGGAAGACCCCACTTCTTACCCCGAGACATAAAAAAGCCAGGCTGGAGTTTGCCAAAGCTTACCTGAAAAAAGCCTAAAACGTTTTGGAAGAATGTTCTCTTGTCAGATAAGACAAAAGTAGAGCTTTTTGGGCAAAGGCATCAACATAGAGTTTACAGGAGAAAAAAGAGGCATTCAAAGAAAAGAACACGGTCCCTACAGTCAAACATCGCGGAGGTTCCCTGATGTTTTGGGGTTGCTTTGCTGCCTCTGGCACTGGACTGCTTGACCATGTGCATGGCATTATGAAGTCAGAAGACTACCAACAAATTTTGCAGCATAATGTAGGGCTCAGTGTGAGAAAGCTTGGTCTCTCTCAGAGGTCATGGGTCTTCCAGCAGGACAATGACCCAAAACACACTTCAAAAAGCACTAGAAAATGGTTTGAGAGAAAGCACTGGAGACTTCTAAGGTGGCCAGCAATGAGTCCAGACCTGAATCCCATAGAACACCTGTGGAGAGATCTAAACATGGCAGTTTGGAGAAGGCACCCTTCAAATATCAGGGACCTGGAGCAGTTTGCCAAAGAAGAATGGTCTAAAATTCTAGCAGAGCATTGTAAGAAACTCATTGATGATTACCGGAAGCGGGTGGTCGCAGTTATTTTGGCTAAAGGTTGCGCAACCAAGTATTAGGCTGAGGGTGCCAATACTTTTGTCTGGCCCATTTTTGGAGTTTTGTGTGAAATGATCAATGTTATGCCTTTTGCTTCATTCTCTTTTGTGTTTTTTCATTTAAGACAAATTAAATGAAGATAATAATACCAAAGAATTTGTGTTTGCAATCATTTTCAGAAAGAAACTGAGTATTATCTGACAGAATTGCAGGGGTGTCAATACTTTTGGTCACAACTGTGTGTGTATATATATATATATATATATATATATACATATAATGTGTGTGTGGCGCCCCTGAGGCTCAGTCGCCACAGAGGGTATTGCACCTTCTCCTAAGGTGTGGTGCCCCACCATCCTGGTAAGTTGGGAACTCCTTTCCGCACTCCAACACCTACATCCCACACACAGGATAGTTCAGCACTGATCACATTGCAGCTCAGGCTTAGAGGGTAGCAGAGCACCTCTGGTGATTCCTTGCTTCGTAACACGAGATGTGCTGGGAGGTGGGTGGAGTTGAGATTCATATAAAAGATGGGGAAAGTTTAGAATTACAGGTCAGTCCCTTAGGGGGCCGTCTGACACAGTTGAGTGCAGTTCAGTCTGACAGAAGGTCAGTGGAGTAGGAAGCCACTCAGTGAGGAGTGGTGGATCCCTGGAAGAAGGGATGGAGGACAGAGTGCTGCAGCTGCCTCAGTGACCTGAGCCAGCTGGCACGGGAAAGTAAGAAAGGTGGAGAGACGTAGGACTGCAACCTAAGCTTCCATAAGAGAGATAAGCAACAGCGCGGAACGAAGGAGTAGGAGAAAAGAGAGGAGGAGTGGGTTGGATAGGAACCCTGCCTATAGGTTCTCAGCGCAAGGCCGGGGCCCGGTCCCCGAGGTTGTATGGACACTTATGGTTTTGCAGCAGGCACCGGTGGAGTAATTGGCTGTAAATGCACTACTTCCATCACAGACTTGGGACACCACAGCAACCGAATAGAGAGCCGGGATTCAGGAGAAGGGAGTCCCTGAAGCAGGCTACGGCTGTCTGTCATACAAGTAGAGTTGTTAGGAACATCTGACAGGAGGAACTTCAGGGAACCATGGTACTGGAGTTCTCCACACTAAAAGGCGCAATAGAGGAGTCGTTCAGGAAAGGCACATGTTGGCGGAGTGTTGGAGAGGAGAGCCCAGACTTGCCCGGAAGGTTGATTGAGTCTCTACCCCGGAGGACATGGCACGGAGGCAGGCACCGAGGCAGGCACCAGTGTGTACTATGAACTGTGAGTAAAGCTTTGAAACTGCAAGCTCTGGTGTCCTCCATTCATTCGCCACTAACACCTTCATCACCGCTACATCTGGGTACCAGCATCTATACCCTTCTGCGCCTCTCCTCATCCAATGCACCTACACTGCCCTGGGACTACAGCTCCACCTGTGGGGAGCTACACCATCTTGGCTGCATCACACCATCAGTCCCAGTGGATCTGCAAGCAGCGTTGGCTTAACATCTTACTTGCCAAACACCATGGGTGGCGTCACGAACTTTCCATATAAACTACATTACAATCATCATCCGCCACTGATATTGGGTGCCCAGGGACATGGACCTGGTCACCGCTGCTGTGACACATCTCCCCCTGACACCAGCCCTGTACCGAGTACCCCACAGCCCTGGGTGAAGCCTGGGACGGGGTGACATATATATATATATATATATATATATATATATATATATATATATATATACAGGGTGGTTCAAAAGTAGGTGGACAGTATGTGTAATAGGGTAATGAAACATTTCCTAATAAATGGATTGGCCGACACGTTCACCAGACTTGACCCCAATGGATTTTTTATTTTGGGGAGTACTCAAGGACAAAGTTAATAGTCAAAAACCAAAAATTGTCAGTGATTAGAAAAGTTACATAAGATATGCATTTCAAGAAATAAATTCCCAAAGAGACTTGTGTAAAAGTGTTTGTCGAATTGTAAGAGACAGACTTCAAAGCTGTGCATATTGTGATGGAAAACAGTTTGAGCAACTGTGTTGATAAAATTTAAGGGCTTTTGTATTATTGTTCAGAATAAAATTTAATTGTCAATGTTATGCTTGTGTTAGTAAATATAATTTTATATATAAATCAAAATAAATGCTATTATTTTCTCTCCATTTACTTTTGGACCAATATATATATATATATATATATATATATATATATATATATATATATATATAGTGGTGTAGTAACCACTGAGTCCGCTAGGGGGCGCTGTTTGGATGTCCCAGGAGAAAGGATGAATGGCAGAATACGGAATGGCCGTTATGTATCCCAAAGTGGGTGGCTTTGGGATGGAGACTTATGTGTTGTTCAGCAATGATATTGCTGAAGTGTTGCTTCAATGTATAAGGGAGAAGTCTCCAGGTAACTAGAGAGATGGGCTGGCCTGGCTACCTACAAACCCACCCAGGGGTGTGTTTAAGAGTGTCATAACAAAGTATATGTGTGGCTGTGTGTAATAGGACCTTTAGTGAGGTCATAGCCATGTGGTCACCTGTGGGTGTGGTTATGGACCATATAAGGTACCTGAGGTCCGGTCACATGAGAGAGAGAGAGCACATGGATCTGATTGGGCCATGTGGAAGGTCCAGGCACGCCTAAGTGGAGGAAGGTGTGCTACCTTCCTGAAGACCACGTGCTGAGGCTACTAACCCAGGGAGGCCTATGTATATTGGCTGTATGTGAGGAGGGATAAGCCTCCTGTGTTTGCTGAGGCTCCAGGACTGAGCCTGAAATCATGGACACTTATGCTTGCTTTCGCCTGAGCTAAAGGCTATTCCTTGTGTTATGTGCTGCTTTATGGGTTATGAAGCAATAAACTCTGTGAAGTTTTAAAAGGGAACGTGCCTCCTGATTGACTCCCGTGGCTCCTAAGCAAGTTGAATCCCCAGACAAAAAACGTTACTGTAGACTTTTTTTCTCCAGACGCTGGAAATAAAATTTTAGCTGGATCCGGCAAAAAACGGAAGAAACGGGAGGCCTTGTGGCGTGATTCGGCGCTAATACAAGTCAAAAAGAAAAACCGGTTCCGGCGCAGATTTCGCCGGTTCCGTTTTTTCTAAAAATAGCCGGATCCAGCCTGTCGGAAAAAACCTGATGTGTGAAAGTAGCCTACGAGGCCACTCAACACTGCTTTTTCAATATTTATAATAAAGCAAAATTTTGCGCACAATGTGTTAAATCTTGAAGAATATCATTGCAGAGATATATTTGTGGGAAAACCTTTAGAAAAGTTTATAAATTTGTATTCTATTTTTGTATTCTACCCCATGTGCTATCCGTCTTGTCTGCTGTCTCTCTCCTTCCTGTGCTGTGTTCTCCCCTCATGCGCTGTCCCATTTGAGCTGTCTCCCCTCTATGCTCTGTCTCTCTCACCCCTGTGTCTGACCATGCACAGAACATACCACAGCTCCTGGGCAGGGGAGGAAGCAAAAGACAATTCTGACATGACAGCAGGAGATCACAGAGGATACATTTTGTGAGGTAAAATATTGTTTAAAAACAGTCAGTGAAATATTTTACCTCACAAAATCATTCCTCTGTGATCCCCTGCTGTAATGTCAGTATTGTATTTTGCTTCACCCCCTGCCCAGGAGATGTGGTATACTCCATACACGGTCAGACTCGGACAATTTTTAAAATGAACTTTCGTTCGTAGGAAAATCCCTTTAATGTGACCGGCTTCCTCTGCCTGTAGACACATCGCGCATCCGTCGCCGGGATCAGCCGAATGATTCACTGCGCCTGAGCGGAATTCGTGCAGGCGTAGTGCGATGGTGCTTCACTGGTGGTACCGTGTAAGAGGCTGCATGAGCGTGAGTGTGTGTGTATGAGTGTAAGCGTGTGAGTGTGAGAGTGAGTGTGTGATTGTGTGTGTGTGGTGCGTATGGTGTATAGAGTGTGTGTGGTGTGACGGTATTCCGCTGGTGGTACCGGACAATAGGTTGGTACCAGCAGCAGTTTCCATATTGAGACACCCATCACTTGGTGATGGGTGTGATGTACACTAAAATGTTAGCGTTTTTCAGAATTGAAAATAGTCTTTCACATATGAACTAGTTTATGGTGAGACTGCAAAAATAAATAAAATGAAAATAGAAAATAAGATATTGATATCACGTAAGTAAAAAATATATATTTTCCAGAATTTGTAGATATTCATCTGGTTGGTGGGCAGCACCAATGTGAAGGAAGGCTGGAAATCTACTACAATGGAAGCTGGGGCTCCGTATGCAATAATGTCATGACAAAACTGTCAGTATCTGTTATCTGCAAACAACTCAATTGTGGATCAGTGGGATATGTGGAGACATCCAATGTGTATGGTGTTGGAGAATGGCCCTATTGGATAGATCATATTAATTGCACTAAGCATAGCACCACGTTATTGGAATGTCAATCATCACCGTGGAATAAGAACTCTTGTTCTCATACAGAACTTGCTTCAATTAAATGTAGGTATCGTATTTTCTAAGTCTTTTGTTATTTGACCGAATGTTAAATCACCCCTGAAAGATAATTTGTTGCAATTATCATTTCCCAACACTTTTCATATTTTATTGATCCCCAAGCTACCCCAATCCCTATCAGTTTCTGTACTTGTCTTCTGCACAGTCAATCGGCATAACAACTGCAGCCAATCACTGGTTATATGGCTAACTGGTGCATGAACAAACCACTCGGGTAGTGTAAGCTTCATCCAGGACCGTAGTCGTGGCCGAGGACTGCGGGGCAACGGAGTCCTGGCCTCCTCTCACATAGATATGGCAGTTTTCTGTCAGCATACCTGTCGCTTTCTCCAACTCCCCCTCAGGGCATTCTGTTATGCACTGCACATTCTCCTCAGACAATATGGAACAAACAGAGTCACAGTCCTGTTCAATACTTGAACAATCAACTTTACTGATTCTTTTACACAGCGCATACATATTCACTCCAGCGTCAGCATCAGGGTTGGCAATAGACATTTTCTCCTCTGTCCCTGTTTTTCCCCCTCTCCCACTAAGCTCGCTTTCGTGAAGTACCATGCTCTCTGGTCTTTCAGCATCAACTCTGCTCAGTCTTACTCCAGTAGGGGATCATCTTAACCGTTTATCCCCAGTCTCAAGAATATCCACACATGAAATAAGCCGCCACATTCCGAGTGACCTGCCCGTACTGCTTAGTCTTCTTCTGGCAACTGCAGACCCACTAATTCTGCACTGTCAGCACTTCTCCTGGTGCTACTCCCCAATGAGATACTGGCCCAAATTCTGTATGACTGGGCTCTTGACTCTAATGTTATGGAGCCAACTGCCCTATCAGGGCGCTCCCACCCAACTGATTCAAATTCCAGATGCTCCGTAGCTTAACAGCTGTTAGCCCCTTCTACTTTAACTATTTACAAGCTGAGCATCTCTATCCCCATCTAGTGGGCAAACTAGGGTACTACACTTTCCCTATCTATATAAAAGTGTCCAATGTTAAATACATATAACAGATAAAATAAATGGACATTTGCATGGCATGCACAATAAATACGAAAAACGTTAAAGGGAAAGGGTACCTAACATCCGACATTATATATATATATATATATATATATATATATATACACTCACTGGCCACTTTATTAGGTACACCATGCTAGTAAGGGGTTGGACCCCCTTTTGCCTTCAGAACTGCCTCAATTCTTCGTGGCAGAGATTCAACAAGGTGCTGGAAGCATTCCTCAGAGATTTTGGACCATATTGACATGATGGCATCACACAGTTGGCGCAGATTTGTCGGCTGCACATCCCTGATGCGAATCTCCCGTTCCACCACATCCCAAAGATGCTCTATTGGATTGAGATCTGGTGACTGAGGAGGCCATTTGAGTACAGTAAACTCATTGTCATGTTCAAGAAACCAATCTGAGATGATTCGAGCTTTATGACATGGCGCATTATCCTGCTGAAAGTAGCCATCAGATGTTGGGTACATTGTGGTCATAAAGGGATGGACATGGTCAGCAACAATACTCAGGTAGGCTGTGGCGTTGCAACGATGCTCAATTGGTACCAAGGGGCCCAAAGAGTGCCCAGAAAAAATTCCCCACACCATGACACCACCACCACCAGCCTGAACCGTTGATACAAGGCAGGATGGATCCATGCTTTCATGTTGTTTACGCCAAATTCTGACCCTACCATCCAAATGTCGCAGCAGAAATCGAGACTCATCAGACCAGGCAACGTTTTTCCAATCTTCTACTGTCCAATTTCGATGAGCTTGTGCAAATTGTAGCCTCAGTTTCCTGTTCTTAGCTGAGAGGAGTGGTACCCAGTGTGGTCTTCTGCTGCTGTACCCAATCTGCCTCAAAGTTCGACGCACTGTGCGTTCAGAGATGCTCTTCTGCCTACCTTGGTTGTAACGGGTGGCAATTTGAGTCACTGTTGCCTTTCTATCAGCTCGAACCAGTCTGCCCATTCTCCTCTGACCTCTGGCATCAACATGGCATTTCCGGCCACAGAACTGCCGCTCACTGGATTTTTTTTCTTTTTCGGACCATTCTCTGTAAACCCTAGAGATGGTTGTGCGTGAAAATCCCAGTAGATCAGCAGTTTCTGAAATTCTCAGACCAGCCCTTCTGGCACCAACAATCATGCCACGTTCAAAGGCACTCAAATCACCTTTCTTCCCCATACTGATGCTCGGTTTGAACTGCAGGAGATTGTCTTGACCATGTCTACATGCCTAAATGCACTGAGTTGCCGCCATGTGATTGGCTGATTAGAAATTAAGTCTTAACACACAGTTGGACAGGTGTACCTAATAAAGTGGCCAGTGAGTGTATATATATATACATATATACACACGTATTTATCTGTACACTTATGGACACTCCTTTGTGTCCCTAGCAGTACTACAGGGAATTTACAAATTGTCTAATCAACAGCCAAGCAGTGATGGGTTGGAGTGGTCATGTGGCTAGATTGTATATGATCTGGTGTAAAGAATACCAGACTGGTGGGAGATATGTAAGATGGGTATATAGTATATATTTTTATGGCAGAAAGTTTTTAATTTTTTTAAAGGCTAAACAACCTCTTTGGAGTCAACAATTTCAAAGAGCTGCTTCCATTTTAGTAAGCTTAAACTACTTGATAATCCTATTTATCTTATTTATGTGAGTTATATAAAGGCCCCGTCTCACATAACGAGATCGTTAGCGAGATCGCTGAAACATCACTGGTTTTGTGACGCAACAGCGACTCGCCAGCGATCTCGCTACGTGTGACACATAGTGGCAAACGGCCCCCCCGCTGGATATCACTGATTGTGCTCGAATGTCCTAGGCCATTTTTTGATCGTTGGTGTCCCACTGGCCAGCATGCATCTCTGTGTTTGATGCCGACGAGCGACCTCGTTGGTGATGCAGACAGAACTCAAGGATGCAGGCGTGAGTCATCAGAATAGATGCTGTGACAAGGTCCCAACGACCACCGAGGTCGTTATACGGATCACCGTATCATTGCTGGGTCGTTGAATAGATTTGTGTGTATGACAGCTTACTAGCGACCATGTGGCGACACACCAGCGATCCTTACCAGGTTGTATCATTGTCGGGATCGCTGGAGCGTCGCTATGTGAAGCAGGACCCTTAGAGTTTATTGCTTCATCAAACAAGGCTCTTCAAACAGTTGCCAAAGGAGTTTGCAAACATGTGCAGACCAATTTTTTGCAATTTGCTTTGCAGGGTTCCAATAAAATGGCAGTCAGCTCGGCTGCTGTTTTGCTGGATTGAAAAGGGCTGGGATGATTTAAAAAGTGTACTCCACTATTCCTGGGCCCCAATCTTTCCTTGCATCTCCCTACATGGTTCTCACAGTTTATATCTGGTCTTCAACACCTCAGGAGTTGAATATGCCTCGTAACTTCAGACTTCATGATATGACACATCATGCACATCATGACATCGCAACGTTTAATCAGCATTGGAAGCACTGAAGGCCAGATGGGACCTTTGAAGAAGACTGAAGGCCTACTGTGACAGAAGAGCAGAGAAAATGAAGGCAAATCATGACTCTGCTTTAGGCCAAGATGTTGAAGATTATTTGCTTTGACAAAGTATTAATTTTCTTTCTTCATTTCTAGGCAATGAAAGTGAAACACTGGTCCAACAAAGCTGTCCATTATCTCACCCATGCTCAGGTAGGAAAATTTTAGATAACAGTAGAGGAATTCTACTTTCTAGGCCATGTGATATGGTGTATGAGTTGATAACATCTTAGGCTCTAATCTTGCTATTGGTTGTAGCATGTAAACACTAAGTGTGTTTTCTAAATAAACCATTGTTACAGCAGTAGCTCATGGGTACACTTGTTATTTTTTTTAAACTTTTAAACTTTTAAAAAGTGGTCTTGAACTCTGCTATGTACAGTTATGTCCATATATATTACCACAAAGAATTTTAAACAAAACAATTAAAACAATTCAGATGCAGTTGAAGTTCAGACTTTCAGCTTTCATTTGAGGGTATCCACATTAAAATTGGATGAAGGGTTTAGGAGTTTCAGCTCCTTAACATGTGCCACCCTGTTTTTAAAGGGACCAAAAGTAATTGGACAATTAACTCCAAGGTTATTTCATGGACAGGTGTGGGCAAGCCCTTCATTATGTCATTCTCAATTAAGCAGATCAGATAAAAGGCCTGGAGTTGATTTGAGGTGTGGTGCTTGCAATTGGAAGGTTTTGCTGTGAAGGAAACATTTGGGCAAAGGAGCTCTCCATGCAGGTGAAACCAGCCATCATTAAGCTGCAAAAACAGAAAAAACCCATCCGAGAAATTGCTACAACATTAGGAGTGGCAAAATCTACAGTTTGGTACATCCTGGGAAAGAAAGCAAGCACTGGTGAACTCATCAATGCAAAAAGACCTGGGCGCCCACGGAAGACAACAGTGGTGGATGATCGCAGCATAATCTCCATGGTGAAGAGAAACCCCCTCAAAACAGCCAACTAAGTGAACAACACTCTCCAGGAGGTAGGCGTATCAATATCCAAATCTTACATAAAGAGAAGACTGCATGAAAGTGAATACAGAGGGTTCACTGCACGGTGCAAGCCACTCATAATCATCGAGAATCTAAAGGCTAGAAAGGATTTTGCTAAAAAAAATCTAAAAAAGCCAGCAGAGTTCTGGAAGAACATTCTTTGGACAGATGAAACCAAGATCAACCTCTACCAGAATGATGGAAAGAGAAAAGTATGGCGAAGACGTGGTACAGCTCATGATCCAAAGCATACCACATCATCTGTAAAACCCGGCGGAGGCAGTGTGATGGCTTGCGCATGCATGGCTGCCAGTGGCACTGGGTCACTAGTGTTTATTGATGATATGACACAGGACAGAAGCAGCCGAATGAATTCTGATGTATTCAGAGCCATACTGTGTGCTCAGACCCAGCCAAATGCAGCCAAACTGATTGGTCGTCGTTTCATACTACAGAGGGACAATGACCCAAAACATAAAGCCAAAGCAACCCAGGAGTTTATTAAAGCAAAGAAGTGGAATATTCTTGAATGGCCAAGTCAGTCACCTGATCTCAACCCAACTGAGCATGCATTTTACTTGTTAAAGACTAAACTTCAGACAGAAAGGCCCACAAACAAACAGCAACTGAAAACCACCACAGTGAAGGCAGAGCATCAAAAAGGAAGAAACACAGCGTCTGGTGATGTCCATGAGTTCAAGACTTCAGGCAGTCATTGCCAACAAAGGGTTTTCAACCAAGTACTAGAAATGAACATTTTATTTACAATTATTTAATCTGTCCAATTACTTTTGGTCCCTTTAAAAACAGGGTGGCACATGTTAAGGAGCTGAAACTCCTAAACTCTTCATCCAATTTTATTGTGGATACCCTCAAATGAAAGCTGAAAGTCTGAACTTCAACTGCATCTGAATTGTTTTGTTTAAAATTCATTGTGGTAATGTCTAGAACCAAAATGAGAAAAATGTTGTCTCTGTCCAAATATATGTGGACCTAACTGTATTTTCACAAGTTTCATTCAGTATTGAAGCTTTCGTCTATTGAAGGAAATATGACTGAGCTGAAATAAGAACCTCAGAGTTATAAAAGCCACAATATTCTCTTAGTCTATTACCCATTTAAGTAACTTTTTTCTACTTGTGATATATTTTAATAATCAGTTTTATTACAGACTGCTGCTGCATTGTAGCCTGAGAACCAAACACAATAAAATAGAAACTTCCTAATGAGGACCTCATAGATTTTTAGTAATGAAAGGTACAAACAAAATCCATTATGTTGCAAATGGGTTGACAAACAAAACACTCTTTCTTAGGTTGGGGTCACACTTGCGAGTGTGACGCGAGAAACTTGCGTAAGTCTCTCGCATCCATACCCGACACTCACAAGTGTGACCCTGGCCTTATCCTTAGACCAATTTCACACATCCATTTTATTCTCATATTCCCATATGTGAAAATTTGTCTCTCTTTTTTTCAGTGTGCTGGATTCAATTTTCATCAGTATCAGTAATTTACAATCCTTTTTGCATATATTTTTCACAAATTTAAAAAAAATAAAAATGAAAAATGTAAAAATGCAAATGGCATACATGTGTCATCTGGTCTTATTTCAGAGGGCCATTGGCGTGCTTGATCTGCACCATTGATCAAAGTAGGACAACATGCCTACATTTTTTTTAATCAATAGGTCTGTAAACTAAAATAAAAATAAAGGATAACACATGTACCAAAAAGACTGATGTATAAAACTGAACTTAGTTGTTGTAATCAATACTGACTGCATTATGTAAGGAGCAATAGCTAGGGTAACACCCATCTCCATTCCCAGCTGATGCCGCAGGATGTAAATTATAGCTGCCGCCCACTAGAAGTGATGCTGATACCACTACTGTATCAGCACGATCAATACAGTATATTTTTTATTGATAAAAGCCTATTCTAATATTGCTGTCCAGGATGGAAAGGGATTCGTTTCCTCAATGTGACTAGAATTGACTAATTCAAGTAAAAAATAGAATCAAGAGAAAAGCTAAGTATACCATCTTCGAATTTCATGGATTTATGTATCAGGACATAATGTAATTACTAGAGTTGAGCGACTTTTGCTTTTTTAGGGTCGAGTTTCGTTTCATGAAACCCGACTTTTCCAAAAGTCGGGTCGAGCAAAATCGTCCGACTATAGGGAAAAGTCGGGGGTCCGACCGAAACACGAAACCCAATGTAAATCAATGGGGAATTAAAGTCGGGAGTGAGAGAAGGACAGGAAACACACCTACAGTGCCCATTTGAATGCCAAAAGCATCAATTCTTCTTACTTAAGCTTGTCAACCTTAATTAACTTCATAATACTAGTTACACACTGAAAAATGGGGGTTATTTGGCTAAAGTTGTGGGGGAGTAGGGCTGGCTCTACGTTTTCCTGTGCCCTGAGCAAAAGAGCGCCCCTTTTGTTAAATGCAATTTGTTAAATGTTTTGCACAACTCATGATGCTCCGATACGGCAGAGAAATAGCGGTATAGTACAATGAAAAATACTTCACTTTTTACATCTCATGACGAGGCCCATCTATTTCTCCATACAGAATCATTGGTCCCATATAATGTTTGAAACAGTATATGATGAGCTCCACATAATGCTACAGTATATGTTCGTCCCCATGGATGAAGCTCCACTGTCTTATGGGCCCTGTAAATGCTCCAAACATAATGGGCCCCATTTCTAATGCTCTAGTGTATAATGGGCCCTGTAAATGCTGCTCCAGTGTGTGATGTCCTCCTTTGGAATGTTCCAGTGTATGGTGGGCCCCATCTATCATTCTCCAGAGTATAGTGCTCCCCAAAAATTGCTGTCCCAACATTGAAAACAATGAAATAAGTCTCCTCGCTAGGGAATCCCTGTACTAGTCTGGACTCCTCGTCGTCCCCATCTTCCATCTCACTGCACAGTATTTCAACCTTGCAAGTGCTGTGATCCTGAGCAAGCAGGGGGGGCCCACTCATTGACGACGGCACTGGCACAGGGCCCCTGATAGTACGGTGGTGTGTCTGACGGCGGGTGTGCCAAACCTGCACTTTCATCTGCAGCTTCCTCTTTGTCACTGTGTAAGATGGAACTGTATATGGGAAGGGTAACCTGAGTTTCATCAGGGTCAATTTCAGGCCGTGTAGCGTGCGAGGGGAATGTAGTGGTCTAGGTCAATGTACCAGCAGATTCATCGAGCAGTGGCTGGGCATCAGTGCACTTGTGTTGCCCCCAGGAGTACGGTCGCCACAGTGGCATTACCTTCCTCCTAGGGAGTGTGATGTCATGCTTGGGAGCAGCAAAGATCTCTCTAGCAGGTTAACTTATTGGGCGACGTTATTCCCACGAGTTATGACCCTCCAAACAGCGTTCATGAAGGCAAAGTGTTTGTTTACGTGGGCAGTATGGTTGCAAAGCTGAACCTTAAAGGAATGTCCAAAAGGGCACCACCAGGAGTGGAGCCTACGGCGTAATTTGACTCAACATGGGCAACCTCAACCATCCAGCCACAAAAAAGATGCACACATTGCAAACTTAATTCCATTAGGCCTCTTTCACACATCAGGTTTTCGCCGTCAGGCGCAATCCGGCGCTTTTGACAAAAACCGGATCCGGCGAAATGCAATGCCGGATCCGGTTTCCCCCCCATTGACTTGCATTAGAGCCGGATCGAGCCGGATGGCCATGCGTTTCATCCGATTTTCGCCGGATCCGGCAATGTGACGCGATCCGGCGTCTGGAAAAAACGGCTACTGTAACGTTTTTTGTCTCCGGCGAAAAAGCCGGACACGCCGGATCCGGCGTGTCCGGCTTTTTCATACAATGAAAGCCTATGAGCACCGCAATGCGCCTGATCCGGCGACAGCCGGATCCGGTGGCCGGATCCGGTTTTTTTGGTCTGAGCATGCTCAGTAGCTCTGCCCACAAGACATATATAAAAGCAAGACAGTGGGACCCTCAGCCACACCCAACATGCCACCCAAGCCAAGAACCAGGAGCAGGAGAAGGCAGGAGTAGAGTTGAGCGAACGGGTCGAAAAAATTCAAAAGTCGCCGACTTTTGGCAAAGTCGGGTTTCATGAAATGAAACCCGACCCTAGGATGAGGTCGGCCACGAGGTCGGCGACTTACGCGCCAAAGTCGCGTTTCAAAAGTTTGTTTTGCGCTCTTTTTCAGCCAATCAGGATCCACGGACACTGTGGGCAACGTGATGACATAGGCACGGGTCACCACCATCTTTCAGAAGGGCATGCAAGTGATTGGCTTGCTTTGGTGGGCGTCACAGGGGGTATAAAAGGGCGTGCACGCCGACCGCCATCTTACTTCTGCCGATCTTAGTATAGGGAGAGGTTGCTGCTGATTCTGTAGGGAGAGCGTTAGGCAGGGAAGAAGACAAAAAAACTGCTTCTGCTGCTAGCGATTTGGCCTGCACAACACACCAGTCACTGTGTGTGCAGTGCAAGGGGAGGCTATATAGTGGTGTATCAGTGGTGTTGGTTGTTGGGCTGCCTTCTAAGGCTTCCTGACATTCCTGCATTGCTGTTTACCCACTGCTCCGCAAACTGCTTTTTTAAAAGCAATCCAATCTCCCTTATCCTCTAGTCACTTTTGTCACAGCTGTGCCATCGAGCCTGTCACATAGCGCTCAGATATTCATTGGGCCTCACACAATCCAAAAGTGTCCAGTGTCCAAAAGTGTGTGCAGAGATTCAAAATCTCCCTTATCCTCTAGTCACTTTGGTCACAGCTGTGCCATCGAGCCTGTCACATAGCGCTCAGATATCAGTGGGCCTCACACAATCCAAAAGTGTCCATCCAGTGTCCAAAAGTGTGTGCAGAGATTCAAAATCTCCCTTATCCTCTAGTCACTTTGGTCACAGCTGTGCCATCGAGCCTGTCACATAGCGCTCAGATATCAGTGGGCCTCACACAATCCAAAAGTGTCCAGTGTCCAAAAGTGTGTGCAGAGATTCAAAATCTCCCTTATCCTCTAGTCACTTTGGTCACAGCTGTGCCATCGAGCCTGTCACATAGCGCTCAGATATCAGTGGGCCTCACACAATCCAAAAGTGTCCAGTGTCCAAAAGTGTGTGCAGAGATTCAAAATCTCCCTTATCCTCTAGTCACTTTTGTCACAGCTGTGCCATCGAGCCTGTCACATAGCGCTCAGATATTCATTGGGCCTCACACAATCCAAAAGTGTCCAGTGTCCAAAAGTGTGTGCAGAGATTCAAAATCTCCCTTATCCTCTAGTCACTTTGGTCACAGCTGTGCCATCGAGCCGGTCACATAACGCTCAGATATCAGTGGGCCTCACACAATCCAAAAGTGTCCAGTGTCCAAAAGTGTGTGCAGAGATTCAAAATCTCCCTTATCGTCTAGTCACTTTGGTCACAGCTGTGCCATCGAGCCTGTCACATAGCGCTCAGATATTCATTGGGCCTCACACAATCCAAAAGTGTCCAGTGTCCAAAAGTGTGTGCAGAGATTCAAAATCTCCCTTATCCTCTAGTCACTTTGGTCACAGCTGTGCCATCGAGCCTGTCACATAGCGCTCAGATATCAGTGGGCCTCACACAATCCAAAAGTGTCCAGTGTCCACAAGTGTCTGCAGAAATTCAAAATCTCCCCTGTACTATAGACACCTTGTACCTTGTTTTACATTACTATATAGTTTGTTGGATTTTGTCTACATTTCTACCAAAAATGAGGAAGGCTGGTGGAAGAGGCCGTGGAATTGGGCGGGGGTTGGCAGCTGGTAATGATGGTGTTGGTGGTGGATCTGATGGTAGTGGCAAGAGCAAAATAGGACCGAATGCAGGAGGTGCTGACCCTGCGTCATCGTCTGGCTACATAAGGCCTCGAACGCTTAGTTTTCTAGGAGTTGGCAAACCGCTTTTAAAGCCAGAGCATCAGGAAAAAGTTTTGTCTTACATTGCTGACTCAGCCTCCAGCTCTATCGCCTCCTCTTCTTCAGTTGTAAAAAGTAAAAGCACTGAGTCGTCATTGGAGGCTCATGTTCATGAACCACACCTTTCCTTGTGTCCTTCACCCCAACCAAGATTGAAGGATGACGCAGGCCATACTACTGATTACTCCATGGAGCTGTTTTCACATACCATGCCTGGATTATCAAGTGAAATGGTGAATTACCCAGCCCAAGATGAATCTGACATGGAGTGCACTGATGCACAGCCGCTGATGGATGATTCTGCTGGTACATTCACTCAGAGCACTACATTGTCCTCGCAGTGTACAGAGCCAGATTCTGACCCTGATGAGACTCAGGTGCCCCTTCCCGCACACTATACCACCATACACGTTGACACAGAGGAAGGTGCACATGACATAGAAGAGGAGGTGATGGATGACCCAGTTGTTGACCCAGATTGGCATCCATTGGGGGAAGAGGGTGCTGCTTCCAATAGCTCAGATGAGGAGCATCCACAGCAGACATCGACATCGCAACAGCTGTTATCTGGCAGGCCCGGAGCACTCCAAAGACAGGTTCCAAACATCAAAAGAGTTGCTGGACAGCTTGTCCAGAGGGTCAAAAGATCACAGCGTGCTAGGCCGCAAAATGTCTGCCAAAGTAGGAAGAGTGCAGTGTGGTACTTTTTTGACCAAAATCCTCATGATCAGGCCAAGGTTATCTGTAAGAAGTGCGCAAAGACCTTTAGCCGAGGGAAAAATCTGAAAAATTTGAATACCAGTTGCATGCTTAGACATTTAACCAGCATGCACTTGCAAGCGTGGACACAACACCAAACCTCAAGTGCCACATGTGCAACTGATCACAACGAAGGTAGTCAGCAACGCTACATTGTTTCCCCCACTGTAAGCCCACCGGTTAGCACAGCAGCAAATGTTGAGGTGTCGTTGGAAGACCACAGCAGTCAGGGAATCCCACTGTTATATCAACGAAAGACTGATTCTAGGCCATCAGAAAAAACACCAACTCCATCACCATCATCAACCCTCTCTCATTCCGCCCTGTCCACCGCTACTTCCACCATATGCAGCTCTCAAGTCCAGCTCACCCTCCCAGGCACTATGAGTAGGTCAAGAAAGTACTCAGTCTCTCATCCGCGTACACTGGGTTTGAACGCCCACATTGCCAAACTAATCTCGTTTGAGATGATGCCCTTTCGGTTGGTGGAAAGCGCAGCTTTCCGCAAACTCATGGCCTATGCAGTACCACGCTATGACCTACCCAGTCGCCACTTCTTCTCTCGCAAAGCCATCCCAGCCCTCCACCATCATGTGAAAGACCGCATTGTCCATGCACTCAAGCAGTCAGTGAGCGGAAAGGTGCACC
Source organism: Dendrobates tinctorius (assembly GCF_039654945.1). Taxonomy (NCBI): domain Eukaryota; kingdom Metazoa; phylum Chordata; class Amphibia; order Anura; family Dendrobatidae; genus Dendrobates; species Dendrobates tinctorius. The sequence continues at coordinate 89,781,038 of NW_027361687.1, read as the reverse complement.
TCACAACTGATGCATGGTCCAGTCGGCATGGCCAGGGCCGTTACGTGTCCATCACTGCGCACTGGGTTAATGTGGTGGATGCAGGGTCCACAGGGGACAGCGGTGGTGGGACAGTGCTGCCTAGCCCACGGTATAGGAAACAGTTGGCTGTAGGCGTTCGACCCTCCTCCTCCTCCAGAAGCGAAAGCTCGTCCACAGAGCGCAGTCGTACGAGCACTCCATCTGCAGCTGCTACTGTTGCACACAATGTGTCCCCCTATCGAGCAGCTAGTGGAAAGCGTCAGCAGGCTGTGTTGCAGATGATGTGTTTGGGCGACAGACACACCGCCGAGGTGCTGGCCGAGTACTTGAAGAGACAAACTGAGTCATGGCTGGGCAGTGTACATCTTGAGGCAGGCAAGGTAGTTAGTGATAACGGCCGTAATTTTGTGGCAGCCATAGCCCTTTCAAAACTCAGCCACATACCTTGCTTGACTCACACCTTGAACCTGGTGGTGCAGTGCTTCCTCAAAAATTATCCGGAGTTAACAGCCCTGCTCCAGAAGGTGCGAAGACTGTGCGCGCACATCCGCCGGTCGCCTGTACACTCCGTTCGTATGCAGAAGCTGCAGCGATTGCTCCACCTTCCCAACCACCGCCTCATTATCGACATTGCAACAAGGTGGAACTCCACCCTGCACATGGTGGAGCGGCTGTGCGAGCAGAGGCAGGCCATAATGCATTTGTGGGAGGATACACGGCCAGGCACTTTGAGAGCAGACATGGAGTTGACAGGTGTGCAGTGGTCGAAGCTGAAAGACCTCTGTAAAGTCCTTCAGTGTTTTGAGGAATGCACACGGCTGGTAAGCGCAGACGACGCCATCCTAAGCATGAGCATCCCACTTATGCGTCTGCTCATGCAAACTTTGACGCACCTTAAGGAGCAGGCGTCTGCAGCCAATGTTGATGAGGAGGAAGAGGAGGAGGGAATCCTTGATGACATTCAGCCATTTTCTGCTCAGGGACCTTTCCTGGACGAGGTGGAGGAAGAAGAGGAGGAGGAGGATGATGATGGGGATGATTACTTAGGGGAGGAGGATGCATCTCGTGGGGCAAGTGAAAATGTTGGCGTGGCAAGGTCTGGTACAGGGTTTGTGCGTGACTGGAGGGATGTGGATTTGCCAGAAAGTGCTCCTCCACCCAGCACTCGCAGTGCATCATTGACACCGGGAACATTGGCCCACATGTCAGATTATGCCTTGCGGATCCTAAAAAGGGACCCCCGCATTGCCAAAATGATGAACGATGACGACTACTGGTTGGCCAGCATCCTGGATCCACGCTATAAAGGCAAATTACAAAACATCATGCCACAGGAGAACCTTGACCTAATATTGGCTAATAAACAAGCAACTCTGGTAAATCGGTTGCTTGAGGCATTCCCAGCACACAGCAGCGGTGATGGTTCTCACACGAGCCGTACGGGCCGGGGGCAGCGTGGCAGAGGTGTTCATGGTGCACACAGCAGATGTGGCATTGGAGACAGGGGTTTCATGACAATGTTGTGGACTGATTTTTCAAATACGCTCACACAACTGGTAATACTGCATCGATGGAAAGTGACAGGAGACAGCAGTTGTCAACTATGGTTGCAAACTACTTTTCCTCCCATATCGATGTTCTCCCACACAGGTCATTCCCCTTTGACTATTGGGCCGCCAAACTGGACACCTGGCCTGAATTGGCCCAATAAGCCTTACAGGAGCTCGCTTGCCCAGCTGCAAGTGTGCTATCGGAAAGAGTCTTCAGTGCAGCTGGATCAATCCTGACAGAAAAAAGGACCCGTCTGTCAACCCAAAATGTGGATGATCTAACCTTCATTAAAATGAACCACGCATGGGTTTCCAAGGATTTTGTCCCACCTTCCACTGATGACACATAGGGTGACAGAAAAATGGCTTGCTTTGGTCCACCTCTTCCTGGTACTTCACCTATTTCGCCTTTTGCATCAGCTGAATGTCCAACATCAACATATGCCACTTTCTAAAACTCCCTAACTGTGCTGCCCCCCCCCCATGGCCGGGGTCACCACCTAGCGCACGACACCGTGCGAGTGCCGTTGCCCTGGACAGGTGGGTAGGCCGACTCTTGGGTGCGGGCACTGGCACAGGGTCAATCATAGTGCAATCAAGTGTCTCTGACGGTGGTGGTGCACACCCGCCGTCAGACACACCGCTGTACTATGAGGGGCCCAGTGCCAGTATCGACGCCCACGAGTGGGCCCCCCTTGCTTGGGCAGGGCCCCAGCATTTGCAATCTTTACCTCTCCCTGCTCCTCCGCTGTGTAATCTGGGCCGTCAAATCCATACTGTGCCTGACACCGTCTGAGCCTGCCTCCTGAGATATATTTTGAATGTGTACGCTCTCCATACATGTTATCCGGGGATACGGTACCCTTTCTAACCTTTGTGCAATCACGTGCAATCCATACTGGGCCTAACACCGTCTGAGCCTGCCTCCTGAGACATATATTTTGAATGTGTACGCTATCCATACATGTTATCTGGGGATACGGTACCCTTTCTAACATTTGTGCAATCACGTGCAATCCATACTGGGCCTGACACCGTCTGAGCCTGCCTCCTGAGATATATATTTTGAATGTGTACGCTATCCATACATGTTATCCGGGGATACGGTACCCTTTCTAACCTTCGTGCAATCACGTGCAATCCATACTGGGCCTGACACCATCTGAGCCTGCCTCCTGAGACATATATTTTGAATGTGTACGCTATCCATACATGTTATCTGGGGATACGGTACCCTTTCTAACCTTTGTGCAATCACGTGCAATCCATACTGGGCCTAACACCGTCTGAGCCTGCCTCCTGAGACATATATTTTGAATGTGTACGCTATCCATACATGTTATCTGGGGATACGGTACCCTTTCTAACATTTGTGCAATCCATACTGGGCCTAACACCGTCTGAGCCTGCCTCCTGAGACATATATTTTGAATGTGTACGCTATCCATACATGTTATCCGGGGATACGGTACCCTTTCTAACCTTTGTGCAATCACGTGCAATCCATACTGGGCCTGACACCGTCTGAGCCTGCCTCCTGAGACATATATTTTGAATGTGTACGCTATCCATACATGTTATCTGGGGATACGGTACCCTTTCTAACCTTTGTGCAATCACGTGCAATCCATACTGGGCCTAACACCGTCTGAGCCTGCCTCCTGAGACATATATTTTGAATGTGTACGCTATCCATACATGTTATCTGGGGATACGGTACCCTTTCTAACCTTTGTGCAATCACGTGCAATCCATACTGGGCCTGACACCGTCTGAGCCTACCTCCTGAGACATATATTTTGAATGTGTACGCTATCCATACATGTTATCTGGGGATACGGTACCCTTTCTAACATTTGTGCAATCACGTGCAATCCATACTGGGCCTGACACCGTCTGAGCCTGCCTCCTGAGATATATATTTTGAATGTGTACGCTATCCATACATGTTATCCGGGGATACGGTACCCTTTCTAACCTTCGTGCAATCACGTGCAATCCATACTGGGCCTGACACCATCTGAGCCTGCCTCCTGAGACATATATTTTGAATGTGTACGCTATCCATACATGTTATCTGGGGATACGGTACCCTTTCTAACCTTTGTGCAATCACGTGCAATCCATACTGGGCCTAACACCGTCTGAGCCTGCCTCCTGAGACATATATTTTGAATGTGTACGCTATCCATACATGTTATCTGGGGATACGGTACCCTTTCTAACATTTGTGCAATCCATACTGGGCCTAACACCGTCTGAGCCTGCCTCCTGAGACATATATTTTGAATGTGTACGCTATCCATACATGTTATCCGGGGATACGGTACCCTTTCTAACCTTTGTGCAATCACGTGCAATCCATACTGGGCCTGACACCGTCTGAGCCTGCCTCCTGAGACATATATTTTGAATGTGTACGCTATCCATACATGTTATCTGGGGATACGGTACCCTTTCTAACCTTTGTGCAATCACGTGCAATCCATACTGGGCCTAACACCGTCTGAGCCTGCCTCCTGAGACATATATTTTGAATGTGTACGCTATCCATACATGTTATCTGGGGATACGGTACCCTTTCTAACCTTTGTGCAATCACGTGCAATCCATACTGGGCCTGACACCGTCTGAGCCTACCTCCTGAGACATATATTTTGAATGTGTACGCTATCCATACATGTTATCTGGGAATACGGTACCCTTTCTAACCTTTGTGCAATCACGTGCAATCCATACTGGGCCTAACACCGTCTGAGCCTGCCTCCTGAGACATATATTTTGAATGTGTACGCTATCCATACATGTTATCTGGGGATACGGTACCCTTTCTAACCTTTGTGCAATCACGTGCAATCCATACTGGGCCTGACACCGTCTGAGCCTGCCTCCTGAGACATATATTTTGAATGTGTACGCTATCCATACATGTTATCTGGGGATACGGTACCCTTTCTAACCTTTGTGCAATCACGTGCAATCCATACTGGGCCTAACACCGTCTGAGCCTGCCTCCTGAGACATATATTTTGAATGTGTACGCTATCCATACATGTTATCTGGGGATACGGTACCCTTTCTAACATTTGTGCAATCCATACTGGGCCTAACACCGTCTGAGCCTGCCTCCTGAGACATGCGAGTGCCGTTGCCCTGGACAGGTGGGTAGGCCGACTCTTGGGTGCGGGCACTGGCACAGGGTCAATCATAGTGCAATCAAGTGTCTCTGACGGTGGTGGTGCACACCCGCCGTCAGACACACCGCTGTACTATGAGGGGCCCAGTGCCAGTATCGACGCCCACGAGTGGGCCCCCCTTGCTTGGGCAGGGCCCCAGCATTTGCAATCTTTACCTCTCCCTGCTCCTCCGCTGTGTAATCTGGGCCGTCAAATCCATACTGTGCCTGACACCGTCTGAGCCTGCCTCCTGAGATATATTTTGAATGTGTACGCTATCCATACATGTTATCTGGGGATACGGTACCCTTTCTAACCTTTGTGCAATCACGTGCAATCCATACTGGGCCTGACACCGTCTGAGCCTACCTCCTGAGACATATATTTTGAATGTGTACGCTATCCATACATGTTATCTGGGAATACGGTACCCTTTCTAACCTTTGTGCAATCACGTGCAATCCATACTGGGCCTAACACCGTCTGAGCCTGCCTCCTGAGACATATATTTTGAATGTGTACGCTATCCATACATGTTATCTGGGGATACGGTACCCTTTCTAACCTTTGTGCAATCACGTGTAATCCATACTGGGCGTGAGAACGGCTGGCGAGCTGTTAAGCAAGCTACAGCACCTGTGGTTTGCACACGTAAGTTTTTCATTTTTTCAGGAATGACGGTTAGGCCTAATTCCGGAACTGCGGTTGACCTGCACTTACTGGGAAATCTTTGTTCGCGGGTAATAATTGTAATCAGTGATCCCCATCACTAACGTTGTTCAGCGGGTTATCTGCACCTGTAAGCGACAAACGCTGGCCTTTTCAGTGTAGCGCACATGCAGCCACGGACATGTAAGGGCATGACACACCAGTTATTGGCCAATCTCATGTGCCAGAGCCTCACGTGTCCCTCTAGTAAGCCGGACTCGGACAGTGGGGCATGACGGAGTCTCGTTCGTTAACGGAATTAAGCTTGCAATGTGTGCATCTGTTCTGTAGCTGGCATGGTTGAGGTTTCCCAGGTGGAGTCGAATTTAACCGTAGGCTCCACTCCTGGTGGTGCCCTTCTGGACATTCCTTTAAGGTTCAGCTTTGCAACCATACTGGCCACGTAAAACAAACACTTTGCCTTCATGAACGCTGTTTGGAGGGTCATGACTCGTGGGAATAACGCCGCCCAATCAGTTAACCTGCTAGAGAGATCCTTCGTTGCTCCCAAGCATGACATCACACTCCCTAGGAAGAAGGTAATGCCACTGTGGCGACCGTACTCCTGGGGGCAACACAAGTGCACTGATGCCCAGCCACTGCTCGATGAATCTGCTGGTACATTGACACAGACCACTACATTCCCCTCGCACGCTACACGACCTGAATCTGACCCTGATGAAACTCAGGTTACCCTTCCCATATACAGTTCCATCTTACACGGTGACAAAGAGGAAGCTGCAGATGAAAGTGCAGGTTCGGCCCACCCGCCATCAGACACACCACCGTACTATCAGGGGCCCTGTGCCAGTGCCGTCGCCAACGAGTGGGCCCCCCCTGCTTGCCCAGGATCACAGCACTTGCAAAGTTGAAATACTGTGCAGTGAGATGGAAGATGGGGACGACGAGGAGTCCAGACAAGTACAGGGATTCCCTAGCGAGGAGACTTATTTGATTGTTTTCAATGTTGGGACAGCAATTTTTGGGGAGCACTATACTCTGGAGAATGATAGATGGGGCCCACCATACACTGGAACATTCCAAAGGTGGACTTTAGACACTGGAGCAGCATTTACAGGGCCCATTATACACTAGAGCATTAGAATTGGGGCCCATTATGTTTGGAGCATTATTTGGGCCCATAAGACAGTGGAGCTTCATCCATGGGGACCAACATATACTGTAGCATTATGTGGAGCTCATCATATACTGTTTCAAACATTATATGGGACCAATGATTCTGTATGGAGAAATAGATGGGCCTCGTCATGAGATGTAAAAAGTGAGGTATTTTTCATTGTACTATACCGCTATTTCTCTGCCGTATCGGAGCATGATGAGTTGTGGTATGTGTTAAAGGGGCGCTCTTTCGCCCAGGGCACATGAAAACCTGGAGCCAGCCCTCCCCCCCCACAGTCTGTAGCCAAATAACCCCCATTTTTCAGTGCGTAACTTGTATTATGAAGTTAATTAAGGTTGACAAGCTTAAGTAAGAAGAATTGATGCTTTTGGCATTCAAATGGGCACTGTTGGTGTGTTTCCTGTCCTCCTCTCACTGCCGACTTTTATTCCCCATTGACTTACATTGGGTTTCGTGTTTCGGGACGACCCCGACTTTTCCCTATAATCGGACGATCTTGCTCGACCCGACTTTTGGAAAAGTCGGGTTTCACGAAACGAAACGCGACCCTAAAAAACCAAAAGTCGCTCAACTCTAGGCAGGAGACATCTGCAGCAGCACCATCAGCACCACCCCAAATGGAGCAGCATGCTGAACAACGGGAGGGGAGTCCAGCTGCAGATGAGAGATGGTAATTATCAAATCCCCCATTCCTCCAAACTAGGGCTATGGAATATCAAGATATTCATTGGCCCTTTGTTTCTCTTTATTCAACAGCCGCCCAAGAGATGCAGCAGCAGCAGCAGCAGCAGCAATGGCAGCACCAGGAACACCACCCACAGCCATGGAGTCTGGCCAGCAGGAAGACAGCACATCTTCTTCTGGGAGCCCTCCCTCGCATCGTCAGCGTTTGACGGTAAGTTTTTATTTCCAAAATCCATCATCTCTGTAATATATGTCTATTCATTGCCTTTTATTTCAAAACAGGAATCACAAGATGAAGAGGAGTTCCCAGAAGAAGGAAGGGGTGGACAGACACTTGGAGTGGGCTCACAATTGGTAAGTTTTTTGCATCAAACGCAGAAACACAACATCACACTACACACAACACATAGAAAACAATGTTCTGCAGACCACACACAGCAAACAAATGCCTACATCCAAAGACATAACATTTTTTGTTTTCTTCTCTAGTCTTCCCAATCTGGTGCTCGGCCAAGAGGTCCTCGCAGTGCCTCCCAGGGTCGTCGGCGACAGCAACGCGGCGGTCACCAGCGTGTAAGTATAAATATTTTTGCTTTGTTTTTTTGCACTTTTTATTTCATTTCTTTTGTGGAGGCTAATTATGTTATTTTTGTCTTTTTCTTTAACAGCCTTCACAGCGTGCTCCCGACTCTGACGGTGAGGATGGAGGAATCGATGTGGACCACCTCATCGATCTCGTCAGAGAAAGGGAGCCGCTCTGGAATATGGCTGACCGCCGCCACGCTGACCTTATCGTTACCCGACGACTCTGGGAGGAAATCTGTTCGCTCCTTGTGGACCGCTGGGAGGACCTCGAAGCTCGGGCCCAGATTAAAGAGCGTAAGTATATACAGTACCGGTTGCTTGATTTAAGCCAGTGTTTCCCGAACTCCAGTCCTCGTGGTCCCCACGGATCATGTTTCAGGATTTCTATTTACTTTGGAAATCCTGAAAACATGACCCCTGGGGACCATGAGGACTGGAGTTTGGGAAACACTGATGTTGTATACTAACCACTTTGTCCTTTCTCGTTTCAGGGGAGAGAATTGTGAAGCGGTGGCGGTCTGTGAGGGATCGTTTCAAGAAGGAGTTCAATAAAGAGATGCGGGCCCCGAGTGGATCTGGAGGACGCAGGAGCAAGTACAAGTACGCATGAGCCCTGTCGTTCCTCCGGGATACAATGCTCACCAGAATCTAAATATTACACAACACATGTGACAAAAAAATGTTTAGATGTAACTTTTTTTTTTCAGCCAGGGCCATACCATGTCACTATTTTAATTGGTTTTTTTTCTCTTTATTCCACAGCACGGTGAGCAGCACTCGGGAGCCTGCACGATTGGACCCTTCTGAGGCGATCCCTGAGGAGACCGGCACCGAGGGACACTTCGACCGCCCCGGTACATCTGCACCTTCCCAGCCTTCCCACACATTCGACCCATCTGTCCCATCCACCAGCACAGGAGCATTGTGGCCGCCTACATTACATGAAGCTGCTGGTGAGGAGATCGCTTTCCCTTTACCCCACCCTTCTGCCCCTGCCACCTCTAGTACACCTGCGGGTACTGGGCGGCAGCGGCAGAGGGGTCAGGAAAAGAGTTATGCGCCAGAGTTCTTGCATCTGAATGCATCTTTCCAGAACTGTCTAAAAGTCTTGTCAGAGCAAATCTCCGCAGGCTTTCAGCAGATCAACTCCAGCATTCTGGAGGTGAAGACACTTCTGCAAACCATGCATTCAGAAGCAAGATCTTCACCAAACCACACCTTTTTCAGGTCTGTTGTGGAGCGCATGGCAACACTATCTCCTACCCAGCAGATGCATGTAATGCATTCGTGCCACGGTGCTCTACAGCAGGTTACCTCCCAACCTCCACCTCCCACCACTGTAGTTCCTCCACCTGCACCCCCTCCAGCCACTTTCCATCCTCCCCCTCCTATTACATCTGCACCCCCTCCAGCCACTTTCCATCCTCCCCCTCCTATTACATACCAGCAACCTCCCCAGTACCAGACATCTCCCCACTTCCAGCAACCTGCCCCGTACCAAACTCCTTCCCCGTACCAAACTCCTTCCCCATACAACTTTCCATCAACATCATCTGCTCCTACAGTCCCTGCTCAACCCTCCACTCCACCGCCCACCACCTCTTCTGCCTCCCACATGTCCACCCATTCTGTAGCTTTTTCCACACCATCACCTCTAACTGTTCCTTCCCCACCACGATCCCAGTCCTCTCTCCACACTCCCATTGTCGAAGTGTCCCGCAGCCCCTCCAGCAGAATTTCCACCCCACACTACACAGATTTATGATGTGTTTTGTAATAAAAATGCCCAGTTGGTTTCAAACCTTTATTAAAAAAGTTTTTTTAACTTTAAAAACAGTTTACAAAAAAAAAATATTTGAAATAAAAGTTAAATTATTGTTTACACTGGTTGTCTGTCATTTCTTTCTGCGGCGAAATATGTTTAAAAAAAAGGTTAAATACAGGGTATTTAAAAGGTAAAAAGGTATTCAAAACCAGGGGAAGAGTCTTGAGGAGATCATTTGCATATTCCCAGTGCCTTCTGGGATAAGTGAAGAGTCTCCGCGAGCTCAACGATCACTGGGTTTTGGCCGTTGCAGCTGAAAAGAGGAAATCGGAAAACCAGGGGAAGAGTCTTGAGGAGATCATTTGCATATTCCCAGTGCCTTCTGGGATAAGTGAAGAGTCTCCGCGAGCTCAACGATCACTGGGTTTTGGCCGTTGCAGCTGAAAAGAGGAAATCGGAAAAACCGCGCGCCGATAGGGGCTCATCTTTCATCATTTTTAAGAAATCTCAAGATGGAAGAGGCCAGGAGCCATTTGGTGAGCTGCATTTCTTGCTACATGTTCACAGACTTACCAGTGGAAAAGCCAAACTTCACATGCCACAAATGCAAGCTTGTGTCCCTGTTGGAGGAAAAGTTGCAAAATCTCGAAGAGAGGTTAGCTACGTTGAAGATCATTAAGGAAGGTGAAGAGTTCTTGGACAGAGCAGAATTATCTCTTCATGTTACAGAAAGAGAAGAAATTCGAAGTGCACCTGAAGAAACAGAGGAATGGAGACATGTGACCCAGAGAAGCAGGAGGATCAGGAGGCAGTCAGCACCCATACTGCTCAGAAACCAGTACCAGGCTCTCACGCAGGAAAACAATGAAGAAATACATCAGGATAAGACTTTGCCAACAAGCAGCAACCTTGTACGCCTTCAGAGTCCTCCTGGATGGAGAAAGAAAAATGTTGTGAAGAAGAAACGGAGAGTGGTGGTCATGGGGGATTCCCTGCTGAGAGGAACAGAGGCCGCTATCTGCAGACCGGATATAACTTCAAGAGAAATGTGTTGTCTTCCAGGTGCAAAAATTAAAGATGTGTCTGACAGGATATCAGGACTCTTCAGACCTACAGATGACTACCCATTCCTGCTACTACATGTGGGGACAAATGACACTGCAAGAAACGACCTGGAAACCATCTGCAGAGACTTTGAAGACTTAGGCAAGAAAGTGAAAGAACTGGGAGCGCAGGTGGTCTTCTCTTCCATCCTCCCAGTGGATGGCCATGGAACAAGGAGGTGGAATAAGATTCTGCAGGTGAACAACTGGCTACGTCGATGGTGCCGTCAGCAACGATTTGGATTTCTGGATCACGGAGTGAACTACTTATACGATGGACTACTTGCTAGAGATGGGGTGCACCTTACGAAGACTGGTAAGCATGTATTTGGAAGTCGCCTTGCTACACTTGTAAGGAGAGCTTTAAACTAGAACAACATGGGAAGGGAAGCAAAAGACCAGAAAAAGCCATACACCTGACAAATGCTATTGAGAACTCTGCTATTAGAAGTGGAAAGGAAGAACAAAGACGAAAGAATCTAATTAATAAAAATATTGGAGAAAGAGAAACCAATCACAAACTAAAATGTTTCTATACTAATGCACAAAGCATGGGCAACAAACAAGGAGAATTGGAACTACTAACACAGGAAAAGAAATATGATGTCATTGGAATCACTGAAACTTGGTGGGACAATACACATGATTGGAATACAAGACTAGAAGGATACAACTTATTTGCAAGAAACAGACTTGATAAACGAGGAGGAGGTGTCGCATTGTATGTTAGAAATGCGTATATCTGCACAGAGATTGAAGCTTCAGAGACTGGGAGTTCTGTGGAAACTGTTTGGGTAAGAATACAAGGACAGAACAATGGAAAGGACACCATTGTAGGCATTTACTACAGGCCGCCTGTGCAAGCTGAAGCTATGGATGAACTCTTTATGCATCAAATGGCCAAGTTCTCCAAAAAATATGACATAGTTGTCATGGGAGATTTCAACTATCCAGACATTTGTTGGGAATCTCTCTCAGGCAAAACTAACAGGTCAAGGAAATTCTTATCCTCTCTTGCTGACAACTTTATCTTCCAAAAGGTAAGGGAGAAAACAAGGGGAACTGCTACCTTGGATCTAATCCTTATAAACAGGGAGGAAATGGTTGAGGAGGTAAAAGTGGCTGGGACCCTAGGAGGTAGCGACCATGCTATTTTAGAATTTTGGATAACTAGAGGCGGAAGACCTGTGAAGACTCAGACGTCAAGGTTAGATTTCAGAAAGGCAGATTTTAAGGGATTCAGAAAGAGAATTGGAGGGATCCAATGGCTGGATATCCTTAAAGACAAAAATGTCCAGGAAGGATGGGAAATCTTGAAAAATGAAATTCTCAAAGCACAGTTGTTAACAATTCCGAAAAGAGGGAAGAATAGGAAGCAGTTAAGGAAACCAGGATGGATGAACACAGAACTTAAGCACATGCTAAAAAGGAAGAAAAAAATGTTTATAAAATGGAAAGAGGGAGGCATATCTAAAGAAGAATATAATGCTGTCTGCAGAACCTGCAGGGCACAAATCAGATTAGCTAAAGCTGAAAATGAATTGAGGCTTGCAAGAGATGTCAAAAGCAATAATAAAGGATTTTGGGGATATGTCAAAAGTAAAAGAAAAGTCAAAGATGCTATAGGATTTTTACAGGATGAAAATGATGAAATGGTAAGACAGGATGTTGAGAAGGCTGAACTTTTAAATTCCTATTTTGCATCTGTTTTCTCTCAGAAAGGAAATGTAACATCAACTGTTATTCACTGTCCTATTAAGGGAATAGAAGAATCCAGGATATCTATAAACAGAAAGATAGTGAGGAAACACTTAGCTAGCCTAAATGAATTCAAGTCTCCAGGTCCAGATGAATTACACCCCAGAGTACTGAAGGAGATAGCAGAAGAAATTTTTGAACCCCTCTCTATAATCTTTGAAAATTCTTGGAGAACAGGAGAAGTGCCAGAAGACTGGAGAAGAGCAAATGTTGTTCCTATCTTTAAAAAGGGGAAGAAGGTGGACCCAGGTAACTATAGGCCGGTGAGTCTGACTTCTATACCAGGAAAGATCTTTGAACAAATTATTAAACAACATGTATGTCAATACCTGGATAAGAATGAAGTGATTAAACAGAGTCAGCATGGGTTTGTAACTAATAAGTCATGTCAGACTAACTTAATTTCCTTCTATGACGGTATCACTGATTGGGTGGATCAAGGAAATGCTGTAGATATAGTATATCTTGACTTCAGCAAAGCATTTGACAAAGTCTCTCATACAATCCTTATTGAAAAAATGATTAAGTATGGAATGGACAAGGCAACTGTTAGGTGGATTCATAACTGGCTTAGTGATCGGACCCAAAGAGTGGTCGTAAATGGCTGCACATCCAGTTGGAAGAATGTCTCAAGTGGGGTACCACAGGGCTCTGTCCTGGGCCCTGTATTGTTCAACATCTTTATCAACGATTTAGATGAAGGCATTGAGGGTAAACTGATTAAATTTGCTGATGACACAAAGCTAGGAGGGATAGCTAATACTAGAGAAGAGAGAGAGAGGATTCAAAAAGATTTAAATAAACTGGAGAAGTGGGCAGCAACAAACAGAATGGTTTTTAACAGGGAGAAATGCAAAGTACTACATCTGGGCAATAAAAATGGAAAAAGCATATATAGAATGGGAGGAATAGGGCTAAGTGACAGCACATGTGAAAAAGACTTGGGTATACTAATAGATCACAGACTGAATATGAGTCAACAGTGTGATGCAGCAGCAAAAAAGGCAAATGCAATTCTAGGATGTATTAACAGAAGCATACAGTCTAGATCACGTGAAGTCATTATTTCCCTCTACTCCTCTTTGGTCAGACCTCATCTGGAATATTGTGTCCAGTTTTGGGCACCACATTTTAAAAAAGACATCAACAAACTGGAGCAAGTTCAGAAAAGAGCGACCAGAATGGTGACCGGTCTGCAAACCCTGTCTTATGAGGAAAGGTTGCAGGATTTGGGAATGTTTAGTTTGCAAAAGAGAAGACTGAGAGGAGACTTAATAGCTGTCTACAAATATCTAAAGGGCTGTCACATTGTAGAAGGATCAACTTTATTCTCATTTGCACAAGGAAAGACTAGAAGCAATGGGATGAAACTGAATGGGAGGAGACACAGATTAGATATTAGAAAAAACTTTTTGACAGTTAGAGTGATCAATGAGTGGAACAGGCTGCCACGAGAAGTGGTGAGTTCTCCTTCAATGGAAGTCTTCAAACAGAGGCTGGACAGACATCTGACTGGGATGATTTAGCGAATCCTGCTTTGAGCAGGGGGTTGGACCAGATGGCCCAGGAGGTCCCTTCCAACTCTACGATTCTATGATTCTATGATTCTATGATTCTATGATATAACTGTGGGTAAATTTTAGCTTTTTGCCACAGTTGTGTTCCTGGTTGTGTTTGAAGCAAAGTATTTCACCTAAAAAGTTGTGTTTATTGTTGGTGATTTCCTAACAATGTACACATCTTTTGTTAAAAGGTGAAATACTTTGCATAAAACACAACCAGGTACACACCTGTGGCCTAAAGCTAAAAATAGAGACCATGACAAGATAGCCAACTTTGGTTGGCAAAGGTATATACTGTTGGTACAGAAGGTACACAAGTTTGGTTAGGGCACAAATCTTTCACACTCTGTCATCCTGCCAGTGTACTCTGCCTTGAGGTGACATAAAGTATAGTGCAAAATTGTCCCTCATTACTGAAACCGTCACAGAACTTCTAGTGGTAATGTCATGGTAATCTTGCAAGGTGGTTTCTTCAGAGGTGTCCTCTATGGAAATGGGTTCCTTGCAGATAACAAAATTGTGGAGTACCACGCAAGCTTTGATCACCTCGTCAACAGTTTCTGTCTTGAGGTTGATCGCAGTCAATAGGACCCGCCATTTGGCTGTCAGAATACCAAAGGTACATTCAACCATTCTTCTTGCTCTTGTGAGGCGGTAATTAAAAATGCGTTTTGGTCTTGTCAATGCTCTGCTAGAGTACGGTTTCAAAAGGTGTTCTGACAGCTGAAAGGCTTCATCCCCTACACAGACAAATGGCATAGGTGGACCAGATGTTTGCGGCAGCGGTCTAGGTGGTGGGAACTGGAAGGTGTTTCCATACAGTTTACGCCCCATGGCAGACAGTTTGAAAACTTGAGAGTCATTGGAGCGGCCATAGGCCCCAATATCAACAGCAATAAATTTGTATTCCGCGTCAGCGATGGCCATGAGGACAATTGAAAAATATTTCTTGTAATTGAAATATTCCGATCCCGATCCGGCTGGCTTTACAATGCGGATATGTTTCCCGTCCACTGCGCCCAAGCAGTTGGGAAACTGACATATCTGTTGAAACTTGTCAGCAATTTCAATCCACCTCTCTGTTGTGGGCTCTGGTAAAAACTCTTCAGCTAAGGAGTCCCACAGTGCACGGCATGTGTACTTCACTATTCCAGATATGGTGGAAATCCCGAGTCTGTACTGGAAATGCAGTGACGAAAGGGATTCTCCAGTTGCAAGAAATCTGTGGGGAACACTAGAACTACTGATGGAGTCATTTTGACTCCTTTCGTTTTTTATTTCTCTTCTGTGACTACATTTTTCAGAATTCTGGCTTGAAACTTGGTGACTTTTCCTCAAATATGATGTGAAAAAAGATTTTGTGAGAATAAATAATTTTGGTGAAAAATTTGCGCGTTTTTTTCAAAATTTACCAAGAACTACTGAAGGGAGTCATTTTGACTCCCTACTATATTTTGAGGTCCTTTTGTCACTAAATGTTGCTATAAAGTTTTGTGCATAATTTTTTCACTCTGTCTTATTTACCCTGATGTTCATATAGATGTAGTTCAATTTACATGTCAACTTTTCACATTTTCCTTGTGTTTTACCTGCTTGTATTACTGTGTAATACTGAACAAAATAGCTTGTTTACTCTGGGCTCTTATCTTATCAGATTTGATGAGAAATCTACTCGATCGGAGAGACTGCAAACGGACAAGTTTGCTCTATTTTCTACTGTGTGGGACAGGTTTATTGAAAATTGTATTGCGTGTTACAAACCTGGCCCATACATAACGGTGGATGAGCAACTTTTCCCAAGCAAAACTAGGTGTCCATTCACGCAGTACATGCCTTCCAAACCAGATAAATATGGCCACAAATATTGGCTAGCTGTTGATAAGGAGAACAAATATCTGGCAAATGGCTTCCCTTATCTAAGCAAAAGATGACACACGCCGTGCTGAGGACCGTTTAGCTGACCATGTGGTAATGAAGTTATTGGACCCGTTTTTGAAAAAAGGTCGCAATGTTACAACCGATAATTATTTTACTTCAGTAAAATTAGCTAAACAGCTAAAAAGCAAAGGAACAACCATCGTGGGAACACTGATCAAGATAAGGCGAGAAGTGCCTAAAGAAATAAAATCCATGAAAGAGGAATTGTACAACACTAAAGTGTTTAGAAATGAAGACAATTTTACACTTACAGTATATCAAGGAAAGCCCAACAAAAATGTTGTCATTTTGAGTTCCGTCCATCCAGATGTTGTTGTTGCGTCTGATTCCGCTAAAAAAACTCCAGAAACGGTAAAGTTTTACAATGAAACAAAATATGGAGTAGATGTAGTGGATCAGATGGCACGAAAATATACCACACGAACATGCACAAGGAGATGGCCTGTTCATGCATTTGAAAATGCCTTAGACTTTGCGGGTATAAATGCATGGTTAATATTCAAGGAGATTACCCACCAAAAAATGTCACGCAAGGCATTTTTGCAAACGCTTGTGAGAGAGTTGAGTGGTCCTTATGTCACAGATAGGGAAAAGGGTTCCACGTCCCAAGTTTCTACATGCTCAGAAGTGATGGTTCAAACAAAATTTTGCCAGATCAAAGAAAAGTGCAAGAAAAATAGATCTGTCGGCAATTGTAAGACTTGTGGTAAGTCTTTGTGTGGGCAATGTACTGCCATAAATCAAAGGCAATGCCTAAAATGCGAAACACCAAATGTTTAGAAGGTGAATTCTGCGCCATATTTTCATTTTTATGCTCCTCCACCTACATTTTCTCTGCTTTTTGTTCTTCAGTTGTTGTTTATATGTGTGCACTTGAATAAAAAAAAATGTTTGAAAAACGTCTATTATAATTATTGTTATTTTCTGTAGAAAAATAAGAAAAGCAGAAAAAAAACAATCAAAAGCATTACTGTTGGATCTCACAATAATAATACATTACAAAAAATATAATTATTAATAAATAACCACAAATGAAACTCTAAAAATAAACGAAAACAAGCAAGGAGTCAAAATGACTCCTTTCAGTAGTTCTAGGCGGGGTCACGAGTCCAGTAGTCCTACTGTTAAAAAACAATAAATTAGTTTTAAATCACAGCATTACATACCAAAACTCAGCTATAACACTTGGAGATACAAACTACCACCAACAAGATTGCAGTGAAAGTGTGCTCTGATGCGAACACATCCAATAAATGTGGCTTACCTTAAAGTCACCATCAGACGCTCTGCGGGTGAAACAGAGAAGCGGCAATAGGTGTCCGCTTTTCTTATGAGGTGTGCAATGCGCTCCACCAAGTAATCAAAATTCTCCATTTTCATCCGAACATATCCAAAAAATTTATCCGGGTTTCGTCGAAGGTCCATGCAGAGTGTAGAATAGACCCCACGCGTCATTCTCTTGGCTGTGATGGGGTGGATCCACAAACGTCGTCTACGATGCCTGATGCGCTGCTGTCTCGCTCTCTCCTTCTCCAGAACAATCACCCTCAAACGATTCGCCTCCGCTATAAAATCCGCCAAATTCTTCAAAATATTTCCAATGACAACATCCATCTTCGCCAGTAACTTGCTCTTCTCTCCAACCTGCACTTTCTCCTCTACAACCTGTCAAAGAAGGGCTGTAGGAACACACTATATATAGTTTTCCAGTAGCCAATCCCGTTTGGAAGGCCACAAGGGTCAATTTTAAAAACAGGATCCGGCGTAATCCGTCGAAAAACGGATAGAAAAACGGATGAACCGGATGAGACGGATCCGGTTTTGTCTGTCAAGAACAAGACGGATCCGGCAGAAAACTGGATCCGTCACATCAGGTTTTACAAAACATTTGCCGGATCCGGCGTTCCGGCACGATGCCGGATCGCGCCTGACACCGAAAACCTGATGTGTGAAAGTAGCCTTAACGAACGAAACTCCGTCATGCCCCGCGGTCCGAGTCCGGCTTACTAGAGGGACACGCGAGGCTCTGGCACATGAGATTGGCCAATAACTGGTGTGTCATGCCCTTACATGTCCGTGGCTGCATGTGCGCTACACTGAAAAGGCCAGCGTTTGTCGCTTACAGGTGCGGATAACCCGCTGAACAACGTTAGTGATGGGGATCTGGGATTACAATTATTACCCGCGAACGATGATTTCCCAGTAAGAGCAGGTCAACCGCAGTTCCGGAATTAGGCCTAACCGTCATTCCTGAAAAAATGAAAAACTTACGTGTGCAAACCACAGGTGCTGTAGCTTGCTTAACAGCTCGCCAGCCGTTCTCAGGCCCAGTATGGATTACACGTGATTGCACAAAGGTGAGAAAGGGTACCGTCTCCCCGGATAACATGTATGGACAGCATAGTGTACACATTCAAAATATATGTCTATAGATCAGGAGGCAGGCTCAGATGGTGTCAGGCCCAGTATGGATTACACGTGATTGCACAAAGGTGAGAAAGGGTACCGTATCCCCGGATAACATGTATGGACAGCATAGTGTACACATTCAAAATATATGTCTATAGATCAGGAGGCAGGCTCAGATGGTGTCAGGCCCAGTATGGATTACACGTGATTGCACAAAGGTGAGAAAGGGTACCGTATCCCCGGATAACATGTATGGATAGCATAGTGTACACATTCAAAATATATGTCTATAGATCAGGAGGCAGGCTCAAACGGTGTCATGCCCAGTATGGATTACACGTGATTGCACAAAGGTGAGAAAGTGTACCGTATCCATGGATAACATGTATGGATAGCATAGTGTACACATTCAAAATATATGTCTATAGATCAGGAGGCAGGCTCAAACGGTGTCAGGCCCAGTATGGATTACACGTGATTGCACAAAGGTGAGAAAGGCTACCGTATCCCCGGATAACATGTATGGATAGCATAGTGTACACATTCAAAATATATGTCTATAGATCAGGAGGCAGGCTCAAATGGTGTCAGGCCCAGTATGGATTTGACGACCCAGACTACACAGCGGAGGAGCAGGGAGAGGTAAAGATTGCAAATGCTGGGGCCCTGCCCAAGCAAGGGGGGCCCACTCGTGGGCGTCGGTACTGGCACTGGGCCCCTCATAGAACGGCGGTGTGTCTGACGGCGGGTGTGCACCACCACCGTCAGAGACACTTGATTGCACTATGAGGGACCCTGTGCCAGTGCCCGCGCCCAAGAGTTGGCCTACCCACCTGTCCAGGGCAACGGCACTCGCACAGTTTCGTGCGCTAGGTGGTGACCCCGGTCATGGGGGGGGAGGCAGCACAGTTAGGGAGTTTTAGAAAGTGGCATATGTTGATGTTGGACATTCAGCTGATGCAAAAGGCGAAATTGTTCAAGTCCCAGGAAGAGGAGGACCAAAGCAAGCCATTTTTCTGTCACCCTATGTGTCATCAGGGGAAGGTGGGACAAAATCCTTGGAAACCCATGCATAGTTCATTTTAATGAAGGTTAGATCATCCACATTTTGGGTTGACAGTCCTTTTTTCTGTCAGGATTAGTGTTGAGCTTTCCGATACCGCAAGTATCGGGTATCGGCCGATATTAGCTGTATCAGAATTCCGATACTTAGTTCCGATACTTTTTTCATATCGAATACCGGAATCGGAAGTTCCCATAATGCTAGGAGCCCGCTCGATTTTATTCAGCCAATGGGGATCCTCAGAAGTGTGGGCACATTCTGTTAGGCATGTAGGCATGTTAACTACTGGCATGGCTGTGATTGGCTGCTGAAATGATGTCATGATGCACTATAAAAACCGCAGCAGCCGCCATTTCTGGTCACTCTGCTGTGAATTCAGTTAGGGACAGGCTGCTGTTGAAGACTGTGAGGGACAGTTAGAAATAGCGATCATCAAACATATCTATTGCTCTACCCAGGCTACATAATCCACCACTGTAGCATTTTTGCAGCCCAGCAGCGTTGTTTTAATAGCTGTCTGCAAGGGCTGTGTGAGTGCAGACCCACGCTGTGTAGTGTGTCCTGCAGGCACGTCTGCTTGTAGGCCGCCCAGCGTGTGTCTCTGCCTCATACACATTTTTCTTTTATTGCTGCTTTTTTTTTCTCCTGTATAGTGTGCTTCCATACGTATCCATATACGTTGGTTGCAAACACTAAAGGAGTGGACAGCGGAGCCTTTCAGCAGCCTTTCAGTGCTATAGCCCATTTCTCTGCACTGTTTTTGGCTGTCTGATAGGTCTCTCTGTGTGTGAGTGCAGCTCACGTTGCAGTGTGTTCTACAGCCACCGCTCGTTGTAGTCCGCTCAGCGTGCGTCACTGCCTCATACATAGTCCTTTTTTTGCAGCAAATTTAGCCAGATTTTTGCTCCTATATTAGTGTGCTTCCATCCGCATCCATTGTCATTGGTTGGTTGCAAACACTATATAGGATTAGATAGAGGAGCCTTTTTGCTGGCTTGTGCCCTTCAGGGCCAGCCAGACTAGTATCACCATATTTTTTGGAGCCTCATCAATTGCATTGTAGGTTAGCTTCCTGCTTTGTAATCGCTCCAAAAAGTTTGTGATACTATATCTTTCAAACTTTGGTCACATCCTTTTCTTTCCCCCCCCCCAAAAAAAGGAAATAAAGTTCACCAAACACTCCACTTTACAGTTGTGTAGGCCACATTAGATAATATTAAAGTGTAGTGCACACACTCTTAGCCAAACTAGTGTTTCTTATACTGGTTAGCAGGTGTTCAGGAATAAGAACACTAAGCCACCCCTTTTTTACTTTTCTGCCTATCTTTATCAGTCTACCAAGATGAAGAAAGCAGGGAGTAAGGCACGTGGTCGTGGCCATGGAGTTTCAGCAGGGAGAGGACGGGGGGATTCAGCAGGGAGAGGACGTGGGGATTCGGTGTCTGCTGCGGCCACCAGTGACCCGGCATCCCCCACTTTTACCAGGCAACAGTCCTTCATGCGCAGCTTTGTAGGACCTCGCCGTACCCCACTGCTGCGTGACGAACAAATTGAAGCCGTTGTCGGATGGATGGCAGCTAACGCATCGACTTCAATGACTTCCGCATCCTCCCAGGGCCAGAGCACTGAAGAGCAACCATCTGTCTCTTGAACACCTGCCAAATTGCCCAGGCAGTCTGAGAGCCCTGGACAGGAGCCATCTCAATCTTTACTTCTGTTCTCAGAATCTGTTGGCTTGGAAAGAGGTGGCCAGCCAAGCAGCATTCTACAGCGTGAAGAAGAGGGAGTATGCAGTGATGCGCAACTGCTTTGTCCCTCTGAATCTGAAGAGGCGGGTGGGCCAGTGCCTATTGTCAGCACACCTCAGTGCTCATCTGATGATGATGAGACTCAGTTGCCAATTTCTGGTGCGTACGGTGCTGGCAAGACAACCCAGGACCAGCCGTTGCTTGAAGAGGGGAGTGGAGATGATTAGGTCCTTGACCCATCGTGGCGTCAGCCACAGGAAGGTGGTGGGAGCAGCTCTGAGGAAGAGATTCCCCGAACAGCCAAAAGAGGAGGGAGAGGGCGGGGGCAGACTTGGTTGCCTGTAGCCTCCACTTTGGCACCCGTGAGGAGCAATCCTCTTCCAAAACAGAAAACGGGCGCTCCCAGGACTTGCAGTGCGTGGTCTTTTTTTGACACAGTTGCAGATGACATTTGCTTTGTCAAATGCAAGCTGTGTCATCAGAAAGTTAAATGAGGGAAAAATGTGAGCAACCTCAATACCACAAATATGTGGAAACATGTGCGTACCAAGCACGAGGTGAAGTTACACAGACACACTGAAGATGTAGGCCAACCTTCAGCAGCACCTACCACCTCTTCAGCTCGTGTTGGGGCCTCTTCCTCCAGCTCACACACAGCTGGTTCGGCTTCCTCACTGGAACGCCATGGAAGAACCTCTGCCACTGTTGTCCAGAGACCCAGTGAAATTCCACCCACTGAACCACGTTCTCAGTCATCAGCACACTCCTAGGCCACTCACCAGCAATCGGTAGCACAGGCATGGGAGAAAAAGTGGCCATACTCGGCAAACCATCCCCGAGCACTGTCTCTGAATGCCGGCATTGCCAAACTACTGGCCCTTGAGATGCTATCATTCAGGCTGGTGGAGATTGACACCTTCCGGAACTTGATGTCATTGGCAGTTCCACAATACAATGTGCCCAGCCGCTTTTATTTCAGCAGGCAAGCCGTCCCTGCCCTGCAAAAGCATGTGGGGGGAAAAATTAAAAATGCGCTACTAAACGCCATCAGTAGCAAGGTCCACCTGACCACCGATGCGTGGACCAGTAGCCATGGACAGGGACGATACCTTTCCCTCACTGCCCATTGGGTCAATGTTGTGGAGCCGGGTACAGATCTGGAGAGTGGCTCTGTACGTATTCTGCCAACTCCAAGGATTGCAGGAATGCAGTCTGTACATATTGAGTCCTCCTCCTACTCTAGTTCCTTGGAATCAGCACTGCATGAGCCTGTTAGGCCAGATATGAGCACAGGTGTGGCCAAACGTCAACAGGCCGTCCTTAAATTAATTTCTTTGGGGAATCGGAGCCACACAGCACAGGAGCTCTGGAATGCCATCAAGCAGGAGAGCGATGTGTGGTTTTTTGCCAGCGAATCTCCAGCCAGGTTTGGTAGTGAGTGACAATGGCCGAAATCTAGTGGCAGCTCTGGGCCTAGGCAACCTCACTCACATACCATGTCTGGCACACGTGCTCAATTTGGTTGTGCAGAGCTTTCTGAGGGACTATCCGGATCTTGATGCACTGCTGCACAAGGTTCGCTTAGAGTGTGCTCACTTGCGGCGTTCCAGCATGGCAAGATCGTGCATTGCATCTCTGCAACGCCGATTCCGCCTGCCAGAACATCGCATCATATGTGACCTCCCCACCAGGTGGAATTCAACGTTACATATGTTGGAGCGGTTGTGTGAGCAGCAGGCAGCAGTAATGGAGTACCAGCTGCATCAGGCGCAAACAAGTCGCACTGTGCGCCGGACACACTTCACCACCACTGAGTGGGCCACTATGAGGGACATCTGCCAAGTTTTGAGTGCCTTCGATGACTCCACGCGGATGGCCAGTGCAGATGATGCACTAGTCAGCATGACTGTCCCCCTTATCTGTCTGCTTCAAAAAACCTTACAAGCACTAAGTGAGGAGGTTTTTGATGAGGTCGAGGATGAGGAGTCAGAAATGCCATCTGCTTCTGGCAAGTCTGCGCAACGTGCCTCCACACAAAGGCCCAGGCAGGGGACACTTAGTGAGGAGGATGAAGAGGAGTCAACGGAGGAGGAGGAACACATCTCTCCAGAGGAGGGAGATACACAAGGCTCTAGTAGTCAGTGTGTACAGCGAGGGTGGGGTGATGCTGAGCAGGCTGAGATGCTGCCTCAAGCTGGGGACAGCATTTCCGGTCCAGTTGGCAGTCTGCAGCACATGGTTGATTTCATGCTGCAGTGCTTGTTAAATGACCGCCGCATCGCCAACATTCTCCACACGGCTGATTATTGGGTGTACACCCTCCTAGATCCTCGATACCGGGACAACTTACAAAGCCTCATGCCACAGTTGAACCGGGAGCGAAAAATACGGGAGTACCAAGAAACACTTGTGCAGGCCATCATGTTCTCCATTCCCCCCGCAAGTGTTGCTGGTAGTGCTTTTCAAAGCAGCCATGTGGGTAGAGGTAGTGGAGGAAGCTCTGCACAAAGAAGTAGCAGAGGCAGTGCCGCAGGACAAAGCAAGGCCAGTATGGCCCAAATATGGAAAAGTTTTGTGGGACCGCCACAAACGGCTACACCATCACAGATGGCTCCAGTCAGCAGGAGGCAACGTTTCCGTCAGATGGTGACAGACTACTTGTCTTGCCCTGTTAGTGTTCTCCCAGACGGCTCTTCCCCGTTCAAGTATTGGGTCTCTAAGCTGGATACATGGCCAGAGCTTAGCCAGTATGCATTGGAGGTGCTGGCTTGCCCTGCTGCCAGTGTATTATCAGAACGTGTCTTTAGTGCTGCAGGTGGTGTGGTAACAGACCGTCGCACGCGACTATCCGCCGATAATGTTGACCGGCTTACTTTTCTGAAAATGAACAAGGCCTGGATCTCACCTGAATTTGCCAGTCCTCATCCAGAATAAATAATTGGCTGGCAACAGGATCCAGGTCTCCTGTTGTGTTCATGTTTCTATGACCTGAACTTTATTTCCTGGGCTACAGCAACGCCCGTTGTTGCTCAGAAGTGCTGTCCACACAGACAAAACACTCGCTCATGTGTAAGCGGGGTTCGGTAACGTCAGTTGATCCCCTGCTGTGTGTACGGCAAACTCTCCTGCTGCCTACAACTTCTGACTACCTCTGATTTAATATGTTATCTGATTTGCCCTCTGTCTCCACTCTGTTTTGAGTATTTCCTCCGGCCTACAACACCGCCTGTTTCTGCTCTCAAGTGCCGTCTGCACAATCCACACTTGTTCCTGTGTTACCTGGGTCCTGTAACATCTGCTCATCTCCAGAGGTGAGTCCGGCAATGTTTCCTGCTTTGTCTACATTCCCACTACTTGTAGTGGAAAAGTGGACAGAGCAGGAGACATTGCCTGACTCACCTCTAGAGAGAAGCTGCTGTTACAGAACCCCATTAACACAGGAACAAGTGTGGGTTGCGCAGACGGCATTTCAGAGCAGCAACTGGCATGGTTGGAAGCCAGAGGAAATACTCAAAACAGAGTGAAGACAGAGGCCTAATTGGAGTACGTTGACAGTTAGTAGTAGTCTAGAAACAATAGAAAACTGCCACCAAGTAGGCCTCGGCCTGCACCATGATTGTCCCTGGGCTCCAACAACGCTAGTTGGTGTTCGGAAGTGCTGTCCACACAGAAAAACACACTTGTTCATGTGTAAGTGGGGTTCGGTAACGTCAGCTGATCCCCTGCTGTATGTACGGCAAACTCTCCTGCTGCCTCCAAATTCAAGCAACGTCTTATCTTAAACTGCCTCCAAGTAGGCCTCAGCCTACAAAATGACTGTCCCTGGGCTCCAACATCGTCAATTGTTGTTCGGAAGTGCTCTCCACACAGAAAAAAACACTTGTTCATGTGAAAGTGGGGTTTGGTAACGTCAGCTGATCCCCTGCTGTGTGGAGGGCAAAGTGCTGCTGCCTCCAAATTGTAACTACTTCAGATTTAAACATTCTCTGATTTGGCCTCTGTCTCCACTCTGTCTCTAGCATTTCCCCTGACCTCCAGCACCGCCAGTTCCTGCTCACAGTTGCCGTCCGCGCATTCCACACTTGTTCCTGTGTTCCTGGTGTTCTGTTACGTGAGCAGATCCCCCAATGTGTGTCCGCCACTGTCTCCTGCTATGTGGACAGAGCAGGAGACAGTGGCAGACACACATCAGGGGATCTGCTGACATTACAGAACCCCAGTAACACAGGAACACTTGTGGATTGGGCAGACGGCTGCTGTACGCATAAACTGGCGGTGTTGGTGGTCACGTGAAATCCTGGAAACAGATTGGAGACAGATGCCTAATTGGAGCACGTTGACAGTCTGTTGCAGCCTACAAACAATCTCAAACTACCACCAAGTAGGCCTCGGCCTTCACCATGATTGTCCCTGGGTTCCAACAACGCCAGTTGGTGCTCGGCAGTGTCTTTGGCACGTGTACTCCCTGTTGCCCAGCCTGGTTCCAGCACGCCAGCTGTTTCCGGGTAGTGTCAAGGTCACTATGCCACCAATCCATTGTCCTGTCGTCTTGCGGCCGGGATAGCCGACTCTACGGTGCCTGCAGTTTAGGTGACTCCTATGTGGGCTGCGGGAACTGGCACTGAAGGCTGGATCCGTAGTGCCAATGGGACATGGACCCCCTGTAGGACTGTGGGTTTCGGTAACTGCGGCCGGCTTGCGGCCTGGCTACTTTGCTTTGGATGGGTACCTTTTGCTACCCACCCGGGTGCCAGCACTGTCAGCTGGTTCTCACCAGAGCCTTTGGCCTAGGTGCCTCCATCTCGGTATCCGAAGGTCCAGCACTGTCAGCTGGTCCTTGGTAGTGCTTTCTAGCACAGGTACCTCCTGCCTAGTAACCGTGGTCCAGCAACGTCAGCTGTTCCTCGGTAGTGCCATTGGCTCTTGTAGCTTTTGCTACCCATCTGGGTTCCAGCACCATCAGCTGGTTCTCGGCAGTGTCTTTGGCACGGGTATTCCCTGTTGCCCAGCCTGGTTCCAGCACGCCAGCTGTTTCCGGGTAGTGTCAAGGTCACTATGCCACCAATCCGTTGTCCTGTCGTCTTGCGGCCGGGTTAGCCGACTCTACGGTGCCTGCAGTTTAGGTGACTCCTATGTGGGCTGCGGGAACTGGCACTGAAGGCTGGATCCGTAGTGCCAATGGGACATGGACCCCCTGTAGGACTGTGGGTTTCGGTAACTGCGGCCGGCTTGCGGCCTGGATACTTTGCTTTGGATAGGTACCTTCTGCTACCCACCCGGGTGCCAGCACTGTCAGCTGGTTCTCGCCAGAGCCTTTGGCCTAGGTGCCTCCATCTCGGTATCCAAGGTCCAGCACCGTCAGCTGGTCCTTGGTAGTGCTTTTTAGCACAGGTACCTTCTGCTTAGTAACCGTGGTCCAGCACCGTCAGTTGGTCCTCGGTAGTGCCATTGGCTCTTGTTCCTTCTGCTACCCATCCGGGTGCCAGCACTGTCAGCTGGTTCTCGCCAGAGCCTTTGGCCTAGGTGCCTCCATCTCGGTATCCGAAGTCCAGCACCGTCAGCTGGTCCTTGGTAGTGCTTTTTAGCACAGGTATCTTATGCTTAGTAACTGTGTTCCATCACCGTCAGTTGGTCCTCGGTAGTGCCATTGGCTCTTGTTCCTTCTGCTACCCATCCGGGTTCCAGCACTGTCTGCTGGTTCTCGCCAGAGCCTTTGGCCTAGGTGCCTCCATCTCGGTATCCGAGGTCCAGCACCGTCAGCTGGCCCTTTGTATTGCTTTTTAGCACAGGTACCTTCTGCTTAGTAACCGTGGTCCAGCACCGTCAGTTGGTCCTCGGTAGTGCCATTGGCTCTTGTTCCTTCTGCTACCCATCCGGGTTCCAGCCCTGTCTGCTGGTTCTCGCCAGAGCCTTTGGCCTAGGTGCCTCCATCTCGGTATCCGAGGTCTAGCACCGTCAGCTGGTCCTTGGTAGTGCTTTTTAGCACAGGTACCTTCTGCTTAGTAACCGTGGTCCGGCACCATCAGTTGTTCCTCGGTAGTGCCATTGGCTCTTGTTACTTCTGCTACCCATCCGGGTTCCAGCAATGTCTGCTGGTTCTCGCCAGAGCCTTTGGCCTAGGTGCCTCCATCTCTGTATCCGAGGTCCAGCAACGTCAGCTGGTCCTTGGTAGTGGTTTCTAGCACAGGTGCCTCCTGCATAGTAACCGGGGTCCAGCACCGTCAGCTGTTCCTCAGTAGTGCCATTGGCTATTGTTCCTTCTGCTGCCACTACGGGTTCCAGTACTGTCAGCTGGTTCTCGCCAGTTTCTCAGCCTTCTTATACCTTCTGGTACATTTCCAAGATCAAGCTTTTTGAAATTGTCTTTGGTAATCCTTATTGATCTCCATGACGACGACCCTGATGACGATGACCATGAAGACAACACCAAAGAAGACCAGAAATATGACCCTAAATAATAAGACCAAGAGGACAAAGAACATGAAGACAACCACCAAGATACAGAACAAAAGACAGAGGAACAAGAAGCAGAAGAAGCAAAAGCAGAAGAACAGAAAGCAGAAGAACATTAAGCATAAGACTAAAAATCAGCATAGAAGAAATCAAAATTATAAGCAGAAGAAGACTAAGCAGTAAATGGGGGTGAGTCCGTTTCTCCTCGTGGTGCCCCTGGAAAATGCTTGCTACTGCAGGCCAAACTGAACGCGGACAAATCCTGTTCTAAATCTTTTGTGACAGGCAGAACGTAAGGTGTAATCTTATAACTTTTATAGATAAGTACTACAGGAATGCCTGTCACCATAAGAAAATGAAGAAAAAGAAGAATAGGAAGAAGATGAAGAAAGAGCATATGAAACTTAATAATAGCTGAATAAGAAGAATATGAAGAATGGAAAAAAAAATTAATGGGAAGAAGGTGAAGAAGAAGAAGAAGATGAATAAGGTGAAGAAAAAGTTGATGAAAAAAATGCTACTGCTGCGGATCATGAAGGAGAAAGTGTGGGAGAAGTACAAAAGAAGGTGAAGAGCATGGAAGTTGTGAAACATACATATCTGACTAAATATAAAAAAGTTAACATAGTCAATATCTTTTTAACTCCGAACGTCTTGAAAAAAAAATTGGAATTAATGCTATGCCATGTGATTTGAATAAACCACTATGCCTTTAATGTCTCCTCCACCTCCCACAATACATTCTACATGATTTTTATTTGTTTTCAATTATGTAGAATTAGCCAACAAGGAAATAAAGGGCTTTTTTAAATTCCGATACCGGAAGTCCCATTGACTTGAATGGGACTTCCGGTATCGGAATCGGCGATACCCGATATTTTTTTCGTATCGGGCGATACCATCCGATACGATATTTTTGGGTATTGAACGGTATCGCTCAACACTAGTCAGGATTGATCCAGCTGCACTGAAGACTCTTTCCGATAGCACACTTGCAGCTGGGCAAGCGAGCTCCTGTAAGGCATATTGTGCCAATTCAGGCCAGGTGTCCAGTTTAGCGGCCCAAAAATGACCTGTGCGGGAGAACATCAATATGGGAGGAAAAGTAGTTTGTAACCATAGTTGACAACTGCTGTCTCCTGTCACTTTCCATCGATGCAGTATTACCAGTTGTGTGAGCGGTACTTGAAAAATCAGTCCACAACATTGTCATGAAACCCCTGTCTCCAACGCCACTTCTGCTGTGTGCACCACGAACACCTCTGCCAAGCTGCCCCCGGCCCGTACGGCTCGTGTGAGAACCATCACCACTGCTGTGTGCTGGGAATGCTTCAACCAACCAGTTTACCAGAGTTGTTTGTTTATTAGCCAGTAATAGGTCAAGGTTCTCGTGTGGCATGATGTTTTGTAATTTGCCTTCATAGCGTGGACCCAGGATGCTGGCCAACCAGTAGTCGTCATCGTTCATCATTTTGGCAATGCTGGGGTCCCTTTTTAGGATCTGCAAGGCATAATCTGACATGTGGGCCAATGTTCCCGGTGTCAATGATGCACTGCGAGTGCTGGTTGGAGGAGCACTTTTTGGCAAATCCACATCCCTCCAGTCACTCACAAACCCTGTACCAGACCTTGCCACGCCAACATTTTCACTTGCCCCACGAGATGCATCCTCCTCCCCTACGTAATCATCCCCATCATCATCATCCTCATCCTCTTCTTCCTCCACCTCGTCCAGGAGAGGTCCCATTAGCAGACAATGGCTGAATGTCATCAAGGATTCCCTCCTCCTCTTCCTCCTCGTCAACATTGGCTGCAGACGCCTGCTCCTTAAGGTGCGTCAAAGTTAGCATGAGCAATCGCATAATTGGGATGCTCATGCTTAGGATGGCGTCGTCTGCGCTTACCAGCCGTGTGCATTCCTCAAAACACTGAAGGACTTTACAGAGGTCTTTCAGCTTCGACCACTGCACACCTGTCAACTCCATGTCTGCTCTCAAAGTGCCTGGCCGTGTATCCTCCCACAAATGCATTATGGCCTGCCTCTGTTCGCACAGCCGCTCAACCATGTGCAGGGTGGAGTTCAACCTTGTTGCAATGTCGATAATGAGGCGGTGGTTGGGAAGGTGGAGCAATCGCTGCAGCTTCTGCATACGAATGGAGTGTACAGGCGACCGGCGGATGTGCGCGCACAGTCTTCGCACCTTCTGGAGCAGGGCTGTTAACTCCGGATAATTGTTGAGGAAGCACTGCACCACCAGGTTCAAGGTGTGAGCCAAGCAAGGTATGTGGCTGAGTTTTGAAAGGGCTATGGCTGCCACAAAATTACGGCCGTTATCACTAACTACCTTGCCAGCCTCAAGATGTATACTGCCCAGCCATGACTCAGTTTGTCGCTGAAAGTACTCGTCCAGCACCTCCGCGGTGTGTCTGTCGCCCAAACACATCATCTGCAACACAGCCTGCTGACGCTTTCCACTAGCTGCTCGATAGGGGGACACCTCGTGTGCAACAGTGGCAGCTGCAGATGGAGTGCTCGTACGACTGCACTCTGTGGACGAGCTTTCGCTTCTGGAGGAGGAGGAGGAGGTGGAGGGTTGAACGCCTACAGCCAACTGTTTCCTATACCGTGGGCTAGGCAGCACTGTCCCACCACCGCTGTCCCCTGTGGACCCTGCATCCACCACATTAACCCAGTGTGCAGTGATGGACACGTAACGGCCCTGGCCATGCCGACTGGACCATGCATCTGTTGTGAGGTGCACCTTTCCACTCACTGACTGCTTGAGTGCATGGACAATGCGGTTTTTCACATGATGGTGGAGGGCTGGGATGGCTTTGCGAGAGAAGAAGTGGTGACTGGGTAGGTCATAGCGTGGTACTACATAGGCCATGAGTTCGCGGAAAGCTGCGCTTTCCACCAACCGATAGGGCATCATCTCTAACGAGATTAGTTTGGCAATGTGGGCGTTCAAACCCAGTGTACGCGGATGAGAGACTGAGTACTTTCTTGACCTACTCATAGTCTCTGGGAGGGTGAGCTGGTCTTGAGAGCTGCATATGGTGGAACTAGCGGTGGACAGGGCGGACTGAAAGAGGGTTAATGATGGTGATGGAGTTGGTGTTCTTTCTGATGGCCTAGATTCAGTCTTTCATTGATATAACAGTGGGATTCCCTGACTGCTTTGGCCTTGCAACGACACCTCAACATTTGCTGCTGTGCTAACCGGTGGGCTTACAGTGGAGGAAACAATGTTACCTTCTTTGTGATCAGTTGTGGTACTTGAGGTTTGGTGTTGTGTCCACGCTTGCAAGTGCATGCTGGTTAAATGTCTAAGCATGCAACTAGTAGTCAAATTTTTCAGATTTTTCCCTCGGCTAAAGGTCTTTGCGCACTTCTTACAGATAACCTTGGCCTGATCATGAGGATTTTGTTCAAAAAAGTGCCACACTGCACTCTTCTTACTTTGGAAGACATTTTGCGGCCTAGCACGCTGTGCTATTTTGACCGTCTGGACAAGCTGTCCAGCAACTCTTTTGATTTTTGGAACCTGTCTTTGGAATGCTCCGGGCCTGCCAGATAACAGCTGTTGCGATGTCGATGTCTGCTGTGGATGCTCCTCCTCCTCATCTGAGCTATTGGAAGCAGCACCCTCTTCCCCCAATGGATGCCAATCTGGGTCAACAACTGGGTCATCCATCACCTCCTCTTCAATGTCATGTGCACCTTCCTCTGTGTCACCGTGTATGGTGGTATAGTATGCGGGAAGGGGCACCTGAGTCTCATCAGGGTCAGAATCTGGCTCATTACACTGCGAGGACAATGTAGTGCTCTGACTGAATGTACCAGCAGAATCATCTATCAGTGGCTGTGCATCAGTGCACTCCATGTCAGATTCATCTTGGCCTGGGTAATTCACCATTTCACTTGATAACCCAGGCGTGGTAAGTGAAAACAGCTCCATGGAGTAATCAGTTGTATGGCCTGCGTCATCCTTAGGCTGGTTTCACATTAGCGCATTTTCAGCGCGCGCACGGCCGGGGGTAGCTCCGCCCCCGATCCGGCTCTCTGCCCGGCGTGCCCGCCCCTTCCTTGTAGCGCCGCCTCCTAGCGGACAGCGGCGCCTGCGATCGGCGCACCCTATCTTTAGCATAGGGTGCGCCGATCGTGCGCAGGCCGTGCGCTAGTTGCGCTTTGACCTGCGCTGCGCACTTTTGACGGTGCGCCGTGCGCGCCAAAATCCGAAAAGTTTGATTTTGGCGAGCACGGCGCACCGTCAAAAGTGCGCAGCGCAGGTCAAAGCGCAACTAGCGCACGGCCTGCGCACGATCGGCGCACCCTATGCTAAAGATAGGGTGCGCCGATCGCAGGCGCCGCTGTCCGCTAGGAGGCGGCGCTACAAGGAAGGGGCGGGCACGCCGGGCAGAGAGCCGGCTCGGGGGCGGAGCTACCCCCGGCCGTGCGCGCACTGAAAATGCGCTAATGTGAAACCAGCCTTAAATCTTGGTTGGGGTGAAGGACACAAGGAAAGGTGTGGTTCATGAACATGAGCCTCCAATGACGACTCAGTGCTTTTATTTTTTACAACTTCAGAAGAGGAGGCGGTAGAGCTGGAGACTGAGTCAGCGATGTAAGCCAAAACTTTTTCCTGATGCTCTGGCTTTAAAAGCGGTTTGCCAATTCCTAGAAAACTAAGCCTTCGAGGCCTTGTGGAGCCAGATGATGACGCAGGCTCAACACCTCCTGCATTCAGTCCTATGTTGCTTTTGCCACTACCATCAGATCCACCACCAACACCATCATTACCAGCGGGCAACCCCCCGCCCAATTCCACGGCCTCTTCCACCAGCCTTCCTCATTTTTGGTAAAAATGTACACAAAATCCCACAAACTATATAGTAATGTAAAACAAGGTACAAGGTGTATATAGGACAGGGGAGACGTAGAATTTCTGAACACACTTGTGGACACTGTTGGATTGTGTGAGGCCCAGTGAATATCACACCGCTATGTCACAGGATCAATGTCGCAGGTGTGAAAAATGTCACTAAAGGACAGGGGAGATGTAGAATTTCTGAACACACTTGTGGACACTGTTGTGTGAGGCCCAGTTAATATCACATCGCTATGTCACAGGCTCAATGTCGCAGGTGTGAAAAATGTCACTATAGGACAGGGGAGATTTAGAATTTCTGAACACACTTGTGGACACTGTTGTGTGAGGCCCAGTTAATATCACACCGCTATGTCACAGGCTCAATGTCGCAGGTGTGAAAAATGTCACTATAGGACAGGGGAGATGTAGAATTTCTGAACACACTTGTGGACACTATTGTGTGAGGCCCAGTAAATATCACACCGCTATGTCACAGGCTCAATGTCGCAGGTGTGAAAAATGTCACTATAGGACAGGGGAGATGTTGAATTTCTGAACACACTTGTGGACAATGTTGTGTGAGGCCCAGTTAATATCACACCGCTATGTCACAGGCTCAATGTCGCAGGTGTGAAAAATGTCACTATAGGACAGGGGAGATGTAGAATTTCTGAACACACTTGTGGACACTATTGTGTGAGGCCCAGTAAATATCACACCGCTATGTCACAGGCTCAATGTCGCAGGTGTGAAAAATGTCACTATAGGACAGGGGAGATGTTGAATTTCTGAACACACTTGTGGACAATGTTGTGTGAGGCCCAGTTAATATCACACCGCTATGTCACAGGCTCAATGTCGCAGGTGTGAAAAATGTCACTATAGGACAGGGGAGATGTAGAATTTCTGAACACACTTGTGGACACTATTGTGTGAGGCCCAGTTAATATCACACCGCTATGTCACAGGCTCAATGTCGCAGGTGTGAAAAATGTCACTATAGGACAGGGGAGATGTAGAATTTCTGAACACACTTGTGGACACTGTTGTGTGAGGCCCAGTTAATATCACACTGCTATGTCACAGGCTCAATGTTGCAGGTGTGAAAAATGTCACTATAGGACAGGGGAGATGTTGAATTTCTGAACACACTTGTGGACACTGTTGTGTGAGGCCCAGTTAATATCACACCGCTATGTCGCAGGTGTGAAAAATGTCACTATAGGACAGGGGAGATGTAGAATTTCTGAACACACTTGTGGACACTGTTGTGTGAGGACCAGTTAATATCACACCGCTATGTCGCAGTCTCAATGTCTCAGGTGTGAAAAATGTCACTATAGGACAGGGGAGATGTTGGATTTCTGAACACACTTGTGGACACTGTTGTGTGAGGCCCAGTTAATATCACACCGCAATGTCACAGGCTCAATGTCGCAGGTGTGAAAAATGTCACTATAGGACAGGGGAGATGTAGAATTTCTGAACACACTTGTGGACACTGTTGTGTGAGGCCCAGTTAATATCACACCACTATGTCACAGGCTCAATGTCGTAGGTGTGAAAAATGTCACTAAAGGACAGGGGAGATGTAGAATTTCTGAACACATTTCTGGACACTGTTGGATTGTGTGAGGCCCAGTTAATATCACACCGCTATGTCACAGGCTCAATGTCGCAGGTGTGAAAAATGTCACTATAGGACAGGGGAGATTTAGAATTTCTGAACACACTTGTGGACACTGTTGTGTGAGGCCCAGTTAATATCACACCGCTATGTCACAGGCTCAATGTCGCAGGTGTGAAAAATGTCACTATAGGACAGGGGAGATGTAGAATTTCTGAACACACTTGTGGACACTGTTGTGTGAGGCCCAGTTAATATCACACCGCTATGTCACAGGCTCAATGTCGCAGATGTGAAAAATGTCACTATATGACAGGGGAGATTTAGAATTTCTGAACACACTTGTGGACACTGTTGTGTGAGGCCCAGTTAATATCACACCGCTATGTCACAGGCTCAATATCGTAGGTGTGAAAAATGTCACTATAGGACAGGGGAGATGTAGAATTTCTGAACACACTTGTGGACACTGTTGGATTGTGTGAGGCCCAGTTAATATCACACCGCTATGTCACAGGCTCAATGTCGCAGGTGTGAAAAATGTCACTATAGGACAGGGGAGATTTAGAATTTCTGAACACACTTGTGGACACTGTTGTGTGAGGCCCAGTTAATATCACACCGCTATGTCACAGGCTCAATGTCGTAGGTGTGAAACATGTCACTATAGGACAGGGGAGATGTAGAATTTCTGAACACACTTGTGGACACTGTTGGATTGTGTGAGGCCCAGTTAATATCACACTGCTATGTCACAGGCTCAATGTCGCAGGTGTCAAAAATGTCACTATAGGACAGGGGAGACGTCAAATTTCTGAACACACTTTTGGACACTGTTGTGTGAGGCCCAGTTAATATCACACCGCTATGTCACAGGCTCAATGTCGCAGGTGTGAAAAATGTCACTATAGGACAGGGGAGATGTAGAATTTCTGAACACACTTGTGGACACTGTTGGATTGTGAGAGGCCCAGTTAATATCACACCGCTATGTCACAGGCTCAATGTCGCAGGTGTGAAAAATGTCACTATAGGACAGGGGAGATGTAGAATTTCTGAACACACTTGTGGACACTGTTGTGTGAGGCCCAGTTAATATCACACCGCTATGTCACAGGCTCAATGTCGCAGGTGTGAAAAATGTCACTATAGGACAGGGGAGATGTTGAATTTCTGAACACACTTGTGGACACTGTTGTGTGAGGGCCAGTTAATATCACACCGCTATGTCGCAGGTGTGAAAAATGTCACTATAGGACAGGGGAGATGTAGAATTTCTGAACACACTTGTGGACACTGTTGTGTGAGGACCAGTTAATATCACACCGCTATGTCGCAGGCTCAATGTCGCAGGTGTGAAAAATGTCACTATAGGACAGGGGAGATATTGAATTTCTGAACACACTTGTGGACACTGTTGTGTGAGGCCCAGTTAATATCACACCGCAATGTCACAGGCTCAATGTCGCAGGTGTGAAAAATGTCACTATAGGACAGGGGAGATGTAGAATTTCTGAACACACTTGTGGACACTGTTGTGTGAGGCCCAGTTAATATCACACCGCTATGTCACAGGCTCAATGTCGTAGGTGTGAAAAATGTCACTAAAGGACAGGGGAGATGTAGAATTTCTGAACACATTTCTGGACACTGTTGGATTGTGTGAGGCCCAGTTAATATCACACCGCTATGTCACAGGCTCAATGTCGTAGGTGTGAAAAATGTCACTAAAGGACAGGGGAGATGTAGAATTTCTGAACACATTTCTGGACACTGTTGGATTGTGTGAGGCCCAGTTAATATCACACCGCTATGTCACAGGCTCAATGTCGCAGGTGTGAAAAATGTCACTATAGGACAGGGGAGATTTAGAATTTCTGAACACACTTGTGGACACTATTGTGTGAGGCCCAGTTAATATCACACCGCTATGTCACAGGCTCAATGTCGCAGGTGTGAAAAATGTCACTATAGGACAGGGGAGATGTAGAATTTCTGAACACACTTGTGGACACTGTTGTGTGAGGCCCAGTTAATATCACACTGCTATGTCACAGGCTCAATGTTGCAGGTGTGAAAAATGTCACTATAGGACAGGGGAGATGTTGAATTTCTGAACACACTTGTGGACACTGTTGTGTGAGGCCCAGTTAATATCACACCGCTATGTCGCAGGTGTGAAAAATGTCACTATAGGACAGGGGAGATGTAGAATTTCTGAACACACTTGTGGACACTGTTGTGTGAGGACCAGTTAATATCACACCGCTATGTCGCAGGCTCAATGTCGCAGGTGTGAAAAATGTCACTATAGGACAGGGGAGATGTTGAATTTCTGAACACACTTGTGGACACTGTTGTGTGAGGCCCAGTTAATATCACACCGCAATGTCACAGGCTCAATGTCACAGGTGTGAAAAATGTCACTATAGGACAGGGGAGATGTAGAATTTCTGAACACACTTGTGGACACTGTTGTGTGAGGCCCAGTTAATATCACACCGCTATGTCACAGGCTCAATGTCGCAGGTGTGAAAAATGTCACTATAGGACAGGGGAGATGTAGAATTTCTGAACACACTTGTGGACACTGTTGTGTGAGGCCCAGTTAATATCACACCGCTATGTCACAGGCTCAATGTCGCAGATGTGAAAAATGTCACTATATGACAGGGGAGATTTTGAATTTCTGAACACACTTGTGGACACTGTTGTGTGAGGCCCAGTTAATATCACACCGCTATGTCACAGGCTCAATATCGTAGGTGTGAAAAATGTCACTATAGGACAGGGGAGATGTAGAATTTCTGAACACACTTGTGGACACTGTTGGATTGTGTGAGGCCCAGTTAATATCACACCGCTATGTCACAGGCTCAATGTCGCAGGTGTCAAAAATGTCACTATAGGACAGGGGAGACGTCGAATTTCTGAACACACTTTTGGACACTGTTGTGTGAGGCCCAGTTAATATCACACCGCTATGTCACAGGCTCAATGTCGCAGGTGTGAAAAATGTCACTATAGGACAGGGGAGATGTAGAATTTCTGAACACACTTGTGGACACTGTTGTGTGAGGCCCACTTTATATCACACCGCTATGTCACAGGCTCAATGTCGCAGGTGTGAAAAATGTCACTATATGACAGGGGAGATTTAGAATTTCTGAACACACTTGTGGACACTGTTGTGTGAGGCCCAATTAATATCACACCGCTATGTCACAGGCTCAATGTCGCAGGTGTGAAAAATGTCACTATAGGACAGGGGAGATGTAGAATTTCTGAACACACTTGTGGACACTGTCGGATTGTGTGAGGCCCAGGGAATATCACACTGCAATGTCACAGGCTCAATGTCGCAGGTGTGAAAAATGTCACAATAGGACAGGGGAGACGTCGAATTTCTGAACACACTTGTGGACACTGTTGGATTGTGTGAGGCCCAGTTAATATCACACCGCTATGTCACAGGCTCAATGTCGCAGGTTTGAAAAATGTCACTATAGGACAGGGGAGATGTAGAATTTCTGAACACACTTGTGGACACTGTTGTGTGAGGCCCAGTTTATATCACACCGCTATGTCACAGGCTCAATGTCGCAGGTGTGAAAAATGTCACTATAGGACAGGGGAGATGTAGAATTTCTCAACACACTTGTGGACACTGTTGTGTGAGGCCCAGTTAATATCACACCGCTATGTCACAGGCTCAATGTCGCAGGTGTGAAAAATGTCACTATAGGACAGGGGAGATGTTGAATTTCTGAACACACTTGTGGACACTGTCGGATTGTGTGAGGCCCAGGGAATATCACACTGCAATGTCACAGGCTCAATGTCGCAGGTGTGAAAAATGTCACAATAGGACAGGGGAGACGTTGAATTTCTGAACACACTTGTGGACACTGTTGGATTGTGTGAGGCCCAGTTAATATCACACTGCTATGTCACAGGCTCAATGTCGCAGGAGTGAAAAATGTCACTATAGGACAGGGGGAGATGTAGAATTTCTGAACACACTTGTGGACACTGTTGTGTGAGGCCCAGTGAATATCACACCGCTATATCACAGGCAGAAATTGACTAGTGTATGACAAACTACAAGGTGTATATAGAATTGGGCAGAATAGGAAGTGTAGGTCTGTAAGAACGGAACATGTCCTCGACTTATTCTTACAGAGTGACACACAGATAGCTTCGCTGTGGCCATGATAACAGCCGTTACACGGTACTGAGAGAGGAGCGTGCACGTACACCGGTGTCCATAAAATTGTCAAGCTCCGTTTTTTTAAGTATACGGACTGACACACGCTGTCTCTCTATAGTTTTGAATGTGATCAAACAGCAAATGTACTTAACTGTTTGTAAAGCAGACAAAACTAGAAGGTGGAGGTCTGTAAGAACGGAACATGTCCTCGACTTATTCTTACAGAGTCACACACAGATAGCTTCACTGTGGCCGTGATAACTGTGTGAGGAGCGTACACCGCTGTATGGTGTGAAAAAATGCACATTCAATACCTCACCAGGACAAAAAAAAAATTTGGATTGCTTTTAAAAAAGCAGTTTGCAGAGCAGTGGGAAAACAGCAATGCAGCTATCAGGAAGCCTTATAAGGCAGCCTAACAACCAACACAGCTGATCCAGCAAAATATAGCCTCCACTTGCACTGCACACACAGTGACTGGTGTGTTGTACAGGCAAAATCACTAGCAGCAGAAGCAGTTTTTGGTGTCTTCTTCCCTGCCTAACGCTCTCCCTACAGAATCAGCAGCAGCAGCAACTCTCCCTATCTCCCTATTCTGAGATCAGCATGAGTAACATGGCGGTCGGCGTGCACGCCCTTTTATACCCCCTGTGATGCCCCCCAAAGCAAGCCAATCACTTGCATGCCCTTCTCAAAGATGGTGGTGGCCCCTGCCTATGTCATCACGTTGCCCACAGTGTCCGTGGATCCTGATTGGCTGAAAAAGGGCGGAAACAAACTTTTGAAACGCGACTTTGGCGTTAATGTCGCCGATCTTGTGGCCGACCTCACCCTAGGGTCGGGTTTTGTTTCATGAAACCCGACTTTACCAAAAGTCGGCGACTTTTGAAATTTTTCGACCCGTTTCGCTCAGCTCTAGTAATTACCTCTGGTCGTTAGAAGGTCTAAACGTTAAATGAAGCTTGAGATAAACACATGACAAATCATACTGTAATATTACTTTAACAATCTAAACCAAAATGCAGAAACAGTATTTCACCCCATGGAATGACTTGTGGAAGCAAATTTAGCAACAATAACTTGAACTTATCAATCTCTGCATGACTTTTAGTTTCACATAATTTGGAGGATTTTTGGGCCACTCTTTACAAAGTTGCTTAAGTTGAGTGAGGTTTGTGGATAATGTGGATAAATGTTTATGCACAGATTTCTTAGGGTTCTCCCTAAGCATTTCCTTTGAGTCGAGGTTGATTTTCCTTGATTTTTTGCATTTTAATCCATTCAGATGCAGATATTCTGGTGTGCTTTGGATCATTGTCCTGTTGTCTAACTCAGCTTTGACCAAGCTTTAACTTATGGATAGATTGTTGAGGGCTTGCGGAACACACCGAACAATAAGGACGGTATAATGTGCGTTCGCAGCCCGGGGTCCACCGTGCAGAGATGTTACCTGCTGCTTGGTAATGGCGGTATAACAGATGAACGCATGCAGGTTAACGTCATCCGGTGTGTACAGAGGCGGACTCTGTTGCTTCACAGAGTCTTGCTAACGTGGAACAGAGATGCCATAGCCTGTTATGCTTACAGACTTTGGCAAAGTGAGTGCTCGTGTGCAGACACAGGACTCTGCCCCAAAGACACAGGGCTAGAGTCCCTCTAGACCCACCAACACTCGGTGCCACAACTGAGGTGCCAAGGAGAGCAACTATAGGTTAATCGTACGATGTGCATACAGCGCCGCTCTGGCGGACGCCACTAAACAGCCTAAGCTTAGGTTCTGGAAAGCGCACTAACTGAGCATGGCGCCGCACTGACTGACGCTGCTGTACATGCGACACAGTCGTGCCTTGTGCAGGCTAGCACACTCTGGTGCTAAGGCTGGTTTCATATTTGCATTTGGAGGTGCAGCGGACGCTCGCCGTGAAGCTCGCCCCATGCCACGCCTCCTACGGTCTGCTCCGCCAATGGGCACATGCCACAGAATGTGGCCTGTGTACACTATCTTTAGCATTGGGTAAGCATGCTGTGTGCAGGTATGCTTTTGCCACCGCATGCATCCTTTTGATGGTGCGGCGGCCTATGCCAAACGCAACGTGTTGCATTTTCGTGCGGTCGCAGCACTGTCAAAGGGACGCATGCGGCGGCAAAAGCATACCTGCGCATGACCTGCATACCCAATGCTAAAGATAGGGTGGAGCTGACTGGAGGAGGCGCGTCAGGGGGCGGAGCTTCACGGCGAGCTTCCGCCACGCCTCCAAACGCAAATGTAAAACTAGCCTAACACGTGCAAAGAGAACAGGGTGTACTGTGGCGCATAGGCAATGCCACTACCAGGCACTGACTCTAACTCTGATAACCCTATTACAAGCACAACCAAAGGAGAGGGGAGTTTGTTATAAACGGGTCACCGAGGAGGAAAAAAACAGCAAGTTAAGTCTCAGAAAACCAGAGAGGTTGGTAACTATGCAGATTGCAGATCCCTGATCTTAACCACACAACTAGCAGCAGTCGTGGAGCGTTCCTACGATGATCCTAGACGCCTCGTCACAACCAGAGAGCTACATAAGCCTAAAGCAGGAAAGGAGGAAAACTAACTGCCCCCAGAGCAGACCCCAAAGGAAAGACAGCCCCTCACATGTAGTGACGGTGAGGCAAGGTAAAAACACAAACAAAGGCAGGAAAATAGGCTGAGCAAACAATGGGGCCCGACTAACTAGAAAGGACAGGAAAGGAAAGCCACTTTCTGCAATCTGCCAAAAAACCCTACCAAAATAATGTCCAACACGTCTGATAGCAAAATTAACCCTGAAGTCACTAGACTTCTCCCACTATATCAGCACTCCGAAATATTCTGAAACAGAGCAAAAAGAGGCCAGTCTAATAAGGGACAAAAAGGCAAATTGGCAAATACAGATAAATAGGAGTGGAAGTTCAGCATAGCCCCAGCAGGAGCAAGCTGACCACACAAGAAACTGAATTGACCAACAAGCGCAAGTGTGAACATTAGCAAAAAACAAACTTAACTTGAGAAGACTGGAAGAGAGCTGAAGTCCAAGACCTGAGAAGCAGACTGAATCACCAGCACCAGGATAGGGCGTCGGCTGTCTTATATCCAGTCTGATACTCCAGAGATCCAATCGTTATCCTCCTCATCAGGTGGCAGATCACTACAACTTAAACCAACCTCACTACCTCCTGTCACCACCAGAGGGAGAATGGAAGGAGAACTCTCAACTGGTGGAGCAGAAAATGAGCTCATAACAGGAGTTATAATGAGTCAGTCACCAGAAACATGCATCCAACATCACGCACACCAGTACATAATTCTATATTAGCGCATGGCCAGGTGGTGATGCAAACCTTTTATAGTTGCAGGCTTCCTAGACCTTCCCTGTGATCCATTCGGAGCTGAGCACGTGACCTCCAACCTTCAATGAGAGGTCGTCCCACAGGCATGCTCAGTGGAGTGAAAGAGAGACTTAGTCCCAGGAGCTGCTCGCTGCTGGCTAGTGCAGGCTGCTATAGCTGAACCAGGGATTGCAGCAGCAACCAACCTGACAGCACTAGCTTGAGCAAGACGCCGCGATCGATGTCTTTGCTGAGCAACCTCATCTGCGGTCGGGAATGATTGGGAGACCGCAGAAGGCAAAGCTTGGGATTCCTCCTGTGCAGGGGAAGAAACCAGACGCCTAAAATAGATGGCCTCACATTTGGCTCTAGAATACTTTGGTGCAGAAAGGAGTTCATGGTCGACTCAATGGCTCCAAGGTGCCCAGGTCCATTGGCTACAAAACCAAACCATCACTCCAAATATATCCAGTTTAAATTTTCCATCCAAGGGACTTTTTTCCAGAAGTCTTGTGAATTATTAAGATGCAACTTTGCAAACCTAAAATGTCTTGTTAAGTTCAATTTCAAATGAGGCTTTCTCTTCTAAACAAACCATGCTATTTCAGTTTTTTCATGAACTTATGCATTTGCCTTGCAAATTTTGGTGTTTAGAGTCTGCACTTTAGCTCCAGGGCTTTTTCAAAGTTTTCTGAGCACTGCACAGTCTGACCTTGGGGTGAATTTGCTGAGACACCTACTCGTTGGAAGATTACCATATGTCTTGAATGTTTTCTACTTGTGAAGAATGTCAATGTAGAATTAATGTTGACAGATTGTTTGTAAATAGATTCATAAGTAAAAACAAAATGAGAAAATTTCAGCTCACCCCTGAGATGTAGTTCCAGGCATGAGAAGGAGCACGGCTTCCTCACTGCTGCACAGCGTCCAAGGCAATAGGAAAAATAGAAGTGGATCCAGCTCACTCGCAAGGCTTATTTAAAAATTAGAAAACTTTTATTGGATAATCCTTTACAAATTCAAGATTACAAACAGACGTCTCAGATAGCACAGCAATGACAGGGGGTGGTGTGTAATGAGACCATACACGTTTCTGTGAGAACTTGTGAAGCTCCTAAAGTGAAGCCGCAGGATCACGGCAATGAACCTCCCCCGGGTGAGCTAGCCTAGTGAGGACCACCCCCTATACAGGGAGCATCAGGGGCAGGCCCAGGGGAGACTATCACCACGACGGCTGGTACCAAGTGATGAACAATAGGAGACACAAGCCGGGGAGACGTAGCGGGCTGTATTGAGGCTGGAAGAAGAGACTGGAGACCGCAGGGAGGGACTTCAGTCGGTACGAAGGGTAGGCTGAAGTGGAACACTCAGGAGGAGAATGGTGACACACAGCTGGAGGCAGGCAAAGGCTGGAGCAGGTGAGCACTAAAAGAGAACACAAAAGCAGCAAGGTTTTTTATTTAATCGTATGAACATATATTTCAACATCATATAAGAATAAACAACGAACAATAAACAGTGACTGAAAAGAACAAAGGAGCAAAAATCAGAGTCGAGGCAAGGTGAAGGCACAGGAGAAAGTAGCGCAGCAGTACAACAAAGAGCAGGTAGCCAGGAGATACTAAGACGAAGGGGAGAACAGGGACCCGAATCATAGACAGACACAAATGATAATCAGGCGTAGCCTACAGGAAGAGTCTGTCTGATATAGGTAGGGCGCACCACAGGTCTTCCGGGTCAGGGTCCTCCAGGAAGATAGAAAACCCGAGATGCGCGCAGCCGCAGCCTCAGTTGCATGATGTGCGCGCGCCAGACCCCGGAGCCGGCAGCAAGACTGGAAGCAAGGACACCGAGCGGCACGCACTCACTCAAGAGGCACGACGGTATGCAACGGACAGGTAAGTATGATGGAGCACAGGGGGGAGCGGTGTGACAGTTTCGAGCAAAACAGCTCTTGAAATAGATGCATGACCCCTCCCAGATTGACGGGCAATAACAATAAGGTTCCTATCTAAGATCATTGTTGATGTCTCTCCTTTCTAGCATTGTTACTACAAGCTTGATTTCTTCAAGCCAGCAAACTGTCAAAACTCCTGTTTTTATAGAGGTGGTCACATTTGCTTCTGATTAAATGCCCTTGATTAATTGTTCATGAACACTTGGCTACTTGCCCCATTAACTCCTATGAAAGTAATAAGGGTGTACTTAATTATTTATAGTGCTTCTGCATTTTGATCAAATTTGTTAAATAATGAGTTTTATTTGGCATGTTTTTCATCTAAGGTTATATTTAGCTAATTCTAAGACTTTACAAGCACCATTTTTTTTTGTCCTGATATGTTCTTCTCATTACTTATGTACCTTATTACTTTTCTGTTACTTTTGTGATTTACTAGACAATGACATGGTACGTCTTATGGAAGGAAAAAATTGCTCTGGCAGAGTGGAAGTGTTTTTCCAGGGACAGTGGGGAACAGTGTGTGATGATGATTGGGATATCAAGGACGCCGATGTCATCTGTAGACAGCTGGGATGTGGCTCAGCT
Organism: Dendrobates tinctorius; assembly: GCF_039654945.1. Classification (NCBI taxonomy): domain Eukaryota; kingdom Metazoa; phylum Chordata; class Amphibia; order Anura; family Dendrobatidae; genus Dendrobates; species Dendrobates tinctorius. The sequence continues at coordinate 89,736,770 of NW_027361687.1, read as the reverse complement.
ACAAATGCTACTACAGAAGCCTGGTTTGGAAAAGGAACGGGTCCCATATGGCTGAGCGAGGTGCAATGTAAAGGATATGAGCGAACGCTACAGGATTGCTGGTCTAAACGCTGGAATAAAAGTGATTGTCTCCACAAGGAGGATGCTGGGGTCATATGTGTTGGTATGTACTCTTTAAATGGTTATGAATTCTTAAAACTAAACTCATGTGTATGTAACTTGAGATGAGGGAGATCTGCCTTAAAAAAGAATTACAGAAGTGTGAGCGCTTCCAAAATTGGGTCTTATTTATATGTCTGTGCCCATTTTGCTTTTCCTAAAAAGTGTGTCTCTGGAATGGTTTGATGTTCTTCCATTTTTACCATCAGATTGCCTAGTCACTGCTTTGCTGAAAAAGGGGCAGCACTAGGATGTCATAAAATGTGAGAGATCTTTCTGAAAAAATAAACTAGTATATGAGGTCTCTCCAATCCAGTTTTTCTATGTGGAGCATATCTGAAAAAAGTGGCTCGTGAATAGCCCCATAATATTTACATTTACAGTCAGAGATGAAAGCTGACAATATTAATCAACATTGGTCTTTGTGCAGTCTTTTCTGTATACAACCCAGAAAAAGGTTCATGAAACCATCTTAGCTAAATAGCTCTGATTTTGGATACAGCATGCAGGTTAGTAATACAGCATACGGCCCTGACCTGTTAATTTTAAGATTAAACTTGATGGCTTTAAGAAGCAGCTTTTTAACACTGATATTTTGGCACCATTGGTATGTTTAATGCAGAAAGTGCTGAGCCTGTAGACCTCCGCAGCAGGTGACACGTAACAGCAATGGCCAGAATCAGAGATGACTCCAAATAGCCAGTGGGTCGCCTGCCAGGGCAGTGGGGTACTCGGTACCGGGCCTGTGGAGTTCAATGGGAGATGTCACAGTGGTAGTGACCCAGTCCGTGGCCCTGGGCGTCAATGTAAAAGTGGGTAGAGTAATGGGGATAAAGTTATTGAGATGATTCGTGACGCCACCTGTGGTTTCTGGTCAGTTTGACCAGCGCTGCAGGGTTGCTTCTCTGGGACAGATGGTGTGGTGCAGCAATGATGGTGTAGCCCTCCACAGGTAGGGCTGTAGTCCCAGGGCAGAGTAGATGGAGAGATAGTGAGGAGAGCGTAATGATGCAGTGTTAAGCACAGAGATGTAGCAGTGCTGAGTGGGTTGGCGCAGGAATAAGCGGAGGACACCAGGGCATGTAGTTCCAAAGCTTTACTCACAGTCTATTGTGCATACAGGTGCCCGCCTCGGTGCTGTGTCCTCCAGGTCAAGGGCTCAGCCAACCTCCAGGCAAGATGAAGTACTCCGTTCCAACACTCCGCCAACATACAGTTGTGGCCAAAAGTATTCACACCCCTGCAATTCTGTCAGATAATACTCAGTTTCTTCCTGAAAATGATTGCAAACACAAATTCTTTGGTATTATTATCTTCATTTAATTTGTCTTAAATGAAAAAAACACAAAAGAGAGTGAAGCAAAAAGCAAAACATTGATCATTTCACACAAAACTCCAAAAATGGGCCAGACAAAAGTATTGGCACCCTCAGCCTAATACTTGGTTGCACAACCTTTAGCCAAAATAATTGCGACCAACCGCTTCCGGTAACAATCAATGAGTTTCTTACAATGCTCTGCTGGAATTTTAGACCATTCTTCTTTGGCAAACTGCTCCAGGTCCCTGATATTTGAAGGGTGCCTTCTCCAAACTGCCATTTTTAGATCTATCCACAGGTGTTCTATGGGATTCAGGTCTGGACTCATTGCTGGCCACCTTAGAAGGCTCCAGTGCTTTCTCTCAAACCATTTTCTAGTGCTTTTTGAAGTGTGTTTTGGGTCATTGTCCTGCTGGAAGACCCATAACCTCTGAGGGAGACCCAGCTTTCTCACACTGGGCCCTACATTATGCTGCAAAATTTGTTGGTAGTCTTCAGACTTCATAAGCCATGCACACGGTCAAGCAGTCCAGTGCCAGAGGTAGCAAAGCAACCCAAAAACATCAGGGAACCTCCGCGATGTTTGACTGTAGGGACCGTGTTTTTTTCTTTGAATGCCTCTTTTCTTCTCCTGTAAACTTTATGTTGATGCCTTTGCCCAAAAAGCTCTACTTTTGTCTCATCTGACCAGAGAACATTCTTCCAAAATGTTTTAGGCTTTTTCAGGTAAGTTTTGGCAAACTCCAGCCTGGCTTTTTTATGTCTCGGGGTAAGAAGTGGGGTCTTCCTGGGTCTCCTACCAAACAGTCCCTTTTCATTCAGATGCCGATGGATAGTCAAAAAAGGAAAAAAAAAAAAAAAAGCCAGCTCACCTGAAGGCATGTGTAGTGGATAGCCTGGACCACGTGCAGTCTTCACGCAATGACCAAGGAAAAGGAAAAAGAAAGGTCCAGCTTTGCAAATTCAATTCCAATTTATTGTTAAAAACAAGTCCAAGACAGAGCAAAAAATGGTGTGTTCACATGAGTAACAAGTAGTAGATTACGCGTTTCGAACAATAGCTTTTTCTTTCCCAAGAACAAGCTATTGTTCGAAACGCGTAATCTACTACTTGTTACTCATGTGAACACACCATTTTTTGCTCTGTCTTGGACTTGTTTTTAACAATAAATTGGACTTGAATTTGCAAAGCTGGACCTTTCTTTTTCCTTTTCCTTGCCGACGGATAGTACGGGTTGACACTGTTGTACCCTCGGACTGCAGGGCAGCCTGAACTTGCTTGGATGTTAGTCGAGGTTCTTTATCCAACATACGCACAATCTTGCGTTGAAATCTCTTGTCAATTTTTCTTTTCCGTCCACATCTAGGGAGGTTAGCCACAGTGCCATGGGCTTTAAACTTCTTGATGACACTGTGCACGGTAGACACAGGAACATTCTTGTCTTTGGATATGGACTTGTAGCCTAGAGGTTGCTCATGCTTCCTCACAATTTGGTTTCTCAAGTCCTCAGACAGTTCTTTGGTCTTCTTTCTTTTCTCCATGCTCAATGTGGTACACACAAGGACACAGGACAGAGGTTGAGTCAACTTTAATCCATGTCAACTGGCTGCATGTGTGGTTTAGTTATTGCCAACACCTGTTTGGTGCTTCAGGTAAGTTACAGGTGCTGTTAATTACACAAATTAGAGAAGCATCACATGATTTTTCGAACAGTGCCAATACTTTTGTCCACCCTCTTTTTTATGTTTGGTGTGGAATTATATCCAATTTGACTTTAGGACAATTCTTTTTGTGTTTTTTCATTTAAGACAAATTAAATGAAGATAATAATACCAAAGAATTTGTGTTTGCAATCATTTTCAGGAAGAAACTGAGTATTATCTGACAGAATTGCAGGGATGTCAATACTTTTGGCCACAACTGTATGCCTTTCCTGAACGTCTCCTTTCTAGCACTTGTAATGAAGTACTTGTGGTTGTGTGTTAAACTCAAGATCCTCCTTTAATATGTTCCTTTGAACTCTACTTGCACAGCAGACAGCTGTAGCCTGCTTCGGGGACTCCTCGCTACTAAGTCCCGGCTCACTCACGTTGCTGTTGTGCCCCCAAGTCTTGTGTGGGAATAAAGTGGTGACAACTTCTATTCCTCCGGTGTCTGCTGCAGGACCATTAGTATCCATACAACCTCGGGGACCGGACCCTGGCAATGCGCTTAGAACTTGAGGAAGGGTTCCACTCTGACCCTAGTCCTTAGTTCTCTTCTTCTCCTTACGCTCCGCACCAAACTATCTTCCTTTTGGAGAATCAGGCTTTCTATATCTCTTTCCCGTGCCAGCAGCTCCAGGTCACAGGAGACTGCTGCAGCACCTCCTTCCATCCATCCCACTCAGGGGATCTCCTCTCACAGACTGACTTAGTCCTAATCATCTCCCAGTCTCTTGTGCAGTCTAAGCTCCACCCACCTCCCAGCACTCTTCGTGTTCCAAGCAGGGAGCCACCAAAGGTGCTTTGCTACACTACTATGTTGTGTGGGATGCAGGTGTTGGAGTGTGGTCAGGTGTCTCCACCTTACCTGAATGGTGGGGTACCACACCTCAGGAGGAGGTGCAGTACCTCTGTGGTGACTGAACCCTCAGGGGCGCCACACCAGCATACAACCAAGCATCAAAGAAGGACCCCCAGGTCTACCTTCATAGCAGTCTTATTAGGTCCAGCCAGAGGCAGAACTTAATAGGCTACAGCTGATAGTCAAAACACACTGCAATAGAGAAGTTTAAAAAAAAAAAAAAAAATGCATTATACAAGTCTGTTAATTGGTCCTCAAAAATAGTTTTTGAGATCACAAGCATAGTTTCTTAAAGTATTGTTCACTACTTGGACAGCCCCTTTTCGAGTGCATCAGTTACGTATGTAAAAATAATAAAAAATATCATACTCGCGTTCCGGATCTGCACCATTCCAGCAATATTAGCTCTTAATTTCACATGATCGCTGCAGCCTCTTATCAGCCACTGATGGGCTTCAGGGCTCATACTTCACACAGACTGAATTAAGTCTGCTGGAACTCTGCTGCAGCTTATCCGTGACCACTAATGGGCTGCAGTCACGTGCAATGACAATGTAATGTGAGCAACTGCAGACAGCCTCCCACTATGCCAAAATGTTCTTAATTTCAAAAGCTTCTTACTTCAGAAAAATGGAAAATCTCTGCTGCTTTTCATAACTTAATGGAAGCAATGGAGAATATCCTCATAAAGCAAATAGATGAAGCAGCGACTCAAGAAGTCAGTATTATGGGGGACTTCAACTACCCTGAAATACATTGGGGAACCGAAACCTGCAGTTCCAGCAAAGGTAATAGGTTTTTGACAACTATGAGAGACAATTACATTTCACAACTGGTTCAAGACCCAACAAGAGGGGGGGCACTGCTAGACCTAATATTAACCAACAGGCCAGACCGCATATCAAATGTAAGGGTTGAGGGTCACTTGGGTAATAGTGATCACAAATTAATAAGTTTTCATGTATCCTTTAATAAATTGTGCAGTAGAGGGGTTACAAGGACACTAAACTTCAGGAAGGCAAATTTCCAACGGATGAGAGATGATCTCGGTGCAATTAACTGGGACGATATCCTGAGACATAAAAATACACAAAGAAAATGGGAGACGTTTATTAGCATCCTGAATAGGACCTGTGCACAATATATACCGTATGGGAATAAACATGCTAGAAATAGGAGGAAACCACTATGGCTAAATAGAGCTGTAAGGGGTGCAATAAGGGACAAAAATAAAGTATTTAGAGAATTAAAGCAAGTAGGTAGTGATGAGGCATTAACAACTAAATACAGAAAATTAAATAAATTCTGTAAAAAGCAAATCAAGACAGCAAAGATTGAGACAGAGAGACTCATTGCCAGAGAAAGTTAAAATAATCCCAAAATATTCTTTAACTACATAGATAGTAACAGGCTAAAAAATGATGGTGTCGGCCCCCTTAAAAATAGTCTGGGTGAAATGGTAGATGAGGATGAGGAAAAAGCCAATATGCTAAGTGACTTTTTTTCAACAGTATTTACACAAGAAAATCCCATGACATATAACATGATCAGTGATAAAAAAAATTCTCCATTAAATGTCACCTGCTTAACCCAGCAGGAAGTAAGGCGGCATCTAAAAATCACTAAAATTGACAAATCTCCGGGCCCGGATGGGATACACCCCCGAATACTGCAGGAATTAAGTACAGTCATAGATAGACCATTATATTTAATCTTTAGATTCCATAATAACAGGGTATGTACCACAGGACTGGCATATAGCAAATGTGGTGCCAATATTCAAAAAGGGGACAAAAGCTGAACTTTGAAATTATAGGCCAGTAAGCTTAACCTCAACTGTGGGTAAAATCCTGGAGGGTTTTCTAAGATATGCTATACTGGAGTATCTGAAGAAGAATAACCTAATGACCCAATATCAACATGGGTTTATGAGGGACCGTTCCTGTTAGACTAATCTGATAAACTTTTATGAAGAGGTAAGTTCCGGACTGGACCAAGGGAATGCAGTGGACGTGGTGTACATGGACTTTTCAAAAGCTTTTGATGCGGTGCCACACAAAAGGATGATGCATAAAATGAGAACAATGGGTCTAGGGGAAAATATGTGTTAGTTAAGAGCTGGCTCAGGGATAGGAAGCAAAGGGTGGTTATTAATGGAGCACACTCAGACTGGGTCACAGATAGCAGTGGGGTACCACAGGGGTCAGTATTGTGCCCGCTTCTTTTTAGCATATTTATTAGTGACCTTTCTAGGGGGCATACAGAGTAGAATTTCAATATTTGCAGATGACACTAAACTCTGCAGGGCAATCAATACAGAGGAGGACAATTTTAAATTACAGGAGTATTTATGGAAACTAGAAGCTTGGGCTGATAAATGGCAATTGAGCTTTAATGGGGATAAATGTAAGGTCATGCACTTGAGTAGAAGAAACAAGATGTATAATTATGTGCTTAATTGTAAAACACTGGGTAAAACTGTCACTGAAAAAGACCTGGGTGTATGAGTGGATGATAAACTCACATTTAGTGGCCAGTGTCAGGCAGCTGCTGCAAAGGCAAATAAAGTAATAGAGGCATAGGCCTCTTTTAATGCATCCTATCTATATGCTCATGAGGAGAACATAATTTTACCCCTATACAAGTCACTAGTGCGACCACACTTAGAATTCTGTGTACAGTTCTGGACTCCGATGTATAAGAAAGACGTAACTGAACTGGAGCGGGTGCAGAGAAGAGCAACCAAGGTTATTAGAGCACTAGGGGGTCTGCAACACCAAGACAGGTTATTACACTTGGGGTTATTTACCTTATATACTTGAGTATAAGCCGACCCGAGTGTAAGCCGAGGCACCTACTTTTGCAATGGAAAACTGGGTAAGCTTATTGACTCGAGTATAAGCAGGGTATGCATTGTTCTCTCTTACCTGTCCTGCTATGTGTGGCTCCCCCCATCCTGTCCTGCTTTGTGTGGCTCCCCCCATCCTGTCCTGCTATGTGTGGCTCCCACTGTTGTATGCATGGCTCACACCCCCCATGCATGCCTCACACACCCCCTGAATGGCTCACAACCCCCCAGCATGGCTCACAACCCCCTCATAGCTCACAACCCCCCAGCATGGCTCACACCCCATCCTACTCACTCTCCTCACGTGTCCCTGCAATACATCTCTGTCCAGTGCTGGCAGCTCTTCCTTGTTCTTGTGCTGTGCTCAGCGGTCACATGGTACTGCTCATTAAGGTAATGAATATGCGCTCCACACCTATGGGAGTGGAGACGTGTGCATATTCATTACCTTAATGAGCGGTACCATGTGATCGCTGAACAGAGGAAGAAGCTGCCAGCGCTGGGACAGAGATTGCAGATACGAATATGCAGCAACAGAGGATGAGTATAGATGTCTTATGGAAGCCCCCTCCCCCCACTGGCTTTCTGGACAATGACTCGTGTATAATCCGAGGGGGCGTTTTCAGCACAAAAAATGTGCTGAAAATCTCGGCTTATACACGAGTATATATGGTAGCTTGGAAAAACAAAGGCTTAGGGGTGATCTTATTACAATGTATAAATATATTCGGGGACAATGCAAAGACCTTTCTAATGATCTTTTTACTCTTAGACCTGTGACGGGGACAAGGGGGTATCCTCTACTTCTGGAGGAAAGAAGGTTTAATCATAATCACAGAAGCGGATTCTTTACTGTAAGAGCAGTGATACTATGGAATGATGTTGTAATGAGTGATTCTCTACTAAAATTTAAGAAGGGACTGGATGCCTTTCTTGAAAAGTATAATATTACAGGGTATATACACTAGTTTCCTTGATATTGTGTTGATCTAGGGAGCTAGTCTGATTGCCGTATGTGGAGTCGGGAAGGAATTTTTATCCCCAATGTGGAGCATAGTGTTTACCGCATGGGTTTTTTTTGCCTTCCTCTGGATCAACATGTTAGGGCAAGTTAGGATAGGATATGGGTTGAACTAGACGGTCTTAAAGTCTTCCTTTAACCTTAAATACTATGTTACTATATGTAACTTTTGATTGTCATTGACAGGGTCGGAGTACAAGAATACGACAATCATATTGAAAAAGGATGAAGGTAACATTATGAATGGATTGTGCTTCCTATAAGAATAGAAGATTAAATACCCCTGCATCCTGAATAACACATTCAGTTTGGAATAAATGGATAATAAACTGTAATTGAAGGGAAAATCTTTTGTACAAGACACATTGAATGCTTTATACATCGTCCATAAAAGTACATCCTAAGGCCATGTTCCCACGTAGTGCAAATACTGCGGCTTTTGCTGCATCATGTTTGCAGAAAATCTGCAGCCATTAAGGCCTGTTTCACACTTCAGTTTTTTGGCGTCAGTCAAAAACCGCCGTCGCCACAGAAAGACGGATCCGTCAATATTAGTGAAAAACGGATGCAAATGGATGCAACTGATCCGATTTTTCGACGGATCCGTTTAGCGGATCCGCCGATAAAACGTATCCGTTTAATCAGTCACATTTGTTTTTTTTCATCCGTTTTTTCGACAGATCCGTTTTTTCAGAAGCCAGATGGGAGGCTCCAAAAACGTGATTGGCTCCTGGAAAGTACTGGAAGCATTAATCTTGATAGTTTGAACAACCTAGCTTTGAAAAATTGTAGAGCAAGTGGCAGAGATGGAAGGAAGGAGTTCTGGTGAGCATATATGCGGATTTTGCTTTTGAGGCCAATCAGTTGGCAGTGATTGTTCGTGACAAGGAGGAAGCAAGACAGCGCATCCTGCGTCAGCGGTGGCAGAGACGTCTTTGGATCCATCCTATCAATGCAAGGCGAATGACACGTGGGGTCTATTCAAAGCTCTATATTGAGTTCAGGCAAAACCCTGGCACCTATTTGTGCTTTTCCATATTACCGGTGGACCATCTGATGGTGACTCTTCGGTAAGCCTTGATTTTGTTTTTTATGCTTTCTCATTCAGCAGACTTATAACTGTCATGTTGTTGCTGGTAGTTTGTATTAATTATTGTCTTTGCCTTTTTAACAGATTCCTTGCAACTGGAGAATCCTTTTCCTCCCTCCATTATCAATTCCGGCTTGGAATTTCTACAATATCAGGGATAATAATAATCTTTATTTTTTATATAGCGCTAACATATTCCGCAGCGCTTTACAGTTTCCACACATTAGAATCACTGTCCTCAGTGGGGCTCACAATCTAATTTCCTTAACAGTATGTCTTTGGAATGTGGGAGGAAACCGGAGTACCTGGAGGAAACCCACGCAAACACGGGGAGAACATACAAACTCCTTGCAGATGTTGTCCTTGGTGGGATTTGAACCCAGGACCCCACCACTGAGCCACCCTGCCGGGATAGTAAAACAGACCTGCCTGGCATTGTGGGATTGCTTACAGGAGGGGTATGGTTGGTGGAGATTGCCGATAATTTTCAAGAGATATGCCAGTTTCCAAATTGCTTGGGTGCAGTAGATGGGAAGCACATAATGATTGTTAAACCTGCTGGATCGGGCTCACAATATTTTAACAAAAAAAATATTTTTCTATTGTACTGATGGCCATTGCAGACGCCCAATGCAAATTCTTAGCGGTGCATATTGGTGCCTATGGCTGCTCAAATGATTCGCAGGTTTTTAAAATGTCAGCAATGGGGCATCGTTTATATATGGAGATACATTTGAATTCCCACCTTCAAGACCACTCTCTGGAACCTCTGGCTCACCAATGCCATTTATGTGTGTTGGAGACGAAGCCTTTCAACTTTCACCACGCCTGCTCAAGCCATATGGAAGTACTGGATTGACACATAGGAAAAGAATATTTAACTATCGTTTAACACGAGCGCGCAGAGTTGTGGAGTGTGCCTTCGGGATTCAAACAGCAAAATGGCAAGTCCTGCTCAACGCTATCAAACTGCAATAACAAACCTAAAAAAAAAAAAATTTCATTACCTCAATTCGCCCATGCTGTGAGGTAAAGAGATCTTTCTGGAAGATCCTGTCAGTTCAAGACAGGGAGCTGATCGGTGAGGAACTCGATAGGCAGAGCTGATCTGTGAAGAGGGAAAGGACAAGAGCAGAGACTAAGAGACTCTAGGGAAGCTAAAATACTGCATATAGTAGACCCCTGAGTGAAGCGCTAATAAAGAGAAAAGGGACAGCAGAGTCCTAGGCTGACAGGAACTGTATGCCCTGATAGCCGAATCTGAAAGGTCCTAAATCCCCACCTGGCAAGGTGGATCCCCTGAATGCCTCCAGATGAGCCGGACTCATTCCATGTATGTGGTACTCCGGACTGCAACCTATTATCAGTAAAAGGTAAAGAAACTGCACCTCTCTGTGTCTTTCTCTAATTTATCTGCACCCCAACATTTACAGCCATTTTTACTATTTATTTAACATCTTTGCCCTGGGACTACAGCCCTACCTGTGGAAGGCTACGACATCATAGCTGCGCCCAACATCCATTCCAGAGAAGCAACACCACAGCGCTGGTCACCTTTGACCAGATTACCACAGGTGGCTTCACGTATTTCAATATCTAATACTTTATTTTCATTTTTACCACATAAATACCACACAACTTTCCCCTATTTTATTCTGGACGCCTCTGGGCCACGGACTGGGTCGCCGCTGCCGTGACACCGTCCCCCATGGAAGTCGACGGGCCCGGTACCGAGTACCCCAAGGCCCCGCAGGGCGCTCCAACTGGCGTCACGAACAGGATTTAGCGAGCCTAGCAAAGCTGGGTAAAGGAGCCTGGCAAAGCTGGGTACTGTGCGCCATAGACTTTATTAAAGTGAATGCTAAAGACTTTACTGAGCTTTCAAATAACTGTCATAACTGCATCACACAGTGTGAGCAAGCAGAGAGGGGCATGCCATTGAAGCTGGAGCTGCGCTCTACTGTGAGCAAGTCAAAAAGCAGGAAGAAAATGCTCAACGCGGGTGAAGATTTAGCGGCGGTCGCAGCTGCAGCCCCCATAATGCTGCTATCAATGCCATATATACCAGGAGCGGCCTTGTTACCACAGTACTCAGGGGAGTCGCATACCCTGAGCGATTTTAAAGAAAGACTATGTAGTTTGTTCAAAGTGTACCCCCTGTCAGAAAGCCACAAAATCAGTATCCTCATTGGCCAGTTAACTGGTGTGGCTCAGAGGGAAGTAAAGTCCTGGCCGGACACTGATAAAAGAACTGTCAAACAAATCTTAGCCAGAATAAAAGACACTTTTGAAACCCGTACTGCAACACAGATAAAAATGAGATTTTTTGGGTGCAAACAGAGAGTGCAGGACAGTATACGGGACTATGCCCTTAATCTTCAGGAGGCACTACGGCTGTAAAGCAGGTTGATCCAGAGAGCGTGCAAGATGAAGATAGATTATTAACAGAGCAGTTCATAGAGGAACTCCAGTCTAACAACCAAAGGACACAGCTGCGCATAATGGCCCTACAAAATCCTGAATTGGACTTTGCACACTTTAAGGATAGAACCATCAGAGTGCTGCGTGAACCGAACCCTAGCAGCACAGAGCCCTCTCAGCATCCTGCAATTACATACCAGCAAGAGACAGCATCCTTTCCAAAGACCCCTATTGAGACTGACAAGCTGTCCCAAAATGATGCAGACTTACGTCTCCAAGTCAAGGAACTAACTAAAAATGTGCCTACACTCACAAAAACTGTGCAGTCCCTGCAAGTGATTCCAAATTAGAAGATCCAGCTGGCCTCCAGTCCAGAAGACGTCCCGTGGTGACAGCAGAAGAGGATCCCGCCGACCAGAGGGAGAGACAGCGATCGTTACGACGAGGACGGACAGACCATCTGTCGCCACTGCAACAAGGCAGGAAACCTAGCAAGATACTGTCATTTAAACAAGCAACCCCTGGGACAAAGAGCCAACCCTCAGGAGTAAGACGACCAGGCCCACCAAATTGGCGAGACAAGTACGTAGGAGGACGACCAGTCTTGCCTGTCGTGATGGACGGTTTTCCGATGAACGCTTTACTGGACACCGGTTCCCAGGTGACAACGATACCATATGTTCTTTTTAAGCAGTACAGGGCAGATTCAGACATTACTCACAGCCCAGATAAAGACCTTACCATATTGGCCAGTAATGGTCAGCCCTTGCCTCAGATGGGATATAAAGAGGTGACCATCAAGATTGGCCGAGTAGAATTGTAATCGCAAGGTTTGATAATAGTAGATATTGACAAACGAGAATGCCATCCTATGATCACTTTAGGCACTAATGTAATTGAAAATTGTCTTGGAGAAATTATTGTTTTGATACAACAGGTAGCCGAGACTGCCAGCTCCAGTCAGCAACGGGTCCTACAAAAAGAGATCAGAGCCCTGATGCAGAGACAACAGGTAGAGCTGTCTGGTGGAGAAGTCGGCAGTGTCAGAGTAAGTGATCCTTTCCCCATTGCAGTACCTCCCAGGAGTGAAATATTAATTTGGTGTTGGGCAGCAATAGGCCTAAGGGGGTCAAGATTACCAAGCCCTGGTAGAACCCATGTACTCTGATAGTATCAGACAGCCAGAGGGGTAGTTGATGTCCGCAAGGGGAGAGTACCAATACGCATCTTAAATTGTGGGGGAAGAGAGGTCCAGTTACCCCGGTATGCCACCCTTGCTAAATTGTTCACCGTCAGTAACAATGCAATCGAGACACTAGAACCCTTGCTTCCGTCTGACAAGGTGGAAGAGAATGGCTCTGAAGGGCAACAGGAGGATTGGTGTCAGCAGCTACACATAGGCACTGACTCCACCCATTCACACCAAAAGCATGGGGATTATCGGGTGGCTCGAGAATTTGAACAGGTCTTCAGCAAGCATGCTCTAGATTTTGAGCAGGCAAAAGGCGTTCAACATCATATCCCCACCGGAGATCATCCACCCATTGAAGAGAGACACTGACCTGTACCCCCAGCACACTACCAATGTGCCAAGAGTATGTTACGGGAGATGGAGGCTGGGGTAATCAGAGATAGTTGTAACCCCTGGGCAGCTCCATGTTAGGAGTCAGGTTCCTGCGTCTGCTCTGCAGGAATCCAGACCCTTACATTCTGCGGTTTCTTGCTCTTTATCTACCGCAGAAGAGATTGCCTTGCAGCTAATCTCTCCATGGGCTAAGTCCCTCTGTCCTCCTACTGAGCATGCTCATGAGACGGCTTCCCATTGGAGATCGGGAGTCATGTGCTCAGGTCCTGCTCCAGATCTCATTGGTCCATCTCGGAGATCTGGAAGCTTCCGGAAGGTCCCGGCTGCTATAAAAAGCGCGCATGGCCGTTCCGCCATGCGCTAGTATAGACTATACTGCTATGTGTGAATGGTGACAGATGTATGATTCTGGTGACTGACTTATTATGAAACCCCTTCCCTCTGATATTACGCGTGTGGTTAGGGAATTAGTTCAGTAGTCTGCGCCAGTCTGTGGCAAGCCTTATTCCACTGTGCACACCGCACCTCTGCGCTAGCGTCCGACATAGCGCCTGCTTTGTAGCTGTGTCGTCCAGCGGCAGTGTCCTGACACCGTGCTGCAGTTGCAGCCCTTCTTGGCATTCGCAGTAGCGACGCCGCACACACGGTAGGTCTAGATGGACACAGCCCTTCTGTCTTAGTTCCTGCTCCTGTGACCTTATACCGTGTGTGCATTTACCTGAGGCCTGTGACTCTAACAGGCTCAGCCTTTTGTATGTTTTTGTTGCGGCACCTCTGTGTGTGAGCAGAGCCCGCTCTGCGCACTTCGGGTGAAGTTGAACCCGTGCGCATTATATCGCCATATTGCTCGTCTGCCATTACTCAGCAGCGGTTGTAACACCTACTGCACGGTGGACCCTGAGCGGCAAACGCACTTTATTATTATTTTTATTTAGTGCGTTCCGCCATTCCTAACACTCCATTAGTCCTCATTAAGAAGAAAGACGGTACTATGAGAATGTGTGTAGACTACAGGCGGATTAACAGCATTACACATAAAGGCGCGTACCCATTGCCTAGAATTGAGGAATCACTAGCTGCACTGAGAACTGCTAATTATTTCTCTACCTTAGATCTCACCAGTGGGTATTGGCAGGTTCCTGTGGCAGAGGCAGACAAAGAGAAGACAGCGTTTACAACACCAATGGGCCTCTGCGAGTTTAACTACATGCCTTTCGGGCTCAGCAATGCACCTGGAACATTTCAGCGGTTAATGGAATGCTGCCTTGGACATAAAAACTTTGAAACCGTTCTTCTGTACCTGGATGACATCATTGTCTTCTCCAAAACCTACGAAGACCATTTGAAGCACCTAGCCGAGATATTCAAAGCCCTGTCAAACTTTGGCCTGAAAATAAAACCGTCCAAATGTCACCTTTTGAAACCCAAGGTGCAGTACCTAGGCCATATGGTGAGCGCGGAATGTGTGGCACCCGATCCTGACAAAGTCACCGTTATCCGGGTCTGGAAAAGACCAAGCACTATCCATGAAGTGAGGCAATTTCTTGGGTTAGTAGGCTACTACCGAAGATTTACCAAGGACTTCACCAAGATAGCAAATGTCAAAAACTGACCATCACATCCAAGCATAAACATTGTGTGAACAGGTGCTTAACCTAGAGTCACCAACTCATATACATGCAAGCAATAAAGGAAGCACACTGTAGTGCCATAACATGCAAATATGAAAAATGAATTGCATTACTGCATTAGAAATATGAAAAATTGAGAAAGTTTAGCGCATAAAATGGCCAAGTTATGTGTACCTGGAAGCCAACGTTAAGGCATTTCTCGTTTTCCAGGTCCCTGCCTGTGCCAATCCTCACTAAGACTGAAGTCTCCATCTGAATGGGAACCTATGAAAAATCCTCTGTTTAGACTGAAGTCTGTATCTCTGTGGAGGGGAAGTGGCCCTGCCTTTTTCATAGGTCAGCTATTGGTCCAAAGGTGCTTCCGAGTCAGGGCACAGCCGGAGCATAAGAAGTAGGAAGGAGGCACGGCCGCGGCCTATGGCGCATGCGCATAGCATGCAGGGAAGGCATCGATCGCGAGCCTGTCTCAGGTGACCGCCGCGGCCGTCGGGTGGAGAGAGGCTGCGGCGTGGGAGCGGAGGCCGGTTGAGTATGGCGGAGCGGTGTAACATTACTCCCTCTAAGCCGCCCCCCCCGGAGGTTAGCAAGAAACCTCTTGACGATACGGGGAGCATTGATATTCTCCCGAGGCTCCCAGGATCTCTCCTCAGGACCAAAGCCCTTCCAATCAACAAGAAAGTAAGTCCTACCTCTAAGGCCGGAGTCACACTAGCGATTAAATCGGACGAATGCAATGCGATAAAAAATCGCATTGCATTCGTCCCAATGTTATTCTATGGGGCAGCTCCCATCATGCGTTTTTTTATCGGATACGATCGTCGGACCGAGACAATCGCAGCATGCTGCGATTGTCACCGGTTTTCGGATCGGATTCGACAATGCAATTCTATGGATGCGATTAAAAATCGCACTGAAAATGCACCATACGTGTGACTTGCGATTAAATCGCAAGACTTCTCCTGGGCAACAGGAAAGAGCAGGAGGCATGGCCAGGAAGCTTGGGTATGCAAATTTCTCTTGCAGCATAAAAAAAACCAGGAAGAACGCCTCCATGGAGTCCTCCATCATGTCCACGCCAGTCAATGTGGAAATGCTGATACTTCTGGTCCAGGAGAGGCCAGAACTATGGGACCAGAGAGATCCCCACTTTGCTGACCGCAGACGCAGGGAGGCAGCGTGGACAAGAATCTGTGGCCAGATGTTCCCTGGATATGCGGCAAGACCTCGTGAGGAGCGGGAGCAAATTAGTAAGTGAAAGAATGTGTACACATAATCAAATCCCCAAATCTAATCTGCACAATGTAAGGCCCAATAAGTGTGGTCATTGCTCAGATATCAGTAATTAATTACTTGGTTTTTTTGGGGGGGGCCCATATTTACAACATCTACATTCCAACTCCCTGACTGGTGGCAGCATAAAGATTTTGCCTTAAAAATTTTTAAATTATTTAGCTAATTGTTCTGCCACCAAATGCAGTGATCTTCTTTTTTTTAGGGCCCGTATCTTAGCCACTATATAACTACTGTTTTTGTAATAAAAACATCATAGATGTTCGCATTAATACCACAGGATTTTTTACATTTTTTTAGCAATTATGTTGTTTCGAAGGTCCTTTGTAGTAGGCCTCAACCTTTTTTTTTTATTTTTGGATTGGTGTGGAGTCAACAGGAGTATAAATCATATCATTTGTAAAATGTGTGCCTAAGCATAGGTTAACCCTTGATACCATAGCCATATGTGTGTTGTAAATAAATCCTGGGTTTTTGTTAACATTGTAGTGACTGATGTGACAAGGCGTTGGCGCAGCTGCAGGGACACATATAGGAGGGAGAGACAGCTGAGGTCCGGTAGTGGAGCGTCCGGAACCACCAAGAGGAAATACCTCTATTACGACCGCCTACATTTCCTGGCTCCTGTGATGGAGCTGAGACCATAAGTACATGGTTTAATGTAGTACTTTGTATATTCTGTATGCACAATTTACTTTATGTTATTTTTACCATTGTAGCCCCGAGTCAAACCTCACAGAGAGGGAGACGGGTTCCGACTCTGAGGTGCTGAATGATCCTGAGTCGGATGTTGCTGCAGGCTCCGACCCATCTGCAGGACTTCCCAGAGCAACACCACCACCACCACCAAGATCACCACCACCAGAATCAGTTTGCCAGCCAGCACAGCCTGATGACCAGGGCAACAGTAGCAGCCCCACCATGACACTGGAGACCTCGCCACAGCCTTCTGCCCTACCATGACGAGTCAGGCGCAGGAGAGAAGGAGCATCTTTGGGAACAAGGATGCAGGTTGACCGAGGTGTATTGGACTATTTGTCCACAGCTGCTCATGATGATGGGGAGGAGGTTTATGGGCGCTGTGTCGCACAGTATTTGAGGGCAATTCCCCGTGGGTACAGACTGCGTACGAGAGGGGCTCTCCAAATTGTTTTGGATGCCAGCACACCACCCAATAATCCCCGCAGTGTCTTTCAGTTTCTTGAAAGGTGGCAGCTGTCAGATGAGAATCAGATTGATAGGCTGGTTGGACTTGATGTGACAAGTCAACCATCCTTGGAACCTGTTCCTCCTCCTCCTCCTCCACGGGTGCCAAAACCTCCGCCTCAGCCTGCTCACATCACCAATGTGGCTCCACAGGTCCAATATATGGGCCAGGGCGCACATGCCCAACATGGCCACTTTAACTTACCCAATGTTGGTGGTTGGCCCCAACATGGGTATTTTAGACATGGACATATTGGGGGATATGGGCAATTTGGGCAGCCCTACCAGGACTACCTACAACAATATCCAAATTACCCCTACCAAAACCAACAAGATGATCCTGGCAGGATGCAACGGAGGCCACAGCCAGCTGCCAGTGCACAGGGGGACAGAGATGTGGGCCAGCAACCAAGGCCAAATGTACAAACAGGCCCCTCACCTTCCCCACCCCCAACCTACCATGACTTGTAGGTTTTCCTTTTTACCTTGTTGGTAGATTTTGTGTATTCTACATGATGTTTAATTTTTTGATTTTAATGTTTAATACTAATGTGCTGACATTAGGCCATAGGCCAGTACTATGGTTATTTGGTATGGCAATAAGCCAAAAAAAAAACAAGTAATAGACTTGGTTATATTCACAATGTGTGTCTGTTCATGTATGTACATGTTCTGTAATGTGTTAGATAGATATAGTAACAAGTACTGGTTAAAAAATATTAACAAAAAGGTAAAGCAAACAATCTTTATGAGAACACAACACTACCAAACCACTACATAGATAAGGCATCATCTTGCCATGGAGTTGCACCCTGAGGTGTTATGAAATAATTTGTAAACACATCACATACTTTGAGTCCGGAAATTGGACGACGGGGTGGGTTTACATGTGTCCTAGGCCTAGACACATTAGCAGAGTCCACTTGAGCATCATCATATGAGGGGCAGTCATGAATTCTTGTGAAGTTATGTAGGACAACACAGGCTTTAATAACTTCATTGACATTAGCTTCACTCAGCTGAATTGTGGACTGTAGGACCCTCCATTTGGTCGTAAGAATGCCAAAGGCACACTCCACCAGTCGCCGAGCACGTGATAGGCGATAGTTAATTATTCTCCGCCAGTGGTCAAGGGTTCGTTGTGGATATGGCCTCATGACATGTCTGCTCAATTGAAACACCTCATCTGCTACAATAACATAAGGCACCGATTCCAGATTTGAGTTGGGAAGCTGACGTGGTGGTGGTAGGTCAAGCTCATTGTTACGCAGCCGCCGACCCATAATGGAAGAAGTGAAGACTCTGGAGTCTCCAGTTCTTCCATTCTTCCATAGGCCCCAATATCTACAATTATAAACCTGTAGTGAGTGTCAACCAAAGCCAACATTACTACTGAAAAATATTGTTTATAATTATAGAATTGGGACCCTGAGTTGGGCGGCTTACGCACACGGATGTGCTTCCCATCTAGGGCTCCAATACATTGTGGAAACTGGCACATGTCCTCAAATCCACGGGAGATACGCAACCAGTCAGGCATTTTGGGCTCCGGCATTACCACATGATGGAGTCTGGTCCAGATTTCGGAGCATGTAGACCGTACAATGCCAGAGATTGTTTATTTCCCAATTAAGAATTCTAAATGCAGACCAGCATATGAAAGGCCAGTTGAAAGGAACCTAAAAAAAAGGAAAAAAAAACATTGAGTACACAGCCCAACAAAGAACAGATACAGTTTCAAAAACATTTAAAGTCGAGGAAGACTAAAGTAGGCATGATGAACATTACATTACATGCCATGGCTTGGTTACGTAAGCCACAAGCATAAAAAAAATTTTGGTAAATGATTTCTACATCATTTAAGATAATAGGGCAATACGAAATAAGATTCAAGGTGTGTTAAATAAATATGCAGCTTCACACATCATCAACATATTGGTTTGAGACATACCGTAAGGTGAGGAGTAGACGCTCCTCTGCAGAAATAGCTTTGCGCATCCTTGTGTCCTGAAACCTGATCCCAGGGCACACAATCTCCAGCAAAATATCAAAGGTAGCAAGGCTCATCCAACAATATTGATAGAACTTCTCCGGATGGCTACACAGAGATGTATAGAGATGGTGGAAATGGCCTTTAGATATCTTTCGGAGCAAAAGGGGATGGACCCACATTCGCCTACGCCTCCTTGGATCCACAATCACAGGGTATTGCTCCCCAAAATGTCGGGATAAAACCCAATAGAAAAGAACACGCTCAGTGGTGTTAAAAGTGAGCCTGTCTGTCATGTTTAGCACAAAGCAGAGCTAACCAAATCCAAGCAGTGACTGTATGTCAAAGGTAGCAGCCTCACACCTGTAGGAGAGGCCATAAATATAGGGTGCGATGATTTTTTAAATGAGTTTCAGGCCTAAAAACCGTTATATGTCAATTTTGGAATGGTCAGATAAAAAATCGGCAGACGGATGTGAAACGGATCCTTACATGCGATTAAAATCGCATCAATGAACAAAAATCGCATCAAAAACGGATCACTGGTTAAGATACCTTTGTGCGATTTCGGACCGTTAAAATCAGACCTTTTTTATTGTTGTGTGTGACTCCAGCCTAACCCTTTTCACAGCGAGAATGTCCAGCACTTCAAAAACGTCGTCAGCACCCACCGGCTGAGGACCAGGATCAAGCGAGGAATGGAAACGATTCAGCATCACAGGCTTCTGGAGAGAGAAGTGAAAGGTGTTTGGGATCCGGAGCGAAGCAGGCAACTTCAATTTGCAGGCGACTTCGTTAATGCGTTCCCAGAATTTCAAACAGACTGATGTAGCGTGGACCCAATTTGTAGGAGGGCAGTTTTAATCAGACGAATTTGGAGGAGAGCCAGACTTTGTCGCCAACACGATACGGAGGAGAATCCAACCTCTTTTTGTCTGCATAGTTATTCATCTGATCAGCGGATCTCTTGAGTGATGTGTTGGTCTCAGCCCAAATCTTAGAAAATTCCGAGGGCAAGGCGTTGGCCGCGGGTACCTCGGAGGCAGGAGTTATCGGAAGACGAACACCAGGATGTCTGCCAAAAACAATAAAAAACGGAGACTTGGCCGAAGACTCACCAGCATGGTTGTTGTAAGCGAACTCTGCCCAGTGGAGTAAGTTTACCCAATCGTTCTGGTGGGCGTTAGAGAAGTGACGTAAGTATCCCGTAAGCGTCTGGTTGGTACGCTCTACCTGTCCGTTGGACTGTGGATGGTAGGCCGAGGAGAAATCGAGGGAAACGTTCATGAGCTTACAAAGCGAACGCCAGAACTTGGTGGTAAACTGAACCCCTCAGTCAGACACAATGCTTCGAGGTAGTCCGTGAAGTCTGAAGATTTGACGAATGAAGACTTTGGCCAGCTCCGGCGCTGAGGGAAGACCGGGCAGAGGGATGAAGTGAGCCATCTTGGAAAAACGATCCACCACCACCAGGATGACTGTGCAGCCCGCAGAGCAGGGTAGGTCGGTGATGAAATCCATGGCGATGTTTTCCCAAGGAACCGTAGGGACAGGCAACGGAAGCAACAAGCCCGATGGAGATCTCCGTGGCACTTTGTTTTTTGCACAGGATAGACAAGAAGCCACAAAGTCGAGTACATCTTGGCGAAGCGAGGGCCACCAGTAGTGACGCGTGATAAGGTCAAGGGTCTTCTTAGTTCCGGCATGGCCAGCCAGTTTGGAGGAGTGCCCCCATAGAAGAACCTTTCGCTTGAGACTCTCTGGCACAAGCGTCTTGCCAGGTGGGGGAGCAAGCCAGTTCACCGGAGCCACGGTGATTATCCTAGTGGGATCAATGATATGTGAAGGTTCCTCCGTGGATTCGTGTAGCTGGAAGACCCTGGACAGGGCGTCGGCTTTGGAATTCTTGCTGCCAGGACGGAATCGGAGCTCGAAATCAAATCGGGAGAAAAATAAGGACCATCTGGCCTGGTGAGGGTTAAGTCTCTGGGCAGACTGGAGATAGGCCAGATTCTTGTGGTCCGAGACGATGACAAAGGGATGGACAGCTCCATCCAGGAGGTGGTGCCATTCCTCCAAGGCCAACTTGATGGCCAAAAGTTCCGGTCGCCGATCGAGTAGTTACCCTCGGATGGAGAAAAGACCTTCGAGAAGAAGCCACAAGGGTGCAGGCGACCGGAGGCAGTTCTCTGGGACAGTACCACCCCGACACCCGTCGAGGAAGCGTCCACCTCGAGTACAAAAGGTCGATCGCTCTCAGGGCGATGCAGGACCGGAGCTGTGGAGAAAGCCCGTTTTAGGGTCAGAAAGGCCTCCTCTGCCTCAGGAGACCAATCCTTGGAAGTAGACCCTTTACGGGTGAGTGCAGAAATGGGTCTTGTGATCGCGGAGAAGTGGGAGACAAATTGCCGGTAATAGTTGGCGAACCCGAGGAATCGTTGTATCGCCTTTAATCTGACGGGGCGAGGCCATTTGAGGATGGCAGACAACTTCTCAGGATCCATCATTAGACCAGCGTCGAAGTTAATGTATCCCAGGAATGGCAGAGAGGTCTGTTCGAAGAGACATTTCTCGATCTTCGCATACAGGCGGTTCTCCCGAAGATGCTGAAGCACCAGGCGGACACTCTTTCTGTGGGACGAGAGGTCCAGCAAGAAGACGAGCATGTCGTCTAAGTACACGACCACACAGGAGTACAGGAGATCACGGAAGATCTCATTGACGAACTCTTGAAAGACTGCAGGAGCATTGCAAAGACCGAAGGACATGACCAGGTACTCGTAATGGCCATCTTGAGTGTTGAAAGCGGTCTTCCACTCGTCACCTGCACAGATATGGACCAGATTGTAGGCTCCTCTGAGGTCCAGCTTGGAAAAGACCCGAGCCCCTCTGAGATGGTCAAACAGCTCCGGAATGAGTGGAAGAGGGTACCTGTTCTTGATGGTAATCTCATTCAATCCCCTATAGTCAATGCACGGCCATAGAGTTCCATCCTTCTTTTTGATGAAGAAGAACCCGGCTCCCGCGGGCGAAGAGGATTTCCCTATAAAGCCTTTGGCGAGGTTCTCTCGGACGTACTCGGACATGGCGGTGGTCTCTGCGGGAGACAGAGGGTATATTCTGCCCCTTGGAGGGGTTGAACCGGGAACAAGTTCAATTGGGCAGTCAAACGGCCGGTGTGGAGGGAGGACCTCCGCTTCCTTCTTATCAAAAACATCGGCGTAGGAGCTGTAAGCTGGAAGAAGACCCGTGAGGTCTGGAGGTGACCGAGGAGCGGCCGCCAGGCGGACAGGAGTCAGACAGCGAGCTTGGCACGGGTGCCCCCAGCGGAGTATCTCCCCAGAAGACCGGTCGAGAACAGGCTGATGAGTCCTTAACCATGGAAGACTGAGTAGAATGGCGTGAGAGAGCTTTGGTAAAACGTAAAAGGCTATCTTCTCTCGATATAGGGCTCCGACTTGCAACTCCACCTCTTCAGTGACCAAGGTGACGGTCACCTGTAGTGGTTTGCCATCCACGGTGGCAATCTGAATTGGGTTAGATAGAGTGACTACAGGAATTTGGTATTTGTCCACCTCTTCCGGCCGAATGAAGTTACCCGCTGAGCCCGAATCCACGTAGGCCACCTCAGAACCACGCCTCCCTCCTGAAAACAAAAGAACAGAAATCATAAGGGGTTGAGAGGGATCATCATCACCTAGGAAGGCCTCTCTTACCTGACCTAGGTGGAGTCGTTTCCCTGTCTCTTAGGACAGGTGCGGATATAGTGTGACGAATCACCGCAATAGAGGCACAGACCTTGTGCCCGTCTCTCTCTGATGCAACTCAGCCAACCTGAGACGATCTATCTGCATGGGCTCACCCGAAGAGAAGGAAGAGGACCCGACCGAACAGGAGCTGGTAGACCGGGTGAAAGGAGAAACTGACCTGGAGGACCGCCTGCCTCTCGCTGACTCCCGAGCGCGCTCCAGGAAGCGCAGGTCAATGCAGGTAGCCAGCGAGATAAGGTCCTCTAAGGTGGATGGGGTATCTCGACCTGCGAGTTCATCCTTTATTCTACTAGAAAGACTGCGCCAGAATGTCCCTACCAAAGCCGCGTTATTCCAGCCAAGCTCGGAGGAAAGCGAATAGCGTACTGTCCGGCCATGAGAGAGCCCTGGTGTAAGTTCAAGAGTGACTCAGTGAGAGAGGCTAACTGACCCGGCACATCGAAAACCTTACGAAACGTATCCAAGAAAATCGGGAGACTCTAGACTACCGGGTCGTCACGTTCCCAGACCGGGTTTACCCTAGACAGGACCTCTCCCTCCAGATGGGACATGATGAAGGCCACTTTGGCCCGATCCGAAGGGTATTGCTGCGGCAGCCATTCAAAGTGAAGACTACACTGATTTAAGAACCCCCTACAGAGCTTGGGATCCGCGGTGAAACGAGGCGGCTTGGCGAGGCGGGGCTTCGGGAGAGCAGGAGGAGGAGTCGGCACTGCAGTGGCAGCCTGGAGGGCCGACAAGCGACTATCAAAGGAGGCCATGGGGGACAAAATGTGGGCTTGAGTATCTTGCTGCTGACCCAGCTCCTGTTGGAGACTGGCCAGCTGAGAGGCATTTCCAGGATCGGGCACCTGTAAGGCCGACAAACGGGTGTCCATCAACTTCATGACAGACATAATGCGCCCCTGATTCTCCCGTAGGAATAGCAACTCTTTCTGAGTAGCAGCCGCAGTACCGGCAGAGTCCATGGCCTGATCGTACTGTTAGCGTGGGTGGCCTGGAGCAGGAAACTCTGGGAGTGGATCCTCTGGATCGTGGCACCGAGGGACCCCGGGCAAGCTGCCAGGTGGAACCAACCCCTATACAGGGACCAAGGTAGCCGGTACCGAGAGGGGCGGCTCAGGATGGACTGGAGTAAGACTGAGACTGGAGTAGGACGGCAGGAACACTGAAGGCAGGACTGGAGTAGGACAGCAGGAACACTGAAGGCAGGACTGGAGTAGGACGGCAGGAACACTGAAGGCAGGACTGGAGTAGGACAGCAGGAACACTGAAGGCAGAACTGGAGTAGGATGGCAGGAACACTGATGGAAGGACTGGAGCAGGACGGCAGGAACACTGGAGACAGAACTGTGGAAGAGAACAAGGAACACAGGTAGCAGGACTGAGAAGCTGCTGCGAGGAGCAGCCGAGACTGGAACTGCAGGAGCAGAGTGCACACGATGGAGCGAGGCCAGAGTGTTAGGAAACACAACGATCAGGCGCCTCCCTCAGGGGGAAGCGGCCTGATATGGCCCCGTCTGGTCAGCGATTGGTCCAAAGGTGCTTCCGGGTCAGAGCACAGCCAGAGCATAAGAAGCAGGAAGGAGGCGCGGCCGCGGCCTATGGCGCATGCGCATAGCATGCAGGGAAGGCATTGGTCGCGAGCCTGTCTCTGGTGACCGCCGCGGCCGTCGGGTGGAGAGAGGCTGCGGCGTGGGAGCCGAGGCCGGGTGAGTATGGCGGAGCGGTGTAACAGTAACAGAGCGCTTCAAGCACTACTTGGCTTCAGCAAAGTTCACCATCTACACGGACAATAATCCACTAACCCACCTTGAAACGGCAACGCTCGGGGCACTTGAGCAGCGATGGATGGCCCCGTTGTCCAACTACGTGTTCACCATCAAGTACAGAGCAGGACATAAGAGCGTTAATGCGGATGCATTGTCCAGGATGCCTAATTCACCAGACGGGGGAGAAGATCCAAAAGAACTCGAAGAAATCGACTTACCAGCCTTCCACCGTCCAATTGCAGCCCAGCGCTCTCAAGGAGTGAGGAATAAGCGCTTTGTAGTATGAGAGGTAACGTTGAACCCATTACCCCATCATGAGTGGGCAGAGACACAAGATAGTGACCCAGCTGTTTGCCTCGTAAAGGAGTGGCTGGCACAAGCTGATGCACACCCTGGTCCAGATGACCCACAGGAAGCACAGCATCTATGGAAGGAGAGAGGCAAGCTGTTTATCTACGAGGGTAAACTGTGTCGGAGGAACAATAACTCACGCACACACGAACTGGTCTGGCAGGTGGTAGTCCCGAAGAGGGATGCGCCAATGGTCTTAGAGGTGTACCACAATGACGCAGGACACTTCAGTTGGAAGAAGTTGGAGATCCTACTTCATGAAAGATTCTACTGGGTTGGCATGAGGAGTTCCATGGAGAAGTGGTGCCAAGAATGTGGCCCATGCAACCTGCGCAGAAAAGACCGTAGCAGCCAGAGAGCCCCATTACAGCCGATCATCGCAAAGCAGTCGCTTGAACTGGTAGCCTTGGATTACATGAAGTTAACTCCAAGTAGGAATGGCTACACCAATGCTTTGACCATTGTGGACCATTACTCAAGGTTCTTGGTAGTCATGCCTGTTAAAGGCCAAGCAGCGAAGACAGCAGCCAAGGCATTTCAGCAGCACTTTTGTCGACCGCACTGATACACAGAACAAGTGCTCACTGATCAAGGTCCAGCCTTTGAGGCAGAAGTGTTTCTGGAGTTCTGTAACATGTACGGTTGCAAGAAAATCAGAACGACGCCGTACCATCCACAGACAAATGGCATGTGTGAGAAGATGAACCAGGTGGTAATTAACTTATTGAAGACCTTACCTCTGGAAGAACGAAACCAGTGGCCAGAGAAGTTGTCAGATCTGGTAGATCTATATAATCATGTACCGGTAAATTCCACCAATTTCACTCCGGCCTACTTGATGAGAGCAAGACTTGGCAAGTTACCCATTGATTTGGACAGGGATATAGAGCGGCAGCAACAATACAGCAAAGTGCAAGAATGTGTGGAGAAAAGTTTGTCCCAAGCAAGACAGAGGCAGGAAAGGAATTACAACCAACACGCCCCTGCAGTTCCCTTGACACCAGGAGAACAAGTACTCAAAAGAAAGAGATGAGTTCACAAACTAGATTATCAGTGGGAAGCGGAGCCAAACACCGTCATACCTTCAGACTTTAATAACACCAAAGTATATATCATCAGCAAAGATGGAGGAGAAACCTTCGAAGCAGTCTCAAGAGATCATCTAAAGATGTGCCCTGATCAATTGAAGGACAAGAAAGAAGTCCAAGACACTCCACAACCAATAGTAGAGGTGGAAGAAAAGATTCAAACTATACTTGGAGAATTTCCTCAGATGTGGACACAAGTAAATCAGGCAATAGTATTACCAGTACTAACCTTTCATCAGCCTACTGCACCAGATGAAGAAGAGACATTAAATGAAATGGCTCCAGCAACAGATACCACATCTGCAGAGGAATGCAGAAATCTGTCTCCTGCTTACAGCGAATCTGACAATCTCATGGTGAGTCTAGGAGTAGAGAGAAGGCAGTCTAGAATACCTATCTTACACATGTCTACTTATAGCGAAGTGATAAATGCACCAACAGTAGACATCAGAGAACAGGTCAGGTCATCAGAAATAACTATACTGCGTAGATCCACTCGTAGTACTAGAGGTCAGATCCCTGCCCGTTACAGAGATTACGTAATGTAAATAAAGTAATAAGAATGTATAGTTGTAACCGTTAAGCATGAGAGCCTACAGAGACTTACTGTAAGAACCATTTTTAAAGCATTCGCAATAACCAGTTAAAGGACAATTGGGCCACAGGACTATATGTGGTCAGAACTGTATTTGTAAATAGTTACTCCAGAAAGGCCTTGGAAATAAGCCGCCGGCGTGGCCGAAAAACAGGCCCATCTACAGAGTGCCCTGTAGCCATGCCCAGGGACGACCCACAAAGTGGGTTAAGGCGTTTCCCACCAACTAAACTCCAGGTACAAGCACAATGACAATTCCTGGACAGCAGCGTTAGGACTGGTCACTGCAGTAACTGTGCTATTGTTTTCTTTTTCTTGTCTGGCTTTTGATAATTTTTACATTTTTAAGACTTTGTAGCTTTGCATTAATGGTTGTTGTTAACAATTCTTATTGTGTTTTCCTCAGTCCAGGAGTACTGAACTTAACTGGGGGGGAATGTGATACCCCAGAGTCCGGTTGTCACAGTGACATCGCCTCCCTCTCAGAGGTGAAGTCATGCTTGGAGGCAGAAAAGGGACCCCCATGACAGGCAGCATAGATTTAATCAAAATTTCCTGCTGCAGGTCAGAAAAGGGAGATGCCTTATAAATTCTGTCCAGCAGAGTGGGTTGGTGAGTCAGCTAGAAGTCAGCTGAGGGAGTTGTCATGGAAACGAAGCAGCTGTGAGCTGTGAGGAAAAATAACGGTTACAACGTGAGGACGTGAGGTAAAGAGATCTTTCTGGAAGATCCTGTCAGTTCAAGACAGGGAGCTGATCAGTGAGGAGCTCGATAGGGAGAGCTGATCTGTGAAGAGGGAAAGGACAAGAGCAGAGACTAAGAGACTCTAGGGAAGCTAAAATACTGCATATAGCAGACCCCTGAGTGAAGCGCTAATAAAGAGAAAAGGGACATCAGAGTCCTAAGCTGACAGGAACTATACGCCCTGATAGCCGAATCTGAAAGTACAGGAGATTGTAAATTCCTGTGCACATTAATCACCTGAGGGCACGACAGCGGATAAGGAGCCTGGGGCCGACGGTGAAGAGAACGGTACCTGTGGAATAGGCTCACGCTGACAGCCGTACAGGTTAGTGAAACCATCACGAATAGAGGGTCGCAGCATAGTTATATACAGTGGAGACCCACACACAAAGCGCAGAAAGGAAGGTCCTAAATCCCCACCTGGCAAGGTGGATCCCTTGAATGCCTCCAGGCAAGCCGGACTCATTCCATCACCTGTATGTGGTACTCCGGACTGCAACCTATTACCAGTAAAATGTAAAGAAACTGCACCTCTCTGTGTCTTTCTCTTATCTCCACCCCAACGTTTACAGCCATTTTTACTGTTTATTTAACATCTTTGCCTTGGGACTACAGCCCTACCTGAGGAGGGCTACAACATCATAGCTGCACCAAACATCCATCCCAGAGAAGCAACACCGCAGCGCTGGTCACCTCTGACCAGATTACCACAGTTGGCATCAAGTATTTCACCATCTAATACTTTATTTTCATTTTTACCACATAAATACCACACAACTTTCCCCTATTTTATTACTGGACGCCTCTGGGTCACGAACTGGGTCGCCGCGGCCCTGACACTGTCCCCCATTGAAGTCAACGGGCCCGGTACCGAGTACCCCCAGACCCCACGGGGCGCTCCAGATCCACAAGTATATAGACACCTGTTAAGATTAAGTGTAGGCAGCTGAATTAGAAAATAAAAGGTAGCAGAGGTAGTAGAATTTCAAACCATTCCAACATAAAATAATCTCCATAGGATCACCACCCTAATTCAAAACCACCCAGCTCAAATTTTATATCTGAGCAATGTTTAAGCAGGCAAACCCTCATCCATCTGTAACCCCAAAAAATCTACCAAGGCCCACAAGTCTGAACTTGATATACTCCTTCCATAATATACGCGATGCGCAAGCTGCCAAACCCTCCAGATCCTGTTACCCCCCAAAAAAATGTAACCTAGACCTTGGAAATTATACACTCATTCAAACCCCCCACTTGAAGTTCTATTTACCACAGATGCTCTTTAAAAATACCTCTTTTAAAAATTAAAATACCCAAATTTATGCTCAACATTGTTAAACACCTTTTATTTAAACAAACAGACCCACAACCAACTCTGGATTGCATGTTGTGCCTTCCTGTTTTTCATAAACTACACTTGCAAAGTTACATTGGTGACATGATACTACGAACAGTTTTTATATAAATTTTTATTGTTGTTTTTTTTAAACAATTAGGAGCTATATAGCTCTTTATTTTAAATACGAGTACATGAAAATTTTAAAAAATAAATAAATAAAAGGCACACACAGGCAAAACACACACACAACACGCCACACAGGCACACAAACCACAGAACTTTGTTTGAAATACATGTACAGTAAAAACCTGGCTGGATACACACATGCAGCACACACACACCGCCATCAAGCACACATGCCACATGCTACACAGACACACACCGCAGAACTTTCTATAAAATACATGTACAGTATTGGAAAAATCAAACCCGCCTGGACACACACACATGCACCACACACACACACCGCCATCAAACACACATGCCACATGCCACACAAACACACACCGCAGAACTTTCTATTAAATACATGTACAGTATTAGAAAAATCAAACCCGCCTGGACACACACACATGCAGCACACACACCGCCATCAAACTCACATGCCACACAAACACACACCACAGAACTTTCTTTAAAATACATGTACAGTAAAAACCAGGCTGGACACACACATGCAGCACACATACACACCGCCATCAAACACACAAGCCACATGCCACACAGACACACACCGCAGAACTTTCTATAAAATACATGTACAGAATGTACAGTATTAGAAAAATCAAACCCGCCTGGACACACACACATGCAGCACACACACCGCCATCAAACTCACATGCCACACAAACACACACCGCAGAACTTTCTTTAAAATACATGTACAGTAAAAACCAGGCTGGACACACACATGCAGCACACACACACACCGCCATCAAACACACACTACATGCCACACAGACACACACTGCAGAACTTTCTATAAAATACATGTACAGAATGTACAGTATTAGAAAAATCAAACCCGCCTAGACACACACACATGCAGCACACACACCGCCATCAAACTCACATGCCACACAAACACACACCGCAGAACTTTCTTTAAAATACAGTACATGTACAGTAAAAACCAGGCTGGACACACACATGCAGCACACACACACACCGCCATCAAACACACACGCTACATGCCACACAGACACACACCGCAGAACTTTCTATAAAATACATGTACAGAATGTACAGTATTAGAAAAATCAAACCCGCCTGGACACACACACATGCAGCACACACACACACCGCCATCAAACTCACATGCCACACAAACACACACTGCAGAACTTTCTATAAAATACATGTATAGTAATAGAAAAATTAAACCCGCCTGGACATACACACATGCAGCACACACACACACCGCCATCAAACTCACATGCCACACAAACACACACCGCAGAACTTTCTTTAAAATACATGTACAGTAAAAACCAGGCTGGACACACACATGCAGCACACATACACACCGCCATCAAACACACGCCACATGCTACACAGACACACACCGCAGAACTTTCTATAAAATACATGTACAGTATTAGAAAAATCAAACCCACCTGGACACACACACATGCAGCACACACACACACACCACCATCAAATACACATGCCACATGCCACACAGACACACACCGCAGAACTTTCTATAAAATACATGTACAGTATTAGAAAAATTAAACCCGCCTGGACACACACACATGCAGCACACACACACACCGCCATCAAACTCACATGCCACATGCCACACAGACACACACCGCAGAACTTTCTTTAAAATACATGTACAGTATTAGAAAAATCAAACCTGGCTGGACACACACACATGCAGCACACACACCGCCATCAAACTCACATGCCACACACAACTGAACTTTGTTTAAAATACATGTTCAGTATAAAAAAAAAAAAAACGGGCTGGACATACACCGCCATCACACACACATGCCACACAGACACACACAAGCCGCATTACTTTTTTGGAAATACATGTACAGTATAAAAAACAAAACAACCACGGCTAGACCCACACAGACACACGCAAACACACACACACAAACACACACACTCACCGCAAATCACTCTGGTTGTCAGGACTCTTCGTGGCTGGCAGGTTGCTGGCAGGCTTCTGGCTGGCAGGCAGGTTGCTGGCAGGCTTCTGGCTTGCAGGAAGGTTGCTGGCAGGCTTCTAGCTGGCAGGAGAGTTGATGTCAGTCTTCTTCCTCTGGATGCTTGCTGGCACATTGAGGACTGAAGCCACATGGCTGGTTTATATAGATTTGGGGCTGTCTGGACAATTGGCTACTAAATACAGATTTGGAGCATGCTCAGTGTAAAAAGACGGATTCCGTCGCAGGATTCTGTCATTTGACGGACAGCGATGGATCCGGCGCTCATAGACTTCCATTCTAACCAATGACGGACACCTGCAGATCCTTCGCTGTCTGCCTTTTGAATGAAGGCAAAATACGTTACTTCGTCCGTCCTCTCCAGATGGTGGATACACAAATTCCGACAGATCCGTCGCACGGCGGATGAAACGCAAGGCCATCCGTCGTAATCTGCCACTAATGGAAGTCTATGGTGAAAAAGACGGATCCGCCAGGCAAATCAGTTGAATCCGTTTTTTGTGTGCAAATGGCAGATTTTGACTGATGCCAGAAAACTGAAGTGTGAATTAGGCATAGCAGGTCAAAGAAAGTAAATGTGACTTCATGAAAACTTGTGACCACTCTGTTGAGCAGTGCACTTTCAGGATGTTTTGGAGAAAAAAAAAGGATCCAGTGTTGGCTTGGGAAGGCTATTACACACAATTATTATTATTATTATTATTATCATTATTATTATTATCACAATTACACTGTGCTAACGTATATCTGTTTCTTTTTTCTAATTTTTCGGAATGTCTAGACTTAGATCCTGACACACATACCTCCACTCCAAATGTGCTCCTTGTTCTCGTCATTATTTTTTCATTCCTTTGTGGAGTGGCGATTATTATTATAGGAAGCCTGATAAAATATTCCTGGAGATACAAGAAAGGTGAGAAAATTCATTATGATCCTCTGTAGATTCCACTGTGTGGAAATTTGTCTGTTAAAAATGACTTCTAGCTTTTACATAAACACGACTTGGAGGGAGATGTACGATTGTTTTTGTGCTGCCATTTGCAACGTCAATTATGTATTAAGCAGATTTATCAAAAATTTGCACTGCAGAGGATAGCAATTTGCTTTAATTTCCAGTTTCCTTTTCACGCTGGAAAATGTGTAACCATCACTGTGGCATCCAAGTTTACCGTGAGATAGGTATCATGTATGTGAGGGTATTTAGTATAGCATCAGCCTTGCTCCAGTCCATGCTGGCGACACATAACCACGTCTTTAACTTTCCGCATCTCTTTGTGGAGTGGTAGTTATGCCTCTTAATGAATTTGGCGTACTTTACTAATTCACACATTTAATCAAGACTGGAGTGCAAAATGTCAGTCTTGATTATCAGGACCTTAGGTACAAATATACACAGTGCAAATAGTCATCTTTAGTACATTAAAAAAAAAGTGTTACTTTTTTTTAATTTATTTTTTTAATTTCTATTTTCATGGCAATTCCAGTGTTTTATTTCCATTTTAAAATAGACTTCATTCTAAATTTAGTATTCTTGCTTTATTTAACATTATATTAGCTCTTCTTCACCCATTTCGAACTTCTGAACCAGTGTATGAAGAGGTTCACGTAAACTTGATAAGAAAAAACGAACAATCTCACAAATCTGGTAAGTCTAATTATATATTGTTATATTTATTATCTTGGAACACAAGTGGAGACATGAGAAGATGTGTTAGATGTTTTGAAGAGTTTTTGAAACCTCTCAAATCCTGTTTATGAATAGCATCATAGACTCCTGGAAAACCCTTGTAATTCATGTTTTTTTTCCTAGCAAAGGATGGGAAAAGTGCCTGATGAGAGAGCGCATGCCACTTTTTTTTAGTAAATCCCAGTGGAAGCCTCTATGAACAAGGCACTGGCTATGTGCACAGGAAGTTATTATGCAGTAGAAACTGAGAGCAATCTCTCCAAATTCTCCTCGAAAACATCACACTTACGCTCAGTTTGTTTAGTTTTTGCTGCACATAGCCACTGTCTAAGAAAAACGTTGTAAGGAATGCTACAAGAAGACTCCTCCCAAGCTACTTCAAAACTGTTTCATTAAATGCTTCAGGAAAAGCAAAAACTCTGCCAAAAAGGAGTTTCCTCAATAGGTTTTTGCTAAAAAAACAAACAAACTCATGTTTTTGTAATGCTTCATAAACCTTCATGTATACATAGACAGAGTATTTTCACATTGAGTTTTTTTTAGGAGTCTTTGTAGCAGAAACTAGCAGTGTACACAGAGTTTTTCTGCTGAGTGCTTTAGAAGAAACTAAGTAGACCCTTTAAGGTTTTTGAGAGTTTATCCTGTTTCAGCTTTAACAACTAAAAAAACATACTCAGTGGGCAAATAGCTACGGAGCAGAAAACTCAAAAACTCAACTTCTCAAAACTTAAATTTCTCATTCAGTTTCCACATGAAAAATTCAGTGAAAGACTCAATGGGCACATACTGTTAGGGTTCTTTCACCTCATACATGTTTTAGATGTTGCATTGTGTAGCAGGGAGAGCCAAATAACACTCTGTAATGCTATCGGTGACCTGTTATAGTGGTGGGGGTTAACTAATTTAACAAGCTGAGGGTTACAGTTGATGAAACTTGGGGACTGTGTATCATTTGACAACTAATGCTTTCCTAGAGGTCTGGTGATAAGAATAAGATTTTTGTTGAGTCCTTCTCTAGTAGGTCTGCATGAAGCCATGAGTCTAAAATGTCTTTTACCTTCTACAAATGTTGACTGGACTAAAGTGTGATAGATTCCACTGTAGGTTGCTGTTGGATTTAATGTTGCGACCTTGATAAGGGCCATCAACTAGCGATTCATGTCCTTCAAAGGCCCACCTCCAGTCACACCTTCAAGAGCATTGGTAACTTCAATGTTGAGAATGCCCATGGATTAGGAAAATGCTGTTTTGGAATGCTTATGACGTGCTGGGTGATATAGTACTTGAGTCCAGTTGTATCTGAACAGGTAGGCATTGGTGACAGATGGCATTTAATAGGACAGTGTCTGTATGGCCAGAAATTAATGGGTTTTAAACATAAATGAGGGATTTTATTACATTTAGGTAGAGTAGTAAAAGAATGAAAGGTAATTATATATTTAAATCAGATGTCTAAGTTGCATGTATTTAAATTTTTTTGGCTTTTTTATAACAATTTTTTTTAAAAAAGAAAAAAATATTCTTTTAATTTCCACAATGGACAATTGGGCTACTTTTGTTATAAAAGTGTATTCACCCAGGCACAGTGTCATCTGAAACAAGTAAGTTCTTTATTCTTATCATGTTAAATAGCATGAAAGGTAAAATTTAACTTTTATTAATTAATGCTGATAAAAAGGTTAACACTAGTGATGAGCAAGCAATAAAATGCTCGTGTGCCCATTGCTCGGGTCGAGCAAATAGGAATACTCAGGTACTCGACCCGAACAATGAGCCCAATGTAAGTCTATGGGAAAACTTTTACCGTGACCTCCACAGGGGTCCTTTTAGAGTCTAAAAACATCTGAAAATGATTTAAACAGTGCTGAAATGACACGGGGACATCATGGTGAAGACCCCTGGAAGCATTCCTGACTCCCAGATAATAGCAGTGAACAATGTTGTCTGAATCTTACGTCATTTTTACAGGCACAAAATGAAACATTCAAAGACGAAACCAAAATGGATTTTCCTGGGAAATATGTTAAGGAACATCCTTTACAGGGTAATGACTTTTCTATAAGGCAAAATGAATAACCCAAAACAAAAATGTTCCTCCACTACTTGGGCTATATTCACACGAAGCTTTTTTGATACATTTTTCAACTTTAGCATTGCTTTCAAACAAACAAATGTGTTCAATGGGAAATGTCACTTTAACAGTTACAACCTTATTGGGCCATGTGGTGTATGAAACATCATCAGACACATCATGTTTCATTTATGAAGGAGGGACTATGAAAGTCACAAAGCCTATTTTATAGGGCCAGCAGTCGGGCTCCACTATTTTTAGAGAGCCATCAGCATGCTATGCTTTGTTGCTCCCATTATTAAACATTGGGTCCCTTATACTGTTATTGCATATGCAGTAAATACAGGGCTGCCCAAAATTTGGACACCCCCATCAACCCATTGAACAGACATCATGGATGACCACATGCAACCAAAGTTCCAGGTATTCATTTGGTAATCCCATACTTTTTGCTTATGCATTGAATGCAAGGTCTGCCCTGCACCAAAGTTACATGCACCCCAATAAGCCTATGAACACATGTACCGGATGGCCACAGAAAAACTAAATTCACATTATTCATTTGATACTCCCATACTGTTTGCTTATGCATTGAATGCAAGGCCTGCCCTGCACCAAAGTTACACGAACCCCAATAAGCCTTTGAACACATGTACTGGCCTAAAATTTTCCCATGAAGTGAAAACAAGGTCTGCCCAAAATTTGCACACACTCCAATCCCCCAAAGAAGAAATGTGGAGGATGCTCTCCGAAAAATGTTTTCCCAGTTTAAAGGAGCGGGTCTCCTATACTTATGATGCCCATACACGAAGTAAAACATTTCACCCTAGGGGGTACACATCAACCTACTGTGAAAATATTTTTTACAACCGTCATAAACTCCCTTGAAAAAACTATAGTGGCTGTTGCATCATGAATCACGATTACCCTGGTGAATTAGTGGTGGTGTTGGAAGAGACGTGGAGGATGGCCTACTAAAACTGTTTTCCCAGTTTACAGGAGCAGGTCTCCTATACTTGTAATGGCCATACACTAAGTGTATAGGTTGAAAAACATTGTCCCCTGGGGGGACACCTCAACATAAAGTGTAAACATTTTTTTAACGGGCATCATAAACACCCTTGGAAAAATTTCTAGTGGCTGTTGCATCATGGACCACGGTCACCATGATGATGGTGGATGATGAGGATGAGGAGAAGCAAGAGGATAACAGCAAATAGCCAAAATCAGGAAGCGTACACCCACGTGTGGGTGTGAAGAGGTTCATGGGTATATACATTCCAAAAAAGACACAGGATTTGAGGTTTGGTCTCACTGATCATGCAGTGGTATACAGAAATCTGGCCCAATCCAGCCCTTGTCCATTTTTGTAAGAGTCAGCCTGTCTGCAATTTCAATTGACAGGCAAATGTGCTTATCAGTTATAATTCCACCAATGGCGCTAAAGACGCGCTCTGACAAAACGCTAGCAGCAGGACAGGACAGGACAGGACAGGACCTCCAAGGCGTAGAGAGCCAGTTCATGCCACGTATCCAGCTTTGAGATCCAATAATTAAAAGGCACTCAGGAATCTTGGAGGATGTTGGTACAGTCAGGAAGGTACTCCCTCACCATCTTCCAAAACTTTGCACTCTTTGTGATAGTACCTGAAGCGTCAGGGCCACTGCGATGAGAGGGTCTAAGAAAACTCTCCCAGGACTTTGCCAGTGTTCCCCTGCCTCTGATGGCTTGGAGTTGTCTCTCTCACCTGTACTCCTTGGTTGTCCAACGAACTGTGACCTCTGCCACCAGCGTTTTCAGATTTTTTTTTTTATAATTCTGCAACAAGGGCATTCTGGTACTGCAACATTTTAGTACACCTGTCTGCCTCTGGAAATAGAGATTTAACGCTCTCATTGTAGCTTTCGTCTAGAAGTGTCATCAACCAGTAATGACTGTCAGACAAAATTTTGACAATAAGAGGGTCATGGGAAAGGCAGCAAAACATAAAGTCAGCCATGCGTGGCAGACTGCTAACAGGCAAGACTTCCATGTTCTCACCAAGAGGACGACTGACCATGCTCTCTTCTTCCTTCTTCCTGTCCTCAGGCCATCCATGCTCAACAGACGGTATGACAGTTGTGCTTGTAGTACCGTCTATAGCGCATGAAAGTAGCTCCTGTTCTTCCTCCTCCTCTTCCTCATTGTCAACTAATCCATGATGGAATGACATGAGGCTGGGCTGTGTGTAATCACCCCGTATGCTTCCTTGCCCCATCTCATCATGCTCAGCCTGCAATGCCACTTCTTTGATTGTGAGCAGAGAGCGTTTCAGGCATCAAACATGATCAAACATGATGGCGGTGTACTGGGGCATAGGGAAGCATCACGCAGGGAGGGGGCTCCCTGAGTGCTTCCCTGAGACCCACGGAACAACGCGATGTGTTGTTCCGAGGGCCTCCTCCCTGCAGGCCCCTGGATCTGCGATGGCCGCGGGGGCCTTTCTGGTCCTGCAGGGAGAAGCCGCCTGCACTGCCTGTCAGATCGCTGATCTGACACAGTGCTGTGCAAAGAGTCAGATCAGCGATCTGACTATACAGTTGTGTCCAAAAGTATTGACACCCCTGCAATTCTGTCAGATAATACTCAGTTTCTTCCTGAAAATGATTGCAAACACAAATTCTTGGTATTATTATCTTCATTTAATTTGTCTTAAATGAAAAAACACAAAAGAGAATGAAGCAAAAAGCAAAACATTGATCATTTCACACAAAGCTCCAAAAATGGGCCAGACAAAAGTATTGGCACCCTCAGCCTAATACTTGGTTTCACAACCTTTAGCCAAAACAACTGCGACCAGCCGCTTCCGGTAACAATCAATGAGTTTCTTACAATGCTCTGATGGAATTTTAGACCATTCTTCTTTGGCAAACTGCTTCAGGTCCCTGATATTTGAAAGATGCCTTCTCCAAACTGCCATTTTTAGATCTCGCCACAGGTTTTCTATGAGATTCAGGTCTCGACTCATTGCTGGCCACCTTAGAAGTCTCCAGTGCTTTCTCTCAAACCATTTAACCATTCTCTCAAACCATTTTCTTGTGCTTTTTGAAGTGTGTTTTGGGTCACTGCCCTGCTGGAAGACCCATGACCTCTGAGGGAGACCCAACTTTCTCACACTGGGCCCTACATTATGCTGCAAAATTTGTTGGTAGTCTTCAGACTTCATAATGCCATGCACACAGTCAAGCAGTCCAGTGCCAGAGGCAGCAAAGCAACCCCAAAACATCAGGGAGCCTCCTCCATGTTTGACTGTAGGGACCGTGTTCTTTTCTTTGAATGCCTCTTTTTTTCTCCTGTAAACTCTATGTTGATGCCTTTGCCCAAAAAGATCTACTTTTGTCTCATCTGACCAGAGAACATTCTTCCAAAACGTTTTAGGCTCTTTCAGGTAAGTTTTGGCAAACTCCAGCCAAGCTTTTTTATGTCTCGGGGTAAGAAGTGGGGTCTTCCTGGGACTCCTACCATCCATACAGTCCCTTTTCATTCAGACGCCGACGGATAGTATGGGCTGACACTGTTGTACCTTCGGACTGCAGGGCAGCTTGAACTTGTTTGGATGTTAGTCCAACATCCGCACAATCTTGCGTTGAAATCAATTTTTCTTTTCCGTCCACATCTAGGGAGGTTAGCCACAGTGCCATGGGCTTTAAACTTCTTGATGACACTGCGCACGGTAGACACAGGAACATTCTGGTCTTTGGAGATGGACTTGTAGCCTTGAGATTGCTCATGCTTCCTCACTATTTGGTTTCTCAAGTCCTCAGACAGTTCTTTGGTCCATGCTCAATGTGGTACACACAAGGACATAGGACAGAGGTTGAGTTAACCTTAAACCATGTCAACTGGCTGCAAGTGTGATTTAGTTATTGTCAACACCTGTTAGATGCCACAGGTAAGTTACAGGTGCTGTTAATTACACAAATTAGAGAAGCATCACATGATTTTTCGAACAGTGCCAATACTTTTGTCCACCCTCTATTTTATGTTTGGTGTGGAATTATATCCAATTTGGCTTTAGGACAATTCTTTTTGTGTTTTTTCATTTAAGACAAATTAAATGAAGATAATAATACCAAAGAATTTGTGTTTGCAATCATTTTCAGGAAGAAACTGAGTATTATCTGACAGAATTGCAGGGGTGTCAATACTTTTGGCCACAACTGTATATAGTAAAGTCCCCCCCTGGGACAATGTAAAAAAGAAAAAAAAAAGTGTAAAAATTATTTTTTACAAATTCCAAAATAAATAAAAAAAATATTCCCTAATTCTTTTTTTGTAAATAAAAAAAATTAAAGTACACATATTTAGTATCGCTGCGTCCTTAACTACCCGCCCTATAAAACTGTCCCACTAGTTAAGCCCTTTAGTGAACCCCTTCAAAAAAAGGCAAAAAACAATGCTTTAACATCATACCGCTGAACAAAAAGTGCAATAACACGCGATCAAGATGATGAATATAAATAAACATGGCACCGCTGAAAACGTCATCTTATCCCGCAAAAAACGAGCCACCATAGAGCGTAAGCTGTGAAAAAATAAAAAAGTTATAGCTCGCAGAATAAAGCGATGCAAAAATAATTATTTTTTATATAAAATTGTTTTTATTGTATAAAAGCGCAAAAATATAAAAAAAAATATAACTTAGGTATCGCTGTCATCGGACTGACCTGAAGAATAAAACCGCTTTATCAATTTTGCCACACACGGAACGGTGTAAACGACCCCTTCCAAAAGAAATTCATGAATTGCTGGTTTTTGTTCATTCTGCATCCCAAAAATCGGAATAAAAAGCGATACAAAAATGACACGTGCCCGAAAATGGTACCAATAAAAACGTCAACTCGTCCCTCAAAAAATAAAACCTCACATGACTCTGTGGGTCAAAATATGGAAAAATTATAGCTCTCAAAATGTGATGATGCAAAAACTATTTTTTTGCAATAAAAAGCGTCTTTTAGCATGTGACAGCTGCCAAACATAAAAACCCGCTACAAATAGTAAATCAAACCCCCCTTTATCATCCACTGAGTTAGGGAAAAATAACACAATTAAAAAAATGCATTTATTTCCATTTTCTCATTAGGGTTAGGGCTAGGGTTAGGGTTAAGGCTTGGGTTGTGATTAGGGTTAGGGGTGTGTTGGGGTTAGGGTTGGAGTTAGAATTGGGGGGTTTCCACTGTTCAGGCACATCAGGTGCTCTCCAAACGTGACATGGTGTCTGATCTCAATTCCAGCCAATTCTGCGCTGAAAAAGTCAAAAGGTGCGCTTTCCCTTTCAAGCTCTGCCATGCGCCCAAACAGTGGTTTACCCCCACATATGGGGTATCAACCTACTCAGGACAATTTGCACAACAACTTTTGGGGTCCAATGTCTCCTGCTAGCCTTGGGAAAATAAAAAATTGGGGACTAAAACATCATGTTTGTAGAAAAAAATATGATTTTTTTTTTATTTTTATGGCTCTACGTAAAAAACTTCTGTGAAGCACATGGGGTTCAAAGTGCTCACCACACATCTAGATGTTCCTTGGGGGTTCTAGTTTCCAAAATGGGGTCACTTGTGGGGGATACCACTGTTTAGGCACATCAGGGGCTCTCTAAATGCGACTTGACACCCGCAGAGCAGAGCATTCCATCAAAGTCTTCATTCCAAAACGTCACTATTTCCCTTCCGAGCCCCAACGTGTGCCCATACAGTAGTTTTCTCCCACATATGGGG
Source organism: Dendrobates tinctorius (assembly GCF_039654945.1). NCBI lineage: Eukaryota > Metazoa > Chordata > Amphibia > Anura > Dendrobatidae > Dendrobates > Dendrobates tinctorius. The sequence continues at coordinate 89,696,282 of NW_027361687.1, read as the reverse complement.
TATCAGCGTACTCAGGACAAATTGCACAACAACACATGGGGTCCAATTTCTCCTGTTACCCTTGGGAAAATAAAAAAATTGGGGACCAAAAGATCATGTTTGTGGAAAAAATGATTTTTTTATTTTCACGCCCGGGCGTTCTAAACTTCTGTGAAGCACTTGGGGGTTCAAAGTGCTCACCACACATCTAGATAAGTTCATTGGGGGGTCTAGTTTCCAAAATGGGGTCACTTGTGGGGAGTTTCCACTATTCAGGCACATCAGGGGCTCTCCAAACGCGACATGGTGTCCAGCCAATTCTGTATTGAAAAAGTTAAACGGCACTCCTTCCCTTCTGAGCTCTGCCATGCACTGCAACAGTGGTTCCCTCCCACATATCAGGTATCATCTCATTCAGAACAAATTGCACAATAACTTTTGCGGTCCAATTTCTCCTGTTGGCTATGTGCACACGTATGCAGAAAATTTCTGCATGAAAACCGGACTCCTTCCCAGAGAGCATGCGTTTTCTGCGTGTTTTTTTGTGCAAAAACCGCACTTTTTATGCGTTTTTTCCGGAGCGGCCACAGTCTCATAGAAAATAGTTAGAGATGCGGATTTTTCCACGAAATTAATGAGCTTGCTGCGTTTTTTACTGCAATGCGCTTTTTTCACGGAAAAAACTCATCAATATGCACAAAAAGTGCAGAATTCATTAAAATGAATGGGATGCTTCTTTTAAGCGATTTTTAAGCGTTTTTGCTGGTAAAAATTCTTAAAAGACGCGAAAAAAAACACTTACATGTGCACACACCCTTACCCTTGGTAAAATAAAAAAATTGGACCTGAAATAATTTTTTGTGAAAAAAGTTAAATATTCATTTTTTCATTACATTCAAAAAATTTCTGTGAAGCAACTGAATAAATAAACTTCTTGAATGTGGTTTTGAGCACCTTGAGGGGTGCAGTTTTTAGAATGGTGTGACTTTTGAGTATTTTCTATCATATAGACCCCTCAAAGTGACTTCGAATGTGATGTAGTCGCTAAAAAGAAAATGCTGTTGCAAAAATGAGAAATAGCTGGTCAACTTTTAACCTTTATAACTTCCTAACAAAAAAAATTTTTGGTTCCAAAATTGTGCTGATGTACAGTAAACATGTGGGAAATGTTACATATAAAGTATTTTGTGTGCCACATCTCTGTGATTTAAGGGCATGAAAATTCAACATTGGAAAATAGCCCACAGATAGATCAGGCGTCTGACGGAGATAGCCCACTTTCAAGTATCTGCCGTGTAATTTTTTTTTCTTTGGCCAGCAAAATAGTGTCAATAAGTAGGCTATGACGCAAAAAAAAATTCTATGGAGGCCAGAAATGGCAAAATTTTGAGCGCAATGATATGTGATCTGTGTGGCGGATAAAACCCAACGTAAAATATCTGCCCTGTTGCTAAATATTTTTTTGGCAGCAAAATGGTGTCAAAAAATTGTATAAGACACTCTAAAAATATTCTACAGTATCACAAAAAAGGGAGGATTTTTCTGCGCACTCAGATGTGATGCCTCAGACAGGCAAACGCGTTTAAAATTGCTGGACTTTGACGCTGTACTATGAAAAGGATCTGGCTGTAGTCTGCAATGTCAACAAGCAAATGGAGAAAAAAAATGGGCTCTGGATTGCTTTGAAATAAAATAATCAGGATTAAGATGTAAAAAAAAATTATTCCTAGCCACTGATACCTGGGACTAGGTGTATTCGGTCAATATATTTACTGTAATAGGCAGCAGCAGATGTATGCAATAATATATATATATATATATATATATATATATACACACATACAGTGCCTGCATGCCTTGCACTGATATGTATATAGCCATGTACACTTCCCTGCCTACCTAGCACTGCAATCTATATACCCCTTAATTAGTCTTTAGATGGACTGTTGGTATAGCTCTATTTGTGGATTACCCACACTAATTTATAAACCCTCAAATCTGACCCTATCTCAGCAGTAGCTCTCCCTACACTGTCTGATTCCAGGCGTGACTGTGATGGGAAGGGCTGCGGTAGGTCTCTTATAGACCTGATGATGCTGTACAGCCAGCCAGTCACTGTAATACTGTGACGACTCCTGGAGTGAACCTTCTGGCAGATCCTAGTCTGGTTTTCCCGTAGGAACACCAGTTCATTTTGGGCGGAGGCCGTAGTACCAGCGGGGTCCATGGCCTGATTATACTGTGACAACTCCTGGAGTGGACCCTCTGGGTCATGGCACCAACCCTGTCAGGGTGAGCTGACCTAGTGAGGACCACCCCTGTACAGGGAGTGTCAAGGGCAAGCCCAAGGGGGTAAGGTACCACGACTGCTGGCAACAGGTGGCCGGCTCACAGCAGACATGAGTGAGTGTGTCTAGCAACAGGGAATGTGCAGAGTACAAGAGTGTGCAAAGCAAGAAACCACTGGAGCCATAGGCGGAGGAGGACATGACTTGGGGATGGGTGGACCTTTACTCCTGCAGCTTTTTTGGTATAGTGGTAAAGATTTTAAGCAAGAATAAATCTTGATGTTGCTTTCAGAGTAAGAAACACTGTATGTCTGTGCCTGGTGGGTTACTGTGAGGACGGTGGGGCTTATATAGAACAGGATATCTGTCTCTCTCCCTCTTTCATGCACTGGATGAACAGGAGGAAGCATGTCTGCAATGTCAGGGAGTATAATACTGGGGTTATCACCTCACATTACAGATGATAGGAGCACACTCACCTCAGACATCATGTACCAGTGTAGTATCAGCTCCTACATTATGTATGGGATCAATATTACCTCAGCAATTCATGTAGCTGCCATGTCCCTCATGTGCATGCTATATTTTCCTCACAGACTATGAGACAGCTTCTGTGTGACATCCCTGCAGACATGTTTGATATACTACTCTGCATTCACCCCAGACATTGTGTAGTGTGTACTAGGGTAGTATCAGCTCCTACATCATATCTGGGATCAAGATTACCTCAGAAATTCATGTAGCTGCCATGTCCCTCATGTGCATGCTACATTTTCCTCACAGACTGTGAGACAACTTCTGTGTGACCTCCCTGCAGACATGTTTGATATACTACTCTGCATTCACCTCAGGCATTGTGTAGTGTGTACAAGTGTAGTATCAGCTCCTACATCATATCTGGGATCAAGATTACCTCAGAAATTCATGTAGCTGCCATGTTCCCTCACTTATTGCAGAGGCAGTTTTTGTGTGTCCTCCCTGCAGACATTTCTGATATACCACTTTACTGCTGTATTATACAGAGTCTTCATGAGTTCTTGGTTTATGTATGATAGGACAGAGCAGGGACACATACAGTGTCTGCCATTACTATGGTGGAGCTGGACAGTCACATGTATTAGAGACACTGGTGAGAGGAGTAGTCGGGGGATGGTATATAGGTATGATGATGAGAGGCTGCACTTCATGTCAGTGCACTGTATACTGACCCTGCTGTGTGCTGATTATCCCCCTTCCCAGTTATGGAGTCTGATGATCTGTATGTGACCTCATCTCTGTTACATACTGTGAGGCTGGGTGTGCAGATCAAGTGTAACCACGTTACTCACTATCTGTGGTATTTGTGTAAAGGCTCTATTCCTGTGCTGTATACTTAACCTGTACCACAGGTCTGTATACATGATATCACTCCTCACTCTGCAATATACGGATCATGCTGGGTATAGACATCCTGTGTCTCCAGGTCATTTTCCTGGCTGTACATATAACCTGGACATGACTTCCAGCTTAGTGCTTGATTTCTGTAGCTATTGCTGCCTTTAGTCCTCTTATGTTACGTGCTGTCCTGCCGGATATAGCCATCCTGTTTATATTGTCTCCCTCGTATGTTGCATGATCAGAGTATACCCACCAAGAGCTTATTTTATATTACCTAAGATGGTGGATAGCACAGGCCTGAATGGTTAGGTTTTATCATGTGTAAAATAAATAATCGGGGAGTAACTCGGCACATTTGAGTGGGCACTACTAACTCAGCACATGGCGGGCAGTCAGTGGGCACTAATAACTCAGCACATGGCGGGCAGTCAGTGGGCACTAATAACTCAGCACATGGCGGGCAGTCAGTGGGCACTCCTAGTGTGAGGCTGCACATTGCTCTGGAAATCACATCATGGGCCCAGTTTTCAGCCCTGTCTCTCGTTTATTGTAATTGTATGTGGTAGAGTGACTGACTGGGATACAGAACTTGCAGTTTTCTATCACACACCTATGGCTGCAGGCAGCTTATATTAGACCTACATATTTCTTACCATTTATGCGCAGCTGGGGATTAGAGTCTGTCTGTAACAGCTGTAGAGGAGCAGGCGGCTTCTCATTTATTGTTACAGCATATAACACAGGATTGCCCATCTCTGTCTATTTCTGGACCTTACGATGGGACATTTTCCATTGTTAACCTGTTGTATACCTTGGTTGTAAACCTGCATGGTTTTCACCCTCACTTATCCCACATCTTGTGTGGTTGGAGGGGTCCTTGAAGTTGGTTAGAAATTGGTCTGGGGTATCCATTGGGATATGGATTCCTCTTTCCTACTGTAAATAATGGTTCCTAGAACTAAAATCTGTGAATTGGTGAATTATTAGAGCTGGCTACAATACATGCAGTATAATAGTTTTTTGAGGCATGGCAGATGTCATTATACAGGTATTCAGATTATGGCTAACACCTTAATTATTGGTTTACTTTCCATATTCCTCATTATGGGATCCTGATTGCAGGATGTTTAGCAACTGTTATTTTGCTGTAGTTACCGCATTATCGATCATAACTTGGTAGCATGGAATTGATAAAATTAATCTGTCGGAGCTCTGGAATTTTTTTTTTCTTACTTGTATGCACAGTCTTTCCATAGCATGTAGAAATGGTTGATGGCTTTATTAGGCATGGTTGATGGGGGGTCGAGTCCATTTAAGGTGTCAAATGGCCTCTCTGGTGGCAGTTTAGGAGTCAGGTGGAAGTTGCAGGCAATTTAAGGTAGACTCATTTTAACTAATAGAGGATGTAAAACCTCATGGTGGTGAACAGGCTCGGCTTTGTTGGCCAGCCTCAAGGACGTTGTAATGGTAATGTCAATCAGGGGCGGGCACAGTGGTTAAGCACAGGAGTGAGCTTAATAGGGTCATTGGTGCCCTGAAAGTTTACTGGTTCTGCTTGAATGGCAAGCCAGTGCGTGCCGCCCCTTTATGGCTGTCTGTCCTGGTTCTGTATGTCAGACAGCTGGGGATATCACAGTACTTGGGAATCCCAATGTACTAGCACTTCACCTGACACCTACTGTGATTGTTTTAATCCTGCGATTTAAATAAAGCTGTGGCCATTTTGCCAACCAAAATAATGTGTTGTGTATTTATTCTAGTGCCTAGGTTTACTGTAGTTATGGTGGTTTTAAGATGGAGTAGGGGTCGTCCCATATCCAAAAGTCATGGATACCGGGACACGCAGGGTATAGTGTTGTGAGTTCATTTTTCCCTTCACCATTGCGGTCTAATGAACTCCCTCCTCTTGTGAAGGAAGGTAGTGAGACTGATTACCAAACACCTGGGCAGCTAGATGATAACTGGGTGGCTGGAATTGAGGACTGGATATAAGGTTGCCGACGCCCTTCTTCCTGGCTGGTGATTTTCCTGCTAGATTCTTGGAGACCAGTCTGATTCCTGCGTCTCAAAGCTAAGTTTTTCTGCTCTGCTTTGTACTCTTCAGTTTTATTTTTGTTTTGCCTTGTTTTTGGGAGTTCTGCCATCCCCGGCCGGGGTAGAGCTGAATTCCATTTTTGTCTCTGATCTGTTGATCTTTTGCTCTGTCTTCAGAATATACCTGAGTGCTGATATAGTCTTTTGAAGCCTAGCGACTTCAGGGCCTGTTTTTCCTATCAGTCGGTTGGCACATTTTGGATAGGGTTTTTGCGGATGGCAGACAGCAGCTTTCCTATCCTGTCCTATGTAGTTAGCTTGGGCCCCATCATTTGCTCAACCTATCTTTCTATCTGTGTTAGTGTTTTCATCTTGCTTCACCGTCATTATATGTTGGGGGCTGCCTATTGCTTTGGGGTCTGCTCTGAGGCAGTTTAGTTTTTCCCCTTTCTGTCTTTAGGCTATGTAGCTCTCCGGCTGTGATCGAGGGGTCTAGGGCACCATAGGAACCCCCCACGGCTACTGCTAGTTGTTGTGGATAGGTTCAGGGGTCTGCAATCCGATAGCTGCCAACCTCTCTGGTTTTTCTGGACTTAGCTGGTATTTTGTTTTTTCCTCCTTCGGTGACTCATCATAACAGAATCACCAGCCAGGAAGAAGGGCGCCGGCAGCCTTATATCCAGTCCTCAATTCCAGCCACCCAGTTATCATCTAGCTGCCCAGGTGTTTGGTAATCAGTCTCACTACCTTCCTTCACCAGAGGAGGGAGTTCATCAGACCTCAATGGTGAAGGGAAAAATGAACTCACAACAGTATAGGACAATACAGGTCGAGTGTACGGGAGCGCAGAGAGTACAGGACAATACAAGGTGTGTACACGGGAGTGCGCTAGATGCAGGATAGTGCAAGGCGGGTACACGAGAGCTCGCTCATATGGCGTGCACAGACAAGCATGTCTAGGTGCGAGGAAAGCAGGGTGCATGCAAAGATGCAAAGGAGCACGCCGGAGTACAGAGTTAGACAGAGCGTGTGCAGAGAGCTCGCCTGAGTGCAAGTTTAGACAGAGCACAGAGCAGAGTGTGTGCAATGAAGCACAATAGAATGCAGAGCAGAGTGTATGCACGGAGCATGTACTGGGAGCATGGCAAGGCAGAGTACAGGAATGGAGCACAAGGCAGAGTTCAGGAACAGAGCACAAGGCAGAGTACAGAAACTGAGAACAAGGCAGAGGACCTGAAAACAACGCACAGCCTCGCAAGGACCAAGCAGACCAAACCAGGAAGCACAACAACAATCAGGCACCTCCCATAGGAAGAGGTAGCCTGATATAGTGCAGGAGTGCTAGGACTTCTGGGTCAGGTCCTTTAGGACCATAGAGAGGGCAAGGCTTCAGCTAGAACAGAGAAGAGCACACAACGTTGTGCAGCCATGGAACTAAGTACGAGAGATGTGCGTGAGCACCCGACGGGACCCCTGGAGCAGCCGCGGCGCTGGAAGTGGTGACATCAGGCACAGGATCCCACCCCTAGGTGAAAGCGACATGAAAAATACCACAACAAAGATGGCTGTGGCATTGCAGTGCATGCCAGACAATCACTGCATGTTGATTGGCGCTCTAAAAAGCGCCAAACTTGCAGGGCGGAGACTCGAGCTCCCGCCGAATAATCCTGGAAATGCTCGGCGCAAGTACATCGAAACTTGGGCGACTAACGAGCATTACTGCGCCTGCTCGCTCATCACTAGTTAACACCTGACGTCATCAAAAAGTGCACATGTGCTTTTAGTGTACAAATGAGAAAATGGGCAAAAAATGGACGCAGCTTTCTTATCAGTAGTGTGCAGATTATCTCATTCAAATGAGCCCATGCATCTTTTTTTTTATTAAATATATCCCAATGGCTCTGCCTCTCTCCACACACTAGATGTTTTCCTATACACCTGTGGGTTCCACAACAAAGGTTATCAAAACTCTAGTATAAACTGTAGGTGGCGCTAGTAACTGTAGAAACAAGAGAGGAACACTTGCTGCAAACTAGGAACACACACCACCAATGTGATCAATAAAATATAAATAAATAAATAATTAAACTTTGCTCTTTAACCTCTTTAGCTTGTAGTGAACTATAAAATACACACAAATAAATTGGATTGCTCCTAATTGGGTAGTTACTACCTTAAGCTTTAATCTGAGCAGATGTCTGGACTCCAGAGAACCAGTAAAGTAGTGAGCACTGTATATCTTGATATGAAGTCAGATGGCGCGCCACTGGAAGAGGGGAGCATGGAGTGTCTGTCACCAGCCGGGACAGCACTTCTGAAGAGCCGTGGTATTAACCCACGTTTATCTGGCAAATATCATTTCATCTGACTTCACATCAAGTTATACAGTGCTCACATTCTTCCTTTCCTTGAATAATTAGTTGCCAAATAAATTGGTTTTGTTCATAACGAGTGGGAGATACACCAGCTGTCGTTGGCTCTAACAGGCGTAACTCAGGTTGACTGATAGGAGGCGAGAGAAATTTTGGTCCAATGAATCTGCCATCTCTGCTGCTTCATGCCTGGACACTTCTCTGGGACCGGTGGACAGCAAATTATTCAAGTCTGGGGCGGAGGTGAGTGTCTCTTCCTCATCACAGTCCAGAACCATTGGAGTGGGTGCTTCAATGATGTCCAGCACTCTTTTGCTTTCCCCAGAACCCTGTGACAAACAGGGCCGTGACATGCTGCGATGAACTGTTTGGGTAGGTGCTTCTCCTTCTCGTTCAGATTGGAGTACATACACCGGCCCATCAGAGCCATGTCGGCACTTCACTCAATGCAGGGTCTTCTCCCATCAATAGTCCAGATTTTCCCGGGACTGATTTTTCCCTGAACAACACTCGGTCTCCTGTTCTGAGTTCTGTCCCACGAGTGGGCGGTGTTTCAAGGTGCTGGAGTTCTCGGAACTTCGTTTGCACCAGTCGGTGAAGAGTCTATAGTCTATGTCGGTGTTCTCAAACCCAGGAAGCAGGTCCTGAGATGAGGTAACAAAGGGAACGCAGAGCAAGGGTTCAGATTAGAACAATCGGGGAAACTCCTCTCAGGGAGACAACAGATGATTAACAAAGGAGATTGCAATGTAACACAACAGTCCTGTTTTTAAACTTATCATGAGTCCTATGTTCCTCAGCCGCACACTGTCCGATGAGGGCTGTAGTACCAGCAACAGCTGGTATGGAGTCTTCAGGCATCACTCGCCAACACACGACCAAGCTTCTGGCGGCAATGGGTTATCTCGAGTTTTGCCAGTTGAGGCCCAAGTCCATTAATATGGAGCACCGGCATGGGTAACACAGCGGAAGTCGTGCTCTGCTGCATGCATGTCCACACCAGGGATTACAGCTCACGATCCGGCACCTGGCACCCATCCTTCACGGCAAGCACCTCACGCTGTCTAGCTGTGCGCCTGACACACTGCATGCTCCCTGCTCCCTTAGGACCCTCATGTAACCCCTGCCGAGTCTCAGCTCTGCATTCTCTCAGTGTCTGCAGAGCGGGGCGCACACCTGTCTCCACTCTCTACCAGTGGGAAACCTCTGACTCTTCCAGCGCTCTTACCAGGTCATGGGTCCTGTCCAATTCAACATTATTTCCCCCCACCAACACTGGATGCAGCTCTGACAGTTCCCGACCAGGCATCATGGAGGTACCTGCAGCTGGGCTTCCTCCTTACACTTGCTTCTACTAAGTAAATGAAGATAAGAGTGAGCGAGTAATTGCTTACCTACCAGAGAAGAAGACAGAGCATCCAATTGTTTCTTTGGTAACCACCGGGATGATGTCAGTATTAAAGCTGTGAGCTCAGACCCCGGATGTGATGTGTGTGTGTCACCGGCTGGCGTTTTGTGTTCCAGGAGCTGGAAGATGACTGTAATCCTGTGGGTGCATTCCATTCACCAGAAGTGAGACAGAGGCTTCCACTGAAGGTGTTGCACTATAAAATGGAGGCAGCAGAATGCAGCTCTATAGCAGCTCCTTATATATATGCCCTGATAGAGCTCCCCTGATGAGTCTGGCAAGCACGTCAGGAGGGAGGCCACGAAAAGGATGCCTATCAGATGATGAAATGGGAAACACTGTCAAATGATTGAATCGCCCCCAAATACCCGGTGAGACCGATACAATAAGTGCTATTTTTGACTTAAATGTATATGGGTCAACAATGCCAATACACTCTGTAATTTGCTGCAAACATATTTATTAAAGGGATACCGGACTGTGAAGTGCCAGGATTCCTATTTTGAGAATACTGTGGTTTTCCAGTATGAGAAGTGTAACACATAGAGGGTTGCTTCTTAAATGTCTCAGTTCAAGGTTGAATGTGCGTTGATACTAATAAGCAGTAACTTTTGGCGCATCAGAGTATGGTTTTGATAACCTTTGTTGTGGAACCCACAGGTGTATAGGAGTACATCTAGTCTGTGGAGAGTGGCAGAGCCATTGGGATATATTTAATCAAAAAAAGCAACAGGTGCATGGGCTTATTTGAATGAGACAATCCGCACACTACTGATAAGAAAGTTGGGTTCATTTTTTGTCCTTTTTTTCGTTTGTACACTAAAAGCACATGAGCACTTTCTAACAAGGTCAGGTGTTAACCTTTTTATCAGCATTAATTAATAAAAGTTAAATTTTACCTTTCTTACTATTTAACATAGAATTCTTGGGCGTACAAGTCTTGGCTAAATTATTTATTCTTATCTTGCAGCAACTGGACAAGGTAGTACAGTGGCTCAGTGGTTAGCATTGTATGGTGGCTCAATGGTTAGCAGTACAGCCTTGCAGTGCTGGGGTCAAATCCTACCAAGGACAGCATCTGTAATGGTATGTTTCTACGTTCAGTATTTGCTGCGGATTGGATGTTGCGCACAGCCGCAGCGTCCAATCCGCAGCTACCAGATGTTACAGCATAGTGGAGAGGATTTTATGAAATCCTATTTCCACTTCAAAGACTCAGGTGGCAGACTTGCGTAACCGGACATGCGGTGCGTCTTTATAGACCGCAGCTTGTCTATTTACCTTGCCGAGATGCTCAGTCTAATGTATAGGTTTCAGTGATTCCTCATGGTTCAATGAACACATGCGGAATCACCGCGCGTACAAAATCTGGCGGCACTTTGGACGGAGCCGCGTCCATAGCACTGCCAATACTGAACGTAGAGACATACCCTAAGGAGTTTGTATGTTCTCCCTGTGTCTGCGAGGGTTTCCAACGGGTTCTCCGGTTTCCTCCCACACTCCAAAGACATACTGTTAGGGAATTTAGACAGTGAGTCCCATCGGGGACAGTGATGATAATGCCTGTAAAGCGCTGCGGAATAAGATAGCACTATATAAGTGAGTAAAATTAATAAAGTATTCATCATAAGCATTTTCTAGCATATCAGTGTTTAACATACATCGACTTTTCATACTTTTAGAATACAATAGAATCACTCATATAGTTGTCTTTCTTATTGGTTAATATCTATTTGCATAATTAACTTAGTGACATTCTATCTCCATCCCTGAAACAGGTGATTTATATGTACAAATCTACAAATATTCTTTTGTCCCTGCCATGAGAACATCTCTTGGAAATACATTTTGCTAAAACTTTTAGTTTTCCTAACAATTTTAGTCTCATATATCCTGTCATTTCAGCAAACCTGATCTTTGCACATGCCAATTAGATGCTTTAATACAAGATAAAGGTTAAGTCTATTCATGGTGGCTAATGTACATGTGAATTCCCATTGGCCAGGGTGAAAATTCCAAAGATTATATTTTAAATTAACATAAATTGTTATATGGTAAAGTAACACACTCACTAGCAGTTATTAATATTTTTTGGTGGCTTCTCTGTAAAGGAAGGAGAGTAATGGATGAGAGGCAGCAGTTATTTGTTGGTTAATTAAGGATTAGTATAAGGGACTTTAAAGTGAATCTTACAATTTAAATAAATTTGTATTGCACTGTAAAAATATCTGGTTTTGTCTTTTAATCCACTTTTTGGGGGGAAATTGTGTTATAACAACCATTATAATTTTTGATCTAGAGCTGGAAAATGAATATGATGATGTGGATGATAAATTGTCCTTTAATTCTGATGGGAAAGACCGTGTAGAAGACAACAAAAAATTCCAGGAAAATCCTAGTAATGGTCTGTATATGTTGACACTTTGTTACCTGTTTATTGTAGATATTATTATAAAGATTCACACTGTATTTAGATTAAATATTACATTTTAAAAGTGATTTTAAAAATATCTTTTGCATCAATTACCTTTTTCTAGACAAATCAGTCTTTACAATTATTGCAGTATTCCGTTTACATAAATAATTTAAATCGTTTGTCGCCTTAAATTAAAATGTAGCAGTTTATTCTGTATTAAAAACCTTGTACAATACAAAACACAACTAAAAAGACAAAAAAGCAGCAGTAACAATCATATACCTCTATTGCTTCATATGACAAAATAAGTAGAAGGCTCGAGGATTACACATTTCAGATAACGATTCTCGGTCATAAGATTGTGATTATGGATCTCCATGATCTGAAACGCGTGAGCCAGGAGCCTTCTTGCTTTATGACGCTTGAGTGCTCTATGGTTGTGATGTTGCTTCTTCCTTGAATTTTCTTTGCTACTAAAGTTTTGGCTAAAGACTAAACCGTCCTGATCGACCTGTTTTTAGGCCACTATAGCATCTCAAGGATTTGCGTCTCAAGAGGGGTGAGCTGCCATTCTACTATTTATTTATATCCTAAAAACAACTTACAATGTAGAAATATGTAGTCGCCTACACACATCAAAAGCTATGCAAACATGTGGTTTTAGTTTAGACAAGATGAAGGCAAAAGGAATAAGAAGAACAAAATGACAGAACATCTGCAGTAAAAATTTACACCTTGAAATTTAACCCCTTAACAACCGCTGATATGCCTTTTAAAGGCAGCAGTTAAGTGTACTTAAACCACAGTGCTGCTTTTTGATGGCCCTGAGGTTTAAGGTAATAGTGCCCCCCAGGGTCAGAGTTTCTCCAGAGTCTCGGCTACAGGGGGTAGCTGAGACCCCAGAGAACATGATTCGGGTTGGTTTTTACCGACACCAGTGTTGCGATAGCGGTTATTAATGGTATAATGGCGACCGCAAAAAAATGTCCAATTTTCCATTTAATTTCTCTCTCCTCTGATGTGATCGCACATCAGAAGAGAGAGAAATAGGGTCCCCCAACCCCCCCGGTACTTATGGTGATCCTGCATGCCCCCTGAAGACACCCAGGCCACCGACATCTTCCGGGAGAAAATGGTGGGCGCATGCGCAATGTGCCTGCCGAGATCTGCCAGCCTGCACCAATAGGAGATTTTTCCTATTGGTTAATTTTGATCATTGTGATAGGGTCTATCACAATGATGAAAATAATAAAAGTAAATCAAATCCCCGTTTATCACTCCCTTAGGTAAAAATAATAAAATAAAAAAGTATTTACTTCCATTTTCCCATTAGGGTTAGAGTTTGGCTAAAGTGAGTGTTAGGGTTGGGGCTAAAGTTAGGGTTAGAGTTAGGGTTGGGATTAGGGTTAGGGGTGTATTGGGGTTAGGGTTGTGGTTGGGGTTTTGGTTAGGGGTGGGTTAGGGTTGGAGTTAGAATTAGGGGGTTTCCACTGTTTTGGCACATCAGGGTCTCTCCAAATGAAACATAGCGTCCTATCTCAATTACAGCCAATTCTGCATTGAAAAAGTCAAATGGTGCTCCTTCCCTTCCGAGCTCTGCCGTGTGCCCAAACAGTGGTTTACCCCCACATATGGGGTATCGGCATACTCATGACAAATTGCAAAACAACTTTGGGGGTCTAGTTTCTACTGTTTCCCTTGGGAAAATGAAAATTTTGGGGCAAAAAGATCATTTTTGTGGAAAAAAATGATTTTTTAATTTCACGACTCTAAGTTATAAACGTCTGTGAAGCACTTGGTGGTTCAATGTGCTCACCACTTATCCAAATAAGTTCCTTGGGGGTCTAGTTTCCAAAATGGTGTAATTTGTGGGGGGTTTCCACTGTTTAGGCAGATTAGAGGCTCTCCAAATGCGACATAGCATCAGATCTCAATTCTAGCCAATTCTGCGTTGAAAAAGTCAAATGGCACTCCTTCCCTTCTGATCTCTTTCGCCCAAACCGTGGTTTACCCCCACATATGGGGTATCTGCATATTCAAGAGACATTGCACAACACATTTTTTTTGTCCATTTTCTCTTTTTACACTTTTTTTTCTACGACATTGCTTCAGTTCCTGTGAAGCATGTAAAGGGTTAATAAACTTCTTGAATGTGATTTTGAACACCATGAGGGGTGCAGTTTTTAGAATGGTGTCAGTTTTGGGTATTTTCTGTCATATTGACCCCTCAAAGTGACTTCAATTGTGCTTTGGTCCCTAAAAAAATGGTTCTGTAAATTTTGTTGTAAAAATGAGAAATCACTGGTCAACTTTTAACCCTTATAACTTCCTAACACAAAAATTGTTTCCAAAATTGTGCTAATGTAAAGTAGACATGTGAGAAATGCTATTTATTAACTATTTTGTGTGACATCACTCTCTGACTTAAGAGCATAAAAATTAAGTTTCAAAATTGCAAAATTGTAAAATTTTTCGCCATATTTCCATTTTTTCCATAAATAAACGCAAGTCATAGCAAAGAAATTTTACTACTATCATTAAGTACAATATGTCACAAAAAAACTTTCTCAGCATCAGAGGGATCCATTAAAGTGTTTGAGTTATAACCTCATAAGTTGACAGTGGTCAGAATTGTAAAAATTGGCCTGGTCATTAAGTAGCAAATTTGTTCCGTCACTAAGAAGTTAAAAGTTGGGATCATGGTGCACACACAGGAAGCAGAAAGAAGGAGCTTTCCCGGGACTACGCTTAGGGCCGGGTCAGTGACTAAGCTGGTGTCCCTGCATAAAGGGAGAAAGGTACCCTATGCAGCGTCGCTACTGGCAGTAGCGCTACAGAAACTTGCATTAACACACATCTGTATTTTGTCTCTCATTGTTCATGTGTTTGCTAAATATTCTGTATACCGGCACCAAACCTCCCCAGACTAAGCTTTCTAAGCGTAACGAGTCTGTTGCGGCCGGTCCCTGGCTCACTGCTGTTCTATTGTGTCACTTTGACTAAATTTCTGTGGTGACTGTTTTTTCAAAGCACGTTTACAACCTTTTTCATAGTGTTATCAGACTTTCTGCAAAGCTTATTTTGCTATATTGTTAGGATAAAAAGAATACTACACCTGCATAACATGAAATATTAAAATGCTATTCTAGGGCAAGAAAATGGATATGATGATGTTGATGACTTTTTGTCTCAGCTCAATATTAACAATGGGGATGATGAGAGCAAAACAAGCAAGGAAAATTCTTTTAATGGTTTGTATCTGTTTATATTAAATATTCTAGATACATTTATAGTTTATACTTTCAATTATACGTTTATAATTTATTTTTAAAAAAGCACATTATTTGATGACTCACAATAAAAGATGAAAGGATGTCAAATAGTACTATAAAATGTATTTATTGATTAAAAACAGCAAATCTGAAGTAAAAAGTTACATTTGTCAAGTTAAAGTAAAAATATAAAATAAACAACTATTCAATTTCATAGCACACATGAAGACATAAATATTATAAAAAATACTTTCATTTCGAGAGTGGAAACATTTGCATTTGCATGCATAGCTTCAGGTCTAGAAATATTACATATTATCTATACAAATATAAAATCAAATTATGAATACAGCATCTTCAGACAACCTCACATAGCCTGTGAAATAAAGAATTAAAGGATTCAGACTAAAATATAAAAAGCGAGACAGTACATGGAACTGCACAGCCTATAAAATCTGGAACTAGATTTTGAAGATACATTTGGGCTGCAGGTTGACACCAGGATGTTGCAGAAAATCTAACTTGACTCCTAATCTTTTTTTTTACCCTGAGGACATGAAGAATAATCAATTAGGGTGAGTTTCCACATGGCGTATTACATCCGAATTTGCTGCGGATTGAACTCTGCGTACAGCCACAGCGTTTAATCCGCAGCGTCCAGATGTTCCTGCATAGTGGAGGGGATATTATGAAATCCCATCTCCACTATGCGCCCTAATACGCGGGTGACACACCCGCTAAACCGGACAAGCTTCGCGTCTTTTTAGAACGCAGCATGTCTGTTTACCTTGCGGAGACGCTCAGTCTCCACAAGGTAAACAGCCTACTCTATGGATATGCTGCGGCAATTCCGGATGTGTTCAATGAGCACATCCGGAATCACGGTGTGTACAGAAGGGGACGGGGCTTTGGGCGGAGCGGGGTTTCTGCTCTGTCCAAAGCACAAGGAATGCGCTACGTTGAAACTGACCCTTAGATATGTTGTTAAGAGAACTTTCTGCCCATCTTAGGCTGTCACTAGATGGAGAACATTGCTCATTGTAAATAGTGTAGTGTAACACAACCTGGTGAAAATGCTGTCAGTCAGACTCAAAAGAAGATGAGTTAGAACTATCACACTACTTCAGTTCATCCAGTAACTGACAGAGCCTTAGTGGCAGATTTCAGTCTCCAGACTTTCAAAAATTTCCCTCTATCCTCTAAGTAGAGTTTATTGAATTATTATTATTATTTTATGTTTTGTCAATATGGCTGTATGAGAGCTTGTCTTTTTATGGGGCGAGTTGTACTTTTGAATGACACCATTGATTTTACCATACAGCATACTGGAAAATGGGGAAAAAAATTCCAACTGTGGTGAAATTGCAAGAAAAATGCAACTCCACAATCAATTTTTTTAATTTTTTTCATTTACCAAGTGCACTAAATGCTAAAACTGACCTGGTAATATGATTCCCCAGGTCAGTACGAGTTTGCAGATACCAAACATGTACAGATTATTTTTATTTAAGTGTGAAAAACAAATCTGTAATTTGTAAGAAAGAAAATCTGCTTATGTCTCCATTTACCGAGACCCGCAGCGTCTCCATTTTTCGGGCTCTTGGGCTGGGTGAGGGCTTATGTTTTTGTGACTGATGCCATTTTGGGGTGGATATGATGATTTGATTACCTGTTATTTCACTTTATTTCAATATTGTGGAGGCAACCCCCCCCCCGTAATTCTGGAGTTTCAATTTTTTTATCGTTACACCGTTTATCGATCTGAATTATTTTTACTTTAATTTTTTTGATCGGACATTTCTTAAAAAAAAAAATATACCGAATACAGTGCCTTGCGAAAGTATTCGGCCCCCTGGAAATTTTCAAACTTTTCCCACATATCATGCTTCAAACATAAAGATACCAAATGTAAATTTTTGGTGAAGAATCAACAAGAAGTAGAACACAATTGTGACGTTGAACGAAATGTATTGGTTATCTTAAATTTTTGTGGAAATACAAAAACTGAAAAGTGGGGCGTGCATTATTATTCGGCCCCTTTACTTTCAGTGGAGCGAACTCACTCCAGAAGTTCATTGTGGATCTCTGAATGATCCAATGTTGTCCTAAATGACTAATGATGATAAATATATTCCACCTGTGTGTAATCAAGTCTCCGTATAAATGCACCTGCTCTGTGATAGTCTCAGGGTTCTGTTTGAAGCACAGAAAGCATCATGAAGACCAAGGAACACAACAGGCAGGTCCGTGATACTGTTGTGGAGACGTTTAAAGCTGGATTTGGATACAAAATGATTTCCAAAACTTTAAACATCCCAAGGAGCACTGTACAAGCGATCATATTGAAATGGAAGGAATATCATACCACTGCAAATCTACCAAGACCTGGCCGTCCCTCTAAACTTTCATCTCAAACAAGGAGAAGACTGATCAGAGATGAAGCCAAGAGGCCCATGATCACTCTGGATGAACTGCAGAGATCTACAGCTGAGGTGGGACAGTCTGTCCATAGGACAACAATCAGTCGTACACTGCACAAATCTGGCCTTTATGGAAGAGTAGCAAGAAGAAAGCCATTTCTCAAAGATATCCATAAAAAGTGTCATTTAATGTTTGCAACAAGCCACCTGGGAGACACACCAAACATGTGGAAGTAGATGCTGTGGTCAGATGAAACCAAAATCAAACTTTTTGGCAACAATGCCAAATGATATGTTTGGCGTAAAGGCAACAGAGCTCATCACCCTGAACACACCATCCCCATTGTCAAACATGGTGGTGGCAGCATCATGGTTTGGGTCTGCTTTTCTTCAGCAGGGACAGGGAAGATGGTTAAAATTGATGGGAAGATGGATGGAGCCAAATACAGGACCATTCTTGAAGAAAACCTGTTGGAGTCTGCAAAAGACCTGAGACTGGGACGGAGATTTGTCTTCCAACAAGACAATGATCCCAAACATAACGCAAAATCTACAGTGGAATGGTTCACAAATAAACGTATCCAGGTGTTAGAATGGCCAAGTCAAAGTCCAGACCTGAATCCAATCGAGAATCTGTGGAAAGAGCTGAAAACTGCTGTTCACAACGATCTCCATCAAACCTCACTGAGCTTGAGCTGTTTTCCAAGGAAGAATGGGCAAGAATTTCAGTCTCTCAATGTACAAAACTGATAGAGACATACCCCAAGTGACTTGCAGCTGTAATCGTAGCAAAGGGTGGCATAACAAAGTATTAAGTTAAAGGGGCCGAATAATATTGCACGCCCCACTTTTCAGTTTTTGAATTTCCACAAAAATTTAAAATAACCAATAAATTTAATTCAACTTCACAATTGTGTCCCACTAGTTGTTGATTCTTCACCAAAAATTAACATTTGGTATCTTCATGTTTGAAGCATGATATGTGGGAAAAGGTTGAAAAGTTCCAGGGGGCTGAATACTTTCACAAGGCACTGCATGTGGGGTTTTTTTTCTTCACTTTTACTGGTTTTAATAGTCTGCTTAGAAGACTTGATGCTGCGATGGTCCGATCGCCTGTGCTACACGTATGGCCTCAGTCCTGCTCTGTGCAGCAAAACTCACAATCTCCTATGAAATCTAGCACTCACAGGAGATTCACAATGACAGGCATGGGGATCTTCTGCAGAACCCCAGCTGTTATGACAACCCATCGTCACCCCAAGATCATGTGACAGGGGCGCCGATGGGCGGGCTTGTGACATGCTTGGAGCTGGCATACATAAAATGCTGCTGTCAGTGATTGACAGTGTTATTTAGCTGTTAAATAACTGTTAGGTGCACATGATAGCTGATCAGATCAGCTGTCAGGTGCGGGGAAAGATATGGGCTCAGCGTCGGAGCAACTTAAAGGGAAGGGACACGACCTTTGACGTTCCTATATTTCAAAGGTTATGAAGGGGTTAATGTCCCATGACAGGAGGATTTCATGGGGCTTTATGTATATGCATCAAGCAATGTTAAAGTACAGTCTTGCCTTTTATGTTTGTATAATAATAGACCCGCTGCTTGCTATTAGCAGCTTTTACTGTAAGTTCCAACGCTATCCTATCATAATAACATGAGTGGCGGGAAACTAAAGCTGCAGAGTGAGCAATGTCACATGTCACCGAGATTCTAATCCAGGGATTGGATCATTGTTTCCTGATGCCAGGGATAGGGGCAAAGAGGCGTTTGTACTGACACAGTGCAGCTGTCCTCCTATGCTGGGAGTCAGAGTACGGCTGGGATCACACATGCGAGGAATACGGCCGAGTCTCGCATTTAATACCCGGCACTGCCGCCGGCACTCGAATCAGAGCATGCGGCCGCATAGAAATACATGGTGCTGCACGCTTTGCTCCTGAGTGCCGGCAGCACTGCCGGGTATTAAATGCGAGATTTGGCCGTATTCCTCGCATGTGTGATCCCGGCCTAAGTGTCAGCCATGAGATCTCGCTGTTTTCCCCTGATTAGATATCAGTCTTAATATATCACAGTGAAAAAGCCAGATCTGACCTTCTTCTCAGATCTCAAAGGGCGTTTTCTTTTATTTTCCTGCATATCGCTACCTGCTTATGATTGTAAAAGTAAGCACTCCCAAAAATATTTAACACCCCCTTGGCTATGGTGGACACTGACATATAAACTTTACAAGGTAATGTCTCTGCAGTGGAGTTCAGAAATAAAAAGAATAACGTTTCATTCAGATCTTCAGTTATTTATCATGATTTCGCCCATTTGGCATTTAGCAATCCTTGTAAAGGACCTGTAACCATATTGTAATTGTTAATGATTTTGTAGACTAACTGGACAGTAAAACTTCCTTATTGTAGTGAACTTTTAAATTTAGTATTCTTTAAGATCAAGAAAAAAAAGGCAATAAAGATATTACAGCCTTTATATTTCTTTTGTTTTTCTAGGCCTACACTTGGGTGAATCTGAGGATCACGACATCACTCTGCCTTCAAATGATGAGAATTATGATGATGCTATGAGTTTCTGAAACAAGATATATCTGATAAATCAGAAATGTCTATTTCTGCTTTGAATTCTTATATGCTGTCAATATCTACATATTCTGCCAATATATATCTATGTAAAGCGCATTAGGATTGGAGCATAAAGTGCATTAGAAAGTAATTCATTTAACAATCATATTTTGTGTGATTTCTTCTGCTTCCTGATTAATACCCAGTAGAGATGCGCCAATATTTGTGAGTGGAATTGAATTCTACTTGAAAATCACCAAAATCTGCATTTGGAAAAATGCTAGCCACCACTGCAGGGATCTGTTCTGGGAGTACGGGCGGACCACATATACAGTATATATAAAACTTCGTCTTTTTTGACCTTTTTCATTCTCGGGTCTTCTATCAGAGGCCTGGGAGTTTTAGGGTTCTGCGCAGTACCTTAGTTGTTCCCAGCATTGCGCTTCTCTGGACAGAGAGCTCAGATGTTGCTCCAACTAGCAAATTGTTCAGATATTTAAGAATTATTTTTTTCTTAGAATCTTATTTGTGAGATATTGTGAGACATGCGGAGGTTAGACCTGATATGTCCATGTCAGAACCTGGTCAGCTTTTATCTGCACTTGCCTTTTCCGGCGCCATGGGAGTGATTCAGAAACGTTTCTGGTACTAGGCATTTTATGCAGTCTTGATTTTAATTTATTTAGGAGGCCATAATGATGCAGCGAATATTATAAACGTAGAGTAGGACTGCACCATATGAGAATGCCTTGGCATGGCGGGATGACTCAAAAAATTGATCAATTATTTGCTAGATGTCTCATTTTAAAGTACAGTTAGAAATTAATATGTGTATATGCACTTTATGTATTGCATTCTGACCTTAGGCAGCGCTAGCTTCTTTCTCTTTTTTTATTATACATAAAAAGTGATTACACTATATACTGAGGGATTGCGCTATAAATAATAAGCGAGTATACTATACACTAAAGGGCTGTGCTATCCATAATAAGTGAGTACATATAGACTAAGGAACAGTGTTAAACATAATAAGCAATAACGTATTCCTCCACCGGTTCCTAAATCCATTATAAATCCCCCTTCCTCCATTCTCAATCCCCCACATCCCTCATTATCCTCCTCCCCCTGCATCCCATTATTGTCCTCTCCCCCACCCCATCATTGCCTTTTCCTCCAGCACCCCATCATTGCCCATTCCACCACCTCCATCATTTACTCCTCCCCTATCAACCCATCATTGCCCTTTCCACCATCATTGTCCTTTCCACTACCACCATCATTGCCTTTTCCCCACCATCCCCATCATAGTCCATTCCACCACATCCATAATTCCCTCCTCCCCCACCACCCCCATCATAGTCCATTCCGCCACCTCCATCATTTCCTCCTCCCCAACCCCCACATCATTGTCCTTTCCACCACCTCCATCATTTCTTCCCCCACCACTCCATCATTGCCCTCTCCCCCACCACCCCATCATAGACTTCTCCCCCACCATCACCATCAGTGCCCATTTCACAAACTCCATCATCTCCTCCCCCACCATCCCAATCATTGTCCTTTCCACTACCTCCATCATTGCCTTCTCCGCCACCACCACTGTCACTGCCCATTCCACCGCCTCCAGCAATTCCTTCTCCCCCACCACCCCGTTATTGCCCTTTCCACCACCCCATCATTGTCCTTCCCATCAACTCCATCATTGCCTTCTCCCTCATCTCTCCAGTTATAGCCCTCTTCTCCACATACACACAAACACACACACACACCACCACTCATCTCTACACACATACACATGTATGCACACAAACGCACATAGCACCTCTCTGCACGCTCTCTCGCAACTGCAGTATCACCATTGCTGGCAGTTTCCTCTCTCTGGTACAGCTGTGGCGGTGGCACTGAATGATGATGTCATCCAGCTACGCCATTGACTGCTGTATGAGACCGGAAGCATGGGCAGTAAGCAGGACTGATTGCTGCAGCTCCACAGCCATTTTCTCTTATAGGCAGCAGAGCTGCAGGGATCTCTCCCTGCCCGCTTCACATGAGGGCAATCTGGCCAGGGCCCCCCCGGAGCCTCGGTGCCAGATAAACAGGCCATATTGCCCTCATTATTAGCCGCCCTGCAGGAGCCCCCTGGAGCCTCTGGGCCCAGTGCAGCCGCATGGATCTGTACTGAGAGCAGAGGGTACTGCCGGGATCTGTATTGGAAGCAGTGGGTATCACAGGAATCTGTACTCAGAGCAGTGGGGATCACAGGTGTCTGTACTGGGAGCAGTGGGGACCACAGGGATCTGTACTGGAAGTAGTGAGAACCACGGAGATCTGTACTGGGAGCAGTAGGGACCACAGGAATCTGTACTAAGAGCAGTGTGGACCACAGGGATCTGTACTAGGAGCAATGGGGATTGCAGAAATCTGTACTGGGAGTAGTGGGGACCGCAGGGATCTGTACTGGGAGCAGTGGGGATCAAAGAGATCTGTGCTAAGACCGATTATTTTTAACTTCCTTATTAATTTCATGCTCTAATTCGAGATTCGATCCGATGACCTGTTGATCTGTGGTCATTTCTCCTGCTTGTTGAACTATGACAAGTGATGAACAGACCCACGGATGGTGGGGTTTGTTGAATTTGGAAAAAAACTAGAATTAAAAGTTCAGTTCGGTATACGAACTTGACCCCAATAGAAGTCAATGGCGACCAGAGCTTTGAAGCTTTAAAATAGTTGTAAAATGGTGGTCATAGTAGGGGCTAGGGGGCTGCAAAAGGGGGTAAATAGGGGTAAAATCAGGACAAGTGCCCTGCAAATAAATTTAGATAGGTAAATGACTTAAAATAACATAGAAACCCCCCAAAAAACACATTTTGGGAAAAATCTAAAAAGTTTGAAGTGAATTGGATTACAAATAATGTTGAACATGAGTCCCTGTACCACAACCGCCGTGTACAAACAGATTGTACAGTGAAACTTATATTAAAGGATTACATTTTTTGAATTTCTGGCTACAGATTGCCATAAAATGTATGAATCCGTAAAGGAATGCATGGAAAGAGTGACAAAGGCGCCATTTAGACCCCCGTGTCCTCACCCTTCTCCCGATTGACCCTGTGCATTGCTTTGGATATGTTACATGACAATGCAGCAAAGGCATATCCAGGGGGGTCAGCCTCCACCCTATGTACCATAAGAGGGAGAGTTTGGGGTCATATTTTGAGCAAAGAATATAGTGAGGGGCAATTATTTATTTAGGAGCTCAGTGTAGGGCAGATATTTTTATTCAGGAACATTGTAATGACACTACTACCTTAAAGGGCATTGTGTCAGGATGTGCTGCAGAAGACTGGAGAAGATGGAGATCTGCAGAGATGGGCTGTGGATGAGAAAACTCATCATGGGGTCTGGACAAGATGATGAAGAAAACAAACGACTCCAGAGAAAACATCATCTATCAGGTACCGGGATTAAAATGTTATTTGTGATACTGACTAATTCTCATATTGTTATTTTTGTTAGTAGCATTAAAGGGGTTGTCCAGGTTTGTGATAAGTCTGCAGTTATTCTATGTGACTGTGCAAACTGTCAGGATTATCCCATGTCGGCAATTTGCATACATGTCGTCATATGTTGACTAGACATGCGTGGTCTCACACAATGAAAATAAATTGAGTGAGGCTGGATAAGTCTAGTCGGAATGTGGCCAGAAGTATCCAAATCACATACTTGCTGACATGACCATCCACTCTTGCCACCAGCAAGGAAGAATCCTAAAAGTGTGCACTACATGCGCTGAGAGAATTTACAATCTTGCAGTCACATAGAGTGACTGAAGACTTTCAACTCAAACCTGGATAAGCCCTATTATAAAATGAAGCCCTGTAGCCAATCCTAACAGCATATAATATCCTCATTGTCAGGATTCAGCTCTGCTCGCAGATTGCAGCAGTCATCACATGGCCTCTTGACTCATATGTGATTTTCATACTTATGGTCCTGTGGTAACAAGCTTTTCTTCCTGCTTTTCTCTTAGTTTTTCACTGAATATTGGGATAATTAGGGAGAGCAGCTCATTGACACATGACTGGTTACACATTAGCATTTTTTTGCGCAGCGCATCGTGTCCGTGCGCATGCGTACCTATGTTTAACATGGTGTGCGCATGGTCTTGCATTTGCACGCGTTCGTATGCGTTTTCATGCTCATGCGTTTTTTCAAGATGTGTGCCTAGGCGCACCAGACGCAACCTGTTGCATTTTTGGGTCCGCCGAAAGGTGTCAAAAAAATGCATGCACGCGCTTGTGCACCGAATGCAACAAAATAACGCATTACAGTCTGTGGAAATGCAGGTGTGCGCATGGACATGCGTTCATCTGCGTTTTCGTGCGCATGCATTTTTGCCATAAAAATGTGTAGACACTGGTTTTAACCACTAGAGAACGAATGCACATAAAAAACGCAAACGCATGCAAAAACACATGATGCGTTTTTTGCATGCGTTTCTATTGTGCACGATGTGCTGCGCAAAAAAACGCTAATGTGAAATTAGCCTTAGCATGCAAATCACATATGTGTTTGGGGGGGTGGCGCCAAACTGAATTCTTGCCCATGTGCCAGAAGACCTAGATTCATCTCTGCAATGCAGCAGGCCATTCACCTCAACCAAGCTGTGCAAGGGATGTTTTCTCTCCGAATGACACTTCTTGACCTGCCCAGAACTTCTGGACAGAGAGCCACTCTGCCTTCCCATCACACCTCCCCATCTGTCCCATACAGGCTTTGTTACTTGCTGGTGTCCTTGTAATACATTGAATCAGGATTTAACTCTGAAGAGGTAGCATGACAACTGGGTACCACATTCAAGTAAGGCAGTAGTCAAGCAAATTACCCACTCCTCAACTGAGTCCATAGACTCATAGACTGCAAGACTCAATAGCAGTCCATGATAATTTAGAAGATCTGTAATTGCACTAAATGGGTTAATCCTTTAATGAGCGTCTATTGGAAAAGATGGAAAATAAAAGATCACAGTATTCCTCACCTGTCCACCGATAATCCATATGTCCCACGACATGCTCCAACTCTGGTACATCTGGATGCATTGGTGAGTGGTGGCATGATGCGGCCGCTTAGCCCTGATACCTCAAAACACGGTGTCTGAAAATTGAGATTATGCTTTGGTTTTTATCTAATGTCACATGGCAAGTCTCCTTTAAGGGTCAACATTGACTTTTAGGATTGCTACGTCCTAGGTGGCAATAGAGTTCTAGTCTTCTTCCTCTCTAAAGAAGCAATTTGTTCAAGTAAAACTAAGAAATTAAGAGAACATTTTCTGCTTGAGTGATTTCTCATGCAGTTTTCGGCTTTATCA
Source organism: Dendrobates tinctorius (assembly GCF_039654945.1). Taxonomy (NCBI): domain Eukaryota; kingdom Metazoa; phylum Chordata; class Amphibia; order Anura; family Dendrobatidae; genus Dendrobates; species Dendrobates tinctorius. Next base: position 89,670,778 of record NW_027361687.1, on the reverse strand, counting down.
CACGATAACCTACCATTACACCTCTACAACTGTACAATAGTACAGAAATATATAAATTCTCCAGTTACACACTTATCAGCTTGTCATTTGAGAACCTCTCATGAAAACAATGAATCAAAGCTGAGAACATCTGCTGGGGAAACTCAGTGTGCCAGGTGTAATCATGAAATAAAGGCATGTAGGGAAGATTTCCACGCATATAAAGTTTACTTTTTTGCAAGTTCTCTGAAAAAGCAAATAATAATCAGTTATACTGTGATATTAGACTCTGAGACAAACCCAGCTTTTCTATACTGAACTTTACTTTGACAGTTTTAGTTCTGTAGGTCATCAATCTCAGAACTTTGGGAGACTTTTTGTATTATATTATTTAAATTTTCATATCTTTTCCTCTTTTTGTAAAATTTCCCATTGACAAAGCCGTATGAAGACTTGTTCTTGATGGGCTAAGTTATAGTTTGGAATGACACGATTTGTTTCATCATACAAAGCGCAAAAGAAATGGAAGAAAAATCCAATTTGGATGGTATTAGAAAAAATTGTTGTTTGTGAACACTTTAAATGACATTAAATAACAAAGTAACTTTGTTCTACAAGTCGGTATGGTTACCATTTTTATCATTACCTTTAAAAATGCTTTAAAAATAAAATTGTTTAAAATCTCAATTTTTTTTCTTATTCTTGAAGGCAATCTTTAGTTATTAGTGGCACCATTTTGGGGTCCATACAACTTTCTGATCTTTTTTCTCATTTATATTGGAAGTGAAGTTAATTTATCAAAAAATGATTCTGCTACTTTGATCTTTGTTATTTATCTCAGTTGTTATTGTGTGGGACAGATATTTATATGTCTTATTAGCATGGACCATTACACGCACGGTGCTAAAAAATGTTGTTTTGCTATTTTTTAGACTTAACTTGTTGCATTACAGGAAATGGGACAACTTGTTTTTTTTCTTTTTATATATATATATATATATATATATATATATGTACAGTACAGACCAAAAGTTTGGACACACCTCATTCAAAGAGTTTTCTTTCTTTTCATGACTATGAAAATTATGAAAATTGTAGATTCACTCTGAAGGCATCAAAGCTATGAATTAACACATGTGAAATTATATAATTAACAAAAAAGTGTGAAACAACTGTAAATATGTCTTATATTCTAGGTTCTTCAAAGTATCCACCTTTTGCTTTGATTACTGCTTTGCACACTCTTGGCATTCTCTTGTTGAGCTTCAAGAGGTAGTCACCGGAAATGGTTTTCACTTCACAGGTGTGCCCTGTCAGGTTTAATGAGTGGGATTTCTTGCCTTATAAATGGGGTTGGGACCATCAGTTGTGTTGTGCAGAAGTCTGGTGGATACACAGCTGATAGTCCTACTGAATAGACTATTAGAATTTGTATTATGGCAAGAAAAAAGCAGCTAAGTAAAGAAAAAGGAGTGGCCATCATTACTGACAGAACAGAAGGTCAGTCAGTCCGAAAAATTGGGAAAACTTTGAAAGTGTCCCCAAGTGCAGTGGCAAAAACCATCAAGCGCTACAAAGAAACTGGCTCACATGAGGACCACTCCAGGAAGGGAAGACCAAGAGTCACCTCTGCTGCGGAGGATAAGTTCATCCGATCACCAGCCTCAGAAATTGCAGGTTAACAGCAGCTCAGATTAGAGACCAGGTCAATGCCACATAGAGTTCTAGCAGCAGACACATCTCTACAACAACTGTTAAGAGGTATGGTAAAATTCATGGTAAAATAGCTGCTAGAAAACCACTGCTAAGGACAGGCAACAAGCAGAAGAGACTTGTTTGGGCTAAAGAACACAAGGAATGGACATTAGACCAGTGGAAATCTGTGCTGTGGTCTGATGAGTCCAAATTTGAGATCTTTGGTTCCAACCACCGTGTCTTTGTACGACGCAGAAAAGCTGAACAGATGGACTCTACATGCCTGGTTCCCACCGTGAAGCATGGAGGAGGAGGTGTGATGGTGTGGGGGTGCTTTGCTGGTGACACTGGTTGAGATTTATTCAAAATTGAAGGCATACTGAACCAGCATGGCTACCACAGCATCTTGCAGCGGCATGGTATTCCATCCGTTTGCATTTAGTTGGACCATCATTTATTTTTCAGCAGGACAATAACCCCAAACACACCTCCAGGCTGTGTAAGGGCTATTTGACCAAGGAGGAGAGTGATGGGGTGCTACGCCAGATGACCTGGCCTCCACAGACACCAGACCTGAACCCAATCAAGATGGTTTGGGGTGAGCTGGACCGCAGAGTGAAGGCAAAAGGGCCAACAAGTGCTAAGCATCTCTGGGAACTCCTTCGAGACTGTTGGAAGACCATTTCCGGTGACTACCTCTTGAAGCTCATCAAGAGAATGCCAAGAGTGTGCAAAGCAGTAATCAAAGCAAAAGGTGGCTACTTTGAAGAACCTAGCATATAAGACATATTTTCAGTTGTTTCACACTTTTTTGTTAATTATATAATTCCACATGAGTTAATTCATAGTTTTGATGCCTTCAGAGTGAATCTACAATTTTCATAGTAATGAAAAGAAAAAAAACTCTTTGAATGAGAAGGTGTTTCCAAACTTTTGGTCTGTACTGTATATATATATATATATATATATATATATATATACAGTATATATATATTGCTCAAAAAAATAAAGGGAACTCAAACAGCCTGTTGCAAATGGAATATTGTTACCTTTATTTTTATGAGCAGTAATATATATATTTTTCTTTTTCCTTTTCAGGAATTTGATGCTGTACCTGCCTGATTGCCTATGATCTACACTCCAAAAAATGTGGTTTTGCAGTCTGTATAATTATTGGTTTTCAGGGCTTCATAGGTAGAGAGGAGTGAATTTGTTTGCTAAATGTTCCGTCAATCTCAAATTTGCCATGATCGTTGCGCATACAAATTCATGTCTGATTCCCGAGCATTTTCCACACAAACTCCAAAATTTGGTCAAAATTCGGTTATTGATCGAGTTTCCACTAATGCTTTTGTTAGGACCTTGGCTAGGATAGTGGTGTTGTATGATGAGCAGAGGAGAAGTGTTTGATGAGAGGACAGGGTGGGTAGAGGTCAGAGGGGCGGTGGACTGTATTTTTTTAAATTAATTTAATGGGTGGAGATTCCAGCATCCAATCAGAGTGCAGAAGCCATCCACAATTTCAAGATACAAGGGCTTTGTTCATTGGTTGCTGAAGTCACATGTCCCTCCACTTTTAAAAAGAGCAAGTAGTCAGATAGTTCAGATAGAGAGACAGATAGGATCTTGTGTGAAATCAACCTTCCAGCATCTAAATCCTTCCTGCTAATAGTGTGGGTCAGACACCAGGCCACATTTTGAACTCTAAATCGTTTGTGTTAATAGTGTGGTCCAGCTAGAAGTCCACATTTCAGGCCTGGCACCCATCACCATGAAAAAAAAACTTCCGATTTTGGTCTAGAAAAATAAGATTAGTGTAATGCATGTGCCATTCAATTTTCATAACAGTACAATCCATTTTTTCACACAGAGCATCCGATTGACATTTGAATGTGATCCGACTGCAATGAGATTTAAACATGAGCTTTTACATAGTGGTCAAAATTGTTGGTACCCCTCGATTAATGACAGAAAAAAACACAATGGTCACAGAAATAACTTGAATCTGACAAAAGTAATAATAAATCAAAAATCTATAAAAATGAACAAATGAAAGTCAGACATTCTGCTTGCACAGAATTAAAAAAAAAAAATAAAACTCATGAAAAAGGCCTGGACAGAAATGATGCTCTAAAAATAATGTGAAAAAAGGGACATGTTAAATCAAGGTGTGTCCACTAATTAGCATCACAAGTGTCTACAGTGGGCCTGTATAGAGGGCTACAGATTGATTCTCACTGTGCTGTTTGATGACATGGTGTGTATCACTCAACATGGATCAGAAGAAGCGAAGCAAAAACTTGTCTCAGGAGATTAGAAAGAAAATTATAGACAAACATGTTGAAGGTAAAAGTTATAAGACCATCTCCAAGAAGCTTGATGTTCCTGTGACTACAGTTGCACATATTCAGAAATTTAAGCTCAACGGGACTGTAGCCAACCTTTCTGGTCATGGCCGCAGGAGGAAAATTGATGACAAATCAAAGAGAAGGATAATACGAATGGAACAAAAGAGCCCAGAAAAACCTCTAAACAGATTAAAGGTGAACTTCAAGTTCAAGGAACATTAGTGTCAGATCACACCACCCGTTGTATGAGCCAAAGTGAACTTCATGGGAGATGACCAAGGAGCACACCACTGTTGAAAAAAATCTTAAAAAAGCTGGACTGGAATTTGCCAAACTACATGTTGGCAAGCCACAAAGCTTCGGGAAGAATGTCCTATGGACAGATGAGACAAATATGGAACTTTTTGGCAAGGCCCATCAGCTCTATGTTCACAGACAGAAAAGGGAAGCATATCAAGAAAAGAACACTGTCTCTACTGTGAAACATGGAGGAGGCTCTGTTATTTTCTGGGGCTGCTTTGCTGCATCTAGCACAGGGTGTCTATAATCTGTGCAGAGTACAATGAAATCTCAAGACTATCAAGAGATTCAAGAGAGAAACATGCTGCCCAGTGTCAGAAAGCTTGGTCTCAGATGCAGGTCATGGGTCTTGCAACAGGAGAATGACCCAAAACACACAGCTAAAAACACCCAAGAATGACTAAGAGGACAACATTGGACTATTCTGAAGTGGCCTTCTATTAGCCCTGACCTAAATCCTATTGAGCATCTTTGGAAAGAGCGGAAACATGCTGTCTGGAAAAGGCAACCTTCAAACATGAGACAGGAGTGGACCAAAATACCTGTTGAGAGGTGCAGAAGTCTCATTGACAGTTACAGGAATTGTTTCATTGCAGTGATTGCCTCAAAAGGTTGTGCAACAAAATATTAACCCCTTTCTGACATCAGACATACTATCCCATCCATGGGACCCGGGCCACTATGCCCATAGACGGGATAGTACGTCTAGCGTGATCAGCGGCGCCCACGTGGTGAGCGCCGCTGATCGCGGCCGGGTGTCAGCTGATTATCACAGCTGACACCCGGCACAATATGTCAGGGGCAGTCTCGGACTGCCCCCGACACGTTAACCCCTTGTACACCGCGATCAAACACGATCGGGGTGTACCGGGGGTTAAAGGGAAGCATCGGCAGGGAGGGGGCTCCCTCCGTGCTTCCCTGAGCCCCCCATAGCAGCGCAATGTGCAGCGCTGCTGAGTGGGGCTCTTTCCCTGCAGGCCCCCGAATCCAAGATGGCGACGAGGGCCTTCGGGGGCCTGCAGGCAGCTGACTTCCTCAGTGCCTGCAAAGCGCAGGCATGAGGAAGTCTGCAGCAGTGCCTGTGACAGATCGCTGATCTGTCACAGTGATCTGTGATGTGACAGATCAGCAATCTGTCACAGGACAGTCATGTCCCACCTGGGACTATGTAATAAAGTAAAAAAAAAAAGTGTTAAAATAATTTAAAAAAAATCGCCAAATAAATTAGAAAAAAAAATATATTCCCCCAATAAATCCATTTTTTGGAAATTATAAAAAAACAATAAAAGTACACATATTAGGTATCGCCGCATCCGTAACGTCCTGCCCTATAAAACTGTCCCATTAGTTAACCCCTTTAGCGAACCCCTTGAAAAATAAAAATAAAAAACGAAGCAAAAAATGATTTATTATCATACCGCCAAACAAAAAGTGCAATAACGCGCAATCAAAAAGACGCATATAAATATACATGGCACTGCTGAAAGCGTCATCTTGTCCCGCAAAAAACGAGCCACAATACAGCATCATCAGTGAAAAAATAAAAAAGTTATAGCTTGCAGAATAAAGCAATGCAAAAATAATTATTTTTTATATAAAATAGTTTTCATTTCATAAAACCGACAAAACATAAAAAATGACCTAAATGAGGTATCGCTGTAACCGTACTGACCCGAAGAATAAAACCGCTTTATCAATTTTACCGCACGCGGAACGGTGTAAACGCACCCCCCCAAAAGAAATTCATGAAACGCTGGTTTTTGTTCATTCTGCGTCCCAAAAATCGAAATAAAAAGTGATCAAAAAATGTCATGTGCCCAGAAATAGGAACAATAAAAACGTCAACTCGTCCTGCAAAAAATAAGACCTCACATGACTCGGTGGGTCAAAATACGAAAAAATTATAGCTCTCAATATGTGGTGATGCAAAAACTATTTTTACAATAAAAAGCATCTTTTAGCATATGACAGCTGCCAAAAATAAAAACCGCCATAAATAGTAAATCAAACCCCCCGTTATCACCCCCTTAGTTAGTGAAAAATAATAAAATTAAAAGAAAATGTATTTATTTCCATTTTCCCATTAGGGTTAGGGCCAGGGTTAGGGCTAGGGCTGGGGTTAGGGCTAGGGCTAGGGTTAGGGCTAGGGATAGGGTTAGGGCTAGGGATAGGGCTAGAGTTAGGGCTGAGATTAGGGTTAGGAGTGTGTTGGGGTTCGGGTTGGAGTTAGAATTGTGGGTTTCCACTGTTTGGGCACATCAGGTGCTCTCCAAATGCAACATGGCATCTGATCTCAATTCCAGCCAATTCTGAGTTGAAAAAGTCAAATGGTGCTCCTTCCCTTCCAAGATCTGCCATACGCCCAAACAGTGTTTTACCCCCACATATGGAGTATCAGCCTACTCAGGACAAATTGCAAAACAACTTTTGGGGTACAATTTCTCCTGTTACCCATAGGAAAATAAAAAATTGGGGGCAAAAATATCATTTTTGTGGAAAAAAAATGATTTTTCTATTTTCACACCTGGGCGTTATAAACTTCTGTGAATCACTTTGGGGTTCAAAGTGCTCACCACACATCTAGATAAGTTCCGTGGGGGTCTAGTGTCCAAAATGGGGTCATTTGTGGGGAGTTTCAATAGTTTAGGTACATCAGGGGCTCTCCAAACGCACATGACACCCGCAGACCATTCCATCAAAATCTGCATTCCAAAACGTCACTACTTCCCTTCCGAGCCCCGACGTGTGTCCATACAGTAGTTTTCTCCCATATATGGGGTGTCAGCGTACTCAGGACAAATTGGTGAACAACTTTTGGGGTTCAATTTCTCCTGTTACCCTTGGGAAAATAAAAAAATTGGGGACTAATTGATCATGTTTGTGGAAAAAATACGATTTTTTAATTTTCATGCCTGGGCATTATAAACTTCTGTGAAGCCCTTGGGGGTTCAAAGTGCTCACCACACATCTAGATAAGTTCCTTAGGGGGTCTAGTTTCCAAAATGGGGTCATTTGTGGGGGGGTTTCCACTGTTTAGGTACATTAGGGGCTCTTCTAAGGCAACATGACACCCGCAGACCATTCCATCAAAGTCTGCATTCCAAAACGTCACTGCTTCCCTTCCGAGCCCCGACATGTGCCCATACAGTAGTTTTCTCCCACATATGGGGTATCAGCGTACTCAGGACAAATTGGACAACAACTTTTGGGGTCCAATGTCTCCTGGTACCCTTGGGAAAATAAAAAAAATTGGTGACCAAAAGATCATGTTTGTGGTAAAAATACGAATTTTTTATTTTCTCGCCAGGGCGTTATAAACTTCTGTGAAGCACTGGGGGGTTCAAAGTGCTCACCACACATCTAGATAAGTTCCTTGGGGGTCTAGTTTCCAAAATGGTGTCATTTGCGGGGGGTTTCCACTGTTTTGGTACATCAGGGGTTTTCCAATCGCGACATGGTGTCCGATCTCAATTCCAGCCAAAAACGTCAAATGGCGCTGCTTCTCTTCCGAGCTCTGCCTTGCGCCCAAATAGTGGTTTACCCCCACATGTGGGGTATCACCGTAGTCAGGACAAATTGCAAAATAACTTTTAGGGTCCTGTTACCCTTGGAAAAATAAGAATCGAGGGTGAAAAGATCATTTTTGTGGAAAAAATATGATTTTTTAATTGTACCGCTGTACGTTATAAACTTCTGTGAAGCCCTTGTGGATTCAAAGTTCTCACCACATATCTAGATAAGTTCCTTGGGGGGTCTAGTTTCCAAAATGGGGTCACTTGTGGGGGGTTTCCACTGTTTAGGTACATCAGGGGCTCTCCAAATGTGACATGGCGTCCGATCTGAATTCCAGCCAATTTTGCATTGAAAAAGTCAAACGGCGCTCCTTCCCTTCTGAGCTCTGCCATGCGCCAAAACAGTGCTTCCCCCCCACATATCAGGTATCAGCGTACTCAGGATAAATTGCACAATAACTTTTGCAGTCCAATTTCTCCTGTTACCCTTGGTAAAATAAAAAAAATTGAACCTGAAGTATTTTTTTTGTGAAAAAAAGATAGATGTTCATTTTTTTTTAAATATTCAAAAAATTCCTGTGACGCACCTAAAGGGTTAATAAACTTCTTGAATGTGGTTTTGAGCACCTTGAGGGGTGCAGGTTTTAGAATGGTGTCACTTTTGGGTATTTTCTATCATATAGACCCCTCAAAGTGGCTTCAAATATAATGTGGTCCGTAAAAATAAAATGGTGTTGCAAAAATGAGAAATCGCTGGTCAATTTTTAACCCTTATAACTTCCTATCAAAAAAAATTTCGGTTCCAAAATTGTGCTGATGTAACGTAAACATGTGGGAAATGTTACTTATCAAGTTTTTTGTGTGTCGTATCTCTGTGATTTAAGGGCATAAAAATTCAAAGTTGTAAAATTGCGAATTTTTCAAAATTTTCACCAAATTTCCGCTTTTTTCACAAATAAACGCAAGTTATTTGAATGAAATGTTACCACTATCATGAAGTACAATATGTCACGAGAATACAAGGTCAGAATCACCAGGATCCATGGAAGCGTTCCAGAGTTATGACCTCTTAAAGGGACAGTGGTCAGAATTGTAAAAATTGGCCCGGTTATGAACGTGCAAACCACCCTTGGGGGTGAAGGGGTTAAGTTAAGGGTACCATCATTTCCGTCCAGGCCTATTTCACGAGTTTTATTTTAAAATTCTATGGCAGCATGGTTGAAAAGCAATATCTAACTTTTATTTTTTCATGTTCATAGATTTTTGATTCATTATTACTTTTGTCAGATTCAAGTTAATTCTGTGACCATTGTGGGTTTTTTTGCTAATAAACGAGGGGTACCAACAATTTTGACCACGTGTGTGTGTAAATATATACAGTATGTGTGTATATATATATATATGTGTATATATATATATATATATACACTAGCTGAAGAGCCCAGCGTTGCCTGGGCATAGTAACCAACTGTGGTTAGTTATAACAAATTATAATAATTATATCGCAAATAAAAACCGTGCATCTAATCCTATCCTGTGTGATACTGACTGCTGAGCCGTGTATCTAATCCTATTCTGTGTGATACTGTCTGCTGAGCTGTGTATCTAATACTATTCTGTGTGATTCTGACTGCTGAGCTGCATATCTAATCCTGTCCTGTGTGATACTGTCTGCTGAGCCGTGTATCTATTCCTATTCTGTGTGATGCTGACTGCTGAGCTGTGTATCTAATCCTATCCTGTCTGATACTGACTGCTGAGCTGTGTACCTAATCCTATCCTGTGTGATACTGACTGCTGAGCCATGTATCTAATCCTATCCTGTGTGATACTGACTGCTGAGCTGTGTATCTAATCCTATCCTGTGTGATACTGTCTGCTGAGCCGTGTATCTAATACTATTCTGTGTGATACTGTGTGCTGAGCTGCGTATCTAATCCTGTCCTGTGTGATACTGTCTGCTGAGCTGTGTATCTATTCCTAGACCAAGGGGGGCCCGCGAAAACAAAAGCAGAGCCTTCCTGGCTTAACGGAAAAACATGATCGTGACATCACCGCAGGTCCTGCTAGTATACATGCCTGTGTCGGCTCTGCAAGAGGGGATATGGTGAGCACCCTCCCACCCACTCTATGAGTGCTCACATAAAAGCAGCTCATTATAACTTTAAGATTAGCCCTCTTAGCACTTAGCCTGCTGGAGGCAAAAATAATCTGGTTCTTCATCACTGACTGTAGTATATGTATACAGGAAAGATGTATGTCTTTGTACCGTGTTAGCTAGTAGATAGAAAAATATTCAGAATTGAGAGTCCTCAGTGGTTGATACCTTTTAATGACTAACTGAAAAGATGGTGACACATTGCAAGCTTTCGAGGCTACTCTGGTCTCTTCATCATGACTCTTCAGATTTTGTATTAGTCAATGCCTGATGAAGAGACCTGAGTAGCCTCGAATGCTTGCAATGTGTTACCATCTTTTCAGTTAGTCATTAAAAGGTATCAACCACTGAGGACTCTCAATTCTGTAGTATATGCAGTGACACATATCTCTGTTCATACACTGTGGTAGTGACCCTGTCACATGTTCCCCCCTGTGCCCAAAGCCGTTGGTTTTGACACCTTCAGACACTTAGCAAGGAATTTGGGAGAGAGCATCCGCGAGGTCATGTAACTTCCCTGGCCTTTGCTCTACATGGAATACGAAGTCTTGAAGGGCTAAAAACCATCTAGTCACCCTGGCGTTCATATCCTTCTCTCTCAACCATCTCAGGGGGGAATGGCCGACACTAAATTAAACCTACGGCCTAGCAGGTAGTATTTCAGTGTGTCTACGGCCCACTTTATAGCCAAACACTCCTTCTCAACTATGGCATAATTCTTCTCACTAGAAGAGAGCTTTCGGCTGAGGTATAGGACAGGATGCTCTTCTCCATTGATTTCCTATGACAGCACGGCTCTTAACCCAACTTTTGAAGCATCGGTCTGGACCACAAATTCTTTGCTAAAGTCTAGTGTGACCAGAACAGGATGCTTGCATAGATCCAGCTTGAGTTCTTGAAAGGCTATCTCTTTATCAGGAGTCCATTTCACCATCGTCAACTTGGTGCCCACAAGGAGATCTATTATCGGTGCAGCAATTATGGCAAAGTTTGGGATAAAATGCCGGCAATATCCCACAATTCCAAGAAACACCGTCACTTGTTTCTTGGATAGCGGTTGGGGCCACTTCTGAATTGCCTCTATCTTAATCAGATGGGGCTTGATCTTGCCTTTCACGATGATGTAGCCTAAGTACCTGGAATCCTTCCTACCTATTGCAAACTTCTTTTGATTTATTGTAAATACCGCTTTCCTTAATGTATCAAGTATCGCCTGTACCTTGGGCAGATACAAGCTCCAGTCAGGGCTAAAGATGACAATGTCATACAAGTAGGTTGCAGCATATTTCTTATGCACAAAAGGAAAGCACAGAACAACAAATGTGCAAAAATACCCTGCAGTAAAAAATATGACAATAATCAGCAAGTGCTGGTAAAAAGATGACAACAAATACAGGGTATTTAGTCGATACTTTTTTTGCAAAAAAGTGTATACCAAGCTGTTGTGAGCTCATTTTCGGGTTTGCCTCTGGCTTCTAGTGAGGGTTATGGAGCTGGCTGTGCTGACAGAGGAGTAGTGAGTTCTCTATCTGGACTCCCTCTGTTGGTGAAGGGAGGTAATGAAGCTAATCTAAATGGCAGAGACCGGCCACCTGAGGAAGAGGACTGTGATTGGATATCAGGAATTTCTGATTGGATTTAAGGCAGCTGACTCCCTAGTTTCTTGCTGGTGATTTCTCCTGACTGTGGCTTCTGGTTTCCAGTTTGGTTCCTGCCTTCTTAAAGCTAAGTTTTCTCTGCTATTGTTCATATGAGTTTTCGTCTGGTTTACTTAGTTTTTGTGTTCAGCCAGCCTTGGCTGGGACTGGGCTGAATCCCCATTTTGTCTCTGATCAGTTGATCTCTTTTGCTCTGTCTTCAGAATATACCTGAGTGCTGATATAGGGAATTGAAGTCTAGCGACTTCAGGGCCTTTTTCTATCAGACATGTTGCACATTTTGGCAGGGTTTTTGCGTGATTGCAGACAGCAGCTTTTCTTTCCTGTCCTTTCTAGTTATTGAGGGCCCCATTGTTTGCTCAGCCTATCTGCCTGTCTTTCTATCTGTGCTTGTGTTTTCATCTTGTTTCACCGACAATACATGTTGGGGGCTGTCCATTGCTTTGGGGTCTGCTCTGGGGCAGTTTAGATTTTCCCTTTCTTTCTTTAGGCTTATTTAGTTCTTCGGCCGTGACGAGGCGTCTAGGACCACCGCAGGCACGCTCCACGACTACTGCTAGTTGTTGTGTATAGGATCAGGGGTCTGCAACCTGCAAGTTACCAACCTCTCCGGTTTTCTTGACTTAGCTTGCTTTTTGTTTTTTCCTCTTCGGTGACGCATTCATAACACCAAGCCACTCCACCTCGTCAAGGTAACCCTTAATGGAGCAGTCCCTATCTAATGTATTTAAAACCTGAACATATGAACAGTGTCTAAATGAACAGGATTAAGACAGGCGCTTCCTAGTATGTGTATAATCCTGTTCATTTAGACACTGTTCATATGTTCAGGTTTTATATACATTAGATAGGGACTGCTCCATTAAGGGTTACCTTGACGAGGTGGAGTGGCTTGGTATACACTTTTTTGCAAAAAAATGTATCGACTAAATACCCTGTATTTGTTGTCATCTTTTTACCAGCACTTGCTGATTATTGTCATATTTTTTACTGCAGGGTATTTTTGCACATTTGTTATTCTGTGCTTTCTTTTTGTGTTTCAGTCAGTAGGTGGTGTGAACACTGTCCGACCGACTTGTTCACATTTGTGCATGTCACATGTGTTTTTAAAGCATATTTCTTATGTAGAGTCAAGATTCAAGAAGCCAGTGGAGACCTGTATGACTTCTCTGATAGAAAAGAGCAAGAACGGGAGCATATAGTCCCAGTCCTGACTGTCCTTCTCAGCGACCTTCGTGAGCATGACCTTCAAGGTCTTGTTGAAGCGCTCCACCAGCCTATCGGTCTGTGGATGGTAAATGGAGGTTGATAGCTGGGTGATCTGGAGGACTCTATACAGCTCCTGCATCAACTTTGCTCATAAACGGCGTTCCCTGGTCCATCAGAATCTCTTTGGGCAAACTGGTTCTGGCAAAGTTATGGACAAGTTCCCGGGCTATACTCTTAGCTGAGGGATTCCTCAGTAGCACTACTTCTGGGTATCGGGTCGCGTAGTCCATGACCACTAAGATGTACTGATGGCTGTGTGGTGCCCTGCGTCTTTACCACCACAAAAGGGTTAAATATGTACTGTTCTGCCTGTGTTTTGTGAGCAATGGGAGTTATGATTTCTCTGCTAGAGACCACAACACACACAAATTGCCTCACTCCCTCACTTGTCTGAAGCTTAGAGCTTTGCAGACATGCCCTAACTGGGAGGGGGAGGGGCCAAGTTGTTGTTCTCAGTGAAGAAGAAGGAGGAAGAACGTCTTGGAGGCCATGTTAAGACATGTGCTCGATCCAGGAGTGAGAGCTAAGAAACTTCAAGGACCAGCCCATAGACCATCCATGCTTTCAAAGCAGGGTGGTAAGCTGAGAGACTGCGTGGGATTATACAACCAGGAGAAAAGTGTTTTCCCTCAGAAATACTGCAACAATCTAGGATCAGTAAAGGATAGTGCAAGTGGGAACTTGAGCTGCTTCACAAAGGATTCAAGCTGCAAGGTGAAATACAAAGTGAGTAGAAGCAATACTGGGAAGTTCTAAACTCTAGCAAGTCTTGGTCCCAGAAGGGATTGGAATAGCAGGAAGTTACCCTGAGTCACAGCAGAGAAAGATAACTCCCATTCTCCAGAGCAGACTGTAACCTGGTGAGAGTTGCAATATCTCCTCAGAACTGTACCTGAACTACAGTAAGAGATAAAGTGACTTTCCTTGTCTCCTGCCTTATTACTCCGTGCCTTCTACTTTGCATTACAATCTCTGGGGGTCTGCCCTGGTTGGAGAGGGTTTAACATCTGCACTGCCATCACCATCTACCCCCCCAGGGATCATCTGCAGTGTCGGCTATACTACAGTCGAACACTCCAACTGGCGTCACGAATCACTGCATAAACTTAATTTCCATTCAATTCTACCCCTTTTACGTGACCACCTGGGGCCATGGACCGGGTCATCGCCACTGTGACATCTCCCGTTGAAGTTAACGGGCTCGGTACCGAGTATCCCAAGGCCCCTCAGACGCGTCAGCTGCATGCTGATGTAACGATGGGACCTACCAGGTCCATAGCAATCCTCTCCAATGAGATTTCTATCACAGGTAAGGGCACTAAGGGGCTTTGGAAGTGAGAGGTAGGAGCATTTATCTGACAGGTGGGGCATGACTTACATTAATTCAGGATCTCTCGGTAACACCCTGGCCAATAGAACCTCTGTAATACTCTCTCTTGAGTTTTCTCCACACCCAAGTGTCTACCCAAAACATGTGAATGGGACATGTCTAACACCAACCGTCGGTAGGGTCCTGGAACTAACAACTGCTCGACTATCTCTCCTCCCCTCAGTTTGGTCACCTGATAAAACAATTTGCCATGTACTGTAAAATGAGGGAGCCTGGTGTCAGCCCCCGGCTCTTGAGCAACCCCATTACATACAGTCACATTTTCAAAAGCCCCCTTTAATGAAAGGTCCCAAACTTGAGCAGTCCCAAAGTTTTCTTTGGTCATCTCTAAGTCTAGGAAGCTAGGCTCCTCTGTTACCGTCTTGTCCTCCTCTCCAGCGAGGACAGACAGGGGAAACCCCTTCACTTCTTATTTTGATGGAGTCTCCTTCAGAGGGCCTGGCCTTTGACCGGGACACTCTGTGCATCCCCCTTTTTGCACAAGTTCTAAAACAGAGCAAAATCACTCCCCAGGATGACAGGATGGATTAAGTCCTTTACTATCCCAACCTCATGGGCTCTATCAACACAGTCTGTTCCCATGGTTACACGGGCTACAGGGTATTCCTTGGCATCTCCGTGTATGCAACGGACGTCCACAAACTTGTAAGGGATTAACTGGTGGGGCAGTGGAGCGCAGATTAGGGTCACCAGACTTCCAGAGTCCAAAAGTCAAAGAACCATTACCCGACTGACGGACATGGTGCATGACTGGGGACCCTCCCCGGGTTGACAGTCCATACTGCAGGCCGAATAGGCATAATAAGAGCAGCACCTGCCTAGGCTGCAGGCCATGGGTTAGGGGACATGTGACCCTGGTCAGCTATTTGTCCAGGATTGTGACACTGCCAACAGACCACATCCTTCAGCACAGCCTTAGGGGACCCTTCAGCAGGATTGGGACACTCCCCAGTTGTGGGTATAGCCACCCTCCATGGTGAGCCTGTCCCATTTTGGGTATCCCAGTACTGAGAAGTAGCGACGTCTGGTTTCCCGAGGGATTTCTCCACAACCTGGTTAAGAGTAACCAGGCCAACCAAGTCATCTGCATTCCGGGGGTCACCTGGGCAACTCGGGTTTGTATTGGCCTGGGAAGGGAGTGGATGAACCTGTCCATCACCACACGCTCAATCATTTGGGCTGGAGTACCGAACCAGAAAGACCTCGAATTTATGGTCAGATAGAAAATAATTAAAAAATAAGTAAAAGCAATGCAATATAATTAAAATACCTTTATTGGATAATAGTGGTAAATGGTAACACTAAAAAAGCATTGTGTGCTCATTTAATATACAGTTAGGTCCATATATATTTGGACAGAGACAATATTTTTCTAATTTTGGTTCTAGACATTACCACAATGAATTTTAAACAAAACAATTCAGATGCAGTTGAAGTTCAGACTTTCAGCTTTCATTTGAGGGTATCCACATTAAAATTGGATGAAGGGTTTAGGAGTTTCAGCTCCTTAACATGTGCCACCCTGTTTTAAAGGGACCAAAAGTAATTGGACAATTGACTCGAAGGCTATTTCACGAACAGTTGTGGGCAAGCCCTTCATTATGTCATTCTCAATTAAGCAGATAAGCAGATAAAAGCAGATAAAAGGCCTGGAGTTGATTCGAGGTGTGGTGCTTGCATTTGGAAGGTTTTGCTGTGAAGGAAACATTCGGTCAAAGGAGCTCTCCATGCAGGTGAAACAAGCCATCCTTAAGCTGCAAAAGCAGAAAAAAACCAATCCGAGAAATTGCTACATTAGGACTGGCAAAATCTACTGTTTGGTACATCCTGAGAAAGAATGAAAGCACTGGTGAACTCATCAATGCAAAAAAACCTGGGCTCCCACGGAAGACACCAGTGGTGGATGATCGCAGAATAATCTCCATGGTGAAGAGAAACCCCTTTACAACAGCCAACCAAGTGAACAACACTCTCCAGGAGGTAGGCGTATCAATATCCAAATCTACCATAAAGAGAAGACTGCATGAAAGTAAATACAGAGGGTTCACTGCACGGTGCAAGCCACTCATAAGCATCAAGAATAAAAAGGCTAGACTGGACTTTGCTAAAAAACATCTAAAAAAGCCAGCAGAGTTCTGGAAGAACATTCTTTGGACAGATGAAACCAAGATCAACCTCTACCAGAATGATGGAAAGAGAAAAGTATGGCGAAGACGTGGTACAGCTCATGGCTGCCTGTGGCACTGAGTCACTAGTGTTTATTGATGATGTGACACAAGACAGAAGCAGCCAAATGAATTCTGAGGTATTCAGAGCCATACTGTGTGCTCAGATCCAGCCAAATGCAGCCAAACTGATTGGTCGTCGTTTCATACTACAGATGGACAATGACCCAAAACATAAAGCCAAAGCAAGCCAGGAGTTTATTAAAGCAAAGAAGTGGAATGTTCTTGAATGGCCAAGTCAGTCACCTGATCTCAACCCAATTGAGCATGCATTTCACTTGTTAAAGACTAAACTTCAGACAGAAAGGCCCACAAACAAACAGCAACTGAAAACCACCGCAGTGAAGGCCTGGCAGAGCATCAAATAGGAGGCAACACAGTGTCTGATGATATCCATGAGTTCAAGACTTAAGGCAGTCATTGCCAATAAAGGGTTTTCAACCAAGTACTAGAAATTAACATTTTATTTACAATTATTTAATTGTCCAATTACTTTTGGTCCCTTTAAAAACAGGGTGGCACATGTTAAGGAGCTGAAACTCCTAAACCCTTCATCCAATTTTAATGTGGATACCCTCAAATGAAAGCTGAAAGTCTGAACTTCAACTGCATCTGAATTGTTTTGTTTAAAATTCATTGTGGTAATGTCTAGAACCAAAATTAGAAAAATGTTGTCTCTGTCCAACTATATATGGACCTAACTGTATAATATATATATATATATATATATATATATATATATATATATAAAATATTTTTATATGCAGCGGGCCAAACACATACATATTTCATCAAAGTTATATGTAGGAATTAATGTATACTACCCTTAGTAAGCTAACCGCTCAAACACAGTCAAAAAGGCTTCAGCATCACCTTCCGGGAGCATTTTCTGTATGGCTAGTCTTACCGTTTTCTAGAAGTATGTATCATCACCTGGAGATAGGGAGGAGACTGCTGACCTTACACGACTTTGCCATGTTAGCGCCTCCTGCTGCTGTCGCTGATGCTGCTGGTGTTGAAGCTGCTGTGCTAACAGCTTATTTGTCGCCTGCTGCACTGCTCGCTCCTGTTCACTTGCAAGCTGATGTTGCTGCTCTACTTGGACAAAATGCTTCACAAGCTCCTCTATGTTGCCGGACGTCTCACTCTGAATGGCAGATTTCACCCAGGATATGCAGTTGTCCTCAGTCTTTATGCGTGTTCCTGGAATGCCGCCCGCATTGGAAACACCACGTGTGAGGGGTAGAAATGCTTAGCTGCTTCTTCAGGTAGACACAGGAACACTTGGTTAGTGAAATGCCTGCTGCTTTATTAAATTCGAGTGCCGTTTCGCAAATGCTTCTTCACAAAGGGGCGTGGAACAAGCATTTGCGAAACGGCGCTCGTTGGGCGTTGAGGAGCTATCCCAAGACATCACCTACTCGTGCACATACTCGTGATACCTTCATCCTCAGCAGGTAATCATTTTCCAGGTTCCCCGCATCATGTTCCCACATGCTTTATGCATCCATTAGCCCTCTGTGTCTGTACTGTTTCACACTTAACATTATGGCTGATCCAAACAATCAGGGCAATTGTTACCACCCACCTTTCGTGTCTACCTTTTTCCTCATAGATTGTAAGCTTGCGAGCAGGGCCCACATTCCTCTTGGTATCTGTGATCTACACTCCCTGACAGAAGTTATGTCACTTATCCATGTTATGTAAATAAAAGCTTATAACCTGACGTTAAATTCATCCATTGGTTGTATAAATTATTCTTTTGAAAGCTGAAACCCTCCGAAATGTGGTTTCGGTTAAGAAAATAAATTGCCATCAATGCAGAAATATTGATCATTTAATGGACACAGAATGGTCAGATTTTGGCAAGACAAAAGTTTTGTCGCCCGGTCATATAATCCTAGTTTACATCCTCACCTGTGCTCAGTAAATGATCGGTTAATTAGTGGGTTTGTATGAAAAGAAACCCAGCACCCCAGACCTTCACTTGAGCTGCAACTTGAGCTCTGACAACATGCCGAAAATCCACCCTATGACCAAAGCCTGGATTATCAAGAGGTTGAAGACCAGATCCACTGCAGAGGTGGCTAGCACCTTTAATGTGTCTCAGCATCAAGTACAAAGAATTAAAAAAAGATTTGAAGAGACTTGAGAATGGAGATGTGTATGACAAGCCCAGGTCTGGCAGACCCCGCAAGACAACTGCTCAGGAGGAACGTTTGTTGGTTAGAAAATCCCAAGCAAGCCCCTCTTCCACTGCAGCAGAGGTCCAACAGTCCTGGTCACCTCAAGTCCCTGTGTCAACTAGAACAGTTTGTAGGATTCTGTCTCGAAATGGCCTCCATGGTCGAATCAGTGCCCAGAAGCCAGCACTAAACAAAGGCAAATAAAAAGCAGTGTGGCATTTGCAAAGTCTCACAGCCTGCTAAACAGATGGACACTGGAAAAGTGGCAGAAGTTGGATTTCTCTGATGAATCTTCAGTAGAAATACACCACAGCCGCTGCAAATACTGCAGGAGACCTACTGGAGCCCATATGGATCCAAAATGCACCCAGAAAACAGTTAAATTTGGTGGTGGAAAGATGATGGTCTGGGGTTACAGTCAGTGTGGGGGTGTGCGAAACATTTGCAAGGTGGAAGGCAATATCAATAGCCTAAAATATCAAGAAGTATTAGCAACCCTTACATTCCAAATCATAAAAGGGGTCAAATTCTGCAGCAGGATGGTGCTCCATCTCATACATCCATCTCTACAACAAAGTTCCTCCAGGCAAAAAAGATCAAGGTGCTCAAGGACTGGCCAGCCCAGTCACCAGACATGAACATCATTGAGCATGTTTGGGGTAGGATGAAAGAGGAAGCTTAGAAGACAAAACCAAAGAATCTAGATGAACTCTGGGAGGCACGTAAGACTGCATTCTTTGCTATTCCTGATGACTTCATTAATAAATTGTATGAATCATTGTTGAACCGCATGGATGCAGTTCTTCAAGCTCATGGAAGTCACACAAAATATTAAATATGACTCTAATAGCACCACAACTTCATTCACCAATGGTATGCAACATATATTTGTATTTTAAGTTAATTATTTGTTTGAATAGCACATTACTTTCTGTGGGCGACAAAACTTTTGTCTTGCCAAAATCTGACCATTCTGTGTCCATTAAATGATCAATATTTCTGCATTGATGGCAATTTATTTTCTTAACCGAAACCACATTTCGGAGGGTTTCAGCTTTCAAAAGAATAATTTATACAACCAATGGATGAATTTAACGTCAGGTTATAAGCTTTTATTTACATAACATGGATAAGTGACATAACTTCTGTCAGGGAGTGTATGTGATTATTGTTATGCGGTAATGTCTATCATCTGTACAAGTCCCCTCTATAATGTAAAGTGCTGCGGAATATGTCGGCGCTATAGAAATAAAATTATTATTATTATTATTATTTTCCTTATGTCCTTTGCCTTCTCCCATTTTCATTAAACAGATATATCCTTCCCTCAGGAGACCATCCGCCGCCTCATCAGTAGCATGCCCAGGCGTTGTACTGTAGGGAGGTCATACAAGCACGTGGAGGCCACACACAATAATAAGCATCTTAACATATATATACACTGTATCATATATATATATATATATATATATATATATATATTGAATTTCAATTTTCAGTTCAAAGAAGCAGCTTTATTGGCAGGACCAAATAAACATTAGATTTGCCAAAGCACATGTACAGTAGGGAATAGGGAGTGAGGACTTTGGGGATAATGGGAGGGGACTGACTGTAGAAACGATGGATGGGGTACAGGGTGGGGGCTAAGGAAGTCCATGGCATATCACGGCTGTATTTCTCGCAGCCTATGGCACACGCTCACATACTGCGTTGCTATTTCCATCACGCTCTCTTCTTACCCCAGCAGGATATATGTTTTCTCTTCCGCCTTCATGGAGGTGAAATCTAATTTGTCACATACCTGCTTCTAGCACGTGACTTGGGGTTGCGCCTGCAAGGGTTATCTATCTCCTCTCAATCAGTCCAGCATTCAACCTCTGATCTATGCTGCAATGGGAGAATAAATCGCACCCCGGCACAAACCACACACTCCGTTTCATACACGCTGCCACCATTCACCGAATACATGGGCGATGAGTCCCGGAAGTACTGCTACTATTGTCTGCCAATCACCAGGGTCACACACTTTAACCCCTTTCTGCCATGAGACGTACTATCCCGTCCATGGGACCCGGGCCCCTATGCCCATGGACGGGATAGTACGTCTAGCGCGATCAGCGGCGCCCACGTGGTGAGCGCTGCTGATAGCGGCCGGGTGTCAGCTGATTATCACAGCTGACATCCGACACTATGTGTCGGGGGCAGTCATGGACCGTCCCCGACATGTTAACCCCTTGCACACCGCGATCAAGCACGATCGCGGTGTACCGGGGGTTAAAGGGAAGCATCGTCAGCATCGTCAGCATCCCTCCGTGCTTCCCTGAGCCCCCCACAGCAGTGCAATGTGCAGCGCTGCTGCGGGGGGGCTCTTTCCTTGCAGGTCCCCGGATCCAAGATGGCGACGGGGAACTTCAGGGCCTGCAGGGAGCTGACTTCTTCATTGCCTGCAAAGCGCAGGCACGAGGAAGCCAAGTGTAGTGCCTGTGACAGATTGCTGATCTGTCACAGTGATCTGTGATGTGACAGATCAGCGATCTGTGACAGGGCAGTAATGTCCCACCTGGGACAAGGTAATAAAGTTAAAAAAAAAAAAGTTAAAATAATTAAAAAAAAAAAATCGCCAAATAAATAAGAAAAAAAAAATATTCCCCCAATAAATTCATTTTTTGGAAATTAAAAAAACCCCAAAACAATAAAAGTACACATATTTGGTATCGCCGCGTCCGTAACGACCTGCCCTATAAAACTGTCCCATTAGTTAACCCCTTTAGCGAACCCCTTAAAAAATAAAAAACGAAGCAAAAAATAATGATTTATTATCATACCGCCGAAGAAAAAGTGCAATAACGCGTGATCAAAGAGACGCATATAAATATCCATGGTACCGCTGAAAACGTCATCTTGTCCCACAAAAAACGATCTGCCACACAGCATCATCAGCGAAAAAATAAAAAAGTTATAGCTCGCAGAATAAAGCGATGCAAAAATAATTATTTTTTATATAAAATAGTTTTCATTGCATAAAACCGACAAAACATAAAAAAAGACCTAAATTAGGTATCACTGTAACCATACTGACCCGAAAAATAAAACTGCTTTATCAATTTTATCGCACGCGGAACCGTGTAAACGCACCCCCCGCAAAAGAAATTCATGAAACGCTGGTTTTTGCTCATTCTGCGTCCCAAAAATCGGAATAAAAAGCGATCAAAAAATGTCACGTGCCCGAAAATGGTACCAATGAAAACGTCAACTCGTCCCGCAAAAAATGAGACCTCAAATGACTCAATGGGTCAAAATACGGAAAAATTATAGCTCTCATTATGTGGTGATGTAAAAACTATTTTTACAATAAAAAGCGTCTTTTAGCGTGTGACAGCTGCCAAACATAAAACCGCCATAAATAGTAAATCAAACCCCCCGTTATCACCCTCTTAGTTAGGGAAAAATAATAAAATTAAAAGAAAATGTATTTATTTCCATTTTCCCATTAGGGTTAGGGCTAGGGTTAGGGTTAGGGTTAGGGCTAGGGTTAGGGCTGAGATTAGGGTTAGGGGTGTGTTGGCGTTAGGGTTGGAGTTAGAATTGGGGGTTTCCACTGTTTGGGCACATCAGGTGCTCTCCAAATGCAACATGGCATCTGATCTCAATTCCAGCCAATTTTGAGTTGAAAAAGTCAAATGATGGTCCTTCCCTTCCAAGCTCTGCCATGCGCCCAAACAGTGTTTTACCCCCACATATAGGGTATCAGCCTACTCAGGACAAATTGGACAACAACTTTTGGGGTCCAATTTCTCCTGGTACCCTTGGGAAAATAAAAAAATTGGTGACTAAAAGATCATGTTTGTGGAAAAAATACGATTTTTTTATTTTCACGCCCGGGCGTTATAAACTTCTGTGAAGCACTGGGGGGTTCAAAGTGCTCACCACACATCTAGATAAGTTCCTTGGGGGGTCTAGTTTCCAAAATGGTATAATTTGTGGGGGGTTTCCACTCTTTTGGTACATCAGGGGCTTTCCAAAAGCGACATGGTGTCCGATCTCAATTCCAGCCAAAAACGTCAAATGGCGCTGCTTCCCTTCCGAGCTCTGCCATGCGCCCAAATAGTGGTCTACCCCCACATATGGGATATCAGCCTACTCAGGACAAATTGCAAAACAACTTTTGGGGTCCAATATCTCCTGTTACCCTTAGGAAAATAAAAAATTGGGGGCAAAAATATCATTTTTGTGGAAAAAAAATTATTTTTTTATTTTCACGCCCGGGCGTTATAAACAGTGGAAAGCAAAAAAGCATCATGACACCCGCAGACCATTCCATCAAAGTCTGCATTCCAAAATGTCACTACTTCCCTTCCGAGCCCCGACGTGTGCCCATACAGTAGTTTTCTCCCACATATGGGGTATCAGCGTACTCAGGACAAATTGGACAACAACTTTTGGGGTCCAATTTCTCCTGTTACCCTTGGGAAAATAAAAAAATTGGTGACTAAAAGATCACGTTTGTGGAAAAAATACGATTTTTTTATTTTCACGGCCGGGCGTTATAAACTTCTGTGAAGCACTGGAGGGGTCGAAGTGCTCACCACACATCTAGATAAGTTCCTTGGGGGGTCTAGTTTCCAAAATGGTGTAATTTGTGGGGGGTTTCCACTCTTTTGGTACATCAGGGGCTTTCCAAAAGCGACATGGTGTCCGATCTCAATTCCAGCCAAAAGCGTCAAATGGCGCTGCTTCCCTTCCGAGCTCTGCCATGCGCCCAAATAGTGGTCTACCCCCACATATGGGGTATCAGCGTACTCAGGACAAATTGTACAATAACGTTTAGTGTCCTGTTAGTCTTGGTAAAATAAGCATTGAGCGTGAAAAGATCATTTTTGTGGAAAAAATATGATTTTTTAATTGTACCGCTGTACGTTATAAACTTCTGTGAAGCCCTTGTGGGTTCAAAGTTCTCACCACATAACTAGATAAGTTCCTTGGGGGGTCTAGTTTCCAAAATGGGGTCACTTGTGGGGGGTTTCCACTGTTTAGGTACATCAGGGGCTCTCCAAACGTGACATGGCGTCCGATCTGAATTCCAGCCAATTTTGCATTGAAAAGGTCAAACGGCGCTCCTTCCCTTCTTAGCTCTGCCATGCGCTGAAACAGTGGTTCCCCCCCACATATCAGGTATCAGCGTACTCAGGACAAATTGCACAATAACTTTTGCAGTCCAATTTCTCCTGTTACCCTTGGTGAAATAAAAAAATTGAACCTGAAGTTTTTTTGTGAAAAAAAGTTAAATGTTCATTTTTTTTTTAAATATTCAAAAAATTCCTATGACACACCTAAAGGGTTAATAAACTTCTTGAATGTGGTTTTGAGCACCTTAAGGGGTGCAGTTTTTAGAATGGTGTCACTTTTGGGTATTTTCTATCATATAGACCCCTCAAAGTGTCTTCAAATGTGATGTGGTCCGTAAAAATAAAATGTTGTTGTAAAAATGAGAAATCGCAGGTCAGTTTTTAACCCTTATAACTTCCTAACAAAAAAAAATTTTGGTTACAAAATTGTGCCGATGTAAAGTAAACATGTGGGAAATGTTACTTATCAAGTTTTTTGTGTGCCGTATCTCTGTGATTTAAGGGCATAAAAATTCAAAGTTGGAAAATGGCGAAATTTTCAACATTTTTGCCAAATTTCCATTTTTTTCACAAATAAACGCAAGTTATTTGAATGAAATTTTACCACTAACATGAAGTACAATATGTCATGAGAAAATATTGTCAGAATCACCAGGATCCATGGAAGCGTTTCAGAGTTATTACCTCATAAAGGGACAGTGGTCAGAATTGTAAAAATTGGCTCGGTCATGAACGTGCAAACCACCCTTGGGGGTGAGAGGTTAAGGCTATAGATACTTTAGAGCATGCAAGGTGGAGAATTATTAAAGTTTTAAGCTTTAATATAAAAGGTACAGTGCTTACTGTAAAAAGATATAAAAAATATGTAAATAAAAAGTGACATACAAATATGCAAAACTGTGAGAAAATAAAAAGGATAAAATAACAGAAATACCTGCAACGTTTCCATCTGCAGTTATTCTGTTTCCTGAAGGAGGAGATTCAGATTAAGGCACACATCAGCCTTCCAGGCTGCCCCCATATATACAGTATATATATATACACTCACTGGCCACTTTATTAGGTACACCTGTCCAACTGTGTGTTAAGACTTAATTTCTAATCAGCCAATCACATGGCGGCAACTCAGTGCATTTAGGCATGTAGACATGGTCAAGACAATCTCCTGCAGTTCAAACCGAGCATCAGTATGGGGAAGAAAGGTGATTTGAGTGCCTTTGAACGTGGCATGATTGTTGGTGCCAGAAGGGCTGGTCTGAGTATTTCAGAAACTGCTGATCTACTGGGATTTTCACGCACAACCATCTCTAGGGTTTACAGAGAATGGTCCGAAAAAGAAAAAAAATCCAGTGAGCGGCAGTTCTGTGGCCGGAAATGCCTTGTTGATGCCAGAGGTCAGAGGAGAATGGGCAGACTGGTTCGAGCTGATAGAAAGGCAACAGTGACTCAAATTGCCACCCGTTACAACCAAGGTAGGCAGAAGAGCATCTCTGAACGCACAGTGCGTCGAACTTTGAGGCAGATGGGCTACAGCAGCAGAAGACCACACCGGGTACCACTCCTCTCAGCTAAGAACAGGAAACTGAGGCTACAATTTGCACAAGCTCATCGAAATTGGACAGTAGAAGATTGGAAAAACGTTGCCTGGTCTGATGAGTCTCGATTTCTGCTGCGACATTCGGATGGTAGGGTCAGAATTTGGCGTAAACAACATGAAAGCATGGATCCATCCTGCCTTGTATCAACGGTTCAGGCTGGTGGTGGTGGTGTCATGGTGTGGGGAATTTTTTCTTGGCACTCTTTGGGCCCCTTGGTACCAATTGAGCATCGTTGCAACGCCACAGCCTACCTGAGTATTGTTGCTGACCATGTCCATCCCTTTATGACCACAATGTACCCAACATCTGATGGCTACTTTCAGCAGGATAATGCGCCATGTCATAAAGCTCGAATCATCTCAGATTGGTTTCTTGAACATGACAATGAGTTCACTGTACTCAAATGGCCTCCTCAGTCACCAGATCTCAATCCAATAGAGCATCTTTGGGATGTGGTGGAACGGGAGATTCGCATCAGGGATGTGCAGCCGACAAATCTGCGCCAACTGTGTGATGCCATCATGTCAATATGGTCCAAAATCTCTGAGGAATGCTTCCAGCACCTTGTTGAATCTCTGCCATGAAGAATTGAGGCAGTTCTGAAGGCAAAAGGGGGTCCAACCCGTTACTAGCATGGTGTACCTAATAAAGTGGCCAGTGAGTGTATATGTTTGTGTGTGTTTTGAAGAATATTTTGTTTTAAAACGATGTGCACGTTTGTGTATTACAATGCGATTTTAACATGAGTTTTTACATACAGAGAACTGCTGTATGAGAAAGCCCATGTTAAAATCGTACTGCATACAGATAGCGTACAGATGTCATACGGATACTAGATGCGAGGAAATCACATGATTGCATTGCAAACGGATTACATACGGATCACCATACAGAGAACATTAATTCTTTACATTTTTTCAATTGCTGAAAAAAAAATTTTTTTGGATGGCACCATCCCTTTAAAGATAAGTCATGATGACCTCAATTCATTAACAATGGCAATTTCCATGCTGGTCTTGATGACAGAATTGCTGGAATCAGACGCTAAAAGGTTATTAAGAGTCACAGTGTTCTTAACCCCTTCACGACATCCGCAGTACATGTGTGACACAAGTCAGAAGTGGGTGTATGTAGCGAGCTCATGGGGTGAACTTGTCCCATACATGCCAGATTATGGCTGTGTATACACAGGACCAGCCTCTAATAACCCACCTGTGATTGTTAAACAGTTAAATTCTGCTGTAAAACTCTGACAGGAACACAACACGTGCCGGCATGGGAGCACATCTATAATGTAATCACAGGTCACAGATGGGTTGCCAGGGGTCTGCTGAAGATTCACATGCTTTTCATTATGAAAGCTGTCACTCTGCAGCTATGCAGGTTGCTGCAAGCTCCACTAGATGGCAATGGAGTGGAACGAGGACAGCACGTCTGCAAGAGCAGACCTCTGCAGCGCTCCAGTGAGGCTACCACCAGGTTGCAGCAGAGTAGTCAAACAAGCTGAGTCAAAACCTAGACAGTCACGCAGTACAAAGGGAAAAAACTAGCACAGAGAGAGCTGAGTGCCAGAAGGTCAAAACCAGTCCAAAGCAGAAGTACAAGAAGCAAGAGTCAAAGTCAGGTCAGAGTCAAAGCCGAGTAATACTCTGGGAAATCCAAAAATAAGGGGGAACACTCAGACAGGACAGGCAGGGAGGAAGGAACAGACACGGGCTAAGTCAGAAAGCACAGCAGGACAAATCAGGGTACTACCAGAGTCAGATACTCATGCCATAGGCAGAACATATAACTGACATCACCTGCAGGATGCAGCAGGAAGAATTAGCAAACCTGAGCCCAAAACGAGGCCAGGCAAAGTTAACCCTTGACATGATCAGACCGGGAAAGGGGCAGACAGGACTCAAAACCCGGTCTGGATCATGACAGGAGCTCCTTTGAAACCCTATGTGTGCCCAGGCTTAAAAGGAGACCACTATTCTGCTATATGCAACAATGTTGTAGCATCGCCGTAGTTAGGACATACAGTACAATCTGATGATCTCAGCTTCAAGTTCCCTAAAGAGGCTAACAAGAACAGTGAAAAGTAAAAAAAGTTTAAAAAATATGAAAAAATAATAAAAACTTAAGTTCAAATCAGTCCCCTTTTGCCCCATTAAAATAAAGATGCTAAAATTATAAAAAATACACATTTGTGGTATTGCCACTGTCTTAAAAAAAACTTAAAATCCACATGTCATCACCAGAAAGCGAACGAGCTGACAACACAAAACCCTTTTGGAAATAAGACCTCACAATAGAACATAAAGGGAAGTGAAAGATAATGCCTTAACTTCTTTTGAAGCAGAGGAGCCCTACAGTAGCCAGGTAATTAAACAGGAAATGTTCTGGGGAAATAGACAGGCAGGCTGAGATCTGTTCACAAAAAGGAGACCTGTCCCCAACCCTCCCCAAGCAGAAACTTCTATGATGAAAAAATCTATCCAGCCTTTGTGTCTCCATTCTCCAGCTATGAATACTGGCCTTTTGTATCAATCCAATATTTATTTGGTCCAGATTTTTGGTGTTGTAACCAAAGGACAGATGTGATACATTAGCTCATATCCCATTTGGGCCACTATAATCTCTCAAACTTAATAACGATCTCATAGATTAAGCTAACTAGGTAATATTTGGTCTATACTGTATGTAAAGATAAAAACACAATAAAAATTTGACGTTGACATTTAATGCCTGTGATTTTCAGAGATGTCCTATAAGCTGGGGATCTCATAAAATTCAAACAGACCAGGGATATTTCACAATCTTACCCACATGAGGTCATCAGGGTAGGTGTGCGTGCCTAACTTAGGAGTAAATACACATTTGTTACACTCCGGATCACGGAAGCGAGAGTGGACCCACTGGACTGTGACGCCGAACCCTCCCCGAGCGAGCGCACCAAGTGGACCGACCCCTATACAGGGACCGTTAGGGAACAGACTCGGGGAGTTCAAGCGCCACAGCAGCCAGGACCAAGCGTCGGTTCAAGAGGGTGAGCAGATGATGAGGAGTGGTGGGAGGTCCGGAGAGGAGACGGGCTAACCAGGGTCCAGAGGCGGAGAAGGTTGGAGACGGAGGGAGGACAGCGGGAACCAGCAGGAGGCAGGAATGGTGGCGCACTGAAAAGGGAAGGAGACACAGGGGTTTAATAGAAGGCACAGGCAGGAGACACAGAAGGTTAACAGGAGGCAAGGCACTGGCAGGAAACACAGAGATAATGGAGCAAGCTGCAAGCAGCAGCGAGCACGGCCTAGACCAGTGAGAAATAACTCAATAGTCAGGTGCCTCCACTGAGGGAGGGCGGCCTGAAATACCTGGTGGTAGGCTCTGATAGGTTAGGAGAAGGGTCCGGGTCAGGTCATGCAGGCAGGTGGCTGATGGCAGAGGCGCGTGATCTAACCCTCCGGTGCGTGCGCAGAGGTACCATGCGCGCGGCCGAGGGAAGTGGAGGGGCGAGTCGGGAAGCCGGCTGCCGGAAAGTGAGAGGAGCGGGGGCGCGCGTCAAGGCAGTGTCAGAGGAGGAAGCCGGGCCAGAAGCGGAGGCGGTGAGTACAGCAGCGTGGACCGTGGAACGGGGAGTGGTGCTAACAGTACCCCTCTCTTACACTCCCCTCCCCTGCGTCTGGCTAAAAACTTCTTGAGAATGCGTGGAGCATTGATGTTCTCACGCGGCTCCCAAGATCTCTCCTCGGGACCGAAACCCTTCCAATCGATTAGAAAAAATGTTCTACCCCTAACCCTTTTCGAGGCCAAAATGTCTCTCACTTCAAAGACATCATCAGAAGTGACAGGTAGAGGAGAAGGGTTTGGGGCCGGGTGGAACCGATTCAAGACAACTGGCTTAAGGAGAGAGACATGGAAGGAGTTGGGGACCCGAAGCGAGACAGGCAACTCCAGTTTGTAGGACACGTTGTTAATGCTTTTGAGAATCTTGAAAGGTCCTAGTTTGTAAGAAGGGAGCTTTAGCCTAATGAACTTGGCCGAAAGCCAAATTCTTTGACCCGGGAGGTAAGTCGGAGAATCCAAGCGTCTCTTGTCAGCGTGCCTCTTCATGCGCTCCCCAGACTTTCTGAGAGCCTCCTTAGTCTCAGACCAGATCTTAGAGAATTCTAGGGTCAGGGAATCTGCTGCAGGCACACTAGAGGTAGCGGATATAGGTAGGGGAATACCAGGATGCATCCCAAACACCACGAAGAATGGAGACTTAGCCGAAGACTCGCTGGGATGATTATTGTAGGAGAATTCTGCCCAGGGGAGAAGATGGACCCAGTTATCTTGATGAGCATTAGAGAACAGCCGCAAATATGCCGCTAGCACCTGATTAATGCATTCCACTTGACCATTGGACTGAGGATGGTACGCGGAGAAGTCCAATCTTACCTCCAGAAGTTTACATAAGGCTCTCCAGAATCGAGAGGTGAATTGTACGCTTCGATCAGAAACAATATGCTGCGGAAAGCCTTGGAGGCGGAAGACGTGCTGGATGAAAATCTTCGCCAACTCTGGAGCGGAAGGCAACGCTGGAAGAGGAATAAAATGGGCCATCTTGGAGACGCGGTTGACCGCTACCAGGATAGTTGTATATCCGGAAGAGTTAGGCAGATCCGTGATGAAATCCAAAGCTATATGTTGCCATGGAACCGAGGGAATCCGCAGAGGAAGCAGAAGGCCAGAGGGTGGCCGCCTAGGAACCTTGACCTTGGCACAAGAGGGACAGGAAGCCATGAAGTCAGTCACATCCTGGCGGAGTGAAGGCCACCAATAAAAACGAGCGATGAGCTCCATCATCTTTTTGACTCCGACATGTCCAGAAACTTTAGAGGAATGTCCCCAGTGCAGTACCTCTTTTCTGCCTGCCTCAGGAACGTAGGTCTTGCCTGGAGGAGGAGTAATCAGTCTCACAGGAGCCACAGTGATGATCTTCGCTGGATCGATGATGTGAGTCGGTTCATCCACTAAATCAGGAGACTGCAGAGACCGGGACAATGCATCCGCCTTGAAGTTCTTTGACCCGGGACAGAAATGCAGCTCAAAATCGAACCGACCAAAGAAGAGAGACCATCTGGCTTGCCGGGGGTTAAGCCTCTGGGCCGACTGGAGATATGCCAGGTTTTTGTGGTTGGTAAAAATGGTAAACGGGTGGACCGACCCCTCAAGCAGGTAACGCCACTCATCGAGTGCCAATTTTTTGGCCAGCAGCTCGCGATCCCCGATGGAGTAGTTACAATCTGCTGGAGAGAAGGCTTTAGAAAAGAACCCGCAGGTAACCAGTCGGCCGGACGGGGATCTCTGAGAGAGCAATGCACCTGCTCCTGTGGAAGAGGCATCTACCTCCAGAATGAATGGCTTGTTAGCCTCGGGTCGGTGTAGAACAGGTGCCGTCGCAAAGGCTTGTTTCAGACAGGAAAAGGCCTCTTCAGCCTCCGGAGGCCAGGACAAGGAGTTGACGCTTTTGCGAGTGAGGCTGGACATGGGTTTGATGACGATGAAAAATGTGGCACAAATTGACGATAATAATTGGCGAAGCCGAGGAACTTTTGAATCGCC
This sequence comes from Dendrobates tinctorius, assembly GCF_039654945.1. Classification (NCBI taxonomy): domain Eukaryota; kingdom Metazoa; phylum Chordata; class Amphibia; order Anura; family Dendrobatidae; genus Dendrobates; species Dendrobates tinctorius. The sequence goes on along the minus strand of NW_027361687.1, from coordinate 89,639,745 downwards.
TTGACCCCCACCGGACGGGGCCATTGAAGAATTGCCGACAGTTTTTCAGGATCCATTTCCAGCCCAGAGTCAGAAACGATGTAGCCCAAGAAGGGCAAGGAAGACTGCTCAAAGAGACACTTTTCAAGCTTTGCGGAGAGGTGATTCTCCCGCAGGTGTTGTAGGACCAGACGAACACTCCTCCTTTGAGACGCCAGAACCGGGGAAAAAATAAGGATGTCGTCCAGATACACCACCACGCAGGAGTACAATAGGTCTCGGAAGATGTCATTGACGAATACCTGAAACACCGCAGTAGCGTTGCAGAGACCGAAGGGCATAACCAGATATTCGTAATGCCCGTCCCGGGTGTTAAAGGCAGTCTTTCATTCGTCACCTTGGCGAATGCGGACGAGATTGTAGGCTCTGCGTAAATCCAACTTCGAGAAGATGCGGGCTCCACGTAGCCGGTCAACGAGTTCAGGGATGAGAGGCAAGGGATACTTGTTCTTTACAGTAATGTCTTTCAGAACCCGGAAATCAATGCAAGGACGCAGAGAACCGTCTTTCTTTTTCACAAAGAAAAACCGGGCTCCAGCAGGAGAAGAAGACTTCCGTATGAAACCTCTGGCCAAATTCTCACGAATGTACTCAGACATGGCCATAGTCTCAGCTGTAGACAGGGGATAAATTCGCCCACGGGGCGGAGTGGTCCTGGGTCGCAGATCAATAGGGCAGTCATACAGGTGATGTGGGGGAAGGGTCTCTGCCTCCTTCTTATCAAACACGTCAGAGAACGACCAGTATGCGGCTGGTAAGCCCCCAGGGCCCAAGGAGGAGGATTGGCTGGGTGCACAGACCCCAGGCACCTCTCTTGGCAAGGATGTCCCCAGTGAAGGACCTCACCGGAACGCCAATTCAGGACGGGTTCATGTGTCGTAAGCCATGGAAGACCAAGCAGCAAAGCATGGGATAGGTTGGGGAGAACGTAGAATGCTATCCACTCCTGGTGCAGGGCCCCGATTTGCAGACACACCTCCTCCTTAACCACGGACACGGATTCTTGTAGGGGTCTTCCATCTACAGAGGCGATAACACGTGGAGTCTTCAGGGTAATCACAGGAATCCGATACTTCTTCACCTCCTTCAATCTTATGAAGTTCCCCGCCGCGCCCGAGTCCACATAGGCCACCTCCGAACCATGTCTCTGACCAAAACCCAGCTGAACCGAAAGGGTAAGAGGGTGAGAGGAGTGAGACACACCTAGGACGGCCTCTCTTACCTGCCCTAGGTGGAGGAGTTTCCCGGCCTCTCAGGACAGGAACGCAGGAAGTGGGACGCGCTGCCACAATACAGGCACAAACCCTCCATCAGTCTCTCCTTATGGCGCTGTTCCGCCAACTTGACTCGATCCACCTGCATTGGCTCTGGCGCTGGACTGGAGGACGGCCCAGGAGGACATGGACTGGATGGCCTGTGAAAAGAAGCAGATAGTCTGAGTGGTCTCCTCTCTCTAGCACCCTCTCGAGCGCGTTCCTGGAACCGGAGGTCAATTCGTGTGGCCAGAGAAATAAGATCCTCCAAGGTGGTCGGGGTATCTCGCCCTGCCAATTTGTCTTTGATTTTGCTAGAGAGACCACGCCAGAAGGCCCAAACCAAAGCCTCATTATTCCACCCCAACTCAGAGGCCAAGGTACGGAACCAGATGGCATATTGTCCGACCATAAGGGTACCCTGAGTGAGGCAGAAAAGGGACTCCGTAGCGGAAGCCAACCGTCCGGGCTCGTCAAAGACTTTACGGAAAGTGTCTGTGAAGGTCTGGACACTAGAGACTATGGGATCGTCCTGCTCCCACAGAGGATTCACCCAAGAGAGTGCCTCTCCCTCCACAATGAAGGCAATCTTGGCCGGGTCAGTGGGATACTGTTGGGGCAAGAGTTTGAAATGCAACCTGCACTGATTTAGGAAGCCTCTACACAACTTTGGGTCACCACCGTACCGAGGCGGTTTACCAAGCCTGGGAGACGGGGCAGGTACGGGATCTGGACTGCGGGACGGATCGCGTCCGGCAGCCGACTGAAGGGAAAGCAACCGATCGTCGACCGAAGCCATATAAGAGAGAATATGGGTTGGGTGTCCCGTTGTTGAACCAGCTCCTGCTGGAGGCTGGCCAGTTGGGAGGCGTTGACAGGGTCGGCGGCCTGCAAGGCCGACAAGCGGGAATCCATGGTCTTCATAAAAGACATTATACGGGTCTGGTTCTCCCTTAGGAACACCAACTCTTTTTGGCCTGACTATTCTGTTACACTTCGGATCACGGAAGCGAGAGTGGACCCACTGGACCGTGATGCCGAACCCTCCCCAAGCGAGCACACCAAGTGGACCGACCCCTATACAGGGACCGTTAGGGAACAGACTCGGGGAGTTCAAGTGCCACGGCTGCCAGGACCAGGGGTCGGCTCAAGAAGGTGAGCAGATGATGAGGAGTGGTGGGAGGTCCGGAGAGGAGACGGGCTAACCAGGGTCCAGAGGCGGAGGAAGTTGGAGACGGAGGGAGGACAGCGGGAACCAGCAGGAGGCAGGAATGGTGGCGCACTGAAAAGGGAAGGAGACACAGGGGTTTAATAGAAGGCACAGGCAGGAGACACAGAGGGTTAACAGGAGGCAAGGCACAGGCAGGAGACACAGAGGGTTAACAGGAGGCACTGGCAGGAAACACAGAGAGATAACGGAGCAAGCTGCAAGCAGCAGCGAGCACGGCCTAGACAAGTGAGAAATAACTCAATAGTCAGGCGCCTCCACTGAGGGAGGGCGGCCTGAAATACCTGGTGGTAGGCTCTGATAGGTTAGGAGAAGGGTCCGGGTCAGGTCATGCAGGCAGGTGGCTGATGGCAGAGGCGCGCGATCTAACCCTCCGGCGCGTGCGCCGAGGTACCATGCACCCGGCCGAGGGAAGTGGAGGGGCGCGTCGGAAAGCCGGCTGCCGGAAAGCGAGAGGAGCAGGGGCGCGCGTCAAGGCAGTGTCAGAGGAGAAAGCCGGGCCGGAAGCGGAGGCGGTGAGTACAGCAGTGGGGACCGTGGAACGGGGAGCGGTGATAACAACATTCAATGCCAATTATGATACTCTAATGTCAAGAACATACATTGTTTTGCAGGCTTGAGGCACAATTTCACCTGATATTTTCTCAGTCGAACTGCTTCCCTTTGTTATCTCTGAACCATTTCTGTGACCAGTAGTGTTGAGCATTCCGATACCGCAAGTATCGGGTATCGGTCGATATTAGCTGTATCGGAATTCCGATACTTAGTTCCGATACTTTTTTCATATTGAATATCGGAATCGGAAGTTCCCATAATGCTAGGAGCCCGCTCGATTTGATTCAGCCAATGGGGATCCTCAGAAGTGTGGGCACATCCTGTTAGGCATGTAGGCATGTTAACTACTGGCATGGCTGTGATTGGCTGCTGAAATGATGTCATGATGCACTATAAAAACCGCTGCAGCCGCCATTTCTGGTTCACTCTGCTGTGAATTCAGTTAGGGACAGGCTGCTGTTGAAGACTGTGAGGGACAGTTAGAAATAGCGATCATCAAAAATATCTATTGCTCTACCCAGGCTACATAATCCACCACTGTAGCATTTTTGTAGCCCAGCAGCGCTGTTTTAATAGCTGTCTGCAAGGGCTGTGTGAGTGCAGACCCACGCTGTGTAGTGTGTCCTGCAGGCACGTCTGCTTGTAGACCGCCCAGCGTGTGTCTTTGCCTCATGTACATTTTTCTTTTATTGCTGCTTTTTTTTTCTCATGTATAGTGTGCTTCCATACGTATCCATATACGTTGGTTGAAAACACTAAAGGAGTGGACAGCAGAGCCTTTCAGCAGCCTTTCAGTGCTATAGCCCATTTCTCTGCACTGTTTTTGGCTGACTGATAGGTCTCTCTGTGTGTGAGTGCAGCTCACGTTGCAGTGTGTTCTACAGCCACCGCTGGTTGTAGTCCGCTCAGCGTGCGTCACTGCCTCATACACAGTCCTTTTTCTTTATTTATAGCAGCAAATTTGTCCAGATTTTTGCTCCTATATTAGTGTGCTTCCATCCGCATCCATTGTCATTGGTTGGTTGCAAACACTATATAGGATTAGATAGAGGAGCCTTTTTGCTGGCTTGTGCCCTTCAGGGCCAGCCAGACAAGTATCACCCTATTTTTTGGAGCCTCATCGATTGCATTGTAGGTTAGCTTCCTGCATTGTAATCGTTCCAAAAAGTTTGTGATACTCTAGCTTTCAAACTTTGGTCACATCCTTTTATTTCCCCCCCCCAAAAAAAAAAAAAAGGAAGTAAAGTTCACCCAACACTCCACTTTAGAGTTGTGTAGGCCACATTAGATCATATTAAAGTGTAGTACACACACTCTTGTCAAAATTAGTGTTTCTTATAATGGTTAGCAGGTGTTCAGGAATAAGAACACTAAGCCCCCCCTTTTTTACTTTTCTGCCCATCTTTATCAGTCTACCAAGATGAAGAAGGCAGGGAGTAAGGCACGTGGTCGTGGCCGAGTAGTTTCAGCAGGGAGAGGACGGGGGGATTCAGCAGGGAGAGGACGTGGGGATTCGGTGCCTGCTGCGGCCACCAGTGACCCGGCATCCTCCACTTTTACCAGGCAACAGTCCTTCATGCGCAGCTTTGTAGGACCTCGCCGTACCCCACTGCTCCGTGATGAACAAATTGAAGCCGTTGTCGGATGGATGGCAGCTAACGCATCCACTTCAATGACTTCCGCATCCTCTCAGGGCCAGAGCACTGAAGAGCAACCATCTGTCTCTTCACCACCTGCCAAATTGCCCAGGCAGTCTGAGAGCCCTGGACAGGAGCCATCTCAATCTTTACTTCTGTTCTCAGAATCTGTTGACTTGGAAAGAGGTGGCCAGCCAAGCAGCATTCTAGAGCGTGAAGAAGAGGGAGTATGCAGTGATGCGCAACTGCTTTGTCCCTCTGAATCTGAAGAGGCGGGTGGGCCAGTGCCTATGGTCAGCACACCTCAGTATGCATCAGATGATGATGAGACTCAGTTGCCAATTTCTGCTGCGTACGGTGCTGGCGAGACAACCCACGACCAGCCGGTGCTTGAAGAGGTGATTGTAGATGATGAGGTCCTTGAGCCATCATGGCGTCAGCCACAGGAAGGTGGTGGGAGCAGCTCTGAGGAAGAGATTCCCAAAACGGCCAAAACAGGAGGGAGAGGGCAGGGGCAGACTTGGTTGCCTGTAGCCTCCACTTTGGCACCCGTGAGGAGCAATCCTCTTCCAAAACAGAAAACGGGCGCTCCCAGGACTTGCAGTGCGTGGTCTTTTTTTGACACAGTTGCAGATGACATTTGCTTTGTCAAATGCAAGCTGTGTCATCAGAAAGTTAAACGAGGGAAAAATGTGAGCAACCTCAATACCACAAATATGTGGAAACATGTGCGTACCAAGCACGAGGTGGAGCTACACAGACACACTGAAGATGTAGGCCAACAGCTCGTGTTGGGGCCTCTTCCTCCAGCTCACACACAGCTGGTTCGACTTCCTCACTGGAATGCCATGGAAGAACCTCTGCCACTCTTGTCCAGAGACCCAGTGAATTTCCACCCACTGAACCACGTTCTCAGTCATCATCACACTCGCAGGCCACTCACCAGCAATCGGTAGCACAGGCATGGGAGAAAAAGCGGCCATACTCGGCAAACCATCCCCGAGCACTGGCTCTGAATGCCGGCATTGCCAAACTACTGGCCCTTGAGATGATGTCATTCAGGATGATGGAGACTGACACCTTCCGGAACATGATGTCATTGGCAGTTCCACAATACAATGTGCCCAGCAGCTTTTATTTCAGCAGGCAAGCCGTCCCTGCCCTGCAAAAGCATGTGGAGGGAAAAATTAAAAATGCGCTACTAAACGCCGTCAGCAGCAAGGTCCACCTGACCACCGATGCATGGACCAGTAGCCATGGACAGGGACGATACCTTTCCCTCACTGCCCATTGGGTCAATGTTGTGGAGCCGGGTACAGATCTGGAGAGTGGCTCTGTACGTATTCTGCCAACTCCAAGGATTGCGGGAATGCAGTCTGTACATATTGAGTCCTCCTCCTACTCTAGTTCCTCGGAATCAGCACTGCATGAGCCTGTTAGGACAGATATGAGCACAGGTGTGGCCAAATGTCAACAGGATGTACTTAAATTAATTTCTTTGGGGAATCGGAGCCACACAGCACAGGAGCTCTGGAATGCCATCAAGCAGGAGAGCGATGTGTGGTTTGTGCCTGCGAATCTCCAGCCAGGTTTGGTAGTGAGTGACAATGGCCAAAATCTAGTGGCAGCTCTGGGCCTAGGCAACCTCACTCACATACCATGTCTGGCACACGTGCTCAATTTGGTCGTGCAGAGCTTTCTGAGGGACTATCCGGATCTTGATGCACTGCTGCACAAGGTTCGCCTAGAGTGTGCTCACTTGCGGCGTTCCAGCATGGCAAGATCGCGCATTGCATCTCTGCAACGCCGATTCCGCCTGCCAGAACATCGCATCATATGTGACCTCCCCACCAGGTGGAATTCAACGTTACATATGTTGGAGCGTTTGCGTGAGCAGCAGGCAGCAGTAATGGAGTACCAGCTGCATCAGGCGCAAACAAGTCGCACTGTGCGCCGGTCACACTTCACCACCACTGAGTGGGCCACTATGAGGGACATCTGCCAAGTTTTGCGTGCCTTCGATGACTCCACGCGGATGGCCAGTGCAGATGATGCACTAGTCAGCATGACTGTCCCCCTTATCTGTCTGCTTCAAAAAACCTTACAAGCACTAAGTGAGGAGGTTTTTGAAGAGGTCGAGGATGAGGAGTCAGAAATGCCACCTGCTTCTGGCAAGTCTGCGCAACGTGGTTCCACACAAAGGCCTAGGCAGGGGACACTTAGTGAGGAGGATGATGAGGAGTCAATGGAGGAGGAGGAACACATCTCTCCAGAGGAGGGAGGTACACAAGGCTCTAGTAGTCAGTGTGCACAGCGAGGGTGGGGTGATGCTGAGCAGGCTGAGATGCTGCCTCAAGCTGGGGACAGCGTTTCCGGTCCAGTTGGCAGTCTGCAGCACATGGTTGATTTCATGCTGCAGTGCTTGTTAAATGACCGCCGCATCGCCAACATTCTCCACACGGCTGATTATTGGGTGTACACGCTCCTAGATCCTCGCTACCGGGACAACTTACAAAGCCTCCTACCACAGTTGAACCGGGAGTGTAAAATGCGGGAGTACCAAGAAACACTTGTGCAGGCCATCATGTTCTCCATTTCCCCCGCGAGTGTTGCTAGTAGTGCTTTTCAAAGCAGACATGTGGGTAGAGGCAGTGGAGGAAGCTCTGCACAAAGAGGTAGCAGAGGCAGTGCCGCAGGACAAGGCAAGGCCAGTATGGCCCAATTGTGGAAAAGTTTTGTGGGACCGCCACAAACGGCTACACCATCACAGACGGCTCCAGTCAGCAGGAGGCAACGTTTCCGTCAGATGGTGACAGACTACTTGTCTTGCCCTGTTAGTGTACTCCCAGACGGCTCTTCCCCATTCAAGTTTTGGGTCTCTTAGCTGGATACACGGCCAGAGCTTAGCCAGAATGCATTGGAGGTGCTGGCTTGCCCTGCTGCCAGTGTATTATCGGAACGTGTCTTTAGTGCTGCAGATGGTGTGGTAACAGACCGTTGCACGCGACTATCCGCCGATAATGTTGACCGGCTTACGTTTGTGAACATGAACAAGGCCTGGATCTCACTTGAATTTGCCAGTCCTCTTCCAGAATAAAGAATTGGCTGGCAACAGGAACCAGGTCTCCTGTTGTGTTCATGTTTCTATGACCTGAACTGTAATTCCTGGGCTACAGCAACGCCCGTTCTTGCTCAGAAGTGCTGTCCACACAGACAAAACACTCACTCATGTGTAAGTGGGGTTTGGTAACGTCAGCTGATCCCCTGCTGTGTGTACGGCAAACTCTCCTGCTGCCTACAACTTCTGACTACCTCTGATTTAATATGTTCTCTGATTTGCCCTCTGTCTCCACTCTGTTTTGAGTATTCCCTCAGGCCTCCAACACCGCCTGTTTCTGCTCTCAACTGCCGTCTGCACAATCAACACTTGTTCCTGTGTTACCATGGTCCTGTAACATCAGCTGATCTCCAGAGGTGAGTCCGGCAATGTATCCTGCTTTGTCTACATTCCCACTACTTGTAGTGGAAAAGTGGACAGAGCAGGAGACATTGCCTGACTCACCTCTAGGGATAAGCTGCTGTTACAGAACCATGGTAACACAGGAACAAGTGTTGGTTGTGCAGACGGCATTTCAGAGCAGCAACTGTCGTGTTTGGAAGTCAGAGGAAATACTCGAAACAGAGTGAAGGCAGAGGCCTAATTGGAGTACGTTAACAGTTAGTAGTAGTCTAGAAAGAATCTAAAACTGCCACCAAGTAGGCCTCAGCCTACTACCTGATTTTTCCTGGGCTCAGACAACGCCTGTTGGTGCTCAGAAGTGCTGTACGCACAGAAAAAACACTCGCTCATGTGTAAGTGGGGTTTGGTAACGTCAGCTGATCCCCTGCTGTGTGTATGGCAAAGTGTACTGCTCCCGCCAAACTCTAAGTACCTCAGATTTACACCTGGCTCCAAGTAGGCCTCAGCCTACTACCTGATTTTCCCTGGGCTCCGACAATGCCAGTTGATGTTCAGAAGTGCTGTACGCACAGAAAAAACACTCGCTCATGTGTAAGTGGGGTTCGGTAACGTCAGCTGATCCCCTGCTGTGTGTATGGTAAAGTGTCCTGCTCTCTCCAAATTCAAACGACCTCTGATTTACACCTGGCTCCAAGTAGGCCTCAACTTACTACCTGATTTTCCCTGGGCTCCGACAACGCCAGTTGGTGCTCAGAAGTGCTGTACGCACAGAAAAAACACTCGCTCATGTGTAAGTGGGGTTCGGTAACGTCAGCTGATCCCCTGCTGTGTGGACGGCAAACTCTCCTGCTGCCTACAACTTCTGACTACCTCTGATTTAATATGTTCTCTGATTTGCCCTCTGTCTCCACTCTGTTTTGAGTATTTCCTCAGGCCTCCAACACCGCCGGTTTCTGCTCTCAAGTGCCGTCTGCACAATCAACACTTGTTCCTGTGTTACCATGGTCCTGTAACATCAGCTGATCTCCAGAGGTGAGTCCGGCAAAGTCTCCTGCTTTGTCTACATTCCCACTACTTGTAGTGGAAAAGTGGACAGAGCAGGAGACATTGCCTGACTCACCTCTAGGGATAAGCTGCTGTTACAGAACCCCAGTAACACAGGATCAAGTGTTGGTTGTGCAGACGGCATTTCAGAGCAGCAATTGTCATGTTTGGAAACCAGAGGAAATACTCAAAACAGAGTAAAGACAGAGGCCTAATTGGAGTACGTTGACAGTTAGTAGTAGTCTAGAAACAATCTAAAACTGCCACCAAGTAGGCCTCAGCCTACTACCTGATTTTTCCTGGGCTCCGACAACGCCAGTTGGTGTTCAGAAGTGCTGTATGCACAGAAAAAACACTCGCTCATGTGTAAGTGGGGTTTGGTAACGTCAGCTGATCCCCTTCTGTGTGTATGGCAAAGTGTACTGCTCCCTCCAAACTCTAAGTACCTCAGATTTACACCTGGCTCCAAGTAGGCCTTGGCCTACTACCTGATTTTCCCTGGGCTCCGACAACGCCAGTTGGTGTTCAGAAGTGCTGTACGCACAGAAAAGTCACTCGCTCATGTATAAGTGGGGTTCGGTAATGTCAGCTGATCCCCTGCTGTGTGTATGGTAAAGTGTCCTGCTCCCACAAAATTCAAACGACCTCTGATTTACACCTGGCTCCAAGTAGACCTCAACATACTACCTGATTTTCCCTGGGCTCAGACAACGCCAGTTGGTGCTCAGAAGTGGTGTACGCACTGAAAAAACACTTGCTCATGTGTAAGTGGTGTTTGGTAACGTCAGCTGATCCCCTGCTGTGTGTATGGCAAAGTGTACTGCTCCCTCCAAACTCTAAGTACCTCAGATTTACACCTGGCTCCAAGTAGGCCTCGGCCTACTACCTGATTTTCCCTGGGCTCCGACAACGCCAGTTGGTGTTCAGAAGTGCTGTACGCACAGAAAAATCACTTGCTCATGTGTAAGTGGGGTTCGGTAACGTCAGCTGATCCCCTGCTGTGTGTATGGTAAAGTGTCCTGCTCCCTCCAAATTCAAACGACCTCTGATTTACACCTGGCTCCAAGTAGGCCTCAACCTACTACCTGATTTTCCCTGGGCTCCGACAACCCCAGTTGGTGCTCAGAAGTGCTGTATGCACAGAAAAAACACTCGCTCATGTGTAAGTGGGGTTTGGTAACCTCAGCTCATCCCCTGCTGTATGTATGGCAAAGTGTACTGCTCCCTTCAAACTCTAAGTACCTCAGATTTACACCTGGCTCCAAGTAGGCCTCGGCCTACTACCTGATTTTCCCTGGGCTCCGAAAACGCCAGTTGGTGTTCAGAAGTGCTGTACGCACAGAAAAAACACTCGCTCATGTGTAAGTGGGGTTCGGTAATGTCAGCTGATCCCCTGCTGTGTGTATGGCAAAGTGTCCTGCTGCCTCCAAAGTCAAACTACATCCAATTTACTCCTGGCTCCTAGTAGGCCTCAGCCTACTCCATGATTGTCCCTTGGCTCCAACAACGCCAGTTGGTGCTCAGCAGTGTCTTTGGCACGGGTACTTCCTGTTGCCCAGCCTGGTTCCAGCACGCCAGCTGTTTCCAGGTAGTGTCAATTTCACTTTGCCACCAATCCGTTGTCCTGTCGTCTTGCGGCCGGGTTAGCCAACTCTACAGTGCCTGCAGTTTAGGTGACTCCTATGTGGGCTGCGGGAACTGGCACTGAAGGCTGGATCCGTAGGGCCAATCGGACATGGACCCCCTGTAGGACTGTGGGTTTCGGTAACTGCGGTCGGCTTTTGGCCTGGCTACTTTGCTTTGGATGGGTACCTTCTGCTACCCACCCGGGTTCCAGCACTGTCAGCTGGTTCTCGCCAGAGCCTTTGGCCTAGGTGCCTCCATCTCGGTATCCGAAGGTCCAGCACCGTCAGCTGGTCCTTGGTAGTGCTTTCTAGCACAGGTACCTCCTGCATAGTAACCGTGGTCCAGCACCGTCAGCTGTTCCTCGGTACTGCCATTGGCTCTTGTAGCTTTTGCTACCCATCTGGGTTCTAGCACCGTCAGCTGGTTCTCGGCAGTGTCTTTGGCATGGGTACTCCCTGTTGCCCAGCCTGTTTTCAGCACGCCTGCTGTTTCCGGGTAGTGTCAAGTTCACTATGCCACCAATCCGTTGTCCTGTCGTCTTGCGGCCGGGTTAGTCGACTCTACGGTGCCTGCAGTTTAGGTGACTCCTATGTGGGCTGCGGGAACTGGCACTGAAGGCTGGATCCGTAGTGCCAATCGGACATGGACCCCCTGTAGGACTGTGGGTTTCGGTAACTGCGGCCGGCTTGCCGCCTGGCTACTTTGCTTTGGATGGGTACCTTCTGCTACCCACCCGGGTTCCAGCACTGTCAGCTGGTTCTCGCCAGAGCCTTTGGCCTAGGTGCCTCCATCTCGGTATCCGAAGGTCCAGCACCATCAGCTGGTCCTTGGTAGTGCTTTCTAGCACAGGTATATCCTGCCTAGTAACCGTGGTCCAGCACCGTCAGCTGTTCCTCGGTACTGCCATTGGCTCTTGTAGCTTTTGCTACCCATCTGGGTTCCAGCACCATCAGCTGGTTCTCGGCAGTGTCTTTGGCACGGGTACTCCCTGCTGCCCAGCCTGTTTTCAGCACGCCTGCTGTTTCCGGGTAGTGTCAAGTTCACTATGCCACCAATCCGTTGTCCTGTCGTCTTGCGGCCGGGTTAGTCGACTCTACGGTGCCTGCAGTTTAGGTGACTCCTATGTGGGCTGCGGGAACTGACACTGAAGGCTGGATCCGTAGTGCCAATCGGACATGGACCCCCTGTAGGACTGTGGGTTTTGGTAACTGCGGCCGGCTTGCCGCCTGGCTACTTTGCTTTGTATGGGTACCTTCTGCTACCCACCCGGGTTCCAGCACTGTCAGCTGGTTCTCGCCAGAACCTTTGGCCTTGTTGCCTCCATCTCGGTATCCGAAGGTCCAGCAATGTCAGCTGGTCCTTGGTAGTGCTTTTTAGCACAGGTACCTTCTGCTTAGTAACCGTGCTCCAGCACCGTCAGTTGGTCCTCGGTAGTGCCATTGGCTCTTGTTCCTTCTGCTACCCATCCGGTTTCCAGCACTGTCAGCTGGTTCTCGCCAGAGCTTTTGGCCTAGGTGCCTCCATCTCGGTATCCGAGGTCCAGCAACGTCAGCTGGTCCTTGGTAGTGCTTTTTAGCACAGGTACCTTCTGCTTAGTAACCGTGCTCCAGCACCGTCAGTTGGTCCTCGGTAGTGCCATTGGCTCTTGTTCCTTCTGCTACCCATCCGGGTTCCAGCACTGTCAGCTGGTTCTCGCCAGAGCCTTTGGCCTAGGTGCCTCCATGCCGGTATCCGAAGGTCCAGCAACGTCAGCTGGTCCTTGGTAGTGCTTTTTAGCACAGGTACCTTCTGCTTAGTAACCGTGCTCCAGCACCGTCAGTTGGTCCTCGGTAGTGCCATTGGCTCTTGTTCCTTCTGCTACCCATCCGGTTTCCAGCACTGTCACCTGGTTCTCGCCAGAGCCTTTGGCCTAGGTGCCTCCATCTCGGTATCCGAGGTCCAGCAACGTCAGCTGGTCCTTGGTAGTGCTTTTTAGCACAGGTACCTTCTGCTTAGTAACTGTGGTCCAGCACCGTAAGTTGGTCCTCGGTAGTGCCATTAGCTCTTGTTCCTTCTGCTGCCACTACGGGTTCCAATACTGTCAGCTGGTTCTCGCCAGTTTCTCAGCCTTCTTGTACCTCTGCTACATTTCCAAGATCAAGCTTTTTGAAATTGTCTTTGGTAATCCTTATTGATCTCCATGACGATGACCCTGAAGACCACACCAAAGAAGACCAGAAATATGACCCAAAATAATATGACGAACAGGACAAAGAACATGAAGACAGCCACCAAGATACAGAACAAAAGACAGAATAACAAGAAGCAGAAGAAGCAAAAGCAGAAGAACAGAAAGCAGAAGAACATTAAGCATAAGACTAAAAATCAGCATAGAAGATATCAAGAATTATAAGCAGAAGAAGACTAAGCAGTAAATGGGGGTGAGTCCGTTCCTCCTCGTGGTACCCCTGGATAATGCCTGCTGCTGCAGGCCAAACTGAACGCGGACAAATCCTGTTGTAAATCTTTTGTGACAGGCAGAACGTAAGGTGTAATCTTATAACTTTTATAGATAGGTACTACAGGAATGCCTGTCACCATAAGAAAATGAAGAAGAAGAAGAATAGGAAGAAGATGAAGAAATAGCATATGAAAATTAATAATAGCTGAATAAGAAGAATATGAAGAATGGAAAAAAAAAATAATGGGAAGAAGGTGAAGAAGAAGAAGATGAATAAGATGAAGAAAAAGTTGATGAAAAAATGCTACTGCTGCGGATCATGAAGGAGAAAGTGTGGGAGAAGTACAAAAGAAGGTGAAGAGCATAGAAGTTGTGAAACATACATATCTGACAAAATATAAAAAAGGTTAACATAGTCAATATCTTTTTAACTCCGAATGTCTTGAAAAAAAAAATTGGAATTAATGCTATGCCATGTGATTTGAATAAACCTCTATGCCTTTAATGTCTCCTCCACCTCCCACAATACATTCTACATGATTCTTATTTGTTTTCAAATATGTAGAATTAGCCAACAAGGAAATAAAGGGCTTTTTTTAATTCCGATACCGGAAGTCCCATTGACTTGAATGGGACTTCCGGTATCGGAATCGGCGATACCCGATATTTTTTTCGTATCGGGCGATACCATCCGATATGATATTTTTGGGTATCGAATGGTATCGCTCAACACTAGTGTTCAGTTTGTTTCTATTGCTATTCCATTTTATGTAATAGTATATATAATTTTTATTCCCAATTCATATCATCTTGCTTGCGTAATTTAGTGATGAGCAAGCACTAAAATGCTCGGGGGCCCGTTGCTCGGGTCAAGCAAATTGGAATACTCGGGTATTCGGACAGAACAACAAGCCCAATGTAAGCCTATGGGAGACCCAAGCATTTTTACCGCGATCCCCTCCCAGGGGTCCTTTAAAGGTGTAAAAACGTCTGTAAATGACGGAAACAATGCTCAAATGACACAGGGGCATCATGGGGATCGCCCCTGGAAGCATTCCTGACTCTTAGTTCACAACCTTAATAATTTTTTTCAGAGTTTCATGCCATTTTTACCGGTGCACCAAAAAACACACCAAAACGAAACCAAAACGGATTTTGCTGGGAAATATGTTAAGGTAAATCCTTTCCAGGTTAATGACTTGTATATAAGGCAAAATAATTAACCCCAGAGCAAAATGTTTCTCCACCACTTGGGCTTTGTTCAGACGCAGCATTTTTGAAGCGTTTTTCAACTTTAACATTGTTTTCAACCAATACAAATGCATTTACTTGGAAATATCATTGTAACAGTTACCAACTCTAGCTGGCCATGTGGTGTGTGACACATAAGCAGACACATCTTGTTTCTTTTATGAAGGAGGGACTCTTAAAGTCACAGAGTCTATTTTTACAAGGGCATCAGGCGGCATTAATCTTCTTAAAGGGCCATTATTAAACTGTGGGTCTCCTAAACTGTTTTTGTCTATGCAGTGAGTGGATGGGCTGCCAAGAATTATGAAACACCACAATACCCCTTTCACAAGAGGTACAGGAGGGCTTCCAGAAAAAATGTTGCATTGAATGCAAGGCATGGCTTGCCCTAAAGTTACGTGCACCCCAATAAGCTTTTTCAAGCCACGTATTTGATGGGCCCAGGAAAATCCACATCACATTATTCAGTTTGTACTCCCATTCTGTTTTCTTATGCATTGACTGCAAGGCCTGCCCTGCTATCAAGTCATTTGCACCCCAATAAGCCTTTGAACCCACATAAAAACCCTCCCCAGACCCAGAAGGAGACCCTACCAATTATCCCCTACACCGCTTGCCTAGCATTCTGAATAAACCAAGACACTACCAAGCCATATGCACCCCAATAAGCCTTTGAACCCACATACTGGATGGGTCCAGGAAAATCCACTTCACTTTCTTCATTTTGTACTCCCATTATGTTTTCTTATGCATTGACTGCAAGGCCTGCACTGTTACCAAGTCATATGCACTCCAAAAAGCCTTTGAGCCCAGGTACTGGATGTGCACAAGAAAATCCACTTCACATTCTTCATTTTGTACTCCCATTCTGTTTTCTTATGCATTGAATGCAAGGCCTGCCCTGCTACCTATCAGGCTCATGACAGCGCCGGCGTGCAGCCTCCGCTGAGCAGGGACTCAACCATACTGTAGGGGCCCCGGGGACAGGAATAGCCGGAAAGTACAGATGCACAGGACCTGAACGCTGAAGCTTTAGCAAGCAGGCACAGGACCTACGTTCATGTGACTGCAAGGAGGCGGGCTTAGCGTCCTGCTTTCAGAGATGGTAGAAAACTCAGAGTCGGGCAAAACTGAGTTCATACACAGTACGGGCAAACGAGGTACAGAACCGTGAGTCAGAGAATAGTCAGGCGTAGCAGAGGGTCACACACAGGATGGAGGCAGAAGTACCAGAGGGGCGATCACAGGGAGGTCAGGACAAAGCCAGGGGTCATACACGGGACGGACACACAAGTACAAAATCAGAATCCAAGAGACGTAAACCGAGGCCAAACCAGATCATACACCAAACAATTGTACCAGGACAGGCGAGAGCACAAACGAAGCAGAGTCGGGCACACTCAAAACTAGGAGTATAAACGACAGGGGAGGGTCCTCATCTGAAGCTATAAAAACCCTCCCCAGACCTCCTCTACCAATTAACCCCTACACTGCCTGCCCAGCATTCTGAATAAACCATGACAGTACCCGTCCTTCAACGGGGGGCCTCAGGACCCCCAGGCCTCTCCGGATATCGAGCATGCTACGCTCTGACCAGGTGGTCCGCGTGCACCAACCTGGCCGGTACCCATGATCGATCCTCCAGACCCTATCCCTTCCAATGGACGAGATACTGCAGTGAACCGTGAACCCATCGCGACTGCACAATGTTTTGTACTTCAAATTCCATGTGACCGTCCACCAATACTGGAGGCGGTAACGATGAGGGTTCCTCTACCATCAAACCTACAGGTTTGAGCAAGGATCTATGGAACATGTTATGCAATTTCAAAGATGATGGGAGGAGCAAGCGATAAGCCACCGGGTTGATCACTTCCGTTATCACATAGGGACCAATGAATTTGGCACCCAACTTGGTGGAAGGTAGTTTCAAGCTTATGTTTCGTGTCGAGAGCCATACCTTATCCCCACAATGTAGAGTCTGACCCGGGTCCCTTTTACTATCAGCAAAGTGTTTGTATTTTTCTTGTGCTTTGCTAATGCTTCCTTGAACTTTTGACAAAAGCTCACTCATTCTGCTGACTGAATCTTCAGCCCCCGTACAGTTTGAATCCAGGCGTGAAAACTCACCAAAATGAGGATTTAATCCACAACTAAAAAAAAAAGGTGACCTACCCGTGGATTGGTTAATTCGATTGTTAAAGGCGAACTCCGCCAATGGCAACGCGTCACACCAGTCATCCTGCAACGTCGAAGTCAAACACCGGAGGATCTGTTCCAATGACTGATTGGTGCGCTCCGTTTGTCGATTGCTCTCTGGGTGGTAGGCTGAGGAAAAAGATAAAGAAATCCCTAACTTCCTGCAAAAAGCCTGCCAGAATTTTGCTACAAATTGTGTCCCCCTATCAGATACAATATTCGTAGGTACACCATGGAGACGAACGATTTGGGAAAGAAAGTGTTTCGAAAGAACCTCAGCTGACGGTAACTTGGCCATGGGTACGAAGTGTGCCATTTTAGAAAATCTATCCACAATTACCCAAACTACCGTGTTACCCCGTGATGGAGGGAGATTGGTGATGAAGTCCATGGACAGATGAGCCCAAGGTCTTCTAGGAATAGGCAAAGATACCAATTCCCCGGCCGGCTGGCAATGAGAGCTCTTTGAACAGGCGCGAACCCCACAGGCTGTGACATGATTCTTTCTGCAGACATTAATGGCCACCAAAAAAGTCTCTTCACTGCCTCACATGTGGCTGCAATACCTGGGTGAGCCCCCAACTTCGAGTCATGAAATTCTTATAGATCAGAGCGTAAATGCTGTGGTACAAACAATCTATGAGCAAGTTTGGATCATTGAGCTAAAGATTGAGCTCCCACAATCTCCCGCTCCAATTCCGATGATAGCTCTGCTATAACCACCCCAGGTTGAAGAATGGATGATGGTGGATCGGGGCAGACAATGGTTCAAAACTTCGTGATAGAGCATCTGCCTTTACGTTCTTAGACCCAGGCCGGAAAGTAATAGAAAACTGAAACCGAGAAAAAAAAAATTACCACCGAGCCTGTCTGGGAGTCAACCTTTTTGCTGACTTAATGTACTCCAGATTTTTGTGATCCGTGATAACCGTAATCGGATGCTCTGTCCCCTCTTCAAATGCCAAATTAATTGCTAGGAGCTCTCTATTCCCAACATCATAATTTCTCTCTGCCGGAGAGAATTTTTTGGAGAAAAATGCACAAGGTCTAAGATTAGTCAAAGTAGCTGGCCCTTGAGACAAAACGGCCTCCACCCCCACCTCAGAAGCATCGACTTCCACAACAAATGGTAAGGATGGGTCAGGTTGCACCAGTATCGGAGCAGACATAAAACAATTCTTCAAAACCAAAAAGGATTGTTTAGCCGGGAGAGACCAATTTTTGATATCGGCCCCTTTACATGTGAGGTCGGTGAGGGGCTTTACTATTTGTGAAAAGCCCTTGATAAACTTTCGATAATAATTAGCGAATCCCAAGAAGCGCTGCAGCCCTTTTAGGTCCTGGGGTTGAACCCACTCTGCAACGGCCTGCACCTTCTTAGGATCCATCCGAAACCCTTGTGGAGAAATAATAAGTCCTAGAAAGGTCGACTCCTGGACAAAAAATGTACACTTTTCCAATTTGACAAACAATTGATTCTCCCTGAGTCTCTGAAGAACAGTTTTCACATGTACCAAATGAGAGTGTTTGTCAGTTGAGTAGATCAAAATATCATACAGGTAAATAACAACAAAGCGACCAATCATGTCAGCAAACACCACATTGATGAAGTTCTGAAAAACTGCTGGTGGGTTAGCGAGACCAAACGGCATCACTAGGTTTTCAAATAGCCCCTCAGTAGTGAGGAAAGCCATTTTCCATTCATCCCCCTCTTTGATTCTTATCAAATTATAAGCCCCCTGAGATCCAATTTGGAAAACCATTTTGCCCCCGAGAGTTGGTTGCACAAATCTAGGATCAAAGGTAAGGGATATGCACTTTTGACGGTAATCTTGTTGAGTTCTCGGAAGTCGAGGCAGGGGCGCAGGCCACCATCTTTCTTTTTGACAAAGAAAAATCCTGCTGCTATCGGAGAGGCTAAAGGTCTAATATGCCCCTTACGGAGACTTTCCGTTATATAATCTTTCATAGCCAGAGGCTCAGGTCCCGACAAATTAAATAAACGGGCTTTGGGCAATTTGGACCCTGGGATCAGGTCAATAGTGCAGTCGAATGACCTATGTGGGGGTAAAACCTCGGCCTCGCTTTCGGAGAACACGTCCTAAAACTCCTTCAGGTACTCCGGAATACCCTCCAGACAGATAGAAGACTCAGAGACAGGTTTTGCGGGTGAAACACAGAACACAGATTTATAGGAGCAGTCAATACATTTTGGACCCCACTTAACGATTACTCTTCTCTCCCAATCAATAATTGGGTTGTGCCGTAGGAGCCACGGCATACCCAATACCAGCCCTTCGGGCAGATTGTCCATAACAGAACATCTTATCTCCTCAACATGGGAGGAACCCACATGTAAAATAAAATTGTTGGTAACATAATGAATCCCAGAACGGGTGAGAGGGGAAAAGTCAATAGCCATGATTTTCAGAGGGGTCTCCAACCTGACTGTCCCTATCTTGACCCTGGAGACGGTACTGGAACTGATCAAGTTAAGGGATGAACCGCAGTCCACCAAGGCTGTAGAAATAAAACGACAGTTGTCTACTACCAGTTCGACATTCAGCAAAAACTTAGAGCATGAGGAAAAAAGTACCTGAGGGTCTGGGCAGCCTCCTCGATCATCACTACCCAGACCTAGTAGTTTCCCGACGGCTTGGAAGTCGCAGGACAGGACGGGCAGTCTCTTCTCCAGTGTCCTGATTCCCTGCAGTAGAAACACAATTGCTTTTCACGGCGGCGCCTCCTTTCTTTCTCTCTGATCGAAGTGGCGCCAATTTCCATAGGCATAGGACTGGCCTCCACCTCTTTACTTCTAGAGAACAAGGAAGTTTCAGAATGCATCACTCCTCTGGCTCTCAGCCGGCGATCCATTCGCACCGCTTGGGTTATGGCTTCTTCCAGAGTATTAGGAGGTGGGTGCAGGGCCAGAGCGTCCTGAAGGCGTTCCGATAGGCCCCTACGAAATAGCCCCCTGAGAGCAGCATCATCCCAGGAGACCTCGGCCGACCACCGTCGAAACTCCGAACAAAACCACTCCGCAGAGTGCCGACCCTGACATGCACTCATCACCATGTCCTCCGCCAAGCGAACCCTGTCAGGTTTGTCATAAATGCGGCCCAAAGCCTCAAAAAATGCATCCACAGTCATGCGTTCAGGGGCTGTAGGTGCTAGAGAAAATGCCCAGGCTTGTAGGGCACCCCGCAGCAGGGAAATGACTTCACCTACCCTTTGGAATTCTCCCCCGGACGAGCGAGGTCTCAGAGAAAAGAATAATTTACATCACTCTCGAAAGGCCCTGAACTCAATTTTGTCCCCAGAAAAGGAGCCGGGTAATTTAACCAGAGATTCTGGAGAAGAAAGGGACACATCCCTAATCTCGGGACCTATAGCCCCTTGTACAGTGTTGACCAGCTGTTGCTGGGTATGAGCCATAGAACGTTGTTCCACATTTAATTTTTGGAACATCTGAAAACGCTGCTTTACCTGCTCAGATAGAGCCTGCATAGGGTCCATGATTACAGCGGATCCAGCCACACAGACTCCACCTTTCGTTCAGAGGGAGCAGAGGAGAGAGAAGAAAAAAAAACTGTAATGGTTGACAGCGCCGGCGTGCAGCCTCCGCTGAGCAGGGACTCACCCGTACTGTAGGGGCCCCGGGGACAGGAATAGCCGGAAAGTACAGATGCACAGGACCTGAACGCTGAAGCTTTAGCAAGCAGGCACAGGACCTACGGTCCTGTGACTGCAAGGGGGCGGGGCTTAGCATCTTGCTTTCAGAGATGGTAGAAAACTCAGAGTCGGGCGGTCCTACACGGGACGGACACACAAGTACAAAATCAGAATCCAAGGGACGTAAACCGAGGCCAAACCAGATCATACACCAAACAATCGTACCAGGACAGGCGAGAGCACAAACGGAGCAGGGTCGGGCACACTCAAAACTAGGAGTATAAACGACAGGGGAGGGTCCTCACCTGAAGCTATAAAAACCCTCCCCAGACCCAGATGGAGACCCTACCAATTATCCCCTACACCGCTTGCCTAGCATTCTGAATAAACCAAGACACTACCAAGCCATATGCACCCCAATAAGCCTTTGAACCCATATACTGGATGGGCCCAGGAAAATCCACTTCACATTCTTCATTTTGTACTCCCATTCTGTTTTCTTATGCATTGCCTGCAAGGCCTGCTGTTCTGCCTTCATACACATTGAAACGGTGTGCACTCTAGCATACAGCATAAACCACCTTCTATCTTCCAAATAAGCAGACTTTTCTCTGTAGTCTAACTAGTAGAGGATGTGGTTTCTTGTGTAGAGGACAATGTTTACTGACATCCTGAGGCTTGCTCTCATCCGGAGGAGGTTTATTCATGTTGTGAGGAGGGCCTGTGGAAACAATGTTAGTTTTGTGGACTGCCAAGGGTGTCCTACTGGGTTTGACACTGGGACAGTGGAACACGACAGAGTAAAGTCAAAACTAGGGTCATTTCTAATCCTAGATTGTTTGGTGACAAAATCAACAAATACAGTGAAAGGAGGGAATGATAAATTATGCTACAGGCTGGCGGAAAGCACCATATAATAGAAAAGGTGTTTAGGTGCGCTCACAGCCCAGGGTCTACCGTGCAGAGATGGTAACTGCTGCTCGGTAATAGCGGACGTTATATGGCGGAACAATAGAGGAACACACGGGGTTAACTCCACCTAGTGTGTACAGAGGTGGACTCTGTTTCCTCACAGAGCCGCCCGACCGCCAAACACAAATACTGCAACCTGTTTATGCTCACAGAGCTCGGCAATGTGAGCACTGGTGTATAGACACAGGACTCTACCCCTGAGACAGACACTGGGTTAGAGGTCCTCTAGTCACACTAGTGCTCGGCACCGCAGCTGTGATGCCAGGAAAAAAAAAATAGTAAATAAAGCACACTACGTGCGAACTGCACCGCTCTGGTGGACGCCACTAATCACCCGGACAAGGGAGGAAAGCGCTAGACTTGCGCACGGTGTCACACTGGCGGATGCAGCCGCTTAATGCATTACTGAAGGTGCCCAGAGCTGGATGGCACCATATGGCGCTGAGTGAGGTGCTGAGATGTGGAAGCACCGTGGCGCAGACCAAGCCACTAGTAGGCGCTGACTGTAACTCGATAGCCCTATACATACATATCCAAGGGAGGGGAGTTAAAATGAGTCACCAGTTACATGCATCTATCATCACTCACATAATATACAATAAGAGTCTATACTAGCGTATGGCCGAGCAGCCATGCAAACCTTTTATAGCAGCATCCTTCCGGGACCTTCCTGACGGTCCAATCCGAGCTGCTTGAGGACCTGAGCTTGTGACCTCCGACCTCTAATCAGAGGTCATCCCACGGGCATGCTCAGTAGCCCGAAAGAAGAACTTAGTCCCAGGAGCTGCTTGCTGCTGACCAGTGCAGGCTGCTATAGCTGACCCTGAAATGGCAGCAGCAACTGAACCGACAACACTGGCCTGCTCAAGACACTGGGAATTACGTCTTTCCTGAGCAGTCACTTCTGCGGCCAGGACTGAATGGGAGACCGCAGAAGGCAAAGCTCAGGATTCTTCCTGTGCAAAGGCAGGAACCTGATGCCTAACACATTATGATTTTGTTTATACCGTGAGCCACAAGGAATCCACTTTTCTTGTAGGTTGTAAGAAAGTTTCTGTACTATTGGATTGACACCCTTAGCGGTGTCTAAGATTGCCAATCTGGGCAAATCTCCTTCCTCCTGGGCAATCTGTAACTCTATCAATAAATCACTCAGATCTCTAAGCTTTTGATAACCTTTAGGTCCTGTCTTAGGAAAATCATCAAGTCTTTTATATAAAGCATTCTCTATGACTTCTACTGTCCCATAGCATTCATCAAGTCTTTCCCACACTTTACGTGGACCTGTGAGGGGATGCTTTACATTAATGTCTCTCAGTCTTTTGGCATGTTCGACCGACTCACTTCCGAGCCACTTTACTAGGAGATCTAACTCCTCACTACAAGAAAGGTCCAGACCATGAATGGCATTCCGGAACGAAGCTCACCATGACCTATAGTTCTCGGGTTTGTCAGTGAACTTTACAAGTCCTTTTGTAACCAGCTCTCGGCTGGCAAAGAACTTTGCAAAGTCCATGGTGGCTCGGTCAGTGCTTGCATGAGCTGGTGTGTTATAGTCATGTCTAGTGTGTGGTGTATCACCATACATGTAAGACGCTTCTGACTCCGGATAGCCTGTGCAGTACCTTCTTGGTGAAGAAGGTGGCTCTTTAAAGTGAGAATGGAGCTGTACTTTCTTCTCAGTGGAACGGTAGCTGCGGTCGACATCTCTGTGCTGGACGTCTCCTTGTCTATGGTAGTGAAGTTCGGGGTTGGGTCTATGGTAATCGGCATAGGCTGATCGATAAGATGCTTCAGGGCTATCATCTACGCCAGAATGTTGGCGGATGTATTCTGCGACGCACTGCGCTGGATCTTGCTGCTCTAGATCTGGTCTGAGAATGCTGCTGCGTCTCTCAGAATCGGGATTTTTCATAGCTTCCAGATTGCTTTAGCTATTGCTGCTGCTGTATCTTTATCTGCCGCAAGTTTTTCTAGAGAGGCTTGCAGGCATGCACTTTCCGCCTCTTGCTCTGCCTGCAAGCACGTGGCTTCCACTTCTCTCTCAGCCTGCAAACGTGTGGCTTCCATATCTTGCTCTGCCTGCAGACGTACCCTCGCTGCCTCTCTCTCTGCCTGCAAATGTGTGGCTTCCATATCTTGCTCTGCCTGCAGACGCACCCTCACTGCCTCTCTCTCTGCCTGCAAATGTGTGGCTTCCATATCTTGCTCTGCCTGCAGACGCACCCTCACTGCCTCTCTCTCTGCCTGCAAATGTGCGGTTTCCGTATCTTGCTCTGCCTGCAGACGTACCTTTGCTGCTTCGTGCTCTGCTTGTCTCAGCTTTAGACACATCTCTCATTCGGCGAAGGAGGATCTCGCTCTGGCTGCTTCAGCCTCGGCACGAGCAACAGCAGCGAGCTCTGCTATTGACGACCTGCCAGAACTTGCTCGTGACCTCGTTTTGAGAGAGGATGTGCTGTTTTGAGACATTGTGTGCTTAGCTGCGTACTGCTAAGTATACTGGCGGGAAACAGTTTATGCGCGGCGGTTTCCCCATGGTGGGAAACATGAAGCACTTGTAGGCGGGCTGCACTCTCGGTACTTGTGACTGTACGGCAGCTGCTGCAGTGGCTCCTTAAGTCGTATTCACGGCATCTAGCATCTGTTTTACTGTTCTGCCTTCATTCACGTTGACACGGTGTGCACTCTAGCATACAGCATAAACCCCGACTGTTCTCTGCTGTCTAACTTGTTTATTTATGAAGAGTATAGAACATGCGGTAAAACAATAAAGAATACAAACAACATGGGTAAGTATTGCGCAGATGATCACACAGCTAACACAGTAACAGGAAGTGTGATGCAAACTTACATAGAAATAAACAGGTGTCTAATTACATCTGCTGTGCACTGGCTGCCAGACAGTTAATAACTAGAGTTGAGCAAAACGGGTCGGTCATATTCAAAAGTAGGCGACTTTCGCTGAAGTCGGGTTTCATGAAACGAAACCCGACCATAGCGTGCGTGAGGTCGGCCACGAGGTCGGCGACCAGAGCGCCAAAGTCGCGTTTCAAAAGATGATTCCAGCGCCGTTTTTCAGCCAATGATGGAGGACGCACACTGTGGGCAACGCAATGATATAGGCATCGGTCACCACCATATTTGAGAAGGGAATGCAAGTGATTGGCTGGCTTTGTGTGGCGTCACAGGGGCTATAAAAGGGCGTGAACGCCGACCGCCATCTTACTTATGCCGATCTTAGCATAGGGAGAGCTGCTGCTGATGATGATTCTGTAGGGAGAGCATTAGGCAGGGAAGAAGAACAAAAAATCTGCTTCTGCTGTTAGCAATTTCCACTTACAACACAACACTTTGTGTGCAGTGACAGGGGAGGCTCTATTTTTGTGCATCAGCTCTGTTGGTTATTAGGCTGCCTTACAAGGCTTCCTGATAACTGCATTGCTGTGGCACACTGCTGTGCAAACTGCTTTTTTAAAAGCAAAAATACTTTTCTTCCTCTTTTCTGCACAGTTACCAAGCGTTCATTTTTCCACCCTTTTGTGTGTGCACTGTACAGCAGTCCTGCTTATTAGGCTGCCTGCATCCATACTTGGACTGAGAGCATTATTGTCAGTGTCCTCAAATCTCTAGTGAGATCTAAATTCTCATCAATCCTATAGACACCGTCCACCTTGTCATACACCATCCAATTTCAGTCTGTTACATTGAGGTGTAATCTCTACTGAGCCTGAGACAATAGATCTGCGTCCTCAAATCTATAGTGAGATTCAAATTCTCACCAATCCTATAGACACCCTCCACCTTGTCATACACCATCCAATTTCAGGATGTTACATTGAGGTGTAATCTCTCCTGGTCCTGAGACAGTAGTTCTGTGTCCTCAAATCTCTAGTGAGATTCAAATTCTCACCAATACTATAGACACCCTCCACCTTGTCATACACCATCCAATATCAGCCTGTTACATTGAGGTGTAATCTCTCCTTTGCCTGAGACAATAGTTCAGCCTCCTCAAATCTCTAGTGAGATCCAAATTCTCACCAATCCTATAGACACCCTCCACCTTGTCATACACTATCCAATTTCAGCCTGTTTCATTGAGGTGTAATTTCTCCTGTGCCTGAGATAATAGTTCAGCGTCCTCAAATCTCTATTGAGATCCAAATTCTCACCAATCCTATAGACACCCTTCACCTTGTTATACACCATCCAATTTCAGCCTGTTACATTGAGGTGTAATCTCTCTTGTGCCTGAGACAATAGTTATGCGTCCTCAAATCTATAGTGAGTTTAAAATTCTCACCAATACTATAGACACCCTCCACCTTGTCATGCACCTTCCAATTTCAGCTTGTTACATTGAGGTGTAATCTCTACTGGGCCTGAGACAATAGTTCAGCGTCCTCAAATCTATAGTGAGATTCAAATTCTCACCAATAGTAGATACACCTTTTACCTTGTTTTACAGTACCATGTAGCTGGTGGTATTTTGGGTACATTTTCACAAAAATGAGGAAGTATGGTGGAAGACACCATGGAAGTGGGCGGGGTTGCCAGCTGGTCCCGATGGTGGTGGTGTTGGTAGTGGCAAAAGCACAATAGCACCAAAGGCAGGAGGTGCACAATAGCACCAAAGGCAGGAGGTGTTGAGCCTGCGTCATCGTCTGGCTCCACAAGGCCTCAAAGGCTCTCTTTTCTGGGAGTAGGTAAACCACTTTTAAAGCCGAAGCTTCAGGAAAAAGTTTTGGCTTACAATGCTGACACAGCCTCCAGTTTTCTCGCCTCCTCTTCTGAAGTTTCAAAAAATAAAAGCACTGAGTCGACAGTGGAGGCTCCTGGTCTGGAACAACACCTTTCCTTGTGTCCTTTACCCCTACCAAAAGTGAAGGATGTGGCAGTCAACACTACCGATTACTCCATGGAGCTCTTTTCACATACCATGCCTGGGTTAGGTAAGTCAAATCGTGAATTCCCCAGTCCAAGATGAATCTGACATGGAGTGCACTGATGCACAGCCACTGCTAGATTTTTCTGCTGGTACATTCACTCAGAGCACTACATTGTCCTCGCAGTGTACTGAGGCAGAATCAGACCCTGATGAAATTCAGGTGCCCCTTCCCGCATACTATACCACCTTACTTGGTGACACAGAGGAAGGTGCACAAGAAATTGAAGAGGAGGTGATGGATGACCCAGTTGTTGACCCAGATTGGCATCCATTGGGGGAAGAGGGTGCTGCTGCCAAAAGCTCAGAAGAGGAGGAGGAGGATCCGCAGCAGGCAACGACATCGCAACAGTTGTTATCTAGCAGGACCGTAGCAGTCCAAAAATGTGTAGGAAGAGTGCAGTGTGGCACTTTTTTGAACAAAATCCTAATGATCAGGCAAAAGTTATCTGTAAGAAGTGCGCAAAGACCTTTAGCCGAGGGAAAAATCTGAGAAATTTGAATACCAGTTGCATGCTTAGACATTTAACCACCATGCACTTGCAAGCGTGGACGGACTACCAAACCTCACGTACCACATGTGCACCTGCTTCTAATGAAGGTAGTCAGCAACGCTACATCGCTTCCCCCACTGTAAGCCCACCGGTTAGCACACCACCAGCAGCAAATGTCGAGGTGTTGTCGCAAGGGCAAAGCAGTCATGGAATCACAATATTATTGCTACGAAAGACTGAATCTAGGCCATCAGCAACACCACCAACACCATCACCATCCCTCTCTCAGTCCGCCATGTCCACCGCTAGTTCCACCATATGCAGCTCTCAAGTCCAGCTCACCCTACCAGAGACTCTGAGAAGGACAAGAAAGTCCTTTCATCCGCGTACACTGGCTTTGAACGCCCACATTGCCAAACTAATCTCGTTAGAGATGATGCCCTACCGGTTGGTTGAAAGCAAAGCTTTCCGCGAGCTCATGGCCTACGCAGTACCACCCTATGACCTACCCTGTCGGCACTTCTTTTCGCGAAAAGCCATCCCAGCCCTCCACGTTCATGTGAAAGACAGCATTGTCCATGCACTCAAGCAATCAGTGAGTGGAAAGGTGCACCTCATAACAGATGCATGGTCCAGTAGGCATGGCCAGGGCCATTACGTGTCCATCACTGCGCACTGGATTAATGTGGTGGATGCAGGGTCCACAGGGGACAGCAGTGGTGGGACAGTACTGCCTAGCCCACGGTATAGGAAACAGTTCGCTGTAGGCGTTTGACCCTCCTCCTCCAGAAGCGAAAGCTCGTCCACAGAGAGCAGTCGCATGAGCACTCCATCTGCAGCTGCCAGTGTTGCACATGAGGTGTCCCACTATCGAACAGCTAGTGGTAAGTGTCAGCAGGCTGTGTTGAAGATGATGTGTTTGGACGACAACAGACACACTGCGGAGATACTGGCCGACGACTTGCAGCAACAAACTGAGTCATGGCTGGACAGTCTACATCTTGAGGCAGGCAAGGTAGTTAGTGATAACGGCCGGAATTTTGCGGCAGCCATAGCCCTTTCAAAACTCAGACACATACCTTGCCTGGCTCACACCTTGAACCTGGTGGTGCAGTGCTTCCTCAATAATTATCCGGAGTTAACACCCCTGCTCCATAAGGTGCGAAGACTGTGCTTGCACATCCGCCGGTCACCCGTACACTCCAGTCGCATGCAGAAGCTGCAGCGATTGCTCCACCTTCCCAAGCAGTGCCTAATTATCGACGTTGCAACAAGGTGGAACTCCACCCTGCACATGGTTCAGAGGCTGTGCGAACAGAGGCAGGCTGTAATTCATTTGCCGGAGGATACACGGGCAGGCAGTTTGCAGGCAGACATGGAGTTGTCTGGTGTGCAGTGGTCGAAGCTGAAAGATCTCTGTAAAGTCCTTCAGTGTTTTGAGGAATGCACATGGCTGGTAAGCGCAGACAACGCCATCATAAGCAGGAGCATCCCACTTATGCGTCTGCTCATGCAAACTTTGACGCACATTAATCAGCAGGCGTCTGCAGCCGAGGAGGAAGAGGAGGAGGGAAGCCTTGATGACAGTGAGCCATTGTCTGCTCAGGGAAGTCTCGTGGACGAGGTGGAGGAAGAAGAGGAGGAGCAGGAGGATGGGGATGATTATTTTGGGGAGGAGGATGCTTCTCAGGGGGCAAGAAAAAATGTTGGCTTGGCAAGGTCAGGTACAGGGTTTGTGCGTGACTGGAGGGATGTGGATTTGCCAGAAAGTGCTCCTCCACCCAGCACTCGCAGTGCATCGTTGACATCTGGAACATTGGCCCACATGTCTGATTATGCCTTGCAGATCCTAAAAAGGGACCCCCGCATTGCCAAAATGATGAACAATGACAACTACTGGATGGCCAGCATCCTGGTTCCACGCTATAAAGGCAAATTCCAAAACATCATGCCACAGGAGAACCTAGAGCTAATATTGGCTAACAAACAAGCAACTCTGGTAAACCGTTTGTTTGAGGCATTCCCAGCACACAGCAGCGATGATGTTTTTCCAACGAGCCGTAGGAGGCAACATGGAAGAGGTGTTCTTGGTGCACACAGCTGAAGTGGCGTTGGACACAAGGGTTTCATGACCATGTTATGGACTGATTTTTCAAGTACCGCTCACACGACTGGTAATACTGCATCGATCGAAAGTGACAGGAGACAGCAGTTGTCAACTATGGTAACAAACTACTTCTCCTCCCATATCGATGTTCTCCCTCACCGGTCATTCCGCTTTGACTATTGGGCCAGTAAACTTGACAAAAGGCCTGAATTGGCACAATATGCCTTACAGGAGCTCGCTTGCCCTGCTGCTAGTGTGTTATCTGAACGAGTCTTCAGTGCTGATGGATTAATCCTGACAGAAAAAAGGACCCGTCTGTCGACCCAAAATGTTGATGATCTAACCTTCATTAAAATGAACCATGCATGGGTGTTATGAATGGGTCACCAAGGAGAAAAAGACTAAACAAGCTAAGTCACAGAAAACCAGAGAGGTTGGTAACTATGCAAAATGCAGATCCCTGATCCTAACCACAACAACTAGCAGCAGCCGTGGAGCGTACCTACGATGGTCCTAGACGCTTCTTCAAAGCCGGAGGACTAAATAAGCCTAAAGCAAGAAAAGGGGAAAACTAACAGCCCAGAGCAGACCCCAAAGGAAAGACAGCCCCCTCACAAGTATTGATGGTGAAACAAGATGAAAGCAGAAACACAGGCAGGAAAATAGGCTGCGCAAATGATGGTGCCCAAACTAACTAGAAAGGATAGGAAAGGAAAGACACTGTCTGCAATCTGCCAAAAACCGTACAAAAATAATGTCCAACACTTCTGATAGCAAAATTAACCCTGAAGTCACTAGACTTCACCCACTATATCAGCACTCTGAAATATTCTGAGACAGAACAAAAAGAGGCCAATCTAATAAGGGACAAAAAAGCAAATTGTCAAATACAGATAAATAAGAGTGGAAATTCAGCACAGCCCCAGCCGGGGCTGGCTGACCACACAAAAAACTGAATAGACCAACAAAATAAAGTGTGAACAATAGCAGAAAAACTTAGCTTGAAATGACTGGAACAGAGCTGAAAACCAGGACCTGAAAAGCCAGAAGGAATCACAAGCACCAGACTAGGGCGTCGGCTGTCTTAAATCCAGTCTGAGATTCCTGAGGTCCAATCGTCATCCTCATTATCAGGTGGCAGATCTCTACTGATTAAATCAGCCTCACTACCTCCAGTTACCACCAGAGGGAGCCTGGAAGGAGAACTCACAACTGGTGGACTGGAAAATGAACTCACAGCACATGGGTTTCAAAGGATTTTGTCCCACCCTCCCTTGCTGACACGTAGGTTGCCAGAAAAATGGCTTGCTTTTGTCCTCCTCTTCCGCGGACTTCTCCAATTACTCCATTTGCAGCTGCTGAATATCCAACATCAACATATGCCATTTTTTCCACCTCCTTAACTGGGCTGCCTCCCCCCACAGGGCCGGGGTCACTACCTGGCACACGAACCCGTGCGAGTGCCGTTGCCCTGGACAGGTGGGTGGGCACACTCTTTGGCAACAGCACTGGCACAATTTCCCTCATAGTAGAATCAAGTGTCTCTGATGGTGGGGGTGCTCACCCACCGTCAGACACACCGGCGTACTATGAGGGGCCCTGTGCCAGTACCGCCGCCCACTAGTGGGCCCCCCCTGCTTGCTCTGGGCACCAGCACTTGCAATACTTACCTCTCCCTGCTCCACCACTATGTAGTCTGGCCTGTTAAATACTTCACAGGGACTGCCAATACAAGTTTGATGAAATGATAGATGATGGTTAAGATGTAGCTATGCCCTGTCCTGCTGGGCTCTATCTTCAGATGATCAATGGCTTCCATTTGTTATGGACGTCGACTCACAATAAGATGCAGTGGTGGTTTATCATCAGCTTTCATGGTTTTCCGACTCACAGACGTGTGACATTCCTGCCCACATTTTTAAATGTGTCCTCTCATGCCAATCCAATAGAATCGCATGCGGCCTGTGGCTTGTGTCTTTTGCACTCCAAAATTGCCTGACAGATCATGATAGGCAGTGATGACAATGTCTACTTCTGTCCCTGTGATCACAATTTGATGGAGGTGAGAAATTTGGAACCCATGGTACTGCGATACAGCAAACCTTTCTTCACAAGAACTGTTTTCGCTGTCTCCACAGACAAAGTAATTGAGGGTCAGCATCGCCTCTGAGAATTCTCCTGGGAGATTTTACCGTGATTAGTAATTCCAAAATTTCTGCAATCAGTCGACTTTCCGTCTGTACTTGTATCCATCTCATTTCCTCTTGCGGAGAGTCTGGACTGTCTTACTGAGACTGAAATATATATGAAGATTGAAAAATACCCCAACAGTGTATACTGGTGTACGCTTCGAATACATAACCCTTTTTCTACTTTTTGTCATGATCCAGGATGGGATTTCGCTTTGACCCGTCCTGGTTAGACTATGGGTTAATTGTGCTGCCTCTCTCTGGCAGAAGGAGGCTATTTAGTGCTCACTGGACCTGGGTCCGGTGTCAGTTATACTCCTGCCCTCGGCTGAGTTACGTGACCTCTTGTATACGTGTGCCTTGTGCCTGATATCTTGCTTGATTGTGTGGTTTTGATCTGGTTCTGTCCCTGTTACGAGTTCTGCCTGACCCTCTTGTACTGCGCTACCTCTCATGTATGACTCTCTGCTTGTGACCAGACTTCTCTCTGCTTGTCCCCTTGGTACCACATCGCCCTCTTGTGTATGACCTTTGGCTTTGTCTGACTACCC
This sequence comes from Dendrobates tinctorius, assembly GCF_039654945.1. Classification (NCBI taxonomy): domain Eukaryota; kingdom Metazoa; phylum Chordata; class Amphibia; order Anura; family Dendrobatidae; genus Dendrobates; species Dendrobates tinctorius. The sequence goes on along the minus strand of NW_027361687.1, from coordinate 89,608,080 downwards.
ATCTGTTTGTCCCTCCTGTGCCTCGTTTGCCCGTACTGTTGTGACCTCCGTTTTGCCTGACTCTGAGTTGTTGTATGATGTCCTGTCATATCTGAAAGCAGGACGCTAAGCCACGCCCCTTGCAGTCACATGACCATAGGTCCTGTGCAAGCTTGCTCATTTTCAGTGTCCGCAGGTCCCGTGCCTCTTTACTTTCCAGCGCTGACTGGACCCTGACACTAATAGTTTGAAGCACGCATTGTCACCTCTGCTGCCCTGCTCCCCAGGTAACTTTCAGCACTGCTTCTGTACTCAGGACACGCGCACTGGCTCTATGAGCAAGTGTAGTGCGGTGTCTCTGACATTATAACTGACCCATACCATTTTTTTTTCTCTGCTCCCATTCTCCTGTGTATGTGATGGATCCTATGCACACTCTTTCTGAACAGGTTAAGCACCTGACGCAGATGTCTCAGAAACTCCTTGGAGAACAAAGAGTTCTGGCTCAGTCTCAGCAGCTGATCGCTGACACTGTGCAGGGAGTTCTTTCATTGGGGGCTAGGGATGTTACATTAATTTCCCCGGAATCTCCGGTTAAATTACCCGATACCTTTTCTGGAGATAAAAATGAATTCAGAGTTTTCAAGGAGGGCTGTAAGCTTTTTTTTTTCCTTACGACCACACTCTTCTGGGGATGAAAGTCATTATATCCCTGTTAAGGGGAGCCCCCCAAGCTTGGGCTTTCTCCCTTCCTACCATGGCCCCTGAGCGTATGACTGTAGATGCATTTTTTGAGGCCCTGGGGCATATTTATGATGAGCCTGATCGGATGCATATGGCTGAGGACATGTTGATGAATGTTTGCCAGGGGAAGCACTCAGCCGAGTGGTTTTGCTCTGAGTTCAGACGCTGGGCTGCTGAGGTCTGCTGGAACGACGCCGCCCTCCGGGGGTTGTTCCGTAGAGGCCTGTCTGAGCATCTGAAAGACGCCTTGGCTCTCCACCCCCCACCTGATTCCCTGGAGGAGGCTATGACACAGGCCGTCCGGATGGATCTCAGGTTACGGGCAAGGGGAGTGATACAAACCGAGACATCACTATTCTCCAAAGGAAGGGGAGCCAGTTCTACATTGAAAATCACGGCGATGGGAACCATCAACCTTAAGGAGGAAGAAAGGAGACAACGGCACGTGAGAAAATGCTGTGTTCACAGTGGCGAGTCTGGACATTGGAAAAAGGATTGCCCCTCCCGGCCACTAACCAAAAAGCGACAGCCCGGGTGATTATCGTGGAGGTCACCCAGGCTCTCAGGTACCCTTTTCTGCCTTCTCTAAAATGTTGTTTCAAGTGGAACTTTGTTGTGGGAGTGTCTCCACATCCACTTCTGCCTTCGTGGATTGCGGTTCATCATTGAACTTTATTGACTCTGACTTGGTGGCCAGGTGTAAGATAGGGACAGTTAGGTTGGAGACTCCGATTCACATTGTTGCTATTGACAAAACACCACTGGTTAAGAATGACATTATGTTTCGTACTGAAGAATTTCTCCTTAAAGTGAGTTCCTTGCACCAGGAACGTATTTCATGTTTTGTAATGAACAACCTGCCTGCGGGACTGGTGTTGGGGTTCCCCTGGTTACATCTGCATAATCCTGTGATTAATTGGGAATCTCGGGACATTGTTAAATGGGGTCCCTATTGCTCTGAGAAATGTCTTGTTTCTGTGTCTGTGTCGTCCGTGGGTCTGGAAGGTATTCCGGAGTGCCTGATAGATTATACGGACGTTTTCTCCGAAAAAGAGGCTGAGGTTTTACCACCACACCGCCCATTTGATTGTGCCATTGACCTGGTTCCAGGTGCTAAATTGCCCAAAGCCCGCTTGTATAACCTCTCGGGTCCGGAACAGGCTGCGATGAAGGAATATATTTCCTAGAGTCTCCGTAAGGGACATATTCGTCCTTCTATTTCTCCTGTGGCGGCGGGGTTCTTTTTTGTAAAGAAAAAAGAAGGTGGTTTGCGCCCATGCCTCAATTTCCGTGAGTTAAATAAAATAACTGTGAGGAATACGTATCCCCTTCCACTTATTCCTGATTTATACAATCAGTTGTCCAGAGCTAAGTGGTTTTCGAAATTAGATCTACGGGGAGCGTATAACCTTATTGGAGTCCGGGACGGAGATGAGTGGAAAACGGCCTATCTCACTACTGAAGGGTTGTTTGAGAATTTGGTCATGCCTTTCAGCCTGACCAATGCTCCAGCGGTCTTCCAAAATTTCATAAATCATGTGTTCTCTGATTTGATTGGACGTTTTATGGTGGTATATTTGGATGACATTTTAATCTACTCTCCTGATAAACAGGCTCACATTGGTCATGTTCGGGCAGTTCTCCAAAGGTTCAGGGAGAACTGTCTTTTTGCTAAACTTGAAAAATGTTTATTTTTTGTTCAGGAACTGTCCTTTCTGGGATTCATCGTGTCTGCTGAAGGGTATCACATGGATCCTAATAAGGTGCAGGCCATTGTCGAGTGGGTTCAGCCTTGTGATTTGAAGGCTCTGCAGCGTTTCCTAGGGTTCGCTAATTATTATCTTAAATTTATAAGGGGGTTCTCACAGGTGGTTAAACCCCTCACAGACATGACTCAAAAGGGGGCCGATATCAAGAATTGGTCAACCGCTGCGGTAGCGGCATTTCAGTTTTTGAAAAAATGTTTCATGTCTGCCCCGGTTCTTATTCAACCGGACCCGTCTGAACCATTTATTGTTGAGGTAGACGCCTCAGAGGTGGGGGTGGGGGTGGTATTGTCCCAGGGACACGCCACTTTGACCAATTTAAGACCTTGCGCCTTTTTCTCAAAGAAGTTCTCCCCTGCGGAGAGAAACTATGATGTGGGGAATCGGGAACTTCTGGCCGTAAAATTGGCCTTTGAAGAATGGAGGCATTTTTTGGAGGGGGCTGTCCATCCTATAACGGTAATCACGGACCACAAAAACCTAACTTACATTGAGTCAGCTAAAAGGTTGACTCCCAGACAGGCTAGATGGTCACTTTTTTTTTCCCGATTAAACTTCTTGATCACTTTTCGGCCAGGATCCAAGAATATCAGTGTGGATGCGTTGTCACGCAGTCTAGATCCCGTGTCTCCCCCGGAACCTCCATCCTCCATTCTTCAGCCTGGGGTGGTGGTGGCAGATGTTTCTAGTGTGTTGGAGCGGGAGATTCGAGAAGCCCAGTCTCTTGCACCTCCAGCTAAGCCGGGGGATAAACTTTTTGTGCCAGCTCAGTTTCGTCTCAAGGTCCTCCAGGAGTTCCATGATTCACTTCTGGGTGGACATCCAGGGATCTCAGCCACCCGGAAGGCCATTGCTAGAATATTCTGGTGGTCTTCTTTAGCCTCTGATGTTGGGGAGTATGTCTCTGTGTGTGAGGTTTGTGTCCGTGCGAAAACTCCCCATAACCGGCCGGCCGGGGAATTGCTACCACTGCCAATTCCTGAGAGACTATGGACTCATCTGTCCATGGATTTCATCACCAACCTTCCCCCCTCCAAGGGTAATACTGTGGTCTGGGTTGTAGTGGACAGGTTTAGTAAGCAGGCACATTTTGTACCTTTGGCAGCTCTACCTAATGCGGAAACATTGTCCAGATTGTTTGTGGAGCATGTGGTGCGGTTGCATGGGGTACCCTTGAATGTGGTGTCTGATAGGGGAGTGCAATTTGTGTCCAGATTTTGGAGAGCTTTTTGTAGAAGGTTGGGTATTGGTCTGTCCTTTTCATCCATCTACCATCCAGAGACTAATGGGCAGACTGAGAGGACCAATCAGTCTCTGGAGCAAATTCTGCATTGTTTGACCTCAGCCCGACAGGATGATTGGTGTTCTGTGTTACCATTGGCTGAGTTTGCATTTAACAACCGTATTAACCAGTCTACGGGTACATCTCCATTTTTTTGCAATTATGGGTTTCATCCTCATTTTGGAGAATTTTCCCGTTTGAATTCTGGGTGTCCTGGGGTGGATGAGACGATCCAGCGGTTGGGGGAGGTATGGCGAGAGGTCCAGAATAACATTACGAAGGCCCAGGACAAATTTAAATTTTTTGCGGACAAAAAACGATCCGTGGGTCCAGTGTTTCAGGTCGGGGATAAGGTATGGTTATCCACCAAAAATATAAGGCTCAAGGTCCCCTCTGCGAAGCTTGGACCCAAGTTTATAGGTACCTATGAAATTGCTGAAGCAGTTAACCCGGTGGCTTTTCGGTTGAGTCTCCCGCCATCTCTACGGATCCCTAATGTTTTCCATAAGGCCCTTTTGAAACCTGTGAGGTCCGGTGGGGAGGGATCATCATCTTCCCCACCACCGGTTTTGGTAGACGGGCAGGCTGAGTACGAGGTGGAACGAATTGTCGACTCCAGGTTCGTCCGTCGTGCACTTCAGTATCTGATACATTGGAAGGGCTACGGTCCTGAGGAACACTCGTGGGTTCCTGCTCGATCAGTTCATGCGGATCGGTTGATCCGAGCCTTTCACGCCAAGTACCCTGAGAGACCTGGGGGTCCGGTGGCCCCCCATTGAGAGGAGGGTACTGTCATGATCCAGGACGGGATTTCGCTTTGACCCGCCCTGGTTAGACTATGGGTTAATTGTGCTGCCTCTCTCTGGCAGAAGGAGGCTATTTAGTGCTCACTGGACCTGGGTCCGGTGTCAGTTATACTCCTGCCCTCGGCTGAGTTAAGTGACCTCTTGTATACGTGTGCCTTGTGCCTGATATCTTGCTTGCTTGTGTGGTTTTGATCTGGTTCTGTCCCTGTTACGAGTTCTGCCTGGCCCTCTTGTACTGCGCTACCTCTCGTGTATGACTCTCTGCTTGTGACCAGACTTCTCTCTGCTTGTCCCCTTGGTACCACATCGCCCTCTTGTGTATGACCTTTGGCTTTGTCTGACTACCCGTCTGTTTGTCCCTCCTGTGCCTCGTTTGCCCGTACTGTTGTGACCTCCGTTTTGCCTGACTCTGAGTTGTTGTATGATGTCCTGTCATATCTGAAAGCAGGACGCTAAGCCACACCCCCTTGCAGTCACATGACCATAGGTCCTGTGCAAGCTTGCTCATTTTCAGTGTCCGCAGGTCCCGTGCCTCTTTACTTTCCAGCGCTGACTGGACCCTGACACTAATAGTTTGAAGCACGCATTGTCACCTCTGCTGCCCTGCTCCCTAGGTAACTTTCAGCACTGCTTCTGTACTCAGGACACGCGCACTGGCTCTGTGAGCAAGTGTAGTGCGGTGTCTCTGACATTTTTTAGATTCTTGTCTAATCCATACAGAGGCTGTGAGTGCCTTTGTCGGACTCCGGAAATATACACACAGATTTTTAATGTTTAAACTATGCTATATATACCTGTTATCCGGTGATACTGTACCCTTTCTCAACTTTGTACAATCACTTCAAGTCCATACTGGGCCTGAGACCCTCTGAGTCTGCCTCCTGATATATAGACATAGGTTTTTCAGATGTACACTATGCTACATATATACCTGTTATCCAGTGATACTGTACCCTTTCTCAACTTTCTACAATCTTGTCGAATCCATACTGGGCCTGAGAACGTCTGAGTCTGCCTCCTGATTAGTGATGAGCGGTGTTCGAGTCGACCTGTTCGCCAAGTTAAAATTCCAGCTGTCTTGGGCGGTGTTCGAGCCCTACGTCGAACTCGAACACTTTGCTTAAAATTCGGCTGTTCGAGGTTCCGTTCGAGAACGGTTTGTTCACCAAAAGCGTAACTTCATTTTCACATTAATAATGGTTTTCAATGTTAATAGACTGTTTCATGGCATAGTAGCGGTGTGTGGTAGCAAGCGGTGTAGTACACCTGTCAAGGAGCTACACCGTGTGTGTTTCTAATTATTTTTTACCGCATCTTGTCCAAAAAATCCTTTTGGGCCTTGTAGCACTGTCTGCTACTCAGCAGAGGAGCCCACCAGTGAACCAAGCTATGCCGCCTGTTTATGTAAGAACTGCGTGCTACTCAGCATAGGAGCCCAGCTGTTAAGCAAGCTACAGCACCTATGGTTTGGACACTTAATTTTTTCATTTATTCTGGAAAGCCGGTTAGGCCTAATTCCAGAATTCCGGTTGACCTGCACTTACTGGGAAATAATCGTTCGCGGGGAAGAATTGGTATCCCAAATCACCATCACTAACGGGGTTCAGCGGGTTATCTGCACCTGTAAGCGACACACGCTGGACCTTTCAGTGTAGTGCGCATGCAGCCCCGGACATGTAAGGGCATGGCAGACCTGTTATTGATCTATCTCGCGTGCCAGAGCCTCGTGTGTTCCTCTAGTAAGCTTGACGCGTACCGCGGGGGCATGCCGGAGTCTCGTTCGTTAACGGAATTAAGCTGACAAATCGCTAGCACAACTAAAAATGGACATCCACCACCACCCACAGAATCAACAAAGCTTGCAATCTGTCAATCTTTTCTGTAGCTGGCATGGTTGAGGTTTCCTGGGTGGAGTCGAATCAGGGCCGGACTGGGACTAAAATTCAGCCCTGGCATTTGAAGTTACACAGGCCCACTAGTCACATGGTGACTATATAATATTTTTGTACAGTTGTAGGTTACAAGCAGTGAGAGGAGATTAACACGACTATATAACATGTAGTCACAGCTGTGCCCAGTATTTCAGCTCAGTCCTATTTATTGCTTTTAGGTACAGTACTCCTCCCAAAGCTCTGTCCCCTTTTGTACGCATGGTGACAGAATTCCTGGCAGAACTGCTATCCATTGGGCAACCAGACCCCCTGGTCATAGCTGCCTCTATCATACCTCCCAACTTTTGAGGGAGGGAAAGAGGGACAAAGACTGCGGCACACCCATGTCCACGACCAAATCGCACCCATTTAGCACTGCTGATCACACTGACTTGTACTGAGGGCACAGTGGCTGGCATTATGGGCACACTGACTGGCACTAAGGAAGAGAGAAAACAGAGAGAGAGAGAAAAAAAAGAAAGAGGGGAAAGAAAGAAAGAACAGAGAGAGAGAGAAAGAAAGAGGGGAAAGAAAGAAAGAACAGAGAGAGACAGAGAAAGAATAGAGAGAGAAAGAAGTAAAGAAAAGAAAGAAAGAACAGAGAGAAAGAAAGAGAGGAAAGAAAAAGAAAGAAAGAGGGGAAAGAAAGAACAGAGAGAGAGAAAGAAAAAAGAAAGATTAGAGAGAGAAAGAAAGAACAGAGAGAGAGAGAGAAAGAAAATGAGGGAACGACAGAACAGAGAATGAGAAAGAAAGAACAGAGAAAGAAAGAAAAAGAGAGAAAGAAATAAAGAAAGATTCTATAAAGATACTATAGCAGCCCGGCTCCCATTGTAGTGCCCACTTGAGCCTCCTGATGCAGGACATATCATGATCCGCTCACATGGCCGGCATCCCCGATTCCAAGGCGATCCTGCTGTCTGCGCTGTCGGAGGAGGACACGGTGATGGATCTGAAGCATTCCTGGTTCTGTTGCAATCTCCTCAAGAAATTATCTCATTTCCAGTCAGCTTCAAGCATATCACTTCAGGTGGAACATCATGTGTGTGTTTTAAAATGCTCCTCGGGGCTCCGCCGTGTACTCCTGTGTCCGTGGGAAAAGCACGCTTTGTATGCTTTGTACACACTTGGCTCCGCTCCGTACATCCCGTACACATATGGCTCCACTCCGTACACACACGGCTCCCCTCCGTATAACCCATACACACGCGGCTCTGCTCCGTACACCTCGTACATGCGGCTCCGTTCCGTACACCTCATACACACGCGGCTCCTCTCCGTACACTTCGTACACACGCGGCTCAGCTCCGTACACCTCGTACACACGCGGCTCAGCTCAGTACACCTCGTACACACGGCTCCGCTCCGTACACCTCGCACACACACGGCTCCTCTCCGTACACCTCGCACACACATGGCTCCTCTCCGTACACCTCGCACACACACGGCTTATCTCCGTACACCTCGCACACACACGGCTTCTCTCCGTACACCTCGCACACACACGGCTCCTCTCCGTACACCTCGCACACACACGGCTCCGCTCCGTACACCTCGTACACACACGGCTCCTCTCCGTACACCTCGTACACACACGGCTCCTCTCCGTACACCTCGTACACACACGGCTCCGCTCCGTACACCTCGTACACACACGTCTCCTCTACATCTACTCTGTAAACCCCTCCTGACCCCCCACATACTTATCTCATCCAGCAACATGACAACAGCACAGCAGAGTCTTGCAGACACCAAGAGGCAAGGCTGAGCGCACAGGACCTGTGATGAGGTCACAGGAGAGGCGGAGTTAGGGGTCTGGACAAAGGCTCCTGATCATGTGACCCCCTGACTCCTCCCCTCCTGTGACCTCATCACAGGTCCTGTGAACGGAGAAGGCAAGCGACACTGTGAGTGGCTGCGGGGGGTCTCATGCTGCGGCGAGGATGGGGTGCGTGGGGGAGGCATGGTGGCTTATCTCCCTGCAGTGCGGGAGGAACTTGGAAACTATCACCGCCGTGCCCGCAGAGGGCCGGCGGCAGGAGCAACAGTGGCCGCAGCAGCTGGCAAGCGGCCAGATGATCGGGAGCTGCCGCCCGATGATCGGGAGCTGCCGCCCGCGGCCCACATGACAGCGGCCCAGCGGGAAAATGCCCGGTTGGTTATATTGCCAATCCGGGCCTGAGTCGAACTAAGCCGCAGGCTCCACTCCTGGTGGTGCCCTTCTGGACATTCCTTTAAGGTTCAGCTTTGCAACCATACTGCCCCCGGAAACCAAACACTTTGCCTTCATAAATGCTGTTCGGAGGTTCGTGGGAATAACGCCGCCCCATCAGCAGTTGGCCTAATTTATGGTGGGAAGTCCGACGGTATATGATCGTCTTCGATTTCAGATTTTATCTGTTTTTTGGTATTTTACATTTTTATTCCAGCCTTTCTTGACTCCATAAAGGCATGACATGCCTATATCTGTGTCTCCTCCTCCTCCTTTTACTCCACCACCTCTTGTGTAAATGTAGTTCCCCTTTTCCATATATATTTTTGTATTCTGAGCGTTTTGTCTGCTTTGGGACACCTTTTAAGGTGTTTTGTAATTGTTTTCTATGTGTTTGTGTGTGTTTGCCTGCCATTGTTTTCAATGGTGTTCGACGTTGTTCGTCGAACGTTTGACAACATTCGAAGAACTTGCCTCGTGTTCAACGAACCAAAACGAACTGGAACACTAGCGGGGTGGCTCAACACTACTCCTGAATATATAGACGTACATTTTTAATGTTTAAACTATGCTATATATACCTGGTATCTGGTGATACTGTACCCTTTCTGCCAGGAAGTCCTCCTCTACCCACCACTCTAAGTGTATCATTGACACCTGGAACATAGTCCCACATGTGTGATTATTTCTTGCGGATCTTCTTGTTATATTGTGGTGTGATCCATCCTGAGCATGTGACAGTCTCTGGGTTGCTCGTGCAATTTAGATGTACATTTAAAAATTACCCCACACTAGTGTATACAGCTCTGCGTGATACATTACCCATTTCCTGCTTTTTATATTGTGGTCTAATCCAAACTGACCAAGTGAGAGTTATTTTCTGACTGTGGAAATAAATAGTGAGATTGACAACAATGACCCCTACACTGTGTACAGCTGTACTCTTCAGATCCATTACCGTTTTACGGCTTTTTATATTGTGTTCTTTTTATATTGTGTTGTAATCCATACTGAGCCTGAGAGCGTTTGTGTCTGCCTCCTGAAATATCTACGGAGATTTAGAATGTTTAAACTATACTATATATACCTGCTATCTGATGATACTGTACACTTTTTATACTTTTTATATTCTTGTCTAATCCATACTGAGCCTGTGAGCGTCTCTCTGTGATTGATGGTACAGTGGGGCAAAAAAGTATTTAGTCAGTCAGCAATAGTGCAAGTTCCACCACTTAAAAAGATTAGAGGCGTCTGTAATTTACATCATAAGTAGACCTCAACTATGGGAGACAAACTGAGAAAAAAAAATCCAGAAAATCACATTGTCTGTTTTTTTTTCATTTTATTTGCATATTATGGTGGAAAATAAGTATTTGGTCAGAAACAAGCAATCAAGATTTCTGGCTCTCACGGACCTGTAACTTCTTCTTTAAGAGTCTCCTCTTTCCTCCACTCATTACCTGTAGTAATGGCACCTGTTTAAACTTGTTATCAGTATAAAAAGACACCTGTGCACACCCTCAAACAGTCTGACTCCAAACTCCACTATGGTGAAGACCAAAGAGCTGTCAAAGGACACCAGAAACAAAATTGTAGCCCTGCACCAGGCTGGGAAGACTGAATCTGCAATAGCCAACCAGCTTGGAGTGAAGAAATCAACTGTGGGAGCAATAATTAGAAAATGGAAGACATACAAGACCACTGATAATCTCCCTCGATCTGGTGCTCCACGCAAAATCCCACCCTGTGGGGTCAGAATGATCACAAGAACGGTGAGCAAAAATCCCAGAACCACGCGGGGGGACCTAGTGAATGAACTGCAGAGAGCTGGGACCAATGTAACAAGGCCTACCATAAGTAACACAGTACGCCACCATGGACTCAGATCCTGCAGTGCCAGACGTGTCCCACTGCTTAAGCCTGTACATGTCCGGGCCCGTCTGAAGTTTGCTAGAGAGCATTTGGATGATCCAGAGGAGTTTTGGGAGAATGTCCTATGGTCTGATGAAACCAAACTGGAACTGTTTGGTAGAAACACAACTTGTCGTGTTTGGAGGAAAAAGAATACTGAGTTGCATCCATCAAACACCATACCTACTGTAAAGCATGGTGGTGGAAACATCATGCTTTGGGGCTGTTTCTCTGCAAAGGGGCCAGGATGACTGATCCGGGTACATGAAAGAATGAATGGGGCCATGTATCGTGAGATTTTGAGGGCAAACCTCCTTCCATCAGCAAGGGAATTGAAGATGAAACGTGGCTGGGTCTTTCAACATGACAATGATCCAAAGCACACCGCCAGGGCAACGAAGGAGTGGCTTCGTAAGAAGCATTTCAAGGTCCTGGAGTGGCCTAGCCAGTCTCCAGATCTCAACCCTATAGAAAACCTTTGGAGGGAGTTGAAAGTCTGTGTTGCCAAGCGAAAAGCCAAAAACATCACTGCTCTAGAGGAGATCTGCATGGAGGAATGGGCCAACATACCAACAACAGTGTGTGGCAACCTTGTGAAGACTTACAGAAAACGTTTGACCTCTGTCATTGCCAACAAAGGATATATCACAAAGTATTGAGATGAAATTTTGTTTCTGACCAAATACTTATTTTCCACCATAATATGCAAATAAAAGGAAAAAAAAACAGACAATGTGATTTTCTGGATTTTTTTTTCTCAGTTTGTCTCCCATAGTTGAGGTCTACCTATGATGTAAATTACAGACGTCTCTCATCTTTTTAAGTGGTGGAACTTGCACTATTGCTGACTGACTAAATACTTTTTTGCCCCACTGTATATATAGGGAGATTGACAATCATCCTTTGACTGTATAGAGCTGTATGCTTCTGAAACAGTACCATATATCTGATGTTATTTTGGGTTCATTTTCTGCAACATTTTGAAGTTTGGTGGAAGAGGCCGCGGGTGTGGGGGGGCCTGCTGCTGCGGATGGTGGTGGTGCATCTGCTGGTAGTGGCAAAAGCACAATAGCAGCTAAGGCAGGAGGTGTTGAGCCTGTGTCATGGTCTGGCTCCAGAACACCTGGAAGGCTACCTTTTCTGGGAGTAGGTTAACCGCTTTTAAAGCCGGAGCATCAGGAACTGGTTTTGGCTTACATTGCCGAAACAGACTCCAGCAAATATGCCCTCCTGCTCTGAAGTTTCAAAAAAATGCAAGCACTGAGTCGTCAAGTGCTGGATCCTGGTCAGGAAGAACCCCTTTCCTTGTGTCCTTCACCCCCACCAAAAGTGAATGATGTAGCAGGCCACACTTCACATTAGTCCATGTAGCTCTTTCTATCATACCATGCCTGGGTTATCAAGTCAAATGGTGAATTCCCCAGTCCAAGATGAATCTGGCATGGAGTGTGGGTTGCCAGCCAGGGAAGTGGGGTTAATCGGTACCCGGCCGGTGTCTCAGAGGGATGTGTTACGTTGGTGGTGATGACCCATTCCGTGGCCCTGGGCGTCCATGCAAAGGGGTGAATAACGTTCATAGGTGAATGGTACGTGACACCACCTGTGGTTTCTGATCAGATTGACCCGCGCTGCACTGTCGCTTCTCTGGGACAGATGTGTGGTAGCTAAGATGTAGAAGCCCTGCACAGGTAGGGGCGTAGTCGCAGGGCAGATGAAAGAGTTGGTAGATGGTGTGCAGTGCAGGATGTAGCAGAGCCGTGCGCCAGGCGCAGGAGAAAGATCACAGACACAGTCGTGCTGTTCCTTTACCTGTACTTGGTAAGTGCCGTCCAGGACCCAGTGTACAGATGGAGAAGGAGTTAGGAGTTAGTCAGCCTGGAAGCAAATTAGGAATTCTCTCTCTGCAGATAGGTAGTGTGGCCTCCGTTCTAGCGCTTATTTGAGGTACTCGCAGTACTGAGTTCACTGAAGTTCCCCCTGTTGACTCTCTTTTAGAACTTTCTCGTATGGCAGGCAGCCATAGCCTTTTCCTTCTGGCTCACACACGACGTTGCTTTGGCCTCCGAGTCTTAGTTGGGAACAGAGCATTTACAGCTGCTACTTCCTCCGGTTTCTGCTGCAGGACCATCAGTGTCCCTACAAACTTGGAGACCGGAATCCCGACCATGCGCTCCAGTTAGGAGTGAGCCTTAACACTGCTCATCCTCCAGCTCCCCTTCTCACGTCCACACACTTCCCCTTCCCTTCACAGACTGCCCTAACTTACCTCCTCCCGACCACAGAGAGCAGCTCCTCAGCAGTTAGGTTCAGAGGTCTCCCTGCTGGCCTGGAGTGGGAACTGTGTTGTGTGTTAGTTTAACTGCTAGAAAGATCCTTCGTTGCTCCCAAGCATGACATCACACTCCCTACGAGGAAGGTAATGCCACTGTGGCGACCGCACTCCTTGGGGCGCCACAAGTGCACTGATGCCCAGCCACTGCTATATGATTCTGCTGGTACATTGACCCAGACCACTACATTCCCCTCGCACTCTACACAGCCAGAATCTGACCCTGATGAAACTCAGGTTCCCCTTCCCGCATATTATACCACCTTACACGGTGACAAAGAGGAAGGTGCAGATGAAAGTGCAGGTTCCTTGAGCAGGTGTGGGGGACATACTCATGGGCGACGGCACTGGCACAGGGCCCCTCATAGTACGCAAAAGTGTCTCTGCTGGTGGGAGGGCCAACCCGCCGTCAGACACCCCGCCGTACTATGAGGGGCCCTGTGCCAGTGCCATCGCCAACTAGTGGGCCCCCCTGCTTGCTCAGGATCACAGCACTTGCAAAGTTGAAATACTTACCTCTCCCTGCTCCGCTGCCATGATGTCTTCCGCATTTCCTGACAGTGACATTCTGGTCAGAGAGCGCGATAACATCACATCTGTACGCCCTCTGCCTAAACAGGTCAAGTGCAGTGAGATGGAAGGTGGGGACGACGAGGAGTCCAGACTAGTACAGGGATTCTCGCTAGGAGACTTATTTAATTGTTTTCAATGTTGGGACAGCTATTTTTGGGGAGCACTATACTCTGGAGAATGATATATGAGGCCCACCATACACTGGAGCATTCCAAAGGAGGACAACAGACACTGGAGCAGCATTCACAGGGCCTATTATGCACTGGAGCATTAGAAATGGGGCCCATTATATATGGAGCATTATTTGGGCCCATAAGACAGTGGAGCTTCATCCATGGGGCCCATCATATACGTTAGCATTATGTGGAGCTCATCATATACTGTTTCAAACATTATATGGGACCAATGATTCTGTATGGAGAAATATATGGGCCTCATTACTCTGTATAGCGCACTATGCAGTGGTCATAATACTGTATGGAGTAATATTCTGCCCGTTTTTGGAGCTATTGGAGAATTTAAAATGGATTTCAGTCATGAGATGTAAGAAGTGAAGTATTTTTCATTGTACTATACTGCTATTTCTCTGCCATATCAGAGGATCATGAATTGTGGCATGTGTCCAAAGAGCCCAGTGACACTCTTTGGCCCAGGGCCCACGAAAATCTGTAGCCAGCCCTACCCCCCCACAACTTTAGCCAAATAACCCCAGTTTTCAATGCCTAACTATTATTATAAAGTAAAGTTGACAAGCTTAAGTAATAAGAATTGATGTTTTTGGCATTAAAATGGGCACTGTAGGTGTGTTTCCTGTCCTCCACTCACTGTCGACTTTTCTTCCCCATTGACTTGTATTGGGTTTCGTGTTTCAGTCGGCCTTCGACTTTTCACGATAATGGGCCGATTTCATTCGACCCGACTCTTGAGAAAGTCGGCTTTCATGAAGCCCAACTCGACCCAAAAAAAGGCAAAGTCGCTCATCTCTATTAATAACATCTCTGAACAAAACTGCATTGCAAGAAAGATATTAATCTTACCAGGTATGCTTTACCTGGATAACGAACTCAAGTAGAGGAGTTACAGGAGGACAAGTAAACAACGTGTGTCCTATGATACACACAGAAGAAAGCGGCATCTTCTTTATCCCAGAATACATTGCTTCATTGCAACAATGCATTGCTTCAATCCCATTGTTTCTGTTAAAGACACAGGCTGTAAATGCTATTTCAGACACAGCTATAAATTCAGCCGCCACTAGATGGTGCTTTACCAGCACTTAACCAGCACATAATATAAACATATTTTCCCTATCAGAGGGCAGAACACCTGCCCTGCTGCCAAGTCATATGCACCCCAATAACCACAGTCCCCCCTTGGAAGAAACATGTAGGAGGGCCTCTTAACAAAAAATGTTCCATTAAAAAAGAACAGGACTCCTAGACTTGTAATAGCCATACACTAAGTATATTTGGCTGATAATCATTTTCCCCTGTGGGGTACATCTCAACCTTATCCATAACAAGTATTTAACGCCCAGCAAAAACCCCCACCCTTGTTAGGATTTCGACACTGGCTGTAGCAGCACGGTCCAAGATCTAGTGGCGGCGGATAATGAGACGTGGAGGAAACCTTGATTAAAAACTGTGGCCAATTTAAAGAAGTGGGTCTCCTAGACTTGGAATGCCCATACACTTAGTGTATGGGCTGTGGGCTGTCAAACATTTTCCCCTGTGGAGTACACCTCAACCATTTTCATAACAAGTATTTTACGCACAGCATAACCACCCACCCTTGTTAATAATTCGACATTGGCTGTAGCTGTACGGAATACGTAAACCCTTTTGATCTAATGGCGGTGAATGATGAGACTTGGAGGAAGGCCTGGTTAAAAAATAGGCCCAATTTCTAATAGCGGATCTCTTAGACTTGTAATGCCCACACACTAAGTGTGTTGGCTGTCATACATTTGCCCCTGGGGGTAGATATCAACATAGTGTGGCCGTTTTTTGGGGGGTATCATAAACACTTTGCAAAACTGTTACGTGGTTTCACACACAGTTGCTGCTGGGAAGGTACAGGTTATTAGTAAAAACATGGCGGATGAATCGTTGGATGAAGTGATCTGGAAAAGGGGCATGGTGATGACAAGAATGGGAAAGTACATGCTTAATAACCGCAGTGGCTATGGGAGGTATGAGATCCAGGATAGAGCCAACAATGATTCGTCGTTTAGCCATCATCAATTACCATCATCGGTTTCATGCCCGTCATAAGATCGGTGTACTAGATGCACATGTGAGACTCGCCCTTAAAAAAAATGTCCTAAATATGTTACCAAACACGCACGTGTCTGTATAAAGGGCAAATTGCAACATGTTTTTAAAATGCTGAATTATAGAAAGCAGATCAGTGTAGGAGAAACAAACTGATGGATGCTCGTGAAAAACTAAGTTTAAAGAGGAGTGCACCGACCATAACTATAAACACACCCGTGCAACAAGCTTCTTCATCTTCACCCATACATATTACCGATAATATACAAAGGTCACAGTCTAAAATTAATTGTCCAAGTGATGACGACTTAGAAAATTTCCACATCCACACCAAGAAGATGAAGATCATAGCTGCAAAAAATGTTCCAAAAAGGCAGTGAATGTCTTGAAAATCATTTTCTCTAGGTCAAAGTTTACCTCTTAATAAAGTGGTACCAAATGAGGCATACACAGCTCTCTGGTGTACTCAGCGTGAGATGCTTGACAGATGATGTATTCTGATTTGTCCCTGCCTACTTTTACAAAGCGAGCAGAAAAGAAGGATGATTATGGGGAAAGACGTGTGATTTTGGTCAGTAAGGAGGTGAAGTCAGGTAAAGATAGGTAGACCTACATGTCATCAGCGTTGCGATGATATTGCAAATTGTGCCATTACATCAGCTGGTCCAGGATGAAGATGGAGAAGAGTAGGGGTCCTAGAGCAGAGCCTTGGGGAACAAGGAAAGACAGGTGTCGAGGAGAGGAGGTGGTGTGGTAGAGGGAGACAATGAATGTCCCCCTACTAGTCTTCTTGCTTTTTAAAGACTCTGTCAATAACCCCAAAAAGGACATTTGCAACACCGGCCATGGCCGCATCTGCAGGAGTAGTAAATCTACCAGCCTTACCACAACCAGCATTATCAGGCACATGGCAGCAAAGTAACAGACTTTGTTGGTTGAATACCAGGCTGTCACGGGGGCTTAGTTCAACTAAGGCTGAAATACCCGGGGCCCCTGTGGTGTCCCTTTACTAGGGGAAACCCTGTCTGACCCTCAACCCAGGGTTTTTGCTGAAGGTGCAAATGCCTGAGCCTCCGACCTTTCCTTATCTCCTGCTCAGCCCTGCACTTAACCCTCCACCCTCCACCCAGTGAGAAGTCACCACCAAAGCTCCCACACAAATAATGACAGACAGGGAGAACTTAAACTGCACTGCGCCGCACACACACAGGAATAAACAGTAATGTGAACAGGGCACAACTAAACACAAATATGGGAAGGAGAAAGGATAACGACGGATCATACGACACCAGATATGAATCTCTCTCTCTTGAACACCTCCACTCCAGACCGGAACCACTTGGTATGAAACACAAGCTATAATCGGCGACGCCCATAGGCCAGCATGACTATTTAAAGACCGTGGGCGTGACTAACCATCCAACCTGGTCTCCAGCAGGATTAACCCCCGAGAGCCTGAAGATCAGGCCGGCGCCACTGAGGCTATAGTGGCTGGAGGTGGAACTACCTCTGCCTGCCGGATGCTGTGGTGTGAACAGCGTCCGACATGACAGTACCCCGTCTTCTACGAGGGACCCCAGGGCCCTCAAGACTCATAGGACCCGGCTTGTCCGGATGACGACGGTGAAAAGAACTGACCAGCCGATCCGCATGTATGTCTGAGGCTGGAACCCAAGACCTCTCCTCTGGACCATACCCCCGCCAGTGCACCAAATACTGAAGAGTACGGCGTACTACACGAGAGTCCACTACCTTGGCGACCTCGAACTCTAACTCGCCATCCACCATGACTGGAGGTGGCATCGGCGTTGTGTCCACAGAGCCTACCACCTTTTTCAATAAAGCCCTGTGAAACACGTTGTGTATCTTGTACACTGCGGGAAGTTCCAACCGATAAGCCACTGGGTTAATGATGGCAGAAATCCTAAAAGGCCCAATAAACCTTGGACCCAGTTTTAAAGAAGGGATTTTGAGTTTTATGTTCTTCGTAGCTAACCACACCCATTCACCCACACACAGGTCCGGACCTGGCACGCGTCTACTGTCAGCCACCCGTTTGTACCTGGCACTCATGCTCAACAAACGCTGTTTCACCCGCCTCCAGACTGATGACAATTGGGCTCCTAGCTGATCCTCCTCCGGGACACCCCCGGAGTCACCCTGACGTAAGGTACAAAACTGAGGATGTTGACCGTACACACAAAAGAATGGAGACTCTCCTGATGACTCTTGGCGGTGATTATTTAATGCGAATTCGGCCAGAGGAAGGAAAGTAGACCACTCCTCCTGGTTGTCGGACACAAAGCATCGTAAATACTGTTCAAGATTTTGGTTCATGCGCTCAGTTTGTCCATTAGACTGTGGATGAAACGCCGATGAATGTGACAACTTGATCCCCAACCTTGAGCAAAAAGCTTTCCAAAACCTCGCCACAAATTGCGTACCCCTATCAGATACTATGTCAGACGGTACTCCGTGGAGTCTGACCACCTCCTTCACAAATACCTGAGCCAACGTCTTAGCATTGGGCAAAGAAGACAACGCCACAAAATGCGCCATCTTAGAAAAACGGTCAACCACCACCAGGATGACCGTGTTCCCTGCCGAGGCTGGCAAGTCAGTGATAAAATCCATGGAGATTTCTGTCCATGGCCTATTGGGTACCCCCAGAGGCTGTAGCGTGCCAGCAGGACGGGTTCGGGGTGACTTAGCCCTAGCGCACGTGATGCAAGCTGCCACGTACGAGACCACGTCCTGCCGGATTTTGGGCCACCAGAAACGACGCGATACCAGCTCTAAGGTGCCCTTCACCCCTGGGTGACCAGCCAGTACCGAATCGTGGTGTTCCTTCAACACCTTAGGCCGAAGATGCAGGGGTACAAATGATTTGTTGGCGGGAAGTCCTGGTGGTACCTCCTCTTGGGCCTCGGCAATCTCCGCCTCTACCTCAGTCGTGAGAGCCGAGACCACTACCCCTTTCTGGAGGATGGGTACCGGCTCTTCCCGAGGTTCTCCCCCCGGAAAACACCTAGACAAAGCATCCGCCTTGGTGTTTTTAGCCCCGGGACGGTACGTCACAAGAAAATTGAAACGAGTAAAAAACAATGCCCAGCGAGCCTGCCTAGGAGACAGACGCTTGGCCGACTCCAGGTAGAGCAGATTCTTATGGTCGGTGATAACTGTGACCTGGTGAGCCGCCCCCTCCAAGAAGTGTCGCCATTCCTCAAAAGCCAGCTTGATGGCCAACAACTCCCTGTTGCCGATATCATAATTCCGTTCGGCCGGCGACAACTTCTTGGAGAAGTAGGCGCATGGATGCATCTCGCTCAAGGACGAGCCTTGAGACAGTACTGCCCCCACTCCCACCTCCGACGCATCAACCTCTACCACAAAAGGTTTAGACACGTCTGGTTGCACCAGAATGGGGGCTGAAGCAAAACTATTCTTCAGACGCTCAAATGCACGTATAGCCACCTCAGGCCAGTTCGCCAGATCGGCACCCTTTTTTGTCATGTCCGTGAGCGGTTTGGCGACAGTCGAAAAGTGTTTTATAAATTTCCTATAATAATTCGCAAACCCCAGGAACCGCTGGAGTGCTTTCAGACTCTCCGGCCTCTCCCATTGCAACACCGCTTGCACCTTAGCGGTGTCCATTTTAAAACCAGCTGCGGACACAATATATCCCAAAAAGGGCAACTCCTGGACAAAAAATAAACATTTTTCCAGCTTAGCATAGAGCTGGTTCTTCCGGAGCAACTGTAACACCTGCCTAACATGCTGCAAATGAGTGTCCCGATCGCTAGAATAAATGAGGATATCATCCAGGTATACAATCACAAATCTCCCCAGGACATGAGCAAAGACATCATTAATAAAATGTTGGAAAACGGCAGGCGCGGTGGTCAACCCAAACGGCATAACCAGACTCTCAAAATGACCCTCAGGAGTGTTAAACGCCGTCTTCCACTCATCCCCCTGACGGACCCTTATGAGGTTATACGCCCCCCTGAGGTCCAGCTTGGAAAACCATTTTGCCCCCGCTACCTGGTTGAACAAATCCGGGATCAACGGCATTGGGTAGGGATCACGGATAGTAATCTGGTTTAACTCTCGGAAATCCAGACACGGGCGTAACCCCCCATCTTTCTTCTTAATGAAGAAAAACCCCGCGGCTACAGGCGAGGACGAAGGCCGGATGTGACCTTTGCTCAGACTCTCCGCGATGTAGTCTTTCAGAGCTTGTCTCTCAGGGCCAGAAATATTAAACATCCTGGCCTTAGGTAATTTGGCCCCGGGTTTTAGCCTAATAGCACAGTCATAGGCTCTATGTGGAGGCAGTTCTGAGCAACCCTTCTCAGAGAAAACATCCGCGAAATCCTGCAAAGCCTCCGGCAGGCTGGGCGTCACGGCGGACACACATGTGGCCAAGCAATTGTCTTGGCAGAAACCACTCCATTGTACTATGTCCTGAGTTTTCCAATCAATTACCGGGTTGTGCCTGGACAGCCATGGAAAACCCAGGACCATTTGAGCTGGGAGATTACGGAGGACCCTACATGTAACCGACTCAGAATGTAGGACCCCAATGTGGAGTTTCACCTCTGCCACAAACTCAGTAATCTCCCCTTGAGGGAGGGGAACAGCATTAATGGTCACCACCTGTATGGGGTGAGGAAGTTTTTCAATCTTAAACCCGGCGGTGTGTGCAAACTCCTCATCTATGAGATTGGTGGCGGAACCGCTATCCACAAACACTGATATAGGTAGCTCTCTGCCGGCGACAATAACCTTGGCAGGGAGCATACATTGAGATACCATCATGGAGGATATGCATACGCTCAGTTGGGTCTCCTCCATACCCTCTGAGCTTAACAGTTTTCCGCCGGTGTGACCCTCTTAGGTAGTACCGGGCAAACGTTAACATAATGACCACCTTTACCACAGTAGAAACATGCTCCGGACTTCCGGACTCCCGGAGCGCGAGGCTGAACCTGTGCCACGCCAGCAATCTGCATAGGTTCAGGGGACTCATCTACTTCAACCACACCTGCACCTCTGTTTTCCCCCAGAGGTAGCGTCTCCTGTGCCCCCTGACGAAAACGGCGATCAATACGTATCACCAAACTCATGGCAGACTCCAATGATGCCGGAGTCTCATACATCAGGAGGGCTTGTTTCACCCTCCCTGATACCCCATGAATAAACTGGCTCCGCAGTGCTGGGTCATTCCACTGTGTGTCTACAGCCCAGCGGCGAAATTCCGAACAATAGTCTTCTGCCAAGCGCTCCCCCTGGCGGAGGGCGCGGATTTTAGATTCCGCTAGAGCCAATCGGTCAGGGTCATCGTAAATGAGCCCGAGGGCAGAAAAAACATTATCGACCGAATGAAATGTAGCAGAGTCAGGTGGTAAGGAAAATGCCCATGCTTGGGGGTCACCACTCAGTAATGACAACACCAGCCCTACTCGCTGGGCCTCATTACCTGAGGATATTGGCCGCATGCGGAAGTATAATTTGCAGGCCTCCCGAAATACGACAAATTTGCTGCGATCGCCTGAAAATCGTTCTGGCAGCGGAAACTTCGGCTCTGCACCGATACCTGCAGATGCCGTTTGCACCTTTGCTACTACCAGGCCCTGCTGCTGAACTGCCCCATTCAACTCGGAGACCTGTATGGACAGCGCCGCCAACTGGCGGGTTATGGAATCCATGGGATCCATGGACTCCTGAAAAAATGTGGGCCGATTATAATGTCACGGGGGCTTAGTTCAACTAAGGCTGAAATACCCGGGGCCCCTGTGGTGTCCCTTTACTAGGGGAAACCCTGTCTGACCCTCAACCCAGGGTTTTTGCTGAAGGTGCAAATGCCTGAGCCTCCGACCTTTCCTTATCTCCTGCTCAGCCCTGCACTTAACCCTCCACCCTCCACCCAGTGAGAAGTCACCACCAAAGCTCCCACACAAATAATGACAGACAGGGAGAACTTAAACTGCACTGCGCCGCACACACACAGGAATAAACAGTAATGTGAACAGGGCACAACTAAACACAAATATGGGAAGGAGAAAGGATAACGACGGATCATACGACACCAGATATGAATCTCTCTCTCTTGAACACCTCCACTCCAGACCGGAACCACTTGGTATGAAACACAAGCTATAATCGGCGACGCCCATAGGCCAGCATGACTATTTAAAGACCGTGGGCGTGACTAACCATCCAACCTGGTCTCCAGCAGGATTAACCCCCGAGAGCCTGAAGATCAGGCCGGCGCCACTGAGGCTATAGTGGCTGGAGGTGGAACTACCTCTGCCTGCCGGATGCTGTGGTGTGAACAGCGTCCGACATGACACAGGCTCCATGAACAGTGTCTGCGGGTGATAACACTGCTTCTTCCACTATTCTGCGTGCAAGCCAATCCTCTGTCCATGGTGCATGTGTGGGGAGGTTGACCTGACGGATAGATCTGCCTGTAGTGAGGGGCAGAGGGATGGCTCAGTATAGGATTGAAAGCGCTGAGATGAAAAGAAAAGGGTGCCGTGCTGTAGGGTGACCATTAGAGGGCAGTGGGGAGCGTAGGAGAGAGTGGTTATGTAACTGCCAGGGGTCAAGGTCCCTTCCATTGGTTAAGAATTACTGTCAGGTGATAGTGGGCGGAGCAACCAGGGCTGGTAGTATAAAGGCTGAGGGAAGGTTTAAGAAGTTCCAGTCAGCCAGGGGAGCTCACTAGATAGGAGGGATTGCCGTAACGAGGAAGACGGTAGAAGGCCCTCAGAGAGTAACTGACAGTGGAGACGGTCACAGGGGGTGGCCCAAAGGACAATAGCGGCAGACAGAGACGGTCTGACAGCAACAAGTAACAGTGTACTTTGAATGGTGAAGCGCTGTGGTGAAAGTGCCTAGGGCAGCCACAGTGGGAAGAGCCACAAAGGACGCCACGACGGCGAAACAAAGAAAGTGAAGGAATCCGGGTCTGTGTAAAAAGGAAATGTGAAAGTCCTGTAGTGAAGTGTGGAAGTCGTCAAAAAGGCGGTGAATAAAAACGGACCTGTTGAACTCAATTTCTGTCTCAGTCTCCAGTCTGTCAGCGTCAAGAAGTGGGTCACCCCCCAGTCCTGTTGGATCAGCATCACCTAATCGCCTCCCTCAGCACCTATCCTACACATATGAAGATGCCTCCTGCCCTGCATCTGTCGTTGACCACAGTCAAATTGCACCATAATCAAGCACGTACACTTCCTTGTCCCAGTGCAGCCTTCATTTGTCCATACCCTAGTCGTTGGACCGTAAGCGGAAAGTCACAGCCAACGGCCCACAGGACCCAGTACCAAATTCACAAATTTGGCGTACTGCTTGCACTCGAAAAGTTGCATTCTAGGCTCTTGGGAAACGGATGCTTTCCGCAACCTAATGGCGATGACTGTAACAAGGTACTTGGTCCCCACCTGGCACTATTTCTCCTGATCTGTCGTTGCGATGTTAGACAAGCAAGAACAGGTCCCACAACATTACCAGTGCCATCAACAATGGTGGTACAGGAAAAGTGCACCTAACCACAGACACGTGGACGAGTTGTTGTGGGTAGGGACAGTACATCTTGCTGACGGCACACTGTGTTTGCGTACAAACAGTCATGACCCAATCGGACATTGGGAGACCATGTAAAAGATGTATGGAGGAGACAGTTTGAGGAAGGCTTTTTATGTCATAATTAGGGTTTTGAACTGTAGCCTATGGGCAATAGGAAGGCAGTGAAGGGCATGGCAGAGAGGTGAGGCTGTGGAATAATGGAGGGACAGTTGGATTACTCTGGCAGAAGAGATTTGGAGAGATTTGAGTGTTGCAACAGTGCTAGATAGGAGGGAACAGAGTATAAGGTTGCAATACTCGAGGCGGTAGATCATGAGGACGTGCACAAACATTTTTTAAGTTTCTTGTAATGTACGGATTCTGGAAATGTTTTTTAATTGTAATGGATAGGACGAGGCAAGGGCTTTGATATGGAGTTTGAAAGAGAGGGTAGAGTCGAGGATCACCCCGAGGCCACGAACATGCCGGAACATTTGTTCAGATGTGCCGCCCTGCCATTACACAGGCACATGTACCACAACTTTACTTGTGCCTTCCACAATGCTGGTACTTGGAAAGTCCGCCTAATCACAAATATGTGGACAAGTGCTTGTGGTCAGGGACGATGCATCTCACTGAGCGTACACAGGGTTAATATAGTGGAATCCGGGACACACTCAGACCTTGGTATGGTGGTCGTCCTCACAAACACAGAGTATTAGGTGTCCTACGTCAATCTGGGTTGCCCCCACAGTGTACAGCTCCTGCACCTCCTCCTCCTCCTTCACCTCCTCTTCAGCCTCCAGTAACAAAAGATATAAAGCCGAAAATATTAGATCCAAACATAGAGATTATAGTGAAAAAAATATATAATCTTTATTGATATAAGTGCATGAAAAGTGCAATGTATTAAAAATACAATAACATGGTCAGGTACCGGAAATTACACAGAAAAGGGAAGAGACAACTGCATATATAAAGTTAAATGCAATGGTACACAAACAAGGTTAAACCAGTCCCCACATAAATATGACAAATGCAAAAAAGTTGCGCCATAATGCTTATCCAACTATCGCTTGAATTACTGGGATAAAATCCATCTCATGAAGCAAAGAAGGCCATATAGAGACCAAAAATAAAGTGCTTTGTGCAAGAAAGTATGGGGAAAGGATACCGAGGTGACCAAGCTTACCCATGTGGGGCGTACATCTGCTGCAGGTCAGGTCCCAAGCCCCACGTTTCGCGCTTGGCTTCGTTGGGGATTGGCCCATCCGAGAAGCCAGGCAGGTCCCGGACGCTCGCGGCTATAAAAGGTTCGCATGGCCGCTCGGCCATGCGCTAGGATAAGACTGTATTTACAGACTATGTGGAGTGAGTGATGTATGCACGTATGATTGACTCATTAAGAAACCCCTACCCTTGGTATGCATGTGTTGTGCAGCCTAGTCTGCTAGCGCCCAGGCTTAGGCGTAGGTAGGCCAGAGGTTGAGTCAAGCATCTGTCCTCACCAGGGACTCGGCACGCCTCAGTGCACGTGCTCCATAGCCAGCGTCTATAGCGGCGTTCGCGGCAGCAACGCCGCGCGCTCAGTGGGCCTAGAAGGACTCTAACCCCGTGTCCTTGGGGTAGAGTTCTGTGGCCATACTCTGTGCACTCTTTTGGCCGGGCTCTGTGAGCTTAACAGGCTCCGGCATCTACGTTCAGCGGTTGTGCGGCTCTGTGCATTAACAGAGTTCGCCCCTGTTCACATTGGGTGACGCAACCCACGTGTGACTGGTTTCACACCGCTAGATTCTCCCGCCATTATTTAGCAGCAGTGTACCACCTCTGCACGGTGGACCCCGGGCTGCGAACGCACCTACTATTATTTTATAATTTGGTGCGTTCCGCCAGCCCTAACAACCATATTGTTGTATTTTTAATACATTGCATTTTTCATGCACTTATATCAATAAGATTATATATTTTTTTCACTATAATCTCTATGTTTGGATCTAATATTTGGGGCTTTATACTTCGGATTTCTATGTAGGTTATATATTGTTATAAGGGAGTTGTCCTAGTGCCATGTTTTTTGAACAACTTTTTCCTGATTGGAAAATGTACTGACGTTCTTAATAATGTTGGATTGTGTTAAATTGTCCAGTTACAAAAGGTAGCTCTTCAGTCACAAGCTGGAAGCACTGCCTAATCAAAGCGGGACAGGCTGTGCTGAAGCTAATATGCTTATGTGACAAATACCACTGTCACGCTCGCGCCTTGGCTGAGTGGCGCGAGCCAGGGGGTTGTGGCCCCACTGTGCCACAAACCAGACTACCCTGGATGGGGCATAACTACAGCAGCTACTTCGGTCTTCACTGGAGCCTCTGATGGTGAGGTCAGGCTTGTGCGGCAGGTAGCTGCCGGGTGCCACTCCAGGGTGGTGTCTGGCGGTGGCTGCTAGGTGCGAGTGACAAGTAGGCTGAGACACAGGGCAAGCGGACACGGCTGAGACACAGGGAAAGCAGGCACGGCTTGGTACACTTGCAGGCAGGCACGGCTTGAAGACACAGGGCAGGCGGGCACGGCTTGGAGACACAGGACAGGCGGGCACGGCTTGGAGACACAGGACAGGCGGGCACATGCTTGGAGACACAGGACAGGCGGGCACATGCTTGGAGACACAGGACAGGCAGGCACAGCTTGGAGACACAGGACAGGCGGGCACATGCTTGGAGACACAGGACAGGCAGGCACGGCTTGGAGACACAGGACAGGCGGGCATGGCTTGGAGAGGAACAGGTAGGAGCCTGTTCACACAGCAGGGGGAGGTATAGGTTTAGGCAGGAAGAAGTGGAGTATGTTGGAACTGAGCTGCAGGAGTGTGGAGTAGGCAGAGCAGCAGGAGTGCGGAGTAGGCGGAGCCGCAGGAGTGCAGAGTAGGCGGAGCCGCAGGAGTGCGGAGTAAGCAGAGCCGCAAGGGAGCCGTGCAGGCAGAGCGGCTAGGGAGCCGTGCAGGCAGAGCGGCTAGGGAGCAGTGCAGGCAGAGCGGCTAGGGAGCAGTGCAGGCAGAGCGGCTAGGGAGCCATGCAGGCAGAGCGGCTAGGGAGCCATTCAGGTAGAGCGGCTAGGGAGCCATGCAGGCAGAGCGGCTAGGGAGCCGAGCAGGCAGAGTGGCTAGGGAGCAGAGCACAGACAGAGCTGCAAGGGTGCAGATGCACAGTTAGAGCTGCAAGGGTGCAGATGCACAGACAGAGCTGCAAGGGTGCAGATGCACAGACAGAGCTGCAAGGGTGCAGATGCACAGACAGAGCTGCAAGGGTGCAGATGCACAGACAGAGCTGCAAGGGTGCACATGCACAGACAGAGAGGACACAAGGAAAGACACAGCAGGGAAGGAAGCCACAGACAAGGAGAAAGGGAGACTAAGGTAGGACAGAGTACAGACAAGGTACTGGGACCAAGACTCAAGGACCAGGATATTCAGCCTCCTGGCAGGCAGACAAGGTACTAAGCAAGACAAGAAGTATTCCTCCAGAGAAGGAGATACACAGGACAGGGCCTGGCTTCCTCAGCAGCAAGATAATAACTGAGATTAGACATTGCACTGGCCCAGGTTAGTGGGAGTGGCAGAATTAAATAGTCAAGGGCTCAAGGTAATTGGTCAGGGATAGAGTTGAGCGAAACGGGTCAAAAAAATTGAAAAGACGCCGACTTTCGCCAAAGTCGGGTTTCATGAAATGAAGCCCGACCTTAGCGTGAGGTCAGCCACGAGGTCGGAGACTTTAGTGCCAAAGTCGCGTTTCAAAAGATGCTTGAGCGCCCTTTTTGCAGCCAATCAGGAAGAACGGACACTGTGGGCAACGTGATGACATAGGCAGTGGTCACCACCATCTTGGAGAAGGGCATGCAAGTGATTGGCTTGCTTTGTGGGACGTCACAGGGGGTATAAAAGGGCGGGGACGCCGACCGCCATGTTACTCATGCTGATCTCAGAATACGGAGAGCTGCTGCTGATTCTGTAGGGACAGTGTTAGGCAGGGAAGAAGATACCAAAAACTGATTCTGCTGCTAGCGATTTTGACTGTATAACACACCAGTCACTGTGCAGTGCAAGGGGAGGCTATATTTTGGTGCATCAGCTCTGTTGGTTATTAGGCTGCCTTTTAAGGCTACCTGGTAGCTGCATTGCTGTGTGCCCACTGCTGAGCAAACTGCTTTTTTCAAAGCAATCCAGATTTTATTGTTTTGTCCTTGTGAGCTACTGAGCATTCATTTTTCACACACCGGTTAGCGGTGTACGCTCCTCTCTCAGTACCTTGTAACGGCTGTTATAACGGCAACAGTGAAGCTATCTGTGTGGGACTCTGTAAGGATCAGTCGGAGTTGTTCCGTTCTTACAGACCTCCACCTTATAGTTTTGTCTGGTTTTCAAACAGTTTAGTATATTTGCTGTTTGGTTACATTCAAAACTATAGAGAGACAGCGTGTGTCAGTCCGTATACTAAAACACGGAGCTTGACAATTTTACATACACTGGACAGCGGTGTACCTGCACGCTCCTCTCTCAGTACCGTGTAACGGCTGTTATCACGGCCACAGTGAAGCTGTGTGTGACTCTGTAAGGATAAGTTGAGGAGTTGTTCCGTTCTTACAGACCTACACTGTAGGGAGATTCCAGTTCTGCCCCATTCTATATACACCTTTTAGTTTGTCATACACTAGGCAATTTCTGCCGGTCACATTGCAGTGTTAAATAAACAGGGCCTGACTAAATCCCACAGTGTCCTGAAGTGTAGAGACATTCCAATTCTACACAATCCTCTATACACCCTTCTAACAGCATAGAAAATCTGCCTGTCATATTGCGGTGTTAAATAAACAGGGCCTGATTGAATCCTACAGTGTCCTGAAGTGTAGAGACATTCCAATTCTACACAGTCCTCTATACACCCTTCTAACAGCATAGAGAATCTGCCTGTCATATTGTGGTGTTAAATAAACAGGGCCTGAATGAATCCCACAGTGTCCTGAAGTGTAGAGACATTCCAATTCTACACAGTCCTCTATACACCCTTCTAACAGCATAGAGAATCTGCCTGTCATATTGCGGTGTTAAATAAACAGGGCCTGACTGAATACCACAGTGTCCTGAAGTGTAGAGACATTCCAATTTTACCCAGTCCTATATACACCTTGTACCTTGTTTTACAGTACCAGAGAGTTGGTGTAAATTTGGGTAAATTTTTCCAAAAAATGAGGAAGTGTGGTGGAAGAGTCTGTGGAAGTGGGTGGGGGTTGGCAGCTGGTAATGATGGTGTTGGTGTTGGTGGTGGATCTGCTGGTAGTGGCAAAAACAAAATAGCACCTAATACTGGAGGTGTTGAGGCTGCGTCATCGTCTGGCTCCACAAGGCCTCGAAGGCTCCCTTTTCTGGGAGTAGGTAAACCGCTTCTAAAGCCAGAGCTTCAAGAACAAGTTTTGGCTTACATTGCTGACTCAGCCTCCAGCTCTATCATCTCCTCTTCTGAAGTTTTAAAAAATAAAAGCACTGAGTCGTCATTGGAGGCTCATGGTCATAAACCACACCTTTCCTTGTGTCCTTCACCCCTACCAAAATTGAAGGATGCGGTAGGCCACACTACAGATTACTCCATGGAGCTGTTTTCACATACCATGCCTGGGTTATCAAGTCAAATCGTGAATTACCCAGGCCAAGATGAATCTGACATGGAGTGCACTGATGCACAGCCACTGCTAGATTTATCTGCCGGTACATTCACTCAGAGCACTACATTGTCCTCGCAGTGTACTAAGCCAGAATCTGACCCTGATGAAACTCACTTGCCCCCTCCCGCATACTATACTACCATACACGGTGACACAGAGGAAGGTGCACATGACATTGAAGAGGAGGTGATGGCTGACCCAGTTGTTGACCCAGATTGGCATCCATTGGGGGTAGAGTGTGCCGCTGCCAATAGTTAAGAAGAGGAGGAGGAGGAGCATCCGCAGCGGGCATCGACATCGCACAGTGAGCGAGCGTGTGTGGTTTACGACGTCTATATATACGGTGAATCAGAGATACCAATTTTTACCCTATACTCGATACAGCTTGTATCTTGTTATACAGTACCTTTGTTCGGTCAAATCCATACTGAGTAAGCATCTGACAGTGACTACTGGACTATGTATACAGAGATTTCAATTGTACCCTATAATATATATACTTGGTATCTTGTTATCCAGTACCTTTTTTTACAACATTTTTTATTATGGTCAAACCCAGACTGAGTGAGCGTCTGAGGGTGACTCTGGAAATATATACCGATATTTCAAATTTGGTCTACACTGTATACAGATGTATGCTTCAGATACAGTAATCTTTTTAGGTATTTAGATTCTGGTGTAGTCCACAATGAGCCTGTGAACGTCTGTCTGTTACTCTGGCAATATATTAGGAGCGTTAATATTACCCCAACACTGTATACAGCTGTACGCTAGTGTTACATTACCCATTTACAGCGTTTCATATTCTTGTGTAATCCATACTGTGCCTGAGAGCGTTTGTGTCTGCCTCCTGAAATGTACACGGAGATTCAGAATGCTTACACTATACTATATATACCATGTATCTGGTGATACTGTACCCTTTTCAACGTTTTATTTTAAAGGGTAATCCATTCTGAGCCTGTGAGCATCTGTGTATGACTCATGAAATATATACGGAGATTTACTGTTATCCTTAGACTGTATAGAACTGTACGCTTCTGATACAGTACCATATATCTGCTGGTATTTTGGGTCGTTTTTCCAAAACTTGAGGAAGTATGGTGGAAGAGGATGCGGACGTGGGCGTGGGGGGCCACCTGGTACTGATGGTTGGTGGTGGTGCATCTGCTGGTAGTGCCAAAAACACAATAGCAGCTAAGGCAGGAGGTGTTGAGCCTGCATCATGGTGTAGCACTGGAAGGCCTGTAAGGCTCCATTTTCTGGGAGTAGGTAGACTGCTTTTAAAGCCGGAGCATCAGGAACTGTTTTTGGCTTACATTGCTGAAACAGCCTCCAGCTCTATCGCCTCCTCTTCTGAAGTTTAAAAAAATGCAAGCACAGACTCATCAGTGCAGGCTTCTGGTCAGGAGCAACCCCTTTCCTTGTGTCCTTCACCCAAACAAAAATTGAAGGATGCCGCAGCACACACTTCAGATTACTCCATGGAGCTCTTTTCACATACCATGCCTTGGTTAATTAAAAATGGGGCCCATCATATACTGGAGCATTCCAAATGGGGGACATCAGACACTGGAGCAGCATTCATGGGGCCCATTATACATTGGAGCATTAGAAACAGGGCCCATTATATATGGAGCATTATTAGGGCCCATCATACACTGGAGCATCATCCATGGGGACCATCATATAGTATATCATTATGTGGAGCTCATCATATACTGTATGGAACATTATATGTGACTAGTGTTGAGTAGTGTTGAGCATTCCGATACCGCAAGTATCGGGTATCGGCCGATACTTGCTGTATCGGAATTCCGATACCGACTTCCGATATTTTTTCAATATCGGAAGTCGGCATCGGAATCGGAAGTTCAAAGTTGATTGACAGCCTGACGTCATCATGATGCGCGGTGTGTGCGCATCATGATGCGCCGTCATTTCGGGCCTTCCGGGGATCTCTGCCGGCCTGCCGGGGGGCTGTGCCGGCCTGCCGGGGGGCTGTGTGGACTGCCCGGGGTCTGTACCGGCCTGCCGGGGGGCTGTGCCGGCCTGCCGGTGGTCTGTGCACCCTGTGGGAGTCTGTACTGGCCTGCCGGGGGGCTGTGCCGGCCTGCCGGTGGTCTGTGCACCCTGTGGGGGTCTGTACCGGCCTGCCGGGGGGCTGTGCCGGCCTGCCGGTGATCTGTGCACCCTGTGGGGGTCTGTACCGGCCTGCCGGGGGGCTGTGCCGGCCTGCCGGGGGGCTGTGCTGATGTCCGGGGGTCTGTGCAAGCATCGTCCGATGGGACTATAAGTCCCATCTGGCGATGCCTGCTACCATGACAGTGATTGACACATTAGCCAATGATGGGACAGTAGTAGTCCCATCATCCGGCTAATGTGTTAAATGTTAAAAAAAAAAAAAAAAATACTACATACATACTACATACATACTACATACATACTACATGCATGCTACATACATACTACATGCTACATACATACTACATATATACTACATGCATGCTACATACATACTACATGCTACATACATACTACATGCTACATACATACTACATATATACTACATGCATGCTACATACATACTGCATACATACTACATACATACATACTACATACATACTACATGCATGCTACATACATACTACATGCTACATACATACTACATATATACTACATGCATGCTACATACATACTACATGCTACCTACATACTACATGCTACATACATACTACATATATACTACATGCATGCTACATACATACTGCATACATACTACATACATACATACTACATACATACTACATGCATGCTACATACATACTACATGCTACATACATACTACATATATACTACATGCATGCTACATACATACTACATGCTACATACATACTACATATATACTACATACATACTACATACATACTACATGCATGCTACATGCATGCTACATGATACATGCATGCTACATACATACTGCATGCTACATACATACTACATACATACTACATACATACCACATATATACTACATACATACTACATGCATGCTACATACATACTACATACATACATACCACATATATACTACATACATACTACATGCATGCTACATACATACTACATACATACTACATGCATGCTACATACATACTACATACATACTACATACTACATACATACTACATATATACTACATGCATGCTACATACATACTACATGCATGCTACATACATACTACATGCTACATACATACTACATGCTACATACATACTACATGCATGCTACATACATACTACATGCTACATACATACTACATGCTACATACATACTACATATATACTACATGCATGCTACATGCATACTACATGCTACATACATACTACATGCATGCTACATACATACTACATGCTACATACATACTACATACATGCTACATACATACTACATGCATACTACATGCATGCTACATACAATACATTCATACAATACATACATAGACATACAGTACATATAACATAGAGTAACATACTTACCAATACTTGTCACATTGTTCCCCGAAGCCATTGTCTTTTACGGAATAAATATTAACATAGCAAACCACAAAAATACTCACCCACGATCCGAAGCAGTCCACGAGTGTGTGCCACGACGATCTTGGGTAGAGAACTGCAGCATCAGCTGTTGCTGCCGTTCTCTACGGGCTGCAGGAATCCAATGACGGAAGGTAGGTATCCTTCTGCACTGTATTCCTCCGCCACTTAAAAAAAAAAAGTCCCTAGTCTCACTTTATGCCATTGCTGCGTGGGAAATTCCCACACAGCAATGGCATAAAGTGAGACTAGGGACTTTTTTTTTTAAGTGGCGGAGGAATACAGTGCGGAAGGATACCTACCTTCCGTCATTGGATTCCTGCAGCCCGTAGAGAACGGCAGCAACAGCTGATGCTGCAGTTCTCTACCCAAGATCGTCGTGGGACACAATCGTGGACTGCTTCGGATCGTGGGTGAGTATTTTTGTGGTTTGTTATGTTAATATTTATTCCGTAAAAGACAATGGCTTCGGGGAACAATGTGACAAGTATTGGTAAGTATGTTACTCTATGTTATATGTACTGTATGTCTATGTATGTATTGTATGAATGTATTGTATGTTGTATGTATGTAGTATATATGTGGTATGTATGTAGCATGTAGTATGTATGTAGTATGTATGTAGCATGCATGTAGTATATATGTAGTATGTATGTGGTATGTATGTAGCATGTAGTATGTATGTAGCATGCATGTAGTATGTATGTAGCATGCATGTAGTATGTATGTAGCATGCATGTAGTATATATGTAGTATGTATGTAGCATGCATGTAGTATATATGTGGTATGTATGTAGCATGCAGGTAGTATGTATGTAGCATGCATGTAGTATGTATGTAGCATGTAGTATGTATGTAGCATGCATGTAGTATATATGTAGTATGTAGTATGTATGAAGCATGCATGTAGTATATATGTAGTATGTATGTAGCATGCATGTAGTATGTATGTAGCATGTAGTATGTATGTAGCATGCATGTAGTATATATGTAGTATGTATGTAGCATGTAGTATGTATGTAGCATGCATGTAGTATGTATGTGGTATGTATGTAGCATGTAGCATGCATGTAGTATGTATGTAGTATATATGTGGTATGTATGTAGCATGTAGTATGTATGTAGCATGCAGTATGTATGTAGCATGCATGTAGTATATATGTAGTATGTATGTAGCATATATGTAGTATGTATGTAGCATGTAGTATGTATGTAGCATGCAGTATGTATGTAGCATGCAGTATGTATGTAGCATGCATGTAGTATATATGTAGTATGTATGTAGCATATATGTAGTATGTATGTAGCATGTAGTATATATGTAGTATGCATGTTGCATGCATGTAGTATATATGTAGTATGTATGTTGCATGTAGTATATATGTTGCATGTAGTATATATGTAGTATGTATGTTGCATGTAGTATATATGTAGTATGAATGTAGCATGTATGTAGTATGTAGCATGTATGTAGTATGCATGTTGTATGTATGTAGCATGTAATTTTTTTTTTTTTACATTCAACACATTAGCCGGATGATGGGACTACTACTGTCCCATCATTGGCTAATGTGTCAATCACTGTCATGGTAGCAGGCATCGCCCGATGGGACTTGTAGTCCCATCGGACGATGCCTGCACAGACCCCCGGAGCCTGCACAGACCACCGGCAGGCCGGCACAGCCCCCCGGCAGGCCGGCACAGCCCCCCGGCAGGCCGGCACAGCCCACCGGAGCCTGCACAGCCCCCCGGCAGGCCGGCACAGCCCCCCGGCAGGCCGGCACAGACCACCGGAGCCTGCACAGACCCCCTGGCAGGCCGGCACAGACCACCGGAGCCTGCACAGACCCCCTGGCAGGCCGGCACAGCCCCCCGGCAGGCCGGCACAGCCCACCGGAGCCTGCACAGCCCCCCGGCAGGCCGGCACAGCCCCCCGGCAGGCCGGCACAGACCACCGGAGCCTGCACAGACCCCCTGGCAGGCCGGCACAGCCCCCCGAAAGGCCCGTACAGACCCCAGAGAGGCTGTACAAGGCAAAAATAGGGTTTTTCTTATTCCGATACCGGAAGTCCCATAGACTTGAATGGAACTTCCGGTATCGGAATCGGCGATACCGAAATTTTTTTTTAAGATCGGCCGATCCATTCCGATCCGATACTTTGAAGTATCGGATGGTATCGCTCAACTCTAGTGTTGAGCGATACCACCCGATACTGAAAAATATCGGATCGGATTGGATCGGCCGATCTAAAAAAAGTATCAGGTATCGCCGAATCCGATCCCGGAAGTTCCATTCAAGTCAATGGAACAGAAATATCGGAATTAAAAAAAACCCTTTCTTTCCCTGTCGGTTAATTCTACATGAAGAAAAACAACTAATAATAATGTAGAATGTATTGTGGGAGGTGTAGGAGACATTAAAGCCATAGAGGTTTAGCCCAATCAAATGGAATAGCAGGAATTTGTTTTTTTTTTTTTTTTAAGACGTTCGTAGTTACAAAGATATTGACTATGTTAAAGTCTTTAACTTTTTGTCAGATATGTATGTTTCACTACTTCCATGCTCTTCACCTTCTTTTTTACTTCTCCCACACTTTCTCCTTCATCATCTTCAGCAGCAGCAGCAGTATCTTCTTCTTCCTATTCTTCTTCTTCCTCTTCTTCTTCTTCTTCCTATTCTTCTTCTTCTTCTTCCTATTCTTCTTCTTCTTCCTATTCTTCTTCTTCTTCCTATTCTTCTTCTTGCTATTCTTCTTCATCATATTCTAATGTGTGTCAGGCATTCCTGTAGTTGTTATCTATAAAAGTTTGAAGATTACACCTTCTGTTCAGCCTGTCACAAAAGATTTACAACAGGATTTGTCCGTGTTCAGTTTGGCCTGAAGCAGCAGGCCTTTTCCAGGGGCACCACGAGGAGGAACGGACTCACCCCCATACACTGCTTAGTCTTCTTCTGCTTATAAATTAGATAATATCATTTGCTCTGATTTTTAGTCTTATGCTTCATGTTCTTCAGCTTTAGGTTTTTATGCTTCTTGGTCTTCTGTCTCTTGTTGTTCTGTATCTTGGTGGTTGTCTTCCTGTTCTTTGTCCTCTTGGTCATCTTCTTCAGGGTCATCGTTTAGTTATTCTTCTGTGTGGTCTTCAGGGTCGTCGTCTTCAGGGTCATTGTCAGGGAGATCCAGAGTGAGAATCAAAAACCATTTCCACAAGCTTGAACTTGGAAAAGTAGCAGAAGGTACAAGAAGGCTGAGGAACTGCCGAGAACCAGCTGATGGTACTGGAACCCGGAGGGGCAGCAGAATGAAAAAGAGCCAATGGCACAAGCGTGGACCAGCTGACGTTGCTGGAACACGGTTACTAAGCAGGAGGTACCTGTGCTCCAAAGCACTACCAAGGACCAGCAGATGTTGCTGGAACTCGGATACCAAGAAGGAGGCACCTAGGCCAAAGGCACTGCCGAGAACCAGCTGACGGTGCTGGATCCCGGATGGGTAGCAGAAGCTGCAAGAGCAAATGACACTAGCGAGGACCAGCTGACGGTGCTGGAACCCGGTGGGGCAGCAGAAGGAACAAGAGCCAATGGGAGAACCATGGACCAGCTGACGGTGCTGTAACACGGTTTCTAAGCAGGAGGTACCTGCGCTACAAAGCACTACCAAGGACCAGGAGACGTTGCTGGAACTCGGATACCAAGAAGGAGGCACCTAGGCCAAAGGCTCTGCCGAGAAACAGCTGACGGTCCTCGAACCCGGATGGGTAGCAGAAGGTACCCAGGAAAAAAACAAAGTTGCAAGGCCGTGAGCCGGCCGCAGTTACCGAAACCCACAGTCCTACAGGGGGTGCTTGTTGCTTGTCCTATTGGCACTACGGAATCAGCCTTTATTACCAGAACCCGCAGCTCACATAGGAAGCACCGAAACTGCAGGCACCATAGACTCGGCTAACCCGACCGCAACACGACAGGACAACGTATTGGTGGCAAAGTGACGTTGACACTACCCGGAAACAGCAGGCGTGCTGTAACCAGGCTGGGCAGGAGGGATTACCCGTGCCAAAGACACTGCCGAGAACCAGCTGACGGTGCTGGAACCCGGCGGGGCAGCAGAAGGAACAAGAGCCAATGGCACAACCGTGGACCAGCTGACGATGCTGGAACACGGTTACTAAGCAGGAGGTACCTGTGCTCCAAAGCACTACCAAGGACCAGCAGACGTTGGTGGAACTTGGATACTGACAAGGAGGCACCTATGCCAAAGGCTCTGCCGGGAACCAGCTGACATTGCTGGAACCCAGATGGGTAGCAGAAGGTACCCATGATTAACAAAGTGTGGCGTCCGCGAGCAGGCCGCAGTTACCGAAAGCCACAGTCCTACAAGGGGTGCTTTTCCTATTGGCACTATGGAACCAGCCTTTGTTACCAGAACCCGCAGTCCACATAGGAAGCACTGAAGCTGCAGGCACCATAGACTCGGCTAACCCGACTGCAACACGACAGGACAACGTATCAGTGACAAAGTGACGTTGACACTACCCAGAAACAGCAGGCGTGCTGTAACCAGGCTGGTCAGGAGGGAGTACCCATGCCAAAGACACTGCCGAGAACCAGCTGATGGTGCTGGAACCCGGAGGGGCAGCAAAAGGAACAAGAGCCAATGGCACAACCGTGGACCAGCTGACGGTGCTGGAACACGGTTTCTAAGCAGGAGTTACCTGTGCTCCAAAGCACTACCAAGGACCAGCAGACGTTGATGGAACTCGGATACCAAGAAAGAGGCACCTAGGCCAAAGGCTCTGCCGAGAAACAGCTAACGGTGCTGGAACCCGGCTGGGCAGGAGGGAGTACCCATGGCAAACACATTTCTGAGCAGCAACATGCGATGTTGAAGCCCAGGGGTCAATCATGCAGCAGGCTGAGGCCAACTTGGAGCGAGTTTTATATTGGTTGTACACAACTACTGATTGTAACCGTGCTCCACTTTGGCCTCTGGCTCAACTGTCTCTAGTATTTCCCCTGGCCTCCAACCATGCCAGTTGCTGCTCTGCAGTGTTGTCTGCACAAACCACACTTGTTCCTGAGTTACTGGGGCTCAGTCACATCAGTTGATCCCCTGATGTGTGTCCGGCAAGGTGTCCTGCTCTGTCCACATTCCCACAACTATTAATGGGAAGCAGGAGAGCTTGCCAGACACACATCAGGGGATCAACTGACGTGACTGAGCCCAAGTAACACAGGAACAAGTGTGGATTGTGCAGACGGCACATCAGAGCAGCGACTGGCGGGCTTGGAGGCCAGGGGAAATACTAGAGACAGGACAGCCAGAGGCCTAAGTGGACCACGGTTAAAAGTCAGTAGTAGTAGAATTTGCCATCCACACAGCAGGGGAACAGCTGGCGTTACAGAACCCCACAGACACATGAGCGAGTTATTCTATCTGTGCGGACGGCAATTCCAAGCTACAACTGGCTGTGTTGAAGCCCAGGATCAATGCTCCGAGCAGGCTGAGGCCTACTTGGAGCAAGTGGAAAATAACATGTAGTGTGATGTTGGAGGCAGTAGGAGATTTTGCCATCCACACAGAAGGGGAACAACTGGCATTACTGAACACCACTAACACAGGAGCTAGTGTGTGTTTCTCTGTTAAGATGACACTTCTGAACACCAACTGGCGTTGTTGGAGCCCAGGATGAGGCATGGAGCAGGCTGAGGCCTGCTAGGGTTGGCATGTGGAGGCAGCAGGAGATTTTGCCATCTACACAGCAGGGGAACAGCTGGCATTACTGAACACCACTAACACAGGAGCTAGTGTGTGTTTCTCTGTTAAGATGACACTTCTGAACACCAACTGGCGTTGTTGGAGCCCAGGATGAGGCATGGAGCAGGCTGAGGCCTGATAGGGTTGGCATGTGGAGGCAGCAGGAGACGTTGCAATCTACACAGAAGGGGAACAGCTGGCATTGCTGAACCCCACCAACACAGGAGCTAGTGTGTGTTTCTTTGTGAAGACGGCACTTCTGAACACCAACTGGCGTTGTTGGAGCCCAGGATGAGGCATGGAGTTGGCTGAGGCCAACTTGCAGCATGTTTTATAGAGGTTACAAAAAGCAAAAAACACAAATATCCTGAACTAAAAAGTAAAAAATATACTGCAAATAATGCATAAAGGTAATAATAATAAGGGTATTTAGTAAACATAATTTTGATCAAAATAATGTGCAAGCCATCCTGCCACGTCATGGCAACCCTTGTGGGACAGTCCCTACTCTAGTATTTAAAACCTTTTCACTTGCCAAGTGGCGTGAATGTGAATAAGGGTCGAGCGGCTGAACCACTAGTAACAGCTTAGGCCAGACTGGATGGCTTTCCCAGCTCAGAAAGAGGGCGGTCACACCCCTATATGCATTTGATGGGTTTATGATTTGATGCTTATCTCTCAATGGGAGATGGATATGCTGGAAGGTTGCCAGATTTTGGTCTGAGGCCGACTCGAGTAGCGGAGAACAAACACACACAGAGACAGGGTATGTATCTGCAGGATGTTCCCAATTCCTGATTTAATTAGGTAGCTTATATGCTCATTTGAGTAGGCGGTAACATTACATCATCACATTTCATTGGACAATTGATCATTCAACAGTAAGCATAAATGGTTTTAACCAATCATATTCATATTCGTTAACCAATCAGATTGTACTCGGCTGTTAATCATTAGTACTTGTGCAGACGTGCTGAAAGCTTTAGTAGGTCTTGTGTAAATTACACAAGACCCCAATATCATTCTCATTAATCCATCCTCATGACGGTTATAGCTCCATTAGCCTCATTAACCTGCCTTACTAAGTGTTCATAGCCCCAGTATCTACCTAACATGTGGACGTGTAGTTTCAATGTCCAACTGGGTGCAGTAAGCCGTTTATCCATCATGTACAATTTCTTATGAAGAATAAGGTTATAGGTAATCATCATCGTGAGACAGCATTTTCATATACAGAGTATACATGTAAGACCCCAGAAATACATTGGTACTAAAAGGACATATAGAATTCCCTGTCAGTCCCCCCTTTTGAGAACAGATATGACTCTACCATTCACATATAGGTACATTCAAAGGCCTAATGCCAGTGTCGGACTTCCTAACCCTTCTTCTGCCGAATTCCCCATATGGAAAGGGAGATCATATCTAATTCTCAACCTCATACCATTTGCTCATAATCATCATTATAAGGTTTC
This sequence comes from Dendrobates tinctorius, assembly GCF_039654945.1. Classification (NCBI taxonomy): domain Eukaryota; kingdom Metazoa; phylum Chordata; class Amphibia; order Anura; family Dendrobatidae; genus Dendrobates; species Dendrobates tinctorius. Next base: position 89,568,167 of record NW_027361687.1, on the reverse strand, counting down.
AATGTAATATACATAGTTTTAGTAATAGACGCATCAATCAATCTTTGAAGTAGTCCTCTGATACATGGTATGCAGCAGCATCCACAGGTCACAAGTACTGCTGCTACTACTGCCAGAGAGATGAGGAGGCTGGATACAAGATGACTCCATCTACCGAACCAGGATTCCAACCAGTCCATGAAGGGATTGTTGATACCCGAATTTTCTGCCAATTCTTCGGACAGGGATGTAAGACCCTCCAACGCCTTGGTGATACTCCCATCTGGACTAGTATTATTGGGGATAAAAGTGCAACAAAATGTTCCAAACATCTTACACACGCCCCCTTTTTCCGCTAGCAACATATCCAAAGCCTTCCTATTCTGATGTGTCATTAAAGAAGTTGGGCCTAATTGTTCAGCTATCCCTTTTACTGCATCCCTTGTGTAATTTATAAACCTTTGCTGATTATAGTAAATATAATTTATCCAATCCACATTTTTATTAATTGTCACCCACCAAAAGAAAATTGATTCAAAACCTGCTGCTATCTGGTTCCTGGCCTTGTACTCATCAGGTACCCCTCTGAGTACCCCTATATTGTCTATATAAACTCTAGGATCAAAGGACCCAGCAGGTACTGACCTCCTATTTCTGTGCAGGGTTTCAACATTCATTCCACCTCCTTTAATCTCTTCTGATGAAATTATTTTAAATGGCATGAGCACTTGAACTAGAGCACAGCTGCTAACCCAACTTGGTGGCAACCTAGGCCTTAATTTCATATCTCCACATAACCACCATATGTCACTCCTTGCTATAGTTTGGTTCTGAAACCAACTGGCTTTAAAGCCTCCTGTATCTGTATTTATGGGGATGGTGATGTGACAAAACTCTGAAGTTAGATTTCCTACCCATCTCCCTGGTCCTGTTCTCAGGAAGCAAGTGTAGTCACCTGGATATGCATAAACTCTAGGTGGCACCTGATCAATTTTTGCTATTGGATACCGGACTGATAGAGATTGACACAAAACATTATCACTAGGGTCATATGTGGCATTATACAAAGCTAGAATACACTGTAAGTCTACTTGATCCTGTTCTGAATATCTGAGGGGAATAGTCCCTAAATGGGGCCTAGCGGTTGCACATGCAATACAATCAGTTTTGTTATTTTGCTCTGTAGTATACTTCATCCATAGCAACCATTCATTCCTCTCAGTGTAGCCTGTTTCTACGGCTAACTTCTCCTCATAGCCTAATTCCCCAATTCCATCAACATCCAACATTTCTCCTGACCTTTGGGGTTTGTCCTCCTCTTGTTCCTTGTCCTGTGCAGGAACAGCTTTTAACCAAAATGTTCCCTGCTGAACCTGTCTACCTGGGGTATACAGTCCCAATACATAGAGACCTTCATCTCCAAGAGAGGGTTCATCCAGTGTTATAAGGAGAGGATTACAAGAGAATCTCCAGTCCAAAACCTCTGGATCACAACCCCATTTTGGAATGGGTACTGCAATATTCATCCTCTTGAGGAGAGGCTTTCCTGATGAACTAACACGAGTCATGGCTTCCTCTGGCTTATACCCCCATGAAGTTCCCATGTTCCAAGCTGCATCTGACCAAGAATTACAGTTCTCATTTCCAGGTCTAGTTACACAGATATATACCACCGCCCCTTCAATTCCTGTTAGATATTTATAATTGGGGTTGCTACTCTTTTTCCCAAATTTAAGATTCCATTGACACTTCACTATCTGACACAAGTCCACCCTAAATGTAGCTGTTGCTGCCTTGGTGTCAAACCACAGGGTTACTGATGTGCTATTTTGAAGTGTCTCATCCATTTGTCCTTCTTGCAGTAAAGCTGCCAAAATCATCAGAGACAGGACCCTCATTCTTCCGCTCCAGGACCTCATAGTAGCTTGTATGGACCGGTCTTCCGTTTAACTCTACGGATGTGGCTTAGCGGGGACCATCAACCAGTGGTCTTCGCGTCTTTTGGTCAGCAACCAATGTCTGGATTAACTAAAATAGAATCAAAAACTTATTTATACACAAATGGGAGTCCCTTTTGGACTCCGGACCTGCTTTAGGGGTTGTCAAATAGTTACAACATCTATGTGGACAAAAGTGTACCTCAGTTGTGGTAGTTTCCGACATCAGGAAGGCTTCCAGTCCCCTGAAAAGAGATCAACACACACGAGCACATACTTCATACATCTTACCTTGGGCAGCCTGTATGAAGTCAATCTGCAGTCATTGAAACGGATAGGAGGGCCCAGGCGCACGTGTATGTCTATGGCATCTTTCTAGTCTATCTGTGTTGTGCGCATCTAATCTATGTTAATGTAAAGCTAAACAGGTGGACCCAGCATCTTTCTTCAGAGCACATAGTTTTTGTCTTCACTCACGTGCGTTGAGTCATGAGCCGTCACATGGTGCAAGGGTTTTAGCAAATATACCCACTGTCCCACCATCCACGGTTCTGAGCTCCAGCTTCCGACCAGACTTCAGTCTCTTCCCCGGTTGGTGACCGAGTCAGAGCCTGTAAGATACTTAAGTCTAACTGGTTATCTTTAATGCTCACCATGACCAGTGGAGGCGCCTCAGGGGTCTCCCAGTACCTTGGTCTTCTGGCTGATTCCCAGCCACTTTGTTTTCTTCATGCTCCACGGGTTCCTTCTCATATATACCCTCACTTCCACTATGGCAACCTCTTCCAGGGCCTGTTGGTGTAAGAAAAGACCTTTCCTCCCCATATGGGGCTGCAGTTGTGGGTTCACCTGAAAACAATGACTTGTATATGTGGTGTCTTGCTTACCTTAAAGCCCCCTAAACGCCTCAATGAGTGCCGTCAACTCCACCTCCCCTGTAGAGTTATGAGGGAGGAGTGGTTCTGCTTTCTACTATCTCATGCTGTGTGATCGCCATACAACCAGGTTCTTGGACCTTCCGGAAAGAAAAACTCAAAATCCAGATTAGTGAGAGATACCTTTATGATTAGCATATTAAAAATAGCGGACTCTCCTCTCTTCTCCCCCCCTTTGGAAATCACCATACTAGTACCGAATAGGGGCAGAGTGGTGGATTTCCATTACACATATAACGGGATTTTCTCTTTTTTTTTTCCTTTCTTTCAAACACATGCTAAAAGCATTCCTTATCTTTACTACCTGACAATTGCCTTCCATGGATATCTGACACCGCTTCAAGTCAAAGGCAACGTTGTACCTTGAACCATCTGCCTCTCCTTTTTTCTTATCAACATGCATTCTAAAAACTTGACATTAAGAAAAACTAGCTGTACACCTTCTACAAATACGTATTATGCTATAATGTGAATCCAGTGAGAAGGGCTGCAAGCTGCGCTTCTACCAGGTACGTCTCTGGCTCCCCATTATTTAACGGACATCTGACAAGATTATAATTTTCTATGTCACTTAATGAAATTCCGTCGACCCAGGGAGTTGCAGGAATACCATGCACATTAAGTCTGAATACTTTATACTCTGGAAATCTGTCTGACAGAAATCCAAAGCCAGTGAGCTGTTGGATATACCCTCCTGGTATAATTTTGACAATTCTCCAACCTTCAGGAGATATAATCAACATTAATCCAAATGTGCAATTAGGGCACGACATTTTCTCATGGAATATTTGGCACACACACAAGGCAAGCTCAGACTATAAGACAGAACTTTTCCTATATAATACAACCCACAATATACACCACTCAACAGGGGCCTTGATTCCTGACACGGAACCGTCTATTGTGGAAAACTTGTCCGTCTGGGCTTTGCAATATAAACTGTTCACCAAGCCTCAGGTCTTGTAACGTGTGACCTTTCAACGCATTACTTAAAGGGATATGCGTGTTTAATGCTAACAGCGCCCACCAATCATCTCCTCGCTGTATGTAATGGAATTTCTTCACATTCGTGCCTGGGACTGTCCCAGCAAATATCCATCTGCCATAAAAAACATGATTTGCATCAGATTTTCTTTTGAAAATCGCAGTCTCCAGACAGAACCTACAGTGTCCTCTCATTCACACAGAATTTCACACAGATTCAGCATGCACTTCCACTTATCAGCAGAGAGTCTCAAAGGTCATTCACATTCTTTCACGCAGATTCAGTAAACTGTTAACTCCGTAAGCTTATTATCTCCTGGTGCTTGCTAAAAATCCTATCTATGTTTTCTGGTTGATACTTGACCGTATTGGGGCTAAAAATTCTCCTGGCTTGTCCTAAAATGTAAAATGCCTATGGCTTGCGGACCCGTACTGACTGCACTTCGCTAACTCAATGTACAGGCCACACCTAGACCGTATCTCCCTATCTGCCTCTTTCTCTGGTTGCTATTCACTTATTCTCTTAATATACGCTGTTACTGTGTGCCCACGTCTCAACAATTTTACTTCATTATCACTTTGCTAGCAATATCTATGCAGACTGCACTACGCTAATTCGATACATAGACTGCGTGCTGTTGTTATAAGAGGTCCCCGCTCAATGTTTGAACTTGCGTGTCCTAAACTGACGTGACATCATCAGTTGATAGGCATCAAACCCATGGGAACCTTGAAAAGAAGGTTAACTATTTAGTGGTCTGGCCAAACCTCGTGACCCACCTGGTCACCTAACACTAAATCTCTACGTACTCAGTATGAGATGGCACTTCTCTGCAGTTATAATAAACCTATATATACCAGAGAGCAAATCCAATTAACTATAGGCAGACTAATATGACCCAAATTTTCTTATTAGCCCAGTAAAAATCTTTTCCCTCAGCTAAACCTGCTGAGCCTTGTATACTCAGAGATCTTATTTATCAACCAGAAGACTAGAGCTATCATTAATATGCAGGCTAATGTAATCCCTACTACCTCAAAGTTCTTTAGCACCATTAGAGGGCAGTTTGTGCGTATCAGACAGGATAGAAGGTGGATAGACCTATCCTGTCTGTAACCGGCGTTTTAACACCGTAATAGTACCTCTAGCACTCTCCAAGAGGACGTACGCAGCCTTCTTTATGCATATGCCGCCAGAGACGTGTCCTCACATGAATCCTGGCAAGCCAGTTACCATGGAGAGACGCTCCCAAGGGGCAAAAACACAGTAAAGAATTCCTAGTACCCTCAAGGTTGGTTCAATCATTCATGCGCAATCATACGTAGCAGCTTTTAGGTTTCTCCCTCCAGCATACGTATTATGTATCACAAGGATATTCTACGGTTCTTAGCGCTGGTATGTAAGAAGACAGACTATACTGTACCCCAAGAGCCGGTTCAGAACATGTAGCAGAGGGGAGACACAGAATTTGTAAGAATCAATGGCTCTTACCTTCACCGGTGATTTTGATCTGTGTGTCCTCTAGGCCTCAGTCTGCAGGTGCCGGATTTCAGGATACTGGGTTCTTCTGTTGTGACCAGCCCGCCCAATGGGACGCCACTGATGAGTTTATGATTTGATGCTTATCTCTCAATGGGAGATCGATATGCTGGAAGGTTGCCAGATTTTGGTCTGAGGCCTACTCGAGTAGCGGAGAACAAACACACACAGAGACAGGGTATGTATCTGCAGGATGTTCCCAATTCCTGATTTAATTAGGTAGCTTATATGCTCATTTAAGTAGGCGGTAACATTACATCATCACATTTCATTGGACAATTGATCATTCAACAGTAAGCATAAATGGTTTTAACCAATCATATTCATATTCGTTAACCAATCAGATTGTACTCGGCTGTTAATCATTAGTACTTGTGCAGACGTGCTGAAAGCTTTAGTAGGTCTTGTGTAAATTACACAAGACCCCAATATCATTCTCATTAATCCATCCTCATGACGGTTATAGCTCCATTAGCCTCATTAACCTGCCTTACTAAGTGTTCATAGCCCCAGTATCTACCTAACATGTGGACGTGTAGTTTCAATGTCCAACTGGGTGCAGTAAGCCGTTTATCCATCATGTACAATTTCTTATGAAGAATAAGGTTATAGGTAATCATCATCGTGAGACAGCATTTTCATATACAGAGTATACATGTAAGACCCCAGAAATACATTGGTACTAAAAGGACATATAGAATTCCCTGTTACATTGAATGCACAATGAAATGAATAAAAAACAAATCTAGTTCAGGATATTTGTGTTTTTTGCTTTTTGTTTTCTCTGGTTAATGGTCATGTGTGCATACACATTAACTTACTTTTCTCAGTTCAGATTTGTTTTTTATTCATTTCATTGTGCATTCAGTGCATATAGGGGTGTGACTGCCCTCTTTCTGAGCTGGGAAAGCCATCCAGTCTGGCCTAAGCTGTTACTAGTGGTTCAGCCGCTCGACCCTTATTCACATTCACGCCACTTGGCAAGTGAAAAGGTTTTAAATACTAGAGTAGGGACTGTCCCACAAGGGTTGCCGTGACGTGGCGGGATGGCTTGTACATTATTTTGATCAAAATTATGTTTACTAAATACCCTTATTATTATTACCTTTATGCATTATTTGCAGTATAGTTTTTACTTTTTAGTTCAGGATATTTGTGTTTTTTGCTTTTTGTTTTCTCTGGTTAATGGTCATGTGTTAATATGCACTTACATTGTGCATACAGATTAACTTTCTTTTCTCAGTTCAGATTTGTTTTTTATTCATTTCATTGTGCATTCAGTGCATATAGGGGTGTGACCGCCCTCTTTCTGAGCTGGGAAAGCCATCCAGTCTGGCCTAAGCTGTTACTAGTGGTTCAGCCGCTCGACCCTTATTCACATTCACGCCACTTGGCAAGTGAAAAGGTTTTAAATACTAGAGTAGGGACTGTCCCACAAGGGTTGCCGTGACGTGGCGGGATGGCTTGTACATTATTTTGATCAAAATTATGTTTACTAAATACCCTTATTATTATTACCTTTATGCATTATTTGCAGTATATTTTTTACTTTTTAGTTCAGGATATTTGTGTTTTTTGCTTTTTGTTTTCTCTGGTTAATGGTCATGTGTTAATATGCACTTACATTGTGCATACACATTAACTTTCTTTTCTCAGTTCAGATTTGTTTTTTATTCATTTCATTGTGCATTCAGTGCATATAGGGGTGTGACCGCCCTCTTTCTGAGCTGGGAAAGCCATCCAGTGTGGTCTAAGCTGTTACTAGTGGTTCAGCCGCTCGACCCTTATTCACATTCACGCCACTTGGCAAGTGAAAAGGTTTTAAATACTAGAGTAGGGACTGTCCCACAAGGGTTGCCGTGACGTGGCGGGATGGCTTGTACATTATTTTGATCAAAATTATGTTTACTAAATACCCTTATTATTATTACCTTTATGCATTATTTGCAGTATATTTTTTACTTTTTAGTTCAGGATATTTGTGTTTTTTGCTTTTTGTTTTCTCTGGTTAATGGTCATGTGTTAATATGCACTTACATTGTGCATGCACATTAACTTACTTTTCTCAGTTCAGATTTGTTTTTTATGTTTTATAGAGGTTGTAGACTACTACTGATTGTACCGTGCTCCACTTAGGCCTCTGGCTCCACTGTCTCTAGTATTTCCCCTGGCCTCCAACCCCGCCAGTGACAGCTCTGAAGTTGCGTCAGCACAATCCACACTTGTTCCTGTGTTACTTGGCCTCAGTCCCGTCAGTTGATCCCCTGATGTGTGTCCGGCAAGGTCTCCTGCTCTGTCCTCATTCACACTACTAGTAATGGGAATGTGGACAGAGTAGGAGACCTTGCCGGACACACATCAGGGGATCAACTGACGTGACTGAGGCCAAGTAACACAGGAACAAGTGTTGATTGTGCAGACGCCACTTCAGAGCTGTCACTGGCGGGGTTGGAGGCCAGGGGAAATACTAGAGACAGTGGAGCCAGAGGCCTAAGTGGAGCAGGGTTAAAAATCAGTAGTAGTTTGAATGTGGATGGAGCAGGAGACTTTGCCGTCCACACAGCAGGGGAGCTGCTGGCATTACTGAACCCCACTAACACAGGAGAGAGGGTTTCAATCTGTGCGGACGGCACTTCCAGGCTACAACTGGCTGTGTTGTAGCCCAGGATGAAGCATGCAGCAGGCTGAGGACAACTTGCAGCTGTTTTTTTTAGAGGTTGTAGACTACTACTGATTGTCACCGTGCTCCACTATGGCCTCCGGCTCCACTGTCTCTAGTATTTCCCCTGGCCAACAACCCCGCCAGTTACAGCTCTGAAGTGGCGTCTGCACAATCCACACTTGTTCCTATGTAACTGTGGCTCAGACCCGTCTGTTGATCCCCTGATGTGTGTCTGGCAAGCTCTCCTGCTCAGTCCTCATTCACACTACTAGTAATGTGAATGTGGACAGAGCAGGAGACCTTGCCGGACACACATCAGGGGATCAACTGATGGGACTGAGCCACAGTAACTCAGGAACAAGTGTGGATTGTGCAGACACCACTTCAGAGCTGTAACTGGCGGGGTTGTTGGCCAAGGGAAATACTGGAGACAGTGGAGCCAGAGGCCGAAGTTGAGCACAGTTACAAATCTGTAGTAGTGTGCATGTGGATGGAGCAGGAGACATTGCCGTCTACACAGCAGGGGAACAGCTGGCATTACTGAACCCCACTAACACAGGAGCTAGTGTGTGTTTCTCTGCGAAGACGGCACTTCTGAACACCAACTGGCGTTGTTGGAGCCCAGGATGAGGCATGGAGCAGGCTGAGGCCTGATGGTGTTGGCATGTGGAGGCAGCAGGAGACTTTGCCATCTACACAGCAGGGGAACAGCTGGCAATCCTGAACCCCACAGACACAGTAGCGAGTGTGTTTTTCTCTGTGAAGACGCCACTTCTGAACACCAACTGGCGTTGTTGGAGCCCAGGATGAGGCATGGAGCAGGGTGAGGCCTGATGGTGTTGGCATGTGGAGGCAGCAGGAGACTTTGCCGTCTACACAGCAGGGGAACAGCTGGCATTACTGAACCCCACAGACACAGTAGAGAGTGTGTTTTTCTCTGTGAATACGGCACTTCTGAACACCAACTGGCGTTGTTGGAGCCCAGGATGAGGCATGGAGCAGGCTGAGGCCTGATGGAGTTGGCATGTGGAGGCAGCACTAGACTTTGCCGTCTACACAGCAGGGGAACAGCTGGCAATACTGAACCCCACTAACACAGGAGCTAGTGTGTTTTTCTCTGCGAAGACGGCAATTCTGAACACCAACTGGCGTTGTTGGAGCCCAGGATGAGGCACGGAGCTGGCTGAGGCCTGATGGTGTTGGCATCTGCATATGGAGGCAGCAGGAGACTTTGCCGTCTACACAGCAGGGGAACAGCTGGCATTACTGAACCCCACAGACACAGTAGCATGTGTGTTTTTCTCTGTGAAGACGGCACTTCTGAACACCAACTGGCGTTGTTGGAGCCCAGGATGAGGCATGGAGCAGGGTGAGGCCTGATGGTGTTGGCATGTGGAGGCAGCAGGAGACTTTGCTGTTTACACAGCAGGGGAACAGCTGGCATTACTGAACCCCACTAACACAGGAGCTAGTGTGTGTTTCTCTGCGAAGACGGCACTTCTGAACACCAACTGGCGTTGTTGGAGCCCAGGATGAGGCATGGAGCAGGCTGAGGCCTGATGGTGTTGGCATGTGGAGGCAGCAGGAGACTTTGCCATCTACACAGCAGGGGAACAGCTGGCAATCCTGAACCCCACAGACACAGTAGCGAGTGTGTTTTTCTCTGTGAAGACGCCACTTCTGAACACCAACTGGCGTTGTTGGAGCCCAGGATGAGGCATGGAGCAGGGTGAGGCCTGATGGTGTTGGCATGTGGAGGCAGCAGGAGACTTTGCCGTCTACACAGCAGGGGAACAGCTGGCATTACTGAACCCCACAGACACAGTAGAGAGTGTGTTTTTCTCTGTGAATACGGCACTTCTGAACACCAACTGGCGTTGTTGGAGCCCAGGATGAGGCATGGAGCAGGCTGAGGCCTGATGGAGTTGGCATGTGGAGGCAGCACTAGACTTTGCCGTCTACACAGCAGGGGAACAGCTGGCAATACTGAACCCCACTAACACAGGAGCTAGTGTGTTTTTCTCTGCGAAGACGGCAATTCTGAACACCAACTGGCGTTGTTGGAGCCCAGGATGAGGCACGGAGCTGGCTGAGGCCTGATGGTGTTGGCATCTGCATATGGAGGCAGCAGGAGACTTTGCCGTCTACACAGCAGGGGAACAGCTGGCATTACTGAACCCCACAGACACAGTAGCATGTGTGTTTTTCTCTGTGAAGACGGCACTTCTGAACACCAACTGGCGTTGTTGGAGCCCAGGATGAGGCATGGAGCAGGGTGAGGCCTGATGGTGTTGGCATGTGGAGGCAGCAGGAGACTTTGCTGTTTACACAGCAGGGGAACAGCTGGCATTACTGAACCCCACAGACACAGTAGCGAGTGTTTTTCTCTGTGAAGACGGCACTTCTGAACACCAACTGGCGTTGTTGGAGCCCAGGATGAGGCATGGAGCAGGCTGAGGCCTGATGGTGTTGGCATGTGGAGGCAGCAGGAGACTTTGCCGTCTACACAGCAGGGGAAGAGCTGGCATTACTGAACCCCACAGACCAGTGGCAGATCTTAATAGGGGCGCATGGGGCGGTCGCCCCGGGCCCAAGGTTTTTGGGGGCCCAGGGGCCAATCCGGAGCCGCAGCCGCAGCGCAATTTTGGCTTCCCCCAATAGTCGCGTGTCGCGGCAATTGTCGGCGGCTGCGCTGCGGTGAATGGCTGGCTCAGTCACCTGATCCTCCTCACCTCTCTCCGCAGCGTCCGTGCTCATTCCGGCCAGCAACTGGCATCACGTGGCTGCATCAGAGTGACGCTGGCGACTCAAACTCTGGCAGCGGCTCCTCTGTTCCCTCCCCTTCGTTGGTGTCCATAGATACAGCGGGGCCCAGCAACTGACAGCCCAGCCGACGCCGTGTATCACAGGAGGAAGAAGAACTCTCTGGTGCCTGGTGGACAGTGTTGCAGCAGCAGCAGCACTGCCTGTTCCTCACCTCAAAGAACTTGGGGGTAAGTCGCAGCAGGGTGGGGTGGAGGTATGTCATGACTGACTCATGTGGATGTGGGGAAAAACACTCTTTGTTATACATGTATTTTAGCCCTATGTTGATTGCTCATTAAATATTATAAACCGAATGTACATTTCCTGCCTATTGATGATTACCCTCTAAGAGTACACCGCATAACATCTGGGCCTCCATCCTTGATCGCCGGCACACGTGTTTTAGCCCTTAGTTGCCTACCACATCTTTCTCTCACCTACTTTATGTGGATGTGGGGGGCATGGGGGGGTGGGCAGGGGGGGCCTTGGTCAAGAGGGGTGCCGGGTGCCCAGACTTTAGGAACAGCCTCGGACCAGTGAGCAGTGCACTGCACGCATTATGTAATGTATCCCATTCAGGTCCTCACATCACGTCCCCTATGGCCAGGTTCACGTTGGGCGATTTTGTGCGTATTGGCCGTAGGCCTACAGCTTATGTGCAACGTCTTTTTAGGCCATGTCCACACGTGGCAGAATGGTGGCGGGTTTTCCGTACGGACCCGCAGCAAACCAAGTGCTGCGGTCCGTACGGCTGTCAATTCCCGCACGGGGACCGCAGCGCTCAGCGAGCTGTATTTATTCATAATGGTTTCAAACTGCACAGGTGAGAGATCCTTTTCAAAACTTAAACGAATTAAAAATGAGTTGAGGAGTCAGACGGGACAAGACAGACTCAATCATCTCTCTTTAATGAGCATTGAACAAGAGCTTTTGAAGAGTCTAGACCTCTCAGAAATCATCAACGACTTTAGCACCAAAAAATCTCGCCGAAAAAGTCTGTGAGCAGTATATGATCTTCAGTGTCAAAAAAAATCCGAGTTTCTAGTCCATTAAGAAATTGTTGCCTGTGCTCATTGCACTTTTCCTGTTAGGCTACCACCCACACAGATATACATCTGTATAGATAAATAATTATGTTGAATTATTGTTTAATATTATGTTTACATATTCTTATTTGCACTTACATGTGGTATGGTGAATGTAGCCTTATGTTTACCTTGTATGAAGAAATACAGGCCAGTATATACCACATTATATATTTTGACTGTTGATTTTGAGGAATATTTAATATTATTTATATTGTTTGACCATACAATATAATTTCTTGTGAGAAAAAAGTAATTTTTCTTTGTTTTTATGGTCTAATAAATGTTACAATTTGTATACCTAAAAATCAGCATATGCAGTGTTTTTGTGAGAAGAGCCACAAAATTTTGACAGAAAATGTTTTCCTGGGATGGGGGGTAATGGGGCCCAGGTTTTATGAACAGCCCCGGGCCCATGGTCCACTTCATCCGCAACTGCCACAGACACAGTAGCGAGTGTGTTTTTCTCTGTGAAGACGGCACTTCTGAACACCAACTGGCATTGTTGGAGCACAGGATGAGGCATGGAGCAGGCTGAGGCCTGATGGTGTTGGCATGTGGAGGCAGCACTAGACTTTGCCGTCTACACAGCAGGGGAACAGCTGGCATTACTGAACCCCACTAACACAGGAGCTAGTGTGTTTTTCTCTGCAAAGACGGCACTTCTGAACAGCAACTGGCGTTGTTGGAGCCCAGGATGAGGTATGGAGCAGGCTGAGGCCTGATGGTGTTGGCATGTGGAGGCAGCAGGAGACTTTGCCGTCTACACAGCAGGGGAACAGCTGGCATTACTGAACCCCACAGACACAGTAGCGAGTGTGTTTTTCTCTGTGAAGACGGCACTTCTGAACACCAACTGGCATTGTTGGAGCCCAGGATGAGGCATGGAGCAGGCTGAGGCCTGATTAACACAGGAGCTAGTGTGTGTTTCTCTGCGAAGATGGCACTTCTGAACACCAACTGACGTTGTTGGAGCCCAGGATGAGGCATGGAGCTGGCTGAGGCCAACTTGCAGCACGTTTTAAAGAAGTAGTAGACTACTACTGATTGTAACCGTGCTCCACTATGGCCTCCGGCTCCACTGTCTCTAGTATTTCCCCTGGCCTCCAACCCCACCAGTGACAGCTCTGAAGTGGCGTCAGCACAATCCACACTTGTTCCTGTGTTACTTGGGCTCAGTCCCGTCAGTTGATCCCCTGATGTGTGTCCGGCAAGGTCTCCTGCTCTGTCCTCATTCACACTACTAGTAATGGGAATGTGGACAGAGCAGGAGACCTCGCCGGACACACATCAGGGGATCAACTGACGTGACTGAGGCCAAGTAACACTGGAACAAGTGTGGATTATGCAGACGCCACTTAAGAGCTGTCACTGGTGGGGTTGGAGGCCAGGGTAAATACTAGAGACAGTGGAGCCAGAGGCCTAAGTGGAGCAGGGTTAAAAATCAGTAATAGTTTGAATGTGGATGGAGCAGGAGACTTTGCCGTCCACACAGCAGGGAAGCAGCAGGCGTTACTGAACCCCACTAACACAGGACCTAGTGTTTTTCTTTGTGCAGATGACACATCTGAGTGACAACTGGCTGTGTTGAAGCCCAGGGATTATAGTTCAGGTGGTAGAAACATGAACACAACAGGAGACTTGAATACAGTTGCCAACCAATTATTTAGTCGGGAAGAGGACTGGCAAATTCTGGGGAGATCCAGTCCTTGTTCATTTTCTGAAAAGTAAGCCGGTCGACGTTATCGGAAGAAAATCGCGTGCGACGGTCTGTTAGTACACCACCTGCGGCACTAATGACGCGTTCCGATAATACACTGGCAGCAGGGCAAGCCAGCACCTCCAATGCATACTGGCTAAGTTCTGGCCATGTATCCAGCTTAGAGACCCAAAACTTGAAGGGGGAAGAGCCATCTGGGAGTACACTCACAGGGCAAGACATGTAGTCTGTCACCATCTGACGGAAACGTTGCCTCCTGCTGACTGGAGCCGTCAGTGATGGTGTAGACAATTGTGGCGGACACACAAAACTTTGCCACATTTGGGCCATAGTGGTCTTGCCTTGTGCTGAGGCGCTGCCTCTGCTCCCTCTGTGTGCCGAGTTTCCTCCACTGGCTTGACGCACAGAGGTGCTTTGTAAAGCACTAGCACCACTGCTGTCGGGTGGAATGGAAAACACGATGGACTGCACCAATGTGTCTTGGTTCTCCCGCAGTTTACGCTCCCGGTTCAACGTTGGTATGAGAGTTTGCAAGTTGTCCCGGTAGCGAGGATCTAGGAGGGTATACACCCAATAATCAGCCGTGTAGAGAATGTGGGCGATGCAGCGGTCGTTTCTCAGGCACTGCAGCATGAAGTCAACCATGTGCTGCAGACTCCCAACTGCCAAAGAACCGCTGTCCCCTGCTTGAGGCGTGATCTCTGCCTGCTCTGCATCACCCCATCCTTGATGTACATACTGACTAGAGCTTTGTGTATCTCCCTCCTGTGGAGAGATGTCTTCCTCCTCCATCGACTCCTCCTCATCCTCCCCACAAAGTGTCCCCTGCCTAGGCCTTTGTGAGGAAGCACGTAGCGCAGACTGTCCAGAAGCACATGGCATTTGGGACCCCTCATCCTGCACTTCTTCCAAAACCTCATCCCTTAGTGCTTGCAGTGTTTTTTGAAGCATGCAGATAAGGGGGACAGTCATGCTGACTAGTGCATCATCTGCACTCGCCATCTGCGTTGAATCATCGAAGGCACGCAAAACGAGGCAGATGTCCTTCATAGAGGCCCACTCAGTGGTGCTGAAGTGTGACCGGCGCACACACATTGCGACTTGTTTGCGCCTGATGCGGCTGGTACTCCAGGACTGCTGCCTGCTGCTCACACAACCGCTCCAACATATGTAACGTTGAATTCCACCTGGTGGGTAGGTCACATATGATGCGATGTTCCGGAAGGCGTAATCGTCGCTGCAGAGCAGCAAGGCGCGATCTTGCCATGCTGGAACGACGCAAGTGAGCGCACTCTATGCGGACCTTGTGCAGCAGTGCATCAAGATCCGGATAGTCCCTCAGAAAGCTCTGCATGACCAAGTTGAGCACATGTGCCAGACATGGGATGTGAGTGAGGTTGCCAAGGCCAAGAGCTGCCACCAGATTTCGGCCATTGTCACACACTACCAAGCCTGGCTGGAGATTCGCTGGCACAAACCACACGCTCTGGAATGCCATCGCTCTCCTGCTTGATGGCATTCCAGAGCTCCTGTGCTGTGTGGCTTCGATTCCCCAAAGAAATTAATTTCAGTACGGCCTGTTGATGTTTGGCCACGGCTGTGCTCATATCGGTCGTAACAGCCTCCTGCTGCGCTGTTTCAGAGGAACTTGAGTAGGAGGAGGAGTCAATATGTACAGACTGGATTCCTGCAATCCGTGGAGTTGGCAGAACACGTGGAGCGCCACTCTCCAGATCTGTACCCGGGTCCACAACATTGACCCAATGGGCAGTGAGGGAAAGGTATCATCCCTGTCCATGGTTACTGGTCCACGCATCAGTGGTCAGGTGGACATTGCTACTGACGCCGTTTAGTAGCGCATGTTTTATGTTTGCCTCCACATGTTTCTGCAGGGCAGGGATGGCTCGCCTGCTGAAATAAAAGCGGCTGGGCACAGTGTATTGTGGGACTGCCAATGCCATGAAGTCCCGGAAGGTGTCAGTCTCCACCAGCCTGAATGACAGCATTTCAAGGGCCAGTAGTTTGGCAATGCCAGCATTCAGAGCCTGTGCTCAGGGATGGTTTGCCGAGTATGGCCGCCTTTTCTCTCATGCCTGTGCTACCGATGACTGACGAGTGGCATGGGAGTGTGAGGATGACTTGGAACGTGGTGCTGTGGGTGGAATGTCACAGGGTCTCCGGACAACAGTGCAAGAGGTTCTTCCTTGGCAATCCTGTGAGGAAGCCGGACCAGCTGTGTGTGAGCTGGAGGAAGAGGCCCCAACACGAGCTGAAGAGGTGGTAGGTGGTGCTGTACGTTGGCCTACGTCTTCAGTGTGTCTGTGTAACTCCACCTCGTGCTTGATTCGCACATGTTTCCACATATTAGTGGTATTGAGGTTGCTGACATTTTTCCTTCTTTTGACTCTCTGATGACACAGCTTGCATTTGGCAAAGCAAATGTCATCTGCAACTGTGTCAAAAAAGGACCACGCACTGCAAGTCTTGGGAGCGCCCGTTTTGCCTTTTGAAAGTGGAATGCTCCTAACGGGTGCCGAAGTGGAGGCTACAGGCAACCAAGTCTGCCCCCTCCCTCTCCCTCCGGTTTTGGCCGTTCGGGAAATCTCTTCCTCAGAGCTGCTCCCACCACCTTCCTGTTCCTCACGCCATGATGGGTCAAGGACCTCATCATCTACACTCCCCTCTTCAAACACCTGCTTCTCCTGGGTTGTCTCGCCAGCACCGTACGCACCAGAAAGTGGTAACTGAGTCTCGTCATCATCTGATGCGTACTGAGGTGTGCTGACCATAGGCACTGGCCCACCCGCCTCTTCAGATTCAGAGGGACAAAGAAGTTGCGCATCACTGCATACTCCCTCTTCTTCACATTCTGGAATGCTGCTTGGCTGGCCCCCTCTTTCCAAACCAACAGATTCAGAGAACAGAAATAGAGACTGTGATGGCTCTTGTCCAAGGCTCTCTGACTGCCTGGGCACTTTGGCAGGTGGTGAAGAGACAGATGGTTGCTCTTCGGTGCTCTGGCCCTGAGAGGATGTGGAAGCCATTGAAGTCGATGCGTTAGCTGCCATCCATCCGACAACGACTTCAATTTGTTCCTCCCGCAGCAATGGGGTACGGTGAGGTCCTACAAAGCTGCGCATAAAGGACTGTTGCCTGCTAAAACTGGGGGATGCTGACTCACTGGTGCCAACAGCAGGCACAGAATCCCCACGTCCTCTCCCTGCAGAATCCCCACGTCCTCTCCCTGCTGAAACTACACGCCCACGGCCACATGCCTTACTCCCTGCCTTCTTCATCTTGCTAGACTGAGAAAGATAGGCAGAAAAGTACAAAGGGGGGCCTTAGTGTGCTTATTCCTGAACAGCTGGTTACAGGTATAAGAAACACTAATTTTATGAAGTGTGTGTGTCGACTACACTTTAATGGGAGCTAATGTGGCCTACACAACTTTCAAATGTAGTGTTTGGTGAACTTTGTTGGTTTTTTTTGGGGAAAAAAAACTAAAAAGATGTGACCAAAGATTTGAAAGTCAGAGTATCACCAACTTTCTGGAGCTATTACAATGCAGGCAGGTAACCTACAATGCAAAAGATGAGGCTCTAAAAAATTGGGTAATACTAATCTGGCTGCAGCTGAAGGGCACAAGCCAGAAAAAGTCTCCTCTATCTACTCCTATATAGTGTTTGAAACCAACCAATGTAGGTGGATATGGATGGATGCACACTAATAGGAGAAGAAAAAATGAGCTGCAATTAAAGAAAAATATGTGTGAGGCAGTGACGCACGCTGAGCGGCCTACAACCAGACATAGCTGCAGGACACACTACTCAGTGTGAGCTGCACTCACACACAGTCAGAGACCTCTCAGACAGCCGTGAACAGTGCAGCTAAGTGGGCACTAGCACTGACAGGCTGCAGAAAGGCTCTGCTGTGTACTCCTAGAGTGTTTGCAACCACCATATATGGATACGGATGGATGCACACTAATAGGAGAAAAAATGAGCTGCAATAAAAGAAAAATGTGTGAGGCAGTGACACGCTGAGTGGCCTACAACCAGACGTAGCTGCAGGACACACTACTCAGCGTGAGCTGCACTCACACAGTCAGAGACCTCTCAGACAGCCGTGAACAGTGCAGCTAAGTGGGCACTAGCACTGAAAGGATTCAGAAAGGCTCGGCTGTCTACTACTAGTGTTTGCAACCAACGTATATGGATACGGATGGAAGCACACTAGATATAATTTTTAAAAATAAGCAGCTCAAAAAGAAAAATATGTATGAGGCAGCAGTGAGGCACGCTGGGCGGCCTACAACCAGACGTGGCTGAAGGACCCACTCCACAGCGTGAGCTGCACTCACATAGCCCTTGCAGACAGCTGTGAACACTGCTGCTAGGGAAAAGGAAGCTACAGTGGTGGTTTATGTAGCCTGGGTAAAGCACAATATTGTTTTGAGAATCGCTATTTCTAAGTGTCCCTCACAGTCTTCAACAGCAGCCTGTCCCTAACTGAATTCACAGCAGAGTGACCAGAAATGGCGGCGGCGGTGGCTTTTATAGTGCATCATGACATCATTTCAGCAGCCAATCACAGCCATGCCAATAGTTAACATGCCTACATGCCTAACAGGATGTGCCCACATTTCTGAGGATTCCCATTGGCTGAATCAAAGCGAGCGGGCTGATAGCATTATGGGAACTTCCGATTCCGGTGTCCGATATGAAAAAAGTATCGGAAGTCAGTATCGGAATTCCGATACAGCTAATATCGGCCGATACCCGATACTTGCGGTATCGGAAAGCTCAACACTATATGTGACCAATCATTCTGTATGGAGAAATATATGGGGCTCATTATTCTGTATGGCACACAATGTGGTGGCCAAAATACTGTATGGAGTATTATACTGTCCTTTTTTTGAGCTATTGTAAAATTTAAAATAGATCAGTCATGTCATGTAAGCAGTGACGTATGTGTTATTATACTATACCTTTTTTTCTGTGCCGTATCGGTGCATCATGAGTTGTGGTATATGTTAAAGGGGCGCACTAACACTCTTTGACCCAGAGCACATGAAAACCTGGAGCCAGCCCTACCCCCCCACAACTTTAGCCAAATAAGCCCCAGTTTTCAATGCATAACTATTATTATGAAGTAAATTAAGGTTGACAAGCTTCAGTAATAAGAAATGGGCACTGTAGGTGTGTTTACTGTCCTCCACTCCCTGCCGACTTTGCTTCCCCATTGACTTGCATTGGTTTTCGAATTTCAGTCGGACCCCGACTTTTCCCTATAATCGGCCGATTTCGTTCGACCCGACTTTTGCGAAAGTCGGGTTTCATGAAACCCGACTCAACCCTAAAAAAGGCATAGTAGCTCATCTCTACTTTTCATGTATCTCTTCTGAAACCCGTGTGTATGACCCGATTTTCTGAGTCTTCTGCTGGAGGCTCAGATATGTCCTCATACGATTTTGAGATTAATGCCATTGTCGAATCCAAGGTGGTGCACGGCAAAAATTATTTTTGGCTAACTGGAAGGGTCATGGACCAGAGCATAGGACCTGGGAGCCTATTGAGCACATTCGTGCCCCCCAGCTTATTGCACCGAGATTCTTCCACTGCACGGGGTACATCCCAAGCCTTGTCTGCCTCTGTGGTCTCACATTCTGCTTTGGCCACAGTGGGAGCTGCTCAGCAAAGACGTCGGTCTCAGCATCTAGCTCAGACTTGTGCTGTTCGCTTGGTTACTGCTGGCACTCCACCCAAAGCTATAGTAACTATCAATAGGAAGGGGGGAGAGAAGAAAAAACAACAAAAAAATGTCCAAATGATAAAAATAATGTGTTTATTAAAGATAACAGGGTTGACAGCACAATGATAAAAGCTATCTGTAAAATCATATTAATAACAAGGACACACACCCGGTTAATGGGGTAGTATTAAAAGGAATGCAAAAATAATTTCCATAATATAAAATATAATCATATAAATAATATAGCCAACAGCAAAATCATATGAATAATGTGCCAGTGCAATATTCAAAGTGTTGGAACACTATAGAAGAAGTTCCTATTGAAAAAACACATCAGAAGTCTCATAATATATAAGTAAAACAGTGCTCAAATCATAAGGGATCAGTATGTGATAAATCACCCAATAAAAGTAAATCATAGCATGATCAGTGGTAGGGACAGAGAACTTACATGAATGGCAGAGCTCCTAAAACCGAGTGGCGTCCACCCTGATGCGCATTTCAGTTAGCGCCTTTGTCCGAGGGTGGAGTCAACAAGGAAAGGTAGACTCTATATAGTACAACAGGCCATTCATATTAAGGGGGGTGTGGTGACATCAGCCAATAACAGGTAGGAGGCGTAATAAGACACGCGCCACACGCCGATGCGAGTGAGCAACCTCGGAGACAGCATCATGTGACTGACTATGTCATGATCACGTGAAGGAACACGTAACCAGAAGTCATCGGCCACATACAGACGCGGTTGGCAGGGGAACCTAGATGCCTCAGCGAGTGCGTACATGCTGCATTCTCCCTGGAGTATATGAATGAAAGATATAAGAATAAAATGTAAAGAAATGCATATGAGAGAGCAGCAACTGGGCACAATAAATAATAAAAACACAAGGACTGATGGCAATTAGGATATACAGGATATATCACAGTATGTAATATCATGAGAAAATATATATAAAAAATATATATATATATATATACATAAGCAGAATAATGTGAGTGATAAAAAATTATGATAATGAAATAGGAAATATATTAATGTACTGCATATGGAAGAAGTGACAAATGAGATGATGTATATATAGATATAAAGTTAGTATAATATGTGAATTGTTTGTTAGCTGCTGTTCCTCCATCACCGCACGGTGGACCCTGGGTTGCGATTGCACCTTCTCATAATATTTATATTTGGTGCAATCCGCAAACCCTAACAGTAAATTTATGTCAAGTTGCAAAAGGTGAGTTGTGTACGGATACTTGCTAACCTGATATAGTTGTGCTACCTGTATATTTTTTATATATTTTTTTTGTATTCTGTATAGTGTTGTTGCATTTTTATAAGCACTATATATTTAACAGATGAATTTTAGTAATTTAATCTCTCCTTGTGGCAGAAAAGTGTAAAACAGGATCAAGGTTAAGGTGCAACAGTGTGAATATGGTTCTAAACCAAAGAATAGAGCAAGGTTTAAATATGCAGGCGTTTAAACCTTTTCCTACCCTGCCCTCTTCCCCTTCCATTCCTCCCACTTCCTGGTGGTGGAAGATATAAAGTTGGATAAGTATATTTTTATTATACATCTGATGAAGGCTGTAAGCAGGCGAAACGCAATGTGTAAACCTGTGTTTTAATAATTTTTTATTTTTAAATAAATGCTCATTGAAGCAATAAAAAAAGATACCGTCCTTGATTCAGCAGTGGCAACAGAAGACAACGCCGATCCTGGTCTTAATTTTTGAAGTGGCTGAGAAGTCAATCACCAAGCTTCCTGCCTAAATGGCCTCACAAGTCCCACTGAATCGTATAGGACTATTGGTTACTGCCCCAATTTATCTGCAATGTAGGTGCAGTGCCGCTCAGCGACAGAAGCAGAAAAAGAGAAAGTAGGTACCGACATAGCTCTCATAATACTGTTGAGGCACATGGACTCAGATACCCATTTCTTCTTTATAGCATAAAATCAATTACTCTTCTAAGGGACATGACCCAAATCATTTTTTGCACATCATAATACACACTTTTGCATTCAATCACACATATATATACAGTCATATGTTAAAGTTTGGGCACCCCTATTAATGTTAACCTTTTTTCTTTATAACAATTTTGGTTTTTGCAACAGCTATTTCAGTTTCATATATCTAATAACTGATTGACTCAGTTATATTTCTGGATTCAAATGAGGTTTATTGTACTAACAGAAAATGTGCAATCTGCATTTAAACAAAATTTGACCGGTGCAAAAGTATGGGCACCTCAACATAAAAGTGACATTAATATTTCGTAGATCCTCCTTTTGCAAAAATAACAGCCTCTAGTAGCTTCCTGTAACTATTAATGAGTTCCTGGATCCTGGATGAAGGTATTTGTGACCATTCCTGTTTACAAAACAACTCCAGTTCAGTTAAGTTTGATGGTCGCCGAGCATGGACAGGCCGCTTCAAATCATCCCACAGATGTTCAATGATATTCAGGTCTGGGAACTGGGATGGCCATTCCAGAACATTGTAATTGTTCCTCTGCATGAATGCCTGAGTAGATTTGGAGCGGTGTTTTGGATCATTGTCTTGCTGAAATATCCATCCCCTGCGTAACTTCAACTTCGTCACTGATTCTTGCACATTATTGTCAAGACTCTGCTGATACTGAGTTGAATCCATGCGACCCTCAACTTTAACAAGATTCCCGATGCCTGCATTGGCCACACAGCCCCAAAGCATGATGGAACCTCTACCAAATTTCACTGTGGGTAGCAAGTGTTTTTCTTGTAATACTGTGTTTTTAGCCTCCATGCATAATGCCTTTTTGTATGACCAAACAACTCAATCTTTGTTTCATCAGTCCACAGGACCTGCTTCCAAAATGTAACTGGCTTGTCCAAATGTGCTTTTGCATACCTCAGGCGACTCTGTTTGTGGCGTGCTTGCAGAAACGGCTTCTTTCGCATCACTCTCCCATACAGCTTCTCCTTGTGCAAAGTGCGCTGTATTGTTGACCGATGCACAGTGACACCATCTGCAGCAAGATGATGCTGCAGGTCTTTGGAGGTGGTCTGTGGATTGTCCTTGACTGTTCTCACCATTCTTCTTCTCTGCATTTCTGATATTTTTCTTGGCCTGCCACTTCTGGGCTTAACAAGAACTGTACCTGTGTTCTTCCATTTCCTTACTATGTTCCTCACAGTGGAAACTGACAGGTTAAATCTCTGAGACAACTTTTTGTATCCTTCCCCTGAAAAGCTATGTTGAATAATCTTTGTTTTCAGATCATTTGAGAGTTGTTTTGAGGAGCCCATGATGCCACTCTTCATAGGAGAATCAAATAGGAGAACTACTTGCAAGTGGCCACCTTAAATACCTTTTCTCAGAATTTGATACACCTGGCTATGAAGTTCAAAGCTCAATGAGGTTACAAAACCAATTTAGTGCTTCAGGAAGTCAGTAAAAAGTAGTTAGGAGTGTTCAAATCAAGAAAATGATAAGGGTGCCCATACTTTTGCACCGGTCAAGTTTTGTTTAAATGCAGATTGCACATTTTCTGTTAGTACAATAAACCTCATTTGAATCCAGAAATATAACTGAGTCCATCAGTTATTAGATATATGAAACTGAAATAGCTGTTGCAAAAACCAAAATTGTTATAAAGAAAAAAGGTTAACTTTAATAGGGGTGCCCAAACTTTAACATATGACTGTATATACATATATATATATATATACATATATATATATATATATATATATATATATATACAAATTTTAAATTAAATATCAACAAATTACCAAAAAAATTGGTTTTGATGAGTAACATGAGTCTAGTGGGGCAAATAATGTTCTGAGATACTAAATCAACTACTAGGTTTTAATGATTTGAAACAATTGTACTCGGTTCTCTGTCTCTTCTCCGCTAATAAAAATTCTAAAATAAGAGCCTAAGCATCAATTTTAGTTCAAAAAGGTTTTTATTGAAGCATTGGCAAATGGTTAACAATGTAGGTTAGGCATTTGTGTGGAATTATCACACACAGTCTAAAGTTGAGAAAAACAAATGGTTTCTTAAAATTTTTGCATTTCTGATCAAAACTTAATATATTTTTATTATTATTTTAATACAGTAAACTTTTGTTTGGAAAAAAATTCTACTACATAGAAACCCTTAATTTTGCTTGTTTGGTGGTAAAGGATAATGCACCAGAGCAGCGTAAAAAATGAATGAGGCCCAGTCGAGTGGTTCTCTCCTTGCAGATGGCAGCATTTTTGTGGCTGTGGGTGCCCAACGTGGCACATTGTAAAAATGGAAGCTTAAGTGCACACAGATTTATTCACAGAAAAAACACAACTGCTTTGCCACTTTCCAAACCTTCCTATTCCTGAGATCTGTAATACCAGCATAATGATTATTGGCTTTCATACCAATGATTATTTTTCTGATTTAACTTTTTTCCTGTTATAAATCTCTTGTTGTTCATTTCTGGCTGCAGTAAAATAATGTAGCACTTTGGAAAGAATATGCAGACAAGTAGCCCGGCACTGGATGATATGATGGCGAATATCTCCACCGCCACCATGTTTTTTCCTTTGGTGCTCAGATAAGCCGGGACAAATGTAATCCATACACTAGCAAACACCAACATACTGAAGGTAATAAACTTGGCCTCATTGAATGTATCCGGAAGGTTCCTGGCGAGAAAGGCGACAAGAAGACTGACAGAGGCCAAAAGTCCCATGTAACCCAAGACACATGCAAAAAACACGTTGGACCCTTCATTGCATTCAATGACTATGGTGCCGAGCTCAGCCACTATGTTGAATTCTTCAAAAGGAGCAGAGCTACATAACCATGCTAAGCAAAGGATTATCTGAATCACTGTACATGAGGGGACAATGTATACCGGAATTCTCAGCCCGACGAGTCTCTTTATTTTACTGTCTGGATTTGTGGCACTGAATACCAGGATGACCGTTATAGTCTTGGCCAGTATTGCTGACAGACAGACAGAGAATATGATGCCAAATAATACTTGTCGCAGCATGCAAGTAACTATACTGGGGCGTCCAATGAATGCTAAAGAACATAGGAAACAAAACATTAGCGATATGAGGAGTAGATAACTGAGTTCTCTGTTGTTGGCCTTCACGATCGGCGTTTTGTGCTTGATAATGAACAAGCAGAGCACGGAAAATGTGAGAGCACAGCAGGTGATGGAGATGCAAGCTAGTGACGAACCCAACAACTCATCGTAAGCAAGGAACTGAATGGACTTGGGCACACATTTCTCCTTAGATTGATTTGGCCACTGGTCTACTGGACATGTTAGACATTTAGTACCATCTGTAAAGTAAAAAAAAATATATAGATTTCCATGTATTTGGTATTCAATTTTTTTTATAGTATATGTTTCCTACTATAGATTCATACTATGTGCAGCTCTAGCAAAACAGATTAAGGCTGTGTGCCCACGTTGCGTTTTTGTAAGCATTTCCGCAGCGTTTGTGCCGGATCAGACGCTGCAGAAACGCTTACAAGATGCATACAATTAATTAGCATGCGTTTTTGGCTTTTTGTGCCAATGCATGCGTTTTTAACCGCTCAGGAATCGCTTAGCGGCTAAAAATGCAGCATGCTCATTAATTTCCGCATAGCTAAGCGTTTTAAGCATTCCCCCAATGTTCCCAGAAAACGCTTGTCAAAAATCGCGTCAAAAACGCGTGGCTTTTTGACAAAAACTGCGCAAGAATCGCGTGGAAAGAGACGCGCGTTTTCTGGGAAAGGGGATGTGATTCCTGAGCGTTTAAAAACGCTAGCGTGGGCACATAGCCTAAAACTTGCATTAATGCTTGACTGCTACTTCACCAAACTATAACAGATAATTGCTTGAACATGATCTGAAACCCCCACCTGCTGTCAGCTCATTATTTAGAGAAAATACAACTTTACCATTGGGCACATACTTTACTTAAAAAGTTATTCCCTTGTGCTAAAAAGGGAATAGTTGTTCATGTAACATGAACATTAGGTTTGTAATTCAGTTATTTTCCTATCTGCTGTCATTCTTCCTCTATGAGAGTTTTTGCTTTATATCATTTAAAGCTCATTGCCATGGAAACTGATCACAGAGTCTGGACAAACAAGCAAATTAGCTGCATTAGAGGCTAAGGAGTTAACTCCTGACAAGCCAGTCACCTCTCTCTAGCATATTAATTTTTACAGAGTAATTAGAGAGTGCTACTTTAATGACACCGATGGTGTCACTGGCACAGCCTACAGGGTGCTATCAGGGGGCACGGGAATGAGCGCAGGGAGTGGAGCAACCAGGCATGCAGTGCGCAAGGACCTGAGACTAAGCGGTGAGCACGGGACCCGGAACTAGGCAGTCACGTGATAACAGGGGGGTGGAGTCACCAGCCCCGCAGCCAGGGAAGGCAGCTGAAAGTGTGGAGTACAGGGCACAGAACGTTAACATAGTTAAAGGAGGGCAGAGGGTCAAAAGCCAGATGAGAGCGTGGTACCTAGAGATAAGACGAAGAGTAAACCGAGATGAGCCAAGGGGTCATATAACCAGGAAGGACAGGGAAGTACAATGCAGGATACAGAGGCAAAAGTCAGGGGACAAACCGGGTAATACTGTTAGGAGTCAGGTTCCTGCGTCTGCTCTGCAGGAATCCAGACCCTTACATTCTGCGGTCTCTTGCTCTTTATCTACCGCAGAGGAGATTGCCTTGTAGCAAATCTCTCCAGGGGCTAAGTTTCTCTCTCCTACTGAGCATGCTCATGAGACGGTTTCCCATTGGAGATCGGGAGTCATGTGCTCAGGTCCTGCTCCAGATCTCATTGGTCCATCTTGGAGATCTGGAAGCTTCCGGAAGGTCCCGGCTGCTATAAAAAGTGCGCATGGCCTTTTCGCCATGCGTTAGTATAGACTATACTGTTATGTGTGAATGGTGATGGATGTATGATTCTGGTGACTGACTTATTATGAAACCCCTTCCCTCTGATATTACGCATGTGGTTAGGGAATTAGTTCAGTAGTCTGCACCAGTCTGTGGCAAGCCTTTGGCCACTGTGCACACCACACCTCTGCACTAGCGTCCGACATAGAGCCTGCTTTGTAGCTGTGTCGTCCAGTGGCAGTGTCCTGTGCTGCGCTGCAGTTGCAGCCCTTCTTGGCGTTCGCAGTAGCGACAACGCACACATGGTAGGTCTAGACGGACGCAGCCCCTTTGTCTTAGTTCCTGCTCCTGTGACCTTATACCGTGTGTGTGCATTTACCTGAGGCCTGTGACTAACAGGCTCAGCCTTTTTGTATGTTTTTGTTGAGGTGCCACTGTGTGTGAACAGAGCCCGCTCTGCGCACTTCGGGTGAAGTTGAACCTGTGCGCATTATATCGCCATATTGCTCGTCGGCCATTACTCAGCAGCGGTTGTAACACCTACTGCACGGTGGACCCCAAGTGGCGAACGTACTTTATTATTATCTTTATTTAGTGCGTTCCGCCGCTCCAAACAGATACACAGCAAAGCTCACACGCACAGAGGCATAATGATTACGGACGAGTAACCTGAGTCAGAGATCACCAATCAAGTATACAGAAGTATCACAGACACCAAACCCAGGAACTATCAACATTAAATAGCCGTCCCAGAACCAAAGAGAGGCAAACTATAGTTTTGTGCAAATTAATTGGGACAAAGCAATAAACAAATATTTTTGAATATGTAATAATAAAATGTTATAATGCACTGTTACATACTAATTTTAGTAAGAAATATGTCCTCCTTTAGCAGATATGAGATTTTCAATGCGATTTGGCACTGATTCTACCAAGTTTTTGCATAAATTCTTCAATTCTTCATCATGGAACCACACTTGTATGGCACTGCTTATCATGCGTTCTTTGGTTGTACTGTCCATTTTGCCAAGACGTCTCTTCACAATGCTCCACAAATTTTCTATAGGATTTAAGTCTGGTGAATTGCCAGGCCAGTCCAGAACTTTTACTTTATTTTCTTCCAGGAATTTCTTCACACTCTTGGAATTGTGGCATGGAGCCAAATCTTGTTGGAATGTCCCTTCAAATTTATGCATGAATGGCACAATAAAACGTTTTAAAACTATGTATTTGGATGAATTCATTATACGTTCGACAGGAGATAAGCTCCCTGTACCATCAGCTGTAAAAAAGCCCCAAAACATCTGTTTTCAAGGGTGTTTTACAGTTTGTTGAATATGATCAGCTCGCAATGGTTCATTTTTGCTTCTTTTAACAACACTTGCTCTGTATCCTTGAGCAAAAAGATGGTTTCATCACTGAAAATTACCTTTTTCCATTGGCTAGTTGTCCAAGATTTATATTTTTTTGTCCATGCAAGTTGTTTTGCCTTCATTGGAGATGTCAGAAGTTGTTTCTTTACTGGCTTTGTTGCCTTCCAACCAACTTCCAGAAGCCTGCACCGTACAGTCGAATCGCTAATATCAATACCTGCAGCAAATAAGTCTCTTTGGAGGTCTTTACTTGTTTTTCTTGCATTAATTTTACTATTTCTTGGTGTCGTTTTCCTTTTTCTTCCACATTTCCCTTTTCGTTTTGGGGAAAACGATCCAGTTTCATTGTGTCTGCGAATTATTCTTGAAACGGTAGATTTTCCAGTACCAACGGTGGAAGCGATTTCTCTTACAGTCAGACTTGTATGTTCATTAAGAGTAATAATTCTAGACCTCTTCCGTGGAGTAACATCCATTTTTACAGGCACGAATCACACTGAGAGAAAAAGTACACTAAACCACTCCTCACAGAAACAAGCTCTCAACTGAAGCTGAGGGAGCAGCTAGCTGTTATTTTCTGGCTATAACCAGTCAAACCACATTTTGTTACTCAAGGTTGTACACTCACACCTGATCAAAGCAGTTAAAACTGGTTTGAATCACTGACTGGTAACCAACTTACTATTTTACTTAAAAAAATGCTTTGTCCCAATTAATTTGCACAGCACTGCAGAATTAACCCTGACCTGACCAGGATGGAGGTGGAACCATCCTGTCCAGAGTCATGACAGTACCCCCCTCTCAACGGGTGGCCACTGGACCCCCAGGTTTCCCAGGAAACTGGGCATGAAAGGAGCGCACCAGACGATCGGCATGAACGGATAGGGCAGGAACCCAGGATTGGTCCTTAGGCCCATACCCCTTCCCGTGCAAAAGATACTTGAGGGAACGGTGGACCAACTGGGAATCCACGATGCGCTCCACCTCGAATTCCTCCTGACTATTCACCGATACAGGCGGCGAGGGACCCAATGATGCTTCTTCAACAGTCCCCAATGGTTTCAGCAGGGCCCTATGGAATACATTGGGAATGTTAAAAGACAATGGGAGGTGCAAACGAAACACCACTGGGTTAACCATCTCTGTGTTCTCATAAGGACCAATAAACTTAGGCACCAAAGTCGCCAAAGGTATCTTAAACTTAATGTACCTAGCAGACAGCCATACTTTAGCCCCAACCCAAAAAGGGTGGGTCCCACCTTCTCCTGTCCGCAAAAATCTTAAACTACCTCTGAGCCTCCCCAATATTCTTTTTGACCTCCCGCCATAAATTCCCCAACTGCTGTAAAGCTAAATCAGTCCCCTGGCAACCGGAGTCCAGATGAAAAAAAGTCCCCGAAGTGTGGATTAAACCCACAATTACAGAAGAAAGGGGAGGTACATGTAGAGCTGTTAACATGGTTGTTGAGTGCAAACTCTGCTAAAGGCAAAGCATCGAACCAGTCATCTTGACTGGAAGTGGAAAGACAGTGCAAAACTTGACTGATTGGTCTGTTTGGCCTGACCATTGGACTCCAGATAGTATGCAGACAAAAAGGACAACTCAACAACCAGCCTTTTACAAAGCGCAGCCTAGGGGGCACTATCAGGGGGCACGGGAACGAGCGCAGGAAGTGGAGGAACCAGGCATGCAGAGTACAAGGACCGGAGACTAAATGGTGAGCACAGGACCTGGAAATAGGCAGACACATGATAACAGGGGGCGGAGTCACCACGCATGCAGCCAGGGAAGGCAGCTGAGAGTGCGGAGTACAGGGCACAGAATGTAAACGTAGTCAAAGGAGAGCCGAGGGTCAAAAGCCAGATGAGAGCGTGGCACCTAGGGATAAGATGGAGAGTAAACCAAGATGAGCCAAGGGGTAAGATAACCAGGAAGAACTGGGCAGTACAATGCAGGTTACAGAGGCAAAAGTCAGGGGACAAACTGAGTCATACACAGCAAAGTTCTCACGCACAGAGGCACAATGATTATGGACGAGTAACCTGGTTTAAGGACCACAAATAGTATAAGGAAGTATCACCGACACCAAACCCAGGAACTACCAACATTTAATAGCCGTCCCAGAACTAAAGAGAGGTGAACTAGAATTAACCCTGACCTGACCAGGATGGAGGTGGAACCATCCTGTCCAGAGTCATGGCAGCTAGTCACCTCTCCCTCCCTGTCAACTTCTGATCTGGAATTGAAAAATCACAGTCCCGTGGACCCCACCTTTAATCACTGCTCATTTAACCTTTGAGCTGTTGAACAGTAATACATGTTCAAAGACACTTATTTCTATATGCAAATTTATACATTTCTGCTTAGACTTTGGAGGAAGTACACGGTAGCATTTTTACATTTGTAAAAAGATATTTCTGCTCAACCAGAACTGTCACTCAAGGACGAGCGTCCATCCCCCAAAGACAAGGAAATATCTGTGCTAAAGAGTAGCTGTACATTTATGAAAGTCCATGTTGGAACTAACCCTTTAACAGTTATCCTGACCAATATACAAAGCAAAATCTTAACCATCTACTCTAAACTCAAGCATGCTGCAAGTACATTTACCAGTATGTAGTTTTTGCAGAATAGGCAATGATAACTTTTGTGACCTGTTTAGCTTCATTTCTTCCAAATTGTGGTCAAAGTGCCAATGTATACCCACAGCGGAAATATGACTTACCATAGACTGAGGATCTCTTCTTATACCAACTTATACTCCAGTTCATTTATTTAAGCTTTTGCACTCTGTGTAAATAAGGACCTTACCTCCCTTTGAGCTGGACATTACGTGTATCTAGCTCCCTATTACTGAGTGTCCATTAACTGAGGTCTCGGTCCTGCTCAGCCCTTATTCACAGATATGTCATTTTAATATTAGAGCTTAGAATCTTCACTAAAATGGTCACCTTGACGTGGTGGGATGGCTTTTATATTTTTTTTATCAAACTTATGTCAATCAAGTACCCTATATTATTTTCATGCACTATTGCTATTTATTTGCTGCAGGATATTTACTCATTTTGTTTTTATCTTAGGTTTCCATTTCACCAGTTAGACGGGGCAGGAATAGGCACAGCTCCTATGTAAGCCCCACATGACTGCGCTGGGGACATGAAGGGGTTTATTTTGTTTTAAAATCAGGTGGGGAAGGATGGGATTGGTGGTTCAGGGATAGGGGAGGAGAGCTGTGGGTGGGGCGTTATATAGGGTCAAGAATGTGCGGGAACCCCTCATTTCGGCCGGAAGGACAGCAGGAGAAGACAGGACAGCAAGTGAAGACAGACGGAATCAGAGCAGTCCTTACCATGGCGTCCGTGGACTCGCTGCTTGACAGGCTGCATGACGTCGCCCATTCCAGGAGGGGAGGATGACTGGAGGAGCAGCTCTCCTCCCTGCTAGGCGATGCCGGGACCAGGGAGAGCACGGGCAGGAGGAGGACCAGGCCTCCGGAGAGGCTCTCACCGGAGGTAGTGGCGCACAGCCGGCGCAGGCCAAGGAGCCCCTCCGCGGGTGCAAGTCGGCGGGGAGAGGCGGCGGCTGAGGCCGCACTGGAAGCGAGGGCCGCACCAGAAGTGCGGCCTGCAACATCGAGGAGTGCGGTACCCGGGGCCCGCAGCAGGGAAGCAGGCGGCCTCCCGTGTGAGAGCGGGAGCAGCGGCGGTGCAGGTGCGCAGGCTGGGTGAGACGACCGGCACTGCTACCTACGTGGCCCCCGGGCGCGCCACCGCAGCAAAGTCACCTGGTGGCGGTCCTAGCGGAGGGCCGGCAGAGAGGAGAACACGGGGGAGAGTCGCAGCGGGCCGGCAGCAGCAGCATGACCCTATGCTTCTGGGCCCAAGCACTGATCTGCAGGCAGCAAGAGCGGCAGGCAGAGAAGAGGAGCTGCCTGGCAGGTCACGGGTGCGTGGAGCAGACCGGGCTAATCGGCCAGGGTCTAGTGGGCAAGCGCGGTCGAGATCAAGGAGGAGGATGTTGGTGAGGGGTGCTGCAAGAGCTCCGGCCCCCCCTGGTGACGAGGAAGCCAGGGGCATGGGCCAGAGGAGCCACACTGAAGATTCGGAGGACGACAGCGAACGGCAGCAGGATTCGGGACGTCCGGCTGGCGGGGACACAGCACCCGCGCAGCCATGTGAGTATGAGTCCATGTCTTGTTTGTCGCCCACAGGGGCTATAGCACAAGGAGCTGGGGTAAGTCAGAGGTCAGGGTTTGATGGAAGGGAGATAGGTGGAGTAATTGAGGCGGAGACGACAGGCTTGCGGGAGGTGTTGTGTAGTTTGTCCCAAGTTTTAAAAAGAATGGGGGGCCGCGAGCGAGACTGGGATGTCTGGGGGGGGTCGGTCCACCTTCGGTCGGGGAGGCATTAAGGCAAGTTGGAGAGATCGAGCCTATAGGAGGGGTATCAGTATCTGTTCAGACTGAGAAGGATAAGGGAGACAGGGCAAGAGGGGAAGTGTACGTGTGCTTTGAAGGACCTTTGGGGGCGCATTTAAAAAAGGAGGTGAAGGAGAAGATTTGGCGGGATGAGTACGTGGAAATTTTCTCTCTTCTACCCCTGGAAAAGTTTAGTTTGGATAGGGGGAAGAAAGACGATTGTAAAATAGAGGAGGAGGAAAAACGGAGGTGGCGGCTGATTCCGCAGACATTTGTGAACTAGTTACAAGCGTTTGCGATATTGGCAAGTGTGATAGGGGAATAGGCTCCCGAAAACTGTTCGGGTCTGTTTTACCTCGATGCGATTGGTGAGGCGCACCGTACTTATGGGGGACAGGCGTGACTGCGCTATGACAAACAGTTTAGGCAGAGGAAGGCGGCGAGGCCAGAGATTAGGTGGGATCAAAAGGACATTGGGCTCTGGCTGAAAGTGATGGCGCCAGCCAGGTATGGGCAGTCCTTTCACGGGAGCGGAGGCAGTGGCAACCAGCAGGGGGGCCCAGAAGCAGTGGTCAGGGTGCACAAGGAGGAAAAGAAAAAATCAGGAACGTGCTGGCAATTCAATGAGCGGCAGTGCAAATATGGCAACACCTGTAAATTCAAACACGTGTGCTCCCATTGCAACGGTGGCTCAAACGGGGCCTCAAAATGTTTTAGGAAAGCAAGGGGTAAGCCAGCAGTGGGTGCCAGTCAAGGGGGAGACGCCGGTGAGGCTTCAAAGGATGGCCCCCTTTCTAAGTAGATACCTGGATCAAGATAAGGCCAGGGTGATCCGGACGGGTTTCACAGAGGGTTTTAGGATACCCCCTCCCAGCCACGTAGTACCTTTTTCTATTAAAAATTTGAGGTCAGCTGATCTGCACTCAGAAGTGATTAGTGCAAAATTGTGTAAAGAAGTTGAGTTGGGTAGGATGGTGGGGCCGTTTGCGTCGTTACTAGTGTTGAGCATTCCGATACCGCAAGTATCGGGTATCGGCCGATATTAGCGGTATCGGAATTCCGATACTTAGTTCCGATACTTTTGTCATATCGGATTCCGGAATCGGAATCGGAATCGGAAGTTCCCATCATGCTATGAGCCTGCTTGCTTTGATTAAGCCAATGGGAATCCTCCGAAGTGTGGGCACATCCTGTTAGGCATGTAGGCATGTTAACTATTGGCATGGCTGTGATTGGCTGCCGAAATGATGTCATGATGCACTATAAAAGCCACCGCAGCCGCCATTTCTGGTCACTCTGCTGTGAATTCAGTTAGGGACAGGCTGCTGTAGAAGACTGTGAGGGACAGTTAGAAATAGCGATTCCACCAAACATCTAGTGCTTTACCCAGGCTACATAAACCACCACTGTAGCCTTCTTTGCCCTAGCAGCAGTGTTCACAGCTGTCTGCAAGGGCTGTGTGAGTGCAGCTCACGCTGTGGAGTGGGTCCTGCAGCCACGTCAGGCTGTAGGCCACCCAGTGTGATCACTGCTGCCTCATACATCTTTTATTTTTTGAGCTGCATTTTTTACATAATTTCAATCTAGTGTGCTTCCATCCGTATCCATATACGTTGGTTGCAAACACTAGTAGTAGACAGCAGAGCCTTTCTGCAGCCTTTCAGTGCTAGTGTCCACTTTGCTGCACTGTTCACGGCTGTCTGAGAGGTCTCTGACTGTGTGTGAGTGCAGCTCACGCTGAGTAGTGTGTCCTGCAGCTACGTCTGGCTGTAGGACGCTCAGCGTGCGTCAGTGCCTCACACATATTTTTATTTGAGTGCAGCTCATTTTTTCTTCTATTAGTGTGCATCCATCCGTCTCCATCTACGGTGGTTGCAAACACTATATAGGAGTACACAGCGGAGCCTTTCTGCAGCCTGTCAGTGCCAGTGCCCACTTAGCTGCACTGTTGACGGCTGTCTGAGAGGTCTCTGACTGTGTGTGAGTGCAGCTCACACTGAGTAGAGTGTCCTGCAACTACGTCTGGTTGTAGGACGCTCAACGTGCGTCACTGCCTCACACATATTTGTCTTTGAGTGCAGCTCATTTTTTCTTCTCCTATTAGTGTGCATCCATCCGTATCCATCAACATTGGTTGGTTGCAAACACTATATAGGAGTAGATAGAGGAGGCTTTTTTTCTGGCTTGTGCCCTGCCGGCACAGCCAGATTAGTATTACCCAATTTTTTTGGAGCCTCATCTTTTGCATTGTAGGTTACCTACCTGCATTGTAATAGCTCCAAAAAGTTGGTGATACTATCAGTTTCAATTCTTTGTTCACATACTTTCAGTTTGTTTCCAACAAAGAAACCACAAAAAAAGTTCACCAAACACTACATTTGTAACTTGTGTAGGCCACATCAGCTCCTATTAAAGTCTAGTCCACACACACACACTTCATAAAATTAGTGTTTCTTGTACCTGTAACCAGCTGTTCAGGAATAAGCACACTAAGGCCCCCCTTTGTACTTTTTTGCCTATCTTAAGCAGTCTTGCAAGATGAAGAAGGCAGGGAGTAAGGCGCGGGGGCGTGGGCGTGGAGTTTCAGCAGGGAGAGGACGTGGGGATTCTGCAGGGAGAGGACGTGGGGATTCTACAGGTAGAGGACGTGGGGATTCTGGGCCTGCTGCGGGCACCAGTGGATCAGCATCCCCCAGTTTTAGCAGGCAACAGTCCTTTATGCGCAGCTTTGTAGGACCTCAACGTACCCCACTGCTGCGGGAGGAACAAATTGAAGCCGTTGTCGGATGGATGGCAGCTAACGCATCGACTTCAATTACTTCCGCATCCTCTCAGGGTCAGAGCACCGAAGAGCAACCATCTGTCTCTTCACCACCTGCCAAAGTGCCCAGGCAGTCAGAGAGACATGGACAGGAGCCATCACAGTCTCTACTTCTGTTCTCGGAATCTGTTGGCTTGGAAAGAGGGGGCCAGCCAAGCAGCATTCCTGAATGTGAAGAAGAGGGAGTATGCAGTGATGCGCAACTTCTTTGTCCCTCTGAATCTGAAGAGGCGAGTGGGCCAGTGCCTATGGTCAGCACACCTCAGTACGCATCAGATGATGACGAGACTCAGTTGCCACTTTCTGGTGCGTACGGTGCTGGCGAGACAACCCCGGAGAAGCAGCTGTTTGAAGAGGGGAGGGAAGATGATGAGGTCCTTGACCCATCATGGCGTGAGCAACAGGAAGGTGGTGGGAGCAGCTCGGAGGAAGAGATTCCCCTACCGGCCAAAACAGGAGGCAGAGGGAGGGGGAAGACTTGGTTGCCTGTACCCTCCACTTCGGCACCCGTTAGGAGCATTCCTCCTTCCAAAGGCAAACCGGGCGCTCACAAGAGTTGCAGTGCGTGGTCCTTTTTTGACACAGTTGCAGATGACATTTGCTTTGTCAAATGCAAGCTGTGTCATCAGAGAGTCAAAAGAGGGAGAAATGTCAGCAACCTCAATACCACAAATATGTGGAAACATGTGCGCACCAAGCACGAGTTGGAGTTGCAGAGACACCCTGAAGACGTAGGCCAACGTACAGCACCACCTACCACCTCTTCAGTTCGTGTTGGGCCCTCTTCCTCCAGCTCACACACTGCTGGTTCGGCTTCCTCACAGGATCGCCAAGGAAGAACCTCTGCCACTGTTGTCCGGAGACCCTGTCAGATTACACCCATAGCAGCACGTTCCCATCCATCACAGCCATCGGTAGCACAGGCATGGGATAAAAGGCGCCCTTACTCGGCAAACCATCCCCGAGCACAGTCTCTGAATGCTGGCATTGCCAAACTTCTGGCAGTTGAAATGCTGTCATTCAGGCTGGTGGACACTGACACCTTCCGGGACTTAATGGCATTGGCAGTCCCCCAATACAACGTGCCCAGCCGCTTTTATTTCAGCAGGCGAGCCGTCCCTGCCCTGCAGAAACATGTTGAGGGCAAAATAAAACATGCGCTACTAAACGCCGTTAGTAGCAAGGTCCACCTGACCACCGATGCGTGGACCAGTAACCATGGACAGGGACGATACCTTTCCCTCACTGCCCACTGGGTCAATGTTGTGGAGCCGGGTACGGATCTGGAGAGTGGCGCTGTACGTGTTCTTCCAACGCCACGGATTGCAGGACTCCAGTCTGTACACATAGACTCCTCCTCCTACTCAAGTTCCTCAGAAACAGCAGAGCAGGAGCCTGTTACGACCGATATGAGCACAGCCGTGGCCAAACGTCAACAGGCTGTACTCAAATTAATTTCTTTGGGGAATCGAAGCCACACAGCACAGGAGCTCTGGAATGCTATCAAGCTGGAGAGCGATGTGTGGTTTGGGCCAGCGAATCTCCAGCCGGGCTTGGTAGTGTGTGACAATGGCCGAAATCTGGTGGCAGCTCTTGGCCTAGGCAACCTCACACACATCCCATGTCTGGCACATGTTCTTAACTTGGTCGTGCAGAGCTTTCTGAGGGACTATCCGGATCTTGCTGCACTGTTGCACAAGGTCCGCATAGAGTGCGCTCACTTGCGACGTTCCAGCACGGCAAGATCGCGCCTCGCTGCTCTGCAGCGACGATTTGGCCTTCCGGAACATCGCATCATATGTGACCTACCCACCCGGTGGAATTCAACGTTACAAATGTTGGAGCGGTTGTGTGAGCAGCAGGCAGCAGTCATGGAGTACCAGCTGCATCAGGCGCAAACAAGTCGCACTGTGCGCCGTTCACACTTCAGCACCATTGAGTGGGCCTCTATGAAGGACATCTGCCTCGTTTTGCGTGCCTTCGATGAATCCAAGCGGATGGCGAGTGCAGATGATGCACTAGTCAGCATGACTGTCCCCCTTATCTGCCTGCTTCAACAAACACTGCAAGCACTAAGGGATGAGGTTTCAGAAGAGGTGGAGGATGAGGAGTCCCAAATGCCATCTGCTTCTGGACAGTCTGCGCTACGTGTTTCCTCACAAAGGCCTAGGCAGGGGACACTTTGTGAGGAGGATGAGGAGGAGTCGATGGAGGAGGAAGACATCTCTCCAGAGGAGGGAGGTACACAAACCTCTACTCAGTATGTACAGCGAGGGTGGGGTGATGCAGAGCAGGCCGAGGTCACGCCTCAAACAGGGGACAGCGGTTCTTTGGCAGTTGGGAGTGTGCAGCACATGGTTGATTTCATGCTGCAGTGCCTGAGAAACGACCGCCGCATCGCCCACATTCTCGTCTCGGCTGATTATTGGGTGTACACCCTCCTAGATCCTCGCTACCGGGACAGCGTACAAAGGCTCATACCAACGTTGAACCGGGAGCGTAAAATGCGGGAGTACGAAGAGTCACTGGTGCAGTCCATAATGTTTTCCATTCCACCCGACAGCATTGTTGCTAGTGCTTTACAAAGCAGCTCTGTGCGTCGAGGCAGTGGAGGAAACTGTGCACAAAGAGGGAGCAGAGGCAGTGCCGCAGCACAAGGCAAGACCACTATGGCCCAAATGTGGCAAAGTTTTGTGTGTCCACCACAATTGTCTACACCATCAGCGACGCCTCGAGTCAGCAGGAGGCAACGCTTCCGTCAGATGGTGTCAGACTACATGTCTTGCCCTGTCGCTGTACTCCCAGATGGCTCTTCCCCCTTCAAGTTTTGGGTCTCTAAGCTGGATACATGGCCAGAGCTTAGCCAGTATGCATTGGAGGTGCTGGCTTGCCCTGCTGCCAGTGTATTATCGGAACGTGTCTTTAGTGCCGCAGGTGGTGTACTAACAGACCGTCGCACGCGACTATCTTCCGATAATGTTGACCGGCTGACTTTTCTGAAAATGAACAAGGCCTGGATCTCCAAAGACTTTGCCATTCCTCTTACAGACTAAATTAGTGGTTGGCAACTGTATCCAGGTCTGCTGGTGTGTTCATTTTTCTACCACCTGAACTATAATCCCTGTGCTTCAACACAGCCAGTTGTCGCTCAGATGTGTCGTCTGCACAGAGAAACACACTAGCTCCTGTGTTAGTGGGGTTCAGTAATGCCAGCTGATCCCCTGCTGTGTGGACGGCAGAGTCACCAGCTCCATCAACATTCAAACCACTACTGATTTTTAACCGTGCCCAACTTAGGTCTCTGGCTCCACTGTCTCTACTATTTCCCCTGACCTCCAACCCCGCCATCTACATCTCTGAAGTGGCGTCAGCACAATCTACACTTGTTCCTGTGTTCCTGTGGCTCAGTCCCATCAGTTTATCCCCTGATGTGTGTCCGGCAAGGTCTCCTGCTCTGTCCACATTCCCATAACCAGTAGTGGGAATGAGGACAGAGCTGGCAAACTTGCCGGACAAACATCAGGGGATCAACTGACGGGACTGAGCACCAGTAACACAGGAACAAGTGTAGATTGTGCTGATGCCACTTCAGAGATGTAGCTGGCGGGGTTGGAGGCCAGGGTAAATAGTAGAGACAGTGGAGCCAGAGGCCTAAGTGGAGCATGGTTAGAATCAGTAGTAGTCCACAACCTCCATAAAAACCGCTGCCCATTGGCCTCTGCATGCGGCATGCGTAATCCTGGGCTCCAACAGCGTCAGTTGGTGTTCAGAAGTGTCGTCTCCACAGATCCAAACACATTCGTTCAAGTGTTAGTGGGTTTCAGCACTGCCAGCTGTTCCCCTGCTGTGGAGATGGCAAGTCTCCTGCTGCCTTCACCTGCCAAAATCCAGTAGGCCCCAGCCTGCTCCTCGCCTAATCCTGGGCTCCAACAGCGTCAGTTGGTGTTCAGAAGTGTCGTCTCCACAGAGCCAAACACATTCGTTCAAGTGTTAGTGGGGTTCAGCACTGCCAGATGTTCCCCTGCTGTGGAGATGGCAAGTCTCCTGCTGCCTTCACCTGCCAAAATCCAGTAGGCCCCAGCCTGCTCCTCGCCTAATCCTGGGCTCCAACAGCG
Organism: Dendrobates tinctorius; assembly: GCF_039654945.1. NCBI lineage: Eukaryota > Metazoa > Chordata > Amphibia > Anura > Dendrobatidae > Dendrobates > Dendrobates tinctorius. The sequence continues at coordinate 89,529,152 of NW_027361687.1, read as the reverse complement.
TCAGTTGGTGTTCAGAAGTGTCGTCTCCACAGAGCCAAACACATTCGTTCAAGTGTTAGTGGGGTTCAGCACTGCCAGCTGTTCCCCTGCTGTGGAGATGGCAAGTCTCCTGCTGCCTTCACCTGCCAAAATCCAGTAGGCCCCAGCCTGCTCCTCGCCTAATCCTGGGCTCCAACAGCGTCAGTTGGTGTTCAGAAGTGTCGTCTCCACAGAGCCAAACACATTCGTTCAAGTGTTAGTGGGGTTCAGCACTGCCAGCTGTTCCCCTGCTGTGGAGATGGCAAGTCTCCTGCTGCCTTCACCTGCCAAAATCCAGTAGGCCCCAGCCTGCTCCTCGCCTAATCCTGGGCTCCAACAGCGTCAGTTGGTGTTCAGAAGTGTCGTCTCCACAGAGCCAAACACATTCGTTCAAGTGTTAGTGGGGTTCAGCACTGCCAGCTGTTCCCCTGCTGTGGAGATGGCAAGTCTCCTGCTGCCTTCACCTGCCAAAATCCAGTAGGCCCCAGCCTGCTCCTCGCCTAATCCTGGGCTCCAACAGCGTCAGTTGGTGTTCAGAAGTGTCGTCTCCACAGAGCCAAACACATTCGTTCAAGTGTTAGTGGGGTTCATCATTGCCAGCTGATCCCCTGCTGTGGAGATGGCAGTCTCTCCTGCTGTCTCCGCATTACAAAGACAGTAGGCCTCTGCCTACACCCTCCTATTTCCTGGGCTTCAACTCAGCCAGTTGTAGTTCGGAAGTGCCGTCCACACGGAAAGAGATACTTGCTCCCGTGTCTCAGTGGGGTTCAGTAATGTCAGCTGATCCCCTGCTGTGTGGATGGCAGTCTCTCCTGCTGTCACCTCATTCAAAATACAGTAGGCCTCTGCCTACACCCTCCTATTTCCTGGGCTTCAACACAGCCAGTTGTAGTTCGGAAGTGCCGTCCACACGGAAAGAGATACTTGCTCCCGTGTCTCAGTGGGGTTCAGTAACGTCAGCTGATCCCCTGCTGTGTGGATGGCAGTCTCTCCTGCTGTCACCTCATTCAAAATACAGTAGGCCTCTGCCTACACCCTCCTATTTCCTGGGCTTCAACACAGCCAGTTGTAGCTCGGAAGTGCCATCCACACGGAAAGAGACACTTGCTCCCGTGTCTCAGTGGGGTTCAGTAACGTCAGCTGATCCCCTGCTGTGTGGATGGCAGTCTCTCCTGCTGTCACCTCATTCAAAATACAGTAGGCCTCTGCCTACACCCTCCTATTTCCTGGGCTTCAACACAGCCAGTTGTAGTTCGTAAGTGCCGTCCACACGGAAAGAGATACTTGCTCCCGTGTCTCAGTGGGGTTCAGTAACGTCAGCTGATCCCCTGCTGTGTGGATGGCAGTCTCTCCTGCTGTCACCTCATTCAAAATACAGTAGGCCTCTGCCTACACCCTCCTATTTCCTGGGCTTCAACACAGCCAGTTGTAGCTCGGAAGTGCCGTCCACACGGAAAGAGACACTTGCTCCCGTGTCTCAGTGGGGTTCAGTAACGTCAGCTGATCCCCTGCTGTGTGGATGGCAGTCTCTCCTGCTGTCACCTCATTCAAAATACAGTAGGCCTCTGCTTACACCCTCCTATTTCCTGGGCTTCAACACAGCCAGTTGTAGTTCGGAAGTGCCGTCCACACGGAAAGAGATACTTGCTCCCGTGTCTCAGTGGGGTTCAGTAATGTCAGCTGATCCCCTGCTGTGTGGATGGCAGTCTCTCCTGCTGTCACCTCATTCAAAATACAGTAGGCCTCTGCCTACACCCTCCTATTTCCTGGGCTTCAACACAGCCAGTTGTAGTTCGGAAGTGCCGTCCACACGGAAAGAGATACTTGCTCCCGTGTCTCAGTGGGGTTCAGTAATGTCAGCTGATCCCCTGCTGTGTGGATGGCAGTCTCTCCTGCTGTCACCTCATTCAAAATACAGTAGGCCTCTGCCTACACCCTCCTATTTCCTGGGCTTCAACACAGCCAGTTGTAGTTCGGAAGTGCCGTCCACACGGAAAGAGATACTTGCTCCCGTGTCTCAGTGGGGTTCAGTAATGTCAGCTGATCCCCTGCTGTGTGGATGGCAGTCTCTCCTGCTGTCACCTCATTCAAAATACAGTAGGCCTCTGCCTACACCCTCCTATTTCCTGGGCTTCAACACAGCCAGTTGTAGTTCGGAAGTGCCGTCCACACGGAAAGAGATACTTGCTCCCGTGTCTCAGTGGGGTTCAGTAATGTCAGCTGATCCCCTGCTGTGTGGATGGCAGTCTCTCCTGCTGTCACCTCATTCAAAATACAGTAGGCCTCTGCCTACACCCTCCTATTTCCTGGGCTTCAACACAGCCAGTTGTAGCTCGGAAGTGCCGTCCACACGGAAAGAGACACTTGCTCCCGTGTCTCAGTGGGGTTCAGTAACGTCAGCTGATCCCCTGCTTTGTGGATGGCAGTCTCTCCTGCTGTCACCTCATTCAAAATACAGTAGGCCTCTGCCTACACCCTCCTATTTCCTGGGCTTCAACACAGCCAGTTGTAGTTCGGAAGTGCCGTCCACACGGAAAGAGACACTTGCTCCCGTGTCTCAGTGGGGTTCAGTAACGTCAGCTGATCCCCTGCTGTGTAGATGGCAAAGTCTCCTGCTGCCTACACAGTCGTACCACTACTGATTTTTAACCATGCTCCAATTAGGCCTGTGGCTCCACTGTCTCTCGTATTTCCCCTGTCCTCCAACCCTGCCAGTTACAGCTCCGAAGTGGCGTCTGCACAATCCACACTTGTTCCTGTGTTACAGGTGTTCAGTCCGGTCAGTTAATCCCCTGATGTGTGTCCGGCAATGTCGCCTGCTCTGTCCACATTCCCATTATGGGAATGTGGACAGAGCAGGCGACATTGCCGGACACACATCAGGGGCTTAACTGACCGGACTGAACACCTGTAACACAGGAACAAGTGTGGATTGTGCAGACGCCACTTCGGAGCTGTAACTGGCGGGGTTGGAGGACAGGGGAAATACGAAAATCAGTGAAGCCACAGGCCTAAGTGGAGCTTGGTTCAAATTAGTAGTCTACAACCGATCTTAAAATTTCTTCAATGCAGCCTCAGCCTGCTCCGTGCTTGTCCCTGGGCTTCAACACAGCCAGTTGTAGTTTGGAAGTGCCGTCCACACGGAAAGAGATACTTGCTCCCGTGTCTCAGTGGGGTTCAGTAACGTCAGCTGATCCCCTGCTGTGTGGATGGCAGTCTCTCCTGCTGTCACCTCATTCAAAATACAGTAGGCCTCTGCCTACACCCTCCTATTTCCTGGGCTTCAACACAGCCAGTTGTAGCTCGGAAGTGCCGTCCACACGGAAAGAGACACTTGCTCCCGTGTCTCAGTGGGGTTCAGTAACGTCAGCTGATCCCCTGCTTTGTGGATGGCAGTCTCTCCTGCTGTCACCTCATTCAAAATACAGTAGGCCTCTGCCTACACCCTCCTATTTCCTGGGCTTCAACACAGCCAGTTGTAGTTCGGAAGTGCCGTCCACACGGAAAGAGACACTTGCTCCCGTGTCTCAGTGGGGTTCAGTAACGTCAGCTGATCCCCTGCTGTGTAGATGGCAAAGTCTCCTGCTGCCTACACAGTCGTACCACTACTGATTTTTAACCGTGCTCCAATTAGGCCTGTGGCTCCACTGTCTCTCGTATTTCCCCTGTCCTCCAACCCTGCCAGTTACAGCTCCGAAGTGGCGTCTGCACAATCCACACTTGTTCCTGTGTTACAGGTGTTCAGTCCGGTCAGTTAATCCCCTGATGTGTGTCCGGCAATGTCGCCTGCTCTGTCCACATTCCCATTATGGGAATACGAAAATCAGTGAAGCCACAGGCCTAAGTGGAGCTTGGTTCAAATTAGTAGTCTACAACCGATCTTAAAATTTCTTCAATGCAGCCTCAGCCTGCTCCGTGCTTGTCCCTGGGCTTCAACACAGCCAGTTGTTGCTCGGAAGTGCCGTCTTCACAGAGTAAAACACTAGCTCCTGTGTTTGTGGGGTTCAGTAACGTCAGCTGTTCCCCTGCTGTTTTGATGGCAATCTGTCCTGCTGCCTCCCAATTGACAGCACATCAGGCCTCAGCCTGCTAAGTGCTTGTCCTGGGCTCCAACATCGCCAGTTGCTGCTCATAACTGACTTTGGCACGGGTACTCCCTCCTGCCCAGCTTGGTTCCAGCCCTGCCTGCTGTTTCCGGGAAGTGTCAATGTCAGTTTGCCACCCCAAGTTGCCATGTCGTGTTGCGGTTGGGTTAGCCGAGGCTAGGGTGCCAGCAGTTTAGGTGCTTCCTATGTGGACTGCGGGTTCTGGTAAGAAAGGCTTGTTCCATAGTGCCAGTAGGACAAGCACCCCCTGTAGGACTGTGTGATTCGGTAACTGCGGCCAGCTTGCGGCATGCCAACTTTGCTTTTCAGGGGTAACTTCTGATACCCCTCCGGGTTCCAGCACCGTCAGCTGGTTCTCATCAGAGCCTTTGGCCTAGGTGCCTCCATCTCGGTATCCGAGTTCCGGCAATGTCTGCTGGTCCTTGGTAGTGCTTTGTAGCACAGGTACCTCCTGCTTAGTAACCGGGTTCCAGCACCGTCAGCTGGTCCTCGGTTGTGCCATTGGCTCTTATTCCTTCTGCTGCCCCTCCGGGTGCCAGCACTGTCAGCTGGTCCTCGCTATTTCCATTTGCTCTTGCAGCTTATGCTACCCCTCCGGGTTCCAGCACCGTCAGCTGGTTCTCGTCAGAGCCTTTGGCCTAGGTGCCTCCATCTCGGTATCCGAGTTCCGGCAACGTCTGCTGGTCCTTGGTAGTGCTTTGTAGCACAGGTACCTCCTGCTTAGTAACCGGGTTCCAGCACCGTCAGCTGGTCCTCGGTTGTGCCATTGGCTCTTATTCCTTCTGCTGCCCCTCCGGGTGCCAGCACTGTCAGCTGGTCCTCGCTATTTCCATTTGCTCTTGCAGCTTATGCTACCCCTCCGGGTTCCAGCACCGTCAGCTGGTTCTCGTCAGAGCCTTTGGCCTAGGTGCCTCCATCTCGGTATCCGAGTTCCGGCAACGTCTGCTGGTCCTTGGTAGTGCTTTGTAGCACAGGTACCTCCTGCTTAGTAACCGGGTTCCAGCACCGTCAGCTGGTCCTCGGTAGTGCCATTGGCTCTTGTTCCTTCTGCTGCCCCTCCGGGTGCCAGTACCGTCAGCTGGTTCAAGAGGACAAAGAACAGGAAGACAACCACCAAGATGCAGAACAACAAGAGAGAGAAGACAAAGAAGCATAAAAAAAACAAAGCAGAAGAACATTAAGCATAAGACTAATACTCTGAGCAAATGATATTATCTTATTTATAAGCAGAAGAAGACTAAGCAGTGTATGGGGGTGAGTCCGTTCCTCCTCGTGGTGCCCCTGGAAAAGGCCTGCTGCTGCAGGCCAAACTGAACGCGGACAAATCCTGTTGTAAATCTTTTGTGACAGGCAGAACGGAAGGTGTAAACTTCTAACTTTTCTAGATAACAACTACAGGAATGCCTGACACAAACAAGAATATGATGAAGAAGAATAGGAAGAAGATGAAGAAGTTGAATATGTAGAATAATAATTGTTGAATAAGAAGAATATGAAGAATGTAAGAAAAGGAAGAAGAAGAAGAAGAATGTAAAAAAAGGAAGTAGAAGAATTTAAAAAAGGAAGAAGAAGAAGAATGTAAAAAAAGGAATAAGAAGAAGAATGTAAAAAAAGGAAGAAGAAGAAGAATGTAAAAAAAGGAAGTAGAAGAATGTAAAAAAAGGAAGAAGAAGAAGAAGAATGTAAAAAAAGGAATAAGAAGAAGAAGAAGAAGGTAAAAAAAAGGAAGAAGAATAAGAAAGAAGAAGAAAGAAGAAAGAAGAAGAAGACATACATGTCTGGCAAAATATAAATGAGGCTAACATAGTCAATATCTTTGTAACTCCTAACATCTTTAAAAAAAAAGTTTAATTCCTGCTATTCCATTTGATTGGGCTAAACCTCTATGGCTTTAATGTCTCCTCCACCTCCCACAATACATTCTACATTATTCTTAGTTGTTTTTCTTCATGTAGAATTAACCTACAAGGAAAGAAAGGGTTTTTTTTAATTCCGATATTTTGGCCCCATTGACTTGCATTGGTTCCCGGTATCGGAATCGGCGATACCGATACTTTTTTTTAAGATCGGCCGATCCATTCCGATCCGATATTTTCAAGTATCGGCTGGTATCGCTCAACTCTAGTCGTTACCAGTTGAAGGGGTGATTGGCACCACCCCCAACGGGGAAACAAAGAAGGAGCCTAATAAATTTAGGTTAATACAGCATCTATGTTACCCAAAGGGGTTGTCGGTCAACGATGGTATTGCTCAGGAGTTGTGTTCGGTAGTATACACATCTTTTGACACGGCAGTGCAATGGGTTCGGAAATACACGGGGGCTTTGTTGGCAAAAACCGACATCGGGTCGGCCTTTAGATTGCTGCCGGTGCATCCGAATAGCATTCCGTTGTTGGGATGTTTTTGGAAAGGGGGGTATTTCTTGGATAGGTGTTTGCCGATGGGTTGCGCAATCTCGTGTTCTTTGTTTGAAACGTTCAGTTCCTTTTTGGAATGGGTGGTTAGGGATGTTTCCGGTGTTCCATCTGTCATTGATTACTTGGATGATTTTTTGTTTATAGGGCCACCAGAGTCGGTTTTATGTAGGAATACATTGGCCGCCATGGAATGGGTTGCAGAGACTTTTGGGGTGCCGTTGGCGAGGGAAAAGACCGAAGGCCCTTGTATGGTTTTCAGTTTTCTGGGCATACTGATTGATTCGGAAAGAATGGAGTGTCAGCTACCGGAGGATAAATTGTCCTTGTTGAAGCAGGAGGTTCTCAGGGTTAGGAGATTAAGGAAGGTGACATTGAAAGAGTTGCAGTCGTTGCTAGGCCGATTGAATTTCGCATGCAGGATAATGCCCATGGGCCGGATTTTTTGCCGTAGGTTGTCCGGAGCGACGGCTGGGGTTCGATTGGCGCATCACTTTGTTCGGGTGACTAGGGAACACAGGGAGGATCTGGCATTGTGGCAGCGATTTTTGGAAAATTACAAAGGTAGATCTTTGATTCAACAGGAATTTTTGAACAATTTTGATTGTGAGATTTATACGGACGCGGAAGGCGGGGTCGGTTATGGGGCCTATTGTAGGGGTCAGTGGAGCGTTGGCAAATGGCCCGATCGGTGGCATCAGAGAAGCTTGACGAAAAACCTGGTTTTGCTGGAATTGTTTCCCATTTTGGTGGCAGTATGGTTTTGGGGCGAGATGTTTGAGAATAGGAGAGTTAGGTTTCATTGTAATAACATGAGCGTGGTGTCGGTGATTAATACTTTGTCCGCTTCTTCTCCCCCGGTGATTAAGCTGGTGAGGGAATTGGTGGTACGGTGCCTGGAATTGAACTCTTGGATTACTGCGGTGCATGTGCCGGGCAGGCAAAACTCTATAGCGGATGCTTTGTCTCGTTTGCGGTGGGAGCGCTTCCGGGAACTGGCACCAGACGCGGAGGTATCAGGAGCGGAATGCCCTTTGCATTTGTGGCAGATTATTACGGAGGGGCAGGAACATTGATCCGGGAGTCTGTTACGAGACAAACTTGGGCGTCATACGAAGCAGCATGGAACATATGGCGGGCATGGGCGTCCCATTGGGGAACATTGGAGTCCGAAGAAGACAGGACATCGGCGGTGTTGTTTCTGGTTGGCTGGGTGGCTGAAACGGGCTGGTCAGTTACGAGGGTTAATAAATTCCTTGCTGGCCTGGCTTTTGGTTTTAAGTTGGATGGTTCGGTCGATGTCACGAAGAATTTCTTGGTTAGGCAAGCGTTAAAAGGTTTTTGAAAAGGGACCTACAGTTTTGACAGGCGTCGACCTATTTCATTTAGCACACTGGAAGGGTTGGGGAGAGTTCTGGAAAGGATTTGTAGTTCTCCATTTGAGGTGGAATTGTTCAAATTGGCTTTTTCTTTAGCGTTTTTTGGGGCTATGCGGATAGGCGAAATAGTGTCGCGTAGTAGAGACAGGGCAGGAGGTTTGCTGGCAGAGGATTGTGAATTCTGAAATGGGGGATTGTTTTTTGGATTCGGCGTTCTAAAACTGATCAGTTGGGAAGGGGTAAGCGTGTGGTATTGGGGAGAGTGGAAGGGCAGTGATGTGCCCGGAAAAGTGTTTGGAGTCATATTGGAGCTTGTGGTCGGGTGGAGTGGGCCCCTTATTGTGCCACGAGGGTGGCGCATTTTGGTCTCGTTTTCAGTTTATTGCGGTTCTTAAGAAAGGCTTGAGGGAGCTGGGTCTCCCTCCTGGCTCATACGGGTCACATTCTTTTAGGATTGGTGCTGCCTCTGAAGCATATAGTCGTGGTTTGGGGGCGGACGAGATCAAGCATATCGGCTGCTGGAATTCCGATCGATACTTGACATATGTGCGGCATTGATGGGGCTGGGGTGAACGGTTTGGGGGTGATTAACGATTGCTGTGTTGGCTATGTATTTCAGGTCGGGACCCGTACTTTGCCTGGATTTTCGAACACTCGTTTGTGTATTGGGGGGCGCTTCGGGCGGATGTGAGGCCGGATGGTAGGCAATTGGGTTTTCGGAGGTATCCAGTTGTCGTTCGATGGTTGGGACTTCGAGGGATGGTCTGGAGCAGGGCTTTGTCGGAATTTTCTAGATTTGCTCGTTTGGAGAAGGCTCCCGACATTTTGGTTGTACATCTGGGAGGAAATGACTTGGGCGTCAAACCTGTCAGGGAGTTGATTAGGGACATTCGCTTTGATTTTTTGAGGTTGTGGGCATCGTTTCCTGGGGTGCTGACGGTTTGGTCTGATATTGTTCCCAGACAGAAATGGAGGGCGGCCTGATCATTAAAAGGGATTAACAGGGCCAGGGTGAAGTTGAACAGGTCCGTATCCAGTTTTGTTTCCAGAAATGGGGGGGGATCTGCGTACGGCATTTTGAATTGGAATTGGGGGTTGGTAATTTTTGGAGGGACGATGGGATTCAGTTGAACGAGATCGGAATTGATTTATGGACATTGGCGATACAAGGTGGAATCGAAAGAGCACTGGTGGTGTTGGGGCACTCACGAGCCTGAGGTGGTCAGGGGTGTGCGTGGTTGGCGGGGGGTGGGGTTCTTGGAATTAACGCTGAACCAGCGAAAAGGAATTGGAAGTTAAAATTCTGGACAGTTTAAAATTGTTTCGGTGGATCTGGCTTTTGGTTACGGCTCTGGACGAGGTTTTACCCGGGAGCTTTTGGTGGTTGGACTTCCTGGAATGGAATTTTTGGTGCCCTCGAGCTGGTGGTTTACGGCTGAGGGTAACGTGGAGTTTGAGTTCTTGTGTTTTTGCCAAATATTTAGCCAGAATTTTTGGGGCTCCGAGAGCCCTCCCCTCAGGTCATATAAGATTGTGTATTTAATACTTATTGTAAATGTTTATGTTGTTTGTTAATAAACTGGCCGCTGGGCCAAAATTATCCAAAGAAGATAATGTGTAGTGTTTTTATTCTAATAGGATGGGTGTTTTCCCAGTACGGGAAGTGTATATTGGGGGTACAGGATGAGGGAAAACCCCCAGATTGGCCATACACGGTCATGTAGTTTTTGCAGAATTGGCTGTACTTCTGCTTGTTCTGCCCCCCCATCCTGACGTGTCGGATGGGGGTGTGGTCTGGTGGAACGTGACTCTGACCGGCGGTGACATCACACCTGGCTCGTCAGTGAGAGCGCCGATACTATCCGCTACCACCACTGATTAACAATGCTATATAAGCAACCACATGTCTACTCACCCTCACAGAAAACCCCCAGGAACAAGCAAACTGAGTCGGGGCTCAGCGATGTATTGCCAGGTAACATGCCCTATTCAACCTAATTATAGACATTTTATCTACTCTTTGCTATTTGCACATGCATATCTGATTTGCCTCTTTACACTCTTCTGCACTTTTTAGGGATTTATAACAACTCATCTGATAGCCTACTGGAGGCTTGGTCACTGTGCCTTACTAATATTATTTATGCACATTTATTTTATCTATTGCATTTAAATAAGAGCTCTAACAATCCATCTAATAACCTAATGGAGGTTGGGCCACTGTGGTTTTTATATGCATGTACAGTATGTATATGCATCTATGACCATTTGGCTTTATTTTTTCTATAGTTGTATAGCTTTATACCTATACTATAGGTTTATTGACTGTGATTGTTTGGTTCCACTCTATATACTGTATATCAGATTTTCAGATTGCATTGTTGCTATAATATTTTTTTTACTGTTAGTTTCTAATATGGAACCCCCATATATAAAAATTGGGACTGAATTAAGTGTACTTTTGAATATGCACTGACATCTGAAAATTTTTGCAAATCAGTAATAGAGCTACAGATAAATTTATTTCATACTGCTTGAAAGGTTTGAATAAATACCTATAATAAATTATACTGATCTTTTAGACTCTAGCATGTTTTCCATGCAAACAGTTTATTCTCTAACTTGTATGTCCCTTGAAAAATGCTAGGTTTTTTGAATAATAAAGTATATTTATTTTACTTGGCATATGCTTCCTTATTCTTTGTAGGATATTATCAAGTATCCTATATTATTTTCACACACTATTGCTATTTATTTACCACAGTGTATTTCCTCATTTTGGTTTTATGTTAGGTTTTATATTTACCAGCTTGTAGTTTTTGCAGAACTGGCAATGATAACATGGATGACGTGTTTCAGTTCAATGGAATTTATTTAAAATATAGTGGTCAAAATGCCAATGTAAATCATCATCAAAAGTATGACTTACCATTTGGATTGAGGATCTCTCCTTCTGAGCATGGGACACAATCAAAGCAACAAATCTTCTGTCCCTGTTGTGTGGCTCTTCTAAATCCTTTTGGGCATGGATTACTGCATAAAGAAATCGGAGGCTAATTGTTTAAGAAAAAAATGTTAATAAATTAATCAAATCACAAATTTTGTACTTACAAGTATTGAAAATGTTTAGGTGTATTTTATTTATAAATTTAAAATATGACTTAAAACAATGAGAATCTATTGTATATAGACAATATAGCTTATCAGTAAAATCACTAAAATTGAAAAGGAGGATCTGTGAACAGCTTGGACTTTTTCTTGTAAAGAATACTGCAAGGGGTATACCATGATGACGCCTAAGATTAATTGATATCCTTGAGTTACAAGGCCAACTCTAGTCTTCCATTTTAAGAGAGGCTCTCTGTTCTGGTTTATAGCAGTGGGTACCAAGTGGTGGATCTTTTTTGAAGCTCATATTGCCAGATAAACTATACACAATTATTATGTGTACTCTACATGGATGGCATAATTCACAGTAGACACTTAATGCCTACAACACTGCCAAATTATCTGACTCTAACTACCAGAGGGAGATTTCCTCTTTGCTCACCTATTGGGAGTCTCAATTGAGCTTTCCCTTAGATAACATTTATATCAAGTTTACAATCTCCATTGTGTCATACATATTGGTGGACAAACAGACTGTCTATTTCAATGAGTCCTCCAAAAAATGAGATCCATGAATTTCCTGGCTAAGAAAATTTAAATGGATGAGTCCTATATGCATACAAAACT